>NC_068932.1:10000000-12500000 GCF_023091745.1 Budorcas taxicolor
TCCTGTGGATCAGCTGGTAAAGAATCCACTTGCAATGCAGGAGACCTGGGTTTGATCCCTTGGTTGGGAAGATCCCCTGGAGAAGGGAAAGGCTACCCACTCCAGTATTCTGACCTGGAGAATTCCATGGACTGTATAGTCCATGGTGTTGCAAAGAGTCGGACAGTACTGAGCAACTTTCACTTCACTTCACTTGCTATGTAAAACATCTAGCTTCAAATTATATCAACAAGATTATTTCCGTGTTTTCTTTTTCAGACCAACCTAAGATTAAGTTAAATATCATTTAAAGACATTGGCTATTGAGATTTGAAAACGTTGTTTTAAAAGGAAGAAGTCTTCTAAAGCGACCATGATGTGTTTAAGTAAATATTTTCCTGAAAGGTTCACTGTATAATTTAACTTGAGAAGATATGGGTAAACACATAGAACTGCTGCAATATTTTAGGAAGTAATTTACCATTTCCTTTGATTTTGGAAAGTCCTTTAAAATATACAAAATCTGTTGCGATTTCTCCCAACCACTTTTTCTAAAGGGTTCACAGCTCTAGTAACAAATAGTGCTGATAAAGCAGGTAATCAATGTGCTAGGAAATCTTAGGGAAAATAGACAAGTCACTGGTTCCTTTTCCCTCTGCTCCACTGTCCTCACACGACTTGACAACTGAGTTTACAGATCAATACTTTTTCTCTGAATACTCAGAAACTTCTGTTGGAATATACAGAGGATTTTCAGAAAAGTCAGCATTTACTTAGTGTAAAGAGTTTTTAAAGTTTGAACTAGTAGACTGATCAGCAGGTTTATCTAATCCTGAAAAAACAGCTCAACTAGCTGATCTATTCATTCATCATTCATACCTGATCTATTCAGGTATTCATTTCTCTCTCCCAAACAGCTCTACTGGCAGCAGTCAAAACCAAAGTGGGAACTTAATAAAAATGAAAATTGTGGTAGCAAAATATACTTACAAGGTTAATTTGACATATTGCAAAAAATTTGGGAGGTTATAGTGGTTTCTATATAACCACAGTACTGATTTAGAAAAACCTCAGAGAAACAGCTGCATTTTGATATATAACCTGCCTTGCCTGCATAAGAAACCCCAGATTTTCAGGTTATATAAGTCTAGATGCGAGAATTTGAACATAACATTGGAGAAAATTATATATGTCTCTTACTGAGAAATAACAGGATAATAAAAACTTACATGTAAACTTCTCTGTTAGGCAAATGCATATTTGCTCCCAAGATCACATGTTAATTTATTTCACTGCTGCTGCTGCTAAGTCGCTTCAGTCGTGTCCGACTCTGTGCGACCCCATAGACGGCAGCCCACCAGGCTCCCCCGTCCCTGGGATTCTCCAGGCAAGAACACTGGAGTGGGTTGCCATTTCCTTCTCCAATGCATGAAAGTGAAAAGTGAAAGTAAAGTCGCTCAGTCGTGTCCCACTCTTCACGACACCATGGACTGCAGCCTACCAGGCGCCTCTGTCCATGGGATTTTCTAGGCAAAAGTACTAGAGAGTGGCAAAAGATGAGAAAAAGTAAAGTCAGATCTGATTAAGAAAACTGTGCTCATACCACTGGGTTCTCTGATTACCTGTGAATGTCTCCATTTCTGGCATTTGGTAGCTACTGGCTGAGGCAAACCAGGCAAAATGTTTTCCAGCTGCTGGAAGATTAACTCCTGCACATTCTCAATGCTGTGTTCCAAGTATGTAACTCCAAATGGGACAGTGGTGTGAATCACAAGGGAAGGTCCGATTTCTGATGACTCTAGTAGAAGAGGAACATAAAAATGTATCTTGAAGTGAGTAATATGGAAGTGTCTCTCAGCCTTTCAATCCAGATTTAAGAATTGATCACAATAATCAGACAATAAATGAAAGGCAAACAGAATCTAAACTTTGAAGCACAAAATTAGGCTAGTTCTGAAACTCCAAATCAGGTTGCACTGAAGAGAAGGACAGATTCAAGGGGTATTTTATTTTTTTAAATTGGAGGATAATTGCTTCACAATGTTGCGTTGGTTTCAAGATGCATTTGAGAGAGGACCTAATATATAGTTCCTTGGGTATAATTAAATTTACTTGTATCTTTCTCATCCACTAAAACAAGCTCATCAGGGAAAGAGCCATTTCGTTTTTCTTTTTATTAAAATTTTACCTATTTATTTGTTGGCTGTGCTGGCTCTTTGCTGCTGCACAGGCTTTCCTCTAGTGCTTTGAGCTGGGACTACCCTCTAGTTACGCTGTGCGGGCTTGCTATTGTGGCAGCCTCTCTTGTCACAGAGCACTGAGCTGCAGGCTACGTGGACTTCAGTAGCTGCCGCTCCTGTGCTATTGAGCACAGGCAAGGACTCTGTTGCTCTGCTGCATGTGGGATCAACCCCGATCAGGAATGGAACCTGTGTCTTCCGCACTAGCAGGTGGATTATTTACCACTGAGCCACCAGGGAAGCCCAGAACCATTTCTTATACATAGTCTGAAAAAGTGTTAGTTGCTCAGTGGCGTCTGACTCTTTGCAATCCCTTAGACAGTAGCCCGCCAGGCTCCTCTGTCCATGGGATTTCCCAGGCAAGAATACTGGAGTGGGTTGCCATTCCCTTCTCCAGGGGACCTTCCTGATTGACCTGAGCCACCAGGGAAGCCCATACATAACCTTTACTCACTTTAAATTCTGAGAACAAAGTAGATGTTCATCTTCTTAATTTTATGTTAAATGGATTGCAAAATGCCTTGTTGAAATTATATAAATACCAGAGTAAAATGTCTTTAAAAAAATCCAAGCTTCTTTCTAAAAACAAGCTTGACTTCATAATGTTCTTCATCTTTTAGGCAGCATTAAAAATAATGTCTGCTTTATTCATAACATGGAGCTACTTCTCATTTTTGTCTACCATTGAATTTTTTTTGCTATATTTTCACAATGACAATAAGTGCTTCACATCTTTCACTCTTTAGTAGAATACAGGAAATAGAATAGTTTGACACTGAAAACAAAGTGGCTGAGGCATCAGAGAATACAACGTTGGAAGGAATGTTAACCAGGATTGCCTGCTTTTACTATTTGTTTAAATCATGCAGAAGAGAAAAGCTGAGAGAAAACAAAATAGATACGAAACACATGAAATAATAATATGAAAGTTGGTGCTCCCTCCTGCCGAAAGAAGAAAATACTAGAATATATAAATTATTGATGGGGGTTGGGAAGACTGATTCTGAAAATTCTTTCAATTGGGAGTATAAAGCTTTTTTTAGAGTTGTGATAAAAGATGACAGTCTCTTTGAGATAGGTTTGTAAAATATTTCACAGAAAAAGTAATTATACACAGAGACAAATTTCTTGCTTTGTATGCACTCAGCCTCTTTACTTTGTGAGTCTCTGCGTAGAATGAGAATAAGTTAGTATCTACTATGCTGCTCTGTGGTCTGGATGAAAAGACATAATGTGTGTGAAGTGTTTAGCACTGTTTCTGGTACAGAAGAAGTGCTTAATAAATGGAAGTTATGGGAATAAAAGTAATTAGTTAGATATATCCAAGGGGAAAGTTTGCCTGGTGTTGCTCAAATGAAGATGTGAGCTATTATTTTGTTGTTGTTGTTAAAGTACTTCATTTCCCCATTACACTCTGGCTTATGAATTTTACAGCAAAATGGAAGAGAGGCCCAGGACGCTGTGAGCACTATAAAGAGGCATGCTTCCAAACATTTCAAGATATATGAGACTGGGAGAGCTGACTTCAGAATCTGTGCTGTAAATGCAATGGTAAGAAGACTGTCCAGTTTCACCTCACAGCGGCTGGAACAACTTGAAAGAGGATGGAGGGGGACCCTTTCTTTGAACATGCAATGCTTAACCTATTGGGGTCAACTTTACTGATACCACACAGGAGTGCAAAATCTCAAAATTCTTTCACTGGATACAACCAACAGTGAGAAACCTATTGCATATTGTCTCAGGGGGTGTTACCTATGTTTCAGTTTAATATGTTCAGGAAGGCTCATACACAGAAAGGGACTGGCAATGACACTCGCCTTCCATGAGGTACCAAATCTTCCTAGAGACAGAGAAAGCTACTGGGTCAGCATTCGGAAGCAAGAGAGTTGAGGTTCTGAGTTGACTTATCTATGGCAGGCTTCAAAGGGAGAGGAACTTGAGCTGTGTGCGTGAGGTTGCACTGACCCAGACATTTGTTCTAGCGGGGAGCTCATAAAATTGTTAAGGGTCGTGATGGTGCATTGCCAGGTTTCTTCCATTTACATTAGCCATCCACTCCAAGGAGAGCAATAAAAAAGGAAATTTAAGACTAAAAATGAAACAGCTCTTGCATAACAATGAGAGAACAACCTGACTACTTGTTTTTATTGGACTCAGACAAAAATTTTTGAGAATTTCAATTAAAATTTGAATACCTGCAACCTCAGACAATGACTTTTAAGGAAGAGGCCCTCGTTCCCTAAATTCAAGGGTATTTTCAGAAGCTAAAGTGCAAAAATACAAATAGCCAACAAGAGTTTAAACGTGACCAAGGCCTGGAACTTGAGTATCATAAAAAACCACAAATATGTTAATAGGATTCAGAGCATAAATTCAGTGCAATCATTATTCCTTGGTCTCTGAGAAGGTGATGATGTTATCTTTCTTTTTCTTTGCTTTATTCAGTTTAACAAGCATACAACTTTGCTTTTGGCATTTTAAATATAAAGTTCGTAGTAAGTTGACAACTATTTCTGTATGTTGGGATCAATGACTTCAGTCAGAAGATAACTATTTGAACCTTTGCATCTTTAATAGCCTGGTGGTCTTGGACAACTTAATCTCTTAGGCTCCACTTTCTTCCATCAATTAGAAGGGAGTAATACTACTTACCTTATAAGGCTGTCAGGAGGATTAAATGGGTTTGGATACATAAAAGTCTTCTTCAAATACAAAGTGCTATACAAACATAAGGCACCTCTGGAAAATATTTTTATTTTGACCTCTGAGCTGTTGTAAGAACAGCTTTAGAAAGGATAACAGAATTGACTTCTCTCAAAGTACTGACTAATTCTTTTATTAAAACCCCAGGAACAGTGGCGGACTATTCCTGGGTTTAGGCACAGCAGTTTTTTGGCTTTGTTTTACTGTGGTAAAATGTATATAATAAAAAATTTACCTTTTAAGCATATCTTAAGTATATAGTTCTCTGGCATTAAGTACATTTACATTGTTCTGTAAAGATCACCACCACTGATCATTAGAACTTTTTTATCTTCCCAAATTGAAACTCCATAGGCATTGAATACTAATTCCTGACTCCCCACTCCCCACTCCCCACTTGCCCCAGTCCCTGCCAAGTGAAAGTAGCTTAATCGTGTCTGACTCTTTGCAACCCCATGGACTATACAGTTCATAGAATTCTCCAAGTCTGAATACAGGAATGGGTAGCCTTTTCCTTCTCAGGGGGTCTTCCCAACCCAGAGACTGAACCCAGGTCTCCCACATTGCAGGTAGATTCTTTACCAGCTGAGCCACAAGGCAAGCCCAAGAATACTGGAGTGGGTAGCCTATCTCTTCTCCAGTGGATCTTCCTGACCCAGGAATCAAACCAGGGTCTCCTGCATCGCAGGCAGATTCTTTACCAACTGAGCTATTGGGGAAATCCAATCACCATTCTATTTCTCTTCCTATGAATTTGACCACTCTAGGTACTTCACATAAGTGGAATTATACAATGTGTCCTTTTGTAAAAGGCTTATTTCACTTAACATGATGTCTTCAAGCTTCATCCATGTTGCAACAGGTGTCAGAATTTCCTTCTTTTTTAAACCCACATAATATTCCATTGTGTATATATACCATATTTGTTGATTCCTTCACCTTTTGGAGTTTGTAATACTGCTAGGAACGTGGGTGTACAATTTACCTGTTTAAGTCTCTGCTCTCACTTCTTCTTGGGGATACACCCAGAAGTGAAAATGCTGATTCATATGATAATTGTATGTTTAAGTTATTGCTCAATCACCATATCATTTTCCATAGTGGCTGCACCATTTTTTCATTCCTACCAGCAACGCACAAAGGTTCTAATTTCTCCACATCCTTGCCAAACACTTGTTGTTGTTTTTTTTTTTTTAACAGTCATCCTAATGAGTGTGAACTGGACACTACATTTCTTTTAGTTTACATTTTTGGGTGGGGAGTCAAGACACTCAGTTCAGTTCAGTTGCTCAGTCGTGTCCGACTCTTTGCGACCCCATGAATCGCAGCACGCCAGGCCTCCCTGTCCATCACCAACTCCCGGAGTTCGCTCAGACTCACGTCCATTGAGTCAGTGATGCCATCCAGCCATCTCATCCTCTGTCGTCCCCTTCTCCTCCTGCCCCCAATCCCTCCCAGCATCAGAGTCTTTTCCAATGAGTCAACTCTTTGCCTGAGGTGGCCAAAGTACTGGAGTTTCAGCTTTAGCATCATTCCTTCCAAAGAAATCCCAGGGCTGACACTGAAAGTTGATAATATTAAGAACAGCAGCAGCATCACATACTATTAATATAACACTAAGATTGACAAGCCTCTCGGGTGGTATAGATTCCACCTGCAATGCAGGTTCAATTCCTGGGTCAGGAAGATCCCCTGGAGAAGGAATATTCTAGTATTCTTGGGCTTTCCTGGTGGCTCAGATGGTAAAGAATCCATCTGCAATGTTGGAGACCTGGGTTTGATCCCTGGATTGAAAAGAACCCCTGGAGGAGGACATAGTAACCCAATCCAGTATTCTTGCCTGGAGAATCCCCATGGAGAGAGAAGCCTGGTGGTTTACAGTCCATGGAGTCAGACACGACTGAGCAACTAAGCACAGCACATGAAATATCTGCAATTAAAAGCTACAGAAGTCACCTATTCCCAAAACAGACCCCGAGAATTGTGCTGAAATAAATATTGTTGCCACCTCAGGTCCATGGCCATATCAGTCATAATAACAGACGATAGCAGGCTAAATACTGTTTAGTTAAAGATAAAGGTTGTCATAGCTCATCCAGAAAATAACATCTAACTATATGTAGCTTAGGGCTTCCCAGGTGCCATTAGTGGTAAAGAACCTGCCTGCCAATGCAGGAGACCTAAGAGATGTGGGTTCAGCCCCTGGGTCGGGAAGATCCCCTGGAGGAGGGCATAGCAGCTCATTCCAGTATTCTTGCCTGGAGATCTCCATGGACAGAGGAGTCTGGCAGGCTTCCACAGGGATGCAAAAAGTCGGACACAACTGAAGTGACTCAGCAGCAGCATATGTAGCTTAAAATCAAATACATTAGGGTTGGGGTTAGAAATTCTTTAAGGCTCAAGTTTAAAGATTACTCCTTTAGAGATTTACTTTCATTTCTGCCAGGTACCTTGGAGGCAATACTGCATATGGCTACTTTAACTGGGTTTTTAGAACATAGTAGCAGAATGAATTCTGGCACCAAATCTGCCTGAGGGTGGATATGTGGCTTGGCATCTCAGAGGAGACATTTTATTTCTTTTTTTGTTTTTTCCACTCCACTCAAAAACAGGCAAGCATCCCCAGTGTCTTCCTCTACCAGATAAGAAACAGCAAATAAGTTCTTTAAAGCCACAAAAGTATACCCATCCATGTGAAAAAACTTTCAAATCAAAAGAAACTGGCTAATTTTTCTTGGACAAAAAGTTACTGAAATTAACTCATTATAAAATAAATCAGTATAAACTAAAATGTACAAAAGAAATTCAAAACACAATCAATAAATATTCAAAACAAAAAAGAAATACTTTAGGATCTAACTGTTCTACTTGTGAGTAGTTTAAAATTGTCAAGCTAGTATAATGTTGACTACAGATACATACATCACACTGACATATATAAACACACACCAAACTACAGATCATTCTTCTACGAGTGTTAACAGGGTATGTTCTTTCATATAAACAGGGACAATGAAAAGAAACATGATAATCTCAATATGTATTTAAAAGGCATCCAGTAACATTTTAATATCAAACCATGGAAAAGATAAACAATATGAAAAAACTGACTTTTTCAAAATGAGATAGAATAGCTTTCTTAAGCTGTTGTCTATATCATACTTTACTATGAAATAATACAGATTTTCATGGTAAATTAGCATAAACCAAGGATACTTAGTAATACCAGTGCTATTTAACACTGCTAGTGTAATGCAGTAAGATAAAAAATAAAAATAAGATTTATAAATTTTAGAGAAGAGGGAAAATCAAGTTTTAAAATAGTAAGTCAACATAAAATTCATTAAATTAATTTAAAATTTTTTGATATTAAATTGATTTCCCTATATACCAACAATAACTAGTAAAGAAACAAAATTGTAAATTAATTCTACAAAATTTTTTTGAATTTAAAATAATACTAAAGAATAAATAAGGGAATGAGAATATTAAAACATGTTTTTGAAAAAAAAAATCATTGAATGGAGACTTACTTTACCATATATTTAAATGTATTATAAAGACACAGCAATCAAAATCAGCCTGGTACTGGTTGACTATAATAGCCAGTGAATCAGAACAGATCTGTCTGGAAAATAAATCCTAAAATATAATATTTAGTACAGGACAACAAATTTAACAGAGCAATGGAGGAAGAATACATTTTTATATTGTCCTAGAAAATTGGATATATGGATAGTTTTAACTTAGAATTTTCCCCTTCCAATTCTGACCCAAATTTGTCACCATTTCTGACTACTTTCTTCCAAAATTACATGAATATACTACACTCTTCACTCATACAGCAAGCTAAGACTTACCGAGATATCCTTGCTGCTGCTACTGCTGCTGTTAAGTTGCTTCAGTCATGTCTGACTCTGTGCGACCCCATAGACGGCAGCCCACTGGGCTCCCCTGTCCCTGGGATTCTCCAGGCAAGAACACTGGAGTGGGTGGCCATTTCCTTCTCCAATGCATGAAAGTGAAAAGTGAAAGTGAAGTTGCTCAGCCATGTCCGCCTCTTAGTGACCCCATGGACTGCAGCCCACCAGGCTCCTCCATCCACGGCATTTTCCAGGCAAGAGTACTGGAGTGCGGTGCCATTTCCTTCTCCGGAGACATCCTTATTTACAGGCAAATATTTCAGAGACTGTTTTCATCTGTTAAACTTTGCTGTTAGCCGTATCTATCAAGGAAGGGGCAGGAGCTGGGTTCCCCTAAGGCCAGTGCCAGATTCTATCTCTGGCAGGGAAGTGAAGTCGCTCAGTCGTGTCCAACTCTTTGTGACCCCGTGGACAGTGGCCTACTAGGCTCCACCATCCATGGGATTTTCCAGGCAAGAATACTGGAGTGGGCTGCCATTTCTTTCTCCAGCGGATCTTCCCAACCCAGGGATTGAACCTGGGTCTCCTGAATTGCAGACAGACGCTTTACCGTCTGAGCCACCACAGGGAAGTCTAGACTAAAGAAACTGATTGGCAGACACTAGAGCTGCAGACCAAGAGGATAAAGAAAATCAACGAACATGTGTCTTTACGGATTCAATCAAATGAGCATGTGGGTGCTTAGTGCAGTTTGGTACCATTGTGGCCTCTCAGAAGCTTACATCTTAGTGGGGAGATGGCACCTAGGCCAAACAATTAGAGAGCCATTATCTCTAACTGGTATGGTCTTGACTGTGTGAAAATTAACTTTAGGAAACAGATGCCTCGGAAGAGAGAAAAGGGACCAGGTGTTGAGAGCCACACAGTTTGAGGGGTGGGTGGTCAGTTCTCCTTCCTCCTTCCCCCTGTCAGTGGCATTGATGGTAAGTTTCCCTCTCCTTCCCAATGTGGAATTGGCTTAACTATCCTTGTCCTCCAGCCATAAGAGCTCTTATTACAATTTAGCTCTTTCATATGGCTCTGGAGCCCAGCAGCAAATGTAATAGGGAGTAAGCCAATCACATTAGTAAGTCCAACAACAAAAAAGTAACTTACTCTTGATGATGAAAGCATAGGGGAAAAGGAAGGCAGAAGAGTGGGGAGGGGAAAGGGAGACAGAGAGGGAGATACGGGTGCACCTGTTGTCTCTCTCTCCTTTCTCATTTTCCTAGCAAAGCCAACACAAACTGCATCTAACCCTCTGCAACTTGGCATTCCACTTCCTCAGCAGTGTGTCTGCTGTTATGTGTATTTGCTGCTGGCTCAGAATCAGGAACTAGACCTCACCATTCAGAGGGACCACCTGCAGGCTTTATTTGCTTTTTAATAAGCATCTCAAACAATTCTTACATATAAGTTGTGTTGTGTTCAGTCACTCAGTCGTGGCCAACTCTTTGTGACCCCATGGATGGTAGCTTGCCAGGCTCCTCTGTCCATGGGGATTCTCCAGGCAGGAATACTGGAGTGGGTTGCCATTACCTCCTCCAGGGGATCTTCCTGACCTAGGTCTCGAACCTGTGTCTCTTGCTTCTTTACCACCAGTATCTATATGGGCCTCTGAGGTGGTCCAGTGGTAAAGAACCTGCCTGCCAATGCAGGAGATGCAAGAGATGCAAGAGATGCAGGTTTGATCCCTGGGTTGGGAAGATCCCCTGCAGGAGGAAATGGCAACCCATTCCAGTATTCTTGCCTAGAGAATCCCCATGGACAGAGGAACCTAGCGGACGTCAGACATGACTGAAGCGACTTAGCATGCATACATAAAAAGTTACAGTTCAGTCTCTCAGTTGTGTCCGACTCTTTGCAACCCCATGGACTGCAGCATACCAGGCTTCACTGCCCTTAACCACCTCCCAGAGCTTGCTCAAACTCAGGTCCACTGGGTCGGCGATGCCATCCAACCACCTCATCCTCTGTTAACCCCTTCTCCTGCCTTCAATCTTTCCCAACATCAGGGTCTTTTCCAATGAGTCAGGTCTTCTCATCAGGTGGCCAAAGTATTGGAGCTTCAGCATCAGTCCTTTCAGTGAATATTCAGGGTTGATTTCCCTTAGAACTGACTGATTTGATCTCCTGGTTATCCAAGGGACTCCCAAGAGTCTTCTCCAACACCACAGTTCAAAAGCATCAATTCTGCGCAGAATGATGCTAAAGCTTAAACTCCAGTACTTTGGCCACCTCATGCAAAGAGTTGACTCATTGGAGAAGACTTTGATGCTGGGAGGGATTAGGGGCAGGAGGAGAAGGGGACAACTGAGGATGAGATGGCTTGATGGCATCACTGACTCGATGCAAGCGAGTCTGAGTGAACTCTGGGAGTTGGTGATGGACAGGGAGGCCTGGCATGCTGCGATTCATGGGGTTGCAAAGAGTCGGACACGACCGAGCAACTGAACTGAACTGAACTGAAGCCTTCTTTATGGTCTCTCACATCCACACAAGACTAGTGGAAAAACCACAGCATGACTATATGGACCTCTGTCGGCAAAGTAATATCTCTGCTTCTTAATAGGCTGTCTAGGTTTGTCATAGCTTTCCTTCTGAGGAGCAAGCACATTTTAATTTCATGGCTGCAGTCCCTGTCTGCAGTGATTTTGGAGCCCAAGAAAATAAAGTCTGTCACTGTTTTCTGTTGTTTCCCCATCTATTTGCCATGAAGTGATGGGACTGGATGTATATATATATATATATGTGTGTGTGTGTGTGTGTGTGTGTATGCTACAGAAGCCAAAATTCACTTACAAGAGCCCTACTCATGTCCTGGGCAATCTCATTGCCTCCAACTATATCTGTAGGAGGGACTTCTCCATTATTGAATTGGAAGTACTAGTTAAAAAATAAAAAACAACTAAAAGACATTAGTTTCTTCTCTTCTTTTGGTGTTTGACTTGCCTATTAGAAGGCCTGTGACTACTAATATATCTAGGAATGTATGCATTTGCCACTTTAAATAGAAACTAGGAAGGAAAGTTTTAAAACGACTACACATGTATGTTTGCAATCCTTGTTATTCCAGGCTACATATATTTGGATTTCTTATGTTTAAAAAGACAGAGGGACATCCTCTAAACAATTTTGTATAAGATACCATTCTGATAGGCATTTAGTTAAATATAAGCAAGTGTGTAAAATCCCACACGATGAATTGAAAATAACATGAGCATTACCCAAAAGTTCATACATCCAATTTCAGAAGATTCTTCCCCATAGCTCCAGTATAAATAAATGTATACAAATTCAGGAAATAATCTACCAGTAAACAATGGAAAATTGTTCACAGAAAGTGTGTTTGCCATCTGCAGCCAGTTGAGCAGTAAATGATAACATTCACCAGTAATCCAAACTACTTGAATAATAAACATGTTGTCTATTTCCTCAATACCTATAAGGACTGAATGCCAGAGGCTGTGGGATGGGGTCAGGAGGGTGGGAACAGGGACAGGGTTGAACTACTGGGGATACTTTTCTGCTGATTAGAGGCGCATCCTCGAGTCCTGAGAATGGAGTAGTATAAGCATCAAGGTGCTGCACCAAATCCTCAAAGTGGATAAGATTTCAGAATAAACAAGGAGAGAGGTGGAAAGGATGAGGGATGACAGGCTGGGCTGAGCCTGGGGGGATGGACAGTTAACTATAACTCCTAGTTATAGGCAGAAAAAAAATACATTGCCTACAGATATTCATTTTAATATTTCTTTTCCTACTGAATTGGTTTTCAGTCTCATGAAGGGGCTCAAACCAGTTCACAAGTGGTGAAAATCTTCTGCCTAGTGATCTACCTAATAGATTCAAACAACCCAGTATCCCTTAGAGAAAAGGCATACTACAGTATATTGACCTCCAAGCTAGTTTTAAAGGTCATATGAGTGAATATCTGTGTAGCAGACATTACCTGTTCAGTGTCCACTGGCAACAGTAGCTAAATTTTGTTTTAGAGGATCAACCCTCTCCACTACTTTCATTCCTGATAAAGGTGACCCGAGTAACTGATCAATTAATCCTTTCCTAACTAAGTGATTTGTTTAGCAATGCATTAACTCAAGGCAGGTCAATCAGGTCAATGAGATTCAATTCCTAGACTAGCGTTGAGCTTATGGGGAAATAGGTTCTTTCTTTGTAAAACTTGGCATTGAAATGATTGGTACTATGAATGAATTCCATCCAGCAAAAGGCAGAGTCAAGAAATGGACAGAAACTAAGTCTTCATGATGTTCATGGATCCATCTGGACACGCCTGAAGCTTTACTTCTGGAATTTTCAAGAATAATACCAATAGATGCTTCCTCCTCTTTTTTCTAGCAGGGAGGGGTGTTGAGACATCCAAATCAGGTTTTATGTTATTTGTAACCTGTTGCTGTTTAGTCACTAAGTTGTGTCCAACTCTTTTGCAACCCCATGGACTGCAGCCCGCCAGGCTCCTCTGTCCATGGGATTATCCTGGCAAGAGTCCTGGAGTGGTTGTCATTTCCTTCTCCAGGGGATCTTTCTGACCCAGGGATCAAACTGTGTCTCCTGCTTGGCAGGCAGGTTCTTTACCACTGAACCACCTGGGAAGCCCTATTTGTAACCTAAACTAACCTAAACATATGAAATATCTAGTACAAAGCCTGGCATAGGTATGCCTGTTCTGACAAATGCATTTCGTTTCTTCCTTCTCTTCTCCTCTTGTCTGCCCTTAATCTTACTTGATATCTCCAATATATCAAAAAAGGTTAGATTTTACCAGTTTCTTTAGAAAACTTAATCAATAATTATGAAAAACAAAAACAAAATCCTCCTTCTGTGCCTCAGTTTCTTTATATGTGAAGTAAAGGGGTTAGAAAAGTTTGGTATCTTCAGATTCCTTTCAACTTTAATTTTCCATGACTATAAAGTGGAGGCCCAGATATTGGTGACAATTTTAAAAGTAAAGCTCATTCTTTCCCTAATCACTCCATGCTGTCACTGAGGCAGAAATCCCTGGCCCTCAAAGAAAACACTAAAACTAAGAATGTATAGGACCAACGTGATGAAAATACCTTCCTTTATCTGAGCTTTGAGTTTGCCCTAGATTTTAGGGTTTTAATTTCCATCCCACTTTTGAGTTTAAATACAGCGAACTATTTTATAGTATGGTAAGAAAACATACTACATTGTTTAAGAAATTCTTGGTCTGGATTCAGCTCTGCCACCAACTAGAACAGTTCTTGACATGCCACAGCTACTCAATTCACACAGGGAAACAGATAAATAATTCACAAATGTCACAGCTCTGTGGAAAATCATGTGCAACTAACAAGAGTTAAATTGTTAACTCTAACCAGGATTGAGAATACTTTTCTTTCTAAAGATATATTAAGTTGGATTCAAGTTCATTCTGAAAATAACATTACTGTTGAGTCTATGTATTTCAATATATGTGATCTGAGAATGCTAAGCCTCTTGAGATTCACAATAACTTGAGCTATCTTCATGATGTATGTTGTGCGTATGAATATCAGCTGTCAGGTGAGTGACGGTAAGTGAACTAGATTTCCCAGGTTCTTTCATCCCCAGGGTTCTCAGTGATGGGCTGGTGGTGGCAGTGGTGGAAGCACGAGATAGATCTCACTAGAGCAGTACCATGAGGCAAACTGCACAGACCCAGATCAGCGTTATTGTGGGTTTGGTTCCAGGCTACCACAATAAAGCAAATACCAAAATAAAGCAAGTCACATGAATTTTTCATTCTCCCAGTGCATATAAAAATTATATTTCTCATATTGCGATCTATTAAGTATGCAATAGCATTATGTCTAAAAAAATGTACATATCTTATTTTTTAAAAAACACCACATTACTAAAAATTGCTAACCACCACCTAAGTCTTCAACCAGTGTAAACTTTTTGCTGGTGGAGGGTCTTGCCTTGATGTTGATGGCTGCTGACAGATCAGGGTGGTGGTTGTTGAAGGCTGAGGTGGCTGTGGCAATTTCTTAAAGTTAGACAGCAATGAAGTTGGCCACATCAATTGACTCTTCCTTTCATGAATCATTTCTCTGTAGCATGCAAGGCTGTTTGATAGCATTTTACCTACAGTAGGACTTTCAGAATTAGAGTCATTCCTCCCAAACCCTGCTGCTGCTTTATCAACTAAGCTGATACTACTACATAGTAAGTCGCTTCAGTCATGTCTGACTCTTTGCGACCCCATGGACTGGGGACGGCCTGGCTCCTCTGCCTGTGGGATTCTCCAGGCAAGAATACTGGTTGCCAGGCCCTTTTCCAGGGGATCTTCCCAACCCAGGAATTGAACTTGTGTCTCTCGTAGATACTGCATCACAAGCAGATTTTTTAATACTGAGCCACTGAGGAAGCCCCTTTTAATATTCTAAATCCTTTATTGTATTTCAACAATCTTCACAGCACCTTCGCCAAGAGTAGAGTCTATCCCAGGGAACTACTTTCTTTGCTCATCGCTAAGAAGCAACTCCTCATCTGTTAAACTTTTATCATGAGATGGCAGCAATTCAGTTTTAATTCTACCACCTCCACTTTTAATTCTAGTTTTTTGCTATTTCTACCACATCTGCAGTTATTTCCTCCACTGAAATACTGAAACCCACAAAGTCATCCACTAAGTTTGGAATCAACTTCTTTCGAATTCCTATCGGTGTTGATATTTTGACCTCTTTCCATGAATTATGTTCTTAATGGCATCTAGAATCACAGATCCTTTCCAGAAGGTTTTTGGCTTACTTTGTATGGATCCATTGGAGGAATACTATCTATGGCAGCTGTCGCCTTACAAAATTATTTCTTTAATAATAAAACTTGAAAGTCAAAATTACTTCTTGATCTATGGGCTACAGAATGAATGTTGTGTTAGAAGGCATGAAAACACTCAGTGTACATCTCCATTAGTGCTCTTGGTTGACTAGATACAATGTCAATGAGCAAAGGAATCTTTTTTTCTGCGCATTAGGTATCAGTGTGAAAGAAAGTGAAAGTTGCTCAGTCGTGTCTGACTCTTTGCGACTCCATGGACTATATAGTCCATGGAATTTTTCAGGCCAGAACACTGGAGTGGGTACCCTTTCCCTTCTCCAGGGGATCTTCCCAACCCAGGGATTGAACCCAGGTCTCCCGCATTGCAGGTGGATTCCTACCAGCTGAGCCACAAAGGTGTGTTTAAGATATTCAGTAAACCATGTTGTAAACAAATGTGCTGTCATCCAACCTTTGTTGTTCCATTTATACAGCACAGGCAGAATAGATTTAGCATAATTCCTAAGGACCCTAGGATTTTCAGAATAGTAAATTAGCACTGGCTTCACCTTCAGGTCACCGGCTGGATTAGCCCCTAACAAGAGAGTCAGCCTATCCTTTGAAGCTTTGAAGTCAGGCACTGACTTCCCCTCTGTAGCTATTAAAGTCCTAGATGGCATCTTCCTCCAAAAGTAGGCTGTTTCTTCCACACTGAAGATCTGTTGTTTAGTGTAGACACTTTCCTTCATTTTCACAGCTAGATCTTCTGGATGACTTGCTGTAGCTTCTGCATCAGCACTTGCTGCTTTACCTTGCGTGTTTGAGTTTCGGAGATGGCTTCTTTCCTTCAACCTCATAAATCACCAGCCTCTGCTAGCTTCAAACTTTTCTTCAGCAGCTTCCTCACCACTCAGCCTCCACAAAACTGAAGAGCAAGGGCCATGATCTGAGTTACACTTCAGCCTATGGGAACACTGTGGCTGGCTTGTACTTCTATCCAGACCACTAAAACTTTCTCCATTATCACTAACAAAGTTGTTTCATTTTCTTATCATTTTTATTTGCTGAAGTAGCCCTTTAAATCTCCTTCAAGAACTTTTCCTTTGCATTCACAACTTGGCTGACTTTGGCAGAAGAGGCCTAGGTGTTGGCTTCTCCTGGCTTTTGGCATTCCATCCTCCTTAAGCTTAATCAGTTCTAGCTTTTGATTTAAAGTGAGAGATATGTGACTCTTCTTTCACTTACATACTTAGAGGCCACTGTAGGGTTATTAACTGGCCTGATTTCAATATTGTTGTGTCTCAGAGAATAGGGAGGCCTGGAGAGAGGGAGAGACATGGAGGAAAGGCCTTTGGGTGGAGCCATCAGAACACAGAGGACATTTATGGATTAAGTTCGCTGTGATATGGGCACAGTTTCTGATGCCCCTAAACAATTTCAATAGTAACATCAGAGATCACTGATCACAGAGCATCATAACAAATATAATAATAATTTAAAAGCTTGAAATGTTATGAGAATTACCAAAATGTGACACAGAGAAACAAAGAGAGCAAATGATATTGAAAAACAGCAAACCTTCATTTTGTAAAGAATAAAATATCTGCTAAGCACAGTGAAGTGAAATGCAATGAAGCGAGGTATGCCCATATAAATAAGGAGGAGAGACCCCAGGAGACTGATTTCAAAATAGAGAACCGTTTCTATCTTCTTCAGTGGAGCAGATATGGCTTCAGAGCTTATTACTGTCCCTTTAAAACAAGGTACATTTTTATATTCCTGTAAGTGTAACTCAGAAATTACTAAAGACCTGACTAGGAATACTGACTAGATGAAAAGACAGTGTCCTACAGAGATACCGATACTTCAATTTCACAAATATTTGCAGAAATAAAATAACAAGGACACAAGAGAATATCAGATTAAATACTGTTGAAATTTTGCTGATAAGGAATTCTAACTTTTTTATCATTATTCTGTAATATGTTTGAATATTCTCTGTCAAATGTAAGCAGTGAAGAGCTGTCTTATTCACCTGAACACTTAGAACGATGTCTGGCCCATCACTGAAATGCAATAAATATTCATTGAATGCATGACTGATGAATAACTTATGGAGACTCATAATTTGGAGAGCAAAGAACATAAGATATTTCTTTTCTTATGAAGTTCATTTCCTTACAGTCAACTTTTATTATAATATTTCACTTTTAAGAAGAAATGAACATAGAATTCTTTTAAAATGAATTCTGCCCAAGTTTACAGATTATATAGAAAAATCATGGTCATAAGATGAAATTATTACAAAATGAGCATTTTCCTCTCCTAAACATTAAAAAGTCTTTGTAGAAAAGTGTCTGAAGAAGACATCCAAGTAAGATTCTAATGGTTACTACCAAGTGAGATATTAATATAAAAGAGATTAATTACAGTTCAAGAAAAGCTTTTTCAAATTGATAAAATATATCACCTATGATATACCAGTATGTGTGGTTTATAGTACCTTTGTATAGCCAATTTTGTTTAATATTAGGAAATATATTTGCACTATTTTTTATACTGTCTGGCAGAGATAGTTAATTTTTACCAAATGGTTCACGTGCTACCTGAAATTATCAGTCCTCATGGCAGTTAAGCTGGACCATGTAACTAGCTTTGATCAGAGGACATGATGGGAAGTGAAGTGCATCCCAACTAGTCCAAGGGTATTAAAAGCTATGGCATGTCTTCCATTTCTTTCTCACCTCTATGTTGACCTTGGGGCTCATGCTCGAGATAGCACATCTACATGGTGGAGTAGAGAAGCCCAACCTGCATGCAGCTTTGTGAAAAAGTCACAGTGTGTCAACCACAAATGCCTTTGTAGCACTGACATTCTGAGGTATGCCTATGAGTTACACACCCCTCATTTCAAGAGTAGAACATTTAAAATGACATACCTTGGAAATCAATGGACTTAAAACATCTCTTATTTCAGTTCGGAGCCCAAACTAGTATCTTCTGTTTTCCCCTCTCAGGTTTTGATTAGATTTCATTAATTCATTATTCATTTAACACATATTTGAGAAATTATGTTAAGCACTGTGCCATATGTGGGAGATACACAGAGGAGCAAAATAAATTCAGTCTCATCATTCATGGACCTTACAATGTGAAGGTGAGGGAGACATCAAACAAATGATTACACAAATCAATGTTTAGTTACTGCAAAATAAAATATAAACTGTTACTACCACATATAAAATAGATAATCAACAAGGACCTACTGTATAGCACCGGGAACTCTACTCAGTATTCTGTAATAACCTAGATGAGAAAAGAACCTGGAAAAGAATGGGAAATATGTATATGTATAACTGAATCACTTTGCTGCACTCCTGAAGCTAACATAACATTGTAAATCAACTATTCTCCAATATAAAATAAAAATCAAATGAAAAAAATATGAAGTGTTACATGTGTGTGTTCAGTTGCTAAGTTGTGACCAACGCTTTGCAACCCTATGGATTGTAGCCCAGTGGGCTCCTCTGTCCATGGGATTTTCCAGACAAGAATTCTGGAGTGGGTTCCCATTTCTTCCTCCAGGGGATCTTCTCAACCCAGGGATCAAACCTTCGTCTCCTTCACTGGCAGGCATATTCTTTACTACCGAGCCACCTGGGAAGCCCCATAAAGTGTTACAAAAAGAGTATAATAGGACTTACATGATTCTGATTGATAGATCTTTTTCAAATATATTTTATCTTCTGATTCTCTTAATATTATTACGAGGAAGGAATTCATAACTCCATTTTACAGATGAGGAAGCTGTTTTGGGAGAATGTAAATGAACTGACTGGGGAAAAGCCAGTGGTAGAGCACTGATTCTAGACTGAGTACTTTTTGGTGACAACTACTCTGTTTTTTGTATGTCACTCTACAAATATTTAAAGATCCAGGAAGTTATAGAACACTGAAATACACTCTCCTATAAAATTATGAGGCTTCCCAGGTGGATCAGTGGTAAAAAAAAAATCCCCCCGTCAAGCAGGAGATGTAGGTTTGATCCTTGGGTTGGGAAGATCCCCTGGGGAAGGAAATGGCAACCCACTCCAGCGAGGTCACAAAGCATCGAACATGACTGAGTGACTAAGCATAGCACAGCACATAGTCAGAAAAACCCAATCAAATTAGGGGTTCAGGAATGACCTTTACGAAAGCGATATTTACGCTAAGACATTCTAGGCAGAGAGAACAAAATGGACAATGGTTTTCAGTGGGAAAAACCATGGCGGGAACAAACAAAATGTGTGAGTGGGGAGCTAAGTAAGATACGGAAGGAGGAGCCAGGGAAATCAGCGTGTGCTAGATCAGGGGTTGGCAAACCAATCTGGCTTCCACGTGTGTTAGTAAATAAAGTTTTAGTGGTACACAGTCATCTTCATTTCTTTATACAATGTCTATGACTTGTGTGAATGTTAGTCGCTTAGTCATGTCCAACTCTTTGTGATCCCATGGACTGTACCCTGCCAGGCTTCTCTGTCCATGGGATTTCCCAGGCAAGAATACTGGAGTGGGTTGCTACTTCCTTCTCCAGGGGATCTTCCTGACCCAGGGATCGAATCTGGGTCTCCTGCACTGCAGGCAGATCCTTTACCGTCTGAGCCGCCATGGAAGCCCTGTGTGACACAGTAGAGCTAAGTAGTTGCAACAAGAGCCCGTCCAGCTCACAGAGTCTAAAGCATGCACTATCCGTCCTTTACAGAAGGCTTGCGACCCCTGAATGAGCTCATTCAGGACCTTGTAGGTCATGTTAAGGATCTGAGGTTTATTCTTATGTGCAGAGAGAAAGCAGTAAAGCATTCTGCATAGGAAAGTGAAGGGCAAAACCAGATGTGTTTGAAGAAGATCATTCTGGCTATGTGACGAATGAACTGGAAAAGAGCAGTATGGAGAGACCAGTTAAAACCAGAGGGAAAAAAACAACAAAACAAAGCAAGATGGTGCGTGGTTTGTGACTGCAGTGGTGAACAGAAGTGAGTTCAATGAAAGAGAATTAAAAAGCAGGGATAATTCCTGATTTGAGGCTAAAGGGACTAAGACATTGATTGGTGGCTCCATTTGCAGAAACAGAGAAGATTAAAGGATGAACGAGTTCTCAGTTTTGAAGGCAGACAATCAAGAGCCAGTGCTTCACATGCTAAGTTTGATTATAACATACATAGATTTTTTTTTTTTAAAGGAGTAAAGTAACTCTTGTCAATCATATTTTGAGTTCTACTTGCTTTCCAGGGCTGGAATAATCTTTCCTCTCTGATCATTGCATCAGTTCCTTTAAAAATTCCATAGATTCTGCCCATTTAGCAAATGGGGCCTCACTGAGTGGACTGCATACATTTCAGAATCTGTTTGGGAGAAGTTTTTTCTTTGGTTAAGACCTCCCAAGTTTTATGAAAACATCTATTTATCCCTAGTCACAAGGAGATTTTCAGCCTGTTGCAACTTTTATTGGCACTGCCAAAAGGAAAAAAAATGGAAGCATTTCAATAGTCCTTTAATTGGACCTACCGAGGTCCCCATAGCAGGCGATTTGTCCTAACTTGCACTTGGTGTTCCAGACCTTGCTGGAGTTCTTTTGCAGCACGTAAGAAAGCCCTGATTTTCTATGATGACAGTCAATGAAAATGTCCCACTTTCCCAATACTCCCCAGCAATAAGCAGTCATCCCCTATTATACACTGTTATTCTGGCCTACTCAGCATCATGCCCTATATGAAATTTTGTGTGTTAAGTGGTATTATGATTGGACTCTTTTCCTGGAGTTGGGCAAGGTTTTTCCTTTGTGCCAGCATGCTGGTCTGCTCTAAGGATACCACTTTATCACCATAGTTAGCTGCATAATTCAGTTCAGCTTTAGATTTGTAACTGTTCAAAAGGATACCATGAACAGATGAAATAAGTATCTGGGCTAGAGGGTTTGACCTAATATTTGCTCTCATTCATTTGGCACATTAAAGAGAAGGTTTTGCCTTGAGATGATAAAATGTCAAATTTGAACTACTGAGACTAATCAGATGAAGTTTTTATTTATGATTGTGTCAAAATATTTCTGGTCCTTTCCATAGAAGAAATTTACTGGTTTACTGTGGACATTCTTATCTCCTTTACTAATAAGACCAGTGAAATTATTCTTCTTGTTATATCTTGACAAAAAAAATATTGAATCTGAATATTTTACCCAAAATTCTTAAATCAAATAGACTACAGTCTTTATGATATTGTTAGCTACTCCTGAGAAACCAATATTAGGAATATAGATGGTGGAAAAGGGAACAAACAGGCATGCTATTTGTAATAAAAAAGAGTGGGTTAGGTTCAATTGAGCTTAAGGTTCTAAAATGCCTTTCCTGAATCTAAATAATGTAAGGATATAGAATATCAACAGAAAGAATTCACTAGGTATGTATATAATAGAAATCTATTTCAGCGAGGAAAACTCAATTTTTAAATTCAAGGATGCTTCATTCTTACAAACATGAATTTGGAATATTTTATACTGAAGAATTCCCTTAGTCCCACAGATCAGTTATAAATATTAATGGAATTTCAATAGATTCTTTTCAGATTCTGATGTTTAATATTCATTCATATTATGCAGGGAATTCAAAGTCCTATACGGTACATGTAGATTCTTCTCATTATCTAAATGAGCACATATATGAAGTCTGTAGGGGCGATGATTATTAAAAATAGCAATGCCCACATATGATCTTAAACGGCATATCAAAGCCTTCTCAGTTCACTTAATAACAGGAAAGTCACTGTTAATAAACCAAAGGATTCTTTAGGCTAAATCGACTCACGAATATTGCATCTGGGCAAAATGATGGATTGGTGATTCTGGACAGAGTTAAAAATGCTAACTGTTCTAAAGTATTTATGAAACACAATGAAGCGATATCCTGTGGTGAGATTCTGCAGTCAGACTTGGAAAACTGCTCTTGAATTAGTCTTAGGCCTTTGATTTGCTGACGACTTACTTTACAGTATCTAACTCTTCTCTGATATGCTGGAGTATAAATTTGGGGGGAATTATTCAAAAAGTGATTGGAGATTCCATAAAAAGAAAGAATCAAATTTAACTTTATGTTCTCTGAGTTTAACACCGTATTTGAGAAATGAGGTATTGTTTAACTACTCTAATGTGTAAATGTTATGATTTTTAGCAGAATATAACTAAACTTGCACTACTGGCCTTTTCCTTCCCTTTTCTCTTTCTTAAAAAAAAAAAAAAGAAGTTTGTATAGCTGATAGACTTAAATCATAAAATAATTATATGAGAACAGCTATAAAGACAGCATTTACTGTGCGTCTCCAGTAAGCAAGGCCTGGGACTAGGAGTTTTGGATATACTTGTTGTTGCTGTTCAGCTGCTAAATCATGTCTGACTCTTTGTGACCCCATGGACTGCAGCACGCCAGGCTTCCCTGTTCTTCACTCTCTCTAGGAGATTGCCCCAATTCATGTCCATTGAATCAGCAATGTTATCTAACCATCTCATTGTATGCCACCCATTTCTCCTGCCCTCAATCTTTCCCAGCATCAGAGTCTTTTCCAGTGAGTTGGCTCTTTGCATCATGTGGCCTAAATATTGGAGCTTCAGCTTCAGCATCAGTCCTTCCAATGAATATTCAGGGTTTATTTCCTTTAGGATTCACTGGTTTCAACCCTTATTACATTTCTAGGAGATACTATTAACTTTATAGTACAAATAAGTGAAGCTCAGAAAGACTGAGAAACTTACTCTGAAGAATCTAAGCTACTCCATTTTGTTAACAGAAAAACTCCATTTTGTAAGGTTCTGGGAAAAGAGCCTTTGGAAATCCAAAAGTCTTTGGAAATTCCCTGACCTCACCCCACCGCCCATGAGCCAATCGGACCCCATACCAAAATCTCCTGACTTAAGGCTCAGGAACTTGTGGTCTACCTAGACAATAGGAGCTCCAGCTCGAGCTTGGTAATAAAAACTCTCTTGCTTTTGCATTGGATATCGGTTCCCTGGTGGTCATTGGGAGATTTCGCGACTTGAGCATAACATTTGGGGGCTCGTCTGGGATCTCCCACCGGCTCCACGGGAAGACCGATCTGGAGAATCATCTGCAGCCGGTAAGCTTTTCTCTGTCTTTCTTTTCGTTTCTGGCAGGGCCTATTTTCTGAGACCGGTATACGACTCAGGCGGATGCACCCACGGGTCACTGGTTGGGGGTCGTTGTGAGACATCCCCGACCCCGGTGGGGGGGACAGAGTGCCCCTGTTCTCTGTAGATGATAGCGGGTCGCTTCCGTGAATGGCAGGAGGCCGGCGTCTTTCGGTTTTGCCTCCGGACTCCCGGAGGTGTATTTCTCCTGTCTCTCCATCTGTCTGTGCGGCTGTTTGTATTGTCTGTGTTAATTTACCAACATCTGACTGATCCAGGGACGGTGGGGCAATGCCATTCTAGCCCCACACCTCTATCCTTGGTTACTGATAATTTTAGGGGGTCAAGATGCGCTCTCATGACCTCAGTGTAGAAATTAAAAGGAATAAATTAATCACTTTTTGCAGCACAGAATGGCCGACCTTCCATGTAGGCTGGCCCTCAGAAGGCATCTTCGACTTGGGAACTGTACACGGAGTCCGAGATGTCATCTTCCGACCGCGGATCGGACACCCTGACCAAGTTCCCTATATCATAGTATGGGAAAATATCATATTGTGCCCCCCTTCCTTGGGTAAAACCCTTTTTTTTTTGCCTCAACAGGGATTTTCTACCGCTCAGGTGTTGGCGACACGTGTAGGAAAGAATCCGAAGAATCACAAGGAACCTGAACCAACGGAGCCGCTATACCCCATCTTGCAGGGGGGAGTTGTTAGGGGAAGCACACTGATTGAAACCGCCCACCCTGGCCAGGCACCATAGTAACCATTTGCATGAGTAGTTTTATGACAGGAGATCCTGATAAGGAATATGGAACTAATAAGCCTCCACCAACCGGAAGAGTTCGGGAAAGGTCTAAAGGAGACACCGCGTGTCTGTCCACTTCCCAGAACCACCATAAAACCCGACATTGCAGAGCAGTTCTCCTGGGTTTCCTTACCCTGCTGCTCTCCACGCAGGTGCCCTTTCCCAATAAAATCTCTTGCTTTGTCAGCACGTGTCTCCTCGGACAATTCATTTCTGACTGTTAGACAAGAGCCCAGTTTTGGGCCCTGGAAGGGGTCCCTCTTCCTGCAGCAAATGGTGACTCTGGTGGGATTCTTCTTTGCCGAGACTGACATCCTGACCACTCGGGGTACTCAGGGGCCAGCTTGCCTGCCAATGGACCAGACCCAGCGGCCGCAACTGGGACCCTTTTGTCCCTGGTCTCCTCCTGACACGGACAACTGGCCAGAGTGCCCTGACCGGTAAGGAACAAGAGACTTTATTGATCTCTCTCCCCTTCCCTCTCTCTTTCCTCTCCTTAACCCTTCCTATCCTTCCCTGTTTTTCTAGCCCCCCAGTCCTGGACGCAGGAATCTGGTCGAAGGGCCCTCAGCCTGAGCTGAGGATTGGAGACTGATCACCTCCTCTTGGCAGAGAACTCGAATTCTGGTTCTGATTTCTGGTAGGGCCGAGTTCCAGTCCTCCCTTCTCTGGAGGCCCAGGGAAAAGTCCCGTAACGCCTGGGTATCTGTAGGTGGCAGGAGACGTCTGTAAAGTCACCCCTTTTGCCCCCCTCTCCCGCCTCCTCCCCCTTCTTCTTTCAACCTGGCTTCCTTTCCTTCCTTGAAATCTTTGATGTTAGTACTTGGATCTGAAGTTCTGTGTCTCTACAGGAGGTTTTCTGAGAGACTGTATTTTTGTATTTAAGGGCTTCCCTGGTGGAGCCGAGGTTAAAGCGTCTGCCTGCAATATGGGAGACCTGGGTTCGATCCCTGGGTTGAGAAGATCCCCTGGAGAAGGAAATGGCAACCCACTCCAGTATTCTTGCCTAGAGAATCCCATGGACAGAGAGGCTTGGTTGGCTACAGTCCACGGGTCGCAAACAGTCAGATACAACTGAGCGACTTCACTTTCACTTTCACTTTGATGAGGACTGCCAGGTTTATCTGTGTGTGTTTTAACTCTGTGTTCTGTGTTGTGATTTTTGATGGCCATTTTGCTTTGTCTGGCCACCATGTGGTTTAGACCTGCCGCCATTTTATCAGAACTTGATTTTCTTTTCCTGTGCCTTGAGACCAGGGCTCTCAGGAACACTTATCTAGACCATCTCTAACTCCTGACACTGAGGACAAAGGGAAAAAAAAAAAAAGACTTGAAGCTAGATCTTGCACTGTGCCTGTCTAAATATGTCTTGGTATGTCTCTGTCTCTGGGTAACATTTTTGAGGTTAATTTGTACATGAGCTCTATTTATTTGGCTTAAAAAAAGGTAAGTGCTTACAAATCAAGTAATTCTAAATTAAACAATAAATTCCAGGTTCATGTGAACTGGGAAATAGTCAATGTTAAATACCTGATATTAATGTTTGTTTGTTGACCTATCTAATATAGACATGTCTTAGAGTAATTAACGTTAAGAAGAATATTTTCATTGTACCTAGGTTTAATATAAATTAAATATTATATCTGTTACAAGTTTGTCAACAAGGAAATTAGAGTCAACTAGGTCCACGATGGCAGAGCTGACTTTCACTAGACCTTGAGCCTTGGTATTTAGGCCCATTGTGACATATCAACAAGATAGGTGATACACCCATCAACACTGACTAAATCTGACCAAATGTTCTAAACCCTTTTAATTGATCTTTTTGATAAAACTTCCTAAATAGAACTCTTCTGAAGTTCTTTTGATCTCTAGCTAACTTTGGGGTGCTTCAGAGGGCCCCTGGAACATCCCAAAGATTGATATTAAACTGTGTTTATCTAGTTGGTTAAATTACATGGAAAAGATTATCAAATGAATAATAAATCCACTCATGCTCATGTTATAATGTATGGCAAAATTACTAATACAGATATCCTAGAAATTATATGGGTTTTTTTAACATTCTGATATGTCCTGGCCTTTTAATGGAAAACCTGATGACTTCACAAAAGTTAACAAAAGGACTGAATGAACCAGTGAATATGCTTATAACTTTTATGGTTTCTATCTGAAAAATTATGGGTTTGAATCTTATGTTTTCAGGGAGTAGGGAAAATCTTCCTCTCAAACTAACTATGACAATACTTTGGTAAAATTAAACATTATAAACAAAACAATTATATTTTCTATCTGACTCCTCCAAAAATTGGAAGTTCTTAGGTTTCCAGTAAGTTTATCAAATGAGTTAGGAAGGTTATCTCATGGGTACAAAAATCTCAAGAAATTTTTGAGACCTTAAAAAAGGGAAGAATTCACCTAGATTTGTTAGGCAAAATCTGTGATAAGCCTTTGGTGTGAGTTTCCCAGCCCTGTTTTATTTTAAAAGTTCAGTCTGAGACTCTATAAATGTTTCAGCAAAATAAAAAGCCTATAATCAATTATGGTTATAAAAACCATCAGACCAAAATTAGTGAGAACAGACCTATTTTGCAAACAAACTAGCCTTAATTTGGTTATATTTAATAAAAATAAGGGTAACTTTAAGGAGAAAAAGATATTTCAAAATGTTAAATCCCAGTTTGTTAATGGAGGTCTGCATCTAGTAAGACTCATCTCTTAGACAGTTCTTTGATGTTATGTGATATTAATGTAAAATTTAATTGAATTCTTGAAGAACACCCTAAGTTTGTTTCTGAAGCTTATCTCAGTAATCTATCTTTGGATGAAGATCAGATGCCTCATGACCTGCAACCAGGACTGGAAAAAGACATAATTTAAGGGACTGTCTCCAACATGGATGGAAGGACTTTTTTTTATCAGGAGAAACTACACTACACCAGGATGAGAAGACGACGACATCAGAGGGAGACAGCTTCCCCGAGATGCGGGACCTGATTCGTATGATCATTTATGTTTTCTTGACTTCTTAGACCTTTGCATATAAGTCAAATGCTTTTCTATCATTGGCCTGATCCTATGCTAGTTTTAAAAATCAATCCAGTTGTTGGGTTTGTGGCCAATTACCTGTGTCTAGTTCTGGGTTACCTTGGTAAATTTCTCTATTACCAGACTCTAACTGATTGGCCCTGAGAAAATTTACTTAAAAAAAAATTATAGTCATATTCAGGTCACTGTGCAGATGACCTGAGATATACTGGGCTACATCTAATGGAAGTTCTTAACATAAGTCTTACTTGTGACTTTACTAATACTGCTGGCTATGTTATTTGTATTTCACCTGTTTTACAAAATTGCTGTTTCTTACACTGTCAAATGTGTGTGTGAGGCCTCTAATAGGATAATATATAGTCCCACATGAGATCGATGATGGTAACAGTGTAACTCTAGATATGGCAAGAAGCAACAAGAGGGAATATTTACTGGACCAAGAAGCTAGTAAGACAGGTGGTCCAGAGAATTTTGGATCCTGTTTTATGGCCTAGTCCAGTCATGGCACATTGAGTGGCCTGTCAACAGAATCTTTGCCAAACCTGAGAATGGACATTCTCAGCACCATGGGATAAAATGGTCATGAAGTGCCCCTCTCATAATCATGGTCAAGTTTATGAGCAAAAAGGGCTCTGCCAACTGAAGACTGACACTCACCATCTGCATCTACAAAGATTAAATCATGGCCGCTGCAACTGCTGACTTTCAACACCCCTGAAAGGAGTTCAGGGTGAAAATCAGGAATGAGGCACTCTGTGCTCTGGGAAAAACTGGCAGAACAGACCTTTAGATAGTTAGATCTTTTTAGGAGAAGATTTTATGAGTCCCAATTTTTGCATCTTCTCGTACCTAGAGAAACACTGACATCATTAATGGTGAAATCTGCTTTGGGTATTAAGGAAAAGTTTACAATTAAAAGTCAAAATAGAGTAGCTATGGTTCAGATATCCTGGGAAATAACTAGGTGATGCTATGGGCGTACTTTCAGATTAGACCTTGTATTGCTAAAAACACTTGAGTTTTCTGAGTCGTGTCAGGCTTGGATGCCACCATTTTCAAAACAATGTCTGCAGGAAGCTAGTAATCTTACTTTTTATAAAACTAGGCAACTGGCTACAGGGCTACAAGTCTCCCTGAAGTGCCAGGACCAGACTGGGTTTCAGGCCTATTCTTCTAAAGAGAAATGAGATTCATTTTGTCTAATAAATTCCAGTTATCACTCCTCCAATTACTTCTAACTGGCTCTGTTACACCAAAATGGCAGACCAAGGGATTAGGATTTTAATCATACAAGACTCAGATCTAGAACTTGGAACTCAGAAATACTTTCAATTCAGTGTCTATACTCCAAGCTGGGGCAGTCCTATGCCCCATTTTGACAGGAAGTTATCACAGTCATAGTTGCCTATTTCCCTAAAATTAAAACTGAGCGGGACTCTGCGGGGCTCTGAAGTACAGATCTGTTCTGTGTTCTCTATTTCTTGTCTGTAGGATATAGACTTTGTTCAACCTCCTTGGCCTTCCCTGAATTCCAAAGCATGGATTCAAACAATTGCTAATCAGGGAAGGGAGGGGATACAAAAACAGAAACAATCAAAGGTTGGTACAGCCTCCAGACAAGAGTCCTGGTTCCTACTCAAAGAAATATGCATAACAATGTCTTTGAGCCCCCACCCAGGTGGAAGATGGTAACTTCAGACTGAACACAAGATTCCTGGAGCACAGCTCTGTTGTCTCACCACCAACCAATCAGAAGGGGTCACAAACCCGGCAACCCTCACCCCAAATGTTGCCTTCTGTTTCCAGGGACCAGAGATGACCATCCTGTTAGGTCTCCTGTCTGGCCCTTGTCTATTTCATCTCTGAGAGGGGCCAACTAAATTGCTGTTACTACGAGGGTGGAAGCTGGTTTCAGATGTGGAAAACCCCAACTTAGATCAGGTAGGGAGAGACTTCTGCTCTGCTAGGCAGGCCTATGCCCACGCACAGCAGGAAGAAGTTACAGAAGAAAGAGACCTCCGCCCCAATTCCCAAGAAGTATCTTGAGTATGAAGTCTCTCAGGGGGCCTATGTGCTGCGTTAGGGGAGGAATGTTGTTTTTATGTGAACCACTCGGGGTTAGTCAGGGAGTCCCTGGCCAAGATAAGAAAAGGACGGAGTCAGAGAAAAAGAGAAAGAGAAATGTCTCAAAATTGGTTTGAATCCTGGTTCAACTCATCCCTCTGGTTCACAACTCTCATATCCTCCTTGGTGGGGCCCCTGATTATCTTGTTACTGATACTCACTCTCAGGCCATGCTTACTAAACTAATTGGTGGCCTTCATTAAAAGCCGCAGCAACGCGGTGCAGCTCACGGTGCGCAGATCCCAATATACGGCCTTGCCAACGGTCCCCTTAGCGGGAGACAATATAGAGCTGACCCCAGACCCGTGATTGGGTCTGTCCTGGATCCTAGAGAAGGGGGGAGTGAAGAATCTAAGCTACTCCGTTTTGTTAACAGAAAAACTCCATTTTGTAAGGTTCCGGGAAAAGAGCCTTTGGAAATCCAAGAGTGTTTGGAAATTTCCTTACCTCACCCCACTGCCCATGAGCCAATCGGACCCCATACCAAAATCTCCTGACTTAAGACTCAGGAACTTGTGGTCTACCTAGACAATAGGGAACAAGAACCAACACACAACCCTTCAAAAGAAAGTGACCAATCAGACCTTCCCCTACCTAGAAATCCTTTTTTCAATGTATACTCCCTATATAAGCAATGTAATCCAAGACCCGGGGCACTTCCCTATAGCTGCTGCATCGGTACTGGTGGGAGCCCCAGCTCAAGCTTGGTAATAAAAACTCTTGCTTTTGCATTGGATATCAGTTCCCTGGTGGTCATTGGGAGATTTCGAGACTTGGGCATAACAACTCATGGTCACAGAGCTATTAGGCTGAATCACATGAAAATGCTTGCTGTTATTTGACCATTTTAAATTACAAAGGCAGCAATATAATATAGTTCAACCTAATCCTAAGTATCGAGTTATAATTTGAAACTAGGTCTGTGTGATTGCAAAGTCCATGTAATCAAACCATGCTGGATAATAATACTGGCTATTTTTCACCATCCATGATAATAAAAATCAAATAATGAATTATACAATAAGGAATTCACCATTCACCAAATTTGGGTTAATATAAACTCATTTGTGGCAAAATTCCTATGCATGATATCATTTTAATGCCATTGTGACATAAAAAAAGAGATAACCGCTAAGCCATGGACGAGAAATGGCACATTCGCAGAGCTTATCGCAAATTTTCTAAGTTAAATATCTCAGCTGGAGCGCAGTTCTTTAACCACTTTTTTTTTTTTTTAAATCTTTCACAAAAAGAACAGTGGATCCTTTGAAGTGTAACCTTGGAAATCAAGGTCTGTGTTACAGGGCATCACTCAAAGCAGATGCATATTCCCCAGAGACCAAAGTAAACCTGTTACCAAGAATACTTGAACCTCTTTGGGAAGAGAATTTGTCAAAATTTCCATGTCTTACTGGCAATACCTGTGATACTAAGTAGTCAAATATTCCCGATGTTATAGGCATGGGACAGAGTCTCCATAAGAGGTTTCTGATCATTCTAATTACCAAGAGTTGACATACTAAGAGTTGACATTCTAAGGCTTCCAGATTTGGCAACTAAAGAGGTCATTCATTTCATATGAGTTAAAGGGCAGTGGTCACAGATACCTAGGCTGTCTCAGGGATGAACAATTTGCTGACTAGTCACTGCTTTGCCTTGCCTGCTAAGCGGGTGACCAGTGCTGAAGCATTCATTCTCAGCGTTTATTTTGGGACAAGGGAAGGGCATCTTGGAGCTGCATTAAGGACGACCAGTCGTCCTTATTTCCTGAGCACCAAATACACATTCCTGCTAGGCTGCGATGTTAGTGTCTATCTCTTATTTTCAATCTTGATGAAGATAAGAGGGATCAGTTGATGGATAGGGTGTGGGATAGACAGTGGCATGAATTCCCACCAAAGGATAGAGCTTCTAATCTAGAGAAAGCAGCAGGCTCTGAAAACAGGGCATATCAATTCTTTAGCCCATGAGACATTTAGATTGATCTGAGAAAGAATTCTTGGCGGTGAGAAAAATGGTGAAATCTTTCTTGAGAGAGCTCTAGGCAAAGAAAAGTTTCCATCTCTTTGGGACAGTGCTGCAGTCCCAGCTAAAAATGGAACAGAAGGAAGACTTGTCAAGCTCTCATCCAGCTCAACAAGTCTTTATTGTCTCCCAGGACCTGAGGCTCACAAGCTGTCTGAGAGTTACACAGTTTTACAAGACTGTTCTCAACTTGCAAAGGTTTTGAGATGCCTCCAGAATGATGAAAACCAGGCTCTTGTCTGGGAAGCAGAGCAGAGCACATCATTTTGAGCTCTGGCTTACAACCCAGGGTGTTGACAGGCTTCACTTCAGGCTGCAGTCAAGACTTAACTTCAAGAGACTTCGAAACTGTTTAGTCCCACAGAGAAAGCCTCTTCCCAATTTCCAGCTCTCTCACTCTCAACAGACTGACTTGGTTGCAGGTATCATGGAAACAGTAAGTTGAGCTTGCTTTATTTGAGGTCCAGGGGATGAGGAATTCTGTCTGGATTCAAAATAAGGTTCTCAAATAGATGTGAGGTTTTCCATACATAGAGCAGACTCCAATTTTCTGCACAGGAACTAACCTGAAGAAGCCATCAAGTTCCTAACTCTTTTCATGCTAAATCTTCCAAAAAGTGCCTGGACTATGTTGATTTATAAAGCAACTCTCCAGTAAAAAGCACACATCCGTTAAAACAATTGTTCAATCCAGAACTATGTTGGGGAGGTAGAAATTCATAGGGGTGTCCACAAAATAAGTTAGATAGCAAATGAGTAACAGACTACATTGCAACCTCTCAGGTCAAACCAGAGCCCCACACTGTCTAGTTTTCTCTTTCTTTTTTCTCTTCTTTGCTCTTTGCCCTTCTCCTAGTCAAAGAATATCAGAAATTTTCCCCTCAATTAGGCAAAACAATTTAGCTCTCCTTGTTTTTACTCCCAAACTGGAATTTTAACCTCTCCCTAGGTACTTGGCAGACAGAAGAGCCATCACTTAAAAAGATCATAATTATAAATAGCAAAAATTAGATGGCATTACATTGAATGTAGCAGTGCCTCCCTTAGATGATAGCTACTTACTAAGTCACCTGACCATTGTTAGTGAAGGGGTCAGATGGACTGTGGCGATTCCCACCTGTGCACCTCCAGTGATTTTTCCCTTGTTCATGTACACTGGCCTTCCTCATCTCCTTACAAAGCCAAAAGAGGGTTTTCTTTTGCTGTTTCTTCTCTTAATTGGCCACAGTGATAGCACCCTCTCAGTTTTTCTGTTACTCTCATCTATAACCTGTAAATTTCAGATCCATGTTATTTTATTTTATTTTATTTTTTTTAATTTTAAAATCTTTAATTCTTACATGTGTTCCCAAACATGAACCCCCCTCCCACCTCCCTCCCCATAACATCTCTCTGGGTCATCCCCATGCAGATCCATGTATTTATTCATTACATACAGTCATCTGATTCTCATTCTCGTTTTCTCTCCTTAATAGCAGATCCAAACTACACTCAGTCACCAAAACACCTGAGTCTTGTGTTTTGGACCAACTCTTGGCCAGCCTGAAGGTCTTTTGTCAATCTCAGCCTGAGAGCCACAAGTTTAGGCCGATGCCACAAGTGAAAACACTGCTTTCAAGGGCAGGCAGAACACAAAGCTGGAATGCTGGCACAGCAAGGGACCTACACATACACAGTGGAAGATTCTCTTCTTAGTGTGGATGCTATATACATCTGCAGTTTGTTCACAGAAATGCCAGGCAACTGTAGACTCCAGACTTCCTTTACACTTTTGTTCACTGCTTCCTGGACATTTCATGACTTACTATTTGCATTAATTGAATTTTTTAGCCGCTCCAGGAGAAAGTTAAATAATAGGCCATGCTAAAGCTTCTAATATTTTCATGAATTGAAATGTTCCATAGTCTCCATCTTTCATTTCCTCATCTAAAGAAAGAAGATTGTTAGGCTTGTGTTGACAAAAGATCCTAGGTCTTAAGCATCCTTAAAAATGATCATAATATTGCCATGAGGCAACATGACTCTCCCCAGTTTTGATCATACACGTGAGTTGATGCTCTCTGTAACATATATATCAGTGCAACCATTTATATTTATGAGGACTCTTCAGTCAGTTAAGTTGCTCAGTTGTGTCCCACTCTTTGCGACCCTGAATCGCAGCATGCCAGGCCTCCCTGTCCATCACCAACTCCCGGAGTTCAGTCAGACTCATGTCCATCGAGTCAGTGATGCCATCCAGCCATCTCATCCTCTGTTGTCCCCTTCTCCTCCTGCCCCCAGTCCCTCCCACCATCAGCGTCTTTTCCAATGAGTCAACTCTTCATGTGAGGTGGTCAAAGTACTGGAGTTTCAGCTTTAGCATCATTCCTTCCAAAGAAATCCCAGGGTTGATCTCCTTCAGAATGGACTGGTTGGATCTCCTTGCAGTCCAAGGGACTCTCAAGAGTCTTCTCCAACACCACAGTTCAAAAGCATCAATTCCTTGGTGCTCAGCCTTCTGCACAGTCCAACTCTCACATCCATACATGACCACAGGAAAAACTTAGTTGACTTCAAGTCACTAGTCCAACAAAGCCTTACGTATTGATTTCTTTCAAAATTTCTCATTTGAGTAAACTTTGTAAAATGTTGTTTCGTGATGGCAGAGTCTATAGCATCCTCATTTCCTAGCACACTGCCCAGAAAACAGAGGCATCCAGTACACATTTGTAAATACTTCTTTGACTGAATAGACTGAGAATGGAGAACATATATATAAAATATTTGTGAATTCAATTTTTCCTGAAAGAAACGCTCATAAAATTTTTTTCCCAGTAATATACTCCTTAGAATATTTTTAAGGTTTAATTTTGTTGTTATATATTTATATATAACATTTTCCACTTTCCACATTCCCACTTTCTGGCTCTGGCACTGATTTTCATACTGAGTTCACTTGCTTGGCAAGTGGGAGGACAAGTGTTATCATGAATGTAAATCTTTCCCATTGAGGATAGCCTGATAGGGAAATCAGAAGTTGAAAGGGATCATTTTGTTTTTACTTTGTGTGCAAATGTTCTCCTTACAAAATGAATTATTTCATTTTCTAAAAAAATCCATTTTTGATTTTCAAAGTGGCAAATGTTATGTGAAATAAGATCCATCTATTTTATAATTTGTACCAGTTACCTTAAATGACAGCATACCATAACTCATTTTAATGTATATACATGTACACCATTTTATATAAGTACATTCATACATCACACACATATATGTATACATACATATATATGCATACACATACATATATATATTTTTTCTTCCTGAGAGAACATCTCAAGATTGGATATTACAATCATGTGATACTCTGTGGCATTGCAACAGTGAGATGGATATTTGTAATTAGTACTTGACTGCTGTTTATTAAACTGCCTTAACAGATGTATATGGACAGCATCAGTTACATAATTGAATTACAAATGATTATGTCTATGACACAAAAGATACAATATTATGAATTTTGTAACTGGTTACTGCTTGCTATTTTAAGATGGTGATTACTATTTTATCTGCAAGCTCAGTTTCTGGAATTGATATTTTAAAACAACAGTCTGAACTGGAAACCTGATGGATTTTCATCGTCACAGTTCTTTTCTTTTCCTTCCCGCCATGTTTTCTTTCCCTTTTCCTTTTTTTGTTCTACTTAGAAAGTGTTAACTATCTGGACTGCATTTTCTGAAAGTTTAAGGACAATTAACTCCATAGTGTTTCAAATGCAAAAGCAGACATTTCACGTTGTCAACTGCATGGCTATTGCTTAGTTAGAATAATCATGACCTCTCCTCTTAACACAGTAAAGTAGTGAAAGTGTTAGTCACTCAGTTGTGTCCGACTCTTCCAGGCTCCTCTGTCCATGGAATTCTCCAGGCAAGAATGCTGGAGAGAGTGGCAATTCCATTCTCCAGGAGATCTTCCTGGCCCAGGGATCAAACCCAAGTCTCCTGCATTGCAGGCAGATTCTTTACTGTCTAAGGAAGCCCAAGTGAACATAAGGTGATTGGGTTTATGACCCCAAGCCTACTTCAATTATTTACAGAACATTGTATTATGTTCTTATCTTTTATAGAGTTGATATAACAAACAGCTATATGGAATAATCTTTCTGTATCTCTTGTAAAAGAGCCTTTAAATACATTATATTACTGTTTGTTACTCAAGGATCCTAACAATACAACTCTTGCATGTACAAATTCCATGCCATGAATAAGTCTGTTCACTTGTTTTCTTTTTGGATGAGTCGGATTGTTTCCTCTAATGAGATACTAATGCCATGTAATTATGGTCATTGGACATCACATTTCTAGAGCTGCAAACTATTAATTTCTTCGTGGTCATTAACATTCTTTTAGATGGTGAACAGAGAAGGATGCTAAAATTCTGACCAATTATTTGACGGCGAGTCATATTTTATTTATTTAAGCCACCCCAACTCCTATCTGTCCTGGTAACATAGGGTTGCATTCACTTAAGTTAGACTTTTAATATTTATGCCCTTTGCTTTGGAGAATATAATATCTAAATTAGAGATTGGAATTATTAATTATAATATTAGGTACATAGGAATGGACATTATTTGCTGAGTGTTATATGAAGCTCTTCATATGTTTGAGCCATCTTCAGCCTTTTAGGGTTGGTATTATTTTCCTCATTCTATTGATAAGTGAGCAGACAGATTAAGTAATTTATCCAAGGTCATACATAGCTAGTAAGTGGTAGAACTGAGTTCAATATAGGAAGTTTGACTCCTGGCCAATTTGACTCCAAATATAAGATGCTGGGAAGGACTCAGATCTTCTTAGGGGTATAAAACTATATATATAGTTCTGAGTTATATATAGCTCTGGAGCTCTGTTCCAAAGCTCCTAAATCCCTTGGAATTTCCTGGCTGACAGAAGTGTCTTTGTTCTAATGAAACATCTCTTGGTGGGCTCCTGGTTGGCTTCAGGATGAGGGTTGGTCACCAGAAAGACCAAGCCATGATTATAAACCTAGAACTTTCAGCCCCACTCCTTATCCTCCAGGAAGGCAAAGGAGCTATATTTGAGTTTATGATCGATCATGCCTACATGTTGAAGCCTCCATAAAACTCTCAATAGTATGTGGTTCAGAGGGCTTCTAGTGAACACATCTTTCCTGGAGGTGTACATCCCAACTCCTCAGGGAGAGACAGTCCTGTTCATAGGACCCTCCTGGACCTCCCTTGTGTACCTCTTTATCTGGTGTGTGCTATATTATATCCTGTGTGTGTGTGTGTGTGTGTGTGTGTGTGTGAGTGTGTGCTCAGTCACTTCAGTCATATCCAAATCTTTGTGACTGTTTGGACTGTAGCCTGCCAGGCTCATCTGTTCATGGGATTCTCCAGGAAAGAATACTGGAGTGGGTTGCCATACCCTCCTCTAGGGGAATCTTCCCAACCCAGGGATTGAACCCATGCCTCTTATGTCTCCTGCATTGGCAGCTGGGTTCTTTACCACTAGTGCCACCTGGGAAGCCCATCTTATCCTTCATTATACCATAAACCAGTAAGTATAAGTAAGTATTTCCCCAAGTTCTGTGACCCGTACTAGCAACTTATCAAATACAAGGAGGGGTCATGGGAACAATGATTGACATCTTGAAATGTGCGATCTGAAGTGATATTTGAAGTGGAGGCAGCCTTGTGGGATTGAACCCTTTGCCTGTGAGCTCTGCTGCTAACTCCTTAAAGACAGTGTCAGAACTGAATTGACTTGTAGGGCATCAAGTAGGTGTCGCAGAATTGCTTGAGGTGTGGAAAACCCACACCTCTGGTGTCAGAAGTGTTGTGAGTGTGATAGTAGAGTGAGAGTAAAGGAGAAACACACAGGAGTCTGTTTCTATATAGGATATAAATGTATATCACTTATCCCACTGCTCCCTACGCCCTCTGCATGACACACATTGCCAGTTGTTGGTAAAGTCATTTTCTACTGAGTCCAGAGCCAACCATGGAATTGCTCTTAGTTTCTGCCCCAGGTAATGACTGTCTGTTGAATGACTGGCACTTGTGTTGAAATCTACTTACCATTTATGTAGGTCTAATGAACCTTTTTCACAGAAAGATTTATGTTAAGTGCTGTAGCAGAAACTTGCTAGATGTTCATCAACTTGCTTTTTCACTCTTCCTACATACATGTTCAGTTCAGTTCAGTTCAGTCGCTCAGTCGTGTCCGACTCTTTGCAACCCCATGAATCGCAGCACGCCCAGGCCTCCCTGTTCATCACCAACTCCCAGAGTTCACTCAGACTCATGTCCATCGAGTCCGTGATGCCATCCAGCCATCTCATCCTCTGTCGTCCCCTTCTCCTCCTGCCCCCAATCCCTCCCAGCATCAAAGTCTTTTCCAATGAGTCAACTCTTTGCATCAGGTGGCCAAAGTACTGGAGCTTCAGCTTTAGCATCATTCCCTCCAAAGAAATCCCAGGGTTGATCTCCTTCAGAATGGACTGGTTGGATCTCCTTGAAGTCCAAGGGACTCTCAAGAGTCTTCAACACCACAGTTCAAACGCATCAATTCTTTGGTGCTCAGCCTTCTTCACAGTCCAACTCTCTCATCCATACATGACCACAGGAAAAACCATAGCCTTGATGAGACGGACCTTAGTCAGCAAAGTAATGTCTCTGCTTTTCAATATGCTATCTAGGTTGCTCATAACTTTTCTTCCAAGGAGTAAGCATCTTTTAATTTCATGGCTGCAGTCACCATCTGCAGTGATTTTGGAGCCCCAAAAAATAAAGTCTGACACTGTTTCCACTGTTTCCCCATCTATTTCCCATGAAGTGATGGGACCAGATGCCATGATCTTCATTTTCTGAATGTTGAGCTTTAAGCCAACTTTTTCACTCTCCACTTTCACTTTCATCAAGAGGCTTTTTAGCTCCTCTTCACTTTCTGCCATAAAGGTGGTGTCATCTGCATATCTGAGGTTATTGATATTTCTCCTGGCAATCTTGATTCCAGCTTGTGCTTCTTCCAGCCCAGTGATTCTCATGATGTACTCTGCATGTAAGTTAAATAAGCAGGGTGACAATATACAGCCTTGACGTACTCCTTTTCCTATTTGGAACCAGTCTGTTGTTCCATGTCCACTTCTAACTGTTGCTTCCTGACCTGCATACAGATTTCTCAAGAGTCAGGTTAGGTGGTCTGGTATTCCCATCTCTTTCAGAATTTTCCACAGTTTGTTGTGATCCACACAGTCAAAGGCTTTGGCATAGTCAATAAAGCAGAAATAGATGTTTTTCTGGAACTCTCTCGCTTTTTCCATGATCCAGCGGATGTTGGCAATTTCATCTCTGGTTCCTCACATGGGTAGACTACAATTCCAGCTTCCCTTCCAAACAGGTGTGGTCATGTAACCAACAGGATGTAAGCCCTCCTGAGGTGTGCTACAAGTGCCCTGTTTGCTCTCCTGTTCTTTTTCTTAACCACTGACTTGATTTCTATGAGCACAGTGACTCTGTAAGCCACCTGATGAAGTTGGCAGAGTCAACAGATGGAAGGAGTCTGGGTCTCTGAATAACCTCTCTGATGAAAGCTACCCATTAATCATAAACATCTGTCTGGGTCTTAAGGGAATAAGAATCAAACTTCTGTTATGCTCAGACCACTCAACTTTTTGTGTGTTTGTTACAAAAACTAATGCTACAAAACAAGGGTCATACAAGATCACATCATTATCATGTTTCAGAGTAAGAATTTGAATCTGAGTCTTTCAAATTCTTCCCACAATGATAATCTTACTGATAATATAAAAAATTATCCATGTTAATGATAATTGTTGTTAAGTTGTTAAGTCATGTCCAGCTCTTTTGTGACCTCATGGACTGTAGCCTGCCAGGCTCCTCTGACCATGGGATTCTTCAGGAAAGAATACTGCAGTGGGTTACCATTTCTGTCTGCTGAGGATCTTCCCAATGGATTGAACCTGAGTTGCCTGCATTGGTAGGCAGGTTTTTTTTTACCACTGAGCCACCAGGGAAGCCATTAATGATAATTAATATTACCTTATTTCAGACTGTATTTCAACCTAAATTGTCTCCAGTTACAACCCCCACCAAGTTTTGAGTTTATCTGCAACAAGTCTTCTTCTACCTCTAAAAGACTCAGTATCTTCCCACTGAAGACTTTAGGACTAGACTTACACATCCTCTCATCTGGCCTACAATTCCTGCTCAGGTATGAAGTAAAAATGGGGACATCAAGTCAGATGACTTCAAGATACCTAACCATGGAATATTTTATTTAGGCACCAAACGTGCTAATATCCCACAGAAATCGTTCCCCAGCACACACTTGGAAAAGTCTGACTTGATGTCACCATTTGTGCTTTGTAAGGTGAGAAGGTGTCTTTTCTACAGGCATGTCTTTTAATAGGATAATAGGTACTGAGATTTTCTAAAATAGGGGTAAAGCCAGTAGCATTTTGCACACTTGATGACAGAGTCCCCTCCTAAAGAGCATATCAAGGAACTGATGTTGCTTAGAACATATTTTGGAAAGCACAATCCTAGGTATGTTGAGTCGTACTCATAAGCACTGGGGTGGGTCTAATGCTTGGCATTAGCTCCTCTTTTCCCAAGGAGACTTTTGTTTCTGGTTAGTGTACTGTCTATTTCTGACACTGGACAAGTGGTTATTCTTGACCTTTGTCAGGCTTGGGCCACTAACCCTTTACCCTCTGGCTCTCTCCAAAACTTGACAGCAGACTTTAGTTTGTGAGCTCGACTCTGCCACCCTTTGTCTATTTTGTTGCTTCCCTACCCCTTCTTTTGTTAAGTACGTGTATTTATAGTATTGATTTTTGGTTCAATCAAACACCCCCAAATAAAGGCTGGAGTTGGGTAGCGTTAGTAACATACAGAGACAATTCTTACTGGTCTACTTAAATACCAGTACAAATAAAACTGAGTGGAGTTACATTATATGGACATTGATATCATGTGAATTCAAATAGATATACTTAGCACCCTGGCCCCAGAGAGTGAGAAAAAATTGTTTAAATTTATTTGTTTATTTTTGGCTATGCTGGGTCATCACTGTTAAAGGGGCTTTTCTCTAGTTGGTGAGCGGGGTCTGCTCTCTAGTTGTAGTGCAAGGGATTCTCATTTTGGTGGCCTCTCTTGCAAAGCACAGGCTCTAGGCATGAGAGCTTCAGGAGCTGCGGCTTGCAGGCTTTAAAGCACAGGCTCAGTAGTTGTGGCTATGGACTGAGTTGCATCTGGGATCCACCTGGATCAAGGATCAAACCCTTGTCTCCTGCTAACAGGGGGCCTCCTATAATTTAAAATTTACAAAACCCAAAATTAATTTTTCATAAAACTGACAAAGGAAGGAAGGTATTTCTTTGCTGTCTGAAGTGGCATCACCATGGTGCACCATTTGGCAAAAACATGGTTCCCAAATACCTGACCCTCAAGCTTTAAAACTGTGAGATTGTTTACATATTTTAAAAAGTGTTGTTGTTGTTTTTTTCTTTCTGGTATTTCTATGGTTTCAAAGGGCTTCCCAGATGGCAGTAGTGGTAAAGAATCTGCCTGCCAATGCAGGAGATGCCAGAAACTTGGGTTTGATTCCTGGGTCAGGAAGATCCACTGGAGGAGGAAATGGCAACCCTCTCCAGTATTCTTGCCTGGAAAATTCCATGGACAGAGGAGCCTGGAGGGCTACAGTCCATGGCATCGCAAAGAGTTGAGCATGACTGAGAGTGCATGTCTGTACACATACCTGATTTCAAAAGCTGCCCATCTTGTGAAAATTTATTAATATTCTCATGTTATACTCTTTCAAGTTTGCATAGCTCTGATTTTATAAACTGGCTACTGCATTGTAGTGGTGGGTACTTTCACTCACCATCCTACTCCACTTGCCCAGCGATTTACTCTGTTAGGCTGCATGACTGCTATTCCTTTCTTTCCTGTGCACCTTTCACAGTAGAAAATATCACTCTGGCCTACAAATGCAAACTCACAATTTCATCTGGCCTCACCCAAATAAACTGAAATCTATTGAATGTTAGCAAAATGGCTATACTGAATTTACTGAACATTAAGTCACTCTTCAAAATATCATGTAGTTTTCAGGTATTTTCAAAGAGAATTTTGAATATGCATGATTCTTTTCTTTATGTGTCAACTTTACAACCTTATCTTCCACATGAGACATGAATCTACTTGAAGAGAATGGAAATTATTTGTTGCCAACCCAGCATCACTATTCTCTTCTTTCTTCCCCACAAACTCATATTTTATTCAGCTATCTATTCTTATGTGGGGTGTTTCCCAGGTGGCTTCACAGTAAAGAATCTGCCTGTCAATTCAGGAGACTCAGGAGACATGGATTCAATCCCTGGGTGGAGAAGATCCCCTGGAGGATGAGAAGTAAAGCGCAACCCATTACAGTATTCTTGCCTGGAAAATCCCATGGACAGAGGAGCCTGGTGGGCTAGAGTCCATGGGGTTGTGAAAAGCTGGACATGACTGACTGACTAAGCACGCAGGCATGCACTCATATGACTCAAGGGAAGATGATCCTAATACCAGTTCCAGGAGTAGATCTTGATTTGCCTGTAGGATTGTAATGGTAGTCCCACCCCCGCTTGGCAGTGATTGGTTTCAGACTTGTGAGTAACCCACGATGGCCTGTAACACAATTATGACCTATAATACAAGACAGTCTGTTGAGGGGTTTCTGGAAAGATTTCCTTGATCTCAGAAAAGGACAGAGACAGTAACAGTTCTTATTCCTCCTAAGCATGTTGCTGGGTTTGGATGTGACTCCAACAGTTATTGCCATCTTGCTACCACTTCTCTAAGGATGTCAACATTAAGAATGGAAGAGAGCATTTCTCTGATAATGAGTGACGTTGAGCATCTTTTCATGTGTTTGTTAGCCATCTGTGTGTCTTCTTTGGAGAAATGTCTGTTTGGTTCTTTGGCCCACTTTTTGATTGGGTCGTTTATTTTTCTGGAATTGGGCTGCAGGAGTTGCTTGTATATTTTTGAGATTAATTCTTTGTCAGTTGCTTCGTTTGCTGTGGTTTTCTCCCATTCTGAAGGCTGTCTTTTCACTTTGCTTGTAGTTTCCTTCGTTGTGCAAAAGCTTTTAGGTTTAATTAGGTCCCATTTGTTTATTTTTGCTTTTATTTCCATTACTCTGGGAGGTGAGTCATAGAGGATCCTGCTGTGATTTACGTCGGAGAGTATTTTGCCTATGTTTTCCTCTAGGAGTTTATAGTTTCCGGTCTTACATTTAGATCTTTAATTTATTTTGAGTTTATTTTTGTGTATGGTGTTAGAAAGTGTTCTAGTTTCATTTTTTTACAAGTGTTTGACCAGTTTTCCCAGCACCATTTGTTGAAGAGATTGTCTTTTCTCCTTTGTATATTCTTGCCTCCTTTGTCAAAGATAAGGTGTCCATAGGTGCGAAGATTTATCTCTGGGCTTTCTATTTTGTTCCATTGATCTATATTTCTGTCTTTGTGCCAGTACCATACTGTCTTGATGACTGTGGCTTTGTAGTAGAGCCTGAAGTCAGGCAGGTTGATTCCTCCAGTTCCATTCTTCTTTCGCAAGATTGCTTTGGCTATTTGAGGCTTGAGGTTCCATCTCACGCTGATCAGAATGGCTGTTATCCAAAAATCTACAAACAATAAATGCTGGAGAGAGTGTGGAGAAAAGGAAACCCTCTTACACTGTTGGTGGGAATGCAACCTAGCACAGCCACTATGGAGAACAGTGTGGAGATTCCTTAAAAAACTGGAAACAGAACTGCCATATGACCCAGCAATCCCACTGCTGGGCATACACACCAAGGAAACCAAAATTGAAAGAGACACATGTACCCCAATGTTCATTGCAGCACTGTTTATAACAGCGAGGACATGGAAGCAACCTAGATGTCCATCAGCAGATGAATGGATAAGAAAGCTGTGGTACATATACACAATGGAATATTACTCAGCCATTAAAAAGAATATATTTGAATCAGTTCCAATGAGGTAGATGAAACTGGAGCCTATTATTATGCAGAGTGAGTAAGCCAGAAAGAAAAACACCAATACAGTATACTAACGCATATATATGGAATTTAGAAAGATGGTAATGATAACCCTATATGCGAGACAGAAAAAGAGACACAGATGTATAAAGCAGTCTTTTGGACTCTGTGGGAGAAGGCGAGGGTGGGATGATCTGAGAGAATAGCACTGAAACATGTATATTATCATATGTGAAACAGATCGCCAGTCCAGGTTCGATGCATGAGACAGGGTGCTCAGGGCTGGTGCACTGGGATGACCCAGAGGGATGGGATGGGGAGGGTGGTGGGAGGGGGGTTCAGGATGGGGAATACATGTACGCCCATGGCTGATTCATGTCAATGTATAGCAAAACCACTACAATACTGTAAAGTAACTAGCCTCCAATTAAAATAAATAAATTTAAAAAAAGAAAAAACTCTTAGAAAAAAAAAGAATGGAGGAGAGCAGAGATGGATAAATCCTAGGTCCTTGAAGATACTGCTCTTTTATTGACTCAATCAGTCACAAAGTCTCCCTAGCTTCTTCCTTCTAATGTATCAGTTAGATTGGGCTGCCATAGACTGGATGGCTTAAACAACAGACATTTACTTCTTTCAGTTCCAGCGTAGGGAAGTCCAAGCTCAAGGTGCCGGTTGATTTCGTTTCTGGTGAGGACTCTCTTTCTGGCTCACAGACAGAAGGTTTGACATACAACATGAGAAGATCAAGGGCTATTTTCCTTTTCTCAAAACAAAGCAGTTGTAGAGTTAAAAATGGTTAGTCCATTGCTGTTACAGGGCATTTCACGAACTGCTGATTGTACATATATGTGATATCATGTTAACATAAACAGGCCAGCCCTTAGGGAGTTTAAAGTTATAAAAGAAACATTTTTCTAAGATCATGTGCTCTGATATAAAAACCATACTCCAGCCCAGTTCTGTCATTATAAAGTTCTGGCAAGCCAAGAGATGTTAGTTGGTGATTTTATCAGGCAAAACTTTTAACTAATGCTTGATGAAACCATCACTGTACCATAAAACACCATAACAAATTGCAGTGACGATTCTTTTTAAGAACTTAGTCATTTTAGATCATTACAGTTTCTTCCACAAAAAGTAGTATCTTAGTGATCACTACAATTCTACAAATAAGAATATGCTTTCACCTTTATGACCAAAAGGAATCAGTTATGTTTATTCTTGCAATTCAAATCTAATTTTAGTATCTTCAACAAAAAGGGTGGAGTGTAGATTTTCTCCTATCCTAGGAAAGCTCATATGAAACATATTACCTATTATTTCAGTTACATTGTATACAAAGTAATTTTATGTAGTCTTCTAGATGAACATTAAATAAATAAAATTATATCATAGTGAAGGATTTTCATAATGTAGCAAAATTCACTTTTTATATCCAGCCTGGCAAGTGGAAAGAGCAGTACTCATCAAATTTTAAAAACAAAACCAAATAAACAAAAAACAAACTCCATCAAGAAACAAATGATGAGAGATCTATTTGCATATAGATGGATCCATATTAAAGCAATAGAAACTTGGGCCATTTTGAAATCTTAAACCTTCTGACACTATTTTCATAAACTCAAGTAATACAAACCATGTGGTGAATGATTTTCTGAAAAACTTTGCTGGTTTCACTGTGTATTTTATTATTGGCCAAATGTGACATTAAATTTTATCCCCCGTGGCTTGGAGTTAAATGCTTGCTCTGTTCAGAATGGCAACACTCAATTAAACAGCATTTTTCATGATCTACACCCACCATTGTTACTGTATTTAAGGGAAATAATGGGGGTACTGACCTATATTGCGTTTCTTATTATCAATGGAGATGAAGCGAATGCAGGGATTACTGGTGATGTACCGCCCAGCCCAAGGGACATCAATCTTCGTGCCAGCTTCATAAAAGAGGCCCAGAGCGTAGCGAGAGGAGTAGCTCACAGACTCCAGTTGCTGCCTTTGGCATTCACTAATTACTGTGGAAGAAAAAGTACAGGGCATCAAACTTGAAAATATCATCTTTCCTTTCAGTACATCAAATACCACACTCCTTTAAATCAGTTCCAACTGTTTTTACTGACTCCATCTCACTCACGATGAATTTTGAAAGGTAATGTAAAATAGCATCAGCTCTAATTTCTTTGCAGAATGATTACTGTCCTTGGCACACTCGTTTTCATCGCACTGAAGGTCCAAACTCTTTAGACTGGCATTTAAAATGTCTCTGAGTCTGACACTAAGTTGTTTTTCTAGCTTTGTATCCTAGTAATTATCCTGGGACTGGCTGGCAACATTGCAACATGATAGATCCCATTCACGGAGCACTTACTGTGGACCAGGGTCTTTGCCAGACATGGAACATGAGCATTTCACTCTATCCAGCAACCACCATACAAGGTGGGTATTATTCCCATGTTATAGGAGGAGACTGATGATTCATCTCATGGATCTCTTTAGTTCTTCCATGTCATACATTCACTGTTTGCTTGTCATCTTTCTGCCAGTCAATTAGCATAGTTTCTGGAGCACAGGGACCATGCCTTAGTCTTTTTTGTTACAGTCCTCTACCCTACTCACTACAAAAATACAAAAGAGGAATGTATAGAGGAATAGAAAGGCAAACAAGACATGCAAAATTAGTTAAAATGTAGGAGGTAAATAATCAAAAAATGGAAAAATACTGGGAAATGAATTAGGCAGGTTTGGGTTCAAAACCCAACTCTACCACTTAGTAGGTAGGTGACCCTGGTCAAGCTATTAATACTTATTCTAACTATAATTCTTGTCTATAAGTGGTAAAATAGGGTGCATTAGTCTGTTGCGAGGATTATATGAATAATGCATATCACAATGCATGGCATATGATAAGTGTTCATTATTTTTTTCTATTATAGAGAGAAAAATATTTAGGAAAATGGGACAATGTTCCATCCTGGGATGAAAAAGGAAAGATGCCCCCTCCCACCCTGCTTACATTTTAATCTCCATCTCCAGTCTTCCTATCTTTAAGGGTCTCAGGGAGCTTCTTGTTCATGTACTCGCATTAATAATTTGAGTCTCTGAGAAGGCCACAGTTCTATTCTGAAGGCATAAGGCAAGCAGTTCAGAAATGGAACATATGAAAAATTCTCATTTAATTGGTGAAAAATATCCTAATCTAGTAGGCAAACCTCAAGGATTGTGATGCTCTTGCTGCTAAGTCACTTCAGTCCTGTCTGACTCTTTGCAACCATATGGACAGTAGCCTGGCAGGCTTCTCTGTCCATGGGATTCTCCAAGCAAAAATACTGGAGTGGATTGCCATGCCCTCTTCCAAGGAATCTTCCCAACCCAGGGATCGAACCTGTGTCTCTGATGTTTTCCTGCACTCACAGGCAGATTCTTTACCACTAGAGCTACCTGGGAAGCCACCTGGGAAGGATGGGGATAACTTTAGCTAAACTTTAGAGAAGTGGCTTTTGGAGGAAGACAGAAGGTAAGAAGGGTATTCAATAAATTATTTAAGCACAGTAATAATCCTAACATTATCACAGCATATTCTTGGCTACAAAACACTTTTAGAACCAAGACTTCTTTCAATCTTCACAAAATCCCTGCAAGATAGATGATTTTGCCACCCTAATTTTATATCACTATGAAGCTGAGATTCAGAGAGGTTAAGTAACTTGCCCTAGGTTACACAGCTTCCAAGTTTGTGTGGCCAAGATGAAGCAGGAATTCCTGCACTGGAGTCATGCATATCTTCATCACTTCCACACTTCCCTTCCAGTTCTGCACGTCTGAGCTTCAAGATGAACTTTAGCACTGCTTTCTCCTCTGACATTACTGGTTACTTTGCACTCAGAAGTAAAAGCCATTGTTTCTTTTAACCATCATTTTCAGTCTTATTAAAAGATTTAATTACTTGATAAATGAGTGATCTTCTGACACTGGCCTTGTTACACTCGTATCCTGGGCTTCATTTTATTATTTAACCTACTTTTGGAGCTATGGGGCCTGATATTATGCTTACTGCTTTTCTTTATGAAAACACAGATCTTCAGAAATCATAAAATATTCTCCCTAGAAAGAGAGAGGAGGAGATGAAGGAGACTCATACTAGCAGGTGAGCACGTATTATGGGCTTGAGGGCTATCATGGTTTCCCATTTTTTTCAGTTAAAAAAATAAACCAACAAAACTGTGAAATCAGCTATTTTAGCAACTGAAAGGCTTAAAACTCTCCCTTTTTAAAAAAAAAACATATTTTTTTCTTCGTACAAAAACTGAAGGGTCAACTAGGTTGACAACCAAACTGGACCTTTTCCTCCCCTGCCACACACATTAGTACATTTAGCTAGTTTTTAGACAAGCTGCCAAGTAGCAAATCCCACTGGGTAGCCTTTTGAAAAGGTAATTGATATCTATATAGAAACAGAGATTAACCTTAGACACCCTTGTCTGCTCCAGGGGCTCTACAATTCATTCTGAGAACAGGGAGGCAAGACTTTTGACTGAAACAATCTCAATTTCTGTACAGATTCACTTCCAAATAATTTTATCTTCTGGGCCTAGAAAGTTTTGATTGTTGCAGGATCTAACAGAATGGTTTTGTTTTGTCTGAAAATTTTTGTAATGCAAATTGCTGGAGGGAGCTGCCCTAGGTCCTAAATATATACATTTTGGCAAGGAAAATAAATGAGTTCTTTACTACCATGTATTTAAAAGGGCCACAAAATAAAGGCTCATGTAAAAGTGCTTGATTCCAATATAATAAAACTTTACTTGGATGTCACTCTCAATTAATTCTAAACCACAAGAATTATATAATTTTTGTAATTATACACACACAAACACACATGCATATATAGTATATATACATATATAATTAATATAATTTATGGCTCTCTGATGTAAATAAAGTGACTATAAGTTGTATTGAAGGGGGTAGTTTATAGTTTACATTCATACTTCTGTCAATTAGGAGAACTGTTCTTATTCCATTCTCCTTGTGCCAACGCCAGTGCATACATGAGTACATGCGGGCTTGGGGGAGGGGAAGAACAGCAGAGGGAAGGAGAGAGAAACAGAAGACCTGACTGCTACTCCTGAATAAATTAAGTACATATTTAATTTCATTTTTTTGTTTGTTTCTTAAGTAATTTAATTCTTTAGTTGCCTAACATATAGAAGAGGGTTGGACATACATATTTTGCCTTAATTCCTGTGTGGTTTGGTGATGATCTCATTCATTCATTCATTCATTGCTTGCTTCATGATGGCAGGCATTGTTCTTGATGTTAAGGATATAATAAAGTCCCTGCTTTCAGGTAGCTTACGTATACCAGTTATCAATAAATAACCAAGTAAATGGTATGTCAGTTGGTGATACAAATTATGAAGAAAAATAAAGCAGGGTAAAGGGATAAAAGTGACAGGTCTGGGCAGTAACGCTATTTTAAATAGGCTTTCAAGGATGTGTCCCCTTTGAGGATTTTATTCTGATTGATATGGGAACCATTGCTACTGGTTATGAGCCAAGGACAGATGTAACCTGGCTTCTATTTTAAAAACTATCCTGGCTACAAATGAGGACTCCAAGGATGCATGAGAGGAACTGGGGAAAATAGGTATTGAAGTAGTCTTAGGTTGGAGATAACAGCAGAGAAGATCAGAAGTAGTTACATTTTGGATGTAATACATGTCTATGTGTATACATGTGTGTATAAATACATACATTTGCATTATATATTTTTTATAAATATATGTATGCATGTATTATATATATATCACATATATATATAATTTTAATTAAGGCTTAACTATACTTACAGAAAAGAATGCCTTAAGTTTTCATAAAGTGAATGTACCAGAATAATCATTTTGCCAACAAAGGTCTGTATAAGTCAAAGCTATGCTTTTTCCAGTAGTCACATGCGGATGCCGGAGTTGGACCACAGAGAAGACTGAGCGCTGAAGAACTGATGCTGTCAAACTGTGGTGCTGGAGAAGACTTCTCAGAGTCCCTTGGACAGCAAGGAGATCAAACCAGTCAATTCTAAAGGAACTCAACCCTGAATATACATTGGAAGGATTGATACTGAAGTTAAAGCTCCAATATTTTGGCCACCTGATGTGAGGAACTGACTCACTGGAAAAGATCCTGATGCAGGGCAAGACTGAAGGCAACAGGAGAAGGGGGCGGCAGAGGATGAGATAGATAGATAGCATCACCGGCTCAATGGACATGAATTTGAGCAAACTCTGGGAGATAGTGGAGGACAGACGAGCCTGCATTCCGCAGTCCACGGGGTCTCAAACAGTCAGACTCAATTTAGCGACTAAGCAACAGCAACACACTGTATCCATTCTACCTCTGATGGACATTTGGATTGTTTGCAGTTTTGACAATTATAAACGTAACATAAAGAACATATGTATGTGCTTCTTTTGTGTATCTATCTACTAGGGATTCCTCGATCATGGAACAAAGTGTGATATATTCTACTCTTTTGGAATGATAGAGATCAATCTCTTCAAAACAAATCCTTGGGCCCAGGATCTCTTCCTAATGAAAGTATTTTATGATTTCTGAAGGCCTGTTATTTAAAAAAAAAAAAAAAGCAACACAGTAATGTGTTCACCTGAATTTCTCCTTACTGAAGGCTGATGTTTTTTGTCACAATAATGAATATTTCAATAATAATAGTAAAACAAACACCTTTTAGCATTAGTTTGATATTCATTATCAATACTGTAGCTAATGGTAAATGTTATATTGATGGGAAATCTGTGCTCACAGCAGTAACCTCCTCCTAGAAGTTTTTTTGTTTATAGCCAGTTATAGAGGATGGCTAATTTCCCAATTTGTTACCATATATGAAGAATTTCAGCTCAGGGACAGTTGAAGTTAGGAAGTCAGTTTGTAGTGTAATTATTTAAGCTCTCCATCAGTGGATACTGGCTACTCTTGATTTACTTATTATTGTTTTATCTTTTATATTGAATTCCAAGAATATCAAGAAATTTTATGCACAAATTCATTCTTAATCTTAGACCATCTAATTCTGTGGGTACATGAAACCAATAGTATTTTAGCTGAATAGCCAGTTGTTCTTTACTCAAAGTGGTTGTAGAAATAGCGCTGAAAGATCTATTTTCCATATATAGTTCTCCTAGCAGGCCAGTAGAGTCTAAACTTCTACCAATCATGAGTCATTCCTTTTGTGTAAAAGCATCACAGAACCAGTCTCATTTCATTTCACCTGGAATAAATTGGACGTTCACGTGGATTCTATGAGTATTGAAGTCATCACGCCTGGAAGCACATTTTCAAAAATAGCTTTGGCAAGCAATAAATCTAAAGTTTACTGGGGACAGACTTCAGCAGTTGTATCTATGTGAGATTTCCCCAGGGAAATATTTCTTCCATCCTGAGAGGTATCTCTGGAGTTAGAAAAATTTGGGTTTGAAATCTGGCTCTGACCCAGAATCTGTGTGACCTTGGTCAAATTGCTCAATCCCCCTAAGCATCTGTTTTCTTATAAAATGAGAATGAGAACAGTGCTGCCCTTAAAGGATTGTTAAGAAAATTAAGTGAGATAATATCAAGTGCTTAGCATAATGCCTAACATATAAGTGTACCACAAAAACCCAGCACTGCAATTCTTGAATTTAAATACCTTTCGAGGTGTCTATATATAAAGTATAACATACTTTAGAAAAAGTTTTTTGAAGCCTTTAGAGGCAATATCCTAAGTTTCAAGCACATCAAGATAATACTAAATCAAAGATATCTCTTTGGTAGGTAACGTATACATACTGGGTACACTTCACTTTTCAGAGCAGAGGGTAAAAAACCAAAACATTTCTTTGAAAAGTAAGATGTATTAAAGATTCTAAAACCATTTCAGATAATAGTTTTTGAAAAATTAAAATAAACCATGGACTTCTTTAGCTATCTAATCTAGAATGCTGACTGTTTGAAGATTTATCTTTTGAAAGTAATGAAAACCCATATTTTGTATCATCATTATCCTAGTACACTGGCATTACATTTTCTTAATCCTAATCCTAGCCCAGGATTATATAAAAATGAAAGGTGCCAAATAAATGGGCTTCTCTGTATTATCAAAAACAAAAATATCTTTATTAAAAATTTAAGATTAAGCTGGTTTCACACTCATGTTTAGGGAGAATGCTAATCATTATCTGAATACAAACTTTAACAGGTACATTCCACCTAGTTGCTACACATAGCTGTTTTTTTGGGGGGGGGCAGAGGGAGTAATTCAGTTCAGTTCAGTCACTCAGTCAAGTCTGACTCTTTGCGACCCCAATGACTGGAGCACGCCAGGCCTCCCTGTCCATCACCAACTCCTGGAGTTTACTCAAATTCATGTCCATTGAGTCAGTGATGCCATCCAACCATCTCATCCTCTTTTGTCCCCTTCTCCTCCCACCTTCAATCATTCCCAGCATCAGGGTCTTTTCAAGTGAGTCATCTCTTCACATCAGGTGGCCAAAATATTGGAGTTTCAGCTTCAACACCAGTCCTTCCAAAGGATATTCAGGACTGATTTCCTTTAGGATGGACTGGTTGGGTCTCCTTGCTATCCACGGGACTCTCAAGAGTGTTCTCCAACACCACAGTTTAAAAGCATCAATTCGTTGGCATTCAGCTTTCTTTATAGTCCAACTCTCACATCCATACATGACTACTGGAAAAACCATAGCTTTGACTAGATGGACCTTTGCTGGCAAAATAATGTCTCTGCTTTTTAATATGCTGTCTAGGTTGGTCATAACTTTTTTTCCAAGGAGCAAGTGTCTTTTAGTTTCATGGCTGCAGCCATCATCTGCAGTGATTTTGGAGCCTCCCTAAATAAAGCCTGTCACTGTTTCCAAAGTTTCCCTATCTATTTCCCATGAAGTGATGGGACCAGATGCCATGATCTTAGTTTTCTGAATGTTGAGTTTTAAGCCAACTTTTTCACTCTCCTCTTTCACTTTCATCAAAAGGCTCCTTAGTTCTTCTCTGCTTTAGAACACATTAAAAATCAGAGGCATCTTAGGATAATTAAGTTCATATCTAGTAAGGGAAGTTGACCATGTTTCTCAAATTTCGTGGGACCGTCAAATCAATGCATTCAGTTCAGTCACTCAGTCGTGTCTGACTCTTTGTGACCCCATGGACTGCAGCACGTCAGGCTTCCCTGATCATCACCAATTCCAGAAGCCTGCTCAAACTCATATCCATTGAGTCGGTGATGCCATCCAACCATCTCATCCTCTGTCATCCCTTTCTCCTGCCTTCAATTTTTCCCAGCATCAAGGTCTTTTCTAAGGAGTCAGTTCTTCGCATCAGGTGGCCAAAGTATTGGAGCTTCAGTTTCAGCATCAGTTCTTCCAATGAATATTCAGGAATGATTTCCTTTAGGATTGAATGGTTTGATCTCCTTGCTGTCCAAGGGGCTCCCAAGAGTCTTCTCCAACACCACAGTTCAAAAGCATCAACTCTTCAGTGCTCAACTTTCTTCATGGTTCAACTCTCACGTTCATAGATGACTACTGGAAAAACCATAGCTTTGACTAGACGGACCTTTGCCAGCAAAGTAATGTCTCTGCTTTTTAATACGCTGTCTAGGTTGGTCATAGCTTTTCTTCCATGGAGCAAGCGTCTTTTAACTTCAAAATCAACGCCTTAAGTGGCATTAAAAAGGGAAGAAAAGATACTTCCTACTCCCAGCTCACCAGATGAATCAGAAAGTAAAGGAAGTATAGGAATTTAGGTGCTGACATTTGTTTGTCACAACGGGCATTCCAGAGTTGTGAGGTATTTGAGGGGATACATACTCAATGATCCTCTGGGTCAATACTGCCTTAATGAAAACATTGGCACTTCTCACAGTTGTTAAGTTTCCTTCCTCTCATTTTGGTGGCCAGTTATACCACTGTAAATGTATTTGTGTTTTTTTAAAGTTCACAGAGTATTAACATGTTAGAATATTATGCAAATTTAAACAAGTCATAAACAACATTTATTGCTTTGGTTAAAAAAGATTCCTAGGACCCTGAGACATAAAGACACTGCAGCTTCTAAGCTATAATAATACTTACTTGATTATGACTTAATCTTATTTTGTTTGTGGTAAAAATAATAAACAGGGAATTATTTTAGGAGGAAGTTCTTAGGCTTCCTGGCACTCCAGCTATACTGGGGCCAGAATTCATGCTGAAATGTCTTTGCAGTTCTGTGAAGGCCCAAACTGTTGGCGCTGTTTCTAGCACTGGTGATGAATCAGGTTTCCTCCCCTGCCCTCAGTGATCCAAGAGGGATTTCTAGTCCCTGCTGTCTCTCCATTTCTCTAACCATAAGGAACAATCTGTCAAGGACAAAAACCAATGTTTTCTCTCTGGTCTGTTTCTGCTTTCTTGCCACTGTATCCCAGTGCCCTGTGAAAAGGAGTATTCAGCGATACAGCTGTGGCTGTAGTTGGCTCTTCATAAAGTCTTGGACCTTCTCCCAATCATATAAAGTCTCTGCTGTGTTATACATTCACTATCCACTCTTCTCTTTATCTGGATGGAAGGTGTGTGAAACTAAAATGATAGTTGCTTATCTCTACGGCAATTAGTTCTATCCACAGGATTAGAAAAATAAGCATTTTTAAACATAGACGCTGTTTTCTGAAAGAATGTGGGATGATTTAACTCCAACATTGTTCGCGGTAAGTCCACTATGTGTCCAGCATTATGCCAGTCACCATAAAACACCTCTAAACAAAACACTGAACAGACTCTAGGATAGATTTTGGACTGAGACATTAAATAATTTGACCCTGGGTATTATCAGTATTATCCTTGGGAAACTTCTTTTTGGATATCAGAAGAGCAAACATACATATACAATAAGTCTGGAAACCACAATAATAAGGTTGGGAAATTCTTGCCTTATTTCCATGCATTCTAAATTTTTAGACTATTATGCCATCATTCTTATTATAGGAAAAGTGTTGAGCTTCAAATGAAAAAGAATATAATAATAAAGCATTATGTGTACTCATATAAAATGTCACAGAATATCATACATATTTTACAGCCGCTCTTCCCAGCCTATCCATTTAATTACTTTATGGCCATGCCATTCGTGAGCAATATAGTCATTCTAAAATTCATAATAGTAAAAACTTTATTACATGTCACCTCATATTTTTATACAGATATATATTTTTATATTTAGGACTAGAGTTAATTTAGACTGAGGCAATGACTCAAAGAATTAATATTTTAACTCAAAACTTCCATAGTTTTAGAAATCAGAAAGCAAGGTTTATGAGGACCTGGAATCTGCAGTATTAAGGCAAAATGTCAGAGTCTGGTGGTGTAAGCTTTAGGACACTCAGAAATATGTTCATCTAGTACTTTGAAAACCCACTAGCTTCTTTTCTGTTTGCATAATAACAGCTCCCCACAATGCTTAGCTAAAGCCAAAGCAAATAAACTGGACTTGGGGATAAAACTGTAAGTGGCACCAGACTTCATTTAATGGAAGCCTGCAGCATTTTACTCATTTTAAGTCACCATACTCCCACAACTAACAAAAACCTTAATTTGATGAAAAGCACAATTATTTAAAAGTTTCTTTTTTTAATTAATTTACTGGTAAAACATTGTTCCTTTTTCTTTGTCATCTTTGGTTTGTTCCCATTTTAAACTTAAGTTTTTGCTGCCAAGTTTCAATCATTTCCCCCTATTTCTCATCTGACCTTTACATCACTGTGAATGTTTGACCTGAAACATCTGACAAAGGTTATCCTTAACTGAACACCTGCATTTCTGAGCCTCAGCAAAGAACTTTCTGTGTATAAATAAGTGCATATCAATATAATGTGATATACATATTTCTCCTTACTGAGCATCAGTTTCCTCATCTGTTAAGTAGTGGAATGACCTTAGCTTTAAAGGGGTGATATGAAGATTAGAAACTTTAAGTTCTAAATATAACAAAGTTTTACATTCTGAATATTATAAAATTATATATATATATGAATGAGTTTCCCTAGTGACTCAGTGGTAAAGAATCTGCCTATAGTATAGGAGATGTGCAGGAGATGTGGGTTCTATCCCTGGGTTGGGAAGATTCCCTGGAGAAGGAAATCCACTCCAGTATTCTTGCCTGGAAAAAATCTCATGAACAGAGGAGTCTGGCAGGCTACAGTCCATGGGGTCTCAAAAGTGCTAGACACAACTTTATATATATATATATATATATATACACACACATACATACATACATACATATACATACCAGGCACAAAATAGAGGCAAATCAAAAGTAATAATAACAAGTATTGCTCTTGTTCTTGTCGCAGGGAAAGGAATTAATAAGATAGTCTTAACTGGTATAGGAAGGTATGCTGCTAAGTCACTTCAGTCATGTCCGCCAGACTCCCCTGTCCCTGGGATTCTCCAGGCAAGAACACTGGAGTGGGTTGCCCTTTCCTTCTCCAATGCATGAAAGTAAAAAGTGAAAGGGAAGTCGCTCAGTTGTGTCCGACTCTTAGCGACCCCATGGACTGCAGCCCACCAGGCTCCTCCATCCAAGGGATTTTCCAGGCTAGAGTACTGGAGTGGGGTGCTATTGCCTTCTCCATAGGAAGGTATAGGAAGGTACAATTATTAAAAGGAGATTTAGAAGAGGGAGCAAGGAAGGAAACAAAGAATTTTTCCTAACTCATCTTTGGAAAGATATAACTTTTATAGCCAATTTTATAGCCTCAAGGTGTTCATCTCTGACCTATAACTTAACTTCATTTAAATACTATTTTCTCAACAAGTTTATTCTATTACTTTTTTTTAAAACCAGGTATGGGTTTTTATCAGGTATCTGTTATTAATCAGAGTTAGTATATAACTTAAATCTAATGTAGTCAACCAAAGCACTTCTTTAGCCTGGACCATACTAGGTAGTTTTCTTTCTTCTTATAACATATTCCAGATCCATTGTTCCACCATCTGCAGTCAGAAACATAAATTCCTCCTTTGCTTTCCTGTCCTAAACACTTACCTTCCAAACCTGTTTACTCTTTGTGTGTGTGTGTGTGTTAGTCGCTCAGTTGTGTCTGACTCTTTGAGGCCCTGTGGACTGTAGCCCGCCAGTCTCCTCTGTGCATGGAATTTTCCAGCAAGTATACTGGAGTGGGTATTATTCCCTTCTCCAGGGGATCTTCCCAAACAAGATAAATGTATGCAGCTGCTAGAGCATCGTCTCCATGATGGGATGACAAATAGGATCTTGTCATTGTATTATTTAAAGAGAAAGTTCCAAAGATCAAATCTTTCTCCACACCTGTGCTTGGGGACACTGGAGGAGCCTGGTGGGTCGCAGTCCATGGGGTCACTAAGAGTCGGACACGACTGAGTGACTTCACTTTCACTTTTCACTTTCATGCATTGGAGAAGGAAATGGCAACCCACTCCAGTGGTCTTGCCTGAAGAATCCCAGGGACGGGGGAGCCTCATGGGCTGCCGTCTATGGGGTCGCACAGAGTTGGACACGACTGAAGCGACTTAGCAGCAGCATCAGCAGTCTCATTGATTACAAGAAAATTTAGAGTAAAAATATGGGATTACTTGATGAAGTCATTTCAGACATATCTGGTCTCACCCTTCATTATGGTTAACTCATGTATATGAGAATTCAATTGCATTTTTCAAGCTTCCACCCTACCACCTCACCCTCACCTCCAGCTTAGGTAGCAAACAGTCTGTCCTGGTTAGATGGACTCCTGATGGCTTACCTTAGCCACGTCCTTTCCTTTACTACAAACCCAAATGACCTCCTCTCCTCTCCCCTCCCCCTCATCCACGGTGTCCTGCTGTCACAGAAAGATCTCTTCTTAGTCACCAACTGCCTTCTCTTCTCTTCCTCGTATTCTGTTCACAAACAAAACAAGGGCCACTATCACAGTAACAGGACAGAATAAGTCCTTGACCCCCAAATAAATTGGAAATGGCCTTAATAGTTGGTAATGCAAGGATAAGGAAAACCACATATTTTGTAGTGAAATTAGAAGTAATAAAGGACCTACCTTGTAAGGGTTCCCTGGAGCCCCCTTCAGAATCTCACAAATGACTCCATCAACCTCATCTGGCTTTCCCTCAAGAACTAGCGTTCAGTATAAATAGAACACTTGCATTGTTCTCTACTTTATTTGAGCAAATGAATAGTATTTCTATTTTATTAAGGCTAAACAAAATGGAGATAGCAGATTGGAACACCGTTTCTATAAGGATGTGCTGTGCTCAGTCACTCAGTTGTGTTTAACTCTTTGCGACCGCACGGACTATAGCCCATCAGGCTTCTCTGTCCACGGAATTCTCCAGGCAGACTCCTGGAGTGGGTTACCATTTCCTTATCCAGGGGATCTTCCCGACCTAGGGATTGAACCAGAGTCTCTGGCGTCTCCTGCATTGGCATGCGGATTCTTTACCACTAGGGCCCCTCTCTACCACAGAGAAGCCCCTTCTACAAGGATACACATTCCTAATTCAAAACAACCAGATTCCAGACAGAGAATTTATAGACTGAGAACTGCCTGGAGTGGGAACTCGTTTATGTTCTGGTTTCTCACTCAGAACCAATTTCACTCACGCTAGCTTCTCCTTTTGCATAAAGATGCAGGGAAATGGTGCAAAAGGAGAAAATCAGAACAGGCAGCCCACAAAAAAAGTTAATTCACCTCTGTTTTGAGTAATGCATATAGAGAAATTGAATTGAGTGATGCAGTGAATAAAATATTTATTTCATATATGCAATAGAGATGAATCAAGGTCACTCTGAGAAATTTAACTTTTTAATTTGTTAACTTGGTGTTTGTATTTTAAGAGCAATTGCAAAATAATAATCTATTATTCTCTTGCAAGTCTCAAAAAAGATGATATTATGGGGAAAACAGCTCCAACTATTACTCCAGGATGGCCAGAACAAGCATGCACTCTTCATTTTTCTTTGCTAGTCCCTGACTCCCCTGCCTTTATTTCTCTGAAGGCAAGAAACAAAATCAGGGTAGGGTTATGAATTTGCGTAACAGTATATTCAGCAATCTAGCTGCATGAAATTTATGCAAATCCTCTGCTAAGTACCCTGCAGTTAACAGTCAACTAACATTACGTAAATATCACAGGTATAGTAAATAAACAAAATCAGACATTCACATTAATAATATTAAAAGAACACAGCTTTAATAAAGAATATAAACTATTTTCTTTTTGGAAAAAAAAACTTTGTTCTAAGAGTCTTGGTAAAAATACTACTCTATGTACTAATGCACTTAAAGAAAAAAACAACATAATACTTTAAATTTCACCAGAAATAGTAACCCATTTTACAAATCATTTCTTAAACTTAAGAAACTCTTTTATATAGGAAAATTCTCTTGAAGCAAAGTATTTGTGTAGCTTATTAAAATCACAAAATTAGCTACATGAGCTTCTTGCTCTCTTGAATATGATTAAAAAAATTCTTTAAAAAGTTCAGATACAAGGTAAGGTGTATTCTTCATGTTTCTCTCTCTCCCTCCCTCTCTCCTCCCACAGCTCTCTCTCACACACACAGAAAGCTTTTTTGCTATTCACTTGTAAACTCAAATCACTTAACTCTTGGTAGTTACAACAAAATACAGCAAAAAAAAAAAGCAATTTTATGTTCAATAGTGGATATGCTCTAATGTTGAAGGGAGAAGGCAATGGCACTCCACTCCAGTACTCTTGCCTGGAAAATCCCATGGATGGAGGAGCCTGGTAGGCTGCAGTCCATGGGGTCGCTAAGAGTCGGACATGACTGAGCGACTTCACTTTCACTTTTCACTTTCATGCATTGGAGAAGGAAATGGCAACCCACTCCAGTGTTCTTGCCTGGAGAATCCCAGGGACAGGGGAGCCTGGTGGGCTGCCGTCTCTGGGGTCCCACAGAGTTGGACACGACTGAAGCGACTTAGCAGCAAAGAGTGAGTCAAATTAAGGACAGAGAATTTCTTTGCTTTTGTTTACATAAATGTGAAAATGTATAGCTATTAAGTGGAGTGTGCAAAATTAATAATTTTTCATATTCTAATAAAATGACCAGTCTTTTTAAAATTTTATTTTTAATTGGGGGATAATTGCTTTACAATATTGTGTTGGCTTCTGCCATACAACAACATGAATCAGTCATTAGTATACATATGTCCTCTCCCTCTTGAACCTCCCCTCCAGCCCTCACCCCAACGCACCTCTCCAGGTTGTCACAATTTCGCATGTCGAGCTCCCTGTGTTACACAGCAATTTCCCATAGCTGTCTGTTTTACATAAAGCAGTGTATATGTTTCAATGCTATTCTCTCAATTTTTCTCACCTTCTTTCCCCAGGCTACCCTTGTTGCTCAGCTGGTAAAGAATCCGCCTGCAATGCAGGAGACCTGGGTTTGATCCCTGGGTTGGGAAGGTCCTCTGGAGAAGGGAAAGGTTACCCACTCCAGTATTCTGGCCTGGAGAATTCCATTGACTATATAGTCAATGGGGTCACAAAGAGTTGGACATGACTACCACTGTGTCCAAAATCTGTTCTCTGTGTCTGAGTCTGTAGTAAGGCCCTGCAAATAGGTTCATCAGTACCATCTTTCTAGCTTCCATATATACATATTAATATTCAGTATTTGTTTTTCTCTTTCTGACCTACTTCACTCTGTATAACAGGCTCTAGATTCATCCACCTCACTAGAACTGACTCAAAACAGTCATTTTTTAACAACATTTTGAGTAACGAAGAAATTTGTCCAAGACCAAGTTGTTGTTTTTTTTTAATCAGGCAAAAACATATGGTAAATTTAGCCTAATTTTTTTTCTTATCTTCCTTTTTTATCCCCCCTCCTACTCTTTCTCCCAAAGAATGAATGAAACTGGGAAGAAACATCAGCCTGATATATGGTAAATGGTCTCCAGTTATCTGATTTGCATTTTCCTGATAACCAGTGTGGTAGACAGAGTTTCCCTGAATGGGTGCAATGATATCCCTCATCATACATTCTTTTGTTACATCCTTTCTATCAAGATGTAGGGTCTATGTGCCCTGTCTTTGAATTTGAGACAGCTTATGACTAATGCAGAACTGGCACCATAAAATACCATCTATGCCTGGTTCTTTTGGGATGCTCAGTCTTGGAACCCAGTCTCCATGTTATGCAGAATCCGCTTGAAAGGTGCACAGGTGTCTGGTGGACAGCTCCAGCCTATACCAGTGTCAACCTGGACAGTGGAATGAAGGTGCCTCCAGGAGGTATCATCCCCCAGCTGTGGAGTCACCCACAAGCTTTTGAGTCCTTCTAGAAGAGATCTATCTCAGACACTATAGAGCTAAGGGAAGCTGTTCCCATTGTGATCTGTCCAGATTTCTGACCTGCAGAGTTGCTAAGGTAGTACAATGGTTGTTTTATAACTAAATTTTGGTGTGATCTGTCACACTGCAATAAGCAACCAGGGAGGTACATCCTCTTTTCATATGATTACTGACAATTTGCATTACTTCTGTGAACTTTGCCCTTTGACTCCCGTGTTGTTTTTGTCTTGTTCATATATTCCGCATGTAATCCTGCACTTGTTATAGATATTGCAAATGTATTCAATCAGTTGTTTCTAGGTGATAGAAAACTTTGTGTTTTATGCAGTCAAATTTTCCAATTTTTTTCTTTTTTAGTCTTGAGATTTTGTATCTTCAAGGAAAGGCTTTTCCAAATGAATATTATAAAAATAATCCTATAGTCTCCCAGTAATTTTACACCTTTATGTATGATTAACTCTTTTTTATAACTGAAGTACAGTTGATTCACAATGTTGTATTAGTTTCAGGTATACAGCAAAGTGATTCAGTTATGTATGGATATGTACATATTATTTTCCATTATAGGTTATTACAGGATATTGAATTATGACCAACTCTTCAATCCATCTTTAAATTATTTTATATGGTATAAAGTAGGGGAAATTGAATTCCTTTGAAGCAGATAGTCAGTTGTATTTATATTATTTATTTAAATAATCTTTCTCCACTGATTTAATATGCTTCTTTTATCATCTAAATTCTTAAATATATGTCAATTTCTGGACTCTATTCTGACCCACTGATCAATTTGACCATTTCTGCTGCTGCTGCTGCTGCTAAGTCGCTTCAGTTGTGTCCAACTCTGTGCAATTTTAATTTCTATAGCTTTCTGATATATTTTAATATCTGATAGAGCAAGTAACCTGGCCTCATTTATTCCCCGCACTCCAAATTTCTTGGTTAACTTTAAATATTTCATCTTTCAGATGAATTTTAGAAACAAATTGTCAATTGTCTTATTAAGAAAATTGTTCTGACTAATGTGGGGCTAAGTGACTGTGAAGTCAAGTGGGCCTTAGAAAGCATCACTACTAACAAAGCTAGTGGAGGTGATGGAGTTCCAGTGGAGCTATTTCAAATCCTGAAAGATGATGCTGTGAAAGTGCTGCACTCAATATGCCAGCAAATTTGGGAAACTCAGCAGTGGCCACAGGACTGGAAAAGGTCAGTTTTCATTCCAATCCCAAAGAAAGGCAATGCCAAGAATGCTCAAACTACCACACAATTGCACTCATCTCACATGCTAGTAAAGTAATGCTCAAAATTCTCCAAGCCAGGCTTCAGCAATACGTGAACTGTGAACTTCCAGATGTTCAAGCTGGTTTTAGAAACAGCAGAGGAACCAGAGATCAAATTGCCAACATCCAATGGATCATGGAAAAAGCAAGAGAGTTCCAGAAAAACATCTATTTCTGCTTTATTGACTATGCCAAAGCCTTTGACTGTGTAGATCACAAGAAACGGTGGAAAATTCTGAAAGAGATGGGAATACCAGACCACCTGACCTGCCTCTTGAGAAACCTATATGCAGGTCAGGAAGCAACAGTTAGAACTGGACATGGAACAACAGACTGGTTCCAAATAGGAAAAGGAGTACATCAAGGCTGTATATTGTCACCCTACTTATTTAACTTCTATGCAGAGTACATCATGAGAAACACTGGGCTGGAAGAAGAACAAGCTGGAATCAAGATTGCCAGGAGAAATATCAATAACCTCAGATATGCAGATGACACCACCCTTATGGCAGAAAGTGAAGAGGAACTAAAGAGCCTCTTGATGAAAGTGAAAGAGGAGAGTGAAAAAGTTGGCTTAAAGCTCGACATTCAGAAAATGAAGATCATGGCATCTGGTCCCATCACTTCATGGGAAATAGATGGGGAAACAGTGGAAACAGTGTCAGACTTTATTTTTGGGGCTCCAAAATCACTGCAGATGGTGACTGCAGCCATGAAATTAAAAGACGCTTACTCCTTGGAAGGAAAGTTATGACCAACCTAGATAGTATATTCAAAAGCAGAGACATTACTTTGCCAACAAAGGTCCATCTAGTCAAGGCTATGGTTTTTCCTATGGTCATGTATGGATGTGAGAGGTGGACTGTGAAGAAAGCTGAGCACCGAAGAATTGCTGCTTTTGAAGTGTGGTGTTGGAGAAGACTCTTGAGAGTCCCTTGGACTGCAAGGAGATCCAACCAGTCCATTCTGAAGGAGATCAACCCTGGGATTTCTTTGGAAGGAATGATGCTAAAGCTGAACCTCCAGTACTTTGGCCACCTCATGCGAAGAGGTGACTCATTGGAAAAGACTCTGATGCTGGGAGGGATTGTGGGCAGGAGGAGAAGGGGACGACAGAGGATGAGATGGCTGGATGGCATCACCGACTCGATGGACGTGAGTCTGAGTGAACTCCAGGAGTTGGTGATGGACAGGGAGGCCTGGCGTGCTGCGATTCATGGGGTTGCAAAGAGTCGGACACAACTGAGCGACTAAACTGAACTGAAGTGACATATTTATTGTACTGAGTCCTCTTGAACATGAGTATATTTCCTTATTCATCCAGGTCATTTTTTAGAGCCTTCAGTAGAGTTTAGTGTTTTCTTCATTACTACAATTCTTATTTGATTCACTTCTAGTTAGTTTACTGTTTTGTTATTGTTGAAGATAGAGGTTTTTTTGAGAAGAGTATATTTTTTAATCAGTCATTTCTATAATAAAAATAGAAAATTGTGTATGTGTTTATTTATACCTATATATATTAAAATATATTTTATATTTTTTACATTTAGCTTTCTATTCCCTGGTGGCTCAGATGGTAAAGCATCTGCCTGCAATGCGGGAGACCAGGGTTCAATTCCTGGGTCTGGAAGATCCCCTGGAGAAGGAAATGGCAATCCACTCCAGCACTCTTGCCTGGAAAATCCCATGGATGGAGCAACCTGATAGGCTACAGTCCACGGGATCGCAAAGAGTTGGACACGACTAAGCGACTTCACTTCACTTCACTTCACTTCTGTTATTTACGACTTTATTAATTGTAATAGATTTTCAGTTGATTCTCCTTTGATTATAAATGACCATCATGTCATCTACAAATAATGACAGGATTACTTCTTTCTTTCCAAAATGTGTATCTTTAATTACTTTCTTTGCATGATTGCATTGGCTAGTGTCTCCTTTATCAGTGCTTCTTAAACTTTAATGTGCATGAAAATCACTCAAGGATCCCGTTAAAGTGCTGATTCTGATTTTAATAAGCTGCCAAGTGATGCAGACCACATTTTGAGCGATCAAGTTTTCCTCTACTCTGTTAAGTAGTAGTGATGATACAGGTCTCCGTGTGTTATTTATGACATCACTAAGAATTCTAATTATGTATTTAGAAATTTATGTTGCCCCATTTATGTAGATAAACAAATGTAAATATATTAAGGACCTTGCCCATGTGGAAAATGTCAAAGCAAGGCTCAGTCCAATATGAGCAAGTTCAAAGCCTTTGTTCTTAATATTTATTCCACACTAACTTTCTGTGATAAAAATTAGTATATGTCTAGAATATTTTGTATCAGATTTTTTAACCGCTTTAACATTTAGTTACTTAGAAAAGGGGTTGGAAAAAGATATCCCATGGCCCATATCTGACCCCTACTTGTTTTTGTATGGCCCTCTGTTTGAGAATGGTTTTTAGATTTTTAAATTATTGAAAAAATCAAAAGAAAAACAATGCTTTGTGACACATGAAAATAGATGTATTAAATGTCAGTATCCATAAATAAAGGTTTATTGGAATAAGGCATGCTTGTTTGTTTACATATTGCTCATTGCTGCTTTCCTGCTAAACCAGCAGAGTTAAGTGGAGTGGTTGTGACAGCTCATATAGGTTGCTCTCATCACTGTGGTGCTGCTTAGGTGCACTGTAAACCGCAGTGATGCAGTTATGATCTGACTGTATTTCAAGTACCATGCTGTACTGTGACATCGTTTATTATTATTTTAAAATTACCACTGTATACTCATCCTGTCCAAACAAGAAGAAAAAAGTAGACTTCAAATGGCAAGGACAGTAGCGTGTGGATGATTTTGTTATCAAATTAATGGCAAATCATTGTGCTTATTGTGGAACGATACTACAGCTTAAAAAAATAGAAATATAGGACACTTGGCCAATAATACACTTAAATACTTATTGCAAGTTATAGGAAAGCAATAGTCATAAAATTGAAAAAATTAAAATGGAATATCTCATCAGAGCAGAATTTTTACAAAAATAAAAAGTGAAAATGAGGCTTTAACCAAAGCAAGTTTCTGAGCGTCTCCTTTGTTTCCCAAGCAAGGAAAGCGTTTTGCTGATGGTGAGTAAATTAAACTATGTTTGACTGCAGCAGTTGAAGAAATTGTCTAGACAAAATAAAGTAAGACTATTGGCTTTTGGGGAGAACAGTTGCTTGAAGAGTTCAGAATATTGGGAGCAACATCAATAGTCAATTAAAAAACAAGGCAAATGATTTTGGGTGGTTTTCTCTGGCTCTTGATGAATTGACAGATGTTACTGATACTGCTCACTATCCTGCCTTTAAAAGAGACTGAAGAATTATCTTCTACAAACAGTCTGTATTGTAAAAACTATAGACAAGTATATTTTTGAAGAAATTGAGAGAACACTAACTCAGTACAACCTGAAGGGGACTCTTCTAAGATGCGTTCCAAATGATAGTGGTAAGATTAAGCAGAAAAAAAGGCTTAGTTACACAAATTTACAAAGCTTATGAACTTGTAAGGCATTTTAAGCCTATATTCACAAGCAGGTGGTCTGTGGAAAATATTTAAATGAATCATGTATAATTGAAACAGTGTTAATGGGGAGCTTCATTTATTTTTGTAGACTTAACCATTATAAGTTCTGTAAGTAATTGTCAGAATATTATATACAGAATAATTACTAAGTAATAGTAATAATTTTTGTGATTTTTTTTTCTTGAGGGTCAAGGTTGAAATTTTTATAAATGGTATGTGCTACCATGAACTACTATCATTGGATGTTGAATGGACTTGGAAAGAAGCTTTTGTTGCAGAATTGATAATGCTTCTTAACAAATACAACCTAAAATTATAAGGCAAAATAATACTTAAAAGTAAAATTTATACTGTAGTCATTTCAATGACAATTAATGTTGCTTGAATCACACGCAATGTCAAGCTGTTTTATACATTTCCTGTGCTATAAAAAGTTAAAAGAAGCAAGGCCTCCATTTCCACACAATTATGCACCAGATACATTTTCTGAGTTCAAACTACAGTTCCAGCAGCATTTTTTTTGGACCTTGATGCCAAGTCCAAATGAAATTTCCATATTTCAAAATCTATTTAACTGTGCAACTGAGGAGCTTCCACCTACCCTTCAATTGGAAGTAATTAATTTAATGACATGCTAAAAGGCAAATATCAGGAGACGAATCGGGCAGAATTCTTTAAATGCCTTCCAAGCAATGAATGTGCTCAATTAAAATCATATGCTCATGGACAGATATTAGTATTTGGCAGTACCTATCTGTATGAAAGGACATTTTTCAAAAATGAAATATGTAAAATCTCATTATGAATCAGCATTAACAGATGGACATGTGCAACTGATTCTGATGACAGGAAACACTAATTTTGAACCCCAATTAAGAGAATGTTATCCCTCCTCCACAATAAAAGAATTCCCTTCTTCTCATTAGGAGACCTATATTATGGAAAACTGTACTCAGTTATTATTATTATTATTAAATTTGTGATTCTTTACAAAAAGATTTGTGGGACTTTGTTCTCTCTCCTGTTATGTAACTGCCTAAATAATATCCTTGATTCTGCCTCTTGTCCTACAAAGACCAATATATTTACTCTCTAGCTCTTATAGAAAAATGTTGCCAATCCCTGACCTAGAATATTCTCTTATGTCTCTTGTCACAGGTGCCAAGTAAAGATAATTCTCAGAATCATTTTATAAGTGCATGTGTGTTGAGTGCTTACCATGTACATAGCTTTTTCCTTGTGAGAGAGGTATTAACATTTCCAATTATGCTATGGAGCCTTTCCTAAGGTTGTATGCTAATAAATAAATTAGCCATGATTTAAATTTTGTGTTTCTGGCTACAAAGCCTAGCCTGTGTGATCTTGGGGGAAATTACCTAATGTATCCAAACCTCAGTTCCTAAATCTGTAAAATGAATCTTCATTTTATTATAGTATCACCTATATCATAGGGCTTCCCCAGTGGCTCAGCAGTAAAGAATCTTTCTGCAGTACAGGAGATGAGACGTGGGAGACTTGAGTTTGATCCCTGGGTCAGGAAAATCCCCTGGAGGAGAAAATGGCAACCCACTCCAGTATTCTTGCCTGGAAAATCCCATAGACAGAGGAGCCCGGTAGGTTACAGTCCAGGGTGTCACAAGAGCTGGACAGGACTTAGCAACTAAATAATAGAAACAATTGGACATAATAAAGTAGTTGAGAAAGTCAGTTGGGATCATACTCAACTGGTTTATTATAAGCTTTGCTACTTGTTAGCTGTGTGATCTTGGTCAAGTCACTCAACCTCTTCGATCATTAGTATTCTCTTTTATAAAATGTTAATTATAAGTAGTTTATCTTTTGGCTTCCCTGGTGGCTCAGAGGTTAAAGTGTCTGCCTGCAATGTGGGAGACCCAGGTTCAATCCCTGGGCTGGGAAGATCCCCTGGAGAAGGAAATGGCAACCCACTCCAGTATTCTTGCCTGGAGAATCCCATGGAGGGAGGAGCCTGGTGGGTTACAGTCCACGGGGTCGCAAAGAGTGGGACACGATATGAGGATTAAAAAACCAACCAAAGTGAACAACTCCAAACAAACAAATCCCATCTTATTGATTGGGTATTAGAGGTTAGGGAGACTATTAGGAAGGAAAAATATTAAGGACCTTATTAGAGCTGCCAGAAAAAATACAGGACAATCAGATAAATGTGAATTTCAGCTGAACACTATTTTTTTTAAGCATAGGTATATCCCAAGTACTGCATGAGTCATACTTACGCTAAATAAATTATTCATCGTTTATCTAAAATTCAAATGTAACTGGGTGCCAGGTATTCTTATTTACAAAATGTGCTAGGCTGGACATGACTGAATTAGGTAAGAAACCTCTTACCCTGCACAGCCAACCACCTTCAGAATTCAAAAGAGCCTACTGTGTTTCCTGAATATTCATTGGAAAGACTAAAGCTGAAGCTGAAACCCGAATACTTTGGTCATCTGATGTGAAGAGCTGACTCATAGGAAAAGACCTGATGCTGGGAAAGACTGAAGGCAAAAGAAGAGGGCAGCAGAGGATAAGATGGTTACATGGAATCATCAACTCAATGGACATGAATCTGAGCAAACTCCAGGAGATAGTGAAGGACAGGGAAGCCTGGTGTGCTGCAGTCCATGGGGTCACAAAGAGTTGGACATAACTGAGCAACTGAACAACAACTGTGTTTCCAACTCAAACTGCAAAAGTTTCAAGGAAAAGGTTGATCCCACCCTCTCTGTCTTTGCCAAGCAAAGGGCCCAGATGGGAACCACCCCCTTGCCCGGTGTGAGGGATTCTGCCTCCTGTGTACCCTCTGTGGGAGCTTGGTGCAGAGGCTGCTGGGAAAACCAGGGCAGTCAGCCCGTTGTCCCTTGGGTCCCTCTGCCCCAGGCTTCCCTCCGGGTGGGGCCCTGTGGTTACAGTGTGGTGACTCTTTGTCTCTGCACCCATGCCACGCCCTGCTTAGTCCACCTGGAGGTGGGGGTGGGGTGAGGGAGAGAGAAAATAGGTTGGAGGAGGAAAAGAAAGGGCTTATCAGTTTAACATTTTTTTCCGAGCTGGGTTGTGCTTGGCTGTCCTGGTCTGCAAAACCGTAATTATTACTTTGATGCAGGGTGGCTGCAGATTGTCATTGCCAGGCCTGATTTAATAGCCTGCTTGCACAAAGTCCGACAGAGATTGCTTTTGTTGCACTTTCGAACAGCTCCTGACGGTGGCTCTTTTACGTTAAGGAGGAAACTCTGTGGTTAAACTGTAGCCTAGGTATTTTTAGAGCCGTTACCATGTTAACCGAATTTCGTACATTTCACCTGCAGGATATGTGGTAGTGCTTAGGGCCTTCCCTAAACTCTAACCAAAAATACGTTTTACCAGTTGTTAATGCTGTGCTCAGGACCAACTACTTGCTATCAGAAGAGCTACTCACCAAACATGTGGGCTGCCCAAGAATTCCTTTTTGGATGGGTGGTTCTATGCCATTAGGGAATGTTTTTGCCTTGATACAGAATGATTTGAAGAAACAGAACCAAAAGGCTAAAACTGGTTAGTTCTAAAGGTCAGAGCCTGAAGGCAGTGACCCATTTGTTAATCATTAAGCTTTTCTAAGCCATCTCTGACAGAATTCTGGCTCTCTGCCACTTCTCTGGTCATTTTAAGCTGCAAATTCTTGTACTGTGTCAGTTTTTAAGTAGGTAGCAAAGGTTATGAGAAAGACATCACTTGTTAGTTATTTTTCCTTATCAAACGCCTTTATGGTTTTAGAAAGCAGAGCTGTTCTGTGTTAAGGGAATCTTCTTAACATCCCAGCTATAGGCATTTAAAGATGGACCGGCGGGTCCTCTAAAAAGGCAGGGTTTCTAGCTATTATTCCCATGTTAATTAGCTTCCAAAGATAAACAGGAAGTGAGTGAGAGAACACCCACTTAGCCATTAGGTATTAGTTCCCAAATTACTGCTGTCCACAGTGGTTTTCTTCAACAACCCCAGCACTGACAGTTGAAGAAACAGGAGCATGATAAGCACAATGTGTTTATCATCTTCTGTCATCAGTTAAAAACTGGAAGAGCTTTAAAATATTCTGAATGCATTTTGTGAAGCCCAATGAGGTTCAAGAGGTATGATGTTTCATTTCCAAATTTAATGCCAGTTTATGCTCTAATCTATCTGAATTAAAATTGATTTGTACACCAAAAACCCCATAAACAAAACTAAATTGTATGCAGCCAAGGGACATTAAGCTGCTAAAATACTTGCTATAATATTGAACATGGAATGGTTGTTCTCTATTTCTCAAGGGAAAAAATACAGTCAAATCTTGCTTATCCATAACCCAAACTTCCGGGAGGCTTAAGTATTTGGAATTGCTCCAAACTCTGAACAGGGAGTGGGGAGAGGGATGCAGAGGAAGGACGGGAGGAGGGAGGGGGAGGAAGGGTAAAGGAGAGGGAGAGGAAGAAAGAGAAAGAGAGAGAATGAGAATCAGTAGAAAGCAAGCAAGTCAGCTTTTAGAAGTAGACCTGAAGCCCTAGCAACACTGAAAAGAGACCTGGAGGTTACATCTGATTGGCTTACCAGCTAGAAGGAATGGTGAGCTATGATTGGCTGGTGATGATGTCTCCAAATAACCAGTCTTTTTCAGGAAAGCAAATTTATGTGGCAGAAGGGACAAGAGAGAGAAGAAGCAAGCAAGGAGAAAGGGAAGACAACAGGGCAAAATGAATGGCAGATTATTTGTAGCAGAGGTGATGACTCAGACCAAAATGAGAAAAAGAATAACAACACTTATTTATGATAGTGCTTACAAGTTTACAAAGTGCTTTTATGTGTAATCATTGATATTGTCTTTTCAAAGACCTACAGGGCTCCCAGAAGCGAAATAGCATCCCCCAGGTCATTCAGCTAATCAGAAAAATAGTGAAGGTTTTCTGGTCACAAATCCAACACTTTTGATGCCACACAGGTGTTGTGGAGATGATTCAAAGTTGTCCTGCAGGGCAGAGAGTAGTAAATGCTCTAAATGTAAAAAGGAATCAGAAGCCACATCAGCATGCATATTAGTAGAAAGGTGAAAGGGAGTAGGGGGAGTCGCTGCCCTTCAAGACCTTAGACCTTGAAGGGGATCATCTCTTAGGTATTTGGAAGAGAAGATTATAGTGGTTCAAGTGAGGGTTGTGTCTTGAGAGCTGAGGGCAGCTCTGAATCTATTTCAGGGTGTATCATTGTCTTCTTGCACTTATCATGTAGAAGTTGGGTATGTAACTATTACCTCCCACCTCTTGCTTTAAAGGGCTTCCCACCTGGCACAGTGGTAAAGAATCTGTCTACCAGTCTAGGAGATATAAGAGATGCAGGTTTGATCCCTGGGTTGGGAAGATTCCCCTGGAGTAGGAAATGGCAACCCACTCCAATATTCTTGCCTGGAAAATTCCATGGACAGAGTGCAGAGTTGGATGTGACTGAGCAATTGAGCACACACCCCCCCCTTGCTTTGAAAGCTATTCCTTCAAGCCTAGTAAATACTAATAACATTTGCATTCACCAGTTGCTCAAGCTAAAAACCTGAAAGTCATCTTTGTCTTTGCTTTCTCCCTATGCTTACTTTATCTGCAATGTAGATTCAATTTCCAAAATGTATCTTGAATCAGGTTACTTCTGTCCATCTCTACAGTCACCACCATTTTCTCTTCCTGGACCACTGCAATAGCTTCTTACTGCATTTCTCTAATTTCTTATATCTCCTCTTCAATTTGTGTCCCCTTCCCTTCAAATCCATTCTCTAGGTCATGCCTGCTTCTTGCTTAAAATTTGCTCTGAGAATATAACTCAATATCCTTAGTGTGATTTGGCCCCAGTTTACTTTGCAACACTCTGCAAACTCACCCCTCTAGCTACTGCTGCTGCTGCTGCTGCTAAGTCGCTTCAGTCGTGTCCGACTCTGTGCTACCCCATAGATGGCAGCCCACCAGGCTCCGCTGTCCCGGGGATTCTCCAGGCAAGAACACTGGAGTGGGTTGCCATTTCCTTCTCCAATGCATGAAAGTGAAAAGTGAAAGTGAAGTCGCTCAGTCGCGTCCGACTATTAGTGACCCCATGGACTGCAGCCCACCGGGCTCTTCTGTCCGTGGGATTTTCCAGGCAAGAGTACTGGAGTGGGGTGCCATTGCCTTTTCCGCTCTAGCTACTAGGCTCTAGCTATTGAAGAGCCTTCAATGCTGCCACTCCCTATTGTGGTATCAGCAATGGCTGGTTCTTTCTCTGATTTCGTGTAACCTACACAGATAGAGCTTCTCTCACAAGCCTGTCTAAGTAAGAGTTTTCCTTCATTCTCAGTCATAGTACCAAAAGGTATTAACTTCTGGTCATTTTTAATCTGAAATTATATATATTTTTATTTGATTCCTTGCTTATCATCTTCTTTTTATATGCTGGTTACCCTACTAGTCACCAAGTTCCATTAAGGCAAAGATCAAGTTGATTTTCCTCACCACTGTATTCCTAGAGCCCACAACAGTGATATACGGGAGACAGTGTTTGATGAATGAATGAACGAATATTAGGACATTAACATGCTGTGTGCCATATCACTTTTGTACTCTGGAAGCCATGGGCACAGTATATATGTTTCCTTTTTGTGCTCAGTTGTTTGTTAACTCCCATTGGAGGTGTGAGCACTAATATAGATGCCATCTTTTGGGAAGTTTTGTGGAATCTCAACACTGTGATCTCTGAAAAAGTGAGTTGAATCCTGTTTGGTTTGGGACTTAAAGGATATTATAAATTTACTCTAGTAGTAAACAATTGAAATCCATCCTGAAACTGGAGCTTTGCCAGACAGCTATTTTGTAGCATGTAGGAAAATGTGAAATTGCTCCTAAGATGCATGTGCTCGCTGAAAGGCATTCATTATTTTTTAGAGCTAGAAAAGTAGAGGTTCCCACTCCTCAACAGTTAAGAAAACTGCCATTTTCTTGACAATTTGTGGAACTCATACATTGGTCATGATAAAGCCTGTATCTATTTTTTCCAAAGTGGTGCCTATGAAAAATGAACACAATCTTAGCAAAATGAATCATTCTATAGAGGGTTTACAATCACAGTGGAATCAATGTTTTGGTCAAGGTACTGCTGCTTTAATTACATTTGTTTCAACATTTTGGTTTTGGAGATTTTCTTATCTGACCTATTATAGGTCCCTGTGAAAATGAAGTTTACCATGGTGCCCTCTGGTGGAATCCCATCTGGACATTTTTAAAACTAAAGCCTTATCTAGTGAGAATGCATCCCTCTGCATTAAAGAAAAGGAGTTCAACTCTAGATAATACTGTGGGCATACTGTAAGAAGGTTCTATTGTCATTGAGGGACTGTAAGAAATACATGCCTCAGAATATTTGCCTGCAAATTCAGGGATACAGCCTGAAGGAGCTGCAAAGGAACGGCCATGATATAAATGTGTGCAATTTCAATCCTGTTAGAATGAAGGCTAGGAGCCACAGCATCTCACATCACCTGGCAACATGGAAGCTGACTAATTAGGTATTATATTCAGAAGGGCAAAAGAAGGTTATGGATGTTTCAGCACTTGCAACAATATTTATAAATAATCATGAACACAAAAGGAAAGTAGAATTTGGTTGTGGTTTATTGAGAACCAGCGCAGATTCATTTCCTCATCAGAGTTGACAAAGCCATAATGTGTCCCTCAAAATGGCAAGCGTCACAGCATTGGTTCCTTGAAACTTGTTGTGACTGTGAAATTTAGTGACTCTTCAAAAAGTATCTCTCACTTATCTCTATAAGGGGATAAAGTGATGATCTCTTGGAGATATTCTGGGTTTCATATCATAGGGATCCTACTCAAGGAATTTGAGTACCAGCCAATCATAAAAAGATATCAATGGAATTACAAAGTACTTAGCCGAGGACTTAGGGTCTTCAGATGGAGGAAAACAGTGTTATTCCATATAAAACAGTTGTATGTTTGTTCATTTGAATGTACTAAACAAAACAGTTATTTAAAATAAAAGCTAAAAAGGAAAAAGAAAACAAAGTGAGCATCTAATCCATCAGAGTGTCTGCAAACGATTTAGTGTTTATTTCACTATTCAGCATTCCTGAAAGGTGGAACGTAGGGCAGAGGAAACAGAGAGTTGTGAATACAACACACTTGCATTTGACCTGCTCGATGCTTGTCTTACTGGGGACCTTTCTTTGAAACTTGATGTATATTAGACTAAAACAAAAGCAAAAATAACTACTAAATCCTCTAAGGCACTAGTTTTCAAAGTAGTGGTACTGCCCCCTAGGGGGTGTTCGGGGACAATCTTGGCAGGAAGGTGTCTCAAAGTATCTAAATGACTATGTGGCTATTACTGACATTCAGTTGGCAGTGGCAGGGACCAAAGATGGGAGGAGCAGGTCCACATCGAGCTAGATGTTCCCACCAACCATTCATGCAGACTTAAAAAAAAACCCCAAAACTTGTATGTAATTATCTAAGCCTAGAACCAAGTTCAGCTTTACATAAAAACACTGATATGCACGGTTTTAATATACACTGAATTTTTCAGAATGTTAGTCCAGTGTAAACTGGGGAAAGACTGTAGGTTTCTTTTAAATTTTACAAAGAACTAATCAGCATCTTTGAAAATTATATCAGTGGTTATACGTGGTATCCGAGCATTGCTAGAGCACGACCATAATCATTTCTGTTTCAGTTCAGTTCAGTCGCTCAATTGTGTCCAACTCTTTGTGACCCCGTGGACTGAGCACACCAGGCTTCCCTGTCCATCATCAACTCCCGTAGTTTACTCAAACTCATGCCCATTGAGTCAGTGATGCCATCCAACCTCCCAATGTTTCTGTTACAAAGAGGTGTGTTTGATTCTTTCACTGTATTTTCTAGTGTACTTGTAGCCAAGCATTTTCAATTGTTATTAATATGTTCTAACTAGGTTGATATTAATAAATTGAAATGTTAACTGTAAGCCCAGAGAAACTGCTAAGAAAATAACTTTTAAAAAAACATAGTAAATGAAACAACAAAGGAATTAAAAAGCTACAGTAGAAAATATCTACTTAATACAAAAGAAGGTAGTAATGGAGGAATCGAGAAGCAAAAATGACAATTAGAAAACAAGTAGCAAAATGGCAGATGTGATTCCTACACAACATTCCTCCTAACAAAAGTAGAATAACACATGCTTCCCAAGTACACATGGGACCTTCTCCAGGACAGACCTACGTTAGACCACAGAACAAATTTCAGTAAATTTGAAAGGACTGAAATCATATAGAGTATACTCTCTGATCACAGTAGAGTGAAATTAGAAATCAGCACCAGGCAGACATTCAGAAATAAGTCGAAATTAAACAGCACACACCTGAATAACCAAAGACTCAAAGAAGAGGAAAGGGAAGCTACAGAATACTTCTCCAGTTTATAGCATGTAGGTAAGCAATGCTCAGAGGTAAATCGGAGAAGGCAATGGCACCCCACTCCAGTACTCTTGCCTGGAAAATCCCATGGACGGAGAAGCCTGGAAGGCTGCAGTCCATGGGGTCACTGAGGGTCGGACACGACTGAGCGACTTCACTTTCACTTTTCACTTTCATGCATCGGAGAAGGAAAGGGCAACCCACTCCAGTGTTCTTGCCTGGAGAATCCCAGGGGCAGGGGAGCCTGGTGGGCTGCCGTCTCTGGGGTCGCACAGAGTCGGACACGACTGAAGCGACTGAGCAGCAGCAGAGGTGAACCTGTGACTGTAAAAGCCCCTTGCTCCTTGGAAGAAAAGCTGTGACAAACCTAGACAGCGTACTAAAAAGCAGATATATCGCTTTACTGACAAAGGTCCATATAGTCAAAGTTGTGGTCTTCCCAGTAGTCATGTATGGATGTGAGAGTTGGACCATAAAGAAGGCTGAACACCAAAGAACTGATGCTTCTGAACTGTGGTGTTGGAGAAGACTCTTGAGAGTCCCTTGGACAGCAAGGAGATCAAACCAGTCACTCCAAAAGGAAATCAGTCCTGAATATTCATTGGAAGGACTGATGCTGAAGCTGAAGCTCCAATATTTTGGCTACCTGATGCCAAGAGCTGACTTACTGGAAAGGCCCTGATGCTGGAAAAGATTGAGAGCAGGGGGAGAAGGGGGCAATAGAGGATGAGATGGTTGGATGGCATCAGTGATTCAATGGACATGAGTTTGGGCAAGTTCTTGGAGATGGTGAAGGACAGGGAAGCCTGGCGAGCTGCAGTCCAAGAGGTCACAAACAGCTGGACATGACTGAGTGACTGAACAACAAGAGGTGCAAACAACCAGTGACTATTAATGGGCATAGAGTTTCTTTTCAGAGTGACAAAAATGTTCTAGAATTAGACAAAGGTTACGGTTGCAAATCAATGTCAATATACTAAAACCACTGAATTGTAAACTTTAAAAGGTGAGTTTTATGATATGTGAATTATATCTCAATTAAAACAAGAAGACAATGGATTCGTATTAGTTTCCTGTAGCTGCTATAACCAATTACCCCAAGCTTGGCGGCTTAAAAGAAGAGAGCTTTATTTTGTTACAGTTTTGGAGGCTGAGTTTGAAATCAGTTTTACTGGGCCAAAATCAGGTTGTTGGTAAGGCTTCAGAGCAGAAGAGAAGCTGCTCCTTGTCTCTTCCAGCTTCTGCCAGCGAAGGGTTCCTTGACTCGTGGTTGAATCACTGTAATTTCTGCCTCTGTGGTCACAGTGCCTCTTCTTCTCTATGTCAAATCTCCCCCGCTGCCTCTCTCTTACAAAGGCACTTGTGATCTGATTTAGGGTCTATCAGATAATCCGGGCTTCCCAGGAGGTACTGAAAATGAAAGTGTTAGTTGCTCAGTCGTGTCTGACTATTTGTTACCCCATGGACTGCAGCCTGCCAGGCACCTCTGTTCATGGGATTTCCCAAGCAAGACTACTGGGGTGGGTTTCTATTCCCTTCTCAATGGGATCCTCCTGACCCAGGGACTGAACCCAGGTTTTCTGTATGGCAGGCAGATTCTTTACTGCCTGAGCTGCCAGGGAAGAAAAGTCTGCCTTGTGCCAGGTATGGATGTGCGAATTGGACCATAAAGAAAGCTCAGCACTGAAGAACTGATGCTTTTGAACTGTGGTGTTGGAGAAGACTCTTGAGTCCCTTGGGCTGCAAGGAGATCAAACCAGTCAATCCAAAAGGAAATCAGTCCTGAATATTCATTGGAAGGACTGATGCTGAAGCCGAAGCTCCAATACACTGGCCACCTGATGTGAAGAACTGACTCATTGGAAAAGACCCTGATGCTGGGAAAGACTGAAGGCAGGAGGAGAAGGGGACAACAGAAGATGAGATGGCGGACGGTATCATTGACTCAATGAACATGACTTTAAGCAAGCTCTGGAAGACAGTGAAGGACAGGGAAGCCTGGGGTGCTGCAGTCCATGGGGTCACCATGAGTTGGATCTGACTGAGCGACTGAACAACAATAATATTGATATATAGGTGTTCATTATTCAGCATATTAAAGGGTCTGATTGAACTGGAAACCACCAATCTATAAGATCAGAGTTCCTTAGTATGACATACAGGAATCCCAGTTTTTCTCCAACTTCCCTTTACAGCTTCATCTTCTCCTCCGACTTTCTGCTCTGGCCGCCTTATGCCAGGCTCCTGCCATGCTGTGTCACACTTTCACGCTCTGTGTCTGTCGCTCCCCCATGAACATACTCTCCTCTCTTTGTCACACATCCTATCTTTCAGGTCCTTATTAAGCACCTCTCTGTGAATCCTTTCACAGTTTCTCTAGGAAAAAGTGCCATCTCTAGTCTCTTTACTGCCACACCGTTTTGACATATCAGTTCAGTCGCTCAGTCATGTCTGACCCCATAGACTGCGGCACACCAGGCTTCCCTCTCCATCACCAAACTCATGTCCATCGAGTTGGTGATGCCATCCAATCATCTCATCCTCTGTCATCCCCTTTTCCTCCTGCCTTCAATCTTTCCCAGCATCAGGGTCTTTTCCAATGAGTCAGTTCTTCACATCAGGTGGCCAAAGTACTGGAGCTTTAGCTTCAGCATCAGTCCTTTCAGTGAATATTCAGGACTGATTTCCTTTTGGATTGACTGGTTTGATCTCCATGCAGTCCAAGGGACTCTTAAGAGTCTTCTCCAATACCACAGTTCAAAAGCATCAATTCTTCAGTGCTGAGCTTTTTATAATCCAACTCTCACATCCATACATGACTATTGGAAAAACCATAGCTTTGGCTATGTGGAGCTTTGTTGGTAAAGTGATGTCTCTGCTTTTTAATACGCTGTCTAGGTTGGTCATAGCTTTTCTTCCAAGGAGCAAGCATCTTTTAATTTGCACTTGGTATTTTATTAATTTGTTTATATATCTGGTTATCCTACTAGACCATATTTCTTAAAGTAGGGACGATATGATGTTTAATCTACATATATGTTAAGTACGATTGACATATAAAAGGCATAAAACATTAAGTACGATTGACATATAAAAGGCATGTATTTTGAGTGAACAAATTAACAGTTGATTATCAGTGATCACTGTAAGTACCCAAGCAATCACTGCTCATTAAGAGCAGGGCTTGAATTAAATTTTACTCATCCAGGACTTATGCTGCTTGTGGAAAGATCCTGCTCTCTGAGTTTTTGAGAGTTCTCACAATAGTTCTATGTGACCTAGATTTGTTTGGAAGGACATCTTAATTTTTTTTTTTTTACAAATATGAATATATAGCTCAAATTTCTCAGTGTGCTATTTAACATATTAATAATTTCTTGAATTTTACTTCTTGAATATTATCATATTTAAAATAACATTCAGTTCTGTGTTTTAGTAAAACATTTTAATTTTTTTTCAGGAAACAAGAATTCAAATTATTCTTGATGTGAAATTCCAGGACTTCCTCCAACTTTTCGTCTTTTCCCTATCTCCCAATGACTACCACTGACTTATAAGGTAAATTTTATCTATAGGAGAAACATCGATTAGCAGAAGTGCACTTCTGATTATTCTGAGAAAATAAATTGAAAAATCAATGTGATAAAAAAATAAAAATTAACATGCTTTCCATAAACCGGAAGGATATAAATTCCTCCTAAATATAGTAATACCAAATAACATATGCATTATCAGTAAATTAACCATAATAAATATTGAGACAGGTTTTATAATCATATATTTGAAATTTGGTCCATAAAATATTGGAATAGATGGACAGAATTCAAATACCCTTAGCATTCACAGCCTCACAGCCTCAGACAAATTGTGTTTACAATTTTAAGGAAATTCACACTGAAATATGGATAAAACAAAATGCTTGAGATTTCCATAAAATAATTGTGGGGGACATGGGGACTTAGATGAAACAAGTTTGGCCATGGAATAATTGCTGAATCTGGATTCACTACTCTATGCTCTCTACATTTATATACATTTGCAAATTTATATCATAAAAATTTAAAAATAAATGTTCAGTGGGGAGAACATATTTTGATCAATTGAAGAGTGCTTATAGATTTTTTTGGTTTGTTTTATGGTTAACTGAAACACATCAAGTCTTCCAGTATAACATAGGATGGAAATCTAGTTTATAATGCCTATATTATTCATTAGTATCATTGTGTAATTTACAATAAAAGAAATTTCCTGTTAAATTCCTTCGAATTTACAGTTTCCATACTTTCTCATTTGGCAATCTTTCTCATTTGGCAACTTTGTTAATGTAACATAAGGCATGGTTTACAGGCTTCAGTGAACTGTAGAAAGGGCATGCAACTGAGAATCATGTGACCTTGGTTTCCATCCTGCCTTTGCTCTTGGGAATCTCTGTGACCTGGGACAAATTGTTTAATCATTCTGTGTCTAAGTTTCATCATTTGTATAATGAAGGAGTTATAATTAATCTTTTCTACAATTCAGACCTCTACCACTTTTTTTTTTTTTTCCTTTGGACATTTTATTCTGAAAAAGTAGAAGAGGATTTTCCTAAAAACAGACAGGAAGGAGCTTAAAACTATTTTCTAAACCCTTAAGTCAGGGGCCAAATAATCAAAATGGAAGAGCAATTGACCCAGAGAAAGAACCTCATTTTGAATTAGAGAAAGGGAAGAATACAACTCCAGTTTAAAAAGAAATATCTGACGATTTTATCAGGAAGAAGCAAAATGGTGCTAAAATGGAAAACTCAAGCGTGACAACACAAGTTGTGTTAGTAACTGTAGCAAAGAGAAACCATGAGGTAACCTGGGTATTTAACTTGGCACTGCCCAAATTCCATCTAGTTTATTCTTGGTAATTTTAGTAAAATCCAGTATACTTGGGAATATCCAAATGGTAAACATACAAGTGTTGAAAGGGTTACAATAGGCAAAGCTAAGGGAACTAGGACCAGCTGACCCAGGGAAAGAATGCTGGACCAAGGGAAGCTGTAATAACAACCTTCAAATAGGCAAAGAAATATTATCCAGATGAAGATAAGGAGCTGTTTTAGTCAGCTGGGTAGAGTTGGAGCTTATATTACAGAAGAAAGAATTATAGTTAGGCTTAGGAAAAACTTCCTGGCACCTGGGAAATTGGAAATGCTTCTTCTCTGGAGATCTTTAAGCAAAGGGAAGACATCTACCTTGAGATGATTTTAGCGTAGCCTTCCTGCAGTTGTGAGGATGACTAAATGATGCCTATCTAGTGATTTATGTCCAAATCTTATAGATGTGGGTGAAAATAATTGCTTTGGTGTGGACTGCAGATACAAATCTGGCAGACACAGATCAGGCCTCATTTCCTTCTCTGATTCTTTCAATTTCCTGCTCCCTTGAACTATCATAATCATCAACATCAAAAAAGTTCTTATTAAGCTCTAGGTGCAGGTGGAATATGCCAGCTTATTGCCAATAAAAGAACATAATCTCCATCCTCTTGAGTGTCTAGTCCTTTCCCCCCACGAAAAAACGCAACAGAGTCTCAGGGATGTAACTTACAGCACAGGGCATGTAGACACTAATATTATAATAACTTTGTATGGTGTATGAAAAGATCTAATCATTATGTTGTACCTGTGGGGGAAGAAAACTATTGTGATAAAAGTGCAACATGGAAAGGCTGGCTTATGGATTTCATTGCTGGTTTAGTTTGCTTTGTGATTCCTTTTTTTTTTCTTTTGTGATTCCTTTTCTATAGGAACCCTCTTAGGTTCCTTTGTGGCTGAGAGAGGTAAAAAGAGAGAGAGATGATTGTGCTACATTATGACCAATGTGTTAGCAGAGAATTAATGCTGCTAGGACAGAGGAGGACAGGGGCATGAGAATTAAGGTAATAGGTGCCATCATCATAAGAGGGAAATGGAAGGAAAATAGCAGGAGTTAATGTAAACAAATGAAGAGAAGCCAACTTGTAACTTCTTTGGTGGGTCAGCAAATATTTATTAAGTGCTGACAGCAAAATGCAAATGCACAGGTTTTGTCTTCATGGTGCCTACCACTGCTCTGCTATGGCTGCAGGCTTAGACAAGGGTATCAAAATTATTGGGGTTAAAGAGGACAGCCATACCTATGTATACATATAGCTGATTTATGCTATGGTACAGCAGAAACTAATACAATATTATCAAGCAATTATACTCAAATTAAAAATAAAGTACAGGAAAAAAAAAAAGACAGCCATGACCCTTCTTTGAAAGTCATTATTAGAGCACTCTGATTTCAGTTTTAGTACTGACTCTGTAATACAGGGAAATCTGTTTTTTTGTGGGCAAAACATAAATGACATTGGTGACCTGACTTGCAGACTTGGTTAACATACAGCATGAAACGCTTCCATCTAAGGAAACCACTATTAGTGTGAACTTTGACTCTTCTGTTCTCTCTACTGTTTTGCTGAATTTTTTCTGTACTTGCCTTTACCTCCACCCCCCACGTCCAGTGCTAGCAGTGTGCTGATGAAAGATGAAAGAAAAAGCAAGCTGTTAAAGAGACAGTGCACATATCACATAGATGCAACTGTTAAATGTGTTTAAACTATACCTTCAACACCTCATTTAAGGATGTCTGGAAAGTGGCAAAAATACATCTTAAAAAGGTAATCGTGGTGACTCTATGTGGAAGAGAATTGTTCAATTAGGTGTGAAAGCTTTTCTTTTCCATTTCTTTCTCTTTAATCTGTAAGCATTAGGCAGTGAGATGAAACTTCTCCCTTTTCTAATACTGAATTTTCAATTTGGTGTTTTAAATAATGTAAATTTTTTATGTAGAAAATTATTTTTAGCTTATTGTTCAATAATTGTTTTTATAACTTTGTTCCAAAAAGGATATGAGTTGGCTCATTAGTCAATTACATTTCTTTATGAGAGGTGAGATTTGTTTAATTGTGTGTGTGTATTTGTGTGCACATGTATATATGTGTGTTTTAATAATGTGTTGAGGAGAAAAAACCTTAGTGGAAACCCATTCTGAATATACAATTTAAATAAGTAAAATACAATTCATTTTACAAAAATGTTACTTTATACTAAATTGTTCAACTGTTCAAGAAACTGTCTACAAGTAAAATTTTTACACACCTGATATGGATAAGAACAAACAAGAGTCTATATACAATGTCATTTAGTTATTGTTGAATGCACACTGAGGTCACCCTTTCCAATCAGTGGGATCAGGAATGACTTCCCAGTTTTAGGTGTTGTTTGTAAACATTTTCACAGTAATATGATTAAGGAAGTAATTTAATTAGCCTTATTTTCCATTTGGGATCCAAAATCAGGAAAAAGAACGTGCTTGATTACACATCTCAAAGCATTAGAAATGCATTTTTCCACCCTATGTCATAGGAACAAAGTTCATGTACTAGTATTAGATGAATCATAATTCTGTTCTTACTTCTGTAAGCCCCAGCACATATATGAATCATTAATTTCAGTTTCAAATGATTTAAATAGAGCCCAGAAAGCTTCTAGGAGTCATTAGGGCCTCTGACTTTGATAGTGATTTTGTATCTCATTCTCCACTTTCTTATACGAAATCAGATCTAGATTGCAGGCCATCTCCCCTACACCTGAACATGAATGTCACTTATGATTTTCAAAGGACTAATTAAAGCAACAGAGACAAATAAAACACTGACTATGCATATAAAATAAAGGCTTCCCAAGTGGCGCTACTGGTAAAGAACCCACCTGCCAATGCAGGTAGACAGAAGAGACCCGGGTTTGACCTCTGGCTTGGGAAGATCCCCTGGAGAAGAAAATGGCACCCCACTCCAGTATTCTTGCCTGGAGAGTCCCACGGACAGAGGAGTCTGGCAGGCTGCAGTCCACAGGGTCCTAAAGAGCCAGAGACCACTGAAGCAAGTTAGCATGCATGCATATGACACACCCTTTCACATTAAGCTTCCAAACTGACGGAACTCTGTCAGTTAGTTGTTCAAAAAATCACCAGTGGAACTGAAATTCATTGAGATAACTGACAGGTTTTTCTTTTAAATTTTTTTCTATATTTCATTTTTTTAAGAGGAATTACTCTTAAGTCTGTCAGCTCAGCAGTTCTGGGTTCTACACTCTAAAGAGCAGACTTCACTTATTTGTCCTAATATCTACTGCCATATCAAAGACCTGCAAGCTTTTTCTGTAAAGGGACAGACAGTAAATATTTTAGGCCTCATGTGCCATACAAACTCTGTTGCAAGGACTCAACTTTGACATTATACCAGGAAGGCATTGCTGACACTACATAAATGAATCAGTGTGCTAGTGTTCCAATATGACTTTATTTATAAAAGAAGAGTCAGACTGGATGTGGCTCATGGGCTGTAGTTTGCCAACTTTTGGTCTATAAAATGGCTATATTCATAAAACAGTGGATACAGGAAAGGTTCTATGCCAAATTTAAGGGCATAGGAGTAAAAATTCAAAGACCTTTTTCTTTTAAAATTTATTTTCCCAGTTTTATTGAGATACAATTGGTATAAAATATTGTATTAGTTTTAGGTATATGATATAGTGATTTGGTATCTGTGAAAATTATGAGACAATAACCACAATAAATTTAGTTAACACTGATTACCTCAAATAGTTACAAGTTTTTTCTTATGATGAGAACTTCTAAAATCTACTCTTTTAACTTCTTTAAACATATAATTCAGTATTGTTAACTACAGTTGCCACGCTGTACGTTCTATCCCCAGGGCTTATTTATAACTAGAAATCTGTGCCTTTTGACCACCTTCACCCATTCCACCCAGCACCCACTTCCCACCCTGGCAACCACCAATCTGTTCTCTGTATCTATAAGTTCAGGTTTTTTTAGATTTTACATATGAACATTTAATCATTGCTCCATGTTTTAGAACTTACATATACTGTTAGACATTCCTTTGCTTTTGAAAAAGTGGGATTTGTTTCCCACTGGACCATGGGGAAAATGCATGCTGTATACGTGTTTGTTGTTAGATGGACTCTAATTCTGTTTCACACCACCTTCATCATTGATTTCGCAAATCTGCCCACTTACTGCTGGTTGATTCATGTTTACATACATACTGCACACTGGCTCAAAGTCCATTTTCTCTCTCTCTCTATTTTTTTTTTTTTTACCACTTCTGTCCCTGCCAAAACACTAAAAGTCAGTGTTTATATAATTAGGTCAATAAACACATATTGAATATACTGGGTACCAGGCCTTATGAAAAGAATGGGGCTCAGATAGAGTCCCTCATGGAGTGCCTGCGCTGCGCCGTGCTTAGTCGCTCAGTCCTGCAGTCGTGACGGACTCTTTGCAACCCTCTGGACTGTAGCTCGCCAGGCTCCTTTGTCCATGGGATTCTCCAGGCAAGAATACTGGAATTGCGTAACCACACTCTCCTCCAGGGTATCTTCCCAACCCAGGGACTGAACCCAAGTCTCCCATGTCTCTTGCGTTACAGGCATTACAGATTCTTTACATGCTGAGCCACTGGGGAAGCCCCATGGAGTATATACCCAGTTAGGAAAACAAATAAGCAAAATTAATAGGTAAAACACAATGTATGCACTAGATAGTATTGAAGCATGTCAGAGGGAGATCTGCTTTAGGAAATTTTTTGAAAGATGTAATGATGAGCTGAATTTGAAGAATACACAAAAGTTATCCAGGCAGAAAAGGAGGGAAAAGTCTTTCCAAGTAGAGCAGAAGTCACGTGCAAAGGCCTAGAGATGTGTGAGCCCACGAGTGCTCTGGGAACTGTAGGCAGCGCAAGTGAAGCCTGTTATGGTTAATGATGCTGGAGAGATGAGCTGGGTTACATCATGCTGAGGAGTTTGGACTTGGTTCCACTGACGAATTTGAAGAAGGAACGTGGTATGATCAGATTTACACTTTAAAGTCTGCAAGTGAGAAACAGAATGAAGAAAGTGAAAGGTGTAAGAGGCAGGACTGGTGAGAAGGCCTTTGAAATAATTTAGGGAAGAGATGGGGCGGTTCTGAAGTAAGATAGTAGTAGTATTTATTAGGGCTTTCCTGGTGGGTCAGAGGGTAAAGAATCTGCCTACAGTGCAGGAGACCTGCGTTCAATCCCTGGGTTGGGAAGATCCCTTGGAGAAGGGAATGGCTACCCACTCCAGTAGTTCTGCCTGGAGAATTTCATGGATAGAGAAGCCTGTGGGCTACAGTCCATAAGGCTGCAAGGAGTCGGACATGACTGACTGATACACAGTGCAGATGAAGGCAGGGAAACCTAAATAGAACTCTCATGTTGATCTGAGCATTCTAGTATGTACCAGGTATGATGCTTTACCTTGAGGAAATCCTTAAAACAGTAACATAAGGAGAGGGTTGAATGAAACTGCAAGCACCTCATTTTACACATGAAGAAACTAATTTGGGTTAAATAATTTGCTCAGGTTTGCAAGATGACAAAGTTGAGATCTGCACTCATATCTCTGTGACTCCAAGCTTACTTTGTAAATTTTTAGGACATATTCATCATTGATAAGAGGACCAGGGAAGGTGGGAGTTTTATCAAGAAGAATGACCAATAATCTCAAATGCCTCAACAGAAATTAAAAGATGAAAGACTCAAACTACATTGAAAGGATTCAACAGTCATGGATGATCTTGCTGCTGCTGCTGCTGCTAAGTCACTTGAGTTGTGTCCGATTCTGTGCGACCCCAGAGACGGCAGCCCACCAGGCTCCCCCGTCCCTGGGGTTCTCCAGGCAAGAACACTGGAGTGGGCTGCCATTTCCTCCTCCAATGCATGAAAGTGAAAGTGAAGTCGCTCAGTTGTGTCCAACTCTTAGCGACCCGATGGACTGCAGCCTACCAGGCTTCTCCGTCCATGGGGTTTTCCAGGCAAGAGTACTGGAGTGGGGTGCCATTGCCTTCTCCGATGGATGACCTTAGAGGAGGGTAATTTCCTTGGAATCAGGAGGCCTGAGATCAGGTGGCTCAGGGAAGAGAGATGAATGAGGTGGTATGGGAACCACCCTCTCAAGACATTTCACACTAATTAAAACAATTTTAAATACTCTGTAGCTTTCCCACTGCTCTCTGTGGATTATTCCCCAAACAACTGAACTACCTGACATAAAAATATCTTCACTCATGCTTAGAATGGTATCTGCTAAACAGTGGGTGCTCTATAAATCTGTCGACTGAATAAACTTTCTTCTTTAGCACTGATTCTCAAGAAAAACGAGAAATACTTAACATCTATGTTTTGGACACAGATATGTTGATAATGTCCAGTCCCAAAGGAGAAGTATTCATTCTCTCAATGGTGTTTGAGGAATCTTTTGGTCCCTTTCCAGGGGGTAGAAAATGCCAACTCCAGTTAATAAGAAGGAAGTATAAAGCTGGGTCCTCTGCCTGAGGTCACATAATGTACCATGGTGAAGGCCGAAGACAAGATCGCCTGTGGTTCCCATTGGAAAGCTTCCAGCCACTGTGCCCCCATATCCTTCTGCTCTGGCAGCAAATGTCTTTTTCTTTCCTTGATTTTCTTCTGCTCCACTCCCCTTCATTAATCTAGATCTTATGTATAGTTCTTGCTGACCTGTATTTTCTTCTGTTTTTCTCACATATAAACTAGGTCTCTGTTTCCAACATTGCCTGATAGTCATGCCTTAATTCTACAAACATTAAGCATCTGTGCACCAACACTGCTTTTTGGCACTGTGAAAACAGAAGTGAATGGCAGTGTGTTCCCTTCCCCTGCTTTAAAGTGAGTTTACGTGGAAGGATTTCCACCCGCTTGGTGTTACACTGACTTGATTTTACACCGACTTGATCTTACACCATCTCTACTTTGTATTCATGGTCTTCTTCCAAGTAGCTGACCAAATGTTCACTGTTCTATTTGTAGCATGGCCCAAACTCCTAAGCCTCACTGAGGTGAAACCGTGGGGACCATATTTTCCATTTAACATTAAGGGCCTCTTCCTTCCTCTTTCAGATAGCTCCTTTTGGTGCTTCAGTGGTTTTTTTTTTTTTTTTTTGGTTGGCAAATCAGACTCAACTCTTTTGCTTTGTCTCCAGTTCTCATGTACTGATATATTTCAGACAATTTATCTGGGCAGATCTGACCCATTATATTTTCTATTCCTTTTGCAGACAGTGATAAGGTTTTCCCATGTCAATATCGTCTACTCATAATTTGAGTTTACTAGTTAAGCCACTGAGAATCCTGACCTTATTTTGATCCTCTCATTTTATATTTCATACCAAAGGGAAACAAGCTTCACAGTCACATCTACACCAAAATTAAAGACACAGAAAATACTTTCTATCTGAAGAAATTAATACAAATAATGTCATTTTCGTATTGAGTCTGGTTCTATTATTCATGCCTTCCACTTTAAAGAAACTGTAAGGAATCTATTTGTTTTGTTTATTTTTTGATGTCTGGTTACCATGAAGCAAATATTCTGAATCCATTTGGAGAAATATACAGAAGGCTTACTTGAGTCTTCTGTTAAGTTTGTCTTGGGAGACTGTATCATTACTGCTGTAAGAGTGTAATAAAAAGTGTTTCTGGAGTATAAGTGAAAAAGGTGGTCAAAAACTCTTAGAGCTGAAAGGACATCAGAGATAAGGAAATTCAACTGCACACTTTTAGAGATGAGGAAACCAAAGCTGGAAAAGATGATGATGTTCCTTAAAGGCTAGTTCAGGGCATAGTTTCCACTTCTTTCCTTTGCTCTAGAACTGCTTACATCGTAGGATCTTAATGCTATATCCATGTATGTGGGTGTGCACATACCGCTAATCAGATTCTTGCAGATTAAAGTTACTGTTTGAGATGATTTTAGAGGTTCAACTTTGACTATGATGTCTTCTTATGTGAAATTCTAAAATATATGTGTGCATTTTGCTTACTGTATGAACAGGAAAATCACAAAAGCAGAAGGGCTCTCTTGAAGTTTACAGTCAAATGCAGTCACTAGCAACATTTTGGATCTTGTTAACTCTCATTTTAATGACAGATCGGGTAGGGGTTAGAAGTTGTGTATTGAAAATACTCCCTTGCTCAGAAATGACCCCTCTAATCAACCTGCCCGTTAGAGATTCATTTAGTTAACCAAACTCATCTATTAAATGGATTGTAATTAGCTCACCAGATTGCTTCTGTGCCTCTCGGATCTGCTGCAATGAATAAATTGAAGTTTGATCTTGGGCAGGGAGGAATGCTTTTGAGAAGGACAGGCAGAAAATCAGGTTGTGGGTAGCTAGAACTTTGGGAGAGGTGGATAGAAAGAACACTGCAAAGGTACCAAAAATCTCTAATTTTCAATGCTGCCTTTAGCCAAAGTACTCGGATGGAAAGCACATACATATTATAAAGTACATGTGAGCACTTAGGCAGATTATGCTTCTGCATGTGGTAAAAAGGTCCAACTTTGAGCAAAAATATTCCATGGTGCTAGAAAGGCAACTGAAGATCAGGGTGAAAGTTTAAGAGCATATGTGCAAGTGAATCCATATGAGATGGTTTTATGAGATGGTAAAATATTTATTTCTCTTTGCCTGTTAATGATATCAGTTATTACCTCTCTCCAAATAAACCATCCATGCTGGAAATAACTAGAGCTCATTATGAAGCTTAAAAAGGGTACATGGCATTTGCAAGCATTGGAATTCAAGAGTGCATAGGTTATATATACATTCAAAGGATAGATTTTGGCTGGATTGTCTGGACTGATGATTTCATACCCAAAATACCTGCCATGCCATTTATTAGACTGAATTGATCTGTACTTTTCTGAATAGTCTTTTCCCCCACCTCTATCAGTAAGGTGAATACAATGATACTGGTTTCTGTGGCTATAGACATATTCAAAGAATAAAAGTTGACTTCATACACATTTATTAGTTATATGATTGACTAGTTACTTGATCTTTCTAAGCCTCAGTTTAACTATCTGTAAAATGGGGATAATGGTAGCCTTTGTCTCATTGAGTTGCTGTAATTTCATTAGGGTTAAATGAGATGTACTTATACAAAACCTTAGAGGAGAATCTGGCATATAGTAAGCACTCAGTGTTAGCCCAGTGTTCCCCATAAAGGTCAACTGTTCTTGCTCCCAGACAAGAATGCACATGAATTGGTTAGTCTGAATGTCAAGAAGAGGTGGAAGAAGATGATACATTAATAAGGTTTCAATGGCAGCAGTTCTGGCCCTCCAAGCTTTCCCCTCCTCTCTCTGACCTGACTTCTGTACTCTTCCGTAAATCTAACCAGTGGGACTCCTCCTGCCTCCTCTCCTTAGACCTCCAGTGTTCTGACCATGGTCAGCATGGCAGCCTATTTCTCACCATCCATAACCCCGATCTTGCATTTTGTTTCTGTGTTTGCATCACAACAGCTCTATCTTATGAACTGAGGCACACTGAAAACTCCCACTCTCTTTCTCTTAGAGAAAACATGAATTCTAAGTAGGTGAAGGTTTCAAAATTATTCAGTCGCCACCTGATAACCTGACCTCATTTTTTCTCTTTGCTCTTAGAAGAGAAACGTGAAAATTATGTTAAATTGGCAAAGTCTATTAAAGTTTTTTGAGAACTTTAGTTTTTAACTTTATACCTACCTGTATGTTTCAAATGTTTAAAAGTCTACACCATTTTTGTAATGTAAAGAAACCTACATATGCAAACTATAATAATAATCCTCTTCTGCCTAAATTGTGATTTGTCCTATGTGTCCTAGCTTCTACCTTATTGAAAACAGGATTAAAAAAAACAATGGGCTCATTTAACAAATATCTTTATGTCTCCATTTGGCAATATAGTTGCTGAATGACTGACTGAATACTTAGGAACCCAGGAAACAGTGTATTGGAGCTCCGAGATGATTTTATCCCAGTTAACATCTGGGGCTTAATTGAGGGCAAAGATCACAACTTAAAGAATTTTATGTTTATTGTTTATAAACCATATTCTCACCCTATATAGCTCTATGAGAATTTCCGCAAGGGAGGTTTCTGAATTCTTTCACAGATTTCCCTGTGGGAATTCTCACAGAATTATATAGGATGAGAATCTGGCCCTTCCTAGGCTTTACGATATGTTTAGAGAGGGGAGTAGGAGCTCAGCTAGGTTATTTTTATTTTCTACTGAATTCTTCTGGGGGAAGTTGCACTTTTTGAATCAAGACTGTATGTGTTTTAAAATTTCCAAAGACTTTAAAACAGCAAGGTCTAAAGAATGCAGTAATGTTTAATAGTCTAAACCTTGGATTTGAACGTGTGATTTGAGAAGATATTTCCCAAACCTTTTAAATAAGTGTTTCTTCTTCTATGGTTTCTATAAGCGGAAAATCTTGGTATAAAATACCATATTTAAGTTGGAATTTAGATTTAAAAGCCCTTGATTAATGAGGTAGTTCTTTTTGAAATGACTAGAGTCCACATTTATGGTGAATTATTATTAGTAAAACTTTACATTAGAACAGCTGTAAATAGTCTATTATGTTAATATGACAGGCAAATTAACAAATAGCGTAACAGCGTGAAACATAATACAGCATGTTTCCCCAAAAGGTCAAAGTGCCAACAGTACTGAATAAAATGATTCTCTTGTTTCTTGAGGTGACTTAAAGGGCAGCTCCTAAAATATGAGCTGTAGTCCTTTAAATGTCTACATGACTATGACAATGCTGAGGACTTCAGCCATAACTTCAATATCTACCCTGGAGAGTAGGAAAAAAGAAAGTACATTAGAAACGGTCTTCATTTTCACTTCATGAAATTTCAAGCTTAGGACCTCAGTAGGTTATTTTCTCTGGAATCTCTCTGATTTTGTTTTTTCTGTTACCCACATAATTTTATGTATTGTAAATGAATTCTTTTTAAGATGAAGATAATGAATACAGTTTTATGTGACAGTATTGACATCTCTGACTCACTTTATATGCACGTGTTGTGCAATTCCTCACACTTTCCTCTTTGGAGTTAGTGATCTGACGTGGACATCCATGGATTGTAAAAATACACAAAAATATCCATATAAAATGAAGCCAAGGGTCAGCAATCAACCAGTAAATTCAGAATGGAAACAATAAATTTTTAAAAAATTCCTTGCTAGAGTTGCAGAGGTAGGTAGCCATCTTTTTGTCTTGATGAAGCTAATGTTTCATCAGAATTTCTTTTACTCATCAGAATTTCTCCTACATGCTAGATGCTTTCAAAAGTTACCTCATTTTCTTCTGGCAATAACCCTGGTAGGTATGCATAATTAATCCTGTTTTACAGCTGAGGAAATAAAGATTCAGAGGTAAAATGACTTGCCTGGTCACTCAATTGGTGTGTGGCACGTTTGAGAACTGAATCCAACTCGAATACTGATCTCTGCTCACTATAATATAACACAAAAATTAGGGTACATTAAGACTTCCCCAGTGGTCTAAGGGTTAAGACTCTATGCTTCAGCTGCAGGGTACATGGGTTTGATCCCTGGTTGGGGAAGTTCTGCATGCTATATGGGGCAGACTCCCTCCCCCCTCAGAAGTTAGATAATAGTTTGTGGGGATTTAGAAAGCATGCCCGGTTAGTCTATCATACTGTGCCATGTCTGTGTACACTTATTTCATTAAGCCATTACTGAAACTAGCAGTGTGTCCTCAACTTAGGCCATCTAAAATGATGGTGTTTGTTTCATCAAAGGTTTATAAAATCTAACTTGAATCTCCTGAATGAAGGACTCAAAAGACTCTCATTCAAAGTAAGAATCAAACATGCATACATGCTATGTTACTTCAGTTGTATCCAACCTTTGCGACCCTATGGACTCTAGCCCACCAGGCTTCTCCATCCATGTATTCTCTAGGCAAGAATACTGGAGTGGGTCTCCATGCCCTCTTCAAGAAAATCTTCCTGATCCAGGGATCGAACCTGGGTCTCCTGCATCTCCTGCAATGAAGGCAGACTCTTTACCACCGAGCCACCAGGGAAACCCGAGAATCACACATTACTCTCTCCGTATTCGGGTTCCATTAGCAGGATTTTCACGGACTTGATCAAGCAGTTCGATTAACCAAGATATAAAGTTGGTGAAATATCTCCATCTAATAGTTCTTATTGACCACTCTCAGGCATATGTGTATATACCAAAACATAAACCACATACTGTATTTATATTTCTGGGCTAAGGAGTCTTTATAAACGTGCTGGAGAACTTTAGGAGTGAAACACTGAGGTAGATAACCTATTAGACCCAGAGAAGGAGCTTTATGGAAAGGTCTGTATTCTTAAGCACACTACGGACATTCTCTTCAAAGCAATTTTCTAAATGACTTTAAGAGGCTGGTGGGCTTACCTCTCTCCTGCTCTCTTGCTTATCATGGATGGCTGAGTCCCAGATTAAGCAGAGTTGCTCAAATACCCCATTGGCTGACCTCGAGGAACAGTGTCAGGGCTAGGGAGGCCCAGATTCCTCAGGACCCCGTGCAAGCCTGACAGTTCCTTAGATTGTTTGCCAAAGTCTGCTGCAGGCTGAATGTGGCTCCGAGTGGGACTTGAGCCCCCCGCGCTCGGCCACAAACAAGCCATCTAAGTAAACACAGTGCCTTTGGTATGCAAATGACATTTCAAGGAGGTCTCCTAGCTCTTCCTCCAGAGCAAGCTGCTGCTTCTAAAAGCTCTAAGCGCAGAACTGACAGAACTCTGCTTCAGAGACGAGTCATATGGCTATTGCCTGAGGATGCATGCAACTGCTTTGTGGTGGGGTTGCTCACTCTCAAGACCTGAGGACTCCACTGTATGTCCAGAACTCTCTCTGACCTCTTCATGGAGGGCGAGAGGTGAGACAAACAGAGGAAAATAAGATGGGGGTCAAGTCACTAGCTTTATTTTCCAGCTTTAATTCCTGTTCCTTCTTATTCTTTTGCCTTTTTAAACATGTAGCAGCAGTCAGAAGGTGGGGGGGAAAGCCTATTAAAATGTTCAGATGCCTTTTGAAAAAAAAATTAAATTTCCCCATTTGCTAAATTTAAAAAGTGTCTTACCCTTCCTTGAGATTCTGTTCAGTTGCACACATGCCATGTAATAGAAGGAGCATCAGATTTAGTCTGGGAAAGTCCTGGCTTGGTCCTAGTTAGAGATGTGATTTTATCTTCATTTGGTCACTATTTTATTAGTTGTAAAAAGGTGATTTAAACCTATCTCACTGGATTTTGGGGAGAATTAAATGAGATAATGTCTACTAAGACCCTGGTGGAGGCCCTGTACAGTAGGCACTTACAGATACAGAGCCAATATTATTAGCCTGGAGAGAGAACTGAACATTTTTCCTCTAAGGATACTCCCTTTTCTGGGTTTCAAATGGACAGGAAGCATTATTAATATTGCCAATGATATTTTACCCAAATCTTGTGATCTTGTACATTCTGTCCTTCCTGTGAAAAGTCCTACTCACTTAGAACAAAAAGAAGCTACTCTTCTTTACTCCTGGAAGAAAAAGAAAGCCTTTAATCAAGCTAGCAAACAGTGATTAAGGATCCAAACGATTTCTGGTTACATAAGCATTAACAATAAGTTATTGTAACACAGTCTTGCTTCTCATTCACTCTCCAGACAGTCCCTACATCTTCAAAAAGTTGTCCATCAGTTCAGTTCAGTTCAGTCGCTCAGTCGTGTCCGACTCTTTGCGACCCCATGAATCGCAGCACGCCAGGCCTCCCTGTCCATCACCATCTCCCGGAGTTCACTCAGACTCACGTCCATCGAGTCCGTGATGCCATCCAGCCATCTAGAATGGACTGGTTGGATCTCCTTGCAGGCCAAGGGACTCTCAAGAGTGTTCAACACCACAGTTCAAAAGCGTCAATTCTTCGGCGCTCAGCCTTCCTCACAGTCCAACTCTCACATCCATACATGACCACAGGATAAACCATAGCCTTGACTAGATGGACCTTAGCCGGCAAAGTTGTCTGTATTTACTGCCATCTCCTGAGACTGTGCTGGCCACACACATTTGGAATTGTGAAGCAGTCTCCTAATTAGAACCTCTGCTTCCAATTGCTCTCCATTCTAATCCATATTGTATCTGATACTATATGAATACTCCTTTGCTCCCATTACACATGAGACTAACCAAGATCTCTGAAAAACAGTATATATGAACACATAAATATGGAATCTAGGAAAATGGTACTGATGAAGCTATTGGCAGGGCAGGAATAGAGACTGACACAGAGGGTGGACATGTGGACACAGGGGCCGAAGGTGAGCGTGGACCGAATCGGGAGAGTAGCAGTGACATTTATACACGGCCACGTGCGAAAGGGAGAGCTGGTGAGAAGCTGCTGCACGGCACAGGGAGCTCGGCTTGCTGCTCTGTAATGACCTAGAGAGTAGAATGGGGTGGGAGGATGGAGCTGAAGAGGAGGAGATATGTGTACAGATATAGCTGACATAAGAGATGTATGTTTGATCCCTGGGTTGGGAAGATCCCCTGGAGGAGAGCAAGGCAACCCACTCCAGTATTCTTGCCTGGAGGATCCCATGGACAGAGGAGCCTGGTGGGCTACAGTTCATAGTACTGCAAAGAGTCGAACATGACTGAAGCGACTTGGCATGCACGTACATATTCCCTGTATCTAATCTTGCTTCCTGCTAACACTGCCTTATTCAATGCACTCATGATTTTAAAACTGTCTTATGTTGAAGGATGGGGCATATGAATTAGAAGCCTAGAAGAAAAAAGTGGTTTCCAAGAGGTACATAATTTTACTTCAGACAGTTACCATTTCAAAACCAATCTATGGCACATAGCAAATCACTAAAAATATATACGGCCTTTCAGTATTTCTTTCAAGGATTTGGAAATGCAGTTTTCTGATGGCCTGGATTTCCTTTAATGGAACATCTGCTGTGGAAGTGTGCTGTTTCCCTATACTTTCTTCCAGATATCCGGAAATTCTGAGGATTAACTAATTTAAGCTTCATCAGGGTGTTCTGTTTACTAATTGTGAATAAATGGCAGGACATATAGCTGATGTTTGATTTGAAAGTGTTCATATTTCATAATTTATCTTTCCTTAAGTGAAACACTTGATAGAAATCCAACAAAAAATAAGATAAAAAGGCAAATAAAGGAATCAGTTCTGTTTTCTTCCGTCATGGCTGGTTTCCCAAATGGATAGATTTTTATAAAGGGAATACTTTTCAAAATGCCAGGAGCCTTGGTAATAAATCCAGAATGACTGAATATCAATTCTAAGGTAGGACATTTTATTCTTTTCATACTTCTAGACCGTTTTATGTGAATCTAATTTTTTTTTTCTGATGACCCTAGGTTGTAAGAAGGTGGCATGATGAGACTTGCCTTGAGCACACATTAACACTGCACATAAGCTAACAAGCAACCTGTCAGCGTTTTCCAGATCTCTTATGTCATAAGGACATGCTTTAATTATTTGGACCCAGAAATATTATTAATAGACATGTGGTGCAAGCAGCGCTCTTAACACTGCTTTAGAAACTAATTTCTTGGAAATGGACAAAGACTGACTTTGTTAAGGTTAATTACTTAGTATTTACCACATCTGAAGAAACACTGATTGAGAGAGTTGCTTTACTGAATAAGGCATGTGATGCTGAGACTATGGATTTAAGAGTCTCCTGAAATTAGCATGGCTTTTAATTGTAATAGATTTAAGTCAGATATAACAATTTCAAACTGAGACTTCTATGTAAATGGTGACAAAGCCTACTGATAGAGTGAAAGGAATGAATTGACTGTATTGGCAATCTTGGTATTTTCCTGTTAAACCTTATTTGTTGCTTAGTCAGTTTTCAGTCAGTTGGGCAGTGCATTCATATTGCACATTCTCCTCAAGTCCTTGGGTTCCTGTATTGTGAACTCCTGCTGCGATTACAGTGCTGCACACAGCAGGTATGGAGCCTTCCCCTGGAAATACTCTCAGTTATCCATTATAGGACAATGCAGGATCAAGAGCACGGCTTGGTACCATGGCAAAGAGCATGGGCTCTTAAGTCAGATGGCCTGGTTTTGAATCTGGCTTGACCATTCACTAAATGTGTGACCTCAGGCCAATTACCTATCCCACCTGTGTCTGTTTTCTCATCTGTCATGCAAGGTCTTGCCTTAACACCCTTCCTCCTGCTTTGCCCACCCATCTTCTCCTTTACCCTCTTTTATTTCAAGCCATAACTTGCCACCTGGCACGTATGTGTTTGTCTATTTGTTCACTTTCTGATCCCCTCCAATGGAATTGAAGGTCTGCGAGCGCAAGAACCTAGTCTCATTTACCCAATACATGTAATCGTGCTTGACATACAACAAAGCAATCTATAGTAAGTTGATGGAGAGCTGAATGAATGGATGAATGGATGGACAATGGAGATAGAAGTCTCCAAATTGGGCAAAATGTCAATTTTCTCTGATGCTCCTGGAAGACTGACAATAGTGAGAAGAAGAAGGAAAAATAAAAACTGGAAGTTTATCACAGGAGTAAAAGAAATAATCCAGGAATGGGAAGAAAGAGAGCTCGATACTAGTGAAAAGAAGAAAGGTCTAGGTAGTGTTAAATTAGTTTCATGGAAACGCATGAGCAGTGAGTCTGTCAGATGCAGGCCATAAGAAAGGCAGTGTGCCAAACTGAACTGAGGTAGAGGCTCATTGGAGGAGATGGCTTTATGCCTAGCTGATGATTTGGGGCAGCCCACACCAGTCATAAAGTGTTCTGTCAGATCCTAAAACAAACGGGACATTATTCTTTCCTCGGAGGATATATAATCAAAGGCAAATGTTAATAAGGTGATGAATGAAGGAAGCTGCTGATCTAGTTCTATACAATGCTGACACATTACCCAGGTGGTAACATTCAATGAATAGATGTAAACAAATTTAATGCATAAATGCAGAGTAAGGAAAATGCATGGCACCACATGCTCTTGGCCACTGAGGCAGAAGAAGTGCTTAGTGTCAAAGACAACCTTGGTCCTTGTCACGAGATCAGCTATCATTGTGGCTGCTCTGAGATTTGGAGCAATGGTTGGTAATGCTTTTCCCTTCATCTTCATTTGAGACTCACTTATCAGGATTTAAAATATAAACAATTGGACTTCCCTGGTGGTCCAGGGGTTAAGACTCTGCACTTCCAATGCAGGGGACCCAGGTTTGATCCCTGGACAAGGAACTAGATCCCACATGCTGCAATGAAAACCCAGCACAGCCAAATAAATAAATACTTAAAAATAATAAAATAAAATATGAACAAGAACTTATATGACCGTCCAGCATCCTGCTCATTTACAATACTTTACAATGCTTTGGATTTGGTAGCTCCATATATTGTGATAATCAGGATGCTCAAATACATTGCCACACGGTAAATCTGGGTAATATCCGCGCCACAGTCATTAGCACCATGTTCCTGAAAGGTATGAAGAGGAGGCGGGAACTCTGCACATAACACTTCACCCCCGTCTACACCTTCCCCACACTTCTTCAGAACAGATGGCAGACAGGCATTAGTTGTCTCATGTTTTGTTTTGAAATGTTTCATTGTAAAATAAACAATTCTGCAGTAGAGTTTTTATTTGTTAGCATATGCAACTAAACTTAAAGTTAAATGCTGTTATCCCACTACCCTTGACCTAAAGCATGAATCAAACAAAAATAAAAATAAAGCATAGAATCAAAAGGAATGAATGAAGCCGAAACCCTACCTGCAACTTAGATCGTTGTCCTGATGTTTTTCAGCACACAGAATCTCCCTATTCACTCATAAACTATGTTTTCATTGTGTTATGTTTAGTTTTATTTTTCATTGCTATTTGTTTAAGATGGTATAGACCAAGTCACCCTAGTAACAATTATTATTGTTATTGCACCATGTGGGAGGTACAATGCTAGGCATAAAAGTGTAAGGTCACTGCTTTCAAGGGATTTAAAATCTGGTTAAGTATTTTTCTTGAAAAATTATAACTAAAAACACTCAACAGTACATACTAAGTGACAGCTATTGGTTTAGACAACAGCTGCAATTGTAGGTCAGGAGAAGGTGAAATGACACACACATAGAATAGAGAAGGAAATGTTTACATGAGATGTGAGTTGAGATTCAGATAAGTAGACAAGGAGACAAAGGCATTCCAAAAAGAAAGGGCAGTGAGAGCAAAGGCACTGAGACAGGAAAAGATGAATTATGGTGGGGGCGTAGACAATGAACTATGGCAGGAATGGTGGTGCTAGAGAGGTAGAAAGTCCCCAGATAGAATGCATGAGAGTTTCCCTCCAAATTTAAAAGTTTCAGGATTATCTCAAAAGTTACTTGGAAGTTTACTCTGTTGCTGAACAGAAAGCTAGTGTACTATACTTCAAATATGACTCCATTCACTCATTCAGTTATGCAGCAGTCTACGGAGCATTCCTGTGTATGCATTAGGTGCTAGAGATACAATAAAGTTAGGATATGGTCCTTTGACCTCAAGAAAATGACAGTTTAATGTGGAATACAGAGAAATACTTGTGAATTACAATCCAGTTTGAAAGTCATAGCCATGTCAAAATTGGAGTACCTTTGGTCTTTCACAAAAGCCCTGCTTTAATGAACCCTCATGAGAATAATGAAGAAGTCGAGGGAGGGACTCATGTATAATAATGAGTCCCTTCAGTACTGCAACACAGGACAACCGTATTGACAATACATGGGACTGGTATGCTGTAAATAGATAATACTTTTCCCTTTTTCTTTTAGTATTGGGAAAAAAGAAAAAAAAAAGGAGATCAGGGGGAAAAATAATCACAATAGAAGGTCAGGACCCCAAAATAAACAGGTACTTTCAGAAGAGAAAAAAATGAATACATTCTGTTATTTCTAATCATAGTTACAGCTTATAGAATACACATTACAGTACTTTTCTGGCACTCTTCTAGGTGTTTCACATATATTAACACAATTATCACAATATCTCAGACAAGTATTTGTACCCCAAGCACAAAGTCAGTAAGAGAAGGAGCTAGGGTTCAAACAATGGTGGTACAGGGGAAGGGGGGTCTTCAGAAAGATGTCAAATAAAGACCATTTAAATCTGAGGAAACTTAGAATGGGTGGAATGAACTGATATGAGAATCCACATTTTTGTTCTGTTTTTGTATTTTTCCATTTTATAAGACTGTGAAAGTGTTAGTCGCTCAGCTGTGTCCAACTCTTTGAGACCCCACTGACTATAGCCCCCTAGGCTTCTCTATCCATGGGATTTTCCAGGTAAGAAAACTGGAGCGGGTTGCTATTTCCTTCTCCAGAGGATCTTCCCGACTCAGGGATTGAACCCAGGTCTCCTGCATTACGGGCAGAATCTTTACCTTCTGAGCCACCAGGGAAGCTGGCAGAAGACTCGTAGTAGAATGAAATGTAAAGAGGGAATGGTCTCTTTTAGATAAATAATAATGGTATTGAATACTGACTGACCATCTATCTGTATGTACCTGGTACTCCACACAAGTACCGTTATTATTCCCATTTTACACTACCACCAACAACAAAAATTGAAGAGACTCCTGTTAGAAAGAAAGAAGTTTGTTTGGTCTTTATCACAACCTACACAGTCAGCAAGTGCTGGAATTTAGATGTGTCTGACAAATCTTTACCATCACTGCTGGTGCTGCTGCTGCTAAGTCGCTTCAGTCGTGTCCGACTCTGTGCGACCCCAGAGACGTCAGCCCATGAGGCTCCCCCGTCCCTGGGATTCTCTAGGCAAGAACATTGGAGTGGGTTGCCATTTCCTTCTCCAATGCATGAAAGTGGAAAGTGAAAGTGAAGTCGCTCAGTCGTGTCCGACTCTGTGCTACCCCATAGACGGCAACCCACCAGGCTCCTCTGTCCATGGGATTTTCCAGGCAAGAGTACTGGAGTGGGGTGCCATTGCCTTCTCCGTGGGTTTGCCTTTCTTCCATTAATCTATTAGGATCCAAAAGTTCTGCTAGACTGGAGTGGAGTTAGGGAATGGCACTGTGGGGATAAAGCTGTATTTCTTTGACAAGGTAGCTGGCTCTTCATGGCATTTTGGAACCAGAAAAACTATCTGGGAACCATTAGGGACAATCCATTCCTGTCTACCAAAAGTGTGGAAAACTGTGGATCTCTTTCCAATAACCAATATTTAAATATTTATTTATGAACTATTCTTTCTCTTAAAATAAGAAATTTTATGTACGTGACACATCTTAAGTTAAAAGGTACAGAAACTGAACTGAGAATCACATCTTACTTCAGGTTCCAAAGTAGAGAACCATAATCATCAGAAGTACAGGATTTGGAGGTTACACTATTTCTATTAAATTTCTGATGGCCAAATAAGAATTTATTTACTGTTTGATCCAAATAAAGATATGTACATCAACAAAGGTATAGAACAGAGAGAAATTAGTCATATTCTTAAATTTAATAAGGGGAAAGTTAAAAATGATGCTTATTAGACATCTTCTATATGTCTGTTATTTTACATATTTTACAGTAACTCATTTGGTTCTAACAATGACCTGTGTATTGTGATCTAATTTTATATACGAAACACTTGAACTTCAGTGTGGATAAGTAAATCAAACAATTAACAAGTGGCAGAGACAAGGTAGACAGACCTAGCTCTCTCTCTTTCTCTCTTTAACTATGTTGGCTTGTACTAGAAGAGAAAAGAAACCAACTCTTTGCTTCTGCAAGAATTGTTATAAAGATTAAAAACATCCTCAACAATAGGAAAAGAAGAGAGGTTTATAGGCAGAAATAATGCAAATGAAAAAGAACAAAAACCATTGCTTGAGCTGGACAAAACATGTATATGGGACACTTGAAGTCAAGTATTTTACTTCCAATCATAATTTTCCAACCTCTTGCTCCACTTGTTTCTCCAGGTGCCATACAAGTATGATACTAAATTTGTTTTTCAAGGGAAAGGACTAGGACTATTACTAATAAGAAAATATGTTTTTGCATTTCTTTGGATAGCTTTATAAAATGTGTTCCCACTTCCAAAAGGTTGCAAAGAGTCAGACATGACTGGGTGTGCATGTGTGTGCATGCACACACATACACGCACACACATAATATGAAAGGCTCACTTTCTGTTTATGTACATTTCTCAAATACTGTCTTTTGCAATAAGTATACTGATCTAAATGTGAAACTGTTAATAATACTCTACTTCAGCTTTCAAATGGCTTAACGATGTCTAGAAGCACAGTTGAAGAATAATCTGAACGAGACTGAGAAGACCACTCAAGTGGTTTTGACCCTTAGAGAGGATAGTGGGTGGATATTATCCTTTACACTTTGTACCATTCTCAGAGGACAGTCACAGATGTGTAAACAAATGTGAAAGAGAAATAAAGGGGACAGCCAGATTGCCAGAGATTCATTACTTTACCCCTGGGGTATGTGGCTATTACAGAACTGGGGCAAATGCCAAGAGCACTGAATTCAAAGCGAGGCTCCCTGAAGTGAGTCATCTATTTAGACAACATGAGAGGAATATTGGGTCAGATCCTACTGGGTGAAGAGGTTACACCATGGGCATTTGGTAGTCACTTTGGGAATTACACTAATTTACGGCAATATGAATATAGAGTGGCAAAGTGTCATTAAAGGCTAAGGTAAATTTATTTCTATACAAAATAGAAAGGGCAGTTGGTAATGCATCTTTTCTCATTAGCCACACTTACAAACATGGATGGCAGCCATGATAGGCTTGAAATAAAGATAAAGGATAGATATCTAGTTCACTACGTAATATCCTGGTGTCTTGAGAGAGCTGATGTTGTCATTAATCTTCTGTTTTAGCAAGAACTGGCTCTTTTTAAAAAATCATAGACCAACTTCCCATTCTGTATAGAGAGGCGAAATGAGACAGTTTTTGAACAACAAACAGATTCCAAGATCAAGGAACTTGTTAGAGTCTGGCCCTGCTACTTTCTAGCAATGGAACCTTGGGTAAGTAATTGAATCTTTGAGTCTTAGTTTAGTCATGTGTAAGAGGTGCATAATAAGAGTATCTTTTTTTTTTATAAAAGTTGCTTTATAATTAGATGATATATATAAAATCCATCTGTAACTTTAACAATGCTATACAAAAGTTAGGCATGCCTGCTATGTTTCAAAGAAAAAGGATTCAGGCAATATAAGTCAAATTTCAGTTTCCTAAACAAGAATATTGAATGAATCTTGAGTTCAAGTTGATCTGTCTTGTAAGGACTAGGAAGGAAAAGGGTGGTTAGGGTCTTTGCTGAGCTCAAGTCCTATTCACTAATTCGTTCTTTTTATGGATTATGCTTATATTTAAATAATTGCATTAATCGCTCAATCATGTCTGACTCTCTGGGAACCCATGGACAGTAGTCTGCCAGAATCCTCTGTCCATGGGATTCTCCAGGCAAGAATAATGGAGTGATTATTCCCTTCTTCAGGGATCTTTCCAACCCAAGTATTGAACCTGGGTCTCCTACATTGCAGGCAGGTTCTTTACTGTCTGAACCACCAGGGAAGCCCATATCGAAGAAATCTTGCCCCAATTTCAGGCAAAGAACATTTCATGCAAATATGGGCACAATACCGGACAGAAATGGTATAGACCTAACAGAAGCAGAAGATATTAAGAAGAGGTGGCAAGAATACACAGAAGAACTGTACAAAAAAGATCTTAATGACCTAGATAACCACCATGGTGTGATCACTCACCTAGAGCCGGACATCTTGGAATGTGAAGTCAAGAGGGCCTTAGGAAGCATCACTTCGAACAAAGCTAGTGGAGGTGATGGAATTCCGGCTGAGCTATTTCAAATCCTAAAAGATGATGCTGTGAAAGTGCTGCACTCAATATGCCAGCAAATTTGGAAAACTCAGCAGTGGCCACAGGACTGGAAAAGGTCAGTTTTCATTCCAATCTCAAAGAAGGGCAATGCCAAAGAATGTTCAAACTACCACATAATTGCACTCATTTTTCACATGCTAGCAAAGTAATGCTCAAAATTCTCCAAGCCAGGCTTCAACAGTATGTGAATCAAGAACTTCTAGATGTTCAAGCTGGATTTAGAAAGGCAGAAGAACCAGAGATCAAATGGCCAGTATCCACCGGATCACAGAAAAAGCAAGAGAATTCCAGAAAAACATCTACTTCTGCTTCAATGACTATGCCAAAACCTTTGACTGTGTGGACCACAACAAACTGTGGAAAATTTTTATATCAGACCATCTTACCTGCCTCCTGAGAAACCTGCAGGCAGGTCAAGAAGCAACAGGTAGAACTAGACATGGAACAATGGACTGGTTCCAAATTGGGAAAAGAGTACATCAAGGCTGTATATTGTTACCCTGCTTATTTAACTTATATGTAGAGTACATCACATGAAATGGTGGGCTGGATGAAGCACAAGCTGGAATCAACATTGCTGGGAGAAATATCAATAACCTCAGATATGCAGATGACACTGTCCTTATGACAGAAAGTGAAGAGGAACTAAAGAGCCTCTTGATGAAAATGAAAGAGGAGAGTAAAAAAGCTGGCTTAAAACTCAACATTCAAATAACGAAGATCATGGTATCTGGGCCCATCACTTCATAGCAAATAGATGGGGAAACAATGGAAACAGTGACAGACTTTATTTTCTTGGGCTCCAAAATCACTGCAGATGGTGACTGTAGCCATGATATTAAAAGATGCTTGCTCCTAGGAAGAAAAGCTATGACAAACCTAGACAATGTATTAAAAAGCAGAGGCATTACTTTGCCAACAAAGGTTAATGTTGTCAAAGCTATGGTTTTTCCAGTAGTCACGTATGGATGTGAGAGTTGCACCATAAAGAAGGGTAAATGCTAAAGAATTGATGCTTTTGAACGGTGGTGGTGGAGAAGACTCTTGAGAGTCCCTTGGACAGTAAGGAGATCAAACCTGTCCATCCTAAAGGAAATCAGTCCTGAATATTCTTTGGAAGGACTGATGCTGAAGCTAAAGTGCCAATACTTTACTCATTAGAAAAGACCCTGATATTTGGAAAGATTGAAGGCAGGAGGAGAAGGGGACGACAGAGGATGAGATGGTTGGATGGCATCATTGACTCAATGGACATGAGTTTGAGCAAGCTCTGGGAGATGGTGAAGGACAGGGAAGCCTGGAGTGCTGCAGTCCATGGGGTCTCAAAGAGCTGGGCACAACAATTTCAAGCCACAGATATTTTCCTTATATTTTCTTTTAATTATTTTAAATAATTTTAGGTTTTATATGTAGTTCTATAATCCACTTTGAGTTACTCTTTTATATATTTTGAGATACAGATCAGAGTTTTTTTCTTCTTAGTGTATAGACATCCAACAGATCCAGCACAACTTGTTGAAAAGATGATCTTTTCTCCACTCGAAGTGCTTTTGAATCCTTATCAAAAATCAATTGTCTATATATATGTGGACCTTTTTCTATTTAGTTTTGTTGACAAGCTTTCCATTTTCATGCCTATGTCACACTGTTTTGGTTACTGTGGTTTTATGATAGTCTTGAAATCATGTAATATTAGCTCTTCAACTTCATTCTTTTTCCAAGTTGTTTTCATTATTCTACCATTGCATTTACACATGAATTTCAGAATCAGTTGGTCAATTTCCACCACAAATCCTAGGAAATTTGATTTGGACATTAAATCTATCAATCAATACGGGAAAAGCATCAAGTTTTCCAATCAATGAAAAAGATACCTCTTTACTTACTTCAATCTTTATGTCTGTCAGAAATGACTTGTAGTTTTCAGTTTATGGGTCTTGCATATCATTTGTCAGATGTATCTCAAAGTATTTTCTTTTTAAAAATGCTACTGTACATGTATTATTTAATTTTCTAAAAAAATTGACTGCTTGCTGCTAGCATAAATACAATTAATTTTTGCATATGGATCTGTAGTCTGCAGTCTTGTTAATAAACTCTCTTACTAGCTTTCTGTTTTTGTAAATTTGATATTTTCTATCTAGATGTTTATGTTATCTGTGAATAAAGGCAGTTTTTACCTTCCTTTCCAATCTTTATACTTCATATTTCTTTTTCTTATCTAATTGCACTGGCTAAACCCTGACTATAATGCTGAATAAAAGTGATGACAACAGTCATTTGGTCTTTTATTATGAAGTAAAAAACTGGTTGTAGGTTTTTCGTAGACCCCATTATCAGATTGAGGAAGTTTTCTTCCTATTGCTGATAAGCCAAGAGTTTCTATTAAGAATGAATACTGAATTTTCCAAGCACATTGTTAAAAAAATTTTTTTTGCACCCATTGAACTGATCATAGATTTTTCAGAAGTTTATTAACATGGTGAATTGCATTGATTTTTTGCAAGTTAAACCAACCCTGTCTTCATGAGATAATGCCCATTTGGTCATGATCCATTTATTAGAGTTGATTCCCTTTGCTATCATTTTGTTCAGAATTTTTGTTTCTTTGTTCATAGTACTAATGGTCTGTAGTTTTCTTGTAATGTCTTTGTGTAGTTTTGGCACTGGGGTAGTAATGCTGGGCTCAGAATGAGTCAGAAACTCTTTCCTCTACTTCAATTTTTTGAAAGAACTACATTGGATTTCTACTTATTTCTTATCGTTTAGTAGAATTTCTTCAGTGAAACTGTAGTGGGCCTGGGGTTTTCTTTGTGAGAAGGTTTTCAACTATTAATTCAAAAATTTTTAGTAGATCTAGGTTTATACAGGTTTTCTATTTCTTTTTGAGTGAGCTTTGGTAGTTTGTTTCTTTCAAGAAATTTGTCCATTTCATCTAGGTTGTCACCTTTATAGGTATAGCTGTTCATAATATCTCTTTATTATCCTTTTAATATCTGTAGAATCTGTACTGACAGTATCACTCTAATCACTGATATTGGTAATTTGTGTCTTTCCTGTTTTCATGACCAATCTGGCTAAAGATTTACTAATTTTTCTTCATCTTTGCACTGAACCAACTTTGGTTTAATTGATTTCTCATTGTCTTTGTTTCCCATTTCATCAATTTCTACTTTGATCTTTATTATTTCCTTTCTTCTGCTTATTCAGTCACTAAGCTGTTTCCGACTCTCTTCTGCTAGCATTGGCTTTATTTGCTGTTTGTTTTCTAGCTTCTTAAAGTAGAAGCTGAGGTCACTAATTTCAGACCTCTAAAGACCTTTATTCTTTACCAACACTGCTATAAATTTCCTCCTAAACACTGTTTTAGTAGTACTTCACACGTTCTGATATATTTTCACACTCATTCAGTTGTGTATTGTATTTTCACATTCATACTTTACAATTTCCCTTTTGATTTTTCCCTTGATTCATGAACTATTCAGATTTGTGCTATGCAGTTTTCCAAATATTTGGAGATTTTTCAGAAATATTTCTGTTATTGATTTTAATTTAATTCCACCATAGTAGTCAGAGAACATACTTTGAATTACTTGAATACTTTCAAATTTACTAAAAATATTTTAATGGCTCAGGATGGGGTCTATTTCAATAAATTTTCCATGTGCTTGTGAAAAGAATGCATTTTGCTGGTGTTCAGTGGAGTGTTCTGTAAGTTAAGCAGATAAAGTCGATTAATAAGCATTATTCAAGGGTACTATATCACTGATGTTTTAATTTCTTTTTCCATACATTATTGACAAAGGGGCGTTGATATCTCTAACAATTACTGTGGATATGACCATTTCTCCCTGCAGCTCTATCGAGTTTGTTTTCTCCCTATGTATCTAGAAACTCATTAGGTACATGTGGATTTAGGACTCTTTTGTCTTCAAGAACTGACTCCTTTATTGTTATGAAATGACCTTCTTTTTCCTGTTAATATTTTTTGCTCTGAAATCTACTGTTAATATAGCCATTCAGCTTGTTTTTCTTTTGATTAATGTTAGCATAGTATTTAGTTTTGATCCTTTTTACTTTATATATATATATATATATATATATATATATATATTTAAAGTATATTACTTTTTGGCAGCATATAGTTGTGCCTTGATTTTTTTAATTCAATATAACAATCTCTGCTTTTAATTAAGGCATTTAAACCATTTATATTTAATGTCATAATTGACATGGTTTGATTTAGGTCTATCACTTGCTATTTGTTTTTTGTTTTTGCCATTTGTTCTTTGTCCTATTTTCTCTCTTTTCTTTTGGATTAAATGATTTTTTTTTTTTTATGATTCCTGTTTCATTTCTATTGTTGGATTATGGACTATAACTCTTGGTTTGGTTATTTTAGGGGCTGTAATGCACTTTTTAAAGTCAAAAGTTTTCCATTCAAATACCAAGGAGTATATAAATCTGAAACCCTTTAAAAAGTCTGTGGTTATGTGTTTTGTCCTTTTTGTTTTTTAAGAGGTACTGAAATGAATGGGCTGAAAAGATCAAGCTAAAATGAATGCCTGCAATTCATAATCTTTAAAATGGAGTCAAAATGCCAGAATACACTTTACTGCTTTTAAACCAAATTCACCATAGCCAGTACAGAGCTGAAGTGAGATTTTGGAACAAGCTGAAAATTCTTCTTCTTAAATAATATGTTGCTCTTAGTGATGCCATGCTGAATTTCTCGACAAGTTCTGAATATTGGAAATTGTGCTTATCCAGACAAAATATTAATACCTGACACTGAAAATGAACTTAAAAGTTATGTTAATATAGTGGTGTGGTCACAGAAATGAAATTGTTATTTCAGTAATACAGGAGAAACACTAGATTCAATTTTATATGCCTTTGTAATTTTCTGTTGAACACAGTTGGGGGCAGAACTGAGAAATTCCAGGACCCTATGCTGGTCAGAGAATCCTAAGACCCATGTATTTACAAGGTGAATGTCTCCATCTGAGAAATGGAAACTAGTATACAAAACCCCCGTGGTCTGGACTTGTTCTTCTAAGTATTGCTAAAGAAGCAATTGGTGTGGCAGAAACATGGACATTTGGAGACAGACAACCGCAGTATGAGTGTTCCTTTCAGCACCACTTAATCTCTGCTTGTGCTATACAGGATAGATTACTTAATTTCTCAGAATATTTCCTTATTTTAATATCTACATATCATATTTTAGCTATAATCTAAATAATACTTATTTTACAATGTTTTGGAGAGAACTGAAAGAGGAAACTTTAAAACAACTATGATTAATTAAACAACAGCAAATGTAAAGTTTCCACTTGGCCCTGCCATGTCATTCTTTCTGGAGTTATTAGTAATTGTCCTCCACTCTTCCCCTGATGCTGGGACAGACTGAAGGAAGAAGGAGAAGAGGGTGACAGAGGATGAGATGGTTGAATGGCATCACCGATTCAATGGACATGAACTTGTGCAAACTCTGGGAGACAGTGAGGGACAGGGAAGCCTGGAGTGCTGCAGTCTGTGGGGTCGTGAAGAGTCGGACACGACTTGGCGACTAACAACACCACCACCACCAAATGTACAGCATTGTTTCTATTATTTACTTCCTTTTTTGTATTAGAGCAAAACAAGTATAGCAGTAGGGATGTAATGAAGAGAAAATTCCTTCTTAGAATCCAGATATTCATATGGTGTTGCTATTATTAGTTATCATTAAGAACAATAATTAATGAAGGGGTAAGTGAGGACTTAGATCAAACCTCTTTATTCAGCAGGGCAGTGAAATTTCTCTTGAGTGATGCCACTCATTGTTGATACTTAATGCTTTCCATTTTTGTACTCTCCCACCCTGAGTACAATGATCTAGGTGACAGTACCCAAATCAAAACAATGTAATGCAGTGTTTTGCGATGGGGTCATGAAGAGTCAGATATGACTGAGCGACTGAACTGACTGACTGACTGAATGCAGTGTTTATAACTGTTTCATTACAGGCTCACCATTTTTGCTCCAGTTGACAATGATGGCCTCTTAGAAGTCTCCAGAGCAGTGTGGCTGCTTAAGAGAAGCTTATGTTATTTGAAGTGTCTACTAGCACTAATCAGCATGGTCTGCTAGACTCCCAGGTTGATTAGATTCTTCAGTAAACTTCTCATTTGTCAATGTTTTCTCTTTGACGAAGCTTGCTTTCTCTCTTTCATTTCTAAGCACATTGCAGAACTGCCTTAAAACAAAGATGCAAAACTTTTGGAGCATTGAGACCATATTGGAAATCTTTTGCAAATCTTAAGGGCTAATTCTTTGATGTATACTTGCATAAAACAGCAATGCATTATTGAATGTAGTCATATCAAAAAAGGTCAGGCATTGCCATTTGCCATTTGTAATCTCCAATAAAGTAAGGGTATGTGTGTGGGTGTGTATGTGTGTTAACAAGACGACTTTGAACAGGACCAAGGGAATGGAAGTATAAGGCTTAGTATAAAGGTGCCTAAGAGGTTGAGAATTATGAAAGTTGGGTTTTGCACCAGGTTCTATTCTGTGAGGTCATGGAGTGCAGGGGCATAAGGTTTTTCTTTGCATCCTGAGCTCCAATTACGTACCAAGTACTATCTGCTGCACACGTAGAAATATTTTCTACATGCCACTATTAGCTGTGAGCTCCTGGGGTAGTCAACATTTCTGAATCTGACTACTCATCAGTCAACTGAAGACAATAGGCACAAAACCTTACAGGCTATACTCTGTGGGCTAAACCATTGAATGCAATCACATATAAACTGAAAGCCTATAATGAAAATCAGAGTTCATATTGATTGGGAACACAGGCTCTGGCATCAGAGGACTTGATCAGAACAGATAGGATCTCAGATTTTTCTGCACATTCTTTAAGCTAATTATATTTTATCTGCAAAATGGGAGTAAATATTGGTTTGAGACAGTAGATAGAATCTAGATCAAAAAAAAAGAAGAATCCAGGAATCACACTGTCTTCTATTTAAAAAAGTCCTATGAAATGACAGGAAAGGTATTTTTAAAAAGAATGATAAAACCATGTAGCATTGGGAAATAAGGACTTGTGCTATCAAAAAGCTAGAGATTTTGAAGCATTCCTGAAAGTTAGAAATAGGACATTAAGATACTATTAAGAAACTATGCCCCAAGATACGAGCAGCAAAGCACGCTCTGAAGATAAGAACAGTTAGAAAGATGCACTCTGTGCTTAGAGACATACAAGGAGAAGAGGCATGTCTGTGTGAGTAATCGGGAAACTAAATTCTCATCAGCAGTCTTGTTACTCCCCTACTTCAATTCCTCCATTTGCTGAAACGGTGAGAAAGGGCCCTGGTACTTGGAAGACAGCCATGATCAAGAAGAACCAGAGACTTCTAGGAGGGGCAAGGCACCCCCAAGCCCAGAAAGAGAGATCCCAGCATACTACAACGAACTTATATTTCTCCTTTTCCCTTCTTTAAGAGTACCTATAATGAGAACCTGTATCTTCTTCCCTCAACCCTCTCGCCCAGAGATTTTCAAACACAAAGTGAAAATACAAATAAGAATCAAATTAGGAAATATTTGGGCTGAAGCAAAAACAACATGAAAAATATGAACAAAGGTCAACAAATAATACCCCTCAAAAGTACATAAGGAAACAATCAATAAAACTAGTAGAATATTTTAATATTTAAATAAAAATAACATTCCAAAAGAGAATCTAGAGGATAATAGCATCATAAAAATAAGAAGACAGTTATAAAAAATGAAATAGTTAAAGAATGTGGAATTAAAAACTTCCAGAAAACACAAAAAGTGTCTCCATAGGCAGGTGGAAAGCAGAAAGGACACAGCTTCAGTGCAAAAGGAGATGAATAAAAAGGTACAGAGTGGGGATAGTAAGAGTGACTGCTCTTAGAAGATTAAACAAGAGAAACCATGTAAGATTGCCTAGTTCAGTGGCTACCACATAGGAAGGCTACACTCTACAGAAACTTTATTACTATTATTATAGTTATAACCAGACTACCCAGTTCTTAGTTACTAATTTTATCATTGTTATTATATTATCACTAAAATACATTCTCTGCAAGGTCCCACATCTAATATTCTAAGAGCTGATGACAATAAGAGGAAGTAGAGGTGGAAAGGAGCCAGGAAATAGGACTCCAGGACCTAGGGGCAGGGTGATGACATTCAGTAGCTAGTTTAGGTGAGGGAAAGTAGGAAGCTAGATGTGAGGACAAGAAGGAAAGGGGAACATAAAGAGAAATTCCTGACCTGATGTTTGGGGATAAGCAACTATGGGGCTGATGTTGTAGATTCATTCTGGGTTCAAAAGCGTGATGGTAGCAGGGGCCCATCATGGCACTGGAGTGGGTTGCCATGCCCTCCTCCAGATGGAGGCCCCACGTTGGTCAGAGGCCACATAGAAAGCCAGCATTAGGCTCACCTCATGGCACCCTATGCCCTGCCCACCAAAACATCCTATGGGTCCTTTGGATCAGAGATAACCTTAGACCAAACGGGTCTCCCAGGATGGTTCTGAATTAGAACAAACATTTTGGGAGTATGTACTATAGCAACTCCACAGATTAAGAAGGTTTTACATTTTATTTTCATCAAGATTGACAGAGCTACTCACAATTTCTTAATCAATTAAAGCTCCTATCACCTAATAAGAGGCTCCCCAGATGGCTCTAGTGCTAAAGACCCCAACTGCCAGTGCAGGAGATGGAAGAGACTTGGGTTCAACCCCTGGGTTGAGAAGATTTCCTGGAGGAGGTCATGGCAACCCACTCCAGTATTCTTGCCTGAAGAGTCCCACGGATAGAGGAGCCTGGAAGGCTACAGTCCATGGGGTCACAAAGAGTTGGACAAGGTCACCTAATGTGAATACTGGCATCAAAGTGATTTTCAGTTTTCTCGTGAGACATGTTGCCAGGCTATAGACTAATATATGAATTTACGAATCCCTAATGCAGGTAAACCCCTGAGTGCCTTTTGAGAGTTACTTCTTTAAAACGTTCCTTTAGGCTTCAAGTTGGTCTTTGTACCTCAGAATTCTATCATTTACCCCAATACCTAAATAAATATCTTTATTTTCAAGAGAGATATGCAGGACACCCATTTCTAGACGTTTTAGAAAGAACTCATTTAACTAAATATTATATCTCATTACCATTAAATGTCTAACAATAAAATCAGTTTGCAGATACCATCTCCATTTCCATATATTATTTATACAAGCTTGAGGTTTGTAATTGCAAGACCAAAAATGTTGATAGAAATTTACATATTATTGAAATGGCATAATTTATTGATAAAGCACACAAATAATAGAGGTGATGCTTACAGCAGTTTGGAGGCTAATGTATAATTTACAACACTAAACAACTTCAGGAACAAGAGTGAAAATTGCATGATAGGCCCTGCCTGAGAAAATACTAACTATAAAACTAATGTATTTGAGTTTTATGTTTTTGTAACAAGGCAGACTTTTTGTGGGAAACTGATAAGACTATTGGCTTTCAATCTGTGAGCATATAAAAAAGCATCGATTGGCCTGAAGAGAAGAGACAGGCACAGGCATCTTCTTGCCTACCTGCCTCTCAGTTCTCCAGCAATACCAACCATTCATTAACATTGGCATGCAAAAGGGAAATCTATAAAAGATTGTGTTTAAAGCCTCATAAATGATTGGGCTAATTTTTGTATTAGCAATATTTCTTAAAACCAGAAAAATTTATGATTTAAAATAATTTATTTTAGAATCAAGATAGTATAATAAGAACTGTTGCAATTATTTCATTCAAGGCTTATGTCTTGGGGGGAGATCTCATTCAAAGTTTACTCAACATACCAGCTTTCAGATACCAGGATAATAGACTGTGCTGGACACTGCTGGAAGTCTTCCCAATTCTCACTCCCAAACTCTACTTTCTCATAAAACTTTGATTCCATTCGACCATCCAGTTTAAGATGTCAGTACTGTTGGCATCCTAACCAACACCTCCATGGATACACAGTGCTTTAGCCTAAAGCAGTCATTAAAGGCCAAGATTGCAGGTCTGGTGTCAGATTGGGAGAAGAGATAATCTGTGGTTGGTCCTCCTCCAATTAAAGCACCCAGACAGACTTGGATTTCAATTATTTGCAGGGTCTGCCCAGACATGAATATAAAATGTTAATCATGAGTTATTGTTTAAGATCCAGAGAAAGTAAAGCCCCATTCACTTAAATAATGTGGAAATCAATTATCTCGCATAATGGGAAGCCCACAAGGAGAAAAGATTTCATGTTTGGCTAATTCAAAAGCCATACCATGTCCCCCTGGGCTAAATTCCTTTTATCCCTCTCCCCTATAATCTTTGGTGTTGTCTTGTTCCTAACGCTGGTTCCTCTCCTCTTCATTGGATATCTGCTGCTAGCAATGAGAACTGCGTACTTCATTATTCATGTCCAGCATGAGAAAGAAAACCCCTGCCCCAACTATGCAGTGAAAAGCCTTCCCTGTGTTCTGAATCTAGATCACATGACCAACTAACTAGATTTACTATAGTCATTACAACAGAGTCTGATCCTGCCTAGCTTAGAAATTTAAGACTGTCTCTGGATCCTGGGAAGTATTTAGCTTCCCTTCAGTCTCCTGGCTGCTTGGGGGAGGGGTGGATACCTGAATATATTCAGATTCTGTTTGGAAGAAGGAAGGAGGTATGGATGCTTGGGAGGGAATCATTAGCATACAAGAACCAAGGAAGACAATTCTTCAAATTGTAAATTGGCAGAAATAACCTCTTTTATGGGATTTTGAGTTAAGAGAAAGAAAATCACTATTTCTTTTTGTAAATAACGATGTGGTATCAGTTCAGTTCAGTTCAGTCACTCAGTCATGTCCGACTCTTTGTGACCCCATGAATCGCAGCACGCCAGACCTCCCTGTCCATCACCAACTCCCAGAGTTCACTCAGACTCACGTCCATCGAGTCCATGATGCCATCCAGCCATCTCATCCTCTGTCGTCCCCTTCTCCTCCTGCCCCCAATTCCTCCCAGCATCAAAGTCTTCTCCAATGAGTCAACTCTTTGCATGAGGTGGCCAAAGTAGTGGAGTTTCAGCTTTAGCATCATTCCTTCCAAAGAAATCCCAGGGCTGATCTCCTTCAGAATGGACTGGTTGGATCTCCTTGCAGTCCAAGGGACTCTCAAGAGTCTTCTCCAAAACCACAGTTCATAAGCATCAATTCTTCGGTGCTCAGCCTTCTTCACAGTCCAACTCTCACAACCATACATGACTACTGGAAAAACCATAGCCTTGACTAGACGGACCTTTGTTGGCAAAGTAATGTCTCTGCTTTTGAATATGCTGTCTAGGTTGGTCATAACTTTTCTTCCAAGGAGTAAGCGTCTTTTAATTTCCTGGCTGCAATCACCATCTGCAGTGATTTTGGAGCCCCCAAAAATAAAGTCTGACACTGTTTCTACTGTTTCCCCATCTATTTCCCATGAAGTGATGGGACCAGATGCCATGATCTTCATTTTCTGAATGTTGAGCTTTAAGCCAACTTTTTCACTCTCCTCTTTCACTTTCATCAAGAGGCTCTTTAGTTCTTCTTCACTTTCTGCCATAAGGGTGGCATCATCTGCATATCTGAGGTTATTGATATTTCTCCCGGCAATCTTGATTCCAGCTTGTGCTTCTTCCAGCCCAGCATTTCTCATGATACACTCTGCATATAAGTTGAATAAGTAGGGTGACAATATACAGCCTTGACGTACTTCTTTTCCTATTTGGAACCAGTCTGCTGTTCCATGTCCAGTTCTAACTGTTGCTCCCTGACCTGCAGATAGGTTTCTCAAGAGGCAGGTCAGGTGGTCTGATATTCCCATCTCTTTCAGAATTTTCCACAGTTGATTGTGATCCACACAGTCAAAGGCTTTGGCATATCAATAAAGCAGAAATAGATGTTTTTCTAGAACTCTCTTGCTTTTTCTATGATCCAGCGATGTTGGCAATTTGATCTCTGGTTCCTCTGCCTTCTCTAAAACCAGCTTGAACATCTGGAAGTTCATGGTTGATGTATTGCTGAAGCCTGGCTTGGAGAATTTTGAGCATTACTTTACTAGCATGTGAGATGAGCACAATTGTGTGGTAGTTTGTACATTCTTCGGCATTGCCTTTCTTTGGGACTGGAATGAAAACTGACCTTTTCTAGTCCTGTGGCCACTGCTGAGTTTTCCAAATTTGCTGGCATATTGAGTGCAGCACTTTCCTGTTACTGTGTTTACTCCATGACTAATAAACAGAGAAGGGAAATAGGAAACCTTGACAGGTCTTAATGGGGCTCCTAAGGAGGACAGCTCCTGGCTATGATGTTCTCACTGTGCAGCCAGCTTAAGTTTCTTGTGTTCAGGGAGGAAAACAGCTCCTTTGAGGCAGAGGTGGCAGGGTTGCTGTCTCCCACGGTGACACCCTCACAGAAGCTTCTCTGCCACAGGAACGACAAGCTCACACAATATGATGAGAGGCTGGGAACATTTCCTTAGAAGTTGGAAACTGTTCAGAAGCCCTTCTGCAGAGACGGGGATCCTCCTGGGTCCTCGGTTGTATGGTTTGGTTTATGACACTGAGGAGGGGATATCATTCTTTTAACATGGAACTTAATACTGTTTTATGTGGGATTTTGTTGTTTAGTTGTTTTTTCAAAGGACATCCAGAGAAAACAAACAGTTTAATGCTTCAGGACATTTCTCTCTTAAGCACTTTTTGCATATATTATATAAAAACTATTCATTTAGGAAGGGGGGCTATATATATGCCTTACTAAAATGAGCTTCCCTGATAAATCATAGTTGGATATTTACCTGATCAAAACTTGGTTCTAATGCCTCAAAATCTGGTTTTAAATGAAAAAAATTCCCACTCCCCCCTTTGATATATCACCCTGACTTCTTCTTGTTAATCTTCTAGAAAAATCAGAACCCGCTACCTATTCTTTCCTAAGCCACAGAATTCTGTGTTCATGTTTTCCACTCACCTCTTCATTACTTTTCTGTCCTTAATTTACAGGATCCTTACTGCATCCTAAGCAGCTGCTGACTAAGCCCTCCCTCTTATCTGTTTCATCTCCTGGATTCTGAGCCCCGACTCCCCGGCTCTCCTCTCCTCCTCTAGCTCCTTGTTACTGGCCTCTGAGGGTTCCTTTTCTTTGGCCTACATCATGTTCCGCAGGATGTCTTCTTCGCTTTCACCTTCCTCCTGATTCATCGTCTTTGCCCACATTTATGCTTTTAACAATCACATCAACACCTCCAGCTCCAGCACTTGTTTGAGTCACAGATCCTAATGTGAAGCTCACTACCAGATACCTTTACTTCATGCCCCTTGGGTATGTCAAATTTAAGACAGCCAAATCTGAACTTGGTATTCCCCCTCAAATTCGTTTTACCCTGCTTCGGAGATTAAAATGACTGTTTCCATAATCACTCAATGACTAGAAATTTCAGAGTCACCTTCCCTTTTCTCAATTCCCACATCCATGGACTAAATAAAGATTAGATCTGCCGTATATCTTCCTTATATTTCCCTCTGTATTTCATCACCTGTACTCAGGTTCTTATCACTCATCTAAATTTTGTAGTAATCTTCTAACTTCTGTCCTTTCTAATTTGAAATCCACCTAAAAATGTAATTCATTTTCTACTTTTTTGACATAGTGGCCAGCGAACTTTCTAAAATCCTTTTAAAAGATTTTCTAAAAGTCCTTAAATTCTTTTATTTCTTTATAGAAATAACTTTCTTCATAGTTTTCAAAATGAAGTTCTTTATAATTCTTCACAGTTTTCAAAGTTAAGTTCAAATTCCTATTAAATATGAAAAGATCTTTCTTGAACTATTTATTAAATACTAATCTCTTCTTTCCATAGCCTTCTCTGATCACCAAAGACTCTTCACTTTTTCTGGGCACAATTAAATAGTTATAATTCCCAATTATACTACCATTTATTCATACATGCAGATCTCTATGGATGGAATAAAACTCTCCTTGACATGTTGAACTCATCAAACCTTCAAAACTCAGCTCCAGTGTCACCTTCCCTAGGAAACTGTTTTGGACTCCTCATTCTGATTTATATTCTTCTCCTCTGAGTTATCTTGGTTTACTTTCCACTTTCCTTTTTATTACCTAACAATGACTTTTACTAACTCATGAACTCATGAAGGATAAGGACTGCCATTCACTTTTTTTGTCAATAGCTCTTGGTATTCAATATATGTTTGCTTAATGAATGAATGAATAAACAATCCCAGGTGCACGGAGGAATACAAAAGACTTATCTGACTTATACTCTGCCCCAAATAATTAAAATACTTAATGCCAGAGTCAAGAAATTAGGAGACAACTTAAAAATGGAAGGGCATATAATTAAATACGGGAAATTGGTATGGGCTTCTTATGTAGCAAAATAATATTACGAAATCCAGCATATTTTTCCTTTTCTTACTTAATTAAAAAGAAACAAACTTTGGTTTTTCTAACATTAAAATAAAGAAAGCTGAAGCTTTTTGCTTTAGGGAAGGGAGGACACAAAGCAACATCAAGAACAAAAAGTCCAATTTTTGGCTTTGAGTTCCAAAATAGGCCCTTGAAATTCATGGCAGAGTCAACAGTTTTGAAAGCCAAACAGTGTTGATTCACAAGAGCTATTCCTTTTGAGAGGAAAAAAAAAATATTTGTAAGTTGCAGTAGAGTCTGGGAAACTCGAAATGTATATGCTATATGAAGAATATTAGAATAAGGGAAAGCTACATACCTGATGCAAAGAACAGAGAGAAGAAATCAATACCTTTCTTGGGATAAAGGGTAGAGCTCAGAGAAAGAAAAGCAGAAGAGAGAAAAGAAGCCAGACAAGAGCATGGAATGCCTGTTCTCTGTCTCCCATCTAAGGTGAACTCTTTCAGAATTAGATGACAGAAAATAAGTTGTTTAGCCTGGGAAGACTGTGCATACCAGAATACTCCCACCCTATCATGCCATCCGAGAGTAAGTGTCCATGAAGATGGATCTGGGAGCAGGTTTAAGGATTTGGATTACCCCAGGAAGAGGTAGGAGTGCAGCTGAAAGATTTCAGCGCCCTTTATGGAAGGTCCACAAGTACTGCCAGGGCTATCAGACTAGAAGTCATATGGTTCAGTTCAGTTCAGTCGCTCAGTCATGTCCGACTCTTTGCAACCCCATGAATCGCAGCACACCAGGCCTCCCTGTTCCTCACCAACTCCCAGAGTTCACTCAGACCCATGTCCATCGAGTCCGTGATGCCATCCAGCCATCTCATCCTCAGTCGGCCCCTTTCCCTCCTGCCCCCAATCCCTCCCAGTATCAGAGTCTTTTCCAATGAGTCAACCCTTCACAAGAGGTGGCCAAAGTACTGGAGTTTCAGCTTTAGCATCATTCCTTCCAAAGAAATCCCAGAGTTGATCTCCTTCAGAATGGACTGGTTGGATCTCCTTGCAGTCCAAGGGACTCTCAAGAGTCTTCTCCAACACCACAGTTCAAAAGCAGCAATTCTTCGGCACTCAGCCTTCTTCACAGTCCAACTCTCACATCCATACATGACCACGGGAAAAACCATAGCCTTGACTAGACAGACCTTAGTCAGCAAAGTAATGTCTCTGCTTTTGAATATGCTATCTAGGTTGGTCATAACTTTTCTTCCAAGGAGTAAGTGTCTTTTAATTTCATGGCTGCAGTCACCATCTGCAGTGATTTTGGAGCCCCCAAAAATAAAGTCTGACACTGTCTCCACTGTTATCAGAATATCAGAGGAAGCCAACATACAGTAGTACAGACCAAATGAAACTGCCCGAGTTCAGTGAGGAAAGAGGAAGGCCTGCAGACCAATACCCTCCTTGAAATTCAGATCATCCATCACCCAAGAGAAAGAGAAGAAATGAACAGAAGGGAATCTTGACTTAGTAACAGTATTCACTGTTAATCAGCATTTAAGATTCATTAAAGCAAATATTCTTTCCCAGTTCTTTCTCTAAATCTCCTTGTTTGACTTAGGTTTCCTTGTTCAATGTTTCCCATATATTCTCTTGAATATCACCACTCTGTTTACATGGCTCTCTCTACTACCAGTTTGTTTCTTAAAGGCAGAGACTCTTATCTTTGTATCCCCACTACTTATTATCACACAATGATTTATCAATAAATATTTGTGAAAGTTAAAAAAAAAAGAGAATATATTGATCTGGCATATGGATAGTGGTCTAAATTAGTGATACAGATTTCATGGTGATGTACAGACAGAAGTAGAAACTATGGGAATGAAACTTCTGATGGATTAGTCAGAGAGTAAGAAGAAAAGATTGGAGAAGGCAATGGCACCCCACTCCAGTACTCTTGCCTGGAAAATCCCATGGGCGGAGGAGCCTGGTAGGCTGCAGTCCATAGGGTCGCGAAGAGTCGGACATGACTAAGCAACTTCACTTTCACTTTTCACTTTCATGTACTGGAGAAGGAAATGGCAACCCACTCCAGTGTTCTTGCCTGGAGAATCCCAGGGATGGGGGAGCCTGGTGGGCTGCCGTCTATGAGGTTGCACAGAGTCAGACATGACTGAAGCAACTTAGCAGCGGCAGCAACAAGAAGAAAAGATGGTTTATTTCAGAACCATGAGGAAACACCAACTCTTAAGGGATGATGGTTGGTAGAGAAAAGGATATCAAGGAAGGGTATTATCCTGGAAGCCCACGTAGAGAAAAATCCAAGAAGGCAGTACTCAAAAGAGCCAAATAACAACTGGAAATCAATTAAAATAAAGGCAAAGAAATAGCTATTGGATTTGATAATTAGGAGGCCATCAGCGACTTTGTCCAGTGATACTTTGGTGGCATCACGGGAGGAAATATATTCAGAGTAAATTTTGTGCATCCATGCTAAATTGCTTTAGTCGTGTCCAACTCTTCGCAACCCTGTTGACTGCAGCCTGTCTGGCTTCTTTGTCCATGGGATTCTCCAGGCAAGAATATTGGAGTGAGTTGCTGTGCCCTTCTCCAGAAGATTTTCCTGACCCAGGGATCCAACCTACATCTCTTTTGTCTCCTGCATTGGCAGGTGGGTTCTTTACTACTAGTGCCATCTTTTCCTATAAGTGGTTGCTCCACTTACATCTGGGAAATACGCAGCATCAACGTCAGCTTCCTTTTTAAGACGTTCTCTAATCCTCCCTTCAGCAGGGGACTTCGTTCTTTAGGAGTCTATTGAGGTTTCACTAATAATGCTTTTATATCCACATGGCTCTCTGACTCTGTTTTCAATGGTTAGAATTTAGAGAGGTCAGATATACGATTATAACCTTCAAACCTCCCACAAGGTCAGTTCCTTACTGAAAGTTATAAAGCCTAACCCAGAACTACTCAGAGCTCAAATAAACAGAGGTGGTTAAGTCACTCAAGGGAAACATAATAAAGTCAATTACAACTCAATATGAGTAGGTTTATCAGATTTCTTTCCCCTGTGACCAAATAAGCAAGAAGTAGAACTTGTTCCAAAGTGTGGGGATAAAGGTGGGGGTGTACCCGGAGATTGATGGAGAGCATGGAAACCAGAAATGTGGATAACCTGTGCCTGTTCCTGAGAGTTAGTTAATCAAGTCTGGACATAGTTCTTGCATTTGAACTATTTTATCTATACAAATACAATTCAACAAATATTTATTTAGTACTGTTATCTGTCAGGCACTATTTTAGGAACTGAGAAAAAAAAAGATTGAGAAAATTAAAAAGAAAATCATACAAATAAAGGCATGGCTTCTGTCCTCAAGGAGTTCTAGGAACACATACAAAATTACCATAAGATTTCAAAGGATAAGAGTGGTATGTGCAAAGTGAGACAGAGACACAGAGAGAGCACTGCCCTTAGCCTGGGCAAGTACCACTAGAAAAGTACCACCAGAAATGCAGCAGGTTGATTAGAACAAAGTGCAAGCAAAGCAGAGGGAGAGAAAATCTTTTATTTTCTAGAAAAATCTTAGAATTAAAAGTTCTAAACTATGTAGGGCAGTAAGTTCAGGGTTATTAAAACCTATGCAGAGAGGGAATTATTGCTGTAATTACTTCTAACATCATGGCCTTATAATTCATTTTAAGCTCTTTCCTTTCTTTTTCTCCACGAGGAAAAAACTGAAACAGAGAGTTAACACGGTGTTTACATTTCTGATAGAAGTATCTCTCAACAGCTCTGTTACTTTCCAGAAAACAAAACAACTGCCCCCGCCTCCCCACCATCACTTTATCCCAGTGCACACCCATTCATCATTTAGTCTTTTTGCTTTAAAGTGAATTCTAATCTACCTCCAGTGAAAGGCTCCCAGGGGGCCTTAGCTCCAGTGAACATGAAACAACTTTAACTGATGGGCTTAAGGGATGGAAAAAGATATATAAGAAGTCAGCAAGAACATTCTTTGATAAAACTAGTCCTAATCAGAATTCTTAAGGTTTGGAAAGGGAATCGTGTTTGTGTTACTGACAGGGGACTCTTGTTTCCCGTTTCAACTAACTGAATTATAAATGGTTATTTTCATGGTTATTTCTCCACATTCTAGGCATTAATTCTCAACTGACTCCAAACTATGTTTCCAAGAGGGTTGAATAAGCACTCCAAGCTTTAGAAGAATTAAAATTTTTATGGCTTTCCTGAAGTTCATTTTCCAGCTTGCTTTTGTTTCTATGACATCTTCCCTTGATGAGATATAATTATATACCTATATGGTGGTGGTGGTGGTGGTTTAGTCGCGAAGTTGTATCCGACTCTTGCGACCCCTTGAACTATAGTCTGCCAGGTTCCTCTGTCCATGGGATTCTCCATGCAAGAATACTGGAGTGGGTTGCCATTTCCTTCTCCAGAGATACCCAGACATATATTATATATTTCTTATACTATATTGATAAATTACTATGAAATCTGTATTCAAAAATTCTCAAATAATATGGAGACAGAATAAAAAGTGAGTATGACATCATTTTAGAAATAGAAATGATTAGGAGGGATATTTATAACTATGGCAAAAAAAAAAAAAAAAGAGGTTCTATGGCTTTCCCAAGGTTAAGTAACTATTTAACAGCAGAGCTGAGAATAGAACCCAGGTGAAGGAACCAGGTCCTCTGCTGGCTGTTGCCACAGGCAGCACTGCACACCACACAAAGCCAAGGGCAGCATTCACACAGAACAGCAACAACACAGCCTGAATGTCCAGCAGGGACCAGGCCTGGAACCAGCCCCAGGGGGAGCCTGTTGGTGCTTTAGTCGCTCAGTCAAGTCCGACTCTCTGCGACCCCACGGACTGAAGTCTGCCAGGCTCCTCTGTCCGTGGGACTCTCCAGGCAAGAATCCCAGAGTGGGCTGCCATTTCCTTCTCTAGGGGATCTTCTCCACCCAGGGACTGAACCTGGGTCTCCTGCATTGCAGTCAGATTCTTTACCAGCTGAGCCACAGTGGGAGTCTGGATGACTCCAGTAACACAGCAGACTCAGAAACACCAGCCACCCATCCATTATTTCATTTTGAAGTTTATGATGCCTCATTCAATAAAACAATTCTGCCAGTTCTGGTTTCCTTAAGAGAACCAGGGTAGGTTTTATCAAGAGAAGTAGAAAGTCTCGAGGTTCACCGGTACACCTCACCATCATAACACTTACTATCTAAAAGCACTTTTTCTCAGTGCTGCTCTGCGCAGTATTGGTGGTTTTTGGAAAGATCCTATTGAGTCATACTTGTGGGATTTATATAGCACAAGCTTCTAAATGGTTTGATAAAGCAGAATAGAAAACAAAGGCAGCTTCTCCCTCCTCTACCCACATTAAAAACACACACACAAGTTTTAGGAAAAATCCCAGCTCTAGCCAAAATCCTTCAAGCCCTTCTGAAATCTGAGTTTTCTTCCTCCACAATTACCCAAGAGTTTATGCAGCCATGGCTTGAAGAAATGAAATTTGAGGCAGTCATCCTCATTTATGTGGTTGTTTTCAGTGACACAGTTGATACTATACACCCCAGTGGCTGCCTGCACTAAACATAACACATAGTGGTTGTTTTTATAAAGAGGCAGGAGATTTATGTGGCTACAAGAGGTAATAAAGTGTAACAAAATCATAATACTAAATGTTAGCTCATTATCTGAAGCCTTGGTCCACCTCAAGGAGGAAAACATCAGCAGGGGAGCAGGAACAATGAAGATGAAGATGATGCAAATCATTAAAGAAAACCATTTGCCACCTCGACTGCCTAATAAAGCTGATCCAGGCTGCTGTAGCCCCACATTCACAATAAACCTAATAAATTTTCTGCTGAATGAATGCAACGGGCTTTCAAACCGAATTGCCTTTGGTGTGAGGTCCATTACCAGCAAAAGGATGTGGGATCTATAGGGCTTCTGCTGTTGATATTTTGTGATTTTGAGCAGAGGGTTTATGTTTTAACTCAGACCCAGCAGGTGCCGTTTTCTGAGGTGAACTCCTCCATATCCTGTCATTCCTCAATATCTAAATGTCTTTGTGAACACTGTGTCCTGAACTCTCCAGCGGCTATGGAAATCTTGAAGCTAGATTTGACCTCAGAGGCAGCAGGCAGTGGGGAGGAGGCATGCCACCTGCTGGTGCTGAGTGCCCTGCCACAGACACGCAGGCAGTCTGTGGGCTCATATTCCCTCCTGGAGACTCTGGGGCCAGCCAGACTATTTGAAGCTAATATACCCTCTTATCTGCACCGTTCAGCCTGAATGGTAGCCTTCTGGGTATCACTCCTGCTTCCCTACCCAAATCCTTTTCCTCCGTAAGGAACCTTGTCCTCGCAGGCCATTCATTTCAGGGTAACCATGAGAGGTACCCCACGCCCCTCTGGACTAGCCCCATCTTTCAGCATGGCATATTAGCCAAATATTTTCCAAATTGTTTTCATTGGTTTTGCCCCACAATTCTCCATCTAGGTGCTCGGCTATATCCATTCTGCAGATACTGGGCACATAGGCAACAGAGCCTAGCAAAATCTACCCATGCCATATGAAACTGCTGACTCTTCTTGTCCATTTTGTTAGGCAAACACCAAATGGAGCACTGAGGTGTTGTGTGTGTGTGTGTGTGTGTTTTAATAAAGCAAAGGTCCTTGTGCACAGTACCCTCCTCCTCTGGGAAGACCTTCCTCCTCTCTGTTCCTCTCCATTCTTGCATCTCCAAACACCTCTTATATCCATGCTTACCGCATCCCTCAGGAATTCTCCCAGTCCTACTCAGCAGGAAGAACATGGGAATATTTCTCAGTTCTCTGCTGAATTTCTGTTGTGTAGTTAGGACGTACCGGTTGACTAATTTTCTTTTTATATATAGATGTCTTGAGTTCAGTGTGCTATAAACTCTCTGAGAAATGGCACCTTGTCTAATTTGTCATTCTCTCTCCCTATAAACTACTGAACACAAACCTTCAAAGAGAGAACAGAGCAGTACTTGTCTATTGATTAGGATGGCTTCCCATCTAAGATAGAGAAAAATAAATAAATAAATAAAACCAAAGAAACATGGTAACAGTCCCCAACCTGACTCTGGGAAGAGCAGATGTGATCCTCAATTCTAGTTTTGCCCAGGTTTATATTTTACAGGTGAGTTTCTGGCTAGAAGCCAAAGGGCTCATTTCTCCCGGGAACACTAGAAGATGGCTTATAAAAATGAGCAGCAGAAGGCTTTTTGAATGAGGGAGAAAAAAACAAAGGAAGGAAGGAAAGAAGAAAGGGTGGGCTGCATCACAGCATGTGGACCCTCAGAGCTAGAAATTTAACTTAATGCTTCCAATATTTTTTCATAAACCAGAAATTCACTGTTCAATAGAAACATATGGTGTGAACTGTTCTTTCCTTTTTCATTTTTTTGTCGTTTGCATGGTGAGGATGGAGAAGAGGGAGGATCTGGTGGTGGGGGTTGTGGGGGTGGAGAGGTGGGAGAAGAAGAAAGGGCATGACTGTTCCCCAGAAGATTTGAGGTGGGTAAGGGCTCTTCCCCTCCCTTTTCTTTCCTTTTTCATTTTGCTATTAAGAGATGCATTTTACAGCATCCCTACTTTCTAGCAGTTATGTCCTTTGATGGAAACATGTTCTGATGTTTATAGTGATTAAGTCTGTCAGGGGTAAATTCAGTGTTCAATTTAGAGACAAAGCCATAAGACCAAACCCACCACTTTTTTATTGAAACGTCAGGACTAGGGAAGAGAGGCAGTTCATTCATTTTAAGCCTCTATAGAGCAGCGTGCTCTGTCTGTCTGTTTGGTACTGCACCAGGGCAGAAGCACGGTGTGTATCTCTGCTACTAGAATGCTCCCAGAACCCCAGGAGCTTGCTAATCAGTTTTAGTTAGAGTCAACAGAGCCCCAAGACATAGTCAGGAAACTCAAGGTTTTCAGTGATGATAGCTGAAAAGGAAAACAAATGCCTGCTCTTCTCTGTGTTTCCACTCTGCAAGGCAGAAGGCAAATGATGTTTCCTGGTGACGGCATGCAATGCACCTGTGACTTCTCTCCAGTCTGACGGCAGCTCTCAGGTGAGCCCTCTGTTCACTGAAAGGCACCTGTGTTCCTCCACAACAGTGCTCACAATGAAAGGGCACTGGATCACTCCAGATCTTTCATGGTATAAAGACACTGTTAGGCAGAACTGAGATAGAGGTGACCTCTGTAAATCTCAGCTTGGAAATATATTGGCTTCAGAATCATTACCTTACGTCGCAGACACATGATGGTACCTTTAAGCCTGGCACTGGACAGAAGGCAGAAAGGGAACGAGCAAATACGGAGGGAGCATCTGTTGAGTTCAGCATGGTGCCAGGTCATTTACCCGTTTATTTAATCCTCAACAGATCCCTCTGAAAGGTGGGTTTTGAGACTTCTTTTACAGAAGTGGAAACTGAGAGTCAGAGGGGTAAAAGAACTTTGTAACCCTGCAAGAAAGTGATGTGGCCAGGAGAGATGCCAGAAAAACTTCTCTTAAGGGAAATCGGTTCATTAATAGACAAGAGAGAAATCTGATCAGTATATTTTTCTTCTTTTCTTACTTCTGTTTTCTTTCTGGCTGTATGAAGAACAAGGACTTCAAGCACTTGCTATGAGGAATAAATGAAACAGCTCATGCCATCTTTATATTTGTAGTTCCCTCTTCATGACGTTTTTGCCTTAGCGAACTCTTCTTTCTGGCCTCAGCTTTAAAGTCATTGTCTCCGCGAAGCCTGCCCAGGTTACCCACCTAAATTATCCTCAACTTCCTGACTTGCTATCACATTTCCTTGATCATCTTCATAGCTCCTATCACAATTTGTAACTATCTTATTGTTATCCATCTTCCCACAGAAAGAAGCTTCTATTAAAAAAGGGGCCGTTTCTTTGTTGCTTATGCTCTATGCTTAGTACTTAGCACAGTGCCTGGCATGTAACTGCTGCTCAAAAAATACTGGTTGAGTGACAGCATGAATAACTAATAAATCACTCAGAAATTTAGAGCTACTGCATACACATACATGTAAGTTCCCTTCTAGTTCCCTCTTTTCCTCTGACCATTTTTGGGTTCACTTCCTTTTGACCTCATTTTTCGTTATGGTGACCAGTGACGCTGACTTATGTTACACTGAGATGCATTTGAAGCAGAAGAGGAAACCTAGCTTACCTCCTGCTCTGAGGCAAAATGATTTAGGCTGTTTTCCTCCTTTTTAATTTGAGCCTGAAAGGAGAACATGTAAGGAGGTAGAAACTGAAGATCTGTGACTCCTGTGTCTATACAGGGATTGAGAGACTTAATGATGGGAGGAATGGCTCCTAATGTGTACAGAAACTTGCCCTGACCATGCCCCATCTTCCTCAGAAAGCTTCTGAAGTGCTTCTCCGTGGCACCAATCTGCCCTTAGCCTGCAGGTCGCAGCAAGTCCAGAGCCCTCCTTGACTCCTGCACTTCAAACGTAGGTTCTTCCCTCAAGACTTGGGATCTCTCCAGAGCTCAGTCGGTGAAGGATGGGTTGCCTGTTTTTAGGAGGCTGCCTGGGTGCTTTTAGCTGGGCTCTGCAACCTTTGAAATTGCTGACCTTTCAGCTGTCAATACAAAGTCAAGTGAGGGTGAAAATGGATCATCTATCTGATCACCTTGTTAAAGAGTCTGCCAAGTTTTAAGCAAGGCTTTCTCCATGAAAGTCATCTTTTCTTTTATGTGGGTAATCTTTCAATAATTACAGCACAAAACATTGTTCAATGTTCCTGGCCCCTCTGAAGCTTTCCCTGGCTTCTCCCAGGCACAGAGAAGAGCTCTCTGATTTCCCATACTAACACCTGTGTGCCTCTTACAGAAGTGACTTACCCTGTGTAACAGTCACATTCTCACGTGTCTTGGATTGGTTTACGGTTTCATGGAGGTAATGTGTTTCACACATTTTTGCATTCTTCAATCAAGAGCCTAGTATGTTGTCAGATGCTAGGACTATAGCAAGTGTGCAATATTTAACTGCAGGATATATATCTGAATAATAGAATTTTGGAGCTAAAACGGATGCCAACTAGTGGTCTGTGATATTACAAAGCCCAAAGAAAGATAAAGTTATTGCCCTAGGTAGCTACAAAGTAGCAGATATGATATACACAAATAAATATTATTTATTACTTGGAATTAAATCAGCATAATAAAGACTTCCCAAAAGTTTTGAAATCTAAAGCAATTTGGAATACTTTCTTTCTAATTTTAATGTTTAGACATTAAAAAAATTTAATAGGTTTCAAAAGATCATATGTTTTATACTTCTGAGAAACTGTCAAATGATGATTGTCCTAAACTTTAGACAGTATTTATCCCTGACCTGCTATGAAAGATGCTGACATTTGGACATCAGCACATTATAATGACCCTCTCCTTTCTTCTGGCAGTTCTAACATTAAAGTGCCAAGGCTTATAAGACAGTATATTCTGTGATCATATTACCCCACTTTAAAAAATCTTGAGCCCATATTTCTATATACTGTTGTTTAGTCACTCAGTCGTGTCCAGCACTCACGACCCCATGGACTGTAGCACGCCAGGCTTCCCTGTCCTTCATTATCTCCCAGAGTTTGTTCAGGTCATGTCCATTGAGTTGGCTATGCTTTTATATATCTATTTTTCTACTAAGTTCCTTTTTTAAAAAAGACTGATACCACTGCCTAGATTCAACCGTAGTTAACATTTTTTCCATATTTGTTTTATCTTTGATTCTATATCTACATTCTCTCTCTCACACACACGCACATTTTTGCTGAATCATTTGAAAGTAAGTTATAGATACCATAACACTTCATCCCTCTAAAGACTGCCCAAATACTCCAGCATGTATTTCCTAATAAATGCACTGTCCAACATTACAACAGTATAATCATTGCACCTAAGAAAATTAAAAATAATTTCCTAACATTTAATGTCCAGTCCATATTGTTCATCTGTAAAGGGTACTATGGGTACCCTTTGGGTAGTGGTTAAATAAAAAAATAAAAAAATAAAAGAAAAAAAATAAATAAATAAAAGTAATTGTTAGTTTTTCTATTATCCTTGAAAATACCTGCTTGATAAATGTTCATTTGGGTCAATTATTTATTACTTTATATTTATGTAGGTTGACAAACTATTGACCAGCTACTAGATGCACAGACTATATTAGATAAAATTTGTTGTGAGATCTTTTCTATGATATGCATATATGAACTTTTCTAGGTTGATTCCATTTTTTTTATGTTACTTAGTTTCGTTGGAGGATAATCACTTTATAATTTGTGTTGGCTTCTTTTTCATACATCAACACGAATCAGCCATAGGTATACGTATGTGATTCCATCTTTAATGAGCTTTTATTGGGTGCTTAAAGCATCCCAAGCATTATGTGCCAGACACTGTACCAGGGAAAAATAAATAATACACCCTTATAAATAAGATAGATAATCCTGGTCCTCAAATTACTCATAGCCAAACAGATGAGTCAGGCATAAAAACAAACAAACAAAATTTAATAAATGCAATTGTACAATGGAGGCAGGTACCTAATAATGTGAGAACACAGAGAAGGGAATAATAATCTGCCTAGGAAGAGTTAGAGAATGTTGTCTTCTAAATAACCTTTTAAATAAATTGGAGTTGGAAGTTGAGGATCAAGAACTTATCAAAAATTCACTCAGAGTAAATGAAAATATTTGTTCTGCTGAGAAAAAAAATAGATGAGAGGAAAGCCTGCAAAAATCAAGGTAGTATCTCAAGGTGATGAGGCAATTCATTATGTACTTAATCTCCAGGTAAGTGTGTGATCTTGAATTATAGAGACTTATTTAAAAGTACATGATGGATTTAATAGTATTAAATGATTAATTCAAGTAAACACTTAACCACTTGCATTTTCTTTTCTTGATAGGCAACCATATTGCTTATATTTAGGCTTTTCCTGTTTAATTTAACTAATTAAAGAATTAGCCTTTTCTTAAATAGATAGTGTTATGGGTTGAATTCATATGCTGAAATTCTAAGCATCATCAGTTCAGTTCAGTTCAGTCACTCAGTCGTGTCCGACTCTTTGTGACCCCATGAACCACAGCGCGCCAGGCCTCCCTGTCCATCACCAACTCCTGGAGTTTACTCAAACTCATGTCCATTGAGTCCGTGATGCCATCTAACCATCTCATCCTCCATCGTCCCCTTCTCCTCCTGCCTTCAATCTTTCCCAACATCAGGGTCTTTCCAACATCAGCTCCTTACCATGTAACCTTATTTGGAAATAAGGTTGTTGCAGATATAATTTGTTGAGGTCATACTGGAACAGGGTGGACTCCTAGTCCAATATGACTGGGGTCCTTCGATAAAATGAGGGGAACTTGGACGTGGACAGGCACACAGGGAGAATGTCATATGAAGATGAAGGCAGAGATTGGGGTGATGCTTCTATAAGCAAAGGAATGCCAAAGATTGTCAGCAAACCACCATACACTAGGTGCCAGGGACTGAATGTTTTTTCTCCCTTCCCACTTCCAGAATTCATTTGTTGAAATCTTAACACCCAAAGTATCAGGAGGTGAGGCCTCTGGGATCTCAAAGAGATCCCTTGACCTTTTTACTATGAAAGAAGACAGTCATCATCTATGAATCAGTAAGTTGATTCTCACCAGACACTGAATCTCCCAGTGTTCTGATCTTGGACTTTCCAACATCCAGAAGTACATGAGACAAATTTCTGCTGTTCTTAAGCTACCCAGTCTATGGCATTTCATTTAGCAGTCCAGAAAACTAAAACACTAAGGAAGAGACATGGAACAGACTCTTCCTCACAACCCTCAGAAGGAACCAATGTTGCTGACACCTTGATCTTGGACTTCTGGCCTCCAGAACTATGAATCATAAATTGCTCTTGTTTAAGCCACTCAGTTTGTGGTAATTTGTAATGGTAGCAGTAACAAACTAATACAGACTATAAGTTCTTTTTATGGACTTGATGAAGGGCCACAGAAATTTAAAACTGAATTCCTTACTATATTGGAATATTAACTCAATTGAGAAAAAAAATTAAAAGAGCTAAGAAAATACTATTCTTTTCAAGTTTTACTGTTTAATAACTCCCTAATCACTGCAGATGGTGATTGCAGCCATGAAATTAAAAGACGCTTACTCCTTGGAAGAAAAGTTATGACCAACCTAGATAGCATATTCAAAAGCAGAGACATTACTTTGCCAACTAAGGTCTGTCTAGTCAAGGCTATGGTTTTTCCTGTGGTCATGTATGGATGTGAGAGTTGGGCTGTGAAGAAGGCTGAGCGCCGAAGAATTGATGCTTTTGAACTGTGGTGTTGGAGAAGACTCTTGAGAGTCCCTTGGACTGCAAGGAGATCCAACCAGTCCTTTCTGAAGGAGATCAGCCCTGGGATTTCTTTGGAAGGAATGATGCTAAAGCTGAAACTCCAGTACTTTGGCCACCTCATGTGAAGAGTTGACTCATTGGAGAAGACTCTGATGCTGGGAGGGACTGGGGGCAGGAGGAGAAGCGGACGACAGAGGATGAGATGGCTGGATGGCATCACTGACTCGATGGACGTGAGTCTGAGTGAACTCTGGGAGTTGGTGATGGACAGGGAGGCCTGGCATGCTGCGATTCATGGGGTCGCAAGGAGTCGGACATGACTGAGCGACTGAACTGAACTGAAATCCCAAAGAGCATCCAAATATATAACATACACAAAAATTTTTTTACTTTTAGCTCAGTCTAGCATTTGGCTAGAAAATTAAATACAGGTTTTCTATCTCTTCCTGCTAGGTTCTTGGAAAGCTACACTTGTGATTGTGTATTATTCTTCGGAAACTTAAATCTGTGAGGGCTTTGAGCTCTCAAAATAATCAGCTTTTATGAAGTAAATCTTTCTTTAACTTTTCTCCTGAAGGTGCAATATTGACCTTTATTTCAAACAAACTCTGAGGGTTTGGAACAATAGAAAGAACACTGAACTGTCTGTCTGGAAACCAAGAATCTAGCCTTAGTTTTGACCCTAACAAACTGTGTGGCCTTGGACTGGTGCTTAATTTTCAAATAGCTATCAGATAAAAAAAAAGACTTGGATCAGAGCAGCTCTTGATACTGGTCATGATCCACAGTTTTCAAAAATTTCTATTGGAAATGGATATACTTCAAAACGAGAAAAAAACTAACAGAAAGCTCATAAGAAAATCACTGCCAATTGATATCATCAGCAAGGAATAGAAATGAGAGAGAAAAAAAAATTCCTTTATTTTCTCCATTTACAAAAAAGAATCCCTGCTTATCATGCCTCCCTCCTCAGTTAAAAAGGTAACCTTAAAATAGGAGCTAACAAAAGCAAATGATTCAAAGCTAGGGTTTTGTTTTGCTAGTGTCTTGAAAGTTATAGCAGTATCAAATGATTTTATAGCCCATGGGGGCCAGAAAAACCACTTGGAAGCAGAGTGTACCTAAGTGAGCAAGTTGTACTACATAAAGTGGCAAATGATCTTAGACAATTACAGAAACCTTTATATCTCAATCAGTACCCTGGAGACAGTCAATAATGTTGGCATACACTGCTAAAACTGTCAGCGATAAGATGTGAGGAAAACCCAAACCAGAACTTTTAACAAATTATGAGGTTCTGAAAAAGAGCAGAAACCTCTGTGGTAATGGCTTACATTAACAATACGGCTGCCTCTTCAAGATCCCCAAGTCATAAAACACTAACCATAAGGAAATGAAAGGAAAACATGTGCACACTACAGGGAAACCAAGATCAGGAGAAAAGGACTTCACATGGGAGTATGGTGGCTGCCAAACTAAACATTGGAGACTGGAAACCTGATGTGAAGACAGACTTAACCATAACACACTCATAGGTAAGGGCTGCAAGTGGGCCTCATCATCTCATCCACATAGCATGGTACCTAAAGTGGTTCAAATTGGAATGACTGGGTTTGAACCACTAGCTGTGGCGACATGAGCAAGTTGCTCAGTTTCTTTATATGTCAAATACAGAAAATAATAGCAGCGTCCATCATATAGGCTGTTGAGAAGCTTAGATGCATTGTTAATAATAGGTAAAGGTCCTCAGATAGTGTCTATAATTGAATATATTACCAATAGGTGTAATCTATTACTACTTCTGCTTCTATTGCTACTATTAGACAGTGAGTACTTGTCAAATAAAACAAGACCATTTTCCCAAGTATTTAGATAAAATCAGAAAGTATTATAGAATAATGGCAAAGAAATTCATGAGTTGTTATTTAGGCTCAAATCCCTATGCTTCCGCTTTGTTTATTAATTTTGATTTATACAACAAATATTTATTAAGCATGGCGCTAGGGCAGTGAGTTACATACTTGGGTTCCAACAATGAATAAGATACATAGTCTCTGAATCCAAAGGGCTCACAGCCTAGGTGGAAAGTAGATGGAATTCTGAGGAGTTAGTTTGAGCCAAGTGGAGGATACAATAAAAATACAAAGAGTGAGGAGGGAGGAACTCTTGTTCCAAATTGGGTGGGTGGGGTGATGGTCAGGCGTCATTCCCTAGAGGTGATATCAGAACTAAAATGTGAGAGAATGTTGTTTTAGTTAGAATAAAGATGGCCAGGCAAATCAGGTAATACCTAGAACACCTTGGTGTCCCTAGTGTCACTGACAAACAGCCTAATGTGTGTTTTTAAAGTTAATGCCTACTTTTGCTTTTTTTTTTGGTTGGTGGTTGCTTATGGAATCGTTATGTGTCATGATTTTATATTTACTCTTTCAAAGGAAATATTACTTTTAATGATTATATCATGTGTTTAAAAATAGTTTGCATCAATCACAGTTATGTAAGGTCTATTTGGATGCATGAAGTCCTATAGGGCCTTGAGTTGACTCAACTGACCACTAAATAAAAACATTTTCTAGACTTAAGACCCCAGAAAAACATCTACTTCTGCTTCATTGACTAGGCCAAAGTCTTTGACGTTATGGATCACAACAAACTGTGGAAAATTCTTAAAGAGATGGGAATACCAGACCACCTTACCTGCCTCCTATGAAACCTGTATGCAGGTCAAGAAAGCAACAGTTAGTACCAGACATGGAAAAACGAACTGGTTCCAAATTGGAAAAGGAGTACCTCAAGGTTGTTACCCTGCTTATTTAATTTATATGCAGAGTACATCATGCGAAATGGCAGGCTGGATGAAGCACAAGGTAGAATCAAGATTGCTGGGAAAAATATCAATAACCTCAGATATGCAGATGATACCACCCTTATGGAAAAAAGCAAAGAGGAGTTGAAGCCTCTTGATGAAGGTGAAAGGCGAGAGTGAAAAAGTTGGCTTAAAATTCAACATTCAGAAAACTAAGATCATGGTATCTGGTCCCATCACTTCATTGCAAATAGACAGGGAAACAATGGAAACAGACAGACTTTATTTTCTTGGGCTCTAAAATCACTACAGATGGTGACTGCAGTCATGAAATTAAAAGATGCCTGCTCCTTAGAAGACTAGCTATGACAAACCTGCTGCTGCTAAGTCACTTCAGTCGTGTCCGACTCTGTGCGACCCCATAACGGCAGCCCACCAGGCTCCCTGTCCCTGGGATTCTCCAGGCAAGAACACTGGAGTGGGTTGCCATTTCCTTCTCCAGTGCATGAAAGTGAAAGGGAAGTCGCTCGGTTGCGTCCGACCCTCAGCGACCCCAGGGACTGCAGCCTTCCAGGCTCCTCCGTCCATGGGGTTTTCCAGGCAAGAGTACTGGCGTGGGGTGCCACTGCCTTCTCCAATGACAAACTTAGAGAGCATATTAAAAAGCAGAGACATTACTTTGCCAACAAAAGTCCATCTAGTCAAAGCTATGGTTTTTCCAGTAGTCATGTATGGATGTGAGAGTTGGACCATAAAGAAGGCTGAGCTCCAAAGAATTGATGCTTCTGAATTGTGTGTTGGAGAAGACTCTTAAAAGTCCCTTGGACTGCAAGGAGATCAAACCAGTCTATCCTAAAGAAAATCAATCCTGAATATTTATTGGAAGGGCTGATGCTGAAGCCGATGCTTCAATACTTTGGGCACCTGAAGTGAAGAGCTGACTCATTAGAAAAGACCCTTATGGTGGGAAAGATTGAAGGCAAGAGAAGAAGGGGACGACAGAGGACGAGATGATTGGATAGCATCATTGACTCAATGGACATAAATTTGAGCAAGCTCTGGGCAGCCCAGAGGACTGGGCAGCCCAGAAGGACAGAGATGCCTGGCATGCTGCAGTCCATGGGTTGGCAAAGAGTTGGACATGACTAAGCTACTGAACAACAAATAGTCCTTGGGCAGAGCTACTCTGGGCACCAGTGTGTAGTTGGGTTTTTATTCTGCCACAGTCAGAAAGGAGATAAATGTGATGACTCTTACATCCATTGTGAAAGGGAGACACAAAAGAGGAGGAAAAGGAAACAACCAGTGATGTATTGTGAGAAGTCTAAGATTGTCCTGCTCAATATGCCACTGGAGGAACAATGTAAACCAGAGAGAAGCAACAGCTCCCTTCTGAATATGAGGAGGTTATCTCAGAAAAAGTCCTCAGCACCAATTAGCAGAAATCAAAATTTTGTTTTGCAATTGACCAAGGTTTATTTTTAACATGTATGTACAATAGATATTTTAGAAACTCCTTAAGAAATTTTCAGTGAAAGCATACAAATAATGAACAGGCTTCCTATTGTTCAATTCAGCTTTCGTGTTTTGCAACCCACTTTTAAAAAATGTACAACACTGGTGATCCAGTGGTTAAGATGCAGCGCTTCCAGTGCATAGGGCACGGGTTCCATCCCTGGTTGGGGGAACTGAGATCCCTTATGCCCATACACCTCGGCAAAAAAAAGAAGTGCAACAGATTGAAGATCTTCAAAGAAGAGAATTCTGCCCCACCCTAATTCTAATGAAAAACAGCAAAAGAACTTTTCTTCCTTCTTATTGAGTTGTGATCCTCAAAACACATTTCCGTAATTCAAAGAGTCCCCCAAACATTTGATAATTTGAACACTTGGTTTAAAAATATGCAAACAAACTAGGTTTCATTTCTTAGAAACCAAGACTACTTGGGAAAAATAGAGAGAGATGCAAAGAATGTCTGAGCATAGTAGATATTTCATCCCCTTAAAACCGCACTTCACTTGCTCAGTGGAAAAAAAAAAATGTCCTTTTATTTTTAAAACTTCTTTCAAGCTGAAATTGGCAATGTCCAAGCCATAACCTAGAGCAAAATTTTACAGCTGAGTAACAAACCTCCTAAAACTTGGGTTTATAATGGAAATGCTGTCCAAGGGTTAGTTACAATGGGCTCTGCTAGGGTATAATTTTTTCATCAGCTTAGAGTTTGGAGAGAACACCATCTTGATGTGACCATATTTATCCTGAACCTCAGGCTCCATTATTTCATTTTGTTGGGTTGCACGTCCAAGGCCAGTGAACAAGGGACGTCCCTCCTTTCTTTACTTTATAGCATCAGTTTGCCCAAAAGTTTCAGAAAAAGAAACGTTCCTTCAAGAGCAGTTGGCATCAAATAACAGGTTTAAATTAGGACAACCTGAGGGCAAGAAAGAAGTCCTGTTTGCTCTTAAGGAAGAAATCACTCATATACTCTTAAGAAAAATTTTTAAAAGGTTAAATCTTAACTGTCTTTAGATTTCTTTTAGGACTTTGACAGGGTAGAGTTTACTCTTCCTAGGAGGTCTGTTTTCTGAAAGAACACCCAGCACTTCATCAATGACTGCAGAATTTAGCCTGAGACCTAAGAGACTGGGTGAGGTACTTACCAACATTTTGTCCTAACCCAGTGCTCCTCAAATACTAGAATCACCTGGCAGAGTTAAAAAAAAAAAATCTGCCTGAGTCCCAACATTGGAGTTTTAGATTCAATAAGCATAGGGTGCAGCCTAAGAGTCAGGAGACTTAAAAGTTCCTTAGTAGATTTCAGTAAGCAACCAAGACTGCTCTGTGTCGTTCTCCTAAAAGTAAAGACCACAAACCAGCTGTGTCCGCATCATGTGGAAGTGTATTCCAAAGGCAGACTCTCAAACCCCTCCCAGACCTGCTGACTCAGCATCAATTTTAACAAGATCCTCAGGGGTTCGCTTGCACATTAAAGTTTAGGAAACATTGCCCTATACTACTGCCACCCCAAGTAACCTCCTGACAGCCTGAGAGTCAGTCTTACAAGAATTCCAAAGTACTCACTGAAAGCACAACCTGCTTTACCTTCTACGAAATAAAAATAAATAAGGGATTTTCTTCCATCTGATTAGGAGTTGGAAGAGAATGACAGGATGGGACTGAGGCAGGAATCTCGAAAGATTTCTGAGCTCTGAGTAGAGAGCAGACACAGAGTCAGAAAGTGGGATGGTGGGAGGGAGGGGAGAAAGTGGAGGGGAGCCAGTGGCTGAAATGAGTTATGACTCATCAATGTTTATACTGTACTGGTCGTTTCATATTTCGACAGCCATCTCTGTTTTTCTCTTTTGGCCCACCTCCAGAGCATTTCTTGTCATTACCTGAAATATACCAGGCTCTTTTCATCACAGGGTCTTTGCAGTAGGTTTTAACTGTGCCTGGCATGGCCAACTACTCTTTAGCAGACAGATCTCAGTTTGTCACTTCCATAGCAAAACCTTCCCTGACTACCTAAGTGCCCACCCAACATTCTATAACAGCATCCTCATCTTCGTTCTCTTCCTTGCACTTCTCATATCTAATGACTCTCTTAGTTGTTGGTGTATTCTCTCTCTTCTCTCTTTAAATCTTATACTTTGTGCAAATAGGGTCCTTGTCTTATCGAGTGCTGTATCTGTATTCACTCATTTGGTCAGTATTCACTGTTTACTGGCCATCTCTAATGTGCAGCCACAGCTCTAGATGCTGGGGATGGAGTACTTTTAACAGTGCCTGTCCTATAGTAACTGTTCAATAAATGTTTATTGTCCAATTAACTGATACCCTTCTATTAACACAAACATTTTTTAAAGGCCATTATAGACTATTTAAAGTGCTCTGAGTTGGAGAATTGCAAACGCATTATCTAGCTACAGAGAGTTCATATTCTACTGATAGTATAAAAAACAGACACATATACCACACAATAATACAACCCCCAAAGCACTAATGTAACCTTCAGAAAGAAAACCACAGGCATGAGGGGGTGGGTCAAGAATTTATTATGAAAGTGTTGAGAGGAAGCAGTCTTTGAGGACAATTTCAAGAGGAGGGGACATTTCTAGTGTATTTTGAAAGGTAAACCAGGTGGCAGCCCGTAGAGAAATAACAGAATATTCTAGTCAGGACCAGGCTATGCAAAAAATGCTAAAGAAAATGAAATGGGTAAAGAAGCTAATGGGACTGGAGAAAAAGTTACATTTGGTTAGAAAGTGCCAGAAATAATGCTGGAAAGTCATAGGGAGCCCAATAAGTATATCATCAAAGGTATTTTGATTTGGTGTACATTTCTGAAAAATAATTTATCGGCATGCATCAGAAGTTTTTAAGTTATTTACTTTGCATGACTCATTATTCCTACTTTATAGGATTTATTTAAGGAAACAATCACATTATCTGGACAATAATTTATGTCTAAGAATGTCTGTAGGTAAATAGTTCAAAGCTTCCCTAATTTGTGCATGAGAATTTGATCTTTAGTTACTTGGGTAAAAAATTAAAAAGCAGAAATCTAAATTAAATACAGTTGGGAGACCAAAGAGTGGAGGGGCTTCATGATAGTAGAGCTCAACAGGAAGGAAGACTTCTCTTCCTGGCTGGCAAGAACTCAGCCAAGGAAAGCCAAGAACTCTTTGTTTACTCTAGCCCCTTCCCTCCAGCCATCTTCCTTTTTCTCTTCTAAAAAAGTTCTTTGTTTGCTATGCATGTGGTTCAACATGGTTGCAGACCCTGAACTGCAGTTCTCTGTATGGGGTTGCAAAGAGTTGGACAGGACTGAGCAACTCAGCACAGCACAGCTTATTCCAAATAAACTCATTTTTTCTTGGAGAAATTATTGGCAGTCTGTTTAAGGTCAACATCTGGTAACCTGATGACGGGGCATGTCAAGTAAGTTGAGAACTAGTCAACAAAAATTATAGTAAAACTGACCCTGGATTCATAGGTGGCATCTCTACTAGGAGGGAGGGAGTGAGTGTTAGTCGCCCAGTCATGTCCGAACCTTTTCACCCCCATGGACTGTAGCCTACCAGGCTTCTCTGTCCATGGAATTCTCCAGGCAAGAATACTGGAGTGAGTGTGACCTGATGAACTGTAGCCCGCCAGGCTCCTCTCTTCATGAATTCTCCAGGCAAGGATAATGGAGTGAGTTGCCATTCCCTTCTCCAGGGGATCTTCCTGACCCTGGGATCGAGTCCCTGCATTGCAGAGATATTCTTTACCGTCCAAACCACTGGGCAAGCCCTATACTAGGGGAACTATAAATAACTGATGCTACCCATAACTTGAACTTCCCTGAGTGTGGCACTCTTATAACTGAACATGTTCTTCACGAGGACCCTGAAGGTTATCCTTATGGATTTGCTTCTTTGTGGGGAATAAGGCTTTTAAACCAGAACACAAGTCTCATACTTACCTAATGTGCATCTCATCTTTTCACACATGAGCTGCTCTGGACCACTGCAAGGACTTCTATGGTAAAGGTATGAACATCACTGCCCTTCTAGCAAGCCCTGTTCTTATCCTATACCCGTTGGAATAGAATGATGTCAAATGTGGCTTATGAATCTGAAGACTGAGAAGACCCAAGAAGAAATCCTGATGCTGAATGTGCAACCTAGAGCTTTGTATAAACCAAAACTGGGGACAAAGTGAATGCCTAACTCTAGAAGAATATAGTTCCTTCATAACATGGATTATATGCAGCTCTAAAATATCATGTTTCAATGGAAAATAAATTTTAATGGTATATTAACTGAAAAAGTATAATGTGAGAATAAATATATGGCATGCATATATAATAAGGATTCCCTGATAGCTCAGTTGGTGAAGAATCTGCTTGTAATGCAGGAAACCTCAGTTTGACTACTGGGTTGGGAAGATCTGCTGGAGAAGGGATAGGCTACCCACTCCAGATGTATAGTCCATGTGGTTGCCAAGAGTCAGACACAACTGAGCGGCTTTCACTTTCACTTTTCTTTTTTTTTTCATGCATATATAAATTTGTTTTTATAAAACCCACAAGGAGGTTCAACCGAAAAGCACAGAAAAAGAGCGTAAGGCAGCATGTTAGACATCCCTTTCCCTTCTCTCTTGGGAAGGGAACAAATTTAGGGAGCAACTAATTTTCCCCACTCTAATCTTTGTAATTTTTGCCATTTTGACCATCATAGAGCTCAGTGTCCTGGCCACAGAACTCAGCCTATGTCCCAGGCTGATCAGGTAGAATTGTTGTTCAGGTAGAATCAATCAGAATCATTGTTGGGCATCTTGAATGTACAAATGTTGAGACAACTAAATTGAGACTCTTGATTCCTCTTTGGACCAAGATGAGAACATCGTTGCTGCCAGTGACCAGGTTCCTAAGGTAGGGGAGGAAGCCACAGTTACTCTTCATTCTGTGGGCTTCCCAGGTACAGACATTCATACAGCAGAAGGGTTATACGGTCACATAATCTAAGAAATACTGATTAAGGAAGAGCTTTTTTCTTTTCAAGTCTCCTTTAATAAACATATTTGCACTAGAACAGGAGAGGATGCAACATGTAGTGTTAATCAAATTTATTTAAAACAATAAAACTATTTTTTCCCTTTTTCTTTTTTGTGAGAAAACCTGCTAGCATGTCTGCTGATAAGATTTGCTTTTAGAATACAGAAAAAAAATGCTACTCTATGAAAATAATGGATCAGTCCATTACTTTCTTCTTTGTGCTTTGCCTCATTTTCTAAATTTTCTACCACTAAAAATTATGTTTAGCATATATAGTAAACAAAAAATATATTTATATATATAAATATGATATTTAATATATTGCCTGCTTATATCTGTGAAAGGATGCAAGCATGTTTTCTTTTCATAAATATTTATATTAGTAGTATTACTTTTACCAGTGGAGGCACACAATTTTTATCTTTTAATTTCAGATCTCTGTCTTCTCTGTTTCATATCTTTGCATGAGGGTAGTCAAGTTTATCATATAATCATCACTCTAGTGTATTAGGAGAAAAGAAGTTACTTTGTTACCTGTTCAGTAAATTAATGAATCGTACTGCATTTTATGGTTCCTATGCAAGTGTGTGTGTATATAGACACAGCTTATAAAAATGGTAACATATTATACAAATTTTCATAATTTAATTTTAAACCTAATAATATGCGATAGCATCCTTCCATGACAGCATACAGAGCTCATTAACCAATCTTGATTAGCCTAGTTTGAATTGTAAGGATGGAATCATACAGACCTTTGCCATGTGTCCTCATTTAACCTCTAGGTGCATCAGTGTTTTTCTCAGTGGGGATAATCTACCTATGTGGAAGGTTTGCTATGAATTTAAGTGAAATACTATAAGTAAAGCACTTGTTCAATAAATGGGAGCTTTATCATTATTACTATTAAGGGATTATTATTCTATTAACATTGTTATCAATGGATGACTGGGTTATTTTCAATTTTTGCTTTTGTAAATAAGACAACAATACACTCAGTACACACTTGAATAAAGATTTCTATAAACTCCAAAGACTGAAACCGCTGGGTCAATGGCATGCTCACTTTAAGCTGTCCTAATATTGCCACATTTCTTTTCAGATGAGTGTTTTCAGTGGGCACTATCACCAGAAGAGGGTGCTACCTGACACCTGCCTTTCTGGAAAGGCAATGTGGAAGGGAAGGCTTTTACCATAAATATAGTAGGCATCTGGTCACATCACTTCATGGCAAACAGATGGGGCAAAAGTGGAAGCAGTGACAGATTCTGTTTTCTTGGACTCCAAAATCACGGTGGACAGTGACTGTAGCCATGAAATTAAAAGATGTTTGCTCCTTGGAAGGAAAGCTATGATAAACCTAGAGAGGGTATTCAAAAGTAGAGACATCATTTTGCCAACAAAGCTCCATATAGTTAAAACTATGGCTTTTCCAGTAGTAATGTACGGAAGTGAGAGCTGGACCATAAAGAAGGCTGAGTGCTGAAGAAATGATGCTTTCAAGCTGTGGCAATGGTGAAGATTCTTGAAAGTCCTTTGGACAGCAAAGAGATCAAACCAGTTGATCCTAAGGGAAATCAACCCTGAATATTCATTGGAAGGACTGATGCTGAAGCTGAAGCTCCAATAACCGATGCAATGAGCCAACTCATTGGAAAAGACTCAAATGCTGGAAAAGACTGAAGGCAAAAGAAGGGGGCCAGTGGAGGAAGAGATGGTAAGATAGCATCACTGACTCAATGGACATGAATTTGAGCAAACTCCAGGAGATAGTGGAGGATCAAGGAGCCTGGCATGCTACAGTCCATGGGATCACAAAGAGTCAGACATGACTTAGTGACTGAACAATAACAACACAGTACAGTCGAAGGCATTAGGCATACAGAAACACTTCTGAGGAAGAAAACTTCAGCGGCTCAGAGGTTGTCTCCCAGGAGCCGGCCATGGACTAGATGAAGGCAAGTCATTTCTTTGGAAGGTGTAGGGTTTGAACAAGCCACGCCAGCTGAGTTAACCTTTTTCTGCCCATGGAGGGGATGTCATGAACAAAGATAGGGAGATGGGGATGCATAAACAACAATTAAGGATAAACTAGTATGATTAACAGAAAAGGCAATGGCACCCTACTCCAGAACTCTTGCCTGGAAAATCGCATGGATGGAGGAGCCTGGTGGCTACAGTCCATGGGGTCGCTAAGAGTCGGACACGACTGAAGTGACTTAGCAGCAGCAGCAGCAGTGGTATGATTAAAGAGAAGGAGCGCAGAGGGAGATTAAGTGGAAATGTAGCTTAAGTCAAGAGTCTTCAATGCAGACAAGCATGGGTTAGGGACTATTAATTGACAGTGGTTTAAAAGCTGAGTTAGAGTAAAAAGAATCTGGATTCCAGGGTATCTGTTCACAAGCTACCAGACAGGAGATCCTGAAGCAGAGTGACAGCCAAGGAGATGTAAAGGACCTATGCAAGAAAACAGTGAGAAGCAACCACAGTAAGACTTCACGAGTCATTGAAAACAGGAGGACAAAGGTGAAGGGTTAAGGGTTAATGAATCTTCTAGGACTGTAAGTTCCTGTGGTTACAGGCAGAAGCCTCTGTTGGCAGAAATAAAGATGTCAGGACAACTTTCACATGCATTCATATGTATATATGAATTCATATATTCATATACCTGACAGCAGTTTATCAAGGGCCCACTAATTGCTAAAATAATAGCCATCAAAATACAGCCCATGAACCACCTACATTCCATCACTTGGGGGGCTTGCTGACGAAGCATATTATGTCCTTCAAGAGCTACTAAATTCAGGTCTCTGGGACAGGGTTGGAAATCTGCATTTTCAACAAGCTTTCCAGATATTCCTATCAAAATAAAGTTTGAGATCTTCAGTTCTCAATGGTGCCCAGAAAATCATCTATGTATCTGAATTTAAATATATCTCAAGTTGTGAAAACAGGAAGGAGAAAAATACTATATAAAGAAACAGACACCTTTTTTCTTTCAGGCAATTCAGGATGGGAGTTTCAAAGGTAGGTACAAGAATGAGGCTGAAACTACTACTACATTTTGAGGGGGTGGCAAAAAATGGTGATGGGCCTTGATATTAGGAAAGAATGGCTGAAATTTGCAGATTTGGGCATATTTAAATGTATGTTCAGGTATGCAATCTATGATTATGAAAAGCACAACTTTCCTTAATGAGGAGTAACAGGGTCTTCTACCTAGCACAGCCTAAAACTGCTACAAAAAATATATGACATATATTTTGGAAATAAGTATATTTAAGTGATGTCTTTATATGTGAATCTTATTTAAATGTGGGCAGCCCTTTGGACCTGAGGATATTTATGCAAAAGATTTTTTTAAAAGAATCAGCAAAGATTCCAAGTGACAGCTCAGAGCTCTGTATATGACTAATTAAATTTAAAAAATGCCAGTATATATGTTTTCTTCTCTTCTAACCTCTTTAGCTATCTTTCCCCATCCTTTCCCTTTTTCCTTTCCTAAATGAGTCCTTTCCACTTCTGGCTGACAGTAAAGAAGATAGCATGCTCCAAATTATGCAGCTTTCTTCATTTAATATAATGTTGATGGGTTCTTTCATTAAGTTTTAGCATCCTTCTGAAAATCTGGCAAACACTATGATACACGCTATCTCCATTAAATGTATTAAAAGAACATTCAATCAGGAAATTAGTTAACTATTCTCTAAATAAATTATATTTGAGCTGTTACATATAAAATATGATAATTCTGAGAGGAAATCAAATTATGCATAATATTTTAATGTTCTGTTGAATAGAGTGAAAAAGGCATAAGCTTTAGAGCCAGACAGATATCGGTTTGATTTATGGCTCCAGATTCGGGGAAGTTATTTAGGCTTTCTGAATCCATTATTAGATTCTCATCCATTATCATTATTTCTGAGTGGGGCATCACTGGCATTTGAGGCAGGATAACTCTGTTGCATGCGGTGGTTCTCAGTATTACAGGACAGTTCTCACCACTACACCCCTTTTTTTATCTATTAAATACTAGTAGCCTTCCCAACTCCAACTTCAGGACAACCAAATGTCACTACAAATTTGCAAATGCCCCCAAGGAGGATGCAGATGCTCCTTGCTAACAGCAAGTACATTAAATGGATTATAATAATACCTCTTCAGTTGGGAGCATTTTCCTGGCACTTCTGAGAAAACAAAGAGGTAGTTAAGAGAATGCACTGAGGTCAGTCAGACCTGGGCTAAATCTCAGCCCTGTCGATAGTGATTCGGTTGCTTCATCTAAACCTGAGCATCTCATCTGTACAATTAAAACAGGAGTAATACTTGACTCAGAGGACTATTGTGAGAATTCACTGAAATAACATGTGCTAAGCGGTAAGCACTGAGCCTGGTGCAGAGTAAACACTCAGTCAAGCCAGCCATAGTTCCTGCAGTCATTACTGTTATTAAAGCCAGATGCCTGAGTCTAAGGAGACAGGAGGCGGCAAGGAAATAAGACACCTTTCTTAAGAAGTTTTGCAAAAATGGAAAAGTGGGAAATAAAAAGTACTTAGGGAGTGTAGCAATGGCACCCCACTCCAGTACTCTTGCCTGGAAAATCCCCTGGACAGAGGAGCCTGGTGGGCTGCAGTCCATGGGGTCGCAACTGAGCAACTTCACTTTCACTTCTCACTTTCACGCATTGGAGAAGGAAATGGCAACCCAGCCCAGTGTTCTTGCCTGGAGAATCCCAGGGACGGGGCAGCCTGTTGGGCTGCCGTCTCTGGGGTCGCACAGAGTCAGACACGACTGAAGTGACTTAGCAGCAGCAGCAGCAGCAGCAGCAGGGAGTGTACAATTGCCAGCTTCTCTCTTACCCCTCCCCCACTATCTAGGATATGGAAACTTGTATATTTGAAGACAGAGGGAAGGTAGAAAGTGGTGACAATGAGGTTGAGATTCAAGAGAATAGAGAAAGGGTGGCTATGTGAGGCAATGTGATAAGGAAGCCAGCAGGCTTGGGCACACAGAAAGAAAAGAGATCACTGGCGTTCCCTTGGAGCTTTTCCAAACATGAAGCTGTGTGTTTACGTGGTCACAGTCTGCCACTTCCATGGGGATTTTCACCTACTCCATACTTTATTAGCACCTCACTCTCAAGCGATGGCCAGCAATCAACAGAGCTACTTTAATGTTATCGAACCAGGTGGGGGAAAGAGCCTGGTTTTGAGAGTGTGCTGGTTTGATAAGAGAGACCAATTCACTAGGAAGTGAAGCAATCTCTTTCCTATAACTTGTCCTGGCACTAGATCTTGACCTCAGAGCTCTGATACCTGATAGCCTTTCAAAGAGCACTTGGACATTTTCTTTAAGTACTTTTTCAATGACTTTTTTTTAACACTCCGTTGCCCTTTCATTTTTCCTTTATGCTTCATGGGTAACACTAAAAAACCGTTTCATATCTGGTTTATTCCAATGTCCTTTCAGATCTTAATCTTAGTTCCCTATGCCAAGAGGGATTCTCCAATACAATTATTTTCAAGTCATCCCACACATCTACTGCAGAGGTTCATTCTAGATTTTTTGTGATGATCCAGAAATCAAAAGCAAAATGGAGTCTCTGACTTCTGGGAGGTAGGGTTTGTCTTGACCAACTGGTCGTATTTTTTTTAACTAAATGAAAAGAAATCTGTAAAATTAGAAAAAAAATTAAAAAAAAACACATTGACTATAGTGGTAACAGTATAGACTATGTTTCAAAAATTTTTAAAAATAAGGAAAATATCAAGTTTGGAGACTCATAATGCTATATTAAAGCTGTGTAAGTAATAGCTGAAAAGTTAAAGATAGCTATGGAATATTTTTTTTCATAAAGTCACCTCTATAGGACACTACAGATACTGTACAAATCTAGGGTTTTATGAGATCAGAGACTGTGCTTACCTTTCTCCTCCCCTGGTGATTCACAATGCAGTTCCTGAGGAGTCCTGAAGAACTCCAACTTATTTTATAAATTCTTCCCAAAATTACTTAAGGCTGTGTGTATGTGTGTCTCTGTGTGTCTTAGTTGCTTAATCATGTGCAACTCTTTGTGATCCCACAGACTGCAGCCTACCAGGCTCCTCTGTGTGTGGAGTCTACAGGCAAGAACAGTGGAGTGGGTAGTCATTCCCTCCTCCGGGGGATCTTCCCAACCCAGGGATGAAACCCAGGTCTCCCGCACCACAGGCAGATTCTTTACCATCCGAGCCACCAGGAAGCCCTTTACTGTGCACTTTTTATGGAATGCCTATAAATATCCCACAGAACTGGTGTTCTGTTGAACAATGTGGTCAAGGATCAGAGTTTAGATTCTGCCTTTGTTCTGGTTGTTGTTACAGTTTTTCATTTTTTAAAGCTTCCAACCAACTGTTGGCATATATTTGGATGTCATGGCAATGTCAAATTATCAAAGAAGTTTCTAAGCACTTACTCTCAATCTCTGATGTATCCTAGACTTCTAGCAAAATGTGTGCAGGTAGGCACCAGCCCATGGACACGATAGAGAAGCAATTTTTCAACTATTTCTCACATAGCACTAATATAGCACTATGAGTCTCCAAACTTGACTTTTTCCTTATTTTATGATTTTTGAAACATGGCCTATACTGTTACATTGACCACTGTGGTCAATGTTATCAATTTTCTAATATCATTCACTATGCACTATCCTTAAGCTTGGAGAAATGCATGTCGCTAAGAGAACAAGAGAGTACATAAAATAAGCTCCCTCTACTCCAAAATGAGTAGATTGAAAAGCAACATGCTTTTATCTTAAGGAATGTTCATCAAAGCTACTTTCTACATCAACAGCCTTGTAATATTTCAAAGCCAAAGTCTGAACACAATATAAACCACCTCCTTCAATTATTGTTTAAGAAGAATGCATCTTAAATGGGAATCACTTCCCCTATACATGTAGGCATCAGCAATAAAGAAAAAGTAGTCCACTTCTTTCCAATATCTATTTTTTTAAAACCCTGCGTATATGGGTGACCATCCACTAGGAAATACTCTCTAAGAGTTCACAATGCATGTTGAATGCATGCATGAAATTTTATGAGGCCATGTGGTCCCATTAGATTAATGTTCATCTTGGTTAGATCTTTTTTTTTTTTAAACCTGCAAACATTAAAACTTGAGAATCAGCTGCCTCAGGTTTTTTGTGGACTAAGGGTCACTATCAATAAAGACTTTCAAATCTATTCCAAAAGGCTCTCATATTATCTTTCAAAGACTTAAAAAAAAAAAAAAAGTTTACTTTCTCCCCATTAAACACATTCCTTGTGCCAGTTTCTGAGTGTCTGCTTCCAATGCCACAGTCCTCCTGGTCTCCAAGTTTCCTGGGCTTGAAAACGTGAGGTCATCCGATTTTCCCCTCTTTCTTATTCCTTATATCCAATCAGTCTTCTGTTGATTCCCTGCGGTATATTTTTTCACTTCACCTAGTGTATTTTTTAGTCTGATTGGCTCTTTTAAAAATTTTCCATCTCTTTGTTGAAGTTTTCACTGAGTTAACGCATTCTTCTCTTGAGCTCAGTTAGCTTCTTTAGGACTATTATTTTGAACTCTTTATCTGGCGAATTTCTTATCTCTTCATTTAGTTCTTTTAGGTATTGTCTTATTCTTTTGTTTGGAAGGTACTCCTTTCTCTCTTCATTTTGCCTCTCTGCTTCTACATATTAGGTATATCAGCTACATCACCTCGTTCTGAAAGAGTGGCTTTATGTAGAAGGCAACCTGAGGGACTCCATGGCACAACCCGCTGTGATCACCAAAGCCAGGCACTCCAGGAGTGCCCCCTATGTGGGCTCCCTGCGTCCTTGTGTTGTGTTTGGGCTGTGACTGCTGTAGGTTCAGTGTTGGGTGGGGCTGGCCCCGAGCCCAGGTGGCTGAGAGGTCCAGCCATGACTGCTACTGGTGCATTGACTTGTGAGACTGGCCCCAGAGCAATGGGCTACAAGGCCTTTTGAGATGGCTGTAGGCACAGGGGTATACAGGACTGGCCCCTTGAAGTGACAGCCGCTTTGGAAGGGCACTGGTGCCAGCTGAGGCAACCTGTCAGATAGGTTAGGTTGAGCCCTCAAAGTGGGAGCTGCTTTGGAGGGCCACCAGCACTGGTTGGGACTACTTTGGAGGGGTGCCAGATGGGATGGGTTGGGAGCTACTTAGAAGGGGCCAGCCAGGATAGGCAGGTTGAGTCCTCTGGGAATGCCGGGGCAGGACGTGTGGTGCTTGGTACGTTGATTGGGAGTGACAGAAATGGTACCTGCCAAACACAGGTCAGCTAGGTGGAAGTGAAGTAAAGTGAAAGTCGCTCAGTCTTGTCTGACTCTTTGTGACCCCTGGGCTTTACAGTCCATGGAATTCTCCAGGCCAGAATACTGGAGTGGGTAGCTGTTCCCTTCTCCAAGGGATCTTCCTGACCCAGGGATTGAACCCAGGTCTCCTGCATTGCAGGCAGATGCTTTACCAGCTAAGCCACTAGCGAAACAACAAAAAAAGGCACCCACCAGGGTTTGTCTCTAGAGAAAGTTCCACCAGATCCCTGACCCTTGGGCACCCACTCTAATATTAGTCAAGGAATCTCCTTCTTGTATGACCCACGTGTTTTTCAAGCTGTTACTTCTGTGCTGGAACTTGGAGAAATGAGTTTGTACGTGAGAGTCTTGGTTCCCCACAACTCCCTGGCTCTCCTAGATGTAAGCCTGCTGGTTTTCAAAGCCAGACACTGTGGGGGAGGTAGGGGGTCATCTTCCTAGTGGGCTTCCCAGGTGGCACTAGTGGTAAAGAATCCACCTGCCAATGCAGGAGACACAAGGGATGTGGGTTCAATCTCTGGTTTGGGAAGATCCCCTGGAGGAGGGCATGGCAAGCCACTTCAGTATTCTTGCCTGGAGAATCCATGGACAGAGAGGAGCCTGGCAGACTACAGTCCATAGGGTTGCAAAGAGTCGGACATGACTGAAGTGAATTAGCACACACATGTGCATCTTTCTGGTATAAGTCCGGCAGGCTGGGGAGCACCATATGGTGCTCGAACCCCTCACTCTTCAGGGAGGGCCTCTGTGGTTGTGAAATCCCTCTCATTTGTAGGTTGCCACACTGGAGGTGTGGATCCTGAATAGACTGCTCCTCCTAACTGCCTCAAGTGGCCTTTCATTTATATTCTTTGTTGTAAAAATCTGTTCTGTTGGCCTTCAGAGAGAACTGTTCTAGATGGAGCTGTACTTTTGGTGTGTATGTTGGAGAAGGGAAGCTTAGGATCTTCCTACTCTGCTATCTTGATCTGGAACTGTGTTTTTCTTCAGTTCTTTTTCTCTGTGTTCTTCATACTGGATAACTACTATTGATCACTCAAGTCCACAGACTCTTTCTCCTGCCATCTCAAAACTGCTCTTGAGTCAGAATTTTTCATTGAATCTTTGTCTTTCTATAATTTCTCTCTATTTATTGAGATTATTTGATTTATACTGTCATAATTTCCTTTAATCCTTTAAAAATGATTTCATTTAGCTGCTCTGAAGTCTTTGTCTACAGAATCCAACATCTGGGGAAACTCAGAGACACTTGCTACTGACTGCTTCTTTCCTTAGTCACACTTTCTAGTCTTAACTTTTGGTTGTAAACTGCACATTTAAGATAATATATTCCAGCAAGTTTGGATTCTGAACTATCCACTTCACGGCCCTGGTTGTGGCTGTGGTTGCTGTACTGTTGTTTGTTTTTGTTTAAGCTACTTGCCTGGGTGAGATCTGTCTCCTAAGGGAGTACAGTCACTGGTGTTCCCATTGTTTTCTTTTATTATTCTTGCTTTATTATTTTTTTAATTGGAGTATAATTTCTTTACAGTGTTGTGTTGGTTTCTGGTGTACAATGAAGTAAATCAGCTATATTGACACATATATCCCCTTCCTGTTAAGCCTTCATCTCACTCCTCTAGGTTATTACAGAGCACTGAGCTGACCTCCCTGTGCCATACAGTAGGTTCCCACTAGCTATCTATTTCACACATGGTAGTGTATATATGTCAAGGCACCCTCCTCTCCCCAACTGTGTATCTAGAATCAAGAAAAATGGTACAGGTGAACTTATTTGGAGGGCAGGAATAGAGATGCAGATGTAGAGAATGGACTTGTTTGAGTTTTTAAACCTAGATTCCTAGCAGTCACCCTTGTGACCGCAAAATTTAAAGGTCAGCCAATGACTGGATTGAGGTTATGCTCAAACACCTTGAATTAGTAAAGCTTCTATTCTCTGTTGAATAGATCTCACATTCAATAGCTTTTCAAGCATGAAACTTCTCAGATTATGATGATTTTGGTTGTTCTACAGGACTTCAATGGTTTCCTATTAATTTTTTTCCTAATAAGTTTTGTCCAGTTTCATGATTGCTTTTTTGGGAAGAGGATTTGCCAAACTCTTCCCTTGGACACAGCTGGGAGTCCTGAAATCAGGATTTTTACTTCATTCCTGTATTCCAGTGCTTAAAACAGTAGGTTTGCAGTAAATGTTGGCAGAATTTCACTTTTAAATTTCCTTTATTTTAAGATGGAAAAGTTTCCTAAAGGCTATAGGAAAATGTCCTGTTAATCATGATTTTTCAGAATGATAGCTACTGAGTCCCAGTTCAGATCAGTTCAGTTCAGTCACTCAGTCGTGGTCTGACTCTTGGACTGCCACATACCAGGCTTCCCTGTCCATCATCAATTCCCAGGGCTTGCTCAAACCCATGTCCATTGAGCCAGTGATGTCATCTAACCATCTCATCCTCTTTTGTCCCCTTCTCCACCTGCTTTCAATCTTTCCCAGCATCAGAGTCTTTTCCAATAAGTCAGTTCTTTGCATCAGGTAGCCAAAATATTGGAGTTTCAGCTTCAGCATCAGTCCTTCCAATGAATATTCAGGACTGATCTCCTTTAGGATTGACCGGTTGGATCTCTTTGCAGCCCAAGGGACTCTCAAGGGAGAGTACCGAGATGACCTATAATGCAAAATGTCACATGGTACACATCACAATAGTTGCTTACTTGAATAAACTTAGTCTTTCTTGGTGGGCTTCCCAGGTAGTGCTAGTGGTAAACAACCCATCTGCCAATGCAGGGTTTTGATTCCTGGGTCCAGAAGATCCCCTGGATGAGGGAATGGCTACCCACTCCAGTATTCTTGCCTGGAGAATCCCGTGGACAGAGGAACCTAGTGGGCTACAGTCCATAGGGTTACAAAGAGTTGGACACGACAGAAGCGACTTAGCCCACATGCACGCAGTCTTTATTGGGACTCTCTTTTCCACCTATTTATTGAGATATACCACTCAGATGGTAGCATCTGCAATGTGGGAGAACCAGGTTCGATTCCTGGGTCAGGAAGATCCTCTGGAGAAGGAAATGGCAATCCACTCCAGCACTCTTGCTTGGAAAATCCCATGGACAGAGGAGCCTGATAGGCTACAATCCATGGGGTCGCAAAGAGTCGGAGACAACCGAGCGACTTCACTTTAACCACTGTATAAGCTTTAGGTGTACAACATGATAGTTTGATACACGTACATAATGCAAAATAATTATCTTGATACTCTTTAACTATTTCTTCCTTTATTCCAGTTTTTTTTTTTTACATTTGTTTCTCAAAGACCAAATACAATTTTTCCTGACAAGTTCTAGGTTCCATTCTTTGCTTTCTTTGTTCACTATTCTTCCTCTCAGTCAATCAATAACCTCATACTACATAATAAGAGAAAATAAACCCTCATATTTTATACTATGCAATTAATTTTACTCTAAACTATTTTACACAAGAACCCAAAAAACTGGTAGTAATAATGGAGAATCTCTGCAGATTATCTAATTTTGCAAATTAACACTTAAGTGACTATAATAAAGATAATTGGGATACTGTTATCACAATACGTCTTCTTTACTTTATCAAGAGTAAGAGAGTTTTGTTTACATGTACTAAGCCCAAACTCTCAGTCAAGCCCTCTTCTTCCTTTCCATCCCTCTAGGCAACCATATGTCTGGTCTCTATGTCTGTGGATCTGTTTCTGTTCTGTAGATATGTTCATTTGTGTCATATTTTAGATTCCACATATAAATATAATGGAAAAGAATATTTAAAAAAGAATGTATGTATGTGTAAAACTGAGTCACTTTGCTATATATCAGAAATTAGCACAACACTGCAAATCAACTATCAGTTCAGTTCAGTTCAGTCGCTCAGTTGTGTCCGACTCTTTGCGACCCCATGAATCGCAGCATGCCAGGCCTCCCTGTCCATCACCAACTCCCAGAGTTCACTCAGACTCACGTCCATCGAGTCAGTGATGCCATCCAGCCATCTCATCCTCTGCCATCCCCTTCTCCTCCTGCCCCCATCCCTTCCATCATCAGAGTCTTTTCCAATGAGTCAGCTCTTCGCATGAGGTGGCCAAAGTACTGGAGTTTCAGCTTCAGCATCATTCCTTCCAAAGAAATCCCAGGGCTGATCTCCTTCAGAATGGATTGGTTGGATCTCCTTGCAGTCCAAGGAACTCTCAAGAGTCTTCAACACCACAGTTCAAAGCAGCAATTCTTCGGCGCTCAGCCTTCTTCACAGTCCAACTCTCACATCCATACATGACCAGTGGAAAAACCAGAGCCTTGACTAGATGGACCTTAGTTGGCAAAGTAATGTCTCTGCTTTTGAATATGCTATCTAGGTTGGTCATAACTTTTCTTCCAAGGAGTAAGCGTCTTTTAATATCATGGCTGCAATCACCATCTACAGTGATTTTGGAGCCCCTAAAAATAAAGTCTGACACTGTTTCTACTGTTTCCCCATCTATTTCCCATGAAGTGATGGGACCGGATGCCATGATCTTCGTTTTCTGAATGTTGAGCTTTAAGCCAACTTTTTCACTCTCCTCTTTCACTTTCATCAAGAGGCTTTTGAGTTCCTCTTCACTTTCTGCCATAAAGGTGGTGTCATCTGCATATCTGAGGTTATTGATATTTCTCCCGGCAATCTTGATTCCAGCTTGTGTTTCTTCCAGCCCAGTGTTTCTCATGATGTACTCTGCATAGAAGTTAAATAAGCAGGGTAACAGTATACAGCCTTGACATACTTCTTTTCCTATTTGGAACCAGTCTGTTGTTCCGTGTCCAATTCTAACTGTTGCTTCCTGACCTGCATACACATTTCTCAAGAGGCAGGTTAGGTGGTCTGGTATTCCCATCTCTTTCAGAATTTTCCACAGTTTATTGTGATCCACACAGTCAAAGGCTTTGGCATAGTCAATAAAGCAAAAATAGATGTTTTTCTGGAACTCTCTTGCTTTTTCCATGATCCAGCGGATGTTGGCAATTTGATCTCTGATTCCTCTGCCTTTTCTAAAACCAGCTTGAACATCAGGGAGTTCACGGTTCATGTATTGCTGAAGCCTGGCTTGGAGAATTTTGAGCATTACTTTACTAGCATGTGAGATGAGTGCAATTGTGTGGTAGTTTGAGCATTCTTGGCATTGCCTTTCTTTGGGATTGGAATGAAAACTGACCTTTTCCAGTCCTGTGGCCACTGCTGAGTTTTCCAAATTTGCTGGCATATTGAGTGCAGCACTTTCACAGCATCATCTTTCAGGATTTGAAATAGCTCAACTGGAATTCCACCACCTCCACTAGCTTTGTTCGTAGTGATGCTATACTTCAATTTAAAAAATAAAAGTAAAAAAAGAGTAACATAGCTTTAATTATATTTTATTGAAGATTCTCTTATGAATAATATTCAATTTATTATACCACACAATTCTGAAAAGTACATCTTGGTAAAATACCCATCAACTCTCTTATACAATGTGAACTAAAAGCAAATTTTCATAAGAATTATTTATCCTAAGGATGAATAACATAAAAGTTTATGAAGGTTCTCAGTAATAGCTTGTTTTAATCTCAACAGCTATCAAGTTAAGTCTATTAGATCATTTAACAAATTTCAAAATTCTAAATCTTATAATGAAAAATCTTCTTCAAAAAGATACAGTTCCCTCTTGAGAAATGTACTTCACATATGTTGTGAGTATTCACTGATAAAATACATTAACAAATTTAGAAAGCAGCGTATGATATTTAAATGTGCATATTTGTACTTTCTTATTATTGCCAATCATCACTCATCTGTGGAAATGTGGGGCACAGAACAGGCTCAGGAAAGAGTGAAATCCCTAAACACAGCATTCAATCCCCTTTTTCAAAAAGGCTTTTAATAACAGGCAAAAAAAGAAATTATCGGTTTAGTCTCATTTCTTCTCTCTACCCCATCTACCCCAGAAGACACTAATGAGAAGTGAAAGTCCCAGAAGTAGACAAAAAAAATTGAAGAAGAGAAAGAACAAAGTGCCTAGACAATACATAGAACAGCTAATGAGTCCATGAATAATTTATTTATAAACACTCCTTTCCTAAACTTTCCATCAATCATTTTTTCATTAGTAACTGAAGGTAGAGACAAACAGCACAGCACACCTTTGAATTATATCTAATTTCTTTGAAGCTGGACTACAAGCAAAGAGGAAGAAAAGAAAAATCACTGGGTATATAAAGCATGATGAATTTTTTAAATAACCAGTTGAAATATATGTATTCAGGTCTTTAATTTCTCTCAGCAATATTTTGTGGTTTCAGTATATGTAACTCACACAGTTGTGTTTTTTTTTAATAAATTGAAAAGCTGATTCTAAAATTTATATGGAAATGCAAAAAATACAAATTGAAAAAACAACTTCAAAAAGGAAGAACAAATCTGGAGAAGATTTATTATAAGGCTGTAGAAATGAAGACAGTGTGACACTGGTGTAGAGACAGACAATTAGGTTAATGGAACAGAACAGAGGGTCCAGAAATTGACCCACACATACACAGACAATTGATTTTTGACAAAGGTGCAAAGGCAAGTCAGTGGAGAAAAAATAGTGCTTTTAATAAGCTCTTCTGGAACAATAAGATATCTGTATGTAAAATATGAACTTTGTTCCATACCTTATACTAGATATAAGAATTAACTCAGAGTGCACCATAGGCCTAAAAATCTATAACATTTCTTGAAGTTTGAGAGAAATCTTTGTGACATCAAAGATATGATTACAAAATAATAGAATCACAAGGTCCCCTCCTTCAAAATTAAAAATCTTCTACTCTTCAAAAGATACTGTTAAGGAAAGAAAGAGCCAGAGGTTGAGAAAAAATATTGCCAAAGTACATATTTAATGAAAGACTTGAATCTAAAATATATAGAGAGCTTCCAAGACTCAAAAATAAGAGAAGCAGCAATCAAATAAAAAAAGTGCATGAAAGATTTGAGTAGACATTTTGTCAAAGAAGATACACAGATGGCAAAAAAGCACATGAAAACATGCCCTACATTATTAGTCATGAGGCAAATGTAAATTAAAATCACAATGAGATACACACCTATTAGAATGGCTAAAATGAAAACAGACAATACTATGAGTTGGCAAGAAGGTAGCGGCAAGTTGGAAGAACTGAAAACTCTCAAACATTGCTGGTGGAAATGTAAAATAATATAATAATTTAGAAAATGATTAGACAGTTTCTTAAAAAATTAAGCATGTACTTCATATATGATCAACTCATTTAACTCCCAGGCATTTATTCAAGAGAAAGGGAAACTCATATTCATACAAAGGCTCACACACCCAGCTTGGAAACAACCCAAACATCTGTAACAGAGGAATGAACAAACACACTGTTATATACCCATACATAGAATTCTAATCATCATTACAGAGGAATGAACTACTGATACCTGCAATAAACAGGATGATTTTCAAAATAATCATTCTGAGTGAAAAAGTAAGACAAAAAAAGTACAGACTGTGTGATTCCATTTATATATAGTTCTGGAAAAGGCAAATCTATCTACAGAGACACGAAGCAGATCAGCAGTTGCCTAGGAAAGTAAGGGCTGAAGAATGAGTGGAGGAATGGATTATACAGAATCATGTGGAAATTTGGGGGAATTACAGATATACTCACTATGGTAAGTGGTTTTGTATAAAAAATTTGTACATATAAAATTTATCAGACTGCCCACTTTAAATATGTACAACTTACTGTCTGTCAAATACATACCATAAATTTGTTTAAGGAAAATATAACCACATGTCACTTGTTAAAAACTTCAGAGATAGCTGTAAAGACCAATGAATAAACTAGAGAAAATACAATTTCAAAATATGAGAAAGTGGAATGAAAAAGGAAATAAATGTGAAGAAAGAGAGGTTAATGCCTGAGAGAACAAAAGTACCAGAAGCCAAATTTTCTGTGATTATAGTCACGGCCATGAGTGTGCTAAGCAGAAAGTGAACTAGTTTGGTTTCAATTAAAACACTTAAGGGAGGGATTCAGGTCATAGTTGTGCATGGTAGGGTTGCCAACATTTAAAATAAAGTGTATGAATCTGAATATTTACAAGACTTTTCAAAAAAAATTCTTTGTAGTCAGTTCAGACATGGACTCTTCTAAAATGTGATGTGCTCTTCAGGATAGACAGATGGTTAAAGTGAGGATTATTATCCACAATAAGACATAATGTATACAGAAGTCTTGCCTTGAAATTCAAGAGTTCCAAGTCCTGATCACAATTCCAATATGGACTAGAAGTCATCTTGAGAGCAAATGATTTGCCTTTTCAATATCTTCCAATTTAAAAATGGGAAAACAGAGGCCTATGTTCTTTATGGAGAGGTCAATTAGGGTTTCAAATACTTTCAGTTCCCTGGAGCTAGCCACTGCCCAGGTGAAGTTATTAATTAAATTGCATCTTTGCTTTTATCATTGCTTTTCTCATAACTTAAATGGTAAGTGTCCTCTTACTCCCATTGCCATTAAGAAGACTGCTTTTGTCTATTCAGAGAAAGTAAGAAAGAAATCAATCCTCCAGTACACGGACTGATTACCTATGTATTTCAATGGTACTTTATCACCATGGTACCCAGGTTCTCAGATCCTGCAATAAATTGGGAACAAGAACATCAAAACCATAGTTCTGTATGATGCGGCCAGTATAATTCTAGGAAACGAGTCCTTTGAATCCATTCCCTTTGTGTAAACAAGTAGAAGACCAAAATGGATGTGGAGCTTATGGTTCCTGAAGTGATTTAAACTGGAACTTAATAACAAGGACCTCATCAATTTGAGTTCCTCATTTTCTCACAAGAATAGATACCTCTTGCAGAGAGGACCACATCAGTGCCTCCAAGCAGTCATGTCTGTTAGATCTGTAAGCCTCAGTTCATCACCTGAGATTTTAAGACCACCAATTTGTATTTTAGTTTCTTTTACATTTAAGTACTCAGGCTGTAATTTCTTGTGAGACAAGAGTGGAAATTCAAAAGTCTGGCCTTGATTGAACTATAAACTCTTATGAATTACTGATTTTCTATATTGAGCAACTAGGGGTGAGATGTGATGGGATAGAAGCAAGGTCCTATGCTATAAAGAGCAACATTGCTTAGGAACCTGGAATGTTAGGTCCATGAATCAAGGCAAATTGGAAGTGGTCAAACAGGAGATGGCAAGAGTGAACATTGACATTCGAGGAATCAGCAAACTACGATGGACTGGAATGGGTGAATTTAACTCAGATGACCATTATATCTACTACTGTGGGCAGGAATCCCTTAGAAGAAATGGAGTAGCCATCATGGTCAACAAGAGTCTGAAATGCAGTACTTGGATGCAGTCTCAAAAACGACAGAATGATCTGTTTGTTTCCAAGGCAAACCATTCAAAATCATGGTAATCCAAGCCTATGCCCCAACCAGTAACACGGAAGAAGCTGGAGATGAATGGTTCTATGAAGACCTCCAAGACCTTCTAGAACTAAAACCCAAAAAAAAATGTCCTTTTCATTATAAGGGGATTGGAATCCAAAAGTAGGAAGTCAAGAAACATCTGGGGTAACAGGCAAATTTGGCCTTGGTGTACAGAATGAAGCAGGGCAAAGGCTAATAGAGTTTTGCCAAGAGAATGCACTGGTCATAGCAAACACCCTCTTCCAACAACAAAAGAGAAGACTCTATACATGGACATCACCAGATGGTCAACACCAAAATCAGATTGATTATCTTCTTTGCAGCCAAAGATGAAGAAGCTCTATGCTGCTGCTGCTACTGCTGCTAAGTCGCTTCAGTCGTGCCCGACTCTTAGTGACCCAATGGACTGCAGCCTACCAGGCTCCTTCGTCCATGGGATTTTCCAGGCAAGAGTTCTGAAGTGGGTTGCCATTGCCTTCTCTGGAAGGAGCTCTATACAGTCAGCAAAAACAAAACCGGGAGCTGACTATGATTCAGATCATGAACTCCTTATTGCCAAATTCAGACTTAAATTGAAGAAAGTAGGGAAAACCACTAGACTATTCAGGTAAGACCTAAGTCAAATCCCTTATGCTTATACAGTGGAAATGAGAAATAGATTTAAGGGACTAGATCTGATAGATAGAGTGCCTGATGAACTATGGACGGAGGTTTATGACATTGTACAGGAGACAGGGATCAAGATCATCCCCATGGAAAAGAAATGCAAAAAAGCAAAATGGCTACCTAAGGAGGGCTTACAAATAGCTGTGAAAAGAAGAGAAGTGAAAAGCAAAGGAGAAAAGGAAATATATTCCCATTTGAATGCAGAGTTCCAAAGAATAGCAAGGAGAAATAACAAAGCCTTCCTCAGCGATCAATGCAAAGAAATAGAGGAAAACAACAGAATGGGAAAGACTAGAGATCTCTTCAAGAAAATTAGAGATACCAAGGGAACATTTCATGCAAAGATGGGCTCGATAAAGGACAGAAATGGTATGGACCTAACAGAAGCAGAATATATTAAGAAGAGGTGGAAAGAATACACAGAAGAACTGTACAAAAAAGATCTTGACGACCCAGATAATCACAATGGTGTGATCAATCACCTAGAGCCAGACATCCTGGAATGTGAAGTCAGTGGGCCTTAGAAAGCATCACTACGAACAAAGCTAGTGGAGGTGATGGAATTCCAGTGGAGCTATTTCAAATCCTGAAAGATGATGCTGTGAAAGTGCTGCACTCAATATGCCAGCAAATTTGGACAACTCAGCAGTGGCCACGGGACTGGAAAAGGTCAGTTTTCATTCCAATCCCAAAGAAAGGCAATGCCAAAGAATGCTCAAACTACCGCACAATTGCACTCATCTCACATGCTAGTAAAGTAATGCTCAAAATTCTCCAAGCCAGGCTTCAGCAATACATGAACTGTGAACTTCCTGATGTTCAAGCTGGTTTTAGAAAAGGCAGAGGAATCAGAGATCAAATTGCCAACATCCTCTGGATCATAGAAAAAGCAAGAGAGTTCCAGAAAAACATCTATTTCTGCTTTATTGACTATGACAAAGCCTTTGACTTGGAGAAGGCAATGGCACCCCACTCCAGTACTCTTGCCTGGAAAGTCCCATGGATGGAGGAGCCTGGTAGGCTGTAGTCTATGGGGTCTGCAAAGAGTCACACATGACTGAGCGACTTCACTTTCACTTTTCACTTTCGTGCACTGGAGAAGGAAATGGCAACCTACTCCAGTGTTCTTGCCTGGAGAACCCCAGGGATGGCGTAGCCTGGTGGGCTCTCATCTATGGGGCCACACAGAGTCGGACATGACTGAAGCGACTTAGCAGCAGCAGCAAAGCCTTTGACAGTGTGGATCACAATAAACTGTGGAAAATTCTGAAAGAGACCACCTGACCTGCCTCTTGAGAAATGTGTATGCAGGTTAGGAAACAACAGTTGGAACTGGACATGGAAGAACAGACTGGTTCCAAATAAGAAAAGGAGTACGTCAAGGCTGTATATTGTCACACTGCTTTTTTAAGTTCTATGCAGAGTACATCATGAGAAACACTGGGCTGGAAGAAACACAAGCTGGAATCAAGATTGCCAGGAGAAATATCAATAACCTCAGATATGCAGATACCACCACCCTTATGGCAGAAAGTGAAGAGGAACTCAAAAGCCTCTTGATGAAAGTGAAAGAGGAGAGTGAAAAAGTTGGCTTAAAGCTCAACATTCAGAAAACGAAGATCATGGCATCTGGTCCCATCACTTCATGGGAAATTGATGGGGAAACAGTGGAAACAGTGTCAGACTTTATTTTTGGGGGCTCCAAAATCACTGTAGATGGTGATTGCAGCCATGAAATTAAAAGACACTTTCTCCTTGGAAGAAAAGTTATGACCAACCTAGATAGCATATTCAAAAGCAGAGACATTACTTTGCCAACTAAGGTCCATCTAGTCAAGGCTATGGTTTTTCCAGTGGTCATGTATGGATGTGAGAGTTGGACTGTGAAGAAGGTTGAGCGCTGAAGAATTGATTGCTTATGAACTGTGGTGTTGGAGAAGACTCTTGAGAGTCCCTTGGCCTGCAAGGAGATCCAACCAATCAATTCTGAAGGAGATCAGCCCTGGGATTTCTTTGGAGTGAATGATGCTAAAGCAGAAGCTCCAGTACTTTGGCCACCTCATGCGAAGAGTTGACTCATTGGAAAAGACTCTGATACTGGGAGGGATTGGGGGCAGGAGGAGAAGGGGCCGACAGAGGATGAGATGGCTGGATGGCATCACTGACTCAATGGATGTGAGTTTGAGTGAACTCCGGGAGTTGGTGATGGACAGGGAGGCCTGGCGTGCTGCAATTCATGGAGTCGCAAAAAGTCGGACACGACTGAACGACTGAACTGAACTGAGAGGTGAGATATTGTCAGCGGGCTTTCCACTGTATGTGCTACAGGAACCAGTTCTATTGGATTATTTGTTAGAATAACATGAAAAGTTACTTAAAAGTTATGAAACTAAACTTTCTGTATGGATTTTTGGCTAGATTTTATAGGGAAAAACTATGTTTGAAAATGCTCATTTCAATTTGTGCTCTTAACGGTCATCCAAAAGACTCAATTCAAGCTGATTTTGGAGCATGCTGAAGCAAAATGTTTACCTTTAGAAACTGAAATAGTAAAATTATTTCAGTGCCTCAAGATAATTCTCTAATATGTGATCTTTATGATTTTTAAATATCAAATAGCCCAAGGTTATTTTTAAAAAGTGCATGTAATATGCAGTTACTTTCAGTTCAGTTCAGTCACTCAGTCTGTCCGACCCTTTGCGACCCCATGAATAGCAGCACGCCAGGCCACCCTGTCCATCACCAGCTCCCGGAGTTCACTCAAACTCACATCCATCGAGTCGGTGATGCCATCCAGCCATCTCATTCTCTGTTGGCCCCTTCTCCTCCTGCCCCCAATCCCTCCCAGCATCAGAGTCTTTTCCAATGAGTAAACTCTTCGCATGAGGTGGCCAAAGTACTGGAGTTTCAACTTTAGCATCATTCCTTCCAAAGAACACCCAGGACTGATCTCCTTTAGAATGGACTGGTTGGATCTCCTTGCAGTCCAAGGGACTCTCAAGAGTCTTCTCCAACACCACAGTTCAAAAGCATCAATTCTTCAGCAGTTACTTTAATTGTAGCTAATTCTCTATTGCAACCAAAATATTTTCTTATCTATAAAATTCTTAAGCATATGAGTCGGAGCTTCAATAACCTTTACATAAAAGAATTGTGTGCACACAACGTAAACATTAGCCACAACTATGACAATAACTTACTAAGTAAGATCAGATAATACAGAAAGCTATTTTTTTAAAAAATCAAAAATCTTGTTTATTGTTAACAAATGTAAAAGTGCATTTTCCAGGAATATGTGTTCTAGCTCTCCTAAAAGTAACTTTATATATTGCAAGTTATAGTAACAATCTACTTAAAAATATGATAAACATTTGTTTTTTAAACTTTGTTTTTTTTGATGCACAGCCTTTTCAGATTCTCAGTATTCTTAGGTTGTACAACTGAGCATCAAAACAACAATCTCTTCTTACCTAAAACCGAGATTTGTTTCCCTTCAGCGAGTTAATGTATTTTACTTAAACCAATAATACCTTTTTCCAATCATGTGATTATCCTGGATTTCTTTTGCCTAATTTCAGATTGTTAAGGGTTGATTTTCTATTCTTTGGGTGTCCCTGGTGTTTCAGATGGTAAAGAATTTGCCTGCAATGAGGGAAACCTGGGTTCGATTCCTGGATTGGGAAGATCCCCTGGAAAAGGGAACAGCTACCCACTCCAGTATTCTGGCCTGGAGAATTCCACGGACTGTATAGTCCATGGTGTGGCAAAGAGTCGGACACAACTGAATGACTTTCACATTCTTTAGCCACTGAGAATCAGAACCACCGATTATTGCCTTAAAGGGAAGACTAATCCAGTTTTAACACATTCCCAGTTTGGAAAATATCAAAAGCAAAGATTTCCAAGGGAATATTCAAAGATGGAGACAAAACGTATTCAGGGCATTGCCATTATGTTAGGTGACCATGGAACTAAATAATGACACTTTCAGGTTAACAACTAGAAATGGTGTCAAGAAGCTCAGAGCTAGACCCAGCTGCAACAAGCTAGTGAGTGTTTGGGTCAATGCCTTTATTGTCTCAGTTTTTCAGTCAAGTGGAAGAGTTTGGTGAACCCATGCCTATGGTCCGTTAAATTGAAAAAACTGAGATTTTCGAAATTTAAATTTTTGTTTTTCAAATAAAATTTCATGAAGTGACTAAGGTTACATGATTAGGCCACAGCATACAAGCCACCTAAGATTTGCAACAGAGTAAAACCTAAAATATGAGGGGAAAAAACAACCAAAACCCAGAGGCACTTCAAACCTTTTTAGAAATATTTTTCTTTATTGTGAACCTTAAAAATGGACTGAAATGGATTCTGTCAGTTTCCATTGAATACACATGAGCCAGCTATTCCCAGAAAGCCTACTGAATACTCTGGCCTATATTTCAAAATTGTATTAAAGGTATCCAAGCAATTTTTTATTAACCCACTATTCATTTATTAATATTTCCTCATCAGCATCAAACAGCGCTGAGAGTACTATTGATAGCCCCATGTATCTGCGCAATATGTGGTAGGAAAAGGAACATTAATTACTCGTTTACGTTTATCACTGACAGCACTGCAGATCTTGAAGACGTAGTGATGACGTGAAAACAAAGTAACGAAGGACTATGACGATGAAGGCTAATCCAGTGTTTCCTGAAGTGAGGATGCTAGTTCTTAGAGATGTCAAGGCACATTAGAGTAAAAGAAACTTCAAAGTAAGGTAAAATAAAATAAAAAGTTAAAATGGTTAAAAAAATAAGTAGGTTTGAGAGGAGTTGGGATAAATAATGTTAAATAAGTTGCCATACAGCAGAATTTTTCATATATAAACATGCATCATGTATGTCCAGAGAAAAAGAGACTATGTGAGAAACTCCCAACCTTATTTTATCAGGAACCTGATTCCTAGTTCATCATCCTTCAGCCTGCAGACCATTTCCTAAGATACACTCTGGGAAAAGAGGCTCTGCTTCATTTTAGAAAGTAATGTTTGAAGTAGTATCTACTCCTTTTCAGAAAAAAAAAAAAAACCAGTCCAGAATGTGGCTGTTAGGGGTAGTGCTGGGAAATAGCATGCGAGCTGCTAATGTATTTATAGGAGTGAAATGTAAACAACTTGCTTTTTTTTTCCCCACATGATTTTTCTCCTGATTTTTCTACCTTATCTTTTTGAATCTCATCATCCCCAAATGTTTACTAAAAGACTATTTGAAGATGGTTCCTGAAAGGAGGAGAACGACCAAACTTAAAAGCATATTTTTTCATATTTCCTGATGTTTATAGCAGTCCTCTTTTCTCCCTGGATAAAGTTCTGAGTTTAAAATTTTTAAATTTTGAAAGTGAATAAAACTATGAAACTAAATATATTTCATAACTCAAAATGTTTGTCGACAAGTGTTACTTACAACTGACATTTTACATTAGTCAACTTTTTCTGCTATGTACGAAATTAAATCAATGTAATGGACCCTTTTTTTCACTATCTCACCAACACATGTCATCTCTGGTCTTGACATGTGGTTTATTTGCAAGCCAGCTTTCAATTGACCACTATAATAATTTGATGATTAGTTAGGAGAGATAATCAATGGATATTTAATGGGAGGTACATTTATGATAATTTTTCACCAATGATATATATTATGATATTCTGGCAAATTAGATAAGAAATGTAGTAAATGGATATTTAATAGAGGCTTAAGTGGATTATGATCTTGTTTTCCCCCATATTATGCAGAATATCTTTTGATGTCAACAGAAACTATGTTTAGGAACAGAGGGAAGTGCATAAGTTGAGCATTAGTTATTAGTCAACAAACAGCTACAACATGATATCAGTTATTCTGTGGGTGTTTTTTTTTTAATACTCAGCAATTATTTCCCCCTAGATCTCTTTCTAATTTGTAAGTTTTTAAGTGTCTTTTCCCCCTGAACATTTCTTTAGTTTCTAAACAATGTGTTCTATCTGTTCTCATCACTTACAAACCAGCTCAAGACCATCTTATATTATTTCAGGGTTATCACTATGAATTGAGGTCTTTTAAAAAATTATAGGATAATGATTTCCCTTATTTCTTTCTTTCTTTCCCCTGACCTGTTTTCTGCTCTCTCTTTTTGTTATAACTGGGACAACTTGAAAGGCACAAATTTCAACTATCCTGATTGCCTCCTTAGGTGTAATGGAGGAGGTGAAGTCATTCAAAACTGTATTTGTTCATGTTGCTTTTTACCACTGTTGGCAACTGGGTTATAAAAATATTACCAAACAATTCTTAACACTAACAGCACAAGCAAGACGTAAAAATTTTAAAGACATTCAGATGACAATGTCTTGACCTCTGATTCTGAAATTAAGCTAAAATAACACTGATCATACTTTGTCATTACAGTATAAAATGAATGTCAAGAGCCACCCCTGATATGCATAGTAGACACACACACTAAAGTCAGGCGGAAGAAAAAAGGAACATATGGATTCTGTTAAAATACATGTATTGACAGTAACAGCTTTTTGAAAGGAACAAGGAAAGCAGGAGTTGGGGATGTTCAGATTTTGAACAGCAGTCATGTTAGTGTGGAGAAATGTCCATAGTAGGAAGTTATAAGGCAAATGTTAAAAGATTGTTTAATTTAAAAAAAGTAAAAATATGAAAATAAAGCTCAGTAGCTTTTACTTTCTTAATAATCAGCATACAAATGGAATATTTGTTCATTTATCCATCCAACAGTCTTCCCAGGTGGCTCAGTGGTAAAGTCTGCCTGCCAATGCAGGAGATGCAGGAGAAGCAAGTTCGATCCTTGGATCAGGAAGATCCCCTGGAGCAGGAAATGGACATCCACTCCAAAACTCTTGCCTGGATATCCCATGGACAGAGGAGCGTGGTGGGCTACAGTCCATGGGGTTGCAAAGAGTTGGACACGACTGAGCTACTGAGCACTCATGCATGCATCCATCCAACAAGACATTTTCCTCAGTCATGCGGTACACAGTCTTTGTTTGGGGCCGGTGAAGGATGCAAGGATAAGTAAAGAATTTAAACAGGGGTGACTAAAATTAAATATGACTCTATAAGTTAATGGAATCTCATTTATTATTTCCTTTGCATTTCATTAAAATATTTATTTGAAGTTCTAGTTAACTTTTCAAAAATATTCACTGCATTGTTTTTAAGATGACCCAAGATCATTCAGAAATTTTATGTATGAAGTATTTCTGAATACACGTGGTGCTTCATTCAAAAGCTAGCCTGACAGAGGGACTGCTTTCAAAGGCTAATATTACCAATAATGATGGAGAACAATCAGAAGAGCATTAGATCTGGGACTGGAGAAACTGGCCCACGTCCTTGTACAGTTGTTTTACTAGCTGTGTAATTTAGGACAACTCTGATAGGTCCCTATCAAAATCAGTAAACAACTTTTTTCTAGGACAGATATAATTATTGATTCTTTTAAATTAAACTCTAAAGCAGAAGTTCAAGACACTAGCTAAACAGTTACTCTACTGTCCTTATCTTCTATACTCAAGGGGAAAATAAACAACACTCAGGTGTTACCAGTTTCTTTCCAGGTCTGAACAAATTTGGGCACTTTGTTGCTCAGTCCCTAAGTCTGTCTGACTTTTTGCGACCCCCCTGGACTGAAGCATGCCAGGCCTCCTCATCCCTCACTATCTCCTGGAGTTTGCCCAAGTTCCTGTCCACTGAGTCAGTGAGCCTATCCAACCGTCTCATCCTCTGCCTCCCTCTTCTCCTTTTGCCTTCAATCTTTCCCAGCATTAGGGTCTTTTCTAAATTTAGACACATTTCCCCCTTAATATTTGCAGATTAGACATTGAGATTTACCTCCAATTCAGCATCTGCTTTGATTAACGAAGGTGTTCTATACTTTTTAAAATAACCTCTTCTACAACAGATATTAATACAATCTTATTCCTGCTACCTAATTTTAGACATACTAAAACATCCTGCTCTGTTTTTAAGAAGCAATATTAGACAATAATCTGGTACAAATTCCAGACAAAGATTTTGTAGAGATTTTTCAGTCATTGCATATTTTACTTCTTTCAAAAATATAAAATTTATTTTTTCTGAGAAAGATGCACACAGAGGTTGGTATAATTTGAGAAAATAGTTAATAGCTTCAAGTTGTTATCGTCATCTTTAGTTCCAAGAAGGAGGGGAGATCATTAGATAAACTGAGTGTGACAAGGGAGCTTTTGGTCTATAAATCTTATGACAACTAGTTATAAATCTTATGACAACTGGTTAGACATGAAAGTTAAACTTTCCAAATTTCAGTTATTATGTAAGATGTAGCACATAATACATTTGCTTTTACCACCTCACAGAGATTGTGTCAAAATACACAGTCTTCATTTAAGTGAGTGAAGCATACAAAGAGAAAAGGAATCAAAAGGGGCTATCAATGGGAGATGAGAAAGGAGAAAAACTTGGGGAGGAAGCAGAGAATGTAGAAATGGAAATAAGACAGGGTGATGTATGGGTAGAAGGGAGTATGTAGCAAGGAGTAGAGAAGAGAAAAGGGGAGACATGGGAGGAAAAAGGGAGGCAATATGAAAACTTGGCTTGGATTTAGTTACGGCAAAGCCTAAGAAAAGAACTTAAGATCAAGGGCAACAGGAGTGGAAATGAGGGGGTGTGCCTTAGCATTTTTTCTTTTGGTTTGGGATTTTGATGACTATCTTCTTCAAGTGGGAATTTTGAAAGGAGGGAAGGTAGAGTATATTTGAAAAATTGGAGCAGGACAGAGGAGAACAGTTTTAAAAAGTTGTGATGGGGGAATGCAGAAGACAAAAAGGGAAAGAAGGCAACCATTTTTAACTTGTCTCTTTTTCCTTCCATATGGGGTGCAGAAGGCAAAGGGGACAGAAGAGGGGAGTGAACATTTATGCAGCTTCTGGAAGGGGAGAGGTGCCCTGGAAGTACACTTTTTAAGGGAAAACTATTTGAAATTATCTATGAAAGAACAGAAGAGCAGTTGCCCAATGGACAGAGTGATTATGGACTATACTGTATGGATTAAATGCCATAAATAAAACCCCTGGAATTAAGGAATTGATAGGATTTTCAAATTATAAAGCTGGGCTCCCTTGGAGGGATTATATTATGATAAAAAGATCTAAAACTTCCAAGAGAACTATTTAGAATTTCATTAACTTGGCAAAGGCTAAACCCAGTGCACACTTCAAGAATGGCACAGGAGAAAGAAGACTCTATGGCTTGATGATTTACTTCTTTAGACACTGAAATGAAGAAAAATAGCCTGTTTGGCTTTTTGACTAGAGAATATGAACTTGAACCAGAACCCGAGAAAGGAAGATAGAATGCTTTCAAGAATTTGATGAAACCAAAAACTCTCTTCCAAGAAAAGTACACTAAAATCTGCTACAATTTCAAAGATTTAAGAGGCTATCTATGATCAAATGCCACATTCCTTTGCCACATACAACACAAACAAACTGGATTCCTTTTAAAGAACACTTGATTTCATGGAAGAGAAAAGTTAAAGCTGGGATAGGCAAATACATGCTAAACAGATCAAGAAGTGGATCTTAACTAATTCAAGAGAGCATTTCCCGGACTTCCCTCTGGTCCAGGGGCTAAGACTCTGCACACCCTCTGCAAGGGGTATGGGTTTAACCCCTGGTCCAGGAAGTTTTGCATGCCATGCAGTGTGCGGGAAAAAAATCAAAACATTTCCTTGTGGCCTGTAGTTAGGGAAGTTTCCAAGTTTAAGAACTACAACTTACCTGGCATTTTTAAAAGAGGGCAATTATATGGAACTTTCATGGGAATACAGACATAGCTATGGAGGTGGCCATAGTGTAGAGTATTCTAAAAGAGAGGAAAGAATAGGTACACTAAACATCGAGAAACTAAAATTGAATGCATTGCTTCCCTGGGGAAACATATCAAAATGAAAATGAAAGGAAAGAGGAAAATGCATAGGCTATCTCATGAGTCCAAGTGAGAATGAACTGGATTGCTAGCAGCTACCCAAGCTGGAGGAGCATACAGAATATGTAAATGGGAAATAAGCTAATTAATTTTAAAAAGTGAAATCAAAGTTGTTTTGAAAGACAAACTGAATTTGTTGAAAATATTGGAGAAACAAGCTGAAGGAAAAAAACAAACTGATACAGATAAAGGACATAAAACAGTTTCCTGGAAGCAGACAAGAAGAGTATAGAATTAGCTTATTTTCATGTTTTAGTGTTTCAAGACAAAAGAAGATAACCCTAGAGAAGCAGGCTTCAGATTCCAGGAGCCCACACTGAAAGAAACTTTAAATGACTTGATGAAGATTATCTTCAAAAGTTAAATGGGAGAGACGCAAAAAGGACATAATAAATAAAGTGGCAGATGTGGAAAATAAAAGCCATGGATTTAAAACAACAATTAACAATGGGAAAGTCTTTTACAAAGAAAGATGTCAAAGGCCTAAACTTGAGAAGAGGAAGTAGACAGATTTGAGGATGTGGACATTTAAAAAATGTTTTTTATCCAAATCTAGGAACAGGCAGGAGAAAAACTAGGACAAAGCAGAAATGTCATGTGAAATATCTTATATAACAAACTGATGGCTTTTGCCAGTAAAAGCTCTGGGAGAGAAGCAGCACCTGTCCAAAGGGAAGGTGTGAGGAGGAGGAGACACAACAACACCTGGTCCCTTAATATACCATAGGAAGATTTTTGGAGCCAACTAACTAGGATTTGGGAAGAAATTTTGAGTAAAGTTATAAAATAGTGTTCGTGAGGTTTCTCAGGAGAGAAAAAAGTAAAGTCTTGGTCAAGGGAATAAACTTATTTAGATATGATTCAGGCAAGAATTACCGAGGATGCTAAAACTAATGGGTGGAAAGCTGGATAAGAAACAGGATATTTACATGGTTTCAAAGTATCTCCCCATAAATTGCTTATTAATTACAGAACGGAAAATAGTAACTTAACAGTGGAGCTAGCTAACAAACACTACATGAACCAAGTGATCACCACCAGTTTACATTATAGGTAGCATCCTCATCACCAGACAGCATCATCAGTGACAGGATAAATCAATATCATGTGTTATCTAAACATAATGCTCTGAGAAGTACACAACATCACATCCAACCCCAAAATGTAAAACCTGAATCTAATCATGAGAAAACATCAGACAAACCAAAATCAAGATGCACTTTGTATTACAACTGTTCAGAACTCTTCAACTTTTCAAGCCTATCAAGGTCATGAAAGACAAAAACTGAAAAACCATTCCAGATTAAAGAAAACTAAAGAGACAGAACAACAAAATGTAACACGTGATCCAGGATTCAGTATCCTGAATCCCAGAGCAGAAAAAAATAATGATTTTTTTTTCTTATTATAAAGGTCATTACTGAGACTACTGGCAAAATATGAATAAAGTCTGTGGCTTAGATACTCATGCTAATCTCCTGATTTTGATGATTGTATTACTGTGATATAAGAAAATATCTTATTTTAGGGAAGTACACACTCAAGTATTTGTGGGTATGAGGCACCAGCCTGCAACCTACTCTAACAGCTCTTAGATTTGATAAAACAGATGTGCTAAAGTGTTAACATTTGGAAAGTCCAGGTGAAAGATACATAGTAATGTTTTTGCATTATATTTGCATCTCTTTTTCTCCATTTGAAATTATTTCAAAATGAACAATTAAAACTTTTCTTGAAAGGACAGACTAACACAATTCATGAATTTTGATTGGAACATGGTTGAGGGAAAAACACAGCCATGAAAGACAATGTGAGAGAACTGGGGAAATAAAAAACACTAGATGAAATTATGGAATGATTACAATTATCCCCAGATTTGACAACGGTACCGTGCTTATGTAGAGGGATGTCCTTAGTTTTAGGAGACGAGTGACGAAGTAATTAAAGGTAAAAGTGTCATGCATGTGGCTGCTGCTGCTGCTAAGTAGCTTCAGTCGTGTCCGACTCCGTGCGACCCCATAGACAGCAGCCCACCAGGCTCCCCCGTCCCTGGGATTCTCCAGGCAAGAACACTGGAGTGGGTTGCCATTTCCTTCTCCAAAGTGAAAGTGAAGTCGCTCGGTCGTATCCGACTCTCAGCGACCCCATGGACTGCAGCCTACCAGGCTCCTCCATCCATGGGATATTCCAGGCAAGAGTACTGGAGTGGGGTGCCATTGATTCCATTATTGTTCACTAGATCTGACAGCAGCAGCTGGGCACTCACCCATCTGCATTGCTCTGCTCTGGGCACGGTATTTCTTTTGTTCCTTAGCCAGATACAGCATTTCTGTCAGTGACTGTCTTGATCCCTGGGGTGCAAAGGCTCCCATTTGATTAACATTGTTAGATGGCTCTTAAAGCAGGATTTCTGGGTTCCAATGAGTTCCAAAATTTAGTGAAAATGTCCGTTCCGTATTTCCTTTGGTTCTCCACCCCCCTTCAACCATGCTGTCCCCAGACTCAAGCCTGGGTTTGTAACAATTAATGTGTTACAAGCTCTTACAAAAATATTTGTTATTGTGACTGCTTTGTCAGGACTGAGCATTGGATGTATTCTCCTCCTTTCCTGCCCCCTGGTCAGAAGTTTCTCAGCTGCTCTGCAAATAGATTTATTCAGACTACTCCCGAAATAACCAGAGAGACATGACTTCCAGAGATGGACACAGCATGAGTTATGTCTCAAGAAGCTTTAGGCTCCTCCCCCCACACCTTAGCAGTCAATTTCTGTCAGCTCTGACCTAGCACGTATGTCCTGATATGCCCAAAGCCCTCAGGGCTGAGACCTGAGAAGTACATATGAGAAATAGGCAAGGAAGAAGTATGCACTGCAGTCTAAAGACAAGTGTCAAACGGATAGAAGAAGGGAGTATTAACTTTCTATGTGTATTTATAAGATCTGTAAGTTTTCAGAAATTCTCCTATTGGCAGGAAGAAGCATGGGAAAAAAATTATGGATATGTATAATCATAAATATGCTTTACGATGAACTTGTAAAGGTTTGATGAGAGAAAAGCTCTGCTTATGGTTATAAATTTAATAGTGTTTTTCTGAGAAGCCATTTCTGTTGATGCACCAAATGGAACTTCTGACCAACGGGACATGAAATTTGAGGGCTCATCCTCAGATGTATGTAAGTTAGCTCCTGTTCTGGTCTGAACAGGAGGCCATTGACTTGTTATTTCACCAGAGGAATCATCTCCTTCACTAACTCCACTGGAGACAGTAAGTGGGGCCATATGCCTCACTTGCAACACTGTGATTAAGAAGATTATACAACTTATTCCAGCAGTTATGTCACACAATGTTCCAGAGCTGAATGAACTCATCTGCTCTTGGGAGGTCTATATTTTCTTAGAAGTACATTTTCTTTGAAATAACTTTGGGCATAACAGGCATTAGTTTTGGACTACTGTTTAGGAATTCACTAGTAGGTTAATATTTCTGCAATCACTTGAATTTTTTAGAGTTTTACTTCAACTTTCATATCATTATTTAATTTCACTCAGGATAAAATTAGTTCTTCAAAACTTCAGATAAAAACTAAGGCAAGCAAATCATTCTACTTAGTGTTGGCATTTCTCTGAAATTGAGAGAAATATAACAATCATCCATTCGTGCTTAATCCAAAGACACATTTTAAATTAGCCCCCTCTTCAAAAAGTTTACCTTGCCTGTTAATATTATTCCTATGAATTTATTCATTCCTTGAAGAGATTACTCACAAGCAGTATAGTGGTAGGAGACAGATAATAAAAGCATAACCATGTCCATGAATTAGATCTGCTTTCCCTTACCCTAAATAAACAGCTATCTATATAATGATATAATTGCCTAAACTCAGGAGTATATATAAATCCATCTTAAATCGTCTCCTCAGGTGGTTCAGTAGTAAAGAATCTGCCTGTCAAGCAGAAGACCTAGGTTTGATCCCTGGGTCAAGAAGATCCTAGAGAAGGAAGTAGCAACCCACTCCAGTACTCTTGCCTAGAAAATCCCATGGATGGAGGAGCCTGGAAGGCTGCAGTCCATGGGGTCGCTGAGAGTCGGACACGACTGAGAGACTTCACTTTCACTTTTCACTTTCATGCATTGGAGAAGGAAATGGCAACCCACTCCAGTGTTCTTGCCTGGAGAATCCCAGGGATGAGGGAGCCTGGTGGGCTGCCGTCTATGGGGTCGCACAGAGTCAGACACGACTGAAGTGACTTAGCAGTAGCAGCAGGAGTATATATAAATCCATCTTATATCGTCTCCATAGGTGGTTCAGTAGTAAAGAATCTGTCTGTCAAGCAGAAGACCTAGGTTTGATCCCTGGGTCAAGAAGATCCTAGAGAAGGAAATGGCAACCCACACCAGTACTCTTCCCTGGGAAATCCCATGGACAGACGAGCCTGGCGGTCTATAGTCCATAGAGTATCAAAGAGCCAGACATGATTTAGTGACTAAACAGCAAACAAAACATAGAGTCGCTAAACACTATACCTAATTTATAAGTATCTTGGTGTTACTGAACTAGGAATATCTTTCTTCTACTTGGCTATTATTAGCAAAACTTTATATCAACAATATTAATTAAATTTCATACTAAAGAGCAAATCATTTGATCACTTAGGAATCTACTTTACCTGATTGAATGCTATAAATTAGCTGTAAAAGTCATTGCCTTTAAAGCTGTGTCCTTATTAAAATGAGGAAAATACCTATATCATAATGTGAAAAGAAGGCAAGATTCACAGCAGACACTCAATGAAATGAGAGTTCTCTCTCTTGCCTTCCACTGCTATGCCTGCTGCTGCTGCTGCTGCTAAGTTGCTTCAGTCGTGTCCGACTCTGTGCGATCCCAGAGATGGCAGCCCACCAGGCTCCACCGTCCCTGGGATTCTCCAGGCAAGAACACTGGAGTGGCTTGCCATTTCCTTCTCCAGTGCATGAAAGTGAAAAGTGAAAGTGAAGTCACTGAGTCGTGTCCAACTCTCAGTGACCCCATGGACTGCAGCCTACCAGGCTCCTCCATCCATGGGATTTTCCAAGCAAGAGTACTGGAGTGGGGTGCCATTGCCTTCTCCGACTGCTATGCCTAGTAGTGAACAATTCTATTCACAAAATGTATTTTAACTGATGAATGAGGCAGCCCAGGGGTAATGAGGACAGGGGGAGGGGAGTGCCGGCTGCCCCGAGAGGCCGCCGGGGCCGCCCCTGAGGGCAGTTTCGGTGGCCACAAGAGGGAAGTCTGTGAGGGGAGAGCTGCGGGGACCATGGGTTTTGAGCCCTGGGTTCTCAACAGTGTAGGCTCTTAGTCTATCAGTGTTCCTGAGCAGATCTGAAGAATAAAACAATGACTTTTGGCCATCACACTACTGAGCTCCTCTAAGGTATACCATGACATTTCAGTGAGTTGATCTTGTGAGAAACAAGGTGTTTGTCATTTTCACATTTTATAGTCAAAGCATGTAGACTTCTCTTTAATCAATAACCTAAAAGCCCTGGCCATTATCAGAGCAGTTATGTAAAAATGAACACTTTTCAGCCCTTGACAAGACTGGCTTGAAACAGCTGATCTCTAGAAAAGCAAATAATGATATAATCCTCTATATTTTCAAAGCTCTTATCATATTCTGCTCATCCAGACAAGAAACTTGCTCCCATATCATCTTCATTCCTTGCTGAGAGCTGGTAGCATAACATAGAATCAACCCAATTATGGATACTCCCATGTCTTTCTTTCTGTGCATGTCTTTCTTCTCTTCTAGTTTGTCAGTTCCTTTAGGAAATACAGCATAGTATGAGACTATTACATTCACCTTTGTACCTATCATACTGCTTTAGTCATAAGAGTGCCCTCACTATAAATCCATAGAACAGTGTATATCAAATTAGAGTCCATTTATCACTGGGATCAGAAATATCAGAGGTATCTGCTTAAAATGCAGCCTTTTTTATTCTACTGATTTATTTTAAATTATAATTGCTGGTCTGGGGACCTGGGGAGATTTTAACAAGCTCTGTAGATGTTTCTTACATACAGCAAAGTTTGAGAACTCTCTCACAGAAGAAGGGCTTCATGATACTAATTTTCTTAGTAGTTTTATTATTACTGGTTTAAGTCTTATTACTGTAATTCTGAATCTATTTTGTATGGACTGGAGCAAATGAGCAAATATTTATGTATGTGAAAGTGAAAGTCGCTCAGTCACGTCCAACTCTTTGCGACCTCATGGCCTATGCAGTCCATGAAATTCTCCAGGTCAGAATCCAGGAGTGGGTAGCCTCTGCCTTCTCCAGGGGATCTTCTCAACCCCGGGATTGAACCCAGGTTTCCCACATTGCAGGTGGATTCCTTACCAGCTAAGCCACAAGGGAAGCCTGTTTATGGATGTACTTAAATTTTAAAAAATGTTTTGATAGTTTTTTTTGAGAATCAGAGTTGTCCTTGTGGATGACTATGGATACCAGTGGGGACTGGAGGAAAATGAGGAAGAACTCTGGTGTTGCATTTGAACTCAACACTTGTTTAAAAATGAAATCTTAGGTCTGTCCTCTGAAAGGTTGTAGGAGCAATGACATCCCAGGAGTAATTAAATACCCCCAGGACCGAGACATTGGCTTGTAAACACTATTCCCGATCAAAAGAAACCAACTGTCCTTAGAGACATGGCTGATTCCAGGTCTAGAGAAGAAAAAGTACAACGTGAGGTTTGAAAATCTTTTGCCAGACAACAAGGAAGTGTTCTTTAAAGAATAATAGAATAATGATAACCAGTTCAGACAAGGATTATCACCTGATGCTAAAACCATGCTGTTAAGGAACAGAAATTCACATTTTGTCCCCACAGATTACTTACTGTTTTGTTGTTTAGTCTCTCCGTCATATCCAACTCTTTGAGACCCCATGGACTGTAGCCCGCCAGGCTCTTCTGTCCATGGGATTCTTCAGGCAAGAATACTGAAGTGGGCTGCACTTCCACCTCCAGGGGATCTTCCCAACCCAGGGATCAAACCCAAGTCTCCTGCGTGGCAGGCTGATTCTTTACCACTGATCCAACAGAGAAGCCCTACTTTTTATTGACAGAGTATCATTCCATAAATAACTCACTAAGTACAAAGGAGAAAAATGATCCTTTATAATGGAGAGATCTAACAGTCACCACCTTCACCAACCAAATGATCAGATTATGATCATCAGAGGAATAAGCTACCTTCTTGTTCTTTTGATGTGATACAGTAAGAAGTACACATGTCATTTATGTCAAAAATGTTTAACCTGGTGGTTCTTAAAGTGTGGTCCCCAGACCAGCAGCATCAGCATTAGCATCAGCATTAGACATGCAAATAGGTCCTACTGAATCAAGAACTTTGGAAGTAGGCCAAACAATCTATGTTTAATAAGGCCTCTAGACAATTCTGAAACATGTTAAAATTGGAGAACCAGTGGTTTAACCTGAATCTAATGGAAAAACAGTGAGGTAGATTCAGATAATCAAATTTTCTACTGGCCTGAAATCTTCAAAAAAGTCGAGGTTGCAAATAACAAAAAAGTAAAGTCTAGGAGGAATTGTGGGAGGAAACTTTTAGATTAAAGCTAAGGAGATGTAGCAATCTAATACAGTGAATTTTAATTGGGTCCTGAATTTAACATAATAAAAAACATCCAGTTATGATGTCTGCAACTTGTCAACTTAATTTCAAATGATCCAGGAAAAATAAAAACAGGCAAAAATAAACAAATAAAAAATAAACAGGTATTATCTATGCAAAAAGGGAAAATAAACCTGAAACAATGCTAACAGTTGATGTATATAGATGTCATTGAGCTATTTTTTAGCTTTTTTTGCAATTTTGAACATTTTCACAATAAGATGGACAAAAATTAATGCAAAAATACATCTAGAAACCATAAGAAAAATGAGTATTCTAAAAACCAAAAATAGAAGTCGACCCACAAAACAATCAAACAAATTCATTTCTGCAAAGTGAAATAAATTATTCTGAAGCAATTAAATGCTTGGCAATTGAAGTGGCAGAGTTGAGATAACAGGGTTAGTCACTTACTGAGCTCTGACATAGGTTTCACCCCCATATTTTATAGCCACCCACACGTGGACTATATTAAAAAGTGCTGCACTTCCAATTTTTCCCTTTACTACAGAGGAAATGCAGAGAGAGTTAATAACATCATCAACCATAAGCTTTTAAGGTTCAGCATCCTAATAAAACTGATGAATCTTGACTTGCAGCCTCAGCAGTTAAATTACTGCTATGAAAATCACTGCCAATGGCCAAGTTGCATGAAAGAATAATTATACATGTTTACTGTTAACCATCAGTCAAGTCCAAGAGCTATGAGATGAAATATGAAATGCAATTAAATGTGAATGTTAGTCTGAGGGCCTACCTGCCCCAATCTCTCTCTCCTCCCTATCCCCACACTGCTTCTCTCTCTCTTGCACATGCACACACACACACGCACAAGAAACAAGTATAATATTTTCTTTAAATATTTTCCTGGAACCTTAAAAAAACTATTGTAAAATAAAAAACAGTAAGTCCTAAATGACATCCCTGCAAGAAGGGGTCCAATCAACTGCAAACAAATCAATAAAGTGGGCACTATGTTAATAGAAGTCTTAAACCTTTCATTTTGCAGTCTGCTCTTGAGAAACTGTACTATCCATGGCAAGATGCTATCTCCATATTTAAAGTATATGATTTATGGCTAACTTTCTTCTATAGCTTTTAAGAGAGAAAACATTTTTTAGTTGTCCCATGTGAGCTGCTAACATCTGCACTGATGAAAGAATTGAAAAGAGCCAAATTCACAAAGGATTACCATATCAGACTTTTAAAAAGAGAAGCAATACATTATAATTTGATGTACTGATAGTTTTTGAAGTACTTTCCCATGTAAACTTTAAAAGATCATAATGAATATTTAATTTCAATGCAGCACATATTGAGAGTTCAAAATTATTGGCCCCTAAGAAACTAAATCCACCGATAAAATAATGTAACCACTTATTACATCCACAGGCATGATTTTGAGCTGTGATTATATGTAAATCTCATGTCTCTACAACTGATAACTGTAGGATTACTAGATATTTCTGCAACCTTAAAATTGAATAAATAGTCAATGGTGAGAGGAGTTAATGGATAGCAGTTGCAGCTGCAAAGTGAATTACCATTCTTTGAAAATCTGAATTTAATCTTGAATGGTCTCTATACTACAAGGAAAAACTATTTTGAAGCCTTTTATTATTAAGTCTCTTATCCTGTCTTCAGTTGCCAGCTGCATATCCATCAGACTTGGGGAAAAGAGCAAATTCCAATCAGTGAATAGCTTGAAATTGAGGGTTCTTGAGGGAAGGTTTTCAAGTGAAACAGGGCTCCAGAGAGAATTTTTAGCCTTGTGGTTATGACTGTGTCCTATGCAGACAGACAGATGTGTTTGAATAACTCCACCGCCTACAAACTGTGCAACCTAATGAAAACCACGTCAGTTTTTTATGCCTTTAGTTCCCCATCTGTAAATGAGGATATTTATCTCACGATTGGGCCTCCCCAGTGGCTCGGGGGTAAAGAATATGCCTGCAATGCGGGAGGTGCGGTTGTGACCCCTGAGTCAGGAAGATCCTTTAGAGAAGGAAATGGCAACCCACTCCAGTATTTTTGTCTGGAGAATTCCATGGACACCAGGAGCCTGGCAGTCTGCAGTCCATGGAGTTGCAAAGAGTTGGACACAATGACTAAGCAACTTATTCATTAATTCACTCCCTGCTTCTCATTTTATTTCATTTTTTATCCCTTGATTGTAACAGACTCCTTGTACATACTACCTGCTGTGACAGGTTGTCTTTTGTATTTATTGTCATAAGATTATACATAATATTTTCTTATGTGTGTGCTTAGTTGCTCAGTTGTGTCTGACTCTTTACGACCCCAAAACCATAGCCCGCCAGGCTCCTCTGTCCATGGGACTTCCCAGACAAAAGAGTCAGACATGACTGAACAACTAAACAACCACCAACCAACCACAACTGACATATATTAAGTATTCGGTAGACTGTTGTTCTTGATACTCATTATTTGATACAATCCTAATGTTATCTACTGGAAATAACACCCAGTTGTTGATGTGTCTGGTAGTGAAAGTAAAGTCTGATGCTGTAAAGGACAATATGGCACAGGAACCTAGAATGTTAGGTCCATGAATCAAGGTAAATTGGAAATGGTCAAACAGGAGAGGGAAAGAGTGAACATTGACATTTTAGCAATCAGTGAACTAAAATGTACTGGAATGGGTGAATTTAATTCAGACGATCATTACATCTACTACTGTGGGCAAGAGTCCCTTAGAAGAAATGGAGTAGCCATTATAGTCAACAAAAGAGTCTGAAATGCAGTAACTTGGGTGCAGTCTCAAAAAATGACAGAATGATCTCTGTTTGTTTCCAAGGCAAATCATTCAATATCACAGTAATCCAAGTCTATGCCCAAACCACTAATGCCAAAGAAGCTGAAGTTGAACGGCTCTATGAAGATCCATAAGACCTTCTAGAACTAACACCCAAAGAAGATGTCCTTTTCATTATAGGGGACTGGAATGCAAAAGTAGGAAGTCAAGAGATACCTCTAATAACAGGCAAGTTTGGCCTTGGAGTATAAAATGAAGCAGGGCATAGGCTAACAGTTCTAGCTCTGCCAAGAGAATGCACTGGTCACAGCAAACACCCTTTTTCAACAACACAAAAGACGACTCTACACACAACATCACCAGATGGGCAATATCGAAATCAGATTGATTATATTCTTTGCAGCCAAAGATGGAGAAGCTCTATACAGTCAGCAAAAAAACAAGACTAGGAGCTGATGGTGGCTCAGATCATGAACTCCTTATTGCAAAATTCAGACTTAAATTGAAGAAAGCAGAGAAAACCACTAGGCCATTCAGGTATGACCTAAATCAAATCCCTTACCATTATATAGTGGAAGTGACAAATAGATTAAAGGGATTTAGCTATGACAGACAGAGTGCCTGAAGATCTATGAACAGAGGTTCATAACGCTGTATAGGAGGCGGTGATCAAAACCATCCCCAAGAAAAAGAAATGCAAAAAGGCCTCTGAGGAGGCCTTGCAAATAGCTGAGAAAAGAAGGGAAGCTAAAGGCAAAGGAGAAACGGAAAGATATACCCATCTGAATGCGGAGTTCCAAAGAAAAGCAAGGAGAGATAAGAAAGCCTTCTTAAGTGAACAATGCAAAGAAATAGAGGAAATCAATGGAATGGGACAGACTAGAGATCTCTTCAAGAAAATTAGAGATGCTAAGGGAATATTTCATGCAAAGATGGGCTCAATAAAGGACAGAAACTGTATGGACCTAACAGAAGCAGAAGATATTAGAACCATACAAAAAAGATCTTAATGACCCAGACAACCACAATGGTGTTATCACTCACCTAGAGTCAGACATCTTGGGGTGCAAAGTCAAATGGGCCTTAGGAAGCATCACTATGAACAAAGCAAGTGGAGGTGATGGAATTCCAGCTGAGCTATTTCAAATCCTAAAAGATGATGCTGTGAAAGTGCTGCACTCAACATGGCAGCAAATTTGGAAAAGTCAGCAGTGGCCACAGGACTGGAAAAGGTCAGTTTTCATTCCAATCTCAAAGAAAGGCAATGCCAAAGAACGTTCAAACCACCACACAATTGCATTCATTTCATATGCTAGCAAAGTAATGCTCAAAATTCTCCAAGCTAGGCTTCAAAAGTATGTGAACTGTGAACTTCCTGATGTTCAAGCTGGTTTTAGAAAAGGCAGAGGAACCAGAGATCAAATTGCTAACATCTGTGGGATCATGGAAAGAGCAAGAGAATTCCAGAAAAATACCTACTTCTGCTTCATTGATTACGCCAAAGCCTTTAACTGTGTGCATTATAAAAAATGGTGGAAAATTCTTAGAGAGATGGGAATACCAGACCACCTTACCTGCCTCCTGTGAAACCTGCAGGTCGAGAAAGTAACAGAACCAGACATGGAACAGCGGACTGGTTCTAAACAGGGAAAGGAAAGTGCGTCAAGGTTGTATTTTGTCACCCTTTTTATTTAACTTCTATGCAGAGTACATCATGTGAAATGGTGAGCTGGATGAAGCACAAGCTGGAATCAAGATTGCCAGGAGAATACGAATAACCTCAGATATGCAGATGACACACTCAGATGTCAGAAAGTGAAGAACTAAAGAGCTTCTTGATGAAAGTGAAAGAGGAGAGTGGAAAAGCTGGCTTAAAACTCAACATTCAGAAAATTAAGATCATGGTATCCAGTCCTATCACTTCATGGTGAATAGATGGGGAAACAATGGAAACAGTGACAGACTTTATTTTCTTGGGCTCCAAAATCATTGCAGATGGTGACTGCAGCCATGAAATTAAAAGACGAATGCTCCTTAGAAGAAAAGCTATGACAAACCTAGAGAGCATATTGAAAAGCAGAGACATTACTTTGCCAACAAAGACCCATCTAGTCAAAGCTATGGTTTTGCCAGTAGTCATGTATGGATATGAGATTTGGGCCATAAAGAAGGCTGAATGCCAAAGAATTGATGCTTTTGAACTGTGGTGTTGGAGAAGATTCTTGAGAGTCCTTGGGCTGCAAGGAGATCAAACCAGTCAATCCTAAAGGAAATCAATCCTGAGTATTCATTGGAAGGACTGATGCTGAAGCTGAAGCTCCAATACTTGGGCCACCTGATGTGTAGAGCCGACTCATTAGAAAAGACCCTTATGGTGGGAAAGATTAAAGGCAAGAGAAGAAGGGGATGACAGAGGACGAAATGGCATCACTGACTCAATGGACATGAATTTGAGAGAGCTCTGGGAGATGGTGAAGGACAGGAATGCCTGTCTTGCTGAAGTCCATGGGGTCACAAAGATTAGAATATGACTGAGCAACTGAACAACAAAAACAGTGTTCTCTACTAGTGTTTCCCCTTCAGTAGCTTGTGAATCATGAATGATAGTAGTGGTTGTGATGATAGTGGCTGTAGCAACTGTAGTGGTGGGGAGTTAAAAGACCACAGCTTGGAACTCTGTGTCTGTTGGTCAAAGCCTGTTTCCTATAATTCCCTTTACTGCTTTCCCAGTATTCTACCCCATCTAGGAATGTCTCTCTGAGACAATGTTTATATAGAAGAAAACTATGCAGAAATTTAAAGAAACATTGGCATGGATAACGTCAAATATTTCTACTCTCAGCTTAATCCCTAAATATAACTGTTGATTTACTGATTTACTATCACCCTCCTCCATCCTTTCTCAAAAGCACTGAACATTTCCCTCTGGGTTTCAGAATGCAATAGTTTTAGGATGACTGTTTTTCCTTTGGCAAGACACTTTTTTGTGTCTGTAGGGGAGGGGGGTGGCTCTTAAACCCCTTATAAGACTGCCCCAGCGGTGTTCTCCTCCTGTATGTCTGAACTAAATTCCTCTCCAGTTCTTCTTTGGCCTCCAGAAGAACAACTCCAGTACCCCAAAGTTCAATGTCACAACACTAATGCGTGACCAGGTGGGACTCACCACTTTCTTCTCTATTTATATGATCATTATTTTCATGACCATAGTCTTTGACAAACTAACACAGGCAATTTTTGCCCATCGTCTTAAATGACAGACAGAACTGCTTTATCTGTGATATCTATGAGAAAAAAGACCACATATGCTTTGATCCTCACTCCATTCTCAACACCTGGCATAGTGGCTCGTGTGGTAGACACTGGGAAAGTATTTGCTGAATGACAGAATGAATGGCAGAGAGAAAGTAAGAGGCAAAATAAGAGAGAAAAAGGAAGCAGAAAAAAGAAAAATAGCAGTTCTAATCTCAGTTTTGAACTCAGATGAAATATATAAAAGATTGATTGCTTTTTTAAAAAATGCCATAAAATGGTTAAGTTGAATGTTTAAAAAATAGGTTGAAAAAAATGAAAAATTAGGGGACAACTCAAAAGACAATGCAAAAATGTTACTACATAGGTGAGCTGTTCTCTACCAAGAACACAACTATAAAAAAGTAAGGAGGCTTAAATATTAATAGTAATACCTATAAGGAAGGATATCCTTATAGCTATAATTATGGAATACCAAAACAGATGACAATTGGTCACCCAATCTCTTTCTCAAATATTTTTGAAAACACAAGAGTGATATTCACCTGCCTGGAACAATCAAGGAATGTTTCTGCCAAGATGACTTATCAAGCCCCATTTCCATGCTGATAAGTTTTTCATAGACTCCTTTCTAGCTATGTCCAAATGGCCAATGTAAGTAATCCCCTAGGATATTTGCATTTGGAGTACATGTGCCTACTGAGACTTTTAATATAAATGAATATTTAGAGAATAATTTAGGATTAGAAGTCTCAATCATTTTATATTTCATTAAAGTATATCAAATTTACGTCAGACTTTTAGATGAAGAACTGTATTTTCCCCAGTAGAATACCATCGTATGTATATAAATTGAATGCACATTGGGGATAATAAGTGACTACATGGTGTAATAGAAAAATCCACATTTAAAAATTATAACAAAAACATTTGGGCAGATAATTCTAACCATCCCGATATTAACAGGCAAGAAAATAGCACAGAAAAAGAAAACCTTTAAAATTTTTCAGCTATTCAAGCTAGCAAGAAAGTACTTAACAGTGTCAGTTAAAAATTTCCACTGACTTACATTACAAGCAGCTTTAGAATAAAGCTTTTGCCAAACTTCTCCTATCCCTAAAATGCTTCAGTCCATAGTGATCAAATTGTAACAATATCTCTGTCAATATACAGAATATATTGTGTCATAAATAAAAAGTAAGCAAGTTAGTAGCTATTAAGAGCTTACTATATGCCAAGTACTATATACATTAGTACCTTGCACACACTTAAAACTTTAATCTATATACACACTTAAAACTGTAATCTACATAAAAATACTGAGGTTTATACAATTATTATGCCCATTTTACAGATGAAAAACTGAGGTTTTGAATGGAAACAATAGGAAACATAAGAATACAGATTAGGGTGAGGGAGAAATTTATCCATTCTAAAAATGTGGATTCTGTAGGGCATTATCACCCTCCCTATCAGGCCAGACAGTGCTGGATTCCTAGCCTTCAGCTGTACTGAGACCCTTAGGCCCTCACTTCTCAGGAGAATCATTTCTTAGTGATACATAGGCCAGGAGTGATTGTGGTAGCTTCCTCACATTCTGAGTGACCAACATGTGGGGTGTGAAAGAAAAGACTCAAGAATAACACCATAGATTTTGGCTTTAGCACCTGGAGTTGGATGGCAGTATTATTTTTTGAAATGTGGAAAACTGCAGGAGAAATCAGAAGTTTACTTGGATGAGTTAAGTTTGAGGTGCTTATCAGACAAGCAGGTAGAATTCCCAGGTAGGCTGGGGTCTGGGGGAGAGACCCACGCTCAAGATGTACATTTGGGACTTAAAAGTCATGAAGCTGAACAAGGAGAATGGATGTAGAGGAGAAGGGACAGACACTAGGTTGAATCCTGGACGCTCCAACATGTAGAGTTATAGAGATCAGAGAAAATGAGCAGAGGGCATGATGAGAAGTAAGAAAGACACAAGGAGTGTTCTCTAGAAAGCCAAATGAAGACAGTATTTCAAGAAACAGGGAGTGAGAGTAATCAACACTCAAGTACCCCAGGTAGGTCAAGTATGATGAAGGCCAAGGACGGATATTAATAGCTGGATTTTGCAACGTGGAGATCACGGATGTCCTTGACAGACTGATAGTCATGCTATAGAAAAACTTCTGCTTCGTATTTTTTCATTTGCCAGTAAATACTCTTTGAAATCATATTTTTAATGAATGTATCTCATAATATAAACACACAATGACTTATTTAATCAAATTGTTATAATGGATATTTAGACGATTTTCAATGTTTTACTTTTATAAGTAACAAGGCAAAGTCATTCTTGAATATAAATCAGTCATACTATTTAAGTGAATTCAAGTGAGTACTATAGCATGCACTAAAATAGTACAAAATATAAGGGAAATTTTGTCTCTAAATAGCATTTACACTATTATTCATAACATTTATATTATTTAATTGTATAATAATTAATATTAAGTAACATGCTTATATTTATTCTTACATTTCTAATATAATATTATAACAAAGAAGCTCAGAAAATCCTGTACATAGTAATCCCTCAATAGCTCTGATGATTTTTATTAGCTCTTATTTTTTTTTAAAGGAGGGTAAGATTTAGAGAAAAAAATGTTTGCATACTTTTATGTCAGCAACAAGTCCCCTTCTGCTATAATTCTAGCTGCAGTAAACTGTCAGTGAAAATTCTATTTGGGAGGTTTTTATTACACATAAGCAGCGTTGTCTTCATATGTGCATATAAAATGTAAACATGACAATTTATAATGAAAGTGCTCCACAGTTCACAAAACATTTCCCATTCCATTTCTTGACCAATGCTCGGAAAGCAGTGTGGGTAAGTAAAGCTCTTCGTTTAGCCAGTTGTCTGAAATTCTCATTTTTTTCCTCTTCTTTATTCTTCCCCATACATGGTCAGTAAGAAACTCATCTCCAACATCATCCATGGCTCCCAAATGTCTGTTAGATTGAGTTCACACTTCTGCCTGTCATTTTCATTCTCTCCCGCTACTCTGCATAATGCATTCTGCACTCCCACTATTCTGGACCGCTCACAGTTCTACAGTGAGCACCTCACCTCCCACTTCCATGCCCTTTGCCCAGGCAGTCTCCTCTGCTTGAAATGCAGTTCTTCCTTGTGCTACTTGGCCATGCAAAAGGCAAAGGCTTTGGCATTAGACAGACCCAGGTCCCAGCTTGCCTTTTTCATTTACTAGTTGTGTGGCCTTGACAGATTATTAACCTTCTCAGAAATGAATTTTCTCACTTGCAAACAGTGATAATAATACCTACCTTGCTGGATGACAGTGAGAATTAAATAAAGTAAGATATCAAAAGTATCTATTATGTTTTTAAACTCTACTTTTGAGTAGAGAGTAAATGCACATGACTCAAAATTCAAAATATATAAAAGAATAGATCTCCCTTTATTCCACCCACCAGATGAAGTTCCTTTGACAGAGGTTATATTTTTTTTCCATTTTTTTCAATCGTTTTAGATATTATGCACAAGTGGCAGTATATATATGCAGTCTTTGACATCTTTCTTATTTCACTTCATAATTATATCCTGGAGAGTCTTTCCTCCCTGTACATAAACATTTGTCTTTTTCTTTTTTTAAATAGCTCTAGTGTTCCAAGTTAGTGGATGCACTATCATTAGATAAGCCATTCCCCTATGGATAGACTTTAAGATTACTAGCAATACTTTTTTTCCCAAGTGTTTTACTGTAAAGCGTTTCAAACGTGAACACAAGTTTAATTTTATAGTAAAACATTCACATGTCCACCAGCTAGATTCTATAAATAATATTTTATTATACACTTTCTTTATCACATATCTATCCATGCCTCCTATGAAGTGAAAGGAAAAGTATTAGTTGCTCAGTCGTGTCCAACTCTTTGTGACCCCATGTACTGTAGCCTGTCAGGCTCCTCTCTCCATGGGATTCTCCAGGCAAGAATACTAGAGTGGGTTGCCATTCCCTTCTCCAGGGCATTTTCCCAATTTAGGGATCAAACCATTGCAGGCTGACTCTTACCATCTGAGCCACCAGGGAAACTGGATCCCTCCTATTTTTATTAATTTCAGAATATGTTGCAGATATCATCACTGAGATTTCTCAGTTTCAACTCTCACAACCGCTTCACTCAAATTCTACTGAATTATTTGCAGCGTCTAGGTGTCTGTGTCTTTCTTACCTATGGGCTCCTATATACATTGCTTCTTTGTGGAGCATTCTTTCAGGTTTTTTTTTTTTTTTTTCCTGACAGATTGGTGCTAGTCATTCGAAACTCACCTAAAGACTGCTTCTGCAGTAAAGGTTTTCCTTAATTCCCCAAGACAGGTTTGAATGGCCTATCCTTTCAGAGTGCCTTGTGTGCTCCCTGATCAGAACACTACCCTTCTGTAATGTAATTAAATATTTTCTTGCTTTCCCCTCCAGATCTCTGGAGGAAAAGACTGTTATTTATTCATTCATTATTATATCTTCACCCTTTAGCCAAGTACCTGGCATACAAGTAGATGTTGATAAATGTTTAAGGGAAAAGGTAAGAAAATAAAAAGGGGAGGGAGCGGGGAGAATGACAGCAACACATACACAGTAACATGGGCAGAACTGTGGTCCTTCAAATTCATATAATGAAGCCCTAACTCCCAGGACCACAGAAAGTGACTTTATATGGAGAAAAGGCCTTTAAAGTGGTGATTAAGGTAAAATGAGGTCATTAGGTTGGGGCCCTAACCCCATGTGCCTGGTGTCCTTATAAAAGGAGGAAATTTGGACACACAGAGAGATATCAGAGATGCATGCAGATAGATGAAAGGCCGTGTGAGGACACAGGAAGAAGGTGTCTGTCCACAAGTCAAGGAGAAAAGTTTCAGGAGAACCTACTGAGGCCTTGATCTTGGACCTGTAGTCTCCAGAACTAGGAGAAAGTAAATTTCTATGGTTTAAGTCACCCAGTTTCTGGCATTTTGCTATAGCAGCCCTCACAAGCTAATACACAGTCCGAGAAAAAATAATACAGAGGGTTAGAGCATATAGGAGGGAAGATGGCTCGGTTCGAGCCTAAGTGTAGCACATAAGAGGCATGTGGAAGATTCAGTTGTCCTGGCAAGTATGTCACAACTGAGGAAAAAAACCTGATTCTTCATTTTTCATTCAGAACAAAGAGAAGAGGGTGATTTTAAATTAAAACCTCTGTTCTCTAGATTATAATGTGAACATATAATTAAATTTGATTTTGATTGGGTAAGGCTCTCTCAGTTATAATTCTCATGGATTTAAGTCATAAACTATAATGGATTTACATGGTGTGAGAATTTAGTCTGATTATAATAAGCCACTCAAGCTTAAGGAGGCACATGCATTCACAGCAATATTACATTGTTGGGACTGCTGAGAAATCTCTATAATTTTTAGTCTGCTTATAAAGTTGGATGGAATTCTATGATTTAGTATTTCCCTCTTCTCTACTGGGTTAGTTTGTTTCAAAGAGATGTTTTCCTTAGAACATGAAATTTGACACACTGACACACTCAATGGCATTATGAGAAAGGAAAAATTGATCACAGGACATGTGGTTCTGTTGTGGTTCTGTTTCATCTCACATTGTGGTCATATTTTTGTGTTAAAAATTATATGTCAGCTTTGACAAACTGTTCATTTCCCTTCATATTTTGGGTAAGTCAATATATCTAGGACAGTACATAAATCATTAAGTGAGATCAAATAATGTCTGGTTTTCATCTCAAAATATGATTAAAATGTGTGAAATTATATTCTGTCTATATCATGATAGCTATGATCAGGAGACTACATGGTTAATTTCCCTGACAGACTATAAAATCACCCAGCCAGGAATGGTGAAAGCTGTTAATCAGGAAGATAACCTTTGAAAGCCTTGCTCCTTTCATAATGGTTGCTAGTTAAATATGAACATCTGGGAAATCATTATGAATTCATGGTGCATAAATCTATTGCCCTATGTATAGTACCCCTTTTTATCACAGACTTTCCATAATAAGAAAAGAATTAGTGTGTCAAAAATTTTTTTAACCATATACATATTTGATGTACCATTTATCAACAAAATTGACACTGCTCTTGGATGTCTATAATGCTGGCTATAAAATGGGGACAATAATATTTAGCTGAGAAATATCTAAAAGGCTTAATGTTATAGCAATGCTTTGAATTTGCTACTTCTTATGATGTTGTCTCAGAGGTTCACTTTGATACTTATCTCATGACATATGAAGTGAAGAAGGTAATGGGAACCCACTCCAGTATTCTTGCCTGGAGAATCCCAGGACAGAGGAGCCTGATGGGCTACAAGCCCATGGGGTCACAAAGAGTCAGACACAACTGAACTGACTGAGCACACACATGAAGAACAAGGGGAAAAAGTGGAAGCAGTAACAGATTTTCTTGGGCTCCAAAATCACTGAGGATGGTGACTGCAGCCATGAAATTAAAATATGCTTGCTCCTTGGAAGAAAAGCTATGACAAACCCAGATAGCATATTAAAAAGCAAAGAAATCACTTTGCCAACAAAGTTCCACATAGTCAAAGCTTCGTTTTTTCCAGCAGTCATATACGGATGTGAGAATTGGACCATAACGAAGGCGGAGCACCGAAGAACTGATACCTTTGAATTGTGGTGTTGGAGAAGACTCTTGAAAGAGTCCCTTGGACAGCAAGGAGACCAAACCAGTCAATCCTAAAGGAAATCAACCCTGAATATTCACTGGAAGGACTGATGCTGAAGCTGAAACTCCAGTACTTTGGCCACCTGATGAGAAGAGCTGACTCACTGGAAAATGCTGGGAAAGATTGAAGGCAAAGGAGAAGAGGGAGGCAGAGGATGAGATGATTAAATAGCATCACTGACTCAATGGACATGAATCTGAGCAAAGTCTGGGAGATAGTGAAAGACAGGGAAGCCCGACATGCTGCAGTCCATGGAGTCACAGAGCTGAACACAGCTTAGCGACTGAACAACAGCAACATAATGAAGTAAATTCAGGGAAATGGCCTTTTGTTTTACACATACATAACATAGGTGTGATAAACTTACGTGGTTTCCTCAAGCCAGTCTTTATTCTTCTAATGGTTTTTACTTTCAATATCTATACCAAAGGGCACATACACTATTCAGTGAAGAGATTTTTCCTAGACTTCTTATAGATACAAATGCCAAAGGCCTATGTTACTTATGAAAAGTGAAAAGCCAAAGAGGGTCATATAATTTTCTGTGATCCAAAAATCTGCAAGCAATAAATGCTGGAGAGGGTGTGGAGAAAAGGGAACCCTCCTACACTGTTGGTGGGAATGCAAACTAGTACAGCCACTATGGAGAACAGTGTGGAGATTCCTTAAAAAATTGCAAATAGAACTCCCTTATGACCCAGTAATCCCACTGCTGGGCATACACACCGAGGAAACCAGAATTGAAAGAGACACATGTACCCCGATGTTCATCGCAGCACTGTTTATAATAGCCAGGACATGGAAACAACCTAGATGTCCATCAGCAGATGAATGGATAAGAAAGCTGTGGTACATATACACAATGGAGTATTATTCAGCCATTAAAAAGAATTCATTTGATTCAGTTCTGATGAGATGGATGAAACTGGAGCCGATTATACAGAGTGAAGTAAGCCAGAAAGAAAAACACCAATACAGTATACTAACACATATGTATGGAATTTAGAAAGATGGCAATGACGACCCTGTATGCAAGACAGGAAAAAAGACACAGCTGTGTATAACGGACTTTTGGACTCAGAGGGAGAGGGAGAGGGTGGGATGATTTGGGAGAATGGCATTCTATCATGTATACTATCATGTAAGAATTAAATCGCTAGTCTATGTCTGACGCAGGATACAGCATGCTTGGGGCTGGTGCATGGGGATGACCCACAGAGATGTTATGGGGAGGGAGGTGGGAGGGGGGTTCATGTTTGGGAACACATGTAAGAATTAAAGATTTTAAAATTAAAAAAATAAAAAACTATTAAAAAAAAAAACTCAATAAAGATTCTCCCACCTAAAAAAAAACTTGATTATCGATGCCAGAAGATTTTGAGAGACAATTCTCATGCCATTTGAAAAGGAACACTGAATTTTACACAATAGGAAACAATGAACAGATTACAGCTCTGCCTAATGGTGTTAAGGCACTAAAATTCTTCTGTTATAAATCTTAATTTGCTGAAGCATATAACTAGAACAGACCCTAATTCCAAATGAAACTTAATTGAAAGTTGTTTTTAAAAACATGGTAGGAGAGACTTCTCTTTTTAGTGTTGCCAAACAGAACTGACTCTGGACATTTCTTCACTGTCCTGTTAGTCAAGTTAGACCAAAATGAGAACCAGTCCTGTTGTTTTCTAACCCAACAGCTTAAATAAAATTTAAAATCTGGATTCTTTATTAAAATACATGAAAAAGGGCTTTTTAAAAGCTTGGCATTAAGGTATACATATTTATCCACCATAGTAAGTAACATACATATGTATAATATAACCCACGGACAAAATAATAGTATGCCTCTGTCTTTTATACTTGTGGATAAGGCAATTTCATTCCTTACAATAAGCTTTATTCTATTAAATTTTTTTTTTCATTTGCTCAGTCATGTTTGACTCCCTGCAACCCCATGGATTGCAGCACGGCAGGCTTCCCTGTCCTTCACTAACTCCTGGAGTTTGCTCAGATTCATGTCCATTGAGTCAGTGATGTGATCCAACCATCTCATCCTCTGTTGCCCTCCCCCCCGCCACCTGTCCTCCTGATAAAAAATTATTTCAATACATCAATATGAAAAAAATCATAGTTAAAACATAAGGCTAAAATACTATGTAAATTAGGTCAGAAAATTTTACTAGAGACCCTTGTAACATGTCATTGAAAACTGTAACTGAATAAATATTTATGTAATTGGTTTGTTACTCATCTCCTTCATTAGACTATAAATAAGGGTGCCGAAGTACTTGTTTTGAGGAATCACTGTTTACCTAGGGAGAGAGAAGAAAGGCAAGTAAGAACTAATATTTATTGTCTACCTACTACAGGTCAGCTCCTGTGCTATAGAAGCTTTATTTCTTTTAATACTAACAACAGCTTTGGACAGAAAGTATCAGAGTCTCCATTAAACAGCTGAAAAACTGAGATAAAAGAGATTAAGAGACCTTCTTCACAAGCAGAGCTAGGTCTAGGACTAGATCCCAACCCTGTACATTTTCCATGTGGCCACAGTGTAACCTTAAGGAAAGCAAAGATAAGCCTTTTATAAAGGACTGACTTTTGTTTTTATAAAACAGAAAACCAGTACTTTCTCTAGCCACCAACCAGTGGTTCATAAGCTTGACTGCTCATCTGAATTATCTGAGGAGCATTTAAAACATATCTGGGCTCCACAGCCAGAGACTCTGATTCAGAAGGTTTGGGGCAGGCATTTCTATTTTTAAAAAATCTCTGGAAGTGAATTTGATGCTTTTTCAGGCTTAAAGTTCTGTTCTTTTCCAAGCCTACCAAACGTCCTTTCCCTACCCTTTCCAAATAAACATCTTTCTGGTTGAAAGGGGAAGATTAAGAGTACATCTAACATCTACTGTACTCAAGTTCCAGGCATTGTGTAAAAGGGTTTCATATCTATTGCTTGCTGTTGTAGAGTTGCTAAGTTTGCAACCCCATGAACTATAGCACACCAGGCTTCTCTGTCCGTGGGATTTTCCAGGCAAGAATATTGGAGTGGGTTGCCATTTCCTTTTCCAGGGAATCTTCCCGATTCAGCGATCAAACCTACATCTCCTGCATTGACAGGCAGATTCTTTACTGCTGAGCCCCCAGGGAAGCCCTCTCCTAACAATTAGTAAAGCTTTCTTACTAGGTTAATTTTGTCTAACTTCACCTTCCCTGCAAAGGAGTTCGCTCTCCAGAAGTTCTTCCTGTAAATTGTCTTCTGGCTGATCAGTTGCACCAGTCCAACAGGCATACCAGACTGTTGGCTATGGGCCTGGCTTAGGCCCAGACTAGGGACCACCGTGATACCGATGTCAACATGAACAGTTCGAAAAGTATGCGGTAAGAAAAGAAGATGATTGGCGTGGTAAAGGAGCACAATACCTCTGCTCTGCCTTCTTCTACATCTCATACCCGGAACATGAGCTAATCACATCCCTGAATAAACATCTTACTGAACACACACACAGAAAATCTTTCATCTGGAGGAAAAATTCTAAATCCACAACAGAACTATGTCCCCAGAACACTGGTCTACTGAAAACAAACCTGGGAGAGCTGTAGGAAGGGGCAGGATATCAGAAACCAAGAATCTATGTGAATACCAGTTTTTACTAACTTATCAGACAGTCCTGGAGTTTCGGCTTTTTTTCTGACTTTATTAGGAAATGTACAAATTTTTTTCGGGCCAAGTCATCCTATTCCTGAGGCAGCCTTTTCTAGTTCAGATCTTAACCCTGGCTATTCTATTTCCTTGACCCAACTTCCAGTGATATTGGCTTTTAGGGAACAGAGTGGATGGAACTGAAGGTTAGGAGCAGTGACAGAGGAAGGATTATAAAGTAATTGTGTTTGCTACTGTGATCTTGCCTTGTTTGCTGGTTTGTGGGTCTTAAAATTTGTGGACTTAACCTTTTAGATGATGTAGAACCACTGGTGGTTTTTGAGAAGGGTGATAAAATGAAATTGTCTGCCCGTAGTGGGTAATCTGTATTAATGAAGGAAGATGTGGAAACAGGTTATTGTTAGGATACAATGGAAGAAAAAGGTGACAGAACTTTTAAAGTAATGTTTTAAATGGAAGATGTATATATGCCAGCAATAGAAATGCAGCTATCAGAACAGCGAATAATTTTGGAGAGAATAAAATGGACTAAACTTGGGATAAAACCCATTTCAGATAATGGTGTTTGAAATAGCTACTGATACAAAACTGGAGCTTAATAGAGATGATATAAAGATAAATAGAGAGAAAAAGAGTTAAATTGTTGCACGGGGTCACATTACCAAAGAAAAGAACATAGAGAACTGAACACCAAGAACCAAATAAACCCTGGCAACACCCACAGTTACCAGAATGGAAAGTGAAAAAAGGAGATTCGGACTTTAGTCAAAAAGCGGACATTAAAGAGTGACTCCCATTAAACAAATCAAGAAGCGGTTAACTGTTGCTTTGCTTTTACCCTGGAGTAAAGGCTCAAACAAGCTCCGGCATGCTCTCTTCACTGGCTGGTACTATACCAGAACATCACCCGAATGCTGTCTTTGAAAATTCATCTTCAAATGGGGATTTTTATACTTCATTATTTAAATTTCCCCAAAATGAGTCCTATGCACTCTCACCTTGGGCTGAAACAAAATTGTATTTATCAACACGTTAAAAATGTGCACAGTAGGACAGGCAGTGCCTGAAATATGAGGGCTTAATAAACGTGTTAAAGGAATAATTGAGAGACAGAATGTGCAAAACTACAATGCAGCACAAACTGGGTCTAGAAACCAGAACATGGAACAAAATTCCACGCGGCCATAATACTGTAGAAGTGCCAGATAGATGAAACGAGAAGGACCGAATAGATCTTCTAAGCAAACCCACTCTGATCCAATAAAGATTTAGCAGGGGTGTTGAATATCCATGACACAAAAAACTGTGCCCTGTGGACAATGCAGGTTAAACCTGGGCCAATGTTGCTATGCGTGCGTGCTTAGTCACTCAGCCGTGTCGGACTCTTTGCAACCGCCCTTCTCCGTCCACAGAAATTTCCAAACAAGAATACTGGAGTGGGGACCCATTTCCTTCTCCAGGGGGTCTTCCCGATGTAGGGATCAAACCTGTGTCTCCTGCATTAGCAGGCAGATTCTTTACCACTGAGCCACCTGGGAAGTCCATAATGTTGCTATGCTATAACTTAAAACCCAAGCTTTGAATGAGTTATTTTCAGCATGTTACTGCTAGGAAACAGGATACTGAGCCCTTTAGGCTCAGTACTGGGCAAGCCTTTTTAAAGGTACTGACTGGGCTCTGAATACATCTAGAGAGGATTTGGAAGGGATCCTGAGGACACTGATCAAAGAGATTAGAGGAATAAAAAATGATAAGAAAATTGACCCCAAACAGAAAGACAAATAAATGTGGTTTATTTAACCTAAGAAAGAGAAGGCTGAAAAGCAAGTAACAGCCTTCAAGTATTTTGCCAATGTGGTGAGCAGCTGTTCCATTTCCCTGTAGGCAGGACAGGAGAGAATGAACTTCCACAGAGAAGGAAAGCAGGCTGCAACCCTGGCCTTCCCCTAAGAGCTTCCTTCCTGCAGGAACTGCGGTATACTATTTGAGAGGACCCTAACAGGCTGTGGCATTTCTCTTTCTCTGGTCTTTCTTTAGCATGAATGTGCAGTTATATATCTGAACAACTGTCCAGGGGAAGGGGAGAAAAATCTATAAACAGGCAAGTCTTTTCCTAGCTTTATAGTTCTCAAAATCATCCCATATACACAGCCATCAGGAAATGCAAGAAGAAATCTTCTTGAGATTCTTACGAGGGTGAATTCTGAACCTTAAATCATAAAAATAGTTTTTAAAGAAAAATTTCCTGCTGTTTAGCTACACGTCTGCTTGGTGTATGTCCCATTGTGCCACTCAGAAAATTACTTTGTCCGGTTATCTATATTCCTAGCCAAGGATAAAAGGACACCCCACTTGACATTAGTCCACAAAACAAGATGTTTGTAGACTTTTTGAAAATAAGTTACAACTCTTCTGTAAAGAATTATTCAAATGTCAGTGTAAGCCTATAAAGCAAAGTGACTACATGGTGGCCTTTTTATTACTGTCCTGTTCCAATTCTTTACTCTTTTGAACGTAAAAGATCACTTTACATCAGGTTCCAAGCTCAGGAACATTCGGCTTCAGTCCATCCTTCGCTTTGAGTTTAGAAAATTACAAGGAACAAAAAGAAAGAAGACTCCCTTCTCTTTCTTGGATTCCAGAATTTCAGATTCATGAGTCATTAGACTTTTTGGATCACAGACTTAGTTTAAAAAGAAGTCAAGGGAAGTCCTTTGTAGCTATTGTGATTCTGAAGGCAAGCGTGGTTTCAGAATTACCTGCAGAATAGAAGAATTACTGTTCAAATTATAAATTCACCACTTCCTCCCTCACTATTGAGCCAGGACAATACATAAGAGGAATGGGTGCATGGCAGGCTCATATCTCATTCAACCTGCACTTGCCTGCTAGATGGATGTCACTTGGGGGCTATGGTCACTCAGCTGTACTTTGGAACAATGCTCTATCCTGGTTGAATAGCAGCTTCCTGAGATGTGCTAATCTTGCAATAATTTCTATTTGGCTTTGGCCCTGGTTTCTGTTTCAGCTTTTAAAATTCTATCTTCTGGTAATTTTTGGCCATATATTATTTCTTCAAACTGATTAATTATAACATTAACAAGGTCTCTTGGCTTCTGTCCTCTTTCTTTGGTTTTAGGAAGTGTCTCTGAGGGTTTTCTGGGCCCTGTTCTATCTGTGCTGTAAAATAGAACCTCAACTGGTCTGTTTCATATATGTGTTGTAATCTTTAAAAATTTTTATGTATTTGAGGCTCAATTTAGCAACAGAAAAACTTGCTTACTTTAATACCAAGATCAAATAGTTTAAGTAGTGTACAGTATATAGTATAATATACAACTATTGAATTGATGCCTTTGAGCTGGGGTGCTAGAGAAGACTTCTGAGAGTCCCTTGGACAGGAAGAAGATCAAACCAGTCAATCTTCAGGAAAATTAACCCTGAGTGCTCGTTGGAAGAACTGATGCTAAAGCTGAAACTCCAGTATTTTGGTCATCTGATGAGCACAGCTGACTCACTGGAAAAGCCCCTGATGCTGGAAAAGGTTGAGGGCAGAAGGAGAAGAGGGCATCAGAGGATGAGATGGCTGGAGGGCATCACCAATGAATGGACATGAACTTGGGCAAACTCCAGGAGATGGTGAGACAGAAAGGCCTGGCGTGCTACAGTCCATGGGGTCACAAGGAGTCAGACATGACTGGGCAACAGAACAACAACAGTATAGAGTAACTATTTAATATTTGTGGAATAGATGTGTGAACAAACGACCTATGTCACAGTCAAGCTGCTGGCAATTTTCTGTTTTATAGAGTAGACCTGCTGGGCAAAATAACTTTACTCTGTTACCTATCTTCTTAGGCGATTGTTAAAGAACACCCTATTATCTATTAGCTATTGAAATTCATTGAAATTAAACAAAATTTAAAATTCAGTTCCTCAGTCACACTATGTCAAGGGCTCAAGAGCCAAACATGGCTGGTTTCAACCACATTAGACAGTGGAGATACAGAACACTTCTATCACCACAGAAAGTACTGTTGAATAGTACCGGATTAGACCACTTTCACATTTATCAGTACAATACTGGCTGTCCACATATTCTTGTGCCAAACACTGGGTGCATCTAACTTTTCAGTCCACTTCAAGTATGAAAATTCCTTGCTCTAGTCTAAAGCAGATCATACCACAGTTTATTTCCCCAATCTGGCAACACAATAGCAAGGAATATCTAAATGACCCAGGCTGCTCTGTGTGTGCATGCACGTGCGTATGTGTTTATATGTGTGGGTGTGTATATGACAGATACTAGAACCAAATATTTAATTAATAACTAAATAGGTAATCTTTTCATTCTACATCCCAACCCGAATTCCCTGCTGGTCATCGCTGATATGAAATATATTATACAGAACAGGAGCAAATCTGTGAACCTCTCCTCACAACACAAAACTTTCTCCACATTTATAAAGAGCATAAGACAGCCCTAAATGACTACATGGAGAGCACCTAAATAATAAAACAGTTCAGATGGCTGAATCCATGGCAATGCAGAAAGGCATTCAAGGCTAAGAGGAGAGTATTTTCCCTCAACAGGTTTTTAGCAGGCCTCATTTTTATTTTTAATTTTTATTTATTTTAATACAGAACTATATTCACAAATAATGCTCCATGAATTTGCAGTATCTATCTATATCTATATATACTCATCTACTTAATAGTATTCAAATTGATCCTGTGGTGAAGAAAATGATCCTAAGGCTTTGAGGTCCCTAAATCCTACTAAATGAGATACTCAGGTTTGCTATTAAGATTTTACAATATTCAGCAACAAAGAAGAATAAATCAGTTCAAGTTGGTGGTAAAGAATATTACTTTTTATTTATTTGACTAGAGTTCTGCTGTTGGGTACAACTAGGCTAGTAAAAACATTATATGGCCTGGTATATTTCATGGCAAATAGAAAGGGAAAAAGTGGAAGCAGTGATAGATTTTATTTTCTTAGGCTCTAAAATCATGGTGGATGGTGACTGCAGCCATGAAATTAAAAGATATTTGCTCCTTGGAAGGAAAGCTATAACAAACCTAAAAGCATATCAAAAAGCAGAGACATCACTTTGCTGACAAAGATCTGTATAGTCAAAGCTATGATTTTTCTAGTCATAATGTACAGACATAAGAGTTGAACCATAAAGAAGGCTGATCCCTGAAGAACTGATGACTTTGATTTGTGGTGCTGGAGAAGACTCTTGAGAGTCCCTTGGACTGCAAAGAGATCAAACCACTCAATCCTAAAGGAAATCAACTCTGAACATTCATTGGAAGGACTAGTGCTGACGCTGAAGCTCAAATACTCCAATGCGTTTCTCTTCTCTAAGTAGGTTGCTTTTCCGTTTTGTTGATGGTTTCCTTCACTGTGCAGAATTTATGTAGCTTGATTAGAGTCCCATTTGTTTATTCTTGCTTTCGTTTCCCTTGTCTTTGGAATCAGATCCACAAAAACATAGCTAAGACTGATGTCAGTAAGGTTACTGCTTATTTTATTTTCTAGAAATTTTATGGCTTCAGGCCTTACATCCAAATATTGAAGCCATTTTGAGTTAATTTTTGTGTATGGTTAAAGACAGTGGTTCTGTTTCATTCTTTTGCATGTGGCTGTCTAGTTTTTCCAATGAAGTTTATTGAAGAGACTATACTTTCTCCACTGTATGTTCAGTGCTCCTTTGATATAAATTAATTGTCCATATATGTGTGGGTTTATTTTTGAGCTGTCAGTTCTGTTCCACTGATGCGTGTGTCTTTTTTTGGGCCAGTACCACATTGTTTTGATCACTACAGCTTGATAGTATGGCTTGAAATTAGGGAGCATGATACCTCCAGCTTTGTTTTTCTTTCTCAAGATTGTTTTGGCTGTTTGAGATCTTTTGACATTCCATACAAATTTTAGAATTATTTGTTCTAGTTCTGTGAAATACATCATTAGAATTTTGAAGAGATGCATTGAATCTGTAGATTTGGATAGTAAAAACATTTTAACAACATTGCCTTTTCCAATACATGAACATGAAATATCTTTCCATTTATATGTGTCTTCGATTCATTTCATCAGTGTCTTTATAGTTTTCAGAGTACAAGTCTTTTACCTCCTTGGTTCAATTTATTCCTAAGTATTTTAAATGGCTTGATTTCTGTTTCTAATAATAATTAGTGTCTAGAAATGCCATAGACTTCAGCATATTGATTTGGTATTCTGCAGCATTATTGAGCTCATTTATTAGTGATAGTAATGGAGTCTGTAGGGTTTCTTTAGGGTTTCAGTGGAGTCTTTCAGGTTTTTGTACACCATATCATGTCATCTGCAAACAGTTAGTTTTACTTCTTCTTTTACAATTTGGATGACTTTTATTTCTTTTTCTTGCCTAAATGCTATGGCTAGGACATCCAAAACTATGTTGAAAGGAAGCGGTGAAACTGAGCATTCTTATTTTGTTCCTGATATTAGAAGAAAAGCTTTCAGCTTTTTACTGTTGAGTATGATGCTAGCTATGGGTTTGTCATATATGGACTTTTATTATGTTGAAGTACAATACATCTGTTCCCACTTTGTTGAGAGTCTTTATCATAAGTGGATGTTGAATTTTCTCAGATGCTCTTTCTTTACCTATTGAGATGATCATACAATTTTTATCCTTCATTTTGTTAATATATTGTATTGATTGATTTGAAGATGCTGAACCATCCTGTACACCTGGAATAAATCTCACTTGACTGTAAGCTATGATCCTTTCAATATATCAATGGATTCAGCTTTTTCATATTTTGTAAATGTTTCCAATTTTCTTTATTTTTGTTATTTTCATTGTATACTTGTCTGATATTGATATTAGAGTAATTCTGGCCATATAAAATATGTTTGGAAAGTTTTCCTCCTCTTTGATTTTTTAAAAGAGTTTGAGGATAGCTATTAAATCTTCTTTGAATGTTTTGTAGAATTTGTCAGTGAAACTGTATGGTCCTGGGCTTGTGTTTGCAGAGGGATTTTTAAATTTTGTTTCAACCTCCTTGTAAGTAATTGGTCTATTCTGATTTTCTGGTTCCTCAATATTCAGTCTTGGAAGATTGTATGATACTAGGAATTTGTCCATTTTTTCTAAGTTGTTCAATATGGTGATGTATAGTTATCTTCAGTAGTTTCTTAAGATCTTTTGTATTTCTGTGGTATCAGTTTTAATTTGTCATCCATTCCTGATTTTATTTGAGTCCCCTCTCTTTTTTTCTGGGTTAATCTAGTAACAGATTTGTTGATTAATTCTTGTTTAATCTTTTCAAAGAAACAATTCTTAATTTTATTGATCTTCTGTTGTTTTAGTCTCTATTTCATTTATTGTCTCTTGATCTTTATTATTTCCTTCCTTCTACTAATTTTTGGCTTTGCTCGCTCTACATTTTCAAATTTTTTCAATGCAAACTTAGATGATTCATTTGGGATTTTTCTTATTTCTTGAGGTAGGCCTCATTGCTACCAAATTCTCTCCTGGAATCATTTTTACTGCATCTTATGGCTTTTGGTATGTCATATTTCTATTTTCATTTGTCTCTAGGTGTTTTTTCTTTCTTCAATGACTGATTGGTTTTTTAGTGGCCTGTTGTTTAATCTCCACATTTTAGTGGGGCTTTTCCCCCTTTTTTTCTTGTGATTGATTTCTAGTTTCATATCATCATGGTTGATATGATTTCAATCTTCTTAAAATATACTGATCAATTGCAGGAATAATATCCATGTAAATATTATGTGAGGGTAAAATAATATAAAAATATCATAATAGTGTTTTCCTACAGTTACTGCTCAATAAACAGCTGCTGATGTTATTTATTACTGTAAGTATTATTACTATACCATTCTAGTAGACAGAAGTAAAGAGAGAGGAGTAAGCATAAATTTATAAAGTGTATTAGTTGGTGTGCAGGGTGAGAGGAGGTAAGTGAAAAGGGCAGAAATGAAGCTAGCTTGACTGAAACCAACAGGATTAGGTAAATAAAATGTTAAGTTTCTATGATTTAGAAAAAAACTACCAACTCAGCATAGTACTTATGGTTGATTCACACTGATCAGAAATTTTCAGTTACATAAATTTTTCATCAATAAAATTGAGAAATTAAAATATATTGATGATCTTCTATGTATATACAAATTTCTTACCAAGTACATCTATAAGACTCTTCATAGGGACATTATTTGTAATAGCACCAACTGGAAAACTACTTCAATATTCATCAACAGTGAAATAGATAAAGTATGCTATATCTCCACAATGTAATGCTACACATTAGTTAGAAAAAAATGATTTTAACCACATGTATCAGTAACTCTCACAGATAATGGTAAGTGAATGAAGCTAAATACATGTAACAGCACATGCTGTTTCATTTTATTTAAAAGAAGCACATAACAGGCAAATGAAAAATCTAGAATCCAGGATAACAGCTACTGGGAAGATGGAAGAGTTAGTGACTCTAAGGGAATGCAAGTGAGGCTTCTCAGAGAACTAATGTGCCCTGTTTCTTAAAGGAGTGCTGTGTTCCTTCAAGGAAGGGTGTATGTTCCCTTTATAAATTCTTCAAGATTTATACTTAACACGTGTATTTTTCTAGATGTATATCTCAATAAAAGTTTTTTTTTTTCCTTAAGGCAAGAAAAAAGATGGTGTTGATGATGACAATTTTATACCTGAACTCTTTCCAAATTTAGTCCCAGGAAACTCTGGGACAAAGGAAGAAGGCTGTACTAGTTGAATCACTTGAGAGTTTCAGCAGTAGAAAAATGTAACTGATACTCAAGAAATGGCTGATGAAGCAGAACTGTATGAAAACAATTTATATATTAAATGAATTCAAAACAAGCATCAGATGCCTTTACTTACTCTTATGTGACTCTAACTGGAAAAAAATTTATCACTGGAAATTAACCTGTGACTCTCACAATTAATGGAAGTGTCTGGCATCCACATAGGGCAAGACTGCCTCTGAGCCCAGAAGTTTGCTGATTTTGAAATAGATTTTAAGAAAGAACTTTATTTAAAAGAGTTGACTAGAAACAGCTGCACTTTGTTGTCAGAATAAAAATCCACAAGTATTCTAAGACTTTAAAAAATACAACAAACAATGTGGTGACCTCATTAACCCTTAGAAAAGACATTTCTGCCATGGCTATATTTGATCATCATTTCTCTCTCCTCAAAACCTCTTGTAATACCTGTCTTCAAAGATGCTTCCAGAAAAGTCTACAGAAAGCAGAACTTGAAAGAACAAAATACTCTTTCAGTCCTAGTGAAAATCATGACTAGTAAAATCTGATTTTTTTTCTCTTTTTAAAAAATAAGTTTTGAGCATATTCAGTTGCAGTTTTATCCTTAATAGGGCTTAAATATGGGTTGAGGCATTAAAAAAAAAAACAAGATAGAAAAATTGAGAAAGATTTAGGAGATAGTTTTAGACATTATCCTGTCATTTCCTTTGTTTTTGACATGAAGGAATCTACTTAACATATGTGGCTGTTGACTTAGGTTACTTAGGGAAATTATAACATTGTCCTGTTAAAAAATGTTTAAGAAAAAAAAGGTAACTGGCCCTTTTTAATTATTTGGAATTACTTTTCCCCAAAAGGAGGTGGTCAAATAGGGTATCTTCCATATTTACAACTTCATTTTGTTCTCTACTTCCATAAACAATATTGAGAGTATCTGTTTAATGGGGTGACACATTCTGTGCCCGCCAGCAAATGTAAGCTCTAAACCATAGTGAAAGTAAATATAGTTTCAAGAGATTTAGAAATTGTTTCTACAAAGACTAAGTGAGGTAGACAGTTGATAAATTAAAAATCAAAGGCAGGCAAAAAATACCTCTAATGTTTAAGAGGGAGAAAAAGAAGACCTCAGGTTAGCTGTTTTCTTATTATCTGCAAAACTGTGTGACTGTGTGAGTCTTGACTATACTTTGTGTAGGTAGAAGTTCAAATGCCTTCTTGTTGAATAACAACACTACCTTATAGTTTAAGAATTTTACAAAATTCTCTCACAGCACTCACATTTCATACTACATATTAAAAATACTAGGAAAAATAAAAATACTAGGAATTGGGAGGATAGGACAATATCAATTAAGGTGACCAAGGAGAATTCAGAAAACCACAGTATTAACTCTAATCTGAAAACTCTTTAGAGACCATGACTCCAAATTCATCACACTTCAAAATAAAGTACAGAACCCAGAGGTTTGAAATGAGAGCTTTTCCATGCAACAGAGTGGCCACACAAAATCCTCTCTCCAGAGAGAAACTTGGTCTCTTCTCTCCAGAACCCTCCAGTCACTACAGTATAAAGCTCATCCAGCAGGGGTGCCATCTGCTTTTCCATCACATTATCCCCAGCATCGAGGGCAACATCTAGAACTATAATGGTTACTCAAGTAAAATGTGTTGAATGAATTACCCTCTATAAAGAACTTTCTTTTTAACATTAACACAGCTAACACTTTTTTGAATCTAATTTCCTGTTCATAACTTTGGTGCTAATATAACATACTCAAAAATTGAAGTCATTCAAAATTAAGATTTTGAAGTAAATTTGTATTTACCTTTAAATGCCCATTAAACTATTATAATGTATCAAATGTTCATAATCTAATTTTTCAATCTTCACATTCATTTATTCTATCAATAGATTTTTTTTTAAACACAACTTATGGACAACATAATGCTATTATTTTAACAATATAAGCCACAAACTAACAAAGATGAGTTAAATTAAATACTTTCTACCAGAATAAAGTCAATATAATTTTAAATGTAAAGTTTATGGTTGTGTAAAAAGCATTCCAAGTAATTATCTGGTTTACAAAATATATATTTTTTCCTAATCTGTGAAGTCTTTCTTTGTTAACAACATGTTTTTACTAATAAAAGATGTAATTTTTAAAAAATGCTTATGGAACTACTATGCTTGGCTCTGCTATCATGACTACTGAGAAACTACAAGATCACATATTCCTCCAAAACTCAACAACAAGCATTTCATAAGCTACTATGGAGGCTATTTGGAATAGCAACTGTCTTCAGGTTCAAGTGAAAATTTTCCAAAACAAGGCATCCACTCTCTGACTACTGGATGTGTTAACAGTGAAGTATTACATTTTGTCAACAAACATGTCAGAACTAACAGATACAGAAAGTTATGTTGTTTCAAAAGTGATATTGCTATATCAAGGTTATTACTAATGTAAATATTTTGAAAAGTACCCTTCTAGAATTGCTTTTAGAGAACACAGATCATTCTTTTGAATATCTGCAAGGATAGCAAATCTTTTGTCTTTGAAAGTGGAAAAAATAATTTTAGAGGAGTCAAAAAGTATTCAGGCCATGGCTAGAGAATAGGTGTGTGTCTAGAAGAACATGTGGCTGCAACAGCAATTTGAAGAATTTTTCCAGGGTGGCTCCAAATTCTTAAATCCATTCTTATGCAGTTTCAAAAAATACTTTGTTCTACCATTATTTGAAAGAATTGACTAGAACTTTATTTAAAAGAATTTTCCAAAAGCTTCAAAAAATATTTGGAGAACTGTGGAATAAGTGCAAATTTCCAGAGGAACTCTCTCAAGGACAACATACATTTTAAAAATAAGTTATATATAAATAACTTAAAAACCAAGTCTCATTACTTTATAAGCATGCCATATAGAGTTTCTTCATATGTCAAATCTAGATTAAGCAACGTGTATGCTAATTTGCTGGAAAGCAGGATAATTTCCTACTTTCATTCTGAAACCAAGTTTTAGAAACTACAGATTGCTCTCAGATGATCAGGAATCACACTCTCATATATTGTGGTCACTATAGGTCTCTTCTTACTGCATCTCGGAACAAGTTTGAAATCGAAATTCTAGAATATGGTTTCAATTTTAAAAATGCCACAATATAAGCCACAAACTAACAAAGAAGAGTTAAATTAGATACTTTGTACCAGAAAAAAGTCAATATAATTTTCAGTGTAAAGTTTATGGTTGTGCAAAAAGCATTCCAAGCAATTATCTGGTTTAAAAAATATAACTTTTTCCCTAATTTGTGCAGTTGGCACTTCTACCAGTTGTCACCTTTGCCAAGTGATAAAACTCCTGACTGTGAAAACTATAGTCTGAGTATTTCGATTACACAGAGAGGGAATATCTACACTGTGAGCAGTTTCAGAATGTACTATAAATCAATACACAAACTGAATTGTCTAACTGAAAGTTTTCTAAATTGCAGTTAAAAATTTAATACTTAAAAAAACCCCACAAAGCTACTTTGATAACAATTGAAAGGAACAAGTCTATGTACATGTCTTAACAATCATTTGCTTCATGTTGATTTTGGCAAATTACGGCTTTTCTCAATGAAAACAGATACTTCGCCATGTTCTGAAATTAAATCCTGAAACAGGATGAAATGTATCCTTGAATTCTCACATATCCTTTTTTATTAATATGTAGCATGTCATACAAATGACCCACTGTGGGTGTTTGACACATTCAACCCCTTTGGACTTCAACAAGTAGCAACAGAATAACAAGCATGTGAAACCTTCTATACTGTTCCAAGAACTAGTGTTGAGAACACACTGTACTATAATGCAACATAAATCAGGAAATCAGGTTGGGAAGATTATGTTTGCAAACAGAAAACAATCATAACCTTTTTTCAGCTTGAGAAAACAACTGACCCTAACAATGGCTCCTTCTTTAGCCTTACAATTTGTATATCTATATTCTGATCAAATCTGGGTGTAGGTCAAGTTGACCCCTGAGAAAAGAGGAAATATCCTTGTTGTTCAAACCAGTCAATTCTAAAGGAAATCAGTCCTAAATATTCATTAGAAGGACTGATGCTGAAGCTGAAACTCCAATACTTTGGCCACTTGATGCAAAGAACTGACTCATTGGAAAAGACCCTGATGCTGGGAAAGATTAAAGGCAGGAGGAGAAGGGGATGACAGAAGATGAGATGGTTGGATGGCATCACCAACTCAATGGACATGAGTTTGAGCAAGCTCTGGAAGTTGGTGATGGACAGGGAGGCCTGGCGTGCTGCAGTCCATGGGGTCACAGTCATACAAAACTGGGCGACTGAACTGAACTGATCCTTGTTGTGCCACTCCAGCCAACATATGGTATTAAGAACTTCCTGCATTTGATGTTTACTTGAGGATACCTTATGGAGAAAGAAACCTCAGTGGTGGAAGTGTCTATTTAGTGAGAGTGGAGATCTGAGCCCATAAGAGGGATAGGATAATTAAATGGAACCCTCCATGGCTCACTCCAAGGACATAATGAGGCATTTCTGAGGGTGGTGGTAGGGGGGCTAACCTGGGGAGAGACCCTTTTGCATTTTGCTTGGGGAACAAATCATGTAACTATCAAAGTCTTTTTCCACTGAGTTTCTGCTTAATTACAGTGAAAGTTGCTCAGTCGTGTTCAACTCTTTGCAACCCCATGGACTATATAGTCTATGGAATTCTCCAGGCCAGAATACTGGAGTGGGTAGCCTTTCCCTTCTCTATGGGATCTTCCCAATCCAGGAATAGAACCCAGGTCTCCTTCAGTGCAGGTGGATTCTTTACCAGCTGAGCCACAAGGAAAGCCCAAGAATATGCTAGAATGCACGGCCTATCCCTTCTCCAGTGGATATTCCCAACCCTGGAATCGAACCAGAGTCTCCTGCATTGCAGGTGGATTCTTCACCAACTGAGCTATCAGGGAAGCCCTGTTACAAGCTTTCATTAAAGATGGATTCCTGTGACATCAAAACTCAAAGGTACAATGAAAGGAGAGCCAGCACATCAGATTAATGCAGGTTCCTTTTATAGTTCCCCCCCTAAGTCCTTAAACATTAGCATCTTGGAATCGGCTCTGGAACTTAAGCTTAAAGCTATGTTTGAGCATGATTATTCTGTGTAGCAGGCACTGGAATTCTGGTGAGAATAGGAAGAAGTCCAAGGAGCCCAGCACGTGACTGGGAGTGAGAAGCATGGATCTCCTTGTTCTACTGTGCGCTCAGGTGCGCTTGAAAAAAATACACCCCTGTTTGCTTTCATTTCTTCATCTGTAAAAACAACACGTACGTCTTCTGGAGGGGGTGACATTCACAAATCCAGCACAAACGTTCCTCTGTCCATGTGCAGTCTTACTTGGTGTGACACCAATGACCTCACAGTGAGGCCTGGGTACGGGGCAGAAAAGGTTAAATGATTAATCTGCCAAATTCGATTGCTAGGAAGAGATGGGACAATTCCAGGCAGTATAAATCAGCTATGCATTTAGAAACTATTATCAGGAGCACTAGACAGCACTGCATGATGGTCTGCAAACCACAAGTGATGTCAAAGCTGCGAAGCTGCCGGGCTGCCAAAGGCGCAAGCACAATAATAGATGCTAAAATTACTGCTGAAAAAGCATATTTGATTACAGAGGGACCCAAGAGCAGTAAAGCCCTTGGAAGGCTTCCCTCTGAGTTTTACAAGAAATAAGATAAGCAGCATCTCCAACTGTAATCACAAAATATAATAAAAATGCTCTGAGCTCTCATAGGACTTGCAAGGACATCTCCCTTGAGTGATATAAAACCATTCCATTTCTAATACACAATGATGAAGACAAAGTTACCCCCACATTGAGGCAAAGTCTAGTTCATGATACAAGCAACTCCATGATCAGTCTTTTAAAACTGTGATTTTAAAAGAGACGGACTTATCCAAATTGACCCCAACCTGTGTGTTCCCACCTCTCTGCTCTTTCTCTTTATCCTCAAGTCTCAGTTATATAATTTTTTCGCTCAATATTTCCAGGCTAATTCCTCACAACATTTGATGAACTAATGTGGCTGCCAGCTTTCCTCCAATATCCACCGTCCCTCCATCTTCTACCCTGTCCCCCATTTTCATTCCCAGCTTCCAGTATTCCCACCCTAGGTCTTGCCCAAGGTCTCTCTCTTATCACTTGTGAAGTGGAAAATTCAGACACTAATAACTGTCCAAAAGAAAGAAAAACCCTACAAGTGAAGAAATGCATTACAGTAATTTAAAAAAAAAAAAAAAACCTTTTAAAATTGGTTTTTAACCAGTTTCCATCTTCTTCTGAAATATCTTAAAGGTCACTGCATATTTTTTCTTTATATATTTTAAAATTCAGATGGACCAGTAGGTCATTCAGCGGCTGCCTAGTACAATCCAAATTATATTTTTAAGAAATTGTATCTCATTAAAAAAAAACACATAGGAGATGAACAAATTTAAATGTCTCTGGAAAAGCAAATCTAAAATTCCCAAAGACATCTACTTAATAGAAATAATCAGTTAAAAAGTACTAATAACACACAAAAATGCTTTGTACATCTTATAAAATATTTGTAAATTAATCATAATAAGACGCAAGGCATGTCAACTGCGAAGATTGTGAATGGATTAAAATGACCACAGAAGGCATCTTAACAACTACAAGGTAATCTATGTAAGAACCAGTTCCTAATACAGGTCTTGGTGGCCAATTGATTATATGAAATCTGAATGACCAAAAAGGATTTAAAGTCCCTCAAATAAAATATATATTATTGAATATTTGTTTTGAGATACCATAAGAGTTTTGATTTTAATTAAAGTATGGAATATTTACAGTGTGACTACGGCAATAACATCTTATTCAAAATATCTATTTTCTGTTAAGTCTGAAAAATTTCAGGCAAAACAATCAGGGAAAAATCTGAAAAGATTTGTCTAACTATTTTGCTAGCAAACAAAAAGTTTCGACTTACAAGAATCTTTTCAAGGTTCTTCTGTATTCTGACAATCCAGAAATGAGTTCAACTGAAAATGTCAAGCATGGCATATAAATAAACAACTCTGAGAAGAATGGATGTTCTGTTTTGCTTTATTTTGAAATAACAAACAGCCATGGGTGCCTAAATGACACACACCACTCCACGAGACAGGGCTTCCATTCCTTAAGTACACTGACACGAATGGGGACTTTTCAGTCCTCCTTCATGATTTAAGTGGGAAATATCACCATGGAAAAGATAGTCATACAGAAGGCAGAATTTTATTTTGAGTTTAATTTTTTTTAAATAAAAATGTGAAGAAGAGCATGCTGTTTGTGATGTAAAGTGCAGAATGCAGAAATAACATTCCAGTCTTAGATCCTACACAATTCTGGAATAATCCCCACTTGGTAGGAACACTCCAGGGTGTGCTATCCTGGACAGCTCTACTTTGGGGGTTCTCTAGCATTAGCATTTCAACTGATAACGTCCTTTGAGCATCACCATCTAACTGTAAAAGCTCCCTTCTTAGCTAGGGCTATCCTTCCCAATTCACTGCTTCTCAAGCATTTCACAACATAATCTCTATTTTCAATGTATTAAACCACTAAGAAATAGAGGAAAACAATAGAATGGGAAAGACTAGAGATCTCTTCAAGAAAATTAGAGATACCGAGGGAACATTTCATGCAAAGAAGGGCACAATAAAGGACAGAAATGTTGTGGACCTAACAGAAGCAGAAGATATTAAGAAGAGGTGGCAAGAATACACAGAAGAACTATCCAAAAAAGATCTTAATAACCCAGATAACCATGATGGTATGATTACTCACCTAGAGCCAGATATCCTTGAATGTGAAGTCAAGCGGGCCTTAGGAAGCATCACTACGAACAAAGTTAGTGGAGGTGCCGCAAGGAGGTCAAGCCAGTTAATCCTAAAGAAAGTCAGTCCTGAATATTCATTGGAAGGACTGATGCTCAAGTTGAAGCTCCAAAGAGCCTCTTGATGAAAGTGAAAGAGAAGAGAAAAAGTTGGCTTAAAACTCAACACTCAGAAAACTAAGATCAGGGCATCTGGTCCCATCACTTCATGGCAAATAGATGGGGAAACAGTGGAAACAGTGGCAGACTCTATTTTCTTGGGCTCCAAAATCACTGCAGATGGTGACTGCAGCCATGAAACACTTGTTCCTTGGAAGAAACGTTATGACCAAACTAGACAACATGTTAAAAAGCAGAGACATTATTTTGCCAGCAAAGGTCCATCTAGTCAAAGCTATGGTTTTTCCAGTAGTCATGTATGGATGGAGAAGGAAATGGCAACCTACTCCAGTATTCTTGTCTAGAGAATCCCATGAACAGAGGAGCCTGGTGGGCTGCTGTCCATGGGGTCGCACAGAATCGGACGCGACTGAAGCAACTTCACATGCATGCATGCATTGGAGAAGGAAATGGCAACCCACTCTAGTATTCTTGCCTGGAGAATCCCAGGGACAGAGGAGCCTGGTTGATGCCATCAATGGGGTCGCACAGAGTCGGACACGACTGAAGCAACTGAGCAGCAGCAGCAGCATGTATGGATGTGAGAGTTGGACTATAAAGAAAGCTGAGCGCCGAAGAATTGATGCTTTTGAACTGTAGTGTTGGAAAAGACTCTTGAGATTCCCTTGGACTGTGAGATCCAACCAGTCACTCCTAAAGGAAATCAGTCCTGAATATTCATTGGAATGACTGACGTTGAAGCTGAAACTCCAATACTTTGGTCACCTGATGTGAAGAACTGACTCATTTGAAAAGACCCTGATGCTAGGAAAGATTGAAGGCGGGAGAAGGGGACGACAGAGGATGAGATGGTTGGATGGCATCACCAACTCAATGGACATGAGTGTGAGTAAACTCCAGGAGTTGGTGATGGACAGGGAGACCTGACGTGCTGCAGTCCATGGGGTCACAGAGAATCAGACGCTACTGAGTGGCTGAACTGAACGGAACTGCTGCAAAGAACTGACTCATTGGAAAAGACCCTGCCAGGCTCCTCTGTCCAAGGGTATTCTCTAGGCAATAATGCTGGAGTGGGTTACCATTTCCTTCTCCAGGGTATCTTCCTGACCCAGGAATCAAACTCTGGTGATTTGCTATGTTGCAGGCAGATTCTTTACCAACTGAGCTATGAAAGAAGCCCATTTTAGTTCCTAGAAACGTCATTTTGTCAATAACATCAGTTTTTGTAAGTTTCTGCCATAATATATCTATCTAAATCTACAGCTAATTAAAGGCAATATGAGATTTGCTGTTTCAGGTGGAAAACTATCCAAAAGGATACACTTTGACTAATTAGAATTTTTAAGTACAAAATTTCTTAACGGTAGTATTAATGAATGATAAAGTTAGCTAAGATGATCATTCTGGGGTATTTCAAAAATCTGAATCACTTATTCACTTGTTCAATAAATAATTATTAAATAAAAAATTTATGTGTATGGTCATGAGAAATGAAACACTGAAAATTTGGGAGTCATATTAAGAAAAAATCTATATGATAAGTATAATGCCATTGAATAATAAAAATGGATAATATATTTAATATTTATATATTTTAATGGTAGAAAAGTTCTTCAATTACTTCCACATTAAGAATAATAATGAAAATAAGTATATGTCTGTAGCATATTCATATTAACAGATGAAATTTCCTATTCACTTTTTATATACCTATTGTGAAGTCATTTGTAAACACAAAAGACTGTTTTGACAATGTTGTCTGGTCAGAACATTTCAAATTATTATAAAAGGAAAAAACATGCTTTGCTGATCTTTTTACCTACTTGAACCAGATATGAAAAGAATAAAATTCTAAAATAAAGAGTGGTGAATTTTAAAAACTCTCAACAGTTAAAGACAGAGTTCACTGATTTACGTTGAGAGCAATTAAGCAAAATAATTAATCATTGCCTTTGTTTTTATTGCAAATAGACAGTTTTTCTTACTTTTATGTTAGAAATAAAGAGTAAGTCAATGAACACCACCACTAAAGAAACTTCTGATAATTATCGCGGTTAAAATAGTTGATTATTGGCTTCACGTTAGGGATAAATAGAAATTTTATAATCTAATCCATGATTCAGAAAATTTATGCCATATGTCAATGATTAAACAAGAAATTATACTGGCAAAGAATGTTAAAATCTTAACATTTCTTAACTAGTCATAAACTTACTATTGAGCAGGCTAAATACAATTTCAGGATAATAAGTATTAGAAAATCCAACAATATTACTTCAAAGGCAACAAGAATTTTCAAACCATAAACTGATTTCTTACCGAGAACCAAGACAATGGTTAGACAACAGATGTACCATGTAAATGACAAGAAAAGAATTATGGACGGATTATGGTGGACCAACAACAGATGTCTAATAAATACTTATTGAACTAAATTTTTTGTATGTGTCTATGTTCATTAGTGTGTTAAGAATGAAAGTTTGAAGAGAAGTGAGTGTGAACTTTTTCATTTTATAATTCTGAAGCAATGCTCCTTCAGGGGATTTAAACATCTTGAGATAATCAAGATATCAAGTCCTTAGTTTAAAACTTCCTTTTCCTATTTACTTTTAAATTGTTTCCCTCTTTTTTACATTGGTTTATGAGAACACTAACAACTCAAGTACATGATCGCTGAACTCAAAGAGGAAGCAGACCTTGAAAGGGCTTCCATCTGCCTGTCCTGGCATGTGCATACTGGTATGCTATCTTGAACTTTATGAATTTAACATTCCTAGCCATTTCCAAGTGAATTGCTCAAAAGTTCATTTTATCAAGTTAGGCTATCAGTACTTGACCTAGCAAAACTGGAAGGATGTAAGGATTATTTATTCCAAACTCTCAGAGAAAGCAGTCAACGGGAATTATTTATGAGAGAGAAGAGGCAAATTCCTTAAATTCCTACATTGAAATGAATATAATGTTCAATATATCATTCTCAAATGAGAATGAGCTAGTTTCATTAAAAAACATCATTGTTAATGAAAATAATTACTGGGTATTTCTCTTGCTGCTGTAACCAATTACCACAAATGTCTCCAAAAGCCAAAGTATATTTATCAATACACTCCCTAATCCCAGCATCCGGAAAACATTTCTGGAATTTCTTGGCATAATCTCCATTTCAGATTTTGTGACATTGAAGAAATTTTTTCTTATTACTTTCCAACCATATTTTATTTATGACCCCAAACTAGCTGCCCCTGGCTTGGAAAACAACACTTTACTTGGTCATCAGTCAATACTGAGTGCTTAACTTGCAGTATCAAAGAGTGATGACCTACTACCTGATAAGGCAACATGCATGCGCGCGTGCATGCTAAGTTGCTTCAGTCATGTCAGACTCTTTGCTACCCAGTGGACTGTAGCCCACCAGGCTCCTCTGTCCATGGGATTCTCCATGCAAGAATACTAGAGTGGGTTGCCATGCCCTCCTCCAAGGGATCTTCCCAACCCAGGAAACAAAACTCCATATCTCTTACACCTCCTGCATTGGCAGGTGGGTTCTTTACCACTAGCGCCAGCTTGGAAGACCCATAAGGTAACATAAGCGTAGGCAAGACTACAAGCGTGAAAGAAGAATTCCTGGGGAAAATGTTTGAGGAGGTAGCATCACTACCAGTCCTCCATTAACTAATTTAAAAGGTAAGCTAAGTAAATTTTTAAAAACTGTGTAGTTACACATCATAACTAGTTTGATTACATTTTTATATCATTATAAATATATCCCTATACATTTATGAGAACTTTATGTATTTTTAAAAGTCTACTGATATTTTGGAAGGAATGATGCTAAAGGTGAAACTCCAGTACTTTGGCCACCTCACGCAAAGAGTTGACTCACTGGAAAAGACTCGGATGCTGGGAGGGATTGGGGGCAGGAGGAGAAGGGGCCGACAGAGGATGAGATGGCTGGATGGCATCACCGACTCGATGGACGTGAGTCTGAGTGAACTCCGGGAGTTGGTGATGGACAGGGAGGCCTGGCGGGCTGCGATTCATGGGGTCGCAAAGAGTCGGACACGACTGAGCGGCTGAACTGAACTGAACTGACACATACAAAGATCAACAGATAACAAAAGCATTCACTTAACACACACGTAGTGTCTAGCATTCTGCTAGGCTTCAGAATGCAAGAACGAAGGCACACTCCTTGGCTATCAAAAAGTGCCATATTAATAGCATCAATCATGCATTAAAATATGCTTATTCAAATCATTAAAAAGGAAGGTGAACTGACACACCTGAATGTATGGCATAAGATACTGGCAGCACTGAATGACTGGATTCAGTATTCAATTAATAGTTTGTGTTCAGTGTGAAAAATCCCGTAGCATGTTCCCATACATACCGAATCACAAGAACAAGGTAGAGCTTTTGTCATATAGTTGAAGCTTGATACTACTTCATCTCCTAAAACTTGGTCCCATGTATATCAAAATTTAAAAAGCCCATCATGTAAAGATATATTTGAAAAATAACTAAGGCACCTACTTAATTTTTTTCAAAATACAAATAGGAGAACTAAAAAAAAAATCTTGTTAAGAGGAGAAAATGGAAGGGAGTGAAAAAGCAGTGTAGGAGAGATGAATTTAAAGAGGTAGAGAAATGTCACTCTAGAGTAAGTGTTACAGTCAACTGAACAATTGATTTACAAAATCAGTGAATGTTTGGTCCTCAAAGAACCTTCATTGTTGTTCAGTCGCTAACTCGTATCTGACCTTTTGTGACCCCATGGATTGTAGCACATCATAATTCTCTGCCCTTCACTATCTCCCAGAGTTTGCTCAAACACATGTCCACTGAGTCAGTGATGCTGTCTCATCCTCTGTCCCCTCCTTCTCCTTTTGCCTTCAATCTTTCCCAGCATTAGGGTCTTTCCAACGAGTCAGCTCTTTATATCAGGTGGCCAAAGCACTGAAGCTTCGGCTTCAGCATCAGTCCTTCCAACCTTTAGGATTGATTGGTTTGCTCTCCTTGCAGTCCAAGGGACTCTCAAGAGTCTTCTCCAGCTCCACAGTTTGAAAGCATCAATCCTTTGGCACTCAGCCTTCTTTATGTTCCAACTCTCACATCTGTACATGATTACTGGAAGAACCATAGCTTTGACTACATGGACCTTTGTCAGCAAAGTGATGTTTCTGCTTCTTAATAGGCCGTCTAGGTCTGTCATAGCTTTCCTGCAAGGAGAAAGCATCTTTTATTTTCATGGCTACAGTCACCTTCTGCAGTGATTTTGGAGCCCAACAAAATAGAATCTGTCAGTGCTTCCCCTTTTGCCCTCTTTGCCATGAAATGATGGGACTGGATGCCATAATCTTAGTTTTTTTAATGTTGAGTTACAAGCCAGCTTTTTCACCTTCCTCAAGAGGCTCTTCAGGTCCTTTTCACTTTTGCCATTTGAGTGGTATCATCTGCATATCTGAGATGAGAAATGCAGATATGAAGTGAGAACATTAAACATCATTTATCCCAATCCTATCATATCATGCTTAAGGAGACTGCAGCCCAGAAAAAGAAACGGTGGTTTTCTTTGTATAATCACAAATCGAAATCCAGTTTTTAAACTTCTCCATGGATTAAAACATTATCAGATTTAAAAACAACTAATACTGAAACTCTTGAGGAAAGTAAAAGAGGAGAGAGAAAAAAGGTGGCTTAAAACTCAACGTTCAGAAAACTAAGATCAGGGCATCTGGTCCCACTTCATGGCAAACAGATAGGGAACAATGGAAACAGTGACACACTTAATTTTCTTGGGCTCCAAAATCACTGTGGATGGTGACTGCAGCCATGAAATTAAAAGACGCTTGCTCTTTGGAAGAAAAGCTATGACCAACCTAGACAGCATATTAAAAAGCAGAGACATTACTTTACGACAAAGGGCCATATAGTCAAAGTTTGATTTTTCTAGTAGTCATGTATGGATGTGAGAGGTGGACCATAAGGAAAGTTGAGTGCTGAAGAACTGATTCATCTAAACCGTGGTGTTGGAGAAGACTCTTCAGAGTCCCTTGGACAGCAAGGAGATCAAATCAGTCAATCCTAGAGGAAATCAACCCTGAATATTTATTGGAAGGACTGATGCTGAAGCTGAAGCTCCAATACTTTGGCCACTTGATGAGAAGAACTGACTCATTGGAAAAGACGCTGATGCTGGGAAAGATTGAAGGCAGGAGGGGAGAAGGGGACAGCAGAGGTTGAGATGGTTAGATGGCATCACTAACTTGATGGACATGAGTTTGAGCAGGCTCTAGGAGTTGGTGATGGACAAGGAGGCCTGGCGCGCTGCAGTCCACGGGGTCATAAAGAGTCAGACATGACTGAGTGCCTGAACTGAACTAAATATTGAAACTTACTATTGTTAGAGTTGGTACTAAACTCATGAGCTCCTTCAGAATATTAATGTATCCAAATAACAATGTCTTTAAATTCCATTCCTCCCTCATTATAATATCTATAGTCACACCCAAACCTACCCATCCAGCCTCATGTCCACACCCAAACATTCTTTTTTTGGTTTTTGCTATTTTGCTGTTGGTTGTTGCTTTAGATACACCTTTTTGCAAATGGAAGAAAAGCCTTACCTACATTTCTGTTATATTTCATTTAGTGATTGTATTGTATAAGCAGAATTGCTTACTGAAATAAAAATTATTTGTTTGTAAAAGTTCAAAGAATCATTCAGCTAGCCATCAAAAATACAGCAGTGTGCTTTTCTTTAATGACAGTGCAGTGAAGGAAGAGGATAAGCAGAGAGTTGTTTTTTTCCTTTGGTACCTAATTTTTTTCCCTTGAACATAATGTAGGTACACAATAGGTGATGAGATAGTTGAAGCTAAAGAGAGTGCTAAATTGAAGAAGTCTTACTTTCTCATAGTTGTCCACAGTGTGTGACCAGGCACACTGGAGATTTTATCATTCAATTAATTCATTCATTCAAGAAACATTACTTGGGGCAATGTAAGGTGGTAGAAATAGTGTAAGACTTAAGAAACTCAAGTTTAATGGATAAAAAAGACAAACTAAACATAATCTTAAAAAATTGAATCCTGGTTTAAATACAAGCCTTTTTCTTTCCTCCCCCAAAATCTAATGTGTTCAGGAAAGGTGCAAGCTTGTTAACTAAGGTGTTTGTAAACAACAATGAGATATTTCTCTCTCACTCACCCACATTAACATTTTCTAAACATGATTCTGACATCTATACTCTATGGACTTATGTTCAAATAATTCACATTTCAAACAGCGATCACCCACCCATCCCCACCCCAACCCCCCAACACACACACTTGTTCTCTTACAGAATCATTTTGGATTAGATTTTAGACTGAGAAGTGATCTTAGAGTTCTAGAGTTCAATGGTCTCATTTTACAGAGGGGAAAAATGAAACCCAGATAGATGGGCATTTGCCCAAAGTAACCATTTAGAAGTTAATATTCAGAATTCTACATAGAATTCTCATTATTCTAATTCAATTTAAGAGTTTGTTCAGTTTCTCCATGGAAAATATACACCCATAAGTTCCTCTTTCTCAAATCAGGAACTCTTGCTACATTGAACCCAGAAGGCAATGGCTCAACAACTGAGCCCTAGGGGTCAGCTGTATCTCTCCCTAATTGCATCATCTCTTCATGCCTGATGTCCTCAGGTTACAAGGGACCACAAAGTACTCAATAAAGATAGAGAACTACTCTACCTAAGTAAGCACAGACTGTTGGGCCATGTTTACCACTTGTGATTAAAGAAAAGTCAAAATATCAAAACAAATCTTTTAGTAAAAACCAAAGTGATAAATTTTTATCAAAATTTTAAAAATCTTTCTGAACGCCTAAAGAAGGCAAGTATTCCCCTCATTATATCCCCCCCCCCCATTCCTCCCTTATAAAGAAATCTTCCAGAAGATACAGAAAAATCAACTGATGCAGATGATAGGATCTGAGAACTACCAGGGGAACTCTGGTCTGTCCACAGACTATCAATCATACTTATTTATAAAAATTCAGATTTTATATTTTGTTTTGTTAATGACAGCATTGGGCATCCAGACTTTGAGAGTTTGAGACTGGGTTCAAATGAAAACTTCTACTGCTTATGATCATAAGGCACATCCATTTTTTTAAAAATTAAAGTATTTAGAATTAGAAGGGATCTTGGGGAAAAAATGTAGTAGTAAGATAATGATTGGTTTTGGAGTCAGTATTTCATCCTTCTAGGTAGCTAATTTCATACCTTCAGAAAGTAATTTTTAGGAGACGGTGGTATAAATAGAGAGAATAGCACTGAAACATATACATTACCATAGGTAAAACAGATAGCCAGTGGGAATTTGCTGTACTGTATCGTCTGCAGGGAGCTCAAATCCTGTGCTGTGTATCAACCTAGAGGGGTGAGATGGGGTAGGAGGTGGGAGGGAGGTTCAAGAGGGAGGAGGGAGGTTCAAGAGGGAGGGTACACATGAGCGCCTATGGCTTATTCATGTTGATGTATGGCCGAAACCCAACACAATATTGTAAAGCAATTATCCTCCAATTGAAAATAAATACTTAAAAAAAAGAGACATATTCAGCTTGCAAAGAAATGATTTTTTTTCGTTAAATCTCCCTGCTGCTGCTGCTAAGTCGCTTCAGTCATGTCTGACTCTGTGCGACGCCATCGACGGCAGCCCACCAGGCTCCCCCATCCCTGGGATTCTCCAGGCAAGAACACTGGAGTGGGTTGCCATTTCCTTCTCCAAAGCATGAAAGTGAAAAGTGAAAGTGAAGTCGCTCAGTCGTGTCCAACTCTTAGCGACCCCATGGACTGTAGCCCACCAGGCTCCTCCGTCCATGGGATTTTCCAGGCAAGAGTACTGGAGTAGGGTGCCATTGTCTTCTCCTAAATCTCCCTGGTCTTCTCCTATATAGTAGGGATAATAATACTACATTGTTTAAGGATTATTAGCTAGACATGTAAAATATCTAGCACATAAAAAATAATAACAAATTGGAGCTATTTCTATTTACTTAAGTTTTAAATTCTCAACTGGCCATGGGCTTGAAGAATGGATAACAGCAAGGGAATGAAAGGGAAATAAACCTTAGCAATAAGTGCCAGACATGTGACAAATGCAAGTTAAGCAACAGCAGTAGCCATTTCCTTTCACTAACCACTGATCATATGCCAGCAATTCATTAGGAGCTTTAATACATTATCTTATTTAATCTCCCCAAATGCCCTGATGAGATAGGAATTATCACCTCCATTGTATAGAAAAGGAATCAGGGAGTCAGAGAAGTCAAGTAATGTGCCCAAGGACACACAGATAAGAAGCAACAGAGCCAAAGTAGGAAAAAGGGCAGAAGAAATGGCCTGAAGTTGCCCTTAAGCTTAATTGTACATTAAAAAATATATATTTCAGAAGCAAATAGAAGATAAATGCAACAGATACATACACATCTTCCCACTATGAGTGCCCTAAGAACTGGGGCCAGGGTTCATTAACCTAGGTGAACTCAGAATCTCGGGCAATTCCTGGAATACAGAGAGTGCTCATTAGATATATGTGTATGATAATTAATTGGAAAGCAACTGGCAATGGGGGCAATAAGATATCACATTCTGTCAAAGCAAAGTCTTTGTGATGACAGTAAATATAAAAGACTGTGGCGTGAGAACATTCATGCAGAAAGACAATAGTCACAAACTAAAAACATCTTTACGTATCTACTGTCTGATAATACTAACGTCTGTTCATAGAGCTTTCCCTTCATTATGTTATTATAGTTCAATCACTATGAGTAGTATTACCTTAAAATGTGAAGGACAATGAGGAGGATACCCACATTCACAGATACACACATCTGTATTTTGGGGATGACCTAAAACTTACTCCATTGTATATGAGGGAAAAATATAAATAAAAGAAAACTCTCTTCGAAAGCTTAAAAAAATGAAACAAAAGCTTAATTCTTTCATTCAAATAATATCTATAATTTAAAGTCATGACAAGATAAATTCACAGTTATGTTAGATTCAGGCAACTACATGTACACAAGTGAAATCTCAGTAATGGGATAGCTTGCTCTTTGGGAGGGAGGGAGTAGAATGGGAGTATTACGAAAACAAAGAGAACCTTGGTCCATCAGAATTTTCAAAGAAAATAAATAACCCTTTGGCCAGGCCAAAATTCCCCATAGCAACAACCTACATATAGTCACACACAATGACTAAATTATGTTTAAGCTTTTCTTAAGCAACAGAGCTCATTCTGACAATTTATCTGCTAAGACTCATGCCAGAAAACTGCTTATTCATTTTCTATATTCTGTTTGGCAAACAAAACGTGACACATAACAATATAAAAGAAAAATATAATCCCGAGATGCATGTGCAGTCACTGTAGAAAAGTGTTCTAAATTGTCTTAGGCCTGCGGCATTGGCTTTCCAAAAAGCATTTAAACACTGCCACATGCTGTTCATCTGTGTGTCTTGCAGCCTGTGGCACCGGCCTAACCCCAACAGAAGAATGAATCGTGCACCAAATTAATGAAGCTGTTAACTCTTCAAAGGAAACTTCCCTGGTGGCTCAGATGGTAAAGAATCTGCCTGCAATGCAGGTAACCCAGGTTCGATCCCTGGGTTGGGAAGATCCCCTGGAGAAGGGAACGGCTACTCACTCCAGTATTCCTGCCTGAAGAATTCCATGGACAGAAGAGCCAGGTGGGCTACAGTCCATGGGGTTGCAAACTGTCAGACATAAGTGAGCGACTTAACACTTTCACTTCACCCTTCACTCTTCAAAAGCACCAACCAGTCTTGAAAAAGGGAAGTATAAAAATCTTGAGAATTAAATAATTTTTTAAGAACTAGTAATTTCTAATAATGCCATTTTCAGCAACATGGATGGACCTGGAGAGTGTCATACTGAGTGAAGTCAAGTCAGACAGAGAGGAGAAAAATTGTAAGCCATCCAATATATGTGGAATCTAAAAGGAAATGACGCAAATAAACTTACTTACAAAACAGAAAGAGACTCACAGACTTAGAAAATGAACTTACGGTTGCCAGGATGAAAGGACAGTTAGGAGGTTTGGGACGGTCATGTACACAGTGCTATATTTAAAATGGATAAGCAACAAGGACCTACTGTATAGCACATGGAACTCTGCTCAATGTTATATGGCAGCCTGGGTGGGAGAGGCTTTGGGGGAGAATGTATATGTATGGCTTAGTGCCTTTGCTGTTCACCTGAAACTATCATAATACTGTTGATTCACAATATCCTAATACAAAATAAAAAGTCTTTTAAAAAAGGAATTAGTAGCTTCTAATTAAGATGAAGCTCACAGTTATAGTCACGACACAGCAGCCTCTGTGAGCACACTCTTTTTTCAGTTAAACATAGTTTACATATAACATACTGAATTGACTAATGTGCTCGAATTTTTTAGTTTACAAATTTCATCACATTCTCTCTTTATCAGTGTTGTATGTGATACTACATAGGAACCACATTCTCTAAAAATATTAGTTTGAGTATATCTTTTGGCAGTATAACATCCAGATGCTTGTAAGGTACCTCAAGGCAGGAATCATGCTATATTCAGTTTTGTTCTTTCCACGGCAGACGTAGGAGTAGATACTGAGAAAATACTTATTAAAGTAATAAACAGATGAATGAATAAGCATAGTTTAAAAGGTTAGGAATTTATACAGAATGACTATCACATCCTCGAAGAAACTACCACTGACTTCTTATCTCCTTTTTATGAAAATAATATAGTTAGAAAGAGATTCAAGCTAGTTGTCATTTTTACATCTTCTTCCCATGTTCAGCAATAGTATCAACTAAAACAAAGGCACTAAAGATCTTCATTGATTTTTGTTATTTTGACCAGAAAAGTTGAACCAAGTTGTGCCATTCTTAAATTCTTACCTAAAGGCCTTAATTTTATTTTTAATTTTTTAAACTTAATTTTGTATTGAGGTATAGCCGATTAACAAACAATGTGATAGTTTCAGGTGAACAGCAAAGGGACTCAGCCATGTATAAACATGTATCCATCCTGCCTCAAGCTCTCCGCCCACCCAGGCTGCCACATAACACTGAGCAGCGTTCCCTGTGCTATCCTGTAGGTCCTTGTTGGTTATCCATTTTAAATATAGCGGTGTGTACATGTCCGTTCCAATCTATCCCTTCCGCTCATCCTTCCACCTGGTAAAGGCCTTAATTTTAACAAAAATCAAGTATAAAACATTCCAATTAAAAACATGTCAGTAGTAAAATGAAAAAATCTTAAGGGGCATGCAGCATAAACTCAGTATTCACTCACTTTAGTCATTTATTCAGTGATTCACATACTTAAAATATCTAATGTGCTTAGAGGAGATGAAGTGCTGAAGGGAAAAATACTGGCTGGTCTCATTTCTAAACTCGTAATCCCTGGGTCTGAGTGGACCTTAGTGCTGCCCAATGACTCTACTACACTCTGCTCAATCCATTTCCCAAGGTGACTATGATCACACCTCTCTTCTCCCTTTAAACCTTCAAAACCTCCTGCCTCTCCTCAATATCAGCTGATGGTTCTGCTTCCTGTTTCATTGAGAAACAAATCAATAAGAAAATGACTTTCACAGGCTCTCATTTCCAAAGACATCTTCCTGTCCCCACATATGCTTGTATGCTCTGCTTCCCTCCTGTTATTCTGGGAGAACTGGGGCTCCCATCTAAGGCCCCATCCCCTATCTCCTACTCAAGACCATGACTCCGGTCACTGTCCAGTTTGGGTCTACAACATCAATTTTCCCCTTTCTGTTATATTCTTTCCATCAGTAATGAACATGTCATAATACATCCCATCTTAAAATATACAAAACAATGAAAACATGATGCAACCTCCTCCTCCAGCTACCAGTCCAATTCTTTGCCCCCTTTTACAGAAAAAACTCCTCTATAGGACTGTCTAAACTATGACATTCTTGTAGAAAGAGTATAGCCTTCAAAGAGCAAAAATTGGCTCTTATATGGCAAACAATTCTTACTCTTTTTATATATATACATGTATATATATACAATGTATGTATATACAATGTGTAGCAAATATAAAGTATATCCATGATATTATCATTCCATTGGGGTAGGTGGGGTAGGTGGGGTAGATGGAGGACAACTAGGAAAGTTGTCCTAAAAAAGCTCCTTAGGGAGGTGGTAATGAAAACAAGATTAAAAAATACTCTACACCACTCTCTCTATGTCCTCTCTCTTCCTGTTTCTTCTAGAGCATTCTCTAATCTGTTTTTCACTCCCAATGACCTGTGGAAGCTACTACTGTCAATGTTACCTATGTCCTCCATATTGCTAAATCCAAAGGCTAACTGTTACATGAAACTATAGGTAGCGTTTGCTATAGCTTATCACTTCTTCTTTCTATGGGCTTCCCTGATAGCTCAGTTGGTAAAGAATCTGCCTGCAGTACAGGAGATCCCAGTTCAATTCCTGGGTTGGGAAGATGTGCTGGAGAAGGGATAGGCTACCCACTCCAGTATTCTTGGGCTTCCCTTGTGGCTCAGCTGGTAAAGAATCTGCCTGCAATGCAGGAGACCCGGCTTTGATCCCTGGGTTGGGAAGATCCCCTGGAGAAGGGAAAGGCTACCCACTCCAGTATTCTGGCCTGGAGAACTCCATGGACTGTATAGTCCATGGGGTTGCAAAGCGTCAGACGTGACTGAGCAACTTTCACTCTTCTTTCTACAAACATTTTCTCGGCACCACTAATGCTTGGTTTGCTTCTTATATGAGATCCTATATGAGGAACAGAATTGATGCAAGAATGATTGATTATCGAACATGTGGATTGCAACCAGTCTTCAACACACCACCTGCTATAATCCAGATTACCCTCATTTCTTCCCTGTATCTTTATAGCATCAGTCTATCTGGTCAACCCAGCTCTCTTATAGTCTAAATTCCACACAACAGCAGGAAAATACTTCAAATCTAAGTTAGATTATGTCATTCCTTCAATGGCTTTCTATCTCATATGGAGTAAAATCCAACGTCTTTACCACAACTTGCAAAGCCCTACATAATTGGGCCTCCCACTTTCCGTCTCCTCTCACCTCCTGTCACTGCCCCTCCTTATACACTGTATGGCAGCCACAACAACCCCCTTGTGAAATTCCTCATTCTTTGGGGCTTTTCTACTTGCAGCCACTTCTGTTAGACTATCCCTCCAGATAATCTCATGGCTCATACTTTCAGCTCTACCTTGAGGTCTCTGCTGCTCAAAAATCATTTGTCACAGGTCTGCACATAAGTACTCCTTGTCACTTTTTATTTCCTATTGCTTCATTTTCTTTCCCAGCTCTTACTATCATCTCACACAGATATTTATTTTCCTCCTCCTACTGGAACAGAATATTATGCCTCCTCTCACTGGAAAAGAAATTCCTTGGAGCTCTTACTTGTTGGTTCACTGCTGTATTCAGGGTGTCTAGAACATATAGCAGATGTTCAATAAATATTTATATAATAAAAATTCAATATCTACTTTTAAAAAATAAAGCTGGATTTTAAGTCCTTTTCTTGGAATTTAATTTTATAATCTCACATGCCTTTGGCAAATAAAATCATTAAGATATGAAAAATATTGAACAGCCCATAGAACGGAAGACAAACTCTAAATTGGATATGGTGATATTCTTTGTCTGTTTCATGGAAGAAATTTTGGGAGAGACCAACATTTAAACAGTTCCTTCAAACTAACAGAGAATGCGGCACTGGTAAACATAAAATGCTCTGTGCTAGCTACACAAGTACTTTCATAGATTCTAATTATTTTCTGGAAGCACACATTCAAGTGAGAATGAGAAAAAGTCAGACTCTGGAAACAGGGTTCAGCAGAACGATAAGTATGGATGTCTGATCTTCATACAACCATGTCTCGTAGATCTGATACAACAGAGTAAGAAACTTCTTAAGTGAGTTACATTGGTGGAAAATAAAAACAAATTTGAGCAAAAGCTTATCCAATGTGGAATGTTGGTATTTTTTTTTAAAATCTCTCTCTTGCTCTTTTTTAATCTTAATGTTTTAAATTCCCTGCTTTAAAATTAGTAGTTGATTGTGGTGATACATTCTTATTTGTGTTTAGCACACTTTATTTGAATCTTCAGATTTTTTTCTATCAGAAAGCTAAGAATCCTAGCTCTCATATTTCTTCTGTCTTTAAAATGTCATTGCCAGCTCAGATGGGGAAAAGTTTAATTCTACTCAGTTGGTGACTCAGTTGGTGATAATGATGCAATTCAATAAAATATAGCTCTCCACTCTTGCATCTCACCCCATCTCTAGTTTTGACATTCCTTTTTAAAGCATTTCTGTTATTGAAGAACCCTGATTGAAAAATAGAGTTCTAAGTTTCAAAGGAAGTACAGAGTAAGACATCATTAAGAAGCGATCTTTTCTTCCTTTAGAGTAGCAAACTTGTGGTCTAGATTCATATCCCATACATTTATTCATATCCCATACATTTATTGACAGCATGTGTACAAGAAAAAAAGAGCGAAATATTTACATTATAGGTGCATTTACATCAAGCATGGGGAGATCACATACATAAGTGCCCGGTAAAGAGGGCAAACGGTATATTATCCCAGTTGTTATTAGAACCTAGAGAAAATCTGGATTTCAGATTTGCTACCCAACAGCTATGTGACCTTAGACAAATTAATTTAATTTTTCTGAGTCTCATTTTTCCCTTCTATAAAATGGGAATAAAATACTTCTCATAGGTAATTATAAAGAGTAAAACATATAATATAGCCAAAAATGCTTAATAATAAATAAAATCACAAAATGCTGTTTGATGTTGGTTCTCATCATCATCTAGTTAATCCTCTGATCTTTTTTTTAATCACAAATAATTTGTTCCCTAGAGGGATATTTGTGCTAAACACAAATAAGAACATATTACCACAAGCAACTACTAATTTTAAAGCAGGGAATCTAAAGCATTAAGATTAAAAAAGAGCAAGAGCAATATTCTACATTGGATATTAACTTCCTCTGTCCTCCCAGGACATGGAGTGGTAATAAGCACAAGTAATATCAGAGTCTGGAGAAGGAAATGGCAATCCACTCCAGTATTCTTGCCTGGAAAATCCCACGGTCAGAGGAGCCTGGGAGACTACAGTCCATGGGGTCGCAAGAGTCAGACACAACTTAGTGACTGAACAGCAACAACAATTAGAGTCAGATCACTTGAAACTCCAAGATGGGTAAAAGTCTCTGCCACTCCACTGACTCCTGAGTTTTGGAAGGATGACAGAGAGGGAGAAATTAACTTGGGTTGCCTATCAGGCATTTAGAGAGAAAATGGAAGATTAAGTGAAATCAATTCTCATTATTTACTATTTTATAAATAATAATAAAGACAACTAGATGAGACAGATATAAAAGGTGAAGATCAAGATATAATAAATAAAAGGAATTCAATAGTAATAATTGGTTTTCTTTTCCCCCTAAAACTGAGGTATCAGTTCATAAGCTTGCAGGAAATGCCTAACAGAACAGCTAATATCTAAAGAACTTCGGAAACTGAGTCATTTCCCCTCCTATGGAGATGATCTGCTGGAGAAAGCAGTGAAGCATATTATTCGATGAATAAAGGACTTTTATTTCCTGTGCTTCTAATCAAAATCTTTTCAGCAAAATGTCAAGGAAAAACGAAGAATTTAAACTTCTTTTAGCAAGAAGAATTGGTTTTCATTTTTCCAACAAGGATGATGGGAAATTCTAGAAGTTCCAGGAAGGAGGCTGAAGGTGTTCATTATGAGTTGTACTGTATCATTACATTTCATGATACATAATAAGTTCTGAGATTATGCATTTTTGTAGTACTAAGCGTCTATTTACGGAGAAGGCAATGGCAACCCACTCCAGTACTCTTGCCTGGAAAATCCCATGGACGGAGGAGCCTGGTAGGCTGCAGTCCACGGGGTCGCTAAGAGTCGGACAAGAGTGAGTGACTTCACTTTCACTTTTCACTGTCATGCACTGGAGAAGGAAATGGCAACCCACTCCAGTGTTCTTGCCTGGAGAATCCCAGGGACGGGGGAGCCTGGTGGGCTGTCGTCTCTGGGGTCGCACAGGGTCGGACACGACTGAAGTGACTTAGCAGCTTAGCAGCAAGCATCTATTTCAGAACTCTTACCAAAGTTCTAAACATCTGTTTAAGGAGAGACTGCATATGTTAAGATTAGAAGCCTTTTGAACAATGTTCCCAAGTCTTCAACTGTTTTATTCCTCTTAATCCAATTAGATAAAGCTGTTTCCCATCTCAATGTATCTAGGCAGGTTTTAAAAGGTGTGTGGGTGCTTTGCTACCCCATGGGGTGTAGTCCACCAGGCTTCTCTGCCCATGGAATTTTCCAGGCAAGAAGGCTGGAGTGGGTTGCCATTTCCTACACCATGGAATCATCCTGACCTAGGGATCAACACACATCTCTTGCATCTCCTGCATTGGCAGGCAGATTCTTTACCACTAGCGCCACCTGGGAAGCCTCTTCTTTTTTTTCTTTACTGCTTTGAGTCTCTTTATTTTATTATTTTTAATATAATTTTATTTATTTTAATTGGAGGCTAATTACTTTACAATATTGTATTGGTTTTGCCATACATTGACATGAATCTGCCACGGGTGTACACGTGTTCCCCATCCTGAATCCCCCTTCCACCTCCGTCTACACACCATCCCTCTGGGTCATCCCAGTGCATCAGCCCTGAGCATCCTGTATCATGCATCGAACCTGGTCTGGCAATTCATTTCACATATGATATTATACATGTTTAAATGCCATTTTCCCAAATCATTCCACCCTCGCCCTCTCCCACAGAATCCAAAAGACTGTTCTATACATCTGTGTCTCTTTTGCTGTCTCGCATACAGGGTTATCATTACCATCTTTCTAAATTCCATATATATGCATTAGTATACTGTATTGGTGTTTTTCTTTCTGTCTTATTTCACTCTGTATAATAGGCTCCAGTTTCATCTACCTCATTAGAACAGTTTCAAATGTATTCTTTTTAATGGTTGAATAATACTCCATAGTGTATATGTACCACAGCTTTCTTATCCATTCGTCTCCTGATGGACATCTAGGTTGTGGGAAGCCTCTTTAAAAGGTGGATTCTATATTTTTTGATGAACTAAGACCTCTGTTGTTTGTTCATCAGATGTTCATATCCAAGACTCACTGCATTCTACCCTAAATCCCCATTTCCAGCTTTATCTCCCCAAAGTTCCCCACTGCAAAGCCCTTGCTCACACTAAGCCAATCTATTTTTCAGGTCCTAACATATAAAACAAGTGCTTATACTTTCAACTTTTTGCTAAGACCAGTTTTCTCTTCAAAGCATTCTCCTCCTGTCCTTCTGCCTGTGCTTTGCGATACACTTCAGACTGTGTCATTCTCCTGCTCAGTAAATAGAGACTGAGGGCCTACATGCGTGAGGCACTCACAGAGAGCAGGTGAGTCAGAGCCAGTTCCCATCCTTATGACTTTATATTCCCACAATCTACCAGGAAAGACACACATTGCACAATGGACCAAGCCATTAATTAACTACAACTGTGATAGTGTTCAAATATGAGGCACATGAGGATAACATGTAATGGGAGAAATAGCCTGGTCTTCGGGGTTGCTGCTGCTGCTGCTAAGTCACTTCAGTCATGTCCGACTTTGTGCAACCCCACAGATGTCAGCCCACCAAGCTCCCCCACCCCTGGGATTCTCCAGGCAAGAACACTGGAGTGAGTTGCCATTTCCTTCTCTAATTCTTCAGGGTTAGGAAGACATTATTGTAGAAGCAGTTTTGAACTGAATTTGAAGGATGAGAAGGGGGCTAAAGTGGGACAAAAGGAGGTCAATAAGTAAGCTTTTTTGATGGGTTCATGGTTATTACTGGGGCTTCCCAGGCGGTGCTATGTTAAAGAACCCACCTGCCAATGCAGGAGACATGAGAGATGTGCATTTGATCCGTAGGTTGGGAAGTTCCCCTGCAGGAGGACACAGCAACCCACTCCAGTATTCTTGCCTGGAGAATCCCATGGACAGAGGAGCCCGGTGGGCTACAGATCACAGGATCACAGAGTCAGACACGACTAAGGTGGCTTAGCACACACATACACGTGAACGTGAAAGTGTTAGTCACTCAGTTGTGTCCGACTCTTTGCAATCCCACAGATGGTAGCCTGCTAGGCTCCTCTGTCCATGGAATTCTCTAGTCAAGAATACTGGAGTGAGTTGCCATTCCCTTTTCCAGGGCATCTCCCTGACCCAGGGATCAAACCCGAGTCTCCCACATAGCAGGTAGATTCTTTACCATCTGAGCCACTGGGAAAGCCCATATGCATAGTTATCATTAAATTGGGGTGTATTAAAAAAAAAAATAAGGGCTTCCCAGGTGGCTCAGTGGTAAAGAATCCACCTGCCAGTGTGGGGGACATGGGTTTGATCCCCGGGTCGGGAACATCCCTTGGAGAAGGAAATGGCTACCCACTCTAGTATTCTTGCCTGAAAAATCCCATGGACAGAGAGCCTAGCAGGCTACAGCGCATGGGGTCACAAAGAGTCGGACACAACTTAGTGACTCAACAACAACAATAAAAACACAGTTAAGGAATCTCTTGCCTTTCAGACATTAAAACTGCAATAGTATTTTTGCCCCTTTACCCTGGCTCTCTATAAAATTAGGGATAAAAAGCAATTAAAAAAGCCCCTGGAGATGGACCTGGCCAACTGCTCTCAGAGGGGTCTGAGAAATTATCAATAAGAACAGGCCTTACTGCTTTGAGCCCCACTGCCCAGTCAGTACAGGAAGAAGACTCAAGGGGATATGTAAGCTCAGCTTGATGAAGAATGTCACATTCTTGGAGAGAAGCTTTTTCCCCAGATCCTGCAGGGAGGGGGTAATTTTCCTTCCAAGAGGCCCCAAGAGAATAATTCAGAAACAAACTCTGGGTAGGAAACTCCCCAAAGGGGTAGCCAGGACCTTGTTTTCTAACTGGATACTTCCTGAACTGAAGAACTTGCAGGGGCTAGGGCAAAACTTTGCTGACGCGACTGCCTGGGAGAGACATTGCCGTTTCTGGGTTAGAGAAGGAGGCTGTTAACAGCCCCAGAAATGTTTAGCGTGAAGTTGACATCTGCCCACTGGACCAAGAAAACGTATCACACACTGTCTATGTGGACCCATCACCAACCATCAGACAACTGGAATGAAGTACAGGGAAACCTAGACCATCTTCTTACCACCACCAGGCTGCCAGTCAGTCATGGGAGCAATCGATGTTTCCCAGAGAATACAGAGTCTAAAGGGAGGAAGGCATAGATATTAAAAAAGAAACTGAAAGGGTATGTGTATTGATATAAAATAGACCCCACAAGCCCCTGGTACTACAGACAGGCCTTCTTGGCACTAGGGATAGAAAGAATGATTCTGAATCGAGACTGAAGTTCAAAAATAAGCACAGTTGAGTCTTAAAAACCAAATATTTAACAGACAAAAGTGACTAGAAAGTTGGAGCACATGACCAAGATGTCATTAAGGCACTCAACCTCTAGAAAGACATGGAGTTCAAGTAGGAAAATGTGAGGGCAGTTCCAGGAAAAAATAAAACTTCCCCATTTTTGCACCCATATAGTTCACACTCCTTAAAAATGAGTTACAACCACAAAGTGACTATAAAGAAAATAGTGATGGTACTGGCAAAGGAATAAATAAGTGGAACAGAATAGGTATCCAGAAGCAGATGCAAGCATGTATGGAACTGAACATGTGATAAATGTGGAATTTTGATTTAGTGAGAGTAAAAAACCCATACTAAATAAATGGTGCTGTGGGGGGAAATGCCCACAAAACTAGATTTGTTTCTCATGTCTTATAAAACACATGTTACCGACAAAGATTAAAATGTAAAGCATAAGAATTAAAATTATTAAAATATAATTTACAACATTTTTAATAGTGAGAAAAATAGTCCTTAGCAAGTCAGAAAATGGAACATCTATGAAAGAAAAGTCAGACATACTTAACTAAATAAAAATCTTAACAAATTATTAAGAAAAATGACAAACAAAAGCAAAATGTAAATAATAACCTAGAAAATATTTGTAATATCTCTTCCCTATGATATACTTTAATGTCTCATATATGAAATGCTCCTAAAAGAATAGCCCACTAGAAAAGAAAGCATAAGAGATGACGAGGACATTTACAAAAGAGGAAATCTAAGTGACCAATAAACTTAGGCTGTGAGGCTCAATCTTACCTTAAGTCAAGGGAAATACAAATTAAGGCAAGAATAAAGTTCCTGTTTTCATTTATCATTTTGGCAAAAATCTTAAAAGATTAATAAAAAATTTAAAATATTCAGTGCTAATGAGTGTATAGGCATTCTCAAACACTTAGAATGAGAACCATTACAAAACTTTGGGAAAGTAATATAGCAATATGTATTAAAACATACAGATGTCAAAATTCCAATGTTGATCCTTTATCACCCAGTTTAGAAGTAACTGGGAATAAAAAGGAAAAAACTGGAAACCAGGTGAATGCTATCAATAAGCAATAAGAGGCGACAATCAAAATTCTAGTACTCCCAAACTACAGAAAATCATGCAACTGCTAAACAGAAATAAATCAGATGTATTTATTTACAAGGAATGTTAATTTAAAATGCAGATTTCAAGACAATATATTTAGAAGATACCCATATACCTGGAGCAAGATGTAGAAGGGCACTCACTAAACTGTTAACCTCCAGGGAGTAGAAAAGGAAGACAGAACAGGAAATGAATTATTAATTCAACTTTGGGTTGTTTCATTTTTATAAGATTACTAATCAGCTTTGTCATTTAAAGTGATGAAAAATTATTTGGGGGAGAGGAGAAGCAGGACTACTTAATTTTTTTAACTTACCCAACAAAATGTAATATAGCAAACATTCAAAAAATATTTGTGGAATGAAGTGCAGGGGAATAGGAGGGAGATGAAATATGTTTAAATTTAAGTGTGTTTGGAAGAAGTAAGAAGATAACCAATAATAGAATGACAAAGCACTATAGAGCGTATAAATGAACAATGTGAGGAAAGGAATAAGAATACTTGATAGAGTTGGCTAATAATAAAAAGGAAAAAAGTGGGAAAAAAAGTAAAATAAAAAATAGACATCAATGTTAAGGATAAATACAATATAATTGTTATTTCATTAAATGTAAAAGGGTTGAATTCTCTTATCAAAAGAAATAGACTTTTCATGTTAGATTAGAAACTCTCAGCTAGATGGGTTAATATCTATGTGGCTGGAATTATGACTGGTTTTATTTTCTTTTTACTTTCAAAACTTTCATCAATAAAATATATCAATTATAAAAATTCAAATTTAAGAAGTACATAATATCAAAAAAAGAAAGATTCTGAACAATTTTATGTACCTTAAATATGAGCACGAAGGTGCAAATTGGTGGTAGAATATCTGAAATCAGAGACTGGAAAGGAACAGAGTGAGGGGACAGCCTGAGGAGCTCTGCTTTGCTTGCTAGAGTACAAGCGTGAGAGGAGGGGAGCGGTGGTACGTAGGCAACTACTGAGAAGGTGGTTATTTACCAGCACAGCTTTAGAAAGTAAAAGATCTAACACCAGGATTTTTACTAGTTCATTAAAAACTTACCATCTGTGAATTTCCTGAAACTTTTGAATGATTACACTTGAGATGAACAAGTGTTCTGACTTTTAAAATGTAAGCCAAGTAAGCATTTTTCATACTGTATGGTACGTGCGTGTGTGCCCAGTCACTTTGGTCATGCTTAACTCTTTGCCATCCCACGGGCTGTAGCCTTCCAGGCTCCTCTGTCCATGGGATTCTCCAGGCAAGAATACTGGAGTGGGCTGCCATTTCCTTCTCCAGGGGATCTTCCCAACCCAGGGATCAACTCTAGTCTCGTACATCTGCATTGGCGAGTGGGTTCTTTACCACTAGCGCCACCTGGGAAGCATTTTTTAGACGTAGTCAAATAAATAATATTTTTTTGTATTGAAACCTTCTGTACATTGAAGTAGAGCGGCATCTCCTTAGTGTAAAACTGTGTACCTTAAGGCTTAAAGGTTTCTGCTCCTCCTTTAGTGGCTATATTCTAGAATTTTAATCACAGGTTCAGGCTCTCCCAATTTGTAATGGAATATATATGTACATGTACACATGCATCTACATCACTGCTGTCACTCTCCACTGTACAAGTGTGCAGTGTTATATTTCTAGATAAGGGACTTTTCATTTCTCTTGGATTATATTCATATATGCATGCGATCCTTTGGTTATTATAGTTTGCCTTCTTGAGACCTGTAGCTTTACCACATTTTTGCTATAATACAGCAACTAGAAATTAAAGAGCTCTCCCAAATATGTTATTTAGGAAAAATGAACTCCCTTTTCTCCACCCTCCAGTCTAGGAAAAAGACGTTCAATGTTGTGTTTCTAAAGGTTGGGATAGCCACACACATACACACAGCCAAAAGTAAAGTGTCTTTCTTTTGCAGAGTCTTAAATTGGATTAAGTTGGCAGATTCCTGAAAATGGGAGGGGGAGGGGGTGGAGATAAAATGCTTAAGGGACAGGGGTTTGGGGGGATTCCTGTCCAGGTGGAGACCTAACTCTTACTGTGTGCCCGGCCCAGCTGGGATCTTCCTGCACAATGCCTATGAAGTGTATCTCTCAGCATGTAGAACAGTGGAAAGCTCAGTGTCAGAGCAGTGTTATCCCTGGAAAGGCATCCTTGAGTTCACACAAGGCATAGCATCTAACGCATGTCAGAGGACCAGGGCTGGCCCAGTCCCACATAGCAGAGATGACGGGGCAGTAACAATGACAGCCTCATGGACTTAGGTCCCATGCCTCCTCTGTTTTCTGGCATTACAGAAGCCTGGGGTGCCGGTGGGATCCCGAAGGGAAGGGAAGCAGCTCTAATGACGACTGAGGTTGGGTTTGCTATCAGGTGGATAGAAAGATGGTCTAAGCAGATAATTTGCATATTTAGAGAAATGAAGGAATGAAGGATCCTTTGCTCCCTAGTGTTGCAAATTCTAACTCAAGATGATCACAGGATATTCTGGATACAAATACACCATTGTTTCGCAGAAGGGCAAATTAACGTTTCTCATTGTGTTTCCAATATGCTTTTTTATTGATATCTAAAATCCTTACTAGGAGATTTCTGGCTGCCTTTTTGTAGCACACATTTGAGTGATAATAATGAATCTGACTTGTCTACAGAGATGATTTGTACCACCATCATTTGCTTATTCATAACCAAGAGCTCAGATCACACCACCTTATAAAAATGCTTTCCTGTTGGTGTCCCTTAAAACAGAACTTGACACTTGTCAGAGGTAAAGCTCATCTGTTATTTTTGTTCTCACACACAGCCTAATGAGAACACCTGGCCAGTGGGCTTTGCATCTTCTAAATTTACGAGAGTTAGCATTTAGAAAAAATGTCAGGAACATGCGGACGCTTAAGAAATATTCCCATCATGGTGCTTCCTCAGAGGTAGGGGTGATTCTATGAACAGTGTACATGGAGGTCACATGGGTGGGTGCAGATGTTATGACAAGGTGTTTATTCATTGACTGTGGTACAGGTTTGGGGTGTGAGGTAAAGAGATGTAGCAGACGAGTGAGATTGTACCTCCCTCTGAAAAAGGTGGCTTTCATAAAAACGTAGCTGCTGACTTGTGAAAAAGCTCTGATAATGACTTATTCCTCTTACAAAAGTGATCAACTCATTAATCAAAAGTTAATTAATATAGAGTTTTCAGGGCAATTGTCATGTTCCTTCACAACAGTGCATATGTCTGTGATGTGTTCTATTTGTAAAACCCTGAAAGTAAAATAGTCACCATTGTTTAAACCCCAACACTAAGCATACAACCCTTTAAACAGACATCTCAGAACTTTTCATTACGGGTAAAGAAATCGTAAACACTAAAAAGTTACTGGCAGTATTAATATCAATACTAACAAGTTCTTAATGTGTGCTCAGCATACTTCTAAGTCCTCTACTCAGGCTATCTCATGTAATCTTCACTAAATCCTATGTGGCTAGATAATGATACTTATCCTTATTTTATAAAGATGGAAACCAAAGTTCAGAGAAGTTAAGCATCTTGCCCCAGATCACCGAGACATTAAGAGGCAGTGCTGGGTTACAAATTCTGGCTCTGGCTCTTAACTCCCTCCACAGAGTAGCCAATGCTAAATAAGTAAACACCAAGTGACCAGAACACTTTCTGTGAAGCACAGAATACTTTCTGTGAAACACACTTTCTGTGAAACGGATTTCACTTCACTCCAGCTTCCCCCTGGAAGCTCTGAAGGACAGAGGCTGAGCTGGATCCTGAAGGAGAAAGAACACAGAGGATGTGTCAAATTGTGCGGGGCAACAGGAGCTCTATGAACAAAGCACAGGTGAAGAATGTGTGCTTCATTCTAAGACCCCAGAGGAAACCAGGATCCCCGAAGGAGGCTAGCTCGATGACTCCCCTTGCCTCTCTCCTCTCTCCTCCTGGCGACTCGTCCGATCTATGGCCACGTGCTCAACTCAACATAGCCCCTCACTTCTGCTCTCACCCAGTCCGTCTCCTCTCTCCCTGGGTCTCTCTGTGTCTCTATCTCTCTTTCTTCTTTCCATCCTTCCATTCTCTTTTCCTTCCTCCCTTCTTTCCTTTCTTTTCATAAGAAAAATTTATCACTCTGTTTTAAGGATCAAACTATAAAGGGTGCATATTCATTGAGACCCTTAAAAATACTCATTCCTCTCATCTAAGCATGTGGGAGAAAACCTAAGGAGCCCCATCGAGGGGGAGGTCTGGTGCAGAGAAAAGAAACTTTTCATGTTTCTCACTCCTCAAAACGGAGAAGGCAATGGCAACCCATTACAGTGCTCTTGCCTGGAAAATCCCATGGATGGAGGAGCCTGGTAGGCTGCAGTCCATGGGGTCCCTAAGAGTCGGACACGACTGGGTGACTTCACTTTCACTTTTCACTTTCATGCATTGGAGAAGGAAATGGCAACCCACTCCAGTGTTCTTGCCTGGAGAATCCCAGGGATGGCAGAGCCTGGTGGGCTTCCGTCTACGGGGTCACACAGAGTCGGACACGACTGAAGTGACTTAGCAGTAGCAGCATTCCTCAAAATCACTTAGCACATCCCGCCTGCTTTATTTTTACATGTTTATCTCACTCTTTTCCACTGCCTCTGTCACTTTTCTAGCAAGAGAATAAAACAACTATGGCAGGAAAGTCAGGATGTGTATTTCAGATGTTCCATTACAACTGATGAAGAGCTCGACTGAAGTGTGCGTGCTCAGTCGCTTCAGATGTGTCTGACTCTGCAAGCCCATGGACTGGAGCCCTCCAGGCTTCTCTGTCCATGAGATTCTCTAGGTAACAATATTGGAGTGGGTTACTGTACCTTCCTCTAGGGGATCTTCCTGACCCAGGGATTGAACATCTCCTGCATTGTGGGCAGATTCCTTACTCCTGAGCCACTAGGGAAGCCCCCTTTAAATGTGTGAGTGAGTGAGTGAGTGAGTGAAGTTGCTCAGTCCTGTCCGACTCTTTGCAACCCCGTGGACTGTAGCCCACCAGGCTCCTCCGTCCATGGGATTCTCCGGGCAAGAATACTGGAGTGGGTTGCCATTTCCTTCTCCACTTTAAATGTATAGGAAACACGAAATCAAGACAATGATATTTGAAAGGTGTCTCCTTTTTTCTTGACCATACTTTCTCCTGTCCAGCCCCTATATTATATGAATTTATACAGGACTGATGATGTCTTACATTGCTCATGAGGGTGAAAGAAGCAATTAGCCTCAAAGTTCCTCCTATTCCTAAAATTCCATGGTCTATTGACATTCTATCCTAGTATCATTAACCAGGGCCCAAGCCAGGACCGGTAGACTCAAAGATTCACTGACTTCCAGGAGCTTATAATCAAGTTGAAAATAAAAGAGACATTCACTTGGCAGATATTGACTGAACAATAACTATGATGTGTGGGTCTACATGGAGATGTAGGAGACATGGGTTTGATCCCTGGGTCAGGAAGATCCCCTGGAGGAGAAAAAGGCAATCCAGTCTAGTATTCTTACCTGGAAAATCCCATGGATAGAGGAGCCTGGTGGGCTACAGTCCGTGGGGTCTCAAAGAGTCAAACATGACTGAACACAGCACATGGTGGGTCTGTATGCAAAATGGTATTTGATGCTGGGTGGGGATGGAGTGGCCTATAGAAGCCGTTTTCTCTGAATTTTATGGCTTAGTGGGGAAGACACTTACTGAAAAAATAAGGATCACAATAAAGTCTGATGAGTACTATGATAGGGAAGACTGGGCCAAACAGGCCTAACTGGGAGGAAAAAACTCCCATAAGGGTACCTGTTAAAGATACAGATTCCTGGGCTCGATCCAAAGAGTAAGAATCAAAATCTTCTCAAAGGTACCCCTTGTTGTTGTTCAGTTGCTAAGTCGTGTCCAACTCTATGAGACCCCATGGACTGCAGCATATCAGGCTCCTCTGTCCTTCACTAGCTCCTGGAATTTGCTCTGACTCACGTCCATTGAGTCAATGATGCTATCTAACTATCTAATTTTCTGCCACCCAATTCTCTTTTTTCCTTCGATCTCTCCCAGCATCAGGACCTTTTTTCAGTGAGTTGGCTCTTTGCATTAGGTGACCAAAGTATCAGGCCTTTGGCTTTGGCATCATTCCTTCTAATGAATATTCAGGGTTGATTTCATTTAGGATTAACCGCTTTGATCTCCTTGCCATCCAAGGGACTCTCAAGAGTTTTCTCTAGCACCACAATTCAAAAGCATCAGTTCTCTGGCACTCAGCCTTCTTTATGGTCCAACTCTCATGGCCATAAACAACTGCTGTAAAAACCACACTTGGACTATACAGACCTTTGTCAGCCCCTTAAGTTTTTTTTTTTTTTTTAACTCACAGTGTTCATTAAGGAAAGTTTGGAAAACATGGTGAACAAGAATGAGCGGGACACTGTGGGAATTCACAAGCACAGGAAACAATCAGTAATAGCAAGGTCTGAGACACTGGGTCTAAAAGCGGTTATGCGCATGGGCCCTGAAAGTGTACTACTAAGGCTCACGTCTCACCATCACCACCAGAAACGGAAAGAACAGTCTTTAGAATCGTTGTGAGGATCAAGTGAGTTAATCTCCATAATATTAATATAGAGAGAGCAGCACAGGTATAAAGTGAAAGTGAAAGTGTTAGTCACTCAGTTGTGTCTGACTCTATGGGACTCCATGGACTGTAGCCCGCCAGGCCCCTCTGTCCACGGAATTCTCCAGGCAAGAATACTGGAGTGGGTTGCCATTCCACAACCAGATGGCAAATCATGAATCACAAGACGTTCACTATATCGTGCATAACGCCTCCTTATTCTCCCAACTGGGAGAATGTAGTAATTAACTGCCAAAAACACTAGCTCTGTTTTTCCTGTAAAAAGGAATATAGGGAAAGGGAGAAATAGATAAGGGAAAATCCAGACCATGCTGCAATCCAAAGGGAAGTCTTTCAGGTTAGAGATGGTTCTATATTGATTCTACAAGTAGACATGATTGAGAAAGAGGGACAGAGAGAATGAGAAGAAAAGAACAAAGGAATCCAGACACACAGGGCTGCTGGTAGGCTGCATGGATGTGAGACCTGTAGCACAGCCCTAGATCTGTCTCTAATTGCTATAAACTTTTGGGCAAATTAGTTAATTATCATGGAGAAGGCAATGGCAACCCACTCCAGTGTTCTTGCCTGGAGAATCCCAGGGACGGGGGAGCCTGGTGGGCTGCTGTCTATGGGGTCCCACAGAGACAGACACGACTGAAGTGACTTAGCAGCAGTTAATTATCATGGGCTTAAATTTATTTCCTTGTGTGAATGGAGTTTTGTGAATTATATTAGAGATAATTTTATATATAGCCTATATTTCAGTCTTACTCATAGTTTTCGACCCAGGGATGGAACTTGTGTCTTCTGCATTGCTGGCAGATTCTTCACCCTCTGAGCCATCAGGGAAACCCCCAGTTCTCTGGAGTTAAACAATTTGGAGGGAAACTGCAATATATACAGTGGCCACTAGATGGCAATAGATAGCTTTGTAAATGGAGATCTTTCGTAAAAATCGAAGATGACTAAACATTACTTTGCCAACAAAAGTCCATCTAGTCAAGGCTATGGTTTTTCCAGTGGTCATGTATGGATGTGACAGTTGGACTGTGAAGAAAGCTGAGTGCCTAAGAATTGATGCTTTTGAACTGTGGTGTTGGAGAAGACTCCTGAGAGTTCCTTGGACTGCAAGGAGATCCAACCAGTCCATTCTGAAGGAGATCAGCCCTGGATGTTCTTTTGAGGGAATGATGCTAAAGCTGAAGCTCCAGTACTTTGGCCACCTCATGCAAAGAGTTGACTCATTAGAAAAGACTGATGCTGGGAGGGATTGGGGGCAGGAGGAAAAGGGGATGACAGAGGATGAGATGGCTGGATGGCATCACCGACTCGATGGACGTGAGTTTGAGTGAACTCCGAGAGTTGGTGATAGACAGGGAGGCCTGGTGTGCTGCGATTCATTGGGTCACAAAGAGTTGGACATGACTGAGTGACTGAACTGAACTGAACTGAATCAGACTTTATTTTTGGCGGATCCAAAATCACTGCAGATGGTGACTGCAGCCATGAAATTAAAAGACGCGTACTCCTTGGGAAAAAAGTTATGACCAACCTAGACAGCATATTCAAAAGCAGAGACATCACTTTGCCAACAAAGGTCCATCCAGTCAAGGCTATGGTTTTTCCAATAGTCATGTATGGATGTGAGAGTTGGACTGTGCAGAAAGCTGAGCGCCAAAGAAGTGATGCTTTTGAAGGTGGTGTTGGAGAAGACTCTTGAGAGTCTTCTCCTTGGACTGCAAGGAGATTCAACCAGTCCATTCTAAAGGAGATGAGTCCTGGGTGTTCTTTGGAAGGAATGATGCTAAAGCTGAAACGCCAGTACTTTGGCCATCTCATGCAAAGAGTTGACTCATTGGAAAAGACTCTGATGCCAGAAGGGATTGGGGGCAGGAGGAGAAGGGGATGACAGAGGATGAGATGGCTGGATGGCATCACGGACTTGATGGACATGAGTTTGAGTGAACTCCGGGAGTTGGTGATGGACAGGGAGGCCTGGCATGCTGCGATTCATGGGGTCGCAAAGAGTTGGACATGACTGAGCGACTGAACTGAACTGAACCGAATCAGTGGAAGTGAGAAACAGATTTAAGGGACTAGATCTGACAGATAGAGTGCCTGAGGAACTATGGACGGAGGTTCATGACACTGAACAGGAGACAGGAATCAAGACCATCCTCACGGAAAAGAAATGCAAAAAATCAAATGGGCTCTCTAGGGAGGCCTTACAAATAGCTGTGAAAAGAAGAGAAGTGAAAAGCAAAGGAGAAAAGGAAAGATATAAGCATCTGAATGCAGAGTTCCAAAGAATAGCAGAAGAGAAAAGAAAGCCTTCCTCAGCAATCAATGAAAAGAAATAGAGGAAAACAACAGAATGGGAAAGACTAGAGATCTCTTCAAGAAATTAGAGATACCAAGGGAACATTTCATGCAAAGATGGGCTTGATAAAGGACAGAAATGGTATGGACCTAACAGAAGCAGAAGATATTAAGAAGAGGTGGCAAGAATACACACAAGAACTGTACAAAAAAGATCTTCATGACCCAGATAATCACGATGGTGTGATCACTCACCTAGAGTCAGACATCCTGGAATATGAAGTCAAGTGGGCCTTAGAAAGTATCACTATGAATAAAGCTAGTGGAGATGATTGATAGAATTCCAGTTGAGCTATTTCAAATCCTGAAAGATGATGCTGTGAAAGTGCTACACTCAATATGCCAACAAATTTGGAAAACTCAGTAGTGGCCACAGGACTGGAAAAGGTCAGTTTTCATTCCAATCCCAAAGAAAGGCAATGCCAAAAAAAGCTCAAACTACCACACAATTGCACTCATCTCACACACTAGTAAAGTAATGCTCAAAATTCTCCAAGCCAGGCTTCAGCAATACGTGAACCGTGAACTTCCTGATGTTCAAGCTGGTTTTAGAGAAGGCAGAGGAACCAGAGATCAAATTGCCAACATCGCTGAATCATTGAAAAAGCAAGAAAGTTCCAGAAAAACATCTATTTCTGCTTTATTGACTATGCCAAAGCCTTTGACTGTGTGGATCACAATAAACTGTGGAAAATTCTGAAAGAGATGGGAATACCAGACCACCTGACCTGCCTCTTGAGAAACCTATATGCAGGTCAGGAAGCAACAGTTAGAACTGGACATGGAACAACAGACTGGGTCCAAATAGGAAAAGCAGTACATCAAGGCTGTATATTGTCACCCTGCTTATTTAACTTCTATGCAGAGTACATCATGAGAAACGCCGGGCTGGAAGAAGCACAAGCTGGAATCAAGATTGCCAGGAGAAACAGCAATAACCTCAGATATGCAGATGACACCACCCTTATGGCAGAAAGTGAAGAGGAACTAAAAAGCCTCTTGATGAACGTGAAAGAGGAGAGTGAAAAAGTTGGCTTAAAGCTCAACATTCAGAAAACGAAGATCATGGCATCTGGTCCCATCACTTCATGGGAAATAGATGGGAAAACAGTGGAAACAGTGGCAGACTTTATTTTGGGGGGCTCCAAAATCACTGCAGATGGTGACTGCAGCCATGAAATTAAAAGACGCTTACTCCTTAGAAGGAAAGTTATGACCAACCTAGATAACATATTCAAAAGCAGAGACATTACTTTGCCAACAAAGGTCCGTCTAGTCAAGGCTATGGTTTTTCCAATAGTCATGTACGGATGTGAAAGTTGGACTGTGAAGAAAGCTGAGCACCGAAGAATTGATGCTTTTGAACTGTGGTGTTGGAGAAGACTCTTGAGAGTCCCTTGGACTGCAAGGAGATTCAACCAGTCCATTCTAAAGGAGATGAGTCCTGGGTGTTCTTTGGAAGGACTGATGCTAAAGCTGAAACTCCAGTACTTCAGCCACCTCATGTGAAGAGTTGACTCATTGGAAAAGACTCTGAAGGCGGGAGGAGAAAGGGATGACAGAGGATGAGATGGTTGGCTAGCATCACCAACTCAATGGACCTGAGCTTGAGTAAATTCCGGGAGCTGGTGATGGACGTGGAGGCCCGCCTTGCTGCAGTCCATGGAGTCATAAAGAGTCAGACATGACTGACAGTTGGAACTGAATTGACTGAACAAGCAAGCAACACTGTTTAAGGTTCTCCAAAAACAGAGAGATGACACTAATTTCTCATACTGAGGTCCTTATTGAGATTTATAACATAAAGAGAATCACATGTTTTTAATCCCTTTGTTTTAGACCCACAGGTATTCAAGGGTCATGTTAGGACATTCTGTTTTTAACCTTTACTGCTAGAGCGGGTTATTTCGTAACAACGAAGTAAACACAGAATTATTTGCATGAAGGCCAATTCTGGACTGAGCTGGAACAACACCCCAAAGATCCTTGCCCTCAGTCAAAAGTACTAAGTCAATCATTCTTAATCTTTTTCATCACAAAGAGCCCTATATGTTCTCTCTTATCACATCCAAATCTTTGGGGCCCCAGAGATTGTGGGACCCCACAGACTGTAGCCCACCAGGTTCCTCTGTCCACGGGGTTTTTAAAGCAAGAATACTGGAGTGAGTGGCCATTTCCTCCTCCGGGGTTCTTGCCAACCCAGTGACTGAACTCGAGTCTCTGGTGTCTCCTACATTGGCAGGCAGATCTTTACCACTGAGCCACCTGGGAAACCCCTAAAGAGCCTATGTATCCTACCGCTAAAAAAGAAAAGGAAAAAAAGATCTATTTCCTTTCCAGCAAGATACACTTTTAAAATGGTGTAAACATGATATTTTTATAGTAAGAATAAACTACCTTTATTTTCAAAGTTATGACTGTTCAAAAAAGTATAATAAAGAAAATGAAAATCATCTCAAAGCAGTAACAATGCTATTAAACTATTTTCGGTAGACACAAGAAAAAGCGATGCATCTTTTTATCCTTTTTAACTTAAAAATATTTAAAAATCTTCCCACGTTAGTAAATAAAATGATCACTAGCATTTAATAGTTCACAGATAGATATTTACAAAATTTGTGGAACATACTTTAACCGAAATGTCTGGTCTTCTGTGACAACACTTTGTTTCACAAATTGACAGAAATGGCCCTGTTTAAAGATGAATAGTTATTAGGCAGGAACCTATGCAGAGGAAAGGAAGACAATCTCTGATAGAACACAATAGACACTAACAAATAAGCTGAGGAAGAGACATATTAGAAAATATTTTCTTAGGAAGCAGATTAGTTCAACAAATACTCAGGCAATGAATGACCTAAAAACAGTGAAGAAATCTATGACCTCTCTGAAACAATATCTCAAGGAACGGAGCTAAAGGAATACATTTGAAGCAACATGGATGACATAGAGGAAGGCTAGAAATAGAAAGTAAAAAATAACAGAAAGACCAAAATTGAAACTGAGTTGAGACAAACGGCAGATATTTGTGTATTGAATTTTTTAAGATACTCTGGGATTGGAATAAATGGAACAAAGATAAATCGTCATTTAAGTATTAAAAGGAAATTGAACTGAAAATAAGGGAAAAGCTGAATCTTCAAATAAAAAACGAATAACACAATCTGTGAAAAACTGACACAAAGCTATTAACACTAAGATATATCTTTATGAAATTACTGGACTCAAAAATGAACAAATAAAAAAGTACTTCTAAAATATCTCCAAAAGGCTAAAGTAAAAAGGATGTACCAGACAAATTTAAAAAACGAACATCTTACTTATCAGTCAAGGTTGATGTGAAAGCAAAATAAAATAAAAATGACACTAAAGAAAGAATTTAAGTTAAAGGGTATAGTTTTAATGGAGACTTATTATGAGTCAAATAATATAGTATCAAAAATTCATAAAGCAAAATTCACCTCCCCAAACCCCAGGAAACCAGCAATACAGTAATAGAATTAAGTTATCTCTCTCAGTCCAACACAGTTCAGCCACTCAAAAAATTAGACTATAGATGATCTAAATAAAAATATTGATTAGCAGGCCCTTGAACATCTTAGGACTCAGTCTATGTCATGGTGTGATATTTTGTATGTCATTTAATACAAATATTGAGAAGTATTTTTTAAAGGCAACACTGAAGGGTCTCTCATCACATACAAAGCTATGTAGCTTTAAAAACTGGAATATGCAATTTATAACACAACTGAATACATTGACCAATAACCATGTTTTAGTTAAATGTTACAGTATGTTATTTAACATGGTCTCAAAATCAATTCAATCTTTATAGAATCCATGATAATAAATTATCCTACTTTAAAGTGACTTTGGCAGCACACTAGATATAGACGCATGAAAGAGATCTTTGACGTTCATTTTCTAGCTTGCCTATAGCCATCTAATAAATATTCCAATCCTTTTTATATTCCTATCTGACACTGTACTGGAAAAGAAGCTATATACTATTACTGCATGGTAGAACTGATACTCAAACTGCTTTCAAGATGAAATATCCAGCTCCATTCTTACTCAGAGAACAAGCTCTATTACAGTTCTAAATCTAAGATCTAGAAACCATTCTTATTGCCGGGTTTCTTTCTAATGGTGACAAAAGGCCATTTCTCAATCAAACCCAATGTCGCCTTCAGTCACGCAACAAAGTCAGAAGGTATAGGCATGTCACATCCTTGAAGTCTTGCCACCATCACCAGATTCTGTTTTGTTTCAACTCATGGAATTCAAGGCAACATGAAGTATCATCCAGAAATCAATGACTTTGATGTGTCAGATTCACTCAAAACATGATGAAGGTCGGGGAATAATCAGTTAAACCTGGCACAGGCAGACGCACAGCAGAGCTATAGAAAAGCTTGAGAATCCAGATTGCAGGGAACTCTGTAGAGACAGGAACTGGCGTATTGGCTGCTTAGAGCTGGGGGCAGGGATGGAAGATGGAGGGATGGAAGTGAGAGCTATTGACCGTGGGAATGGTTTCATGTCATTGGATATCTGAAATAACTACCATTGAAATATACACTTCAGGCGGATGGGTTGTATAGTATGCGAATTAGTCTCAAAGCTGTTTTTTATGAAAAGAGGTGGGAGCAGTCAGGTAAAGGGTGAGTCCCAACAAATTTCAGTCATGGAAGAACCTGAGACTCACACTCAGGAACAAGTCAAGATAAAGTTTACCATGTTTGTCCCATAATGAATGTTTACATCATAAAAATCTTTTTTTCCAGAATGGCCACAAAGAGACTGTTCTTCTTTTGGGTCAGACTACTACATCTCCCTCAAAAATATTTACTTCTTAAAGGCAAGAACAGAAAGAGGAATACTCAATTCTTAATTTTTAAAAAAAAAATCTGGATTGCAGTTTGACCTAGACTAGTATCATGAACCAGGCCATAGTATCTGTTTTTAGAACACGCAAATCAGTAGAACCCATATCTACCCTTTGCTAAGACACTTAAGCTGAATTCACTCAGATCAGAGAAAGCCCAGTCCCTGAGGTAAACAGCACGGGCTGAGACTCACAGTTGGCGATGTCACCTTGAAGCTGCAGAATCTGAGGAGCGGGCATCGTGAGGACAACAATATCAAACTGCTTAGAGGAGCCCGTTTCCCTGGAGACTTCCCACTTGTTGTTTCTCAAATTGATCTGAGTCACACGTTGTCTGAAGCAGATATCAGCACCTGTTCCAAAAGCAAAACCATGCTCACATAATCAGGATTTTCCATGCGAATGAGGGGGAAGAGAAGTCACAAACTGGATCCATTCAGATGAGTAGAATGTGAGGTTCATCTTCTACAGCTTCCTGGGTTTCACTTTCTATCTCATGTAATGGGACTCCCTCCCTTCCAGTACTGTTAGATTTCCCTGTCGATGCCTGCTGGGGGAAAAAAATACTGCTACAATTAATAACAACAGTAACCATGGCTATCTTTCATTAATCATCTACTGTATGCCAAGGCTATGCCAAACACTGCTGCTGCTGCTGCTGCTGCTGCTAAGTCGCTTCAGTTGTGTCCGACTCTGTGCGATCCCATAGACAGCCACGCACCAGGCTCCTCTGTCCATGGGATTTTCCAGGCAAGAGTACTGGAGTGGGGTGCCATTGCCTTCTCCGATGCCAAACACTAGATATACTTTATACCAATTCATTTCACAGAAAAGGAAACAGATTTAGAATTGTCATGCCATGATTTAAATCCACATCCTTCTGACTATAAAGATCACTATCTTGGTGGAGCAAGTATACATCTTAGTAAAGGTGTTAAGGATTCTTCTCTCCGGTAATATTCCTTATTAAAAATATTGATATTCCCTATTAAACCTGAAAAAGCATCTCTGTAAGCAAAATCCAAGTCTCATTAATAGATCAATTATCTGAATTAAGAAGAATCAAAATTAAGAAAAATACAATCTGGAATATCCTCTCTTTTCCCTTCTTTGAACTTATCACCAATATATTTTAATAATTATTTGAGTACTTATATGATTGATATTTTATTCTCTTTTAATTTGTAAGCTCCATGAGTTTACACTTATTTTTTCTATGTGTCAGTTCAGTTCAGTCGCTCAGTCATGTCCGACTCTTCACAACCCCATGAATCGCAGCACGCCAGGCCTCCCTTTCTATCACCAACTCCTGGAGTTCACTCAGACTCATGTCCATCGAGTCAGTGATACCATCCAGCCATCTCATCCTCTGTCGTCCCCTTCTCCTCCTGCCCCCAATCCCTCCCAGCATCAGAGTCTTTCCCAATGAGTCAACTCGATGCATGAGGTGGCCAAAGTACTGGAGTTTCAGCTTTAGCATCATTCCTTCCAAAGAAATCCCAGGGCTGATCTCCTTCAGAATGGACTGGTTGGATCTCCTTGCAGTCCAAGGGACTCTCAAGAGTCTTCTCCAACACCACAGTTCAAAAGCATCAATTCTTCGGCGCTCAGCCTTCTTCACAGTCCAACTCTCACATCCATACATGACCACTGGAAAAACCATAGCCTTGCCTAGACGGACCTTAGTTGGCAAAGTAATGTCTCTGTTTTTGAATATGCTATATAGTATATAAAGTATTGTACTGGGAACAGAGGTATTTAATCAATATATATTTAAGAGAATGAATTATGAACTGAAAGCTAGGAAAATATAATTGGATCATTAAGTCCCCTTGGTATACTACTTCTTAACCTCACATTCTAGTGTTCAGAAAACTTTCATTTTAAAATAAATCTACTTTTATTTGGCCCCATGAATAGAAAGGAAATAAATGAAAATGGAATAAAGGGGGAAAAAGACACTAAAAGATCATGTCCATCACTGAACGTGACATCTCATATTCCTAGCTACTAAGAATCCAGCCTAAGCCCAACCTTGGCATGAAGCTCCCTTTCCATAGCTACTCTAGCTCAGTGTGAACTTCTCATCTCCATAATCACTGCCTTTACCTCTCGCTCGGACACTGATTCAAAGTATCTCTATGTTTTGTATACGTCTTGCTAAGTCGCTCCAGTTGTGTCTGACTCTTAGCAACGCTATGGACTGTAGCCCACCAGGCTGCTCTGCCCATGGGATTCTCCAGGCAAGAATTCTGGAGTGGACTGCCATGCCCTCCTGCAGGGGATCTTGCCATGCCAGGGATGGAACCCGCATCTCTTACGTCTCTTGCACTGGCAGACAGGCTTTTTACCACTAGTGCCGCCTGGGAAGACCTAGATATGTCTTATCAATCCCCAAGCACTCTTGGGCTCCTCCATGTCAGGTCTTCTCTAGATCTCATACACCTTTATATCCTTCATATTCCCTTGAATAACTCTATAATATAGTAATTACAAATTTTAAAAATCAAATGCAAATAGAAGGACTGATGCCCTCAATCTCTTTGAGGCAATTAGAGTCGTTCTGTTCAAAGAATTAGAGGAAGGGTTTGTAAATAGCGTTCCAACTTGCCTGCTGCTGCTGCTGCTAAGTCATTTCAGTCATGTCCGACTGTGTGACCCCATAGACAGCAGCCCATCAGGCTCCCCCGTCCCTGGGATTCTCCAGGAAAGAACACTGGAGTGGGTTGCCATTTCCTTCTCCAATGCATGAAAGTGAAAAGTGAAAGGGAAGTTGCTCAGTCGTGTCCGACTCTTTGCAACCCCATGGACCGCAGCCTACCAGGCTCCTCTGTCCATGGGATTTTCCAGGCAAGAGTACTGGAGTGGGGTTCCATCGCCTTCTCCGTCAACTTGCCTGAAGGTTTCTCTAAGGCTCCTCTTTAGAGAAGGTGCAAACAATTGGCACTTTGAACTCACACCCACCATTCCCTTTACTCCAGCCAGAGTGGCTCCACTTCCCTCTCTTTGGTTTCTTCAGGATGTCTTTCCCCTGACTTAGTTGCCTCACATGCCTCTCTCTTTAGTTCTGGCCCTGATCCAGACTTCAACTAAGTCAACTGACTTTATAAACTTTATTCAGTTGCATTTTTACATAATATTCCCTTTGAAAACAGCATTACATTGGTTTTGTTTTTGATGGTCACTAGGGGGGTGTGGTTAAGAGAAGTGAACTACACCAACTATTAACAGAAATTCTTCATATCCAGTAAAATGCCTTAGACATATATCCCAGTGGTCCCGAAGAGTTCTGCAAGATGACTATCCGTGGTTCTCTAGGACCACGGTTCTCTGGACCTCAGACCAGAAGCACCTTGGAACTTGCTAGAAAGTTCTCACGTCCCAACTCAGACCTAAATCAAAATCTGGGGATCAGGCCTAGTAGTCTGCATTTAAGAAGCCTCCAGGTTTGTTACCATGCACATTAAAGTGTGAGAACCATGGGGGTAGGTAAATAGACCCAAATCTAACACTGAAACTGGCAAAGCCACTCATTTTCCAAGAATTAGGGGCAGTGGTATACCTGCTCTAACCAGGAAGTTTTCCTTTCCAATTGTGATGATTCAAGTTTCTGGGAAAGTGGCATTTCCTTGTGAAAGTAACTAATAACTTTTGAAAGGACCACACAACCAAATGTAAGGCTCTGGAAGATCATTTTTAAACAGCCAGAAAATTTTAAACAGCCATAAAAATTTTCAGTCTGAGCTTAGTAAATGTCACCATGTCCCTGTGTTACATATAATTTTTCAGAGGTTTCTCACTGTATTTAGGATTAAGTATAAAATCTTAATAGTGTTTACAAAGCCTCTTATGATCTGGCCCCTGCCTTACTCTTGAACTTCACCTACTGTTTTCTCCCTCATTTACTACCCTCCAGTCACAATGATCTTTTCATTCCATAAATGTACCATCTTCCTCCTACTTGAGAATAGTTTCAACTTGATATGTCCATTGCACGCAATTCTCACCACTCAGCTCTTGGCCTAGTTCACTCTTGCTCACCTTTCAAACATCTATGAAAACATTTAGAGATGCTTTTCCTGACACATCTCCCCTTTCTCATTCTTCTCAGGCGCACGTTAGTTTAGGTCCTATTACTATAGCTCACTCATAATGCTCTCACTTTTTCTTCTTAGCATTTATTATGTACACTTTTGTGTACATGAAATTAGTTTTTGTTGTTCCCTCCAACTATGCTCTACATTAACAAAGGTGAGGTTCAATGTGTTTTACGTACCACTGTTTCCCCAGCACATATTTCATAAAATTTTTTTTTAAATCTCCAGAGAGCTACAAAGATATCAAACTACAAAGAAATTTTAACCATTTTACAAAGGCAAATATGTTTCTGTTACATATTTATTCAATGCCTATCCCCTGCCTTCCTCCATGTTAGAAAATGTTAGGCACAAGTGTTAGTCATGTTCGACCCTTTGTGACCCCAGGGACTGTAGCCTGCCAGGCTCCTCTGTCCATGGAATTCTCCAGGCAACAATGAAGTGGGTTGCCATTACCTTCTCCAGGGGATCTTCCTGACGGAAAGATAGAACTGGTCTCCTGCACTGCAGGCAGATTCTTTACCATTTGAGCCACCAGGGAAGCCCCTCCATGTTAGAGAATCTAAATTTATCTTTCTCCAATAATTTCCTACAAACAGGTTTCAGTGCAGAACTACTGAAATAGAACAGTAAGCAGTGTCTAACTATAAGCACTGCTTAAAGTTCACTGAGGAGTGCTTAACCAAGGCTCCCAGGTTACCCTCTACTTTCTCTCTGAAAGACACTGTTATGGATGAGTGCCATGATCACCTGCCTAGGAGCCATTTTGAGACCGAATTGCCCAGGCTTAATTCCCTTACATTAATTTTAGAAAGAAAATAAACACAAAAGTAAAAAGGGAGAATATGATAAAATTAAATATTGCCAGAAAGAAATCACACTAGCTGATAGCATCTGCAAATTAAACTATCTTTTCTAATAAATCATTCCAGTTGGCCAAAAAGCTTGTTCAGACTTTTCCATGACAGCTTATGGAAAATCCCAATGAACTTTTTGGCCAAACCAATATGTTGTCCACATTGATTTTCAATTGTTAGTCCATGTCCCTTTTTGAAGTAGATGGTAAAATAAAAACAGATAAATACAGCAATAGTTCTTCCTATGGAGAAATGAAAGTGAAAGTCACTCAGTCGTGTCTGACTCTTTGCAACCCATGGACCATACAGTCCACAGAATTCTCCAGGCCAGAATACTGGAGTGGATAGCCATTCCTTTCTCCAGGGGATCTTTCCAACCCAGGGACAGAACCCAGGTTTCCCACATTGCAGGCAGATTCTTTACCAGCTGAGCCACAAGGCCAAACCAAATAAAGCTGCTCACCCTGTCCTAGAAACTAAATTCATCCTCTTATGAATGATTTAATAACATGGGCCTTATTCAAAAGCAAAAGGATTTGGTTCATCACTGTTCAAATGTCACAGAAGGAACCATCATGTGACTGATCTTCCTGGGTGCATAAAGAAATAAAATGGCAAGACTCCTTGGTAGCCCCTTCCTTCCCCCTAGGGCAGAGACTAATCAGTAAAAGATGGGGCCCAGGGAAAGGGCTCTATGAGTCTGTTCTCTTGAACCAGGGTGGGATGGGAGCATCCTCTCAAACTGTAGGGGAAAAACCAGGAAGGAAAAGATGTTAAATCAGAGGTTTGAGGCCTTCTCATTGTCCTCCATGGAATCCTCAAAAGGAAATGACAACAGGGTCACCTTAAAGAGAGTGCTCGCATCTTACTTACCAGTTAAGCCATTATAAGCAATGTACTTAACTTGTCTGAGTCTAATTTTTCTCATTAGTAAATGATAACTACTATGAATGGCTATAAAATAATTAGAAATGATGTATGCTAAATGCCTAACACAGCATCAGATAAATAGCTTTTAACAAATGATACAGTAGTTTTTGTTCTCTTGAATTTCTCCTACTCCTACAACAATGACAATAAATAAATAAATAAATAAATAAAACAGAAAAGTAGAAAAATCACATTTTATTTACTCAGAAGACAGCATTAATTGGGAAAACAGGAAGTGGGTAAAATTAATGCCAATAAACAGTTTTCTCTGTAATCAGCTTAATGTGAACGCATGAAACAATAAATGAGAACAGCAGACAAGTGGCATGTGCCTATTTCCTCCTACCCTTTACCACTCCTTCTGGAAAACTGGTCTATTTCAATACTGGCTTTAGAGCTTTGAACCTATTCTAAAGCATACCTGACTGGACATACCCCTTACAGATAATTTCCTTGGAAGTCTGGCCGCAAACTAAATAAAACTGATTGTATCACGAGATTGTAGGGTTGTGAACTCAACTGATTCCAAAATGTAAAGCATATTTTGGAATGACCTGGCAGTTTGGGTTGTTATACACTGAGCATATGCAAAGATCAGCGTCATTTAAGAAGATTATTTTTTAAGCTAACATTTATCAAGAGATTTTTAAGTATATGGCCTGTTATTTGCTTGAATTGGCAATGGGTGGATTATATCCCTTTTTCTTCACAAAACTTTGCAGTAGGTATTGTTAGTGCTCTCATTTTTCCAGTGAAAGAACTAAAGTACAGATTTTAACACTTTCCTAATATTACACAACTAGGAAAGTGTGGTAGAATGTGAATTTGAATCCAGGTCATTCTGACTCCAGGGACTCTCTCAAATTTCACTGTGGAAATACTAAAATAGGATAGGAGCCATTTATAGGCAGAAAGATTTAAAGAAGTTTAAAGAATGTTTAAAGGGATATAGGGGCTCCCCTGGTGGCTCAGACAGTAAAGAATCCGTGTGCAATGCAGGAGACCAGGGTTCAGTTCCTAGGTCTGGAAGATCCCCTGGAGAAGGGAATGGCTGCCCACTTCAGTATTCTTGCCTGGAGAATTCCACAAAGGAGCCTGCTGGGCTATAGTCCATGGGGACACAACTGTGTAACTAACACTTTTTCGAATGGATATAATTATAAAATTTTAAATGGTATAGACGATTTATAAAATCTCTAATAATAGATCTGGGTAGTGGGTGGAAAGACCTCTTGAAACATTACAAAGATAATGTAAAAATAAACCAAGAAGAAGTTTATATACACTCAAATTATGTAGGACTTGAACTCAATTATATAAAAACTATTTTTTTAAAAAGCTGAAAGTATGTCAGAGAATGAACTTACAGCTGACTTACATATTATTGTGACACTTTTCCCTGCTATTTTTCTGTATTTTCCAAATTTTCAACTATTAGTATGTAATTCTTTTTTAAAAATTACTTAAATATTTCACATAGTGATATGAAAATCTAAAGTACTCATGCTCTCAAGAGGCTGTTCAATTTCAAAGTATAAAGAGGTTTTTAGGAAGAATTGGTTAAACTACAATGAATAAATATATGTATATTTATATATAGGGCTTCCCAGATGGCACTACTGGGAAAGAACTCACCTGCCAATGCAAGAGACATTAAAGACATGGGGTTCAATACCTGGGTGGGGAAGATCCCCTGGAGAAGGGCATGGCAATCCACTCCAGTATTCTTGCCATGGACAGGAACCTGGTGGGCTACAGTCCATAGGGCTGCAGAGTCAGACATGACTGGTGACTAAGCGCGCACACACACACACACACACACACACACACACACATTAGAAATCTAAATCTCTATCATTTATACCTGCCTACTATACCCCAGCTACCATTAGATTCTATGTGAGCTACAAATAATTAAATATGACCTCTTCTCCCAAGAGTTTCCAAAGCAAAAGAAAACCAAAACCCATATATTACCCCAAATACCTAACACAAAAAGGGTGTAGGTGTGGTGTATTCAAGGACTGTCCCTTGGCTATATGACGGCAGGAACTTTGGTTCCTGTATCACTAGTGTCTAAAACAGTATATAGTAAGCACTCAGCAAATGTTTATTGAATGGATAGAAAGTGAAAGTGAAGTCGCTCAGTCGTGTCTGACTCTTTGCGACCCACGGACTGTAGCCCACCAAGCTCCTCCGTCCATGGGATTCTCCAGGCAAGAACACTGGAGTGGGTTGCCATTTACTTCTCCAGGGGATCTTCCCGATCCAGGGATCAAGCCCAGGTCTCCCACATTGCAGGCAGACACTTTAACCTATGCATATATGGATGGCTAGATATATAATACAATTAGTAAGTACTTGGAGATTCTAATATATATCTACATCTAATTTGGGTTAAGTAAAGTCATGATGGAAATGAGACTTTTTTAAAAAGTTATATGGTGGCAATATATGAAGCTGATGACAATCGACAAAATATACAAATAGTGTCACCATCTGTGATGGTTAATTTTACGTGTCAACTTGACTGAGTCAGGAGGTTCTTATATATTTGGCAAACACTATTCTGGGTATGTCTGTGAGGGTGTTTGGGAAGAAAGTAATATTTAAATTGGTAGACTGAATAAAGCAGGTCGCCCTCCCTAATGTAGGTGGGTATCATCCAATCAGTCACAGGCCTGAATAAAACAGAAAGGCTGACCCTCCCACCAGTAAAAAAGTCTTCCTGTCTGATAGCCTTTGAACTGGGACACTGTTTCATTCTCCTACCTTCAGACTTGGACTGAAACATCTGCTCTTCTTGAGTGTTGAGCTTGCCAGCACCAAAACTGGAACTGTACCTTCAGCTCTCCAGGGTCTCAGGCTTTTGGACTGAAACTAAACCATCAGCTCTCCTGGATCTCTAGCTTGTCAATTCACCTGTCAGATCTTCAGACTTGCCAGCCTCCAAAATCACATCAGCTAATTCTGTACAATAAATTTACCTATCTATATAAATATATTCTTTCAGTTCTGTTTCTTTCTGGAAAATCCTGATGACTACACCATAATATTCTAAATCCTAGATGAAGAAATGGCCTTCCCTGGAATGGTATTTACTGTGTCCTCATATTGTATATTCAACCTCACTGCCTTCTCTCATGCCCAGTATTGGGATTCTCAGGCTTCACAATAAGTAATATTTGCGCTGTGCTGTGCTTTGTTGCTCAGTCAGGTCAGACTCTTTGAGACCCCATGGGCTGTAGTCTGCCAGGCTCCTCTGTCCTCGGAATTCTCCATTCCCTTCTCCATTTTCCCAACCCAGGGATCAAACCCAGGTCTCCTGCATTGCAGGCAGATTCTTTACCATCTGGGCCACCAGAGAAGCCCAAGTAATATTTGATGTAGTCCAAAACAGTAATTATTCTAGATATAGCTTATTAAATAATACAAAGTCTCAAAAAAGTCCATTTTAAAACACTCATACATAAAAACATATGAAAATCCTCATAGAAACTAGGCAAAGGTTATAAGACATTTACAGAAAAAAATGCACAGACTTGGTTAGCAAAACAAAGGTGCATAAACTCACTCATAACTAAGTAAATGTAAATCATAACACAAGGAAATATCATTTCAACCCATCATATGGGCAAAAAGTTTTATTTTCCATAATATCAAGATGTACAGAAAGACATGTTTTCATTTGCTATTGATGATATATTCCTTGATAGGAATAGATCACACAACTTAGTTAAATAAAAAATGCACAAACTATTGACACCCCTCCTATACTGTTAGGAACTAATCCTACAGATATACTTTCAAAAGTGTCTCAGAGTTAGAAATTGCAGCAATATTGGTACTAGCATAAAGCAAAACAATCCCTAACTCCCCAAACAATCTACATACTTAACAGAAAGTAAACAGTTAAATAAATAATGACATATATATATATATATATATATATATATATATATCATGTAATACTGAACAGGCATTGAAAAGAATGAAGAACACTGAGTTTGCTGATATGAAAATAGACCAAAGATAAGATTCAGTCAATGATTATATATTAGTCAGGGCTCTCCAGAGAGATAGTATCAATAGGATAGACATAGACATAGGTAGAGAGACAGAGATAGAGATTGGTTTGTTATAAACATAGGTGAAATAAAGCATAGAATGGCTTATATAAAATAATCTCATCTATGTTTTAAAAAAGAATATATACAAATGTCTATGAATAGGGAAATAGAGATAGCCACATAGAGCAAAAGATAGATGCATAAACATTTTCCTGGAAGCATATATAGGAAACAGTGATTACTTTAGGGGAAGAAAACCAGCTATTGAGTGGTGCATAGGAGAACATCTATTTTATAACTTTCCTTACAGTATTAATATTTATTTATGTGTATAACTTTTAGTTTAAAATGCTTACTTTAAAAGAAGGCAGAGAAAATTTTATTCTCACCTGATTGTTTCAAGTAATGTTTACTAATTGAAGAAACTCCATGAGGTGCTACAAAGTTACAATCTCCTTCTTTTATCACCATTCCATCAATAGGAGAGGTCAGAGGCTTCAAAATGCCACCAGCTAACAATTCATCATAAAAACTGAAAAAATCAAAATGGATAACATAACTATATGCTATACTTAGCTCTAAACATTATACTCTCTTCAAACAATTCTTCGAGATTATAATCCTAAATAAAACCTAGAAATCTTCTTATAAACAACTCAACATATGTTTTCTGTTAATAAGACATACTTTTGGTGAAGAATGGAAATATTTTGAGAATCCATAGTCTTTTGCTGACCGTAGTCAAAGGTCTACTTTCTCATATATTTTAAATTAAAGTCAGTGAAAATAAACAGAACAGTATTCATTACACCGATTTTAAATCTGGTTAAGATTTGACTTCCATCACAGTTAGCTGTCGTCTTTCTCAACACCAACATAGTTAACTGGTATTTATTGAGCCCTTGCCATATTCCATATAACATCTCACCTGATCTTCACAATTGGAGAGGCATGTATTGCAGTTTTCCCACTTTACTCATGTGAATCTTTTATTGCTATTAACATTATGATCAATGATGATGATGATATAATTTCACTATATTACAAGAGTCAAAGCTTAACTCTGTTAAAAATGGATGATTTGTATCTTTTTACATCCTCAACCAGCAAGGCTTGATACCATTCCTTTCAACTAACTCACCTTTGGTGTATTTTGGCATAATGAGGAGTGCAGGTGATGTACTGGGCACCCAAGTCCACTGTGCTCTGTGGATTATGAGGACTGCTGGCTGTAGTCATTCTTCCTCCTTGAATTAGTCCCCAGGAAAATATCTTAATATATTAGAATGAATATTTCACAATTAACACTGATCACCCCAGGTTACACCAATGGATAACTTAGAACTGTTTCAGAAAATATATTTTTAATTTTTTACTTTTAGATGTCATCATAATTAATACATTTTAAAATCTTGTTTTCTCCAGATTCCAGAAATCTAAAAAAAATTGTTTGTTTGTTTTTTAAGTTCAAGGTTTTGTCATCTAACACTGCTAGGAAGTAATTAACAGAGACAATTCAGTCAGGGGCTGTGAGATATTTTTTTAAAAGGACACATGAATATACAGCAGCCTTCAGCAATGTGCCTGCCGCATCTACGTACTGATCTGAAAAAAGGGAATGAATGAACGGACCAAAGAAAACAAAATAATGAATGAAATGTCAGAATGAATGAATCAACGAATGCTTTCCCTCTTGCTGTCAGGCTTCAGGAGAGTGACAGGATTCTCTCAAGTAGATAGACCTTCGGAAAGTCGTGGTCAATGGGCACTGGAGGATTCTCATAATCTAAAGAAAGCTGCCAGGATACAGAGCAGCCAAGGAAAAAATTTCACTTCTTGCTGACTGCGGCAGCCCCAAGCTTTGCAAACTCCAGTCAGGATGCCTCCCAGGCCGCTCAGGCCTCCCAGGGAAGCGCTCCGGCGTCCCGCCCCGCCCCCACCCGCCCCACCGCCCGGCCTGGGTCGCCGCCCCAACTCGCGCCCACTCTTCTGGCCGTCCCGGGCGCCGGAAGTCTCCGATCACGTGACCGGCGCCCGCCGACCTGCTGCGTGTTCCCCCGGGCCTTACTCGGAGAAGGCCCACGCCGCCTTAGAAGCCAGCGTGCCCGGCGGCTTCGTTTCCCTGGCTTCCGTCCGGAAACGACCCACCTGAATCCTCGGCCTTGTCCCACACAGTGAGGCGCAGAGGACTGGACGCCTCCCTCCTCAGCAGCGCCGCGCACAAGCTTCCCGTCAGCCCGGCGCCCACGATCAGCACCCGCGCCATGGCCCGCTGTCCCCGCGCCCGGGTGGCCGGCCTGCAGTCGCTGGAACCGCCGCCACAGCCCAGCGGGCCGGAGCTGTCGGCTCAGTGCTCCCGGCCCAGCTCGGCCCCTGAGCAGCTCCCTGGTCGGCCTGCAGGGGGCGGAGAGGAGGCGACTCGAGCTGAGAGAAAGATCAGCGCTGAAGACCAGCAAACCTTGGCCTTCCTCTTGGTTTGAGAGCCAGGAGCTGTCTTCAAGGATCGTGGCTCCATCCGATAAGCTGTGATTTCCAACCTGCCTCTCGCCCCCCAAACCTGTAAATCATATAGGTTAGAGCGTGAGACCCCGCCTCGCCACAGGGCTGGTGTTGACTACTGCGGAGACCCAGCCCAGGGTTGACTATTAGGGTAACTGTGCCTTGTTGGAACCTTGGCTTAACAGCCTTAAGTCTGAAAGGAACACAGCAGTGATGCCAGAGCCAGCTTTCTTCAAGTACCTTAACAGTCACTATTCACATAGCAGAAAAAGAGTTTGGGAGAAATTTTGTTTAAACTAACCCTCGGGCATTGTGTAAATGATAAACTTTTTGAACCTCAATATTTCCACCTGTAAAAGGGGGCCAGAAAATTCTGTATTCCAGATTATTGGCAGTTAAAGATATTTGGTTCACCAGAGAATTTTAGGTCAATCTTCTCTTTAGTAAATATTAAATTTTTTGACAAAACACATTCCAATTGCTGTAAGAGATGCGCGGATGAGCAAGACAAGGATTCATGCCCTTACCACTAGTTTTTTGTTTGTTTGCTTTCTAACGTTGTCCTGGAAATTCTCAAGGAAACAGTAATATGCAAGGATAAGACTGAACCATTTCAGTTACCCTGAATTGCAAATAAATTATTACCTGGACACTAGAGAAACTTTTATAAGAAAATTGACAATGATAGTCAATTGTAATGAAAACATTAAAAATTAGAAGTTTTACTGTATGTACACGAGGGAGAAATTATCAGGCTTCAAGCTGGTGATAGATCAATATTACATATATCTAATAAAGATATAATATCTAAGAAAAGATAATCGAACTATACTTTGGATAGTAACCCCTTATTGGTCATATCATTTGCAAATATTTTGTCCCATTCAATACATTGTCTTTTAATTTTAATAATCATTTCATTTGCTGTGCAAAAGTGTATAAGTTCAATTTAGTTTCATGCTTTATTTTTGCATGTGTTTCATTTGCCTTAGGAGAGAAGTCCAAAAAAAAAAATATTGCTTACATTTATATCAAAGAGTGGTCTACCTGTATTCTCTTCTATAAGTTTTATGGCTTTCAGTTCAGTTCAGTTCAGTTGCATACATTTAGATTGTTAAATCATTTTGAGTTTATTTTTGGCTAAAATGTGAGGAAATGTTCTAATCTCATTTCTTTACATGTAGCTGTCCAGTTTTCCCAGAACTGAGACTATCTTTCTTTCCACTGTATAGTCTTACATTTTTGTTATAGATTTATTGACCTTAAGTGTGTGGATTTATTTCCTGGCTCTCTATTCTGTTCCATTGATCTGTGTGTCTGTTTTTGTGACAATACCAGCATTTTGATTTCAAGACTTTTTCATGCAGTCTGAAATCTGAGAAGGTGATACCTCTAGCTTTGTTCTTTTTTCTCAAGATTGCTTTAGCAATTAGGGGTCTTTTGCAGTTTTGTATGAATTTTCCGATTATTCTCGTTAGTGAAAAATGTGCTGGTTATGATGATAGAGATTGCATTAAATTTATAGATTGCTTTGGATAGTATGGTTATTTTAACAATATTAATTTGTCCAATTTATGACCACAGAATATCTTTCCATTTCTTTGTATCATCTACAAATTTCCTTTATCCATGTTTTATAGTTTTCAAAGTATAGGTCTTTAACCTCCTTGATTAAGTTTTTCCTAAGTATTTTATTAACACAGTTTTAAACAAGATTGTTTGCTTGCTTTCTCTTTCTGGTAGTTCATTATTAGTGTATAGTAAACTAACAGATTTCTGTATATTAATCTTGTATCCTGCAACCTTACTGAATTCATTCTTTAGTTGTAATAGCTTTTGGGTGGAGACTTTAGGTTTCTCTATGTAGAGTATTGTGTCATCTGCAAGTAGTGTCATTTTTACCCCTGTTTTTGTCATTTAGTCTAAGTTGTGTCTCTTTGTGACCCCATGGACTGTAACCTGCCAGGATCCTCTGTCCATGGAATTTTCCAGGCAAAAATACTGGGTTGCCATTTCCTACTCCAGGGGAGCTTCCTTCCCTAGGGATCGAACCTGCATCTCCTGAATTTCCTGCACTGCAGGCGGATTCTTTACTGCTGTGCCAGCGGGGAAGCCCCATTTTTGCCGTTCTGCCCTTCCTTTAATTTGAATAGCTTTAATTTCTTTTTGTTATGTGAGTGCCATGGCTAGAACTTCTAGTACCATTTATTTAGAAGTGGTACAAGTGGGCATCTTATCTTGTTCCCAGTTTTAGAGGAAATGCTTTCAGCTTTTCAGCACTGAGGTGATATTAGCTGTGATTCTATCATACATGGCCTTTACTATGCTGAGATATGTTCCCTCTATACAATTTGATGAGAGTATTTTTTTTAATCATGAATGGATGCTGAATTTTGTCAAATGCTTTTTATGATCTTGTGATTTTTATCCTTTTATTATTGTGGTGTATCACATTGATTGATTTGCAGATATTGAATCATCCTTGCATCATTTTACATATGTAAATATACACGCTAAATTCAAGTGAATTTTTCCTAGGTTAAGCAGTATCTTGAGGACTCAATGCAGGTCCTCATGATCTGTTGAGTATGTTCTTCTCTTTCCTGTCATCTCCTCTTGTTACCTCATTTCTGTTAATAGTCTGGTCACCTTGCATAATCAGACTTGAAATCTCATAGTCATCTTCAATATATCTATTCTCTTTTCTCATCCTTGATATCTATTAGTCTTCTGGTCTTTTTTATCTCTTCTCCTCTGTCTCTTAAATCCAATCCCTCTCCATTGTACCTCAGAAAAGTACAAATTCCATTTCTACCAGCAATATTCTACAGTGCCTATTTTACAGCATTCTTGTCAACAGTGGATATTGAGAATTTTGAAAGGTGATCATTGACAGATTAATCCATTCAGTTCAGTTGCTCAGTCATGTCCGACTGTTTGCAACCCCATGTATTGCAGCACACCAGGCCTCCCTGTCCATCACCAAATCCTAGAGTTCACTCAAACTCATGTCCATCGAGTCGGTGATGCCATCTAGCCATCTCATCCTCTGTTGTCTCCTTCTCCTCCTGCCCCCAATCCCTCCCAGCATCAGTCTTTTCCAATGAGTCAACTCTTTGTATCAGGTGGCCAAAGTATTGGAGTTTCAGCTTTAGCATCAGTCCTTCCAGAGAATACCCAGACTGATCTCCTTTGGAATGGACTGGTTGGATCTCCTTGCACTCCAAGGGACTCTCAAGAGTCTTCTCCAACACTGCAGTTCAAAAGCAACAATTCTTTGGCGCTCAGCTTTCTTCACAGTCCAACTCTCACATCCATACGTGACTACTGAAAAAACCATAGCCTTGACTAGATGGACCTTTGTTGGCAAAGTAATGTCTCTGCTTTTGAATGTGCTAAGTAGGTTGGTCATAACTTTCCTTCCAAGGAGTAAGCATCTTTTAATTTCATGGCTGCAATCACCATCTACAGTGATTTTAGAGCCCCCCCCCCCCCCCAAAATAAAGTCTGCTGCTGTTTCCATTGTTTTCCCATCTATTTCCCATGAAGTGATGGGACCAGATGCCATGATCTTCGTTTTCTGAATGTTGAGCTTTAAGCCAACATTTTTCCTCTCCTCTTTCACTTTCATCAAGAGGCTTTTTAGTTCCTCTTTACTTTCTGCCATAAGGGTGGTGTCATCTGCATATCAGAGGTTATTGATATTTCTCCTGGCAATCTTGATTCCAGCTTGTGCTTCTTCCAGCCCAGCGTTTCTCTTGATGTATTCTGCATAGAAGTTAAATAAGCAGGGTGACAATATACAGCCTTGATGTATTCCTTTTCCTATTTGGAACCAGTCTGTTGTTCCGTGTCCACTTCTAATTGTTGCTTCCTGACCTGCACATAGGTTTCTCTAGAGGCAGGTCAGGTGGTCTGGTATTCCCATGTCTTTCAGAATTTTCCACAGTTGATTGTGATCCACACAGTCAAATGCTTTGGCATAGTCAATAAAGTAGAAATAGATGTTCTTCTGGAACTCTTGCTTTTTCGATGATCCAGCAGATGTTGGCGATTTGATCTCTGGTTCCTCTGCCTTCTCTAAAACCAGCTTGAACATCTGGAAGTTCACAGTTCATGTACTGCTGAAGCCTGGCTTGGAGAATTTTGAGCATTACTTTACTACCGTGTGAAATGAGTGCAATTGTGCAGTAGTATGAGCATTCTTTGGCATTGCCTTTCCTTGGGATTGGAATGAAAACTGACGTTTTCCAGTCTTGTGGCCACTGCTGAGTTTTCCGAATTTGCTGGCATATTGAGTGCAGCATTTTCACAGCATCATCTTTCAGGATTTGAAATAGCTCAACTAGAATTCCATCACCTCCACTAGCTTTGTTCATAGTGATGGTTTCTAAGGCCTACTTGACTTCACATTCCAGGATGTCTGGCTCTAGGTGAGTGATCACACCATCGTGATTATCTTGGTCGTGAAGCTCTTTTTTTGTTCAGTTCTTGTGTGTATTCTTGCCACCTCTTCTTAATATATTCTGCTTCTGTTAGGTCCATACCATTTCTGTCCTTTATCAAGCCCATCTTTGCATAACATGTTCCCTTGGTAGCTCTAATTTTCTTGAAGAGATCTCTAGTCTTTACCATTCTATTGTTTTCCTCTATTTCTTTGCATTGATCATGAGAAAGGCTTTCTTATCTCTTCTTGCTATTCTTTGGAACTCTGCATTCAAATGGGTATATATTTACTTTTCTCCTTTGCTTTTCACTTCTCTTCTTTTCACAGCTATTTGTAAGGCCTTCTCAGACAGCCATTTTGCTTTTCTGCATATCTTTTTCTTGGGGATGGTCTTGATCCCTGTCTCCTCTACAATGTCATGAACCTTATAGTTCATCAGGCACTCTGTCTGTCAGATATAAGCATCTAAATGCAGATTAATCTATTACTTAAGTTCAAACAGTCATTAGTTCTTAATTTAATTATTATAGTAGCTTTCTAACTGACCTCTCTGCTCCTGATCTCTATTCTGCACCAAGTTTCTAGATTGGTCATTGCCATTCTCAAATAACTTTTAGTAATTCTCAGTCTCATACAGATGAAAATTCAACTACTTGGTATAAAAATATTCAGTCACGACTATATATAAAGTAGATAACTAAGAATAACCTGCTGTATAACTCAGGGAACTCTACTCAGTACTGTGCAATGCCTTATATGGGAAAAGAATCTTAAAAAAAAAAAAGGAGCAGATATAGGCATATGTATAACTGACTCACTTTGCTGTGCACCTAAAACTAACACAACGTTGTAAATCAATAATGCACCAATAATTGACTTTTAAAAAGTATTCAATGATATTTCTCAAGTCTATGTTTATATCTTATCTTGGTAGTGTTTATATGTCTTGTGCTTCTAAGTTGGAGCTACCCTGATGGCTCAGACAGTAAAGAATCTGACTGCAATGGTCATAACATCTGAAGACCCAGGTTTGATCCCTGGATTGGGAAGACCCCCTGGAGAAGGGAATGGCTACCCACTCCAGTATTCTTGCCTGGAGTATTCCATGGACAGAGGAACCTGGCAAGGTGCAGTACATGGCATCACAAAGAGCTAGATACTGAGCTATTAACACTTTCACTTTCACAACTAAGTTGAGTTATTTTAGTTCTGGTGAACATATTCTCAGATTATCTGTGGAAGTGGGAAACATTTGCTTCTGTTGTTCTTGAGTATAAGTTATACTTTTTGAATTGTGTTGCCAGTAGTTGTGAATTTGCATTAATTCTTCACTCTCTTTTTTTTTTTCCCCTATGATCAACAATATCCTTTTTAAAAAGTTATCCAAAATTTGGGAATGTTATGACCATTCAGTAGAAGTAGCCATGGTGGCTTGTGATTTCTTATCACGTTTAGTCTTCAGGGAGTGATAGAGCCACCCTCCCCACCTACCCTCCTAACCTCCAAAATGGATTATATTAATTCAGAGCTATAACTGTAAGGTTGTGTGGGTGCATGGTTGGCTACTAGTACTGGTGTATCTCTCTGACAGAGGTGTGATTGACTCAATGACCTAGAGAAGGTAGTATTGTAAAACAGCTGGGACAGATGTACTTATATTTACTCTTCCTATTCACCTTGGCATTTTGCCTTACTTCTTCCCAATTTTCTGCAAGGCTGGCTCCTCCTGATCATTCAAGTCCAGCTTAAAAGTTACCTAAAGAGGTCTTCCCCAACCACTTGACCTAAAATAGCCACCCAGTGACCCTCTTTTCCATTAACCTATTTTCTTAATATCACTTAATTACCTTTAGAATTGAACTTGCTTTTTACTTATCTATTTATTATTTATTTAGTTTAGTTTTTCTCTCACTAGAATTTAAGCAACAAAAGGACAGAAACATTGTCATGTTCAATACAGTATCTTTGGCAACTGGAATCCAAATTAGAATTCTCAGAGACTGAGAGTTCACTAACTCTTTGCCTAGAAGATAGCCAAGACTTTTGAGGATAATACTTAAAGGAAGATAGGCTGAATGGTAATTCAGTGGGGTGATATCAATATTAAACATTTTCTCAGAGGGTTCTTTTCTATGATATAATATTACTATAGTGATATAAAATACAATGTCCGTGAACAAAGAATACTTGATAATGTGATTCACAGCACTTTCTGTCCTTATTTATTGCATTGATCATTTACATAATCATTAATGGCATATATAACAGTATTTAGATGGCATAAAATCAAGATAAATAGCCCCATGGAGCTATTTTAGATTGTTCCTTAATGTAATTTAATTTTTTATTGAAGTATGGCTAATGCACAACAATGTGTTAGTTTCAAGTATATAGTAAAGTATGTGTATATATGTGAACTTCCCTCTTATACCTGCTTTTGCAGCATCCCATAGATTTTGGAATATTTTGTTTCCATTTTGATTTATCTTGAGGTATTTTCTTATTTCCTCTTTGAATTCATTTTTTAAATAGCCTGTTGTTTAGTCTCTGTGTGTTTGTTCTTTTCCTGGTTTTCTTTCTGTAGTTGATTTCTAATTTCATATAATTGTGGTCAAAAAAATATTGTTTCCACAAATATTATTATTTTATTGTTATTTGTATTGTTTTCATTGACTATTTGGCATGATTATTTTGAAATTCACGTTGTCAAATGTGTCAGTTCATTTCTTTTTATGGATAAATGGTATTTCTTCATATGGATATATCACAGTATGTTTATCTGTTCACCTCCTGATGAACATTTGGGTTGTTTCTAGTTTTTTACTATGAAAACTAAAGCTGCTATGACATATAAAATCTTTATATGAATATTGGCTTTCATTTATCTTGTGTAAATATCTGGGAGTAGAATAGTCTGATTATATGGTAGATGTGTGTTCAACTTTGAAAGGAACTATCAAGTGAAACTGTTTCCCAAAACGGCTTTACCATTTTACATTCTGACAGAACCATTTGAAGATTCCAGTTATTCCCCATCCTTAGTATCATTGAATATGACCAATCCTTTCAACTTTAGCCATGCTAATAAGTGTGTGATAGCATTTCAGTAAGGTTTTAATTTTAATTTCTCCAGTGATGTTTGATATTGACCATCTTTTCATGTGGTCGTTTGCCATTCATATATCTGCTTTTGTGAAGTGTCTGTTCAAAGTTTCTACCTATTAAATAAATTGGGTAGTTTGTTTTCTTATCACTGAATTTACAGAGTTTATTATATATTTTGGATACAAATAAAATGTGGGACTGGCAAATGCTTTCTTCCTGTATATGACTTGTGTTCATTATATTATCAGCATCTTTCCAAGTGCAGATGTCCTTAATTTGTCCATTTTTAACTTATATGGTTTCCACTTTTTGTCTGCTATCAAAGAAATACTGGATTTATACCTCAAGGTAATGAAGACTTTTCTCTTATGTTTTCGACCAGAATTTTTATAGTGTTATTCAGTTCAGTTCAGTCGCTCAGTCATGTCCCACTCTTTGCGACCCCATGGACTTCAGCATGCCAGGCTTCCCTGTCTTTCACCAACTCCTGGAGCCTACTCAAACTAATGTCCACTGCATCGGTGATGCCATCCAACCATCTTATCCTCTGTCATCCCCTTCTCCTCCCACCTTCAATATTTCCCAACATCAGGGTCTTTTCCAAAGAGTAGGTTCTTCGCATCAGGTGGCCAAAGTACTGGAGTTTCAGCTTCAGCATCAGTCCTTCCAATGAATATTCAGGACTGATTTTGTTTAAGATAGACTGGTTGGATCTCCTTGCAGTCCAAGGGACTCTCAAGAGTCTTCTCCAACATCACAGTTCAAAAGCATCAATTTGTCGGTGCTCAGCTTTCTTCACAGTCCAACTCTCACATCCATACATGACTCCTGGAAAAACCATAGCCTTGACTAGACGGACATTTGTTGGTAAAGTAATGTCTCTGCTTTTTAATATGCTGTCTAGCTTTGTCATAGCTTTTCTTCCAAGGAGCAAGTGTCTTTTATTTCATGGCTGCAGTCACCATCTGCTGTGATTTGGGAGCCCCTCAAAATAAAGTCTGTCACTGTTTCCATTGTTCCCCATCTATTTGCCATGAAGTGATGGGACCAGATGCCATGATCTTAGTTTTCTGAATGTTGAGCTTTAAGCCAACTTTTTCACTTTCCTCTTTCACCTTCATCAAGAGGCTCTTTAGTTCTTTGCTTTCTGCCATAAGGGGTGTCATCTGCATACCTGAGGTTATTGATATTTCTCCTGGCAATCTTGATTCCAGCTTGTGCTTCATCCAATCTAGCATTTCTCATGATGTACTCTGCATAGAAGTTAAATAAGCAGGTGACAACATACAACCTTGATGTACTCCTTTCCCTATTTGGAACCAGTCTGTTGTTCCATGTCCAGTTCTAACTGTTGCTTCCAGACCTGCATACATATTTCTCAGGAGGCAGGTCAGGTGGTCTAATATTACCATCTCTTGCAGAATATTCCACAGTTTGTTGTGGCCCACATGGTCAAAGGCTTTGGCATAGTCAATAAAAGAACAGTAGATGTTTTTCTGGAATTCTCTTGCTTTTTCGATGATCCAGCAGATGTTGGCAATTTGATCTCTGGTCCCTCTGCCTTTTCTAAATCCAGCTTGAATATCTGGAAATACACGGTTCACATACTGTTGAAGCCTGGCTTGGAGAATTTTGAGCAGTACTTTGCTAGCGTGTGAGATGAGTGCAATTGTGCAGTAGTTTGAATATTGTTTGGCATTGCCTTTCTTTGGGATTGGAATGAAAATTGACCTTTTCCAATACTGTGACCACTGCTGAGTTTTCCAGATTTGTAGGTCTATGGTCCTTTTTAAGTTAATTGTATTTGATGTTATATATGAATCAAAGTTCATACCTTTGCATATGAATATTTGTTTCAGCACTGTGTGTTTTAGACTGAATTCCCTTTGCATCTTTGTTGAGAATTAATTGACCATGTAAATGTAGATCTATCATAAACTCTGTTCTCATCCATTTATCTATCTTGTTCTACCAGTACCACACTCTTTTGATAACTTTAGCTTTACAATAAATAAATCTTGAATTTGGTTACTGTGAATATTCCAGTTGTGTTCTTTTTCAAAATTATTTTGACTCTTTGAGGTTTTCACCATTTCCATATACCGTCTAAAAAGAGCTTAATTTCTATGAAAATGCCTTAGATTTTAATAAGAATTGTGTTCTTCAGCCCTTCTAAATCCTTACTGATTTTCTATATATGTGCCCTATCCTTTATAAATTAACATTTCTAACTGTAAATAAGTATATAAATACATAAGTCTTTCTACTTACAGCTTAATCAGGTCTGGGTTTTTGACTCCTGACTCTCTTTTTAGAGAGAGATGGATATAAATATGTAGATTGATAAACTGTTGCTGAATTGCTCTGTTTATCATTTTGAAATTGTACTATTTGTCACAGGTTATGTTTTCCTTTAAAATCTGTACTACCTGATATTAATATAGCTTTCCTTTGATTAGTATTAGTTTGTTATATTATTTTCCCCCTTTACAGTTTTACTACAGTCATGCCTCTATCTTTAAAGCAAATTTCTTGAGGATAGCCTTCCTTTTGATCCAATCTGACAATCTCTTTTTTTTTTTTTATCCTAGGTAAGATTTATTCTTGTCATTTGCCTCACACAAATTATTTATTAAATTAATTCACAAAAACAGTACATGTAATAAAGTTACAATTGGATGTTTCCTTTGCTTAATTTATTTGTAAAGGTAATTCTGTTCATGATATTCTTTCTTTTTTTTTAATTTTATTTTATTATTATTATTTTTTTTTTTTTACTTTATAATATTGTATTGGTTTTGCCATACATCAACATGGATCCGCCATGGGTGTACACGTGTTTCCAATCCTGAGCTCCCCTCCCACCTCCCTCCCCATACCATTCCTCTGGGTCATCCCAGTGCACCAGCCGCAAACATGCTATATCCTGCATCGAACCTAGACTGGCTATTCGTTTCTTATATGATATTATACATGTTTCAATGCCATTCTCCCAAATCATCCCACCCTCTCCCTCTCCCACAGAGTCCAAAAGACTGTTCGATACAATCTCTTTTAATTAGGCTTTTAGATTTATACATAAGTAGCCATTTATGAAGCAAAGTGCTATTATAATTGGGATTTCTAAAATTTTAAATTTCAAGTGCTTTTTGCTGACTCTTCTATATTATCTTTTATCTTTAATCCTTTAAAAACCACTTATTGTTTTAGGAAATTTTTAAAGCATACATAGATTCTTTGTTATTTTCTACATAGATAATCAGGTATGCTTTTAATTTTTTTTTTCCTTGCTTAATTGCACTGGCTAGGACTTTCAGTACAATGTTGAATAGAAGTGGAGAGAAAGGACCTCTTTTCTTGCTCCTAATTCTTATCAAGAAAGCATTCAGTCTTTTATCAAGTATGATTGGAACTGTAGACTTTTCATAAATGGCCTTTATTAGTTTAACGAAGTTTCTTTCTATATATAATTTGTTGAGAAGTTTTATGACTAAATGATTAACTTAGTCAAACACTTTTTTGCATCTTCTGAGGTTTTTTTTTTTTTTCAGTTTAGCCTATTAATATGGTAAATAACACTAATTGATGTTTGAATGTTGAATCAGTCTTTTGTTTATGGGTTGAACCCCACTAGACTGAGATGTATTTTTTCAATATATTGCTGGATTTATTTTGATATTTTGATGAGAGTCTTGGAATCTATATTTATGGGTGAAATTGGTCTATAGTTTTCTTCTTTCATAATGTGACCTTATACAATTAATTGAAAAGGAAATCAATTATACACCAATACAATTTTTTTTTTAATTAATTGGAAAGGATACCCGTCTCTTCTATTTTTTGGAAGAGGTTGTAAAGAATTTTTTTTTTTAATGTTTGGTGAAATTTGGCAGTGAACTATCTGACCTGGATTTTTCTTTTTCGGAAGGTTTTTATGCTATATATTTAATTTAAAAAATAGATACTGGAATATTCAGGTTATCACTTTTGGGGGGATGTGACTTTTAACATTAATAGTTTCTCTTTTTAAAGAATTATTGTATTTCATTTACATTTTCAAGTTTATGAGCATAGAGTTAAGTAGTCCCTTATTATAATTGGAACAAGGGCTTAGTTGCTATGTGGCATGTGGGATCTTCCCCAACCAGGGATCAAACCTTTGTCTCCTGCATTGGCAAGCGGATTCTTTATCATTGAGCCACCAGGGAAGACTCTCAGATATTTTTAAAAGTCCCTCTTCTTTAACCTATGGATTACTTAGAAATGTATTATTTAATTTCCAAGTATTTGGGTACTTTCTGGATAACTTTTATTATTGATTGCTATTTTAATTTTGTTAATGCCCAAGACATTTGTATGAATTTTATTCCTTTTAATTTAAATCTTTCCTACTGGCCACAATATTGATGAATGTTTTTTTGTGTTTGAGAAGAATGTGTATTATGCTATGGTTGTATAGAATGTTCTATAAATGTCAATTAAATCAAGTGATTGCTAGGTATTGTCCAGGTCATTTATATTTTTACTGATTTTCTGTCTACTCATTCTATCATATACTGAAAAGGAGGGGTTGAATTTTCCAAATATAATGGTAAATTTGTCTATTTCTCCTTTTAGTCTATTAATGCTTGCTTACATATATTTAAGAGTCTGTTTTTTGGTGCAGAGGCTTCCCACATGGCTAAGTGGTAAAGAATCTGCCTGCAATGCAGAAAGCATGAAAGACACATGTTTGATCCCTGGGTCAGAAATATCCCCTGGAGTAGGAAATGGCAACCTGCTCAAGTATTCTTGCCTGGAAAATCCCATGGACAGAGGAGCCTGGAATGCTACAGTCCACAGGGCCACAAAGAGTCAGAGGAGACTAAGCGGAAACTGAGCTGTTTGGTGCATACACATTTAGGATTGTTATGTCTTCTTGGAGAACTGATTCCCTATTGTTATTTAATCTTGCTTTTTATCTATATTTCTTATTCTGAGTCTACTGTAATTGAAATCAACATAGTCCAGCTTTCTTTTGGTATATCTTGCTTTACACTTTTACTCTTCAACCTATCTGTCTGTTGATAATAATAATCTGTATTTAATGCAGATTTCTTATAGGCCTTCCTTGTGGCTCAGATGGTAAAGAATCCACCTCCAATGCGGGAGACCTGGGTTTGATCCCTGAATTGGGAAGATCCCCTGGAGAAGGGAAAGGCTACCCACTCCAGTATTCTGGCCTGGAGAATTCCATGAACTATATAGTCCATCGGGTCACAAAGAGCCCGACAGGTCTGAGTGACTTTCACTTTCACTTTAGTTATAGGCATCACTGAGTGGAGTCTTGCTTTTCTAATCCAATTTGACAATTTCTGTGTTTAACCAGTATATATAGCATTTATGAATGATTTTTCGATTTCTGGATCGGGATCCCCTGGAGAAGGGATAGGCTACCCACTCCAGTGTTCTTGGGCTTCCCTTGTGGCTCAGTTGGTAAAGAATCCACCTGCAATGTGGGAGACCTGGGTTCAGATCCCTGGATTGGGAAGATGCCCTGGAGAAGGGAAAGGCTACCCACTCCAGTGTTCTGGCCTGGAGAATTCTGTGGATGAGTCCATGGTGTTGCAAAGAGTCGGACGCCTCTGAGTGGCTGCCACTTTCACTTTCACAAATGATTATTATATTATTGATTAAAATCTACCATGTTACTACTGTGTTTATTTGTTCTTCATTTATTTTTTAAAAAATCTTTTACTTCTTAAGGTCTAACTGAGCATTTTTTATTAATCTGTTTTACCTTCTTTATTGACTTACTGTTTGTACTTCTTAAAGGTTTTTTTGATTTTCTTGAGTTTACAACATTTATTTTTAAATAACTTAAGCTAAACTTCAATATTATTCTTCCTATTATATGTTTTAGGGGAAGAAATGAGCACTTGCTTATGTTTTCCATACGGAGAAATCTTCAGAACCCAGCAATAAGGATATGACAGTCTCTTCTATATTTGAACTGCTCTACACCGTCATAGACTGCGTGTTTACTACTCGTTACTGTTATTACAGTGACTGCCAGTCAGAAGAACAGAAATATATTTTAACACTTTAAGGGAGTTAGAATTATGTCTTAATAATTCTGATTTTTAAAAAAACTGCACTAGTGGGAAACTACCACTAACAACCTCTGTGGATATTTTTATGAATGTATTTAGAGTAGCATATGGGACAATGACTTGAAAAGCTACTTAGCATTTATTAGTATCAACAGTGTTCTTTCAAAATTTTTTGTAGTTTCTGTTGCCAATTTATATAATGCCAGGTTTGATTTTTGCACTGAAATTAAATGTTCTCATTTTTATTTTATTTTTTTTTCAGTTTATCTATGATTATATTTAGCAACTTTTGCCAAAAGGAGCACAATATGTAATTGACTACTTTGGAGACACATATATTAGGCACCTAAAATCAAGAAGAACAAAGAAGTATGACATAATGCTTTTTTTTTATTATTGTGGGTTGTATCTAAAGTCAAACTAATGATTTTAATGGCAGAAACTGAAGAAAACTGATCCTCAAATCAACTTTTAGAAAATTATATTTAATTACAGATGGGTGCTATTAGTAATGCAGCTTTTTGGTTTAATTTTGTTTAAGTGCTTTTGCTAACTGTGTGATAATCTTTAAAAATCATTATGTAAGATATTGGCTACCTTGAATTTTATTACTCTTGCACAAAGCTCAATTTCCTGTCACACTTCCATCTTTAAAATCATCTTTTAAAAGTTTGCCCCTACACTAAGCAAAGCACCAGTTCATGACATAGTATTTCACCAACCAGCCAACATAGACGAAAAATTATGGTTGATGACTAAAGTTGAGGTAATAGAAATTACTAGATTAGATACTAGGTTTTAAAGGTAAAATGATACTTTAGTAACAACATCTAACTCTATGGTATCTGTATAAATTTAATAAATAGTGGTCCACTGTATTCAAATGATCATTTTAAAACATAAGCATTTAAAAAATCATTGATATATTTAAAAACTCCTTTATACTAAGCCTTTAAAAATTGATGTGCCTTTTACTCCTAAAAAATTTCAATTTGAGAGCTAAATTTTTATCAGACATTTAATGTGTTTAGATTCCATAAAATTTATACTTGAAAGAGTAGTTTCAAGTACCCAAATTGTTCTGAATATATGTTAAAGTCTCAGTAACTGAATAGACTATCAATAAGTAATATTTATTATATATTTTCATCTACTTTGACAAAATTATTTCCAATATTTTTAGATGGATTGATTTAACTTTTAAGTAGAATACCAGTATAAAAATTGCATAGGTCCAAAGTATGTTTGAAAACTCATGTTAACTTAATAACATCAATATCAAATCCAATTTGAGATGAAAAGCAACTAAGAGTTTATCCGTATCAACAAAGTAGTCTTTGAACTTTTTGTTGTTGTTGCCATTTTACATAACATTGTTTAATTAACACTTTGAATAACACTGTTGTGACTACAAATGTTATAACTTTTTTTCTTATGCACTTAAATTAGCAGGTTTCTCTCTCTTTGGTAAAAAGTTTGAATACTGTTTTAAAATTTGCTTTTTGCCTTCAGTGTAAAGCACAGATTATTATACCAAATATAATGCAAACCTCTGGACCAAAGGTGATATGTTCAGTCTCCATAAATCAAAGCTTTAAATTAAAAGAAACTTTAAGTAATAAATACAGTTTCAATTTCATATCCACCTAATTTGTACCATTATTAAATTTTGCACTGGAGACTAGCTTAACAAATATATAAGATATAGCAATTATTTGCATGCAAATTATTTTCCTGAATTTCTAGTGTTTTGTTTGTTCTCTTAAGGTGGCCTAATATGTATTAAATGTTAGTTATATGGCCAGTATTATATTACAGTTCAGTTGCTTAGTCTTGTCCAACTCTTTGTGGCCCCATGGATTGCAGCACGCCAGGCTTCCCTGTCCATCACCAACTCCTGGAACTTGCTCAAACTCATGTCCATCCTGTCAGTGATGCCATCCAACCATCTCATCCTCTGTCTTCCCCTTCTCCTCCTGCCTTCAATCTTTCCTAGCATCAGGGTCTTTTCCAGTGGATCACTTCTTTGCATCAGGTGGCCAAAGTACTGGAGCTTCAGCTTTAGCATCAGTCCTTCCAATGAATAATTAGGACTGATTTCCTTTAGGATTGACTGGTTTGATCTCCTTTCAGTCCAAGGGACTCTCAAGAGTCTACTCCAACAGTACAGTTCAAAAGCTTTCTTTATGGTCCAACTCTCACACCCATACTTGACTACTGAAAAAACCATAACTTTGACTAAATGAAACTTTATCGACAAAGTAATGTCTCTGCTTTTTAATATGCTGTCTAGGTTGGTCATAGCTTTTCTTCCAAGGAGAAACTGTCTTTTAATTTCATTGCTACAGACACCATCTGCAATAATTTTGGAGCCCAAGAAAATAAAGTATTATATTAAGAAAGCATCACGTCACATTTATCAAATTTTAGTTTTATAACAAACCTGAGAAGTAGGCATTATTTACACTTTTTAAGTAGGAAAACATACTCAGAGAGGGTAAGTAACTTGCTTTAAGTCACACAGTTTATAAGTTGTGAAGTTGGGAGTTTTGAAAATGCCTCATAATATCCTTTCAGGTACAGTGTCTGGCTCATTTTACAAGTCTTATGAAATTGGTAAATCAAGGTCTGGGGAGAGAATCTAGATGGTGACCTCTGTGATTCCCTGGTTTCTCAGTTTTCTAGAAATGATTTACTTGTCCTGGCTTTCCAGAATTTAGTTACTCACACTCAAAGTCATATCTCTGTAAACAAAATAAAATCTAAACCCTGAGAGGCTGAATGTAAGCTATGCAAGCTTTCTAATCTTCACATTAGTCCCCTTTCCCTCTCCCAAACCCAGAAACCTTTAAACATACTTTGAATAAATAATAGTCTGGTAAGAGTATTATTATGTCAGTTATATCAATTATATTAGTTAACCTGCAGTATATAGTAAAACTCTTAAAACTGAGCTAAGCAATACTATTAAGAAGACTTTAAAGAGGGAATTTGTGCTACAGAATAGAATAATTGGAAAAACATGGATTTTGGAGTTAAGCAGGCCTAAATCTGAACATGATTGCCAGTTATACATTGTATATCCTTAGACAGGTTTATTTAATTTTTCAGAGCCTCTGTTTTGTCATCTGAAAATGGTAATATTCCCTTCCTCACAGAATTATTTAAGCAGTCAAATAGTATTAATTGCTGCAATTTTAATATTATTAAAATCTCTTTTTATGTGTAGATTCCAAATGTGGTACCTTTTCAAGGTGATGTCTTTCATCCTAATTCTTAGAACTACTCATGGTGTCTTTAGAAAACAAAGATCTGTGAACCCTGAAGCAAATATGAATATTGTAAGTTGCTAGGACATAAATGTTAAGCTAATAAAGTAATGGGGAATGCTACTCTGTTTTGAGGGGTTTTATTTGAACAGTTCTACAGTCAGTTTATATCTCTGCATTTATGTATTTTGAATATGGGTCAACTAATATTTCTCATCTGCTATCCTATAGCTTTCAGTTTCCATTTCTGCTTTATTCTGTGTCTGAAATGAAAATATGCATAAACATATCATTTCTCTATTCTATATATGCATTTACACAAAAATTCCACATATGTATATATTCTTAGCTATATATATAAACAAACAAACACTTGTGGGTAAACATATTTTAAAATTGTATATTGGTATGTAGGTAAAACTATGATTAGTAGTCAGAAAAAAATAATTGGTTAGTTCTTGAGATATCTCCTTGAATGCAGGGGTTTTAATTTTTTGTTGTTGCTGTTTTATTTATCTATGAACCCCTGGTATATAAGACTGATGCCTAGTAGATATTCTATAAATATTTATTACTGAATTAATCAGTGAATTAGTGAAAATAAAAAAATACATAGGTTTAAGATTGAGAATACAAAGATTCATTATTACATTAATGTGTGTTTGTGTGTGTTAGTCAGTCATGTCCTACTCTTCGTGACCCCATGGATTATAGCCCACCAGGCTCCTCTGTCCATGGGATTAGGTTAGATTAATTAGGTTACATTAATTCACTAACGGTCTTATTCTAAAAGGTTTGCTTTTTCCTTATCTAGAGTCAAATTATTTCCTACTGGGGCTACCCAGATGAAGAGTATGATATTACAACTGAAGACGGTTATATCCTTGGCCTTTATAGAATTCCCTATGGGAAGACAAACAGTGAAAACAATTCAGGTAACGCTCAGTTCAAGGTAAACTGGTGACTATCTGAACCTCTTAATTTCTCCATTTCTTCTCAGTGAGTTTAGAACAAGAAAAGGGTTTAAAGATTGAGTGAACAGTTAACTTCTCATGCATATCTCTATATGCCCCAGAAAGAGAATCTGACTCTCCTTTAGCTCCTTATTCAGAGTGGTTTTAAAGTATGGTGGAACACATGTTGCTCCTCCCAAGTTTCCTTTGTGGATCACCATACTCATACATGTCAATTACCTAGAATTTTCTTTGTTTAATGAGGGGTTAGAAATGCTCTGAAACACAGTAGTTTTATTCTGTAGGTTTGAAGTATGGCTGGTAAAAATTTCTTTCTTTGTGCCTGTGAATCTCTCCTCTAGTAATAGCAAAGAGATACATTTGGTAGCAGCCTCATGGCTCTTTACTCCAGTACTACATACACTACTGTCAGCAGAATGAGACGCTGAAAAATGCACTAGAATTTGTCACTAGGGTCATATTAATAATTCTAGATGTACCACTTACTAGCACAATATGTAACTGACTACTTTTCTTATTTGTCTAACTGTTGCAAAAAAAAAAAAAAAAAAGACCAGAGAATTTTCCTTTTCTCCTTAAAGTTTTCCCTTGAAAAAATTGTTTCTCATATTTTAAAACACTCTGTCAAGTTCTCATTTTGAACATTATGGTACATTTCAGAGAAAATTCTTTAATTTTGAATAGCCTCTACCAATATAATTTTTGATCCTTATAGAGGTCACATCTACTAGGCAGAAAATTTTGACATAATTATTGTAATCATTCCTCAGGGTTTGACTCAATTTTTCAAACACTGTAATAAAAGAATTAAAGATAATTTTAAAATATAGTAAGTACCTTAGAGTTCTCTAGAAGCAGCCCTGAGACAAGGATATAGGCGCATGTAATTTACTGATTGGAATACTTTCATGAGAAGATAATGTGGACAAGAAGGGAAGGCAGGGGAAGGAGCTAAGGAAGGATGAGACTCAGCTAATACAATGTTGTCTCAGAGGAGTTTATGAATCCCTGAATTGCACTGCAGACATGGTCCCACCTTGAAGTTAGGGGGCTAGCTTTTTTACATTCTTGTATCAGTTAGTCACTGCCAGAAGGGCATCCATAGAAAGAAATAAAGTCTGGTTGAGGAAATTCCCCTTAGCCTGGGGGCAGTTCCACACAGAAAGGGGCAATAGTGAACCCTTCAAAAGCACCAGTCACAATAGCTGGAAGAATGACTCAGCTGCTTAACAAAGGCAATCTAGGTGTGACACTAAAATGATCTAGTAAAGGGTACCTCTTGCACTGCTCAGATCTGCATGTTTCTCACATTAAGTTTATTTCATCTGCTATTACATTTAATCCTAATGCCATATCTGGTATTCATACATCCCTCCCTCCACTACCCACTGTAAATTTCTCTTCCTCTTGGCTGTCTTTGTTTATTTGATAAACCAGGTCTTTATCCCTAAGGGCTACTATGTCCCTAATATGTCATAGTTGCCATACTTGCACATTTACAGTTAAAACAAGGCATAGGAGTAACAAAAGATGCCTATGTGTATCATTTCAATACCAAATATGTTTTCCCAATTTTTCCCAATAAAGACTTATATATCAGCAGCCCTACCTCTCTATGATGATCAAGGCCAGTTATTCCAGATCTAGGGTTGGTCTGCACTGTCAGAGAGTCTGTACAAACCATTCATAACTTTCCTGTATCATCACAAGAAATGTAATATTTTAGCCATTAAAGTGCTGTAATAGGCAAGGTTTTTTCAATATTCCAGCTACAGTGCCTGGATTCAGTAATGATAATAATGATGTGGATTATGTGTGAAGGGCAATTTGGAGTAAAACAAAGTTATCAGTGAGTACACATTATGTTATTCAAAGCTGTTGCCTCTCAAAAACTTTGGAAGTATAAATGAGAGCTCTGGAAACACTGGTGATTAAAGCAATGGTTCTAGTGATAAAATCTATATTAAATATATCTGTGAAAATGCGAGTATAAAATTATTTTATGAAGTGAGAAAGGTGGAGTAATCATATAAAATATATCTTATGTAACATGCTATTTAAAGAAGAGGTGGCAAGAATACACAGAACTGTACAAAAAAGATCTTCATGACCCAGATAATCATGACAGTGTGATCACTCACCTACAGCCAGACATCCTGGAATGCAAAGCCAAGTGGGCTTTAGGAAGCATCTCTATGAAAAAAGCTGGTGCAGGTGATGGAATTCCAGTTGAGCTATTTCAAATCCTGAAAGATAATGCTGTGAAAGTGCTGCACTCAATATGCCAGCAAATTTGGAAAACTCAGCAGTGGCCATAGGACTGCAAAAGGTCAGTTTTCACTCCAATCCTAAAGAAAGGCAATGCCAAAGAATGCTCAAACTACTGCACAACTGCACTCTTCTCACATACTAGCAAAGTAATGCTCAAAATTCTCCAAGCCAGACTTTAGCAATACAAGGACTGTGAACTTCCAGATGTTCAAGTTGAATTTAGAAAAGGCAGAAGAACCAGAGATCAAATTGTCAACATCTGCTGGATCACTGAAAAAGCAAGAGAGTTCCAGAAAAACATCTACTTCTGGTTTATTGACTATGCCAAAGCCTTTGACTGTGTGGATCACAACAAACTGGAAAATTCTGAAAGAGATGAGAATACCAGACCACCTGACCTGTCTCTTATGAAATATGTGTGCAGCTCAGGAAGCAACAGTTAGAACTGGACATGGGACAACAGACTGGTTCCAAATAGGAAAAGGAGTACATCAAGGCTGTATATTGTCACCCTGCTTATTAACTTTTATGTAGAGTACATCATGAGAAATGCTGGGCTGGAAGAAGCACAAGCTGGAATCAAGATTGCTGGAAGAAATACCAATAACCTCAGATATGCAGATGACACCACCCTTATGGCAGAAAGTGAAGAGGAACTAAAAAGCCTCTTGATGAAAGTGAAAGTGGAGAGTGAAAAAGTTGGCTTAAAGCTCAACATTCAGAAAACGAAGATCATAGCATCTGGTCCCATCACTTCATGGGAAATAGATGGGGAAACAGTGGAAACAGTGGCTGACTTATTTTTTTGGGCTCCAAAATCACTGCAGATGGTGACTGCAGCCATGAAATTAAAAGATGCTTACCTCTTGGAAGGAAAGTTATGACCAACCTAGACAGCATATTAAAAAGCAGAAATATTATTTTGCCAACAAAGGTCCATCTAGTCAAAGGTATGGTTTTTCCAGTGGTCATGTATGGATGTGAGAGTTGGACTGTAAAGAAAGATGAGCACCAAAGAGTTGATGCTTTTGAACTGTGGTGTTGGAGAAGACTCTTGAGAGTCCCTTGGACTGCAAAGAGATCCAACCAGTTCATTCTAAAGGAGATCAGTCCTGGGTGTTCATTGGAAGGACTGATGTTGAAGCTGAAACTCCAATATTTTGGCCACCGGATGCGAAGACCTGACTCATTGGAAAAGACCCTGATGCTGGGAAAGATTGAAGGCAGGAGGAGAAGGGGGCGACAGAGGATGAGATGGTTGGTTGGCATCACTGACTCAATGGACATGAGTTTGAGTAGGCTCTGGGAATTAGTGATAGACAGGGAGGCCTGGCGTACGGCAGTCCATGGTGTCACAAAGAGTCAGACACGACTGAGCAACTGAACTGAACTGAACAATGCTATTTAAATGAGTCCCCAAGTTACTAAGAGATATTTGAATATTATATATCCTTTAAAATTTGTATGTTTAAGTATGTGTGGGCTAAGTAACTTTAGTCATGACTGACTCTTTGCGACCCTATGGACTGTTGCCCGGCTTTTCTGCCCATGGGGATTCTCCAGGCAAGAATACTGCAGCAGGTTGCCATGCCTTCTTCCAGGAGACCTCTTGGACCCAGGGATCAAACCCACATCTCTTACTTTTCCTGCATTCTCAGGCCAGTCCTTTACCACTAGTGGCCCCTGGGAAGCCCATGTTTATGTATGTGACATGACCTAATTGCCCGCTTGGGCATATGAAAGAAATTCATTAGTGAACAACTCTGACATAAAATCAGATTAAAACATGTAAAACTTACCCTATTTATACAATTTAAAAAAATTTTATCCTATACGATTAAATTTGAGGTGAGATACTCATGTAGACACTACAATATTTTAAAAGAAATTTTCTACATTTTTTCCAGTACAGAGACTTGTTGTATACTTGCAACATGGTTTGCTCACATCTGCCAGCAGCTGGATTTCCAATCTTCCTAATAACAGCCTAGGCTTCCTTCTGGCAGATGCTGGTTATGATGTGTGGATGGGGAACAGCAGAGGGACGACCTGGTCCCGAAAACACGTGTACCTAAAAACAAACTCCAAGGAATTCTGGGCTTTCAGGTACAGAAAAAACCGAGTAATATTTTGTTGTATAAATGTATTGGACTGTTTTCTTCTTTTTGAATGAAATGAAATGAAACATAAGTCTTTTTTTCTCAACTCAGGGCTCTCAAAAGACTATTAAAATTTATATAAATTTTACCTGGAAAATTAAAGAGTACTCATTTGATTTCAGCTTATTTCTCATTTTTAAGCAGTAAGCTTTACTGACTACCCTACTCTATTTTTTCTCTCTGTAACCTATATATTTAGTCTACTTCACTGTACTTAGAATATACAGTCACCTTCTTCATAAAACTGTCTTGTGGCTGTATTATTTCCTTAACTTTGTGCTCTCACAGAAGTCTCTAGTCAATAGATAAATAATGTTATCTAACTTATTGATAGTACCCAAGGAGAGTTGAAAAATGCTTTAAATATATTTACCTAATCAATATCTTCAAATGTTAACATAATAGTAGAATATACATTTTTATTTTCTTTTTTCTTTTGTAGCTTTGATGAGATGGCTAAATATGACCTTCCAGCCTCCATTGATTTCATTGTGAAGCAAACCCAACAAGAGCAAATATTTTATGTAGGCCATTCACAAGGCACTACCATTGGTATGGCAAGAAAGATCATTGCTGCTCTTATTTTATTACACTTTTAAAGTTTGTAGATATATTCTTAAGGATATAGGTCAGCTTCTAGACCTGCAAGTGAACCAAAGCAGGACTGAGAGACATATATAGAGAGCAGTGCCCTGGAAGATTATATCCTGTTTTAATTCTATATTGTATTCTCTAGTCACAAACAATTGACTGTAAAAACAAGGTTTTGTTTGTTTGCAATGTATAAAAGCTGGATATCCATCTAAATAGCACAATGAAGTCATAGCTGTCATTTATTCCACAAATAGAAACTGTATAAATATTTTTCTTTTAAAAATCAAGCACAGGGATTTATGAGTAAGAAGTTTTAAAAGGGTGCTTGGATTTTTACATTTAGGACACATTAAACTTAAGAATGTTTAAATGTTCTCTGTGAAAAGAAGAGAAGCAAAAAGCAAAGGAGAAAAGGAAAGATATAAGCATCTGAATGCAGAGTTCCAAAGAATAGCAAGAAGAGATAAGAAAGCCTTCCTCAGTGATCAATGCAAAGAAATACAGGAAAAGAACAGAAAGGAAAGACTAGAGATCTCTTCAAGAAAATTAGAGATACCAAGGGAACATTTCATGCAAAGATGGGCTCTATAAAGGACAGAAATGGTATGGAACTAACAGAAGCAGCAGATATTAAGAAGAGGTGGTAAGAATACGCAAAAAAAACCGTACAAAAAAGATCTTCACGATCCGGATAATCACGATGGTGTGATCACTCACCTAGAGCCAGACATCCTGGAATGTGAAGTCAAGTGGGCCTTAGAAAGCATCACTATGAACAAAGCTAGTAGAGGTGATGGAATTCTAGTTGAGCTGTTTCAAATCCTTAAAGATGATGCTGTGAAAGTGCTGCACTCAATATGCCAGCAAATTTGGAAAACTCAGCAGTGGCCACAGGACTGGAAAAGGTCAGTTTTCACTCTAATCACACAGAAAGGCAATGCCAAAGAATGCTCAAACTACCACACAAATTGCACTCATCTCACACGCTAGTAAAGTAATGCTTAAAATTCTCCACGCCAGGCTTCAGCAATACACGAACCGTGAGCTTCCTGATGTTCAAGCTGGTTTTAGAAAGGCAGAGGAACCAGAGATCAAATTGCCAACATCCGCTGGATCATCGAAAAAGCAAGAGAGTTCCAGAAAAAGATCTATTTCTGCTTTATTGACTATGCCAAAGCCTTTGTCTGTGTGAAACTGGAAAATTCTGAAGGAGATGGGAATACCAGACCACCTGACCTGCCTCCTGAGAAACCTATATGCAGGTCAGGAAGCAACAGTTAGAACTGGACATGGAACAACAGACTGGGTCCAAATAGGAAAAGCAGTACATCAAGGCTGTATACTGTCACCCTGCTTATTTAACTTCTATGCAGAGTACATCATGAGAAATGCTGGGCTTGAAGAAGCACAAGCTGGAATCAAGATTGCTGGAAGAAATATCAATAACCTCAGATATGCAGATGACACCACCCTTATGGCCAAAAGTGAAGAGGAACTAAAAAGCCTCTTGATGAAAGTGAAAGTGGAGAGTGAAAAAGTTGGCTTAAAGCTCAACATTCAGAAAATGAAGATCATGGCATCCGGTCCCATCACTTCATGGCAAATAGATGGGGAAACAGTGGAAACAGTGTCAGACTTTATTTTGGGGGCTCCAAAATCACTGCAGATGGTGATTGCACCCATGAAATTAAAAGATGCTTACTTCTTGGAAGAAAAGTTATGACCAACCTCGATAGCATATTCAAAAGCAGAGACATTACTTTGCCAACTAAGGTCTGTCTAGTCAAGGCTATGATTTTTCCTGTGGTCATGTATGGATGTGAGAGTTGGACTGTGAAGAAAGCTGAGCACCGGAGAATTGCTGCTTTTGAACTGTGGTGTTGGAGAAGACTCTTGAGAGTCCCTTGGACTGCAAGGAGATCCAACCAGTCCATTCTGAAGGACATTAGTCCTGGGTGTTCTTTGGAACGAATGATGCTGAGGCTGAAATTCCAATACTTTGGCCACCTCATGCAAAGAGTTGACTCATTGGAAAAGACTCTGATGCTAGGAGGGATTGGGGGCAGGAGGAGAAGGTGACAACAGAGGATGAGATGGTTGGATGGAATCACTGACTTGGTGGACGTGAGTCTGAGTGAACCCCGGGAGTTGGTGATGGACAGGGAGGCCTGGCGTGCTGTGATTCATGGGGTCGCAAAGAGTCAGACATGACTGAGCAACTCAACTGAACTGAACTGAAACTTAAGAAATGAACAAAGGTGAAGAAATCCTTCCTATATTTAAAGATGACTAGAAAAGAACTTTCATCCCTTTACAATACTTAACACTTCTATCTAATGTGTATCAATTTTGCTCTCAGAAAAATATTCCTTAAAACTTAATGTAATTCTCTTCCATGGTACCATAAAACTTAATCTTTCTACTTGGGAAGCAGAAAAGTCTACTTTATAATAGAACCCGATATTAAATGAGTTTTTTCTAAACTCTAGAGTAACGTCTAGATTGTATTGATCATCATCATTTCATCTAGACCATAAGACTACTATCTAGACTGAAGAGTATGAAGTATTTCTTATAGCAATCATCCACTTTCTACCAGAAAAATTATGTTGAATAACAATTGCATTCCATTTCTTATAGACATTTTCTCTGAAATTTATTAACCATGTGTGAATTTTAATCCAAGTTTTCATCAGCTGTTCAGTTGTATGGAACCAAGAATCCTAGGAGATAATCAAATAAGAAAAAAAAGAGTGATGTGCCAGAGCTTATTGACTCACAGTTTGATATGATATATAATTCTTTGCTTCTTTGACTTCTCAGAACCCAGGGAAAAAAGAACTAATAAAAATAGAGGTGATGTGCAGTTACATAGCTTGATAAGTTATCAAAAAAAAAAAACTTCTATTTGTCATATTAATTACTCTGAATTATCAATAAAATATTGTGTTTAGTAGCCTCTGTTCAAGAAGGCAAGGAAATTTTTAATTAAAAGTAAATATTAAAACAATTTTATATTTATTGAATTTCTCACCTAAAGTAGATTCATCTATCCGAAAAATTCACTTACATCATTTTTGCCATTGCCAGTTATACTAATGCATAATAGCAAATATTTCTGATTTTAAACTATGGTGTTATAAAACTGATTTATTGCTGAATTATCCTCATTTACAATCTACACATTTGTTTTCGATCCTAATAACAAGCATTATGTTGTAATCAATATGCATGTCTCATTATGGGTAGTCAATAACTGATATATAAATTAAGAAATGAATTAGTAAATTAATTATTGAACTTACCATTGTCATTTCTTACATGATCGTAATTAAGAATAGTTTATTTATATCTTATTTTCTTTCAGCTTTCATAACATTTTCCACAATACCAAAGATAGCCGATAGAATCAAAGTATTTTTTGCCTTAGCCCCAGTTTTTTCCATTAAATACTCAAAAAGCCCTTTAATTAAAATGGCATACAACTGGAAGTCACTGATCAAGGTATGTTATTTCTTCCCTTTTTGTAGTTGACAACCCAAAATGATAATGATGCTCTGCTTTCAAAATAAAAGGTCTTAGCTATGTTTGCACAGCCACATGTATGATTTGAATTTTTTGGCTTCATTTACACTGGATTCTTGCCTTTGTTTCTACACAGGAATAAGATTTTACTTATGATACTTTTGGATGACTCATTGTATAAGAAATTCATTAATCAAATTGTCTCTATATATTGCTCTCAAATTTCATCCCTTAATTTAAATGTTTGAAACAGTAAGATAATGTATTTGGTTGTAAATATAGTGAACTCACCACATCAATTTTTGATTAAATTGTTTTAGTCTTCCAAACATGAATAGAGTAAATTTATTTTACAGCTTTTTTCTGGCAGCAAAGAGTTCTTACCTAATACCTCCTTTAAAAGATTTGTTGGCTCAAAGCTGTGTCCACTGAAGATTTTTGGTAAGATTTGTCATGATGTCTTGTTTATGATAAGTGGATATGACCTAAAGAACTTAAATACGGTGAGAACAAGTTGTATTTAAAATATATTTTGCCAATTTTTAGAAAGCAGCTTTTAATAGTGCTTAGTCTATGCTTTGTGTATCATTTTATGTTTTGTCCATTTACTCTTGTAGTTAGATTCTTAGCCTTTCTAATTTTGTGACTGTACCAACATTAAGAAACTAATTTGTATTAGCATGCTGGGATTTTTTTTTTACTTCCATATTTTTCTTAATCTCTGTAAAGAATAGAGACTAGCTACAGCTATAGTTATCTTTATTAGTCTTTGCAATTAGATGTTAGTTGTCTGAGGTTTCATGTATTTGTCTTCCATTCACTGTCTTACATAACTCTTCCTCTTATATCCTGATTCCTAACACTCTTCCACTTCCTTGATTTTTCCATAATCAAGGTTCCTGGCAATTAACTTATATGCTTTTGGCATTCATCAAAATTACTGGGGTGGGAAACTCTGTTGGTACTCAAGCTACTATTAGAAGGTCATTTGTATTGATTGTATATTAATTCTCTTAAAGATGCAAGGTTTTATCAGCACATTAAATTAAAAAACCCAAATTTGGAAAAAGCAGTTTTTTGTGGCATTTGGACTAGTTTATTGATTCTTGCTCCTGGGCCTTTAAAGAAAGTTCTTAATGAGAACCAATATATCTGTTCATAAGAAAATAGGTATTCTCTTAATTTCTAAGCACATTTTCATACCACAAGGATATATGTTGATTTTTTTTTTAACCTCAAGAAGGTCTTATTGCAAGTTTCAGACAATTACAGATATTTGAAAGAAACACTAATATTCTTCATAATAGAAGAAAAGAACTCCATTCTCTCCCTTTTCCCCAAAGATATGAAAAGCATAATTTTCTGTCATAGAAGATTACCTTTTTAAAAAGGCCTCTCATATTCTTCTATCTAGTGTTATATATCTACCATAGAATGTCTAGAAACATCATAAATATAATCTTTATTTCTGCTTGCTTTTCTTAGTTATTCTATGTCTTGCATAGTATATTTGGCTATTGATGTCTTTATTGTAATTATAATGTCTTTGAGAACTCTTTTGTAGGTGGACTATTCAGTTCAGTTCAGCTCAGTCGCTCAGTTGTGTCCGACTCTTTGTGACCCCATAAATCGCAGCATGCCAGGCCTCCCTGTCCATCACCATCTCCCGGAGTTCACTCAGACTCACGTCCATTGAGTCAGTGATGCCATCCAGCCATCTCATCGTCGGTTGTCCCCTTCTCCTCCTGCCCCCAATCCCTCCCAGCATCAGTCTTTTCCAATGAGTCAACTCTTCGCATGAGGTGGCCAAAGTACTGGAGTTTCAGCTTTAGCATCATTCCTTCCAAAGAAATCCCAGGACTGATCTCCTTCAGCATGGACTGGTTGGATCTCCTTGCAGTAGGAAAGCTTATATTCTAACTTCTTAGCCATTAAATTTGTGAGTCTCCTTTCTGGGACAAAAGTTGACAGTGTCATCAATTGCAATTAATTGTGTACTAAGTTATCTAGGATTGGGAAAGTTTGAAGTGAAAAAATTCACACACAGTGTGTATGGGAACAGTAAGAGTGATAGTTCAGTTTGATTCAGTTCTTTTTTTTCTTTAATTCAGTCCTCTTGATCCTATCAAGATTGATGGGGAAATTAGGATCTGACTTGAAATTTCTTTCCTATAGGCAGTATGAAAAACCAGAAGAGAATCTTACAGTTTGCAGATAGGCAGTGCCTAGAATCAGGCCAATGTCACTCAGCGAACTGAAAGGAAGTTATCATGCCAGGAAGATTAGGTAGCAAAAACTCTCATCAATGTAATTTGGAAAATATGTCGTCAAACAACCCAGAATTTTGACTTTGTCCAGTTCTTGTAATTCAGCTTACTGATTATTTCTTTCATGGATTGTGTCTTTGGTACTGTATCTGAAAAGTCATTGCCACACTCAAGTTGTCTAGTTTTTTTTCCTGTATTATCTTTTAGAAGTTTTATAGTTTAGCATTTCCCATTTAGACCTATGGTCTATTCTGAGTCATTTTTTGTGAAGGATGTAAAGTCTGTGTCTAGATTCTTCCCCCCCGCCCCCACCCCATGTGATATCCACTTGTTCCAACACCATTTATTGAAAAGATTATCATTTTCCTATTACATTGCCTTTGTTTTTTTGTCAAAGATCAGTTAACTGTGTTTCTAGGGGTCTATTTCTCGGCTCTGTATTCGGCTCTATCTGTCTATCTGTCCACTCTTTCACCAATACTACACGGTCTTGATTAGTGTAGCTTTATATTAATAATGTCTTGAGGTTATGTCTTGTCAGTCCTCCCTTTAATAATTGTGTTGGCTATTTTGGGATCTTTTGTCTCTCTACATAAACTTTGGAAGAGGTTTGTCAGTATCATAAACATAATTTGTTGAGGTTTTAGTAAGGATTACATTGACCTTATATATCTTATTCACTGATGCAGGTTCCCAGGGAATATGTTGGCAATGCAGACCTAGGTTACAGATTGGCATGAGCACAGCTGTATTTCTGATTAAGTTTTACTTTGAGTTGTGTAGAACTTTGGGACCCCAGTTTATCATGGAAAGAATTTCTTTTTAAACTTTCCCACTGTCCTCAAAAAGTCCTGGGCTGATTTTTGCTATCCTTAACTAGTTATCTTTTTGCCTTTTCATACTGCTCATGGGGTTTTCATGGCAAGAATACTGAAGTGGTTTGCAATTCCCTTCTCTAGGACAGGAAAGCCTGGTGTGCTGCAGTTCAGGGGGACATGACTGAGCGACTAAACTGAATGGATTTCTTAAAATGAAACTTTAAATTTTCTAGGATTGGCAGATAAACTTAAGTGACTTTAGTACATTGCTCTTCTTTTTAAATTCTCTTTCTTTTCTCTTCCATTTATCCTGATAATTTCTTTCTATCTTTTCAGTTCTTTAGTGCTTTCAAAAGGTGTGTGTTACATCAGTTTTGATTGTTTTCAGTATGGGTGATGGACCTCAGCACTTAGAAATCCAATAATATCTTCTATATTAATGCAAAATTTACATTTAATAAGTACATTTTTAATGTATTTAAGTTAAATATAATTTGTTTTATTAACACTATTTATTATAAATTAAATTTCCTTGACATTTTTTAGTTTAATAAATATCAAAGATTATTTTTTCTGGTTGGAAGAATAAAAATAATGTTTTAAACCCTCAGAGTCGTGTGGATGTGTACATGTCACAAAACCCAGCAGGAACATCTGTTCAAAATATGCTCCACTGGAGTCAGGTACACTAAAATACATTTTAAAGTGCATTTTGGTAAAATTTTATTTAAACTGCTTGCAGCTTATCTCACCATTCTAGTGATCTGGCCATTGCCATAGAATGATACATTTAGAAGGATACATTGAAATTATTAAAAATATCTATGATTCTTAAAAGTTTATAATATATGTTAATAATAGAATCTATTAGATCCTCAGTTTAGGCAATAAGATCAGTATAGTTATTTTCTATTTTACAAATGAGAAAACGTTCATTCAGAACAGTAGGCAAGGGATCAACTAGGCTATGCTCAAGATTTAATATGCCCATATATTTAAAACTTTTTCTTAAAAAACAAAACAAATAAACAAAAAAACTAAGACAAGAACAGAGGTCTCTTAATACCTACTATTTCACTAGATTATACTTTCTCCTCTGTTAAATTATGAACTCCATGAAGACCATGACCAAGTTTTGTTCAGTTATCTATTGCAAAACTAAGTTTGTGGCATATAGTAGATACTGAAGAATATTTGTTGAGTGAATATTGATAAAGGAAAATTCCATATGAATGCTGTCTTAACATTGAGAGCCAAGATAAAATAGGAATATATATGCTTGAGATCAAAATATAAGATATTGAATTCTTTCTCAAAATCTTACTGGCAGTAGGATGTTAAATAAGATCATTAAATCTTTACGAATTCAGTTTCTTTAATTTTAAAAATAGAACTAATAATCGTGCTCTCACCTAACAAAAATAACTATGAGAATTAAATAGGATAATGATTATGAGAGTGTCTTTAAATTTAATGAACACTAGAAACATTTAAAGTGTTACTAGTATTGATAAGACACTAATGAAAGAAATCAAAGATGACATAAAACAGATGGAGAGATATTCCATGTTCCTGGGTAGGAAGAATCAATATTGTGAAAATGACCATACTACCAAATACAATCTACAGATTCAATGTGATCCCTATCAAATTACCAATGGCAGTTTTCACAGAACTAGAACAAAAAATTTCACAATTCATATGGAAACACAAAGGACCCATGAATAGCCAAAGCAGTCTTGAGAAAGAAGAATGGAACTGGAGGCATCAACCTTCCCGACTTCAAATTATACTACAAAGCTACACTCATCAAGACAGTATGGTACTGGCACAAAAGCAGAAATATAGACCGATGCAACCAGATAGAAAGCCCAGAAATAAACCCATGCACCTATCAGTTCAGTTCAGTTCAATTGCTCAGTCGTGTCCGACTCTTTGCAACCCCAGGAATCGCAGCATGCCAGGCCTCCCTGTCCATCATCATCTCCCGGAGTTCACTCAGACTCACGTCCATCGAGTCCGTGATGCCATCCAGCCATCTCATCCTCGGTTGCCCCCTTCTCCTCCTGCCCCCAATCCCTCCCAGCATCAGAGTCTTTCCCAATGAGTCAACTCTTCGCATGAGGTGGTCAAAGTACTGGAGCTTCAGCTTTAGCATCATTCCTTCCAAAGAAATCCCAGGGTTGATCTCCTTCAGAATAGACTGGTTGGATCTCCTTGCAGTCCAAGGGACTCTCAAGAGTCTTCTCCAACACCACAGTTCAAACGCATCAATTCTTCAGCGTTCAGCCTTCTTCTCACATCCATACATGACCACAGGAAAAACAATAGCCTTGACTAGACGGACCTTAGTCGGCAAAGTAATGTCTCTGCTTTTGAATATACTATCTAGGCTGATCATAACTTTTCTTCCAAGGAGTATGCATCTTTTCATTTCATGGCTGCAGTCACCATCTGCAGTGATTTTGGAGCCCCAAAAATAAAGTCTAACACTGTTTCTACTGTTTCCCCATCTATTTCCCATGAAGTGATGGGACCGGATGCCATGATCTTCGTTTTCTGAATGTTGAGCTTTAAGCCAACTTTTTCACTCTCCTCTTTCACTTTCATCAAGAGGCTTTTTAGCTCCTCTTCACTTTCTGCCATAAGGGTGGTGTCATCTGCATATCTGAGGTTATTGATATTTCTCCCAGCAATCTTGATTCCAGCTTGTGTTTCTTCCAGTCCAGCATTTCTCATGATGTACTCTGCATATAATTTAAAAAAGCACAGTGACAATATACAGCCTTGACGTACTCCTTTTCCTATTTGGACCCAGTCTGTTGTCCCATGTCCAGTTCTAACTGTTACTTTCTGACCTGCATACAGATTTCTCAAGAGGCAGGTTAGGTGGTCTGGTATTCCCATCTCTTTCAGAATTTTCCACAGTTTGTTGTGATCCACACAGTCAAAGGCTTTGGCATAGTCAATAAAGCAGAAATAGATGTTTTTCTGGAACTCTCTTGCTTTTTCCATGATCCAGCGGATGTTGGCACCTATGGGTACCTTATTTTTTGACAAAGGAGGTACGAATATACAATGAGGCAAAGATAGCCTCTTCAATAAATAGTGCTGGGAAAACTGGTCAGCTACATGTAAAAGAATGAAATTAGAACACTTTCTAACACCAGACACAAAGATAAACTCAAAATGGATTAAAGACCTAAATGTAAGACCAGAAACTATAAAACTCTTAGAGGAAAACATAGGCAGAACATTTGATGACATAAAGAAAGATCCTCTATGACTACCTCCTAGAGTAATGGAAATAAAAGCAAAGTAAACAAGTGGGACTTGATTAAACCTAAAAGCTTTTGCACAGGAAAGAAAACTATAAGCAAGCTGAAAATACAACCCTCAGTATGGGAGAAAATAAGAGCAAATGAAACAACTGACAAGTGATTAATTTCCAAAATAAACAAGTAGCTTATACAACTCAGTACCAGAAAGACAAACAATCCAATCAAAAAGTGGGGAAAAGACCTAAACAGACATTTCTGCAAAGAAGACATACAGATGGTTAACAAACACATTAAAAGATGCTCAACATCACTCATTATTAGAGAAATGCAAATCAAAACCACAAGGAGACATCACCTCACAGTGGCCAGAATCAGTTCAGTTCAGTTGCTCAGTCGTGTCCGACTCTTTGTGACCCCATGAATCACAGCACGCCAGGCCTCCCTGTCCATCACCATCTCCCGGAGTTCACTCACACTCACACGTCCATTGAGTCAGTGATGCCATCCAGCTATCTCATCCTCTGTCATCCCCTTCTCCTCCTGCCCCCATCGCTTGCAGCATCAAAGTCTTTCCCAATAAGTCAACTCTTCACATGAGGTGGTCAAAGTACTGGAGTTTCAGCTTTAGCATCATTCCTTCCAAAGAAATCCCAGGTCTGATCTCCTTCAGAATGGACTGGTTGAATCTCCTTGCAGTCCAAGGGACTCTCAAGAGTCTTCTCCAACACCACAGTTCAAAAGCATCAATTCTTCAGTGCTCAGCCTTCTTCACAGTCCAACTCTCACATCCATACATGACTACTGGAAAAACCATAGCCTGGACTAGAAGGACCTTAGTTGGCAAAGTAATGTGTCTGCTTTTCAACATGCTATCTAGGTTGGTCATAACTTTTCTTCCAAGGAGTAAGCGTCTTTTAATTTCATGGCTGCAATCATCATCTGCAGTGATTTTGGAGCCCCCAAAAATAAAGTCCGGCACTTTTCCACTGTTTCTCCATCTATTTCCCATGTAGTGATGGGACCAGATGCCATGATCTTCGTTTTCTGAATGATGAGCTTTAGCCATATTTTTCACTCTCCTTTCACTTTCATCAAGAGGCCTTTTAGTTCCTCTTCACTTTCTGCCATAAGGGTGATGTCATCTGCATATCTGAGGTTATTGCTGTTTCTCCTGGCAATCTTGATTCCAGCTTGTGTTTCTTCCAGCCCAGTGTTTCTCATGATGTCCTCTGCATAGAAGTTAAACAAGCAGGGTGACAATATACAGCCTTGACGTACTCCTTTTCCTATTTGGAACCAGTCTGTTGTCCCATGTCCAGTTCTAACTGTTGCTTCCTGACCTGCATACAGATTTCTCAAGAGGCAGGTCAGATGGTTTGGTGGTCAGAATGGCCCTCATCAGAAAGTCTACAAACAATAAATGCTAGAGAGGGTGTGGAGAAAAGGGAAAGCTCTTGCACTGTTGGTGAGAATGTAAACTGATACAGCCACTATGGAAGACTGTATGGAGATTCCTTAAAAAACTAGGAATAAAACCATCATATGACCCAGCAATCCCACTCCTAAGCATACACCCTGAGACAACCAAAATTGAAAAAGACATATGTATCCCATTGTTCACTGCAGCGCTATTTACAATAGCTATAACATGGAAGCAACGTAGATGTCCATTGACAGATGAATGGATAAAGAAGTTGTGGTGTATATGTACAATGGAATATTACTCAGCATAAAAAGAAATGCATTTGAATCAGTTCTAATGAGGTGGATGAACCTAGAACCTATTATACAGAGTGAAGTGAGTCAGAAAGAGAAAGATAAATACCATATTCTAATGTGTAAAGGAGTACATCAAGGCTTTATATTGTCACCCTGCTTATTTAACTTCTATGTAAAGTACGTCATGAGAAACACTGGGCTGGATGAAGCACAAGCTGGGATCAAGATTGTGGGGAGAAATATCAATAACCTCAGATATGCAGATGACACCACCCCTATGGCAGAAAGTGAGGAAGAGCTAAAGAGCCTCTTGATAAAAGTGAAAGAGGAGAGTGAAAAAGTTGGCTTAAAGCTCAACATTCATAAAACTAGGATCATGGCATCTGGTCCCATCACTTCATGGCAAATAGATGGGGAAACAGTGGAAACAGTGCTTGACTTTATTTAGGGCTGGATGAATCACAGGCTGAAAATGAACCTGGCATGTTAGGTCCATGAATCAAGGAAAAGGGGACAACAGAGGATGAGATAGTTTATTGGCATCACCGACTCGATGGATGAGTTTGAACAAGGTCTGGAGTTCATGGTGGACAGGGAAACCTGGCATGCTGCATGCAGTCCATGGGTTCACAAAGAGTTGGACACGACTGAACGACTTGAACTGAACACGTTTCAAGGAATGCTTTTAGCTTCTATGTTGAATAGATTATAGTGAAGCAAGAGTATAAGCAATGTGAAAGTCAGATTATTGCAGCAATGCAAAAGAGAATTGATGATGGCTTGCTCTGATATGTTCCCCGTAGAGGTGGGAAAAATTGTTAGATTCTGAATATGCATGTGTATATCATGAAATTGGAGCCTAGAAAATTTAATCATGGAAATATGAGAAGTAAAAGAAATGAATCTTAGCTGATCCGAAGTGTTTGGACTAAGTAATGAAAAGATGAAATTAATTTTGAAGGAGAGGGAGAAGTTTGATGATGGAATGGGTTTAGAGGAAAGATAAGATGTTCTGTTTTGGAGGTGCTGTTTTAGACATTTAAGTCTTGATTTTGAATAAATTGTGTTTAGAAGTCTAGAAGGCTTTGTGGCAGTTCAGTGGTAAAGAATTCACCTGCATTGCAGGAGCCGCAGGAGACACCACAGGCGTTTGATCCCTGTGTTGGAAAGATGCCCTGGAGGAGAGCAGGGCTACCTGCTCCAGCATTCTTACCTGGAGAATCCCACTGACAGAGAAGCCTGGCGGGCGACACCCTTAGGATGACAAAAAGTCAGACGTGCCTGAAGCAACTGAGCAGGAGCCTGATAGGAGTCTAGAATTTAGAAAAGACTTATAAAAGAAGATAAACACTTTGAATATGTATAACATTTAAAGCCAAGAGACTGGATGAGGAAACAAATAGACTGAGTATAAATAGAGAAGAAAAGAGGAGCAAAGATTAAGTGATGAGAAATGGAAAGATTTAGAGGTCAGCAGGAGAGGCTAAATTTGCCAAGGAAGCTTAAAAGAAGCACTGAGTGAAACAATGAAAAAAAAAAAATAATGAAGACCAAGATATCATGTTATTCTAGAAGTTAAGTGAAGAAAATATCTCAAGGATAAGGGAATAAATAGGTAATCAAATACTTCTTATAGATAAGATGAAAAAAATGTCTCAGAATAGACCAAAATTTTACAAATGTTAATGTCATAAATAAACTTGGCCATGGAAAAGTATTCTCAGGGAAAATCAGATTTACAATCAGAGAAGTGTTTTAATGTATAGGTTGATGATGGTATAACAGATGATAGAGTTTTAAGAGTTGGGGAGTGCTGGAAGGAGATAAAATATGGGATATATAGAGACGTAGACATTTTATCATCCTGGAGAAGATGAGTAACATGAGAAACTTAGCCTTCTTGAAATGAAAACATAATCAGGGGAAAACAGTTGAAGTCTGATTAGACCTAATAGGTTCAAAGCTGGTGGTGAAGCTGCAAGTGTTAAGGGGTGAAGAAGGGGGTGGCTTCTGGGACATGCTCTTGATCTTTGTTATTTGAAGCAATAATTTTTAGGGCAGTGTCACCTTAGTCCTAGCACGCTTAGTCTTAGACCTCTATAGACACAGCAGAGAGTTTCTGGGGAAGCCTAATGTTACCCCAAACACACACGCCCCCTTTAATAAGGTAAAAGGCCTTCAGGAGATGTGCATTTATATGAAGATGGTAGAATTACTGTCTGCAGATTTCTCTGCCCCCCACCTCCTAGCTCTTCCATTTCTTAACTTGTGTATAGGAAGAGAGGAACAAAGAATCCCACCTACACAAATACTACCAGACTTAGTAGTACAAAGGGGCTTTCTGTGCAACGCATACCTAACATGTATCAGCTGCCACTGTAATGGAAAAATGAGTATAGTCTTACTTTAAAATTTTTCTTTCAGCTTTTTAATTCTAGTCACTTGAAAGCTTTCGACTGGGGCAGTCCTGATCTGAACTTGGTTCATTTTAATCAGGTACATAATTATGTATAAATTAAAGACTATCTCTCTGATCAATTGAAATGATTTTTACTATTAAAGATTCATCTGTGAAACCCAAGAGTACGGTAGTACAGTGAGAAGGACCAGTAAATGAAGATTATCTTGATTTGGATCCATAGGTTCATTTCCAACCAAAGTGACTTTTCCATATTCTCTATGTATTTTAACAACAAATATCTTAGATAAGTCTAGAGAAATTGACAAGCAGTAGAATAATTCATCATCCCTCAAGAGGAAAAATACTGTATTTATAATGTGCATAGCTCTGAGCTTGGTTAAATAAGAAATAAAAAAGCAAGCATACCATTGTTCTTGACCCTAAGACTGTTGTGTTTGGGAAGATAAGACAAACACATATACTAACTAGGAAAATGTAGAAGTTACTGAGAAGCTGATAAAAACTGTCTGAGTATGATGACAAATGTCTTGAAATACTAGAACCCAAGTCTATCTACTTCAAAATTTATGCTTGTCCACCATACTTTTCTGCGTTTGTTAAGCTCCAATGCCTGATGTAGTTTGCTTGTGTAAACATTTGAGGTAAAATATAAAGATCTAATTCATTAAAATCATACTGAACGTGACTGCCAATGTTTATCATTTACTAATAAACATACTGACTCATTTGAAAAGACCCTGATGCTGGGAAAGATTGAAGGCGGGAGGAGAAGGGGATGACAGAGCATGAGATGTTTGGATGGCACCACCGACTCAATGGACATGAGTTTGAGTAAACTCTGGGAGTTCGTGATGGACAGGGAGGCCTGGCGTGCTGCAGTCCATGGGGTTGCAAAAAGTCAGACATGACTGAGCAACTGAAGTGAACTGAACTGATATAAGCCAAATAACTGAACAGTTATATAAGCCAAATAAAATTTTAATACTCTGAATCAGAACAAACTTCAGTTTTAATTTGTATCTGATTTATTTCTATTAATAATTAAAAACTACAATGTTCTTTCATACTCATTGCTTCCTTAATAACAATTATTTTAGATTAAGCTTACTTTTAAATTGTACTTTAAATTATAATTTAAAGAATTAGTAAGTAACACTTTATATGTATTATTCTCTTTGAAAACTCTTGCTTTTACTTATTTGCATTTAGACAACTTCTCCATTGTACAATGTGGCAAACATGAATGTGCCAACTGCAACTTGGAGTGGTGAAAGTGACTTGTTGGCTGATCCTGAAGATGTTAAAATTTTACTTTCTGAAATCACAAATCATATTTACCATAAAACTATTTCTTACTATAATCATTTAGACTTTTTGTTTGGATTAGATGTATATCATCAAGTTTACAGTGAGATCATTGATATTATCCAAGGCAACCCATAAAGAACCATGGTATTCTGTGTTGAAGGATCTATATAATCCTATTAAAATCCAATTATTTTGTCCTTGCTATGTATACTTTTCCAGTTATTTATACGAAGTCTGGAATTTTTTCCTCTTTTTGGCATTGCCCCTGGGCTCTTCATTCATAAAGTCAGTGGCATTTATTACACTAGGGGTAATGGCAGATTATAACTCAGCCCAAAGCCGTCTGTTGAGTTTCTAAGTAGAATGTAAATAACTAAAAACAGAAACGATAATCTTAAATATTTTCAATTACAGGAGAAGGCTTTTTGAGAAAGGTAGAGTTTTTTTTCCTTCAAGAAATATGAGAACATATGAATTTTTAGAAACATAAGAGTTTGGAAGAATACTTGCTGATATGAAAGCTAATTTTTCTGTAACCAAGTAGGGCCTTTTGGGGCTTTCCCAGGACAGACCCTGCCCACCACCTCCCTGTCTTCTGGCTGCCTCATGTTTATGGAAAAGCTTTAGTGATCCAGGCCTGTCCTGAGTTACAAAAGGCTGGCTCAAGAATTAATGTTTAAAATAATGTGAAGATGTAGCAACAGCAAAAAAATAGCAGTTGGGCCAGAAGAACCCATAACAATTTAAACACTAAATCAACCATATAGTAGATTCTTTAGTTACTTCCTGAAGAACATAGGGTCTGGTGCACACAACCTCTGATATGCAGATAACACCACCCTAATACAGAAAGTGAAGAGGAACTAAAGAACCTTGATGAAGGTGAAAGAGGAAAGTGGAAAAGTTGGCTTAAAATTCAACATTTAAAAAATTAAGATCATGGTATCTGGTCCCATCACTTCATGGCAAATAGATGAGGGAAAAATGGAAACAGTGACAGTCTATTTTCTTGGGCTCCAAAATCACTGTGTACAGTGTCTGCAGCCATGAAATTAAGAGATGCTTGCTCCTTAAAAGAAAATCTATGACAAACTTAGACAGCATATTGAAAAGTAGAGATGCATCCAGGTTCAATGCATGATACAGGATGCTCGGTGTTGGTGCACTGGGATGACCCAGAGGGATGGTATGGGAAGGAAGGTGGGAGGGGGGTTCAGGATGGGGAACACGTGTACACCTGTGGAGGATTCATGTCGATGTAAGACAAAACCAATACAATATTGTAAAGTAATTAGCCTCCAATTAAAGTAAATAAATTTGTATTAAAAAAGCAAAAGTAGAAATATCATTTTGCTGACAAATATCTGTAGAGTCAAAGCCATGGTTTTTTCAGTAGTCATGTACAGGTGTGAGAGCTGGTCCATAAAGAAGGCTGAGCACCAAGGAAATGACATTTTCAAACTGATGCTGGAGAAGACTCTTGAGTCTCTTTGACAGCAAGGATATCAAAACAGTCAATCCTAAAGCAAATCAACCCTGAATATTCATTGAAAAGACTGATGTTGAAGCTGAAGCTCCAAACTTGGGCCACCTCCAATAGGAAGAGCCAATTCATTGGAAAAGACCGTGATGCTGGGAAAGATTGAGGGCAGGAGGAAAAGGGTGGGGACAGAGGATGAGATGGTTGGATGGCATCACTGACTCAGTTCAGTTCAGTCATTCAGTCATGTCCGACTCTTTGCAACCCCATGAATCGCAGCACACCAGGCTTCCCTGTCCATCACCAACTCCTGGAGTTCACTCAGACTCACATCCATCGAGTCAGTGATGCTATCCAGCCATCTCATCCTCTGTCATCCCCTTCTCCTCCTGCCCTCATCCCTCCCAGCATCAGAGTCTTTTCCATGAGGTGGCCTAAGTACTGGAGTTCCAGCTTCAGCATCATTCCTTCTGAAGAACACCCAGGACTGATCTTCTTTGGAATGGACTGGTTGGATCTCCTTGCAGTCTAAGGGACTCTCAAGAGTCCTCTCCAACACCACAGTTCAAAAGCATCACTTCTTTGGCACTCAGCTTTCTTCACAGTCCAACTCTCACATCCATACATGACCACTGGAAAAACCATAGCCTTGACTGGCGGACATTAGTCGACAAAGTAATGTCTCTGCTTTTGAATATACTGTCTAGGTTGGTCTAACTTTTCTTCCAAGGAGTAGCGTCTTTTAATTTCATGGCTGCAGTCACCATCTGCAGTGATTTTGGAGCCCAAAAAAATAAAGTCTGACACTATTTCCACTGTTTTCCCATCTATTTGCCATGAAGTGATGGGACCAGATGTCATGATCTTCGTTTTCTGAATGTTGAGCTTTAGGCCAACATTTTTCCTCTCCTCTTTCACTTTCATCAAGAGGCTCTTTAGTTCTTCTTCACTTTCTGCTGTAAGGATGGTGTCATCTGCATATCTGAGGTTATTGATATTTCTCCCGGCAATCTTGATTCCAGCTTGTGCTTCATCCAGTCCAGCATTTCTCATGATGTACTCTGCATAGAAGTTAAATAAGCAGAGTGGCAATACATGGCCTTGGTGTACTCCTTTTCCTATTTGGACCCTGTCTGTTGTTCCATGTCCAGTTCAAACTGTTGCTTCCTGACCTGCATATAGTTTTCTCAAGAGGCAGGTCAGGTGGTCTGGTATTCCCATCTCTTTCAGAATTTTCCACAGTTTATTGTGATCTACACAGTCAAAGGCTTTGGCATAGTCAATAAAACAGAAATAGATGTTGTTCTGGAACTCTCTTGCTTTTTTGATGATCCAGCGGATGTTGGCAATTTGATCTCTGGTTCCTCTGCCTTTTCTAAAACCAGCTTGAACATCTGGAAGTTCACGGTTCACATATTGCTGAAGCCTGGCTTGGAGAATTTTGAGCATTACTTTACTAGCTGTGTGAGATGAGTGCATTTGTGTGGTAGTTTGAACATTCTTTGGCATTGCCTTTCTTTGGGATGGGAATGAAAACTCACTCAATGGACATGAATTTGAGCAAACTCTAGGAGACAGTGAAGGACAAAGAAGCCTGGCAAACAGCCGTCCATGAGACCACAGAGACAGACATAACTTAGCAACTGAACAACAAGTTATTTTACAGACACTGAAGTGAAGTGAAGTGAAGTCACTCGGTCAGGTCCGACTCTTTGCGACCCTATGGACTGTAGCCTACAAGGCTCCCCTTTCTGTGGAATTTTCCAGGCAAGAGTACTGGGGTGGGTTGCCAATTCCTTCTCCAGGGGATCTTCCTCACCCAGGGATAGAACCCAGGTCTCCCACATTGCAGGCAGACACTTTGCCTTCTGAGACATCAGGGAAACCCAAGACATTGAAGTCCCTACCAAATGGAAGAAGCTGACTGCATAGTGACCATGAGCATGTAGTAGCCCCCAGTCCAGCTGGATTGGCAATGTTAACCTGTAGGACATACCCCTATCACCACATCATCAACCATCAGAGGATTATGCACAAGACGATAATTTAATCTGTACTCTCTCCCTCACTTTGCCTTTAAAATTTGCTTTCCCTGAAATTCACTAGGGAGCTCGGGTCTTTTAGGCATTGCATGTACTATAGTTTGCTCATTTTTGTTACTGAGTAGAATCCCATTGTGTGGATATATACTATATTTTATTTACCACACTTTATTGATTAAAATAATTTTACAGAAACTTGATAAAGTCTTGAAATCATGGACAAGTCCCCCAACTTATTATTCTTTCTTAAAATTCCTGAATAATCTAAGTTCCTTGTCAATCATATAGATTTTAGTATTAGCTTGTCAGTTCAGTTCAGTTCAGTCCAGTTCAGTCGTTCAGTCATGTCCAACTCTTTGCAACCCCACGGACTGCAACAAGTCAGGTCTCCCTGTCCATCACCAACTCCAGGAGTTTACCCAAACTCATGTCCCTTGATTCAGTGATGCCATCCAAACATCTCATCCTCTGTCATCTGCTTCTCCTCCTGCCTTCAATCTTTCCCAGCATCAGGGTCTTTTCAAATGAGTCAGTTTTTCCAATCAGGAGGCCAAAGGAGTTTCAGCTTCAACATCAGTACTTCCAAAGAACACTCAGGACTGATCTCCTTTAGGATGGACTGGTTGGATCTTCTTGCAGTCCATGGGATTCTCAAGAGTCTTCTCCAACACCACAGTTCAAAAGCATCAATTTGTCAGTGCTCAGATTTCTTTATAGTCCAACTTTCACATCCATATATGACTAGTGGAAAAGCCATAGCTTTGACTAGATGGACCTTTGTTGGTAAAGTAATGCTTTTTAATATGGTGTCTAGGTTGGTCATGACTTTTCTTCCAAGGAGCAACCGTCTTTTAATTTCATGGCTGCAGTCACCATCTGCAGTGATTTTGGAGCCCCCAAAATAAAGTCTGTCACTATTTCCACTGTTTCACCTTCTATTTGCCATGAAGTGATGGGACCAGATGCCATGATCTTCGTTTTCTGAATGTTGAGCTTTAGGCCAACTTTTTCACTCTTCTCTTTCACTTTTATCAAGAGGCTCTTTAGTTCTTCTTCACTTTCTGCCATAAGGATGGTGTCATCTGCATATCTGAGGTTATTGATATTTCTCCCAGCAATCTTGATTCCAGCTTGTGCTTCATCCAGCCCGGCATTTCTCATGACGTACTCTGCATATTACTACATAAGCAGGTAACAATATTCAGCCATGATGTACTCCTTTCTCTATTTGGGACTAGTCTGTTGTTCCTTGTTCAGTTTTAACTGTTGCTTCCGGACCAGCATACAGATTTCTCAAGAGGCAGGTCAGGTGGTCTGGTATTCCCATCTCTTTAAGAATTTTCCACAGTCTGTGGTGATCCACACAGTCAAAGACTTTGACATAGTCAATAAAGCAGAAGTAGATGTTTTTCTGGGACTCCCTTGCTTCTTTGATGATCCAACAGATGCTGGCAATTTGATCTCTGGTTCCTCTGCCTTTTCTAAATCTAGCTTGAACATCAGGAAGTTCACAGTTCACATACTGTTGAAGCCTGACTTGGAAAATTTTGAGCAAAATGTCTGCTATAATTTTTCTGCAGTTATATTCAACATATAGAAAAATTTGAGGAAAATTGACTTTATAAAATACTGAGATGATGTCAGCATCAAGGTGGCGAAAGGTATGCTTTTTTTGTACTCCCTTTTGACAACTAAACATTGGCAACCATGCAAAAACAAAACATTTCTTTGAGGGTTGTGGAATCCAGCCCACGGGACCAGGAGAAACCTCATTCCCTGTGTATCTGTATAGGCAGGCATACCTCCATAGGGGCTCCAGAATTAGCAGAAGCCAGCAAACCTGCCACAGTCTCTTTAAGCTGAGTTTGGGGAAAACCTGGGGATGTTATCTTGGGCAGATAACTCCAGACTTTGTAGAAATCCAGCCATCTGGAAGGGAGATTTCAGCATACCACTGGAGAAAAACAAAACCCAAGTCCCCACGAGTTTGGGCACATTGGAGAGGTTAAGAACTTTGTAAGGGCTGCCACTATACTGTGTCATACATTTAAAATTTTTAGAGGGTAGAATTCATGTTATGTGTTCTTAGAACAATAAAATAAAATTTCAATAGACATATAAATCTTCATTTTGTTAGTATATACTAAATTTGGTATGTCATTTTATAAATAACTCTGGATATAACAACTCTCAAAAACTCTGGTAAAAACTGTCTTGCCCAGAATTTTCAAAACTATACCAGTAAGCTGGGAGGGATTGGGGGCAGGAGGAGAAGGGGACGATCAAGGATGAGATGGCTGGATGGCATCACGGACTCGATGGACGTGAGTCTGAGTGAACTCAGGGAGATTGTGATGAACAGGGAGGCCTGGCGTGCTGCGATTCATGGGGTCGCAAAGAGTCGGACACAACTGAGCGACTGAACTGAACTGAACTGAACTGAAGCCTTACTGGCTGTTTTAAGATAAACGGACATCTTTATGAGCTAAATGCTCCTATCCAAGTCCTGGTGAAAGATTTGATAGCTAGAGTCTGGATTTTTTTTTTTTTTCCAGTTGCTCAGTCCTGTCTGACTTTGCGACCCCATGGACTTCAGCCCTCCTGGTTCCTCTGACCATGGGATTCTCCTGACAAGAATACTAGAGTGAGAAGTCACTCCTTTTTCCAGGGAATCTTCCCTACCCAGGGATCCAATCCAGGTCTCCTTCATTGCAGGTGATTTCTTACCATTTGAGCTACCAGGGAAGCCCAGAGTCTGGAATACTCCAAGAATAAAGATACAGGGAAAGTGGAGTTTGACTAGCTGATAGATCAAGGAGGATGGTTTTGAAGCCAGATCCTTTTGTGAATTGACTGTTAATGCAGTATTTCACTTGCAATTTGGCAAATATAAGAACTTACCCGAAATGTAACCACTGAACATTCTTAGGAAAGGCCATCCAAAATATACAGATACATGTATATAAATATAGAGAAGGGAAAAAAGAATTAATATTTTCACTTATCCAGGAAGCAGAAAGCATCCACATTTGGTGACAGTAATTATGGCTCTCTGGCATGGTAAAGTTTATTTATTATACTTTAAGAATTAATATATTTAATCGTGAAGTTTAGTCCTATTTTAGGTAAAATATAATTATTAAAAATTTCAGCCTTGATTATATACATATAAACCTTTTGTGAAAAAGTTTCTTTCCTCTTTTCTACTTCTTTAGGAACTTGATTTCAAAGAATTCGAAAAAGGAAAGACTAAGCAATGCTCTGTGGAGAAGGCAATGGCACTCCACTCTAGCACTCTTGTCTGGCAAATCCCATGGATGGAGGAGCCTGGTAGGCTGCAGTCCATGGGGTCGCAAAGAGTCGGACATGACTGAGTGACTTCCCTTTCACTTTTCACTTTCATGCATTGGAGAAGGAAATGGCAACCCACTCCAGTGTTCTTGCCTGAAGAATCCCAGGGACGGGGAGCCTGGTGGGCTGCCATCTCTGGGCTCACACAGAGTCAGACATGGCTGAAGTGACAGCAGGAAGGGAGGGGAAGCAGTGCTATGAATACGTAACTGGAGCAGGCTGCCTTGCCACTTGCTCTAGCTCCTAGTTTCTAATTTAAAATGAAATCTGACTTATTCTCAAATCAGTAAGGGGAAAGTGGCCCTCTAATAAAATATCTATGAGAAGACATGAGGTGTTTGAAAACATATTCAGTATTTATTAGCAAATGGATGTGGAGTCTTCTGAAAAATTCATTTATTTTACTAATTCCAATAAGATGCAAGGAATGTTTCTGGTGTTTATAGTTATTAAAACAAGCCAGGTTGGAACTTGACCAGATTGGGTCCCTCACAGGCACCAGTCTTGGTAGCCTAAGGAGGTCATCCTCTTTACTCTCTCCCTCTCACCCCCAACATCTGGGGGCTTTGAGTTGAGATCTTTACAGTCTTTGGCCTAAACAGCAAACACTAATTTTTAGTACTTCAAGACACGTCCTAAGGAGCATTTGATGAAGTTTGTACAGTCAGTGAGAACGAATTTTATTATACTGTTGAGGAAAACATAAGGGACCATTGGTAGATTTTAGGAACAGTGGTATTGTTTATTCTTTCATTTAATTTTAACTATTCTTTCGAAAGGATAGTGTTATTACAACAAGACATTGAATTTGAAGAGTACTCCTAATGATATGATTAATTTTTATTTATTGAACAGCAAATACTTATTAGAACCAAGGACTGAGCAGGATGCTCTATATCTACATTGTTACCTAGTCATTCTTCTTTTTGAATAAGTCTAAAGTTTCAGTTCACCTAAGGGATTTTAAGAGCAAACATGTAGGCTCTGAGTCGACCAAAAGTAAAAGGGACTGAGAAATGCATGGACATTACAGGTAAGAGAGCAAGTAGAGAGACCTGGTGCTGCTGAACTATCACTAGATTATATGCACCTCAAAGGCAGAAAACATGCCATTCCTTCATGTATCCCTCAGGCTAAACTTTTTCCTGGTGAAAAAATAGGCCAGGTTTAGAGTAGAAGACTGTGGAGCAGGAAACTAAATTTCTAAAACTTTGAAAAATTATTGGGCTGTGAATGGACACAGCGGAGCATTTCCAAGGTGTGGGTGAGAGTGTGGATATGCTTGCTAGTGCAGGTGTCCTTTGGGGAAACTATTAGAGACAGGTGAAGAATTGCTGTAGATCTTTACAGTGATATGCATCATGTATTACAGTGAGTGAAACATTTAATAGGTCATTTTGAATCCAGATATTTTAAAGCAGAAATACAAAAATTTATTTGTTTTGGCAGTGTTTGAGTAACATTTGGTCTGCCTTTTTGAGGGGATTAATGTGAGTTCTCACATACAAAGCAGACACTAAATCAGGGATCACCTTGTTTTATTCATAAGTTCAACAAAGATCAGTCCAGGTTTTAAAACTCTTTCCCTTCTCTGACAAGATGGTTTTTCATTTTCCTAGGACTTAAAATAATAGAAGCTTAAAATAATAGAAAATTATTATCTCACAGTTCTGGAAGCTAGAAGTCTGAAATCAAAGTCTTTGCAGAACTATACTCCCTCTGAAAGAGGGAGTGAAAGAATCCTTTATTGCCTCTTCCGAGATTCTGGTGGTTTGCTAGCAGTCTTTACCATTCATTGGCTTGTAGCTATATACCTCCCACCTTTGTCTTCTCTATCACATGGCATTCTCCCTGCATGTCCTTGTCTTCATGTGGTAATCTTCTTATAAAGACTGGTCTTATAGTATCTGAGGCTCACCCTTCTCCAGTATTACCTTAACTTAAATAATTACATCTGCAATAACCTTATATACATATGCAAAAACATTCTAGGGTATTGCACGTTAGGATTTAAACCCTTTTTCAGGGGGTGTGGTGCAGAGACACAGTTCAGCCTATAACAAATAGTAAACGGTAGCTCTGAAATCAAATCTACAGGTTGATAGACAAAAGGTCCTCTGAGGAAATATCATGTACACAACTGAAAGAAAATAACCAGGAAAACAGAAGTGTTATAAAACCATCTAATAGGCAAGGCAATAAAACAAGAAGAACCAGAGGATATGGTAACAAACAAAAGCTCTGTGAAGCAAATAGCAAGGCAACACAAGAACCCTGACTTTATATTGAAACATTTACTGCATCACGCTAATAATTTTTTTCCTTAGTAGGTTGAAAATGTGGTGGTTACTTAAAACAGTGTGTGTCCTCCATGTGTTTGGAAATACACTTTGTTTTCCTTGGGGAAAAACCTAATAATCCTGAGGCCAATATGGATGTTGTAAGTCATTACTATCACTAATTAAGAAAACACCTCCAAAGACTGTCACTATTACTTTCATTCATTCTTTTAAAATTTCTTTTATTATAAAATCTGAAAGCTCTCCTTACATAGTATATGAAACCTACCAATATGAAATTCTACCTTAAGAATCATAAAATTGGCCAAGTAAACTCATAAAACTAAACGGTCTGTCTTTTCTCCATTCAGAGTCAGATAATTTCCTACTGGGGTTACCCAAGTGAAGAGTATGAAGTTATCATTGCAGATGGTTACATCCTTCAGCTCAACTGGATTCCTAATGGGAAGAATGGTGCTAATTATTTAGGTAGGATTTCTGTGATGGAAAAAGATGAGTATCTCAAATCTTGAATCAAATACAATCCAGTCAGATATATTCTAATCACAGAATATGAGATTAATTTACTCATAAAAAACATAGAAACTTCTTGAATATTATGCTGAGGGTCTGAATGACACTTGATTTACATTGGATTCTATAACAAAGTGGAGCACACACTGGCCCATGAATTTGATTTGGTGAACTGGGTGGAAGCCTCTGGATAGAAGTCCAACCCAGAATTTTCAACCAGTTTTTCTCTGATATTCTTCAGTTTACCCAAGTGTGGATTATCATTGCTCTTCCTGGTATAATAGCATAGTTCTGGTTCACTCCTCTTTTCTGCCTTAAGTGCTTACAGCAAGCATTAGTCAAGCTTAGGAGGGTATCTTTTTTTTTTCTTTGATTATCTGCACATGAGATTTTAAAGATCCAAAGCATTCCTGTTTCTGGAGATTTCTCTTTCATTTTTTCATGAAGTGTAAACTCTTTATATGGATATATAAAAAATATAAATTGTAAGCCCTAGAAATTAAAATCAGTAACTAAGGAAAAGTGTGCTCCAGGAAGTGGGATAAGAAGAGAACATGGGACCCCATAGATGATGTTGTAGTTCTTTCGCTCTGAAGATTAAGGAAAAATATCAGTATTTGGTGTGTGTGTGTGTGTGTGTGTGTGCACTCAGTTGTGTCTGAGTCTTTGTGAGCCCATGGATTATAGCCCACCAGGTCTCCCTGTCCATGGTATTTCCCAGGCAAGAATACTGGAGTGGGTTGCCGTATCATTCTCTCGGCGATGTTAGCATAAAATAAATATAATGAATTGTTAGCATATTTCTTTTGGATACAATCCAATCAGTCCTAACTATATTAAAGTGACTTGAAGACCTTTGTTATACTTTCAGATATATTTTCTGCTATCAAATATTTTCAATGCTTTCTTTTCAGTCCAAAAGCCAGTTGTGTTCCTACACCAGCACTTGGGTTTCCAATCTTCCAAGCAATAGTCTAGGCTTTCTTCTGGCAGATGCTGGTTATGATGTGTGGATGGGAATGACAGAGGACTACTTGGTCCAGGAAACACTTATACCTAGATCAAGATTCTAAAGAATTCTGGGCTTGCAGGTAGGAGAAAAAAGTTTATTTTATTTTGACATAAAAATGTGTTGAATGTGTTTTTAAATTAGTAATATTGATATAATTTTGTAGAACTCGGAAGGTATTTCAGTGGAATGAAGGTATTTCATTAACAAATGTAGCTTAAATAATATTTTTAAATATTTTAAATGTTTATATGTAAAAGTTATTCTAGATGTTAATTTGTCTGGTTATTAATGAGCCTAAGAATTTCCTGAGGGTTCTGTGGTAAAGAATCCACCTGCCAATGCAAGAGGCCTGGGTTCAATCCCAGGGTCAGGAAGATCCCATGGAAAAGGAAATGGCAACCCACTCCAGTGTTCTTGCCTGGGAAATTCAACAGAGAGAGGACTCTGGAAGGCTATAGTCCATGGGGTTGAAAAAGAGCCTGACACAACTTAGAGGCCTAACAGCAACAAGAATTAAAATGAAAATATGTCCAAAAACATCATTTCCTATTATTCCCCAGATTATAAAGAATTCCCCAGCTTCTCTCCAAAAAACCTGTCCTTTTCATCATAGGGGACTGGAATGCAAAAGCAGGAAGTCAAGAAATACCTGGAATAACAGGCAAGTTTGGCCTTAGAGTACAAAATTAAGCAGGGCAAACACTAACAGATTTTTTCCAAGAGAATGCATTGGTCATAGCAAATACCCTCTTCCAACAACACAAGAGGCGATTCTACACATGAACATCACTAGATGGTCAATACTGAAATCAGATTGATTATATTCTTTGCAGCTGAAGATGGAGAAGCTCTATACAGCCAGCAAAGACAAGACCAGGAGCTGACTGTGGCTCAGATCATAAACTCCTTATTGCCAAATTCAGACTTAAATTGAAGAAAGTAGAGAAAACCACTAGACCATTCAGGTTCAATCTAAATCAAATCTCTTGTGATTATATAGTATAAATGACAAATAGAATCAAGGGATTAGATCTGATAGACAGAGTGCCTGAAGAACTATGAACAGAGGTCCCTAACATTGTACAGGAAGTGGTGATCAAAACCATCCGCAAGAAAAAGAAATGTAAAAAAGTTGTCTGAGGAGGTCTTACAAATAGCTGAGAAAAGAAGAGAAGTGAAAGGCAAAGGAGAAAAGAAAAGATATACCCATCTGAATACAGAGTTCCAGAGAATAGCAAGGAGAAATAAGAAAGACTTCTTAAGTGATCAATGCAAAGAATTAGAGGGGAAAAAGGAATGGGAAAGACTTAGAGATCTCTTCAAGAAAATTAGAGATACCAAGGGAACACTTCATGCAAACATGGGCACAATTAAGAACAGAAATGGTATGGACCTAACAGAAGCAGAAGATATTAAAAAGTGGTGGCAAGAATACCAGAAAGTCTTAATGACCCAGATAACCATGATGGTATGATCACTCCCCTAGAGCCAGACATTGTGGACTGCGAAGTCAAGTAGACCTAAGGAAGCATCACTATGAACAAAGCTAGTGGAGGTGATGGAATTCCAGCTGAGCTATTTCAAATCCTATAAGGTGATGCTGTAAAAGTGTTGCACTCAATATGTCAGAAAATTTGGAAAACTCAGCAGTGGCCCCAAGACTGGAAAAGGTCAGTTTTCATTCCAACCCCAAAGAAAGGCAGTGCCAAAGAATGTTCAAACTACTGCACAATTGCACTCATCTCACAGACTAGCAAAGTAATGTTCAAAATTCTCCAAGCCAGGTTTCAACAGTACGTGAACTGAGAACTTCCAGATATTTAAGCTGGATTTAAAAACAGCAGAGGAACCAGAGATCAAATTGCCAGCATCTGTTGGATAATAGAAAAAGCAAGAGAATTCCAGAAAAACATCTGCTTCATTGAGAACGTTAAAGCCTTTAACTGTAGAAAATTCTTGAAGAGCTGGGATTACCAGACCACCTTACCTGCCTCCTGAGAAATCTGTATGCAGGTCAAGAAGCAACAGTTAGAAATGGACATGGAACAACAGACTGGTTCAAAATTGTGAAAGGAGTAGGTCAAGGCTATATATTAACCCCCTGCTTGTTTAACTTATATGTAGAGTACATCATGAAAAATGCTGGGCTGGATGAAGCACAAGCTCGAATTAAGATTGCTGGGAGAAATATCAATAACCTCAGATATGCAGGTGACACCACTCTCATGGCAGAAAGTGAAGAGGAATTACAGAGCCTCTTGATGAAGATGAAAGAGAGCTGGCTTGAAACTCAATATTCAAAACACGAAGATTTTGGCATCTGGTCCCATCACTTCATGGCAAATAGATGGGGAAACAATGACAGACTTTATTTTCTGGGGCTCCAAAATCATTGTAGATGGTGACTGAAGCCATGATATTAAAAGACACTTGCTCCGTGGGAAAAAAGCTTTGACAAATCTAGACAGTGTATTAAAAAGCAGAGATATCACTTTGCCGATATGGGTCCATATTGTCCATATAGTCAAAAGCCAATATAGTCAAAGCTATGGTTTTTCCATTAGTCGTGTATGGATGTGAGAGTTGGGCCAAAAAGAAGGGTGAGAGGCAAAGAACTGATGCTTTTGAACTGTGGTGTTGTAGAAAACTCCTGAGAGTCCCTTGTACCGCAAGAAGATCAAACCAGTCAGTCCTAAAGAAAATCAATCCTAATATTCATTGGAAGGACTGATGCTGAAGCTGAAATTCCAATACTCTGGCCACCTGATCAAAGAACTGACTCACTGGAAAAGACCCTGATGCTGGGAAAGATTGAAGGCAGGAAGAGACGGGGATGGCAGAGGACAAGATGGTTGGAAGCCATCACTGACTCAATGGCCATGAGTTTGAGCAAGCTTTGGGAGATGGTGAAGGGCAGGGAGGCCTGGCTTGCTGCAGTCCATGGGGTTGCAAAGAATCAGACACAACTGACCCACTGAACAATAACAACTCCAGTTTTCCAAATGTTCATCACTTTGCGAACCCACCACTACTTTTTTGCTTTAGTCTTTTCAGAGAAATATAGAGAAGAGAGGAAAAGGCAAGGGTAAATGTGTCCATGGTTACTTTTTACCACAGTGTGCATGCATGCTCAGCCCCTAAGTCGTGTTTGACTCTTTGTAACCCCATGGACTAGTCCCTACCAGACTTCTCTGTCCATGAATTATTCAGGCAAGAATACTTGAGTGTGCCGCCATTTCCTCCTCCAGGGTTTTATCACAGAAAAGTCAAACAACACAATAGCATCAACTCTCATCAGTTGCCAAAAATAATTTAAGTTTCTACTTTTACTTCTGTATACCTGGACATTATTATAGCATATTGCATATTTTAGTTTTCCTGTCACTCACTTGACAGTGATTTTTGTGCACTACGTATTTTTAAATAGTATGTTTCTTGTAATTCTCTTATGTGAAAGCCATATCTTTCCTATTTATCTTAGAAGTTGGGCTCTAGAACAAGAACACTCTGAAATTTAGTCTATCACTTATTGGTTATACTCACAGACCCATTTACTGTTTCCTCTGTTCTAGAATGTCCATAGTTACTTAGGTCAAAGGTATTTTGTGAGCATGGAATGAAGTGGTGCTTAGAAGAAGGTAACATGGTAGTAGCTAACAAATAGGAAGTGTGAAATCAGTGTTAGTTCTTATGATCCAGGTGTCCTTACAGAGGGCTTTTTAAGTCCATAATTTAAGGTATGAAGATAACTTTCTTATTATAATCAAGACTTAAAACAAGTTTTATTCATTTTGTTTCATGCAATTTGATGAAATGTTAAAATGTGATCTTACAGCCAACATTGATTATATTGTGAAGAAAACAGGACAAAAGCAAATTTATTATGTGGGCCATTCCCAAGGAGCACTTACTCGTATGCTAAGAAATAATGAAATGTGATTGTGCTATAGTCTTTATTTTTTAAATAACAGAAAACTTTTCTTGTTAAAAAGAATTTATTTTAGAAAGTATACTTATTCATTACAATTATTTAGAACATACAGACAAGCCAAAAGAGAACAATATTAAAAGACAGTGAGTATTGTTTTATTATGGCATATAGGTATATGATCCTTTAAAAATGGTTAATGGATATCATCATCTATTAATGTGATCTTTCCAATCATACTGCACATTCTAAACAAGATGTATGTATTAGAATCACCTAAGATTCTCTACAACTGGCATTGCCAAGACTGAAGACTTGGCATGTGTGTTTAAATTTTTTTTTTCCTTTAGTGCTCTCTTTTTTTAAAAAAAAAAAATTTGTTTATTTATTTATGAATGTGCTGGGTCTCTGTTGCCGCACGGGATTTTCTTTAGTTGTGACAAGTGAGTGCTACTCCCTATTTGGGGTGTGTGAGCTTCTCACTGTGGAGGCTTCTGATGTTGCTGAGCATAGGCTCTTGGGCATGTGGGCTGCAGAAGCTGCAGCATGTGGACTCCGTAGCTGTGGCTCCTGGGCTCTAGAGCACAGACCCAGTTGTTGTGGCACACAGGCTTAGTTGCCCTGGCACGTGGGATCTTCCTGGATCAGGGATCCAACCTGTGTCTCTTGCATTGGCAGGTGGATTCCTCACTGCCGAGCCAGCAGGGAAGCCCTTACAGTGTTTTCTTAACAGAAGGTTGATGTGTTGATACTCTTTAGAAAAAGTCTGAAGTTGCTTGGTATGGTTTCTTTGATCAGTGACATTCTGCTGCCCAGTGAGTTTTGTTTGCGCTTTGCCTGGGATCCCATCTAGGGTAGTATGCTACTGCTGCTGCTGCTAAGTCACTTCAGTCGTGTCCGACTCTGTGCTACCCCAGAGAGGGCAGCCCACTAGGCTCCCCTGTCCCTGGGATTCTCCAGGCAAGAACACTGGAGTGGGTTGCCATTTCCTTCTCCAATGCATGAAAGTGAAAAGTGAATGCCTGCAGCCTGCAGCCTGCAGCCTACCAGGCTCCTCCATCCATGGGATCTTCCAGGCAAGAGTACTGGAGTAGGTTGCCGTTGCCTTCTCCGAGGGTAGTATGAGGCATATTAATTTACATCCTGAAAGACCAGATGCTTCAAAACTTTTCAGTTGGACAGTAAAACGTTTCTAATTACTTCAGGTAGTCATTCTTTAAATGTGCAGTGTATTTACTATTTGAAATATACTTTGTTGGCTATTATTTGCAACATTATTTGGTATTTGCAATGTATACACTAAAGAAATCTCATTTCCTCAAAGCTCACAATCTAATAAGGCAAAGTTTGTCTCCCTCATCACTACTGGTATTTTGCTGGGGGTCAGGGTTGGGGCTTGCCTGTGCATAGTAGGATACTCGCACCGCCCTCTTCTGTCCTGGCAGTTATGATAACCAAAATGCCTCCAGACTTTTTCAGATGACCCTTGGGGACAAATCGCCACTATGGAGAACTGCTGCAAAAGGGATGATGCTTTCAGCAGGCTTATAGTCAGTCGAGTGAACCAGAATGAGGAGAGCATAGAGGAGAGAGTTAAATAACTCAGCATAGGAGGCCAAGCTCCTAGGGTTCATAATACTTTATGGGCACCTCAAAATAGTTAATTACTTTCAAAATCAAAAGAGTAAAGGAATATAACTCATTTTGGATTATGTTCATGTCAACACAGTCACAAAACATGGTTTTTACATAGATTTTGGGGTAGGAGTGGGGAGAAAGGGACCTGTGAAGGCAAAAGTGTCTGGGCCTTGAAAGTAATCGTGTGGCCATGGAAGGAAACATTTCCTTCAATCAGAGTTATTAGGGAAGATTTTGTGATAAAAAGAAAGAGTGTTGAACTTCACCTTGAATATGGATGGTTTTTGAAAGAAAGATGGCCCAGCCTCTGTTTTAGAGAAGAGGCCAAAAGAGGAGAGGAGGTATCTAGGCCCTCAGTAAGTGTAAACCACATTTAAAGTGATCAGTGGAGTCAAAAGCAGGTGAAACAGCCCAGAGGGGAAACTGTCCTGTGACCTTGCAATTCTACTCCTGGGCATTTGTAAAGAAAAAAACATTGTAATTCAAAAAGATACATGTACTCCAATGGTCCTTGCAGCACTATTTACAATACCCAAGATATGGAAGTAACCTATATGTTCATCTCAGATGAATGGATAAAGAAGTTGTGATACATATTTACAATGGAATATTACTTAGCCATTGAAAAGAATGAAATAGAGAGACCTAGAGATTATCATACTGAGTGAGATGTCAAATAAAGACAAATATGATGTGGTATCACTTATACATGAAATCTTAAAAAAATGCAAATGAACTTATTTACTGAGCAGAAATGGACTCACAGACTCTGAAATCAAACTAATGGTTACTAAAGGAGAAAGGTGAAGGGGGAATGATAAATAGGAAGGTTGGGATTAACATATACATATTATTATGCATAAAATAGAAAATCAAAAAGAACCTACTATAAAGTGCAGGTAACTCAGATCAATACTTTATAATAAGCTATATGGGAAAAGAATCTGAGAAAGAATATATATAAAACACTGAATTACTTTGCTATACATTTGAAACTAACACAACATAATAAATCTACTACAATATAAAATCAAACCAAATGAAATTTTAAAAAATAATCCTGAAAGCCTAAGGGAAATTCTTCAATGGGAGGAGAAATGGTTCATTTTACCCAGATTTTTTACTAATGAAATAAAACAACAGGTGTCACTGAATATTAAATTATGGATTTAGCAACCACAGGCAGATTGGGAAAAAGACAAACAAAATGAAATTCCAAGAAATTAATCTTGTGTTAGTGTGCAGAGTCAGAGAAGGCGATGGCACCCCACTCCAGTACTCTTGCCTGGAAAATCCCATGGATGGAGGAGCCTGGAAGGCTGCAGTCCATGGGGTCGCTGAGGGTCGGGCACGACTGAGCAACTTCTCTTTCACTTTTCACTTTCATGCACTGGAGAAGGAAATGGCAACCCATTCCAGTGTTCTTGCCTGGAGAATCCCAGGGATGGGGGAGCCTGGTGGGCTGCCATTTATGGGGTCACACAGAGTTGAACACGACTGAAGTGACTTAGCAGCAGCAGTGTGCAGAGTAAATTGTAAAGGAAATCTTTAGAGACCACTTTGGAATATATGGTAAAGATAGCAACCCTATTATATAATCATAGGTAAACTAGCCAAGTAACAACGAAACGTTGAGGCAAGACAGAACTCAAGTAAACTAGTCTATTTTCTTGTTTACTTTCAGCTTTTGGAGAATTTTCAATAAATCCACTACTGGCTGAAAAGATTAAAATTTATTTTGCACTGGCTCCAGCTACTTCTATTAAAAACACAATTTTACTGCATCCTCTTACTTTCACCAAACCAACACAATTAAAGGTTTGTGACTCATTATAGCATATGCTTATAGTTTCCAAAATGAGGAAATGTGAATAATACTGAAGAAGAGAGATGCTTACATAGGCTCCTGCTGGATTAAAATATTCCATTTTCCTCCCTGGCTTGGGTATGTAATGCAGCGTTCTTTGGAATTTGATGATGCATTCTGCATTGTTTTCAGCCTTGCATCACCCAGTTTATTTTACCTTTTTCCTTATATCTATCATCAATCTTTTGAAATCATTATTAGTCCTTTCCTCATATGTAAATCCATAATCGGTATTTCTCTTTCAAGTTTTGTGTGTGTCTGTGTTAGTTGCTCAGTCATGTCTGACTCTTTGCGACCCCATGGACTGTACAGCCTGCCAGGCTCCACTGTCCATGGAATTCTCCAAACAAGATTACTAGAATAGGTAGCCATTCCTTTCTCCAGGGGATCTTCCCCAGCCAGGGATTGGTCTCCTGCACTGCAGGCAGTTTCTTTACTGTCTGAGCCACCAGGAAAGCCCCTTCAAGTTTTACTGTCATGTAATTTCCTTTTAATTTTACACACTGAAATTTCATAAGGTTGTATGGGGTTTTTCCCCTTTCAACTTCCTTTCTGTTTGCTGCCACCTTGCCTCTATCTACGTTGGTCATAACTTTCCTTCCAAGGAGTAAGAGTTCTTTAATTTTATGGCTGCAATTACCATCTGCAGTGATCTTGGAGCCCCCCCCCCCCCCAAATAAAGCCTGACACTGTTTCCACTGTTTCCCCATCTATTTCCCATGAAGGGATGGGACCAGATGCCATGATCTTCGTTTTCTGAATTTTGAGCTTTAAGCCAACTTTTTCACTCTTCTCTTTCATGTTCATCAAGAGACTTTTTACTTCCTCTTCACTTTCTGCCATAAGGGTGGTGTCATCTGCATATCTGAGGTCATTGATATTTCTCCCGGCAATCTTGATTCCAGCTTGTGCTTCTTCTAGCCCAGTGTTTCTCATCATGTACTCTGCGTATAAGTTAAATAAGCAGAGTGATAATATACAGCCTTGATATATTCCTTTTCCTATTTGGAACCAATCTGTTGTTCCATGTCCAGTTCTAACTGTTGCTTCCTGACCTGCATATAGGTTTCTCAAGAGGCAGGTCAGGTGGTCTGGTATTCCTCTCTCTTTCAGAATTTTCCGCAGTTTATTGTGATCCACACAGTCAAAGGCTTTGGCATAGTCAATAAAGCAGAAATAGATGTTTTTCTGGAACTCTCTTGCTTTTTCCATGATCCAGCAGATGAGCACCGAAGAATTGATGCTTTTGAACTGTGGTGTTGGAGAAGACTCTTGAGAGTCCCTTGGACTGCAAGGAGATCCAACCCGTCCATCCTAAAGGAGATCAGTCCTGGGTGTTCATTGGAAGGACTGATGTTGAAGCTGAAACTCCAATACTTTGGCCACCTGATGTGAAGAGCTGACTCATTTGAAAAGACCCTGATGCTGGGAAAGATTGAGAGCAGGAGGAGAAGGGGATGACAGAGGATGAGATTATTGGATCTCATCACCGACTTGATGGACGTGTGTTTGAACAAGCTCCAGGAGTTGATGATGGACGGAAGCCTGGCATGCTGCAGTCTTTGGGGTCACAAAGAGTCAGACACAACTGAGTGACTGAACTGAACTGATGTTTTCCAATGTAGCTATACCATTTGTTATTCTCACCAACAGTTTATGACCATTCCACATCTTGGCATTTATTATTTATCTTTTGATCATAGCCTTGAAAGTTGTTATCAAATATTATATTACTTCAGTTTTGTTTTATTTTGCATTTATTTAATGACTAATGATGTCTTGGGCTTCCCTGATGGCTCAGACAGTAAAAAATCTGCCTGCAATGCAGGATACCCAGATTTGATCCCTGGGTCAGGAAGATCACCTGTAGAAGGGAATGACAACCCATTCCAATATTCTTTTTTTGTTTGTTTGTTTTTATTTTTTAAATTTTAAAATCTTTAATTCTTACATGCGTTCCCAAACATGAACCCCGCTCCCACCTCCCTCCCCATAACATCTCTCTGGGTCATCCCCATGCACCAGCCCCAAGCATGCTGTATTCTGCGTCAGACATAGACTGGCGATTCAATTCTTACATGATAGTATACATGTTAGAATGCCATTCTCCCAAATCATCCCACCCTCTCCCTCTCCCTCTGAGTCCAAAAGTCCATTATACACATCTGTGTCTTTTTTCCTGTCTTGCATACAGGGTCATCATTGCCATCTTTCTAAATTCCATATATATGTGTTAGTATACTGTATTGGTGTTTTTCTTTCTGGCTTACTTCACTCTGTATAATATTCTTGATTGGAGAATCTTATGGACAGAGGAGCTTGGAGGGCTACAGTCAATGGGGTTGCAAAGAGTTGCACATGATTGAGCAACTAAACACGCAAGGGTGTCTTAAATTGTTTCATATGTTTATTGGCCATTTGCTTCTTTAAATGTCAGTTTAAATCCTTTGCTCATTTGTTAATTATTTGTCGATTTATTGTTGAGTTGTAAGACTTCTTTATACATTTTGAATATGAGTACATTATTAAATATATGATTTGCAAATATTTACTCCCATTTTATGTGCTGTCTTTTCTCTGTCGCAATGGTGTTCTTTGAAGCATAAAGGCTTGAATTTTGAAGAAGTCTAATTGATCATTTTTCATTTGTCTCTTATGGTTTTGGTGTCTTATCTAGGAAATCATTACCTAAACCAAGATCAAGAGACCCCCGGTGGCTCCGCGGTAAAGAATCCACCTACCAATGCAGGAGACATGGGTTCAATCCCTGGGTAGGGAAGACTGTCTGGAGAAAGAAATGATAAACCCACTCCAGGTTCTTGCCTGGAAAATTCCATGGACAGTGGAACCTGGTGGGCTAGAGACCATTGGGTTGCAAAAGAGTTGGATATGACTTAGTGACTAAACAACAAACAAAGCAACCCAAGATCAGAAACATTTCCTATTTGCCTTCTAAAAGTTTTATAGTTTTACTTCTTGTGTTTAAATCTATGATCCATTTTAAGTTAATTCTTGCATATGGAATGAGGAAAGAGATCAATTTTATTTTTGATGTAAACATCCATTGGTTTTTGCAAAGAATATTCTTTGCTTATTTAATTGCCCTGCATGTTTGTTGGTAATCAATTGGCCATAGATATATGAGTTTACTTCTTGCCTCTTATTTCTGTTCCATTAATCTGTATCAGTTCAGTTCAGTTCAGTTCAGTCGCTCAGTCATGTCCGACTCTTTGCGACCCCATGAATCACAGCACGCCAGGCCTCCCTGTCCATCACCAACTCCCGGAGGTCACTCAGACTCACATCCTTCGAGTCAGTGATGCCATCCAGCCACCTCATCCTCTGTCGTCCCCTTCTCCTCCTGCCCTCAATCCCTCCCAGCATCAGAGTCTTTTCCAATGAGTCAACTCTTCGCATGAGGTGGCAAAAGTACTGGAGTTTCAGCTTTAGCTTCAGTCCTTCCAAAGAAATCCCAGGGCTGATCTCCTTCAGAATGGACTGGTTGGATCTCCTTGCAGTCCAAGGGACTCTCAAGAGTCTTCTCCAGCACCACAGTTCAAAAGCATCAATTCTTCGATGCTCAGCCTTCTTCACAGTCCAACTCTCACATCCATACGTGACTACAGGAAAAACCATAGCCTTAACTAGACGGACCTTAGTCGGCAAAGTGATGTCTCTGCTTTTGAATATGCTATCTAGGTTGGTCATAACTTTTCTTCCAAGGAGCAAGCGTCTTTTAATTTCATGGCTGCAGTCACCATCTGCAGTGATATTGGAGCCCCTAAAAATAAAGTCTGACACTGTTTCCACTGTTTCCCCATCTATTTGCCATGAAGTGATGGGACCGGATGCCATGATCTTCATTTTCTGAATGTTGAGCTTTAAGCCAACTTTTTCTCTCTCTTCTTTCACTTTCATCAAGAGGCTTTTTAGTTCCTCTTCACTTTCTGCCATAAGGGTGGTGTCATCTGAATATCAGAGGTTATTGATATTTCTCCCTGTAATCTTGATTCCAGCTTGTGTTTCTTCCAGTCCAGGGTTTCTCATGATGTACTCTGCATATAAGTTAAATAAGCAGGGTGACAGTATACAGCCTTTACACACTCCTTTTCCTATTTGGAACATACCACATAATCTTGATTATTTTATGTTTGTAGTAAGTTTTGAAATCAGGAACAGTGTACCCTCCAGCTTTTTTCTTCTTTATCAAAATTGTTTTGGCTGCTTGTGTTTATTTACTCACTAAGTCATGCCTGACTCTTTTGCAACCCCAAGGACTGTAGCCCACCAGTTTCTATTGTCCATGGGATTTTCCAAGCAAAACTACTGGAATGGGCTGCCATTTCCTTCTCAACGGGATCTTCTTGACCCAGGGATCAAACCCACATCTCCTGCATGAGCAGGTGGATTCTTTACAATTCAGCCACTAGGGTCTCTTGTATTTCCACATGAATTTTAGGAACAGTTTACCAATTTCTACAAATAAGGCAAATGGGATTTCTATAGGGATTGAACTGAATCTGTAATTGGATTATGTTTCCTACTTAAATCTATTCTGCTGACTTCTTCCTCTTGACTGGAGTATTTAATCCATTTAGGAGTAATGTAGTTTCTGAGAAATCAAGATTTATTTCTCCCATTTTATTATTGAGTTTCTAAATGTCTCATGCCTTTTTGTTCCTTTATTCATTCCTTACTGATATTTTTGGTGCTATGTAGACTTTTTAACGTACCATTTAATTCTGTTGTTGTTTCTTTTCTTTCTTTTTTGATTAAACAATGACATTGCTGCTTCAGTACATAGACAAATTTATAGAACTAAGGCAAAGGCTGTAGATGACTCCTATTTTCAGTTGAAGGGGAAGACTCGTTTGGTCTTATGATATCAAGCCAGTCAATGATTATGGTTCTCAATCAGAATAAGAAGCAATTTAGCATTCTTATCCTTTCTATTCCACTTGAGATGCTTTAAAAGAACAGCAGCTTCTATAAAATATGGATACTCTCAGGAAGATCAGGAGCAAGTTTTTTGACTTAAGAATTCAATAGTTAATTGCATGTCACAAAACATATTTGTGTAGCACCATGTGAGTCTCAGAATCATGCTGATTTTTCAGGAAATCAGGAACTTCTTGGCCATTTTGTAGCTCTGCTCCTTCATGTCATCAGATGTCAACTTCAGCCAGGTGGTGACAGTGCAGTTGTAAGGCAGAGCTAAATGGGATAGGTGTTTCCCAGGAGCATGCACGTGACCCATGATAGCACTAGTTAGGCAGAGAAAAAGAGCCCATTGTTTCTTTCTTTTTTTTTTTAATCTAATATGGTTTTTAAATTTATTTATATTTTATTTTATTTTATTTTTTTATTTTTTAAGTTTTTTATTTTTTTAATTTTAAAATCTTTAATTCTTACATGTGTTCCCAAACATGAACCCCCCTCCCACCTCCCTCCCCATAACATCTCTGTGGGTCATCCCCATGCACCAGCCCCAAGCATGCTGTATCCTGCGTCAGACAGACTAGCGATTCAATTCTTACATGATAGTATACATGATAGAATGTATACAGAGTGAAGTAAGCCAGAAAGAAAAACACCAATACAGTATACTAACACATATATATGGAATTTAGAAAGATGGCAATGACGACCCTGTATGTAAGACAGGAAAAAAGACGCAGCTGTGTATAACGGACTTTTGGACTCAGAGGGAGAGGGAGAGGGTGAGATGATATGGGAGCCCATTGTTTCTTATCTGCTCTTTTTTGTTTATTTTTTTTGAATCACTTGGAGGTTTACAAATGACATCTTAAAGCAATCAAGTTTAAATTAATACCAACTAAACCCCAGCAGTATATAAACACTTTGAACTAATGTAGCTCAAATAGAAATGAAAGCCACAATGATATATCACCTCACATCTGTGAATTGAAAAGTCTGTAAGTAACAAATATTGGTGAGAATGTGGCATAAAAGGAAGACTAGTACACTGTTGGTGGGAATGTAACTTGTTATAGCCACTATGAAAGCAGAAAGGATGCTCCACAGACAACTAAAAATAGAACTGCAATATGATCCAGCAATCTTACTTCTCAGTAAAAAAAGAAAGAGAAAACATTATTTTGAAAAGATACATGCAACCTCAAAGTTCCTGACAGAATTATTTACAATAACCAAGATAGGGAAGTACCCTAAGTTTCCATCAACAGCTGAATGGATGAGGTTCTGGTAGACACACACAACGGAAAGTTACTGAACCATAAGTAAAAAAATGAAATTCTGCCATTTGCAACAATGTGGATGGGCCTAGATTATGCTTAGTGACAAGTCAGAAAGAGAAAAACAGTTTATGCCCTCACTTGTATGCAATATAATTTAATATAAGTGGAATCTAAAAAACAAAACAAATGAATGTATATACTGTAAAAAAGAAACAAATCCACAGATTTAGAGAACTAGCAGTTACCAGTAAGGAGAGAGAAGAAGGGAGGAGCAAGTTAGGGGTAGGGTATTAAGAGATATAAATTATTATGTATAAAAGAAGTAAACTACAAAGATATACTGTACAGCACAGGAAAATACAGCCATTATTTTATAATAACTTTAAATGGAGTATAATCTAAAATATTGAATCACTATGTTGTACAACTGAAACTAACATAATATTATAAAATATGTAAACAAATTTAAAATAACATAAATTAGTACTAAGGGATGTCGTGTATAGCATGATAAATATAATTAGCATTGCTGTATATCATACATGAACATTGCTAAGGATGTAAATCCTGATCACAAGGAAAGTTTCTGTTTTATTAATTTTCTATCTATAAGAGATGATGTTTACTAAACTTACTGTGTTACTCATTTTATGATATATGTAAGTTGAATCATTATGCTGTACACCTTAAACTTATATAGTTTTTTATGTCAGCTATATCTCAAGAAAACTGAAAGGAAAAACCCAAAATATATTTTTACTGCCTTTTATGAATACGTATATACTTCTTTTCACTGTTCCTCTTTATTTGGTATTGTGAATTCAAGTTACTGTTTAGTGTCTTTTTATTCAACCTGAAGCCTCTCTTTAGTATTTCTTGTAGGTCAGTTCTGTTATTGGCCAATTCTCTACTTTTTTTGTGAGTTTTGGAAATGTCGTTATTTCTCCTTTGTTTCTAAAATATAGTTTTGCTGATTATAGACTTAGTTGATTGTTTTTTCTTTTAAAATTGAATAATGTCATTTCACTGTCTTCTAATCTCTGTTGTTACTGATCAGAAGTTACTTGTTAATTGTGTGAAGAATCCCTTTCCTGTGATGAACTGTTTTCTCTGGCTGCTTTCAGAGTTCTTTGTCTTTTGACAGTTTGACTATGTCTCTTGGTCTGGATCTTTTTGAGTTCATCCTACTTAGAGTTTATTTAGTCTCTTATATGAAGATAAATTTGGAAAATTCTCCACTCTTTTTACAAATATTTTTCTTAACTCTCCTCAATTCCCAAACTCCAACTATGCATTCATTAACATGTTTAATGGTGTCTCATGAATCTCTAAGGATGAATTAGGGCTATTCACACTTGGTTAACTCTGAGTTAGGGCAAATAAAAGCAAATTCTATGAAAAAGGCTTTTCCAAGATTTGTCAGGCTAATCGAATTATATTAGTTCTCTGGAAATTGGGCATTTTGAAAAGCTTCGATCCCATTCACTTTCTTTCAGTGTCTGCTAAGCTGCTGATTTACAAAGCTACACTGGTTGCAAGGCTCCTGTTTTTCAAAGCTACTACAAGTTTGGAAAAACACATAGGCATATCATAAGCTAAACACCTCATAATGTATCATTCTTACCAAGATTCAGGAGTTTTCTTTAAAAGACATTCTATGGATTTTTGCAAGCTCTCGGTTAATTTTCAGAATCATCAAAAAATTTATTTTAGAAGTTTTCATTGCCATTACTGAGGAGTGGGTCTTTTGTAGGTTTTTATACCACCAAGTTGGAAGTCATGCCCCTGGTCAAATTTTGTAAATTATTCCTGTATATACTTGCTAAGAATGTGGCTTTTCTCATGTTCCCAGGCCATGTTACAAATATTTTAAATACATTATGTTGCTTAAACTGCTTAAATTTGTAGTCTTTTTTGGTTTGCATTGTTTACTACCCAGGTATACTGGACATGGAGCCCCTTTCCATGGAATTAATTTCACTCATAATTTAGCTTTGCTCCTTTCACAGGACATACATACAGATTATCTTCTTTCAACATCCCAAAGTTGTGTCTTTGTGCTGTAGGTTTTTCTTTCTACTATCTGTCTTGTATAATGCTCCTTTAAAGGTTATGGTTGCCATATTTATAATTTTATGAGGCTAGTTTTTAATTAATTTAACACCAGGGGCTTCCCTGGTAGCTCAGATGGTAAAGCGTCTGCCTGCAATGAGGGAGACCTGCGTTTGATTCCTGGGTTGGGAAGGTCCCCTGGAGAAGGAAATGGCAATCCACTCCAGCACTCTTGCCTGGAAAATCCCATGGACGGAGAAGCCTGATAGGCTACACCCCACGGGGTCTCCAAGAGTCGGACACAACTGAGTGACTTCACTTCACTTCACTTCATGATGCTATTTTTAAATTAATTTAACACAGGTAAGATTTATATACAACAAAATGCACTGATTTAAAATATATTATCCAGTAAGTTTTGGCTGATGTGTAAACCTATGTAACTACCACCAAAATAAAGCTGTAGAATATCTCCATCATCCCAGAAAGTTTCCATTTGTCCTTAGAGCTCAGGTATTCTGCCACTCCCAGCCTTTAGTCACTTTAACTATATTGATTGTGCTTTTTGTTGCTAACAATTCGTTTTTAAATTTATAGAAATGCAAGTAAGTGGAGTTATATATCATGTTTAAATCTGTGCTTTACTTTTTGATTTACATTTATTCTTTGACTTTTATCTGTATATTTTCTATTTTCCTTTTATTCAATCTCTGAGATAGAATTCAATTATTTGTCTAAAGATAAAATTTTATCTAATTTATTTTGTTTTTAACTTATAAATTTCTCTAAATATACTTCTTCCACTGTCTTCTCCTTGAAGGATTTCAGAGAAAACATATTTTCCTATAATGCATTCCATAATTTACTCTTTGGTATTGTTTGTTGCTATTTTTATTATTACAGTGCTTAATCTGGCTTTTTTTTTTTTGCCTCTCATCCACTTTCTCTGGAAATTTATTTTCTCTCTTTTAAAAAATTCACTTTATAAATCTCATTCTATTACCTTTTCTTACAAAGGACACATATTAAGATGAGCAGGTTTATTTGCTTAACTGTGAATGTTTAAGTGTGGGTGTGTTTTCTTTCCATTTTTGTGTATGTAGCACAGCATCAAAAAATATGTTCTGTGCTCATCAGCTTTATTGTATTCTACTTGCTCTACTTGAGGTGAGATTCAGTTCATTACTCTCAAAGGTACTCTTTTGGTTGAATTTTTAAAAATATGTCTAACATATTCTATTTTACTAGACAATTTTTTTTCATACTGCTGGTACAGTATCACAGTGAACTAACTCTACTACTCAGTAACACGTTGCAAATTTTGTATATTTCATTAATTCTGTCATTCTTGATTTCTGCTGCATGAAATACATTTTTCCATCAAAAGTTTTCTTTCAAATATATCATTTTCAGATCCTGTTTGGTGAAAAAGAATTTTTACCCAACACATACATTAGCAAGTTCATTGGTCAGAATGTGTGCAACCATGTGGTAATTGATGTATGTAGCAAATTAACTATATTGTTCTTTGGAAATGATCCCCAAAATTAAATAAGGTAGGCGTCACTTAATGATTTAAAGTAAAATTTTTTGATGATGTGTTAATGATGTTGTATAGACCCAGGGACAACTTATCCAATTTATGTACATCTTAAAATGTTTGATATACCATATATATAATAAATTAAACTATATTATAATCCAAGATGTATTTTGCACAAAATTTAAAGTTCAATATTTCTGGGATGAAGTTATTCAATATGACTATGTAGATAATTCAAATTATGTTTTTATGTCTTATATGAAAGCATGTTTAAATATGGTATGTAAAATAATTTTAATCTTTTTTCCTCTGTTTGCCTCCTAATAAATCTAGTATCATTATCTAGGCACTGATTCAATTTAAGACCTTTATCTCAGAAAAAAATTTTGATCAAACATTACCATATTAAAAAAAATAATTTAGATTTCTCTAGCAATGGACAGTGTTTCATTCTAAACTGATTGAGGTGAAACAGTTTTACTGTTATGAAAAATACTAATTCTTGTAAAGGAGCTAATGACTGACAAATATATATCTTGTTTTTCTTTCTTCTAGAGTCATATTGATGTGTACATATCACAGAATCCAGCAAGAACATCACTTCAAAATGTGCTAGACTATTGTCAAGAATGACTTTTCAAATTCTGCCACTTAGTATTTATGGGACTTCTAATACTTATTTAAAAAGCATGGGGGGTGGGAAGCAATGCTGGGTGATGTGTTATATTTTTTAAATTGATTTTGGAGACTAGAGTAAGAAAAGTTATTCCAGAGCTTAAATCTCAATCAGATAACTTTTGTTTAGGGTTGTCAGATTTAAAAAATATACAGGACACTCAGTTAAATTTTATTTTCAGATAAACAAATAAATTTTTAGTATATCTACTATCACATTCCAAATTTAGCTTAATTTAGAATCCTGTATTTTATCTGGCAACCCAAAATTTATCCCATAATTAAAGGAACAGTTTGAGTTTTTAGTAGAAAAGGGAAATGTTTCATAAATATATCAGTAATATTTCTGTCATTTCTTTTCATAGTCTCGTTGAAATAATTGTATAAGTCATCTCCAACCAGATGACAAGTGGCAAATTTCTTAAACATTTCCCTCTTCTTTCCGTTCAACCCTTCTTTCTTTTCCCTCTCTCCTTGTCTCCCTTTCTTCTCCATCTCTCTCTTTTTTGTTTGAAAGCTCTCCTCCTTTATGAGTCTTAGTGATTCTCTGTTTGTTATTGTAGCCAGGATATTGTATCTTTTTTGAGGAGATAGAAGGGAACTCCTTTGATATCAAAAATAGATAATGGCCAGGGACTGAAGATTAGGGGGATGTTATAAAGACAGAATTGTTACTTTTATGTTCAAAGGTGATAGCTTTCTATTCATTTCAAATTGGAAAACTGGTACAAATGTATTTTATGTCAACTTACCATCAGTTTTCCCTGGCGGCTCAGTTGTAAAGAATCTGCCTACAGTGCAGGAGACATAAGAGATGTGGGTTTGATCCCCGGGTCAGGAAGATCCTCTGGAGGAGGGCATGACAACCCATTCCAGTATTCTTACTCTTTCAGAAGAATTTCCCATGTGATAGCCAAAATACTAGGGCCAAAGTGACCTCACATTACTAAAATCATTTGCTAAGGTATAAGCTGATATCTACATACAGGGTGTGAGTGCATATTATTCCAAGGTACATACCCTTGAAATCTGTAGATGAATGATACTCTTGGATGTCATGTGCCTTCTTTGCCCTGAAAGTTTTTACTCCACTTACCTATAGTCAACAAATCAACATTTGTCCTTAGAAGAGAAGTCTCATCTCAAAATCTTGGTTGCAGGCATCTGTTTAGGACACTTCCACTGCCTAGCATTTCCACTTTGTAGAAAAAATAGTTCCTGAACTACTCTTGTATCACAATTATAATAGAATGCTACTAAAGCCCCATTTCACTCCTTCCAATTCTGAGGCAATTCTTTTGCACCAGAAATCTTTGTCTTACAGTATTTGAAAAATTAACTTTTCTTGGAGTATCATGAGGAAACTTTTACTAAAAGGAAATTCTATATAAAGGATAAAAACTTTTCCTGAATATCAATTCTGTATGCAAATATTAATTGAATTATTCTGTTTGAAAATGTATTTGATAATTGAATTGTAAAGCAACAAAGCAGCTTTTATACTTGTAGTAAATTAGTATTCTATATTTTATGTGCTATAGGAATTAATTTGGATCTTAGTGACTTGAAGTAGCTGGATCTTAAGCAATATTTATAGACTGAAATTTAATTTATACCACCAAAATAAAATATAATACAAAACTTAATGTTATAGTAAGTTTACATTTTAACATAACGTGACAAGCATTCATTTGTCTGTGTGAAATCATAATTATAGTTTTTCATCTGTTTATTAGGTCCTTCCTTAATAGGTAGTATAAGTTACTATGGTTCAAACATTGCCAAAATGTGTGTTTAATGTCCTTATTACTTTTCTTGAAAGTATGATATTTTTACCAAATTGTCTGCGTCTAGTTCTCTGGGAATATATTTTAGCAGTCATTCATCCAGGAACACACAGTATTGTGGCAGAAAGACTGGACTTATATATGAGAAACATTAAATCTGAGTCAATAGATCATATTGTAAAATGAAGCAATTAAACCCACTAGTCTCCAGCTCTACTTATTTTGTAAGATTTTATAAGTAATAGTTTATTTTTGTCTTTATTTAAGGCTGTTATTAAAGTTACATTTCAAGCATATAACTGAGGAAATACAATTCTAAATATTTTACATTATAATCAGGCAAGGTTATGTTTTCAAAATTTGATTATTTGGCTCTTAAAGGACAAAAATTAAGATATAGTAAAGATTTAACAAACCACTTGTTTTTAAAAGATAATGCAATGTTTTATGATTTCTAGAAAGATGATATAGATAGACTTAAGGATAGGTTCAAAATAATAAGGCATAACTGTATTACAACAGTACCACACATGGTAAAATCCAATGTATTATGCCATTTGAACCTCACAGAAACTTTGTGATATTCAGCAGATGTTTGTTATTATTACCATTTCACACATGAAGAACCCAGGTACACAGAACTTCTAATTTGTGAAAATCATTTTACTATGATGGAAGGCTTACAATAGTCCATTTCTGTCTGACAATGGTTGAGATTCCACTGATAATTTCTGTGGACCAAATAACAGGTAATTACTATTATAGTTTTAAGGAGAAAGAAAATAATCAAGTTACTATTCCTCATGTGATATGTTATTAATATACACTTTACTATTTCTCATTTCCCTTTAACCCACTCCTCCACTGTACCATGTGGAGAGTATGAAAGTTCTGTGGAGTGGTGGACAGGACATTTAGGAAGTTCTAGGAGATGTTAATGTTCTAGTATTCCAAAGAATAGCAAGGAATCCCAAAGAATAGCAAGAAAGCTTTCCTCCAGTGATCAATGCAAAGAAATAGAGGAAAACAATAAAATAGGGACAACTAGAGATTGCTTCAAGAAAACTAGAGATACCAAGGGAATATTTCATGCAAAGATGGGTGAATAAAAGACAGAAATGGTAGGGACCTAACAGAAGCAGAAGATATTAAGAAGAGGTGGCAAGAATACATAGAAGAACTGTACAAAAAAGATCTTAATGACCCAGATAATCACGATGGTGTGATCACTCACCTAGAGCCAGACATCCTGGAATGCAAAGTCAAGTGGGCCTTAGGAAGCATCATTACAAAAAAAGCTAGTGGGAGTGATGGAATTCCAGTTGAGCTATTTCAAATCCTAATAGATGATGCTGTGAAAGTGCTGCACTCAATATACCAGCAAATTTGGAAAACTCAACAGTGGCCTCAAGACTAGAAAATGTCAGTTTTCACTTCAATCCCAAAGAAAGGCAATGCCAAAGAATGCTCAAACTACTGTGTGATTGCACTCATCTCACACACTAGTAAAGTAATGCTCAAAATTCTCCAAGCCAGGCTTCAACAGTATGTGAATCGTGAACTTCCAGATGTTCAAGCTGGGTTTAGAAAAGGCAGACGAACCAGAGATCAAATTGCCAACATCCGCTGGATCATAAAAAAAAATCAGAGTTCCAGAAAAACATATACTTCTACTTTATTGACTAGGCCAAAGCCTTTGACTGTGTGGACCACAACAAACTCTGGAAAATTCTTAAAGAGATGGAAATACCAGACCACCTGATCTGCCTCTTGAAAAATCTGTATGGAGGTCAGAAAGCAACAGTTAGAACTAGACGTGGAACAGAATGATTCCAAATAGGAAAAGGAGTATATCAAGGCTGTATATTGTTACCCTGATTTTTTAACTTATATGCAGAGTACATCATGAAAAATGCTGGACTGGATGAAGCACAAGCTGGAATCAAGATTGCTGGGAAAAATATCAATAAACTCAGATATGCAGATGACACCACCCTTATAGCAGAAAGTGAAGAACTAAAGAGCCTCTTGATGAAAGTGAAAGAGGGGAGTGAAAAAGTTGGCTTAAAACTCAACATTCAGAAAACGAAGGTCATGGCATCTGGTCCCATCACTTCATGGCAAATAGATGGGGAAACAATGGAAAATAGTGAAAGACTTTATTTTGGGGGGGCTCAAAAATCACTGCAGATGGTGATTGCAGCCACAAAATTAAAAGATGCTTGCTCCTTGGAAGAAAAGCTATGACAAACCTAGACTGCATATTAAAAAGCAAGGCTAAAGGAGATCAGTCCTGAATATTCATTGGAAGGACTGATGCTGAAGCTGAAACTCCAGTCCTTTGGCCACCTGATAGGAAGAGCTGACTCTTTGGAAAAGACCCTGATGCTGGGAAAGATTAAAGGCTGGAGGAGAAGGGGATGACAGAGGATGAGATGGTTGGATGGCATCACCGACTCAATGGACATGAGCTTGAGTAAACTCCGGGAATTGGTGATGGACTGGCAGGCCTGGTGTGCTGCAATCTGTGGGGTCGGCCAAGAGTCAGATACGACTGAGTGACTGAGCTGAACAGAACTGAGAATATGTTAAGAAATTGGAAGCCAAAGTCTCCAATTTCATTTACTGTGAGAAGATTCTCCACTACAATCATCTTTATTTTGTACTAGAATTAGATGTTTACAATCAGATTTATACTGAAATCATTGCAATAATAAATGAAGCTCAATAAGGTTAAAATTTTTACTCCTATTTTCCACCTCTTTGAGTTTTCTCACTTCTCTGTCCACAAAGTTTTCTTTCTTGTCTCTTTGTTTGTTTGTTTAAATAATCTTGGATTAAGTCAGAATCATTTTGCTTAATCATATGCATTTGTCCAAAGAAGTATATTAAGGGCTAATAAAATATTTCATTCATTTTGTCATGCTTTCCATGCCATGATGATTTCAGTATTTTTGACAAGAGAACTGTTTGAAGAGTAAACACATTTCTTACCAGCAATAAAAAGAATCTTGAAATATTTATGGAGAAAGAATTCAAGTTTTATGGTATGCATTTGGGCACCATGGTGCCTTGAGAATTGACTGCAAAAATGCCTGCTATTCTTTTGGCAAATAAGCCAAATGAGACCTCATTAATTAGTCCTCCTGGCTAGAGTTCAATGAAACCAGGTCTCTGTCCCACCATCTTTATGGACTAGGAACTGTTTTGAAGAAGCTGATTATATTAGTGCTTTTTAAAATGGAAAGGAGTGGAATATTTATGGATCACTTATTCATTATGGAAAATGCTCATCCTAGCACTAGTAGTTCCACAGAGAAGTTTGTCCATCAGTAATTATATTAAAATATCAAAAACTCAAGCAAACATAAAGTGTCAGAAATTGATATGACTATTTATTGACTCAGGATTTAATTCATTTTCAGTTATGCATTGGTCTAACTAAATCTGAGTCATTAGCATGTTATGCTGTAGAACTTAGTCATTCTATATGTATTGAAAACCCAAAATTAATGTGACATTACAAAAATACTTTGGTTCCTTTCATTTATCAGTCTCAAAATACTGTCCAATATCCAAAATGTTGTCCAAAATGTAGATGGACAATAGCTACATTTGTTGTTGTTCAGTTTCTAAGTCATTGACTATTTAAATTTTAACCAGAATTAAGTTAAATTAAAATTTCAGTTTCTCGGTCTCCTTAGCTGCATTTCAAGTCCTCAACAGCCATATGTGGCTACTGGGTACCATATTGGAAAGCATAGATATACGTTTCTCTATTGCACAAAGTTCTCTTGAAGCGTTTATAACAAGAGTTGCAAACGACCTGAGACTATTGCTACTGCCATGACAATTCAAGTTGTCATTGACAGTAACTTAGGTACTGAACGCTTTTCCAAAATGACAGAGTCTTAATTTTTATAAATCCTCGCAGGAAATATGCAGATGCCCTCATGGAAGTCACATTGTGTCATGCAACTTAATGCTGATTGTGAAAGTATTTACCCTACATTATATATTCAATGCATAGTAATTGGTAGAATTGCGATGATGTTCTAAAGACAATAACCATGCTCTAGGGCTTCTGAGAATTAAGGAGACCTGTTGTTAGTATTCATCTCAAATTAGAATTCTGTTTAGATCTAGAAATTCCCTTACAAAGCAGCTTCATATAGAATTCAACAGGAAATGAAGGAAGAATGTTTGAATATGGAGAAAATTTTTATAAACATTTTTATTGATTTGTAAAATAGCAAACAGGAATGCAACGATATTTATTATAGGGACAATACAAATGGGAAGTGTTCAAATAAAAGTTGAACTTTGAAAAGCAATAGAGAAAAACAATTTTCCAAAATTGGCATATATGTGCTAACTGGGACAAAAATAAATAAAATTTTGCTCATCATGGGTTGACTATCAGAGTGGGAAATTGAAAGAGAGAAGTGATGAAAAATTAGAATGACATAGGAATAAAAGGAGAATCTGCAGAAGTTCAATCATTTAACAAATAATAGGTCACTTGAAGTGAAATAGTGAAAGTATTTGGTGTGTGTGACTCTTTGAGACCACATGGACTGTAGTCCACCAAGTTCCTCTGTCCATGGAATTCTCCAGGCAAGAATATTGGAGTGGGTAGCCATTCCCTTCTCCAGAGTATCTTTCCAACCCAGGTATCAAACCCTGGTTTCCTGCATTGTGGGCAGATTCTTTACTGTTTGAGCCACCATTAATATTTGGCATTATACTAAACAGTTGGGGTACATCTGAGACCAAACAGATGAAGATCCCTACTTTCAGGGGACTTAAAAAAAACATTTTATTTTGTATTGGGATATAACACATTAACTATGTTGTGATAGTTTCAGGTAAACAAGTAGGGACTCCGTGATATATACACATATATCCATTCTCCCCCAAATTTCCCTTCCATCCAGACTGCCACATAACATTGAGCAGAGTTCCATGTGCTATGTGTTGGTTATTCTTCTTAAATATAGCAATGTGTACATGTCCATCCCGAACTCCCTAATTATTCAGAGAACTTTTATACAGAGGAAAAACAATAACATTTACTGAGGACGAAAATGTGTTAGGTGCATTTGAAAATTTTTTTTATGGTAAATAACACATAATTAAAAAAAAACTGTAAGATAAGAACCATCGCTGTCTCTATATTATAGATTGAGAATTTGAGGTAAGGGAAGGAAAAGTAACATCATGGTGTTCTTGGACTGCTGGAGAAAAAATGCCATAGTCTGAGTGGTTTAAACAGCAGACATTTGCTTCTCATAGTCCTGGAGGCTGACTGGTCTAAGATCCAAGTGCTGACTAATTCAGTTTCTGGTGAGGACCCTCTTCCTGACTTGCAGATAGCCACCTTTTTGATGGTGTCCTCGCATGGAAGAAACAGAATTAGACAGCAGCTTCTCTGGTCTCTTCTTGTAACAGAACTAATTTCATCATGAGGGCCTAAACCTTATGATCTCACCTAAAGCTAATTACCTCCCAAAGGCTTTGAATATGGCAGTGAAGGGTCAACATACGAATTTGGAGGGAGACACAGGTCAGTCTATAGCAATTAATTTTGCCGAAACTCTCACAAGTTGTCAGTGGCAAGGCCAGCATTCAGACACAAAGAGTCTGACTCCAGAGAATTATCATTTTTTCACAGTTAAAAAACATTTCCATTCATTAGGGCTCAGGGCTTCACCATTACATTATAGAGAACAAGTTCATGATCAATATTAGAATCACACTTCTAGACCTACCATTTCAAATTAATACTTATTTGTATTTGAGCTATAGAAAATATAGATCAAAATGTAAATAATAAAATATAAAATGTATTCATATTGCAATTTTAATCTTTGTCAAGCAAATCACTTATGCTCTATGAAGTTCCAAGTTAAAAGAATTTTTTTTTCATTTCACGTATGAAGCAAATTGACCTTATTAAAATACCAGTTAGGATCCTAGTATACTCAAGATGGCCCAAACAGTTGGTCAGGTTACTTTTAAGAATAGTCCTAAATAAGACATTTTCCAGTTATTGTTTCATTGCTGCTATGAAGTAAGCCTCTCTTGAAATCTTCTGAGGGCAAGGTGGAACTACTCTAAAAAATGTTAGCATCTCATTCATTGGTGAAACAATTAGCCCGCTACTCTTGATTAATTATACTAGAAATAACATAAGGAGCCATTATCCATAATTTTTCTCCTAACTGGATACTTCTATACTGAATAACAGTTCCCACCTCTGATTCTCTCTTTAAACACACTTGCTTACTTCTCAATTTAGCATCTCAGTAATTCAATACTTTTTACTTAGTGGCATTAAGTGAAAGTGAAGTCGCTCAGTTGTGTCCGACTCTTTGCGACCCCATGGACACCAGGCTCCTCCGTCCATGGGATTTTCTAGGCAAGAGTACTGGAGTGGGTTGCCTTTTCCTTCTCCAGGGAACTTCCCAAGCCAGGGATCGAATCCAGGTCTCCCGCATTGTAGACAGTCGCTTTACCGTCTGAGCCACCAGGGAAGTCATTAGTGGCATTAGGAGCATATTATTGATGCAAGACCCTGATGCTGGCAAAAACAGGGCAGGAGGAGAAGGGGTGACAGAGGATGAGATGGTTGGATGGCATCATCCACTCAATGGATATGAGTTTGAGCAAACTCTGGGAGATAGTGAAGGACAGGGAAGCCAGGCGCGCTGCAGTCCATGAGTCAAACACGACTGAGTGACTGAACATTGCGTTAATAAGGGGTGGATTTATAGAACCACCTTTGAGAGTTTTTCATATAGTTTGTATTTCTGATTACTTATTCTCAAGACTTAAAACAAGGAGAAAAAATCTGGGATTTTTCTCCCTCCTAACTCAGGCTCTTGACCCCTTACCTTTTATGTTGTTCAATGCATTTAATCCTGAAATTTTGTCCATCAGTTTGTGGGGAAGAAAAAACAGACAGAGGAAAGAGGGAAAGGAGAAGAGAAATTAGGTAATAGCTAATGCTGAAGAACAAAGATGGAGAAAGGTCAAAAAAAGAAAACTTGCAGTATTTTAGATATGAGAAATTAGGATTCAATATACTGTTAGAAAAATATAAGCAGAATTCCCATTCCCTTAGATTCACTTGCAAACTAAATTTATCTGTTATCCACAAAATAAGCAAAGTTAACAACACCAACTCAGAAGCTACTGATTGTACTTACTCCTCAGGCGAAATGAACAATTTACTAGGATGCTCCTTATCTCAGCCAACTAAAGAAAGTCACTTAATTTGAATAAAACCCAGTTAGGGTTCATAAAAACACATGTCATCATCAATAATGAAGTGGTAGGATACTTTAATATATTCCCTTATATACTGGGGAAAAGGAAAAGTGTGGAGAATACCCATAATAACAAACATCTTTTCCTTCATTTACATTCTGTTGTTCAAAGAGTTTCCCAGATGCTAGCTTCTGATTCTTAAATTAATGTCACTGCCTGAGTTAGTTGAAGACAATCCAAATTTGTCATTGGCTTGGTTGGAGGGAGGGTGGACTTGGAGTGGATATTTCACACCCCAGTTGGCCCTCTAAGATGGAGCCTCTTGATTACTGATGTTAGAGCCCAATAGAAAGATGGAGTCTGTGTTTGGAAAGTTTGAGAAGGTGGTTGGGGAAAAACATGTAAATCTGTTATGGTAAATATTTTAAAGAAGCTTCTTGGTCTATCGTAGCTCTACTTCTTATAGAAAATATTTATATTCATTTGATAAGCTTATATAGAATACATGATACTGATATTCATTTAATAAATGTTTATCAGGCTAGACATTGTTCTGGGTGTAAAGGACAAAAGACAAACCCCTTGCCCTCCTAGAAGTTATATTTTAGTGGTGAAGACTGATAATAAAATATAAACAGGTATATACATATATATAGTAATTAGGTAATATCACTGCTACTGATAAAAATATAGTAGATACAGGAGCAGGAAGGACACAAGACACTACGTTAAGCAGAATGATCAGGAAGGGCCCCTCTAAGCAGGGAGCTGACTAAAGTGAGGGGATTCCACTGCATGTGAGTGTCCTGGTCCAGTGGGTCTGATCTGTCACAGATAAGACTAGTCCTGTACACTAGTATGGTAGCCTGGCACAATTTCATGGATGCTGGCAGAAGACAGGAAGCCCCCATTGCAAAGATAAAGGACTCTGTTACTCAAAGTACAGCAGACCTCATGACCCTTATATTCCCTTGATCTTCAGGCTCATAGGGATACTGTGGAGGCAGACCCAGATGAACATAGCATATACAATGTGTCCATGTCACAGTGAGGATTCCAGGGCTCAGCAAACCCCGTCTTATAAAGGGGATATGTGCTAGCAAACCTATCCAGTATCTGCCCCAGAGATATATATATTTTTTTATCATGCCCATCTAGAACAACCCTGCCCTCTACCTGAAGAGAGATAATACTTCTGTCTTCTGAGGCTGTTTGCTATACAGACATCCTTTAAATGAACAAAACCTGATCTGAGAAGTGCAGAAAAATCCTGAAGAATAGGCTTTCAATGTTAACTTCTGATATACATCAAAAAGACTTTTACAGACATAAATTGTTAGGTGTTCTTGATTGAACAGGTCTGGAGTGAGTCTAAAAATTTGTATTTATAACAATTTCTAAAGTGACATTGATGCTTCTGGTCAGAAATACTAAGAGTATCACTGTTCTAAGTCTGTTAAGCAGACAAATTTTGTTGTGTTATTGTTGATTTGCTTTCCTTTGTCTATGCTTTATAGTCAGAAACTTGCTACATACTTCCACCCATTGTTCTAAATACCTGTACCCTTTATTACCTTTATTTCATTGGCTCTGGTAAGTAACATACCTCTTATTAGAGACAATTCTTATATCACATAATGGGGTTCAGTTTAGTGGCTTTCCTATTTCCACACCCGACACACTTTAGCTATTATCAACTTCAGTTTATCCAGATATGAAACAAAGAAATGATTGAGATAGTGGAGAAAAAAATTTTCTCTTGGTATTATCTTTATAATATTAATGGTAATTTCATGTCTAATGTTGATATTAGTGACTTCCCAGTCTATAGCTATAAGATGCACTGATTGAAGTACAGATCTGCAAGGGAGAAAGAAAACTTTCCTCTACCAAACTAATATAACAGATTAAAAGGAGAAAGCTAAATTTAACGTGTAAATATCAGAGATCCACAGTGAGAATGAGACACAAGGACAAGGCAGATAATTGGGGCTTATATGCCATCTTGAGCTAAAGAACAGGACAGGGGCCTGGGGCTTCAAGTGGGGGCAGGTGACTCGTGAACAAGAAGAAGGCAAGGTGTTTGGTAATTTTATGTTTGTGCTGCCATACAGATAGTCATTCAGATAAAAAGTTATCTCTTAGCAATAACTCTCTTCCTAGACCAGGCCCACATTTCAATAGTTTTAACTAGTTAAAAGAAGGATAGCATTTCTTCTTGAGTCTTCTGAGTCCCAACTGCCTTCAACTCAAAGTAGTTTACATGCCCAAATGGCACATTTAAGGAGGTTTGTTCTGAAACTCTTCAGATCATTTTAGAAGTGATGATTATTTTCTGTCTGCTATAACATATTCCTGGTTTCTTCAGATATAAAGACATTTTGAGGTCAAACGAGTTTTAAATAACCTATTAGTATTCAAATAATTCAGATTATGCACAGGTTCAGAAATCAATGAATGCTATTAATACAGAAATGTGCTTAATGGTAATATCAGAATTGCTACAGATCTAGCAGTGTTTTAGTGTTAGCGCCTCTAAAACCATTTTATGAAATGAATTCTGGAAGTGGTCAGACAGGGACAAGAAGGCAGTAACCTTATGAGAAAAATACTTACTGTTACTTAGGATTTTCCCAACCCAGGGATTGAACCCACGTCTCCTGCATTGGCAGGCAGATTCTTTACCATTGAACCACCAGGGGTCTCTTGGTAAAGTAGTATCATATTTTCATATTCACAATCTATTTTCAAAGGAAATTTATAGGAATTATTTGTTGTTGTTCAGTCGCTAAGTTGTGTCTGATTTTTTGCGATTTCATGGACTGTAGGGGGCCAGACTCCTTTGTCCTCCTCTATCTCCTGGAGCTTACTCATGTTCTATGGAGTCAGTGATGCTGTCGAACCACCTCATATGCAGTTACCCAGATTTGCCACTAGAGGGAACATTTGGAGATTTGCTTCTGTTTTTCATCTTAATCTTGGGTATTTACTGTGTTTAGATGGTTCTTGTGCTCATTTTACTCAGCATGTTAAACTTATGTGTTAAAAATTATGCAGAATTTATCTTAAAAATCAGTAATTAAATCTTAGAGAATCTCACAAGCAGAAGGTAGGGAAAGGGAAAACAAGTACTTTCCTAAGTACTTTATAATGACATCACAATTCCCACAAAAATGCTACAAAATTGGTAGTGAAATGAAAGTGAAAGTCGCTCAGTCGGGTCAGACTCTTTGTGACCCCATAGACTGAATTCTCTAGGCCAGAATACTGGAGTAAGTAGCCTTTCCCTTCTCCAGGGGATCTTCCCAACCCGGGGAAGGAAGCCAGGTTTTCCGCATTGCAGGGGGATTCTTTACCACCTGAACCACAAGGGAAGCCCAACAATGCTGGAATGGGTAGCCTATCCCTTCTCCAGCAGATCTTCCTGTCCCAGGAATCAACCCGGGGTCTCCTGCATTGCTGGCAGATATTTTACCAATTGAGCTATCAGGGATTTTAAAAAAGTGAGGACGCTGAGGATAAATTGTGTGTGCAAAATCACAAAGCAAATAGAGGAGCTGAAATTTAAATTTAGGCCTTTTCTTAAAGAAAATTTCTCAGTCATGACTCTTTGTGACCCCATGGACTATACAGTCCATGAAATTCTCCAGGCCAGAATACTGGAGTGGGTAGCCTTTCCCTTCTCCAGGGGATCTTCCCAACCCAGCGATGGAATCCAGGTCTCCCACATTGCAGGTAGATTCTTTACCAATTGAGCCACAAGGGAAGCCCAAGAATACTGGCATGAGTAGATCCCTTCTTCAGCAGATCTTCCCGACCCAGGAGTTAAATGAAGTAAAGTTAAGTGTTCTTAACTGGTAAAGATTCTTTACTCAGTTGGTAAAGAATCCGCCTGCAATTCAAGAGACCCCAGTTGCCTCGAAAATTTTCTTTCAATTCTCTGTATTTCCTGTCACCTATTTTTTCTCTAGTTCTCTCTATCAACAGCTCCGGAATTCACTTCACGCCTTATGTGTCTCCATAGATGACAGCGCTGGCAGGAACTCTCATTAGCTATTCAGTAGTTGTTTGAATAATTGTAAAAGCCTTCCAGGTATTTCCATGCATTCGTGAGCATCCTAACCTTTAGTTTCCAAGGACACGGTTGTCCAAACTACACAGTACAAAGACTCTTTATATTACTTGTAATCCATTTGTTTATTTTTATGGTACTAGCTTCTTTAGAAAAGCAGTGTGATCTCATTGATCATGCAATATATTCCCATATATTTCCAATCTTGTTTCCTAGTTGGCATTGACAAGAAATCTAAAACCTGTGAATTTTTTGAACCATTGAAGTAAAATGTTCAGTGTATTTGTTTTCTGATTAGATACTCATTTGAAGTTTCCTGATAGCTTTTAATATCTTAACTCGTTTCTTTTGTCCTGCAAGTAAGCATAAAGTTTCCACACCAGCAAGACTATAATAGCAATAATCACACTGGTTTCTCATGCCTGAATTGGTTCCCTTGTGAAGCTTTAAGATGATTAGGCCCATGGCAAAAGGACTTCTCTTATGTCATACTTATGAATCTTTCCATTTAAATAAGAATAGGACAGTTGTTTACCTGCCACCTCACATCCTGGGAGAGAGAAACAAAACTTTACTCCTTGGACTGCAAATGACTGGCTTCATGATTCAGAGTTTCATCCCTCTTTAAATGTGAACAACTTCTCTGGAAGAGAAAGGGGACAATCCCTATCACAGAATGAAAGCAATTGATTCCAAGGAAATAAGATTTATTACTCATTGAATGGGAATCTAGCTAGGTCTAACACCCTTAAATTCCAGGGCTTATCCTTTAATTCAGGTTGAAGTTTTATTTGCTCAGGAAGTGCTGAGAAGAAGTCATACTGACTAAGAAGAAACATGTGTACTTCTGCACAGTACCTTTTGTGCATTGAACAAACTTGACTATAGAATCAGACAGCCATACATATATTAGGTTAGAGATAAGTTAACGACCATCTCCAGATACAACTTTTAAATGTGATAAGCAGTTTAATCTTCATCTGCTGAGCACTATCAGTCCAAATGTTGTTCAGTTGCTAAGTCATGTCCGACTCTTTGTGACCCTATGGACTGCAGCATGCCAGGCTCCTTGTCTTCCAGTATCTCCCAGTTTACTCAAATTCATATCCATTGAGTCAGTGGTGCTATCTAACAGTCTCATCCTGTGCCATCCCCTTCTCCTTCTGCCTTCCATGCAGATTGCATAGGACTGTATTATGCTGTAAGGACACACTTGTCATGCCTCAACTTTCTGCTAAGCATCTCTTCTATAAATCAGAATATCAGTAAATTAAAAATAGATGTTATTAACCTCTTGATATGTTAACTTTCCCCCAAATATAATAGTTCACTTTTTTATTCTTTCACATGACTTCATTAATCACCATTCTAATATATCTGTAAGTCATACAATTCAAATTACAGTCTTTAGAGTTTATAGGGATGGTGCTATTTGTAGCTCAGTAAAATGTTTTCTCTGTCAGCTTGACTTTTTAAAAGTGAATGAATAAGTTCCATGGATTCATGAAGACTGTAGTCTCTTTATATTAAGAGATTAGGTGAAAATATGTGCCTAGTGGAAACTAGGTCTACAAAGAACACCGTAATAAATGTTTAGGAGTTATGCTAAGAGCTTCAGAGAGGGAGAGAACTAAGTAAGCGGTGCCTTTGCTAGGGCCAGTTAATCCAAACAGTATTCATATGTGCTGATTCAAGAAAAAAAAAAAGTTCAAGACCAGGAGTTCCAAAGAAAAATAAGACCAAGGCCCAGTCTCCATAACACCCTTGAGTTACACCTTTGGAATTAGTGTGAGGATCATTCTGTTAAAAAAGTCTCTCTTGTTCTCTTCTTTTCTTTTACAAATATCTTGAAATATAATTAATGTACATTAATCTATACATATTTAAAGGGTACAGTTTTGTGAGTTTTATTATATGTATACATCCAGAAAACTAACATTCTAGTCACACTAGAATGAGACCACACTCTCATCACCCCCAAAAAATTTCCTCATGCATCTTGCTAATTTATTCCTTAATTTTGTCATTATAGATCAGCTCTCACTTTCTGTAATTTTGTATAAATCCAATAATAAAGTATATACCTTTTTGTCTTTTAAAAAATGTCTTGTGTTTATTCATATTATATTCAGAAATGCAAACAAAACACAACTTCTTTATTTTAAATTAACAGATGCAATGCTCACCTGAGTCCCCTCACCTCCTGAGTATCTGAGTAAAGAAGGATGGCAGAGGCAAGTACAAAATAATAAATTTATTCCCATATGACATTTGTGCACTATAATTGCATGTATTTTAAATTTACATATTTTCTTTTAGGTTGTTCTGTTCTCTCAGATCTATCTTTTCCCCTGCTCCTCTCCAAATCTGAGTGGTCTCCAAGCCAAACCTGGAGTGACTCTGAAAGTCACAAAATTTAAAATTCAAGATCCTCATTTGCACAAGACCCTTCCAGGGCTCTCTAATCTACTCACAAGGTAATACATTTTAATGAAATTTGCAAAATCCATATATATCAACCACAACTGATGAAGACTACTGAATGCTTCCACTCTAGTTTCCTCTCTGTCACTGTTCCCTTTTGCTAGCTAGTGCTAAGTATGGCGATGGGAAGTTTTGCAATTTGCTTATGGACACTTAGCTGATACATATAGTCTAAATAGCCATCATTTCTGTAGTTTGCCATCATTTCTGTGTAAGTAAATTATTGCTAACAATCTTTAAACACTTCTAGGAATAATGTAGTCAGTGTCGAGAGTACTTAAATATTTAGAGAGACTTGAACTGTCCTGAAATTTGAAGGCACACATATGACAGAACATTGACAGAGGGCTTTCCAGATTTAACAACAGTGGTAAAAACCTCACAGCATTATTAATTATAAGGTGTGAAGTTGAAAATAACTTTTCTGAAGCTAAAACGTTAATAAATCAATTTTAAAGTGATAATCTTTATTCATATATAATTGGTATAATATTACAATTCAGTTCAGTTCAGTCACTCAGTTGTGTCCGACTCTTTGCGACCCCATGAATCGCAGCACACCAGGCCTCTCTGTTCATCACCAACTCCCGGAGTTAACTCAGACTTACATCCATCGAGTCAGTGATTCCATCCAGCCATCTCATCCTCTGTCATCCCCTTCTCCTCCTGCCCCCAATCCCTCCCAGCATCAGAGTCTTTTCCAGTGAGTCAACTCTTCATATGAGGTGGCCAAAGTATTGGAGTTTCAGCTTTAGCATCATTCCTTCCAAAGAACACCCAGGACTGATCTCCTTCAGAATGGACTGGTTGGATCTCCTTGCTGTCCAAGGGACTCTCAAGAGTCTTCTCCAACACCACCTTCAAAAGCATCACTTCTTTGCGCTCAGCTTTCTTCACAGTCCAACTCTCACATCCATACATGACTACTGGAAAAACCATAGCCTTGACTAGATGGACCTTTGTTGGCAAAGTAATGTCTCTGCTTTTGAATATGCTATCTAGTTTGGTCATAACTTCCCTTCCAAGCAGTAAGCATCTTTTAATTCCACGGCTGCAATCATCATCTGCAGTGATTTTGGAGCCCCCAAAAATAAAGTCTGGCATGTTTCCACTGTTTCCCCATCTATTTTCCATGAAGTGATGGGACCAGATGCCATGATCTTTGTTTTCTGAATGATGAGCTTTAAGCCAACTTTTACACTCTCCTCTTTCACTTTCATCAAGAGGCTCTTTAGTTGTTCTTCCCTTTCTGCCATAAGGGTGGTGTCATCTGCATATCTGAGGTTATTGATATTTCTCCTGGCAATCTCAATTCCAGCTTGTGATTCTTCCAGCCCAGTGTTTCTCATGATGTACTCTGCATAGAAGTTAAATAAGCAGGGTGACAATATGCAGCCTTGACGTACTCCTTTTCCTATTTGAAACCAGTCTGTTGTTCCATGTCCAGTTCTAACTGTTTCTTCCTGACCTGCATATAGGTTTCTCAAGAGGCAGGTCAGGTGGTCTGGTATTCCTGTCTCTTTCAGAATTTTCCGCAGTTTATTGTGATCCACACAGTCAATGGCTTAGCTTCAGGCATATAACATAATGATTTGATTTTTGTATGTATTGTGAAATCATCATCGCAGTAAGTCTCGTTAACACCACTCAGAGAGTTACAAATTTTTTCTTGTGACAAAAAACTTCTAAAGTCTACTCTGTTAGCAACTGTCAAGTATACAGTACAATATGATTCATTAGAGTCACCATGCTGTACATTACATAGCCATGACTCACTTTATAGCTGGAAGTTTGTATCTTTGACCTTATTCAACCATTTCACCCACACTCAGCTCCCCCCCGCCCCCGAAAACTACCAATCACTTTCATCTATGAGTTCAAATATGGGTTTTTTTTTCACATTACTTATAAGTGGGATCGTATGACTGACTTTACCTGTTTGATACATATGTGTGCATATATATATGCATATTTCTTTTCCAGTTAGTGTTTTTATTTTCTTTGATGAATATTCAGAAGCAATATTTACTGAATTATTATTTTTAATATTTTGAGGAAATTGCATGCTGTTTCTCATACTGGCTACACTAATTTATATCTCTACCAATGGTGCATAAGCATTCCCTTTTTGCCACATCTTTTCCAAAACTTGTTATCTCTTGCCTTTTGATAATAGTCATTCTAAAAGGTGCAAGTTAATGACTCATTGAGCCTCTAATTTGCATTTCCCTGATGATTAGTGATGTTGGACACCTTTTCATGTACCTTTTGGTCATCTGTATGTCTTCTCTGGAAAAACTTCTACCCAAATCCTCTGCCCATTTTTTAAACTGAATTAGCTGTTTTCTGATTATTGAGTTGTGTGAGTTCTTTATACATTTTGGATATTAACCCTTTATCACATTATTTGTAAATGCTTTCTCTTATTTGGTAAGTTGCCTTTTCATTTTGCTAATGATTTCCTTTGCTGTGAAGAAACTTTTTAGTTTTCTGTAGACCTGCTTGTTTATTTTAACTTTGTTTGCTTGCCTTTCTGGTGTCAAGTACAAAATAAATTACTGTCAAGATTAATGTTAGGAGCTTACACCATATATTTTCTTCTAGGCCTTTTGTGCTTTTGGGGTCTTATATTAAAGCCTTTAATCCATTCTGTGCCAATTTTTATGTATGGTATAATATGGTAGTCTGTTTTCATTCTTTTGCATGTAGCTGTCCAGTTTTTCCAACACTATTGAAGAGACTCTCCTTTTTCCATTGCATGTTTTTGGCTCTTTGGTGTAAGTTAATTGACCATGTATGTGTTAATTTCTGGACTGTCTGTTTTATTCCACTGACCTCTGTGTCTATTTTTGTGTCAATACCATACTGCTCTGACTACTACAATTTTCTAATATACCTTGAAATCACGGAGCAAGATACACCTGGTGTTCTTTCTCAAGATTACTTTGATTATTTGTGTTTTTAATGTTTCCATAAAAATTTTTGGATTCTTTGCCTTATTTCTATTAAAAAGTTCCATTGAAATCTTGATAAGGATTGCGTTGAAGCTATAGATTGCTTTAGGTAATATGGAAAGTTTAACAATATTAATTCTTTCAATCATTGAGCACAGATTTTTTTTCTTTTTGATAAAGGCTTTAGGGTTTTCTGTATTTAACATCATGTCATCTGCAAACAGTGAAAGTTTTACTTCTTTATGATTTGAATGCCTTTGTTTCTTTACTTCACAGATTGATTTTGAGATCCATCCATATTGTTTCATATAATAGTAGCTTGCTCATTTTTATTACTAAGTAGAATTCTATTGCATGGATATAGAAGTATTTTGTTTGTATATAGAAGTACTACACTCTGTTGGTTGTAGTAACTTTGAAGTAACTTGACTGTCTTGAAATAAAGGAGAAGTACAGTAAGTCCCTTACATATGAACCTTTCAAGTTGTGAACTTTCAAAGATGCAAATGTGCATTCACATGTCCTATCACATGAGTTAGTTCACATGTCTGGTGTATATTGTCACATGGGTACATCCTTTTCAAGTGTTTGGGCTTTTGTGTACTTTACTCTGCAGTACTGTATAAAGTACAGTATCTTTATTTCAAGCCCTGGAAGTCTGGAAGCAAGCATAAAAGCAGTGATGATGTAGCTGGCACTGCTAAGAAGCACCAAGCCATAACAATGGAAACAAAAGTGAAAATAACTGAGAGAATGGAATGAGGCGAAAAGATGGTAGACATCACTCAGTCTTATAACACTGGACTCCTTGCCATGCAACAGGAGGAGTTTATTATTGAAGACTTGCTGGAATTAGAGGACCAGAGAAAGGATGAAGAGAGACAAGAGGAAGAAGTAACTGAAGAACCAAAGAGATTCACGATGCTGGAAATGGCAAAGGGATTTTATTTGAGGAGGTACTGTTGGTTTTTGAGGCACAGAACTCGAACAAAGAATGGTACATGAAGGTTTCAGCAGACATTCAGCATGCAATCCAGTGCTACTGTGTGCTCTGTGGCAAGAAAGAAAGAGCTACTACCCAGACATCACGGGACTTTTTTTTTCAAGAGGGTAGATGGAATTGAAGCCAGCAAAGCATCAGAACCTGTGCCATCAATATCAGGTGTGAATGAAATTGCAGCTTGCCCTCTGTCTCCTATTGCTAATGATCCTTCAGTTCTACCATCTCCCACCTCCTCTCCCTCCTCCAATCAGTAACCCTTCTTGCCTGTTTACTCGATGCCATTCCTGTATGCCAGCTGTTCTACTATACTTTTAAAGCCACTGTACTATAGGATTTAAAATGCTTTCTTTATATTTTGTGCTTGTTATTTATGTGGAAAGTAATAGAAACCTATTGCAGTATAGTCTTATATAGCCGATTGTTAGTTGGGTACGTGGGCTAACTTTGTTGGACTTACAACAAATAAGTTGGACTTACTAATTCCCTCTCAGAACGAAACTCATTTGTATGTAAGGGACTTACTGTACTCAAACTTGCTCTTCTTTCACTTTCTTTAAATATTCTAGGGTTTTTGCTTTTTATGTAAGGTTTAGTATTTGTCATCTTTCATAACAAACTGATAAAATTTTTACTGGGATTATATTGAATGTATAGAAGGAAATGGAGAAGGAAAATGGCAACCTACTCTAGTGTTCTTGCCTTAGAAATCCCATGGACAGAGGAGCCTGGCAGGCTATAGCCCATGGGGTCACCAAGAATTAGAATAGCCACTAAACAACAACAATAAAGAAGAAAGAAAATTGAGAAAAGTTGACACTGTAATAATACTAAGGTGACATCAGTATCAAGATGTCCCTCCTGTTTGTTCCTCTTTTTAACAACTAAAATGTAATATCCATCATAAACAGAAAAACCTCTTTGGGAGTTGTAGAATCCAGCAGCATATGCTGAGGGACCTAGGAAATGTCTGACTCATTTGTGCAGCTGGTAATAGGCAGACACCACCTCCATATGGGCTGTGGAACCAGCAGGAGTCAATAAAACTTTTCCAAATCTTCACTGTCACCATTGGGTAAACCTGGGGAATGCCACCATGGGCCAACATCTATGGATGAGGACTTTGTAAAAGTCGAGCCATTTGGAAGGGGAATTCCAGCACACCACTAGAGAAAAATAAAATACAAATGTGGACACACTAGAGAAGGAAAAAGGAAATTTTCCAGTGCTGCCACTGTACTGTATGTGCACTTAAAATTTTGTTAAGAGGGTAAAGTTCATGTTAAGTGTTCTTCACACGATAAAATAATATTTCAGTAAATAAGTAACCCTACATTCTGTTTACATTTGTAAGATTTGGTATTAGTTATTTTATGTCTGGCAACAGCTGTCAAAATTTTATGATAAAAATGTATTTCTCTCAAAATTTGAAAACTATACTAGTGGGTCTTACTGTTTTAAGATAAAGATGCTTCTTTATGAATTAAAGTGCTCCTAACCAAGTGCAGGTAAGGCTTTCCAGGTGATGCTATTGGTAAAGAACCTACCTCCCAAAACAGCAGGTTCAGTCCCTGGGTCGGGAAGATCCCCTGGAGTAGGACATGGCAACCCACTCCAGTATTCTTGCCTGGAGAATCCTATGGCCAGAGGAGCTTGGCAGGCTACCATCCATGGGGTTGCAAAGAGTCAGACACAACTGAAGCTATTTAACACGCATGTGCACGCAAGTGCAGGAGAAAGCTGGGTGATTCCTAGAGTCAAGGAAAATTCAGAGAATGAGAATGTAGGAAGGCGGAGTTTCAGCAAGTGATAAAGCAAAGGTAATGAATCTCGAAGGACATTTTGGAAACAAGTCATCTTATGAGTTGACTATGCAATATTTGACTTGCTATTTGGCAAATATGGTAACTCACTGGAAACTCAGTGACTGCACATTTTTAGGAAAGGTCACCCAACACACACACGTGTACACCCATATATATATGTGGATAAACAGTGAGAGGGAGAAGGAAAAAGAGAATTAAGTTTTTCATTTACCTTCAAGAATGCAGAAAGCATTTGGTTTGGTGACAGTGAGGATGACCCTCTGGCATTATAAAGTTTATTATGCTTCAGAATTAATATATGTATATGTGAAGTTTATTTCTATCTTAGGAAGAATACAGATTTCCTTAAAATTTTCAACCTTGATTTTATGTATATAAATTTTTTTTAGGAAGTTTCTCCCCTTTTTTTCTACTTTTTTGGTGTTTGATTTCAGGGAATTTGAAAAAAGAAAGGACAAAATAATGCTCTGAATGTGTAACAGGAATGAGCAGCTTTGCTACTAGGCTCTATCTCCTTATTATCCAGTTTCTAACTTGAAATCTGACTTATTCTCAACTCAATAAGGGGAGAGTAGTACTCTAATAGAACATCTATAATAAGAGACAAAGATCTTGAAAATATATTCGAAAGTTATTAGAAATGTATGTGATGCCTTTCAGGAAAAATCATTTATTCTAGCAATTCCAATAACAAAGGAATTTTTGTGGTGTTTATAGTTATCAAAAAGGCCAAGTTGATAGAACTGATCAGAATGTGTCCCTCACAGTAACCAGTATCCTGTTAGCTTATGAACAGTCACCCTCTTTTGCTCTCCCAAGTTCACCCCTACTTGTTACCTTCCCTTCTGCCTTTTCTCCTAGTATTCCTCTGCTGTCAAATCTGTGGTCTTTGAACTGAGCTCTTTACAGCCTGTTCAAAACAACAGACAAATACACTAACTTTTTCCTTTAGGACAAGTCCTAAGATGCCTTTGATGAGGTTCATGCCGTGAGTAAGAAAGAATTTTTGTGTTAATGTTTGCTAGGAAATGGTAGCTCTGACATCAAGTATACAAGGGGAGGTGGATAGATTAAAATATCCTTTGGTGAAGTAGAATCATGTACAAAACCAAAAATAAATGACCAGAATAGCAGAAGTATTGCAAAAACAATCTAATTGACAAGATGATGAAAAAGGAAGAACCATAGGATAGATAAGGCAATAAATGGAAACTCTGTGAAGCAAATAGCAAGACAACTCATGACTTTATGCTATAACAATGACCATGTCGTGCTAGTGACTTTTCTTCCCTAATAGGTTCAAAATGTGGTGGCCTCTTGTAACGATGCATTTCATCCACATGTCAGGAAATGCATTTTGTTTACTTGGAGAAAACACAAAAAACCCTGAAGGCAAGATGAATCCTGTAAGTTATTTCTATCCCTAAACAGCAACAACAACAACAAAAAATGTTCCAGGGATATTGGCACTATTATTCCTATTAACTCTTTTAAATATGCTTTTATGATTATATCATAAAAACTGAAAGCTTTCTTAACATACTATATATTATCACAAACAATAAGAAATTCTACTTTAAGAATCATAAAAGTGGCAAAATGAATTTATAAAGCTAAATATTTTGTCTTTTCTTCATTTAGACTTAGATAATTCCCTACTGGGGTTACCCAAGTGAAGTACATAAAGTTATCACTGCAAATGGTTTCATTGTTTCACTCTAATGAATTCTTCATGGGAAGAATGATACTAATAATTAAGGTAGGATTGTTGTGAGGGGAGGAGAAGGCAATGGAAACCCACTCCAGTACTCTTGCCTGGAAAATCCCATGGATGGAGGAGCCTGGTAGGCTGCAGTCCATGGGGTTGCTAGCAGTTGGACACGACTGAGTGACTTCACTTTCACTTTTCACTTTCATGCATTGGAGAAGGAAATGGCAACCCACTCCAGTGTTCTTGCCTGGAGAATCCCAGGGACGGAGGAGCCTGGTGGGCTGCCATCTATGGGGTCGCACAGAGTCAGACACGACTGAAGCGACTTAGCAGCAGCAGCAGTTGTGAGGGGAAAAGATGAGTGTCTCAAATCCTGAATCAAATGCTGCCGGGGTCCAGCCCCAGTGGATCCAGGGTAATTTGAAGCAGGGCCGTAGTCAGCATCCTAGGAATTAATTGCTTAACTAAAGATATAGAGGGAGATTAGAAAGAAATAATGTAGTAGGAAAATTAGTGGAGAAAAAGAGGCTGAATAACTTGGTTTATGTGGGATACCAATAAAGCTTCGAGAGAAGAAGCTTGCACCACCTACGTAGGCCACCGGCACCCACTTGAATAGTGGAGAGTGCCCCTCCTTGGGCTTCCTCTCGTGTGGATCTTAAAAGCCAGGGCAAAATTAGCAGGCTTGGCGAGCACCCACGCTCCAGATGGGAATTCAGCCAGAAAAGCGGAGAACAAGAAAGAAGGACACGGGGGAATCAGTCTTTCCAGAAACTGATCCGATTTCTTTATTTTTAGGTTTGCCTATATACATTTTCGGGCTCCAAAATCACTGCAGATGGTGACTGCAGCCATGATTTTAAAAGATGCTTACTCCTTGGAAGAAAAGCTATGACCAACCTAGACAGCATATTCAAAAGCAGAGACATTACTTTGCCGACTAAGGTCTGTCTAGTCAAGGCTATGGTTTTTCCAGCAGTCATATATGGATGTGAGAGTTGGACTGTGAAGAAGGCTGAGTGCTGAAGAATTGATGCTTGAAGACTCTTGAGAGTCCCTTGGACTGCAAGGAGATCCGACCAGTCCATTCTGAAGGAGATCAGCCCTGGGATTTCTTTGGAAGGAATGATGCTAAAGCTGAAACTCCAGTACTTTGGCCACCTCATGCGAAGAGTTGAATCATTGGAAAAGACTCCGACGCTGGGAGAGATTGCGGGCAGGAGGAGAAGCGGACGACAGAGGATGAGATGGCTGGATGGCATCACTGACTTGATGGACCTGAGTCTGAGTGAACTCCGGGAGTTGGTGATGGACAGGGAGGCCTGGTGTGCTGTGATTCATGGGATCGCAGAGTCGAACACAACTGAGCGACTGAACTGAACTGATATACCTTTTGTTACACATAGAGACAAATGGAAAATTTAAAGTCACACAGGGGTCAGCAGTCCTGACCTTTATCAAAATTAGGTGCTTCATATAAATGTATACAAAAAGGTCTTAGGGGTTTTATATCACCTTCTGGCCATGAGGCCTGCTGACATTTTATGATCCTTTCTTTCTGATAATGGTCAGTCAACCAGAAACTTATTTTCCAGGGGTGATTTTTCTTAAACCAGGCACCACCCTCTGAAGGTGCCAGATTAAGTTGCATTCCTATAGGGTGAGGGTGTAGTGGGTTACAATTAAGAAAGGAATTTACTTAGCCTAAGGTTAACATGATTAATCTTAAAGGTTAATACTTATTTCTCCTATATGCTAGTTATATTCATTATAAGGGCAGGGAATATGGAGATTTAGCAGCAAATATTGGCTCAACAAATGAAAAACCCTTCACCAATATAATTCCTAATCAACCCACTATACTAATAATTTCTAACTTCTTAAAAGAATCTGCCTTTAGTAAGTCTAAAACATCTCATGCCTCTCACGGTTGGGAGGCTGTAAACAATCACATGTGGCCAGACAAACCTGTACAGGCAGGTAAGATAACCTACAGAGGAGTTTGTAAGTTGAAACACTCTTGTCACACCCCGGAATTTTCATTAACTGGAGCTGTAGGTTAACTCCTTCTTCAAGAGAGGTGATGGGGGAGAGCCCCCCATAAAGTCAGAGGTGTAGGTGAGAGCAAAAAACAGTAAAGTAGGCAGACTCTGGTTTTGTGGGTAGATGCTCAGGAACAAGGGGTTTCCTGAGGCTCAATCCCGCCTTTGCATATGCCAAAGCCTCCTTCCTTATGACATTTGCCATGGGCGGAGTTCCTCACGCTGGCTCCCAGCAAAATGCAATCCATTTAAACATATTCTTAGCACAGAATATGAGATTAAGTTACTCATAAAAAGACAAAGCAAAACCTTAAACCTCCTGGGACCTCTGAGAGTAAGCTGAGGATCTTAGTGTCACCAGATGTACATTGGCTTCTATGATGTAAAATACCCTGACCTGTGACTTTATTAGTCTGGTGCAAAAGTAATTGCGGTTTTGTATTATTGAATTTGCCATTTGATACTGGAAAACATTCTTAAATGTGGTTATGTTATACACCATTTTAATGCACATTTCTTGCTTTATGTTTTTTGCTAATGAATTGTTGCTTCCTGTTTATTTTATATGTATTCTACTCTATGGAAATGATATTAGACAAAAAAGAAAATTCTAGCAACTTTCTTATTCAAGGTCAGAATGGGTCATAAAGCAGCAGAGACAACTCGCAACATCAACAATGCATGTGGGCCAGGGACTCCTAGTGAATGTACAATGCAGTGGTGGTTCAAAACATTTTGCAGAGGAGATGAGGGCTTTGAAGTTGAGTGCAGTGGCTGACCATCAGAAGTTGACGACAACCAGTTGAGAGAATCACTGATGATGACCAGTTGTAGCTGATCCTCTTACAACTACATGAGAAGTTCCCCAAGAACTCAGTGTCGACCATTCTATGGTTGTTTGGCACTTGAAGTAAATTTGAAAAGGTGAAAAAGCTTGATAAGTGTGTGTCTCATGAGCTGACTGCAAATCAAAAAAATTGTCACTTTGAAGTGTCCTCTTCTCTTATTCTATGCAACAACAACAAATCAGTTTTTGATTGGATTGGATGTGTGACAGAAAGTGGATTTTATATGATAACCAGCGACGACCAGCTCAGTAGTTGGACTGACAAGAAACAAAGCTAAATGTGCACCAAGGAAAGGGTCATGATTGCTGCTTGGTAGTCTGCTGCCTGTCCAGTCCACTGTGGTTTTCTGAATCCTGGCGAAACCATTACATCTGAGAAGTATGTTCAGCAAGTCAATTAGATGCACCTAAAATGGCAACACGTGCAGCCAGCATGGATCAACAGAAAGAACCCAATTCTCTGCAACAATGCCTGACCACATGTCACACAACCAATGCTTCAAAAGTTGAATGAATTGGGCTACGAGGTTTTGTTTCCTCTGCCATATTCACCTGACCTCTTACCAACTGACTAGCACTTCCTTGAGCATCTTGACAACTTTTTGCAGGGAAAATGCTTCTACATCCAGCAGGATGCAGAAAATGCTTTCCAAGGGCTTGTCAAATCCCAAAGCAAAGATTTCAATGCTGCAGGAATAGACAAACTTACAGGAATAGACAAATTTTGTTGGCAAGAATGTGTTGATTGTAATGGTTCCTATTTTGATTAATAAAGATGTGTTTGAGCCTAGTTATAATGATTTAAACTTCAGGGTCTGAAACTGTAATTACTTTTGCACCAACCTAATAGTTTATTGTGCTGGGTGGAAACTCAGAGTCTCTGAATAGAAGACCCACTTAATTAACATAATGCTGAATTTCCTTAGAATATTATTTTTAATAGTTGATTGAAGTGTAGTTGGCATACAATAAACAACACATATATAAGTCTACAATTTGATATGTTTGTCATCTGAGAAACCACCACAATTAAGATGACATATTCAAAAATATTCAACTCAACCAAGCAAACATTTAATTTTCATATGAAATTAAAAGCCTATATCTAACATATGAAAGCCTATATCTAACTTCATGCTTAACTGAGAATAAGGAACAAGTTTATAAAGATTTTAAACAATTTTCTTCCTTAGGTAAGAGACCTGTTGTGTTTCTGCAATGTGGTGTGCTTGCTTTGGCTACAAACTGGATTTCCAACATGCCCAACAACAGCCTGGGCTTCCTCCTGGTGGATGCTGGTTATGACGTGTGACTGAGAAACAGCAGAGGAAACACCTGGGTCCAGGAAAATTTATACTATTCACCAGTCTCAGCTGAATTCTGGGCTTTCATCTAAGAAGGGAACAATTGAAAATATTAATAAATATTGTGCTAAAAAAACACATGGGTATCCACCCCTTCCAAACCATTCTTATTTTAACACATCACATTCCAAACAGGAGTGTCATTTTCAATTTAAGCCTTTCTTGGATTCCCCTTTACACCTCCTTTCAAGGGTAGTGTTTCCTCCCAGTACAAACTGTATGTGATCCCAGTATACAGTATTTGTGGATTCCATAAACATACATTTCCACATGGAGTAGGCAAAATGACTGATGCAAGAAAAGTTGCTGCCTCTAGAAGATTCTGGTAGGAACATCCACTTGGACTTAAAGGAGATTAAACCCAGTTGGTTCATGAACATCATCTGTCATCATCAATAATGAAGTGGAGGAGGAGACAATGAAATTCAGACATGAATTTGCTTTTCATTCATCATACAGTGTAATGACTACAACAACCCAGTGATGTAAGAGGGATTGAAGAGGGCAGATTGTTCAGGACTTTTTTGCTGTTGTAGGGATTTCTGCCTTCACTCTGCGTGAAAAGGGAAACCACAGAAGAGTTTGCATAGAGGAGTTACATGACCTGACATGTTGACAGGAGTCCTCCAGTTGCTGAAGGGAAATGGTGCTGGAGAAGGGAAACCAGTCAGTGGACTCACTGTAACCCAGGGGACAGATGATAGTGACCTAGAAGAAGAGGGGGTTAATTGTGCAGGTGATGATACATGGTTAGGTTTTAGAGGTATTTTCTAAGTATATTTAGGAGAGGGAAACTATGGATTTGCTTATATATTGGATATAGAGTATAAGAGAAAGAGGAGTCAAGGATGACACCATGATTTGTGACCAGAGCACCTGGAGTGATGGAGACACCATTAGCCAAAATGAGGGAGACAGTGAGAAGAGCTGATGTGGTGGGGAGAGCAGAGGCTCAGTTCCAGACCCAAGCATTACATGCTACTGGAGATTCAAGTGGAGAGTCAATCAGTCAATTGTAGATACAAATGCAGAGTTTAGGAGGGAAGACTGGGCTGAAAACACAGAATACGTGTCATCAGTACATGAGCCAGGATGCAATAACTGAAGTAGTGACTTCAGAAAGAGAACAAAGGGGTCCAAGCACTAAGCCCTGGGCCACAATTGAGTTAGATAGTTAGGAGGAAACAGGTGAAGATGCTCGAAAATAATGATGACAGTGGTATAAAGGAAGCCAGGAGAATCTGGTGTTCTAGAAGACAAGTGGAGAAAGTGTTATCGTGAAAGAATGTTGTCAATCGTTGAACAGGCTTTGTTAGTATGTGAAATGAAGTCTGACAACTAACTGTTGGTTTTGGCAGGCTGAAATTTCTAGGGGAATCTTTATAACAGCAACTTTGGTGAAATGGTTGGTACAAAAGCACAAGCAAATGAATTTTTTAAGAGACCATGAAAGAATCTGTAAAGGGAAGAAATAAGGAGGAAGGAGAAGGAGCAAGTAGAGAGAAATAATGGTGTATTTTTTTAATGCTGATCCTCACTGTTAGCCAGTGACATTACTTCCTACTACAATTCTAAGCAATCAGAATATCCATATTTGGGCACACACAGGGAAGTGGATGAAATTGGTGAAATTGTGGAAATCCTCTTCCTACTGCTTGTTCATCCTAAAACAAGAATCTCACTGGTAGAATTTTAATCAGAGAAAAGAGCCAGTGAGGAAGAGCTTTCCAATGTTTTTGCCATTGTGCAAAATGTTAAGTTTCTAAGGAGATACTGGGGTTTTGTTTTGTTTTTAGAAAAGCACTTTTAAGCAAAAGGTGAAGAAACAGGATGAGGCAGAGAGAAAAGTTTGACAATGATGCAGTCCCCAAAAGGCCTCAGCCAACTCTGTATGAGAAGGCTTTGGGGAACCTTCACTAGTGGAACAAACTGGCTGGTCCTTTATTCACTTCTGAACCAGTCATGAAATGCAGGGTGTCCCATTAAGGGAGCACAACCTTCAGTTCCCCTGAACAAATGCAAATTCAAAGCATTTCCTGTGGCTTTTGGTGAATAAATCCCTCAGACTTGGAGAGAAATTTGGGCAGTGAAGCACAGCATCAAAAGCACTTGATCAACAACAGACTCAAATGCTTTGTTAAAAGATGGGAAATGTTCTAAATTACTAAAATGTACACCATTTGTTTCCAAAGCTTTCCCCAAATTTAGCAATTTTGGGTGGAAATCTACCTCAACTTATGATCAACTCCATTGCTTTTAATAATGGAACACAGTGAACATAGTTTAACCTTTTATTGATGATCTAGTATCTTAAAAACATTGCATTTAGCAGCAATGCAACAATTTCCTTAGGATTTATTGACTTAGAATTGCTTGTCCTGACACCAAATATCCAATCTGCCACTCTTTTGGGTATTTAAATTTTGAACATTCTTTCTCACAAGTGGACAGTTCCTCATTGTGTCCCCATACTCATAAGTTTTGGGAAGTTGTTTCTGCCTTCTAATTTATGTCTTCCAACCAATCTGCTGTGTGTGTGAAAGATAAGTATCCTTGATAGAATTGTGTCTAAGAGGGGATTAAATTTATTCTGAGATGTACATATTGACACCCACTCAGGCTACTTGTGAGTGATTCTTACTCACTCTGGGTGATTTGCAGGCTGTTATCTTCAGAGTTAGGCACCAGATAAAGAACTCATTAATAAGCACAGTGCTTGTGGAAAGACTGTTCTTCCTCCAATGGAATCAGGCTGCATATTTTATAATTGATGAAGCTGTCTACATTAGAAATTTTTTCTTCCAGGCCCTTCTTGAGTCTCATTGGTATATCATTATCAACTCTAGGAGGGGATTGTCCCTTGTAATTCAACTGTAAAAATTTAAGTTAATGGTTCTTTACAGTTCAGTCTATTTATATTATACTGTTCATGAAACCAATTGAAAGCAGACAGAGGTTGAATATTTTTACTGTACATAGCCATTGGAATTATCTTGGCTACTCATTTGTCAAGTATTCACTAGGTGACAAGTATCCTAGAAAGTATTTTACAAAATTCATTTCAATTACTTCATAAATAACCTCAAGAACCATTTATTATTGTAACTATATACACGTTTTGTTTTAAAGTTAAATTACAGTTCAAGGTCCAGGAAAATAGAGAGTAATCAAATTATGGTGACATAGGGTGTCACCTAGATAGACCTGTTTCTGTATGATTTTTGCATCTTTTCTGTTTGATTCTGGTTATTACTAACGCCAAATATCGAGAATTTTGTAAGCGGCTTCCATATATTTTCTGCTGTTTTAATATCTTTTTCAGAATTGCACTTGTAATAAGTGAATGTATGATTTCCCTGGCTCAGACCGTAATGCGCCTGCCTTCACAATCTGGGAGACCTGGGTTCGATCCCTGGGTTGAGAAGATACCCTGGAGAAGGAAATGGCAATTCACTCCAGTATTCTTGCCTGGAAAATCCCATGGACAGAGGAGCCTGGCGGGCTACAGTCCATGGGGTTGCAAAGACTCGGACACAACTGAGCGACTTCACTCATATTTTAGATGAGGAATCTAAGGCACTTAGAGTATAAATGACTTTTCCAAGGTTACAAAGCTACAAACCATAAAAGCAGGTTTCAAACTCTGGTCAGATTTCAAATTTGAGCTTTACCCTTTCCACTTATTATCCTACTCATATTAAATATTAATTAATTGTATTGTTATTATGAGGTAAGATAACTTTAAACTGACCAAAACCTGCATGAAACATAAATGATAATGTTTTGTTACCATATGAGTATTCTAAGGTTGGCGTATTTTCTAAAGACAGATAGAAGAATGATAACTTTTAAGTTCAAGCCTTGGGGTCAGGACTGCGCCACAACCGTGGCATGCACTGGCCTCACCATGCCTCTCATTGTGGTGAGTGTGTTCTGGGGCTTTGTTGGCTTCCTGGTGCCCTGGTTCACCTCTAAGTGTCCCAACTACAGAGTTATTATCACAATGTTAGGGATCTGTTCAGTTTGCTGCTATCTCTTCTGGCTGTTTGCAATTCTGGCCCAACTCAACCCTCTCTTGGGACCACAGCTGAGAAATGAAGCCATCTGGTACCTCAAGCATCACTAGCCTTGAGGAAGAAGTCCTGCTCACCAGTGCTTAGTCATTGAGGTCAAGAAGAGAACCCTGTAGATGCACAGTTACCTCCATACCCAGACCCCCTTCCTTGACACACACATTCGAGACATTAGCTGCCTTAAACATTCCCACCACATTTATAAATCTTGGTCTAAAATGTAGCACTTTTTTTCTTTTTCTTAATGTATTTATTTTTAATTGAAGGATAATTACAATATTGTGTTGATTTCTGCCAGACTTCGACACAGATCAGTCATAGGTATACATATGTCCCCTTCCTCTTGAGTTTCCTTCCCGTCTCCCCCAATCCCCTTTCCTGTCACTTTTTTACACTTGGATGGATGACGTCTCTATGTAATCTAAACTGTGTTGTCTCCATAAAATGTTTATGTCCTCTTTTGAAATAGAAAGTGCTGTTCTTCTGAGAAATAACATTACTCTCCTTAGAACTTGTGAATCTGAAGATGGTTTCTACCTCCTCACAACATGTGATTCGTTGAAATGCTTTAAAAATTGTTACAAGACAATGAAACTCCAATGGGGCAGTCAGGAGGAGAACATGTTCAGAGGGAAAATCTGTCTCATCAGAATTATACCAAAGTATATTTTCAGGAGGAATTTCTCATTTCTGCCATCTTTTGGAATGTATTATTTTTCTACTTTGTATGGGAGAAAAAAAGGGAAAATGAAAACTTCCAGCCTCAAGTCCCAAGAGAAGCAACAAAAATCTGATCACTTTTGTCAGTTTCTGGTTATCTCAGGTGGCATTTAGTAACTCCAAAGTAATATCACACACATAAAACATGCACACACACACACCTTTTCAAGTGTTCCTTGTTGTTCTGCTTCAGGTTTTATTGCCTTTTCTACCAATCCCACACTAGCTAAAAAAATCAAAACCTTTTATGCATTAGCTGCAGTTGCCGCAGTGAAATATAACAAAAGCCCACTTAGGAAACTTGCATTTATTTCTTCTTCCATTTTCAAGGTATGTGATTCTCTGGGTCTAAGATATCAAATTGCTCATTTATTTCAAAGTGATGGAAAGCGGAAAAAAAAAAAAAAAAACCTGGTGGTCATTGTGTTTACATCCCAAAATAGAAATTATTGTATTATTGTATTATTTCTTGAATACCACTGACCATGTTTGAATGCCCATGATAGTTTATGAGATCCCCTGTAATTTTTTTCTTCATGATTGCTTTGTGTGTTAGCAATGACTGGGAGTGTTTTTGCTCCTTTGTGGATCTTTAGCAAGCATCCACACAAGTCTGTCAAGGCTATAATTCTACCCCAAGAAAAGGAAATAAAAACAACACAAATCACATAAGTCTAAACCACCTGCTCCAAGATAATTGAGAAGAGGAAGGATAGGATAGAAAAGGAAAGGAAGGGAAAAGGAGAGAGAGGGGAAAATCTCAGTGGTAGACAGGTGATAGAGGCCAGGACTCAGAGGCCCCTAATCAAATACTCTTGTCTTTCCAAGCCTTTTCCTAAGAGCTAGACAAATGAATGAGTCTTTTCTGCCCCACAATATTTGCAAATCTTTCAAGATGTTTTTATTTTTCAGATTATATTTGATAACAAAATATAACCTTTTATAAAAAGCAACAGAATTGCTCTACTCACACAAATTTTGAACAGTTTCTCCCTACTGAAGTGTGTTTCCAAGACATACTGAATCTCCTTTACAAAAATGCCTTGTTTGCCGTTACTGGATTTGACTAGGAGAACTTAAACAAGGTTTGTATTCATTGAAATTTCTATTCTGAATTTTTAAGCAACATTTTTGATTACTTGTCTCATCGTCACTTATAAATGGTGCTTTAGAAGAAGTAGAAGTAGCCTCAGAATTCTATTCATAATGTGCAGATAAGCCCAAGACAAATCACAAGTCATCGTTCCCAGATTTAACACCTCCAGGTCCCCTCCACTACCCTATTGCACCACAAAAGAAACAACATGTCTAAAAAGTATATAAAAAGCTCTATTCACTTTTGACTACCTGAATAATTAGTCAAATTCAGAGAGAGGACACATAGAGCTAAATAATTTGACAAGCTTCTCTGCAGGGGAAAAAAATGGTCTAGGCATTGAATAAATATTAGTTCAAATATTTTTAATGCTGATGAAGTGAAAGTGTTAGTTGCTCAGTTGTGTCCAACTCTATGTGATCCCATGGATTGTCTCCTCTGTCCATGAAATTTCCCAGGCAAGAATATTGGGGTGGGTCGCCATTCCCTTCTGCAAGGGATCTTTCTGACCCAGGGATTGAACCCAGGTCTCCTGCACTGCAGGCAGACTCTATCATCTGAGGCACTAGGGAAGCTCTTTAATGCTGATAGTCATGCCTATAAACTTTTTAAAACTTAATTCAGAGAGACTATCTATAAAAGACCTTTCCACACAGTTTGTCTCCTACTTCACTTGCTTTGCATTGATTTGATGTTTAAAAAATCTATGACAAAAAGCAGCATCATAAAATAGTCAAGAGTATTATTGTTGTTTAGTCACTAAGTTGTGTCCAATTCTTTGTGACCATACGGACTGTAGCTCAAGGGATTTCCCAGGGAAGAATACTGGAGTGGGGTGCCATTTCCTTCTCCAAAAGATCTTTCCAATCCAGGTTTCAAACCTGCATCTTCTGTACTGGCAGGCAGATTCTTTACTGCTGAGCCAACCGGGGAAGCCCAGTTAAGAGTATAGATTCAGGTTAAAATCCTCAATTAAAATCCAGTTTTTGGAGTCCAAGGAGAATGTCTGAAGAAGAACAACTGACTTATGCTCAGAGACTACTATTTTTAAAGATTCTCAGCTGACCCGTGTCCACACGAAGCCTGCGGAAGTGCTGGCCTAGTTCATGCATGGGAGTTGTTTCATCGCAAAAGAACAGAACTACACCAAGTCAGGTTACTCCTTTTTATCATCGGTGCTGTATTGATGGAGAAGTCTAGAGGCTACTGTAAAAATAACACTGAAAACCAGAAGCAGGAGGCTTAAATCCAAAGCCTGAAAACATTAGAGAACTCTTGAATTCAGGGAACATTAAGCAATAGGAGCTCATCAAATGCCTTCATACCTACACCGAAACCAAGCTCCACCCAAGGGCCAACAAGTTCCAAAACAAGACATACCACGCAAATTCTCCAGCAACACAGGAACACTCCCCTGAGTTTCAATATACAGGCAGCTCAAAATTATTCCAAAACCTTTGATGTCTCATAACCCATTACTGGTCACTCCATTGCACTCCAGAGAGAAGAAACCCAGCTCCACCCACCAGAACTCCAACACAAGCCTCCCTAACCAGGAAACCTTGACAAGCCACTGATACAACCCCACCCACAGTGAGGAAGCTCCATAATAAAGAGAACCCCACAAATTACCAGAATATTAAAAGGCCACCCCAAACGCAGCAATATAACCAAGATGAAGAGAGAGAGGAATACTCAGCAGGTAAAGGAACAGGAGAGTTGCCCACCAAACCAAACAAAAGAGGAAGAAGTAGGAAATCTATCTGAGAAGGAATTCTGAATATTGATAGTGAAAATGATTCAAAATCTTGAAATCAAAATGGAATCACAGATAAATAGCCTAGAGACAAGGATTGAGAAGATGCAAGAAACGTTTAACAAGGACCTAGAAGAAATAAAAAAGAGTCAAAATATAATGAATAACGCAATAAATGAGATCAGAAACACTCTGGAGGCAACAAATAGTAGAATAATGGAGGCAGAAGATAGGATTAGTGAAATAGAAGATAGAATGGTAGAAATAAATGAATCAGAGAGGAAACAAGAAAAACGAATTAAAAGAAATGAGGACAATCTTAGAGACCTCCAGGACAATATGAAACGCTCCAACATTTGAATTATAGGAGTCCCAGAAGAAGAAGACAGAAAGAAAGATCATGAGAAAATCCTTGAGGAGATAATAGTTGAAAACTTCCCTAAAATGGGGAAGGAAATAATCACCCAAGTCCAAGAAACACAGAGAGTTCCAAATAGGATAAACCCAAGGTGAAACACCCCAAGACACATATTAATCAAATTAACAAATATCAAACACAAAGAACAAATATTAAAAGCAGCAAGGGAAAAACAACAAATAACACACAAGGGGATTCCCATAAGGATAACAGCTGATCTTTCAATAGAAACTCTTCAGGCCAGGAGGGAATGGCAAGACATACTTAAAGTGATGAAAGACAATAACCTACAGCCCAGATTACTGTACCCAGCAAGGATCTCATTCAAATACGAAGGAGAAATCAAAAGCTTTACAGACAAGCAAAAGCTGAGAGAATTCAGCACCACCAAACCAGCTCTCCAACAAATTCTAAAGGATATTCTCTAGACAGGAAACACAAAAAGGGTGTATAAACCCGAACCCAAAACAATAAAAGAAAATGGTAACGGGATCATACTTATCAATAATTACCTTAAACGTAAATGGGTTGAACGCCCCAACCAAAAGGCAAAGACTGGCCGAATGGATACAAAAACAAGACCCCTCTATATGCTGCTTACAAGAGACCCACCTTAAAACAAGGGACACATACAGACTGAAAGTGAAGGGCTGGAAAAAGATATACCACGCAAATAGAGACCAAAAGAAAGCAGGAGTGGCAATACTCATATCCGATAAAACAGACTTTAAAACAAAGGCTGTGAAAAGAGACAAAGAAGGCCACTACATAATGATCAAAGGATCAATCCAAGAAGAAGATATAACAATTATAGATATATATGCACCCAATATAGGAGCACCGCAATATGTAAGACAAATGCTAACAAGTATGAAAGGGGAAATTAACAATAACACAATAATAGTGGGAGACTTTAATACCCCACTCACACCTATGGACAGATCAACTAAACAGAAAATTAACAAAGAAATGCAAACTTTAAATGAAACATTAGATCAGTTAGACCTAATTGATATCTATAGGACATTTCACCCCGAAACAATGAATTTCACCTTTTTTTCAAGTGCTCATAGAACCTTCTCCAGGATAGATCACATCCTGGGCCATAAATCTAAACTTGATAAATTCAAAAAAATCGAAATCATTCCAAGCATCTTTTCTGACCATAATGCATTAAGATTAGATCTCAATTACAGGAGAAAAACTATTAAAAATTCCAACATATGGAGGTTGAACAACACACTTCTGAATAACCAACAAATCACAGAAGAAATAAAAAAAGAAATCAAAATATGCATAGAAACAAATGAAAATGAAAACACAACAACCCAAAACCTGTGGGACACTATAAAACAGTGCTAAGAGGAAAGTTCATAGCAATACAGGCATACCTCAAGAAACAAGAAAAAAGCCAAATAAATAACCTAACTCTACAGCTAAAGCAACTAGAAAAGGAAGAATTGGAGAACCCCAGAGTTAGTAGAAGGAAAGAAATCTTAAAAATTAGGGCAGAAATAAATGCAAAAGAAACAAAAGAGACCATAGCAAAAATCAACAAAGCCAAAAGCTGGTTCTTTGAAAGGATAAATAAAATTGACAAACCATTAGCCAGACTCATCAAGAAGCAAAGAGAGAAAAATCAAATCAATAAAATTAGAAATGAAAATGGAGAGATCACAACAGACAACACAGAAATACAAAGGATCATAAGAGACTACTATCAGCAGTTGTATGCCAATAAAATGGACAATGTGGAAGAAATGGACAAATTCTTAGAAAAGTACAATTTTCCAAAACTGAACCAGGAAGAAATAGAAAATCTTAACAGACCCATCACAGGCACGGAAATTGAAACTGTAATCAGAAATCTTCCAGCAAACAAAAGCCCAGGTCCAGACGGCTTCACAGCTGAATTCTACCAAAAATTTCAAGAAGAGCTAACACCTATCCTACTCAAACTCTTCCAGAAAATTGCAGAGGAAGGTAAACTTCCAAACTCATTCTATGAGGCCACCATCACCCTAATACCAAAACCTGACAAAGATGTCACAAAAAAAGAAAACTACAGGCCAATGTCACTGATGAACATAGATGCAAAAATCCTCAACAAAATTCTAGCAATCAGAATCCAACAACACATTAAAAAGATCATACACCATGACCAAGTGGGCTTTATCCCAGGGATGCAAGGATTCTTCAATATCCGCAAATCAATCAATGTAATTCACCACATTAACAAATTGAAAAATAAAAACCATATGATTATCTCAATAGATGCAGAGAAGGCCTTTGACAAAATTCAACATCCATTTATGATAGAAACTCTCCAGAAAGCAGGGATAGAAGGAACATACCTCAACATAATAAAAGCTATATATGACAAACCCACAGCAAACATTATCCTCAATGGTGAAAAATTGAAAGCATTTCCCCTAAAGTCAGGAACAAGACAAGGGTGCCCACTTTCACCGCTACTATTCAACATAGTTCTGGAAGTTTTGGCCACAGCAATCAGAGCAGAAAAAGAAATAAAAGGAATCCAAATTGGAAAAGAAGTAAAACTTTCACTGTTTGCAGATGACATGATCCTCTACATAGAAAACCCTAAAGACTCCACCAGAAAATTACTAGAGCTCATCAATGAATATAGTAAAGTTGCAGGATATAAAATCAACACACAGAAGTCCCTTGCATTCCTATACACTAATAATGAGAAAGTAGAAAAAGAAATTAAGGAAACAGTTCCATTCACCATTGCAACAAAAAGAATAAAATACTTAGGAATATATCTACCTAAAGAAACTAAAGACCTATATATAGAAAACTATAAAACACTGATGAAAGAAATCAAAGAGGACACTAATAGATGGAGAAATATACCATGTTCATGGATCAGAAGAATCAATATAGTGAAAATGAGTATACTAGCCAAAGCAATTTACAAATTCAATGCAATCCCTATAAAGCTACCAGCCTTATTTTTCACAGAACTAGAACAAATAATTTCAAGATTTGTATGGAAATACAAAAAACCTCGAATTGCCAAAGCAATCTTGAGAAATAGGAATGGAACTGGAGGAATCAACTTGCCTGTCTTCAGGCTCTACTACAAAGCCACAGTCAACAAGACAGTATGGTACTGGCACAAAGACAGACATATAGATCAATGGAACAAAATAGAAAGCCCAGAGATAAATCCACACACATATGGACACCTTATCTTTGACAAAGGAGGCAAGAATATACAATGGAGTAAAGACAATCTCTTTAACAAGTGGTGCTGGGAAAACTGGTCAACCACTTGTAAAAGAATGAAACTAGATCACTTTCTAACACTGCACACAAAAATAAACTCAAAATGGATTAAAGATCTAAATGTAAGACCAGAAACTATAAAACTCCTAGAGGAGAACATAGGCAAAACACTCTCAGACATAAATCACATCACCATCGCAGATTCATGTTGATGTATGGCAAAACCAATACAATATTGCAAAGTAAAAACATAAGATAAAATCTGAAAAAAATAAAAATATTAGCAAGATCCTCTATGACCCACCTCCCAGAATATTGGAAATAAAAGAAAAAATAAACAAATGGGACCTAATTAAAATTAAAACCTTCTGCACAACAAAAGAAACTATAAGCAAGGTGAAAAGACAATTTTCAGAATGGGAGAAAATAATAGCAAATGAAGCAACTGACAAACAACTAATCTCAAAAATATACAAGCAACTTATGCAGCTCAATTCCAGAAAAATAAACGACCCAATCAAAAAATGGGCCAAAGAACTAAATAGACATTTCTCCAAAGAAGACATACATAGGGCTAACAAACACAGTAAAAGATGCTCAACATCACTCATTATCAGAGAAATGCACATCAAAACCACAATGAGGTACCATTTCACACCAGTCACAATGGCTGCAATCCAAAAGTCTACAAGCAATAAATGCTGGAGAGGGTGTGGAGAAAAGAGAACCCTCTTACACTGTTGGTGAGAATGCAAACTAGTACAGCCACTATGGAGAACAGTGTGGAGATTCCTTAAAAAAACTGGAAATACAACTGCCTTATGACCCAGCAATCCCACTGCTGGGCATACACACCGAGGAAACCAGAATTGACAGAGATACGTGTACCCCAGTGTTCTTTGCAGAGCTGTTTATAATAGCCAGGACATGGAAACAACCTAGATGTCCATCAGCAGATGAATGGATAAGAAAGCTGTGGTACATATATACAATGGAGTATTACTGAGCCATTAAAAAGAATACATTTGAATCAGTTCTAATGAGGTGGATGAAACTGGAGCCTATTATACAGAGTGAAGTAAGCTAGAAAGAAAAACACCAATACAGTATACTAATGCATATATATGGAATTTAGAAAGATGGTAATGATAACCCTGTATGCGAGAAAGCAAAAGAGACACAGATGTATAGAACAGTGTTTTGGACTCTGTGGGAGAGGGAGAGGGTGGGATGATTTGGGAGAATGGCATTGAAACATGTATAATATCATATAAGAAATGAATCGCCAGTCTAGGTTCGATGCAAGGTACAGGATGCTTGGGGCTGGTGCACTGGGATGACCCAGAGGGATAGTATGGGGAGGGAGGTGGGAGGGGGGTTCAGGATTGGGAACACGGTGTACGCCCATGGCAGATTCATGGGGATGTATGGCAAAACCAATACAATATTGTAAAGTAATTAGCCTCCAAATAAAATAAATAAATTTAAATTTTAAAAAAGAAAGGAAAAAACCTTCATATTAAAATATGATATACATACATGAACAAAAAAAATAAATAAACAATTGTTTCTCCCCAGATTTTAAAATTTTATTTATTTTCAGTTAGAGGATAATTTCTTTTAAATGTTGTGTTGGTTTCTGCCATACATCAGCATGAATCAGCCATAGGCATACATATGTTCGCTCCCTCCTGAACCTCCCTCCCACCCCCTACCCCATCCCACCACTCTAGGCTGTCACAAAGCCCTGGTTTGAGTTTCCTGATTCATACAGAAAATTCCCACTGGCTATTTTATATACAGTAGTGTATTGTTTCCATGCTACTCTCTCCATTCATCCCACCCTCTCCTCTCCTTCTTTACATCCATAAGTTTTTCTCTATATCTGTCTCCATAGCTGCTCTGCAAATAGGTTCATCAGTACCATCTATCTAGATTCCACATATATGGGTTAATATGCAATAATTGTTTTTCTTTTTCTGACTTACTTCACTCTGTATGACTTCCCTGGTGGCTCAGATGGCAAAGCGTCTGCCTACAATGCAGGAGACCCGGGTTCAATCCCTGGGTCAGGAAGATCTCCTGGAGAAGGAAATGGCAACCCACTCCAGTATTCTTGCCTGGAAAATCCCGCAGACAGGGAAGCCTGGTAGTCTACAGTCCATGGGGTCGCAAAGAGTCGGACACAACTGAGCAACTTCATTTTCGCTTTCACTCTGTATAATAGGCTCTAGCTTCATCCACATCATTAGTGCTGACTTGGATGAATTCCTTTTATGGCAGGAATACACAGAAGAACTGTACAAAAAAGATCTTCAAGACCAAGATAATCACGATGGTGTGATCACGCACCTAGAGCCAGACATTCTGGAATGTGAAATCAACTGGGCCTTAGGAAGCATCGCTATGAACAAAGCTAGTGGAGGTGATGGAATTCCAGTTGAGCTGTTTCAAATCCTGAAAGATGATGCTGTGAAAGTGCTGCACTCAATATGCCAGCAAATTTGGAAAACTCAGCAGTGGCCACAGGACTGGAAAAGGTCAGTTTTCATTCCAATCCCAAAGAAAGGCAATATCAAAGAATGCTCAAACTACTGCACAATTGCACTCATCTCACATGCTAGTAAAGTAATGCTCAAAATTCTCCAAGCCAGGCTTCAGCAATACGTGAAACGTGAACTCCCTGATGTTCAAGCTGGTTTTAGAAAAGGCAGAGGAACCAGAGATCAAATTGCCAACATCCACTGGATCATCAAAAAAGCAAGAGAGTTCCAGAAAAACATCTATTTCTGCTTTATTGACTATGCCAAAACCTTTGACTGTGTGGATCACAACAAACTGTGGAAAATTCTGAAAGAGATGAGAATACCAGATCACCTGACCTGCCTCTTGAGAAACCTATATTCAGGTCAGGAAGCAACAGTTAGAACTGGACATGGAACAACAGACTGATTCCCAATAGGAAAAGGAGTATGTCAAGGCTGTATATTGTCACCCTGCTTATTTAACTTATATGCAGAGTACATCATCAGAAACGCTGGGCTGGAAGAGGCACAAGCTGGAATCAAGATTGCCGGGAGAAATATCAATAACCTCAGATATGCAGATGACACCACCCTTATGGCAGAAAGTGAAGAGGAACTAAAAAGCCTCTTGATGAAAGTGAAAGTGAAAGTGGAGAGTGAAAAAGTTGGCTTAAAGCTCAACATGCAGAAAACGAAGGTCATGGCATCTGGTCCCATCACTTCATGGGAAATAGATGGGGAAACAGTGGAAACAGTGCCAGACTTTATTCTGGGGGGCTCCAAAATCACTGCAGATGGTGATTGCAGCCATCAAATTAAAAGATGCTTACTCATTGGAAAAAAAGTTATGACCAACCTCGATAGCATATTCAAAAGCAGAGACATTACTTTGCCAACAAAGGTCTGTCTAGTCAAGGCTATGCTTTTTCCAGTGGTCATGTATGGATATGAGAGTTGGACTGTGAAGAAAGCTGAGTGCCAAAGAATTGATTCTTTTGAACTGTGATGTTGGAGAAGACTCTTGAGAGTCCTTTGGACTGCAAGGAGATCCAACCAGTCCATTCTGAAGGAGATCAGCCCTGGGATTTCTTTGGAAGGAATGATGCTAAAACTGAAACTCCAGTACTTTGGCCATCTCATGTGAAGAGCTGACTCATTGAAAAGACTCTGATGCTTGGAGGGATTGGGGACTGGAGGAGAAGGGGACGACCGAGGATGAGATGGCTGGATGGCATCACTGACTCGATGGACATGAGTCTGAGTGAACTCAGGGAGCTGATGATGGACAGGGAGGCCTGGAGTGCTGATTCTTGGGGTCACAAAAAGTCAGACATGACTGAGCAACTGAACTGAACTGAATATTCCATTGTATATATGTACCACAGCTTCTTTATTATTTCATCTGTCGATGGACATCTAGGTTGCTACTATGTCTTAGCTATTGTAAATAGTCCTGCAAGGAACATTGGGTCCATGGGTCTTTTCTCAATTATGGTTTTCTCAGGGTATATGCCCAGTAGTAACATCATTGGGTCATACAGTAGTTTTATTTCTACTTTTTTACGGAGTCTCCATACTGTCTTCCATAGTGGTCATATCAATTTTCATTCACACTAATAGTGTGAGATGGTTCCTTTTTCTCCACTCTCTCTAGAATTTATTATTTATAAAATTCCCTCCACCCCAAGTTTTGAAAACTATGTTAGTGGGTCAAACTGATGTTTTAAGATAAATGCACATCTTCATGTGTGAAAGTGCTCCTACCCAAGTGTGGGAGAAGATGATGGCTAGAGACTGAAATACTCAGAGAATGTGAGTAAGGTGGTGAAGTCGCTCAGTCGTGTCCGACTCTTTGCGACCTCATGGACTTCTCCGTCCATGGGATTCTCCAGGCAAGAATACTGGAGTGGATTGCCATTTCCTTCTCCAGGGGATCTTCCCGACCCAGGGATTGAACCCGGGTCTCCCGCATTGGAGGCAAATACTTTAACCTCTGAGCCACCAGGGAAGCCCCAGAGAATGTGGAGAGAGCGATATATATATCTTATGTCTTATATATATATAAAGAGAGCGAGAATTAAATAATTCATTTGCCTTCCAGAAAGCATTCATTTTGGTAATAGTGAGTGTGACTCTCCAGCATTATAAAGTTTACTTATATACTTCAAAATTAGGATTTTGTTTTGTTTCTGGCCATGCCACTCAGCATATATCAACCAATCCTGACTCCCCAATCATGGACTGAACTCATGCCCTCTGCAGTGGAAGCACAAAATTCTAACCACTGGACAACCAAGGAAGTCCCCAAATTAATATATTTATGTGTGAAATTTATTTATATCTTAGGTAAAATATAATTCTCCATTAAAAATTTAAACCTCGATTATACTTTATATAGGACTTCCCTCATAGCTAAGTTGGTAAAGAGTTCACCTGCAATGCAGGAGACCTGGGTTCAATCCCTGGGTTGGAAGATCTCCTGGAGAAGGGAAAGGCTACTCACTCCAGTATTCTGGTCTGAAGAATTTGGTCTGGGTCACAAAAATTAAATCCTTGATTATACTTTACATAGAGATTTTTCTTAGGAAAGCTTCTTGTCTCTTTGTCAACTTCTTTCGAGTCTTGGCCATGGAATTTGGAAAAGGAAAGACTAAGCAGTGCTCTGAATGTTTAACAGGAGCAGCCTGCTTTGCCACTGGCTCTAGCTCCTAATTTCTAACTTGGAATGAAATCTGACATTCTCAAATCAATAAGGGGAGAATGGCACACTATTAGATTTCCTATGAGAAGACAGAAGGTGTTTGAAAATATATTCAGTATTTATTAGCAATGTGTATGAGGTATTCTGAAAAATTCATTTTACTTTAGCAATTCCAATAACATTCAAGGAATGATTTTGGTGTTGGAGACTTGACCAGATTAGGTCACTCACAGTCACCAGTCTTGGTATCCTATGTATGTCATCCTCTTTTGATCTCCCCATCTCAACTCCAACTGTTAACTTCCCTTTGGCCTTCTCTCAGGCTACCTCTATTCAAAACCTGGGGTCTTTGAATTGAGATCCTTGCACTGTTTAGTTTAAACAGCATAAACTAATTTTTAGTCCCTTAAGACAAGTCCTCAGAAGCCTTTGATGATGAGGTTGATTACAATCACATTTGGATATGAGGGTTTCATGAGAGAGTAGGGGAAGCTATAACCCTGAAACTGAAAAAACTGCCGAGTTGTGAACAGCACACAATGCAGCCTTTCCCAGGTGGAGGTGGGAGCAGGATTATGTGAGTGCAGGCGTCCCTGATGAAAAGTATCCATTAGGAAGAAGGGAAGAGTTGGTGCAGATATTTGCAGTAGGAATAGAGAACCATCAGGGCACTTAAAGGTTTGAAAATGAGCAGTGGCCACTGATTAAGTCATTTTCATCATGTGGAGTACAATGAGTGAACAAAACAGCTATTCAATAGGCCATGTTTGAATCCAGATACAGAAAACAATAATACAAACATTTATCTGTATTATCAATGTTTGAGTCACATCTGACCTGCCATTCTGAGAGGATTAAAGGAAGTTCTCAGATCCTGAATCACTGACTGCTTTGTTTGTTTTATTCACAATTTAAAAAAAAAAAAAAAAAAAAAACAGATCATTCCAGGTAGCAATTTTCTTTCCCTCTTTGGAAAGACGGTGTATCCATTTCCTAGGTCTGCCTTAACAAACTACCACAAAATGCATGGCTTAAAATAACAGAAAATTATTGTCTTATCTTCCTGGAATTTGGAAGTCTGAAATCAAGGTGTTTGAAGGGCCATGCACCCTCTGAAATCTGTTGGAAAATCCTTCATCACCTCTTTCTTGGTTATGATGGTTTGCCAGAAGTCTCTTTTGCTCCTTGCCTGGCAGCTGAATAGCTTCAGTCTCTGCCTGTATTATCATATGGCATTCTCTCTGTGTGGCTCTATCTTCAAAAGGCCATTGTCTTAAAAGGCCCTGAGTATTGGCTCAGCTTAATGTAAATTATTTCTTCTGTAATAACCCTATTTCCAAATGCAGTGACATTCTAAGGTATTAGGGGTCAGAGCTTGAGCAAGTGTCTTTTGAGAGGCATTGGGGGTAGGGAAACACAATTCAACCCATAACAGATAGTAAAATGTAGCTATGTAAAAAAGTCCTCAGTAGTAGGTTAATATATGAAACAATCTTTGGGGAAACAGAATAAGGTACACAATGAGAAGAAATAATGAGAGTAATAGAAGTGTAAAAACTGTATGATAGATGTGGCGGTAAGGCACAGCAGAACCGGAAGATAAGGTGACAAATGGGATATCCGTGAAGCAAATAGCAAGGCAGTAAATACTATGACTTTACAATGAAACATGCACTGCATCGTGCTAATAAATTTTTCCTTGATAGGTTCAAAATGTGATGGCTATGTGTTTTATCCACATGTTTGGAAATGCATTTTCTTTACTAGGAAAAAAAGCCATTAACCCTGAAGCCAATATGGATATTGTAAGTTATTTTTATCATTAATTTAAAAAATATTTGGCACTATAATTTTCAATCATTCTTTTAAAATTTCTTTTGTGATAAAATCTGAAAGTTCTCCTTACATAGTATATGTTATATCAACCCATAAGTTTGACTTTAAGGGTCATAAAAATGGCCAAATGAACTCGTGAAGCTAAATGTTTTGTTTTTTCTCCATTCAGAGTGAGATAATTTCCTACTGGGGTTACCCAAGTCAAGAGTATGAAGTTACCACTGCAGATGGCTACATCCTTCAGCTCAACCGGATTCCTCATGGGAAGAATGATACTAATCATTTAGATAGGATTGGAGTGAGGGGAAAAGTGAAAGTCATTAAGTCCAAGTCAAATACATTCCAGTCATTCTAATCATAGAATATGAGATTAAGTTACTTGTAAAAAATGAACCTTGAATTTCTGAGATTAAGTTGACAGTCTATTAACACTTAATTTACATTGATCTCTATGATGTGAAAATGAAGTATGTATGTGCTAAGTCATTCCTGTAATGTCCAAATCTGTGTGATCCTAGGACTGCAGCCCTCCAGGCTCCTCTGTCCATGGGATTCTCCGGGGAAGAGTACTGGAGTGGGTTGCCATGCCCTCCTCCAGGACATCTTTCTGACCCATAGAGTGAACCTGTGCCTCTTATGTCCCTTGCATTGGCAGGTGGATTCTTTACCACTAGCGCCACCTGGTGAAGCACACACTGGCCAATAAATTTCATTTGGTGTACTGGGTGGAAATTCAGAGTCCCTGGATAGAAGCCCCAGGACTTTCAACCACTTTTTTTGTCTGGGATTCTTCACTTACCCAAGTGTGTATTAGCACTGCTTTTCCTGGTATAACAGCAGAGATCTGGTTCAGTCCTACTTTCTGCCCAAGTTCCCAGAATGTGGGTGCTCAGTCACTTCAGTCATGTCTGACTCTTTGCAACCCCATGGACTGTAGGTCATCCAGAATTCTGTCCACAGAATTCTCCAGGCAAGATTACTGGAATGGGTTGCCATGCCCTCTCCAGGGTTATCTTCCTGACCAAGGGACTGACCCCACATGTCCTGTGTCTCCTGCATGGCAGGCAGATTATTTACTGTTGAGCCACCAGGGAATCTCAAGTGCTCAGAATAAGCAGATGCTATTCTAAGTTCAGGAGGGTAACTTTTTTCTTTAATAATCTGCACATGAATTTTTAAGACCCCAAACATTCCTGTTTCTGGATATTTCTTTCAACTTTTCATGAAGTGTAAATTCTTTACACATAGAAAGAATGTTAACTTGTAAATCCTAGAAATTAAAAACTTTCACTAATGAAATTTAACTTAAGGAGGTCTGGCAAAAAGAAGACATAGGACCCCATAGAAGTGGCTATTCTTTTGCACTGAGAATTAGAGAATAGCATTTCTATTATTAGTATAAAATAACCTTAATAAATTGTTAACTCATTTCTTTGCCATACAAACTAAACAATCCTAACAATAGCTGGTGCTTTGAAAACCCGTGTTGTACTTTCCAATAGACTTTCTTGTTTAAAAACATTTTCTTTGCTTCTTTTCAGTCCAAAAACCAGTTGTGTACTTGCAGCATGGTCTGTTTGTAACTGGCAGTATCTGGATTTCCAATCTTCCCAACAGTAGCCCGGGCTTCCTTCTGGAAGATGCTGGGTATGATGTGTGGATAGGGAACAGCAGGGGAAGTAGGTGGTCCCAGAAACACTTATACCTGAAAACAGATTCCAAAGAATTCTGGGCTTTCAGGTAAGGAAGGAAAAAATCTGCATTGTTGTATTTTGACTTTAAAATGTGCTTTTTAAATTATCATATTTAAATAAATTTCTAAAACTGAAATGAAGGTATTTCATTTAAAATATGTAACTTGAAAATATTTTTAAGGATTTATATAGAAAACTGCCCTAGATTTTTTATATTGTTATTAATGAGCTAAGAATTAAGATGAAAATTTGTCAGAGACATTATTTCCTCTTCTTCCCTCAAATTGAAAGTGAAAGAAAATGAAAGTGTTAGTTGCCCAGTCATGTCTGACTCTTTGCAACTCCATGGACTGTATAGCCCACCAGGCTCCTCTGTCCATGGAATTCTGTAGGCAAGAATACTGGAGTAACTAGCCATTCTTTTCTCCAGAGGATCTTCCCAACCCAGGGATCAAAACCGGGTCTCCTGCATTGCAGGCAGATTCTTTGCCATCTGATCCACCAGGGAAGCCCACCAAATATTAATCATGTTACCAACATATCCACTACATTTTACTTTGTGTGTCAACACTGCTATTTTTAGGGGGGAAAAAGTGGAGGAGGGAGGAGAAGACAAGAGTGAAAAATGTACATGGTTACTTACTTTTTGCAATGGAAAAGTAGAATAATGTAAAGCATCTGCTGTCACCAATTGCCAAAAAAAAAAAAAAAAAAATTGATTTTCTACTTTCACTTCCATACCCCAGCAGCGGTTTTTGTCTGCTATTTTTAAATAGTATATTGTTCGTATTTCTCTTATGGGAAAACCATAAAATGCAATATCTTAGATTTTAAGATCTAAAGCAAAAGCACTCTGAAATTTAGTCCATCACTTATTGGCTGTGCCCACAGGCACAGTTTCTGTTTCTTCAGCTCTAGAATGTGTGTAGTCATATACTTACCTCAAAGAAATTTTGTGAACTAGGAATGAAGTGGTGATTAGAAGCAGGTAGCATATTGCTTGGAGAAGGCAATGGCACTCCACTCCAGTACTCTTGCCTGGAAAATCCCATGGGCAGATGAGCCTGGTAGGCTGCAGTCTGTGGGGTCGCTAAGAGTCGGACATGACTGAGCGACTTCACTTTCACTTTTCACTTTCCTGCATTGGAGAAGGAAATGGCAACCCACTCCAGTGTTCTTGCCTGGAGAATCCCAGGGACGGTGGTGGGCTGCCGTCTATGGGGTCGCACAGAGTCAGACACAACTAAAGCGACTTAGCAGCAGCAGCAGCAGCATATTGCTTGCTTGTTTAGTCACTAAGTCATGTCGGATTCTTTGCAACCCCATGGACTATAGTCCACCAGGCTTCTCTGTCTGCGGGATTTCGTAGGCAAGAATACTGGAGTGGGTTACAATTTCTTTCTCCAGGGATCTTCTGGACCCAAGGATTGAACTACTGTCTCCTGCATTGGCAGGCAGGTTCTTTTCCACTGAGGCACCTGGGAAGCTCTAGGTAACATATTGTTGTTGTTGCTCAATCACTAAGCCATGTCTGACTCTCTTTGACACCATGAACTACAGCAGACCAGGCTTCCCTGTCCTCTACTAAAACATGGTCCATTGGAGGAGGGAATGGCAAACAACTCCAGTATTCTTGCCTGGAAAATCCCATGGACAGAGGAGCCTGGCAGGCTACCGTCCATGGGTCGCAAAGGGTTGGACATGACTGAGTGACCAACACACACATTCTTGCCACGAGAACCCCAAGAACTGTATTAAAAAGTCACATATTAGCAGGTAACAAATGTGAAAGTGAAAGTGTTAATCACTCGATCACTCTTTGTGACCCCATGAACTCCTGTGTCCATGCACCGCAGTCAGATTCTTTACCATCTGAGCCACCATGTTAGCCCTGGTAACAAACAAGATGTGTGGAATTAGTGCTAGGTCTCATGACCCTTCTAAAGTCCATTAAACAGAGGATAAGTTTCTTATTCTGCTCAATATGCTTTAATAGCTAAACAGGAAAAGAATCTGGAAAGAATAGACACATGTATATGTATAACTGAATCATTTTGCTATATACCTGAAACTAACATAGTATTGTTAATAAACTACACTGCAATATAAAATTAAAATTTTATTAGAAAACATAATTTTTTAAGTTTTACAAAATTAAAACAAGTTTCATGCATTTTTGTTTCACGAAGTTATGATGAAATGATAAAATGTGATCTTCTAGCCACCATTGATTTTGTTGTGAAGAAAACAGGACAAAAACAAATTTACTATATGTAGGCTATTCTCTGGGAACAACTATAGGTATGGTAAGAAATATAAAAACTGATTATGGTATAATTTTTGTTTTAAAGATTTAACAAAGAAAACATTTTTTTGAAAATAAATAATTTTAGAGATCATACATATTAGCTATAATTATTTAGAACATACAGACAATCTGAAAAGGAACACATTTAAATGCCAATGATACTTGTTTTATTATGGAGTATACGTGTATAGTCTTTCTAGAATAAACCAAATGGATATCATCACCTATTAACATGATCTCTCTAATCATACCACATGTATTAAAGAAGATGTATATGCAGAGAGTCACCTGAGACTCTTTGTAGCTAGAATTTCTAAGACTGAGGACTTGGCATGTGTGTGTATTTTTTTTATTTTTCCTTATAGTGTTTTTTAAATAGAAAGTTGATGTGTTGATACTCTTTAGGAGAAGTCTGAAGTTTGGTTGGTATGACTTCTTTGAGCAGTGACATTCTGCTGCCCAGTGAGCTTTGTTTGCACTTTGCCTGTGGGTAGTATGAGGCATATTAATTTTCATACTGGGAATTCTATAAGGACTAAATGTTTCCAAACTTTTCAACTGATATGTAAAAATTAATTAATTCATTGTTTCAATGTACAGTGTACCTACTATTTGAAATATACTTTGTTGCCTGGCATTTGCAATGTATATTGTATGCTAAAGAAATCTCAAGCTTGTGATCTAAGAAGGCAGTTTGTCTTCCTCATCACTACTGGTATTTTGCTGTAGGGGATGTGGAGGGTGCGCAGTCCTGTGCATAATACGGTGTTTGCTAGTAGCTCTGGTCTCTAGCCCCCAGATTCTAGTAGTACCCTCTTTGCATACTTGGAGTTGCAACAATGAAAAATGTGTCCAGATTTTGCCAAATGTCCCTTGGGGGTTGCAAATCACCACTATTAGAGAACTACTACAAAAGGGATGATATTTCCAGCAGGCTTATGGTCAGTCAGATGAATAGGAAGGAGGCTAGCAGAGAGGAGAGTTAAATAGCCAATTAAGCATGAAAGGCCACTCTCCTAGGATTCATGATACTTTAGAGACACCTCAAAATGTTTCATTTCTTTTAAAATTAGAAGAATAAAGACATGCAATTCATTTCAGATTATATTCATCTTTATATCAGTCACAAAATATAGTTGTACATAGATTTACGTGTGCATGTGTGTGTGCAGGTATGTGTGTGTCTGTGTGTGTAGGAAGGGACCTGTGAAGGCAAAGGCATCTGGGGCATTGAAAGGCATCATGTGACCATAGAAGAAAACATTTCCTTTGAACACAGTTATTAGGGAAGATTTTATGAGGACAAAAAAAAGAATGGTAAACTGGATCTTGAATGTTGATGATCTTTTGAAAGACAGATGGCTCAGCCTCCTTTTCGGAAAAGAGGCCAAAACAGTAGAGGATATATCTAGGCCCGCAGTGTGTTTAATCAGATTCAAGGATATCAGTAGAGACAGAAGCAGATGGAACAGCCTTGTGATAGGAGGGATGGGTTATATTTTCTAAATGTTTTAATAATGAAATAAAACACTAAGGGTCACTGAAGGTTAGTGATGGAATCAGCAAGTACTCAGAGTGAGTGCAAAAAAGTCAAATAGAATTGAATTTCAAGAAATTAACCTGGTGTTGATGTGCAGGGTAAATTGTAGAGAAAATCTCTAGAGACCAGTTTGATGAAAAGATAACAGCTCTATTATGTAATCTTAGGTAAACTAGTCAAATAACAATGGAAATTTGAAGCAAGATGGAATTCAAGTAAACTAGTCTATTGTTTAATTTCAGCTTTTGGAGCATTTACAATAAATCCACAACTGGCTGAAAAGATTAAAATCCATTTGTCCCTGGCTCCAGTCAATACTAATAGATATATAACAAGTATAGTTCGAAGTCTTGCTTATATCAAATCAACATTATTCAAGGTTTATGGTTGGTTATATCACATGCTTAGTTTTCAAAATGTGGGAATGTGAACAAAACATTAAAAAATGAAACCGACATAGCCTCCTGTTGGATAAAAATGCTCTGTTTCCCCTGCTGACTTGACTGCAATGCAACTCTCCCCTAAACTTGATGCTGCATTGTGCACGGTGCTCAGCCTTGCGTTACCCAGTTTATTAAGTGTATTTTTCTTTTTTTACTTATATGCATTGCCTATCATTTGAAATCATTATTAATACAGTTTCTTCTTATACAAAATCCACAATCTGTATTTCTCTCTCCAGTTTACTATCTTGATCTCCTTTTAATTTTGCACACAGAAATTTTAATAGGTTGATTGTTTTCTCCTTTCAACTTCCTTTCTGTTTTCCATCATCTTGTCCCTGCCTACACTAATGACTCTATATTGTACTTGCAGTCATTATTTTAATGATATATTTAGAGTAGAAATATTGTGTTATTGTTGTTCAATCGCTCAGTCATGTGCAACTCTTTTCAACCCCATGGACTTCAGCACGCCAGACTTCCCTGTCTGTCATCACCCCCTGGAGCTTACTCAAACTCATGTCTATTGAGTCGGTGACGCCATCCAACCATCTAGTCCTCTGTCATCACCTTCTCCTGCCTCAATATTTTCCAGCATCAGGGCAGCAAGTTTTTTAAAGATACTAATGAGAGATAAATGGAATGATTGGAAATCCTATTGCCCATGGTAATAACAATAGTCAATTACATTTGTTGTTGTTGTTTAGTCACTAAGTTGTGTCTGACTCTTTTCTGACCCCATGAACGTAGCCCACCAGGTTCCTCTGTCCAAGGGATTTCCCAGGCAAGAATGCTGGAGTGGGTTGCCATTTCCTTCTGCAGGGAATCTTCCTTACCCAGGGATCGAACCCAGGTCTCTTGCATCTCTGCGTTGGCAGGTGGATTCTTTTACCTGAGCCACCAGGGAAGCCCTGGTTGATGTTACCTTGATGAAAATTTCCAGAGCATCTGCTCCATCTTGAACCACTGATAAAATGTCATGGTTCTAGTTCCTCTGCATCCTTGCCATCAGTTCAGGTTAAAGTTTTAGCCATTATAATTGTTGCGCTTCCTTGTGGCTTTAATTTGCATTGATCTATTGACTAATGATTGGGCATCTTTTCATGTATATATTTACAGACTTCCATCTCCACTCCTCAGAGCTTATAATTTTAACTAGCTTATCATTTTTATTTCCAGCTAGTTTTATGCATTTATGTACTGTTAAAAATATAGGTAATGTTGCCATGAATTTGTTTTGCTCCCTTTTGTATAAAAGGTGTTAATTATCAAACTGGGTTTAGGCAAAACATTAAACAGAATCAACTACATTCTATTGTGTAGAGTAGGTAGACATTTAATTTTATGAAGATTTTTATGGTAATTCTAAAAGACAGTAATTATTAGTTCTCCATATTTATTCTTCTTTTTAAAAATTATTCTCCAGGGATATCTTCTTGCACTAAACTTTAAAGTTAGCTGCCAATTTCTCTTAAGCAAACAAAACAAAACTTTGTTGAGGTCTTGAATCTTCCAATTTATTTTTTTTGTTGTTTTTTTTTTAATTTTTATTTTTACTTTATTTTACTTTACAATACTGTATTGGTTTTGCCATACATTGACATGAATCCACCACGGGTGTACATGCTTTCCCAAACATGAACCCCCCTCCCACCTCCCTCCCCATAACATCTCTCTGGGTCATCACTGTGCACCAGCCCCAAGCATGCTGTTTCCTGCGTCGAACATAGACTGGCAATTCGATTCTTACATGATAGTATACATGTTACAATGCCATTCTCCCAAATCATCCCACCCTCTCCCTCTCCCTCAGAGTCCAAAAGTCCGTTATACACATCTGTGTCTTTTTTGCTGTCTTGCATACAGGGTCGTCATTGCCATCTTTCTAAATTCCATATATATGTGTTAGTATACTGTATTGGTGTTTTTCTTTCTGGCTTACTTCACTCTGTATAATAGGCTCCAGTTTCATCCATCTCATCAGAACTGATTCAAACGTATTCGTTAATGGCTGAGTAATACTCCATTGTGTATATGTACCACAGCTTTCTTATCCATTCATCTGCTGATGGACATCTAGGTTGTTTCCATGTCCTGGCTATTATAAACAGTGCTGCGATGAACATTGGGGTACATGTGTCTCTTTCAATTCTGGTTTCCTCGGTGTGTATGCCCAGCAGTGGGACTGCTGGGTCATAAGGTAGTTCTATTTGCAATTTTTTAAGAAATCTCCACACTGTTCTCCAAAGTGGCTGTACTAGTTTGCATTCCCACCAACAGTGTAAGAGGGTTCCCTTTTCTCCACACCCTCTCCAGCATTTATTGCTTGCAGATTTTTGGATCGCAGACATTCTGACTGGTGTGAAGTGGTACCTCATTGTGGTTTTGATTTGCATTTGAATCTTCCAATTTATAAAAACAGTATCTCTCTTCATTTATTAAACATTTCTTTGAGTTCAAAACTTAAATTATGACTGTTACACATATATAGAACAAAAGTTGATTTTTACATATTGGTATATACCTTACACCTTTGTAAACATATATTAGATCTAATTGCTTTTCTGTAGAATTATGATTTTCTATTTAGAAGATCATGTTTTCTAAAAACAAAGACATTTTTACTTTATTTTTTTAGTTTCAATACTTTTTTAACTTAATTTTATATGTGTGCATTATTGCACTGACCAAAACCTTCATGGCAATGTTGAATATAAACAGCAAGGGCAGACATCATTTTCTGTGCTCACAGGGAAAGCATTCAGCCTTTCACTATTCCATGATATTAGGTGTGGGTTTTTCATAGATCCACTTTATTAGCTTAAGGATGTTAACTTCAGGTCCTAGATTGTTGAGAATGTCTATCAGGAATGTTTGTAGGGCATTGTTTGATGCTTTTGCGGCACCTATCGAGAGGATTTCATGATTTTTTTTTTTTTTGAATGAGAGATTTTCTGAGTGTTAAACTAATTTTCATTCCAGGGATAAATCTCACTTTTTCTTGATATTATACTTTTTATATTGCTGGCCTCAATTTGCAAAAATCTTGTTGAACATTGCTGCAGTTATATTCATAAGACCTATTGGCTATAGTTTCTTTTCTTGTAAATCTGTTTTTCTAATTTTAGTATAATGCTTGGCCTCGTAAAATGAATTGGGAAGTAGTCCTTTTACCTCACTTTTCTGGAAAGGATTATGTAAACTTGATATTCAATCTTTAAATATATTTGGTCTAGTTCATTTTAAAAAGCCATCTGGGCTTAGAATTTCGATTTCTTTTATGGACATATGTCTCTTCAGGTTATCTATTTTTGCGTGAATGAATAGTGGTCATCCCTCTTCAAACAATATGCTGATTTTCTAAGTTATTGAATTTGTTGCCATAAAATTATACATAATATTTTCTGACTGCTTCTTTAATATCTATAGAATCTGTAGTGATGTCCCATTTCTTGTTCCAAATATTGATAATTTCTTGCCTCTCTATTTTTGTCCTGATCAATCTGACTAGAGACTTACTAATTTTATTACTCTTCTCAAAACACTAGCATTTGGTTCTACTGGTATTTTTTTCTTGTGATTTTTTGTTTTAGTAGCTCATTGATTTTCAGTGGTCATGTATGGATGTGAGAGTTGGACTATAAAGAAAGCTGAGCACCGAAGAATTGATGCTTTTGAACTGTGGTGTTGTAAAACACTCTTGAGAGTCCCTTGGAGATCCAACCAGTCCATCCTAAAGGAGATCAGTCCTAGGTGTTCATTGGTAAGACTGATTTTGAAGTTGCAACTCCAATACTTTGGCCACCTGATGTGAAGAGCTGACTCATTTGAAAAGACCCTGATGCTGGGAAAGATTGAGGGCAGGAGGAGAAGGGGACGACTGAGGATGAGATGGTTGGATGGCATCACTGATTAGATGGACATGGGTGTGGGTGAACTCCGGGAGTTGGTGATGGACAGGGAGGCCTGGCATGCTGCGATTCATGGGGTCACAGAGTCAGACATGACTGAGTGACTGAAATGAACTGAACTGATTTTCAGTTGAACTTCATCATTTCCTTTTTCTAAATTTGGAATTAGTAGTTTCATTTCCTGGGTTTCTTAGATAATTGCTACTTGAAATTTCTTTTCTAATTTAGGCATTTATGTTTATATATTTTTGTCTAAGTAGTGCCTTAAGGATATCAAACATTTTTTAATATGTTTCTGATTTATTTTTTATTCAAGTTAAAATATTTGGGTTTTTTTTGACATCTTAATGTACTCTTTGCTACCTAAAAGTATATTATACAGCTTCCAAATATATGGACATTTTCCAAGTGGACTTCTGTTATTGATTTATAATCTAATTCTATTCTGTCCAGAGAATATAGCTTGTGTGATCTGAATACTTTTAAATTCATTGACTTGTTTTACAGTGCTAAGTATGATCCATCTCGATAAATGTTTCATATGCATTGAGAAGAATGTGCATTGAATGTACTTCTACTGCCACTGAGTAGAGTGTCCTTTAAATGTCAGTTAGATTATGTTGGTCAGGTATTTTTTTCTGAAAATTATTGAAAGAAGAGTACTGAAGTCTCCTACTATAATTATAGATTTGCCTGTTTCTCCTATCAGTTTTTGCTTCATGCATTTTGAAACTTTCTTAATTACACAAATATATAGGATTTTTATGTTCTTTTGATGAAGGGATCTTGTCATTAAATAATTCATTTTATCTTTGTTGACATTCTTTGCTCTAAAATCGACTTTGTCTAATGTTAATATAGCCATTCTAAGTTCCTATTTGATCAATATTATTACGGTAACTTTATTATTAACCTATTTGATTAATATTAATATTATTAATAATATATTAGTATTATTATATTTTTCCATCCTTTTTCTCTACCTTTTTGTCTTTACATGTAGAGTGGATTTTTATTAGGAAGCACAGAGTTGGACCTTGCATTTTAATCCTAAATAACTGTTCCTTTCTTTTAATCATGGTGTTTAGACCACTTACATTTAATACGATAATTAGTATGCTGCTGCTGCTGTTGCTAAGTCGCTTCAGTCGTGTTAGACTCTGTGTGACCCCATAGATGGCAGCCCACTAGGCTCCGCTGTCCCTGGGATTCTCCAGGCAAGAATACTGGAGTGGGTTGCCATTTCCTTCTCCAATGCATAGTTAGGTTTAAATCTTGTATTTGTGTTTGTCCAACCTTTTTTGTTCCCTTTCTTTAGCCTTATTTTGGATTAATTTTGTATATTTTATAGATTCATTTTGTCTCCATCATTGGCTTTTTAAATTTATCATTTTATTTTGTTTTGTTCTCTCATGGTTTTTTCAGGGTTTATAGTATATTTCTTTAAGTTAGCACAGTCTATGCTAATAAAGTAATATTTATTACTTATCACATAATATAATAACTTTAAACATTCAGCTTTCATTTGCCCCTCTCCCAGCATTTCTGCTATTTTGGTCATACTTTTTATGTTGGTATATACTACCTAAACCAAAATACATTGTTATTATTCTTTGAATAGTAATTTATACTTAAATTATGTTTTCATTAAAAATACAAGTAGTGTTTTATATTTTCCTGTATATGTACTATGTCTTGTACTCTTCATGTCACTGTTCAGATCCAGATTTTTATCTGACATCATTTTTTCTTTGGATTATTGGACTTTTTTACATCTCTTATATTGTTGATGATTAATTATATCAGCTACTTTATTTATGAATATCTTTATTTTGCCTGTGTTTCCAAAATACATTTTCACTGGGGATAGAATTTTAGGTTTATAGTGTTTTATTTTTCAATGGTACTTTAAAAATATTGTTACATGTTTTGGCTTTTGTTGTTTCCAGCAAGAAGTCCTTTGTTTCTACAATTTTTGCTTTACATGTAATGTCTGTTTTTCTGCCCACTTTAGGGATTTTTTTTTTTCTTTCAAAGATTTAAGCAGTTTTAAAAATTATGTGCTTTGGTGTATTTTTTTATGATTCTTATGTTTAGAATTAATTATGCTTTTTGGATTTGTGAGTATATAGTTTTAAAAGTGAAATTTAAAAGTATATTTCTACTTAACATGCTAATTTTTTCCTCCATTGTCTTCAACATATGGAATATAGTTAAAATAACTTGATAGTTTTGTTTCCTAATTATATCATCTGCATTCTTTATGTTGATTCATTCTTCTCCTTATATAGACCTATTCCTTCTTCTTTGTTTTATTGATAATTTTTGTGACATTCTTCTTGTTGGATGATCCCGTTTTCCTGGAAATAGTATGAACTATTCTTTTAGAATGAAGTTAATTTAACCTAGTTACAGATTAATCATTTTGAGTCTTGTTCTTTGCTTTGTTAGTAGAAGCCAGAAAAGCCTTTAGTTTAGGTCTAATTTTTCCTTCCTCTGAGTCAGTTACCTTCAGATTACTCTAATAATGGTTATTATTAGATTTTCAAATCTGATTGGTGGGTACAGGCACAATATCAGACCTTCTAACCTCATGGATTATAATTGCTAACTCTTCAAGTGGATCATTCCCACTTGAAGTTAGCAATTATAATTGCTAACTCACTCAAGTGGCCTTGAGTAAGTTTGCTCAAATACAGGTAGTTTTATTCTAACTAAATGAATCCATATGAAACTTTTGTAGGTCTCTCTGATCACTCTTTTTCTCTCTTTCTATCCCATTTTTAACTTGGGTTCTTTAGATACATTGACCTTCTCTAAAATCTCAGCGTTATCCCATAATTTGGGTAGTTTATGCAGGTTTGCCTAGGTTTCTATACTGTAGCCTGAGAACTCTCTTCAGGCAGCAGATGAGCAGCTGTGGGGCTCAATTTGATTTACCTTACTTTTTTCAGGAATCACTGTACTGCCTGATATTCAGTGTTTTAAATCTCTTGTTTAATAGATTTTTTTGTTTCCACTGTGACTATTATCTGGTTCCAGGACATAACCATAGTCTCGAAAATGAACACCCTATTACCTCCCTGCTCTGGCACCTGGTGACAAATAATTTACATTCTATCTCCATGGATTTGTCTTCTCTAGATAGATATTTCCTATAAAGAGAATCATACAATACCTGGTCTTTTGTATCTGGCTTCTTTAGCTTGGCATAAATTCCTCATGTTCACTCAAAGTTCATCTTTGTTGTAGAATGTTTCAGTACTTTGCTCCTTTATATGGCAGAGTAATATTTCATTGTATGGATATACCACACTTTGTATATTCATTTATCCATCCATTAGTACACATTGGTAATATTTCTAGTTTATATATATGTATTATGAGTAATGTTGATATGCACACTTGTTTATAAGTTTTAATGCAGACATAATGTTTTCATTTCTGTTAAGTATATACTTGGGAATAGAATGTGGGTCATATGATAACTCTGTTTAATATTTTAAAGACATTTCTAAGTTTTTTCCAAAGTAGCTACACCATTTTTTCCCATTCACAGAGTGTTTGGAAAAGACTCTGATGCTGGGAAAGACTGAGGGCAGGAGAAGAAGGTGGTGACAGAGGATGAGATGATTGGATGGCAACATTGATTCAATGAGCATGAGTTTAAGAAAACTCCAGGAGGCAGTGAAGGTCAGGGAAGCTTGGTGTGCTGCAGTTCATCCCGAAGAGTCAGACCCGACCTAGCAACTCAACAACAACAACAAGCAGAGTATGGGCACTCTACCTTCTGGTCAGCATTTGTTATTGTTTGTCTTTTACTCCTAGCCATCCAAGTGTATCATTGCATTTTTGTTTTGCATTTCCTTAGTGAATAATGATATTAAGCATTCTCTCAGATGCCTATTGGCCATCTGTTTTTCCTTGTTGGAGTAATATCTATTCGGTTCTTTGCCTATTTGTTTACTGGGTTCTTTATTTTTTGTTGTGTTCTAAGTTCTTTATACATTCTGAATACAAATCTCTAATTAGGTATATAGCTTGCAAATATTTTCTCTTATTCTATGCAAGGTCTTTTCACTATCTTAATGATGTTCTTGAAAGCATGAAAGTTTCGATTTTGGTGAAGTCCATTTTATCGTTTTCCTGTACCTTGTGACCTTGGTGTTATAACTAATAAACCACTGCCTAAACCAAGATAAGATTTCCTGCAGCTCTTCTTCTAAAAGTTTTAAAGTTTACTTCTTATATTAGTCCGATGATACATTTCTGCTTTATTGACTGTGCCAAAGTCTTTGTGTGGATCACAATAAACTGTGGAAAATTCTGAAAGAGATGGGAATACCAGAATACCTGACCTGCCTCTTGAGAAACCTGTATGCAGGTCAGGAAGCAACAGTTAGAACTGGACATGGAGCAAAGACTGGTTCCAAATAGGAAAAGGAGTACGTCAAGGCTGTATGTTGTCACCCTGCTTATTTAACTTCTATGCAAAGTAAATCATGTTAAATGCTTGGCTGCATGAAGCACAAACCAGAATCAAGATTGCTGGTGAAATATCAATAACCTCAGATATGTAGATGACACCACCCTTTTGGCAGAAAGTGAAGAAGAACTAAAGAGCCTCTTGATGAAAGTGAAAGAGAAGAGTGAAAAAGTTTCCTTAAAACTCAACATTCAGAAAACTAAGATCATGGCATCTGGTCCCATCACTTCATGGGAAATAGATGGGGAAACAGTGGAAGCAGTGGCTGACTTTATTTTGGGAGGCTCCAAAATCACCGCAGATGGTGACTGCAGCCGTGAAATTAAAAGACTCTTACTCCTTTGCCAACAAAGGTCCGTCTAGTCAAGGCTGTGGTTTTTCCAGTGGTCATGTATGGATGTGAGAGTTGGACTGTAAAGAAAGCTGAGTGCCAAAGAATTGATGCTTTTGAACTGCGGTGTTGGAGAAGACTCTTGAGAGTCCCTTGGACTGCAAGGAGATCCAACCAGTCCATCCTAAAGGAGATCAGTCCTGGGTGTTCATTGGAAGGACTGATGCTGAGGCTGAAACTCCAATACTTGGACTGCAAGGAGATCCAACCAGTCAATTCTCAAGGAATTCAGTCCTGAATACTCTCATTGGAAGGACTGTTGCAAAGAGTCACCACCTGACTGAGAGCCACCTGATGCAAAGAGCTGACTCATTGGAAAAGACTCTGATGCTGGGAGGGATTGGGGGTAGGAGGAGAAAAGGTTGGCAGAGGATGAGATGGCTGGATGGCATCACCAAATCAATGGACAGGAGTTTGAGTAAACTCTGGGAGCTGGTGTTGGACAGGGAGGCCTGGTCCATTGTGGTCCATGGGGTCGTGAAGAGTTGGACATGACTGAGAGACTGAACTGAACTGAATGATGACACATTTTAAATTAATTTTTAGATATGATATGAAGAGGCCAGTTATACTTTTTGATATAGACATCCATTGTCACAACTCCATTTATTTTTCCAAAGACCGTTCTTTCCATATTTAATTACTTTGCCACTTTATTGATAATCAAGTGACCATAGATGTATAAATTTACATCTGAACACTTAATGCTCTATCATTTACCTATATATTTCTATCTTTATGCTGAAACCACTCTGTCTTGATTTCTTTATCTTTGTAAAAAGTTTGAAATCAAAACTATTGAGTCTTCCAAATTTTTACTTCTTTTTTAAGATTGATTTTATTACATTGGGTACCTTGTATTTCCATATGAATTTTAGGGCCAGCTTACAAATTTCTTCAAAAATATCAGATGGGTTTTCTATAAAGTTTGAATTGAATCAAACCTTGGGATTTGAATCATAGTTGGATTATGATTTTTATTTCAATCACTTCTACTAATCTTTGTATGTTCATTAGAAAGTTTAATCCAGTTTTATGTTGTTGTTCAGTCACTAAATTGTGTCCAACAATTTGTGACCCCATGGACTGCATCATGCCAGGCTTCCCCATTCTTCAATATCTGTGAGTTTGCACAAATTCATGTCCACTGAGTCAGTGATGCTATCTAAGCATCTCATCCTCTGCTGCCTTGTTCTCTTTTGCCTTCAGTCTTTTCCAGCATCAGGGTTTTTTCCAATGAGTCAACTCTTCACATCAAGTGGCAAAAGTATTGTAGCTTCAGCTTCAGCAACAGTCCTTCCAATGAGAGTATTCAGGACTGAATTCCTTGAGAATTGACTGGTTGGATCTCCTTGCAGTCCAAGGGACTCTCAGGAGTCTTCTCCAGCATCACAATTTGAAAGCATCAATTCTTCAGCACTCAGCCTTCTTTATGGTTCAACTCTCACATCTGTACATGACTACTGGAAAACCAATAGCTTTGACTATATATATGGACCTTTGTCAGCAAAGTGATGTCTCTGCTTTTTAATGTGCTGTCTAGGTTTGTTAGAGCTTTCTTTCCAAGGAGCAAGTGTCTTTTAATTACCATCCACAGAGATTTTGGAGCCCAAAGAAAACAAAATTGTCACTGTTTCTACTTTTGCCCCATCTATTTGCCATGAAGCGATGGGACTGAATGCCATAATCTTAGTTTTTTGAATGTTGAGTTTTAGGGCAGCTTTTTTACTCTTCTCCCTCACCCTCATCAAGAGGCTCTTTGGTTCCTCTTCCTTTTCTGCCCTTTGAGTGGTATCATCTGTATTTCTGGGTTTGTTGATATTTCTCCAGGGAATCTTGATTCCAGCTCTGATTCATCTAGCCCAGCATGTCACATGTGTACTCTGCATAGAAGTTAAATAAGCAGGGTGACAATACACAGCTATGATGTGCTCCTTTCCCAATTTTGAACCTGTCCTTTGTTCCATGTCTAGTTCTAACTGTTGCTTCTTGACTTACATTTCTCAGGAAGCAGGTAAGGTGGTCTGGTACTCCCATCTCTTTTAAGAATTTTCCACAGTTTATTGTGATCCACATAGTTAAAGGCTTTAATGTAGTCAATGGAGCAGAAGAAGTTTTCCTGGAACTCCCTTGCTTTCTCATGATCCAATGAATGTTCCCAGCCCATGTTACAAATATTTCAAAAAAATCTAATTATTTGTGTTGTTTAAAATCCTCAAGTAGTAATTTTTACTTGTTTTACATATAACCCAGATGTACTCTAGATGAAACCCTACTTTAGCTTTATCTCTTTCATAAAAAATGCATACAAAATATCTTCTGATAACAACCACAGGTTGTATCTTTGTTCTGTAGGTTTTTCCTTCTAACATCTATTTTGTATGATGCTCCTTTATTTTATTTTTTTCAGATTTTATTTTATTTTACTTTACAGCACTGTATTGGTTTTGCCATACATCAACATGAATCTGCCATGGGTGTAAACGTGTTCCCCATCCTGAACCCCTCTCCCACCTCCCTCCCCATATCATCTCCCTGGGTCATCCCAGTACACCAGCCTCAAGCATCCTGTATCCTGCATCGAACCTAGACTGGCGATTAGTTTTTTATATGATATTATGCATGTTTCAATGCCATTCTCCCAAATCATCCCACCCTCGCCCTCTCCCACAGAGTCCAAAAGACTGTTTCATACATCTGTGTCTCTTTTGCTTTCTCACATACAGGGTTATCGTTACCATCTTTCTAAATTCCATATATATGCATTAGTATACTGTATTGATGTTTTTCTTTCTGGCTTACTTCACTCTGTATAATCGGCTCCAGTTTCATCCACCTCATTAGAACTGATTCAAACGTATTATTTTTAATGCCTGAGTAATACTCCATTGTGTATATGTACCACAGCTTTCTTATCCATTCATCTGCTGATGGACATCTAGGTTGCTTCCATGTCCTGGCTATTATAAACAGTGCTGCAATGAACATTGGGGTACATGTGTCTCTTTCAATTCTGGTTTCCTTGGTGTGTATGCTCAGCAGTAGGATTGCTGGGTCATAAGGCAATTCTATTTGCAATTTTTTAAGGAATCCCCACACTGTTCTCCATAGTGGCTGTACTAGTTTGCATTCCCACCAACAGTGTAAGAGGGTTCCCTTTTCTCCACACCCTCTCCAGCATTTATTGCTTGTAGACTTTTGGATCACAGCCATTCTGACTGGTGTGAAGTGGTACCTCATTGCGGCTTTGATTTGCATTTCTCTAATAATGAGTGATGTTGAGCATCTTTTCATGTGTTTGTTAGCCATTTGTATGTCTTCTTTGGAGAAATGTCTATTTAGTTCTTTGGTCCATTTTTTGATTGGGTCTTTTATTTTTCTGGAATTGAGCTGCAGGAGTTGCTTGTATATTTTTGAGATTAGTTGTTTGTCAGTTGCTTCATTTGCTATTATTTTCTCCCATTCTGAAGGCTGTCTTTCCACCTTGCTTATAGTTTCCTTTGTTGTACAGAAGCTTTGAATTTTAATTAGATCCCATTTGTTTATTTTTGCTTTTATTTCCAATATTCTGGGAGGTGGGTCATAAAGGATCCTGCTGTGATTTATTTAAAGTTAATGTTTGCCATATTTGTAACTACAAAAAAAAATTCAAATTAATTAGTGTGGGTATGAATTACCTCCAACTTAATGCACACAATCTAAATATATTTTCCAAGAAGCTTGATAAGTATGTAATTCTATATAACCACAAATTATAGCTGTATCATATTTTCATCATTCTGGATAATTTCCATTTGTCCCTCTGAGGTTTGCCATTCTCTCACTCCATAAAGTAACCTCAAATATAGTAACTATGTTTTCTGACACTAAGGATTTATTTAACATTTTTATAAATTCAGGTAAATGAAATCATACATTAAGTATGATATTGTGCTTTACTTTTTGATGAACTTTTTTTCATTTTTATCCACAAATTTTATATCTTCCTCTCTTTCAATCTCCATGTCTGACATAGAATTAAATTATCATCTAAAAGCAAATTTCTATCTAATATACTTGGTTTTCAATGCATTAATTTAGCTAAGCGTACTTCTACTATCCTCTTTTTGAAAGATTCTGGGGAAAATATGTTTTTCTGTCATTCAGTTCAGTTCAGTTCAGTCGCTCAGTCGTGTCCGACTCTTTGCGACCCCATGAATCACAGCACGCCAGGCCTCCCTGTCCATCACCAACTCCCAGAGTTCACTCAGACTCACGTCCATTGAGTCCGTGATGCCATCCAGCCATCTCATCCTCGGTCGTCCCCTTCTCCTCCTGCCCCCAATCTTTCCTAGCATCAGGGTCTTTTCCAATGAGTCAACTCTTCACAGCAGGTAGTCAGAGTGTTGGAGCTTCAGCATGAGTCTTTCTAATGAATATTCAGGGTTGATTTCCTTTAGGACTGACTGCTTTGATCTTCTTGCTGTCCAAGGGATTCTCAAGAGTCTTCTCCAGCACCACAGTTTGAAAGCATCAATTCTTCGGTGCTCAGCCTTCTTCATCACCCAGGTCCGTCTGTACATGACTACTGGAAAAACCATAGCTTTGACTATGTGGACCTTAGTAGGCAAAGTGATATTTCTGCTTTTTAATATGCTAAGTTAGTCATAGCTTTTCTTCCAAGGAGCAAGAGTCTTTTAATTTCATGGCTACAGTCACCAACTTCTGTGATTCTGGAGCCCAAGAAAATAAAATCTGCCACATTTCCACTTTTTCCCCATCTATTTGCCATGAATTGATGGATGCCACAATCTTAGTTTGTTGAATGTTGGTTTGTAAGCCAGGTTTTTCACTCACCCTTTTCACTTTGATCAAGACGTTCTTTAGTTCCTCTTCACTTTCCACCATTAAGGTGGTATCATCTGCATTTCTGAGGCTGTTGATATTTTTCCTGGCAGTCTTGATTCCAGGCTGTAATTCATCCAGCCCAGCATTTTGCATGATGTACTCTGCATAGATGTTAAATAAGCAGGGTGACAATATACAGTTTTGATGTACTCCTTTCCCAATTTTGAATTAGTGTTTTTTTCTCTGTTCTGTTCTAACTGTTGCTTTTTGCCCCACATACAAGTTCTTTTCTCAGGAGGCAGGTAATGTAGTCTGATATCTCCAACTCTTTAAGAATTTTTCACCATTTGTTGTGATCCACACAGTCAAAGGCCTTCGCATAGTCAGTGAAGCAAAAGTACATGGTTTTCTGGAATTTTCTTGCTTTTTCTATGATCCATTGGATGTTGACAATTTGATCTCTGGTTCCTCTGCCTTTTCTAAATCCAACTTGTACAGCTGAAAGTTCTTTGTTCACATACTGTTGAAGCCTAGCTTGAAAGATTTTAAGTATTACTTTGCTAGCATGTGAAATGAGAGCAATTGTACCATAGTTTGAACATTCTTTGGCATTGTCCTTCTTTGGGATTGGAATGAAAACCAACTTTTTTTGGTCCTGTGTCCATGGCTGAGTTTTAATGTCAATTTTTGCATTCACTAGAGTTTGATGATAGATTGAAATTTTAGGAACCATTGAGATATGAGTGAAAATTCTAACTTTTCTTTCTTAGCACTCTAGAAGCCTATCATGTGACGGCTGAAATACTGGAGACAAAGTAATCTCACATTATTAATACCACTTGCTAATGTGTGAGCTGTTGCCTGCACACAAAGTACAAGAGCATCTTATTCCAAGGCACATACCCTTGAAATCCGTAGATGAATGGTACTATTGGATTCCATGTACCTTCATTGCCATGAAAGTTTTTACTCTATTGACTCATAATGAACAAAGCAACATAATCACATCCCAAGAAGAGATGCCTCATCTCATTATTATTATTATTATTTTGCAGACATCTATTTAGCATATTTCAACTGCCTAGCCACTCCTTTTTTCAGAAGAGATAATCTTTGAACTACTTAGGCTTGAAAATTAGAGTTCCATAAAAGCCCCATTTCTTAGTCCTTACAATTATGAGTCCATCAGAATCTTTGGCAACAGAAATCTTTCTTACTATTTTGCAAAAATACTTTGTCTCAGAGTATCAAGGAGGTATTTTCATAAAAAGAAAATTGCACATAAAGGTAAAATCTTTTTCTGCATACCAATTATGAATGAAAATATAAACTAGATTAATCTGTTTGAAAATAAATTTGAGTCAGTTGAATTGTAAAGCAAAAAGCAGTGTTTATAACTGATAATAAATTGACATTGCTCATTGTGTGCATGTGCTGTTTCTTCAGTCTTGTGCAACTCTTTGTGATCCTATGGACTGTAGCCTGCCAGGTTCCTCCATCTATAGGATTCTCCAGGCAAGAATATTGGAGTGGGTTGCCATGCCTTCCTCCAGGGAATCTCCAAATCCAGAGACTGAACCTGCATCTCTTAGTCTCCTGCATTGGCTAGGGTGTGTTTTTTTTTTTTTTAATGACTAGTGCCACCTGGGAAGCCTATTGTACATTATATTCATACTATAAGACTTTGTTAATCTGGATCTTCAGCTCAGTTCAGTCACTCAGTCGTGTCCGACTCTTTGCGACCCCATGAATCACAACACACCAGGCCTCCCTGTCCATCACCAACTCCCAGAGTTCACCTAAACTCATGTACATCAAGTCGGTGATGCCATCCAGCCATCTCATCCTCTGTCGTGTCCTTCTCCTGCCCCCAACCCCTCCCAGCATCAGGGGTTTTTCCAATGAGTCAACTCTTTGCATGAGGTGGCCAAAGTGTAGGAGTTTCAGCCTCAGCATCAGTCCTTCCAATGAAGACCCAGGACTGATCTCCTTTAGGATGCACTTGTTGGACCTCCTTGCAGTCCAAGGGACTCTCAAGAGTCTTCTCCAATAGCACAGTTCAAAAGCATCAATTCTTCAGCCCTCAATAATCTGCAGTATTTCCTCCTTTTTTTTTTATCAGTTCAGTTCAGTTCAGTCGCTCAGTTGTGTCCAACTCTTTGTGACCCCATGAATGGCAGCACGCCAGGCTGTTCATCACCATCTCCCAGAGTTCACTCAGACTCACATCCATCGAGTCCGTGATGCCATCCAGCCATCTCATCCTCGGTCGTCCCCTTCTCCTCCTGCCCCCAATCCCTCCCAGCATCAGAGTCTTTTCCAATGAGTCAACTCTTTGCATGAGGTGGCCAAAGTACTGGACCTTCAGCTTTAGCATCATTCCTTCCAAAGAAATCCCAGGGCTGATCTCCTTCAGAATGGACTGGTTGGATCTCCTTGCAGTCCAAGGGAGTCTCAAGAGTCTTCTCCAACATCACAGTTCAAAAGCATCAATTCTTCAGCGCTCAGCCTTCTTCACAATCCAACTCTCACATCCATACATGACCACAGGAAAAACCATAGCCTTGACTAGCCGGACCTTAGTCGGCAAAGTAATGTCTCTGCTTTGGAATATACTATCTAGGTTGGTCATAACTTTCCTTCCAAGGAGTAAGCGTCTTTTAATTTCATGGCTGCAGTCACCATCTGCAGTGATTTTGGAGCCCAAAAAAATAATTATGCTTTTTTTGACTGTGCCATGCAGCATGAGGGATCTTTCCCCTGTATTGGGAGTATGTATTCTTAACAACTGGACTGCCAGGGAATTCCTGGAAATATTTGCTTCTTAAGAAATATTTATAGACAGAAATTTATTTTATACCATCAAATTAAATATAATGCAAACTTGACATAACAAATTTGCATTTTTAATAGCTTGACAAAAAATCCATTTATTTCTATAAAATTGTAATGCATCTTTTCCTGTTTACTAAGTTTCCTTTTTAAATAGACAGTATAAGTTACTAGAGTTCAAACTTTATTCAAATGTGTGCAAAATATACTTTTTAATATACTTTTTAAAAAAGTATGTTATTTGTCCCAATCTTTCTGTTTTTTAGTTATCTGGGAATGTTTTAACCATTATTAACCCAGAACCACATAGTATTGTGGTAGAAAGAGGACTGTACTTATACATGAAGGATGTTGAATCCGACTCAATGAGTCATATTATGAAATGAGGCAATAAGACTCAGTAGTCTCTAGTGTTCTTGTAAGTAATAAAAAATTACTTATAAAATGAAGCTTATTTTAACTTTATTTAAAAGTACTCATAAAGGTACATTTCAAGCTTATGACTAGGGAAATCCATTTATAAATTATCTTCCACGTTGAAGGTCAGGAACGGTGGTGGTGAGGAGATACCCCTCGTCCAAGGTAAGGAGCAGTGGCTCCGCTTTGCTGGAGCAGCCGTGAAGAGATACCCCATGCCCAAGGTAAGAGAAACCCAAGTAAGATGGTAGATGTTGCAAGAGGGCATCAGAGGGCCGACACACCGAAACCATACTCACAGAAAACTAGTCAATCTAATCACACTAGGACCACAGCCTTGTCTAACTCAATGAAACCAAGCCATGCCTGTGGGGCAACCCAAGACGGGCGGGTCATGGTGGAGAGGTCTGACAGAACGTGGTCCACTGGAGAAGGGAATGGCAAGCCACTTCAGCATTCTTGCCTTGAGAACCCCATGAACAGTATGAAAAGGCAAAATGATAGGATACCAAAAGAGGAAGTCCCCAGGTCATTAGGTGCCCAATATGCTACTGGAGATCAGTGGAGAAATAACTCCAGAAAGAATGAAGGGATGGAGCCAAAGCAAAAACAATTCCCAGTTGTGGATGTGACTGGTGATAAAAGCAAGATCTGATGCTGTAAAGAGCAATATTGCATAGGAACCTGGAATGTCAGGTCCATGAATCAAGGCAATTTGGAAGTATTCAAACAAGAGATGGCAAGAGTGAACGTTGACTTTCTAGGAATCAGCGAACTAAAATGGACTGGAATTGGTGAATTTAACTCAGCTGACCATTATATCTACTACTGTGGGCAGGAATACCTCAGAAGAAATGGAGTAGCCATCATGGTCAACAGAAGAGTCTGAAATGCAGTACTTGGATGCAATCTCAAAAACGACAGAATGATCTCTGTTCATTTCCAAGGCAAATCATTCAATATCACAGTAAACCAAGTCTATGCCCTAACCAGTAATGCTGAAGAAACTGAAGTTGAATAGTTTTATGAAGACCTACAAGATCTTTTAGAACTAACACCCAAAAAAGATGTCCTTTTCATTATAGGGGACTGGAATGCAAAAGTAGGAAGTCAAGAAACACCTGGAGTAACAGGCAAATTTTGCCTTGGAATGTGGAATGAAGCAGGGCAAAGACTAATAGAGTTTTGCCAAGACAATGCACTGGTCATAGCAAACACCCTCTTCCAACAACACAAGAGAAGGCCCTACACATGGACATCACCAGATGGTCAACACCAAAATCAGATTGATTATATTCTTTGCAGCCAAAGATGGAGAAGCTCTATACAGTCAACAAAAACAAGACCGGGAGCTGACTGTGGCTCGGATCATGAACTCCTTATTGCCAAATTCAGACTCAAATTGAAGAAAGTAGGGAAAACCGCTAGAGCATTCAGGTATGACCTAAATCAAATCCCTTATGATTATACAGTGGAAGTGAGAAATAGATTTAAGGGCCTAGATCTGATAGAGTGCCTGATGAACTATGGAATGAGGTTCATGATATTGTACAGGAGACAGGGATCAAGACCATCCCCATGGAAAAGAAATGCAAAAAAAAGCAAAATGGCTGTCTGGGGAGGCCTTACAAATAGCTGTGAAAAGAAGAGAGGTGAAAAGCAAAGGAGAAAAGGAAACATATAGGCATCTGAATGCTGAGTTCCAAAGAATAGCAAGAAGAGATAAGAAAGCCTTCTTCAGCGATCAATGCAAATAATAGAGGAAAACAACAGAATGGGAAAGACTAGAGATCTCTTTAAGAAAATTAGAGATACCAAGGGAACATTTCATGCAAATATGGGCTCGATAAAGGACAGAAATGGTATGGACCTAACAGAAGCAGAAGATATTAAGAAGAGGTGGCAAGAATACACGGAAGAACTGTACAAAAAAGATCTTCACGACCCAGATAATCATGATGATGTGATCACTAATCTAGAGCCAGACAATTTGGAATGTGAAGTCAAGTGGACCTTAGAAAGCATCACTACAAACAAAGCTAGTGGAGATGATGGAATTCCAGTTGAGCTGTTTCAAATCCTGAAAGATAATGCTGTGAAAGTGCTGCACTCAATATGCCAGCAAATTTGGAAAACTCAGCAGTGGCCACAGGACTGGAAAAGGTTAGTTTTCATTCCAATTCCAAAGAAGGCAATGCCAAAGAATGCTCAAACTACCGCACAATTGCACTCATCTCACATGCTAGTAAAGTAATGCTCAAAATTCTCCAAGCCAGACTTCAGCAATATGTGAACCATGAACTCCCTGATGTTCAAGCTGGTTTTAGAAAAGGCAGAGGAGCCAGAGATCAAATTGCCAACATCTGCTGGATCATGGAAAAAGCAAGAGAGTTCCAGAAAAACATCTATTTCTGCTTTATGGACTATGCCAAAGCCTTTGACTGTGTGAATCACAAGAAACTGTGGAAAATTCTGAAAGAGATGGGAATACCAGACCACCTGACCTGCCTCTTGAGATACCTATGTGCAGGTAAGGAAGCAACAGTTAGAACTGGACATGGAATAACAGACTGGTTCCAAATAGGAAAAGGAGCACGTCAAGGCTGTATATTGTCACCCTGCTTATTTAACTTCTATGCAGAGTACATCATGAGAAACGCTGGACTGGAAGAAACACAAGCTGGAATCAAGATTGCCAGGAGAAATATCAATCACCTCAGATATGCAGAAAGTGAAGAGAAACTAAAAAGGCTCTTGATGAAAGTGAAAGAGGAGAGTGAAAAGGTTGGCTTAAAGCTCAACATTCAGAAAACGAAGATCATGGCATCTGGTCCCATCACCTCATGGGAATTATATGGGGAAACAGTGGAAATAATGTCAGAATTTATTTTGGGGGGCTCCAAAATCAGTGCAGATGGTGACTGCAGCCATGAAATTAAAAGATGCTTACTCCTTGGAAGAAAAATTATGACCAACCTAGATAGTATATTCCAAAGCAGAGACATTACTTTGCCGACTAAGGTCCGTCTAGCCAAGGCTATGGTTTTTCCTGTGGTCATGTATGGATGTGAGAGTTGGACTGTGAAGAAGGCTGAGTGCCGAAGAATTGATGGTTTTGAACTGTGGTATTGGAGAAGACTCTTGAGAGTCCCTTGGACTGCAAGGAGATCCAACCAGTCCATTCTGAAGGAGATCAGCCCTGGGATTTCTTTGGAAGGAATGATGCTAAAGCTGAAACTCCAGTACTTTGGCCACCTCATGCAAAGAGTTGACTCATTGGAAAAGACTCTGATGCTGGGAGGGATTGGGGGCAGGAGGAGAAGGGGACGACCGAGGATGAGATGGCTGGATGGACGTGAGTCTGAGTGAACTCCAGGAGTTAGTGATGGACAGGGAGGCCTAGCGTGCTGCGATTCATGGGGTCGCAAAGAGTCGGACTCTACTGAGAGACTGAACCGAACTGAACTCGTTATAATCAGATAAGCTCACTTTTTCAAAATTTACTGATTGACCCCATTGACAAGACAAAAATGAAAATAGAATTAAAGATTTAATAAAACATTAGATTTTAAAAGATTATGCAATATTTTACATTGCCCAGGAAAATGATATAAATAGACATAATGATAGGTTCAAAACAATGAGGTCAATTTTTATGACAATACTATGCAGAGCAAATTTGTATATTATTTGAACCTCAAAACAACCTTATGAAATTTTCCATATATTTATTAATATCACCATTTCATATATAAAGAACCTAAGGTACACAGAGTTTCTAGTTTGTGAAAATCATTTGGTTATTATAATTTAAAGATGGACAGTAGTCCATTTCTGTCTGAAAATAGTTGAGATTCAATGGATAATTGCCATTTTGTTTTTTTGGGAGAAGAAAATAATCAAGTTACTATTTTTAATTTGATATGCTATTAACATAAATCTTACAATTTCTCATTTTCTTTTAGCCCACTCTTCCATTTTATGATATGAAGAACATGAAGGTTCCAACTGCAATGTGGAGTGGTGGACGGGACAATTTGGCCAATCCAATAGATGGTTAGAATTTGGAACCAAATATCTCCAAATTCATTTACCATAAGAAGATCCCTACTATAATCATTTTGATTTAGTAGCCAGATTAGATGCTTATTATCAACTTTATACTGAAATCATTATGACAATGAATGAAATTTAATGACGTTGAAATTTTCTTCCCTTTTACACATATTTTCCATTTTTCCTAAAGCTTCCTTGCTTTTTCATATGCAAAGGATTTTTTGCTAGTCTCTTTTGTTTGCTTTTTAAAATGATCTTTATAATTTTTAAGTCAGAATCAGCTTGATAAACCTTTTGTACTTGTATGAAGTATGAATACTATTAAAATATTTTATTCATCTGTGAATGTGTTCCAAGCCATGGTGATTTTGATATTTTAGACAAGAAGAGAGCTCTTTGAAGCACAAATATGCATCTTCAGTTCAGTTCAGTTCAGTCGCTCAGTCGTGTCCAAGTCTTTGAGACCCCATGAATCGCAGCACGCCAGGCCTCCCTGTCCATCACCAACTCCCAGAGTTCACTCAGACTCACATCCATCGAGGCGGTGATGCCATCCAGCCATCTCATCCTGGGTTGTCCCCTTCTCCTCCTGCCCGCAATCCCTCCCAGCATCAGAGTCTTTTCCAATGAGTCAACTCTTCGCATGAGGTGACCAAAGTACTGGACCTTCAGCTTTAGCATCATTCCTTCCAAAGAAACCCCAGGGCTGATCTCCCTCAGAATGGACTGGTTGAATCTCCTTGCGGTCCAAGGGACTCTCAAGAGTCTTCTCCAACTCACAGTTCAAAAGCATTAATTCTTCGGCACTCAGCCTTCTTCACAGTCCAACTCTCACATCCATACATGACTACTGGAAAAACCATAGCCTTATCTTACTAGCAATTTTAAAAGTCTTGAAATATTCATGCAGGAAGAAACTAAATTGTATGAATCTCTTTTTGGTTTGGTTGAAAAAGAGAACATGGTTTCTGGAAAAGGGATCCTAAAGATGCCTTTCATATGTTTTGGCCAAGAAACCAAATGGGAACTTTTGTAGTTAGTCCTCTTGGATGTAATTCCACGAAACCAAGTCTTATCCTGTCACACCAGCTATATGAACCAGGAACTATTTCAAAGAAACTGAATATATTAGTATTCTCTAGTATGGAAAGAGGAAATTTTTTAAGCGTCATTTTTTATTGTGGATAATGCTTGCCCTAGGACAGTAGTTTCAGAGAAAAGTTTGCTAACTGGTAATTAATATAAAGTGTCAAAAGCCCAAAAGATGTTTTATTTACTCCTGTTTCCATTCTTTTTCAGTCATAAATTGATGTAAAAGAATCTAAGACATTAACATATGATGCAGTAGGATTTAGTCATTCCAGATGTATTGATAGCCCAAGATTAACATGACTTACCAAAATACTTCGGCCTCTTTTGTGTATTTGTCAGAGAGCTGTCCAGTAAATTAGATGTCTAACAGCCTCATGTAGTTATTTAACTTTAAATCAAAATTTATTAAATTATATTAAAATTTCAGTTTCTCAGTCTCACTAGCTGCATTTCAAGTCCTCAATACTTATATGTGGCTACTGGATACCCTATTGGAAAGCATGGATAGACAACACTTAATTATTACATAAAGTTCTGTTGAAAAGTCATAGAAAAGGAAGAGAGCAAAACATGGGGATTGCAAACAGTAAAGTCATCAAGGTTTAGAACAGTCCACAAAATATCCCACAAAAGAAGCAGAAAAAAAAAATAGATGGTTTATAATATCAGTTACAAAGGACTGGAAAACACTGCCACAAACATTCAAGTTGTTGGGCATTGCCACTGACTCAGGTATCAAAAGCCTTTCCAAAATCATAGATAGAGTCTTAATTTTTATTGATTCTCACAGGAAATATGCAGATACCCTCAAAGGACTACACTGTGTGATGCAACGCAATACTAACTGTAAAAGTATCTATCCTACATTACATACTCAATACATAGTAGAATTGTGAACATATCCTGAAGGTACTACCATAATTTAGGGCTTCTTCTTCTCAACAGATATACTCAGGTTTTCACAGGACTGGTGACATAATTCAAGGACATCATGAATTTTGAGCCCATGAATTTTGATAACGCAAGGCCCCTTTTTCTAAAATTACTAAGTATTTTGATATGATAATAGTAAAGTATTAGATCAAAGATGGGCTTTTTCACCATGGAGCCCTGTGTCATTGTACACCTCCTTGATGTCAACAGTGGGTCTTAAATTACTTAAATGAAAGACTAGCCCATTTTGTTACCTTCTGTAACTCCTCTTCTGCTTTAGTTTTTGTCATTTCCTTTAATGTTGAATTTAACTCAATAGGTTATATTCAATTTCTATATTTACCAACCACCTACATTTAAAAAAAAAACAACTTTATTTTTAATGTGGACCATCTTTAATGCTTCATTAAATTTGTTACAATACTGCTTCTGGGTTTCTTTTTTTTTTTATGCTTTGGTTTCTTGACTGCAAGTAGTGTGGGATCTTGGCTACCCCACCAAGGTTCAAACTTGCACACCCTGAATTGGAAGGTGAAGTCTTAAGCAGTTAACTAGGGAAGTCCCCAACCAACTGTCTTTTAATTGAAGTGGTTCCTGTATCATATTACTAAACCTGCTCAGCAAGTTAATCAACAAACTCTCAGTTCTCATCTCTTGCATTTATGGCTATTTGTTATCATTTCCTTTCTACCTCTGCTGCCCTATAAGCCAGGTTACACTCTCCTATTCTGGTTCTTTTGTCCTCTATCTACTCTCGTGTATTCTAATTGCTCATCTCGCTATACTGAGTCCTTGACACTTCCCCACTGTGCTTTGTGTCTAGGTGATTTCATCCTTTGTTCTGATCTTGATGAACTTTCTATATAGATAATTTTTAATCTCTTGCAATTCTGAACCCTGAGGCTGTCTTACTGTGTAACCTAGTCCACTGATATCTACTCAATAAATATTTGTATATTATTTATCCTTCACTGAATCCATACCTGAAGTATCCACAATATTTTGTAGATTAAATATGGGTTTGCACTCAGTAAATGGCCACAGAAGTATTCCAGAATTGACATTTATTCATGAAAAATCCATTTAGGAATTATATTCTACACTATAAATTGGCCTTTCACACATTCTTCAAACACAGCTGAGGTCCCAGATCTGAAAGAAATGTAAAATGAGAAAGCTCTTTCAAATTTTAAAACTTTTAGAAGCCAAGGGTTTTCAATTAAATGTCACAATCATTCCTCTTTAGAAACACTGCTCTAAAAAATTCCTTCAAACATATTTTGTTATACATTTAAGAATTGAATAAATAGAGGAGTATTCTAATAGTTCAGATAATTTTCTCTGATCTATTAAGCATAATATGGCATCCTAAAGATCTATCACTATCTTTGATTTGTTTACATATAATCAGTCTATATAATTTTTTAAAAATCCCTACAGACACTTTCCTGATTTAAATCATGAAGTTTCTTAATGTAAAACTTAGATCCTGATTTAAATCTTATATTTAAGATTTACTTATGTAAATTTCACATGCAATTATTTAACTTAGTTTACATATACATATTTCACGTGTTATTATGTGATATACATATGTAAATTTTTAGTGTTTACTTATTAAATCTTAACTATGTTAATTAAATAAAATATAAATTAGAGATTTATATTTAAATCTTAAACAAAGCCATCAGTCATAGCTAAAGGTTGTTACAAGTCTCAGTCATGTGGGTGAATATGATCTGAACAATGATTACAATGGTAACTGTTGTTTAGTCACTAAGTCATGTCTGCTTTTTGTGACCCTCATGGACTGTAGCTTGCCAGGCTCCTCTGTCCTGCTCTATCTCCCAGAATTTGCTCAAATTCATGCCCATTGAGCCAATGATGAGATCTAATTATCTGTCCTCTGTTGCCTCCTTCACCTTTTGCCTTCAGTTTTGGCCTGCATCAGGGTTTTTTCCAGTGGATCATCTCTTCAGGTCAGGTGTCCAAAGTATTGGAGCTTCAGCTTTAGCATCAGCCCTTCCAATGAATATTCAGGGTTGATTTCCTTTAGGATTGGTTGGTTTGATCTCCTTGCAGTCCAAGGGACCCTCAAGAGTCTTCTTCAGCATCACAATTTGAAGCATCAATTCTTCAGAATTCTGTCTTATTTATGGACAAACTCTCACATCTGTGCATGACTACTGGAAAAAACATAGCTTTGACCTTTATTGGCAAAGTGATATCTCTGCTTTTTAATAAGCTGTCTAGATTCGTCACAGCTTACCTTCCAAGGAGCAAGCATCTTTTAGTTTCATAGCCGCAGTCACTGTCCACAGTGGTTTTGGAAACCAAGAAAATAAAATCTGTCACTGCTTCCACTTTTCCCTGTTCTATTTGCCATGACGTGATGGGACAAGATGGCTTGATCTTAGTTTTTCTCATGTTGAGTTCAGGTCAGCTTTTTCACTTTCCGTTCTTACCCTCATCAAGAGACTCTTTAGTTACTCTTACCTTTCTGCCATTAGAATGGTATCATCTGCCTATCTGAGGTTGTTGATATTTTTCCTGGCAACCTTGATTCCAGCTTGTGATTCAGCCAGCTCAGCTGGATGATGTACTCTGCATATAAGTTAAATAAACAGGGTGACACCTGCTAGATTTAAAGTGGATAACCAATAAGGACCTGCTACATAGCACATGGAACTCTGTTCAATGTTACGTGGCAACCTGGATGGGAGGGGTGTTTGGGAGAATGGATACATGTATATGCATGGCTGAGCCCCTTTGATGTTCACCTGAAACTATCACAACATTGTTAATTGGCTATATCCCAATACAAAATAAAAAGTTCAAATAATAAATAAGCAGGATGACAATATACAGCCTTGTCATACTTCTTTTCCAATTTTGAACCAGTCGTCCTAACTGTTTTTTTTTTGGCCAACATACAGGTTTCTCAGGGGACAGGTAAGGTGGTCTGATATTCCCATCTCTTTAAGAATTTTCCACACTTTGTTGTGATTTCTACAGTCAAAGGCTTTAATGTAGTCAATGGAGCAGAAGTTTTTTCTAGAACTCCCATGTTTTCACCATGATCCAACAAATGCTGGCAATTTGATCTCTGGTTCCTCTGCCTGTCCTTCCAAGGATGAAACTGAAGCTCCTTCCACTAATGCATGACTTAACTCCTGATGCTGTGCTATTTCCCTGCAGACCACTATACTCCCTTGACAGTGGGCCCTTTACTATAGCATACTGCCATAATTTCAGGGCTGCATTTAACTTGTCTCTTAGATTTTATAGATATTTTAGTTTTTTTGAAACTGTTAATATACAAAGAAAACATAGTTTTAGTTACTATAACTAATAGGAAGATCTCCTTATGAACCTTGTGAGTCTCAACCTGCTAGACAGAAGTACACTTTAAAACAATCTGGAGCTCCTGATCTCATAATTAGTACAGTATTTTAGGTAACTTAGTTTATGGGACAAAAATTCATCCTTTCAGATATCCTCCCATTTCCATGTTGTCTAAAGCTGGCCTTTGACTGAAGTAGGGGCATTTGATATTTTCTTGTGGTAACTAAGTGGGTCATGACTTTCATTCACTGACCTTCATCTGTACTCTGAACTGAAGATCTCTGAAATGCAATTTGTCCTATCCCAGTGCATTCAGCTGTTCCATGTGGAGAAGGCACAAAGCAAACAAAGTCATGTGTTTATTCATTATAATTTCTATATTGTAGGATTTCTGTAAGACTATATCAATACAATGTAGTTAGTGATACCATAATTAGAGATCAATGTTGATTTTACATTATCAAATATAACAAGAGTCCATATTGATAAATATAAATATCAATTTATATCCGATGAAACATGAGATGCTATATGGAATTTATGTGTTCTTTTTTTTCCCCTTGGGACCATGAAATTCCATTAAATTCCATTAAAGGAATGAGATTCCTTATGTTAAGAACTGAAAAAAACTTTGGAGAACTCTCTAGCAGTCCAGTGGTTAAGATTCCGTGCTTCCACTGCCAGGAGCAAAGGTTCAGTCTCTGGTCTGGGAATGCACATGTCCTCTTTACAGTTAAAAATAAAATCCCAATGGGATTATGTAGTTTCACCCCTGCCAACAAAGAATATATGTCAAAATACATCAGATATGCCAAAATGTTACACAAACTGACATTATCCTCTATTACATTGTCATCAACTACTTTTAGCTAAAGCTGTTGAAAATATTTCCTTTTACTTTTCTTGACCCTGCCCCACAGGTACTTGGAAAACTTTCTTTCAACCTTTTGTATTTCTGAATCACCTTCTATTTTACTTTCCCCTACCTCTTGTTCCCTCTTTCAACAGCTCCAGAATTCACTTCATGCATTATGCATCTCCATGAATGGCAGCACTGGCAGGAACTCTCATTAGCTATTTACTAGTTGTTTGAACAGTTGTAAAAGCCTTCCAGACATTTCCATGCATTCATGAATATCCTAACCTTTAGCTCCTAAAGACATTGTTGTCCAAACTACACAGTACAAAGACTCTTCATATTACTGGTAATCTATTTGTTAATTTTGTATGGTAATAGCTTCTTTAGAAAAATTGCATGTGATCCCATTGAGATACAGGGAGGTTTTTCCCACATACTACAGTTTTGTTTTGTTTTTTTCCTAGCTGGCGTTTTCAGGTAATTTGAAAATCCTGTCTATTGAACTGAAGTATTGAAGTGATTTTTAGTGTACTTGTTTTCTGATACTAGTCAGACTAGATATTAATTGAAACTATGCTGTTAGTTTTACTATCTTTATTCATTTATTTCATCCTACAAGTAAACACGAAGTTTCTGCATCAGCAAGACTATTGTAGTGATAAACACATCAGTTCCTCATGCCTTAATCTGTTCCCCTTCTGAAACTGCAGGATGACTAAGCCTGAGGCACGAAGGATTTCTCTTGTGCCATAGGAGAAGAACCCTAGACTTATGAATCCTGCAGTTTAAATAGGGATAGGAGAGCTGTTTGTTTGTCACCTCACTTTCTGGGAGAGAAAAAGAAAACTGCTCCACTAGAATGTAAATGGCTAGCTCCATGACTCAGAGTTTCATCCCTCTATGAATGTGAACAACCTCTCTGGAAGAGAAAGTGGGCAGTCTCTATCACAGAATGAAAGAAATCGATTCCAAGGAAATAAGATTTATTACTCTTTGAACGGGAGAAAATCACTCTAGGTCTAATAGTTTTTAACTTTCAAGGATTGTCCTTTAATTCAAGTTGAACACTTATTTGCTCAGAAAGCCCTGACTAAGTAGAAACATGAAAATATTCACTTCTGCACAGAACCTTGGGAACACTGAGCACACCTGAGTACAGGGTCAGACAGCTATAGATACATTAGGTCAGAGATGAGTTAATGACAATCTTTAGATACTACTTTTAAACCTGAGAAGCAGCTTAATCTTCATCTACTGAGCACTATCAAGCCACAAAACTGGTAGTGCAAGTTGCCCAAGTCTAGCATTTTGTAGAAAGACACATGTCATGCCTCACCTTTCTGCTAAGTATCCTTTCTATAAACCAGAATATGGATAAATGAAAGAATGATATGTTAACCTTTCTCCCAAAATAACAGTTTTCTTTCATTGTTTAGTCCTTGACAAGATCTTAAATTATTAATCACCATTATAATATGTTTATAAATCACACAATTCAAATTATAATGTCTTTAGAGTTCATGGATATATTGATATCCATAGACCAGTAAAGTATTTTCTCTGTAGGCTTATCCTTTTAAAAAATGAATGAATAGGTTCAATGAATTTCATGGTCATGAAGAATGTGGTCTCTTTATATTGGGAGTTTATATGAAAATATGGCATATGTAAATTAGGTCTAGAAAGATCACCATAATAGATATTTGGGAGTTGTGCTGAAATAAACTTCAGAGGATGGTTTAAACCATAATCTTCAAGACCAAGTAAGTGATGCCTCTCTTAGGACCGATTAAGTCAGATGGTATGAGTAGGTGTTAATTTAGGAAAAACAAGATCAAGACCAGGAATTCCAAAGAAAGGTGAAACTAAGATTCAGGTTTCATAACACCCACCCTATCTGCTTGAATTACACCTTTGGAATAAGTGTGAAGATCATTCTGTAAGAAGGACTCCTCTCTTATTCTGTTTACCTTGAAATGTAATTGGCATACATTAATTTATATGTATTTGAAAGGTACAACTTTATGAGTTTTACTACAAGTGTACATGCAGAAAACTAACATCCTAATCAAGATACCAAACACTGTCATCACCCCAAAAAGTTCCCTCATGTTTCTTGTTAATTTATCCCTTCATAGTTTTCCATAGCCAAACATTGATCTAATTTTAGTCATCAAAAATCAGTTTTCACTTTCTACAATTTTATATGTCAAGTAATACAGTAGATATTATTTTTTGTCTTTTTAAAAATAATATTTGTCATTTATTCAGATTATATTCAGAAGTGCAAAGAAAACAGAGTTTCTTTATTTTCCATTAAAAAATGTAGTCTTCATCTAACCTCCCTACCCCAGGTATCTGGGCAAAGGAAGGTGGTGGAGGCCAGTACAGAATAATAAATTTATTCCAATATGGTAACATTTCTCCATTATAGTAGATTGCATGTATTTTAAATTTACACATTTTCTGTTAGCATGTTCAGTTCCCTCAGCTATACCTTTTCCCCTGCTCTTCTGCAAATTTGAGTGCTTCTACCCAAGCCAACCTGGAGTGATAGTGGAAAGTCATGAAGCTTAAGCTTCAAGACCCTCATTTGCATAAGTCCACTTCAGAGGTCTCTGATTTACTCACAAGGTGATGTATTTTTATGAAATTTGCAGAATCCATGTGTATTAACCACAACTGATGAAGACAATTGGATGTTTCCAGTTTTATTTCTTCTCTGTCGTTGTTCTCCTTCTGTTAGCGAATGTTGGCATGGCCATGGGAAGTTTTGGAATTTGACTATGGACACTTAACTGAAAACTTACATAGTCTAAATATACAATAATGTATTTTTGTAGTTTGCAGTATTTATGTGTAAGTAAATTATGTATAAAAGTCTTTAAAAACTTCTAGGAATAGTGTAGTCAGTGTAGAGAGTGCTTTAGTATTTAAGGATATTTGAAATGTCCTGAAATTTTAAAACACACATATGACAGAACCTTGACAGAGGGCTTTCCAGATATGACAGCAATGGTTAAAAAAAAAAAAAAAAAACAACCTTATAGCATTGCTAATTATAAAGTTGCGAAGTCAAAAGGAACTTTCCTTAAGCTGATGTTACTCTTTAAGAAATTAATTTTAAATAGATAATTTTTGAGGTATAATTGTTATATAACATTGCAGTATCTTCAGATCTACAACATAGTAATTTGATTTTTGTATATCCTGCAAAATGATTACCACAATAAATCTAGTTAGCATCTATCATCACACATAGTTTCATATTTCTTTTCTTTTGATGAAAATATTTTAGATCTACTCTCTTAGCAACTTTCAAATATATAGTATATTAACTAGTGGTCTTTTTAAAATACACTTCATGCGGTTCTCAAGGCAAGTTTGCCATTCCCTCCTGCAGTGGATTGGCTTAGGATGGAGAAAGCAGTATGATAGAGCTCAGAGCTGTCTGTTCACTTGTTTATTTAACTTATACACTGAGGACATCATGAGAAATACAGGGCTGGATGAATTACAAGCTGGAATCAAGATAGGTGGGAGAAACATCAACAACCTCAGTATGTGGGTGATACTACCCTATTGGCAGAAAACTAAGAGGAACTAAAGAACCTCTTGATGAGAGTGAAGGAGGAGAGTGAAAAAGTAGACTTAAAACTAAATATTAAAAATATGAGATCATGGCATCCTGCCCCATTTCTTCATGGCAAATAGAAGGGGAAAATGTGGAAGTAGTGACAGATTTCCTCTTCTTGGGCTCTAAAATCACTGTGGATGGTGACAGCAGCCATGAAATCAGAAGACTATTGCTTCTTGGCAGGAAAGTTATGATAAACCTAGACAGTGTGTTGAAAAGCAGAGACATCACACTGCTGACAAAGGTCTGTATACTCAAAGCTATTATCTTCCCAGTGGTTGTGAATGGTTGTGAAAGCTGGACCATAAAGAAGGTAGAGCACCAAAGAATTTATGCCTTCACACTGTAGTGCTGGAAGAGACTCCTGAGAGTCCCTTGGAGAGCAAGGAGATCAAACCAGTCAATCTTAAAGGAAATCAACCCTGAATACTCATTAGAAGGACTGATGCTGAACCTGAAACTCCAGTATTTGGTCACCTGATGCCAACACCTGACTCATTGGAAAATTCCCTGATGCTGGGAAAGATTGAGGGTAGAAGGGAAAGAGGGCATCAGAGGATGAAATGGCTGGATGACATCACCAATGCAATGGACATAAACTTAGGCAAACTTTGGGAGATGGTGAGGAACAAGGAGGCCTGGGGTGCTGCAGCCTATGGGGTCACAAAGAGTCAGACATGACTGGGTGACTGAACAACAGCAGCTAGTGGATATAGTGGTCCAGTCCCATTCTTTTGCATGTGACTGTCCAGTTTTTCCAGCTCCATTTATTGAAGAGAGTCTCTTTTTTTCCACTTACATTGTTGGCTCTCTTGAGATGAATTTACTAACCATACATATGCATATCTGTTTCTGGGTTCTCAATTCTCTTCCATTGATCTATGTGTTTGTTCTTATGTAAATATCATACTGTTTTGGCTACTATAGCTTTGAAATATAGTTTGAAATCAGAAACTGAGATGCTTTGTTCTTCTTTCTCAAGATTGCTGTGGCTCTTTGTGGTCTTTTATGTTTTCATACAAATTTTAGGATGTGTGCTCTATTTCTGTAAAAAAAAAAAAAGATAGCTATTGAAATTTTGATAGGACTTGCATTGGACCTATGGATTACTTTAGGTAAGATGAAAAGTTTATATTAGTTCTTTCTGTCATGAGTGCAGAACACCTCTACATTTACTTGTGTCTTCTTCAATATCTTTCATTAATGTCTTACAGTTTTCAGTGTATAAATATTTCACCTCATTATTGTTGTTCAGTTGCTAAGTTGTGTCCAACTCTTTGTGACCCCATGAACTATTGCCCACCAGGCTCCTCTGTCCTTGTGGTTCTCCAGGCAAGAAGGCAGAGGTGGGTTGCCACTTGCCTCTCCTTGTCTACATTTATTTCAGGTATTTTCTCCTTTTAGGTGCAATTGTAAGAGGGATTGGTTTTTTCATCTGTATTTCTCATAGCTCATTTTTAGTGACTAGAAATGCAATAGACGTCTGTATGTTGACTTTTTATCCTGAAACTCTACAGAATTTGTTTATTTTAATTTTCCTTGATGGAGTCCGTAGGATTTTCCATATTTAGTATGTCATTTGCCAATAGTGAAAATTTTACTTTTTCCTTTATGATTTGGATCTCTCTTTCTTTTTTTCATTCCACAGAATGACTTGAGACTCATCCATGATTGCTCACTTTCATTACTGAGTAGAATTCTATTGAATGGATAGAGAAAGAATTTGTTTATGACACTGTCTTGGTGAGAGTACCTTTATGATAACTTAAGTCAAATCAGGAAGAAATACCCCAACATTGGTTTTTCAATTGTATTTTCTTTTAATATTCTAGATTCTTTGCTTTTTATATTAATTTTAGTGTCGGCTTGTTAACTTTTACTAAAAGTTTGATAAAATTTTTTACTGGAATCTATTGAATATATAGAAAAAATTGAGATAGTTGACATCTTAATAATGCTGAGATAATATCACCATCAAGGAAATATTAAATGTTCCTCTTTTTTGTTCCCCTGTTTAACAACTAAAAATCAATATCAATCATAAACAAGAAAATCTCTTTGGGAGTTGTAGAATCCAGCACATCATTCCAAGAGACCCAAGAAAAATCTAAGCCACCTCTGTGTGGGCTGTGGAATCAGCAGAAGCCTTTGAAACTGTTGCTGTTGTTCAGTCACTAACACAACGATTCACAGCTGCAATTGAGAAAACCTGCGGGATGCTGATGTGGATCGGCACCTAGCGATGAGAAGAACTTTGCAGAAGTCCAGCCATCTGGAAGGGATTTTAGCACATCACTGGGGGAAAAAAATTACAAGTTTTAAAGCCCTGGGGAAGATCCTGGTGTACTACTGCTGGGCCAGTACTGGACTGTTCACATACAATTTTTTTAAGATGGTAGTGAAGTGAAAGTCGCTCAGTTGTGTCCGACTCTTTGCCACTCCACTAACTAGAGAGTCCATGGAATTCTCCAGGCAAGAATACTGGAGTGGGTAGCCTTTCCCTTCTCCAGGGAATCTTCCAAGCCCAGGGATTAAACCCAGGTCTCCTGCATTGCAGGTGGATTCTTTACCTAATGAGCACAAGGGAAGCCCTTAAGATGGTAGTACAGTTCAGTTCAGTCACTCAGTCGTGTCCAACTCTTTGTGATCCTATGAATCGCAGCACGCCAGGCCTCCCTGTCCATTACCAAGTCCCGGACTTCACACAAACTCATGTCCATGGAGTCAGTGATGCCATCCAGCCATCTCATCCTCTGTCGTCCCTTCTCCTCATTTCCCCAATCCCTCCCAGCATCAGAGTCTTTACCAATGAGCTAACTCTTCGCATCAGGTGGCCAAAGTATTGGAGTTTCAGCTTTAGCATCAGTCCTTCCAAAGAACACCCAGGACTGATATCCTTTAGAATGGACTGGTTGGATCTCCTTGCAGTCCAAGGGACTCTCAAGAGTCTTCTCCAACACCACAGTTCAAAAGCAGCAGTTCTTCGGCACTCAGCTTTCTTCACAGTCCAACTCTCACATCCATACATGACTACTGGAAAAACCATAGCCTTGACTAGACAGACCTTTGTTGGCAACATAATATCTCTGCTTTTGAATATGCTGTCTAGGTTGGTCATAACTTTCCTTCCAAGGAGTAAGTGTCTTTTAATTTCATGGCTGCAGTCACCATCTGCAGCGATTTTGGAGCCCCCCAAAATAAAGTCTGACATTCTTTCAACGGTTTCCCCATCTATTTGCCATGAAGTGATGGGACCAGATGCCATGATCTTCGTTTTCTGAATATTAAGCTTTAAGCCAACTTTTTCACTCTCCTCTTTCACCTTCATCAAAAGACTTTTTAGTTCCTCTTCACTTTCTGCCATAAGAGTGGTGTCATCTGCATATCTGAGGTTATTGATATTTCTTCCGACAATCTTGATTCCAGCTTGTGCTTCTTCCAGCCCAGCATTTCTCATGATGTACTCTGCATAGAAGTTAAATAAGCAGGGTGACAATATACAGCCTTGACATACTCCTTTTCCTATTTGGAACCAGTCTGTTGTTCCATGTCCAGTTCGAACTGTTGCTTCCTGACCTCCATACAAGTTTCTCAAGAGGCAGGTCAACTGGTCTGATATTCCCATCTCCTGAATAATTTTCCACAGTTTCTTGTGATCCACACAGTCAAAGACTTTGGCATAGTCAATAAAGCAGAAAGAGCTGTTTCTCTGGAACTCTCTTGCTTTTTCAGTGATCCAGCAGATGTTGGCAATTTGATCTCTGGTTCTTCCGCCTTTTCTAAAACCAGCTTGAACATCTGGAAGTTCACAGTTCACGTAATGCTGAAGCCTGGCTTGGAAAATTTTGAGCATTACCTTACTAGTGTGTGAGATGAGTGCAATTGTGTGGCAGTTTGAGCATTCTTTGGCATTGCTTTTCTTTGGGATTGGAATGAAAACTGCCCTTTTCCAGTCCTGTGGCCACTGCTGTTTTCCAAATTTCTTGGCATATTGAGTGCAGCACTTTCACAGCATCATCTTTCAGGATTTGAAATAGCTCCACTGGAATTCCATCACCTCCACTAGCTTGGTTCGTAGTGATGCTTTCTAAGGCCCACATGACCTCACATTCCAGGATGTCTGGCTCTAAGTGAGTGATCACACCATCGTGATTATCTTGGTTGTGAAGATCTTTTTTGTACAGTTCTTCTCATATTAAATGTTCAAAACACAATAAAATACCATCTCAGTACATAAATAGATATAATTTCATTTTGTTCACATGTGCAATATTTGGCATTATTTCTTAATCTAGGCAAAAGCAACTATGAAAAGCTTGTGATAATAATTATTTTGCTTTCAAATTTTGAAAATTATTCCAGTGGGACATATTGACTTGTTTTAATATATATGTGATTCTTTATGAGTTAAAGTGTTCCTACCCAAGCGTGGGAGAAGACTTGATAATTCCTAGGATTAAGAAAACCCAAAGAACAAGGAAGCAGGAGGCAGAATTTCAGCAGGTGATAAATCAAGAAGAATGAATCTCTAAGGATGTTTTCGAACTACATCCTTTTGCGGGTTTACCGCTTATGTAATATTTGACTTGCTGTTTGGCAAATATTGGAGTTCATTGGAAATGCAGTGACTGTACGTTTTTGGGAAAGGTCACCCAAAATATACACATGACACCTATCTATAACTATATCTATATATATAGACATATAGTGAGAGAGAAAAGGACAAAGAGAGTTAGGTTTTTCATTTACCTTCGAGAAACTAGAAGGCATTCACTTTGGTGACAGTGAGTATGATTCTCTGGTGTTATAAAGTTTATTTAATATACTTCAAAAGTAATGTATCTATATGTGAAATTTATTTCCATCTTAAAAATATAATTTTCCATTGAAGTTTTAAACCTTGATTATATGTATATAGTTTTTTTCTAGGAGATTTCTTCTCTTTCTCCTTCTTTGGGGCTTGATGTCAATGATTTGGGGAAAAGAAAGAACAAGCAATGCTCTGAGTTTGTAACAGGTACAGGCCACATGCCCACTGGGCTCTATCTCCTCACTGTGCAATTTCTATCTTGAAATAAAACCTGACTGATTTTCAAATCAACATGGGTAGAATGGTACTCTATTCACAATCTCTATGAGAAGTAGTAGGAGTTTGGAAAAATATTCAGTTTTTATTAACTATGTTTGTGGGGTTTTCTGGAAAAGCTCACTTATTTTAGCAATTCAAATGATATTCAAGGAATGTCTAGTGTTTATAGCTATCAAAAAAGACCAGCTTAGGTTCCTCACAGTCACCAGTCTTGATACCCTATGGACATCTTTCTCTTTGGTTCTCTCCCTCTCATCTCTAATTGTTTCCTTCCCTCTGCCTTCTCTCCTAGGCTACTTCTACCACTAAAACCTGAAAGCTTTGAATTGAGCCCCAGACAGCCTTGATCAAGAGAACATACACAAATTCATTTCTTTAGGAAAAAATAACCCTAATAAACCTTGAAGAGATTCATGTAGTAAATGAGATAGATTATTTATTTTAATTTTTGATAAAAAGTAAAGGGACATAGGTAGCTCTTAAGAATAGTAAGGTCAATCATTTTTAATTTTATTTTAGCTGTTAGTACATACATGATTTCTAATAAGTGAAAGCCATTCAGTTGTGTCTGATTCTTTGTGACCCCATGGGCTATACAGTCCATGGAATTTTTCAGGCCAGAATACTGGAATGGGTAGCCTTTCCCTTCTCCAGGGGATCTTCCCAACCCAGGGATTGAACCCAGGTCTCCTCCATTGCAGGCAGATTCTTTACTAGCAGAGCCACAAGGGAAGCCCACTTATTAGAAATCACTTATGGAGCTAACAAAAAGTTAGGTTTGAAAAGTACTGCTAATAGTATGATGAATTTTCATTCATTGAGCAGCAAATGCTTATGAAGCCAAGGTCTGAGCAGAATGCTCTATAGCTACCTTGTTACCCAGCCATCCTTTTGTTTGACTAAGTCTAAAGCCTAAGTCTACCTATGGGATTTTAAGAGCAAGCAAGCAAGCCCTGAGTTGATCTGAAGTGAAAGGGACTGAGAAATGCATGGATGGTACAGGTAAGAGAGCAAGTGGAAAGAGTTGGTATTACTGAACTATCACTAGGTTGTAAGTTCCTTGAAGGCAGAGAACATGTCATTCCTTCATGTATTCCTTGGGCTAATATTTTTTGGTTTTTTGTCAAATGATAATGTCAAGTTTAGAGCAGAAGACTGCAGCTGTGGAAACTTACAGTCATATTCAGATATGATGTATTTGAACAGAGTGTAGGGAAAATGTTAAGTCTGAAACTGAAAAAATTACATAGTTGCCAATGGAACACAATGGAGCATTTGCAAGGTAGGGGTGGGAGCAGGGGTGTGTTAGTGCAGGCGCCCCTTGGGAAAAGTATTCATTAGGAAAGGGGAAGAGTTGACGGCGATCAACAATAGGAATGGAGAGGAATCAGGACGCCTGAAGGTACAAATAGAGCAGTGGTTATCGATTGTCGTATTTATCATGTGAGGCACAGCGGGTGAACAAAAGACTTATTAAGCGGGTCATCTTTGAATCCAGATATTTTAAAACAATAATATAAAATTTTATCTGTATTGTCAATGTTTGAGTAACATTTGGTCTGCCATTTTGAGGGGATTAAAGCAAGTTTTCACTTACAAAACAGACATACTTCCTTGTTTTATTCACAGTTTCAAGAAAGACAACCATTCTGAGTGTTAGCTTTCTCTCCCTTTTCTGACAGATGGTGTATCATTTTCTTAGGGCTGCTGGAGCAAAGAACCACAAGTGGGTTGCTTAAAATAATGGAAAATTATTATCTTACATTGGTGGAATCTGTAAATCTAAAACCAAGGTGTTTGAAGGGCTAAGCTCCCTCCAGAACATGTAAAGAAATCTTTCAATGTCTCTTCCTAGGTGTTGGTAGTTTTCCAGTAATCTCTTTTGCCCCTTGGCTTCCATTCTTTCTGCCTTCACATGGCCATCTTCTTAGAAGAAGACCATTCATATGGGATTAAGGGTTCACCCTACTATTAGATGGCCTCATCTTAACTTAAATTTCATCTGTAATAACTCTACTTCCAAATGGAGTAAAATTCAGAGGTTTTGAGGTCTTCAATATATCTATTTTTGGGGTGTCAGTGGAAGACCAACTCAAACCATAACAGATGGTAAATAGCAAATATCTACAAGGGTAGGTTGATAAAAGGTCCTTTGGAAAACTAGAATCATGTACAAACCTGAATAAATGACCAGAATAGAAGTACTATAAAAATCTTCTAATTGACAAACTGATAAGAAACAGGAGAATGATATGACAGAGAAAGTAATAAGTGAAAAATATGTGAAGAAAAGAGCAAGGCAGCTCAATATCATGACTTCATGTTATATTGTAAGATTTACCACATGATGCAATAAGGTTTTTTTTTCCTTAATAGGTTGAAAATGTGGTGGCTACTTGTAACGGTGTGTTTCATCCACATGTCTGGAAATGCATTTTGTTTCCTTGGAAAAATTGCTGAGAACGCTGAAGCCAGTATGAATGTTGTAAGTTATTCATATCACTAATATTTTAAAAACAACACTTCTGAAGATATTGATGCTATTTGCTCCCATTAATTCTTTTAAAATATCTTTTATTTTAAAGCTTGAAATATTTCTTTACACAATGTATGTTAACAATCAATGAGAAGTTTTACAATAGGAATCATAAAAGTGGCCCAGTAAACATGAAGCTAATTTTTTTTTTCCCTCCATTCAGAGTCAGATGATTTCCTTCTGGGGCTACCCAAGTGAGATGCATAAAGTTATAACTGCAGATGGCTATATCCTTCAGGTCTATCGGATTCCTCATGGAAAGAATGATGCTAATCATTTAGGTAGGACTGGTTTTTGTTCAGTCACTAAGTTGTGCTCCACTCTTGTGCAACCCCATGGCCTGTAGCCTGCCCGGGTCCTCTGTCCATGGAGTATCCTGGCAAGAGTACTGAAGTGGGCTGCCACTTCCTTCTCCAGGGGATCTTCCCAACCCAGGAACTGAAACCACACCTCCTGTGTTGGCAGGCAGATTCTTTACCACTGAGTCACCAGGGAAGCTTGGGGGGACTGGAATGACGGGAAAAGATGAGTGCCTTGAATTGTGAATCAAATACATTCCATTCAAATATATTCTAATTCTAGAACATGAGATTAAGTTACTCACAGGGAAAGAAATCCTTGATCCACCTTGGACTTCTGAGGTTAAGCTAAGGGTCTGAGTGACACCAGATTTACACTGGCTTCTATGATGTGAAGCACACTGGCCCACGATTTTAGTTTGTTGTGCTGGGTGGGGACTCAGAGTCCCTGAATAACAAACCCACTTAATTAACATTATGCTGAATTTCTTTAATATAATTTTTCAATAGCTTTTTGAGTTTAACTGGCATACAATAAACTGCACACAATTTAAAGTATACAGGTGCACATATTTTGTCATCTGAGAAAATATCACAATTAAGATAACAATTTCAAAAATATTCACCCCACCAAGCAAACATGTAATTCTAGTCTTCCTAAATTCATGTTTCTCTGCGAATAAGGAGTGAGTTTATAAAGGTTTGAATAATTTTCTTCTTTAGGTCAGAGACCTGTTGTGTTTCTGCAGCATGGCCTTCTTGCCTCAGCCACAAACTGGATTTCCAACCTGCCCAACAACAGCCTGGGCTTCCTCCTGGCAGATGCTGGTTATGACGTGTGGCTGGGAAACAGCAGAGGAAACACTTGGGCCCAGGAACATTTATACTATTCACCAGACTCCCCTGAATTCTGGGCTTTCAGGTAAAGAGGGAGAATTAAAACTAAATGTTGAGTTAAAAATCATCAGTAGTCACTGCTTCCAATCCAGTCGTATCTTAACAAATCCCACTTCAAGTAGGAGGAGAAGGAAGTCCTTTGATTCTAATCTATCTTAGATTTTTCATACACCTCATTCCAAGGGTAGTTTTCCTCCTAACTGTGATCCCAGTGCCCACTATTATGAGATTCCCTGAATCTGCTTTTCCACCTTGATTGAGCAAAATGAGTAAGCAAGGAAATTTGTTGCCCCCGGCAATTTCTAAAGGAACATCCACATGGATTTAAACCCAGCTGGGGTTCAGGGACAACATCTCTCATCAGCAATAATGAAGTGGAGGGGGAGACAATGAAATTCAGACACCATGGAGAGATTATCAAGGATTTTCTTACTGGCCTTCTGGTGCCTTATCTCTGGGAATTACTAGTGGAAGTGGAGAACAGAAGAGAAGTTGGTTGATAGAGCTGAGGCACAAAAGTGCTCTAACAATGCTAGGAACCAAATGGAAGGTCATCTGACCCAAGTGTAGTGAGGAAGAGGAAGACCAAGAGGCGAGGAGACTAGAGATGCCAAGAAGCCAAGATCAGGATGGGCAGTGTAGGTCACAATGAGGGCCTTGGAGCTCATTCTAAGTGTAAGGAGAAGCTTCTGGAAAGTTTTAACAGGGGAGGGGCATAGCCTGTTTTCATTTTCAAAAAAATTATTCTGGATGACTTGTAAAGAATAAAATAGAGGAATTATTCATATTTCATGGTAGTGGAACACTAAATACAAGTCATTATTAAATCTGACAGTCAGATTCAGGGATGGAAGTAGTCCCCAACTACAAATACTAGTGTTTCAAATTGGATCAAATTGCAGCTACCATGCTGTGCTTTAGAAATAATGTCAGCTCTTTAAAGAAGTCATCGGCAAAGAGCCCCTGACACTCAAATAGTCTATAAGCAGCAATGTTTAGAGCATCCAGTTTTCTATTTTTCAAAGGAAGCTTTAGCTTAAATAGGTTTGACTTACAGCAATTATAACAAAGATGTGTATTTAGCTTATTTTGTCTTTTTTACAGCTTTGATGAAATGGCTGAATATGACCTTCCATCTACAATTGATTTCATCCTAAAGAGAACAGGACAGAAGAAGCTACACTATGTTGGCCATTCCCAAGGCACCACCATTGGTAGGTAAAGCAATTAGCAAGTAGTGTAGTTCGTATAGATCCTTTACCAGTGGTCATGCAGGTATGCTGGTCTTCTTGCTTGCTAATTGCTTTCCATTCATTATATAATGCAATGTCTACAACAGCCCACTGATATAAGGCCATTATTATTCCTATTGTATGTATCAGTTCAGTTCAGTTCAGTTGCTCAGTCATGTCCAACTCTTTGTGACCACATGAATTACAGCACACCAGGCCTCCCTGTCCATCACAAACTCCCAGAGTTCACTCAGATTCACGTCCATCAAGTCAGTGATGCCATCCAGCCATCTCATCCTCTGTTGTCCCCTTTTCCCCCTGCCTTCAATCCCTCCCAGCATCAGGGTCTTTTTCAATGAGTCAGCTCTGCATGAGGTTGCCAAAGTATTGGAGCCTCAGCATCAGTCCTTCCAATGAACACCCAGGACTGGTCTCCTTTAGGATGGACTGGTTGGATCTCCTTGCAGTCCAAGGGACTCTCAAGAGTCTTCTCCAACACCACAGTTCAAAAGCATCAATTCTTTGGCACTCAGCTTTCTTCACAGTCCAACTCTCATATCCATACATGACCACTGGGAAAAGCATAGCCTTGACTAGACAGACCTTTGTTGGCAAAGTAATATCTCTGCTTTTGAATATGCTATCTAGGTTGGTCATAACTTTCCTTCCAAGGAGTAAGTGTCTTTTAATTTCATGGCTGCAATTCACCATCTACAGTGATTTTGGAGCCCAAAAATAGGCAACCTAAATAGCGGGTGAAGAAATAGTTTGTGTAAGATAACAGTTATTACAGGTAGGAACCAATGCTCTGAAACTTTGTACCACATGGTCTCTGGTCTCAGTTTATTTCATTCAGTCAACCCTATTTATGGGTCTCATATAACATATCCTAAGGATATAGCAAAAAATAAATAGTTTAAAATCTCTGTCTTTTTACTACTAATACTCTAGCAGGTGGAGGCAGAGAAAATGATAAGTAAAATATATATGATGCTAGATGATGGTAGCATTTTTCTATGAAGAGAAAAATAAATCAGGGAGTCAGATTGGGGAGCATCAGAGGGGTGCTTATGACTGACTCCTATGCTTTTGTATAGAACATGTTGAACATAGCTTAACCTTTTCTCAGTGATACAGGGTTATGAAATTATTGCACTTAGCTGAAATGCAGAAATGTCCTTAAGATTTATTGAGGTAAATAGAACCGCTTGTCCTGACAGAAAATCACTCCAAGCTACTGCTCTTTTGAGTATTTAAAGTTTGAACATTTCCATTCTTCTTACTCACCAGTGGACAGTTTATCATTGTGTCACCATACTCATAAATTTCAGCAAGTTGTTTCTGCCTTCTAATTTACATTTACCAGTCAATCTGCTGTGTACATGAAGTTTAGTGAAGTGTCCTTGATGGATTGCATCTACAATGGGATTAAGCTTGTTTTGAGAAGTTACCTGTCTGACCCTTTATGGACCTACTGACCATCACTCAGTGTCAGTGGTGCTGCTACTAATACTCTAGCAGGAGGAGACAGACTCTCCTTGTGCAGGAGTCCTGCTTGCTCTGGGTGACCTGCTGGCTCTCATCTTCAGAGTTAGGAAGCCAGATAAAGAACTCCTTAATCAACAGAGTGCTGTTGGAAAGCATGTTCTTCTTCCAGTGGGATCAGGCTGCATATTACTGAGTGGCATAAACCTGAAAAGTTTTTCTTTCTTTTTGCTTTATTTAAGTTTTGCACAAATCTGAAAAGCTTTGTTTCAAGCTGTTCTTAAGTCTAGTCAACATGTCATTACTAACAGTAAGGAGAGATTGTCCTGTGAAATTCAACTGTAAAGAATTTAAGTTAATAATTGTTTAATTAGAACCCAGTCTATTTATACGGTAGGGCTTCCCTGGTGGCTCAGAGGTTAAAGCGTCTGCCTCCAATGTGGGAAACCCGGGTTCGATCCCTGGGTCAGGAAGATCCCCTGGAGAAAGAAATGGCAACCCACTCCAGTATTCTTGCCTGGAGAATCCCATGGACAGAGGAGCTTGGTAGGCTATAGTCCACGGGGTCACAAAGAGTCGGACACAACTGAGTGACTTCACTTTCACTTTATATGGTACTGTTCATGAAAACAATTAAAAGCAGATAAGGGCTGAGAATATTGTATACAAATATTGGAATTATCTCTGCTACTCATTTGTTAAGCATTACTATGTGACTCAGTTCAGTTCAGTTCAGTTGCTCAGTCATGTCTGACTCTCTGTGACCCCATGAATTGCAGCACGCCAAGCCTCCCTGTTCATCACCAACTCCCGGAGTTCACTCAGACTCACGTCCATCAAGTCAGTGATGCCATCCAGCCATCTCATCACTGATCTCCAGTAGCATATTGGGCACCTACTGACCTGGGGAGATCCTTTTTTAGTATCCTATCATTTTGCCTTTCAATACTGTTCATGGGGTTCTCAAGGCAAGAATACTGAAGTGGTTTGCCATTCCCTTCTCCAGTGGACCACATTCTGTCAGACCTCTCCACCATGACCCGCCCATCTTGAGTGGCCCCACGGGCATGGCTTAGTTCCTGGTAAATATTCTACATGATTCAACTTAATTATTTCCTAAACAACCTAAGGAAGTATTCATTATTATACCTATTTTTAGATGAGGAAACTAAAACTTTTAGAGTTTAGGTCTCTTTTCCAAGGTCACAAAGCTAATAAACCACAGAACTAAGTTTCAAACTCTCTTTCGACACATTTCAAATTTGTGCTTTAACCTTTCCACTTATATACCTTATTCATGTTAAATGTTAATTATCTCATTGTTATAAGATGAGATAATTTTAAGCTGAACCAAACCTGCTGTCATATAAATTATAACACTTTTATTACCGTGTGATTATTCTAAAGTTGGCCTGTTTTCAAAAATCAGATAAAAGAGTTAAATGTAACTTTTAAAAAGTTCTAACCTCCTGTCCAGGGCTTCCTAGGTAGCTCAGCGGTAAAAAAAATCTGCCTGCCAAATGGGAGATGTGAGTTATATCCCTGGGATGGGAAAATCCCATGGAGAAGGAAATGGCAGTCCACTTCAGTATTCTTGCTAGGGAAATCCCATGGACAGAGGAGCCTGATTGGCCCCAGTACATGGGGTCGCCAGAGTCAGACATGACTTAGCAACTAAACAACAGCAAACCTCATGTCCCCAGAGAGAATCTATGAAAATAAAATATACTAAAATCTGACCATTTTGTTCATTTCAGGTTGTCCCAGATGGTACCCTTAGTAAGTCCAAAGTAATGATGTCCTACTTGTAAAACACACACACACACACACACACACACACATCCCTACCTTTACACATATTCCTTGTTCTCTTTCAGGTTTTGTCGCCTTTTCTACCAATCCCACACTGGCTGAAAAAATCGAAGTCTTCCATGCATTAGCCCCAGTTGCCACAGTGAAGTACACCCAGAGCCTGTTTAACAAACTTGCACTTATTCCTCACTTCCTCTTCAAGGTATGTGATTCCCTTTACCCAGTTCTAAGATATTGAATTGTTAGTGTATTTCAAAGTGATAGAGAAAAAACACAAGGTGGATGATCGTGTTTATATCCAGGAATGGAAATGAATGTGTTTATGTTACACCTTGAATAGCACTGACCATGTTCGAATCCCCGTTATAGTTTAAGAGATCCCCACTTTTTTAAATTCTCCATTTCTTTGTGTGCTAGCAACACCTGGCAGTGTTTTTGCTCCTTCATGGATGTTTCTTTACCAAGTATCCACACAAGTCTTCAAGGCTGTGTTTCCACCCTCAGCCTGGGGAAGACGAGCTAAAAGCAACACAAAAGAGTCAAATAAAATACCTCAACTACCTAGTCCATGAAAGGTGGGAAGAGGAAGAACAGGAAAGAAAGGGAAGGGAAAGGAAAAGGAGAGAAAGGGTAAGATAGCAGTGGTGAAGTAAAGCAAGAACTTGGAGACCCCTCATCAAATACCCTTGGCTTTCCAAGTCTTATCCCTAAGAGGTCTTTTCTCTTTAAATGGGGATTTTGTAGCGCAGTAGAATAGATTTCAATAAACTGTAGATATATATGTAAGCATATATGTTAGGGATTTAATAATCTTTTCTGTATCCAAAGTTTAATCACCAACTTCTCCCTCCCACCGTAACCAACAGACACATGTGCGCACGCGCGCACACACACACACACACACACACACACACACTCCATTAGGAGAACAGTTTGCCTCAGGCTACAAAATTTACTGATGCCATTCTCTTCTATGGTTGTGTATTTTTCTTTTTTTTTTTCACTCAGGTGTGTGCTGTTCATTTTTTTCTCACTAAACTAACACAGGTGTCTAAAACCTAAAAGATTTTTACCTGCAACTATATTTGTAAAACTTTTACTCAAAATGTAAAATTGTGTGATGACCCTGAATATATTTACAGGCTGCCCTGATTCAGAACATGTTTATTTTTCACTTGTACTCAGAATTTCTGATAGGCAGTGGAGAGAGGGGTTTAAAAAAAGATAATATTAGACTTTAAGTCAAAATCTTGAGGCTTGGATCAGGATTCTAGCTGCAATCCAGTTTTCACTAGACCAAGACCCTGACTATTTATTAGCCTTCTGTTCTCCTGTATAAAGTGAGGATGACAGAGTACGAACTACCAGTAATAATTAAATAAGTCACACGGATAAAATGTCCAGCAAAGAGAAAACGGTCAATACTTTATAGTAACTTTGCATGTGTATAATTTTGAAACTTTGTGTGTAATTTTGAAACTATGGAGTCACTGTCATATAACTGAAACTAATATTATATTGTAAATCAACTATACTTCAATAAACAATGAATAAAATAAAATGGGGGTAACAAAGTGTCAACCTTCCTCAAGAACAATGAGGGTGAGTCCTTTCAGTTATTAAGCTACCAAACCTCTTTGTCTTTTTAATGTTTTCATGAAAATATGGCTTGAAGTCATCCTTTTCCCTGATGATTTTTGGTCATTTATTGCTGATACCACACATCTTGGAACTGACTTTTGATATTCTACAATGTTGTTTTATGATTTAATCCCATAGCTCCTATTACCCCAACTAGACTGTACATTTTTATGCATTACAATTTTCATCAGCCAGTATAGTTCTCAATGCAACAATTAATACCCAGTATTCATATCTGCCCTGTCCATTCCACATCTTTATCATTGGGATTCAATGAGAGAAAGTATTTAAACTTCCTAAGACAACATATAGCAATATTGAAAAAGACATTTCTCTCAGTAAACTAGACAAATTAAGAAGTCTTTTCTGTAGCTTGTTATTTGCAAATCTATAATGATGCTTTTATTTTTCAGATTATATTTGGTAACAAAATGTTCTACCCACACAATTTTTTTGAACAATTTCTTGGTGTTGAAGTGTGCTCTCGTGAGACACTGGATGTCCTTTGTAAGAATGCCTTGTTTGCCATTACTGGAGCTGACAATAAAAACTTCAACATGGTTTGTATGCCCTGAAATTTCTGATTATTTTGAGCAACTCTCTTGATTTCTTGTCTTATCATCACTTAGGAATGGTACTTTATTAGAACCAGGAGTCACTTCAAAATTCTGTCCAATATGCAGATAAGCCCAAGAGAAATCGCAAGCCATGGCTCCTAGTTTTGTTGCCTCCAGGTTCCTTCCATCACCTCGTTGTGCCCTGAAGTAAACAGCTTGTAGAAAAAACAAAAACAGAAAACTCGCTACTCACCTCTGATCACCTGAAAATTGGTGTGACATTTAATTTCTGTGAGATGAGGTATTGAACCACGTTGTCAGGTTCCTCTGTAGGAAAAATATGTCTAGATACTGGATGAATATTATTTAAAATATTTTAATGCTGATAGTCAACCCTATAAACTTTCCAAAACTTCTTTCAGAGCAACTTTTTATGTAAGATCTTGTCCATACTCTTTACCTTCTATTTCATTTTCTTTGCACCAAGTGGATGTTTAAAAACACATGCAACATACTGGAGTATTGCAAGGAAGTTAAAAATTTGGATTCAGGTTAAAAGCATAATTCAGATCCTACCTTTGCAACACACTTGAACACCTTCATTTTGATTCCTTATCCATGAAATGAGTCATTGTGAAGATTAAATGAGCTAACATATGTAAAGTATGTACTGCGCTCAGTCATGTCTGATTCTTTGCAGTCCCATGGACTGTAGCCAGCCAGGTTCCTTTGTCCATAGAATCTCCCAGGCAAGAATACTGGAGTGGGTTGCCACTTTGTACCCCAGGGGATCTTCCTGACCCAGGGAGTGAACCTGTGTCTTGTGTCTCCTGCACTGACAGGCAGATTCTTTACCATTAGCGCCACCTGGGAAGCCCCAACATACGTAAATCATAGAACAAAACAATCTAGCTCATAGTATGTCACATATTTCACGTTTTGTATTATCCATTGACAACTATTCTCACTCAAAATTGTTTAGTTTAGCTATGCATCCTTGAAATTAGCCCATATAATCAGAGCTTGCCAGCCATGAAGTGATGTACAACTCTTTTGCTCATATCCTGCCAGTAATGCTGCTGGTAAAACTTGATATGGATCAGAAAAGTTTAAGTCTTAGGTGTTTTCAAGAAACTGAACGTATATCTAAGTGTGTGTGTGTGCTTATGTGCTTGCTTTCTAGAGTCGCTTAGATGTGTATATAGCACATAATCCAGCAGGAACTTCTGTTCAAAACATCCTCCACTGGAGACAGGTATCATTTCAAGCTGTTAAAACTTTCTTGTGGGCCTCAACCATCACCAATTTACCTAAAGCCAAGTCTTAAAAGAGTCTGTCAAAGTAAAGGTTCCTAGCAGGGAATTTTTCTGGCATGGGACTACCAGGTGAAATTATCAATCCATATGAATGAAAATCCTATAAAAATAGGTGCTTTGGGTAGCAAGAAATAAATGATTCTCATGACTTGAGTGGCAAGAAAAATTATTTCAAGCAGAGCTGCATGTAAACTTGAATAAATTGTTCTCTAGGATTAATAGTCTTTATTCTTGGAATGAGAAAAAAATAAATAATATTTAAATTAAAAGTAAACTACTTGGAAATGTTGGTATGTTATCATTCACATAGCCAAGTAATTTTTTTTAATTTCTTAGTTTTTTAAATTTCTCTCCATTAGGCTATTAAGTCTGGGAAATTCCAAGCTTTTGACTGGGGAGCCTCAGTTCAGAACCTAATGCATTATAATCAGGTAAGCGTCTTAAGTAGCAGTTATTCACATTTTGAAAGACAAAGATATAAAAGGTTAAAGATGAAATTGTGATAACTTTACATGTATTTTCCAAAGTCAAATTGTTGTCCAGACCTCAGAAGTCTGTCTAATGCCACCAGGGGTGATAAGTTCTGGAAGTTTCTTACTGCAGTCGTGTGCTACTTTGAGGGCAGCTGAATGAGCACAGACACTGGAGCGTGAAGGCTCAGGGGAAGAATCGGAAACCAGCAGCACCTCAGAGGCTGCCTTTGTCCTGGGCCCTTAACGCTAGTAACCAGAGACTCCATCGTGGGCGGGGAAGCGGGTGAAACACCCACCCCCAACTCCATGCTCCCTGCAACCAAGCCAAACACAACTCAGGATGGTGTCAGCTAACTGGGGAAGTGATGATAATTTAAGATCCAGAAGCTGGTCCTGGAAAACACTTCTAACAGTGGCATATGAGTGAAGAAAAGTGGGTTTATTCTCATGGGCATTCTCCACACTTTTCCCTTCTGTCCAACATATAAAGGAGCATAATAAAGTATTAAAATACTATACATATAATACTATATACATATAATAAAATATTTCTTTGTGAATTAGCTATTGCATAAGTATTGTAGTATGTAGCTATTTGTATAAGTATATAGCTTGTACTTATATAAGTATATTGTATAAGTATATACTTATATAAGTATATTATAGTATATAGCTATATATTATACTTATATAAGTATATTGTAGTGTATAGCTATAAGCATAAGTATATAGCTATTACATTAATGTATTGAATCAGAATTCTTGAGAATATCATCTTTAAAAACTAACAAAATTCTCTGTGAACAGTGGGAAAATTAGTAGTGCTTTTCTTGTCTGCTTTATGTCTACCATTGGTCTGCTTTATAAATGCCTTTAAAATCTGTGTGAATGGTGATTTTTGTCGAAATAGGAAACGGGGCTACTGATAGATTTTCTAAGAATTTGAACCTATATTTAGTAAAAATCAGGCAAGTATTTAGAATACAACTCATTTAATTAACTGACTACTTTTCCAATGACTATACTAGGAAGTCAGACAAAGTAAACATAAATGACTCAGGCCATTCTGAGAAGGTTATACCTTTAGAGTGTGTAAATTCTTAAGATTTAATTATGAAATTGGGTCATGCCACTTGTAACAACAAGGATGGACCTTGACAATATTATGCTAAGTGAAATAAGTTATTCATACACAGATAAATATTATATGATCTCACTTAAATGTGGAATCTAAAACATGAAAAATCTGGAATTAATAGATATAGAAAACAGATTGGTGGTTGCTAGAGGCATGGGCAAAATAGATTAAGGTGGTCAAAAGGTATGAACTTCCAGTCATAAAATAAATAAGACGTGGAGATGCAATTACAGTGTGGAGACTGTAGTTACTAATACTGTACTGTACATTTGAAACTTGCCAAGACAGTAAATCTTAAAAGTTATCTCTTTCTCTCTCTCTAGGGTTAGGGTTAGGGTAAAACTACACATGGAGGTAGATGCTAACTAGATATTTTTGTTGTCATCATCTCACAATGTATACATGTGTGGAATCATTGCTGTGCGCCTGCAACAAATATAATGTTATTTATAAATTATATCTCAATTTTTTAAGTGATATCTGATTTACCCACTGAATAAGTATTGAGTTTAAAGTGAATTTACCTATGAAAATTCTGATTCTTTGCCTCTTGTGTTTTAGCCCACACCTCCCATCTACAATTTAACAGCCATGAGTGTCCCAATTGCAGTATGGAGTGCTGGCCAAGACCTGTTGGCTGACCCTCAGGATGTTGACCTTTTGCTTTCAAAACTCTCTAATCTCATTTACCACAAGGAAATTCCAAATTACAATCACTTGGACTTTATCTGGGCAATGGATGCACCTCAAGAAGTTTACAATGAAATTATTTCTTTGATGGCAGAAGACAAAAAGTAGTTCTGGATTTAGAGAATTATTCATTTACTTTTTCCAAAATAGTTTCTTCTCACCTACATGATTACTGTACTGTTATAAATGCAATGCTTCTTTCTGTAATGTTGACTTTCAAAATATATTAGCATCAACAAACTTTTCATTGGTCATTTTTAATTGGAAAAAAATGCTTAAAATTATTTTTTCCCTTGGAAATGTATCTAGAAACTCTTGACGGACTGTGATCTCAGGGAGGTGAAACTTCTCTTCCAATCCTCCCATTCAGGTTTCTTCTAAACTCCAGAGTGACAATGAGCCTTGAATCACGAGTGTTGCCAAGAGACAGTCCTGGGGTTGACTATTGATGCCTCTTTGGCACACTTGGAGATTGAATAGATTGTTTTCTTCTCATCTGCTGTTGCTAAAGCTTAGTCTCTTCACTTGTGCAGTGGGGCTATCACTTGCTCTTTTGACTGTTACACTCCATGGAAAGGCCAAGTAGACTGTAAGTTGCACTGAGGCCAGCTCACTTTCCCTTTCTAGGGAGAAAAGAACATAGGTAGGTTAGGAAGCAACTGGCAACCCCAGTTCAGGAAGTTGGGAGATAAGGGATTTCTTACCCTCAATATTGTTGACATTTTGGGACAGGTTTCATTTTATTGTCCTGGGCATTCTAGTGTACTTAGCACCATCCCTAGGTTCTACTCACCAGATGCCTTGAGTACACACCCTCCCTGAGTTGTGCCTCATATATACATCTTATTTGCACCATCATATTTTTGCTCACATTCCCCTCCAAAATTTGGTCTAATTTATTTTGGGGTTACAAGTATGTATTCATATTCTCTGTATACAAGAAGACTAATATATCTGAACTGTGTTGTGATCTAAAACTTATTAGATATGATGCAATTCATATTTTAAAAAATCAAGATAATCTAAAATTAAAAGATGCTAAGCATTACCTAGTTTAATCCCCATCATTTTGCAAATGAGGATATTGAAGTTCATAAAGGTTGAGCACTTTAATAAAGGATATATGATTGGCATTGTCAGAGCTGAAATCCACATATTCTAGTTCAAATACTCTTCTGCACAAAGTTGATTACACAGCTCTGTTGCATTTTCAAATTAAATATTTCTAGAGTTATCTGGGAGAAGGCAATGGCACCCCACTCCAGTACTCTTGCCTGGAAAATCCCATGGACAAAGGAGCCTGGAAGGCTGCAGTCCATTGGGTCGCTAAGAGTCGGACACGACTGAGCGACTTCACTTTCAGGTTTCACTTACATGCATTGGAGAAGGAAATGGGAACCCACTCCAGTGTTCTTGCCTGGAGTATCCCAGGGATGGGGGAGCCTGGTAGTCTGCCTATGGGGTTGCACAGAGTTGGACACGACTGAAGCAACCTAGCAGCAGCAGCAGCAAGAGAGTTATCTAAGAGGGGAAATGGAACAAGGTGATGCTTAGGGTTTTATAAAGTATTACTCAGATTATTACTCAATAATAATAATTATTGGGTAACTCAATAATAATGAGTTACTAGGCTCTACATAGATATCTAGTAAGGGAAAAATGCCAGTTGAATGGCAGTTTTCTCTGCTAGTGTGAAAGAAGGAAGAAGTAGCTAAGTAGATGTTAGAAGGAGGGAGAAAGAATAGAGATGAGAAAAAAGTAAAGAATGGAAAATATTAGAAGACACAGGAAAGGATTTGTGCTTTCACATGCAAAACTTTTTTGCTTTGCTATGTCTCAGCTGGTCATTTTTACAGCCCCACTCAAAGAAGTCAGATCACAAAAGCCATGTATAATCTAAACCAAACAGGAAAAATTATTTAAAGCATACAAGGAGGATGCCACTCTAGAATTTCCTTTTGAAAATAGCACTTAAGGAAACAAATTAAAATACAGATGAGAACTGTCTGCATAGGTAATCCATCTTAAGTAGTTTTTAGATGGGTTGCTCATAAAACAGTGTATGCAAAATCTCATCAAAGATATTAAATTATTGCTGAAGTAAACTATAAACAAGTCAACTATATATAACTGGTTGGTAACATAGCAAAGTATAAAGTAAATATGGATCTATATTTCAACCTCAAATCATTGTGAGGATTTCTGTGTTCATTTTGAACAACTATCTGTTGAATGTCTTCTCTATGCCAGAGAGTTTAATATAATTAATGCATGATCCATGATAGCACTCAACTAATATGACCCATTACCCATAGGTAATCCAAGCCTATGCCCCAATCAGTAACGCTGAAGAAGCTGAACAGTTTTATGAAGACCTACAAGACCTTTTAGAACTAACACCCAAAAAAGATATCCTCTTCATTATAGGGGACTGAATGCAAAAGTAGGAAGTCAAGAAAAACATGGAGTAACAGGCAAATTTGGCCTGAGTACAGAATGAAGCAGGGCAAAGGCTAATAGAGTTTTGCCGAGAGAATGCACTGGTCATAGCAAACACCCTCTTACAACAACACAAGAGAAGACTCTACACATGGACATCACCAGATGGTCAACACCGAAATCAGACTGATTATATTCTTTGTAGCCAAAGATGGAGAAGCTCTATACAGTTAGCAAAAACAAGACCGGGAGCTGACTGTGGCTCAGATCATGAACTCCTTATTGCCAAATTCAGACTCAAATTGGAGAAAGTGGGGAAAACCACTCAACCATTCAGGTATGACCTAAATCAAATCCCTTATGATTATACAGTGGAAGTGAGAAATAGATTTAAGGGACTAGGTCTGATGGAGTGCCTGATGAACTATGGAATGAGGTTCGTGACATTGTATAGGAGACAGGGATCAAGACCATCCCCATAGGAAAAAAAAAAAAAAAATGCAAAAAAGCAAAATGGCTGTCTGGGGAAGCCTTACAAATAGCTGTGAAAAGAAGAGAAGTGAAAAGCAAAGGAGAAAAAGAAAGATATAAGCATTGAATCCAAAGTTCCAAAGAAAAGCAGGAAGATATAAGAAAGCCTTTCTCAGCAATCAATGCAAAGAAACAGAGAAAACAACAGAATGGGAAAGACTAGAGATCTCTTCAAGAAAATTAGAGATACCAAGGGAATATTTCATGCAAAGATGGGCTCGATAAAGGACAGAAATGGTATGGACCTAACAGAAGCAGAAGATATTAAGAAGAGGTGGCAAGAATACGGAGAAGAACTGTACAAAAAAGATCTTCCTATACACTAATAATGAGAAAATAGAGAAATTAAGGAAATAATTCCATCCACCATTGCATCAAAAAGAATAAAATACTTAGGAATATATCTACTTAAAGAAACTAAAGATCTATATATAGAAAACTATAAAACACTGGTGAAAGAAATCAAAGAGGACACTAATGGAGAAATATTCCATGTTCATGGAAGAATCACTATAGTGAAAATGAGTATACTACTGAAAGCAATCTACAGATTCAACACAATCCCTATCAAGCTACAAACAGTATTTTTCACAGAGCTAGAACAAATAATTTCACAATTTGTATGGAAATACAAAAAAACCTTGAATAGCCAAAGCAATCTTAAGAAAGAAGAATGGAACTAGAGGAATCAACCTGCTTGACTCAGGCTCTACAACAAAGCCACAGTCATCAAGACAGCATGGTGCTGGCACAAAGACAGAAATATAGATCAATGAAACAAAATAGAAAGCCCAGAGATAAATCCATGCACCTATGAACACCTTATCTTAGACAAAGGAGGCAAGAATATACAATGGATTAAAGACAATCTCTTTAACAAGTGGTGCTGGGGAAACTAGTCAACCACTTGTAAAAGAATGAAACTAGAACACTTTCTAATGCCATACACAAAAATAAACTAAAAATGGATTAAAGATATAAACGTAAGACCAGAAACTATAAAACTCCTAGAGGAGAACATAGGCAAAACACTCTCCGACATAAATCACAACAGGATCCCCTATCCCAGAATATTGGAAATAAAAGCAAAAATAAACAAATGGGACCTAATTAAACTTAAAAGCTTCTGTACAACAAAGGAAACTATAAGCAAGGTGAAAAGACAGCCTTCAGAATGAGAGAAAATAATAGCAAATGAAGCAACTAACAAACAACTAATCTCAAAAATATACAAGCAACTCCTGCACCTCAATTTCAGAAAAAAAAAAAACGACCCAATCAAAAAATGGGCCAAAGAACTAAATAGACATTTCTCCAAAAAGAAATATAGATGGCTAACAAACACATGAAAAGATGCTCAACATCACTCATTATCAGTTCAGTTCAGTTCAGTCGCTCAGTCGTGTCTGACTCTTTGCAACCCCTTGAATCACAGCACGCCAGGCCTCCCTGTCCATCACCAACTCCCAGAGTTCACTCAGATTCACGTCCATCGAGTCTGTGATGCCATCCAGCCATCTCATCCTCTGTCGTCCCCTTCTCCTTCTGCCCCCAATCCTTCCCAGCATCAGAGTCTTTTCCAATGAGTCAACTCTTTGCATGAGGTGGCCAAAGTACTGGAGCTTCAGCTTTAGCATCATTCCTTCCAAAGAAATCCCAGGGCTGATCTCCTTCAGAATGGACTGGTTGGATCTCCTTGCAGTCCAAGGGACTCTCAAGAGTCTTCTCCAACACCACAGTTCAAAACCATCAATTCTTCAGCGCTCAGCCTTCTTCACAGTCCAACTCTCACATCCATACATGACCACTGGAAAAACCATAGCCTTGACTAGACGGACCTTAGTGGACAAAGTAATATCTCTGGTTTTGAATATGCTATCTAGGTTGGTCATAACTTTTCTTCCAAGGAGTAAGCATCTTTTAATTTCATGGCTGCAGTCACCATCTGCAGTGATTTTGGAGCCCAAAAATATAAGGTCTGATATTGTTTCCACTGTTTCCCCATATATTTCCCATGAGGTGATGGGAGCAGATGCCATGATCTTCGTTTTCTGAATGTTGAGCTTTAAGCCAACTTTTTCACTCTCCTCTTTCACTTTCATCAAGAGGCTTTTTAGTTCCTCTTCACTTTCTGCCATAAGGGTGGTGTCATCTGCATATCTGAGGTGATTGATATTTCTCCCGGCAATCTTGATTCCAGCTAGTGTTTCTTCCAGTCCAGCGTTTCTCATGATGTACTCTGCATAGAAGTTAAATAAGCAGGGTGACAATATACAGCCTTGACGTACTCCTTTTCCTCTTTGGAACCAGTCTGTTGTTCCATGTCCAGTTCTAACTTTTGCTTCCTGACCTGCATACAGATTTCTCAAGAGGCCCATCAGGTAAATCAAAACCACAATTAGGTACCATTTCACACCAGTCAGAATGGCTGCGATCCAAAAGTCTACAAGCAATAAATGCTGGAGAGGGTGTGGAGAAATGGGAACCCTCTTACAGTGTTGGTGGGAATGCAAACTAGTACAGCCACTATGGAGAACAGTGTGGAGATTCCTTAAAAAACCTGGAAATGGAACTGCCTTATGACCCAGCATTCCCACTGCTGGGCATACACACTGAGGAAACCATATTTGAAAGAGACATGTGTACCCCTATGTTCATCACAGCACTATTTATAATAGCCAGGACATGGAAACAACCTAGATGTCCATCAGCAGATGAATGGATAAGAAAGCTGTGGTACATATACACAATGGAGTATTACTCAGCCATTAAAAAGAATACATTTGAATCAGTTCTAATGAGGTGGATGAAACTGGAGCCTATTATACAGACTGAAGTACAGAAAAACACCAATACAGTATACTAACAGATATATATGGAATTTAGAAAGATGGTAATGATAACCCTGTATGCAAGAGAGCAAAAGAGACACAGATGCATAAAACAGTCTTGTGGACTCTGTGGGAGAGGTTGAGGATGGGATGATTTGGGAGAACGGCATTGAAACTTGTATAATATCATATGTGAAACGAATCACCAGTCCAGGTTCGATGCATGATACTGGATGCTTGGGGATGGTGCGCTGGGATGACCCAGAGGGATGGTATGGGGAGGGAGGAGGGAGGGGGGTTCAGGATTGGGAACACGTGTATACCTGTGGCAGATTCATGTTGATGTATGGCAAAACCAATACAATATTGTAAAGTAATTAGCCTCCAATTAAAATAAATAAATTTATATTTTTAAAAAAAATTTTTTTAAAGTAAAAAGAGACCAGCCTATTAACAACTAGTGTTGCCCACTATAGTATGTCTATAAAAACTCTGAAACCACTTTGTTCAGGGTTCAAAGCTTGGAGTGTTAACTACTCTGGGACTGCCAGCATAATAAACCTGAGTTCTCCATTTCTCCAAGTGTGGTGCTTGGTTTCTTGATTACTGGTTTCTGCAACATATTAAGACCCAGTGTAAAAAATTGTGGAAAACTTATCTCAAAAAATAGGAATTGAGTCCTAGAGAAGTTCACAAAACATAAGATAGGGAAAACGAGCATTTTGCTAAGTTCTTTATAATGGCATCACAATTCCCACAAAAATATTACAAACTGGACAATATTATAGCAATTTTAGAAAGTAGGATGCTGAGGATAAATTCCTCATGCAAAATCTCACAGAAAATAGTGGAAAGAAAACTTTAACTTAGTTCTGTCTGACTTGAAAACCCAAGTTTGTTTAATATTCCACAGCACCAATTCCATGCTTCAGAACAAGTCCTAACACAAAAAATTTTTCATATGATTGCATGCTAAACTACATTTTTACCTCTGTTATGGCTCTTACCACTTTCCTTTGTACAGGATGTATGTTTGATGTATTTTAATCACGTCTGTGTTTATAAAGTCTGTAAATTCAGGGAACCCAGTTTGCTTCTTTTTATATCTTCTTTTATGTGTGGCACAGGCAGACAAATGGGAGCTTCTGTTTAATAATTGAAGCTTATTATTATGTGTGTCTGTAATTAATGCCTTTACTAATTTTGTATAACAAAGAATTGAACAAGATTTTCTCCGTACGCCTAAACCGTCCATTTCTTTAATATGCCAGATTGCCTTAAAATCACATGTAAATAGCAAACACTTGGAATTGGCTTAATCATTAAAACACTGTTTCCAAAAATTAATGCAAAACTTACAATTCTCTAAATTTGATCCACTTCATTTCTTATTAGTTATTTTTTAAAAGCTTTTCTTTTTGAAGTTTTCAAGTGCTAAAATTGAGAATCTAATATGGTTCCCAAATATCTACCATCCAGCATAAACAATTATTATCCATAGCTGAGTTTGCTGTATATATATCCCACCACAGCAGCAACAGATTGTTTTAAAGCAAACTTCTAGACATCATATCATTTCATCTGGAAATAAAGACAATTTAAAAATACAACCACAATATAAACATTGCACCTAGACACCAAGCAGATCAAAAAGTCCTCAATACTATCAAATATCCAGGTAATGTTCACATTTCCGTGATTGTCTCATAAATGTGTTTTTTACAATTAGTTTGTTCTAATCAGGACATAAACACTTCCATATGTTGTATTTGGTTTATCTCAAGACTCTATATATTCCAGTTCTTCCTGTTTTCTCGTTTCTTCCTTGCCATATAGTTATTCTTCAGTCCCATTTATTATACCATATAGTTTTCAATTCCGGTAATACAGTCTATCCTTGAGAACACTTTATATTAATTTTTTTTAACCAACTGCAATTCTTTTCCTCTAAAACAATAAAGGTATAATAGATTTATAATCCTGTTTTTCTTTTTAATGTTTCTATTTTTTTTCCCCTAAATGGCCACATAAGCTCAATCTAGGAAAGGAAAGAAAGGAAAAGTCACCAGTCATGTCAGACTCTTTGCAACCTCATGGACTGTAACCTGCCAGGCTCTTCTGTCCATGAGATTTTCCAGGCAAGAATACTGGATTGGGCTGCCATTTTGTTCTCCTAAGCTCAATCTAAAGAAGTGATATATTCCTATTAGAATTACACTCCCTAATCCATTTTGGTCATCTTTTCCTACCATATAACTACAGTAGTATCAGGATCCCATCTTTAACCTCACACTATTTAATGCTTAGTTTTTTTTATTTCATCTCACATAATGAGGCTTTCACAATTTCTACCTCCGGATTTAACCAATAGAAGCTTAATGTCTCAATCAGAATCAAATTTATTTCTGAATTTCTTTTTAAAAAATGTTTATCATGACACGACAGACCTGTGATATTAATATCCTTATACAATCATACCTCAGAGATATTGTGGTTTGGTTCCAGACAACTGCAATGAAGCACTATTGTGATTCAGTCACTAAGTCATGTCCAAATCTTTGTGACCCCATGAACTGCAGCATGCCATCACTATCTCCCAGAGTTTGCTCAAATTCATGTCCATCAAGTCAGTGTTATCTAACCATCTTATCCTTTGCCACCCTCTTCTCTTTCTGCTCTCAATCTTCCCCAGCATCAGGGTCTTCTCCAATGAGTTGGCTCTTATTATCAGGTGTTCAAAGTATTGGAGCTTCACCTTCAACATCAGTCCTTCCAATGAATATTCAGGGTTGATTTCCTTTAGATTAACTGGTTTGATCTCCTTTTTGTCCAAGAGACTCTCAAGAGTCTTCTCCAGCACCACAATTCAACAGTGTCAGTTCTTCAGAGCTCAGACTTCTTTATGGCCCAACTCTAACATACATACAGGACTACCAGAAAAAAAGCATAGCTTTGACCAGAGGGACCTTTTTTGGCAGAGTGGTGTCTCTGCTTTTTAATATGCTGTCTAGGTTTGTTATAGCTTTTCTTCCAAGGAGCAAGCATCTTTTCATTTCATAGCTACAATCAGTGTCCACAATGATTTTGAGACCCAAGAAAATAAAATCTGTAACTGTTTCCATTTTTTCCCCCTTCTATTTGCCCATGAAGGGATGGGACTGAATGCCATGATCTTGGATTTTTGTGTGTGTGTCATTCAAATCTCAGACATATTTTATTTCACTGAAATAGTATTCCAAATTAGATTCTGAACACCTACCATGGTAGGTAACTTTTACCTTTTCATCTTTTGCTAGGGTTTTGGTAAATTTGGGATGTTGAGCTTCAAGCCAGCTTTTTCACTCTCTTCTTTCATGAACGTCATCAAGAGGCTATTTAGTTCATCTTCACTTTCTGCAGTAAAGTGAACATCACAATAAAGTGAATCAGGTATTTTTTTGTTTAGCACAGCATGTAAAAGTTATGTTTATACTATACTGTAATCTACTATAGTGCAATAAAACAATATCTAAAAATAATAAAATATCTAAAAGATACTAAAATAAAATAATATCTTTAAAAAGTACATGCTTTAATTTTAAAAATACATTACTGCTTAAAAAAAAATGCTAACCATTATCTGACAATGCAAAATTGCCACAGACCTTTAATTTGTAAAACAAACAACAACAACAAAATTCCACCATATCTGAAAAGTACAGTCAAGCCAAGTACAGTAAAACAAGATATGCCTGTATATGGTTTAAAAAGAAACAATGGACTCAAAATGGAATTAACTGTGCTAAGCCCCTTGTCTGCAAGGACAATTTAATTGCAATTGTAACCTCATGAAGGAATGAGACCTTTAACCAGACAGTCTGGAATTTCCTGGCCAGCATTAATGAAGCAATCCACCTGATAGATCTCTGCCTTCACCCAAAGGAAGTGATCTTGCCTGAAATAATCCTTTCTTCTGTTTATGACTTTCTTATCCCAATCTCTTTCTGCCTTTAAAAATCTTCCTTTTCTGCTACTCTTCGGAACTTCTATTTCCTAGATGAGATGCTGCTCAATTCATGAATTGTTGAATAAAGCCAATTAAATCTTCAAATTTACTTATTTGAATTTGTTTTTTTAACAGATTTGGGTAAACACAGACATGACACCTACAAACCCTTTTGAGCTCTTTGTCTTTCTCACCATTTCTAAGGGCCCTAGATAAGTTCCTCTCATTTCTGAGATCCAGACTCTTTGTATGGAGTTTCTGATATAATCTACTTTTCAATGCAGGGCAGGTCAGCTTGAGCTGGTAAATAGCTCTGATTGGAGCCAAGCCTCTAACTTTTACTTCGGATCACAGCTGTCATTAATCAATGAAAACTCTTAACCTTTGATTTTGTCCCAAGGTCCACCTGGGAACTGTTAGTGGCATTTCCCAGTTCCCCTTTAATGTAGAGCCACTAGTTCTCAGTCCCCAGTCCATCTTCTCTGCATTCCAAGGTTCCATGATGGGAGGTGTTGGTGGTGTACCCAGGGCCTTCTCGTGGCCAGGATACAGCAGCATCTCTTGTTAACTGCCTGGATATATTAAAATGCACATGTTTGCTTTCTATTGTATATATAATGGTTACTACCAATGGGAATCTTAAAAGTCAAAAAGTGGTGGGCATGGATTGAGTATTGCACTTACCACCTATCTAAAGACTCCCATGTTAGGATATATTGATCATTGATTGGGTTCAATTGACACTAGGTAGCTCACCAACCTCAAGAAAAGTTTTGTGCAATGGGGTACACTGTAAAACACACCACAATTCCCAAGCCAGTAGCACATAACTTTTAAGTATTAGTTTGGCTCTAACAGCCCCCAAACCTTTGCTAAAATAGATAAATAAATAGGTTTCAGTTCAGCTCAGTTCAGTTCAGTCACTCAGCCCTGTCTGACTTTTTGCAACCCCATGGACTGCAGCATGCCAGGCCTCCCTGTCCATCACCAGCTCCCACAGTTTACCTAAACTCATGTCCATTGAGTCGGTGATGCCATCCAACCATCTCATCCATAAACATGGGAACTTTGAATTCTCAAGAGTTAAGCAAGCCACCTCCCAGCACACCTATTTTATTTCCAAGAGCTGTGGTCTTAGAAGATACAAATGTCTATGAATGTGACAAAATCCTACTCAAAACAAGTAGATTTAGTCAAGATCACTGTTTTGTTTCCTCAGAACTTAGCTTGGTAACCACCAGTTTGGGAGCCCCCAGATATGGCCAGACAGAAATATAGGTTCACCTTAATTGCAGCTAAGATCCTACCGAATTACAGGCAGTCCTCAGGGAAATTACTATGGCCATCATGAGAAACATTCCAATTAAATAAGATCATTTAAAAAGCATGATTGAAAATAGGATCCTGAAAGTAAACAAAATGAAATTCTTCAGTATTGAAACTGCTTCCTTAAAAACTTTATTGGAAATGCTAATGAAAATTAAAGACACAAAAAATACACAAAAGACAATAGATGTTGTGATTGCTACTGCTCTCTTCTATCACCTTTTATTTGCGTACTCATTCTAGTCATTCTCTGTCTTGTCTCTCCATTCTAGAGACTACAAGACTGTAAACAAAATGTTGCTAAGTTAGTGACCTTATGGTTACCCTTATGTGGTTGTTGTTCAGTCACTAAGCCATGTCCAACTCTTTGTAACCCCATGGACTGCAGGACACCAGGCTCCCCTGTCCTTCACTATCTCCTGGAGTTTGCTCAAATTCATGTCCATTGATTGGGTTACCCTTATATCTACCCTTAAAGGACAGCTCCTGTATGGAGCCCTCCCAGGGTCAATGGACTCTGAGAGATTTTCTAGTAAACTGCTATGTTTTTTCCTTAAACAGCCAAGAGAAAACTAAAATTAATTTTTAAAACCTTTCCAAACTCCGATAGATATCTAAGCTACAGATAGGATCCTGGGAATACTAGAAGAACTGGCAAAGGGTGAGAATTCTTACCAGAGTGAGTTGGCCCAGATCCTTCTATAGTACTAAGGTAGAAGATGGAAAATAATATAGCTTTTGCACCCTTATTGAGGATATCACTTGAGTTCAAGAAGTTTCTCAGTACTGCAGAACTATTTATTGTTTTTCCCAGCTGAAAACTGGAAAGATATTTAAAAGAATTTTTTTAAAGTTTTTAAGCCTTTTCCCATAAGCTAAAATGAAATTATATTACTATTGCAAAAATACTGCAATTCACTGAAGGCTCAGGTGATGGTTAGCACTTTTTAGCAATGAAAGACTTTAAAATTAGGTATGTACAGTATTGTTTTAGACATAATGCTATTGCACAGTTAATAGACTATAGTATTGTGTAAACATAACTTTTATATGCACTGGGAAAGCAAATAAAGTCATGTGACTCAGTTTATTGTGATATTCACTTTATTGCAGTGATCTGGAACTGAACCGGAAATATCTCTGAGGTATGCCTGCAAATAAGTCTATAATCAGAAAGCCTTCCTTGACTCTTGAAAGTATTGAGGATAGATAAAACAATAGCTGCCCAACAAAATCCTTAGACTCACTGGAAAAGTTGTTCTCATAATACAATAGGAATAATAATATGTGGAGAACTTGTTGTTTAGGGGCTAAGTTGTGTCAAACTCTTTTGTGACCCCATAGATTGTAGCCCACCAGGCTCCTTTGTCCACAGGGTTTCCCAAGCGAGAATACTGGAATGGGATTGCCATTTCCTTCTCCAGGGTATCTTCCAGACCCAGGGATCGAACCTGTGTCTCCAGCATTGGCAGGTGGATTCCTCATCACTGAACCATTTGGGAAGCCCTGTAATATGATAACCCTGAATTATCCTTTAGCTGAGCAAAGGGTTATCTATGCTGTGATCAACACCATGTTCTGTACCTGGATTGATGCCTCTGGGGACATTGAAATTGAGTTACATAAGATCACTGAGCAGCCACCTGGCTTAAAATGATTACTCCCTCAATGGGATCTTTCTTTGATTTATTTGATTTTGATTGGTTTGGGTCTCACCAACTATGGCTTCAAAGCACACTCCAGACATTGAGAATTATCCTGCTTTTAACAATCATGGTAATTCTCCTGGTGCCTTGTATTCTCTCAAGGGCTTTAAATGCATGTTCCAGATACTGCATATATAAGCTCAAGCATATGATCTCCTAAGACAGGAACATCAAAAATAGAATAAAGGGAATGATCAAATGAACAAGAAGAGTGAACCCGAAATTGTGACCTATGACTGCAACAGAGGCTCAACAGAAACTTCGATACGTGTCAGTATCACACTGAGAATCAGCAGAAACTGGCCGAGCTCGAGAGCAGTAACTGCCAGCGGCAGTAGTACCTTACATTTTGATCACATCTCAGAACTAATTTGAGAATCTGATCAAAACTGGGGAAGTGTTTTAGTTTGTTTTGTTTTAATGCTCAAAATGAAGTCACTTGTGCCAAATTCTATGTCAGGAAACCAAGACTTAATTGCAGTTTCAACCTTTTCCAGGAATATGAAATTTAACCAGTCGATCTGGAATTACACAGCCAGCAGTAAGGAGGCAACTGACCTGGCAGACCCCTGTCTTCCCCTACAGGGAAGTGAGCTGGCCTGAAATAATTCTTTCCCTTGTTTATGACTTTCTTGTCCCACTTCCTTTCTGCCCTTAAAAATCTTTCCCAGCTTGTGGAATTCCTTTCTGTTTTTTTAGAGAAAATGATGCTGACTCATAAATCATTGAATAAACCCAATTAGATCTTTGAATTTACTCAGTTAAATTTTGTTTTTTTGACAACATTTAAGAATATATTGCCATTACTTGGATTTCCACCCTCCTATCAAAATATCAAGATGTGCTTTCAGGAATAATTAGGATTAATGAGGAGGCTTCTCTTCCTGGACATATTTGGTTACTTGTTTACCCAGGTCAGAATTTTATTTCATTTACATCACGTGCATGCATGCTAAGTCGCTTCACTTGTGTCTAACTCTTTGCGAGCCCATGGGCTGTAACCTACCAGGCTCTTCTGTCCATGGAATTCTCCAGGCAAGAATACTGAATTGGGTTGCCATGCCCTTCTCCAGGGGATCGTCCCAATTCAGGGATTGAAACCTAGTTTCTTATATCTCCTGCTTTGCAGGTTGGTTTTTACCACTAGCGCCACTTGGGAAGTCCTTTATATCACCTGTGAGCAAACTATTCTTAATAACAATTAAAAGCTCTTTCTGGAGTCCTTTTTATATCCACTGAATAAACAGCATGGTGGAATAAGAAAGACAAATCTTTTCAGAGAAGCCATGATCATCAAGGACACAGGCAGGTGGTTAACAACACCTGCCACTTGTTCTGCAAGTGCTGCAAGATTCCAGTACACAGTCATTTGTATGTGTTTTCAAATGATTAAGGCAAATGTCCTCAATCAAAAGTATATCCTGGACCCTAGTCATACATGATCCAAGGTATAGCTCTTCCTGTATTTTAAAGTTGAACTCAATGCATAACACAATTAGGGAAATACCTTTAGGCTGATTACTGAGCACTTTGGGGTGTAACTGCACTGTAGTCTGAAGTTATTGAGCCAAACAGCACAGCCAAATATTTGAGCTCTTAACAAAAGAATTTTAAACATTAAACTATTTTAAAACACTAATCTTAAAGTCTTGGTTAGTTTGTACAGAGGAAATAAACACAGGCTCATGAGAAGATCTTTGTCCCCCACTGTTTATTCCTTTTTTTTTCCTTATTGCAAGACAGAATATTAGAACATATGCTTTAGAGTTGGATCTAAATCCAGATTTCAATTTATGACTAATAGTTTTGAAAGAGAGCAAATTGTGTCACCCTAAGACATGCTTCTTTGGCATAATGATTATTTTAGTCTGATTATTTTTTAAGAAACAGCACACAGAGGAAAGGCTCTAATTGAGTACCAATTAGCATTTTGTAAGAGACACAAGTTTATAAGTGAAATCCCCACTGTAAGGCAGTCTCTATGTCTTTTTAGAAAGAGAAGAATGACTTTAAATCTCTAGACATCCTTGTGTATGGAGAAGACAGTGCCTTAAATGTGCATAACTGTTTACTGTGTTTTCTTGTTCATCTCTCATAACTGCTCCCCACACCCCAAGATCTTTTTTTGTCTTTAGCTGGAGATGGTATTTAAGGTGGTGGCTTAGGCCATTTCTGGGAATGACTCAGTTTTCCGGGATCTCTTCTATGTTTCATACAGGAGGCATACATGGTGTGAAACTTGTTTGGTTTTTCTCTTATTAATTTGTCTTTTATTACAGTGGTGTCTCAGCCAAGAACCTAGAAAGTTAGAGGGAAAATTATTTTCCTTCCCCATTAGTGTTAGTTTTGGAGGTTTTCTATTAATATCATCTCAAAATTTAAGAATGTTTTTAATGATTCCTTCTTTCTAAATACAATGCCTTTCCTCTAAGATCCCGAGACCTATCCAACTAGTTTTCCCATTCTAATCTTTAACATACATGTACCTCTTTACTCCACTGAATGGAGATTATTTTTATTGTATATAATGCAATGTATTAGGGGCTTCCCCGGTGGCTCAGCAAGTCAAGAATCCACCTGTAAGGTAGGGGACACAGAAGATACGGCTTCTATTCCTGTGTCAGGAGGGTCTCCTATAGGAGGAAATGAAAATCCCCTTCAGTATTCTTGACCAAAAAACCTCTTGAACAGAGTGGTCTACCGTCCCTGGGGTAGACCACTCGACAAAGTGGTATGACTCTTTGTCGAATGGTAGACCATTCGACAAAGAGTCGAATATGACTGATCAACTGAGCACACACACATGCGATATATTATATATTACTTTTTTTTCTATTTGGTGATTGCTTTTGGTTTATGTATTCTGTTTTGTAAATCTGTGGTCAATTCTTGTACTATGATACACTTTTAAAATTTTCAATAGCTTTAAAATAAAGCTGGATAAGTTCTATCTAGTTACTCTAAATATTTTAAATATAATTTTAAAATATTTTAAATAGTCTTGCCCATTTATTCTTAGTAGAACTTACATTCTCAGCAAGTTTTCAAAAATTACTGGAATTTTGATTAAAATTGCATTAAGCTTTTGCAAAGAATTCATAATGCTTCCACAGTCACTTTTCAGATGAAAACCTTAGTCGTGAAGATGTTTAAATTCTATTTAGTAAATGAACCCCTGCAGGAAAGGGTGGTTTTTCATTATCAAACGGACTGTGTTTTTAATGAGTTCCTTTCCACTGAGGGATCATAGTATTTATCTGAAAAACAAACAAACAAACAAAAAATAAATACAAATGCCTTCTGCATTTTTAGCTATTTGTGTACACTTCAAACTTCTACCACTAAACTATAAGTTTCCGAACGAGTAAATCCTTTCTAAAAACATTGCTGTCACATAATAGTTGATATATTACAGAGAATGTATACAGCCTATGTGTATTGATGAAGCATAAAAAATCTAACGCTCTAAATTCAAATGAAGCATAAGAAGAAAAGATAACCAATTCTGTTGTGTCCACCTGTGTGCTTGTGATTGACAAGGGGAAAAAATGGTCCCTCAGAGATATATTTGCCTCATAATCTCTGGAATCTGTGAATATTTTGCAAATAATCTGTGTGTACATAGTTATATGTACATGTACATATATACATTAAAGTTCCTTGTGACTTTCAGTAAATGAAAACAGTAATTTAGGAAAAATTATCACTGCACGGAAAATCAGTTCTACCCTTAGTTCTATCACAACCTTTAGGTAATTCTAACTTTTTAAAATGCAATTTTTCTTTAAATGAAAAAGTATAAATACATAATATCTGAGGATCCCATGAGCCCTAAAATTTCATGATTTTATGAAGAAATTTAATGAAGTACCTGAAGAGAGAGAATAAGTGAAAATTTAATATAACTATCAACTGAATTTGGAAACAATTCTCATTTATTTTTTGAAGTAAAATCCACATGCCAACAGAAATAAACACAGTTTTATTACTGGTACTTCAAAAAATTGAAATGAGTGCTAATACATTAGAACTATATTTAACCTCTTTCTTTAATAAACTTAAATTGGTCAAACTTTAACATTTTATATATTTTTGCTTGCACTTTGTTGTTGTTGCTGGTGTTGTTTAGTCACTAAAGTGTGTCTGTTTTGTGACCCCATGAACTATAGTTCTCCAATCTCTTCTGTCCATAGGATTTTCCAGGCAAGAATACTGGAGTAGGTTGTCATTTCCTTCTCCAGGAGATCTTCCCCACCCAGGGAGTGAACTCACATCTCCTGCATCGGCAGGCAGATTCTTTACCACTGAGCCACCAACGTGAAAGTTGTTCAGTCATGTTTGACTCTTTGTGACCCCATGGACTATACAGTCCATGGAATTCTCCAGGCCAGAATACTGGAGTGGGCAGCTGTTCCCTTCAGGGCATCTTCCCAATCCAGGGATCAAATCCAGGTCTCTGATATTACAGGCAGATTCTTTACTAGCTGGGCCACCAGGGAAGCCCTCTGAGGCACCAGAGAAGCCCTTATATATTTTTATTACACAAAATTTAAAAATACCCCTACTCTTAAAGTGAAAATGTTAATCACTCAGTCATGTCCAACTCTTTGCAACCTCAAGGACTATAGCCCACCAGGTTCCTCTGTCCATGGAATTCTCCAGGCAAGAACTCTCAAATGGGTAGCCATTCCCTTCTCCAAGGGATCTTTCCATTCCAGGGACTGAATCTGTGTCTCCTGGCATTGTGGGCAGATTCTTTACCATTCTTTACCACCAGGGAAACCCAACATTAGAGATCTCAGAATCTAATGGGAGGAACATACAACAAATGGATAGATAATGTGTTAATTTTCTATTGCTGGACACCAGGAACAACACAGCACAAAATTATTATCTTATAGTTCTGAAGGTCAAAAGTCCAAAGTGGGTTTCACTGGGCTAAAATTAATCAATTTTTAGATTTGTAGTAGCTCTTGAGGGAGATAACATGGAAAGTTCTATTTAGACTCAGTGCAATAGAAACAGTATGCCAAAGTGAAGGGCAATCTCCTATGTAAGACTAACAACAAAGGTAAGAGAAAATGTTTCAAAGAGACACATGTACCTCAATGTTCATCGCCGCACGGTTTATAATAGCCAGGACATGGAAACAACCTAGATGTCCATCAGCAGATGAATGGATAAGAAAGCTATGCTACATATACACAATGGAGTATTACTCAGCCATTAAAAAGAATACACTTGAATCAGTTCTAATGAGATGGATGAAACTGGAGCCGATTATACAGAGTGAAGTAAGCCAGAAAGAAAAACACCAATACAGTATACTGACACATATATACAGAATTTAGAAAGATGGTAATGATGACCCTGTATGCGAGACAGCAAACGAGACACAGATGTATAGAATGGACTTTTGGACTCTGAGGGAGAGGGAGAGGGTGGGATGATTTGGGAGAATGGCATTGAAACATGTATACTATCATGTAAGAAATGAAGTGCCAGTCTATGTTCGATACAGGATACAGGATGCTTGGGGCTGGTGCATGGGGATGATCCAGAGAGATGATATGGGGTGGGAGGTGGGAGGGGGATTCAGGATTGGGAGCTTGTATACACCCGTGGTGGATTCATGTCAATGTATGTCAAAACCAATACAGTATTGTAAAGTAAAATAAAGTAAAAATAAAAAAATAAAAAAAATTATTTCTTCAAAAAAAAAAAAAAAGAAAGAAAATGTTTCTTTGATTCTCATACACTGTTGGTTCATAAACTGGGCCCATACATTAAGAATAAGGAGAGACTGAAGAAAGAGGCAGGTCTCTTCAGATTGGCAGATGACAGAATTTGATAAGCAAAGGAACTTAGGAGGCTTGTCTTGGACGGCCACAAGACAGGTTATCTCTGCACCTGTCCACTAGAATCATAAAAGTTTACATAGCAATTTTACCTGGGTTCAGTCCCATACATAGCCAAGATGGCCTCAACAGCAGCTTACTATGTATATATGTGAATGAATCACTTTGTGGCACACCTGAAACCAACACAACCTTGTTAATCAACAATGCCCCAATACAAATGAACAGTGAAACAAACTTACTATCTCAAAGCTATGTCTTTGGGGCAGCTTCTTATGCAGAAAGAGCAAGCAGAAGACACGTTCCAAGGACAGAGGAGCTGGTGAGGAGCCTCTGGATACCCAGATCCAGCTCATGGGTCAAGCAATAGTGACTTCCTCTCAATGACTTCCTCCAACAAAGATATTAAGGATCTGTAAAGGTCAGGAACTGTGGGTTTCAGGAGAGGGTATTTGGAGGAACCTATTACTACGCTGTGAATTCTACCTCTTCTTTTCCCTACACGTTCTCCCTCCTCCAAGGAGCAGAGATGTGAGAGTGCAATTCAGGACAAAGGAAGGGACTTCAACAGAGCAACTTGGCGAGTGCAAGGTATTCTCTGGTGACTCAGACAGTAAAGAATCTGCCTGTAATGCAGGAGACCCGGGTTTGATCCCTGGGTTGGGAAGATCCCCTGGAGAAGGAAATGGCAACCCACTCCAGTATTCTTGCCTGGAGAAGCCCATGGACACAGAGGTCTGGCTGGCTCCCATCTGTGGGTCACAAAGAGTCGGACACGACTGAGTGACTAACACTTTCTTTCACTTTCAATGTATATACCCTGCCGTTTGGGAAAGGACAGCCTGGTATCCAACTTCACCTGGAAAGCTAAGGATCTAGAGATTCCCTGACTGGCTGTACTTCAAGCTAGGAAAGAAGTGGGATAGAAGTGGACAAAGAAGAGACAGTTACCATAGGTTTGAAAGGGGGAACATATTTGCAAATGATATACCAGTAAGGGTATATCAGTAAGGGCTTCCCTGGTGGCTCAGAGGTTAAAGCATCTGCCTCCAATGGGGGAGACCCGGCTTTGATCCCTGGGTCGAGAAGATCCCCTGGAGAAGGAAATGGCAATTCACTCCAGTATTCTTGCCTGGAGAATCCCATGGATGGAGAAGCCTAGTAGGTTACAGTCCACGGGTCGCAAAGAGTTGGACATGACTGAGCGACTTCACCTCACCTCACCTCTACCAGTAAGACATTAATATCCAACATACATGATCAACTCATACAACTCAACATCAGAAAAAAAAATTTTTTTTTAATAGGTGAATTATCCAGCAGTCTAGTGATTAGGATGCCACACTTCCACTGCAGGGAACACAGGTTCAGTCCCTGGTCCCGGAACTAAGATCCTGTATGCTGTGTGGTGAAGGAAAAAAAGCAGAAGACCTAAATAGACATTTTTTCAAAGAAGACATTGATGGTCAACAGGCACATGAAAAGATGCTCAACGTAGCTAACCATCAGAGAAAAGCTAATCACAACTATTATCCAATGAACTGTCACCTCACACCTGCCAGAATGGCTATCATCAAAACAAAAGTTGTTTGTAAAAAAGCCCCTATAAAATTTAACTGGAGGAGGACATGGCAACCCACTCCTGTATTCTTGCCTGGAGAATCCCCATGGACAGAGGAGCCTGGCAGGCTACAGTCCATGGGGTCGCAAAGAGTTGGACACAACTGAGCGATTAGCACACAGCACATACAATTAAAGAAGAGATATTTGGGGTTTGCAAAATCCTAGGTGGTTTCACTTCATGGTACAAAGCAAGCAAGTGTTTTAACTCTGCATAATAATCAGTCTCCTTCACCAAACATAGTGTAGAGTAAGAAAAGTAGGAAACAGATGAGATTTATTATAAAATACCATGTGAAAACCTTATATACAATATTATGTTGTAACATTTTTGGATAAAATGGAGGGTGAATATGTGGGAGTGAACATCAGAGACAGAAGTTATAGCCAAATTACATGAGATAATAGCAAAAAAAAATAGAGACCCCTTATATGGATGAATAAGTCACTCACTCTAAAAACTTTCCAACCAGAATGGTATGGATTTCCTTTGCTGAGGAGGCACTGCAGAAAATTTTTGGTAATATATCCAACATCAACTGTACAATACTTGAAAACTTCATCTTCCCGTTTCTTTTGCTCAAGAATAATCTGATTTTCTAGCCTAGACTGGATTCCAGTTATTTATGTATTGCCAACATGTATACTATCATTCCAGTTGGTTTTGTTTTTCATTCTGAGACTCAAAATGACATGTTAGTAGAATGCATTGCTTGAAAGTGTAATTTCCTGTTAAAAATATAGGGATGCAAAAGTCTTTCTAATAAATCAAATAAATCTCTAAATAATTGTAATTAAACTGCTGAAACAGAGTCACAGAAGCAAAACCAATTCCAACTCCAATTTTGAATCAAATCAACTCCAATCCAATTACAAACTGACACAATCCTAAAAAATCTGAAGATATTTAAATTAGTTTCATGCCATTGAGTTCTGGCTTCCTGACCAAAATTCTGAGACAAGGTGTTGAAAGCATCTCCTATATGCTGAGTGGAAACAGATATTCCTGACTCAGTGATGAAAATTCACAAACTAACAAAAATACTCTTTCTCCTCTTCAGATGACTCAATGTTTGTAAAATGTTAATTTGGGGTCATTTTAGAATTTTGGTTAGTTTTTTTAGACAAATTAGAACTGTATTCTTGCAAGTATGAAGATGGAAACCACAAACATGCAATTCTAACATTTTTATAGGTTATCTAACACCAAGTCCCTATAATATTTAAAACGCCCTTATAAAGCCCCTATCTAAGCCCCTATCTAACACATCGTAAAGGAAATCAGTCCTGAATATTCATTGGAAGGACTGATGTTGAAACTGAAGCTCCAATACTTTGGCCACCTGATGCGAAGAACTGACTCATTGGAAAAGACCCTGATGCCGGGAAAGATTGAAGGCAGGAGGAGAAGGGTACAACAGAAGATGAGATGGCTGGATGGCATCACTGACTGGATGGACATGAGTTTGAGCAAGCTCCGGGAGTTGGTGATGGACAGAGAAGCCTGGCGAGCTGTAGTCCATGGGGTCTCAAAGAATCAGACATAACTGAGAGACTGGACTGAACTGAACACCAAGCCTCCTCTGCCCAGTGTAGACACAGGAGCTTCTTACTTAGTGGGAATGACAGGTTAGAAAGTAGGAGAAAAAGCTATTTTTTTTTTTCTGTTTTTTCTTTTGTTTATTTGTTGCCTTTAGCCAGCTGGAAATCTTGAATCAGACACTGTTTTTCTAGGGTTCAGTTGAAAGGATTGGAAATAACATTTTCTGTGTTACCTGCCAATTCTAGTATGCAATTTATAGAACAAGGTAGAGAAAATTTGGGGGCTCCCCCAGGGGTGCAGTGGTATAAAATCCCCATGCCAATGTGGGAGATGCATGTTTGATCTCTGGTCTGGGAAGATCCCCTGGAGAAGGGAATGGCAACCCACTCTAGTATCCTTGCCTGGAAAACCCCATGGAGCCTGGTGGGCTATGGTCCATGGAGTTGCAAAGAGTCAGACACAATTTAGCGAGTGAACAAGAAGAAAAAATCTAGGAAAGCTAAAGCAATAATTGGAAATAAGTAGAATTACAGGTATTGTAGTTGGGATGATGCAGGAGGTTAAGTAGTTTACAGAGATGCTTATATGACTGGGACATTGCAACCATCCTTGGGTGAAAATTATTTTCTGAATGGACAGTCTATATTTTGCTGAGAAGCTCTCAATCCATTTATCCCTGGAAGCACACAATTCAGGCACTACTTGGCAGAAGCCGGGACTTTGGTCCATTACAACTGTTTTTTTCATCACAGGCTAAGAACTCACCTAACAAGGTTGTCTGGGTAGCATGTGTTGTGTTTCAAGGCATGATTAATCTGCCTCCAGTTGAGAAATTTCTGGTTGCAACATCTTCTGAGTTGTTTCAAAGAGATCATGTTCCATTGACAGCTGTCTCTGAAAGAAGCTGAAATCTATCTGAAGCTCCCAGGATTTGAAGACAGATCCCTAGACACTTCAGAGATTGGGTAATGACTATTTATTTATTTGCAGAGCCTGGATCATGGTATTTCAGTGAGACATGGGAGATATTTGGAGGTACAGAACTTTAGTTGTTGGTAAGGAATATCATATATTGATAGCAAAAGACAGCAAGAATAAAACATGGCCACTCCAAATGGAGAAGATGATTGCCATTTTCTAGACACATTAGGGTGAGTTTTCACTTTCAGAAAGCTGTAGCACTTACAAAGCAGACATTGCTATTTTGGAAATTCAAAGAGAGGTGGTATCACAAATCTGTACCTGGAAATGCTAGTGACTGATACTTTTTAAAGAATTTAAGAGCTCTTTCCTTGGGGGTGTGTATCTAGAGGTTTAAGAAGTAATATTTAAATAACATTTTAAAAACTGTTCAGCATTTAAAGCCCTTTATTGTCTCCTTCGGAAGGTCTTAAGCCCGAATACTCTTTCTTATGAGTAGGGTCACCTGCAGGGAAATGTGGGACCAAGTGATTGACAGAAGTCACTGTACTAAGTCATATGCCTGCTTCTGGACATTATGAACACCCTTCTAAGAGTTTTTGAAGGTCCTGCCACTTTTTGCTGCTGCTTCATAATGAATAGCCTTGTTGAATGAGTGAAAAGGTGGTTTATATTAATGTTGATGTTAAGAGTAAGTACTCCTTCAGTCCTCATGATTACAGACCTGCATTCAAAGCTAGGGAGATGAAGATGAGCCAGTTTGATGGACTAATATCCGCCCCCCCGCCCCACCCCAGACACTGAGAGATCGAACGATTGTCCTTTAATTCTATATATCAAAGTCAGAAAGTTGTTTTGTTTGTTTGTTTTTACAATATACTTATTCTTTATTTTCTGTTTCTAGAATTAAGAGAGAAGTTTGTACCAGTTTTTCCTCTTGTTTAAAAAATGTATATATATAATCATTTATGTATCAAATAAATAATCATGACAATACATTTCACACTTCAAGCAGGAAATATGACAATATGGAATGAGTCACTTTACTCTAATGTGGCTTGCTTTAATAGTTCTTTGGGAAAAAATATTTCCTCCACACCTCCTCCTTGCTTGGTAGCTCAGCTGGTAGAGAACCCACCTGCAATGCAGGAGGCCCCAGTCCGATTCCTGGATGGGGAAGATTCCCGGAGAAGGGATAGGCTACCCACTCCAGTATTCTTGGGCTTCCCTGGTAGCTTAGCTGGTAAAGAATCTGCCTGAAATGTGGGAGACCTGGGTTTGATCCTTGGGTTAGGAAGATCCCCTGGAGAAGGGAACAGCTACCCACTTCAATATTATGGACATGGGGTCACAAAGAGTCAGACATGACTGAGCAACTTTCACAATTCACTTAACATCTCTTCCTTGGTTATTTATTATTATTTTAGATTTTGAGGCATCAATCTTTCAGAGGCTACTTTGCCATGTAGAGCGGTGCTTCATTCTTAATATTGTAGAAGAGTCATGAAAATATAGGCTGTTTACTTTTCTTTTCTCTTTTGGGTTGGCTCTTCCCATTCACTCTAAAACTCCTTTCTCTTCTGTTGCCTTTGGTGTTGGAGCACAGAGCTATTAGCCTCTCCACCCTATTTAAAGATCTTGTCACAGTTGCCTAGTCCTTCTTCCTTTGACAGAAAGGTTCTTAATCCTCAAATCTGAACTTTGTAGGCCTAGACATCTGATTGTGCAATGATTTCCTTTCTTTCACTTGTTAATAACCTCATTAGTCTTTCTGATTCACTAAGTCTTTCACTCTATGGGAGGGGGAATTCAAAAATAGACAACAAATTTAGATCTAGATTCTGTTTAACTTTGCTCCCAATGTTTGTGTAATCTTATGAGTCACTATACTTTGGTAAGAGATGAGAATATCAGATTTTTATGAAGGTTGCTGAGATATAAGGCAAAACAGAATCTAAATTTTTGTAAACACAACGATAGCAAATCCACCTACAATGCGGGAGACCCAGATTTTATCCCTGGGTGGGGAAGATCCCCTGGAGAAGGGAATGGCTACCCACTCCAGTATTCTTGCCTGAAGAATTCTATGGACAGAGGAGCCTGGTGGCCTACAGTCCACAGAGTCATAAAGAGGCGAACATGACTGAGTGACTAACACTTTAATCAGTATCAGATTGAAAATGTCAAATAAAAAGGGAAATTGTGTCAGAGGCCAAAATATTTTAATTGACAGACAATGGACTTCTAGTAAACCCAGTTATTTGTGTCATTGACAAAAATCTCATAATAAAGAAAAACTGAGAAACTGTGAAACGGTTATTACAAGGTGGAAATACTAAAACTTGTGGACTTTTCCCCACAAGAAGACTTCTAGAGCCTTTATTCAGAGCTCACTGCATTTAAGTTTATAGCTAATTATTTCCAAGTATCTTGATTCAGTATAAATACATTATTATTATATTTTATACCATGAATATTCATTATAATAAACATTTTAGTACATTTTAATCGAAAGAATAACTCAAACTAATAAAGTCATTGAGGAAAATACATAACCAAGAAGCAAATTAGTAGAAGAAGGAATACTTTTAATCCTAGTACTTGAATATAACCATAACCATTTTGCAGTAATCCTTTCAGAATTTCCAAATATCATGCTTTTTTGGTTTGTTTATTTGTTTGAGATATTAAAGAAATAAGATTGTAGTTGCTTAAAATTTGGTATTGTTTCTATAGGCCCAAACAAATTTTGCAAAACTCTATAAATGTTAACATATTTTTAGGCTGATGTATGAAAAATATTTATCATAATTTTAAATAGTTACAAAGAATGTATTTAAAGGTAGTTCATAAATATTGCCAGTTTAAATTGAAATTGTTATAAAATTAAAATATATTCAATAGAATAGTTTTTGATATCTAAAATTATCCATTAAAATATTTTTTAATGGATTAAATTTTATCTGCCTTTTATTTTCTTATTGAATTCATATTTCCATCCTAGTTTTTTTCACAGATGTTTTACATATTTCCATAAATATATATCCTAGTGGCATTTATTTATATGCTTAAAAATTATTTTGTTGATCAATGATACTTCTTCTCTAGGACTAAAAAGTGGATATACATTAAAATTTAAGCTGTTTTCACTTGAGTATTAGGTTTCATTTTCCTTTTAATTTTTAAATGATTTATTATTATAATTTTAGTAGAATTCATTTGGTCAAAGGATCATAAATATATTAAAAGTTCAATGAATAATTATTAAGTTTTAAAATCAAATCTTAATAGCAATGACTCTCTTACTGATATGAATGGAACTTTTCCCTTTAATTCATACACCCAGTGAGAATTATTATTTATTCACAGGTGACAAAATTTTTTAATGAATTCTTTTCCATTTATTCGATAAATGTGAGTACTGGAAAACCATATTTACCTAATACCATTCAACTCTTTTAACTTTTTGAAGCTCCACATCACAAGTCATACTGATGCATCTACAAAAAATGATTTTTGATGATTTACCTCTTAACAACTCAAGTAGACGCTTTTTCAATTTTTTGAAAGCAAAGAATTTGAAACTACATGATTTGTGGAGGTTAATTGCTTTTTTATAAGGATTGATACTTTATTAAACTCTCCGTTTCCTAATACCTGTGTTAATATTACGAAGTTGCTGCTAAGTCACTTCAGTCGTGTTCGACTCTGTGCGACCCCATAGATGGCAGCCCACCAGGCTCCCCCATCCCTGGGATTCTCCAGGCAAGAACACTGGAGTGGGTTGCCATTTCCTTCTCCAATGCATGAAAGTGAAAAGTGAAAGTGAGGTCGCTCAGTCGTGTCTAACTCCCAGCGACCCTACGGACTACAGCCTACCAGGCTCCTCCATCTATGGGATTTTCCAGGCAAGAGTACTGGAGTGGGGTGCCATCACCTTCTCCCTTTGTGAAGTTAGGGGCCCCAATATCTTTTGTTAGGGGCCTCAACTTTTTTTTTACAATCTCAGATAATTCATCATAGTTAAGAATTCAAGAGAGGAGAGTTATGCATTTCCTTTGCAACATTAAAAAATGAGAATCTCATTGAAGTTAGAAATCTCAGGCCATATCAATTTTAGGAGAGAATATATATGAGAGTGAAAGATCTAGAATTTGATTTTTTAAAAACTATTTAATTGTCTATGTATCTGTTGGAAAGTCCTTGCATACCCTAGCATGAAAACTATATCATGTTTCCTCCCAACAGTAATTTTTTCCCATTTAACATAACATTCCATGTGTGTTTTCTCATTATTATGTAGCCCTTATACACATTTTATAGCAGTTTCCCTGGGGGCTCAGACAGTAAACAATCCATCTGCAATGGGGGAGACCCAGTTTTGATCCCTGGGTGGAAAAGATGCCCTGGAGAATGAAATGGCTACCCACTCCAGTATTCTTGCCTGGAGAATTCCATGGACAGAGGAGCAAGGTGGGCTTCAGGCCATGGGGTTGCAAATAGTAAGACACTGAGTGACTAATACTTTCACTTTCATATACATTTTAATGGCTAGATCTATAAAATTTCACTAGTATTATAGTTTAAGTTTCGCTTTCTAATTTAAATGTTTTTCATTTTTTAAGATAAATAACAAGCACAAAAGCAATTTTGTGAAAAGAAATCTCCCCTGCATTCAAATTTGAGAATTGTCCTCTTAGTATAAATTTATAGAGCAGAAGCTCTAGATATAAGAATTTTCTTTAAAATCCCATAAATATAACAATACAGATTTTAATTTTTTCTCCAAATTTTAATAATTTATTTCTCAAATATTAAATAGGATATTTACCAATGTAATCATGGGGTCTGAAATTTGTTTTTTCAAAACAGATTTAATTTCTTTAATAGATATAGGGCTAGTCAAATGTTCTATTTCTACCGGAAACAGCTTTCCTTTGATTAGTCTTGCTATTGCTTATCAGTTTTATTAACCTTTCCAAATTATTGATCCACCTTTTGTGGCCTAGGCCTGCAGCCACTTGAAGTAGGATTTTGGTTCCTGGCCAGAGATTAAAGTCAGGTGGCAGCAGTGAGAGGCTTGAATAATAGCCACTAGACCATCAGGGACCAGTGGCCAGTGACAAGGCCCTGGCCCATATGGCTTTGCAGAAATGAATTCCCACAAAGATTGAAAGCAGTGAAACAAGTAGAGTGTTTATTAGGGGACAAAAGATTTCATGTGGATAGGCACAGAGGCAGGCTCAGAGAGAGAATCACATCCTCAGGGTGGTTAATTCACTTATATGGGCATTTCTTCCCAATTTCCTTTGGTCAATCATTTTGCTTTGCCTGGTTCTGAGTCCGTATTTGGTATATCTCAGGATCCTCCTGTGTGCCCATGCACCTTTCAGCCAGGATGGATCTAGCAAAGAGGTTTATGAGTAGCTTGGCATCACTCCCCTTTTGACTTCCAAGGAGCAGACAGGTCGGGAAGGTCTCCTTGGCTTTGAGAATGACAAATATGTGGTCTCTTATCTTTTATCTGGGCAGGGCTTAGCCTCCTCTCTCTCTCCTGCTATCTTCATTTTGGAGTATCAGTCCACAGGGAAGGAGCTCCAGCTGCTCACCCTGGGAGGACTATCTGTCTCATGCTTCATGACCGACTCTGACTGTTAATTTTCTCTAATACTCTCTTCTTTGTTTTATTGATAATTGCCTTTTCCCTGCCTACTCACGTTTTGTGTGTCTGTGTGTGCCTGTGTGTTCAGTTGCGTTAGACTCCTTGCAACTCTCAACAACCAGCCTCCTCCACCAATGGAATTTTCCAGGCAAGAATACTTGAGTGGGTTGCTATGTCCTACTCCAAGAGGCTTCCCTGACTCGGATGGAAACTGCGCTTTCTAAGTCTCCTGTATTGGCAGGTGGATTCTTTACCGATGCGTCACTTTGGGCTTAATATAACTTTCTTTTTCTACTTAATAAAGTAAAAGTTTGGATTACTGATTATAAACCTTTCTCTTTCCTAATACAGTTAAATATCTATAAATAACTTTCTAAGTACCACTTTGGCAGCATCCCTGGTTTTGATTAGTAGTGTTTTAATTACCCATCAATTATACATTTTTTCTAATTTTCCTTTTTAATTTTTCAGCTGTGTGGTCTTTAGACCTGTTTTGCAAGTGTCAATTAGATCAATTTAGCTATAGTATCATTCAGATTTTCTGTATCATTACTGATGTTCTGTCTACTTTTTCTATCAAATACTGAAAGACAAATGTTGAAATCTACAGCTACAAAGCTGAATTCCCTTTGGTTCCATCAGGTTTTTTTCTTTTGCATTCCTAAGTTCTGTTATTAGGTTTTTGTTGTTTAGTCACACGGTTGTATCCAACTCTTACAACCCCGTGAACTCTAGTCCATCAGACTCCTCTGTCCGTGGGATTTCCCAGGCAGGAATACTGCAGTGGGTTGCCATTTCCTTCTCCAGGGAATCTTCCAGACCCAGAGATTGAAACCAACTCTCCCACCCACGCAAGTCTCCTGCATTGCAGGCAGATTCTTTACAGCTGAGTCATCAAGGAAAATCTCTATTATTAGGTACCTCCACATCTAGGGTTGTTTTGTTGTTCTGATGAACTGGCTTTTGTCTTCCAGGTGAATAAACACTATGAGCATTCTTCTTTATCTCAAACAATACTCTTTGTCTTGAAAATCTACTTTGTCTGATATCGTTATGCCATGTACCCATGCCAGCTTTCATATGTTTACTCCTACATGACATACTCCTTTATTTATTTTAATTTTAACCTATTTTTCTGCATATTTAAAGTGTATCTCCTGTGCAAAGCTTGTAGCTGGGCTTTCCTTTTCTATTTAGCCTGACAAGTTTTGTCTTTTAATTAGAATATTCCGTGCATTAACATTTAATATAATCTTTGGTACATTTGGGTTTGTCTGCCATCTTTTCCATTTGTTTTCCATTGTCATTTCTTTTTCTCTCTCTCTGTCTCTGTGTGTGTCTCTCTCTTTCTTTCCTTCCTTCTTTCTTTCAGTTTCTGTTTATCTATTTATCCCTTTTCTGCCTTCTTCTAAGATAATCAAAGATTTTTTAGCATTCTGTTTTGATTCTTCTATTGGCTTTGTAAAATATACCTGCTTCTGAGTATTATTAATAATACTGTACCTTGTTGCCTGATATTTGAAAATAATTGACTTCTATTTATCTATGAGACAACTAGTCTTGTATGGGTTACTGCAGCATGATAGGACAAGTTCAAGTCTTTCACTATGATTTCTTGAATGGAAATTTGACATGAAAAATGAATTTTATGCAAATCAATCTGTCAGCAACATACATAATGATTTGAGTCATAAAGACTAATGAAAGCCCAACCAGGACCCCTGTAAAATGATACAGTATTTGAAATGAAGTTGTGGGCTAGAGGGGCAGCAGAAGTAACTGAAAATAGTTTTGAAAGAATAATAGCAAAAATGAAAATCTGAGCAAAGTTTTGAAGGAGAGTTTTTAAAAGTTTGAAGGAAGAACATTATTATTTAGTTAAAGATTAGAGATAGGGTTTGAAGAAGCTATCAGTTCAGTTCAGTTCAGTCACTCAATCGTGTCTGACTCTTTGCGACCCCATGAATCGCAGCACACCAGGCCTCCCTGTCCATCACCAACTCCCGGAGTTCACTCAGACTCATAGAATATAAGAAAATATCTAAGAGCCCAGCTTTCAGGATGAAGGGGGCAAAGAGTCTAAAATTGAGGAGACAAAAGAGGAACTGAGAAAGAAAAAAAAGAGGGTGATTTTCTTTGGAAACATGCTGGATTAAAGGTTTAAAAAAGAAAAAGTGGATACATCCTGAATGCTCAAGGAAATATGGAATTAGAGCTCAGATGAGTGGTCAGGGTAAGCTGTATGGATTTGGGTTTCTTTCTCAGCTAGGATGTATGAGAGCACTTGGTTAGGGAGAGAAAGGGTATGGGACAGGGCAGAGTGAGCAGCGGACAAAATACACGGCGCCATTGAATCGGGGGAACTGGGGCAACCAGTGGGCGTGGCTAGGGAATGATGGAGCTGGAAATGAGGACGCCAGTCGTGAAGGAAAGGATGGGCCATGAGGAAGACAGCAGGAGAAATCTCACAGGTGGTTTTGATTGTGAGATCTGTCAGTTCATTCTAATAGTAAACACAGGGGAAAGCTCTCAAAGCTTCTGCTAAGTATATGGTTATCAACACTGGATTTCTTAGAAAGTCTCTCTACCACCTTCCAGGAAAAGGCCTTCACCTTCTGCCCTTGGATCTTTCTAAAGAGAAGGCGCATGCTGCCTTATGTTCTTGCATTTTACAATTTTTCATAATTTAAACATGATGTGTTTAACATTAGCACCTTGGACCCTCACAATAGCCTGCAGATAGAGGCTGCACAGAGCATGTATTTTCAGCCTTGAGTGTTGTCCAGATAGGAAAAGGAAAGCCCAAGAGGTTTTTTGTCTTCCCACTCTTCCAAAGTTCTCTCACTAACCCCCAGTACATCTCATAATTCTACATTATGATAGAGAAAAGTATAATAAACTTTCCCCACAGTGTGCATAGCTGGTGAAATAAGGATGTATTATCTGATGGCAGAATAAATATAAACAAATGCTTCATTGCCATATGCTAATATTTCACTGGAACATATATAGAGAACATAGATGAAGAGTCATTTGAATTTACTGGGAGTTTTGTATCAGTTCAGTTCAGTTCAGTCACTCAGTCGTGTCCGACTCTGTGACCCCATGAATCACAGCACGCCAGGCCTCCCTGTCCATCACCAACTCCCAGAGTTCACACAAACTCATGTGCATCCAGTTGGTGATGCCATCCAGCCATCTCATCCTCTGTCCTCCCCTTTTCCTCCTGCCCCCAATCCCTCCCAGGATCAGAGCATTTTCTATATACATATGCATAATTTTCATCACAATTATCACCTGTCCCTTGGGCTGTGAGAATACCACACATTTAAGTTACATTTTATTGTGCTTGTGAACACAGGCTTTCTCTTGTTATTTTTCATTTGGTTGCCAAGCAGCATGCATACACAGAGTTTCATATTTCTTGTCCCTATCTCATTTTCAACTCTGTTGATAAGAATTTTACACTCAAATCTGTTATCAGAATTATTCCTCTCTTCAAATCTTCTACTAAGTTACACTGTGCCCAGATTTTCTGTTGTTATCCAGTTGCTAAGTCATGTCTGACTCCTTGAGACCCCATGGAGTGCAGCACACCAGGCTTCCCTGTCCTTCACTGTCTCCTGGATTTTGCTCAAATTCATCTCCATTGAGTCAGTCATGCCAACCAATTATCTCATCCTCTGCTACTCTCTTCTCCTCCTGCCCTCAGTCTTTCCCAGCATCAAGGTCTTGTCCAATGAGTCAGCTCTTTGCATCAGGTGGCCAAAGGATTGGAGCTTCAACATCAGCATCAGTCCTTCCAATGAATATTCAGAGTTGATTTCCTTTAGGATTGACTGGTTTGATCTCTTTGTTGTCCAAGAGACTCTTGAGAGTCTTCTCCAGTGTCACGATTCAAAATCACCGATTCTTTAGTGCTCAGCCTTCTTTGGTAGCTCAGATGGTAAAGAATCTGCCTGCAATGTGGGAGACCCGGATTTGATCCCTGGGTCAGGAATATCCCCTGGAGAAGAGAGTGGCAACCCACTCCAGTATTCTTGCCTGGAGAATTCCATGGACAGAGGAGCATGGGTGAGATACAGTCCATGGGATTGCAAAGAGTCAGACATGACTGAGCCACTAACGCTTTCATTTTCAGCCTTTGTTATGGTCCAACTCTCACATCCATACATGGCTACTGGAAAAACTATAGTTTTGACATACAGATCTTTGTTGGCAAAGTGATGTCTCCACTTTTTGCTTCGTTGTGTAGATTTGCCATGGCTTTTCTTCCAAAGAGCAAGCATCTTTTAATTTTGTGGCTGCAGTCACCATTTGCAGTGATTTTGGAGCTCAGAAAAATAAAGTCTGTCACTGTTTCCATTGTTTCCCCATCTATTTGCCATGAAGTGATGGGACTGGATGGCATGATCTTCATTTTGGGAATGTTGAGTTTTAAGCCAGCTTTTTCCACTCTCCTTTTTCACCCTCATCAAGAGGTTCTGTAGTTCCCCTTTATTTTCTGCCACTAAAGTGGTACCATCTGCATAAACGAGGTTGTTGATATTTCTCCCAGCAATCTTGATTCTAGCTTGTGCTTCATCCAGCCCAGCATTTCACATGATGCACTCTGCATATGTTAACACACCTCTTAATACTTTGAGATATTTTCACTATAGAATAATTTTATAAGAGAAGGCAAAATTCAGTGAAAAGAACAAGGAGTAAATAGAGCTTGTTCAAATCCTAAACTGGCATTTTCTACTTGTGGAAAAATAATAATTTATGATGATTAAGCATACACATGCTCTATCAATGGCTTAAGAAATATATATTAAATATTTAATAACTAATGTATTTTATATGGTAAAAAATAAGAATTCTTGGAAAGTTATAAACAAACAGAAATTTTTAAAATTAATTAATTTATTTTAATTGGAGGCTAATCACTTTACAATATTGTAGTGGTTTTTACCATACACTGACATGAATCAGCTATGGGTGTACATGTGTCCCCCATCCTGAAACCCCTCCCACATCCCTCCCTATCCCATCCCTCAGGGTTATCCCAGTGCACCAGCTTTGAGTGCCCAGTGTCATGCATCAAACTTGAACTGGTGATCTATTTCACATATGGTAATATACATGTTTCAATACTATTCTCCCAAATCATCCCACCCTCGTCTTCTCCCACAGAGTCCAAAAGAATGTAGTTTATATCTGTGTCTCTTTTGCTGTCTTGCATATAGGATCATTGTTACCACCTTTCTAAATTCCATATATATGCTGTATTGGTGTTAATATGCTGTATTGGTGTTCTTCTTTCTGACTTACTTCACTCTGTATAATAGGCTCCAGTTTCATCCACCTCATTAGAACTGATTCAAATGCATTCTTTTTTTAATAGCTAAGTAATATTCCATCGTGTGTATGTACCACAGCTTTCATATCCATTCGATGGATATCTAGGTTGCTTCCATGTCCTAGCTATTGTAAGCAGTGCTGCGATGAACACTGGGGTACACATGTCTCTTTCTATCCTGGTTTCCTTGGTGTGGATGCCCAGCAGTGGAATTGCTGGGTCATATGGCAGTTCTCTTTCCAGCTTTTTAAGGAATCTCCACATGGTTCTCCATATTGGCTGTACTACTTTTCATTCCCACCAACAGTGTAAGAGTGTTCCCTTTTCTCCACACCGCCTCCAGCACTTATTGTTTGTAGACTTTTTGATAGCAGCCATTCTGACCACCATGAGATGGTACTTCATTGTGGTTTTGTTTTGTATTTCTCTGATAATGAGTGATGTTGAACATCTTTTCATGTGTTTGTTAGCCATCTGTATGTCTTCTTTGGAGAAATGTCTGTTCAGTTCTTTGGCCCATTTTTTATTGGGTCATTTATTTTTCTGCTATTGAGCTGGAAGCTGCTTGTATATTTTTTAGATTATGTCAGTTGCTTCATTTGTTATTATTTTCTCACATTCTGAGGGCTGTCTTTTCACCTTGCTTATAGTTTCTTCTGTTTTTCAAAAGCTTTTAAGTTTAATTAGGTCCCATTTGTTTATTTTTGCTTTTATTTCCATTACTCTGGGAGGTGGGTCATAGAGAATCCTGCTGTGACTTATGTCAGAGAGTGTTTTTCCTATGTTTTCCTCTAGGAGTTTTATAGTTTCTGGTCTTACATTTAGGTCTTTAATCCATTTTGAGTTTATTTTTGTGTATGGTGTTAGAAAGTGTTCTAGTTTCATACTTTCACAGGTGGTTGACCAGTTTTCCCAGCACCACTTGTTAAAGAGATTGTCTTTTCTCCATTGTATATTCTTGCCTCCTTTGTCAAAGATAAGGTGTCCACAGGTGCATGGATTTATCTCTGGGCTTTCTATTTTGTTTCATTGATCTATATTTCTGTCTTTGTACCAATACCATACTGTCTTGATGACTGTAGCTTTGTAGTATAGTCTGAAGTCAGGCAGGTTGATCCCTCCAATTCCATTCTTCTTTCTTAAGATTGCTTTGGCTCTTCAAGGTTCTTTGTATTTCCATACAAATTGTGAAATTATTTGTTCTAGTTCTATAAAAACTACCATTGGTAGCTTGATAGAGATTACATTGAATCTATAGATCACTTTGGGTAGTATACTCATTTTCACTATATTGATTCTTCTGATCCACGAACATGGTATATTTCTCAATCTATTTGTGTCATCTTTGATTTCTTTCATCAGTATTTTATAACTTTCTATATATAGGTCTTTTCTTTCTTTAGGTAGATTTATTCCTAAGTATTTTATTCTTTTCATCACAATGGTGAATGGAATTGTTTCCTTAATTTCTCTTTCTGTTTTCTCATTGTTAGTGTACAGGAATACAAGGGATTTCTATGTATTAATTTTATCCTGAAACTTTGCTATATTTATTGATTAGCTCTAGTAATTTTCTGGTGGTGTCTTTAGGATTTTCTATGTAGAGGATCATGTCATCTGCAAACAGTGAGAGTTTTACTTCTTCTTTTCCAATCTGGATTTCTTTTATTTCTTTTTTTCTCTGATTGCTGTGGCTAAAACTTCCAAAACTATGTTGAGCAAAACCCTTGTCTTGTTCCTGACTTTAGAGGAAATGCTTTCAACTTTTCACCATTGAGGATAATGTTTGCTGTGGGTTTATCACATATGACTTTTATTATGTTGAGGTATGTTCCTTCTATGCCTACTTTCTGGAGGGTTTTTATCATAAATGGATGTTGAAGTTTGTCAAAGGCTTTCTCTGCATCTATTGAGATAATCATATGATTTTTATCTTTCAGTTTTTTAGTGTGGTATATCACATTGATTGATTTGCAAATATTGAAGAATCTTTGCATCCCTGGGATAAAGCCCACTTGGTCATGATGTATGATCTTTTTAATATGTTGTTGGATTCTGTTTGCTAGAATTTTGTTGAGGATTTTTGCATCTATGTTCATCAGTGATATTGACCTATAGTTTTCTTCTTTTGTGGCATCTTTGTCTGGTTTTGGTATTAGGGTGATGGTGGCCTCATAGAATGAGTGTAGCAGTTTATCTTCCACTTCAATTTTCTGAAAGAGTTTGAGTAGGATAGGTGTTAGCTCTTCTCTAAATTTTGGGTAGAATTCACCTGTGAAGCTGTCTGGTCCTGGGCTTCTCTTTGTTGGAAGATTTTTGATTACAGTTTTGATTTTCATGCTTGTGATGAGTCTGAAAACAGAAATTTTTTAACAGCTTTGACATGTTCTTATTAGAATAGAGGTGTTAGTATATTATAACCTGTAATTTACTCACAACTCAATTCAAAAAGTTATATCATATGTAGCATGAGCAAGGGTAGAGAAATGAAAGATATAAAAGCTTAAATACAGGCACAGTATAAAATGTGGTTCTTACCTTTAAGAAGTTGTGGACTAGTTTCACAGCCAAGACTTACACATCTGAAGCAATCACTGAATAGTAGAAGACTTGTTGTAATAATAGCTACTGTTTATTAAGTCCCAAACGCTGTTAGATATTTTATAGACATGATTTATCATCTTAGTTATCATTTATCCCATTTATCATCTTAAACTAATCTTCCCGGGAAACTAAGTTTCAGGGAGGTTACATTGACTAGCACAGCTAATAGTGATAGCCAATACTTAGGGAGTGCCTAAAATGTGTGGCTTCAGTGGGAACACAATGATGGATGTTAGAGCACAGCAGCTGTGGCTGATAACTAGTTCTACTCCCTGTAGTCACAGATCTGAGATCAAGTTCTCATAGCCTCCACACCCTCCAAAGCACAGATTTAGAACTTTAACTTAAAAATTTTCACAAAGCACTCAGGACTCATCATTGGCTTTATTTTACCATTGAGCTGGCTGAGATTCATCAAAGAACCATACAGAGAGACTGGCCTTTGTGTGCTTTCAGAACCAAAGCTTGCTTAGAGCTACCTGCGGAGTCTTTATACATGTATAATCTGGCTAACTTTCACTTCCATTTCTGCAACATCATTAAGGGTTGGAGCGAGGATTCATTGAAAATGGTGTCCATGCATCAGCATAATCCCTGGTTACTTGTTTGCTTGATAAGCTGACAGTGACTATAACTGAACAATGAGAAAAATAGAATGAAATTCTTCATTATTTCCTTTGTTGAGTAATTGCTATTCTTGGTTTCATCATCAAGGTATCTGTCAGTGCAAAATGCATGGCTTGTGAGAGTTACCTATATAACCCACATGCATTTGACATAAAATAGTTAAGCCCAATATGAAGCAGAAAATACACCAACAAGTTTTTGGAAGTCTCATAGTACTCCCTGGCGCTGTAACAAGAAAGAGAGAAAGAAAGTGATCATTAGAGAAAAGAGATTTTGAACATTGGAGGAGAGTCTTACCATTCTTGGTGTTACCATTTTTAAAACCACTTTTATTAAGTCTCTCACCATAGTCATGGGGGGCATCTGCCTATAGGAAAGCTTTCAAAGATGAGGTTCCAGTTTTTGATTATTTGCATTGCTTTAGCCTCCCCTTCATCACAGTGTATATGTTAGTGCTAATTGTTCAGTCATGTCCAACTCTTTGCGACCCCATGGACCCTGCCAGGCTCCTCTGTTGATGGAATTCTTCAGGCAAGAATACTGGAAAGAGTAGCCATTCCCTTGTCATCAAGAGTGTACAATGAAGAGAAAAAGAAAAAATATCAAACAAGCATTTCCTAAGGTTTTCCCTGGAAAATTTGGGTCAAGTTATGTTTAATTGATGTCATTCAAATGATAAAATTCTAAGAGCAAATAAGACTATGGAAAAATAAAAAGTTAAACAGAATCTTGATTGTAGTACCATACTGAGTCTTAATTATGATATTTTAAGTTAAGACTCTCCAACAATCATGTCTATAGCTTATAATATGTATACATATATAGAGAGTCTAAAAACATACATTTATGTCTATATATTATAACATTTTCCATGAGTTGATTTTTAAAATAGCATCTTGCTATTAAAATGGAAGTCACTTTTACAGCAAAACAACATGAATGCTTTAGGGTAATAAATCAATAAAATCTGTTCAGATTATATTATCTACATATAAAATAAAATAAAAATTGTATTCATATAATATGGAAATAATAAATATAATCTATATTGATTTAGTCTGGGTTCTTGAGGCTAAAGGTTTTATGTTTAAGGATTAAAAGTTCCCTGGAATTTACAATGTCTTCTCTCTTCTTAGTCCTACATAGAATCAGCAGGAGGTCAATGTAGGACACATTCATCAGGAAGCTATCCTAGAAACGGGTCAAAGAAATTATAGGATTGTTGCAGTATCAACCAACTAAGGTCCATCTAGTCAAGGCTATGGTTTTTCCTGTGGTCACGTATGGATGTGAGAGTTGGACTGTGAAGAAGGCTGAGCGCCGAAGAATTGATGCTTTTGAACTGTGGTGTTGGAGAAGACTCTTGAGAGTCCCTTGGACTGCAAGGAGATCCAACCAGTCCATTCTGAAGGAGATCAGCCCTGGGATTTCTTTGGAAGGAATGATGCTAAAGCTGAAGCTCCAATACTTTGGCCACCTCATGCAAAGAGTTGACTCATTGGAAAAGACTCTGATGCTGGGAGGGATTGGGGGCAGGAGGAGAAGGGGACGACAGAGGATGAGATGGCTGGATGGCATCACCGACTTGATGGATGTGAGTCTGAGTGAACTCCGGGAGTTGGTGATGGACAGGGAGGCCTGGCGTGCTGTGATTCATGGGGTCACAAAGAGTCAGACATGACTGAGCAACTGAACTGAACTGAACTGCAGTATCATTAAGGAGGAGTAAATAAGGTAGATTCACCCAACAATTACACTAAATATTGTGAGACTCAGATTACACAGAGCAGGTGAACACATGCCCAGAAAGCACATGTAAGCACAGCCCTGGTGAGAAGTACCTACAGAAAGGTTGTTTGGTTAGGACCTGCTACTTCTTATAAAGATATAATATAAAGACACCTGTTGCCTGGGTGTATCACCATCCCATACCCAGATCCAACACACAGAAGAACAAAACAAAGGCAGCTGAAAGGGCCTTCCTTCGGTCATGGCTGCAAAATACAGTCTGTCATGACTAGTTCATTCTTGTGCACAACTAGGGCTCTTCTCCTAAGCAGTACACAGCCCTCCTCCTGCATCACTACAAGCCCCACAAACTCTCCAGTCTGCCCATTTCAGAAGAGTGTCCAGTCTCCTCTAATTCAGGAACCCCAGTCACTTGCCAATGATTGCAACTCAGAGGCCTCAACTATTAATCACTCAGCAGAGACTGGAGCATCTAAATTGTCAATGTCTTGAGAGAAAAGACTAATTTTTTAAATTGCCCTACTACCCTCCTGTAGGGCCTCTGCTGATCACTTGGTGGTAAAGAGTCAAACTGCAAGGCAGGAGACACAAGGGAGAGAAGTTTGATTCCTGAGTCTGGAAGATCCCCTGGAGGAGCAAATGGAAACCCATTCCAGTATTTTTGCCTGGAAAAAATCCTGTGGACAAGGGAGCTTGGCAGGCTACAATCCATGGGGTTACAAAGACTCAGACACAACTGAGCGACTAAGTACGCAAATTCCTGTAAGATACAGTCATGAATTAAGGACACAAGGAACTCTCAAAACTTACTGTCAGAAAGAGAGGATCAATTCAGTGGGGTAAGATGAAAGCAGCCAAGAAAAATGTGATACAAAATAGTGAGTCAATTTGGGATAGTCTTTAAGATTAAATTGGACAAGGAAATGGCACCCCATTCCAGTATTCTTGCCTGGAGAATCCCATGGATGGAGGAGCTTGGTGGGCTACAGTCCACGGGTCGCAAAGAGTCGGACATGACTGAGCGAGTTCACTTTCACTTTAAGATTAAATGACATGTACTCATTCTTTCTTTCACACATCTATATATTTGGGAAACATTTATAAGCACTATTGACTAAAAGATACATACACAAACTAAAAGTTGAGAGCTATTATATGCTTTATTCAGTGGATATACTGAAGACTTCAAGCCCTGGAGGCAGCATCTCAAGTAATCCTGAGAAAACTTCTCCCAGTAGGCAAGGAAGCAGCTGGAACACATGGGAGTTTCTCAACAAAGGGTAGGTGGTAGGAACATAAGATTATTGTTAATAAAAGAAAACTAGATATCTCAGGTTAAGGAATGTAGTGCTTTTCTGTGTATGGAAAGATGTCAGAATATGGGCTTACTGAAATCATCCCTTTGATATATACCTCAGCTGTCTGGGACCAGTATCCTGGGTTTTCACAACCTGAGTTTCCTCCGGGCTCACTGTAGGGAGTGGCCACAGTCTGATGACTGCTAGATGGCAGGTGTTTTTAATTTCCTTCCTTAGTTCCCGCAGGGCTCACTGTTGAAGGGCTACAATCACTGATGACTGTGACATCCTTTGTTTACTAATATGGCAGGCAATATTTTACTTCTCAGAACCTTCATGCTAGGTCTCAAAGAGACAGATATGAGAATGAAACTTATTCTTTTCTCAAGGAATCCAGTCGGTTTTTCACATGTGGAAACCTGCCGGGGCCCAGCGTGAGGAACTCCGCCCATGGCAAAGGTCATGAGGAAGGAGGCTTGGCATACGCAAAGGTGGGATCAAGCCTCAGGAAACCCCCTGTTCCCAAGCATCTAACCCCAAAGCCAGAGTCTGTTTTATGCTCTCACCTACACCTCTGACTTTACGGGGGGCTCTCCCCCATAACCGTTTCTCTTGGAGAAGGAGTAAACGTGCAGCTCCAAGGCAATAAAAATTCTTGGGCGTGACAAGAGTGTTTCAGCTTACAGACTCCTCTGAAGGTTGTCTAGCCCGCCGGTATAGGTTCGTCCGGCCACATGTGATTGTTTACAGCCTCCCAATCTGAGAGGCACGAGATGTTTTAGACTTACTAAAGGCAAATTCTTTTGGGGAGTTAGAAATTATTAGTATAGTGGGTTGGTTAGGAATTATATTGGTGAAGGGTTTTTCATTTGTTGTGTCAATAATTGCTGCTAAATCCCTGCTCTGGGTGGGACAAGGATGTCTCAGGTCAAACCTCTTTGCTGACAGACTAGCTTGTGTGACAGGATTATCCATACTGCTGCCACTACCACATGATTGTTTACTACCTCTCAACCATAAACAGCACAGAGTTTTGGAGCATTTTGAGAGTCTTAATTAGCATAGGGCTTTTTCTTCTTGTTGAGTCAATAATTGCCGCCAGGCCTCCATATCCTTAGGCACCTGGGAATCTATTAATCAATGTATTTGGAATATAGCAAAAGGAAATATAGTAGTTTTTGATGTTAGCAATACTAGACTTTTTGAGTTAATGGATTTTCTCTTTTGTAATAGATCTCTGTACTTTGTTATAAATCACTGTGTCCTTGCTATGTAAGAATGTAACTTTATCATATCTTAAGACCCAGAAATCGACATGAATCACTTGAAATGAGGGTTTAAAATGCAGGTGCCTAGCCATATACCCATAGATTCTCATCTGGTTTGGCTGGGGTGGGTTCTAAAAGTCTTCATTGTCTTAACAGTAATTAGGATGTCTGTGAACCATGGCCACATGTAATACCAAGCAGGCACATAGAAGAGGGTCCTAGTAAGTCTATTCTGGATTGTCTTGGTCTCAGAAGGCCTCAGCCTACAGCTGCTTGAAGCAGGATTTTGGTTTCCAACCAGAGACTGAAGTCAGACCACGTCAGTGAGAGCATCAAATCCTAGCCACTAGACCAGAATCAGCAACGAGGCCTGGTCCTTCGCCTTGCAGAAATGAATTCCCATGAAGACACGGAAAGTAGTGAAACATGTTAAGTGCTTATTAGAAAGAAAAGGGTACATGTGGATAGACAAACACACGGGCTCTGAGCGAGTCGTGCTCTCATGGTAGTTTGAATCACTTATATGGGGCATTTTTTTTCGGGGTTTTCTTTAGCCAATTATCTTGCTTTGCCTGGTTCTGAGTTCATGTTTATATATCTCAGGCTCTTCCCATGTGTGCGTACCCCTCTCTTAGCCAAAGTGGATTCTAGTGAAGAGGCCTATGGGTATGTGACATCACTCCCTGTTTGATCTCCAAGGGGCCTTTTTGCACATGCATAGTCAGGAAAGTCTCCTTGATCTTGAGAATGAGAAATATGTGATGTCTTATCTGGACAGGGCTCAATTCCTCCTCCTCTTCATCTTGGAGCATCTGTCCACAGGGGACAAACTCCAGCTGCTCAGCCTGGGGCCCATATATCTCCTAACTCAGACTGAAAGGTTAACAGCCTAATGATTCACATTTCCTTTACAATAAAGCCACCTGAGTTTAGACCTTGGCTCCATCCCTATATGTTTGACCTCAGGCAAACGACTTGACCTCCACACCAGGTTTCATTTGAAATACAGTTGTAATAACACTTCTTAACCCTTGGGATTACTTTAAAAATAAAATGAGATAATCACAATCACATCTGACACCTTACTTGGCACATAATAGGTGTTCAAAACAAGTTGTATTAGCTACAATAATTATCACTGTTGGTGGTGGCGTTATTATCTCTACCATATTATAGTGTTTCACCAGAATTTGGCTATATTAAGCAATATTCATTATATATAAATATATTAACGTAAACTTACGTATGTATTATGTGGGCTTCCCAGGTGACATTAGTGGTAAATATCTGCCTGTCAATGCAGGAGACGCACTAGACTTTGCTTCAATTCCAGGGTCCGGAAGGTCCCCTGGAGGAGAAAGTGGCAACCCACTCCAGTATCCTTGCCTGGAGAACTTCATGGAGAGAGGAGGCTGGTGGGATACAGGCCCTGGGGTTGCAAAGAGTCAGACACGACTGAGTGACTAAGCACACATGTACTACATACATAATCCATATATCATTAATCATATTAATTATAGTATAGATTCAAAAGTCCAGTACTTTGGCCAGCTGATGCAAAGAACTGACTCATTGGAAAAGACCCTGATGCTGGGAAAGATTGAAGGCGGGAAGAGAAGGAGATGACATAGGATGAAATAGTTGGATGGCATCACCCACTCAGTGGACATGAGTATGAGCAAACTTCAGGAGTTGGTGATGGATAGGGAGGCCTGGCTTGCTGAAGTCCATGGGGTCGCAAAGAGTCGGACACGACTGAGTGACTGAACTGAACTGAACCGATGTACTCAACAAAGATTATGACTTTGACAAATCCAAGAAAGGAGTTCATGGAATTTTCTGTAACAGAATAGTGAAGGCATAGTCTGAAAATTCCTTCCATTTCTTACAGAGTGAGACTTGTCATCATCATTGAGATTTTCTTTTTTTTTTTTTAATTTTTGAAGATCAACTTTATTATTTTCTCCCATTCAGAAGGCTGTCTTTTCACCTTGCTTATATTTTCCTTCGTTGTGCAGAAGCTTTTAATTTTAATTAGATCCCATTTGTTTATTTTTGCTTTTATTTCCAGAACAACTGACAAACAACTAATCTCCAAAATATATAAGCAACTTATGCAACTCAATTCCAGAAAAATAAACGACCCAATCAAAAAATGGGCCAAAGAACTAAATAGACATTTCTCCAAAAAAGACATACAGATGAATAACAAACACATGAGAAGATGCTCAACATCACTTATTATTAGAGAAATGCAAATCAAAACCACAATGAGGTACCACTTCACACCAGTCAGAATGTCTGCGATCCAAAAATCTGCAAGCAATAAATGCTGGAGAGGGTGTGGAGAAAAGGGAACCCTACTACACTGTTGGTGGGAATGCAAACTAGTACAACCACTATGGAAAACAGTGTGGAGATTCCTTAAAAAATTGCAAATAGAACTGCCATATGACCCAGCAATCCCACTGCTGGGCATACACACCAAGGAAACCAGAATTGAAAGAGACACATGTACCCCAATGTTCATCGCAGCACTGTTTATAACAGCCAGGACATGGAAACAACCTAGATGTCCATCAGCAGATGAATGGATAAGAAAGCTGTGGTACATATACACAACGGAGTATTACTCAGCCGTTAAAAAGAATACATTTGAATCAGTTCTGATGAGATGGATGAAACTGGAGCCAATTATACAGAGTGAAGTAAGCCAGAAAGAAAAACACCAATACAGTATACTAACACATATATATGGAATTTAGAAAGATGGCAATGATGACCCTGTATGCAAGACAACAAAAAAGACACAGATGTGTATAGCGGACTTTTGGACTCAGAGGGAGAGGGAGAGGGTGGGATGATTTGGGAGAATGGCATTGAAACATGTATACTATCATGTAAGAACTGAATCACCAGTCTATGTCCGATGCAGGATACAGCATGCTTGGGGCTGGTGCACGGGGATGACCCAGAGGGATGTTGTGGGGAGAGAGGTGGGAGGGGGGTTCATGTTTGGGATCGCATGTACACCCGTGGTGGATTCATGTCAATGTATGGCAAAACCAGTACAGTACTGTGAAGTAAAATAAAGTAAAAATAAAAATTAAAAGAAAAAGACACATGTTAAAAAAAAAAAGATCAACTTTATTGAAGTGTAATTTCCATACAATAAAATGGGCCTATTTAAAATGTACAGTTTGAAGGGCTTTGACAAATGTTTACACTTTTGTAACCATCATCACAATTCGGATAAAGGACTTCTCCCTCATGCAATCAATTCCCAGCATTCAGCCCCAGCCCCAGACCTACTGATCTGCTTTCCTGGACAACAGATTAGCTTTGCCCTTTCTAGAGCTTCAATAAATAGAATTATGCAGTGTGTCCTCTTCTGTATCTGAGTTGGCTTAGTGTGATGTTTTGGAGGTTCACTCATGTTGTTGAATTTATTATTAATGAATTTATCATTAGTTTGCTCCTTTTTATGGCTGAGTGATTAACAGTCCTTTGTTTGGATAGAGAAGACTTTGTTAATACATTCACATGATTTGGTTTTTTGTTTCCAAATATTTTCTATTATGAATAAAGTTGTTATAAACATTCTTCAGTCCAACTAGAGTTAATTTTTCACTTAGCATAACATCCTTCAGGTGGATCCAAGTTATTGCAAATGGCATGATTTCTTTTTTATAGCTGAATAATATTCCACTGTATATATATAAAATATTGTTTTTTATCCATTCACTCATCAATGGACATTTAGTTTGTTTCCCTATCTGGGCTATTGTGAATAATACTGCAATGAACAGAGAGCTGTATACAGCTCTTCAAGATCTAACCTCATTTAATAAAGCCAGTATTATTCTAATATCAAAACCAAACAAATATATTACCAAAAAACTCAATATCCTTCAAAAATCCTTAACAATTTCCCCTAAATTAATCTACAGATTCAATGTAATCCCTTATCAACATCTCAGCAGCCTTTTTGTAGAAACTGACAAACTGGCTCTAAAATTCACATGGAAATGAAAAGAATCTGAAATAGAATTTAAAGAACTCACACTACCTGATTTTAAGTTTTATTAGAAAGCTATAGCAATCAACAATGGGAGGATTGGTTTAAGAGTAAGCCAAGAAATGGACTCCATATAGTCAATTGACCTTCAATGGGGAAAAAGAGAAACTTAAATAAATGGTGCCAGGACAACTATACATCTTTATTAGTTGAGGAGGAAAAGACGGAAACTCATTCCTTTTCTCAAACCATACATAAAAATTAACTCTGGATGGACTGAAGAATGTTTATAATAACTTTATTCATTTTATATAGTGGTTAATGGGAGATCGCCTGCAAAATGTCCCCCTCTGTTACTTTGGCAGTCATTATTTGTTTTTTCAACTTAAGTAGTTTAAAAGCCAAATGAGGAATATACTTCATCTCATAATTTTCACAATTTTCTATTTGAAAAACAGCTTCTTTCTTATGATAAAGTAATACTGGACACAGAAAATTTAAAAATGGAGAGCCCTTTAAAAATGAGAAAAAATTTACCATCTAGATATAACCATAATTAAAATTTGATGCTTAATCCTTTCTCTCCATTTATAGTTTGTTATATCACTGAGATCAAAATGTATGCACAAATTGCATTATTTTGCCCTTAGTATTATATAATAGGAATTCACATATCATGCAAGAAGATAATATTTGACTGTTGAATAATTCCATTCTTCCTCCCCCATAATTTAACACTCTCATATTTTAGGAAATTAAGATAAACATTAAGGTAAATTTTACAGATGATGCTTTTTTTTTTTCTTTTAGATAGACTCTTGGAATTAGAATTATAGAGTAAGGTGTATAAATATTTTTACATTTCCAATATGTGCTAATATATGTCTTTCCATTAAGGTTGTACCAGTACTCACTTCCACCATCAGAAGAAGAGTACTAATTTATCTGATAACTAGAGATATTAAATGTGCTTTGATTCGTATATTTGTCCTTACATTTTTCTGTGAATTATATATACATTTCCTTCTTTTGTTCAATTATCTATTGTAGATTTAAATGATATTGGTTTTATTTTTTTCTTCTTTCCTTTCTTTCTTCTTTCTTTTCTTACTAAAAAGTCACCAGTTCAGATTTTTCATGGGATCGATCTTGAATAATTAAGTATATTATTTGTTAAGACACCACCTAGAAGGATTTTCCCACTCCTTCCAACAGTAGTCTTATAGAAAGTTTACACAAAGTTTCCCTTTTAGAATTCCCTTTGATGACAAATATATTAATATTTCCTTTTACAGGTAGATTCCAAATGTGGCAGCTTTTAGCAGCAACATGCTGGATGCTTCTTGGACCTGTATATGGTTGTCACAAGAAAGGAAGCACCACAAATCCTGAAGCTAATATGAATATTGTAAGTCGTTCATTAAGGAAAAATATTTAAGATAAGGAATTATTAAGCTATTGTCATCTTAGGGGCTTTCCTGGTGTCATTTTAGATATAACTGGCATGCTTGTCTAGTTTTTAAAAATTCTAAATTGACTAAATCTGTGTTGCCAACCTTTGTTCCTTGGCATAGTTGACCAACCAAAGAACTGCAAGACCTGACCCAGTTTGGGGCAATAAGGCTCCCTCTGCTGGTGGTTTGAGCTACCAACTCATGGTGGTTTCCGGAAGAGAAAGTTCACAAATTCCTATTGATGATCTTTTTAGAGCATACTTGGGCTCTTCCTGAGGTTTTTACTAGAGCAATTTCTCTGATTTATAAACTACATTCATGTACATTTTAAGTTTAGTAAGCCAGATTTTGTTTGGGCTGCTTATAAACAAAAATATCTTAGCATGCAGAAATTCATATCAGAAGGGGACTAGAACAAAGTGGAATGAAATAGATTTATGAAAACAACCAAAACAACCAAAAAAAAGACCAGTGACAAATGCTTACTATATGCTTCATTCCAATGGAAAGCATATTTCTTGTATACGTTGTATACCGTCATGTCCCCACCCACACCCATTTGTATTAGAACTTTAAGAATGAAACTATCAATGATATAATTTTTCAAAAACCATTTAGAGAGTGAACCTGAGTGCATTAATAATACCATGCCAAGAAAACTACCATGTACGATTACCACCTTACCTTACAACACCTTGACATGCATCTTCCTTTTAAAACCCTCCTCAAATTATCCTGATTTTCCTGCTCTATTCTGTTCCAAAACATAGATAAACAGTAGGTTGTGACTTAAAGTATTATATTGCAATGTGGGTAAAAATCTAGGCATTATATCATGAAGGTATACATGTTCCTTTCCCCTTTTTAGAGCCAGATTATTTCCTACTGGGGCTATCCCTATGAAACATATGATGTTGTCACAGAAGATGGTTATATCCTCGGAATTTACAGGATTCCTCATGGAAGAGGATGTCCAAAAACAGGTAGGATTTATTTCATTATGAAAGGAATAATGCCTAAGGAGAGATTCCTGGATGTGCTGATAGCAGCAGGACAGCTGTGATTCTAAAACAGAGCCTATTCTCTTCTATTCCTCCTTCTAGTGAAGGAAAATCATCACCATCACCTCCACTATTCCATTTCATTTGTATAATGCTGGAGTTTTTAAATCAGTTTGACATACACTATTCAGTCTTTCCTTTTCTCCATCATCTTGTCCTCTTTCCCAACAAACACGGAAACAAAAGAAAATGTCGTCTTATTCTAGGAATACTCGCTTTTCTGCTTAAAAACCAGAACTCTAGGGTCATTTTGATGTTTTCTCCCCTCACTTTCTATATCCAGCCAATCACCAAGACCTACCAATTTTGCCTTCTAAATGTCTCTCTAATCTGAAAACTCTCAGTTTCAACGTCACTCAAGTCCAGGCTTAGACACCATTATCTTTGGCAATATCAGTTATCTTTTAAGCTACTGCAATAGCTTTCTAACTGCTTTTATTTCATTTGTAATTAGTTCTGTGCACAAGTCATTTGGATTTTATTTTTTACAGTAAACCTGACCCTATTAGTTCTATACTTGATTGTAACTGAAGAGCCATTCCTAGCTCCCTACAATACAGGTTAGTATCTGAGAGGAGACAGGATCCACTTGGCAAGAATTGCTTGCTTCTTCTCTCATTTCTTAGTACCTTTTATTCTTTGGAGATCTGTATAAACAAACTTTCCGATATTAGAAGAGTTATTTTTTAGAAGATTAAAAAAAAATTTTATGCAGTCTAGATGGAACAGTGTTGCTCACTTTATAGAACTGATCGTTCCCTAAAATAACTCCATTACCTTTGGAAATACTCGTGAGAACTTTACTTGCCCAAACTTTCACCTCGTCAGTTCTGCCAGGTAAATGCCAAAAAGCATGGAAGGAAAGCTGTCTCTACAATGAGAAGCTGCCTGAGGGCTCAGATTAGAGATGAGCTATAGATTGTGACTGCACTTTGGTGGTATTTTAGCAGAATTAGTAACACCTCTTCCTTCTGTCTTTTTCTCAAAAGGTGGATTAATGGATATAGATTTTGGTCCTTGCTTCCGGATAGCCGAGGCTCTCTGAGACTCCAGTCTCGCCTACTCAATCTCAGAAAGCTGGTCAAGCCCCAGAGGTGACCTGTGGGAAAGCCTTTTGGCTTTCCAGCCAAACACAGCATCATGAACCATGTATAAAAGAAAAATATCCTAGTCACTTCTCTTTCTCTTCTGGATGTTTTCAGCACCACTTCCCCATTTCCTTCTTTTTCTTGTCTCTTTCTTTAATCAAATTGTTTCAGTTCTACATTGTGAGCAGAATTATGTCAAATGAACAATTTTACCTTGTGTACATTTCACTTAAAACCTTGCATTTCACTTTCTGACAATGCAAATTAACAAGCATAGTACCTGGCATTCAGTGAAATATTTAACAAATGGAATTTTTATTGTCTTTGTTATTATCATGGAAAAATATTAGCTTTGTTATCAGATGCTTTTTGAGAAATAAAATGTCATTAATCTGAATAATTATAGAGCAGGTAATTATTGTGGCTGAACAAAATTATGTGTATTTTAATTTTAATTTAATTCTTATAGCTACACCATAAGATAACATTTTTTATTATCCTCTGTTACAAAATAAGTTAACTAAGGCAGAAAGAAGTTGATACATAGCAGAAGAAATTTTTGAAGCAGGGCACTCTGACTCCAACAGCTATTTAACAATTCAATGCATTGGACATAATCCCAGTTTTACAGAGAGAAAAACAAGTCATGGAGAAGATAAATAACTTGACCAGCTTCAGAAGTAGTTCAAAATCCTAAAATCTAAACTTGCCTGGTGGTGTCAAATTTCCTTTCTTAACCTTTCTTTTGTATTACAGGGAGTCAGAAGAGAGAATTTTCTTGTAGGCACCAAGGAAGTTCAGATAAAAAATTCTCATTGCCTGTGTTTTGCAGCTCCAAAGCCTGTTGTGTATTTGCAACATGGCTTAGTTGCATCTGCCAGTAATTGGATTTGCAATCTGCCCAACAACAGCTTGGCTTTCCTTCTGGCAGATGTTGGTTATGATGTGTGGCTGGGGAATAGCCGGGGAAATACTTTTTCCAGAAAACACTTGAAATTTTCACCCAAATCACCAGAATACTGGGCCTTCAGGTAAGAAGAACACTACTAATGACTAAAGTGTGTACATTACCTTTTTATATGGATGATTAGCCTTTTGAATTTTCCCTTTTGTCCAACTGCACATTGTGGAATCCACAAGATGGAAATAAACATACCTTCCTCTACCCAGGTTTTCTTCACAAGCTCTAAAGAAATGCCCTTACTATTGCATTGATAGTTGTTTTAAACACTCCACTTGGCCTGTGTGTATATAAGAAAGGGAAAAAAAGATCAAAATGCAAATTCCAGGACTATCACATTGTCAGTGTGCAGTCCAGAAATTTACATGGTATGCTTAATGAAGAGGAATAATGACACTGATCAAGATATGGGAACAGAAACAATGTTCTGGTTGAAAATCCTGAGAACCAGACATTCGTGCTAAGTCAAAATGAGCCAAGCACTTGAGCAGAGATGACACTCCAATGTTTATTCACTGAGGAGTGAAGGAACTCTGTCCTCCATAGACTGAGGGTGCTGAAATCTCTCTGTGGAGCCAGCCTGCCAGAAGTCCCTGGGGGTGCTGTCTGCCTTAGAAGTTAGGCCAGATGAGTCACCGAAGCAAACCTGGCACTTGTAGGGAAGCTAAGAAGCGTGCCTTGAAGGTCACTAAAGTTGCTTGTTCCTTGACCTCACTCCCGCCTCATTCCTGGAAGCCATTTGTCATTCCCTGATTCCACATCCCAGTGCAGTTGTGTCATAGCACCATTGCAAATAGCATCCTGATTCCCTAGATGAATGTTCTCCTGACTACACACAGGAGAGAAAGCCCCTGAGGCCTCTTCCCTGGAAATGTTGATTCAGTCTGTCTGGGCTGAGATCTGCATGTCTCTTCACTTTTTGTTTATAAAATAAGTACTCCAGGTAATTTTTCTTTTCAAAGGAGTTTGGTAAATCTGCTATAGAATTAAGTGGAAAAGCCTTTGCAGATTGGATAAAAAAGCCCCTGATGCTGGGAAAGATCAAAGGCAAAAGGAGACGAGGGCAGCAGAGGATGAGATGGTTAGATAGCATCACTAACTCAATGGACAGAAATCTGAGCAAACTCTGGGAGACAGTAGAGAACAAAGGAGCCTGACATGCTGTAGACCAAGGGGTCACAAAGACATGACTTAGCGACCAAACAACTACAACAACTCTGCGGGATTTGTAAGTCAGATTTTTCAGTTTCTTAACACAAAGTTACTCTTGGATCAAGACAAGATCCTCAGAAGATGCCTGACATCATATATTGATTCTAGTCTCATATTTAACAAAAGCTAAGCGTCTAGATTTGCAACGCATACGTTTAAGTATTACAAGCCTAACAATGAGATGGATTTTTTTCTAACTCTGTTTTGCTTTGCTTTGTTTTTTCCTTTGGCAGTTTGGATGAGATGGCTAAATATGACCTTCCAGCCACAATCAATTTTATCATAGAGAAAACCAGACAAGAGCAACTCTACTACGTGGGCCATTCCCAAGGCACCACCATTGGTGTGTTTGGGGCAGATGTGATCTGAGGGTGACAGAAGATTTTTTTCATATTCATGAAAGGAGTCAGGATTTCTTCCCTCTGTGCAGTCTCTAGCTTGGGAACTTTGAGTTGGAAAAACATCACATCTGGCTGTCTTTCTGAAGAGTAAATAAAGTGAGGATGACTAAGGGATTTTCCTGCCCCCTCAGGACTAAATTTGGAGATTAATAGATAAGACTGTAAGAAAGTCAATTATTTAGTTCTTCGTTTGTGTACCCAACAAACACTTGCCAGACGCTGGGTTAGATACCAGGAAATCAAAGATAAATATGGTATACATCTTTCCCTTGAAGAGCTCATAGTCTAGTAAGGGAAACGAAAAAGAAAGCAAAGAATTGCCAATCTCAGTGATCATATGCCACAGTCAATGTGACTTTTAGTTCGTTCCCAGTGGGTGCTAAGGTAGGCTAGATGTGGATGGGCCACGTTGGCAGTGCCATAAGGCTCTCCATTCTCTTTTCTGTTGTCTTTTCAGCTAGAGACCTTGACAATGCTAACAGCATTTACACCAGACATTTGAGAGCATTATCATCCATATTCATAAATGGCTGAACTTAGAAATCCTTTCTAATGGTGATAATGCCATTAGAAACTCTACATATATATAAAATCTAACTTTTGAAAGAATTTGAATCCTTTCTGTAATATTCTCTGTAAGTAGATTTGCATCCTTCAGAAACAGGAAACTCACTTTATTCTGAATTAGCCAGTTTCACCTTTGGAAATCTAAAAATCCTTGCCCTCAAATGGTGCTTACTCTGAGTGTCTTTGTTTTCTTTTTTAATATAACTGCTTTTACTATCACTTAAAATGAGTTAAGTAAGAATTGTTCTAAATCCATGAATTAGTATCTTCTTTCCTTTCAGCTTTCATAGCATTCTCCACTAATCCAGAGCTGGCTAAAAGGATTAAGATATTTTTTGCATTGGCTCCAGTCACCACCGTGAAATACACCCAAAGTCCTATGAAAAAATTAACAAATCTTTCCAGAAAAGCAGTCAAGGTATGTGACAGCTTTTCCCCAGGTTTCAGTCTGTAGTAACTAAAACTAGCTCTATGTCTACAGATTTCAAGAAAAGACAACTTTAGACATAAAGTTTTACCAAGTGGATCAGTGGTAAAGAGCCTGCCTACAATGCTGAAGACTCAGGTTCTATCCCTGGGTCAAGAAGATCTTCTGAAGAAGGAAATGACTAACCCCACCAGTATTCTTGCCTGGAGAATTCCATGGACAGGGGAGCCCAGCAGGCTACAGTCCTTGGGGTCACACAGAGTCTGACACAACTGAGCATCTAGAAAGAATAAAATAGATGCTTGAGGTACACACGTAGGTTTACTGATGATGCACAGTTTTGCCAATTGAGCTCAAGATGCTCACTCTGATACCATGCTACCCTACCATCTTCATTTTTTATTTAGAGGCTTCTCTCTCACATGATTCCTCAATCACAGATATAGCAAGAGCTGATTTGATTGATGGGCTGATTAATTGGTTTGATTTGTTGTTGTTCAGTTGCTCAGTCATGTCCGACTCTTTGCGACCCTGTGGACTGCGGTATGCCAGGCTTCCCTGTTCTTTACCATCTTCTGGAGTTTTCTCAAACCATGTCCATTGAGTCAATGATGCCATCTAATCATCTTATCCTCTGTCATCCCCTTTTCCTCCTGCCCTCAATCTTTCCCAGCATCAGGGTCTTTTCTAATGAATCAGCTCTTCGCATCAGGTAGCCAAAGTATTGGAGCTTCAGCTTCAGCATCAGTACTTCCAATGAATATTCAGGGTTGATTTCCTTCAGATTTGATCTCCTTGTAGTCCAAGCGACTCTCAAGAGTCTTCTCCAGCATCATAGTTCAAAAGCATCAGTGGTTTAATTTAGTAGGTTAAATTTCTCTCCCATGCCCCCAAGTGTATCAAGGACAGCATAATGTAGTATTTCAGACTGTATGGAGTCTGATGGCATGAATTTGAATCCTAGGTAGCTGGGTGAATTTGATCAAGACCTTAATTCTAGGAAATATTTTATTCATCTATTGAGTGAGGATAATAGTAGTCTCTACTCATAGGGCTTCTCTGAGGATTAAGTGAGTACATATGTGTAAATCTTTTACACATTGTTAGCCTTTACTAAATTCTAGCTATTGTTATTGTGGTCATGATTTCCATAGAAAACTAAAAGTCCAAAGTTGCCCACACTTCGTCAACTGTTTGTCAACTCCTCAAAACCTACGCAGTATCCTAGACCTCAGATGATTTCTGCTAGCTGCCAGCTAACTAAATGATTATTTGCTCAATGGAGAGAATTGTTCTATGTGAGTTGATGTGTTTTCCTGTTACATAGTAATATGGGCTTCTCCTGTGACAGACAGAAGGTGATTAGACTGTTTAGTGATTTCAGTGAAAGCATATGAAAGTGAAAGAATTTTTATAGAAGCCAAGAGTTCTGATTGGTGAGAGATAAGCAAATTAGCCCAGGGTGGTTTAATTCCATACCTAAACAACTAAGAAAGACCGTGGCAGCAAAACTATGGTTCAGTTCAATTCAGTTCAGTTCAGTCGCTCAGTTGTGTCCAACTCTTTGCGACTCCATGAATTGCAGCACGCCAAGCCTCCCTGTCCATCACCAACTCCCAGAGTTCACTCAGACTCACGTCCATTGAGTCTGTGATGCTATCCAGCCATCTCATCCTCTGTCGTCCCCTTCTCCTCCTGCCCCCAATCCCTCCCAGCATCAGAGTCTTTTCCAATGAGTCAACTCTTCGCATGAGGTGGCCAAAGTACTGGAGCTTCAGCTTTAGCATCATTCCTTCCAAAGAAATCCCAGGGCTGATCTCCTTCAGAATGGACTGGTTGGATCTCCTTGCAGTCCAAGGGACTCTCAAGAGTCTTCTCCAACACCACAGTTCAAAAGCATCAATTCTTCGGCGCTCAGCCTTCTTCACAGTCCAACTCTCACATCCATACATGACCACAGGAAAAACCATAGCCTTGACTAGACAGACCTTAGTCGGCAAAGTAATGTCTCTGCTTTTAACAATGTGAAAAATGCTCACAGATCCTTCATAGTACATGGGCATCTTTTACCACAGATATTTCAGTCCAACCCGGTCCTACATTATCAGGCAAACAGCACCAGACTTCTTGTTAAATTATTTCAGCATTCCCACCAAGTTAAGAGATATTTTGAGATGGTAGGATCTTCACTTGCTCAATTTGCACAACTCTGCTTCAACATTCAATGTTTTGATCTACCTATAGTGTAGTGCAGTTCAATTGAATTTTGTAAAAAAAAAAGAAAAGAAAAAGATAACCTAGGAGCTACTGTTTCAAAAGCATGGCACCAGGAAACAGCTATGCCTATAAAGCTACTTTTCAGCCAGTCGGCATGACTGGAAATTGGGGTATATGTGTGAATGGTGGAAGACTTGACCAAGAAGAGAATAACGGACAGTTCATAGAAAGCATCTATGTCATGTTAAAGAGTTTTGCTCTGTTGGTGATGCGAAGTCATTGAAGAATGTTGAACAGAGAAAGGGATTGGTCAGTTTTGTAGTTTTAGAAATATTACCCATAAGGTGTTTTAACTCCAATAGAGAAGCTACCACATGTGACTAACTCACTAAATCCTAATAGAAATTCCAGCAAAATCATAATGATAGATCAAAGAAATAGCCAGACAAACTCAGAGAAAATGTTTCTAGTCATTGGAATCACGGAAGACTTCCTGGATGGCATTTCTGAGTTTGGGCTAAAGGACAAGATTTCAATTGACAATGTCTTGTAGAAAGTCTTTCCAAACTAAGAGGGAAACCTGAGTACCATTGAAGGGGTGAAGCTCAAGCCATGTGAAATCACATGTAATTGACTTTATTTAGCTTTAAATTTGTGAAAGGTATGAGAAATAGTATTGGAAATATATGAATAGATTCTGTAGGAAATGTAGGAATATTGGAAATGTGGATTTAAATGCCAAGTTAAGAAGCTTAGATATATTAGATATATATTAGATTTATGGTGGGTGATCATGGAAGGTATTTACACAAAGGAATGACATGCATAATGCTCTTTTTAGAAAAATTCTCTTGGGGACCAAATGGAAGTGAATGAGAGTAAAAGATATAAGGGCAAAAGATGAAGGTAATGGTTATAGAATTATTGTTACACTTCAGCTGAGAAACCGAGCCAGGGTTGTCCAAAAAGAAGAAAAACTTTATAGGATTTGACAATGAAATGATAGGCATGGTATAAACTTTTAGAGAGTCAAGATTTTTGGTGTTGTTTTTTTTTTCTCTCTCTCTTTTCCTCTCCTATTAGCCAAATGTTGGTCTTCCAGTTTTTCTCATCAATAGTTGTTCTGTAAATAGTTCTAATTTTAGTGTGCCTGTGGGGCAGATGAGCTTAGGGTCTTTCCACGCTACCACTTTGCCTACTTTGCACTAGGTGTATTTTACATGTGATCTATTATCTACACAGAAATTCTTAGTGCACATTGATTTTCTATTTTATAGTTGAGGAAATCCAGGTTAATAGAAAACTAAATATGAGACAGTTTAGAATCAAACCAAGATATCACTGACCCTAAAGCCTTGCCAATATCCTATGGAGACTAGTTTTTTAGGGGATGCTCCATAAAACACTTCAACTAAAGGATCTTGGAAGAAAAAGCTTCAAGAGCTGAGTTGGGAGGACAATAAAGACAAAGTTTAATGGGCTTTGTGGTTTCACTGAGGACTAGTAGTGAGCAGATGTCATACATGTCCAGTGCTTGACTGAATTACCACTCGTCTTCCACTTGACATTCACATCCATAAAAGTTGATGGCGTCTTAAATTGATCTTGCAGGTATTATTCGGTGACAAGATGTTCTCTCCTCACACATTTTTTGACCAATTCATTGCCACCAAGGTATGCAACCGGAAGATATTTCGTCATATTTGCAGCAACTTTATATTTACTTTCAGCGGATTTGATCCAAAAAACTTGAACATGGTACGTGTAAGAAGTCAGATCTAGGAAAGCAATTGTTTTGTTGAACAGAAATAAGGAGAGTTCATTCTGAATTGCATGGAAACCACATTTCAAAGTCTTTTTGTCTCCTGGAATGCAACTGGCATGTTCTTGGCTTCCAACCTAAGCTGAGAGTCCATCTGCTTGATTAGGAGGATTTGAGGCTTCATTAAATATCTCTTGACTATATTCTTGGACCTGGAAAGAAAAAGTGCATTGCCGTTTTTCTTTGAGGACAGGATGTCCTCTGTGGGCTTTACACAAACACTGCCCTAGGCAGGAGAATAGAAGTGAGGGAAAAGAAAATTCTCAGATGGGCTTCTTGGCTTAGTTTGTCTTCAGCGGATGTGGTACATGTTTATTCTGAGAGAGAGAGATTGGGTCAGGTGAGAGAGGGAAAGAAAATACTCAGATTCACTTGTGGTGTGATTACATAATTAGCCTTCAGGTAAGAAATAATCTTTTTACTTTGCAGAGTCGCTTAGATGTTTATTTTGCACAGAGCTCTGCAGGAACATCTGTTCAGACCATGCTGCACTGGGTCCAGGTACGTCCTCCCACTTCCTGATATAACACACAGGTATCTCTGCAAGATCCCTGCGGAGCACGTCCGGAGAGCTCACTCTCCGGACTGCCACTGTCAGCTGGATGTTTCTGGAGTCAGATAAACTCATATCGGTCTTCTTTACTGTCATCTATTCTCCAGGTCCTCTGTGTATTCCTAGATATTCTGACTGAATTCTGATCTTCAGATTACTCCTAATTGTCTTGTCTAGGAGAAGTTTGTGTTTCTTCTTTCGGGAAATCATTCACTCTAACAGAGCTATACATAATATGATAAACGCTATTCTAGAAAGATCTTTTTACCCTCCAACTGGGATATGGGCGATTCCAGAGTGTGGAAATACTGCTTAATTTAGAGGAAGTTAAATGTTAGAGTGGGTTTAAAATGGATTAAGGGTTTCTGTTTTTACTCTCCATTGAAGTTTTTTGTGTGTTACTATATTTCTCAGTATTTGGTAAGCTCAGCAATAAGTCAAATTCAGTTGGTATAGCTTTCTAAGCCACTTATGTCTGAGTGTGTATATGTGTGTGTGCACATGTACAAGTGGGGGAGGTTTAATATTTAATATTTAATTAAATATCTTAATTTTAAAATACTTTAAAAAGTTGAATAAGAATCTGAAATCCCTAGAAATCTAAATTTTAACGTACACCCTGATAAATTTCTTCCCTGCTTTAAAGTTGACAATCACTGCTATAGATAGTCTTAAATACTAGTTAGAGACTTCTGAAATTCTTTGAAGGGTTCCACCCTCAAGAGATAAGCGTTCAAGTTCCTAAAGGAAGATAGATATTCCAGATTTAGGGCTTCCTACTGGTGAGGAGACAGGTAGACTCTGAAAGGCATAGTTTTCCAGATAATACAACTTTGATTCCATATTCATTGAGCACTTACAATGTGTTCTTATTCTCCAGATATATATCTCATTGTCATTTTGAATTCTCCTAACTGTCTTTCAATGCCATTGATATTCCCCACTCTAAAAATGTCATAGCCAATCCTTACCTCTCACAGTTGACTCTTTTTAAAGCTATCTCTTCTCCTTTGATAGAAAGTTCTCTTGAGAATAGAAATAAGTGGGTGGGGTGGGGAGATAAAATATTTGGTTATAAGTTACATAGACAGCTAAAGCAAGGATGATGATAATGACATGATGGTAACAATATCAATAAAAAGAGTGATTTCTTGACCGTTCCTAGGTGCCACATGCTTTTCATACATTACTTAATCTTCATAACCCTATAAGCAGAATGCTATTGTCATTTCCACTGCACAGATGAGAAAACAGGTTTAGAGAAGATGCATATACAGCCTGGATCACAGATTTAATAATCAATTAAGCCTGGATTAAAACTAGGTCCGCTTGATGCTAGAACCAAGGTTCCCAACTATATATTACATTCTATTGCCTCTCATTGCTGAAAACCTACTGAATTTCAACCACAGCAGACTACTGCCTCTGTGAATATAAATCACAATGGGAAACATTTCAAACAAAAAAATCAGAATTAAATCAGTTCATGTAAAAAAAAAATCAAGTTAAAGGGAAAAAAACCTTTGGAGTAGTCTGAAAATAATTTAATGAAGTGCTTGAGGTAAAAGTAGACATTATGTCTCTTCAATCCAAATGGGTGGCAAATAACCAGAAAAAGGAACCCCTAGAAGTGTTAATGTTTCTGTCTTAATATCTGAAGTCTAAAACTTAAAATAACAAAAGGGCACACATAGTGTCTCAGACACTCAGCCTGTGGCCATGTTACTGACAACATGGCAGTCTGCTTGGTCATACAGACAGGAGACAGCAGACACTACACCTCAGAGAGCCTTGAAGATGTACTTTGAGTGAGCATTCCTTTCAAATGTAGCAAAACTGTTTGATTAAGGAATATAGTCATAATATCCTAGACCATCTGAGAAGATAACAAAGTATAAATTGTAATAATAGTAGCAGTCATTTTATAATGTATAGCTAGTGCCTTTTAAAAAATATTAAAATTCTTGAAGCCAAGATGTTTAAGAATCAATGTAGCATCTTTAAAAACGGGGATGGTAAGGGGAGGGAGGAAAGAGGGGGGTTCAGGATGGGGTACATGTGTATACCTGTGGCGGATTCCTATTGATGTATGGCAAAACCAATATTGTAAAGTAATTAGCCTCCAATTAAAATAAATAAATTTATATTTAAAAAAATAAATAAAAAATAAAATAAAAACATGTCTATGTAAACAGCATACAATTTATTTAAAGGTATCACTGCTCAAAGATTTTCATTGAAAAAGTATAAAAGGGAAGAAAAGATAGTTCCATGAATTTGTATCAATTTTTATCATTTTTATTATTTCACTTATTAAACTTTGACTTTTAGCTCATGTGCTAAAGCATGGGATATTATGGCAATCTTTTTTGTATATTTTTTGCTTACTGTCTTTACATGTATGTTGTTTTCATATATCATTTTAATGTGTTTATTATTTGTATCTTTTTATAGGCTGTTAATTCTGGTCGGTTCCAAGCTTTTGATTGGGGAAACCCTGATCAGAACATGAAGCACTTCCACCAGGTACAATAATAATAATCACCAATTGCATACTGCAAATGAAATTTGTAAAAATAGTATCTACTCATCAAGCACCTACTCACTATGCTCCATTCACTATGCCAGACACTTTGTATAAATCAGATGCTATTTGGGGGGATCTTACCACTTGCCATATCATTGTTTTTGATTCTCAGCGTGACCTGGTCTCCCAGTATCCAAGGTCTCCCAGTATTACAAGAGACTTATACTTAAGATATTTGCTAATGCAAAGACCATCTACTGATGGTGACATGTGGAATGCTTATACCAATGCTCCGCCTGCAGATCTCTCTATTAAGAGAACTCATGGTGCAGTTACCGAGTCAGGGGTCTCCCCAGGCACATTTCTAGTCTTAGAAACCTCTTCCTGGCCAAAGTTAGTGTTTTCTAAAGATTTATAAGTTGGTCCATGTTACCTTTTCTTCTTAGTCTTTCTGCTGAAATTACCTATGGTGCATTAATCCCCTTTGGCTACCATAAAAATCCCATAGAATGAGTGGCTTAAACAACAGAAATTTATTTCTAACAGTCCTGGAAGCTGGAAGTCCGAGAGCAGGGGTGTCAGCATGGTCAGGTTCTAATGAGGGCTTTCTTACTGGATTATACACAGCCCCCTTCTCCATGCATGTCCACATAGCCTTTCCTCTTTGTGTCTGGTTGAAGAAAGAGGTCTCTCTCTCACTTCCCCTTCCTACAAGGCCACCAATCCTGTTGGATTAGGATCCAAACCTTATGACCTCATTTAACCTTAATTCCTAAAAGCCTTTTCTCTGAATACAATCACCTTGGGGTTAAGGTTTCAACATACGAATTTGCGGGGAACACAATTTAGTCCATAGAATATGTAGGTCTTTGCAAGGAGAAGGCAATGGCACCCCACTCCAGTACTCTTGCCTGGAAAATCCCATGGATGGAGGAGCCTGGTGGGCTGCAGTCCATGGGGTTGCAAAGAGTTGGACACGACTGAGCGACTTCACTTCACTTCACTTTACAATGCAAGTAGCAAAAATTACTCTATTTTAAATTTTATAAAAATATGGTTTGGTTTTACTGAAATAAGAAGTATGATGATAAACTCACAATAGCCAGGAATATACACAATCATCAGGCTCTCTCTTTCTCCCTGTCACTCTCTCTCAATTCTGCTTGCAAATGCTGTTTGCATTTTCAGACTATGTCTAAGATAGTAGTACAATGGTGAATGCATGTACATAATATACAGTAATATTTAGAACAGACAGAACTTGCTTAACAACTGATAATTGATGTTCCTTCTATAATATGATTTTCTGTGAAAACTATTTTTCTCTCTCTTCAATTTTATTTAGCTTACACCTCCTCTATACAACGTTTCTAATATGGAAGTTCCAACAGCAGTGTGGAGTGGTGGACAGGACTGCGTGGCTGATCTCAAAGATATTGAGAATTTACTCCCCACAATTACCAAGCTCATTTATTACAAGTTGATTCCACACTACAATCATGTGGATTTTTACCTTGGACAGGATGCACCCCTTGAAATTTACCAAGACCTAATTAGAATGATGGAGGAATGGTTGTAAAATTAAATACACTTTCCTTTCTCTAAAGAAGTGGATTTTAGTCATAAGAATGTGGTACACAGACTCTAAGGTAACCCCCCCAATAATTTGTGGTCCACCCAGGAACCACAAATTTATGTAATCCTTTCCCTTTAAGTGTGGGAGGGACCCGAGACTTGCTTCTAGACAGGAGAATTGGCAAAGGTGATGGGATGTCATCCCCTAATTGCAGTCTATTATATAAGAATCCATTTTAGCAAACTAGAGCAAGAGATTCTCCTTGTTGGCTTAATAAGGCAAACAAATGTGAGAAGGAACCATGTGTGGCTTCTAGGATCTGCAGGTGGCCTCCAGCTGATAACTTGCAAAGAATTGGGACTCTCAGTCGTATATGAGAAAAAGAATTCTGCCTAAAACCTGAATGAGCTTGGGAGTCCACTCTTTCCTAGTTCGGCCTCTTGTTGAGAAAGCAGTCTGTCTAACACCTGGATTGCAGCTTGTGAACCGGTGAGACCTGGAGCAGAGGACCTAACTATGCTATACCTGAACTACTGACCAAAGAGTGTGAGATAATAAATATTGTTTTAAATCACTAAATTTGTGGTCATTTGCTATCAGCAGTGGCAAACTACTACTGTTATTATTAATAATGAATTATTATTATTACCATTAACATTATTTTTTCTTTGGTTAGACACTCAAGAAATCCTGTTTCTTATTTCATTATTTTTCTCTGCCTTATTTTTCTTCTCACTATGAACTGAGTTGAATATTTCTTGTTATGCAGATCTGCTAATGATTCATTCTTGCAGTGTGATACCATATTCTCTTATTGTGGTAAGGACACTTAAAGTAAGATTTACCCTCTTAATATGTTTCTAAGTGTATTTTTAAGTGGGTCACCTACCCAGGGGTGTGGGTTTTGATTATAACACATCTTCACTCCTCCTTCTTGTCTTGTTGTTCCTTTTTTTATATCTTTCAGTTCAGTTCAGTTCAGTCGCTCAGTCGTGTCCAACTCCTTGTGACCCCATGTATTTTCTGGTAGTCCTCAGATCATTCTCATCGATAGCTGCTTTGTAAATAGTTGCAATTTTGATGTGCTCATGGGAGGAGAGGAGCTCAGTTCTCCCTGCTCTGCCATCTTGATCACTTTCCCTACACCATTTTTTTAAAAAATCTGTTTATTTTGCATTGGAGTATAACCAACTAACAATGTTGTGACAATTTCAGGTGGACAGCAAAGGGACTCAGCCATACATATACATGTATCCCTTCTGCCCCAGATTCCCCTTGCACCCAGGCTGCCGCATAACATTGACCAGAGCTCCCCCTGTGCTATCCGATAGGTGCGTGTTGATTATCCATTTTAATTAGAGCAGTGTGTACACATTATACCTCTTAATCAGGTAGGATTTTCTTGTTTTTATTCCTACACCTTAAAAATATTCTATCTTAATTTATAATTTATTTTCAATAGGAACCTAAAGGTTCATCACCACCATTCTCATCAATCATATCAATTTAATATTTTTGGTTTGAATTACATGTTCAGGAATCTGAACTAGCAACTTCCAGAGGGGAGACCATTTTAATATGGAACCATTTTTCAGTTCCACTATAAACCTTCTGTGCACAGGACTTGGGGAGTCAGAGTCTCCTTGGTGACATCATGTCTTTGTAATCCTTACCAGTTATTAATATAAAAAATTTACCTTGTACCTTTTGTGTGTTTCTTGGTGGCTAAGATGATAAAGAATCTTCCTGCAATGCAAGAGCCCTGGGTTTGATCCCTGGGTTAGGAAGATCCCCTGAAGAAGAGAATGGCTACCCACTCCAGTATTCTGGCCTGGAAAATTGCATGGACTGTACAGTCCATGGGGCCATAAAGAGCTGGACATGACTGAGAGACTTTCACACACACACACACACACACACACACACACACACACACACACAATATTTATTTAGCAATTGTTAGCTTATTTGGCATTTATCAAAGGCATAGCCAAAGATGTCTATTCCTGTCCCTGTTTCTGTGATCCAGTACTATGCTTATCTTATTTTAAGGAAGACCATTGATTCTTAGAAGACTTAAATACTAACTCAGGCAAATATTTAAGAATAACAACCAAATCTTAGATCTTGAGTGCAGAGTTATTGAAATACAAATTCTAGCTCTTGATACTTCCTGGTATTGTTCCCTAAAGATGTAGATGAGAAAATCCAATATAGATTGTCCTGGTCAGGGAAGGTCCTGCTTATTCAAGAATTTCTGAGGCTTTGTACAGTGGGTAAGGGCAGAATTTAATACACTTTTTTTACTTAAGAGAGAAGTCTATAAAGTAAACAGGGGGCTTCCCTGGTGCTCAGGGGTAAAAAAATCTGTCTGTCAGTGCAGGAGACATGGGTTCAATCCCTGATCAGGGAAGATCCCAGATGCTATGGAGCAACTAAACCCATGCACCACAACTATTGAGCCTGTGCCCTGGAGCTCAGGAGCCACAACTACTGAGGCCTGCACACACTAGAGTTCAAGCTCTGCAACAAGAGAAGCCACCACAATGAGAGGCCCACACATCAGAACCAGAGGAGCCCCAACTCCCTGCAACTAAAGAAAAGAGCGTGCAGCAATGGGGACACAGCATTTATTTATTTATTTACTTGTTTAAATAAAATGTAAAGTTAAACAGGGAGACTAAAGCAAACTCACCAGAGAACAGAAAGGGAGTGACTGAACCAGAAACAATAACAGGGTATAAGATGGGTAATGTCCAGACAGGGCAGGAATGTGGGTGACTAAGCGAAACAGGCTACCCAGGTTCTGAGTCAAAATTAGGTTGGCATAGAACAAAGCCAGATCTGGCAGCCTGGTTGGTATTTACCTGCCAATGCATTGATAGGTGTGTTGTGATAATTTTTCCATATTCACACTTTCAGATAGCAATCGCTTGAGCCTACCCAGTGTAATTCATCTCCATGAAGCCCTGTCTTGCAACACTGAAGAATTACCCAACCTTCAACATAACAATCTGCCTTTCCACATTTAGTTGAGTCAGAAATTTGGGGAACTCACTATTCTTTGTAAGAAAAGGCTTTTCCTTCATCTTCATACCTGAGATTGCCTAAATGAGGCTAAATATTTCACACTATTTTTCACATCTTCCAGATCCAGTCCTTTCAGCGTTGATTCCAAATATTGTGTCCTGCACACCAATGTGATGTTACATGGATACATTTGGCTCAGTGGAATGAACTAGTTCTTGTGAGTCCTTCCTTTAAAGGACCTCAAGGATAATACCAGTAGTTATAAAGATCATCATAACAAAAATCATTCTCATTTCTGTACTATCTTGTATTCTATTCAAAGTGCTTTTAGAGCTGTAATTATCATTCTTTCTATTGATTGAGAGGTAACAAGGAATGGTTATGGATAATGCTACTGTTGGGCTTCCCCAGTGGCTAAGTGGTAAAGAATCCACCTGCAATGCTAGAGATGAAGGTTCGATCCCTGGGTCGGGAAGGAGAAGGAAATGGCAATTCACTCCAGCATTCTTGTCTTGGAAATCCCATGGACAGAGGAGCCTGGCAGGCTACAGGCCATGGGGTCACAAAAGAATTTGGCATGACTTAGCAACTAAACAACAACAACAAATACTCATGTTAGCATTAGATATTGAAAGTTCCAGAGCCAACTCCACAATTGATTAGCCACATGACACCAAAAATATCATGTAACATTGACTCCAGCAATTTCCTTTTCTACAAAACAGTGACATTCATTCCTGCCTACATCATCTGCTGTCATGGATACCAAAGATGTATTAAGACATGAAGCATATTTGTAAAGCACAGTACTTAAACATAGGCCCTGAAGTCACATTGTTTAGATTCAGTTCCTAGCCCTATTATTATTGTTATATCCATAGACAAGTTAATGAATCACTTTAATCACATTTTCCTAACTGTGAGATGGAAATAATATTTGTTGTTGTTTAGTCACTACATTGTGATTATTTTGGGGGGTTCCAGCCCTCCAGGCTCCTCTGTACATGGGATTTCCCAGGCAAGAATACTGGAGTGGGTTGTCAATTTCTTCTCCAGGGGATCTTCCCAACCCAGAGATAGAACCCATGACTCCTGCATTAGCAGGCAGATTCTTCACCACTGAGCCACCAGAGAAGCCCAGAGACAACATTAGTATCTCTATTATTGAGTTGTTATGAGATAATGCATTAGAATTTGACAATGCCGTTACATAGAAAGAGATTAATAAATATTATTTGTAAAATGCTGGGTGGGGCACTTCCCTGGTGGCTCATATGGTAAAGAATCTGCCTGCAGTGCAAGAGACCTGGCTTCGATCCCTGGGTCGGGAAGATCCCCTGGAGAAGGGAATAGCAAACTACTCTAGAATTCTTGCCTAGAAAATTCCATAGACAGAGGAGCCTGGTGGGGGTATAGTCCATAGTGCTGCAAAGAGTCACACACAGCTGAGCGACTTTCACTCATGCAAAGATAATTGATTAATATATTTAATCATGATCAAATTCCCATATGGAAAATAGAAATATTAATTTACATAGGAATGAAGTATACCAAGACATTAAATGATATATGCAAAATCCTATTTTCCTGCCATCTTGAGACTTTGATATGTTTATCTTACTAAACATTAAAAATAGAAATCGCCTCTACCTATTATTTTGAAACCCTTCACATTTGCCAGATATTATACTAAGTGCTTTCTATACATTATCTTGTTGGATTTTCATAATAGTCCTGAAAATGGACTCCATGTTCTGTCCATTTTACACATCTCTATAGACATAACAGTTTGTTTGTAAAATTAATAACTTGCCAAAGTAATAGACCCACTTTTCTGGGGAAAAAGCTATCTCAATATAAGGGCCAGTATTGTTGATTAACCATGAATCTATATTGCTTCTCGCAATGCAGTATTGCCAGAATAATAGTATTTGTCAAGCAATTAATCTCACATAAGCAAATAAATAAGCTCTAAGATTTTATCCAGTGCCATACTGCCTAATACAATGGAGGCAGAAAGAGAAGAAGCATGTGCACAGAAATAAGAATTAATATTTATTTCCTACTATGCACCAAGAGCCAAACTAGACATATATTATCTCATTTAGTCCTTACAATTGTTTATGAGTTAGATATTAGTATATCCATTTTACATATGAAGAGGATAAGTAGTTGAAATAACTAGGGTACCCAAAATCAAACAGCAAATAACTAGCTGGTTGCTCTAATTCTCAAGAGCACTTTCCTATGCTCTCAATGTTATGATCTAGGTATGTCTATGTGCTGTGCTTAGTTGCTTAGTTCTGTCCAATTCTTTGCAACCCCATAGATTGTAGCCCACCAGATTCCTCTGTCCATGGGGATTCTCCAGGCAAGAATACTGGTGTGGGTTGCCATGACCTCCTCCAGGGGATTTTCCGAGCCCAGTGATCAAACCCAGGTCTCCCACATTGCAAGCCGATTCATTATCGTCTGAGCCACCAGTGAAGCCCAGGTATGAATATAGTCATACATGAACAAGGCTAAAGTGTCTGAGCAGACATCCCAGAGGAGGAAATAAATGATCTAAGTTGTAAGGAAAGACTTGGGTGTCTACAGACAGAAGGAAAAGCAGAGAATGTGAAGTCTGTTCATTTCCAAATGGACATGGGTGGGAAAACAACTGTCTTGTGACAGTGGTTCTGCCTGTCTCATTCATGATTGCACCCACAACTACGCAGGCACATTCAGTGATCAATAAATAGCTGTTGAATGGCTGGCCATCTCTGTCCTCTAAGCACTTGACTAGGTACTATGGACATTGGAATACTTTTCATGCTTGTAATGAATACATATTTGGCTATGACTCATTTCTCAAAAATGTCTGGGCATACTTAAATAAAGGAGCTATAGGTGTGAGGGGGAGTATTAAAGAAGATCTGAGTGTTGGCAGGAGAAGACTGGCTGGCAGGGCACCAAAAAGTTTCACAGGGAGGCACCTGTTTGGTGACTATGGCATATCAGACTGGCCAGTCCTAGCACTTGACTTGTCAGTGTCCCAGAAATGATTGCACTTACCCATGCTGAACACTTAACGCATGCTTCAGTCACGTAACTGAAACTTACAAGGTCAAAAGCATAAATCAAAACATGTCTTTATAATTTATATTTGAAACTATAGTTGTCAAAAGAACTATTTCAATTTTTTGGCCACAGCATTGCATTCTTTCCCTGTAATAAAACACATAGGAATTCCCAGTATAAAAATGTTACTTGTTTGTGCAGGGGAATAAAACACAGAGGAAGTATATGGTTTAGCAAACTGTTGCTATTTATTCAGTCAACACTCTGAGAAGAGTTAAATCCAGGAAGCTGTCAAATCTGTAAATAAGTTTAAATAATATTATTTTGGTGACATTTTCTCTTAGGAAATGTTAAATCTTAAAAAAAAAAAAGGTTTTAAATAGTAGTTTGACATTTATTATTGGAGTAGATAGAGTCAGTGTAACAAACCATTTTTCCAAATGTAGTGACCACAAGAACACTGTTGGATATCACGCTTATGATAAAGGACTGTAGCTAAGTATTTATGCTCACGTCTTTTTTGCTGGACAGTAAGGCTCAAAGCTCATTTGGGGAGCAGAGGCCAAACACTTGAGAAGATACGGCTGATGATTCAAATAGTAGGAGGTTTGATAGGCAGATACTGAATTCATGTCAAATATAAGGAAGGCATAGCCAAGTTATTCAGCCTCCTTTCTCCACTAAAGTTTCCTACTATACTATTTCTTCTTAATCTCTTTATATTTCTAATTAAATAAATAAGTTTTTCCCTCGCCTATCCGTGTCCCCTTCAAATGACCCTGGTTCCACTGGGGCTGGACCCCGACAGCAACCCACTCTAGTATTCTTGCCTGGAGAATTCCATGGACAGAGGAGCCTGGCAGGCTACATACAGTCCATGGGATCACAAAGAGTTGGACACGACTGAAGTGATTTAGCACAGCACACGTAAGATACAAAGTTAGGTATTTGGGGTGAGTACAATATGAAAAATAAAGAATCTGGTTGAAAAGTTTCAACAAAATAAAAGGAGAAACAAGCAAAAAGAAATATAAGCCTGAGAGTACAGAGCTGCAATCTCCAATAAATACTACTAGTCAGATGTGACTGTAAGTAAGTAAGTAAGTGAAGTTGCTCAGTCATGTCCAACTCTTTGCGACCCCATGGACTGTAGCCTACCAGGCTTCTCCATCCATGGGATTCTCCAGGCAAGAATACTGGAGTGGGTTACCATTTCCTTCTCCAGGGGATCTTCCTGACCCAGGGATCGAACCCGGGTCTCCCACATTGGAGGCAGACGCTTCAACCTCTGAGCCCCAGGGAAGCCCCAGATGTGACTGTTCAGCCCTTTAAATGAGGTAATACTAACGGAGATGTGCTACACTGTAACATAATATTCAAACTCAAAGACAGTGCAAAAAAAGAAGAATGGAAAATTCCTCAATAATGATATTGATTACATTTTGAAATGATAATATTTTGGATCTATTGGTTTAAAATAAATAGAAATAAAATTAAATTTTATAAAATGATTATAAAATGAATTCTAAATAAAAATTTGATGTCATCTGTTCTTTTTTAATTTTTTTTATTAGTCATTTGTTCTTTATACTTTAAAACATGTGGCTGTAAGAAAATGTAAATTGTATATGTAGTTCACATTATATTCCTACTGGACAGCACTGGTATAGAGAAAAGAATAAAGGTAAGTGTCCCCTATGAAATATGATAGAAAAATGTGAATAATTATGCATTTTTAAAATTTTTTTAATATTTGGAGAAATGAGAGAATGTAGATTGTGTCAAAGACATCAGATTGTGCCATAGTGGTCACCAAACTTAAGGATAGTTTGGAGTCTGAACAGAAGAAAAGCTCTTGAGTAATAACTTTTATTTTATTAGTGTGCAATGCACTTAACAGATAATAGTGGACTTTTTCCAGGTTAGTATAAAGCAAGATTGTTTATTCCTATGAATTTAATGTAAAAAGACGACTTTGTGCCTTTACAAGGAAATCGGTTGGAAGAAGTCTCCAGATTCTTTAGATAAACCTCAAAGCTGAGTAAGACTATGAGAAGGCAATGATGTTGAAATCCTTCTGAGATTTTAAATCTACAATCCATAAAGACCTGAGAAGTTTAACAACATTTATGCTATTTCCACAAGAAGTCATGGCAACATTTGTGCTTCCTAGAATTCTCCAGTGAGTTCACTGAAATTTTGTTAAAAGGATTGTTTTTAAAATCTCAATCCATGAGAGGACCCAGACAAATCCACACACCTCTGCCACTGCCACACACACCTTTGCCCATTGTCACTGAAGGCAAAGTATGGTTGTCTTTTTCATCAAAGAGGCTGAATGAGCGTGGACTGGTACTTAAGCTTTCCACCTATTCCAACAAGCTGACTGTTTCCTTTCACTCTACATTTGTTTAACTGGCCCAAGTGGAACAGATCTTAGGATCTGGACAAATATGAACATTTGTGTTTTTGAAAGGATTTGGGAATGAGTCCAGACTAATAGAACTGGAACTACTTTATCCTGGGCAGCAACTTACCATTTTCCCACTGGGAAAAGAAAGAGATTCAGTTACTGCTAGGGATTTTCCAGCATTCAAAGTGAAGTAGGAAATGAAGGCACTTCTGCCTCTACCATCCAGTGTTTCCGGTGGGGTTTAGAGCTAAATTGTCTTCATTCTCCTCAGGCCTCTAGGCCAAAGTTAACAGCTGGTCAAATCCCTTTGGCATAAGGGTTCATTTCCTCTGCTACACTGACATGTCCAAACACTCTCTGGCCTCAAAGGTGAACCTAGAGCCTGTCATACAGGGGGAAGTAAGTCAGAAAGAGAAACACAAATCTGTATATTAGCATATATGCATGGAATCTAGAAAAATGGTACTGATGAACATATTTGCAGGACAGGAATGCAGATGCAAATATGAGAATGGACTTGTGAACACAGGGCAGGAAAGAGAGGGTGGGACAAACTGAGAAAGTGCCATTGGCAGATATACACTGCAATATGTAAAATAGATGGCTAGTGGGAAGGTATTCCATAGGGAGGTCAGCTCAGTGCTCTGTGATGACCTAGAGTGGTAGGATGGGGGTACTGTGGCAGGGGGACGGAGGCTCAAGAGGGAAGGGGATATAGCTGATTCACATTGTTGTACAGCAGAAACCAATACAACATTGCAAAGCAATATACTCCAATTAAAAAACAAATTTTCAAAAATAAGTGAATCAGGAAGGCCTCAACTTGTCAACTGTTGCAATCAATCACTTTCCTGCACATTGCCTGTTACCTGGTGGCTGCCAGTACTTTCACAAACTTTGCTTCGGTTGACCCTCATAGTGAACTCTGGTATTGAGAAGGCAGATAACTGCTAACTCTGATTTTGCCTTAGGATCCTGAGTACACACTTCCACATTGGATGCCTTGTTTTGAAAATGTTGCTGAACCCTCCCAAGGGTGACAGACATTCAGTGGAAATGAGGATTCAGTCAAACTGGTTAACCTTGGGTGTGTGCCACTGTCCAGGATTTCTTCATTTCCAAGGGCTTCCTGTCTCTCATTTTTCTAGCTGCTAGCTGCAATCATATCTCACTGTCACAAGCAAAAGTTCAGAAGTCCCTCTTCAATAAGGAGTCCTCAGGAACAGGGGAAGCTCTCTTAACTAGGTAAGATCAAGACTCAGAGCAACTGGGAGGCAGGTTGGGAGTGGTAGCCAGATACAGGGCTCTGCACTGAGGCTTCCTGTGTTCCTGTCCTAGTTCTCTCACCTCTTGGCTCTGTAACCTGGGACAGATCTTTAATCTCTCTAAGCTTTCGCTAATTTCTCTGATAAAATGAGGATAATAACAGTGGCTATTTCAATGGCATTTCTTCAATATTTAAATAATATACATGAAACATTTAGAACAGGGCCTGGCACAAGCTGAGCCCTCAATACACATTAGCCAGTATTAATTTCAAAAATGGTTTTAATTATATAACATTTATAGCTATAAAATCAACTGCAGCCAGAGAGCCAGTTTATGGAAAGCTACTGAACTTCGAAAGTAAACTCTGAATTTCTCTAGAAGTCTGTCATTAATTTATTATCATAAAGGTTCTCTGATGTTACTCTCTTGCTCATTCTTGGATTTTAAAAAAAGATAGTGAAAGAGCTTACCCTGAGATTAATGCATTATATGTCACTCATCCTCCCTACAATCTTATAAGGTAGGTTGTTTTATTATCCTAATATCACCAGCAGGAAAAACAAGAGACAAAGCTACTGAATAACTTGCCCAAGATCAGAAATCTTGTTCATGGTGAGGCTGGACTTCAAACTCAGACCACTGAACTGCAGCTCCCCTTTGATAAGTACTCAGCATTGTGATGTTGGCCAAACTGCTTTGAGGAGGCATGTTTTTAAACTGTGCTAAGGAAGAGACACTGCACATTCAAATGTGCAAAATTTGCCTGTGGTTCACTTGAAACTCACCATAAACCTGTTTGTTTGAAGTGTCATTGTTCACTGCTCTTGTTTATTTTGTGGGATGTTAGAGGAGCTTAAAGGATAACTGCACTTTTAGCTTCTCTGTGGTGTGGAAACTTGTCCTCTGAATCTTTATATATCCTGGCAACTCACAGGTCAGCAAAGATTTAAATTAAGTGAAAATTTTGGATTAAAATAAGAGATAAAATAGACCTTCATACTAGTTCATTTCATATCTGGAACTGGACTATGTCAGGGCAATTTCTATGTGAAAAAATAGATTAATAGTGTTCAGAGTTAGCTCATTGTATTTACTCCCTTCCACACTGTCTCAGCTTTCTCAGGATGTTATTCAAGTTTTCACTGGGGGACTATTTCATTTCATTAATCAATTTTGACATATAACAATTTGTGGTTATTAAGTGTTTTCTATCAGGCATTCCCACCATGTGGCTGTTTTTAACAACAGCCTATTTGATTTGTGGAACTTTAAATGCTGCTGGATTCTTCAATTTGGAAAAAGAAGCAAATCCTGAAGTGTGGATGAGTACTGTAAGTGATGGAGAATTCCAAAGAACATCAAATAAAGCAAATTAATAGGTTGTAAGATTATTGAAGTTCCTGTTATAGCAGAAAATCTCTGATATAGATTAAACATAAGTGATTTTTAGAGATTTGCTGGTGGCTCAGACAGTAAAGAATCTGCCTGCAATGTAGGAGACCTGAGTGTGATCCCTGGGTAGGGAAGATCCCTGGAGAAGAGAATGACTGCCCACTCCAGTATTCTTGCCTGGAGAATTCCGTGGGCAGAGAACCCTGGCGAGCTACAGTCCATAGTGTCTCAAAGAGTTAGACATGACTGGCAACTGAGCACACACAGATTTTAATCCCTCTGGATGATATATGTGACTGCTCTCTACTGGACTGTGGTTTTAGTACCTTTGAACTAAGAGCAGTCTCGTAGTTGACATTTATATACATAAATGTCAATTATTTCATATATATGTGTGTGTGTGTGTGTGTGTGTGTGTGTGTGTGAGAGAGAGAGAGAGAGAGAGAGAGAGTCACTTTGCTGTACCCCTGAAACTAAAACAACATTGTTAATCAACTATACCCCAGTATAAAATTAAAACTTTAAAAAGATGTAATACCTACATTTTGTGTATACATAATGGAACTTTACTCAGCCGTAAAAAGAATAATGCCATTTGCAGTTATATTGATGGACCTAGAGATGATCATACCATGTAAGTCAGAAAGAGAAAGACAAATTGCATATGAAGCCACTGACATATGCAATCTAAAATATGATACAAACGAACTTATCTATGAAACAGGAGCAGACTCACAGAGAGCAGACTTGTGGTTACAAAGGGAGGGGACAGGGGAGGGTTTGGGATTAGCAAGTGCAAACTATTTTGTATAGAATGGATAAACAACAAGGTCCTATCGTCTCCTGTCTAGCACAGGGAACTATATTCAATATCTTATAAATAAACCATAATGGAAAAGAATATGAAAAAGAATATATATAATACATATATATTGTGTGTATGTGTGTAAAACTGAATTAGTTTGCTATACACCAGAAACTAACACAAATTTGTAAATTAACTACATTTCAATTAAAATATGTCTATATGCACTTTAAAAAAGACAACTGACTTGAGAATATAGTTTTGTCAGAAGAATGAGTCAAAGATAGATATTATCTCCAACTCCCCCCAAAACATTCACCACTAGCAGACGTTTTCTAATAGTCCATTTATGTTTTTAATCATGACTTTACGTAGTAAATTAATCTCACTGTTACCTGGGGCTGCAGATTTCAAATAATTTACCCTAATAAGCACACACTAGCTGCTTTGTTCTAGCTCCTTTTGATAACCTTTAGAGAAAATGTGTAGCTAATGCTTCTATTTTTACTGAGCAGAGTGAAATCATCACCTATAATGGCTACCCCAGTGAGGAGTATGAAGTAACCACTCAAGACGGGTACATACTCAGTGTCAATCGGATTCCCCACGGGCGAAAAGACACTAAGGTCACAGGTACCAAACATGTCTATCTTGAGAAGGAGAATTGCACATGACTAAAATTTAGTACTTGCTGTTCATTAAGATAGTGACTGATTTATCAAAATTGGTTTGAATTTTGGATTAGTTTTTATATAGTTAACAGGAAGTCTCATTGTATTCCGATTCTCTGAAGGCAGGCAAGAACTGAAAAATACAAAGGGCAAGACTGATCTAGTGGATTTCCTCATTGTTGGAAAGAGATTGTGTATACGCGTCAATCCCAATCTCCCAATTTCTCCCACACAACCCCCTTTCTCCCTAGAAATCCATGTATTTGTTCTCTACATCTGTGTCTCTATTTCTGCTTTGTAAATAAGAGCATCTATACCATTTATCTAGCTTCCATATATGTGTGCTAATATATGATATTTGTTTTTCTAACTTACTTCACTCTATATGCCACTCTGTAGGTCCATCCACATCTCTACAAATGACCCAATTTCATTCCTTTTCATGGCTGAGATATATTCCATTGTATACACGTACCACTTCTTTATCCATTCTTCTACTGACGAACATTTAGGCTCCTTCCATGTCCTGGCTATTGCAAACAGTGTATCCTTTTGAACGATGAGGGAAAGGTAACCACAGATCTGAGAAGGGAGAGAGAAGAGTAAGCAAAGTATCTGCAAAGGCTCAGTGGTCTTTATTTACCAAATCACTTACTGTGATCGCTCTGCCTTATCTCATCTCCCATCCACATTCAGAGGCAGCTAAAATCATGTTGCTTAAGAATTCAAGAGTTTCCAAATGAAAAATGGGAGTGCGACATGGGTAGGATTACTATATAAAATATGAGATGCCCAGTTAAAATTCAATTTCAGATAAAGAGCAGATGAGTTTTTCATATGCCTCATTTTATGATATACGTATATTAAAAAGAGAGTTCATTGTTAATATGAAATGTAAATTTAACGGGGCATCTTGGGTCTTCTTGTTTATCTTTATTTTTGTTTTTGCTAACTCTTGCAACACCAAACATGATGAGGAGTTGTGGGGAGCCACTATGAAGTATAAAAGGAGAAAAATGTATAGGAAAGACTGCTTAAGAAGGGAGGATAGAATTTGGGCAAGATTGGACATTAAAATATATTTATTATATGTCTCTTTTTGGTTTGGGGTTTTTCCAGTGGTGTGTGTGTGTGTTATTCTTATGTTTCTGAGATGCTTTAGTTGTTATAAATTTCTCTCTCTGTCTTTTTGCCTCCCTCTAGGTGCCCGACCAGTTGTATATCTGCAGCATGCCCTGTTTTCAGACAATGCCTCCTGGCTTGAGAATTTTGCCAATGGCAGCCTTGGATTCCTTCTAGCTGATGCTGGTTATGATGTATGGATGGGAAACAGTCGGGGGAACACTTGGTCAAGAAGACACAAAACACTCTCGGTGAACGAAGAGAAATTCTGGGCCTTTAGGTAAACTGTATCTAAGAAAGACCATGAACACAATTTGAGACAAGTCCTTTAAATATTATAGTGTGGATGGTATTAATAATAATGTATGATACTTGGAGTCACACAGCTCCTTGCAGTCTCTACTAACAGCTCAAAGGAAAGAAACATCAGGAAGCTCTGATTTACACTGATTCTCAGAGAAGTTAATTATCATTTCAACAAGGTCATTTTAACATATGTTCCTATCCAATACAAAGTATGTCTCAAACGACAGCTTAGAAAATTTCTGGGACAACGTATGCACTCATTCAGCCAGTATTTATTGAGTGCCTATTCTATGTACTATTCTAGTCCCTGAGCGTTCAAGAGTAAACAAGCCTCCACCTTCACAAAGCTTATATTTTTATCCTAGTGATGTTATTACAATTGTTTTTTCTCTTGGACTGTCAATTAGTTTTGCAAAGATGATGTATATCAGTACTATATTTTACCTACAGGCACTGTGGTTGAGAATGTATAGAATACCATTTTCAGGAAAACTCTAATATGAGATCGTTACAACCTTGTTAATAGGCAATAGGAAAGAATCTTTTGACACGCTGACTGCTTGCTTTAATGAAGGCGTTTTCTGCTGTCATCAGAGAACAAGCTGATGCCTGCAGTGAGCATTCTTTCTCAGGCTTAAACTTCCTGGTTGTTTGAAGCCTGCTGCTAGAACAGAACCATATTAATGAAATATTCCATACCTTATTTCTGTACCTACTGACAAGTTGGAAGGAAAGGAAGAATAGGCCAGATTGTTAGGACTAGAGCGTTTGCCCAGGGGCAAGCAACAGGAAATACTTCATGCAGCTGGTCCTTGGTTGGGAACTTGTAGCTTGTTTACTGTAAGGCATCACAATGATTCTCTTATACTGGAAAGTACCAATCTATATTTCCTCTCATGTTCTTTTAATAAGCAGGTCCTTAGTTTGTAAAGTACCTAACTCAACCATGTATTATATAGGCATTTTTTGTTCCCTCAACATTTGTATTAATGTTGACTGAACCAGTACTATAAGATTTTGGTATATATTGAATATAACCATATATGGACAGAAATAATAATAGCAACATCCGATTGAATGTCTAATTTCTGCTAGAGTCATTCCTTTAATACTATCCAGCCCCCATAGCTCCCCTGCCATATAGCATGTCATGCTTATTTTACAGATGATGAGACTTAAGCTCAGAGCATTTAAGTAACTTACGGAAAGCTACTCAGCTAGTACAAGATACAATCATGATTTACAACTGAGAAATTTTGAAATCTGGGTGTTAAATGGCCCTAAGCATCTTGAAGTTCCCTGGGAAAGACTGAAAGAGAGGCGTGCAAACCAGGTTAAGTAAAGGGCAGCAAAAGAAATGCAAGAGAAGGGAGTGAAGAGGAAGAATGACAAGACTGAATTTCAGAAAATGTAATATACACAAGCCTTGAAATCATTCCTGCTATTAGAAAGTAACACATATAAGTGTAGCAAACAAAAACCACAATAGCCTACATGTAACTGGATAAATAATGAAACACAAACCAGGTAAGTGGACAGCACAAAATTCTGTGTATAAAAAATAAATGAGCAAGTGCTCTGTTTTGAACTTAGCTGCAAATACTTATAAGGTCCTGTTTTATTCTTCAGCTTTCATGAAATGGCCAAATATGATCTCCCTGGAATAATAGACTTCATTGTAAATAAAACTGGTCAGCAGAAGTTGTATTTCGTTGGATATTCGCTTGGTACTACAATAGGTATGTTTACAAGGGTCAACATTTTTACAAGGGTCAGAGCCACGTCAGAGTTCACCTTTGAATCAGGAACAGAGTCACTGTTTTACATTTACAGTGTCCCTAATTATATGTCCTGTGATGGGAATGTAACTCTAGTGGCTGTAAACCTGAATTCCAGAGACTGTGAGTTTGTAGGAAGAATCCTTCATCCATTTCCGGTCACTGTAGCACATTTGTAATGGTGATGTAATTTGCCAGGAATTCCAAAGAAATATTTCTGAAGACTGAGTCTCTAGATTTCCTCCAGGCTGAAAAAGTAAAGCCAAATGGCATGAAATATCCTTGAAGAATGGTAAATATACATCAATCATACCTTCCTCACAACCCACATGGGATATTAAAAAATAAAAAAGAGAGCTTATATTCATATTTGAACAAATTTTAAAAGATATAGTAATGTTTTCTTTGTGAATCAGAATGCAAAAACTTACTATAATAAGTAAATCGGGCCTATACATTTAATGTATGACTCATGGGTGGCACAAGTGGTAAAGAACCCGCCTGCCAATGCAGGAGACATAAGAGGCCTGGGTTTGATCCCTAGCTCAGGAAGAGGCCCTGGAGGAGGAAATGGCAACCCACTCCAGTATTCTTGCCTGGAGAATCCCATGAACAGAAGAGCCTGGAGGGCCACAGTCCCTATGGTCACAAAGAGTCGGACATGACTAAAGTGACTTAGCACACAATTAACTGTAAGCACTGTATAAAAAGTTTTTTTTAAGTCCAAAAAATGTACTTTGAATGTACATTTCTTAATGGTTTCCCAGATTTTTCAAAAAAGAAATCAATAATCTAGCTCCAAATGAAAATTTTAAAACCCTATACTACTAAAAATATGAATTTGTTCTCAATCTTCCACTAAAATTTCTAATTTTAAGAGACTGGGTTAAATGAAAATGCACTCTTAGTCTGGGTGAAACCGTGTGAGAGATAATAAATAATCCTGCTGCTGCTGCTGCTGCTAAGTCACTTCAGTCGTGTCCGACTCTGTGCGACCCCATGGACGGCAGCCCACCAGGCTCCCCCATCCCTGGGATTCTCCAGGCAAGAACACTGGAGTGGGTTGCCATTTCCTTCTCCAATGTGTGAAAGTGAAGTTGCTCAGTCATGTCTGACTCTTAGCGACCCCATGGCCTCCAGCCTACCAGGCTCCTCCACCCATGGGATTTTCCAGGCAAGAGTACTGGAGTGGGTTGCCATTGCCCTCTCCGAATAAATAACCCTACATTACCACTATTATAATCAAGAACAAACATGTATTTACCAGTGTTTTTTTACTGATAAAGTGAAAATCAAAGTTGCTCAGTCATGTCTGACTCTTTGTGACCCCATGGACTATACAGTCCATGGAGTTCTCCAGGCCAGAATACTGGAGTGGGTAGCCTTTCCCTTCTCCAGGGGATCTTCCCAACCCAGGGATCGAGCCCAGGTCTTCCGCATTGCAGACGAATTCTTCACCAGCTGAGCCACAGGGGAAGCCTATTTATCCTGATAGGCAGCTTATAAATTTAGGAGACTCTGTGAAGCTGTGAGCATTGTTTCCCAGGTGGCGCTAGTGGTAAAGAACCCACCTGCCAATGCAGGCAACATAAGAGACCTGGGTTTGATCTCTGGATCAGAAAGATCCCCTGGAGATAGGGCATTGCAACCCACTCCAATAGTCCTGCCGGGAGACCCATGGACAGAGGATCCTGGCCGGCTACTGTCCATAGGGTTGCAAAGAATCAGACACAACTGAAGCAACTTAGCTTGCAGCATATGAGCATTAAAGAGAATATACTAAAGGAGTATCAAAGAACTAGTAGTAAGAGGACCTATCCGCCACCCCCCGCCTCAAAATAAAACCTGCCACTAACAGGAAAATAATCATACCATAGCTGCTAACACTTAAGAGCATTTTCTATGTTTAGGGCTTTTCATTCAGGACCTTTGCTACAATATCCCTCTCTAAGCTTTAGAACAAGCCTATCACTATTATTCCCATCTCATAGAAAAAGAAAACAGAAGTTCAAAGAAATTGATTGGCTCCTTCAAGGTCTCTTAACACATTAGAGATGGCACCCAAAATTCACACCAGGTAATCTTGACTTCACTGATGGGGTTCTTGGGTGCTGTGGAGAGATTGTATGGAGAAAGAAGATTTGAGTGTGACTAGAAAAGTAGGTAAGACTTAGATATGCCCTCATTACCTGATTGGCAGGGAAAATAGTCAACTTGATTATCAGGTTTCTGTGTTGAATTTCAAGCATGACATTTTTCAGTGAGCATGATTTGCATCCTGAGCAGAGAAATTTCTGTTATGTGGGAAGGACCAATTCTTCATAGAACTTTTAACAAGTCAGGCCCGGCCCATTAAATACCACGTGGAGTAGGACTCTTCCGCCAGTATTACCATCAAAAACTCACCTCTGCACATTTCTAGACATCTGCTGCTGCTGCTGCTGCTGCTGCTGCTGCTGCTGCTGCTGCTGCTAGACATCTTCTAGGGGGAGCTATTATGCCTGTTTCAATTTTTTTATCAGTGCCCAGCCAGCTCCTTTTCTGGTTAAGACAGTTTCAATATTTCAACAAGAAATTCAGAAAAAAACAAAAAAACTTCTGCTATGGCTTCGTGCACGCACGCACGCGCGCGCGCACACACACACACACACACACACACACACACAATGGGGCGGGGGGGGCCAGGAAAGCACAACAGGGAACCAAAACAAAGAGATCCTCCACATAGACTTTCCTATGTGGGGCTGAGCCCCACCACCTTCACCGTCATATTGCTAGATACAAATGCAGTGCTATTGCTTTATAAATGGAGACACTTGGTCCTTACTGGGACCATGGTGGACCTTTCGGAAGCAGAGAAGATTCTGGAGGTTTCATAAGCATCCAATGAAGAACTGGGAGCAATGCAATCTCATCCCACTGTGAAAAAGAAAAACTGTGAAATAACTCTGTGTGTGTGTGTGTGTGTGTGTGTGTGCTCAGTCATGTCCAACTCTTTGTAACCCCACAGACTGTAGCCTGCCAAGGCTCCTCTGTCCATGAGATTTTCCCAGCAAGTATACTGGAGTGGGTTGCCATTTCCTCCTCCAGAATAGCTAGATGGTGATGCATAGAGCTGATTGATTCACCTCCTACAAACTGACCATTTATTTCCAGAGGTTCCGTGACTCACTCTGTCATCTCAGAGTTGGGGTAGAATGACAGTACTACCAGCACCTAGCCCCCGCTTGGTGGGGGTTGAGGGCATCCTCAGTTTACTTGGCAGGAGTTGCTTCAGCAATTTGTTCCTAACTTTCCCCAACCAAGTTAAATTGTCCAGAATAAGAAAGAAATGGAGATTTGAGAGTAGACAGGGCTGAAAATAGATTAACTTTGCCAAATAACTCAGAAGAGTTGCCCAATTCATCCCCCATGATTGCTGCAGTAGAAGAATAAAATGAAAAAGGAGAGCTTCACTTTTGTTAGTAGAAACATTACATCACTACCCCTAATTTTTATGAGATTATCTTATCTCCCATTCTCTTAGGGTTTGTAGCCTTTGCCACCATGCCTGAACTGGCACAAAGAATCAAAATGAACTTTGCCTTGGGTCCTGTGGTCTCCTTCAAATATCCCACAGGCATTTTTACCAGATTTTTCGAACTTCCAAGTTCTGCAATCAAGGTAAGTTCTTCCTTTGCCACAGTGTATATGAGGATCTCCTTTTGGATGATAGACCCTTATTATTTGAAAATCTACTATGAAACAAAAGTAGGACATTTTGAAATCTGTAGATACCAGACTCTGGGGTCAGGTGCTGTGTGCATGTGTGTGTGTGTGTGTGTGTGTGTGTGTGTGTGTGTGTGTCACAGTGTCTACAGCTCTCATATATAACTCACTGTACTCAGTTATTAACAGACCTGAGTATAAGTCAGAATTTCTAGCTGAGCTGACTACTATGGCAGTTTCCTTGTTCTGTTCTTGTTCCACTGGGCATGTCAATGAATTCACACTGCTCAAATGGTAGACATTTTTCAATTTGATCACTGATGTCCTTGACTTTGATGTTAGATAAGCTGGAATAATATAGCCCTTTCCATATGGGAGCTTGCTTCCATTTACTAAAGCTAAAATGCCAAAGCCTAAATTGTTTTACAGCTGAATTATTCATTCAACTATTTATTGGTTATTTTCCAATGGTTGGAAAGCTGGTCTGATGGTCAATTGTGAATTTAAGATTTTATCCGTTAAAAGTTTTTCTCTGTTTGCTTTTTGTTTCTCTAAAAAGCTCATTGACTAGTATTTTATTAAGATTGCCCCTTAAATGTGAATTGAAGGATAAAATAAGTTGTGGCCAAAATGAGATCAAAGAAACAAGTCAGGATATCAATAATTCACTTTTAAGATGAGATCTTGGTTTGTGGTGAAGAGGTACGAATGGGAAAAAAAGGATTTGTGAGTTAACACAAGGAAGAACTTCCATGAGCCCTAATGATTGATTTGATAGTAGGTTTTGGTAGCAATGGACATGAATTTGAGCTAACTTCGGGAGATGGTGAGGGACAGGGAGGCCTAGTGTGCTGCAATCCATGGGGTCTCAAAGAGTCAGACATGACTGAGCAACTGAACAACAAGGAACATTAAACTTAGGGATTCCCAGGTGGCTCAGTGATAAAGAATCCACCTGCCAATGCAGGAGATGCAAGAGATATGGGTTTAATCCCTGGGTCAGGAAGATCCCATGGAGGAGGAAATGGCAGTTCACTCCAGTATTCTTGCTGGGAAAATTCCATGGACAGGGGAGCCTAGAGAGCTACAGTCTATGGATTTGCCAAGAGTGGGACACAACTGAATGACTGAGTACAATGCTTCCCTCATAGCTCAGCTGGTAAAGAATCTGCCTGCAATGCAGGAGACCTGGGTTAGATTCCTGGGTCGGGAAAATCCCCTGGAGAAGGAAATGGCAATCCACTCCAGTATTCTTGCCTGGAAAATCCCATGGACAGAGGAGCCTGGCGGGATACAGTCCATGGGGTTGCAAGAGTCGGACACGACTTAGCGACTAAACCACAATGTAACTTCCCTTTTGTGTGATTGATAGTTTTATTTCAAAATGTGTTGGCATCGATTAATTTGGGATGTTTTCTACATTGGGGCAGAGTTAAGCAGGTAAACAGCTGCTGCTAAATCACTTCAATCATGTCCGACTCTGTGTGACGCCATAGATGGCAGCCCACCAGGCTCCCCTATCCCTGGGATTCTCCAGGCAAGAACACTGGAGTGGGTTGTCACTTCCCTCTCCAATGCATGAAAGTGAAAAGTGAAAATGAAGTCACTCAGTCGTGCCCAACTCTTAGTGACCCGATGGACTGCAGCCTACCAGACTCCTCCGTCCATGGGATTTTCCAGGCAAGAGTACTGGAGTGGGTTGCCATTGCCTTCTTCAAGCAGGCAAACTAGTAAATCCAGAGATAGACACATCTATCACTAAGTATACCTGTTTTGCATATGTATTGCTTTGCCTACATAGGTCAGATCTGAGGTAGGTATTTTCCCGGATTTATCTCAGTTTCTAATTCCCTATTGTCAAACTTTCTGCCACTTTAAGTCCCATTCTCTACTCCTACCCCTCCATAATATATGTTGCCCCTAGAAGCTCCAGTCGTTACATCAGAGATCCCCACTCAAGCTCACTTTTATAAACTCTAGAAGTTTTAATCGTGCTGTTGCCCATGACATCATTTTCTTCTATCCAATGGCACGTTCCCTTCAGTACACCATCCTCCACTTTTCAGCATGAAAGTCAAGCACTCTGGTACACTACCAGAAAGGTGATGTGTACATAGGTAAAACCCTGCTTTTCTTTCCTATTCAAGGCAATGTTTGACCTTAAAGGAGAAACGGTTCTACTTCTCTTGCCAGTTAATGAGAAATATAGGCAATCGCTGATTGGACCGATTTCAGGGGAGCTTTCACAATGGATAAGTTAGCTAATTTGGGGCTGAAGATCATTGCTACCATCTCCTTGTAAATTATGTTTGATGATAATATTCCCTAGGTAAAGACTGATTTATATAGGTACTTTTCCAAAATAACTTGGTCTCCTTGAGCAAAATGGGAAAAAAATATACAAATATAAATATGAATATAGGAATTCTCATTCCGGGGATGAAGGGAATGTCAAGAAATCTGCAAATGATTCTTGAAAGAATAATAATTTTTTATTTTTTACAGAAGTTGTTTGGTACCAAAGGTTTCTTCTTAGAAGAAAGTATAGGGAAGTCACCTTCTATCAAAATCTGCAACAATAAAATATTGTGGGTGATATGTAGTGAATTTCTGTCCTTGTGGGCAGGATTCAACAAGAAGAACATGAATATGGTATGTATAAAGATTCTAGGGCCATTTGATGCTTTTAGAAATTCCAGCTTTCCTTTGGTTCTTCTTTTTGTTTTTTATTTGATTCATTTATTTTTGGCTGTGCTGGGTCTTTGTTGCTGTGCAGGCTTTCTCTGGTTGCAGGGAGTGGGGGCCACTCTCTAGTTGAGGTGCATGGGCTTCTCATTGCAGTGGCCTCTCTGGTTCTGGAAAACGGGTTCCAAGCACACTTGCTTTAGTAGTGTGGTTCCTGGGCTCTAGAGCACAGGCTCAATAGTCGTGGCCCATGGGCTTAGTTGTTCCACGACATGTGGAATCTTCCCAGATCAGGGATCCAACCTGTGTCTTCTGCATTGGCAGGTGGGTTCTTTACCACTTAGCCACCAGGGAAGTTCCCTTTGTTTCATTTTGATGTATCTATCATATTACATAAACTAATGCGGTACTCTGAACTCATTTTAAAGGCAGAGATTTTCTCTGCATAGAAGATTAGATATTCAGTGTGAAGACTGAAGAAGAGAATAGGCAGCTTCATCCTTTCATCTCTAGTCAAATTTAATATAATAGTTGTGCAAGAATAGGAAGCAGTTTCACATGTTTGCAATTAGCCACCCCTTGCTATAGTCACCTTGATTTTATAATACAATGCATTAAAAAATAAAATAAAATCCTAGGAAAGAGACTTTAAACTTTTTCTTTGTGCCCTCTTTTGCTGGGTCACTTTAGCCTCAAATGCACCACTTGAAACATATAAGACAGCATGGAATGGAATGGAATGGATTCTGCCTTGCCATTCTACTGCAATATTTGTTTATTCATTCTTAGCATAATTATTCTCTGCTTCTTAAAGGCACAGTTTTTTCTTTGGGTGATAATTGCTTTAATATGTTTTGTTTTGTTTTGTTTATCTTCAGAGCCGAATGGATGTGTATATGTCCCATGCTCCCACTGGATCATCAATACAGAACATCCTGCATATAAAACAGGTAGTGTCTTTGTCATGGAAAACCATTCCCCTTATTTTCTTTATATTTGAAATGACAGAGTTAGCATGTCTGTTCTAAGAAGCTTAGCAGCTAGCTTCCATTTTACCTTTTTCTCCATCTTTATAGTTGCATTTCCCTGGATTTTAAGAGAAAGAACAAGGTATGTGCAGACCAAGTCAGTCACATAAATGAATCCCATTTTAAATATGAGCTTGTAAAGTAGGCTCTGAGCTGAAACTGAACATAAACTGGGAGAACCTCAGAAGAACTGAGCCTTCCCAGAAAGAGAAATACCTGACATTTGATTTCCCACAGTGAGTCTTGGGTTCTCACTAGCTTTTCCTTCAAACCAACGAATTCATTGCCTCCCTTTCTCTTGATCTTGTTTTGCACACTGGTAAAATTTATCTATATCCTCTAGTGATCCAGAAGCCTTATTTTCTTCCCAGCATACAGTATACTTTTCTAAGATTTGCTATTAACAATCGTAATTCTTATTCTGAATACTGCTTTTCTATAAAACATTTCATTCCAGCTTTACCATTCTGATGAATTCAGAGCTTATGACTGGGGGAGTGAAGCTGAAAACATGCATCACTACAATCAGGTGAGTTACTCAGAGCAACCCTAGAAGGTCGGCTTTGAAAAATTATAATGATACATTATTTGACAGTAAAAAGAATCCTAGCTGGCACTTGGTCACATTCACACTGGTAGACAGAGATTTTTCAAAGTGTATTTTAAATATTTATTTATTTCAAAAAATCTAAAAATAAAAGAAGTATATACTAAGGAAGTTAAATCATTTATAATCCCTCCACCCAGAGAAAACTAGATGATCAATATTTTGTTACATTTCTTCCAATCTCAACATCACTACTTTTCCACAACTTTCAATTTGTTTTTTACTTATAGTCATAGCAAAACATAACTAATGTTGCAAGAGAGATTTTTAATATAATTTTAATAGCTGCATAATAATGGATTAAATTGTGTGATAAAAATTTATATAGTAAATGAATACATACTTCTTGATACCAACAAAAAAATAAAATAAAATTGCACATAGAAGTTAAGAGAATTATCCACCTGTCAAGAGTTGAGTCTTAAGGCATCTTTTTCCCTCTAACTTTACATACTAAAATTTATATATTCATTTAGCCATCCTATGCTTTTAATCAACACTGTTGCCACCTTCCTTTTTTTTCTAAGTCAGCAGCTGGGCTTCTCAGTATGAATTAAAGACATTAGATTAAAATTTTCCTTTATTTTCCAATACTGGCATACCTAAAGCTATCAGTGCAAACATAGGTCAATTAAATTGCTTCTGGACATCAAATGAATCAATCAGACCAGTCAACTTCTTAGTTGTTGTTTAGTCGATAAGCCACGTCCAACTATTTTGTAATGCCATGGACATTAGCCTGCCGGGCTCCTCTGCCCATGGAATTTCCCAGCAAGAATACTGGAGTGGGTTGCCATTTCCTTCTCCCGGGATCTTTTCCCCCCGGGGATCGAATCCGTGTCTCCTGCATTGCAGGCAGATTCTTCACTGCTGAGCCACCAGGGACGCCTTCAATTTCTCAGTAACAGATTGAATTGTTAGGGAAATGAATCCACTAGCTTCTAAGACAATGAGAGGAGCGTATAATTATTATTTTTATTTTTAATTAGCATGATTAAGATGTGACTTACATACAGTATAAGTCACTGATTTTACATGTTCAACTTAGTGTTTCAACAAATATATCCATTCATGTAACCACATCACAAGCAAGATATTGAACATTTTTGTTACCCACAAAAGATTTCTCTTGTTCCTCAGACAATATAAATTCACAGATGCATATATTTGCAAATGCTTAGAAAAAGGCCAAAAAATAAACAGCACATGTTAAAGTGATAACTCTCAAGAAAAGGAAGAAGGGAAAGGTGAAGTGGATGCATACAAAGGAGTAAAAGGAGAACACTTTTGTTCTCTTTCTTTGGATTTCACACTCTTTTGTTCTCTTTCATTGTTTTTCATGAACATGTTATATTTATATATTGTTTATATTTACAAGAAAATAAGACCAAAAAATCACATACACAGAAAACCATTATTATCAAGTTCTCTTTTTTCAGCTTTATTGAGGTAAAACTGACCCAAAAGATTTAAGATTGAAGTGTATGATGTGATGACAAATATTGAGAGTGTAAATGTTCTCAGAATTTACAGTAAGCTAGCTGGTCCTACCCTACTCCAGGCCAGTTCTATTTTATTTGCTTGTAATTTTGTATCATTGGAAGTCAATTTTTATTCCGTTCTCAACAGTGTGTCCTCTTCATAAGTTCCCAACACAACCTCTGTGCCCATTCTATGTTTTCTTGAGAATAAAAAGATTAACTTATATAAGCTTTATGAGGGTAGGAATTTCCTTCTGGTTTGTTCCCCAGTATTGTCCCAGCTGGTAGAGTAGCTAGCGCTTACTAGTCCCTTGATAATCATTTGTTGTATGAATGAAATTTCTTAACTTCCCTCTAATCTACCTTAAAATCTCTCTGTGTTTTTGATTCTCTTTCCTTTCACTCTCAGAATATGATGGCCCTCTTATCCGAGTTATCCTGTCTTGTGTCCTCGACCCCATCTCTTCTCATCTATTCTTACTGTCTTCTCTTACTATCTTAAATGAACTCCTGTTTCATACAAAAAACAAACAGAAACCCTCGCTCGAACCTTCAATTCTATCAATCCTTGCTTCCATCATTCTGTTTTCAATCAACATTTTTTAATATCTAAAAATTTTAAGTATCTCTACTTCTCTACTCACTCCTGAACACTGGAAAAGGTAGTCTGAGTCCTCATCTTTTTATTATAGCTGTTCTATTTAAGGTCCCTTCCCTGGTGGCTCAGACTATAAAGAGTCTGCCTACAATGTGGGACACCTGGGTTCGACCCCTGGGTGGGGAAGGTCCCTTGGAGAAAAGACTGGCTCCTCACTGCAGTCTTCTTGCCTGGAGGGTCCCACGGACAGAGGAGTCTGGCAGGCTGCAGTTCGTGGGGTCATTTGTGGTTTTTAACTGCCAAACATAATTGCCTGTTCTCACCTGTAGTATTAGTTACCATAGACTCCTTGCAACTTACCACCCAGACTTGGATTTCCATAATGTAACATTCTGATTTTTTTCCCTCCCTTTTTGATTGTTCTCTTTATCCTCTCACTAGCTACTCTCAAACCCTCACCACTCTCAATTATCAGAATTCTCCACAATTCTTCCCATATCTCTCCCCTTTGTGTTTGAATAATTTAGCCATCGCTACAGCTTCCACTTTGATGGTGCTTCAGTGGCAAAGAATAGGACTGCCAGTTCCAGAGACGTGGATTTTATCCCTGGGTCAGGAAGATCCCCAGAGAAGGAAATGGCAACCCACTCCAGTAATCTCATCTGGGAAATCTCATGGACAGAGGAGCCTGATGGGCTATAGTCCATGTTGTCACAGAATCAGACATGACTTAGTGACTAAACAACAGCTTCAGTTATCCTGCTCTGAGGATAATCCAAACTGCCTGCCTAGATTTTTTTCAGGACCCATTCCCAACAAATTTCTTCTTCAAGTCATCCCACAAACTAGGCAGAGCTATGAGAAATGACCCTGCCTTGTCTCTAGAACTTCTGAAGGATGCCCAACTGCCTGAACCTGACATTTAGACCTTGACTGTCTCCAGTCTTATATCCTACTGTATTCCCTTACACAGTTTTTTTCTGGGTGCACTGGGCAGCTTGCCATTCCTGACCATGCCACACATACTCTATCTGCCTGCTGGAAAGTGCTCACACCTTCATCCTTATCTTTAAAATACAACCATTCCTCAAGTGAAAATGACAGTGTTAGTTGCTCGATTGTGTCCAACTCTTTGCAACCCCTTGGATGGTAGCCCACTAGTCTCCCCTGTCCATGGGATTCTCCAGGCAAGAATACTGGAGTGGGTAGCCAGGCTCTTCTCCAGAGTATCTTCCTGACCCATGGATCAAATCCAGGTCTCCTGCATTGCAGGCAGCCTTTTTACCTTCTGAACCACCAGGGAAGCCCTTCAAATGACTGCTCTTTACATGAAACCTCAGTTGAAATTAATTTCTTCTTTGTCTTCACTTCCATCATATTTGGGGAATGTTTTATAGCATTTAACATATCCTCCTTTGTATACAAACATTTATTTAGCCATTTTGCCTTGTTCCTTCACACTCCTTGTATATAGGGACCATTGTATGCTGTCTTCCTATGGCCATCGTAAATACTCATCTAGTAGTCTCTCTACTTATTTGGAGTCAGTCGTTGCTCTGAGGAGCTTCCTCTCATGAATGTCCTTTCTCTCTCTTCCGTAGAGTTGTCCTCCACTGTATGACCTGACTGCCATGAAAGTACCTACTGCCATCTGGGCTGGTGGAAATGATATTCTTATCACACCTCGAGATGTGGCCAGGATACTCCCCCAAATCAGGAATCTGCGTTACTTCAAACTATTGCCAGATTGGAACCACTTTGATTTCATCTGGGGCCTCGATGCTGCCCAACGAGTATACAGCAAAATCATAGATTTGATGAAGTCATATCCCTAACTGCAGTATACCTGCTTTTCAGATAGGAGTTGCTTCCAAGCCCATAAGAGGCTTTGGGGAGGAAATACTTGTCTACTTAAGTAGCAGTGAGATGTACACCGGCATCCTTCACCTTGTTGCTTTTGCTGAGGTGTTCTCTTATCACCGCATCCCAGCTAGGAATTATTTCAACTCTGTTGCTCTTTCTCAAGTGAATGTCCACATCTGAACTCTCAGAATCTCTTCCTTTCAGTCAGAGCCAAGTCCATGCTTTTCTCCAAGAAGCCCTAGTAAACTCTTTTCTGCTAACTGTACACTTCAGGGAAAAATTAAAAGAGGCCTTTGTCTTTCATATTTCAAATATATATAGTGGCTTCATGCAAATAATACCCACTCCCCATCCCATCTTTTCAAAGGATTGAATGTAAGCATAGGAGTGCTGGCCTAGAAAAATCTTGTCGGGGGGTCATTTGGGAAAATATTTCAGATGGCTGTAATCTTTGGCTTTCTCAAAATCACAGGTAGGGCAATAGTCAAATGGTCATCTAGTAGACAAGCCATGAAATAAGTGTGATCCACATCAAGCTTGAAAAGAATAGCAGAATGGAAAACTAACCAAATCAAACTATTCGAGGAGTTTTACTGTTACAAGCTGGGGGATTGGAGTGGGGGGGGCGGGGGTGCAGAGACAAGATTGAGGATGACTAGGATAAACTGAATTTTTAGTTGTTAAAAGTATTCACTGTAGACTACTGTCTTTAAAACAAGGTTAAATTGAATAAAGCTTTTTGAAAATAGTGTACTAGAACTCATAGACAGTAGTCTTAAGTGATAGCATTTGAGAGCTCATTCTTTCTTGTTTTGCTTTAAAAATAAACTAAACTGATCAACCATTATGCCTTCATTATCAAAGTAGAATTTATACTATTGCATTAATACCCGTTAACATTTAAAGCAGCTTTCTGAAAGCCTAACTGAGGACCAGAAGACAGGCACTAGTAATTCTAAAGTCATGCTTTATTTCAGTCTCTAACTGATGCCAGACACTGAGTCTAGGGCTCAGTACAGAGTTCCAAAAGTAGCATGAAGCTTTAGTGTCAGCTCTATATTCCTGAATGAACTCCTTCAGGAGTGAATTCCAGGTGCAATCCTGGAAAAGACCTTTCCTTCCATGAAGATGTAATTAATGGAAAACTGTCTATGAGCCTCAAGGAATCATAAATTTAATAAATAATGCACAATACATACTTTCAACAGTTTAACTTAAAACAGATAAGTGTAGTAGTTCACAAATATTTGCATGCAGGGTCAAGGTCTTTGGATGCTGAATATCATATAATCATTCTCCAATAAATAATCTAAAATTGATCATTTTTAGTTTTAGTGTCTTTAAAAGGGATGACAATGTTTTAAAATTTGGGAAGCAAGTTTAAATGGAAATCCTTTTATATCTTTATAGTATTTATTTACCAAGATTAAACTAATTTTATCACAGTTTTTAGTGACTTTTATTGAGCTCGTTCAAAGATTACATGGTAGTTTTCATACAAGCAATACGTTCTATTTTGTGTGCATGTATACTAAGTTGCTTTGGTCATGTCTGACTCTTTGCAACCTTATGGACCATAGCCTACCAGGCTCCTCTATCCATGGGGATTCTCTGGGAAAGAATACTGGAGTGGGTTGCCATGCCCTCCTCCAGGGGATCTTTCCAACCCAGGAATTGAAACTGTGTCTCTTACATCTCCTGCATTGATAGACAGGTTCTTTACCACTAATGCTTCCTGGGAAGCCTACATCCTATTTTAGTCACATTTAATTAAATTAATCAAAACTCATTGATAACTATGAATTATCAATAACTCAACTGATAGAACAAATAGATAAGGCTGAGAACAGATATCTAACTCTTAGTAAGCATATGACTCAACTGAAAGGAGTGGAAGGATGTGACTGTAATAGATTAGCCTACTAGTTATGAATATTTAAGAGGCAACGGGCATCAGTTAATATGTTTACATGGAGAAAAAACGGCATTGGTTAATACAGGAATCTGGCTAAGCGAGGGTCAATTAAGAGAGCTTCAATAGGATTTGTCCTGTTCAGCTACTGCTACAACAATCCTGTGCAATAAACAACTCAGTAGCTTACAACAGCAAACATTTATTTTTTTATGCTCACAAGTCCACAGTTTGGCTGGTGTGGCTCCATTTTACACAGCTTGGCTCAAAGCTGTAAGTTGGGTCCCGGTCTGCTCCATACCTTCTCTTCATTCTGGAACTAGCAGCCCTCAGGATTATGTTCTTCATGTGACAGATCCCAAGAACACGAGAGGGTAAATGAGATCACGCTAGAATATTTGAACCTCTGCTGGTTCACATGCCTTCAGCTAATTCAGATCACAAGACCAAGCCTTACCTCAATGATGCAGAATAGTCTGTTTCACCTACAGGAAGAAACTTCAAACCACATGCCAAAAAGTTTGGATATAAAATGCTATTATACAAGAATGAAGAATTGGGGAAGATACTCCATTCTACCATACATAGGCACAAAATCTGAAAGATAAAAATAGCGAATAAAAAGTAAGTTTTCCTTTCTCCCAACTCCTTATCATACACTCTTTCCTTCAAAGACACCTAACTCTTACCAATATTTTTGTGTATCTTTCTACAGACTATGCTATGCTTATTCAAATGAATCCACAGATACCCAGTTTTTTCTCCTTTTGGTACCATATTGTACAGTCTTTACCATGTCTTGCTTTGATCACTTACTATCTCTTGGAAATCATTCTCCATCAGTTCACATGGAACATTATTAAAGGTTACATGGAAATTAATCATTAATAGATACTATGATGAATTAGGATTTTTTGTAATTACACACAGTATTGTAGAAAATATTGTACAAATATCAGTTTAAACTTTATACAAATATCATTTGTACCTACAAGATAAATTATCTTTGAACCAGAATTATTGGTTCAAAGAGAATATAGAATTATAATTTGAGGTAATTTCTTGTCTCTGGTGGCTCAGCAGTACAGAATCCACCTCCCAATGCAGGAGCTGCAAGTTCGATCCCTGGGTCAGGAAAATCCCCTGCAGAAATAAATGGCAACCAACTCCAGTATTCTTGCCTGGGAAATCCCATTGACAGAGGAACCTGGCAGGCTCCTGTTTATGGGATCACAAAGAGTCAGACACAACTTAGCAACTAAACAACAACAACAACTCAACCAAAGCTGAATTTTATGCTGGCACCATCATTAACATGTATAGGGACCTAAGGGGAAATGTCAGTTCTCTAAAAGCTTCCACTGACTTAACTACACAATTCTCTACCCATGATTGCAAAACATTGATGTGATTCTCATTACATTTTAGAGTTCTGTGTGATTTAAGTGCTTTGGGGTAGAATGCAAACAGATTGTTGGTATTCTTGATAGGTTAAGAAATACTTTTCCTAACCAATGTCAACATATAACAGGACTTTGCTGCTGCTGCTGCTGAATCGCTTCAGTCATGTCTGACCCTGAGCAACTCCAAAGACAGTAACCCATCAGGCCCCTCTGTCCCTGGGATTTTCCAGGCAAGAACACTGGCTGCTGCTGCTGCGAAGTTGCTTCAGTCGTGTCCGACTCTGTGCAACTCCATGGACAGCAGCCCACCAGGCTCCTCTGTCCACAGGATTCTTTGGGAAAAATATAGGAGTGGGTTGCCACTTTAGTCCCATCAAAATTTCAGTCACTTCTAAAATAAAACAAACAAAAATCTCATCAGTATGATCACACATCCCACAGAGCCAACCCAAATACAAATAATAATGATGAAAATAATATGGTTCAGTTCAGTTCAGTTCATTGGCTCAGTCGGGTCCGACTCTTTGCAGCAGCATGCAAGGCCTCCCTGTGCATCACCAACTCCCGGAGTGCACCCAAACCCATGTCCATTGAGTCAGTGACACCATCCAACCATCTCATCCTCTGTTGTCCCCTTCTGCTTCTGCCCTCAATCTTTCCCAGCATCATGGTCTTTTCAAATGAGTCAGCTCTTCGTATCAAGTGGCCAAAGTATTGGAGGTTCAGCTTCAACATCAGTCCCTCCAATGAACACCAAAGACTGATCTCCTTTAGAATGGACTGGTTGGATCTCCTTGCAGTCCAAGGGACTCTCAAGAGTCCTCTTCCACACCACAGTTCAAAAGCATCAGTTCTTCGGTGCTCAGCTTTCTTTATAGTCCAACTCTCACATCCATACATGACCACTGGAAAAACCATAGCCTTGACTAGATGGACCTTTGCTGACAAAGCAATGTCTCTGCTTTTTAATATGCTGTCTAGGTTGGTCATAACTTTAGAATTTTCCCCACTTTATTGTGATCCACACAGTCAAAGGCTTTGGCATAGTCAATAAAGCAGAAATAGACGTTTTTTTGGAACTCTCTTGCTTTTTCCATGATCCAAGAAATGTTGGCAATTTGATCTCTGGTTCCTCTGCCTTTTCTAAAACCAGCTTGAACATCTGGAAGTTCACAGTTCAAGTATTGCTGAAGCCTGGCTTGGAGAATTTTGAGCATTACTTTACTAGCGTGTGAGATGAGTGCAATTGTAAGCATTATATACAGTATGGGGTTTTCCAGGTGGCGCTAGTGGTAAAGAATCCATTTGCCAGTGCAGGAAGTGCCAGGGACACAGGTTCTATCCCTGGGTCATGAAGATCCCCTGGAGGAGGGCATGGCAACCCACTCCAGTATTCTTGCCTGGAGAATCCCATGGACGGAGAAGCCTGGCGGGCTACAGTCCATGGAGTTGCAAGGAGTCAAACATGACTGAAGCTACGTAGCACGCAGAGCATGCACATGTACAATATACAAAAAAGCACCAAGGGATTTTCTGTGTGGCAACGTCTCCGAACCAAACTAGTTCTCAGCTGAACTGAGAAAGTTAATTCATTTGGAATCCTATGTGCCCTCCATAAGCTTCATCAAAGTTAGCACCTAACAAAAACAACAAAAAAGTACCTTCCATGCCCTACCATTTTCTCCTCCTCCAAGAAAGGATTTCTGGAAACTCTGTTATAGGTGATGAACACCTGCTCCCAGGTAGCCAAAGCATGCTGCCAACAGAATGGGATGCAGAAACTCTGCACATTGAAAACTAAAGCCAAAAAAATCAGCACTGGGATAGATGGAAGGGAAAATTACTAATCACATACTCCACAACACTTCAGTTCAGTTCAGTCGTTCAGTCGTGTCTGACTCTTTGCGACCCCATTAATCGCAGCACGCCAGGCCTCCCTGTCCATCACCATCTCCCGGAGTTCACTCAGACTCACGTCCATCGAGTCAGTGATGCCATCCAGCCATCTCATCCTCTGTCGTCCCCTTCTCCTCCTGCCCCCAATCCCTCCCAGCATCAGAGTCTTTTCCAATGAGCCAACTCTTCGCATGAGGTGGCCAAAGTACTGGAGCTTCAGCTTTAGCATCAGTCCTTCCAAAGAAATCTCAGGGCTGATCTCCTTCAGAATGGACTGGTTGGATCTCCTTGTAGTCCAAGGGACTCTCAAGAGTCTTCTCCAACACCACAGTTCAAAAGCATCAATTCTTTGGCGCTCTGCCTTCTTCACAGTCCAACTCTCACATCCATACATGACCACAGGAAAAACCATAGCCTTGACTAGACAGACCTTAGTCGGCAAAGTAATGTCTCTGCATCTGAATATACTATCTAGGTAGGTCATAAGTTTTCTTCCAAGGAGAAGGCGTCTTTTAATTTCATGGCTGCAGTCACCATCTGCAGTGATTTTGGAGCCCAAAAACATAAAGTCTGACAGTTTCCACTGTTTCCCCAGCTATTTCCCATGAAGTGATGAGACCAGATGCCATGATCTTCGTTTTCTGAATGTCGAGCTTTAAGCCACCTTTTTCACTCTCCACTTTCACTTTCATCAAGAAGCTTTTTAGTTCCTCTTCACTTTCTGCCATAAGGGTGGTGTCATCTGCATATCTGAGGTTATTGATATTTCTCCCGGCAATCTTGATTCCAGCTTGTGTTTCTTCCAGTCCAGTGTTTCTCATGATGTACTCTGCATAGAAGTTAAATAAGCAGGGTGACAATATACAGAATTGACATACTCCTTTTCCTATTTGGAACCAGTCTGTTGTTCCATGTCCAGTTCTAATTGTTGCTTCCTGACCTGCATACAGATTTCTCAAGAGGCAGGTCAGGCAGTCTGGTATTCCTTTCAGAACTGTCCACAGTTTCTTGTGATCCACACAGTCAAAGGCTTTGGCATAGTCCATAAAGCAGAAATAGATGTTTTTCTGGAACTCTCTTGCTTTTTCCATGATCCAGCAGATGTTCGCAATTTGATCTCTGGTTCCTCTGCATTTTCTAAATCCAGCTTGAACATCAGGAAGTTCATGGTTCATGTATTGCTGAAGCCTGGCTTGGAGAATTTTGAGCATTACTTTACTAGCATGTGAGATGAGTGCAATTGTGTGGTAGTTTGAGCATTCTTTGGCATTGCCTTTCTTTGGGATTGGAATGAAAACAGATCTTTTCCAGTCCTGTGGCCACTGCTGAGTTTTCTAAATTTGCAGGCATATTGAGTGCAGCACTCTGACAGCATCATCTTCCAGGATTTGAAATAGCTCAACTGGAATTCCATCACCTCCACTAGCTTTATACATAGTGATGCTTTCTAAGGCCCACTTGACTTCACATTCTAGGATGTCTGGCTCTAGATGAGTGATCACATCATCATGATTATCTGGGTTGTGAAGATCTTTTTTGTACAGTTCTTCTGTATATTCTTGCCACCTCTTCTTAATATCTTCTGCTTCTGTTAGGTCCATACCATTTCCGTCCTTTATCGAGCCCATATTTGCATGAAATGTTCCCTTGGTATCTCTAATTTTCCCGAAGAGATCTCTAGTCTTTCCCATTCTGTTCTTTTCCTCTATTTCTTTGCATTGATCACTGAAGAAGGCTTTTTTATCTCTTCTTGCTAGTCTTTGGAACTCTGCATTAAGATGCTTATATCTTTCCTTTTCTCCTTTGCTTTTCACTTCTCTTCTTTTCACAGCTATTTGTAAGGCCTCCCCAGACAGCGTTTTGCTTTTTTTGCATTTCTTTTCCGTGGGGATGGTCTTGATCCCTGTCTCCTGTACAATGTCACGAACCTCATTCCATAGTTCATCAGGCACTCTGTCAGATCTAGGCCCTTAAATCTATTTCTCACTTCCACTGTATAATCATAAGGGATTTGATTTAGGTCATACCTGAAAGGTCTAGCGGTTTTCCCTACTTTCTTCAATTTGAGTCTGAATTTGGTAATAAGGAGTTCACGATCTGAGCCACAGTCAGCTCCTGGTCTTGTTTCTGTTGACTGTATAGAACTTCTCCATCTTTGGCTGCAAAGAATATAATCAATCTGATTTCGGTGTTGACCATCTGGTGATGTCCATGTGTAGAGTCTTCTCTTGTGTTGTTGGAAGAGGATGTTTGCTATGACCAGTGCATTTTCTTGGCAAAACTCTATTAGTCTTTGCCCTGCTTCATTCCCCATTCCAGGGACAAATTTGCCTGTTACTCCATGTGTTTCTTGACTTCCTACTTTTGCATTCCAGTCCCCTATAATGAAAAGGACATCTTTTTGGGGTGTTAGTTCTAAAAGGTCTTGTAGGTCTTCATAGAACCGTTCAACTTCAGCTTCTTCAGTGTTGCTGGTTGGGGCATAGACTTGGATTACCTTGATATTGAATGGTTGCCTTGGAGATAAACAGAGATCATTCTGTCGTTTTTGAGATTGCATACAAGTACTGCACTTCGGACTCTTCTGTTGACCATGATGGCTACTCCATTTCTTTAGAAGGATTCCTGCCCGCAGTAGTAGATATAATGGTCATCTGAGTTAAATTCACCCATTCCAGTCCATTTTAGTTCGCTGATTCCTAGAATGTCGACGTTCACCCTTGCCATCTCTTGTTTGACCACTTCCAATTTGCCTTGATTCATGGACCTGACATTCCAGGTGCCTATGCAATATTGCTCTTTACAGCATTGGACCTTGCTTCTACCACCAGTCATATCCACAACTGGGTATTGTTTTTGCTTTGGCTCCATCCCTTCATTCTTTCTGGATTTATTTCTCCACTGATCTCCAGTAGCATATTGGGCACCTACTGGCCTGGGGAGTTCCTCTTTCAGTATCCTATCATTTTGCCTTTTCATACTGTTCATGGAGTTCTCAAGGCAAGAATACTGAAGTGGTTTGCCATTCCCTTCTCCAGTGGACCACATTCTGTCAGACCTCTCCACCATGACCCGCCCATCCTGGGTTGCCCCGCGGGCATGGCTTGGTTTCATTGAGTCAGACAAGTCTGTGGTCTTAGTGTGATTAAATTGACTAGTTTTCTGTGAGTATGGTTTCAGTTTGTCTGCCCTCTGATGCCCTCTTCCAACACCTACCATCTTACTTGGGTTTCTCTTGCCTTGGGCATGGGGTATCTCTTCACAGCTGCTCCAGCAAAGCAGAGCCACTGCTCCTTACCTTGGACAGGGGGTATCTCCTGACATTCAATGTGGGATAGCTCCTCTAGGCCCTCCTGCGCCCGTGGCGTTGCTCCTCCCGGCCGCCGCCCCTGGCCTTGGGCACCGGGTGGCTCCTCAAGGCCATCGCCCCTGGCCTTGGGCGTGAGGTGGCTTCTCCTGGCCGCCCCTGGCCTTGGATGCGGGGTAGCTCCTCTCGGCCACCACCCCTGGCCTCAGACACAGGGTAGCTCCTCTGGGCAGCCGCCACTGGCCTCGGAGCTGGATGTCTCCTCCCGGCTGGTACTGACCTCAGACGTAGGGTAGCTCCTCTCAGCCGCGCTTAGGGCACCGGGTTGGGTCGCGGCCGCCCGTGCTTAGACTTATCACATGTGGAAACTGCTTATGTTTACATGTTAGCAACAGTTAAATAATGAAATAGTGAGACAATACTATTCATACCATAAAACTGATACATGTATATGATGGGAAATGCAAATGTTATAAAAATTGTTCACTACTAAATAATTCTTTAAATAGATTTTTGGGGTGGGGGAATTGGTGCAATGCATATCCATATTTCCAGTTATTTAAGGTTTGAAAGGCAAATACAGAAAATTACAAGTTTTAAAAAACCTATTCTTTTATTGAAAAGAGTTTTCTAAAAATAATCAAAGATTTGAGCAAGTCAGTGTGAAATACAAAACATATTGAAAAGACATAGAATCTATGATTCATGGGCACATTACATAAAAGGTAAAGAAAATCCTTTTATAAACTTTATTAACAGAAGACTCATAATTTAAGATATCTTATGATTTTAACAGAGAAAATTAAACTCTAGTTTTATATCAGCACATTATTAGCAAGTTTGGCAAGGGACTCAGGAAATCTTTCTCATACCGAGGATGGTGTCAAGAAAAAAACCCAAGTGATGGCAATGATGAAGCCTCCCTCCTCAAATGCTTCCTAAGGAAAGGCGTGGTGACGTCTCTGAAGAAAAATGTCTTCATCATGAAGAGTCCCTGGATCTTCCTCATTCTCCATTTATTCGCTTCTCACCTGTTCCTCTCTACCTTCAAACTGAAAGGATCATCTCCTGTCTGAATGCTGCAGCTTTGTATTGCTGCTTTTCCTATGGATCTGACCTTTTCCTCTTTATGTTGCCCTGAGCTATAGTCATTTACTAGAATAAGACCACCAGCATTCAAGGACTTTTCTTTCCCCTTCAGCAAGACTTGCAAGGTGATATGCACTAATCCAACACTCAATGCATGTTACCCCATAGATCTTCCACTGACAATTTGCCAATGCCCAGAATGAAAAGAGAGGTCTTTTTCTGTCTTGCTGGCTTATCCTCTAGCAGCTACAGAACCAACAGTCAAAAGGAAAGGAAAGGAAATTTTGTCTGTTCCGGGGAGGCCTCATGCAAAGCTAAGTGAGAGGCAGAACCATCCCTGGATCCCCTGATTCTTCCCTAATTTTAATGAGGGTGGTGTTCTACTACGGCAATATTCCCTAAACTGTAGTCATTCACATTCCTTTCACAATGTTTGCCCCATCTGTATGCCACCTTTAGTACTACTTATTTAAAAGCCTCAAAATCAATTTGCCTATTTAATTAAATTACTTTTAAAACTAAACTTCCTACAATTACTGTAAATGAGAGGGAAAAATTATATAGAAATTATATAGAGAGACTATGGTAGGATGAATAATGTGAATAATTCCCCCCCTTCTCCAGCTGAAAGAGTCCATGTCCTAATCCCAGAAACCTGTGAATATATGACCTCCCATGGCAAGAGAAAATTTAGAGATGTGCTTAAGTTAGGATACTTGAGGTGGAGAGTTTATTCCAGGTTATCTGCATAGGCCCAATGTAATCACAAGGGTCCTTATAAGAGGGAGGCAAGAAGATCAAAGTCAAAAAAAGGACCTATGACAAGGGAACAACCAGAATTGATGTGATACACCAGGAGCCAAGGAATGCAGAAAGCCTCTAGAAGCAGGAAAAGGCACGGAAGTCTCCAGAAAGAATACAACCCGATCAACCCCTCCAACTTTCTAACCTTCAAAACTATAAGAGCATAAACTTATATCATGAGCTTCCCTGGTGGCTCAGATGGAAAAAATCTGCCTGCAATGCAAGATTGCTGGGTTCAATCCCTGGGTGGGGAAGATCCCCTGGAAGAGGGCATGGCAACTCACTCCAGTATTCTTGCCTCGAGAAACCCCGTGGACAGAGGAGCCTGGCAGGCTACATACAGCCCATGCGGTCTAAAAGAGTCAGACACAACCGAGCAACTAAGCACAGGACAGGTTTGTGGTAATTTGTTACAGCAGCAATAGGAAACTAATACAGAGACTAATTCTCATACGAAGTGATACAACATTATTTAATACCATGCACAGGTATCAGCCAAAATCTTCCATTGCCCAGTCTTGCACATCTGCACTCAGGAGACACTGCCTAATGAATTCCACGAGGGCATCTGAGAAAAGGGTAGCCACAGATGAAAGCAACTACAGAAGAATTTAGGCCTGAGGCAGTGAAGCTGGTTACCTAAACAATGGCGGATTATAGGGCAAGAAGCTTTATGTGGTCGGTATCCTGCTTCCTCTTCTACTTCAACCTCCTTTTATACTGTAGTGTCTGAGCTGAGGAGACAGCCTTCCTGAACCTTCAGCGAATGGACTTTGTACTGAGGTAGGTCACAGCTATAGTTCTTCTTGCTCCTAAATGACACTGCCTTTCTATTAGATTAAAATAGGCTTGGGAGTGTTTTCTCAAGTTTGAAAAAAAAATAACTGTGTTCTTGTATCATTGCAAAAGTAAAATTTGTTAATGACAGACATTTTTTTAAACATAGAGGAAAGCTCACATTAAATAAATAAATAACCAGTAGCCCCCTCCCCAGAGAAAAGTCCTTTTTAATATTTTGATAGCTTTTTCTCTGGTCCCCTTTCTCCTCACATCTGCTTATAACTTAAAAAATATCCAATAAATACTGTGGAGTAGCCTTCATTCTCCCCATTAAAACATAAACACTTTTGCATTAGCTATAATAAAACATTTATAATATTTTTGTAATAACAGAATAGTACTGGGTGGTAAGGATAAAGCAGAATTTCTGTAACTATTTCACTCATGTGGCTATTTTTGCTGTTTCCAACATTTCACCCTGTTCCTTGAAAATATTTTTGTTCACTACTGATGGCTCCTAGAAATAAATTTCTGAATTAAGAATACTTAAATTTTTAATACTTATTGCTAGATTTCCCATCAGAGAGTTATAAAAAATTATATTGGGAAAAATTTCTTTTAAAGACAATGAATTGCACATTTAGGTAAATAAAAGAGGAAAATAAGCAATAACCATTTGGGAAGAAAGAGGGAAAAAAAAGCTTTTTTATTTCATATTTTATATTATAAGTAAGAGAATATGCTTGTCTTTCTCCTCACTTGGCTATCTACTGGAGAAAGACGAGGGCAGAAAAAGATGCTCTGGAACTCGAGTGACTTCTTAAAGGGGAAAGAATAAGTAAGGAAATTTTTTAAGGGTATTTACGACTGAAGTGACTTAGCAGCAGCAGCAGATGAATTTATAAAAACTTCTGGGCTTCCTAGGTGGCGCTAGCGGTAAAGAACCCACCTGCCAATGCAGGAGGCTCAAGAGATGCAGTTTTGATCACTGGGTTGGGAAGATCCCCCGGAGGAGGGCATGGCAACCCACTCCAGTACTCTTGCCTGGAGAATTCCATGGACAGAGGAGCCTGGCAAGCCACAGTCCACAGGGTCACAAAGAGTCAGACACGACTGAAGCATGACATGCATAAACATGTTCAGAGTCAGTGTTTTCAGGTTCCAGAAAGGTGTTGCAGATGGACAATCCGCAGTAGGGCAAAATGTGGAAGGTCTTTTAAAAGTTTTTGCCTGTTTCAGAAAAGGTTTGTGCAAGGTACACACACAGCTAATAATAAATTTGATATTTTAATTGCTACAGACAACCAAATTGTGTAACCTTAAAGTGAATTTCTACTTTGGCTGTCCACATGAGTTATTAGATCGAGAACTTCCAAATTGCCTGCTTGCTAGGTGCTGTCATGGCAAAGCCCATGACACCCAGAGCAGCCTGGCCAGTCCAAGTGGCTTTGCCAAACCTCATACAGCAAACTCTGCCGGCTAAAGAGCATGGCTTGTTGTTGGGGTTGCCCATTCCAGGTTCTATGTATATATTAAAATATGAGGTAGAGAATTTCCAAGTAATCAACCTTATTTCCAGTCTTCTCCACCTCAAGCCTGGAAAATTGAACATAATCCTAGAAATAAGGTTAAGAACAATAAATAACCACTAGGTAGCCTCTGAGTGCCAGGCATCATGCTGTGCACCTCACATACATACTTTGCTTAAACTTTACAACAGTGATGCAAGAAAGGTGTTATTGTGTTATTATTGTTATCAATTTATAAGTAAGAAATAAAGAAAATCAGAAAATTGTCCAGGGGTCCACAGCTGGTGAGAGGCAGAATTGGGATTTAAACACGGGTCTGTTGGATTCCACTACCATTGATTGTCCCTTCCAGGTGGGACCCTCTGCAAGGTGCCCCTGTGACCTGAGGCTTCAGCTGGTGTTTCTAGGCATCATAACTAAATCTACACATTCTCACATTTACCCCTTCAATGGCCCCAGAAAAAAAAAATTTTTAAGCAACTCAATGACAGCTAGAGTATTTTATGATCCTCAATTATACCATCCTTCATTGGTATAGCATATATTTGAAAGAGCAGGAAAAAACTGCTTTTCTTCTATGTCTTTAAGGGTATTGTTTTAAAACTATTTACATGAAGTTTCTGGATTTGTTATTGTTTTGATATATTTCATTTATTCTGTATTAATGTGATTAAGAATAAGCTCTACAGCCCCTGTTGGAAAGATGTATCAGAATTTTATGCCAATTCATTGCAAATTTTCTGGGTTTTGACATGTTCTTCAGGAAATCATTTTGATAATTAATATAATGCATCTATTAAAAGCTGAAAAATTGGGAATGCCAAGATTTAAAGAATTCAAGATAACTTTCCCCTAATTGTTAAATGTATTTAAGAAAATTCTTTCACTGTTGTTGAAGCAATTTTTGAAATTCAGCCCTGTCATTGCTGTTTTGAAAGCTCTTATATCTCTGGGACTGGGTGGCCATAAATGCTAACCATGGAAAGTTTAGTTGATCAGACTATTTGCAAGATGTCCCAATGGGTAGACTTAGGTGCTCCATGGTGTTTTCTACCTAGCATCATTCAGACCAAATCCTCATGCTCTTGTTCCCTGGGCTTTACTATATTTTTTAAGTGCAGTCCAGTTTTATGATAATTAATGTTTAAATCAACCTTGAGATGAAAGGAAGCTAATAAACTATCATTAGCTGTTATTTTCATTTCTTCAACCCCTATGATTTCTCCTTACACATTTTAAAAACTCAAAGAAATTGTGAGTCATTATGAATCATCATTTTACTACATTTTTTATGCTGGTGACTACAAGGAAAATCTTTAGCCCTGGAAGCCCCCAGTCTTATTTCACTATCTGGAACCAAATTCATCTCTGGGGAAGGAACAAGGCTGGAACAATTTGCTGCACAGAGATCAGAGTTTCTCCTCCTGCAGGCAGGATGTCTGTGAGCGCTGCAAGGTGGCGACCCCCAAACCCCATTCTTCCTTGGAACCGTCTGGTTCATATGATTAAAAATACTGCTGCCTGGACCCCAAGCCCAGATACTCTGATTCAGTTGGTTTAGGGTGGGAACTGAAACCAGCCTCATCAATCAGATGATTCTCAGTCTGATTTTCTTGCATATGAGAGGTGACATCAGGTTTGCAAACTTGGTCCCTATCTGATCCAGTAAAAGCCAGTGCTTTGAACACACACTTAATATATGTATCTGTCATCCAGAGGATAAAACATGGTGTTCTACGGTTGGTGAGCATAAAATATTTGTTATGAGAATAGGGAGCATTGCCTAGAAATGACAATGAGGAAAGGTCTTTTGTTTTTCTTGCCTGCAAAACAGGTACTAAATCGTGATGACAAGCTCATTTGCAAAACAACTCTCAGAGAATTCGTCAACAGATACAGAAAACAATAGTTTTAAATGCTTATTTTAAAAATATGTTCATACACTTTTCTAAACAGGACTTTTTTCAAGCTTATATTCATATACTGTGATGACTCTGTGGGCCTCAGAGTTACCTCAGAGGTGGCTCAGTGGTAAAGAATCTGCCTGCCAAAGCAGAAGATGCAGATTCAATCTCTGAATCAAGAAGATCCCGCCCCTCCCCCCCAACCCGGGAAAGGATATGGCAGCCCACAGCATTCTTACCTGGAAAATCCAATGGAAAGAGGAGCCTGATAGGCTACAGTCTGTGGAGTTGCTAAGTCTGACATGACTTGGCAACTAAACGACACTATGATGACTCTATAGGCCAAGATTTCTCAACCTCAGCATTATTGACAGTTGGGATTGGGATATTCTTTGGGGACCCATCCTGTGCACTGTCAGATGCTTAGCAGCATTCCTGGCCTCTACCGCTAGAGTCAGATTCCTATAGTGGTGACATCCAAAAATGTCTCTGGACATAGCTGAAGCTTCCTTGGGAGATGAAATCACTCCCCTCTGAGAAGAATTGCTCTAGGAAAATCATGTTAAGCTTAGAAGCTTCAGGATTTTGCGATATAAGGTGAAAGGGTAAAGGTGGCTTTCAAGTAGTGGAATCAGAAAAGACTATATGATAATTGATACTGGTTAAATTAAATAGCTATTTAGAAAGAAAAAATAATACACATAAAATACCTACTCATACTGAAAAATAAATTTCAAATGGTCCAGAGTTCTAAGAAAAAAATATTGTGAAAATATTTAAAAGAATATGAAATGTATTTGTGTAACCTCAGTAAAGAAAAACTGTCTTAAGATTCAGAAAATCCAGAAACCCAAAGTGAAAACCTCAAGAGACTTAACTCGTAATATCTTAGCACTTCTGCATGATGAATTAATAACTAAAGAAAGGCACTGCAATCGAAAAATTTTAAAGAAAAAATATGTGTAATATATATAACAAACTGATGACAAATATCCATAGAAAATTAAAAGCCCAGACAAATTGAAAAACACAGAGAAAACAAGCTAATAATAAAAAGCAATTCATAAAAGAAAATCAAATAGCCAAAACATTTTAAGAGTCTCATTTTCATGGAAGATTCAATTGATATATATGTACATACTACTATATATAAAATAGGTAACTAGTAATAGCACAGAGAACTCTACTCAATATGTTGTAATGGCCTATATGGGAAAAGAATATTTAAAAAAAAGAATGGCTATTTGTATATGTGTAACTGATTCATGTTGCTGTCCACCTGAAACTAACATAACACTGTAAGCCAACTATACTCCAATAAAAATTTTTTCAATTTATATAAATGATACTGTATTATGGACAAAAAAGATAGCATATATTATTTTTACCCAAAAAAGAACAAGTATATTAATTGTGTTCAAAAATTTTATATCCATACTAAATTTTCTCTCCTTAATTATAGATGCATTAAATCTACCATGATGATAGAAAAAAAAAAAAGGTCTCAATTTCATTATAACTTAAGCCAATGGAGGAATTCCCTGGTGGTGGCCCAGTGATTAGGACTCGGTTCTTTCAGTGCCAAGGGTCTGGGCTCAATCCCTGGTCAGGGAACCAAGATCCCATAAACTGTGTAATGTTGCCAAAAAAAGAAAGAAAGAAAAAAAATGCAAACTAAAATTACAATGAGATGTCTTGATCCCATCATACTGGCAAAATTTAAAAGATTTACGAAGTGCAGAATGGATGAAGGAAAATGTGGAGAAACAAGCATGTTCATGCCCTGTTAGGAGAACTTACATTAATCTGGTCTCTTGAAGGCAACTAAGCAGTAGCTATGGAAATGTAGATGGTATACTCTGACCCAGTATTTACATCTATAAATCTTTTCTATTAAAATACTCTCATATGTGCTCACTATATATGTATATGTATATATATATATATATATACACACACGTACATATATGTATATACATACAAGGGTAATTGCATGGTATTATTTATAATAACAAAACTTTACAAACAAGCTGTAAGCCATCAACAAGGAATATTTGGCACAACACTCTATCTTGATACACACAATGTCAGTTAGTTCAGTTGCTCAGTCGTGTCCAACTCTTTGCGACCCCACAGACTGCAGCATGCCAGGCTTCTTTGTCCATCACCAATTCCTGGAGCTTGCTCAAATTCATGTCCATCTAGTTGGTGATGCCACCCAACCATACAGTGTGGCTTTATGCAATATTTACATTGAATGAGATAATTTAAAATATTGAAGTGAAAAAACCTTTTATATGACAGAGACTCCCAGAGCTGTATGTAAATAAGTAAATATACAGTTCAGTTCAGTTCAGTCACTCAGTCGTGTCCGACTCTTTGCGACCCCATGAATCGCAGCACTCCAGGCCTCCCTGTCCATCACCAACTCCCGGAGTTCACTCAGACTCATAGAATATAAGAAAATGTCTAAGATTCCAGCTTTCAGGATGAAGGGGGAAAAGAGTCTAAAATTGAGGGGGCAAAAGAGGAATTGAGAAAGAAAAAAAAGAGGGTGATTTTCTTTGGAAACATGCTGGATTAAAGGTTTAAAAAAGAAAAAGTGGGTACATCCTGAATACTCAAGGAAAAATTTAATTAGGGCTCAGTTTAAAGGGCTCTCAAGCGCTGCTTTCCCCCAAAGTTAGAGTTTTATTAAAATAATTCATTCAGGTTCTAGAATCCAAAACCCAGTCCAGTTTTGGATTATAGAGTCCAAAGTCCAGTGAAGGTTATACCATGAAATGTGCCTGAAGGCCCAAGTCAGTTCTCTCGTCAGGATCACACTATGATCAAATGACCAAAGCTCTTGTACAAACAGATGCCCTATTCCTTCTCTCAACATGAGTTATCTCACAAGAGACTCTGGGCCACCTGGCAGATGCTCTTTTGGTTTATCTGCCCTCGCATTTGTCACACATACCTAAAAATGTATAATTCTCATTTTGAGATCAATCACTGTCTCTCAGCTGCATTTATTCCAGGTGGCACAATGGTAAAGAATCCACCTGCCAATGCAGGAGACACAAGAGATGAGGGTTTGATTCCTGGGTTGGGAAGATCCCCTGGAGGAGAGCATGACAACCCACTCCAGTATTCTTGCCTGGAGAATCCCATGGACAGAGGAGCCTTGTGGGCTACAGTCCCTGGGTCACAAAGAGTCGGACATAACTGAGCATGCGCAAGATCCAGTATCGCTCAGCTGCATTAATCAATATGTGATATTATTTTCTTATAAATTGTTTCATTTTAAAATAAAGCTATTAAACTCTAAAATTAGTTGTAGTTAATTTTTTAAAAATTTAGGGGGACTTCCCTGTTGGTCCAATGGCTGACTCTGCACTCCAAATGCAGGGAGGCTGGGTTTGATCCCTGGTTAGGGAACTAGATCCTGCCTACTATAACAGAAGATCCCGCATGCCTCAAAGAAGATAGAAGATTTTGAGGGCTGCAACTAAGACCTGGCACCGCCAAAGAAATAAACATCTAATTTTTTTTGGCAGGGGGGAATATTTTAAACATTATTTAAACAGCAGAATGTACTTATGTTTACATTTATGCACAAGGAAAATTAGAAGGTTTAAAAATAACCATGGTACAATATTGAGGTTGTTGATATTATAGAAGGTATAATCTGTTTAGGTGAGTTCATAAATATTCATACCCTAAACTTATCACCTGATGAAGTTCTAGAGAATTTGAGAATCATGTTCCTTGGAATCTATCCCTTTCTTCTAGGTTATCCAATTTGTTGACATGTAATTGTTCATATGGTTTCATTGGATCCTTTAAAATACCTTTAAAAGGTATTTCTGTGGTACCTGCTATACTGTTGCCTTTTTAAATTCCTTGATTTATTTATTTATTTGAGTTATCTCTCCTTAACTAGATGGACCTTTTTTGGCAAACTAATGTCCCTGCTTTCACAATGTTGTCTAGGTTTGTCATAGCTTTCCTTCCAAGGAGTGTCTTTTAATTTCGTGGCTGCATCACCATCTGCAATGATTTTGGAGCCCCCCAAAATAAAGTCTCTCACTGTTTCCTCTATTTCCCCATCTATTTGCTCTCTTAAATTAGGTCAAAGCATACTCTTAGCACACATCAGATCTTTCGTGGTGGAGATGTTGAGATTGGTCCAAATAAGAGCTGCAAGCTCGTCTCCTCATGTCTATGCCAGGCAGCCCAGAGTGGGTGAGGCTGAAAGTGTGGGTGGGCATTTACTCACAGACTCACCATTCCTGTTCTAGCTTTAGTTCCTTCACCAACCACATTCCAAAAGTCTCTCGTTTAATGTGGCTGCTGGTACCTCAGTTCTGAAGACTTGATGTCAAAGCAAAGAAATATTTTACTTTAAATAGTATTTTTTCCTAAATTCTAACACATTCCTTACTTACAATGACAGTAAGACTATTCTCCTGCTTTGCTTAAATATTAGTTGGGAAAGGCATTGCTCAAACAGTTGGCTGAACTGGGACATTTAGTTCATGAAAGTAACTAGGCTGCAACTCACTTTAGTTACTGCAGATGATTTAATTACCAGGTATCCATCAAATTAATCTCTCAGCTATTAACTAGTGATTACAACCCCAAATAAAACCCATCATCTATTTAGCTAAGCGAGCTAGAAATGACCTAAACATGGAGGATTCAGTCTTTCAATCAACGTTTTTACCCATCACTGAAAATAGAAAATATCTTAAAATTTTTTCCACATTTTAAGTAAAAATGCTTATCACTACATTGACCTTCAACCAAAGGACAGTGATCACTAAAGCCCTAGAATGTGACTATAAATTAGGGTTATAAAGTTTTCTGCAGACTTCATGTCTTTCTACTTAACAAAAGAAACGTAAGATAAGAAATAACAAAAAGATCATTTGTACCTTTTTTTCAGTTTCCACTTATAAGTGATATCATATACTTGTCTTATCTATGAAACAGAAATAGACTTACAGATGTAGAAAATAAACCTATGGTTACAAAGGGACAAAGGGAGAGAAATTGGAATATTCATATTAACATATACACATTAGTATACATAAATATAAAATAGATAACTAATAAGGGCCTACTGTATAACACAGGGAATTCTACTCAATACTCCGTAATGACCAATATGGGGGGAAAAATCTTAAAAAGAGGAGATATATGTATGTGTATAACAGATCCACTTGCTGTACATCTGAAACTAACACACTATAAATCAACTTTATTCCAGTAAAAAATTTTTTGAAGAAATAGGTAAAAAGAAAGTGACGCTTCCTTCCTGTGTTCATACTGGCTTCCCTCATGGCTCAGTGGTAAAGAATCTGCCTGCAGTGCAGGAGACCCGGGTTCGATCCCTGGTTTGGGAAGATCCCCTGGAGGAGGGCATGGCAACCCATTCCAGTATTCTTGCCTGGAGAATCTCCATGGACAGAGGAGCTTGGCGGGCTATAATCTATGGGGTCGAAAAGAGTCAGACATGACTGAGTGGCTAAGCACAACAAGGTTCATATTACCTGATGGTGAACAGAGATTTTTATGGGTTGTATCAAATGCACTTAATTGCAGGTTGCATCAGAGAAAGTTCTTTCTACACACCAATTCATGTGATGGAATGGGAGGAGCCAGATAATACTGGGACATTCTAAATGGTGTTTCCATTCTACTTTACATTCCTTCGTTACTATCAACCAAGCTTATTTAATATGCTTTGGAATTTGGAGAAGAAATTATAGCTGGCAAACATGTGAAAGAGTTTTTAAACCTAGAGGTTCTTCTGACTTTAGAATCAGTTGTTTTATTACCAGGAAGAGATAAATGCAGGTGTTGGAACATGCCAAAAATCTTGTCAAGAGAATGGATTGTTTCATACAGAAACGAGATGTGGCTTCTGATCCTGGTGGCGCATTTGTTCCAGAGAAATGTGAATTCAGGACCTATGCCGACTATCACTGTGGACCCAGAAGCATTCATGAATATTGTAAGTTGGGATTTTCCATGTCTGGGGGGAAAGGAAGTACCTTATATGCTTGTTGCTTACCACTGTGTATTATCTGCATTATATATCATATTTATATGTGGTGGTGATTTTTGCAAGTTGAGCATAGTTTTAAATTAACATATTGTCCTGAAAAGAAAACACTAAGCTGGGTGTGAGTGGATATGGGTTCACCTAGAACAGTTTCAGTAAATTCAGGCAAATAATAATCCCTTTGAGCTTCAAACACAATTTAACTTTTTCTTGAATTCTTAGCTTCATCCTATGAACAGTTAAATCATTGCAGTGTCTTGGGTCAAGCTCAGAGCTATGATTATTTCCATATCATCTGTGCTAATTGTATTCCTCTTCTACTTTTTCCAATATTAGAAAGATGTTATACCTCCTTTCTTGCTCTCAGGACAGCCCCTTTTAGTAACATTTTGTGCCATTCTAATCTATTTAATCCTAGTTTGAACTGGTAAATCTGTTGACTGGCAATAAAAGGACCCTTATAAATGATAGAGAGGCCTTCCTGTCGGTAAAATTCATGAATGATGTGACCTCTCTAGGCATCTCACAGAATGTTTTTTTGGCTTCTGCTCACATTCTTAGCTGAATTTTAATAACATTCATGATATAGTAATACTTATCCCACAGCAGACATTGTGATGAAAGCTGAAAAGATATTATTTCATCTTCACTGTCGTATGCTATAGATATGACCAAATCAAAGAACTGAGATGAAAGAAGTTAAGCAACTCAAATCAGGCCACATCCCTGGTAGGTGGTAGAACTAGAATTCAAATCTAGGCCTGCCTGAACACACAACTCATAATTGTAACCACTCTGCAACAAATCCTCCCAGGGAAGAAGAGGCTGCCTCCAGCTGAATAAGATGATTCTCTGTAATGTTCATGCTCCATAGCTTTATCATATACTTAACATACCTTTATACAGATTTAAGATGCTTTTTACAGAAACTTCCTTGAATGAATTCTAAAACTCTAAATAGGCTATTGAAATATTCTGAATCTACACACATGCAAATACTGGGAATGGGTTGCCACTTCCTTCTCCAGGGGACCTTCCCCACCTAGGGATCAAACTCCCGTTTCATACATTGCAGATGGATTCTTTACCACTGAGCCGTCGGGGAAGCCATATAAATTAGTACTCTTCAGCACTTCTATTCTACTTCACTTAATTTATATAAGAGATTATAAGGATTTTCTATCTTACTTTGCCTCTCCATGTACAATTCTCCATGCAGAGTCCAATGTAATGGATTTTAGTCTTAGGCCTCCTGAAGCCCGAGCATTGTGTAGGTGCTGGGCACACCCAGTGGGTGAGGCCCAGGGAGATTGGCTATATCTACAACTAAAGAGATTCTCTTCACTCAACAACCCAGAAGAATCTGTATGGGAACTTCTAAGGGCCAGAAGGATGTCTCCTAAAGATCTGGCTCAGTGGTAAACAATATGCCTGTCAATGCAGAAGACACTGTAACACAGGTTCAATTCCTGTATCAGAAAGATCCCCTGGAGAAGGAAATGGCTACCCACTCCAGTGTTCTTGCCTGGAAAATGTCCTGGACAGAGGAGCCTGGCAGGCTACAGTTCATAGGGTTGTAAATAATGGGACATGACTAAGTGTCTGAGCATATACACACACTAATTCATAAGGATATAATTTATCCTATATTTTGGTATACAACTTGCCTCACTCAAGTATTCTTCCAGCTAGTGTTAATTGAGCACCTGTTAGGCCCCAATACTGGGCTAAGCACCAAAGTTAGAGAGATCTAAGCATATCAAAGCCCTGAGTTCATGGAGTTAACAATCCAGGAGAGAAGACAGACACTCAATTATTAACCACAAGAGCAGTGAAATCAAAAAAATATATATAAAATAGAGAAATTAAGAACATTTTTCTGAAGAAAGATTTCTTAACCTGAATTCTGAAAGATGAATAGGAGTTACTTGAAGGGGTAGGAGAGATTTTTAATTACAGTAGTAGCTAATGCTCGTTAAGTCCCTACTATGTACCAGTCAATCTTGTTGGTGTCATATGTGAATTATCTTTTTACATTCTTTGCAGTAATCCCACAGAATGCAAACTATTGCAAGCACATGTGTGGGTGCTCATGTGTCTTTGAGATCCTACAGGCTGTAGCCTTCCAGGCTCCTCTATCCATGGGATTGTCCCAGCAAGAAAATGGAGTGGATTCCCATTTCCTCCATTAGGGGATATCTTCCTGACTCAGGGATCAAATCTGCATCTCCTGCATCTCCTGCACTGCAGGCAGATTCTTTATCACCGAGGCACCCGGGAAGCTGGAATAAACTATTGGTGTACCTAATTTATGAACAAAGAAACTGAGCAATAGGGACAGGTTAACTAAATTTCCTAAGATCACACAGTTTACATATTAGTGCAAGAGTCAGGATTTAAAACCTCAAGCGTTGGGACCCCACAGCCTTTCTCTTAACTTCTATGCCCTTTTATCCTATATACTACACTGGCCACTTTGCACTTGGCTTTCTCCTCTCCTGTTCCTTTAAAACCAGCAGCTAATAGGAATAATTCCCTCCTTCTCTAAGTAATGACAATGGTCAGAAACTGAGGATACTTAGGAGATTTGGCAGCTTTATATTCTACCAATGCATTGGAATTACCTGTTTCCTAACCTGAAGTGAGTCAGGAATATTTAAGTGCCCCGAATGTTTCTGACATATGCTCAAGTTTTGGAATAAGTGTTCTTGTCGAGTGGTTCTCAAATGTTAGAGTGCATCAGAATTTCCTAAGAGACATGCTAAGACCCAAATTGCTGGACCCTATCCTCGGAGTTTCCAATTCAATAGGTTTGACTGGAAACTGATCATTTTGTGTTTCTACCAATTGTCCAAGTGATGCTATGCTCTTGGCTCAAGGCTACACTTTAAAAACTATCCTTCTATTTCAGTCTCCACATTCAGTTCAGTTCAGTTGTTCAGTCATGTCCCACTCTTTACGACTCCATGAATTGCAGCACGCCAGGCCTCCCTGTCCATCACCAACTCCTGGAGTTCACTCAGATTCACATCCATTGAGTCGGTAATGCCATCCAGCCATCTTATCCTCTGTCGTCCCCTTCTCCTCCTGTCCCCAATCCCTCCCAGCATCAGAGTCTTTTCCAATGAGTCAACTCTTCGCATGAGGTGGCCAAAGTATTGGAGTTTCACTTTAGCATCATTCCTTCCAAAGAAATCCCAAGGCTGATCTCCTTCAGAATGGACTGGTTGGATCTCCTTGCAGTCCAAGGGACTCTCAAGAGTCTTCTCCAACACCACAGTTCAAAAGCAGCAATTCTCCGGCACTCAGATTTCTTCACAGTCCAACTCTCACATCCATACATGACCACTGGAGAAACCATAGCCTTGACTAGACAGACCTTTGTTGGCAAAGTAATGTCTCTGCTTTTGAATATGCTATCTAAGTTGGTCATAACTTTTCTTCCAAGGAGTAAGCGTCTTTTCATTTCATGGCTGCAGTCACCATCTGCACTGATTTTGGAGTCCAAAAAAATAAAGTCTGACACTCTTTCCACTGTTTCCCCATCTATTTGCCATGAAGTGATGGGACCAGATGCCATGATCTTCGTTTTCTGAATGTTGAGCTTTAAGCCAACTTTTTCCCTCTCCTTTCACTTTCATCAAGAGGCCTTTTAGTTCTTCTTCACTTTCTGCCATAAGGGTGGTGTCATCTGCATATCTGAGGTTATTGATATTTCTCCTGGCAATCTTGATTCCCACTTATGCTTCTTCCAGCCCACCGTTTCTAAGGATGTACTCTGCATAGAAATTAAATAAGCAGGGTGACAATATACAGCCTTGACATACTCCTTTTCCTATTTGGAACCAGTCTGTTGCTCCATGTCCAGTTCTAACTGTTGCTTCCTGACCTGCATACAGATTTCTCAAGAGGCAAGTCAGGTTGTCTAGTATTCCCATCTCTTTCAGTATTTTCCACAGTTGATTGTGATCCACACAGTCAAAGGCTTTGGCATAGTCAATAAAGCAGAAAGAGCTGTTTTTCTGGAACTCTCTTGCTTTATCCATGATCCAACAGATGTTGGCAACTTGATCTCTGGTTCCTCTGCCTTTTCTAAAACCATCTTGAACATCAGGAAGTTCATGGTTCACGTATTGCTGAAGTCTGGCTTGGAGAATTTTGAGTAGTACTTTACTAGCATGTGAGATGAGTGCAATTGTGCGGTAGTTTGAGCATTATTTGGCATTGCCTTTCTTTGGGATTGGAATGGAAACTAACCTTTTCCAGTCCTGTGGCCACTGCTGAGTTTTCCAAATTTGTTGGCATATTGAGTGCAACACTTTCACAGCATCATCTTTCAGGATTTGAAATAGCTCCACTGGAATTCCATCACCTCCACTAGCTTTGTTTGTAGTCATGTTTTCTAAGGCCCACTTGACTTCACATCAGGATGTCTGGTGCTAGGTGAGTGATCACACCATCGTGATTACCTGGGTCGTGAAGATTTTTTTGTACAGTTCTGGTGTGTATTCTTGCCACCTCTTCTTAATATTTTCTGCTTCTGTTAGGTCCATACCATACAAGATGGTAGGTAAGAGGGTAGGTGTTGCAAGAGGGCATCAGAGGGCAGACACACTGCAACCATACTCACAGAAAACTAGTCAATCTAATCACACTAGGACCACAGCCTTGTCTGACTCAATGAAACTAAGCCATGCCCGTGGGGCCACCCAAGATGGGATGGTCATGGTGGAGAGGTCTGACAGAATGTGGTCCACTGGAGAAGGAAATGGCAAACCACTTCAGTATTCTTGCCTTGAGAAACCCATGAACAGTAGGAAAAGGCAAAGTGATAGGTTACTGAAAGAGGAACTCCCCAGGTTGGTAGCTGGCCAATATGCTACTGGAGATCGCTGGAGAAATAATTCCAGAAAGAATGAAGGGATGGAGCCAAAGCAAAAACAATACCCAGTTGTGGATGTGACTGGTGATAGAAGCAAGGTCCAATGCTGTAAAGAGCAATATTGCATAGGAACCTGGAATGTCAGGTCCATGAATCAAGGCAAATTGGAAGTGGTCAAACAAGAGATGGCAAGAGTGAACATCGACATTCTAGGACTCAGTGAACTAAAATGGACTGGAATGGGTGAATTTAACTCAGATGACCATTATATCTACTACTGTGGGCAGGAATCCCTCAGAAGAAATGGAGTAGCCATCATGGTCAACAGAAGAGTCTGAAATGCAGTACTTGGATGCAATCTCAAAAACGACAGAATGATCTCTGTTCGTCTCCAAGGCAAACCATTCCATATTATGGTAGTCCAAATCTATGCCCTGCCGGGGTCCAGCCCCGGTGGATCCAGGGTAATTCGAAGGGGGGACGGCGTGGCAAGGAAAAACTTACTTATTTAGAAATATAAAGAGAGATTAGAAAAAATAGTATAGTGGGAAAATTAGTGGAGAAAAGAGTCTGAATAACTTGGTTTACGTGGAAAACAAATGAAGTTCCAAGACAAGGAACTTGCACCATCTACGTTAAGCCACCAGCGCCCACTTGAATAGTGGAGGGTGCCCCACCTTGGGCTCCCTCTCGCGTATGTCTTAGAAGCCGGGGCAAGTAAGTAAACTCGGACAGACTCCACGCCCCAGATGGGAATTCAGCCTGAAAAAGAGAGTGAGGGAGAGGGAGAAAGAGAGAGAGAGAGAGAGAGAGAGAGATTCGACATGGAGGAAACCAGTCTTTCCAGTGACTGGCCCATCCTTTATTGTCTGGGAAAGCTTTTTATACTTTTGGTTGTACATAGAGATCAATGGATAATACAAAATTATGCAGCATCAGCAGCCCTGACTTACTGAGACCAGGCTTTCTCTCTGCATACCTAGCTGTATACACAAGTCTTAGGTGATTTACATCATCTTCTGACCAGAAGGCCAATTAACATTTTACAGCCCTTCTCTGATAAGGGTCTGTCAACCAGAGAAATTATTTGCCTTAATAGTGTTGTTCTTCCCAAAGTCTGGTGCCACTCTCAGAAAGCACTAAATAAAGTTACATTCTTACATAGCAAGGACACAACAATTTATAAGAAAGAAAGAGGAGTACGGTGATTTATAACAAAGAGAAAGTTCATTAGCTCAAAAGTCTAGTGTTGCTAACATCAAAACTACTATATTCCTTTTTCTATATCCCAATTACATTGATTAATATCCTTCAGGTGCCTAAAAGATAAAGTATATGGAGGCCTGGCAGCAGACATTAACTCAACAAAGAAACCCTTCACCAAACTAATTCTTAGCTCTAAAAGGCTCTATATCTTTAAGATGTTTTAAGCTTCGTGCCTCTCACAGTTGGGGGCTGTAAACAATCACAAGTTGTAAAAGTCTCCAACTGTCAGGCAAGTTAGAGAGCCATCAGAGGGATTTGAGCTGAAACATTCCTTTCATATGCAGGAGACCAGTTGGAGCTCTAAGTTAACTTTTTCCAGAGAAAGGTGGTCAGGGATAGCCCCCTGTAATGTCAGAAGAGTATAGTATAGCAGACAGTAAACAGACAGATTTTGGTTTCGGGGTAGATGCTCAGGCAGAGGACCCCTCGAGACCTGACTTGCCAGGTCTCTCCACATGACCTTGTCATGGGTGGGATCTATGCCCCAACCAGTAACACTGAAGAAGCTGAAGCTGAACAGTTCTATGAAGACCTACAAGACCTTTTAGAACTAACACCCAAAAAAGATGTCATTTTCATTATAGGGGACTGGAATGCAAAAGTAGGAAGTCAAGAAACACATGGAGTAACAGGTAAATTTGGCCTTGGAATACAGAATGAAGCAGGGCAAAGACTAATAGACTTTTGCCAAGAAAATGCACTGGTCATAGCAAACACCCTCTTCCAACAACACAAGAGAAGACTCTACACATGGACATCACCAGCTGGTCAACACCAAAATCAGATTGATTATATTCTTTGCAGCCAAAGATGGAGAAGCTCTATAGTCAACAAAAACAAGACCAGGAGCTGACTGTGGCTCAGATCATGAACTCCTTATTACCAAATTCAGACTCAAATTGAAGAAAGTGGGGAAAACCACTTGCCCATTCAGGTATGACCTAAATCAAATCCCTTATGATTATACAGTAGAAGTGAGAAATAGATTTAAGGGACTGGATCTGATAGATAGAGTGCCTGATGAACTATGGATGGAGGTTCGTGACATTGTACAGGAGACAGGGATCAAGACCATCCCCATGGAAAAGAAATGCAAAAAAGCAAAATGGCTGTCTGAGGAGGCCTTACAAATAGCTCTGAAAAGAAGAGAAGTGAAAAGCAGAGGAGAAAAGGAAAGATATAAGCATCTGAATGCTGAGTTCCAAAGAATAGCAAGAAGAAATAAGAAAGCCTTCCTCAGCGATCAATGCAAAGAAATAGAGGAAAACAACAGAATGGGAAAGACTAGAGATTTCCACATTAAAGATAAAGAAAATGAGAACTGGAGAGGGTTTACTTTAAAAAAAAAAACAATAACCTAATTAGCTAGTGAGAAGCAAGGAATTTCTTGTCTATTTCTTCCATGCTCAAGAAATCTACTTTTTACTTTAAAATCATTGAGAACTGAACTTAAAAAAAATTTTTTTTTGCTTTTTCTGTAGAGTGAAATCATCCAACATAAAGGTTATCCTTGTGAGGAGTATGAAGTCTTAACAGAAGATGGATATATCCTTTCTGTTAACAGGATTCCTCAAGGCCTCGTGCAACTTAATAAGACAGGTATGATTTCCCCTATATTATCCCAACATCGCAGTCTTCCCTACAGTAAAGAATTTCTTGTGATTTGAGTATGTAGAAAGAAACATGGATTTTTGGTACAGACTGGGCCCATTATGCCAGTCAGAAGGTGGCTTCAGCTCCTTCTTAATTCCCATCACCACTGTCCCACTCCCAATTATCTCAAATAAACAGCGAGGTATGGTTGTTGTTGTTGTTGTTGTTGTTGTTGGCTGTGCTGAGCACACAGGCTTTCTCTACTTGAAGCACACAGGTTTAGTTGCCCGTCAGCGTGTGGGATCTTAGTTCCCTGACCAGGGATTTAATCCACATCCCCTGCATTGGAAGGGGAATTCTTAACCACTGGACCACTAGCGAAGTCTCTAAACACAGCATTTGCTTTTCAAAAAACACCTTCAAGAAAAGCTTATTTTTTTTATCTCTTCTAGTAATTAATTCATTCCCCCCAATCCCTCCTATATAGATATTCTAGAATATCCCCTGATGATCTCTTAAACAGATCACTGCAAACCTTGCTCACAAAGAATATAAACTCCAACATGGCATCTGATATCCACCCTAGCACATATATTCCCCATCCAGATAGTCTTATAAGTATCCTGTAAATATTTCAGATGTTGCTTAGCTTTTCACTAGTCTTTTAAAGAACTGAGCACTATATGTATATTTTAAGGTTTTGGTACATGTTTCCATTGCTCTTACAATCTCTGTTTTTTAATAATGATTTTCAGCCACAGTTGGCTTTGAAGAAATTCACCTTCATTAGTAATTAAAGTATACCCATCCTTCAGCTACGTTTGGCTCTATTTCTTTTAAAAGGCTAGAGCTATATTTACAGCAGCAACTGCATTATCTGTCATGAGTGCTGCTGCTGCTGCGAAGTCACTTCAGTCGTGTCCGACTCTGTGCGACCCCATAGACGGCAGCCCACCAGGCTCCCCCATCTCTGGGATTCTCCAGGCAAGAACACTGGAGTGGGTTGCCATTTCCTTCTCCAATGCATGAAAGTGAAAAGTGAAAGGGAAGTTGCTCAGTTGTATCCGACTCTTAGTGACCCCATGGACTGCAGCCCACCAGGCTCCTCCGTCCATAGGATTTTCCAGGCAAGAGTACTGGAGTGGGGTGCCATTGCCTTAGTACAGATAATGTAATTTCTTACTGTCTTCTTTCATATACCAGCTACAATGCTAAATTTATTTACATTAATGCCATTTAGCTTTCATAATAATCTGAAGAAACTGCCACTCACAGAGGTTAAATTACCTCGAGAATCTCTGCTAGTACTTGCTAGTATGTTGCAAAACCTGCACTCAAATTAAGATTCCTCTCTTATCTAGGACCAGAAAATGCTGAATGAATGCTGTTTGGCTTTGGTATAAAGAAGTTTCAGGGTTCTATTTTACTCTAATTTACATTTGTACAGCTTTTTCAAACAATATATTTTCATTTTATTTTATTTTTCTCTTTGGAGTATAATTATTTTATAATGTTGTTACTTTCTGCTGTACAAGGAAGTGAATCAGCTTGATGTATACATACATCCCCACCCTCTTGGACTTCCCTTCCTCCCTACCCCAATCCTAGGTCATCAAGGAGCACCAAGCTGAGCTCCCTGTACTATAAAGCAGGTTCCCACTAGCTATCTGTTTTACACATGGTGGGAGCCTGGCGAGCTAAGTCCACGGGGTCACACAAAGTCGAACACGACTGAGCAGCTAAGCACAGCACACAGCACAATGTGTATATATCAAGCCTAACCTCAAAGTTCATCCCACCGCCTCCTTCCCCCTCCCCCATGTCCACGTATCAATTCTCTAAGTCTGTATCTCTCTCTATTCCTGACCTGCAAATAGATATATCTGTACCATTTTTCTAGATCCCACATATATGCATTGTGAAGTGAAAGTCTCTCAGTCCTGTCTGACTCTTTGTGACCCCATGGACTATATAGTCCATGGAATTCTCCAGGCCAGAATACTGGAGTGGGTAGCCTTTCCCTTCTCCAGGGGATCTTTCCAAGAGATTGAACCCAGGTCTCCCATATTGCAGATTCTTTACCAGCTGAGCCACAAGGGAAGCCCACATATGTACATTGTTATATGATATTTGATTTTCTCTGACTTACTTCACTCTGCATGACAGACTCTAGGTCCATCCACATCTCAACAAATGACCCAATTTTGTTTCTTTTTATGACTAATATTCTATTGTGTTTATATACCACACCATCTCTATCCATTCCTCTCTTGATGGACATTTAGGTTGCCTCCACATCCTGGCTATTGTAAATAGTACTTCAATGAACTTTGGGGTACACGTGTCTTTTTAAACTATGGTTTTCTACTGGAGAGGGTGTGGCGAAAAGGGAACTCTTTTGCACTGTTGGTGGGAATGTGCAGCTTTTTTTCACACCAGTTAAATAGCTGTGCTTTATATATGTCCAGCATGCCCTTACGTCAGTGCTTTTGAACTTACAGTTCTCTCTCTAGAGCGCAGTTCCAACAGATACCCATGCAGTTTGCTCTGGCCTCTCTTTCAGCTCTTTTGCCATGTTCTTCCTAACCAGTCTGTTCAAAATAACAAACCCTTGCCAACTATGGAGATCTGGCCCTTTATCCTGATTACTTTTCCTTACAGCCCTTAACACCATTGATGTGATAGATATTCTCGCAAATGTTTATTAACTGTCTCTTCCAACCAGGATGTAAACTCAGCAAGAAACTTTATCAGTTTTGTTCAAGGGTATAACCAGTGCCTAAAATAGTGCCAAGCACATGGCAGGCGCCAAATATATGTGGAATGAATGAATGAATATTTTATAAATAAATGAATAGCCTGGAGATAGAAAGAACTTTTTTACTAAGCCCCACGAAGCCTAGAGGGAAAGCAAGCCACGGTTCTTCCAAGCAATCAGGAGCCTTTCATAAGCTTGAGGGGTTACCTGCAGCACCTATTCATGGATGGAGTTTGTTTTCTTAAATACTGTTTATTTAGACTGTTCCCTCATTGCCCAGGCAATTGGAGTTCAAGGTGAAAGTGAAAGTCACTCAGTCATGTCCGACTCTTTGCGACTCCGTGGACTACATAGTACATGGAATTCTCCAGGCCACAATACTGGGGTGGGCGGCCGTTTCCTTCTCCAGGGGATCTTCCCACGCCAGAGATCGAATCCAGGTCTCCTGCGTTGCAGGCGGATTCCTTACCAACTGAGCTATCGGGTGCAGAATACTCCCCTCTAGTGGCTGATGTTGTTCCTGCAGCTCCCGTTGGCCTCTTCGAGGAAGAAATCTCCCAGCAATGACGGAGAAGGATTTCTCACCATCTCTTCAAAAAGAGGGCCGATAAAATTCATAGTGAAACAACTGAAAGATGTCTATAAGTTTGTGACAAAAGCCTTTTTAAAATTTTATTTTCTCAAATAATCATTGTTAGCTTCAAATATTTACATCAAGAGGTAACATAGGCTGGGCCGTCTTCAGAAACGATAGATCTTTAAGCAGCCCTTACACACTCACCTGCTAGCTATAATTTAAATGAAAGCCCATGACTCAAGGGGATATTTGAAATGAAATAAATCATTTCTAAGCCAATTCATTCACGAGGTGAACCATAAGTACAAAGCGTACTGCTAAGGAGGACCAAGCTTGCCTCAATCATGGGAAATGTCCTTAGCGTTCCAAAGAGGAGCACTGATTCTCCTTGATTTGATCACCTCATGTTAAGGTCATCTCCTTGAAGGTTAAGAGGATGAACTCAAGGACCAGACATAAAGGAAAGCCTAAAATCATTCTGAGTTCCTTTATCCTGGCCTTGCAGTAGCAGCCCTCGAGTTCTCTCTCCAGAAGGATAAAATGAGGCAAATGGCATTCATGAAGACTGCCCAGATGCTGAATGAGTTTGCTGTTATAGAAAGGCCTTTGTCTTATACGGAGGCTCTGAATATGGACTGAGTATGGACTCAGTTCACTGATAAGAACTCAGTTTACTGAATGACAAGAGCTACTATCTTTTAAGAAGTCAGGCATTTCCATTTTGGCAATATTTACCAGCAATGATGACTTTGCTAAGGTGGTATCTGCTGTTTTTCTACCATAAAGTTCATATTCTTCACTCTGGAATTCATAAATAATTTGTGAGGAGATATTTTCAAGACATGTGAATATCCTATATCTCTTCAAACTTTTACCCACTAGTTTTAGCACCCATGGATGAATTTATAACACCATCCAAGTTTCCATATTCCCTGGTGGCTCACACAGTAAAGAATCTGCCTGCAATGCAGGAAACCTGGGTTCGATCCCTGGGTCAGGAAGATCCCTGGAGAAAGGAATGGCAACCCACTTCAGTATTCTTGCCTGGAGAATTCCATGAACAGATGAGCCTGGCAGGCTACAGTCCAGAGAGTCACAAAGGTCGGACACAAATGAATGACACTTTCACACACATGCTGTAACTAAGAGTTTTTTTCTTCCATAATTACTTGTTTATTTTTTTGTTGGTGTCAATGTTAACTCATACATTTTTAATTTATTCAGTGGGATGTAATTTATATCATCATTATTTATTTTGATGTTAAAACTTTCACATGTTTAACAGTTGAAATTCCTTCAAGTTGGCTTGCCAGTCCTCTTGATATGAAAGACCTATAATAATTAAGCCATTAAGTGTATGGTGTGTGGGTGTATACATATGTGTGTGTGTGTATATAAATATCATAATATTTATAATTATACAAGTGTATGTTTATGTATTATTTATATAGTAAATATATATAGCCTGATGAACTATGGAATGAGGTTCCTGACATTGTACAGGAGACAGGGATCAAGACCATCCCCATGGAAAAGAAATGCAAAAAAGCAAAATGGCTGTCTGGGGAGGCCTTACAAATAGCTCTGAAAAGAAGAGAAGTGAAAAGCAAAGGAGAAAAGGAAAGATATAAACATCTGAATGCAGAGTTCCAAAGAATAGCAAGAAGAGATAAAAAAGCCTTCTTCAGTGATCAATGCAAAGAAATAGAGGAAAAAAACAGAATGGGAAAGACTAGAGATCTCTTCAAGAAAATTAGAGATACCAAGGGAACATTTCATGCAAAGATGGGCTCGATAAAGGACAGAAATGGTATGGACCTAAGAAAAGCAGAAGATATTAAGAAGAGGTGGCAAGAATACACGGAAGAACTGTACAAAAAAGATCTTCACGACCCAGATAATCACGATGGTGTGATCACTCATCTAGAGCCAGACATCCTGGAATGTGAAGTCAAGTGGGCCTTAGAAAGCATCACTACAAACAAAGCTAGAGGAGGTGATGGAATTCCAGTTGAGCTATTTCAAATCCTGAAAGATGATGCTGTGAAAGTGCTGCCCTCAATATGCCAACAAATTTGGAAAACTCACCAGTGGCCACAGGACTGGAAAAGGTCAGTTTTCATACCAATCCCAAGGAAAGGCAATGCCAAATAATGCTCAAACTACCGCACAATTGCACTCATCTCATATGCTAGTAAAGTAATGCTCAAAATTCTCCAAGCCAGGCTTCAGCAATATGTGAACCGTGAACTCCCTGATGTTCAACCTCGTTTTAGAAAAGGCAGAGGAACCAGAGATCAAATTGCCAACATCCGCTGGATCATGGAAAAAGCAAGAAAGTTCCAGAAAAACATCTATTTCTGCTTTATTGACTATGCCAAAGCCTTTGACTATGTGGATCACAAGAAACTGTGGAAAATTCTGAGAGAGATGGGAATACCAGACCGCCTAACCTGCCTCTTGAGAAATCTGTATGCAGGTCAGGAAGCAACAGTTAGAACTGGACATGGAACAACAGACTGGTTCCAAATAGGAAAAAGAGTTCGTCAAGGCTGTATATTGTCACCCTGTTTATTTAACTTTTATGCAGAGTACATCATGAGAAACGCTGGGCTGGAAGAAACACAGGCTGGAATCAAGATTGCCGGGAGAAATATCAATAACCTCAGATATGCAGATGACACCACCCTTACGGCAGAAAGTGAAGAGGAGCTAAAAAGCCTCTTGATGAAAGTGAAAGAGGAGCGTGAAAAAGTTGGCTTAAAGCTCGACATTCAGAAAACGAAGATCATGGCATCTGGTCCCATCACTTCATGACAAATAGATGGGGAAACGGTGGAAACAGTGGCTGACTTTATTTTTTTCGGCTCCAAAATCACTGCAGATGGTGACTGCAGCCATGAAATTAAAAGACGCTTACTCCTTGGAAGAAAAGTTATGACCAACCTAGATAGCATATTGAAAAGCAGACATTACTTTGCCAACTAAGGTCCATCTAGTCAAGGCTATGGTTTTTCCTGTGGTCATGTATGGATGTGAGAGTTGGACTGTGAAGAAGGCTGAGCACCAAAGAATTGATGGTTTTGAACTGTGGTGTTGGAGAAGACTCTTGAGAGTCCCTTGGACTGCAAGGAGATCCAACCAGTCCATTCTGAAGGAGATCAGCCCTGGGATTTCTTTGGAAGGAATGATGCTAAAGCTGAAACTCCAATACTTTGGCCACCTCATGCAAAGAGTTGACTCATTGGAAAAGACTCTGATGCTGGGAGGGATTGGGGGCAGAAGGAGAAGGGGACGACAGAAGATGAGATGGCTGGATGGCATCACAGACTCGATGGATGTGAGTCTGAGTGAACTCCGGGAGTTGGTGATGGACAGGGAGGCCTGGCATGCTGCATTTCATGGGGTCACAAAGAGTTGGACACGACTGAGTGACTGAACTGAACTGAACTGATATAAGTGTATATATTAATAGTATTTCAATAATTATATATACTTTATAATCCTAGTTTTAAGTTATATATTAATTTTATTGCTCAGTCACTAAGTCATGTCTGACTCTTTACAGCCCATAGTATACATTATTGATATTATATTAATATGCACATATATTTATGTATAATTTTATAATATAGCTTATTAAAATATAATGACATTATTTTCTTATTTATATATGATAGTTATAATTATATATAATTAAATTAATCATTATACTATACGTTCTTTCTGGGGCACTTCCAATATCCTTTGACCCCAGGCAAGTCTAATGATAATGGTAACTACACAAAAGCAATAATAGAAGGCAAGCGCTATTGATTCTTTCTCTGTGCCAGACATTCTGCCATCTGCTTCTTGTGCACTATTTTACTTAATCATAACAAAAATACTATTTTCTTCATGAGGAAATCAAGGCAGAAAGGTTAAGTAACTGGCCAAGGTAATCAAGTTAGCAAGCAGCTGAATCGAGGTTTGAACACAGGTCTGTCTAACTTTAAACCTTCAAACACATTAAGGGATAAGGCAGGTGCAGAACATTACATGCTGTTGAAATTCACTTTTTTGTAGGTCCCAGACCTGTGGTGTTACTGCAGCATGGCCTGCTGGGAGATGCTAGCAACTGGATTTCCAACCTGCCCAACAACAGCCTGGGCTTCATTCTGGCAGATGCTGGTTTTGACGTGTGGCTGGGAAACAGCAGAGGAAACACTTGGTCTCGGAAGCACAAGACCCTCTCCATAGACCAAGATGAGTTCTGGGCTTTCAGGTATATGTAAATCTTGAGAGTGAAGGTGGGCATGGATATCTGGGAGAACTGAGTAAAGAATTAGAGCTCCTGGTATTAGGATAATTTACTTTGGTTGGCCCATCAATATCACAACACTATGTCCCCCAATTGTCATAGTTGACTAGTGATTCTCTGGGGGCAGTAAACTGAGTTCCCCAAGTAGAAGGTTGGTATGGCCAGTGGGGTAAGAATGATGGTTAGTGTCAGACGATGGAGACTGGGATGGGAGAAATGTAGGTCCATTTCCTTGTAGATGGATATCCTGGGACTGACTCTTCCCTAAGTGATGACTCCCACCCCCAGAAGAAGATGAGGACAGGCAATGTTAAGGATATAAGGAGAATGAATAAGCCTTAGGGGCCGTCAACTTGGTTACTGTATCTCTCACACTCTTACAGAAGTTTTTAATGTTTTTATTTGAATGATCTGTTGATATTCAACTTGCTGTTTATCCATTTCACCAGAGAAGGGACCCTGCAGCATCTTTAATACATTTCATATCAAGAATCTGCATAGGAATTCTCTGGCAGTCCAGTCGTTCAGACTTCATGCTCCCACTGTGGGCAGTATGGGTTTAATCCCTGGTGGGGAACTAAGATCCTGCAGGTTGCCTGGCATGGCCAAAAAAAAAAACAAACAAACAATCTGGTTGGCCCTATACTATTCTGCTAGTCAAATAACAAGGACACCTCCACCAGGAGGTGGAGCTTGTGCTCACTAAATGTTGATTAAGATGGTTATTTCTCTTTGATAGTATCTAGTGAAACTTAGCAGCAGCAGCAGCAGCGAAAACAGCAGTTTGCTAACAGCCCATGATCCCAGAGGCACCCACACATCATGGGTTTGAAACAAGTCCATCCTGTTGTGAGGAGCACAGTAACAAGCTGATGGATGGGACTGACAACTCAAGAGTGTTTGTAAACCCTGGAGGGCTTCTTTTGTTTGTTTCTGGTTATAATTTTTCATATAACTTTGTCTTTTCCCCTTGTAGCTATGATGAGATGGCTAGGTTTGATCTTCCTGCAGTCATGAACTTTATTTTGCAGAAAACGGGCCAAGAAAAGATTTATTATGTCGGCTATTCACAGGGCACCACCATGGGTAGGTTCCAAAAAAAATCAGGTTTGTATATTCAGGAGAAATGTGAGCATATATGAGCACAGCCAGGCCAGGCATCACACACTTCTCTCAGATCTGGCTTCTTCAGGGCCATGAGATTCTGATTTCTCCCTGCCCACCCTCCTGCCCCACAACATGCAAATATCAGCTTAGACAGAGGGTATGCAGGTGATTTTAAAATAGACACAGAGTATTTCAAATATAACGGCCATGCTCTGGCTGTCTACGATAGTATTTTCCTCCTGAAGGCTCTAGAAAGATTATCCCTTTGCAATCTGGGGTATTCATCTCTATTTTATAAGTATGGAAACTGAGGCACAGACTGACTTTACCAATATCCCAGACCTAGTCTATGGGCAGAAATAAGAACTGGAATCCAGTTCACTGAACAACATTTCTACTAGTGTGTGTGAAAGTCGCTCAGTCATGTCTCACTCTTTGCAACCCCATGGGCTATACAGTCCATGGAATTCTCCGGGCCAGAATATTGGAGTAGGTAGCTATTCCCTTCTCTAGGAGATCCTCCCAACCCAGGGACTGAACCCAGGTCTCCCACATTGCAGCAGATTATTTAGCAGCTGAGCCACCAGGGAAGCCCAAGAATACTGGAGTGGGTAACCTATCCCTTCTCCAGCAAATCTTCCCAACCCAGGAATCGAACCAGGGTCTCCTGCACTGCAGGTGGATTTTTTTCCACCTGAGCTACTGTGTTCCAATTTGGGCTCCAGAAAAGCTGGAGATCCAAGAAAACTAGCAAAACTCTGTTGTCTCAATACCCATTATGTTAGAGAACATGCTTTTTATCAATAAACAAGAAAATATCTCTCATCCTTGATGTCTCTCACTATAAAGATGTATGAAAAATATCTCACAAGCATCTGAGAATTTAGTAAGATCCATGAAAGTCTCCTGCAAAGTGTCTAACATACAGTTGCCTCTCAATATACATATTTTCTCAAAATCCATATTATTGGATTCAATAATTTAATAATTCACTGAGAACCTAGTAATGGGCAGCAAGTATCCTATACGTCAGAGGAAGCTCAGAGATGTGGTTGCTGCTGTTGTTTTTGCCTGTCAAGGAGCTTATAATTTCTCAAGAGAGTTAGAACACACGTAATTCAGTTCAGTTCAGCTCAGTTCAGTCTCTCAGTTGTGTCCATTAGCACACATAATTACTGAGCTACTAAACAACAAAACAATTACTGAAACATCTTGATAGAAGTAAAATAAGCATTTTATTCACTCTAGGATATTCGATATCCATGTTGACATATTTTTTTTTTTTTTGGCAGGCTTTATTGCATTTTCCACCATGCCAGAGCTGGCTCAGAAAATAAAAATGTATTTTGCTTTAGCACCCATAGCTACTATTAAATATGCAAAAAGCCCTGGGACCAAATTTTTGCTGCTGCCAGATATGATGATCAAGGTATGTGACTCCTCAGAAAATTCCTTGCCTATGCACAAGAGTTTTCCAGCCCATTGGCTAGGAAATACACTTTTACATTAGAGACACTTCTTTTTTCCTATAATGACTATTTCATTTCATGTTTTTACAGGGATTGTTTGGCAAAAGAGAATTTCTCTACCAGACCCGATTTCTTAGACAGTTTGTTATTTACCTTTGTGGCCAGGTGATTATGGATCAGATTTGTAGCAACATCATCTTACTCCTGGGAGGATTTAATGCAAAGAATATGAACATGGTAAGTGGCAGCCTAGTCAATTCTCAGTGTCCCAGAACAAAGCAAACAATTATTAGCCTCCCTCCTTGAGGGTGAGCTAATGCCAGGAAAAATTTAGGGAAGTGATGCTCCAAGAAACTCAGTTTTCTTCAAATCAGAATACTATGCAAAAAATACTTCAACATGGGCTGAGTCAAGTTTAACATGACGACACATTAACTCCATAGATTCAAGATTGAAGAGGTCTGAAAGCAGCCTTACTATAGTGAATTAACATCTGCAAAAATATGTGATTAGAACCCATAAGTCAAAAGAGAAAACTGCTGTGCACCATCCATGTCTTCTTTTTACTCAGACTTTTCTGGTTTGTAGTTTAAGTTCTGTGATAGGCTGCCTGGGAGTTTCAGTTTGGCTAAGATAGCTTCCCAGGGCTTCCCAGGTGGTGTTAGTGGTAAAGAACTTGCCTGCCAATGCAGGAGATGTAAGACACACAGGTTTGGTCCCTGGTTTGGGAAGATCCCCTGGAGGAGGGCGTGGCAACCCACTCCAGTATTCATGCTTGGAGAATCCCGTAAACAGAGAAGCCTGGCAGTTTATGGCCCATAGAATTGCAAAGAGTCAGACACAACTGAAGCAACTTAGCACACACAAGGCATAGCTACCATTTGGCAAGTATGACAGTGGGTTCCCCAGGAAGCATACTCTGAGATGGAGATTCGTGTGCAGAATGATTCAGGCTATGGCCTTGGGATAACAACACATAGGAAAGGGAAGGCAACAGGACTTGGTAGATCAAAAAAGTCCAACTGAGATGTAGCCTTAGTGGGAACCTCAGTTGACTGCTGGGAGCCAACATGAGGAATCCCGCCCGTGGCAAAGGTTATGAGGAAGGAAGCCAGACATACGCAAAGGCGTGATCTGACTTCAGGGGTTCCCCCTGGGTTTTCCTGAACATCTACCCCCAAAAACCAGAGTCTGCCTGCCTTATTGTACTGTGCTTTCCACTCTTCTGCCTCTAAAAGGAATTAACTTAGGGCCCCAGTTAACAGTCTCCTGCATATAAAAAGAATGTCTTGGCTTAAACCCCTTTGATAGCTTTCTAACTTACCTGACCGGTCTGCCCAGACTTTTATAACTTGTGAATTGTTTATAGCCCCCCCAACGGTGAGAGGCACAAAGCTTGAAGCATCTTAAAGATACAAAGCCTTTTTCTAAAGAGCTAAAAATTATATTGGTGACGGGTTTCACTATTGAGTCAATGACTGCTGCCAGGCTTCCATATTCTTTATCTTTTAGGCACCTGAAGGATATTAATCAATGTAATTGGGATGTAGAAAAAGGAATATAGTAGTTTTGATGTTAGCAACACTAGACTTTTGAGTTAATTACTTTTCTCTTTGTTATAAATCACTGTACTCCTTTTTCTTGTTATAAATTGTCGTGTCCTTGCTATGAAAGAACGTAACTTTATTTAGTGTTTTCTGAGAGTGGCACCAGACTTTGGGAAGAACAACACTTTTAAGACAAATAAGTCTTCTGGTTGACAAACCCTTATCAGAGAAGGGCCGTAAAATGTTAATTGGCCTTCTGGCCAGAAGATGATGTAAATCACCTAAGACTTGTATATGCAACTAGGTATGCAGAGAGAAAGCCTGGTCTTGATAAGAGTCAGGGCTGCTGATGCTGCATAATTTTGTATTATCCATTGATCTCTATGTACAACCAAAAGTATATAAGGCCTTTCCGGACGAAAGAGGATGGGCAAGTCACTGGAAAGACTGGTTTCCCCCGTGTCTTCTTTTCTTACTCTATTTTCAGGCTGAATTCCCATCTGGGGTGTGGAGGCTTGCCATGTCTACTTACTTGCCCCAGCTTCTAAGACCCATGATAGAGGGAGCCCAAAGCAGGGCACCTTCCACTATTCAAACAGGCACCAGTGGCCTAACGTAGATGGTGCAAAGCTCTTGTCCTGAGGTTTTATTAGTTCTCCACGTAAACTAAGTTATTCAGCCTCTTTTCTCTACTAATTTTTCTACTATACTCTTTCTTCATAATCTCTTTTTATATTTCTAAATAAATAAGTTTTTCCTCGCCACGCCATCCCTGCTTCGAATTACCCTGGATCCACCAGGACTGGACCCCGGCAGTTGACCCTCTAGGGATCTGTAAAGACGGGATGATCCTTCAGAACTGTCCCAAGTTAGCATGAGAGGGCTGGGTCTTCATAACCCCCACATCAAATAGTCATTTAATGCAGACAGCACCAGTCATGGGGAGATGGGCAGTGCAGCTCTCTGCAGAGGGGACAGTTCCCCAAGGACACCAGACAGCAGAGGGCTATCTGTCAACAGCTGGAGGAACATGTTTTTAATTCCTGAAGATTGTTTTGCCTTTTTTTTAATCAAAAATATGATGAACAGCTATCATTTGATAAGCATTTTATTGTATGCCAGGCTATTATTCCCTATAACAACCCTATGAGACAGGTATTATCAATATTCCCACTTTACAGATTAATAACCTGACATTTAGTGGATTAAGCTATGCTCTTAATTTCTCCTAAAAATTAAACAGCAGAAGTGAGATTTGAATGCAGTCTCAGTTTTTGTGTCTTTATCCTTAATTACTTTAGCAAAGCTTTTGAAAAGATAAAGTCAGATGTCTAATAAGAAGCTTTTCTCAGATGAAAAATTTAGGTGCTTGGGATAGGTTTAGGGACACTTTTTAATTATCTGCATGTGTAGTTTTCTATTTCATGGATAAATGCTGAGACTTTAATGATGTTCCCTTTTCTGAGTTTGACACCCTGAAGATTTGATCTTAACAAGGTGCAAATCTTGTGAGTTTTTCCATTCATGTCCCACAAACTACTCATACTTTGTTACAGAGCCGAGCAAATGTCTATGTTGCTCATACTCCTTCAGGAACATCTGTGCAAAATATCCTGCACTGGAGCCAGGTAAGGATGCTGAATTTGTAGTCTTTGTTTAAGGTGTTTGTGCAGTTTGTCTGGAAAAGTCAACGCTCTTCGGACAGCCCAGGAGTTGTCTCACCTTTATTCCAAGATGACACGTGATTCTGCCAATACTATTTCAACTGTGAGTTTGATCTAGAACATTGAAACTTTTCAATGGGAGGAAAGGATTGGCCCTAGGACATCTTTAGTAGACTTCTGAAAATGTGAATTCAGACGGTCCAGGTGAGACCTTCTCAGTCCCTAGCCACCTCAAAGATGAGACTGGAGATAGGCTTTTCCAGCAGGACGGCATGGTCAAGTAGGAAAAAAAATGCAAACGCAGGTCTAATTCCCCAAAGAGGTTTCCAGGGAAGTCCTTTGTGCTGCAGATTTCACCTGTAGCCGAGGAAGGAATGTCCTGATTAACAGTCACAGGAACTATCTCTAGGCACAGTGTGGTGAGTTTGTTCTGCATTGGTTCAAGGAACAACGTGACTGTTAATGATTCTTTCACATGTGAAGAAGCAACAAAACTGATACTGCTCATTAGAGATGAGACTATAGAGTGACCCCAATTGGCTGTGGGAATAAAAATGCACATAGGACAGAGAGTTAGAACCTCACCAACCTTAGATTCTCACCTATTAAAAATACCCCTGGAGAAGGGAATGCCACCCACTCCAGTATTCTTGCCTGGAGAATTCCATAGAAGAGGAGCTTGGTGGACTCTAAAGTCCATGGGGCTGCAAAAGAGTCAGACATGACTGAGCAGCTAATGTATATACATATATACTAAAAATACTACTTTGTTTTTTAAAAATGAGAGACTTTTTACTCAACAAAAAGTTGTAATAGTGATGATGACATTAATAAATCATAAATATTGGTGCTGTCCATTTTTCTAATTTAGAACCTAGTCAAATTGTTCTTCAAAGGTCATTGTTATATTTTAGTAGATGTGTGTGAGAGCAGGAGAAAGAGAGAGAAAAGAGTGGGGAGAGGCATTTCATCATCAAAATCAAAGACTTCTAAACTGGATTAAGTGTTGGTCATCTTCTTCCAGAGTCACTACATTGCACAACTGTACTGGGTACTCTCCCACTGTAGGTTTGTGCAGGATATCCACCTACATAGACTATGATGGGAATACACTTCCTGGGGTTGTATAATATGGAGGTCAAGTTCTATAGCCCATTTTTCTTCCTGAAGGACCTTATTCTTGTCTTTACAGTCTCCTGAAGATTATCCTGAAGTTGAATGGAAAGCAGCTCAGGCTTTGTTCTCTGCTTCCCTCATAACTGCAGATTTGGTAGCAGTTTCCACCCTTCCTCCCATCTTTATCCCTTAACACATTTGTATGCCATCTAAATTTTTGTTTCCTTTTAGGCAATGAATTCTGGGGAACTCCGGGCATTTGACTGGGGCAGTGAGACCAAAAATCTGGAAAAAGGAAATCAGGTAAGAAAATCGAATACCATCTGCTGAAAACATATCCTTTTGAAATGCATGAGAGAAAAGTTATCCTGGCAGTTTACTCTAGAAATGGAAATAAAGTACAAGAACTCAATTAGAATAGAACACTACTCAGCCTTTAAAAAAAGAATGTAATAATGCCATTTGCAGCAATATGGATGGACCCAGAGATTATCACACTAAGTGAAGCATGTCAGAAAAAGAAAGAAAAATACCATATGTTATCACTTATATGTGGCATCTAAAATATGACACGAATGAACTTATCTACAAAACAAACTTACAGACAAAGAGAACAGCAGACTTGTGGTTGCCAGGGCGGAGGGGTTAGGAGAGGGATTGACCTGAAGTTTGGGATTAGCAAATGCAAACTATTATATATAGGAGAGATAAACAACAGCATCCTACTGTATAGCACAGAGGACTCTATTCAATATCTGGTGAATATAATTGAAAAGAAAATGAAAAAGAATATATATCTGAATCATTTTGCTGTACAGCAGAAATTAACACGACATTGTCAGTCAACTATGTGCATGGCATAAAATAAATTCTTAAAAAAGAATTCAAGTAGAAAGTAATTAGTTCTGATTCAACTTCATTTAAGAATGAGAAAATTTAAAGCTTTGACAAGAGACTTTTAGAAGTTAAAAAAAAACTGGTATAATGCTTAGGAGAACTTTTCTGGTGATGCTGCCTCTGTGAACAAGGGACCGGGCCTCTTAGGAGCAAGACTGGGTAGACAGTGAAGGGAAGGGTGTAGTCTGGTGGCTGCTAGAAAGATCTTTCAAGATTTAAAAACAACAATGACAACCAGAAAAAAATGACGATGGCAGGAGTGAGGTACAATAAAAGGAGTATTAATAACAAGTGAGAATTACTGCATTAGTTGGGCCTCTACCCTACAAAATTGTGTAATGATGGCTAGACTGCTTTAATTCTTCAGGCCTCAATCTGTTTCTCTTTAAAATGAAAATTATTGGACGAAGTAACTTTTAAGAATTCTCCCTGGTTACACTTCTAATGAATCTGTAATCTACAAGTGAAAAATATGAAAAAAATTACCCAAGAAAATGTGTGTGTGGTCAATGCTATGGACTAAAATTTAAAGTAAAAGTAATGGGCATCAAACTTTTCTGAGCATAAAATCTTCACTGAAGTTTATTGGTTAGCTCGTATATGAATGTAAACAGATATTGACCATGCAAACACAAAGCTGGAGGTAGCAGAATACACACACAGGTGAATCTCTTGAGAGTCTCACATCATACTTACCATCCATTTTTCTGTTACAGTCTAGATATGAAAGTCTAGGAAACTGGAGAGGCCACCGCAGTGCCACTGAAGAGCAAACTCTCAATCACGAGTATCAACTATATATTTTTAGATCCTTCTTGTTTCCTAAAATATATCTTTAGAGAAAGCATACCAGTTCCAAGGTAGATTTAATTAATCAATATTTAAGGTCATGAGTTAGAAAGTGAAGCATGCAAAATAGGTGACAGAAAATGTCATGGAAAGAAAAACACACATACCAAAAGGTATTATTACACAAAAAGGTATCATAGAAGCACACAGCCTTAGAGCCAGTCCTGATATTCAGTTCAATCTTTTCACCTGTTAGATGAGAAAAACATATTATAGGTTCCATAGACTATTACAACCTTTCACATCTAGTTACTCTTTAAAAAGTGGATCTGACCTCAAACGTGGATGAAGACCATACACATATGTCTTATTATAACTCACAGTATCAGATGCTGTACCTTCAAATTCTTAAAAGCCACAAAGAGAAATAAAGACTCCCAGGATTGGAGTCCTGGGTCCAGGGTGGATTTTCTGAGAAGAGGGCGTGGACATTTCTGTTGAGAGTTCTCGTTGTTTATTAACATCAAGGGCTCTCAGCCAGCCAAACTGATCTGGTAGTTCTGTTTGACTAAGAGAAGATCTCAAGAACTAGGAATCCTAGATATCCTTTCTCTGGGTGATGGGCGACTAGAGCAGGGATCTAATTCTCACCACTTCTGGGTTCAAACTCCTTAAGTTTCTGTGCCATTGGCTTCCCCATGTTTCTGGAGACACAGAACAGAAAACCCCTGTGGACAGCCAAGTCCTTCTAGGTAGGTTCCATCCTCTCGCCTTTCTCTGTAGACTCTCTTCAATCTGACCTCATGAAATGTTGTGAAATTATCTTTGAAAAAAACAGGAGTATTATCTTTTAAAGACAATTTATATATTAAATATTTACTAATAGGAAGGGAAAGAATTGAACATGCAGTGCCAAAGGGGCTAGCTGATGTTTTCACTGAGATGTTTTCTCATTTAACTTGGTAAATTGTTCCAGGCATCATCCACGTTTTGCAGATGAAGAAACCGAGGTTAAATGAGCTTAAGCAGGAGTTGGAGTGGAAACTCTTAATGAAGTTTTGAATGGCTCCAGTGCCCATGCACCTTTCATCACAACACAGAGCACATTAATTGTGTTTATTAGAAAAGTAGATTATGAGTTTGGAAGTCCAAATGTTGTACAGTTAAAAACGATTTTTTTTTCTCTAGCCAACTCCTGTAAGGTACAGAGTTAGAGACATGACAGTTCCTACAGCAATGTGGACCGGGGGTCAGGACTGGCTTTCAAATCCGGAGGATGTGAGAACACTGCTCTCCGAGGTGACCAACCTCATCTACCATAAGAACATTCCTGAATGGGCTCACGTGGATTTCATCTGGGGTCTGGATGCTCCTCACCGTATGTACAATGAAATCGTACATCTGATGAAACAGGAAGAAGTTCCCTTTCCTGGGGAGCTATCAGTGTAAGCTTGTGAAGCATCTGTTACTAACTAGTCTTAGGAAAAACCTTATGAATGATAGGGCCAAGAATGAAAGATATTAAAGATTTTCAGCATTGGAAACCCACCATATTAGTAAAAGGGAGGGCAGACATTAGGGTTAGGATTGTATTCATTCCTTCAGATTTTTTGCATTTGAGGCTAAAACTGACATTTAATTTTTTCAGTTAATTGAACTACTCATTGGGTAAACACAGTTTTCATGTACTATTGTGTATTCTGTCATCTTGAAAGGTAGGTTTTAGCTGACAGCTAGGAATTATCTAGTCATTCTTTACATCATTCAAATAAACTTCCCTAAAACTTTTGTTCATGTCTATGAGCCATATTTTTGGAGCAATAAAGTAAAATGATGAACTGGAGCCAGAGGTCTTGAATCTCCAGATGGTTGCTGAATTTGAAAAAATAAGCTAGATGTTTTTACCTTATTGCTACAGAGACATAACACTACCTCGGGAAGCCAAATTGCTTTAACCAAAAAAGAAAAATCAATGTACAGTATAGATGAAAAGGCCAAGATTCATAGCTGAGAGTCAAAGAAGATTATCTTCTAGGATATTTATGAGTTTTTCCAATAAAGCATGCGTGTGTATTTCAGTACCTAGATTCTAGCTCAAGCTTCTTTGATAATTTACAGGTTGTTGCTAGGAGACCTACTGGCTACAAATGTCCAGCCCAGTTTTCTGCCTTCAAAAGTTAAATACCAGGAAGAAAGTTTTTAAAATATCATGAACATAATACAACATTATGTTTTGATCTTAACAGAGGTACTGTTATTAGACAATCATACCCAGTTCAGTTCGGTTCAGTTCAGTTGCTCAGTTGTGTCCGACTCTTTGCAACCGCATGGACTGCAGCACACCAGGCCTCCCTGTCCATCGCCAATTCCCAGAGTTGACTCAAACTCATATCCGTTGAGTCAGTGATGCCATCCAGCCATCTCATCCTCTGTCGTCCCCTTCTCCTGCCCTCAATCTTTCCCAGCATCAGAGTCTTTTCAAGTGAGTCAGTTCTTCACATCAGGTGGCCAAAGTATTGGAGTTTCAGCTTCAACATCGTTCCTTCCAAAGAAATCCCAGGGCTGATCTCCTTCAGAATGGATTGGTTGGATCTCCTTGCAGTTAAAGGGACTCTCAAGAGTTTTCTCCAACACCACAGTTCAAAAGCATCAATTCTTTGGTGCTCAGCTTTCTTTATAAGCCAACTCTCACACCCATATATGAATACTGGAAAAACCATAGCCTTGACTAGACGGACCTTTGTTGGCAAAGTAACTTGTTTATAAATCTGGATTTATTTCTTTAGAAAATTGTTCAATTTTCACACAGTTTCAAAGACAACAGTTATGAATTACATGATATGGTGATTTTGCAGAACTCTGACACCAAACCAAAGGCATACTGGCAATTTGTTGGAAGTTTCACTTTTTTGTTTTTAAATCTTCAAAGTCACCTTATAACTCAGTTCAATGTGAATGGATCTTAGATAATGTAGTAAGAGACATTTAAGGGCTTCAGAATCTGTATCTACACACAACTACTTCCCTCACAAAGTATGTGCTTAAGGTACTGTGCAGAATTCAATGAATTTTCCTGGATTTTATTTTTTTGTTAGACCTTTGTTCTGTTTGGAGATGGTAAACCTTTCATTCTTAGACTGCATTTGTTACTACCCACTGTGTAGTCCATGGATAAAAATAATTAAGATGCAGTCTTGCTTTGCAAAATTCAATTATTTTTAAATGTGCTTATTTCTGTTCTGTCTCACTGACAAAGAACTTGAGACAGATATTTCAATGTTCACTATCTCTCTTCTAGAAGTTTAATCCAGACGCCACCTCATCACATAGTTCTTTCTTGTAAAGAATTATTTTATTCAAATAATTTACAATATTTTTATTTTATCAATAAAAATTACACTGACAAGGTAACTGCCCTGCATTCACAAGAGAATCATAAAAATATTTTTGAACAAACAACCTGATAGTCACATAATCACGTTGGAAATCAAGACGGCTCTAATTTGTAAACTGATAGCAAAACATCTCGAGATGTGCTGGTACACTGGCTCTTTGTAAGGGAAAAAAAAAAAGCTGACTTGAAGCGTTTGCCAATATCTGTGGTTGACAACTGATACATGATTTTGTCGAAGTTGGAATATTTACATATAAATCTCTAAACCTACACACATACATATACCATTCTGTACAAATATATATGCTTGATTCTTTGTCTTATTACTCAAAGGAGCCTCAGAGGAACAGTTTGTCTCTTGGGACAGGATACGGACGGGACATCCTCTTTATAAGAGCAGTGCAACCGAAAAGAGAAAAGAACACTGATCCTTTCCTTCAGGAGAAATTGACTTTGAAACACTAACTTTTTTTGACTGATGTGGAGAGTCCAACATCTTTAGTGTCTCTCTGAAAAGGATTGTGACCACAATGAACTCCACTGAGCAAAAGACATTAGAAATACAAAGCCCTTCAAAAATGTTACCCATGGCAACCAACCTTATCCCCATACCACGGGGGTCTCCAGCATGAGTGGTCTGCAGACCCATAGTCCAAGATTGAGACACAATCCAGGCCTAACTTCTTCATACGAGATCACAAAGATTATGATGCTTTCCTTAGCATTAATTCAATCTGGGAAAATTTTAATCTCTGTGCAATATCCAGGGAAGTCTCACCATGCTGAGAAGAAAAAGAAACTGTAGTTATCGCCAAGAAAGTCAAATGTCACTGCAAAGGCTCTAGTAACCAGTTTAGTGTGACTGACTCACAGGCTTGGCAAGGGCTTTGAATGCCACTGGGTTCTAACTTTAATGGGATAACTTGATTCCTTAATAACTTGCTATTAACAACTTCAGGGGCAATTTATTTATGTCAACACAAGGCCAACGTTAGAAGGCGATGCTGCTGGAAGGACCTCAGACCGTGGTCCACAGATCCTTACCTTATTCTTTATCATGGGGTTTGCATGGGCTTCAAGGAGCAGAGGAATGAGAGTCTGGTTCTTCATTTCACAGGCATAGTGTAGCGCAGTGCAGCCATACTGAAACGCAAAAGACCAACAATGCAATGGACCCATCGGAACCCTTACACACTGTGCATGTGGCTTCTTTAGCACACATTTTTCATATTTTGTCTTGTACAACTAAGCCAAGCCAACAGTCTGCAAACCATCCACGTGCAATTACATTTCTTGTGCTCAAAATGTCTGTTCTGCCTCGGTGTGTATATTATCAACATCCTGTAAGTCATCCATATCTTCCCTTGTTTTCTGTTCCAGACTAAACAAACTCCGCTTATAAACAGCTGATGCTGAACTATCCCAAGGTTTCTTTCTACAGTTCTGGACAATCACCACCTTGATTATGTTACCATCTTTTCTCTCAAAGAGTTCCCAAGTTTTTACAAATATCATCCTTTATGGTTCATAATCAAAACCCCTCCAGTCTGAAGAAGGTTGCTGGTGCTCAGATGTTATAACACACCTACGAGATTAGTGTTGGTCCACATAGTCATTGCCCATCCTTGCTTTGTTGTAGCTTATATTATGTATTATACAATAGCAGACCTACTAGATGGGTCTAATTTAAAACACTAGCTGACAGTCAAAGGAAATTTATAGCTGAGATATTCATGCCCAAAATTTTGTCTTTTAAAAAGCTGCCAAATAACTATGATTTTGAATAATAATATTCAAGAAGTGAAGAAATAGTATGCTTGACTGTCAAAACTAATAAAATTGACTCTGGATCTTATTCCTCAGAAATTCCTCTAAGATCATAGGAAATAATGCTGCAATTGCTTATTTTTTATTAAATGATAACATGTTAAATGAAGATCTGGATCTGAGTTTTCCATATGAAATAAATAGGATCTAATTACCTAAAAATGCAATATACTATGTTACTTAGATTTGGAAAAGGGACCTTAATATTCAGATGGTTTTTGAAAAATAGTGATGAAAGAGTGTGTCTGCATGTATGTGCTTGTGTGTATGCAGAAATGTGATTTTCTATCCAGAGATGGAGAGAGACATAGATAATGAGAAAAATGTCCTAGGGAAATTTCAGTCATAGGCAAAGTTTTAAACCTTTTTTAAGGGAAATTAAGTTTGCAATTATTATTATGAACACATTTTTAAAAATAGATACATTCTCTGTTGACTCATTTATATACATCCTTGGTGTAGCACGTTGAAAATCATCAACTACTAAGTTAGAAACTAAAAAGCTCTGGATGAAATGATCTTTCAAGACATTCCACGTGCTTTACATATTTTTAGTTATACAAATAACACTGCTGCTGCTGCTGCTAAGTCGCTACATTCGTGTCCGACTCGGTGCGACTCCATAGACGGCAGCCCATCAGGCTCCCCCGTCCCTGGGATTCTCCAGGCAAGAACACTGGAGTGGGTTGCCATTTCCTTCTCCAATGCATGAAAGTGAAGAGTGAAAGTGAAGTCGCTCAGTCACATCTGACTCTTAGTGACTCCATGGACTGCAGCCTACCAGGCTCCTCAGTCCGTGGGATTTTCCAGGCAAGAGTACTGGAGTGGGGTGCCATTGCCTTCTCCAACAAATAACACTAAATAAGCAGAATCTTGAATTAGACAAGACATCAGAAGTCAACCAATACAGTCTCTAACCGCAAATGGTTAGATAATACTTAAAGCAAAAACTATTTAAAAAAGAAAAAAAAAATTCACCTTTTGAATTTAAATAAGAAGACCAAGCAATACCTGCAACAAATCTTTTAGGTTTTTTAAACATCTTACTTAATACATTTCAAAGTTATCTAAGAAAATGATGATGCACAGTCTATCCAAATTAATCCAAAAATTCTACCCTAAATAAAAGGGAAAACACTCATTTCATAAATATATTCTCTTGGGCATTCTCCTACTATATCTCTCTTTCTCTTTCTCTCTCTCTCTCTCTCTCACACACACACACACACAGAGTGTGTTACCTCCATTTAAACAATACCAATATAACCAAAACTAAAATTACAATAATGCAAACAGGGGTGGGGACATTTTCTCTATCACAGAAAAATGGTAATAGACATGCACACACACAGATGTACACAGCATAAAATACACAGCATGGATGTACACAGCATGGATCATAAAGAAAACCTAAGAATATTGGTTTTCTTAGGATCAAATTTCAACTTGCGTGCCCTTTCAATAAAGAACTGGGAATCAAAGTTTCATTTTACTAATATAAGCAAAATTTCATGCCAGTAAACTTCTGATCCCTATATTATCATGTAAGAGAAGATGAGTACAAGGGTATGGGGCAAAAGGTGAATTCAAAATCTTATATTTAAACAGGAAGAAAATAGCTTACACTGCTTCTGTTATCGCTGTTTTTACTGTCATTTGGGTTTCTCTTTGACCTTTGCCCTTATTTTTCCTTAGTTTGCAGTTGGGGACCTTCTCACCAGTGGGTTGGGGTTTTGGCTGCAACAGCTGTTAGGATTCATTGAGCACTTACTGTGTGCCAGTCACTCTGCTCAGTGCCTCACATGAAGAGCCTTGTAAGAACTAGTGATGTCCTCATCTTACAACCCAAGAGTCAGGCAAGTTTAAAACTTGCCACAACTCGCATACGTAAAAACTGGCAAGGGATCTGTCAGTTTACACACAGGCATTGGGATCCCAGCTTAACTACTGAGAATGCAATTTTGTAATCAGAGCCTCCATTTTCATTACCTTCCCACTACTGGTGGAGCAGTTCTCTTAAAAATGTCCTGTATTCAATAAAAGTATTAATCCCGTGAGTTCAGTGGCAATCTCAAGGTTGCCTGACACAGTAAAAAGGAAGAAGAAAAAGGAGGGCAGGAGGGAGTGAGGCAAAGAAGGAGGACGGGAAGAAGAAAGGCAAGAAAGGAGGAAGGAGTAGCTAAATGTTCAAGTGTTTCACAAAATAAAAAACAAGCAACTTTATAGATGACAAGTATTGTTGCTGTTTAGTTGCTAAGTCATGTCTGACTCTTTCGAGACAAGTATACTACCCATACAGAGAAGGCGATGGCACCCCACTCCAGTACTCTTGCCTGGAAAATCCCATAGATGGAGGAGCCTGGTGGGCTACAGCCCACTGGGTCACTATGAGTTGGACACGATTGAGCGACTTCACTTCCACGTTTCACTTTCACGCATTGGAGAAGGAAATGGCAACCCACTCCGGTGTTCTTGCTTGGAGAATCCCAGGGGTGGGGGAGCCTGGTGGGCTGCCATCTCTGGGGTCACACAGAGTCAGACACGACTGAAGCGACTTAGCAGCATACTACCCATAAATACCATTTTGAATGTTATTTCAAAGTGACTAAAGATGTAAGCTTACACAGTCTGTGGCATTAACTTCGACACCAGCATTAAGCAGCTTCCGTACAAGAGCCTCATTCTGCTTCGTCTTTGACACCTGTTACAACGGCAAGCACAAGAAGAACAAGAGAGGGTTATTTACAAACATGGTCTCCATCTTATATCTGGAATATTCCCATCAATAGGCTTTATTTTAATCCCAACATCCCCCTGCATCTATGTATCATTCTTAAATTCTCCCCACTTCCCCCCTGCCCTCCCATAACAACTAGGGAAAGCCATGGTTGTCAGAGTGTAATCCTGGAATAGCAGCATCAGCATCTGGGGACCTAGAAATGCAAAATCTAGGGCGCCATGCCAGACCCACCAAATGCTACTGAGGTTGGAGTCCAGTGACCTTTCTTTCTTTTCCTCACTCAAAACCTTTCTATAACAACCCATTGTTCTGGGGACAAAAGCAAAATCTTCAGCCTGTGGCAATCCCCATATATTTGCCCTCCACTTACGGCTCAGCCATCTCAACCACACCCCCCGGCTCACCTTGCTCCAGCCGCATTGGCCTCTGTTAGTCTTTCATCCCCACAGGCTCCACTGTGCCATAGCAGAGTTGCACTGACTGTTTCTTCTGCCTAGAAGCCTCCTCTCTTTCTTCTTTGCCTGGTAAATATCTCACCCTATGCCCCTCTTCCTCCAGCAGGCTTTCTCTGACCTACCTGTCCAGGCAACATCCCTCTCCATTGACCACCTCTGTGTACCAACTACCTCATGAGAGTTTCATAAGTTTCTTTCACTGTTTGATTGAGTGACTCATTCTTCACTATCATCTAACTCTCATGAGGACAAGGACCAAACCTGTTTGGTGCATCATTGTATTGCTAATACCCAGTACCGTGTCTGGCACATAAAAGTTTTATAATTATGTGGTGAATGATTGAAAACATGAATGAAATTAACTAGGCTCCTCAGAAATCCACCTTTCCTGCCTAGTCTTCTGAGATTCTGGGGGACACTTTGAGCATCCCCCACCAGTCCACTGTGTAGGGAGCATGGCTGTCCCTATTCAAGTGGGCATGCCCTGGAGTTAATGCCCTTTATCATTTAGGAAGCTGCATCCAACTGTCTTCTCTTTGCAGTTCCCTCCCACCTCAATATCTGCCTTTCTCCTCCTGTCCTCTAAGGTAACACAGTCCTTTCTGATCCCTTCCCAGATTATTTCCTCTCATGTCATTTATTCCTTATGCATCATAAATTTACAACTTCAGTTCAGTTCAGTTGCTCAGTCATGTCCGACTCTTTGTGACCCCATGAACTGCAGCACGCCAGGCCTCCCTGTCCATCACCAACTCCCAGAGTTCACTCAAACTTTTGTCCATCGAGTCAGTGATGCCATCCAGCCATCTCATCCTCAGTCATCCCCTTCTCCTCTTGTCCTCAATCCCTCCCAGCATCAGGGTCTTTTCCAATCAGTCAACTCTTCGCATCAGGTGGCCAAAATATTGGAGTTTCAGCTTCAGCACAAAAGAACACCCAGGACTGATCTCCTTTAGGATGGACTGGTTGGATCTCCTTGCAGTCCAAGGGACTCTCAAGAGTCTTGTCCAACACCACAGTTCAAAAGCATCAATTCTTCGGCACTCAGCTTTCTTCACAGTCCAACTCTCACATCCATACGTGACCACTGGAAAAACCATAGCCTTGACTAGACAGAACTTTGTTGGCAAAGTAATGTCTCTGCTTTTCAATATGCATCAGAGGGCAGACACACTGAAACCATAATCACAGGAAACTAGCCAATCTGATCACATGGACCACAAGCTTGTCTATCTCAATGAAACTAAGCCATGCCATATGGGCCACCCAAGATGGGAGGGTCATGGTGGAGAGGTCTGACAGAATGTGGTCCACTGGAGAAGGGAATGGCAAACCACTTCAGTTTTCTTGCCTTGAGAACCCCATGAACAGTAGGAAAAGGCAAAATGATAGGACACTGAAAGAGGAACTCCTTGGGTCGGTAGGTGCCCAATATGCTGCTGGAGATCAATGGAGAAATAACTCCAGAAAGAATCAAGGGATGGAGCCAGAGAAAAAACAATACCCAGTTGTGGATGTGACTGGTGATAGAAGCAAGGTCCAAAGCTGTAAAAGAGCAATATTGCATAAGAACCTGGAATGTCAGGTCCATGAATCAAGGCAAATTGGAAGTGGTCAAACAGGAGATGGCAAGAGTGAACATCAACATTCTAGGAATCAGAGAACTAAAATGGACTGGAAAGGGTGAATTTAACTCAGATGACCATTATATCTACAACTTCAGGCCCCGTGAATTAATATAATACATGTACAATCAAAGCTGACTTATTCGCTGTAATTCATCTTTTTTGCCCAGGCTCCAGCTTTAAACATTGCACTGTTTTAGAGTGCAAGTTTGTGTGTCAACAAATTCTGAAACAGCCTAACCAATCATAGTTGAGACTTTTTCTTCATAATCTCTAAAAAGGCTTGGAAGTGAATGGCAGATTCTGCCCCCCACACACACACCAAAACTACAAATATTTGAATGCTGTAGACTAAATATACATTTTTAAGAACTTTTTGAGAGTATAAACAGATTATATGTTTGTCAGTGAATTATAGTTTTCCCGCTCTCTCATAAATCCAAGTATCAGAATCAATGTTACCATATTTAATTATAGTTCTTCAAAATTTATAACATTTAATTACTCAAGGAGATAATCACATTGCCTACTGGCAAAGTTTGTTCTGGAGCTTATGTTGACAAGAATAACTAACAGCCATAGTCTATTAGCAAGAAGGGAAGGGAGTTGGTCACTTAACTGAAATGAATTGCATATATGTTGAGTCATCTCTCAAACGTGGAACTTGCCAAAAGAGGAACCAGATGGGAAAAAGTGAATGAGTTAGTGCAAATCTGCCATTCTATTTGGGAAAAAACTCAAGCTTCATTCTCTACTCATAATAGGACTGTATTCATATACCAACTGCATCTTTCTTTATGCAAGCAGATTATTGCACTCCAAAGCTTCCTTCAGGCATGAATAAATCTACCAAGGGGAAAGGTGGGCTTCAAATTCTCTGTAAAGATCTCTTATGTTTGTCAGCTTCTGATGCAAATCTCCTGGGATCTGTTTTTTAATTCACACCAGGGTGAGTCCTAAAAGTCAGAAACTCAGAAAGATATGTACAGACTTACACTCTCCTTACAAAAAAAAAAAAGAGAGAGAGAGAGAGAGAGAAAATAAACGGTAGGAAGGAGATTTTTTAATATTTAAAATTTTTGCTTTTCCTTCAGAAGATTCGTAATCAAAATTAATTTATTTTTCCAAACAAACATTGTATAGATTATTTTATCATTGATTGATTGACCTGGGTTCCTTTCTTCTTGCTTTACTTCAGTCATAGCATTGCATATATGTTGGTAATGCCATTTATAGAATACAAACCAAGAGCTTATTTTTGTTACCATTTATTTACATCTCACCAGTGTAGCAAAACTTAATGACTCATGTTGACGAACTGTTACTCACTTATCTCATGAGTATTGTACTCACCATGAGGAAGTACCCAATAAGCAGGACAGGCATTAAGAGGATAATGAGTAGATAATCAAAGAAGGTAAATCTTTTCTTCACGGCATAATGCAAGCAGGTTCTCTGTTTCTAAAAAATTCATAAAAGGACTCTTTATTAATAAAACACTTTTTCAAAATTCAGATTTTTAAATTATAATATCAAAAAATTTAGTCTGTGATTTTTATTTTTGTGGTACCCATGGCACCCTTTTCTGAAGAGTACATCTAACAAATAAACCCCGTTTTCCATTGACCAGAATATTGAACACAGTAAGTCTAAAGGAAAAGTTGGGCCACAGAAGAAGACAGTAAATAAAATGTACATTTTACAAATTATCAAAAGATGGATTATCACACTCTGTTTGGGGGGAAAAATGCATTGAGATATAAACAAAGGACTGAATTTAGTATGAAAATCTATAGTTAGTCCTTAATCTGGGCTTTCCTGGTGGCTCAGCAATAAAGAATTCAACTGCAATGTGGGAGGTGCAGGTTTGAGACTTGGGTTTGATCCCTGAGTCGGGAAGATTCCCTGAATGAGGGCATGGCAACCCACTCAAGAATTCTTGTCTGGAGAATCCCCAAGGACAGAGAAGCCTGGCAGGCCACAGTCCATGGGATCACAAGAGTCAGACATGACTTAGCAACCAAGCTACCACCACCACCCCTCCTTAATCATCAATGGTACACACCGGAGCTTTTTGTTTGTTTGTTTTTAAGGACTCCAGTTAGGAGTCCTTACTCCTAACTCCTAGGTTAGGAGAACTTCCTGAAGGCAGTTCATAGACCTAAGAAATGAGAAAGCACCAGTTCAAATTATTAATGTATAAGAATCAATAATAGGGGAAAATGTAACAGATTAAACCTTTAAAAAACATTAAAAATATTTTTTAAATTGCAAACCAAATACCACTTCTCATAAAATCTCTACTTAAGTAGCCACTGAAGTCCTTTCCATGACCTCCATGAGCAGGCTGGCTCAGGTTCTCTGCCAAACAGAGCTAAGCTGCCTCCTCAGCCCGTTCTGGTGTTGACAAACATCTCCCTCTCTCAGCTTCCTAAACACCAAGTCTCCTGAGAGGGCATGAACCCAGACACATCTGTCTTGGCCACCCGCTCTCACCACAAGGCCACCTACCTGGTTCCTCAGCTGGGTGCTGGGGCAATCATGTCACACTCCACTAAACTCCCTATCTGTTAGATTCAGCCCAGCCGTGACTTGCTTTTAAGCCCAACAACACAAGAAACAGGAAGCACAAACAAGAAAGTCCAGCAGTGATCCATTTTCTGATAATAAATTATTACTCCAAATGTGGATTTTGACTTGGAAGGGGCCGGTGGGGCCTTATGGGCTATTTTCCGTCATTGAATGTACTTGAGTGGGTACTGGGCATCCACAATTATTACAAAGAGTGACTTTTTATGTTTACTCAGTGTCCTTTAAATGTCGGCTTTTCTGTGATGCCAGAACTGGACATTCCCATCGGGCTCTGAAAGGATGTTCACAGCATCTCCTGTCTGGTTTCAAGTAGCCTCATATTTGTCCTTTGAAAATTTCTTACTGAAATTCTTTTATTCCATAAGCAAATTATAGAATCTTCCAGAGATCAGAACATTGACATAGTAGACAAAAGTCTAACTGATGAAATAGCAGCACCAGGTCAATACTTTTTTTCCAGGAACTCTTGCCAATTACTTTTGTAATAGTGAGGAAGATGAGCAGGGAAAGAAGAAGGGCAAAGAGAAGCCTAGGGAGGAGGAGAAGGAGGAAAAGAAAGGAAGACACTCTTGGCAGACAAATGAGTGAACCATTCCTGTTTTGTTTTGCTTTTTCATAAATGCAAGGACATAATTGCCACAAAACCCACAAAATATGCCTACTCATGGAACTATGCTTTATTTTGCTTTTTAGCCTGATAACATGGCCTCAGTAAGTGTCAATCTCTCTAAAGTAAGGCCAGAAAAATTTTTGTTGATATGATGTCCACTGCTTCCACTGAGCCAAGGGGAAAGGCATTACTGTAGTCACAGCCTCACCTGGTTTTTGAGATTCACATCAGCATTTCTTCTCAGAAGGAAGGAAACAATTCTCATGTGCCCCCGCCTGCAAGCGCAGATCAAGGGGGTGTCTCCATTAAAGCTGTCTTGGATGTTGACATAGTTGCCGTCTTCCCTCACCCACCGCCACACTTGACCCAGGTCATTCTGATAGGCCGCCTGGCAGATGGGCTGAGGAGAGGAAAACAAAAGCAGGTTTTGAAATACGGGAATAATTAAACTACAGGAAAAAAAAAATCACCCGACACCTTGAAATTCAGTGTTTTGGAACAGTCGTTCTCTGCTTTGTAGATGAGATCTTGAGTCTTCATTATGCCTACTTTTAAGTCTGGGACAAGCAGAAGTACACAAGGAACCTGTTATGATTTCCTAAATTGCTTGGCACACACGCATGTTCATCCAAGACCAGAGAGTGAAAGAATGGATACAATATTACCAACTCAGTAAGGAAATCATGTGTGGGGTTCATGGATTAATGTCTGTCAGGAAAGCAGGATTTTACTTAAAATGGAACTGGCCTATGGGAGGAGTTCAGGGCAGCAGCAAGTAATGGGTTAAGGACATATGACCACCTGCTCCCTTCCCGCACACCCCACCAAGGAGCTCTGCGCAGTGGGAAAGACCTATTTCAGACAAATAATATACAAATGATGAATTATGTAATTAGTTGCAATTAGATGCTGTTTATTTTATGAAAGCATTAAAGGAACTTTGCAAAACACAATGGGAGGTTCTGAGCCTACCTAATCTTGCCTAATTTTCCCTCTTTGCTCTCCCTCTGAACTTCTCTCTTTTTTCAATTTGTTGTTGTTTAGTTGCTAAGTCGTGCCAGACTCTTTTGCAACCCCATGGACTGTAACCTGCCAAGCTCCTCTGTCCATGAGATTTCCCAGGCAAGAATACTGGGCTGGATTGCTATTTCCTTCACCAGAGGGTCTTCGCAGGGATCGAACCCACATCTCCAACACTGGCAGATGGATTCTTCATCACTGGGTCACCAGGGAAGCCCAGGTTTAATTTCCCCATCGGGGCCTCTGCCCTTACTACCCCCTCTGCAAAATAAACAAGCTAAGCAAAACACTTTTCACCTCTCTCCTCACCTGGCTAACTTCTAGCTTGTCCTTCATGTCATAAGTTATTTTCATCCAAGTCTTTCCTGACTGCAGCATTCCTTTACAGCAACTGGCATAATTATACCTCTTTTCTTATTTATAATTGTGTGTTTCACACCAGTGTGAATCAGGAGATGTTGAGGCCACAGTGAGTGTGGGGAAGCACTGAAGCTCAGGCTAGAAATTCCACTTGAATAGAAACAACGTAATTCTATTCACCACCACAGCCCCAGAAAAGAGTGCTGAATTTGATCATTAATGACCATTCAGAGGTCATGCAGTGTTGGGCAGCACTGGGGAAAGAGGAGAAAAACATTAAGTATTTTCAGATTGATTTTAATTAGACAGTATTAAAAAACACTAAAAATACCTAGCACATGAATCATACTTAGTTTATGGAAGCTATTATTATCACTTATGAGTTTCCCGGGTGACATTAGTGGTAAAGAACCCGCGTGTCACTGCAGGAGACATAAGAGACACAGGTTCGATCCCTGGGTCAAGAAGATCCCCTGGAGGAGGAAATGGCAACCCACTCCAGTATTCTTACCTGGAGAATCCCATAGACAGAGGAGCCTGGCGGACTGCAGTCCATGGAGTTGTGGAGAGTTGGACATAATTTAGTGACTAAAGCAAGTATTAATTAAATTAATCAGTAGTATCTGCGAAGAGGTAAAGAAGTAGTGTCCAGAGAGGTTGCAAGAGAAGCCAGGAAAAGATATGGCCCAAATGCAAATGAGGCAAAGCTTTTTTTAATTATAAAATTAGATTGTTATGAATGTTCAAACTACCGCACAATTGCACTCATCTCACACACTAGTAAAGTAATGCTTAAAATTCTCCAAGCCAAGCTTCAGCAATACGTGAACCGTGAACTTCCTGATGTTCAAGCTGGTTTTAGAAAAGGCAGAGGAACCAGAGATCAAATTGCCAACATCCGCTGGATCATGGAAAAAGCAAGAGAGTTCCAGAAAAAGAGCTTTCTGCTTTATTGACTATGCCAAAGCCTTTGACTGTGTGGATCACAAGAAACTGGAAAATTCTGAAAGAGATGGGAATACCAGACCGCCTGACCTGCCTCTTGAGAAAACTATATGCAGGTCAGGAAGCAACAGTTAGAACTGGACATGGAACAACAGACTGGTTCCAAATAGGAAAAGGAGTGCATCAAGGCTGTATATTGTCACCCTGCTTATTTAACTTCTATGCAGAGTACATCATGAGAAACGCTGGACTGGAAGAAACACAAGCTGGAATCCAGATTGCCAGGAGAAATATCAATAACCTCAGATATGCAGATGCCACCACCCTTATGGCAGAAAGTGAAGAGGAGCTAAAAAGCCTCTTGATGAAAGTGAAAGAGGAGAGGGAAAAAGTTGGCTTAAAGCTCAACATTCAGAAAACGAAGATCATGGCATCCGGTCCCATCACTTCATGGCAAATAGATGGGGAAACAGTGGAAACAGTGGCTGACTTTTATTTTGGGGGGCTCCAAAATCACTGCAGATGGTGTTTGCAGCCATGAAATTAAAACACGCTTACTCCTTGGAAGGAAAGTTGTGACCAACCTAGATAGCATATTCAAAAGCAGAGACATTACTTTGCCGACTAAGGTCCGTCTAGTCAAGGCTATGGTTTTTCCTGTGGTCATGTATGGATGTGAGAGTTGGACTCTGAAGAAGGCTGAGCACCAAAGAATTGATGAATTTGAACTGTGGTGTTGGAGAAGACTCTTGAGAGTCCCTTGGACTGCAAGGAGATCCAACCAGTCCATTCTGAAGGAGATCAGTCCTGGGTGTTCATTGGAAGGATGCTAAAGCTGAAACTCCAATACTTTGGCCACCTCATGCGAAGAGCTGACTCATTGGAAAAGACTGTTGCTGGGAGGGATTGCGGGCAGAAGGAGAAGGGGACGACAGAGGATGAGATGGCTGGATGGCCTCACCGACTCGATGGACATGAGTTTGCGTGAACTCCGGGAGATGGTGATGGACAGGGAGGCCTGGCGTGCTGCGATTCATGGGATCACAAAGAGTCGGAGACAACTGAGCGACTGAACTGAACTGAACTGACCGTACAGAGCCTGCCCGCAATGCAGGAGGCGTGAGTTCCGTCCCTGGGTGCGGAAGATCCCCTGGAGAAGGAAATGACAACACACTCCAGTATTCTTGCCTGGAAAATCCCACGGACGGAGGAGCCTGGCGGCTACATACAGTCAATAGGATCTCAAAGAGTCGAACACGACTGAGCGACTACACCTTCACTCTCAACTTTTATTTAGACATCACACAATGATTTGTTGGATGACTTGCACAAGCAGATGAGAAAAGTCTATGTTGTTATACATGCTATCTCCACTAGGGGGCAGCTCGGAGTCATAAAAGCACTGACAACAGACGTCTGTAATCAGAAGGAAAAAACAGTCTGTCATATTAGCTAGATTAAGCGGTTTGGAAAAACCCATTTCATTTTTTAAAAATTTAACCATATACCTGTGAAACTTTGCCTCTGATCACTACTACTCATTGGAAATGATGGTCTCCAAAACTTAAAAACAGGTGGCTCTAGAGTTAAATTTTCTGTTATTTAGTAAAGTGTCCTCCTGGCTTGGTTAGACATCCTATACGAATTGTTAATTTTTCTTTTTCTAAAATTTTTGTTGACAATATTTAAAAACGTGGAGTTTTTCATGTAGTAATCTGGCTTTCCAGATCAAACATTTTAAGAGCCCACAATTCACACAGGACACCACACAAAGCTCCCTCTGCTTGGGCTGCTCAAAATCTTCATTGAGAGTTAAATATGAGGAGGAAAGGAAAAGTGGACAGTTTTCCTGCAAGAGTTGCCCAGTGCCTTGGTGTGTTTTCTCAATCCCATTTGAGCAACATTACTTACAATATTAACCTGACCTAATTTTTCCATCATTCCTAGGCTTCTTATATCCTAGAAACACAGTTTCTGTATTTAGCAATATCTGCTTAAAAAAAAAGTTTAAAAATTTCAAGACGGAAGATAGAATTAAGAAAGTCAAGTGCATGAAAAGATTGTTGGATCTGATCATTAATAACCATTCAGAGATCAAGTTCACCACAGTCCCTGGTGGCTCAGACGGTAAAGCGTCTGTCTACAATGCAGGAGACCCAGATTCGCGATCCGTGCGTCGGGAAGATCCCCTGGAGAGGGAAATGGCCACTCCAGTACTATTGCCTGGAAATACCCATGAACAGAGAGGAGCCTGGTAGGCTACAGTCCATGGGGTCACAAAGAGTCAGACATGACTGAGTCACACACCAAACTTGCCACAAATTCCTCTCTGATCACACTCTGCGGAATTTCCCAGAAAAGAATACTGGAGTGGGTTGCAAGTTTGGTAGTGACAGCTATGAGGGAGCCAGTGGGTACCCAGAGGGGAGTAGCAGGGTCCAGCCAAAGTTCTACCCCCCTTACAGACAAGATGGTGGTTTCAAGTGGTTATAAATACGGGCACTGGAAGTAAAATTCCTAGGTTCTGATCTCAGCTCTGCCATTCAACAACTGTGCTATTTGGACAACTGAAACAATTTGTGTTCAGTTTGTTTCTTCATTTAATAATCACATCTTCTTTACTAGGTTACAAAAAGGATTAAGTGTGACTGTATAGATAAGCACATAGCTCAGATCTGACTCATAATAAACCCTCAATTAATATAAACTATACCCTTATAACTATTTTTTTTAAACATAGGAGCCAGAGAAGATGAGCAGAGATGGTTATCAGATAAATAATTACTGAAAGAGTAATGATGGGATAGAAAACAGAAGTCAAAGCATTAACCTTACTAAAGAGAATGACAATTTGGTGCCAAGGAAATTTGAACAGTTTGGTTCAAAGCAACAGAGAAAAGATAGTCAAGATACAGAGAACTTTATATTAGCTGAATTTTTTGCCAGAAAATCTGAGGTTTGACCTTCATGCTTTATGCTAACATGTTTTTATTATAAATAAATATAGACATAGTTAATAAATACCAATTATGTTTAAATAGATGGATGGGTTTATGATGTAGGGGAGCAAAATTTGACACCCCAAAATATGTCTCTTTGGCATGAGGATTAATTTAGGCTGATTATTTTTAAGAAACTGAAGACTCAGAAACTCTTTCTTTTTTACCTCCCACTTAGTTACCTGAAGAATTTAGATAAAAAGGCCTATTATGATTCTTTGCCATGTGTATGAAAGTCACTCAGCTGTATCTGACTCTTTGCAACACAATGGACTGTACAGACCACGGAATTCTCCAGGTCAGAATACTGGAGTGGGTAGCCTTTCCCTTCTCCAGGGAATCTTCCCAACACAGAGACTGAACCCAGGTCTCCCGCTTTGCAGGCAGATTCTTTACCAGCTGAGCCACAAGAAAAGCCCAAGAATACTGGAGTGGGTAGCCTGTCCCTTCTCCAGGGCATCTTCCCAACCCAGGAATCAAACCGGGGTCTCCTGCAATGTAGGTGGACTCTTTACCAACTGATGTTAGGCGTTTCTGCAAAGAAGACATATAGAGGGTCAATAGGAACAAGAAAAGATGCTCAACATAACTAATTATTGTGCCTGCTAAGTTACTTCAGTCGTGTCCAGCTCTTTGCGACCTGCTGTCCATGGGATTCTCTAGGCAAGAATACTGGAGTGGGTTGCCATTCCCTACTCCAGGGGATCTTCCTGACCCAGGGATTGAACTCAAGTCTCCTGTGTCTCCTGCATTGCAAGCAGATTCTTTACTGCTGGAAAGCCGCATCACTGGGGAAGCCCCATCACTAATTATTGGAGGAGGGGTAAACTGGGGGATTGAAATTGACATATACACACTACCATATATAAAATTGTGTTGGAGAAGGAAATGGCAACCCACTCCAGTGTTCTTGCCTGGAGAATCCCAGGGACGGGGGAGCTGGTGGGCTGCTGTCTATGGGGTCACAGAGTCAGACACGACTGAAGTGACTTAGCAGCGTATATAAAATAGATAACTAGAAAGCGCCCACTGTGTAGCGCAAGGAGCTCTACTCAATGCCCGGTAATGACCTATATGGACATAGAACCTAATGCCATTTGCAGCAATATGGAGATCATCATACTAAGGGAAATAAGTCAGAAAGAGAAAGACAAGCACCATGTGATATCACTCATTTGGGATCTAAAATGCGGCACAAATGAACCTATCTATGAGATAGCAACAGACTCAGAGACTATCGGTTGAGATCAGACTTGTGGTTGCCAGGGGGCTGAGGAGAGGCAGAGATATGGACTGGGAGTTCGGGGCTGGTAGATAAGCCAGTGGCACCCCACTCCAGTACTCTTGCCTGGAGAATCCCATGGATGGAGGAGCCTGGTGGCCTACACAGTCCATGGGGTCACTAAGAGTCGGAGTCGACTGAGCAACTTCACTTTCCCTTTTCTCTTTCATGCCCTGGAGAAGAAAATGGCACCCCACTCCAGTGTTCTTGCCTGGAGAATCCCAGGGACAGGGGAGCCTGGTGGGCTGCCGTCTACGGGGCAGAGTCGGACACGACTGAAGTGACTTAGCAGCAGCGGCAGATGTAAACTGTTACATTTAGAATGGATAAACTATATCCAGTCTCCTGGGATAAACCATAATTGAAAAAAATTTAAGAATAAGAATGTATGTATATGTAAAACTGAATCACTTTTCTATATAGCAGAGATTGGCACAACATTCTAAATCAACTATAATTTAAAAAAAAAAAAAAAGGCCCGTTCCAGAATAGAGCTATCACCAGAGGTCTCTGCAAGGAATATGGGAAAACTCAGCAAAGCCTAAAAGTCAGAGTTCACTTTCTGTCCCACTGTTTATGCAGGCCCAGCAAACATCCATCTACCAAATATCTGCTTTTTCATCTTTTTAAAGAAAAACATTCATTCTTGTTTTTCTGGCTGCACCGGGTCTTAGTTGTGGCATGAGGATCTAGTTCCCCGAGCAGAGATCAAATCTGAGCCCCCTGCATTGGGAGCATGGAGTTTTAGCCACCTGCCCACCAGGGAAGTTCTGTGCGTTTTCACCTTTACGTGAATTGCCTTCTTCCCCTTTGAAGTCTCAAATCACTACCCCGACATCCTGTTCATATTTAGCTGAAGATGGTATTTAACGTGAGGGTTTCAGCCATTTGGGCGAGCTCCTCAGTTTTCCTGGGTCTCTCCCATGTAAATACGTTATCAAACGTTCGATTGATTTTCTCCTGTGTATCTTCCTCATGCCCATCTAATTCGCAGATCAGCCAGAAGAAGAGGAAGTGTACGTGTCTGGCCTTAAAAATAGTCAGGAGCTGGGTGCTGGAAGCCCACCTCTGCCCACTGTGTATCTCACCTTTTCAGGCTTCCCTGGTGGCTTAAAGGGTAAAGAATCCACCTGCCAATACAGGAGACCCAGATTCAAGCCCTGGGTTGGGAAGATCCCTTGGAGAGGGGAATGGCAAACCCATTCCAGTATTCTTGCCTGGAGAACTCCATGGACAGAGGAGCCTGGTGGGTTACAGTCCGCGGGTTTGCATTTCTAGTGACGTGGAAGAATCTGAGCTCCCTGCACCATTAGAGATTCTCTGAAAGCGAAGTTTCTCCCACCACTGCCGTCCTCAGTATTGCTTCCCTTTAAGTGCAGAGGATCTTCCTGAACTGTCGGTCTAAAGAAAGGTGATGTGGAACTCTGCCTTGATAAGTTGCTTATTAACCATCTCCATGCTGAAGATCCACTCATTTAAAATGTTCCCTCGGGCTTCCCTGGTGGTCCAGGTGTTAAGGTCCAATGCAGGGAGCACACAGGTTTGATCCCTGGCTGGAGAACTAAGATCCTGCATGCTACACGGCATGGCAAAAAAGGTCTGTGGGGGGCGATTAAAATGTTCCCTAACAACTTCTAAGAAGGATGAGTGGCTTTTGATGCAACATGGTTCAGGTAAAGAGCCTTGTATATTAACGAAATGTCTTCCCAGAAAAGTCCAGAAAGCATTTTCCTCCTCTTCAATTCAGGAAATCTTAAGGAACAATAATGAAGGTTTAATTTTATTTGTACAATAAATCTCAAGCCTTTCCTTCTGATGACTTCTTTCTCCACATACTGTGACTTAAATTTCCCAGTAAATTCTTTCTTTCAGACAAATTTCTAAAAAGGCACAAGGTGTTTTTGTTGTTGTTGCTGTTTTTTGTCTTTAGGTCCACTATCCTTTATGTTACGTGAAGGATAGTCTCAGCAGTGGTTGGGTTATCAGGAGTAGTAGCAGTGAAGGGGAAATCAAGGCAAGGCACACATTTATCTATTTTCTATTCTTTCTCCAACAAATATCCTCTTGAGAATGTGATGATGTCTTCACTGCCAGAAAGCTAAAGAAGCATCATTACCACACTTGAGACTGAGAAGCCCTGCGATCAGTGATGGGGACCAGAAGAAGGCAAAGGCTTGCTTGAGAAGGGGCAGAGGAAGCATGGGTTCTAACTGCTAAATTTCGCACATCAGAAGCCCTGTATCTCCCCACCAGCTCAGACCTCCAAAGAAGTAAGTGCAGAGCTTTGAGGAAGAAGTAGTGTTGAGGCAGGAGATAGATGGGCCCCAGTCTGAACAGCTGGAGTTTCTTCCCTGTAGATAGATACTCCAAAATAGCTGGAGCAAGAGAGGAGCTGAGCCCTACCCAGGTCAGAGATAAAAGATCACATATTCCTCATTCTCGAAGGCAAGGAGACCTTCCAGATGACACATGTGCAGAAAGACTCCTTGAAGGTCAGAAAGGGAGGCAGCATCACCTCATAGCAAGTGATGTCAACTTCCCGGGGGCCTCTTTGCTAGAATGCATCTTGGCTAAGAGACGCATACGCACACTTAGGAGGATCCTGGCATGCACCAAATATATCAGAACCAAGCAAAGCAAGGTGAATGGCCAAAGGAAACCCAGAAGAAATGCCCCATAAAAGTAATTCAAACTACCAGGGGGACAGCACTCTCTCTCTGAGCCTGCCTGTGTGTCTTTCCATATGGACTCTTTTTCCTCCTAATAGACACTTTACTTGCTTCACAACTTTCCATCGCTACGTGGAAATTCATTTTCACACAGCTGCGGGGCCAGGGTCTTGTCATCGATCACTGGTCCCTGGTGGTCTGGTGGCCAGGATTTGATATTCTCACTGCCGTAGCCCGACATCAGTCTCTGCCAGGAGCTAGAACTCTGCTTCAAGCTGCTACAGGTCGAGACCAACAGAGATTAGTGTCACACTTCCTGCTTCCTGTACTCCGGGACTTGCTGCCAAACAATGACTGCCCAAGGGTGGGGAGGACCATGTTAAACTGACATTATTTAGAATCACTGGAACAGTGATGACAAAAAGCAAATCAATCCTGAGTCAGATTCATTAATCTTTAAATTCCAGGCTTCCCTGGTGGCAGAGTGGTGAAGAATCTGCCTGACAGTGCAGGAGATACAAGAGATGTGGGTTCAGTCCCCAGGTCAGAAAGATCCCTTGGAAAAGAAAATGGCAACCCACTCCAGTATTCTTGCCTGGAAAATCCTATGGATAGAGAAGTCTGATGGGCTACAGCCCATAGGATCACAAACGGTCAGACACAACTTGAGCACAAGAAAGCACAAATTCTGAATAGACAATAAAACTTCTTCTTGCCTGTACCTAGATGAACTGTTCTCACCAGCATGCCTTGCATACACTGCTCAGCTAGTCCAATTGACCCAACCTCCCAGGCTTCAGATTCTCCACACATGCATCCTCTGTCCAGGACACTATCTCCAAGAGTAGATTCTAAGCTTGATTCATTTTCCCCAGAGTTCAGCTCGAATGTCACTATCTCAGAGAAGCCTTTCAGGACAAATCTAATTCCATACATACACCCCTCTTAGATACTCTTTCTTTACCCTGTTGCTTCCTTGCTTCCTCTTTTCACTATAATTCTTTTTCATATAATTCTCTTTTTTTCAGTTTGTATATTCATTTCACACTGGTAGCTCCAAGAGGTCCAGATCCACTTTTATTTTATTTTTTCTCACTATGTACCAGGAACTAGCATGTGCCTGGAACGTAGTATGTGATCAATATTGTTGATTAAACAAACAGGTGACTGAATGCATGAATTAATATTTATTAGCACTTAGTTCTGGTTTCTGCTAATACATTGAAGTTATCATTTCCTCTTTGAAAAGTGATTTAGTACCTTATTATCATTTGTAAAATACTTAAAATATACAAGGAAGGAATCAAGACATCAGCTGGGTGCTCTTTGGTGCTCTTTTTAAATACATAATGCCAAAATTTTGCAAAGGGAGCAATATACAAACAAAGAAGACACAGCTTGCAAAATTAAGAGGGAGAATTTTGTTTTTCAACTGCCTTTGCTTCTCCGTTTCCCTCATCTGAAATGACACAGTGTTTCATGCTGAACTGGATCTCACCCAGCCCTCTTGCTTTATGTGTATCAAAACTGTGACCTGGAGAGGTTAAATGGTTTCCTGTAAGGGCCAAGAGTTTCTGGCACAATGGGGACTAAATTCCAGGTCTTCCGGATTTCCATTCTGATGGCCTTTCCACTCATTACATCTCTCTTTCTCTCCCCACTGAGCTCTCCTCCTCAGGGGTACCAGCTCTCCCCAAAAAGCCCTGCTCAGCTGAAATTACTTTATTTCACTGTTTATTTCAGTATGATAAGCTTTTCTTTAAACCATATGCTCTTTTTCTATGGCATCATCTTCCTATCTGAAAAATAGATTTATTTCTAAAACATTAATACTAAGAGTGTGTGTGTGTGTGTGTGTCTATAAGCACCTCTGTTTACAGGTAATTTTAACATTTAACTTTCCTGAAGTGTAAAGGGCTACATCACTTATCATATGATTCTCTAGATATTCCGCTTAGGGCCTGCTTCCCCAGCTGACAAGTATGAGAGCTTAGAGAAGATTCTACAGGTCTCCTAAGCACGAAGTCTTGAGCGCTTTAAGTTTTTATACATATTTCTGCTTTCTAATTTTTGTTTGGCAACAATCCTTTCCAGTGCAACGCTTCTCTACAGCTGAGAGTAAGATGCACCTCACTGGCACCTGGATTTAGTACCCTGTTCTTCTAACTAAGGGAAAGGGCCGTAGTGTGTCTTCGTGGGGAGCAGAGTGGTTAAGGCCAGCTTCTTTATGGAGAGTGACATGCCTGTTTAGAGAGCTTTAGGGAAAGAGTTGAGCAGGTTCACCAGCAGGTAAGCAGAATTCCCCTGCGCAGGTCTCTAGCCAGTAAGTATTCTTTAGTTGCATAACTCTGAGCAGGTTCCTGAAACTGTCTCTGCCTCATGTGTACATGCGTGCTAAGCCGCTTCAGTCATGTCCGACTCTATAACCGTGTAGACTGTAGCCCGCCAGGCTCTTCTGTCCATGGGATTCTCCAGGCAAGAATACTGGAGTGGGTTGCCATGCCCTCCTCCAGGGGATCTTCCCAACCCAGGGAAGGAACTTGAATCTCTTACATGTCCTGCATTGGCAGGCACAGCCAGGCACATAATAAGTCCAAAGTATGTGTTTGTTATTGTTGTAAATAGTGTGAACAGATATGTGTCATAAAGGTTTAAATGAATCAACCTTGTTTAAAAGTCCAGCTTGTGTAACTGGGAGTGATCACTCCACTTCTCTCACTGAGCTCTGAGCATATCCCCTACTGTAGCCATTAGGAATGACTCTGGGATGCCCCCTCATTCCCTCCTTCTATTTTTTAAAAAATTTATTGGAGTATAATTGATTCACAATGTTGTGTTAGTTTCTCCTTCTTTCTTAAAAATATATTAGAAACAACTTAAATGTCCATCAGTGAATCCATGGATAAAGAAAATGTGGTTTATCTATATCTACAGTGGAATATTATTCAGCCGTAAAAAGGAGCGAGTTTCTCTTACCACTTGTAACAGCATAGATGGAGGAGGAAATGGCAACCCACTCCAGTATGCTTGCCTGGAGAATCCCATGGACAGAGGTGTCTGGTGGGCTATAGTCCATGGGGTTGCAAAGAGTCAGACACAACTGAAGCAACTTAGCAGGGGCTCATAACAAAGATGGACCTTCAGGGTATTATACTAAGTGAAGTATGTCACACAGAAAAAGATAAATACCAGATGCTCTAACTTCTGTGCTGTGACTAGTTGCTCAGTCATGTCTGACTCTCCGCGGAATCAAATAACAGCACAGGAAAACAACAAACAAGCACACACACAAAAATGCACACGTGAATACTGAGAATAGATGGCGGTTGCCTGAGACAGAGGGAAGGAAGCGGAAGGCAGGGGAAATGGGTAAAGGAAGCCAAAAGGTGCAAACTCCTAGTTATAAAGTGAGTAAGTCATTGGGATGCAATGTAAGCTTGGTGACTATAGTTAGTAACAGTACAGTTCTTGCTTGAAAGCGACTAGAGGAGTGGATCCTAAATGTTATCATCAAAAAAGGTTCTAGGAACTTCCCTGGTAATCCAGTGATAAAGACTCCAAGCTTGCAGTGCAGGGGCGTGGGTTCAAACCCTGATCAGGGAGCTAAGATTCCACATGCCACATGGCCAAAAAAAAAATTTTTTTTAATTCTAACTACATATGGTGATGGATGTTAACTGGACTTATTGTGGTGATCTTTTGCAATATATACAAATATTGAATCATAACTTTATACACCTGAACCTAATGTAATGTTATGTCAGTTATATCTCAATAAATATATATATGCTAGGTATTAATATAAATAGATATTAATATAAAATAGCATAACTATTAGCAATGTAAGACTCTAAAGAGTAGCAGAATATGCACCCCAATTTTCACCTCTTAATGTAACAGTTATTTTGAGGTAAAAGCAATTGAGAAAAAGTAGATACAAAGATTGTTCTCTGCCCTCCTATTTAACTAAAAGCAGGATATAAATTTGTGAAGGTATCTCCCTTCCTTCTCTACCAGAAAACACAATATTACCCTTGTCAGCCCAGAGAAGGCAACAAAGCAATCTACAGAAACTAGCTCTCGTCTTCCATTAGCTAGCTTATGTATTTGCCGTCCCTCAATTTTCTGCCTTAGGAACCCAAAGTTCTTTCCTTCCATCTTGCCACTGATATACAAACTCGTTGTTGTTTTGTTAAGATGCTATGTGAGCCCAAGTGGTAAGCACCTCTTTGAGTTGCCCAGAGTAGTAGCATTTGATAATTAGTTGCATGGAAATACCTTTTATCCCATCACTACGTTATTGCCTGCCACATCAGTAAACAAAGGATGTCAAAGTCATCATAGGCTGCAGCCACCTCTGACCATCAAAGGTGACCCGGTGAGCCCTGAGGGAACTCAGGAAGAAAACAAAGAATAACCTGCCATCAGACTGCGGCCACTACCTACAGTGAGCCCTGAGAACACTCAGGATGTGGAAACCAGGATATAGGCCCCAGATAGCTGAGATGCATATCAAAGAAATGATTTCAGTGAGCCCAGACTCTGGCGTCTTTCCATACACAGAAAAGCACTAAATTCTTTAACTTGAGATATTTAGCTTTCTTCGGTTAACAGTAATCTTTTGTTCCTACTCCCTGCCCTTGCTTGCAAAGCTCCTATATATCCTGGCTTCCCTTTCACCTCCTTGGAGCAGTTTTCTGAGGGTTACTTGAGATGTTGCTTTCTGGGCTTGGTCCTCAGAGTGTCTGCTGAATAAAACATAACTCTCAACTTTTAGGTTGTGCATGTGTTTTTCAGTCAATACTATTCACAATTCAATATTAATTATGAGCTTTGAATAATTACCTATGAGTTTCTGGGTAAGTTAAAGTCTTTCAGGGATGTGTGTAAGCATCCCTAGAGAAGGGAATGGCAAGCCACTTCAGTATTCTTGCCTTGAGAACCCCATGAACAGTATGAAAAGGCAAAATGATAGGATACCAAAAGAGAAAGTCCCCAGGTCATTAGGTGCCCAATATGCTACTGGAGATCAGTGGAGAAATAACTCCAGAAAGAATGAAGGGATGGAGCCAAAGCAAAAACAATACCCAGTAGTGGATGTGACTGGTGATAGAAGCAAGATCAGATGCTGTAAAGAGCAATATTGCATAGGAACCTGGAATATCAGGTCCATGAATCAAGGCAAATTGGAAGTGGTCAAACAAGAGATGGCAAGGGTGAACGTCGACATTCTAGGAATCAGAGAACTAAAATGGACTGGAAAGGGTGAATTTAACTCAGATGACCATTATATCTACTACTGCGGGCAGGAATCCCTCAGAAGAAATGGAGTAGCCATCATGGTTAACAGAAGAGTCCGAAATGCAGTACTTGGATGCAATCTCAAAAACGACAGAATGATCTCTGCTCATCTCCAAGGCAAACCATTCAATATCACAGTAACACAAGTCTATGCCCCAACCAGTAATGCTGAAGAAACTGAAGTTGAACGGTTCTATGAAGACCTACAAGACCTTTTAGAACTAACACCCCAAAAAGATGTCCTTTTCATTATAGGGGACTGGAATGCAAAAGTAGGAAGTCAAGAAACACCTGGAGTAACAGGCAAATTTGGCCTTGGAAAGTGGAATGAAGCAGGGCAAAGACTAACAGAGTTTTGCCAAGAAAATGCACTGGTGATAGCAAACACCCTCTTCCAACAACACAAGAGAAGACTCTACAAATGGATATCACCAGATGGTCAACACCGAAATCAGATTGATTATATTCTTTGCAGCCAAAGAGGGAGAAGCTCTATACAATCAACAAAAACAAGACTGGGAGCTGACGGTGGCTCAGATCATGAACTCCTTATTGCCAAATTCAGACTTAAATTGAAGAAAGTAGGGAAAACCACTAGACCATTCAGGTATGACCTAAATCAAATCCCTTATGATTATACAGTGGAAATGAGAAATAGATTTAAGGGTCTAGATCTGATAGACAGAGTGCCTGATGAACTATGGAATGAGGTTCGTGACATTGTACAGGAGACAGGGATCAAGACCATCCCAGTGGAAAAGAAATGCAAAAAAACAAAATGGCTGTCTGGGGAGGCCTTACAAATAGCTGTGAAAAGAAGAGAGGTGAAAAGCAAAGGAGAAAAGGAAACATATAAGCATCTGAATGCAGAGTTCCAAAGAATAGCAAGAAGAGATAAGAAAGCCTTCTTCAGCGATCAATGCAAAGAAATAGAGGAAAACAACAGAATGGGAAAGACTAGAGATCTCTTCAAGAAAATTAGAGATACCAAGGGAACATTTCATGCAAAGATGGGCTCGATAAAGGACAGAAATGGTATGGACCTAACAGAAGCAGAAGATATTAAGAACAGGTGGCAAGAATACACGGAAGAACTGTACTAAAAAGATCTTCACGACCCAGATAATCATGATGATGTGATCACTAATATAGAGCCAGACATCTTGGAATGTGAAGTCAAGTGGGCCTTAGAAAGCATCACTACGAACAAAGAAAGTGGAGGTGATGGAATTCCAGTTGAGCTGTTTCAAATCCTGAAAGATGATGCTGTGAAAGTGCTGCACTCAATATGCCAGCAAGTTTGGAAAACTCACCAGTGGCCACAGGACTGCCAAAGGTCAGTTTTCATTCCAATTCCAAAGAAAGTAATGCCAAAGAATGCTCAAACTACCACACAATTGCACTCATCTCACATGCTAGTAAAGTAATGCTTAAAATTCTCCAAGCCAGACTTCAGCAATACGTGAACCGTGAACTTCCTGAAGTTCAAGCTGGTTTTAGAAAAGGCAGAGGAACCAGAGATCAAATTGCCAACATCCGCTGGATCATGGAAAAAGCAAGAGAGTTCCAGAAAAACATCTCTTTCTGCTTTATTGACTATGACAAAGCTTTTGACTCTGTGGATCACAAGAAACTGTGGAAAATTCTGAAAGAGATGGGAATACCAGACCACCTCACCTGCCTCTTGAGAAATCTGTATGCAGGTCAGGAAGCAACAGTTAGAACTGGACATGGAACAACAGACTGGTTCCAAATAGGAAAAGGAGTATGTCAAGGCTGTATATTGTCACCCTGCTCGTTGAACTTCTATGCAGAGTACATCATGAGAAACGCTGGACTGGAAGAAACACAAGCTGGAATCAAGATTCCAGGGAGAAATATCAATCACCTCAGATATGCAGGTGACACCACCCTTATGGCAGAAAGTGAAGAGGAACTAAAAAGCCTCTTGATGAAAGTGAAAGAGGAGATTGAAAAAGTTGGCTTAAAGCTCAACATTCAGAAAATGAAGATCATGGCATCTGGTCCCATCACTTCATGGGAAATAGATGGGGAAACAGTGGAAACAGTGTCAGACTTTATTTTGGGGGGCTCCAAAATCACTGCAGATGGTGACTGCAGCCATGAAATTAAAAGACGCTTACTCCTTGGAAGAAAAGTTATGACCAACCTAGATAGTATATTCAAAAGCAGAGACATTACTTTGACGACTAAGGTCCATCTAGTCAAGGCTATAGTTTTTCCTGTGGTCATGTATGGATGTGAGAGTTGGACTGTGAAGAAGGCTGAGTGCCGAAGAATTGATGTGTTTGAACTGTGGTATTGGAGAAGACTCTTGAGAGTCCCTTGGACTGCAAGGAGATCCAACCAGTCCATTCTGAAGGAAATCACCCCTGTGATTTCTTTGGAAGGAATGATGCTGAGGCTGAAACTCCAGTACTTTGGCCACCTCATGAGAAGAGTTGACTCATTGGAAAAGACTCTGATGCTGGGAGGGATTGGGGGCAGGAGGAGAAGGGGACAACCCAGGATGAGATGGCTGGATGGCATCACAGACTCGATGGATGTGAGTCTGAGTGAACTCCGGGAGATAGTGATGGACAGGGAGGCCTGGCGTGCTGCGATTCCTGGGGTTGCAAAGAGTCGGACACGACTGAGCGACTCAACTGAACTGAACTGTGTAAGCATGTGATGTGTGTATATGCATGTGGTTGTTGTATTTGCTTTCAGATATGACAGTAAATTCCACATTGCTTTGTCCTCAATATATCTGAAAAGTGAACCATTCATTCTGCTTCTGAGGATATTCTCATTGATACTGCTAGTAAAGTGAAGTCCCTCAGTCATGTCCAACTCTTTGCGAGCCCATGGACTGTAGCCTACCAGGCTTCTCCATCCATGGGATTCTCTAGGCAAGAATACTGGAGTGGGTTACCATTTCCTTCTCCAGGGGATCTTCCTGACCCAGGGATCGAACCCGGGTCTCCTGCATTAGAGGCGGACGCTTTAACCTCTGAGCCACCAGGGAAGCCCACATTGATACTGCTTATTGATACTGCATTATGTCTTACCTTGCCTTGACTCAACCACCTGCCACATCAGCAGGCCATTAACAATTACACTGCTCACACAGAAATTTCTGTAAGTAGTTATTTCTGGGGCCTAAACTACAGTCTGGTCTTCCCTATTGGTTCAGTTAGGAAAGAATTCGCCTGCAATGCAGGAGACCTGGGTTCGATCCCTATGTTGGGAAGATGCCTTGGAGAAGGGAACGACTAAAACTCACAGCTGTGGTCCTGGCCCAGCAGCATTATTTTAGGCCCAGCCAGACCTACAGAATAATAATCTATATTTGAACAAGATGTTTGAGTGACCTGTATGCACATTAAAATTTGAAAAGCACTGGCCTAAAGCAGTATTTCTCTTGGGAGAATGGCACTGAAACATGTATAATATCATATAAGAAATGAATCACCAGTCTAGGTTCGATGCAGGATACAGGATGCTTGGGGCTGGGGCACTAGGATGACCCAGAGAGATGGTATGGGGAGGGAGGAGGGAGGGGGATTCAGGATTGGGAACACGTGTACACCCATGGCAGATTCATGTTGATGTATGGCAAAACCAACACAGCACTGTAAAGCAAAATAAAATATAAAATAAATAAATAAAGCAATGTTTCTCTCCAAGAGGTGGTAAGCTGATCGCCTACAAGGGATCACTTGAGAGGCTCCTCTACAAAGTAGGTTTCTGGACCCTACCCCAAACTGAGTGAAACAGACTCTCTAGGGTGGGGGCCCTTGAAACTGCATTTTCAACAAGTTCCTCTCCCCGGCGCTTAGGCAATCTATGGTTTAAGAAAAGCCGGAGTAGCATTTTAGAATATTATACATGTTGACACTTTCATCTATGTGAGTTTTTCACCAGCCTACAGTCATTGGTCAAGACATACCTAGAAATATAAACTAATTAAAGAACAAGTTGACTACAGAAACACACACCCACAACTGGCATTAGACAAAACTGCCAACACTGAGAAACTGCCTTTAGTAACAGATGAACCACTCAAAGAGGTTCTACTGAGCGTCTGCAATGAAATGCAGACAGACAGGCTATTTGTTTCAGAAAGGAGAAGGAGCAAATCGTGAATAATAGCATCATTTCCTCTCTTGTTTAAACATCACTCTCTTGTTCTCCTTTAAAACATTAGTAAAAATCTATTTGATTCTAACTGGTTACTCTCAATATAGGAAAAAGTATTTCTGTATCCATCAGATGTGAAAAGAAAAATATCAAAATATATTCTGTTTTTATCTGTCTTCTATATAGACAGAGGCTTTATTAGTAACTGCTAGAGGTGAATTTCCCTTCAAATACCAAGAAAAAAGGTGTTACTCTGTATTATACAAATGGATCCTTAAAAGAACCAGGCTATCTTTTGTCTGTTTAGAAAATTCATCTGAGGACAATTTTTACTTATCCCCTGGATATTTGACATCAAAAAACACGACTCCATTAACTCCATCTTCATAAATTTCATTTTATGAATCCAAATTACCCCCATAAACATCTGGACATCATGACTTGTACACACTATGACTCTGTCTAGCTGAAGTTTTAGAGCTGCAAAATAATATTGCCTTAACAATATTAAACATATCAAAAAGACTAGCACACAGGACCTTATTTCGACTTAGTGCCCTTACAGAAAATTAGAAAAGAGAAATGGAGACATATTAAGAGGGATAGGAAGTTCCATTTGAAAAGCAGGAGCCAGTCTTAACACCCTGGGAATCTTATTTCCAGAGAACTTACATACCTCAGAGTATAGGATTCCCATACTAGGCCTTCACGGATTTACTTCACCTCTACAGCTTCTTCAATCTTCTCAAGGTATTTCCAGTTAATATCTAAATCCTTCCCAGTCCAGAGAAAGGTCTCTAGAAGCCCAGGTTGGTCAGTGGCAAGTCGTATCTTCCCACGCCGGTGAGTACTCTTTCAGCAGCCCAGGCAGCAACACACCTTCCAGTGAGCCCAACCCAGGGAAGCAAGGGTATTAGTTTACTGTGTAATGAATGACCCAGTCTTGCATCATCTAATGTTACAACCCCGAGGAACCGGTTTCTGAGTCCTATCTACTCTGCCAATGGTGACATGTGAAAAGGAGGAAGCAGAGTTGAAGAGGGAAGGAAAGTTCTCACAGGGGCAGGAAGGACTCAGGGCTCAAAATGGGGTACTGTGTTTGGGACATTTCCTAGTGAAATCTGGTTTTCAGTAGCTATTGAGAAAGGCTAAGTGCAAACAAACTCACTTGTTAGACCCATATATGTCAGTACAGGACCTGACCTTTGTGAAAAATCAACTTTAAAACTAATGGATTATTGCTATCTTTATTCACAGATAAGTTTGTTTAACATTCCTTGATGTTTTAATATAAACTAATTAAAATAATAAATCAATTTGTGAGCTACACTATTTTATATAAATAAATATAATGACTTTCAAGGGCATCTCTGAGTAAAGTTTGAGCAACTCAAAAAGAAACTAACTTTTGGAAAAATTAGTCCCATTTACATTCTAGTCAATTCAATTACCTTGAAAGGTTTAAATTATACTTATAGTACTACCATATTTGATTTTCCTTTATAAGCACTGTAATTCTGAGCATAACAAGTAATACTTTCACAGCTAAACAACTTTGTGAATCTAATAAACTAAACTTACTCTAATGAAACAAATATTAAATTGTCTTAAACATTCTTTTTTCAAATCTAGTCAAATTAATTTATAATATTCCATTTAAAAATCATAAGTCTAAAATCTCTACTATACACTTGATGCTTTTGAGCTGTGGTATTGGAGAGGACTCTTGAGATTCCCTTGGACTGCAAGGAGATCAAATCATTCAATCCTAAAGTAAACCAATCTTGAATATTTATTGCAAGGACTGATGTTAAAGTTGAAATTCCAAAACTTTCGCCACCTGATGCCAAGGGCCAACTCATTGGAAAAGACCCTGATGCTGGGAAAGACTGAAGGCAGGAGGAGAAGGGGACGATAGAGGATGAGATGGTTGGATGGCATCACCGACTCAGTGGACATGAATTTGAGCAAGCTCTGGGAGACGATGAAACAGGGGGAAACCTGGTGGGCTGCAGTCCATGGAGTCACAGAGTCAGGCACGACTGAGCAACTGAACAACAACAATACATTTTTCATGGAATCACCAGGCCACAGGGTCAAATAGGCTAGCATGCCAAATCTCTTAAGCACTGTTGACATTGTGTGTGTGCATGTGTGTGTGTGCGTGTGTGTGTGCATGTGTGTGTGTGTGTGCGCGCGCGTGTGTGTGTGTGTCTGTGTGTGTGTGTCTGTGTGTGTGAATAGTCAGTTACTCAGTCATGGCTGACTCTCTGCAGACCCATGGACTGTAGTTTGCCAGGCTCCTCCATCAGTGGAATATTCCAGGCAGGAATACTGGAGCAGGTGACCATTTCCTGCTCCAGGGGATCTTCCTGACCCAGAGATCAACCCCATGGAGTTCTCTTACTTCTCCTGGATTGGCAGGTGGATTCTTTATCACAAGCGCCATTGGAGGAGGAAATGCCAACCCACTCCAGTGTTCTTGCCTGGAGAATCCAAGAGGCGGTGACGCCTGGTGGGCTGCTCTCTGGTCGCACAGAGTCGGACACAACTGTAGCAACTTAGCAGCAGCAGCAGCGCCATCTAGGAAAACCAGACATTTTATATACCAAGTGAAAGTTCAAGTTGCTCAGTCATGTCCCAATCTTTGTGACCCCATGAACTGTAGCCTTCCAGTTCAGAGCCTCCTCTGTCCATGGAATTCTCCAGGCAAAAATACTGGAGTGGGTAGTGGTTAGTTCCTGTCTCCAGGGGATTCTCCCAACCCAGGGATCAAACACAGGTCTCCTGCATTTCAGGTGGATTCCTTACTAGCTGAGCCACCAGGGAAGTTGTCATATTTGGTACCAAATATAATACAAAATATTCACACATTTTCTCTGAACTTAACACAACCACAGCAAAGTGCTAAACATTCCCAGAATTAAAACACACACTCAAGAAAAGAGTTCAATCATCCCAAGCAAACGGATGGGACTCTCTGATCAACTGAGGTTCTTTCTGGTCAAGATTAAGGAGCTAGGATTCAACCTGAGCTCTTGAATTTCTTTTACCCCCCAGGGAAATTCTTTCTACTCCACTGATGGATGCAGAGGGCTAGCCTTATTGTTGTTATCATGAGAATTATACACTACTATGCCTTGGCTTTGGAGCCAATCCCCCAATAGTTTTAAGAATTAGCTAATACTTCTGTTGGAGACTTGGAGACGGAAGTCTGCAATATGCACTAAGATTGCAGCTGACTTCCTCTTTGGCTTAGTTTGATTTTGCGTTTCTTTACTCTTGAGACATTCAGTGTCTTTCCCATTGACCTAAACATTAATGCTATTTCCAGGGGGTACTTCACTCTCTTGTGTAAATCTTCTGTAACCTTTTTTAGCTTCCTTTGTAACCTCTTCTAACTAACTTATTTAACAGAACTCTTCACTTTCACTACCTCCACGCTAAGCTTGCTGCTGGCTTCTCCAAGCTCTTTGCACCCTAACTGAACTGAGAAGTCTCCTTTAATTTCCTATCAGGACCACAGCTCCTCTAACTGGAATCTGTATCTCTCTCTTGACTACATCTTGAAGGTGTGGGAATTTGAAACAAGCTTCCCCAAATGTGCCATGTTAACATGAAGATTGCTTTGAACTAAAGGCAATGGAGACTCCAGTGGGTTTAAAAGAATCCATTGCCCCTCTCTTAACTACCCAGATTGATTTTATTCTTTGCAGCCAAAGATGGAGAAGCTCTATGCAGTCAGCAAAAATAAGACCCAGAGCTGACTGTGGCTCAGATCATGAACTCCTTATTGCCAAATTCAGACTTAAATTGAAGAAAGTAGGAAAACCACTAGACCATTCAGCTATGACCTAAATCAAATCCCTTTATGATTATACAGTGGGTGAGAAATAGATTCAAGGGATTAGATCTGATAGACAGAGTGCCTGAAGAACTATGGACAGAAGTTCGTGACATTGTACGGGAGGCAAGGATCAAGAACATCCCGAAGAAAAAGAAATGCAAAAAGGCAAAATGGTTGTCTGAGGAGGCCCTACACATAGCATTGAAAAGAAGAGAAGCAAAAGGCAAAGGAGAAAAGGAAAGATATACCGGTTTGAATGCAGAGTTCCAAAGAATAGCAAGGAGAGATAAGAAAGCCTTCTTCAGTGATCAGTGCAAAGAAATTGAGGAAAACAACAGAATGGGAAAGATTAGAGATCTCGTCAAGAAAATTAGAAATACCAAGGGAAATTTTCATGCAAAAATGACCACAATAAAGGACAGAAATGGTATGGACCTAACAGAAGCAGAAGATATTAGAAGAAGTGGAAAGAATACACAGAAGAACAATACAAAAAAGATCTTCACCATCCAGATAATCACGATGCTGTGATCACTCACCTGGAGCCAGACATCCTGGAATGTGAAGTCAAGTGGGCCTTAGGAAGCATCACTACGAACAAAGCTAGTGGAGGTGATGGAATTCTAGTGGAGCTATTTCAAATCCTGAAAGATGATGCTGTGAAAGTGCTGCACTCAATATGCCAGCAAATTTGGAAAACTCAGCAGTGGCCACAGGACTGGAAAAGGTCCGTTTTCATTCCAATCCCAAAGAAAGGTAATGCCAAAGAATGCTCAAACTACCACACAATTGCACTCATCTCACACGCTAGTAAAGTAATGCTCAAAGTTCTCCAAGCCAGGCTTCAACAATACGTGAACCGTGAACTTCCTGATGTTCAAGCTGGATTTAGAAAAGGCAGAAGAACCAGAGGTCAAATTGCCAACATCTGTTGGATCATCGAAAAACAAGAGAGTTCCAGAAAAACATCTACTTCTGCTTTATTGACTATGACAAAGCCTTTGACTGTGTGAATCTCAACAAACTGTGGAAAATTCTGAAAGAGATGGGAATACCAGACCACCTGACCTGCCTCCTGAGAAATCTGTATGTAGGTCAGGAAGCAACAGTTAGAACTGGACATGGAACCGCAGACTGGTTCCAAATCGGGAAAGGATTACGTCAAGACTGTATATTGTCACCTTGCTTATTTAACTTATATTCAGCAGTACATCATGAGAAATGCTGAACTGGATGAAGCATAAATTGGGAATCAAGATTGCCGGGAGAAATATCAATAACCTCAGATATGCAGAGGACACTACCCTTATGGCAGAAAACAAAGAGGAACTAAAAAGCCTCTTGATGAAAGTGAAAGAGGAGAGGGAAAATGTTGGCTTAAAACTCAACTTTTAGAAAACTAAGATCATGGCATCTGGTCCCATCACTTCATGGAAAATAGATGGGGAAAGAGTGAAAACAATGAGAGACTTTATTTTTTGGGCTCCAAAATCATTGCAGCGTAAAATTAACACACTTGCTCCTTGGAAGAAAAGTTATGACCAACCTAGACAGCATATTCAAAAGTAGAGACATTACTTTATGAATAAAGCTCCATCTAGTCAAAGCTATGGTTTTTCCAGTGGTCATGTATGGATGTGAGAGTTGGGCTATAAAGAAAGCTGAGCACCGAAGAATTGATGCTTTTGAACTGTGGTGTTGGAGAAGACTCTTATGAGTTCCTTGGCCTGCAAGGAGATCCAACCAGTCCCTCCTAAAGGAAATCAGTCCTGAATATTCATTGGAAGGACTGATGCTGAAGCTGTAACTCCAATACTTTGGCCACCTGATGTGAAGAACTGACTCATTTGAAAAGACCCTGATACTGGGAAAGATTGAAGGCAGGAGGAGAAGGGGATGACAGAGGGTGAGACGGTTGGATATCACTGACTCAATGGACATGACTTTGAGTAAACTCTGGGAGTGGGTGACGGACAGAGAGGCCTGGCGAGCTGCAGGCCATGAGGTCGCAGAGTTGGACACGACTGAGCGACTGAACTGAACTGAACTGACTACCCAGATGAACTTAAGTTTGGAGTTTTTCCCAAAAAAAGCCTTGCTATTGGAGATAAATTTTATCTAAGTGACTCATTTAATACTGCAGGGCAAATATTAAATTACCAAACATGTCCTCTTATTTTCTTGCAAATGAATTTCCTGTCCTTTGAAGCCCCAGGCCCCTGTTCCATTCCTTAGCTCAGGATGGCATATATACCTCATTCACTTTTCTCTCTCTGAACTTCTCATGTATGTGTGGTTCCAGTGTGTACAAAATTAAATCTGATCTTTTCCTGTTAATCTGTTTCTTGTCAACTAATTTTTAGGCCAGCCAAAGAACCTAGAAGAGTAGAGAATTTTTTTTTCCTTTCTGATAAATGGTAACAGAATATGTCATCCTAAAATAGGCCTTTTTGACATACGGATTATTTTGAATTGATTATTATTAAAACTGCAAATTCTCAAGAGAATCTCTGAAAACAGTAGAATTCACTCTTTTAAATGTATTTATTTTAATTGGAGCCTAATTACTTTACAATATTGTAGTGGTTTTTGCCATACACTGACAAAAATCAGCCATGGGTGTACATGTGTTCCCCATATTGAACCCTGCTCCCACCTCCCTCCCCATCCCATCCCTCTGGGTCATCCCAGTGCACCAGCCCTGAGCACCCTGTCTCATGCATCGAACCTGGACTGGTGATCTGAAAACAGCAGAAGTTACTCTTTTGCAAGGGAGATTTACATTTAAAATGAAAGCCTCCATTTGTAGTGTCTCCTTCACTGCACCTGGAAGAAAATGTGCGTGTGCCTACTCAGTTGCTAAGTCTGTCTGCCTCGGCCACCCCATGGACTGTAGCCCACCAGGTTCCTCTCCATGGAATTCTCCAGGCAAGAATACTGGAATGGGTAGCGATTTCCTTCTCCAAGGGATATTCCTCACCCAGGGATCAAACTGCGTCTCCTGTATTACAGACAGATGCTTTACCACTGAGCCACCTGGGAAACCCCACCAGAGAGAAAGAGTGATTCTAAATCTCTAGAAATTTCTCCGAGGAGAAAGAATGACTTAAATCTGCCTAACACCATTACCCTTGTTTCCTGTGCTTTCTTGATCACCTCCCATAACTGCCGCTCCCCCAGAATCTTCTGCCTGAAGATGGTATTGAAGGTGGTGACTTGGCCATTTCCAAGAGTTTCCCTGGTTCTCTTCCAGTACATGAGGTATACATGCTAGTAAACGTCTGCACCATTTTCTCTTGTTAATCTGCCTTTATTACAGGGGGGCTCTCAGCCATAGAATCTAGAAGGGTAGAGGGAAAATCCTTTTTCCTGCCCTATAATCCGTTTCTAAAGGCATGAGACTTATTATAATCGTGAAAAATGAAATGTTTGAATGTAGGTATTGTTGTGTTGTTCAGTGTCTAAGTCGTGTCCGACTTTGCTACCCCATGGACTGCTGCTCACCAGGCTCCTCTGCTCTCCACTGTCTCCTGGAGTTTGCTCAAATTCATACCCACTGAGTCCGTGATGCAGACACTAAAAGCAAAGTAATAAAAAAGCAGCTGATTCATTGCAAGTGGTGAAACACGTTCATTAACCTCTGAACCACAGACTCTCGATCAGGGATGATTTTCTTCCCCAGATAAGACAGCCAGATCTAGCACATAAAAATACAGGATGTTCAGTTAAATGTAAATTTTAGATCAATTTCTTAAATGTTGCATGGAACATGCTTATACTATATAATCATGTCATTTAACTGAAATTGCTGTTTAACTCAAAATAAGACATCTGGCATTATCTGGAGACATTTTTGGTTGCCACAACCAGGTGTGTGGGGCATACCACTTGTCTTGAGAAGGTAGACACTAGGGATGCTGCTAAGTATCCTGGTACAGCACAGTCTCTCCCAGCCAAGAATTATCCTCCCGAAATAGTGTTGAGGTAGAGAAACCCTCTTTTAGGCCAACAGGAGAATTAAAGGTGAAGATAGAGGACAGATCAATTGTAGTGTGAGAATGGAGTATCACTGTAGAGGAGAAAAAAATTTTTATTTTTCCCTCTACCCTTCTAGGTTCTTGCTGGGGGCTCTTAACAACTGGAAAGTTCGTTTGCTTGTTTTTCCTTTGGCTGTGCCTCTCAGCTTATGGGATCTTAGTTACTTCGCTAGGGATTGAATCCATGCCCTCTGCAGTGGAAGCACTGAGTCCAAAACACCAGCGCAGCCTTAACCACTGGACCACCAAAGAATTCCGAGGGCCTCTTAAGAAAAGATAGATTAATAAGAGAACAACAGGGACTTCCCTGGAGGTCCAGTGTTGAAAACTCCCAGCTTCCAATGCAGGGGGCTCCAGGGTTCCACTTTTTCCATTATAGATACAAATTTTCTTCACAAAAAGAAAACTTGCATCTTGCTTTTAAATCTTTTCCTGCATCTGCTGGTTCTCAGTGGACTTTAGTTCAATAAAGTAATTCATTTGCCAAAGAAGCATAGTTAGGGGGAGTATGTTATGGTGGCCCTCATGGTGAAACACTGTCATAATGACGTCTGAAAGTGAAAGGCGCTCAGTTGTGTCTTTGCAACCCCATGGACTATACAGTCCATGGAATTCTCCAGGCCAGAATACTGGAGTGGGTAGCCTTTCCCGACTCCGGGGGATCTTCCCAATCCAGGGATCGAACCCAGGTCTCCCACATTGCAGGTGGATTCTTTACCAGCTGTGCCACCAGGGAAGCCCACTAAAGTATGAGAAACATAATTTTTTAAACCTGTTCAGAGTTTATGCTCTGGAAACTGAGCCATAATTATAAAGGAAAAAAAAAGTTCTATGAAACAACTTTCACCCATGAATGCCTTCTATCAAGAAACAATGTTTGAGTCAGACACTGGCAGCCTTAAAATTAAGTGTCCACTTCATATGGGTTTCGTTGTTCTGTCTCTCAGTTGTGTCCACCTCTTTGTGACCTCATGGACTGCAAGACACCAGGCTTCACTGTCCTTCACTCTCTCCCAGAGTTTGCTCACACTCATGCCCACTGAGTCAGTGATGCCATCCAACCATCTCATCCTCTGTTGCCCCCTTTGTGGACAGAGTCAACTCCAGCTGCCCAGCACCTTACTGTCTGTGAGGAAAAAGAGGTTCCTACAAGGTATAACCCAAAGACTTGATCCTCATGAGAGTTCAGTAGAGCATACCTAGGGAGGGTGGTCCGCACAACTTACAGTTTTCCTCTGAGATCTTGACTCATCACATTGTCTAAGGGCTCCCATAGCAGGCACTTGAGTAAAGGAATGTCATGATCAGAAGTTCCTTTATATAATAATGCTATCACTTGGGCCATTGTGTGGAGACTGGATTTGAAGCAGCCAAGAGAGAAAACAGCAAGACCAGAGAGAAGGATGTTGCATTAGGTCAACTGAGAGATTATGGTTCCAAAAGCAGAAGAGCCGTAGTGGGATTGGAGAGAAAAGAGAGAACTCTGAAGACCGCAGGGAGCCAGGCCAACAGACCAAAACTTACTCAACTTTTGTGTCCTTATAAGTGCTCTGATTGACCAAAAACACAGTTTGACCAAAACCACAGTATTTCCAGCCTCCCAGTCCTCAAACATCAAGAACCTGTTTTCATATCTTTGTTCTAAATAAGATCAGAGGGACTTCCCTGGTGGTCTAGTGGCTAAGACTCAGTGCTCCTAATGCAAGGATCCTGAGTTCAATCCCTGGTCAGGGAACTAGAACCCACATGCTGCAATTAAGAGCTGGCATGCCGCAACTGAAAAGAACCTGCATGCTGCAACTAAGACTCAGTGAGGCCAAATAAATGAATAAACGAATAAGATCAGATGGGCAACCCCAGAGTAATCAATTTAAGTCAAAAGTCCAAACATTTTCCTTATTCCGTAAGTGACCTGCCAGCCGTATGAAGACGTCTCCACACTCCTAACCCATCATGCCCTATTTCCGTGTCGCTGCTCTTAACAACCTATAAAATTCACTCCTGCCCAAACATCCCTCAGGCAGAGTACTCCACTGCTTCTGAACCGCTCTCCTCCTCCAAGCCACGGATTGCTTTCCCTTAAACAAAGGACATCATATTGAACTGTTTTATTTTTGTCATTTGATGGCTACTATCCCCTGGCACCAGACACAGTGCTTTCTGTTTTAGCCTGGGATGCTGACATCGGAACTCTGTAGACTACCATTTCTTTTCTCTCCATTGGCTTCCTGTTAGGTTCTCCCAATAGGGAAATCTCAAGGGAGACTACACAGCTAATGAGGGAGAAAGAGACTCCCTCATTCCTCCATGTTTGCTGATCGTATCAGCGTAAGCCCAGGACAGCCTTTCATTCTAGGAATAGCCATTGGTCCAGCTTCCTTCCACACTCCCTGAACCAACCTAATCACACCCTTCAGCGGTCCCAGGACCAGCTCTCTCTCTCCCAACTTGGTGCAGCGCCTCTGCTGAGCTCCTGCAGCATTCGCAACAACCGGACAATGGCCCCTCTTCGTGCCTGGGTCCCAAGAATTTCAGGATCCTTCCCGAAAGTTCCTGAACTCTGATGATCCCAACCTATGCTCTCTGTTCCTCCAGTCCAAGAGGTAGTGACTGCCCCTGAACTCTCTCCGTTAGTTTAAGGTTCTGTCTTTCCTTTTCCAACCCTCCAATACCCACTTAACTGATTCCTTATATTAACTCTTTCTTTTGAAGTAACTAGTGTGCTTGTCCCCACTGATACAATGATCTAGAGATGTTTAGATACTAAATAGAGCATGAATTCTTAGTCCGATACAAGAAACACGGGAAATAGCATATCAGGGGTGACATGCCGGTTTCCCATCTAGAAAATTTGGTAGATTTTGATACCTTTCACTGCAATTCATAACTCCGGGAGTAAGACTAGGGAAGGGTTAGGGAGAGATGATCTCTTTCAGTTTTTGCAAAGTTGTGAATAAGGGACACAGGTGTAATTCATATAAGCTTGTTACATGGTTTTAGAACTTTGGAGTAAGCTGTTATAGAGATAAAGATTTTGAGAATTATTAGCATATCAATCAATAGTTCTTAATATAAGAAATGAGAGAGTTTAGATACCTTGTTACAGTCTTTTTTTCTTGTCTACACCCTGTACAGATTCCTTGTTTGTATAATTATTTCTTAAGAGTACTGCCTTCTCCAAAATAATACAAGGACATTTGTTTTTCATTGGAGCACCTTTTAGTGTTAAGAACTGCTATCTAATCAAATAAGGCCTTTTGCTAATCAGAATGTGTCTCTGACTTTCATGCATTCGACGAGCCCTGACGTCTCTTTCTGTAATTCTCTCTTGTTTTGTAATATTCACTTAAAATTAAGCCCAGGATTCAGAAGTCAAATTGCAATGATACTTCTTGTTTTGTACTAACACTGGATCTTTACTTCAAGACCTAAAAAATCTTGTCAGATTTGAAATCACTTTTGAATTTTCCAGTAAATAGAGAAATTTATGATAATAGAGACAGAACTGGGGTCAGCCAGCCCTAAAAATTAAAAAAAAATCTAAGCATTGCAAGTGGGAATTTAAAATGGAGAACTTAATTGTTTAGCTCTTATTCAGTGATAAATTCCTTGGTGTGTTCTACTTCTGTGTCACTCTTCACCATGTATTTGCAGAATTAATTATAACATGCTTTAATGGAAACACAAGAGTAAATACCATGCTTGCGACCCCATAGTCTTTGCAATGGTGACATTTTTGTTTCTTAATTTTTTCAAATGTATTAAGAGACAAGCAAGTTTATTTTTGTTTCTGTTCAGTCGCCCAGTCAAGTCTGACCCTTTGCGACCCCATGGACTGCGGCACACCAGGGTTTCCTGTCTTTCACCATCTCCCGGAGCTTGCTCAAACTCATGTCCATTGAATCGATGGTGCCATCCAACCATCTCGTCCTCTGTCATCCCCTTCTCCTCCCGCCTTCAATCTTTCCCAGCATCAGGGTCTTTTCCAATGAGTTGGCTCTTCATATCAGGTGGCCAAAATATTGGAGCTTCAGCTTCAGCATCAGTCCTTCCAATTCAAGGTTGATTTCCGAACTGACTGGTTTGATCTCCTTGCAGTCCAAGGGACACTCAAGAGTCCCTTTAACAAGAAACAAGAGAGTTTATTTTTATTTCTTGGTAAAAACAGAAAGTAAAACTTAGGAAGTAAATATATTACTGACAAATCTTGTTACACTGTGGCTCTTTCAAGATACAGCTACCTACTTCTGCAAATTTTCCATTATTTCTCCACTGACTCAAGAATCTGCTGGATGACTTAAATTGTTAAGTCTCTTTCAATTTCACTGTAAACCCAGTTTCACAGAATGAGACAAACGATACACTTCAGGGGGTGAGTTTATTACTCTGACCCAGCATGAAGAATGCAGCCTACTTCACACTGTGACCTACAAGTTTACTTTACTCCTGGTGCTTTTCAGGGTTTAAAAAAAAAAATGATTTATGTCTACTCCCTAATGAGGTCCTATGAAATGGTCCTATAAGCCTATGAAATGCAGTCTCAAGCTGTTATGGGATTTTGCGTGTTTGGTTCCAATTTATAATAAAGCGTTTTGGGGGTATATACCCTTCAATATTCTTCCTATAAATATGTATACACTATTTAGTTATTTGAAAAAAAAATGACATTTTTTGCATGATTTTTTGCATCCTATGTTTGCCCTTCAACAGTACATAGTAACATTCTTCCATGTTACAAAATAGTCTTTAACATCATTTTTAGTGACTACCTAGCCATTCCTTGATATCAAAGATAACAGCTCTCATTTATTTATCACTTACCATGGGCTGAGCCCACTGCCAGCAGGCTTAACAAACATGATTTCCTAGGACCCTCTCCCCTGGTGCTGCTTTCCCATGTTTACCAACTCACCATTCTCTTGGGGAGTCATCCCGTCTTCAGCCGTGCCCCTCACCTTGTTAACCCCAGTGATGATAATGGTTCTGGCAGGCCTTGTGACTTGCCTGTAACTTGCCTCATCCTAACCCTGAGTCATCCGTGACTCTACAGGAAACCATCTTATTTGAGATTTATGAAAAGAAATACTGGAATTTGGCCATATCTCTCTTCTTCTCTTGGAAGGATTCTGGTGTGCCTTGACTTGCCTTTCTATCAACAAGCCATGAAACAAGCAAATAAACAAAAGCAAGACAACCCCTCCAAATCATCCAGTGCAGCTAGAAGAAAGTAGAAAACTTGGTAGGGCTTCCCAGGTGGCACAGGGGTAAAGAATCCACCTACAATGCAGGAGACTTGGATTTGATGCCTGGGTTGGGAAGATCCCCAGGAGTAGAAAATGGCAACCCACTCCGACATTCTTGCCTGGGAAATCCAATGGACAGAAGAGCCAGGCAGGCTACAGTCCATGGGGTCACAAAGAGTTAGACATGACTGATCACACACACACACACACACACACACACACACACAGAAATGTATTTACTGCTTAGAGTGCCATCTGGAGTATTGTTTGCCAAGTGGCATAAACATCTCTGTTAGGAGCCATGGGAGCTTTCCCTGGTGGCTCAGTTGGTAAAGAATCCACCTGCAATGCGGGAGTCCTGGGTTCAATCCCTGGGTTGGAAAGATCCCCTAGAGAAGGGAAAGGCTACCCACTCCAGTATTCTGGCCTGGGGAATTCCATGGACTGTATAGTCTATGGGGTCACAAAGAGTCAGACATGACTGAGCGACTTTCACTTTCTTTTTCATTCTAACAGTTTTCTAAGATGGATTGTGTATATTGTATCATCTTCCCTCTAAGAGTAGCTACTTTGATGAAACTCCAACTCTACATTTCAAGCTATGGTTTTTCTAGTAGTCATGTACAGATGTGAAAGCTGGACCATAAAGAAGGCTGGGCACCAAAGAATTGCTGCTTTCAAACTGTGGTGCTGGAGAACACTCTTGAGAGTCCCTTGGACAGCAAGGAGGTCAAACCAGTCCATCCTAAAGGAAACCAACCCTGAATATTCATTGGAAGGACTGATGCTGAAGCTGAAACTCCAATACTTGGGCCACCTGATGTGAAGAGCCAACTCACCAGAAAAGACACTGATGCTGGGAAAGTTAAGGACAAGAGAAAGGGGCAATAAAAGATGAGATGATTGGATCACATCATCGACTCAAGGGACACAAATTTGAGCAAACTCAGGGAGACAGTGACGGACCGGGAAGCCTGACATGCTGCAGTCCATGGGGTCACAAATAGTCGGACACAACTAAACAACTGAACAACATTTCAAGTTAATTAAATATCGCATAAAACTCTTAATTTAAAGAATAATGGACTGATAGAGTGAGAAAAGCCTTAAAAGTCATCTTCTCCTTTACTACTTAATTTTAAATGCTTTTTTTTTTTCTTGGCCACTTCACACAGCATGCAGGACCTTAATTGCCCAACCAGGGATTGAACCTGGCCCCATCAGTGAAATCACCAAGTCCTAACCATTGGACCTGCAGGGAAGTTCTTCCAAACCATCTTGAACACAGTGCCCAGATGCCCTTTCAAACTGGCTTTTCATAAAGAGGTGTTTAGTGAAAGACATGTATTTCTTCTATAACTTTTAAAAGTTTTATTATTATAAAAGTAATAGGTATTCTTTGCAGAAATATTGAAAAAATAGAAAAACCATACAATTAGAAAAACTGCAAAAAGTGAAGAAGCTTATAATCACTTATGAATCCATCCCCCATCACCCAAGAGCTTTCCAGAATTCAAGTCATTCTCTAGGCACTGATATAATGCTAGAGTAAGTTATTTCTATTCCAACAGCTTCCTTAGGCTAAGTCAAAACCAATTTTAATCAGGTTAAATCAGATTTTAATGAAGTATCTGCTGACAGATGCATTTGTCTCCTTAGTCTAGCCTGCATTGCAAGTATATCTTTTTGGCTTTATATAGGGCTTCCCTGCTGACTCAGACAGTAAAGCATCTGTCGGAAATGCGAGAGACATGGGTTCGATTCCTGGGTCAGAAAGATATCCTGGAGAAGGAAATGGCAACTCACTCCAGTACTCTTGGCTGGAAAATCCCACGGACAGAGGAGCCTGGTAGGCTACAGTCCAAGGGGTTGCAAAGAGTCGGACATGGCTGAGCGATGTCACTGTCACTTTTGTCAAGGCTGAAAGAGTATCCAAAGGCTTCCAAGTAGAACACATCACTTTCCTGAAAAGTAAGCTCAGCTATTTGCATGCTAAATAGCCTGTAAGTACATAGACAGACTCTGTACCCCCTGCCCCCACCCCTAGTCCATAAACACACCTTTTTTGTTGTTCGGTTTCTCTTTGTGAGAGAAAAAGTCATATCTTTATGACTTGTGAAAGTCATATCTCTTTGTGACCTCATGGACTGCCATACACCAGGCTTCTCTGTCCTTACTATCTCCTGGAGTTTGCTCAAACTCATGTCCATTGAGTCAGTGACACCATCCAACCATCTCATCCTCTGCATCTCTCCTCCTCCTGCCCTCAATTTTTCCCAGCATCAGGGTCTTTTCCAATGAGGTGGCTCTTTGCATCAGGTGGGCAAAGTATTGGAACTTCCACTTCAGCATCAGTCCTTCCAATGAATGGTCAAGGTTGATTTCCTTTAGGATTGACTGGTTTGATCCTATTTTGTGGCTAAAGAACTTGCAGGATGGCTCAGAAAAGTCTCTCCATCTGACTCTGCCCATCTGACTGACCTGCTAACCAGGGACTCCTTTTTCACCACTAACTGTAATGGTGACTAGTTTTTGAGTGCCCACAGGGTGCTGATCACTGTGCTAAGTACATACTATAACAGCTCAGTGCATAGTGATAAACTCCCTTTGAAGTAAATTATTATCCCTATTTTATAGATGAGTAAACTAACATTCAGAGAAGTTAATTCACTGGCTCAAAGGTCACACAGCTGCAAAGTAGCAGTACTAAAGATTTAAACTCAGGTCTGACTCCAAAGCACTTTCTCTCTTAATCATTGCCATAAATGACCTTGCTTTTGGCAGACATAGCCTGTGTTCATGGTTATAATGATCCAAGTTCAGAGGAAAATGCTGAACCAAGAGTAAAGAGTCTTGCACTCAAACCTTAACTCAAAGATCCCACCTTGAAACTTAAAATTGAATAGTTTGGGGTCAGTGAAGCAGATTTCCATTGAATTATTTTGTTTGGTAAGATAGTTCCTCTCTCCCTGCATTACTGATCCCATCCTTTAAGATCTTGCTGTCTTCACTGAATGCATGCTAAGTTGCTTCAGTCATGTCTGACTCTGCAACCCCGTGGACTGTAGCCCGCCAGGCTCTTCTGTCCATGGGATTCTCCAGGCAAGAATACTGGAGTGGGTTGCTGCTCTCCTCCAGGGGATCTTCCTGACTCGGGGATTGAACCCACGTCTCTTGAGTCTTCTGGCAGGCAGGTCCATAACCAGTAGCACCACCTGGGAAGCCCAAGAAGTAATGAAGCTGTCTTCATTACTTCTTTCCATATTGCGCAGTCTACCTGGTCTTTCCCTTTGCTTCCCTGACTAGATGAAGAAGCTATCAGTGCTCGGCTCTGGGGACTTCTGATTACCAGTCTAGTCTTTGCCTTCCTTTGGGGTAACTGATGCACAGTTGGCTTCCCATTTTTTTCCCAAAACTTTCTTTTCACTTCCCTGTAAACTGATTGATGTGCTACCCCTCTTCTGAAAGCATACTCTTTATGACCAGTGACTTGTAAATGGGAAAATCCAATTGCCTTCCTTCAGACTTTGTTCTTCTTGCCATCCCTGCAGCATTTGGCTCTGTTCACCACCCCTTACTTAATGAGATCCTCTGCTCCCTGTGGTTCAGAATGCCAGCTTTCATCATGGTTGTGTCACTCCATTTTCTCACTGGGAAAATAAAGGTGATGATATAACCTACTTTGTTGAGTTGTGTGGATTAAGTGAGAGGATGTAAGCAAATGGGCCAGGAAAAGTCAGCGTTTTTACAACATTTCCCACACTCAGTTATACCTGGCTCTCTTCTAAGATTGCCCTTTTCTAGCTCCTCTTCCTTCTTCAGCCCAGCACACATGGAAATCCATGGTGCTCAGGCCTTTCCCGTTAAGCCTTTAGGCTTTCGTTTATTTTCTGATCACCATTCAGCGACTAATCTCCAAATCTATATCTTAAGGTTTAAGCCTCAGGATTGCTAGGCATTTCCACTTGGCTGCTCTGCATTCAGAGAAGCCAATGGCACCCCACTCCAGTACTCTTGCCTGGAAAATTCCATGGGCGGAGGAGCCTGGTGGGCTGCAGTCCATGGGGTCAGGAAGAGTCGGACACGACTCAGCGACTTCACTTTCACTTTTCACTTTCATACATTGGGGGAGGAAATGGCAACCCACTCCAGTGTTCTTGCCTGGAGAATCCCAGGGATGGGGGAGGCTGGTGGGCTTCCGTCTATGGGGTCGCACAGAGTCGGACACGACTGAAGCGACTTAGCAGCCACAGCAGCTCTGCATTCATTGCCAACACAGCACCATCTCACATAGCCTATATAATTGCTTCATTTTTTTCCTAGCAAAAATAGTGTGAAAATTAATAAAGGGAAACTTATGAAAATAGATTTGGGGCCCAGTAGGGGGAGCCCTCACACACTTACCACTTGCCACCAGTACAGATTCCAACAAAAAGAGCTGTGCCTTGCACCTCTGGCAGGAAGTGACACTGCTTCACCACCACCAACAGGAGGATTTTCTTCTTACCTAGTAACAGCTCCACTGAGAGACTGCCACAACTCAGCCAATGAAAAGCCACTAGACTTTGAACTCCCAGTTTCCTCCAAAGGACTTCTTGTTAACAACAGGCTTTCCCAATGTCCTAGTCTCCTCTATAAAAGTACAGCTTCCTCGCCTTTCCTGTTCCCAAATAGATCCGCTTGTGGCAATCAATAAATAAATGGCTATTTTATTGCTTTAGGTTAACAACAGCACCATTCTTTTTGTAGTCCAGACTAAAACCTCCTTCCATCCCTTCCTGCCTTACACAGAAGAAGCTAAATACGGTTTTATTTAGTCTTCATAAGAATTCTATTGTATTTACCCATCAATAAACCGAGGCTTAGATAAATCAACTGCTTTTTAATTTTTTAATTTATTTGTTTATAGTTTCTGGTCATGCTACCACGCGGCATGTAGGATCTTAGTTTCCCCAGTCAGGGGTCAAACCTCCACTCCTTGAGGCGGAGGCACAGCTTTAGCCACTGGACCATCACGGAAGTCCCTTAACCATCTCGCTCTTGATGTAAAGTTTGTCCGACTGAAAGCATCCATGTTTTGTCCTCGACTATCTTGCCACCCCACATTCAACTTCACAAATTCATTTATCTTCCATCATGCAGAACAGATATCCATTTGCGTCTATATGGCCCTGGAGTTCCACTTTATTTGTGACCCTTACTGTCATGTGTTTTGCAGATTTTCAGTCTTCTAGGCTCCACTCTTTTGTTACCCCTTCTAGAAACACAATCCTTTTGGCCTCACATACAGCCTTTTAGTTTCACAGGGTTAAGAGAACCAACCAATCAATATCATGCCTGGGAAAGTAATGTACAGTCAGTAAAAGTAAAATCTAACACTGGCTAGTGGTGAGCTAACCATGTTTCCTGACTGTAATGGAACAGATTCAAGACTAAACTGTAGTGCAGTTTACAGTGACCTTGACAAGTCATTGCCACTTTCAAGATCTCAGTTTCCTCCTCTGTGAAGCAAGGAAGTTGGGCTAGATGATATCTGTGGTAACTTCAGATTCTCAAACTTGAAAATTCTGCTTGTTCAGGAAAATATACCTTATTTTCTACCTCAAAAAAAGATAACAAAATCTTTCTGATTTAAAAAAATGAGGAAGTCAAAGACAGGGAATAATAATAACCTCTCAGGACTTAGTCTGCCCTCTCTTTTTGCAGGGCAGACTGTGTTTGTATTTATTTGAGCCTAAAAACATAACGCATTATGACAGAGGGACCTGTGATGACAAAGTTTGACATTTATTCAGAGTAACTGAATAAGTGAGTGCATAACATGAGGGTCATAAGTATTTCGTGCCCTGGGATAGAAGAATCCTATAGTTCCTAAGAGGCTCGTATGAAACTATGTGGTTTCATTCAAGCTCTATTTTGTATCGAATACCTGGGAAATGTGTTGCTAGAGACTGAATTGGGTGCCCCCAAATGTGACTCAATATGACTATATTTAAAGACAGGACTTTTAGGGAGTGATTTAGGACATGAGGGAGTGTCCCAAGACATTTAGGGAGTGATTAAATGACATGAGCTTGGATAAACCCCGGGAGTTGGTGATGGACAGGGAGACTTGGCGTGCTGCAGTCCATGGGGTCACAAAGAGTTGGACACAGCTGAGCAACTGAACTGAACTGAAGGCTAAATAAGGGCTTTCCTGTTGGCTCAGATGGTAAATGCAGGAGACCTGGGTTCAATCCCTGGGTCGAATGGCTACCCACCATATTCTTGCCTGGAGAATTCCATGGACATAAAAAGCTGGCAGGCTACAGCCCGTGGAGTCTCAAAGAGTTGGACAGAACTGAGTAACTAACACTTTCACTTTCTTTTCAAGATTAAATAGTCAGAAAGGTAGAGTCCTAATCCTAAAGAATTAGTGGCCTTATAATAAGAGGAAGCGGAGAAGGCAATGGCACCCCACTCCAGTACTCCTGTCTGGAAAATCCCATGGATGGAGGAACCTGGTGGGCTGCAGTCCATGGGGTCGCTGAGGGTCAGACACGACTGAGCGACTTCACTTTCACTTTTCACTTTCATGCATTGGAGAAGGAAATGGCACCCCACTCCAATACTCCTGCCTGGAGAATCCCAGGGATGGGTGAGCCTGGTGGGCTGTAGTCTATGGGGTCACACAGAGTCAGACACAACTGAAGTGACTTAGTAGCGGCAATAAGAGGAAGAGAGAGAGAGAGATCTGTTTCTCCCCTGGGCCTCCATGTGAGGACACAGAAAGAAGGTTGGTGTCTGCAAGACAGGAAGAGTGCTCCCACCAGAAACCCAGTTGGCCAGCACCTTAATAGGGGCTTGCCAGTGTTCAGAAACATGAGGAAAACTCTGTAGTTTAAGCCATGCTGTCTGTGGCCTTTTGTTGCAGTAGTCTGAGCAGACAAAGACATTAGCATGTATCTACATTATGAGACTAACTTTAAGCCCAGCTGCACAGGTATCTTTAGAGATCTGCTATTTTTACTGTTTGTCTTTGGAAAAGGTCATGTCTTTGCTCACACAGCAATAGATTAAGTTTAAGAGTTGTATTTTAGGAAGGTTTTATTCTCTCCGATGAAAACTTCGGTTGGGCACATTTTTCTATAAACAGAAGATATTCTCCTTCCATTGCCCAGACGTTTTAAATTTAAATAACAAATACAATGCTATCCTGTGTGCTTTTCTGCTTGAATCTACTGAATAGCTGTTAAATAATAGTCAAAGCTTACCGCAGAAGGATTTCTGTTACATGAAGCAGCCCCAGGGGAGATGCTACTGTCACAGGATATGTTGTGACCGTAAGGGTAGGGGTCAGATGCTCTTCTATTAACACCACCTCTCTCCTGCTCTTCCTCTACCTGTCTGTCCCTCCAAACACATCCTTTATGTCTTTATGTAAGCCCCCCTGCAAACAAAGGTCTTTAGAGAAAAGTCTATTGCTCCAAACACTACTATTATTTATCCACGTTTATCAACATCTTATGTACCTGAATCCAAGGGATTAAATAATACCAGTTGAAGAAAGAATTTACATTTTCATCAGAAGTCTGGATGTCAAAATGTTAAATTGTAGGAAGCCTTCTATCTGTAAAGCTCATTGTCGTTTCCAAAATATTTTCATATTTATCAGTTTCATAACTTCATTAAGAGCTTCACACCCCTTTGTGACGTGGCCATCATTCCCATGTTCTGGAGGAAAAATTAGGCTCAGAAGGATGAGACTCAGGGCAGTTTGTAGGAGAAGACAAGTTTCCAGGAATTCTGAAACCTCATTGAGTATCCAGTATACTGGATATATGAGAACATAATGGGCATAGAATTCTCTGAAGCCCAAGTAACTCACAGGAAGAGAGCACCAAAATAAATCTCAGGAGTGGAAAAAGCCAAACGTGCCTGCAGTTTCCATTTTTGAAGCAGTTGTTTCCTGCGTTTACTGACACAGGCTAGTTGCCATAGTTATGATATATTTCCTCAATGAGGTTTGAGGGGAAAATAGGTTATTCAGAGCTTGGGTGGTGGTGTGTGTTCTCAGTCTTGCCAACTCTTTGAGACCCCATGGACTGCAGCCTGCCAGGCTCCTCTGTCCATGAAATTTTCCAGGCAAGAATACTGAAGTGGCTTGCCATTTCCTAATCCAGAGGATCTTCCTCACCCAGGGATCAAACCTGTGTCTCCTGTGTCTCATGCTTCAGTAGGAAGATTCCTTACCCCTGACCACCTCGGATTTTCCAGCGGTCATGTATGGATGTGAGAGTTGGACTAAAAAGAAAGCTGAGCGCTGAAGAATTGATGCTTTTGAACTGTGGTGTTGGAGAAGCCTCTTGAGAGCCCCTTGGACTGCAAGGAGATCCAACCAGTCCATTCTAAAGGAGACCAGTCCTGGGTGTTCATTGGAAGGACTGATACTAAAGCTGAAACTCCAATACTTTGGCCATCTCATGCGAAGAGTTGACTCATTGGAAAAGACTCTGATGCTGGAAGGGATTGGGGGCAGAAGGAGAAGGGGACGACAGAGGATGAGATGGCCGGATGGCATCACTGATTCGATGGACAGGAGTTTGAGTGAACTCCGGGAGTTGGTGATAGGCAGGGTGACCTTGTGTGCTGCAATTCATGGGGTCGCAAAGAGTCAGACACGACTGAGTGAACTGAACTGAGCCACCTGGGAAGTCCCTATTTAGATAATAACAAGCCCCTTATTATTAATAACTCCTTGATGTCACAGATCATTGGCTTGCAAACTTTTCAGCCTCAGAACTCTATACAATCTTCTTTTTAATTTCTTTTTTTTGAAGTATAGCTGATTTACAATGTTTTGTTAGTTTCAAGTGTACATCTATACAATCTTAGAACAAGTTTCAGAATTATTGAGGACTCTAAAGAGCTTTTATTTATGTGAGTTACATCTATCCATTTTTTACTATACTAGAAAATAACATAGACACATTTAAAATATTTGTCCCTGTAATAAAAATAATAAACTGATCCCATGTTAAACCAAACAACTCACTTTCATTATAATATAATGGTATTTTCACCAAACATAATGCAAATTAGTAAGAAAACTGGCCCTATTTTATATCATTACAAATCTCTTTCAGCATCTGGCTTCATAGGACATGACTGGATTCTCACACCTGTGTCTGCACTCTAGCTGTGGAGACATCATCCATGCAGCTCTGGAAAACTTCACTACGAACTCATAAGAAATTGAGGACAAAAATGTCAAATCATGGATTTATGTTTTCATGAAAACAGTTTTGACCTTGCTGAACAGACTGGATAGTTTTGACTGTCTGAAAAGATTTCAAGGGTCACTTCCATATTTTGAGAACCATTGGTATAAACAGCTGCAAACCCGAGAGTTTTAAGAACAAATGTTTTTAAAAATATAATAATTTCTAAAGTAAGTGCTTTTAAATACACAATCTATGAGATGAATTTTTCTTCCAGTAGAATGAGTTGGTCATTTTCATTCACTTTTCCCCTTTGATTTTAAAGATAATCCAGAGTCAGGAAATTTTAAATCTGTGAAACAAAGAACAAGAATTCCAGTTCATCTGGTCTCAGGAAGGACCCCCAGTAAAGAAAGTGAAAGTTGCTCAGTCATGACTGACTCTTCACGGACAGAGAACTCCTGTCTGTGGAATTCTCCACTCAAGAATACTGAAGTGGATTGCCATTTTCTTCTCCAGGGAATCTTCCCCACCCAGGAATCAAATCCAGGTCTCTTGCACTGCAGGCAGTTTCTTTATCATCTGAGCCACCAGGGAAGCATTCCAAAGACCACCATTTTATGTGCACACACCAAACAATTTGGGGAATGCACAAATGCAATGTCAGTTTCTTAATCAATGTTAACTCAACCCTGCCCACTTTCTCTTTGCACCATTGTTGCTGTTCAGACTCTAAGTTGTGTCCAACCCTTTGAGAACCCATGGACGGCACCATGCCAGGCTCCTCTGTCCTTCACTATCTCCCTGAGTTTGCTCAAATTCGTGTCCATTGAGTCGGTGATGCTATCTAACCATCTCATCCTCTGCTGCCTCTTTTTCCTGTTGCCTTCGATCTTTCCCAGCATCAGGGTCTTTTCCAATGAGTCGGCTTATTTGCATCAGGTAGCCAAAGTATTGGCGCTTCAGCTTTAGCATCAGTCCTTCCAATGAATATTCAGGGTTGATCTCCTTCAGGATTGGTTGGTTTGATCTCCTTGCTGTCCAAGGGACTCTCCAAAGTCTTTTCCAGCACCACGTTGAAAGCATCAATTCAGGCCCAGGTTTTTTTTTTACTGTCCAGTTCTTACATCCTTACGTGACTACTGGAAAAAACCATAGCTTTGACCATACAGACCTTTGTGGACAAAGTGATGTGTCTTTTTTAAAAGTATGCTGTCTAGGTTTGTCCCATAGCTTTATTTCCAAGGTGCAAGTGTTGTCAGTTTCAGCAAATAAGATTCTATTAGGATGTTGACTGATGGGAAGAACAAAGACTACTCCAAACTTGTGGACTTTTGGGTGCCCCAAGGAAGGTTGGCAAGCAGCCAGGTGAAGGCCAATCAGAGGCAAGAAGTTGCCTCTTTGTCTTAAACACCAACACCCTGTGCTCATCCAACTTCTCTGAACAGACTTATCGCTGATGTTGTGGAACAGGGGGAAAAAAAAATCTCCCTATTACTCATCCAGTGAGAAAGGTATTACTGTTTTGCCACTTATTACAGTTGGGAAATACTCAAATGCAGCATTACTTAATAAAGCAATTTAGAATGGCATTCCAGTTTCTATATGTACCATCAACTAAGCAAATGACAGGGGAGACGCTATCCCTTAATTCATTTTGTGAAATAGTGTGACCTTACTTCCTTTCTCCCTCCCTTCTTTATTCCTACCTTTAGATTTTTCTCAAACATTTGTCATGTAACTATTACGAATGAGGCAGTGATGGACTATTGTTGTTTTCGTCCTTAAGTTTTGTCCAATTCTTTTGAGACCCCATGGACTGTTGACCATCAGGCTCCTCTGTCTATGGGACTTCCCAGGCAAGAATACTGGAGTGGGTTGCCACTTCCTTCCCCAGGGGATCTTCCTGACCCAGGAATCAAACCCTTATCCCCTGCATTGGCAGGCTGATTCTTCACCACTGAGCCACCAGGGAAGCCCACTGTGACAGGTAAAACATTACTATTTTTCTGATGACAATACTGTTTATTTTTATTTAATATTTCTTTTCTCTGAATAAGACAAAATCATGTCCTTTACAGGAAATTTAAATTATAGCAACGTACAAAGAAGGCAATTAGAATTGCCCATAACTAATCTCTAGGGGGTAATTTTAATAAATTATCATATGTGTTTTCCCTCTGTTTTTACCTACTTGAAATTATATATATATATATGCAGTTTTGTACCATTCTTATGTATTTAATATTGTATTGTAAGCAGCTTCGTAATAAACATAACTTTAAAGTCCAGAGTTGGTGATAAATATCTCAGTGGAAAAACATCTTACTCATTTCCGATTTCCTTAGGATAAATTGCTTCCCGGAAGTGGAATTACTTTGGGCAAAGAGATGTGTGTATTTTATAGCTTCTGTTAAATAAATTAACATACTGATAAATTCCATCCCTGGGAGTATATCCAAATTGTACCACCAGATGAGGGGCTCATTTTATTGCATCCTCACTAGCGTTGAGGTCAACTTTTTTATACACAATCTTTGTTAATATAATGGATAAAAGTGAAAAATCCTATCTTTTAAAGGGATTAACGCTGAAATAGAATCTCTACAAGTGGAAGAGAAATTATAGAACACTTTAAAATTCTCTAAGATAAAAGTTGTAGGGCATCCCTGATGGGTTAGTGGTAAAGAATACACCTGTCAATGCAGGAGACACGGGTTCAATCCCTGGTCCAAGAAGATCCCATATCCTCGAAGCCCAGCTCTTGAGCCTGTGTTCTGACCGAAATGAGAAGCCCAAATATGGCAACTAAGTAGCCCCCACTTGCCACCAGAGGAGAGCTCCTGCAGCAACACAGCCCAGAACAGCCAAAATAACATTAATTAATTTTTAAAAGTTGTGTAACAGACTTGTGCTCACCTTATTATTGTTATCATTGTCATTACTTATTATTATTTTTTGAAGCCCCTCTGTGCAGGGTGAGGGATCTTACTTCCCCAACCAGGGATTGAATCTGTGCCCCCTGCATTAAAAGCACGGAGTCCTAACCACTAGACCACCACGGAAGTATCTGTGCCTGCTGCTGCTGATGCTGCTGCTGCTAAGTCGCTTCAGTCGTGTCCAACTCTGTGCGACCCCATAGATGGCAGCCCACCAGGCTCCCCCGTCCCTGGGATTCTCCAGGCAAGAACACTGGAGTGGGTTGCCATTTCCTTCTCCAATGCATGAAAGTGAGAAGTGAAAGTGAAGTCGCCCAGTCGTGTCCGACTAGTAGCTACCCCATGGACTGCAGCCTACCAGGCTCCTCTGTCCATGGGATTTTCCAGGCAAGAGTACTGGGGTGGGGTGCCATTGCCTTCTCCAGTCTCTGTGCCTACTTCTCATTAATTTAATTAATGAAAGGGAAGCAAAGTTTGGATCAACCCAATGGCACTGTGTCAGAGCTCTCGTAGATAAAACTGAAACCAATTAACTGAAACCAAGTTAACCAATTCAGAGTTCTCATAGATAAAACTGAAACCAATTAACTGAAACCAAGTTAACCAATTTGGTTAACTTAAGCAGAAGGGAAATGTCTTGGAAGGCCATTACACAGAACACCAAAGAGACAGGAAGGTTGGAAAAGCAGGCTCATCAAACAGGCAGGGCCGCTGGGTAGCTGGAATCACCACCCAAACAGCCTTCGTAGGACACCTCTGGCACTGGTGTTTATGGGCACAAAAGCCACTTTACAGATAATGGTATTATTTCAAAAATGTCTCTTTGAATCAGATTCCAGATTCAGAGACATGGATAAAGTAGGTTACATGACAGTGCCTTAGCCAGTACGGGGAGGAGACCATGAGTATGGCCATTTTGGCTTTTATGAGCGTTTGAGATTCTAGGCAACAAGGCCTGGATCAACGACTACTGTAAATATTTACGTGGGATTCTTTGTTTCAGAGTATTAATATTTTTTAGAAATCTTGAATAATATTTTAAATTACCAATGAATTTTAGATTGTCTAGTAGGCCATGGGGCTTCCCTGGTGGCTTAGGTGGTAAATAATTCACCCTCACTGTGGGAGACCTGGGTTCAGTCCCCGGGTTGGGAAGATCCCCTGGAGGAGGGCAAGGCAACCCACTTGTATTCTTGCCTGGAGAATCCCCATGGGCAGAAAAGCCTGGAGGGGCTATAGCCTACGGGGTCCCAAAGAGCTGGACGTGACTGAGCATCATGAGATTATCTAGTCGAGGACTACACACTCAACGGTCTGCCATATCCTCATTGTCAGTGAGGTGGGGTACAAAAGAGTGGTGGGAGTGTGGGAAATTGAAGTGCCTATTCCCAGTTGAAAGGAGACACATACTACTTGGTTCCAGATGATGGCTGCTAGATCCCACCATGGTCCAAAAATTGCAAATTCTTCCTACTTTCTAGCACATGCCCAAAGTCTGAATTTTTATAAGGTTTCCTGATTTTACTTATTTATTTTCTTAATTTTTGGCTGCACCTCACAGCATGTGAGGCCTTAGTTTCCCAACCAAGGATGGAGCCGGGCCCACTGTTTTGGAAGGCAGAATCTTAACTACTGGACCATCAAGGAAATCTCCAAATTTCCTGATTTTAAAATTTAGACTCAAATTTAAAATTTGAAAGCAAAACAACCCCTCCTTGACTTCTTCCCCTCCAATGACATCATTGCTTCTTAAAAATCAAGGCTGCAGACTGCCTGCAATAGGCAGACCTCTCCATTTCAAAACCCAGCGCAGGTGTGTGTGTCCAGTCTCTTAGTGAAGTCTGACTCGTTAAGGACCCCAGGTTCCTCTGTCCAAGGGATTCCCCAGGCAAGAACATTGCAGTGGGTTGCCATTTCCTTCTTCAGGGGGTCTTCCTGACCAAGGAGTGGAACTAGCGTCTCCTGCGTCTAATGCACTGAAGGCAGATGCTTTACCCCCTGAGCCACCAGAGAAGGCCTCTAGGTAGGTAACCTGGGACAAATTACCTTGCTTCTTTGTGTCTCAGTCATGGGAAAAAGCAGTAACTTTTCTAAGGCTTTGGAGAGGATGACATATGATTTCACGTGAAGAGTGCCTGACTCAATGCCAAGGCCATACTAAAAACACTACACATGTTAATATAATATCCAGCATATATAATAGCTTTCATTACCAGAGGACAAGGAGTGGGCAGAAAGGAAGAGGACTAAAGGGTTTCATGGTGGTGGTGGGTAATGGATAAATCTCAAGATGGAATTCCTAACAAGAGGTCTAATGAGATTTTCCATCAAAACCCTTTCCTTCTTCTGACTCCAATGCAAGTGTGTGTGCGCGCTCAGTCATGTCTGACTCTTTGCAACGTCATGGATTGCAGCCCACCAGGCTCTTCTGTCCATAGGATTTTCCAGGCAAGAATACTTGGCTGGGTTGCCATTTCCTCCCCCAGGAGACCTTCCTAAGCCAGGGAAGGAACCCCAGACTCCTGTGTCTCCTGCATTGGCAGGCGGATTCTTTACCACTGCGCCACGAGTTCACGCTCGAATCCTACTGTATCACCGCACGTGTACACTTAAAAGGCACCTACTCCGGTCCACCTGGGTGACACTGATGGCGGAGCAAAATGAAAATTCCGGGCGAGCAAGGGAGGGGCAGAGTTTCAGGAGAGAAAGTCGCGCTCCATCGCTCCATCGTTTCACACTCCCTCTAAGTCGAAAGCAGAGACCCGCTTCCAACCCGGAGCTCTCTCTGCCGACCACTGGAGGCCGCCGTCGCCGCCGCCGCCGCGGGGGAGGCGGGGGGCGGAGGCAGAGGCGGAGGCGGCACCCAGGGGCGCGAGCCGAGGCGGCCAGGACCATCGCAGGGGCAGTTTATTATCTTGCCGCGGCGGTAGCAGGGACGGCTGCTGCAGGCTCGGTTTCGCCAGGCCTGCGCGTGGGGTTTTGAGGGAGCTATCTGCCCCGGGGCTGGGGAGCCACGGCGGCGAAGAGGAGGGGAGGACCGCCCCGAAACCCAACAAGTGAAAGCCGCAGAGCACCACCAGTCCGCAGAGCAGCGGAGCAGGGTCGCCGAAGCCAGGGAGCGGGCGCCTGCTCCCTGGGCACGCTATCACCCGGCGGCACTGCCTTCTAGCAAAAGCCACCGCGGCCCGGGCTGCAGCGGCCAGACGGATGCCCAGGCCACACGGCAGGCGTGGAGAGAGCCGCTGCAGTCGCCGTGCCACGCGGGCTCCAGACGCGGCTGGTGAGTCGGCGCGCGCGCCCGCGGGTGAGCGCGCACCGGCACCGATGCGTGTGCACGCCGGGCGCGCGTGCCACAGGCCTGGCGCGCACTCGCCCCTCTTCCGCTAGCGGCGTCCCGTCCCGGGCTCGCTCCGCGGGAGGAAAATGCGCTTTGCCAGCCGCTCACTTCCTTCCTGCCGGCCGTGCGATCGCCTGTCTCCGCCTGCGTTGCGTCTGTCCGCCCCCCGGCGGGCCCCCAGGGGTTAGTTTCACCTTGCTGGGGAAAGCAGGAAGCTGTGACTCCTGGGGGGCAGGGCGGGACCCTGGCGGTGATCCATGTACCCGCGTGTGTTTCTGGTTTGGACTTGGGGTGCGGCCTCGGAGATGGTTCAGAGAGCCCACCGCACTGTCTTTGGGGGTGCGTGGTGTGGGGAAGGAAGGGGCGAGGTTGGAAAAACGGGCGTCCTGGAGGGACGTGTGGCAGGTCTTTGTATCTGATGCTTACTGTTATGCCCTTGATGAGCCACTCTTAAGGCTTTTTCCCTCTCACCTGAATAACGTATAAGCCTTAACTGAAAGCCTTAATGAAATGCACAAAGTGGCAGGTCACTAAAACAGTATTTTCCAGAACTTTCTGAAAGAACCCCACACCGCTGATAGTCAAGAGCCTAAGGTGTTATAATTACAGACATTTAGAAATAAAGAAACAAGAAGTAATTCAGGAAGCAGAACCTGATGGGGAGGACTGAAGGAAATCTTAAGTGCTTGAGTGGCATAGGGGTGGCTTTATGGAAATCAGTGTTTGGTAGCAAGTAAAACAGAAATCTAAGTGAGCTCCGGAGAGCACCCTGCGTTCCAAACATCCTGCTAGCCACTGAGAATAAAATGAAGTCCTGGGTTTTAAGGCGTTTCCGAGTTTATAATGGATAATCATCAGGATGCTGAGTTATGATTTCATGATTCAAGGCCCTGTCAAGGTCAGTATGGCAGATTCGTTTCAGCAGTTCAAGTACACCTGAATGGTTGATTTTCTGTTTCGAGTTAAGGGGAGTAATTTTTTATGGTGGTTTTATATAGAGATGAAGCCACTGTTTTCTGTGTTTTTCCAAACCTTGTTTTAGTTGGCAGTCTTTGTGGGATGGATGCTAACTTTAACTTCAAAGATGTACTCTGTGACTCTGTTATAGTGGGCGTTATATAGCTTCTCCGTGAAGATCTATGTTTCCATTTAATACTGAGTCAGTGCCTTTGAGAATTAGGTTCCTCTTTACCATTTACTCCGTTACATCTTTTTCATTCAGAAACTTGAGATGTTATCGGAATCCCCCTGGAAAATGAACTGGCTGCTTGTTTTCTGTTCAGGCGTATATACAGCAACTTGCTTGCCTCTTGGGAATCTGCTCTTGAATATACTACTTTAACTGTAATTTATGTATCAGCTGGTTCTTGGGAATTTTAGGAAGAAACTTGTTTTCTTACACTCTTGTCAAGGAAGCACCATTTAAATCAGCAAGTAGAGAATCCTACTACTTTATCCACTGTGGTCTTCAGGGCCAGTTTCTTGCCTACTTTCACCCTGTTTCATAAGCCTCATTCCCAGTGAGAGGCTTGGAGGGAGAAATGGGAGCATCGTGGTCCCCAGGATGGAGGGGACCTCAGTAAAGAGACTTGTTCCTGGAGAGGATACTCTTTCTGGGATTGGCTTCAGAGAAGGACTGATAAAAATAGTTAAAGAACTGTTAGCAATAGTTATCTCTCTCTCTTTTTTTTAAGCACAAAGGACTTAACACAGTTTGATCACATTCCTCCCTCAAGGATTCTTCTCAAACCTACTTACAGCTGCAATCCAGGGAATGAGGTTGCCTTTTACAGAGAAGGAAAGCCTGGTGATTTTTGCTCAAAATCTGAGGGGTAGAAGAAATTGTAGATGCTGCCCAGAAACTACCAGGTGCCTCCCTGGAGGACACATTTACCCATTAGACACACTTTTAAACCACTGGGCTTGTGATTCTGTCTAATGCTAGCATTTTTTTTCCTCGGCCCTGTGAAAAATTTAGAAGTAACTTCAGTTGAAACTATGAAAAGTGACTCACGGTCATTCTGGAAAATATGATCGTCAGTTCCCTGTCTTTGGAGGCTAATATTTAAACTGTACACTAACTATTGATTTAAATGAATACCAATTCTAGAATCTTCCCATGCTTACTATATAACCTCTTTTAATGTTGATTGTTTCTAGCCATCACTTTATAGGAATCATTAACCATTTCATCAAAATGGAGCCAATTGATACAGTCAACTAAGACCAGCTGAAGGAACAGTAGCAATCCTTCTAAAACAAAATGAAAAACCACTGTAGTGGTACCTCCTGACTTGCTTATTTCAGCTGTCTGAACATGTGAGTTGTGCAACTGGATGTGTTGAGTGTACATTCAGAAATCCTGAGTTGACATCAGAACGTTCAACTCAGGAATGATCTGGATGTAGCTACATCTGGATATGCCCTTTGTCAGAAATTAGTTGGATTTCTAAGCAAATCAGGTGAACTTCCAGTACAATCCTTCATCTTCTCATGCTGAGTGGAAAAGTCACTTACACATTTGACACATAGCCAAGTCTTTGAAGTTCATGTTTGATTTTCTTTCTGAGTTTTAAATTAAATCTATACTATGTTTGTCCATTGATGTGGTTGGAAAAAAGACATTAATTCAGACCACTGGTTACTTAGCAACTTGTATTTATTAAAGGCAGCTCTGTGAGATAAGAACCAGTAATTCATATTTTTGCTTAGCTCTAGTTAGCCTTTCAAGACCCTCTTGGAAATGAATGCATTGTGTGATCTTGAATATGAAGGGGGTTATGCCTCCACCTCCCCCCTTTTTTTAATAGTTCTCATTTTTCATCCTCAGTCATTGGAGGTTTACCCTGTGATTCATGATCTAATTTCAGAGTGAAAGATCAGAAAGCTGACTGAAATTTACCTGGATATTAACATTATAGTGCATATAGTAAAGCAGATTTTTCTCTGGTATTCTTCCCTTTTGAGACTTCAGTCAAGCTGTTTAAGATGAGATACTTAAATATTTAAGTTTTTTTCTCTTGGGCTGTGCCCAAAATAAATAAAATTTTAAAACTGCTTATCATGGTTTTGAAGTAGCACAAACACTGCTATTCTCTGCATAATGAAACATGGCCTTTCTTATCAAGTATTTATTTGGTAAGTAGGCACCAGAGCACTTGAACAAGAGTTAAAGTCATGTTCCTTTCATGTGTTATTAAGGTCCTTGAAAGCAAGGGAGTGGAAATTTGATTTTGGCAACATAGCCAATTCAAGATAGGTTTCTTGAAAGGAGCAGGCGTGAAAGAATCTTTATGGAAGGGCGTTTTGGCAATTGGGTGGTGAGTGGACTGGCAAAAGGAGAGAGTACAGGTGTAATCAGGTGTCAGATAATGACAGCCTAACGCAGGATCCCAGTGACACTGGGATGAAGAAGGGAAAGCTTTAGACAACCAGACATCAGGATTCTTTATGTGGAAGAGAGGTGTCAACCTGGGGTACATACAGTGTGGTCACACGCCTATTCCACATCCACAGAACACCTCCCCACTTGATGAAAATATTCTTTCCTCCCAAGCCCTGATGTAACCTCAGAATCTTGCAAACATTTGACAAATGCTTATTAATAAGCATTAGTTATAAAATAGGTGCCATGTGCTGGGCACTGTACCCAGCCTTTACATGTGTTATCTCAGAGATGATGTAGTGGTTAGGAACATGAACTCTTTTTGCCATTTACGAGTTATGTGTCTTTGAGTGAGTTCCTAAGTTTTCTGAGCTTTAATTTATTCGGCTTTCAATTGGGGTGTTAGTTTTTCTCTATAAGGTTTGGGGAAGGAGTAAATGAATAAATAGATATAAATGGAAAGTTCTAAGAAGTGTCTGACACGAGGTTAATTGCTCCATGTGTTTGTTATTATTATTATTAATTCATAAAACAATCTTATGCAGTAAGTACAATTTTGCAGATTAAAAAACAGAAGCACAAAGAAGCTAGGTAAATTGCTCAGGGTCATTGCTCAGAGAGTGACAGAGCTGAGCATCAAACTTGAGACAGTCTGACTCAGTGTCTGCTTTCCTGATTTAGGTGGGGACACTGATTGGAGTGAGAAAAGTAGGGGCTCGTCTTCATGAGAATCGGTGCTCCAATCATTTCCACTAGAGTTTATCATCTCCTGTATAGAATTAGTACTCAGATTCTTGTACAAAATTTTTGCTATTTTTCCTTGATGTTTAATGGTTTTGTAAATGTTTTTTTTCATTAAATTCCTTATTAAGAAGGGTTCCAATTTGTTTTTGCCTAAAAGTTGACCTATGTAATTATATTCATTTGTAACATCCCTTCTTATACCTAGTGATCCTTTGCTGGAGGCAGGAAGATGTGTGTGTGTGTGTGTGTGTGTGTGTGAGTTGTTCAGTCGTGTCTGACTCTTTGAGACCCCAGGGACTGTAGCCCGCCAGGCTCCTCTGTCCATGGGATTCTCCAGGTGAGAAGCCTGGAGCGAGTTGCCATTTCCTACTCTAGGGGATCTTGCTGACCCAGGGATCAAACCCAGGTCTCCTGCATTGAAGGCAGATTCTTTACCATCCGAGCCACCAGGGAAGCCCGTGTAATATGTACTATGTATCTTTTATACAATGTGTGTGTGTGCTGAGTCGCTTTAGTTGTGTCCAACTCATTGCAACCCTATGGACCCAGGGATCAAACCTGTGTCTCCTACATTGCAGGCAGATTCTTAACCCACTGAGCTACCTGGGAAGCTACAATGTATGTAGTGTATACATAATATAATGTGTACATTATATAAATGTGTGCATTATAAAATATATACATTATATGTAATATATATGCTGTATAATACATTATATTAGGGAGATATTTATATATAATCACTGCATAAGGAGAGATGTTACAGATGAGTATGTATATATTATATTATTGGAAATGTATCAATAGTTTGAAAAATTGCTATGCCATCCACGTTTATCCACTTTTTTAGAGTCTCATATATCTCCCATTCATAAGCCATGGTGAAGTTATGATGCCATTTCACAACCATTTTTATTCAGAATATTTTAGAGTATTAATATTTTAACTTTAATATTAAAGTTAAAATTAAATTTTATAGTTTAATTTAAATTTAATATTAAAGTTAAATATCAGCTGTTCTTTGACTTGTTGAAATAATTACATCACATCTAATTATAAAAGGCCAGACCTTTTTTATTATTGGACCTGCCACTAACATTATATTATACTTCAGCTATACCTCAATTTTTAAAAAATAGATACCAGATTTTAATTAGAGGTGGTAAGACTGCTGTGGTAACAAAGAATAAAAAATTCTCAATTCCTCCAGAACTTCTTTAGGAAGGAGTATGTCATCACTGATTCCAGTATTTTAACATTACATTGGTGGTGGTGGTCAGTCACTCAATTGTCTGTTTTTGCAACCCCGTGGATTGCAGCATGCCAGGCTTCCCTGTCCTCTGCTATTTCCCAGAGTTTGCTCAAGTTCATGTCCACTGAGTTGGTGATGCTATCTAGCCATCTCATCCTCTGCCACTCTCTTCGCCTTTTGCCTTCAATTTTTCACAGCATCAAAGTTTTTTCCAGTGAGTTGGCTCTTCACATCAGGTGGCCAAAGTATTGGAGCTTCAGCTTTAGCAACAATCCTTCCAATGAATATTCAGGTTGATTTACCTTGGGATTGACTGGTTTGATCTCCTTGCAGTCCAAGGGATTCTCAACAGTCTTTTTCAGCACCACTATTCGAAAGCATCAATTCTTCGGCGTTCAGCCTTTTTTATGGTCCAACTATCACATTTGTACATGAACACTGGAAAAACCATAACTTTGACTATATATGGACCTTTGTTGGCAAAGTAATGTCTTTGCTTTTTAATATGCTGTCTAGGTTTGTCGTAGCTTTCCTTCTAAGAAGCAAGTGTCTTTTAATTTCATGGCAGCAGTTACCATCCACAGTGATTTTGGAGCCCAAGAAAAGAAAATCTGTCACTGCTTCCACGTTCTCCCCTTCTATTTGCTGTGAAGTGATGGGAAAAGATGCTGTGATATTAGTTTTTTTTAATGTTGAGTTTTAAGTCAGCTGTTCCACTCACCTTTTTCTAGGCGAGGCTGTTTAGTTCCTCTTCACTTTTTGGCTCTTTAGTTCCTCTTCACTTTCTGCCATTAGAATGGTATCATCTGCATATCTGAGGTCATTGATATTTCTCCCTGCAATCTTGATTCTAGCTTATGGCTCATCCAACCCAACATTTCACATGATGTACTTTGCATATAAGTTAAATAAGCAGGCTGACAATATACAGCCTCATACTCCTTTCCCAATTTTGAACCAGTCAGTTGTTCTATGTAAGGTTCTAACTGTTGCTTCTTGACCTGCATACAGGTTTCTCAGGAGACAGATCATGTAGTCTGGTGTTCCCATCTCTTTAAGAATTTTCCACAGTTTGCTGTGATTCACACAGTCCAAGGCTTTCTCATAGTCAATGAAGCAGAAGTAGATTTTTTTCTGGAATCCCCTTGCTTTTTTTATAGTTCAATGAATGTTGGCAGTTTAGTCCTTATACTTATTTGTTCTCATAAATAACTTTCAGAAATTTGTAACTCATTGTTTTTTTCTAAGGAGGCAAAAACTATTCTGGGTCTTGTGTAACAAGTTCATGGATACTATTTAGTTGAGGAATATTTTTAAAATCTGATTTTAAAAAATATAGCCTGTGTTGTTTGATTTTACCCTTTTGTGTAATTATTTAACTGAAGTCCAGTTTATTTAAAGGAACTGTTTTAAAAATTTGTGAGTTTAAACTTAATTAAGGATGAGAGAATTTGCGTTTTGATGAATTTGGTGTTTTGCTTTTACACTTTTGCTATACTTAGGTTTCAGCAGTAGCTGGACCAAAGATTCATCCCAGGCTCATATAAGAGATAACTGTTCAGAGACCCATCACAAATTATTCACTTTCATTGCTTCACTTGATTTGACTCTGGTTTATCTGGAAACAGGTGGCCAGTGATGAGTCATATTTAACCCTTCTAGGCCCCAGTTAACACTGCCTGCCTGTTTTGTCTTCGCAGGTACTTAGAGGTACACTCTAAGGTACCTCTTAGGGTGGGTCTCTGGGGGAGTATTACATTTCAGACTTGAATGGCTAGGCCAGTAATCAACTGTGCACCTTTTCATTAAAAGCAGAAAGAAAACTGTAATCACTAATGGCCATCTTGGTTAACTTCTGCTCATCTAAGGACCCTGTAATTGTATTTAACCCACTGCTGGAGCCTTGTCTTTTAACTCCGGGAGCATGAAATTCAGCCACTGGGAAGAAATATGGGGAGGCCTTCATGCCTGTGGGTTCACACTTCAGTCTTCTGATGGGTTGACTCCACTTTTTTTTTCCAATCTGTTTTGTCCTTGAAAGATTGGCTTTAAGTTGTTCCACAAGGTAAATTTTCTTTAACGGGAAGAACAATTGGAAGTGGTGAATGGAATGAGGTTAGAAAAGAGAAACCTAGAGTAAATCCTTCATATGTTCCTGTTTTTGTAAAAATGGGGCAGAGAAACTGCTTATTGAATCATTATACCTCTTTAAGGAGGAAAAAAATGAAAATCATTCGGAATCAGTAGTGGGTGTGGAACTTTTTTGTCCAAATATTGAAAAGTTCAAGAAATTCAAATATGGTTTTGAAAGAAATGTAAATGACATTCTTAGGAGATCACGGTTCTTTCTCTTTCGTCAGAATGTTAGTGAAAGTGTTAGTCACTCAGTTGTGTCCGACTCTTTGTGACCCCATGGACTGTAGCCCACCAGGCTCCTCTGTCCATGGAATTCTCCAGGCAAGAATGCTGGAGTGGGTAGCCATTTCTTTCTCCAGGGGATCTTCCCAACCCAGGGATCGAACCCGAGTCTCCTGCATTGCCGGCAGGTTCTCTACCATCTGAGCCACAAGGGAAGCCCTTTCTTTTTGTCAAGTGTAATATTATTGAAAGACTTAGAGGTCACTAAGGCCGTGCATCTCAAACTAGTCTCGAAAAACCAGAATGACTTCCATGCCACCCCTATAAGTTTTAAAAAAAATATTTGTTTTATTTTTTGGCCATGTAGTATGTGGGATCTTAGTTTCCCAACTAGGAACTGAACCTGTGCCCCTACATTGGAAGTGCAGGGTCCTAACCCCTGGAGCACCAGAGAAGTCCTCCCATAGGTTATTTATTATTCAGTAGGTCTAGACAGGGCCTGGGAGACTTCTTTTAACAACCTTTTCAGAGAATTCTGATGCAGGTGGTCCATAAAGCATACTTAGAGGAAAACCTATTTAGAAGCTAAATTTAATTTCATATTCAGATTTGTGCTGGAGTTTTATGCATTTATTCCTCTGACTTTCATATACATTTTTATGGAATAACGTGTCAGTGCTGCCTTGGGGTTTTTATAATGTCACCCAATACTGTGTTTTATTTCCTTGTTATTACCTATTTTTAAATAGATGAAATCAGAAAGCCACAGAGTTGGGGGGAAGTTTTAGAAAGGATGTCGAACCTTCTGAATGGCGGATATTGGGGTAGGGCAGAGAGGGTTTGCTCAAAAAGAGAAGTAGGGGAAGCCGTATATTACGAAGCAGTGGAAACAAGTCAGTAGTGCACAGCACCGAGGGCTGGCAAGTGTTTGGACCTCTTCTGGGAGGCAGTGGGTTGCCAGTTGCTTTTTTGAGCAGGGGACTAGCCTGATGCAAACAAGCCTTACTCTTATGCAAGGGACACCTGATACCTGGTCCAGAAGAGAGGATTCATGAAAGGCAGCAGGCAGCAGGTGAGCACTTAGGCCTTGATTTTAGCAGGACTGACTGAAAGGTTCATGAGGCAGAGTTCTCCCAGGCTGTTTTCCGTAAGGTCTAGAGCCAGTGGTTTGCTGTCTCCAGCAGCCGCGGTGGCGGTGGCAGTGTTAAAGAGTCCACCTGCCAATGGAGGAGACGCGGGTTCGATCCCTGGGTCGGGAAGATCCCCTGGAGAAGGAAATGGCAACCCACTCCAGCATTCTTGCCTGGAAAATTCCATGGACAGAGGAACCTGGTGGGCTACAGTCCATGGGGTTCACAAAGGACTTAAAGGTGACTTTACTAAACAACAACAGGCAGCTGCATGTTATAGTGTAACATCAAGGTCACCCAGCCCAGCCATAAGGACATATAGTCTCTCTCAGCTTTGAGAGCCCTTGAGTAACTGTATATTTCAACTAGTATTACTGCCATAACATGGTTGGGCATGAGTCTCACATTAGACCAGGGAAATAAACTCAGGGAATAATTGATCAGAATAATTGATCAGAATCCATACATGTAGAAACTGGTAGGGCTGGACTAAAAATCTGGAGCTACCTACTTAGGATTTATAGGCTTTTCTAAAAAAAGTTTTATTTGTCTGATTATAAAGTGATACATATCTGTAACAAATTATATTGAAAGTGAAAGTGTTAGTCTCAGCTGTGCCCGACTCTTTTTGACCCCCTGTACTTTAGCTCACCAGGCTCCTCTGTCCATGGAATTCTCCAGGCAAGAATACTGGAGCGGGTCACCATTCCCTTCTCTAAGGTATCTTCTCAACCCAGGGACCGAACCAAGGTCTCCCACATTGCAGACAGATTCTTTACCGTCTGAATCACCAGCTGAAAACAATCCAGTGTATGTTGTTCAACTTTTTTCTTGCAAACACCAACATACATTAAATACATATGTATTAGGAATACAAGATGGGAGTCGTGTTATTTTACAACTTGCTTTTTTTCCACTTAATGCTGTAATTGGGGCAACTTCCTGGTTCAGAGCATACAGATGTAAGTCTTTTCTAATGGCTTCATTTACTATAGAAATTTTTTTTTTCAAATAACCTCTTGCATATTTCCATTTCCTCCTACATATTTCAGTTTCCAGAACTGTACTATTTTTAAGCTATTCTGCATTGATTTAGAGCAAATGTGTGTTTGAGTGTGTGTGTGTGTTATTAGTGTTTTATTGGGCAGGACAGTCTATGGGAAAAACTTGGAATTGCTGGGTCAACAGAAACATGTACTGTTTTTTAAACAGCCAATTTTTCTTACAGTCTTCAATATTAAGTATGATGGATCATGTAAAGTTTATCAAAGAAATGAAAATACAGTTTCAAATTCATAGTTTCGTAATTACTAGTGAAATTAACATTCTTTCACATGTTGCTTAGCCATTCATAGTTCTCTCATGACTTGTTCATTTGCCTATTTTTATTCAACTTTTTATCTCTTCCTTACTGTTACCCAAATATGCCTTATAGTTTAGACATAGCCGGTATTATATATATTGCATGTGATGCAAACTTTTTTTCCTTTTGTTGTCCTTTGTTGAAGGGATTGTTAAGGTACTAGCTGAACATTTTACAAATATGTAATGTTATGTAATTTCAGACTTACAGAAAACTGCAAAAATAGTACACAGAAATTCTGTGTATCCTTTACCCATTTTCCCCAAATGTTAGCACCTCATTAATCATGGTAGTTATCAAAATAGGATGCTAACGTTGTTACAATGCTATATTGCCTAGTCTACAGGTCTTGCTCGTGTTCCACCAGTGTCCTTCTGGCCCAGAGCCCCATCCAGGGTCACACGTGGCATCCCTAGTCCACAGGTCTTACTCGCGTTCCACCAGTATCCTCCTGGTCCAGAGCCCCACCCAGGTTCACACGTGGCATTCCTAGTCTACAGGTCTTGCTCGCATTCCACCAGTGTCCTCCTTCTGGTCCAGAGCCCCATCCAGGGTCACACGTGGCATTCCTAGTCCACAGGTCTTGCTTGCGTTCCACCAGTGTCCTTCTGGCCCAGAGCCCCATCCAGGGTCACACGTGGCATTCCTAGTCTACAGGTCTTGCTTGCGTTCCACCAGTGTCCTTCTGGCCCAGAGCCCCATCCAGGGTCACACGTGGCATTCCTAGTCCGCAGGTCTTGCTTGCGTTCCACCAGTGTCCTCCTGGCCCAGAGTCCCATCCAGGGTCACACGTGGCATTCCTAGTCCACAGGTCTTGCTCGCGTTCCACCAGTGCCCTCCTTCTGGTCCAAAGCCCCATCCAGGGTCACACGTGGCATTCCCAGTCTACAGGTCTTGCTCGCGTTCCACCAGTGTCCTTCTGGCCCAGAGCCCCATCCAGGGTCACATGTGGCATTCCTAGTCCGCAGGTCTTGCTTGCGTTCCACCAGTGTCCTTCTGGCCCAGAGCCCCATCCAGGGTCACACGTGGCATTCCTAGTCTACAGGTCTTGCTTGCGTTCCACCAGTGTCCTTCTGGCCCAGAGCCCCATCCAGGGTCACACGTGGCATTCCTAGTCCGCAGGTCTTGCTTGCGTTCCACCAGTGTCCTTCTGGCCCAGAGCCCCATCCAGGGTCACACGTGGCATTCCTAGTCTACAGGTCTTGCTCGCGTTCCACCAGTGTCCTCCTGGTCCAGAGCCCCATCCAGGGTCACACGTGGAATTTTGCTGTCCTGTCTTCTTAGTCCCTTTTGGTCAGAAATGTTCCCTCAGTCTTTGTCTGTCTTTCATCATCTTGACACGTTTTCGGAACACTGGCCAGTTGTTTTGTAGAAAATCCCTCAGTATAGGTTTGTCTTTTATTTCTTCATGAGTGTATGACTAAGAGTGTGGCTTAGTCTGGAAGCAGTCAAAAATATCTGCCTGAGGAAGAGATGCTTAAACTAACCCTGGAAGGATACAGAGGAAGTAGACGTGTGAAATGAGGGTTCAGAGAAGGCTGGTGGTTTGGCAGCTGGATCAGACCCAGCTCTGTGGGACCTATTAAAGATAGGTGATATTGACAGTGATGGGAAGCTGTTACAGGGTTTTAAGGGAAGAAATGACAATATTTGAATGGCATGCCGGTTGTATATAGAATTAAACAAAGAGGCAGTGATGGAAACAAATAGACCAATTAGAAGGCTATTCTAGTGATGCAGACATAATAAGGAGTGACACAGATTAGGCTCCTCTGAGGAAAGATGGTGAGAAAATGCAGATTTATCTTGAAGGTGACTCAGTAGATAGAGTGATAGGATGGATGTGGATTGAGGGAGGAAGGAGATGTACGGCAACTGTTTCCAGGTTTTCCGAGGTTTCTGTAACTGATAGGATGTTGATGGCATTCACTGAAATACAGGAGAAATCTCTTCGGAAGTCAGATGCATCCCCATCTCTGCTCCCTTACATGCAACATTCACAGTATCTTTGCCTGCTTGTGCTCCTGAATCCCAGTCTGTCCACTTCACTTCCAGGTTCTATGTGTTTTCCCCTTAAAATCTCTCCCAATAGCTATTTACCCTTCTACATTCTTTTTACCACTCTCAGTCCAGTCCTGGGGTACCTCAAACACAGTTGCATCCTTGCCTCCTTTCTGAATTGCCAGTGTCTTTTTTGCTATGTAAGTTTACCCATCATTCACAGACTCTGTTTTTTTCAGCTTCATTGAGGTACTATTAACAGTGTTAGGTGCTCAGTCATGTCCAACTCTTTGCATCCACATGGACCGGAGCCTGTCAGGGACCTCTGTCCATGGAATTCTCCAGGCAAGAATACTGGAGGGGGTAGCCATTCCCTTCTCCAAGCGATCCTCCCAACCCAGGGATGGAACCCAGGTCTCCTGCATTGCAGGCAGATTCTTCACCACGTGAGCCACCAGAGATTACTTCATTTGAATAAATAATGTACTATGTGTCTAGGTTGGGCAGATCACCTTATTGAGCAGAGTTGAGAGTTAAACAAGAAGCTAAGCAAAGTTGAAGAGATTCAGGGTCAGGTTGCCTCATGATAAAAAGAAACTGTGTCCTTGTCAGACTCCTTACATAAAAATAAGTTCCACACAGATCAAAGGTATTCATTCACAAATAACTAACCATAAAAATTACTCAGAGAAAAAGATTGGTAGACATATTTAAAATTTTTATCATTAGTGAGTTTGAAGACCCTCTAAAGAATGATGTATAACCCAGGTATCATAAAGGAAAAATAGATCTATTGGTTTAAAATTTTGTATAAAAATTAAACAACCTTCAACAAAAATCCAACTAAACTAATAAATATAGAATAATGATATAGAAGGACAGAAATATAAAATCCACCATTTTCAAACTCTACAGAAATAAGTGCTTCAGGAATGAATCATCTTTGAATGCTAAAATGAATAGTCAAAAGTATATTTGCATTTCTCAAAGTAACTCACTATAAGATACTTTGTAATTATAAGAGGAAAATTAGTGTCTCTACAGGGAAGAAACCTGGCAGATGTAACTTAGGTGATCAAAGTTGACATCGAGTAACAAGGCAAATCAGTGTCTTCCTGAAGTACTGAGAAGAACACGTCACCACTTCTGAGGTATTTTTGCCCCCAAAATGCATAACTATCTGTTGTATTTTGTATTTGTAGCACTTACCACAGTTTTAAGGATTTATTTGTGCAGATGGTTAATATCTTAGCATCTCTCTGCTCAACTTCCTGCCTCTAGCAGAAAATAAGTTTCATAAGATCAATAGTGTCTGTATATTTGCTCACTAGCTCCTAGCACGAAGTTGGAGCTTCATAAATAATGTTGAATAAGTCAATGAATGAGTGAATTTACTTAGAGGTAATACTTGTGGGAAAGAGGTAGTTAGCCTTGGAACTGTTGAGTTCTCACTCAATCCCAGTTGGATGCCATGGTGAAAGTGGCTGGAGTGAAGACACAGTGCTCAGACTAAGCCTTAATTGAAGCCTTGAAAGAAACATGGAATAAAAGAACATTAAGAGAAAAGACTTAACATAAAGTGTGTTAAAAGAAAAAGCTGGCTTGAAACTCAACATTCAAAAAACTAAGATCATGGCATCCGGTCCCATCACTTCATGGCAAATAGATGGGGAAACAATGGAAACAGTGACAGACTTTATTTTCTTGGGCTCCAAAATCACTATGGATGGTGACGGCAGCCATGAAATTAAAAGACACTTGCTCCTTGAAAGAAAAGTAATGACACACCTAGACAGCATATTAAAAAGCAGAGACATTACTTTGCCTACAAAAGTCCATATAGTCAAAGCTGTGGTTTTTCCAATAGTCATGTACGAATGTGAGAGCTGGACAGTAAAAAAAAGTGCTAAAGAATTGATGCTTTGGAACTGTGGTGCTGGCAAAGACTCTTGAGAGTCCCTTGGCCTGCAAGGAGATCAAACCACTCAGTCCTAAAGGAAATCAGTCCTGAGTATTCGTTGGAAGGACTGATGCTGAAGCTGAAGCTCCAATACTTTGGCCACCTGATGCGAAGAGCTAACTCATTAGAAAAGACCCTGATGCTGGGACAGATTGAAGGCAAGAGGAGAAGGGGGTGATAGAGGATGAGCTGGTGGGATGGCATCACCAACTCAGTGGACATGAGTTTGAGCAAGCTCCAGATATGGTGAAGGACAGGGAAACCTGGCCTGCTGCAGTCTATGAGGTTGCAAAGAGTCAGACATGACTGAAGTGACTTAGCAGCAGCAGCAGCAGCAGGTACTGTTCAGCTGATCAAGGCCAGGCGTTTAGAGGTTATTGGTAACTGTCTTAGAGAACTTTTTCCTAATGCACTGAGTCTCAGGTTTCAATGAACATAAAGATCTTCTGGGGCGCTTGATAAAAATAGAGATCTGTGGGGCACCCTTCCCAGAAATTCTGACTCGGTGAGGCATAGAAATCTGTTTCTTGTTAACAACCACCCTCCTCCTCTACTGAGTAATTATGCTGCAGGTGGCCCAGGAACCACACTCAGAGGAAACTACATCAGAGTGGAGGGATGTCAGCTGCAGGGAAGGAAAATAGGAAGTGAGTGGGGTGTGCAAGGAGAAACAGGGGACTGGACTGTCACTTGCTAATGATTTGGGCAATACATTGGGGCTTCCCTGATGGTTCAGCCAGTGAAGTATCCACTTGCAATGCAGGAGACATAGGAGATGATTCCCTGGAAGAGGAAATGGCAACTCCAGTGTTCTTGCCTGAAACGTCCCATGGACAGAGGACCTTGATGGGCTATAGTTCATAGGGTCGCAAAGGGTCGGACACGACTGAGCGACCAAGCACACAATTGGCAGTATAGGGAATTTTTTAAGCATTTAAAAGTAACCTTACAGGGAACGTTTTGGAAGGACACAGCCTGTTTTGATTTTGTCCACTACATTCAAGAGATTGTCTACTTCAAACCAGAAGTGTGACTGCAGCTGTCTATTGAAATATGTTGAACAGTTAGAATATTTCCTGTGGTTGAGAAACCCTGGAGAAGCAGTGGGTGGGAGGTATTCTAGGACAGCTTTTGCTTTTGAAAATAGTGCTGGATTAAATTCATGTTGTTCGTGTACTGCCCTTAGGAAATATATGAAAATTAATTGATTAATAATGCCCAAGGACTGACCTCATCTCTGGGCTTCAGGCATCTGGCAGGCAAAGAAAATGATAGTTAGAAATTTTATTTCTGACTCATTATGCTTCGTTGAATTAGATAACTTCTGGATGGTATTTTCTTAAAAGCAAATTACAATAAAAGGGAAGTATGTTCAAGTGGATATTAGAGTTTGGTGGTTTATGGGCGGTTTATCTTTAGAATGCATAATTTCTAGGAAATTTTAGTATTTTAACAGCAAGATAACACAGTTGAGCTCTTGTGAATTTATGGTGATAAATTAGCTGCATTTCTTCCCAGCACTTCAAATTCATTTTCCAAATGTTTTATGAAGTTTTTATTGTTTTATGAAAATATTAATTGAATCATCTCATTTAAAAATACAGCAGAATCATCGATTAGTACATTTATGAGCATACGAAATGCCTTTTGAATATCACCATTTATTTTTGTATTGAAGTATAGTTGATTTACAATATCATCTTAGTTTCAGATGTACAGAAAACCAATTCAGTTATACATATATATTTTTTCTAATTCTCATCCATTATAAGTTATACGACATTGACTATAGTTCCCTGTGTTATACAGCGCATGCTTGTTACCTATTTTATATAGAGTATTGTATATCTGTTAATTCCCTGCTCCTAATTTATCCCTACCTCCATTTCCCCTTTGGGAAGCTTGTTTTCTATCTCTGAGTCTGTTCTGTTTTGTAAATAAGTTCATTTGTATTACTTTTTAGATTCCACGTATAACTGATATCATATAATATTTGTCTTTTTTACTCAGTAGGATAATCTCTCGGTCCATCCATGTTGCTACAAAGGCAATTATTTCATTCTTTCTTATGGCCAAGAATTTGAATACCACAACTGCAAATTTATGTTAAAAACCAGCAAATATTTTAAATTGAACTGTCTTGGTTAGGTAACTATGCATTGAATTTCTTTTTTTTTATGCTTATTTTTATTTATTTACTTATTTCTCATCTGTGCTGGGTCTTCATTGCTCTGAAGGCTTTTCTCTAGTTGCAGCCAGTGGGGTCGGTGCGCAGGCTTCTCTTGTTGCGGAGCACAGGCTCTAGGGTGTGCAGACTTCAACAGCTGCAGCACGTGGGCTCAGTACTTGCAGAGCTGGGCTCTAGTGCACAGGCTGTAGTTTTTGGCACACAGGCGCAGTTTCCCCACGGCACACAGGATCTTCCCAGACCAGGGATCAAACCCGCGTCTCCTACATTGGCAGGCCAGTTCTTTACCACTGAGCCACTGAGGAAGCCCTGCGTTGAATTTCTTAACTACATATTCCAGGCGTTCAGTCCACAGACATCGAATCATCTTGCCTGAGAAACAAGTGGAGGGAATGGATGCCCTTTTACTTTTCGGCAGCAGAAAGACTATGAATCAGATGCTAGTAATGCCAGATTGAAGTCTCATTTCTGCTCTTATTTGAAGCCCAAAAATTTGACCTTCCCATGATTTCATCATTGACTATTAAATGTGAATTGCCAGTATCACTGTGTGACTAATAGTGTGAACTCTGGGATCTTACACACCTAGCTTTAAGTCTTTGCTCCACCGCTTGGTTAACTTGCTTACCTATTCTAGGCTCTAGTTTCCTCCCCTGTAAAATAGAGATGATGATCATTATCAGTTGATGAGTGCTTCCTGCCAAGCCTCTTGCCACCGCTGGTTTTGTCTAGACTCAACTGCCTCCTGTTTGATAAGGCTGTTGTGAGGACTGAGCTCACCGGGGTTAGTACGTTATTTCGGTTAACCAGGGAAGGAAAGCTTTTGGTGAGTTGTGTGTGTGTGTTAGTTGCTCAGTCGTGTCTGACTCTTTGCGACCCCATGGATTGTAGTCTGCCAGACTCTCCCCCATCCATAAGATTTCCTAGGCAAGAATACTGAAGTGGGTTGCCATTTCCTTCTCCAGCAGATCTTCCCCACCCAGGGATCAAACCTAGGTCTCCTGCGGTGTAGATAGATTCTTTACCGTCTGAGCCACCAGAGAAGCCCTATCTATTATTATTATGATAGCTTTTGCTGAATTAAAGGTGATATACATAGTCTTACCTCACCTTCACAGAACTCAGCTTGCTCTTATCTAGAAGGAAGTGGAGGCAGGGGGGGAAGGTAAGAAAAATGACTTTTGAGCAACCAAATTATAAGTCATGTAGCAGTCATTGTAATCAGCATATAGTTTACTCACAGGAGACTATACAGGAGATCCCTTCAGACCTGTGTCCAGTTCAGCTTTGATTTTACAAATAAGCTCAAATTAGAGTGATTGAGCTAGACTAAAAGGAGAGAGAGACTGAAGTCAGAGCAGTTTAGTGAAGTTATTTTTCCAAGTGATTTTCTAGATGAAAGCAAGTTAGAAATGGGAAACATTGCTGTTAGCAGGTACATTGAAATGAGGCTGAGTCATCAAGAAAGAGTATATAATGTACTGTGTGTATGTGTTAAGTTGCTCAGTCATGTCCAGCTCTTTGCAATCCTATGGACTATAGCCTGCCAGACTCCTCTGTCCATGGAATTTTTCAGGCAAGAATACTGGAACTGGTTGCCATTTCCTACTCCAGGAGATCTTCCCAACCCAGGGATCTCTTGGGTCTCCTGCATTGGCAGGTGAATTCTTTACCACTATTTATATTTTAATCAAAGAAAAATATAATATTGTCTTAGAAATATTTACTTCGACAGTTAAATCTCACAAAATTATTCTCCTTCTTTGTCTTGTTGATATTCAGAATCACCACTTTCACCACTGGATTCACATAGGTAAATACCAGGATTTCCCTGTATTGCCAGAGTAACCCTGTATCAATTAGGCAGCAGATTATGGAATCCTAAGAGTGCCTTAGACAATGGTACTTGTGTCTTACACAATAACAGTTCAGAGAAGAATGGTTTCAAGATAACTTCAGCAGCTCAGCAGTATCTGCAAGGAGCCAGGCTCCCTCCACCCTCCACCTCTGCCATCCTCCGCACACCAGCTGCCTCTTAGGCTTGACCCATCTGGGTTGCAAGAAGGCTGCTGCATTTCAAGTTTTACATGAAGACACATGTCCAGCTGATGAAAAGGCACATATTCTGCAGTCTATTTGTATAGGAGATGAACGTCTCTCAGAGTCCTCCCAACAAATTGCTTCCTTCTTGTCCCTTTGTCCAAGATTTGGTCAACTGTCAACTAGTCGAGTCCTGAGTGCCAAGGAGTCTGGAAAAGTGAGTATCTCTAGTGAGATTGGACCCTGCTGGCAGGAAGAATGGTGAGGGGTGGAGGAGTGGGCAGCTGTTGGATAGACAACTGACAGTGTCTGGCAAAAAGCTAACTGCAACAAAGCAAGTAGTTAGACATTAGTCATTTCTGATATCTACAGTAGAAGTCTGTATCACTTTACTTTCCTAACCGTTTGATGTGAAAAGGGGCTGATTTTTTTTTTATCTTCCTACTGTGTGCCAGGAACTATAATAGAATTTTGTTTGTGTGTTTCTTTAAATAAATTTCCATTCCAGTTCTTCTGGAAAACTGTCATTTCTCTCCATTTAATAGATGAAGATAAAGTGCACAAAAAAGTTAAATAAGACACCATCGCACTGCTGTCTCACAAGTGTTAGAAGCTGGAATCTCCTACAGGTATATGGCCCCGAAGCCTGAACTGTTGGGTTAAGACTATGCAGCGACTTCATCCTGGTGTCAGAACGAACATTGTAGTGCACTATGAGAAATAATTCTCTTATGGCCCAAAGCGCGACTTGATTGCACTCAGAGTGGCCTAGATTCACCTCAGGGTAATTTAAAACATATGTTGGGTGTGGTGATTTATTTAATAATCTTTCCTGAAGCAACTGCATTCCTGCCGATTGATCTAATCTAAGCCACACTGCCAAGGTGTGTTTACCTTTGGATATCCTTCTGAGGATGGCTTCCCCTGGTGGCTCAGATGGTAAAGAGTCTGCCTGAAATGCAGGAGACCTGGGTTTGATCTCTGGGTTGGGGGACAGCTATCCACTCCAGTATTCTTGTCTGGAGAATTCCTTGGACAGAGGAGCCTGGCAGGCTACAGTCCGCGGGGTTGCAAAGCGTCAGACACGGCTGAGTGACTAACACAACATCCTCCTGGAGATAGGAGACACACACCTGATCCCCAATGAGTACTCGGATGTAGTACTTAACAAGCATATAAAAAAATCAATAAAAGCTAGTTCTCATATTTAGATCAAATTTCATATTTATCTTACCAATATTTTAATACAAATAAGATATCCTCGGTCACGGCAGATTTCTGATTTACAAATATTACATAGAAATAATCTTTCAAGTATAAAAAAATAATCTTGGGTTTTAATGTCTGAATCCTTCCAAAGCAAGAATGGGCTTAGGTCTTTTTTTTTTTTTTTTTCTTTTCCTGAAGCAGGTCCCAGTCTGTAAATGTGTGACTCAGGAGCTCCATCTTTCTGCGTCTGTCATGAAAGGCATGGGAGTGACCCTTTGCTTCCTTTTATCTAAATCAGATTAGGTCACTGCAGCCCACAGCCTGGGTTATGGTCATTTCCTTTATCTCCAGCTGTGAACTGCACCCTTTTCTTCCTGGAAAACATGAACTATAACCCAGTGGGGAGAAGAAAGGCTGCTGGAGTGACCAATCAGAAATGAGACCCCGGGACATGCGTGAGGTGTTCTGGCCTCTCGCCTGCCAGCAGCCTACACCTGCTTATCCAGTTCTGTACAGCGGTCAGTCTGAAGGGAGTGCCAGGGAGCCAATGACGTGTTTGCGCCAAGGTCTCACTGGCTGTCTTGTGTGCCCCGTCACTAAGGAGACTGTTCACTGCCTGGCTGGTCTGTATTCTATACTTTGTATTCTGGAAAATCTGGTTCTGTGTGTGCAAGGAAGTTAGGATTCTGAGCTTACACACACACACACACACACACACACACACAAAGTAAGAAAAAGAAGGAAAATTAAGGGAATTAAAAATTAAGGCTCAAAAGGTCACAAAAGAAACACTGTGTTAACCAGTCGGACATTTTCCTCTTATTCTTGACGTTACTTGCTCCTGGCTATAAATTGCAAGATTATAGAGTTGCTTCATTTCCTTGGGGGCAGTTGAGACACATAGACATCCAGGTGGGACCCTGAACCCAGAAGGATCCTGGTGTTGGGTGTAATACCTTGAGGGCATAGAGAGAGTAAACGTCAAAGCTAAATCAGTTTGGAGAGGGTCGTGCCCCCTCCCAGGCCACTCTTGGCTGAGATTTGATTTTTGCCCCACCTCCTCTGGGCACAGTCAGGAGTTTCTCAGATGGTGCCTGGAGCTACTTGTTAGCTGTTCCACGGGTACTGGGGTTGGTCTCCGTGTGCTCATTGTAAATATATTGTCCCGAAACCCCTTCTGTGCCTGATTCCCCCACAGTGTTGAATGTGAGGATGAACAGAGAGAGGACTCTTTACTCTTTAAAAGGTCCATTCAAAGAGAAAATATGGTTGTGTCTTTGGAACCTACAGTCCAGAGATAAAGGCAAGAAAAGAGGAGCTCTAAAACAAAAAGAACTTTCTAGAGGTATCTTACAGGCTAAATGTATCGCAAGGCTGTAGTTTAGATGTTATCAAGCTTCAGGAATATGGGCTTTTCTGGGAGCAGAGAGTAGGGAGCAGGTTGAGATTAAATCAGGCATTCCTGATGAACGTTTCTGATTAGTTGGAGACCACTCTGAGGTCTTCCCTGGTAGCTCAGCTGGTAAAGAGTCCACCTGCAATGTAGGAGACTCTAGTTCGATTCCTGGGTCAGGAAGATCCCCTGGAGAAGGGATAGGCTACCCACGCCAGTATTCTTGGGCTTCCCTGGTGGCTCAGATGGTAAAGAATCTGCCTGCAATGCGGGAGACCTGGTTCGATCCCTGGGTTAGGAAGGGTATAGAGGAGGGAATGGCAACCCACTCCAGTATTCTTGCCTGGAGAATCCCCATGGACAGAGGAGCCTGGTGGCTACAGTTCATGGGGTCACAAAGAGTCAGACACAACTGGGCAACTAAGTAGAGCACAGCACAGACCACTCTGAACTGATGGAGTGGTGAGGAGCCCAGTTGTGAATGAGAGAAGTGAGCCTGGGAGGGTCCAATGAGGATGACTAGCAAGTACATAACGAAGTTGGGACTCACACCCAAGCTGAAGCCAAAGGCTGTCTTTGCACCTTGTGCTCCTGGAGGCTCCACGTAAAAAAAAAAAATTATTTAGGCTGTGCTGAGTCTTAGTTACAGAACCATCCTAGTTCCCCACCCAGGGATCTAACCCAGGCCCCCTGCTTTGGGAGTGCAGATTCTTAGCCACTGGACCGCCAGGAAGTCCCAGAGCCTCCACTTTGAAAAGGGACTTTATGCTTTATTTGCGTATGATGTCGAGTCCTTTCCCTGTGCCTTTGGCATCCTCTGGGGTGTCCTGTTTCTGTATATTTCTGATCCTCCAAACTGCAAGGTTTATCTTATCTCTAGCACTCGACGTCACCTTCAGTCTGTCCTCCCATGATAAGTGCTGAAGTGTGAGGATCTGGAGAAGACAGCATTTCCAGCATCATGCCAACTCTCCTGTCATTGATGTTACGTGGATTACTTCCTTCCTTTAAGGACCATTTGCTTATTATTATGGCACCTAATTTGTCTTTCCTTCCGCTGGAAATGGAGGAAATACTAGACATCATATTGGCTTGATCCACTGCAGTCAGCAAGGCGCCATCACCTCTCCCCTCTTCCCTTGCTGCCCATAGTCCATTTTCAATAGCACACCCCAAGGTCACTTTTTAAATTATACTGCCATAGATGTCCCTCATTTGCCCATAGCCCTAAGTAGTTCCCCATTTAACTCTGAGTAAAAGTGAAAGTCTGTTTGGTGACCTTGTGGTGACCTCTTACTTTCATTGCTTCTCTTGTTTCATGTCCCACCACTCTCCTGTCCATTCACCCTGCTCCTCTTGCTTTTTCTCAAACACACAAAAAGACGCATTGCCGCTTTAGGGCATCTGCACTGGCTCTTTCCTGATCCTCATCTCCTTCAAGCCCCTGCTTCTTTTTGGTTTCAAAGTGGAGTGTGTGTGTGTGTGTGTGTGTGTGTGTGTGTGTGCGCGTGCCTGCTCAGTCATGTCCAACTCTTTGTGACCCCGTGGACTGTAGCCCACCAGGCTCCTCTGTCAATGGGATTCTCCAGGCAAGCATACTGGAGTGGGTTGTAACTTCCTTCTCCAGGGGATCTTCCCAACTCATGGATCAAACCCACGTCTCCTGTATCTCCTGCATTGGCAGGTGGGTTCTCTACCACTGAGCCACCTGGGAAACCCTTGAAAGTGATACCTATCTTGAAAACGCCATTTATTACCTGCTGCCTGACAGATGCCTTCTTCAGCATTCCTGATTTTCTTACTTTTCTTCAATAATACATATTACCTTCCAGCTCCTCTACCGTTTATTTATTGAACAGGTTTATTCTCTGTATGTTCGCTCCACAAGGGCAGAAATCTTTGCCAGTTTTGTTCACTGATGACCTCCACATACCTAGATAATGTCTGGCACATTCTAGGTATTCAGTCCGTGTTTGTTGAATCAATATAGGATTGAATTAATAAATTGACTATTAAGAAAATTAAATGAGCCACCTGTAAGTTCTTAAAAGCTGATTAGTGCCTTTGGAAGATACATTTTAATACAGATCTACAGCCAAATATTTACTAAGCTTTTGTTATATTCCTGGGAATGTGATGGGAAGTGTACTGTATACTTTAAGGGAATTACATTTTCATTTGTTCGACAAATATTGTGTGTGTGTGTGTGTGTGTGTGTGTGTGTGTGTGTGTGTGTAGGGCTTCCCAGGTGGCTTAGTGGATAAAGAATCCACCTGCAGTGCAGGAGAAGCAGATTCAATATCTGGGTTGGGAAGATTCTCTGTAGGAGGGCTTGACAGCCCACTCCAGTAATCTTGCCTGGAGAATCCAATGGACAGAGGAGCCTGGTGGGCTATAGTTCATGGGGTCCCAAAGAGTTGGACATGACTGAAGCAACTGAGCATGCACGCATGTGTGTGTGTATATATATGTATATGTTTATGTGAGTGTATATATAGACCTTATTATGTAGGAAGCACTGTTAGAAACTTAGGAGAGAAGACAAATAATAACAAGTATTCCAACTATCAGGCTCAGTGGAGCCAGATTCTCTGATTTTTTTTTTTAAGAGAAGCTTTAATCTGAATTTTTATATGAAATCTCTCAGTTTTTAAATGTTGATAACTAAATTAGAATTTCTAAATTTACTGTAACAACAAAATTAAATATTTATCACCACCATATGTTGCCTTTGGGCTTTGCTTATAATATCTGCTAGTTTGAAGGATAACACAGTATCAATTCAGAAGCAGTCTGCAACTTTTAGATGATAAGTGGATCTTAGAGGATGGGCGGGATTTAGGTGTGCTGTGGGGAGGAAAGAGGGGAGGAGTGTTTTTTTTTTGTGGCTTCTGGTACCTGGAGCAAAGGTGTGGAGGCAGGACAGGCAGAGTGCTGACACCAGGGTTGGGGAAGGGTGATGGAGGAGGTACATTCTTAGCAGTAATGGCAGTAGTCTCCTTGGGTTATACTGAACTACCCTTTTTAGGTTAAACTTACTGCATTTGTCAGTATACAGATCCAAACAAAGTATTAGGTAAGACAGAAACTTATCTTTGTCATAATGGTCTGAGTGTAAGCAAACTAGAGTGGTCCTTTTCTCGATTCGCGAAGGCTCATTCTCATAGGCCAAAGATGGCTCAGCTGCAGGTTAGCATTCCAGCCGGTGGGAAGGGAAGGGGAGGATGGGTGAAGGCCGTGACCCTTTCTTTAAAGGCAGGATCCAGACTTTGATCACAGTACTTGTGTTCACACCCTGTTGGCCAGAACTTGGTAACATGGCCACATCTGATTCCAAGAAAGCCAAGAAGTGTAGGTTTTTACCCCGGTGGCTATAAAAAGGTTACATTTTTATAGTAGAAAAAGAGAATGGGTATTGCAGATTATATAGCCATCCATCACATTTGCTCTGGTGGGTACTGGGTTATCTGAGGTACGGTATCTCTTTTTATGTCCTCAATTTTCTAATTATTTTAGTAAGACTTCAGTGGTACAAATGGAAGGTGATCCTTTTAAAAAAAAATTCTATTTATGTTTTTATTTTTGGCTGTGCTGGGTCTTTGCTGCTGCACGGAGTTTTCTCGAGTTGCAGCGAGCAGAGGCTACTCCCCAGTTGTCATGAGTGGGCTTCTCATTGCAGTGGCTTCTCTTGTGGCAGAGCACGGGCTTCAGGGTGCCAGGGCTTCAGCAGTCGCAGCACATGGGCTCAGTAATTGCAGCTCCCAGACGCTAGAGCACAGGTTCAATAGTTGTGGTGCAGGGGCTCAATCACGTCACTGTCGGTGAAATCTTCCAGGACCAGGGATCAAACCTGTCTTCAACACTGGCAGGCAGATTCTCTACCACTGAGCCACCAAGGAGGCCCCAGAAGGTGATCCTTGACAACAATTTTTTCATCTTTTAGATTCTTAGAGCCCACTGTATTTCTGGTTAAACCAAAGTAGCTTGGTGAGGTTTGTTTTTTTGTTTGTTTGTTTCTTTGTTTGCATGAAAGGTCTAGAGCAGCTGGTTTTCAATTTTTTGTTGTTTCTGTTCTTGGGACCCCTTTGCACTCTTAAAGATGACTAAGAACCCTGAAAAGATTTGTTTCTGTGGAGTAAAGAGAGGTTTAACTATTGGTTTTCACCTACAGCAACTCAGTAAATTCTGGTGTTTCAGATATATTGAATTAAACACTTTATACATCTAGAAGCTCCTCGTGGAAAGCTTTGACTTCTGTGCACGCTTATCATTGCTTTTGGCCACCCAGCTCTGTATCTACCTTTTTGCACTTGGCAGATCCTGCTTTGCCTCCTGTGGAGGAGTAAGCACTAGATATTTGCACTCTCAACCCCCCTCGCAGCCTGGCTGCAGGCATGTGGCCTAGGTTCTGCCGGTCAGATGCACTCCCATCTCATATTTTGAAATAGAAACCAGTGACATGAGAAAGTGTGTGGCCGCTCCCCAGGTGGTTTCCAGGACAGCAGCTGGTATTGGTAGTGGAAGCTGCTGGCTGCCCTACCCGTCAGCGACAGGCAGCAGGCCACAGCTGCTGTGTGATTTGGGGTGATGTTCCCTGATATATAGCCTCCAAGCCCAGTTTCTCTGGCCCTCTTGGAAATTTGTGATCCTTCCATTATCATTCTGTGTGTTCTTTGCTTGAAACTGAGAATCCTGCTTGATCCATTCTCAGATGTAGTATCTTTCAAGCATTGCTTGGAAGTCTCATGAATCAGAATTACCTGGGCCACATCCTAACAATCCGTGCCTGTCAGTGGACTTGAAACTAATGGATCCAGAATCCTCTTGAGTTCCAGGAATCTGAATTTCATTTATTTAATTTTTTCTTCTTTGGCCATGCCAAAGAAGGTTCCCTAGTGGATCAGATGGTGAAGAGTCTGCCTGCAATGCAGGAGACCCAGGTTTGATTCCTGAGTTGGGAAGATCCCCTGGAGAAGGAAATGGCAACCCACTTCAGTATTCTTGCCTGGAAAATCCCATGGTTGGAGGAGCCTGGTGGGCTACAGCCATGGGGTCACAGGGTCAGAGACAACTGAGCTACTTACACTTTCTTTGGCCATGCCACCTGGCATATGGGATCTCAGTTCCCCAACCAAGGATCAAACCCACCCCCATCCCCACTACACTGGAGCACAGAGTCTTAACCCCTGGACCACCAGGGAAGTCCCAGCAACCTGCATTTTAAACATCTCAGGTTTATATGATTTTAGAACTGCTTTCCTAATGTTTCCAACTTTTTAAATTATTTGTGCTCTGTTTAAAGATCTGAGTAAGCCCTCAAAGAATTCACTCTCTGTTTTTAGGAGACTCTAATCAATGAGTAACTAGTATTTCTTCTTCTCTCTCCACCCAGCCTCAAATTCTCCCTAAGCCTCTTTGTTCTGTCTCCAGCTCTTTTAATGTCTTTTTTTTTTTTTTTCCTGGCTTATTCTCCCTGAGAAGTAATAATTCCCCCAATGGGATTGCTTATATTCAGTGGTCCCAGGATTGATTTGGATTTTAAAACTGTACTGTGACTGGTGCTTCCTGCAGGTCATTTCTTTCTTGGGCATTTCTGCAGCCTACTGGTTGACAGCTTAATGTTTACTGCAGGGAACACTGGAGGGGATGAAGGTGAGAGATTGGAACATACTGAGTGACTTTCCTCGGAAAGCTTTACATTCAGGCCAGAAAATAGCACAAAAGGATTGAATAATGTACCGCTGAAGTTTCTAGTATCACAGAAGGTTATAACTTGAAAGAAGCTTAGCTCCGTCATTTCATGAATGAGGAACTGAGGAGAAGTTATGTGTCCAACATCACATAATTGATTAGTGGAGTTTAAAAGCCAAAATAAATTTAGAAGTGGGAAGTGACAATGCAGTGCTTGATCTAAACTGGCATACGAAGGAAGGAGACTAGCATTTATTGAGTATTTAAACTTGGGTACATTCACTTAACATCCTGAAGTCTCAGCTTTCTCAATTGCAAAATCAAGATTCTAATTAGAGCAGACACTGATATGATATTGACTGTGTGCTGGGAACTGTTCTAAGCACTTTGTATGCTAAGTCATTTAATCCTTATCACATCGACATGACTTAGGTACTATTATTTTTCCACTTTATTCAGATGCACAGAAAGTTATATATTTACCTGCAGTCACCCTGATAAAGTACTCTGTTTTCTATTGCTGCATTACAAATCACCCCAAGCTTCATGTGTTAGGACAACATGCATTTATTATCTCACAGTTTCGTGGGCTCAGGAGCCTAGGCATAACTAGGTCCACTGCTCGAGGTCTCGCAAGGCAGCATGGAGGTGTTGACCAAGGTTAGGATCAGATCTGAGGCTTGAGGTCTTATTCTAAGAAAAAATATGAACCGATTGCAATAAGTTATATAATCTGAGACTACTGGAAATTTCTTTTTGAAAATACAAAACTGCAGGTGGTTATAAGGTTTCTTGAAGCAGACTTTGAAAAGAGGGGGTATGAAGAGATTTAATTATTGCCTAGTACCCAGTAAGAATCTGCTGGGTGTTATTCCTGGCATTATGCACGTCATTATTCTTGGTGTTATTCACGTCATTCTTGGCAGCAGCATCTCCCTGTAGCTATGGAACTCATGATGACTGAGTCTTCAAGGTCAGCAGAAGAATGTCTTTTTCTTTGTATGATCTCCCACTCTGGATAATCTCCCTTCTGATGAACTTAATGTCAAATGTTTAGGGGCCTTAATATATCTGCAACAATCTGTTCATCTTTGCCATATGACAGGATGTAAACATGGGAGTAATGTCCCATCGCCTATGCCATGTTTTGCTGAGGTCAAAAAGTAGTCACAGGTCCTCTCTACACTCAAGGGGAGGTGATTATATAAACCTGCGGATCCCAAGGCGTATCACCGCGCCATCTTAGAATTCTACCTACCGTAGCCAGGAAGACTTAGGTTAAGCCCAGACTGGCTCCAGGTCTAAGAGTCCATGCTCTCAGTCACAATGACCTTCTTTCTCCTTTTGAAGCAAGTAAACCCACTTTATAACCTTGCATGGTGTTCTAAGAAAGATAACACCCAGCAGATTCTTACTGGGTACTAGGCAATAATTAAATCTCTTCATACCTCCTCTTTTCAAAGTCTGCTTCAAGAAACCTTATAACCACCTGCAGTTTTGTATTTTCAAAAAGAAATTTCCAGGAGTCTCAGATTATATAACATTGCGATTGGTTCATGTTTTTTCTCAGGCAGAAATGACCCTGGGTTTTGGGATATGAGACTTGAGTTCTCAAGAAATAACCCTAGCTCTGCTTTATTTTTGCCTTTGAAACAGATGAAGTGATTAAGAAGAAACAGTAAACGTCATCATCTTGTAGGCAGGACAGCATGGATCAGCCATTAACTGTGAACTCCCTGGTAGGTGGCACCAACTGATATTTTACATGTGGTTCGAAAACCCAGAAAGAAGAACAGAAACACGCCGAATGTGAAATGAGTCACAGTGACTTCAAGAAGTTCAACACTTGCTGTTTTCATCCATCTGTGTGGTCCTCTCCTTTGAGGAAGTGACTAATAAAACCATCTTTGTTAGAATTAAAAATAATTTTTTCTTTTTCCATGAAAGTATGAAATTTTAATTCTCTGGTTTGGTTCCAGGAGTGTAGTTCTTTAGCATGACACCAGAGAGAATTTGTAATGTCAGAGATGACATTGTAACAGGTACTTTGACTGTTCCGTGCCTCAGTGTTTTCACAGATGAAAAATTAGAGGTTTAGCTTGTGTAGTAATAGCTAAGGAAACATTTTATGTTTAACACCGAGGTGCAGCTTTGGGATCCTGTTGTAAATGTGCAAATACCTGAAACACTTGTCCTTTTCATCTTTTCCTCTTACAGCCAACATAGTGCACACCTTCTTGAGCTACATCTTAGGAGAAATAATGTGCTAGAGAGGAAATAACAGGGGCCTAGGGATCCCATGGGTTTATTGTGTGTCCCAGATCAGTCTCTGAATGTGAATATAACGACATTATATAATCTCCATGGCCCAGTTTTGTACTTTGTGCCTTACGACTTTTGGAAACCATAGTTTTAATGTTACCAGCCTATCACTGGGGCTTGATAAACAAAGGTTGTCATTACCATCCACCTTCTCCTGATGACACTCCCAAACCCACTCACTAAACTTGTCGCCCTGGGGGCAGCAATATACTGAATACCCTATACACACAAAGCTTAGCATCAGAACACAAATAGAGGGCCTAGTGCTTGCTCTGAAACAGGGTAGTGTTCTCAGTGGAAAAAGTCCTTCACAGTTGCTCAGTTGCTTTTGTGAGCATGTTTGAGGGGCAGAGAGTTGCAGGCACTTTTTATTTTCTGACACTGTATTGTCAAACCTGTCACATTTCCACCTCCGTAGAAGGAGTCATTTCCTGGAGTTCCTTGTGTGTTTTTCTAGAACGTTATGGGAAAATGATAAAATTTAGTGGACATGCCAATGTAAAAATGAACACTAAGGCTTTGTCATCTGGAAAATTTTATTTACATCCAAGAAGTTCATCTTGAAAAATTATAGAAAGATTATAGATTGATGAAGAGTTTAGGCTCTTTCCCAGTTTATCTCTGAAACCAGTTTTAAACTTAAGTAGAGTAGCACCATTCCCATAGATGGAAAATAAATATTTTTTTCTTCAGGTAAAAAGATAGTCTAATTATAATCACATTGTTCCCTTTCTGTCTTCTTCCTTTATTTGATATATTTATTGGTTATCATTTGTGTTACAGGGAATATACTATATTCCAGAGCACAAAGATGAGTGTAAAATGATTCCTTTCCTTCAAGGAGCTTATAATGAGTCAAAAATACTTGTAAACAAATAATTATAACTCAGCACAGACTGCATAGTAAAAAAAATGGACAAGTTACTTTTGTGCATGCAATGCTGGAAGTCTGCCCTAATTTTCCTAGATTTTTTTTTCTGATGTCACTGAAGCATTAATCTGTGGTCATATAACAGCATTGGAACACAGTCAGGATTATTTGGTTACACGGGGTTTATGCTGTTCCCTCACCAGCAGAGCTGAGAAGCTGCCACAGAGACTCCGTGTCCCACAGAGCCTAAGAGATGTGCTATAGGGCCTTTAACAGGGAAAAAAAAAAAATTGTTGACTTTTTCACCTTTCCTAAGTACTGACTTTTTATTGAATAATTATCCTGAATTTATATGTTCTGTGTCTTTCCAAATGTGTATGTGTTTTTATTAATAAAACAAATTATTAATATCACAGATCCTTTTTCAGTTATTATCATTATTTTCTTAGAGATGAATTAACAGTGTAATTATGTTGGGGGACTGGGGGGTAGTGCAGGGGGGTGGGGGGGGGAGGTGGTGTGTCCATATGCTGAAAAAGGCTTCTCCAAGACTTATTGGTGGGGTTTTATTCACTTGGTAAAGATGCAAAGAGGCCCTGAAAGCTTCTCATTAAACCAAGTGTATTTTGGAATAGAATTGAATACATACAGTAACTTTGGATCCAGAACATGTCTTGGAGACCCTTCGAGTGTAATGATATGATCCCTGCCCTGGCAGGAATCCATCTCTTGGCTTACTTCCATAAGGACATAATGGTCAATGATATTTTACCTAAAATGACCTATAACATTCACATACCCAGGAACTGCCACATAACCGTAGCTGAAACCTGCAAGAGATCTTAGTCCAAAAGGGTGTGTTTATCCTGCAGATATGTGGTTTTTTGGTGTGCAGACCACATGTTTAAGCAAAAAGACCTCACTTTTATCATGTTATTAACTCATTAAAAAAAAAAAAAAACTTTGCTTAGGTACTTATGTCAGATATTTAGTACAAAAAATACATCTATAATTTCAGTCTGTTCATTTCTTCTTATAACCGGAGATTCAAATTTGGCTCTGCAGAAAAAGTTAGCTGCGATGCCAGACCACACGGATGTCTCCCTCACCCCAGAAGAACGAGTCCGTGCCCTAAGCAAGCTGGGCGGGAACATCACCATCAATGAAGATATCACTCCACGCCGCTACTTTAGATCCGGAGTAGAAATGGAGAGGATGGCGTCTGTGTATTTGGAAGAAGGAAACCTGGAAAGTGCATTTGTCCTCTATAATAAATTTATAACGTAAGTGTTTTATCTTGGAGATCTTTGAAATGAGAACATTGGGAACGAATATTTACATGCTATTTTGATGAGACAGCTTCAATGCCAGGCATATATTCATACTCAGATCAAATTTACAATCTCCAGAAGCAGGAGCTGGCCAGGTTTTTAAGTTACCAAGTCATGTACTCAGAGGTGTCCCAATATTGTCTCTGAGGCTTAGGGGTGGAAGATCAGAGATGACGTGAGGTACAGGGATGTATATCCATAGGCCAGCACTGTAACCTGAGTGCCCGCTTCTCTCTCTTCACAAAATTTCTTGTTCCCTGTCATTCTCCCTTCACCAGAATGCAAGCCTTTGAGAGCAGACAGCATATTGTGGCTCTATCTAGAGCATCTGAAACGTGCCATTAACATTCTTGCAATTTAATTTGATGGGTTGAAACAAGGGGTAAATTGATGATCCTAGGAAGGAACTGATTGGGAAACAGAGTATAGTAGTTGATTTAACATTGCAGTCAGTATTTCTTAAGGCAATTATTTAGCTATGTAAGAATTGTTGTGTATAAAAGATGTTCCAATATATTGAAAGTAGCAACATCAAAATAGTCATTAAAAATATCACACTTCACATTAGATAGATATTTATTAATAACGTATCCTCATTTGAACTAAAAAAACGGGATTTGGACTTTCTATACCAATTTGCCATCTTACTGACTGTGAAGATCTCCTGTTAACCAAAAGTGATCTCATCAGAGCCGAAGCCCTTATCTTTGTTTCCACTGAAAATTACTCATTGATTAATTGTATTAATTTACTTGGGGATTTAATCTGAGAACATGCAAGAAGTTGAAAAGATTAACTGTTTTTTAAAACTTGGTTTTGGCTGCGATGGGTGTTTGGTGCTTTGTGCAGGCTTTCGGGAATTGTAGCCACTGGGGGCTACTCTCTAGTTGTGGTGCTGGGGGGCGTCTCTTGCTGTGGAGCACAGGCTGTAAACACAGGGGCTTCAGTAGTTGACGCTCTCAGGCCATAAAGCCCTAGCTTAGTAGTTGTGGCACACGGGCTTAGTTGCTCCTCAGCACGTGGGATCTTCTCGGGCCAGGGATCAAACCTATGTCCTCTGTACTGGCAAGCAGATTCTTATCCACTGCACCACCAGGGAGGTCCAAGGTCTTTTAAATGCTGCATCCATGATTCTACCATGGGTGAAATTAAAGGCAATTAGTATAGTATGCGAAGTGATCTCTTCATTTTATTCACGTTAATTAACTTATTGGAAATTTAGAGAATGGTTGGCAGCATTCATTTTAACTGGGAAAAACAGAGACTTTCAAGAAGGATAAGAAATAACTATCAAATTGGATGTTATCAACTGTCATCGATAGCACACATTTTCCATTTTAGTTTCTGAAGTGTAAGTTACAAATTTATAATATTTTTTTCACCTTCTGAGTTTTGCACACACACATAAATGTGGTAAAGGGCCACTATACTATCTGAAAGCTTCTCATTGGCACCAGTGGTAAAGAACCCACCTGCCAATGCAGGAGACCCAACAGACTTGGGTTCGATCCCTGGGTCGGGATGATCCTCTGGAGTTGGAAACAGCAACCCACTCCAGTATTCTTGCCTGGAAAATTCCATGGACAGAGGAGGCTGGTGGGCTACATACAGTCCATGGGGTCACAAAGAATTGTTCATGACTGAGCGACTGAGCGCACACACATCTCTCTGAGTTGCTGAGGAATCAGAATATTTGAATTCTCTCCCAGCACTAACAACATGACCATTGGTTCAGTTATCCGCTGTGAGTTCAATTTCTCATCTACATAAATTAAAGGCTTATAGGTGAAAATCTGAGGTCTCTACATCTCTGCATATTAGTGACTTTATTCTACATATAAAAGACTTAGGCAACTGACACCTTATGTAGTTTATGTAAGCTTTAATTTTGTCATTTGAGAAATAAGAATTATAATACCATGCCTATGCATTCAGTAGACGAGATGTAAGTGTATATGATTTGTAAACAACAGAACATCAATAATTATAAATGAATGTTGCTCATTCATGTACAACTCTTTGCAACCCCATGGACTGGAACCTGTGAGGCTCCTCTGTCCATGGGATTCTCCAGGCAAGAATACTGGAGTGGATTGCCATTCCATTCTCCGGGGAATCTTCCTGACCCAAGGATCAAACCCAGGACTTCTGCATTGCAGGCAGATTCCTTATCTTCTGATTCCTTACCTTACCATCTGAGCCACCCATGGGTGTAGATATTCTTAGTGGTCAAAAATTCCTATTCCCATTTCTGTAAAGGAGACCTAGCCATTCTGCAGTTAGGAAGATATGAGGAGTTCTGCCTAATGAAATGTGAAGGAAAATTACATGTATCAGCTCCAACCTGAAACAATCAGAAGTCCTTAGTGATTCTCTGGTCCCTTTTCTTTCCCTGACCTATGTTCCAAACAGAGCAACTACAAGATACCAGGGTCTCCATCGGTTTCCATCCTCCATCAGCTTGGGTTCCCAAGTATCTGAACCTTCTCACAAACCCCAGCTTGTACTGGTACCAACCATACCTGGGAAATAAACATTTGTTATTTTAGGACCCTGAGCTTTGGAGGTTGTTCAGTTACTGCAGTATAGCCTAACCTCTCTCAGCCAATAAAAAACTAAGTAGTTAATTGAAACATGTCTGTGGTGAATCAATAATTAAACAATTTCAGAGGAAGGAAGAATGTGCTACTATGTTAATCAAAACTAGTATTTGCTCTAAGGGCCATTCGTTCATTTAACAAATATTAATTGGTCATTTATTATGATGAGATGGACACTATTCTACAGGCTGAGGATACATCAGTAACAGGAAAAAAAAAAAAACAACAAAATTTCATGCCCTAGTGGAAGCAAAATCTTAACTTTACCTGGAAACAATGAACCTGGTTTGCTGTAAGGATTTCCCTTCATTTTTACTGTCCCTTGTTCCTGAAAAGGTGATGAAAAATAATTAACTATTAATTCAGTTCAGTTCAGTCACTCAGTCGTGTCCGACTCTGCGACCCATGAATCGCAGCACGCCAGGCCTTCTTATCCATCACCAACTCCCAGAGTTCACTCAAACTCATGTCCATCAAGTCGGTGATGCCATCCAGCCATCTCATCCTCTGTTGTCCCCTTCTCTTCCTGCCCCCAATCCCTCTCAGCATCAGAGTCTTTTCCAATGAGTCAACTCTTCACATCAGGTGGCCAAAGTACTGGAGTTTCACCTTTAGCATCAGTCCTTCCAATGAACACTCAGGACTGATCTCCTTTAGAATGGACTGGTTGGATCTCCTTGCAGTCCAAGGGACTCTCAAGAGTCTTCTCCAACACCACAGTTCAAAAGCATCAATTCCTTGGCGCTCAGCTTTCTTCAGAGCCCAACTCTCACATCCATACATGACCACTGGAAAAACCATAGCCTTGACTAGATGGACCTTTGTTGGCAAAGTAATGTCTCTGCTTTTGAATATACTATCTAGATTGATCATAACTTTCCTTCCAAGGAGTAAGCGTCTTTTAATTTCATGGCTGCAATCACCATCTGCAGTGATTTTGGAGCCACCAAAAATAGTCTGTCACTGTTTCCACTGTTTCCCCATCTATTTCCCATGAAGTGATGGGACCAGATGCCATGATCTTAGTTTTCTGAATGCTGAGCTTTAAGCCAACTCTTTCACTCTCCTTTTTCACTTTCATCAAGAGGCTTTTTAGTTCCTCTTCACTTTCTGCCGTAAGGATGGTGTCATCTGCATATCTGAGGTTATGATGTTTCTTCCAGCAATCTTGATTCCAGCTTGTGCTTCTTCCAGTCCAGCGTTTCTCATGATGTACTCTGCATAGAAGTTAAATAAGCAGGGTGACAATATACAGCCTTGACGTACTCCTTTTCCTATTTGGAACCAGTCTGTTCCATGTCCAGTTCTAACTGTTGCATCCTGACCTGCATATAGGTTTTTCAAGAGGCAGGTTAGGTGGTCTGGTATTCCCTTCTCTTTCAGAATTTTCCACAGTTTATTGTGATCCACACAGTCAAAGGCTTTGGCATAGTCAGTAAAGCAGAAATAAATGTTTTTCTGGAACTCTCTTGCTTTTTTGATGATCCAGCAGATGTTGGCAATTTGATCTCTGGTTTCTCTGCCTTTTCTAAAACCAGCTTGAACATCTGGAAGTTCATGGTTCATGTATTGCTGAAGCCTGGCTTGGAGAATTTTGAACATTACTGTACTGGCCTGTGAGATTCCATTAAGGATTCTGGCTGACATTTATCTGAGTTATAAATTTTCATATACAAGGTTTTAATACACATATGTATACCATATCGGGCTCCCCTGGTGGCTCAGCTGGTAAAGAATCCTCCCACAATGTGGGAAACCTGGGTTCGATCCCTGGGTTGGGAAGATCCCCGGAGAAGGGAACAGCTACCCACTCCAGTATTCTGGCCTGGAGAATTCCATGGACTGTTCCATGGGATTACAAAGAGTTGGGCACAACTGGGTGACTTTCACACCATGGCACTGCTGGTTCATCAGTGGCCCTTTGAATCTGTTCTGTGAGAAGGTGTCTTTTATCCATCGCTCCGAACTCTTACATTTTCACGTGATGCTCAGTGTTGCCAGCACTATCATCACAAGTAGAATGGTGCTCTAGTGGGGTTAAGTGCCCAAGACCTGAGAAAAACTAAAGTGATGTGATCTGTTGAGGGGCATCCTGACTTTAACCCTCTTAACCTCAGTGCTTAGTTTGCCGAGCTTAACTCCTCTGTAATGCCAGAATCATACTCATACCAACCTTTGATGGCAGGTGGAAAGAATATAGGTTAAATAAAAAGGAAAATGGCAACCCACTCCAGTATTCTGGCCTGGACAGTCCCATGAAGGAAGAGCCTGGCTGATTACAGTCCATAGGGTCACAAAGAGTTGGACACGAGTACACATAAAAAAGGTCATTAACCATGTCCTTTTGAAAAGGAGGTTCATTCTTATATTAGAAACCATCACTGAGCTTTTTCTGTCATATAACTCTAAGGATGTGTTTTCTCTTTCTCCAGTTTATTTGTAGAAAAGCTTCCCAACCATCGGGATTACCAGCAATGTGCAGTACCCGAAAAGCAAGATATTATGAAGGTATTGAGTGATCAACTCTCTCCGAAGGTTCAAGTTCCCCAATCAAGTATCCATTATTGATTCATCCCTTTTCTTTCCTCCTCTGTCTAATCCTCTCGAGAGTTTCGGTGCAAAAAAATAAAAAAAATCATTCCATTAGCTGTGATATTTCAATCTCTTCTTAGATCTTTAGTCATCATTACTGTGGGATGTCTACTTAAAACTGGGAGAAGAAAAGAAAAAAATCAAGAATGCACTTGATCGTACGATATGAAGAAGGAATTATTTTATGATTACTCTCAGAGATTGAAGGAATAGTTGTCTCTTTCCCCATACTTATTTAAGACAATCATTTTGGCTGGTTTTGATTATTCCATACAATTCTCAACTCAATACCTATTTGAAAAATCAGTGTTGATTATCAAGGCGGCCACAAAGTTCTAGTCATTTTCTTCTTATAGTACTCACCTCTTAGACAATGAAGTCTTTAGTGAGTGACCTGAAATATTCCAAAGGAAAAGGAAGGCTGTTGAAATGTATTTATTTAGCAGCAATGTTTGCTACATATATAGTTTCAAATATCTTTAGCTGAGAATATATCCTCTTAGATAACATTTAAGCAATGTTTTCCATTTATTTAAGTAGTTTGGATTGATTTTATGTGATGGAGATAATGTACACAAAGTCAATCACAACATGAAATTTGAAATTACTCTCCAAAAATATTTTACCGCATAATGGAATAAAAACTCTCTTAGCCAGTTATGTCGGGCTTCCCTTGTGGCTCAGTGGTCGTGAATCCACCTGCAATGCAGGAGATGTGGATTGGATCCTTGGGTCAGGAAGATCCCCTGGAGAGGGAAATGGCAACCTACTCCAGTATTCTTGCCTGGGAAATCCCATGGACAGAGGAGCATGGTGGGCTACATACCATGGTGTCACAAAAGAGTCAGACACCACTTAGCAACTAAACTACAACAACCAGTTATGTCAGGCCTGAGGGTGCCTGTAAGTAGAACACAAATGGTCGTCTTCACTGTTAAATTTCTGTACACTGTCTGAAGGGTCCTTCCTTATCCAGCCTTCATGTAACATTTCCCTTCAGTTCTCTTGTTCATTTAATGTCAGAAAGTTCTGGATGGAAACCAAGGTGTTAGGCTGCCAAGATGACTCTTTTACTCTAATTTGGTGGTGGTGGTTTAGTTGCTAAGTCATGTCCGACTCTTGCAACCCCATTGACTGCAGCCTGCCAGGCTCCTCTGTCCATGGGATTTTACAGGCAAGAGTACTGGAGGGGGTCGCCATTTCCTTCTCCAGGGTTTCTTCCCAGCCCAGGGATTGAGCTCAGGTCTCCTGCATTGCAGGCAGATTGTTTACCGACTGAGCTACAAGGGAAGCCCACTCTAATTTAGGATTATTCTTATTTTCACTTATAGAGAAAAAATTCTGCAAAAGCGTATACATTTTCTGTTTGTGCTCATTGAATAAATGGATCAATGGATGACAAAAAATTAAGAGCACAGAAATTTTAATGGAAGAGCTTAGTTAGAGTTAGGCGTTTTGGGTTTTAGTCATAAGGAGACCATAAGTCAGTTATATGACGCTGGACAAGCCTTTTGATCTCTCTGAGCCTTTGTTTCCTCATCTGTACTAAGGCTTGGGGTGGGTACTTGGATGATATTTTCATGCCATCAAGCAAGAATCACTGAGAAGTTGTTTGAGATACAGATCCCAATCCTTTCTCTGACTATGTTGATTCAGTAAACCTGGGGTTAGGCTTGGGGATCTATATTTTTATAAAAGGTGCCTCAGCTGCTTTTTACAGTCCCGCTAAGCCTAGGGATCTCTACTTACCCTGTTCTCCAATGTCCCTTTTAACTATGATGCCATATAATTTACATACCGTGGAATGTGCAGTTACAAATCCACTACCTGAAAATGAGGTACCTCCCTATACAAAATGCTTCCCTAACCAGTGGAGTCAATAAAGGTCTTACAAAGGGGATAATTTTTTCTCTTCTCTACTGAAAAGTTGTATTTTGGAGCCCTAGAAAATATTGATTTTTCCACCTTCCTGTTTGGTGACTTGTGTCTTGATTTCTAACACACATACCAGTTGCTTTCCTTTCTCAGCTGAAGATCTGAAAGACTCTACTGAAAATTCTACTAATCAATATGTGTGTATGTATTTTTAAAAGAAACTGAAGGAGATTGCATTCCCAAGGACAGATGAATTGAAAAAGGACCTTTTAAAGAAATACAACGTAGAATACCAAGAATATTTGCAAAGCAAAGTAAGTTCAATTGGTACATTTATTTCATGAATTGTTTTCTGTGCAAATATTTTTTTTAAATTTTATTTTCATGAGTTTTTCAAATCTCATATGCATTTAAATTAAAATTAAAGAAACAGTGATGGAAAACACAAAGATGTTTAAATTTTTATTCCCCAACAAGATCTAATAAAGTGAAACATTAGAAAATAGACTTTCGACAGTAATTTAACCAGAGTGTTCCTTCACTGTTTACGTGAGGCTACCACAACATTGTCAGTTGGCTATACCCCAACACAAAATTAAAAGTTTAAAGTTGGGGAAAAAAAAAGAATAAACAGAGCTTTTTGACCAACTCTTGCCAGTGTAATCTTGAACCAGGTGGCTGCTCTTTAGCAATGAAAGGAGGCAGTAAGAGAGATAGGGAGAATAGTACATAGTTTCTGAGGTATCTAATTCGATTCTTAAATATTTTAATGTTATGTTATTATATTCTTAAATATTATACTTACTATAATAACATAGAATAATATCTAGCCATATGAGTGAAATGTAATCATATCATCAAAGGATGATGACTTCTGGATTCTTCTTAAATAGAGAGTGAAAAGAAAAATTATGTCTGAGATCAAAGGGCATTGAGTGATGAAACTGACCGATCAGTCTATAAGATATTCCTGTTCAGCACTTGAACTCTTAAGGTTTACAGCTTCGGTTTTGCTGTTTTGTTTGACTGTGTGTTTATGTGCTTTGAAAGTTTCACTATTGCTGATTCTCAGTTCAGTCCAGTCTCGTTACTGCTGAACATGGTCACAGGCCTTGTTTACTTCCTTTGGTGTCCTGGAAGTAGGTTTGCGTGAGCCGTGTGCACTGAGTAACAGAAGGAAGGTTGAAATCAGAAGATTCCCTCCAGTGTGGATAGTGATCATCTGATTTGAACTGTGAAAGACTGGGGCTTCCCAGGGGGCCCCTGGGAAAGGATTAAAGTGGTAAAGACCCTGCCTGACCTTGGTCAGGAAGATTCCCCTGGAGGAGGGCATGGCAACCTACTCCAGTATTCCTGCTTGGAAAATCCCTATGGACAGAGGGGCCTGATGGGCTGCAGTCCATAGCGTCACAAAGAATCAGACACGACTGAAGTGACTTAGCAAGCACACACGCGAAAGATTGAAGTAATTTTGGCGGCCCAGACAGGACAACAGGAAGGGGGGAGCAAAGCCTGTTGAGTTCCCCTCCCTACTCAGCGGTGTGAACGCTAGTCCCCCCTGCTCTCCGGGAGGAACAGCGTCAGCAGTTGTGGTCTGCTGTTAGTGACACTAAGGATAGTCCACAGTAGGATCCCAAGTACATGACAAGTAGAAATATTTGGGGGGTAGCGTGGCAGCCTTTATGCCTGGGAGACATGGACATGGCGGTAAGCCTTTGCTGCAGGCAACACTCACATCACCTGCAGTCTGGTAGAATGCAGATTCTCTGGCCCCTCCCCAGACCTGCTGAATGCCAGTCTGCCCTGTAACAGGACCCAGGGGATTCGTGAACATAAAGTGCTGCTTTAAACTGTGTCCCCCACCTCTCTCCTGCCTCCTAGTAGCTCCCAAAGTTTAGTTTTCAACAGAATTATTTGGGAAGCTTCTTAAAGATTAATTCTCTGACCCTAGATATTTTTGTTAAGGCTGGGGAGTCTGGGAATCCTCATTTTTAACAAAGCTCCTATTAGTTTGTTCTGATAGAGATGATGACCCCATTCTGAGAACCACTTTTTAGGGATACCCCCTTCTCCATTAAGTCCCAGCACTATGACTTCAAGAGTCCAATGCAAAAGGGTTCAAGGGTGGTACTGTCCCTAAGAGCTTCGGATGATGATGACAGTGTTCTCTCTGGCGCTGTCTCATAGGGGAGCCACTAACCTGGGTACTACTTAACACATGGCTAGTGAGACTAGGGGATTGAATTTCGGATTTCATTTCATTTTAATTAAATTTCAATAGTCACATGTGGCTAGTAGCTACTATACTGGACAGTGCAGTCTAGGGTAATATGACCCTTCTGTGAATCGGTCTGATCAGCCAGGCTATGCAGACAGTCCTGACTTTGATTTTCTAGTATTTAAAAGCACAGGAGGATGGAGGGAACTTGATTATCCTGGCTCATCTCTGGTAAAATATGAGTGGACTCCAAACTGCTCCTGAAATCAGATTAAGGGGCTTTTCCCACTATGTTCCCACTCCAGTACTCTTGCCTGGAAAATCCCATGGACGGAAAAGCCTGGTGGGTACAGTCCATGGGGTCACAAAGAGTTGGACACGACTGAGCGACCTCACTTTGACTTTTCGTTTTCATGCATTAGAGAAGGCAATGGCAACCCACTCCAGTGTTCTTGCCTGGAGAATCCCAGGAACGGTGGAGCCTGGTGGGCTGTCGTCTGTGGGGTCGCACAGAGTCGGACACAACTGAAGCGACTTAGCAGCAGCAGCAGCAGCCACTATGTTATATATTTCTCTGGTGGTCTCAGGAGTGTCCCTGTAGGCATGTGGGAATATATAGCTGTGTCTGCTGGGAGATTGAAAGCACCTGCTTTTTTGGCCTGGAAACTAACCTTTTCCTGCGGCAACCACATTTTCTAGAACAAATACAAAGCTGAAATCCTCAAAAGACTGGAGCATCAGAGGTTGATTGAGGCGGAAAGGAAGAGGATCGCCCAGATGCGCCAGCAGCAGCTGGAGTCAGAGCAGTTTTCGATTTTTGAAGATCAGCTCAAGAAGCAGGAATTAGCCCGGAGTCAGGAATTAGCCCGGAGTCAGCTGCGAAGCCAGGAAACGCCGGCACGGTCAGAGCAGATCGATGGCAGTGCTTTGTCCTGCTTTTCCACACACCAGAACAATTCCTTGCTGAATGCACGTGTAGATCAGTCTAATAAAAGTGACGCAACCAGTTATGCTGGCCACTTACCTCCCGTCAGCAGGGCCTTAAAGCCAGCTGCCGCTCTAAGTGCTGTTCAGAGTAAGTGATACACGCCCACAAGACATGCAATCACCTCTTTTTTGGTTTGTTTGTTTTTCATTTTTTTAAATTTATTTATTTTTAATTGGAGGATAACTGCTTTACAATATTGTGTTGGTTTCTGCCATACATCAACGAATCAGCCATCGGTATACATATGTCCCCCCTTCTTGAGCCCCCCTTCCCACCTCCCACCCCATCCCATCCCTCTAGGTTGTCACAGAGCACCGGATTTGAGCTCTGTGGGTCATACAGCAATTTCCACTGGCTATCTAATTTTATATATGGTGATGTATATGTTTCAATGCTAGTGACTCAATTTGTCCCATCCTCTCCTTCCCCTCACTGTGTCCACAAGTCTGTTCGCTATGGAACCATATTTCTGTGACATTTGGGCAGGGTCTACTCATTTTATCATGAGCCGTGGTAGTTCCCCTGTATGATGTGGTATGAATGACTGTGTCATCTGCATTTTGCTATATGTAACCTTAACATTCAGGAAATGTGATTTGCCCCCTGATAGAGCAGAGACTCAGAGAAGGCAGTGGCAGCCCACTCCATACTCTTGCCTAGAAAATCCCATGGGCAGAGGAGCCTTGTAGGCTGCAGTCCACGGGGTCTCGAAGAGTCAGACACGACTGAACGACTTCACTTTTCACTTCCACGCCTTGGAGAAGGAAATGGCAACCCACTCGTGTTCTTGCCTGGAGAATCCCAGGGACAGGGGAGCCTGTTGGGCTGCTGTCTCTGGGGTCGCTGAGTCGGACACACTGAAGCGACTTAGCAGCAGCAGCAGCAGCAGAGCAGAGACTGCATAATAAACAAGATTATATTTGATCACGGTACAGATATTTTAGAAGAGAAAAATTCTGAGCATTTTTTTCATTCATGTATTTTAATCAAGAAACACATAAATCCTAAAAGGTAAACACTTAACACTGGAGAAGAAAGAAGATGCTGGCAAACTTGTTTGTCCAGAACTTTGCTCAGTCATTAAATGTAAATATTTAGCATTTCCCTGGCCCAGGAGGCCCCACACACAAGGGTGGTTAACCTCCCAATGGATTATGTGTCTCTGCCAAGAATTAGTGCTGCTTGGGACTGTTACATCAGTGCTGGCAGGTTTCCAAAACCAAGTGGGAAAATTTCCCAGCAAACACTGTCAGATGGAGTTTGTATTTCTTTTCGTTTGGAAAGACTTATGATAAGCAGTCATGCTATAAATGACTCTACTGCTAGTTATTGCTGAAAACATGGTGCTATTACTTAATGATGACCAACTCCCATAAGATATAAGCAACACATGGCAAACACGAAAAAGAGTATCCTAAGGCGTACAGAATATGAGACGTGTTGTCTGCAGCTTCTGCGCTTTGTGCCAAGTGAAAACAACATGCACGCATGTGAACAGTGGATCTAAGACCCCACGATGGAAAAGCGCTTGCACCTTCCCACGTACACACAAACAATCTGTATGCAAAGGGCAATTCTACCTTCCTTCTGGTCACTGTTCACTTTGATAAGTTTTAAAACAAAATGCAGGAAGGGGAGCACCAGATAATTTCATTTTTAGAATTTATATTTATCTCTAGTCACTTGAGGGATGGGATGTAAGGTGTGTTTTTTTAGCGTTTTCCCCCTTTTCTGTTTCTTAGATTTCGTGGTTGAAGGACTGAGATGCGTCGTTTTATCAAGAGATCTTTGCTACAGATTTCTGCTGCTGGCAGAATCCAATACAGTGAGAGGAATAGAAACCTGTGGAATACTCTGTGGGAAGCTGGTATGGACTGTGTTTCATGTCTTCTCTGCACAGGATACTGTCAGTAAAACTGGCTTTCTTGTGATGAGTTGAGCAGAGCAAAAACATCCTCAGTGTCATTATGAAATTACCTGTATATAGATTAATGCGATAAAAATACTGTCATTAATGGAATTATCCTCCTAGAAAATAGATCACAAAATCTCAGGGAGGCTATAAAGTTTGTTGTAAAGAACTAATCACACTGTAAATTAAGTCTTTGTTTAGAAAAAGGGGGGTTTTCAGATTTCCAGAACTGTCTAGTTTTCTAAATCAGATTTCCCTTGCAATTGTTAGTTTTGGATTCATTCCTATAATTGACTCAACTTGCTTGTATCTGTGGCAGTGATAATCTTGCCACCCTTTTTCAGGTATGTGATGAATAAAGCTAGGGTGGTGTTGTTTTCTTTAAAGCAGTGGTTTCAGCAAACCGCAATCACATAGCACCGGTCATATTTAAGTTTCCATACTTAAGTTTTCCATGATTTTATCAGAAATAAGTGATGAAAGACAATGTCAAACTAGAAGGAGATAAAAGAGAGAAGATGCGTATATTTTTCTACTTCAAGAAAAATATACTCTCTTTGGGGTATCAGTTTATATTTCTGAATCCAGGCACATTTTCATTCCTAAACATTCACTTGAGGACTGTTATTTAATGATATGTTTCATTCCCTGGTGGCCTAGAGGGTAAAGCGTCCGCCTGCAATGCGGGAGACCCGGGTTCAATCCCTGAGTCAGGAAGATCCCCTGGAGAAGAAAATGGCAACCCACTCCAGTACTCTTGCCTGCAAAATCCCATGGAAGGAGGAGCCTGGGAGGCTGCAGTCCATGGGGTCGTTAAGAGTCAGACACAACTGAGCAACTTGACTTCACTTTCATTCAACACACATTCTCCTACTGTATTCCAGTGTTGGTCATCATGGTTTCCTCCAGGCAGAGGAAGCAGAGAAGATGAGTACAGAATAACCTGTCGTTTCCTCCCCACAGCTACCTTCTTTGCCCTGCAGGGAGGCAGTGTGCTATGGCTGCATCTTCCCCAAGACCACATGTTGTACTTAGTTTGATTGATTCATTCATTCTACATTCATCCCTTCATCAAACAAATATTCACAGGCCCTGCTCTAGATGTTGGCGTTCAGAAGCCTGCAACAGCCACAGTCTTGCCACATGATACCTGTATGATGCTTATAAAGAACCAGACAGATGACTAATTATAAATGGAGCTGGGTGCTCTCAGTGGCAGTGTAGGGTATCCTGGGAAGGTGTATGGTGGTCCAGTGGCTAAGACTCTGCCTGGGTTTGATCCCTGGACCAGGAGCTAGATCCCACATGCAGCAACTAAGACCCAGTGCAGCCAAATTAAAATGAATAAATGATTTTTAAAATTAAAAAAAAGGGGGCTTCCCTTGAAAGGTAATATTTACATTATATATATTTAGAATACATAAAGTTAGCCATGAAAGGAGGGGCTGGGGTGGAGGGAAGTGTTATAATCAAGGTCACAGGAATAGTGCCCAGTTTGCAGAAGCATCCTGAGAGCAGAGACAGGATGGTGCTGTTGAAGGAGGGATAGCTCCTCACTGCACAAACATCTCTTATCTGAGTATCCTATCACTACAACCCTCTTCCTTTCAACTCTGTCTTTTACCTAAGGGGATAAAGGAGGGGAAGGGAGTCACAGGATGAGATGCTGGTTGGCATCACTGACTCAGTGGCCATGAGTTTGAGCAAACTGTGAGAGATAGTGAAGGATAGGAAGGCCTGGCGTGCCACAGTCCATGGGGTCGCAAAGAGTCGGACGTGATTTAATGACTGAATAACAACAAAGGGATAAAAGATTTTTTTCTTTCCCCTTTATCTAACTGCCTATCCAAAACAGTGTCTTAATTGTGGAAAATCCCTGTGAATCCCTCCCTGCAATAGTAAAAGAAAGTCGTGAATCTTCAGGTGAAATTAAATAATAAGAAAGACCATCAACCTTCACAAACCATTAGAAATTGTCCTTCAGTAAAACCACAGACTTATTTAATGACCATCTCCCCTTCCAGAGAAACCTGCTGTTATCTTATTCTGATTTTTCTATGGCAGTTCTAATGCAGCGTTTTACTTACTATCTAAACTTCCGGGGATCAGCCCAGGATACTGATTCCTATTTATGATACATTGTTCTGTTGTGAAAATGGGTTTCAAGTGCCAAACAATTGTCTGTCAATGTTTTTGGTAAATGGTCCGTTTTCAGGTCTGGGCCTTTGTTTTTGAATTGTGATGCGGGTTGGGAGGATGATGTAAGTGGTGGGTGCTTTCTAGTCTTATTAAAACTTCCTACTCGGGCTTTCTTTTTTTTTTTTTTTCCTCTCAGGTGTTTATTATTCTCTTTGCTCTTTGTTTTTCAGACACATAATGAATTTACTATTACCCACTTAATAGTGCCAAAGCAGTCTGCGGGCCCAGACTATTGTGATGTGGAGAATGTAGAAGAATTATTCAGTGTTCAGGACCAACATGATCTCCTCACCCTGGGGTGGATCCATGTACGTTCGACCTTTTGGGTTTTAGGTTGTTGGTTTGTGTGTGTGTGTGTGTGTGTGTGTGTGTGTGTGTGTGTGTAAGGCTTTTTTCCTCCTGGAGGAATTTCAGCTTAATCGAAATAATGTATTATTTTTAATTTTTCCAAGTGTAATAAATGTCATCATATTAAAGCATTTTCTTCAGTGTGAGGCAGTGTCTAAATATGTCAAATCTGGATTTGGAGAGGGCTATTATAAATATGCTTTTTTTCTACCATTCCAAGTTAAAAGAGAAACTTTTGGAAGTCAGGTTGGCTTGTCTTAATGATTTCATGTAGTCTAATACAGGCCTGGGCTTCCCTGGTGGCTCAGAGGGTAAAGCGTCTGTCTGCAATGCTGGAGACCTGGGTTCAATCCCTGGGTCGGGAAGATCCCCTGGAGAAGGAAATGGCAACCCACTCCAGTATTCTTGCCTGGAAAATCCCATGGACTGAGGAGCCTGGTAGGCTACTAACCATTGGGTCACAAAGAGTTGGACACGACTGAAGTGACTTCACTTTCTTTCACTTTCTGTCTAATGTGATTAGACAATTATTAATATTCCTTTTCCACTGGCTGTGGGTCTAAAGTAGATTAAGAAAATTCCTGAAAATGTTTCTTGTAAACAATGTTTGTACTTGTCAAACAGGGACCATACACTCCACTGTATAAAGACCTCCCCTACAGGCCACAGATATTTGTGCCGTTGCTTATATAGCCACAGAGTGGGACCAAAAATTTGTGTTCCAACATTTACCAAGCCACCATAGAAGCAGGACAGGGCTTACAAATCGAAAGACATGAATTTAAATATCAGCTCTGCTAAGAATTCACTGTAGGAATGTTGGCAAGTGATTTAAGCAATCTCAGCATCAGCTTTTCTTCCATAAAATGGGGACATAATAATGGACTTCGTATGTCAGTGAATTTCTCAACACATTTTCTTCTAGGGACCCAGAATATTGAAGCAATTGGTGATGATACGGTACTTTTACTATCCATGTTTTCTCTATTTGGTGAACATTTTTCCATCCAGTCTCACACTAGGCCTGGGGTAGGAACAAGTCGTCTCACCAAAGACTGAGAAAGAACTACCTTTTATTTTGCTTGCTTTATAGAGAAGTATTTAATAACAATATTAAAATAACAGTAACGGCAATAACATCAATCGTAACAGCTAATGATTTTGACAGCTTTCTGTGTACTGGGCACTGTTCTATGAATTTTACATTGGTTGTCTCACTTAATTTTCATAGTAATTCCATTAAGAAAATTATTATTATCATTATTTTACAACTGATGACATAGGTATAAGGATGTTAAAGAATTTTTTCAGTTTTTTGCTTACAACTAGTAAGTGAGGAAGCCAGGACCCAGCGTGAATACGACCTTGGATTCATGATTTAAGTGGTCACATTCCTTTTCGAAAGTGGTTGGAGTTTATTGTGAATTTGAAAATCATTATGAGTGCATGTATTTTTCATAGTCAAATATAGACTTCTGATTTGCCTCTCATAAACACTTCCAAAACCCAGAAGATAGTTCTTTTAATTTATAATCTCCCCTTTCCTCTCATCATCCAAGATGAGCACCAAACATCTTTAACAGCTCTGAGAATTCCTTTCTCTTATTGTAGGGGGTGGAGATCCATGAAAGGACACCAGCTTAGTGGGATATATTTAGCAAGAATTTTCCTTCTGTGTCCACAGTTTCATATCTTAGGTATCTTGCAGTCGAGGTTCTGTTCCTTGCAGGCAAGTTACTTAAAGGAGCCTCAGGATCTTTATACATAAAACTGAGATATTAATAATAAGTATCTCCCAGATGAGTTGCAATGATTAATTGAGGATCTGTTTAAAGCCTCTGGCAAATCTCCAGTTTTATCTTTCCCAATAAGCAGAAAGTATATAAACATTCCCGAGAGTCTCTTTTTAAAAGTCATAGTTATTCCATAGATGTATGAAGGGAAGGATTATTTCAGTATGACATTTTTCAAAATCCTTATTTGATTAATGGTGGTAAAAAAGATAAAGCAAATAGCTAGAGTTTTTTCTTGGAATGGGCTCTGGTTTTGGTTAAGACTTATCGGTTGCTTGTTCAATAAGATTGTCCTCTTTTCTTTTTATAGACACATCCAACCCAGACTGCATTCTTATCCAGTGTTGATCTCCACACTCACTGTTCCTATCAGCTCATGTTGCCAGAGGCCATTGCCATCGTCTGTTCCCCAAAGCATAAAGAGTAAGTGGAACTCAAGAGGGTGTAAGTAAGGTTTCGTCTGGGGCTGCTGGGTTCAGGTGTGCCCACACAGCAGGCTGCAGCCCTTGGATAAGCCGTACACCGTGCCCTTAGGGAAAAGAGATCGGCTCCTGCTGGCTTCCAAATATGTGTAGCTCTGCGGTCTTTGCTTTTTAAGGTCTTTCCCATGGTAGAATTACCATAGAATTCTTTCTTTCCTTAATGTGACCTTGAAGTGGATAAACCAGATGTTTCAGTTTGCCATTTGGGATCCTGGTTCTGTTATATGATTTCTTTTGTGAGAAGATGTCCAGCTCAGGGAATTCCCTGGTGGCCCAGTGGTTGGGACTCCACACTTCCATTCGTGGGGGCATGAGTTCGATCCCTGGTCCGGGAACTAAGATCCTCTTCCCACACAGTGTGGCCAATAAAAAAAGAAAGAAAGAAAATGTCCAGATTTAGCTTCATTATCTCCAAAATCTTAAGTCTTGGGGACGATGATTATCGCAGCACAGTTACGAGCAGAGGAGTCAGCCATGGGATGCCAGGTTGATTAGCGACCACTGTGAGCCTCCGTCTTGTCAGATCCCTGATACCTGCCCATCACAGATTAATATGAGGGTGAACCTAGATGATAGTTTATGTAAAGGGCTTAGCATGGTGCCTGGAACTATAGCCAGCACTCAATACATATTTGCTGTGACTGTATAAATATTAGTTACACCTTAGAAATACTGCAGATGCAGTTCCAGACCACCACGATAAAGCAGCTGCCGCAAGTCACACGAATGTTCTGGTCTCCCAGTGCACATACAACTTTGGTTCACACTGTAGTCTGTTAAGTGTGTGATAGCATTATGTCTAAACACTGTACAGACCTTAAATTTTAAAAAACCATATTACGCAGAAATGCTATCATCTGAGTCTTCACCAAGTCAGAGAAGTAACAGCAAAGATCACTGATCATGCTCTTCCATAACAAATACAATAACAAAAAAATTTGAAGTATTGTGAGAATTACCAAAATGTGACAGAGAGATTTGAAGTGAGCAGATGCTGTTGGGAAAATGGCTCCAGTAGACGTGCTTAATGAAAGGTTGCCACAGTCCTTCAATTTGTAAAAAACGCAGTATCATTAAAGGGCTGTAAGTGAAGTGCGATAAAATGAGTGTGCCGGTCATTTTATGTATGATGGCATACACAATAGATAGAGGATAGAAATATCCGTCACTTGTAATTTCTTCCCATGGGGTCTTGGCTTTTCCTCTAAGGTGTCCCACTGCCCCGTTACTGTCCTTCGGGCGCTTGGCATTAGCATTGGTATCTCCAGTCTTCCTCTAGGCCACCAGCACAATATTGATTAAAAAAAAAAAAAAAACTGTTAAGTTTATAGTTTGTAGCTTCTTTCTCCATTCCATTTGAGGAATATGTATGCATGTGCCGTTCAAATAAAACATCTGCAAAGCCCAGATGAACCTTAATTTTTGTACCTTTTTTTCCTAAAATTTAGCACCGGCATCTTCAGGCTCACTGATGCTGGCATGGTTGAGGTTTCCACTTGTAAAAAGAAGGGCTTTCATCCACACACCAAGGACCCCAGGCTGTTCAGTGTGAGTAGATAGACAATGCTGATTATTTTCTGTACACAGTATTTACTTTTCACTCCTTCCTTTTTTAAAGAATTGAAAATTGAAATATAGCTGATGTAATATGTTAGTTTCAGTTGTACAATTTAGTAACATTTTCATACCTTATGAAATGATCACCACAGTAAGTGTAGTACCATCCGTCCCCATAATAAGTTATTACAATATTATTGACTATATTCCTTATGCCGTATGTTACACCCCTGTAGCTTAAAAAGATGTGGCATTGTAAATGTACACACACACAAACACATGCACACAGTGAAATATTATTCAGTCATAAACAAATAAAATCTTGTCATTTGCAACAACATGGATGAATCTATAGGGTATTATGCTAAGTGAAATAAATCATTTAAAGACAAATACCATATGATTTCACTTATATGTGGAATCTGAAAAACAGAAATAAAACAGAGTAATAGATACAGAGAACAAATGGGTGGTTGACAGAGGGTAGGGGGTTTGCAGGGTGAAATAGATGAAGATTAAGAGGTATAAATCTCCAATTATAAAACAAATAAGCCTCTGTTTTTTAAGAGAGAAATAGTAGCAGTATGATATAGGATAAAACCCTTTATTGCTTGGTTTAGAATTTCCTTATCTCAAAAACTTAATCAAAGTCTTTGTATTTCCTTCTGATGTCTTGTCATTATTATTTTATTTACAAAGGAAAGAGTATTTCTGTAGCAGAGTTGATTACATATAAAGTTTCCTTCCCATCACTGTATATATGTGTGTCTATATATATTTAAACAATTATAGTTTTCTTTGGAGTCCCCAAAAGCAAGCAATTATTAAAGAAAATGAGATTAAATGTGTCTTGAATTATTACTGCTTGATACGACCAAATTAGTTTTTCATAGCAGTTCAGTGAAAACTGTAGTCCCATTTTTTGATGAGCTTTGTATAACTCCAGAGTAATATTATCTGAATACATCTTTTTCTGTTTGCTTGGCTGTTCCCTGTCTGAGACATCAGAGAAACATGATTTTGAAGTTAGGATTTATTTAACATGAAAGCTACTTGGCACCTTCTGTAAATATTTTCTTGTTGTTGAAAATGAGGATATATGGTTATGTTTGTTCTGAGTGGAAATATTTTTCAAAATTAGGAACATTTTAAAATCAGGAAATTCATACTCCTCCTCTAGAGAGAATCATGTTAAACATTATGAGCTAAAGCCAGTCTTTCTTTCCTAGGTCTGCAGACATGTGTTGGTGAAAGACATAAAGATAATCGTGCTGGATCTGAGGTGATACGTTCTGCAGATTAGCACCCTCCACGCCAGATGCTTACCATGGACCATGGTTGCCAGATTTTCTTAAGATGTTTCCAGAAATGACTGATATTTTATATTTATACATTTTAGATCAGAGAGTTTGATATTTATTACTTTTGCACATTTTGACGCTTTATTTTTGGGTTGCTTTGTCTTAAAAGAGGTTACAGTGGAGTTGTCAGTACCTATTAGTGTGCCTGGATACTATGACCACATAATAAATTGTGCTGCAAACAACATGTCTGATTTTAAGCTTATTTTTTGGATGTATAGTTGATGTACAGTATTATATAAGTTTCAGGTGTACAACATAGTGATTCATAGTTTTTAAAAGTTATACTGTCTGGTATTTTGAGAGATCTCTGCATGAGTTTTTAGAGCTTCAGATGTTTCACTATTTTTTTCCCCTGTAAAATGCAGTTCCAAACAAGAAATTCTGAGTACCAGGTGATCTCTAGGACAGGCCATCTGTTTCTGCAGCTTCCCGTGTGGGTGGTCAAGAAGAGTGTGAGAAGGAATACAGCTGCAGACAGTTGAGTCCATCCTGTGATTTTCAGTGCCAGGGAATCCTGGCTTAGAGTCTGCCGTCAATCTTAGTGTAGGAGACCAGGGCCTGAGCTACTATCCAGGGGTCAGGTGTCAGAGGGCCTGAGATAACCTGTGATTCATGAACTTGATTTAGAGGAGTAAGAGCAGAGACACTTGAGAGAGGAATAAAAAAAAGGCTCAGATGGAAGCATAAAACCTATTTCTGTGGAAGTCAGTGGGGTGACAGGGAGAAGAAATGAGGCATAGGAAATCCTGATAATTCTCAACCAAAAAGAAGAAATACAATCATTTGGAAAGAACATTTGTAATTAAAAGTGTCTCTATAAACCAAGGCACAGGGAATAGGAAGAAAAATGTTTAAACTGAATAGGGTATCATGAATACAATGGGCTTAGAATGGGGTTTTGTGACTGGTACCTCGATAATAAAAGTGTTTACCTGGATTGAAAGATAATGGATTAATAGAAGGAAAGAGGGACTGATGCGGTGTGTTGACAAGTTGAATTGGTAGGAAAACCTTGAGCGTGGAAACATTATGAAGAAAATTTAGCCCAAAAGAGAGGGAGAAGAAAGGAAGGCGAGCTAACCTGATCTAATTTCTCTTTTTAAAGTCTTGCCTGTCAACCCCCGATTTCCCAAAATTTACCTTCCTCCTGGCGTGGTATCCTAAATGCTCTTGTCTGCATGTACAAGCTTCCACTGTTCAGTGCCAGGACTTCTGTAATCCTTGAAGGAATACTCCCTACGCTCTGTGCTTAGATGAAATGACATTCCTCCTCCTTTTGTCTGCTCCCTAATACAGGTATCACGGCAGCCAGCTTCTACTCCAGTTCTCATTCACTGTGGGCAGCTCAGTGGCTTGTTTCTGCCTATGACAACTTTAAGGCTTGGAAAGTTGTTTCCAGACCCCGGAAGCAGATCTTTGCCTGCTCAAAGCACGAGACTTGAGACCATAGTCTCTGTCAGCTAAGGGCAAATGACCTCTGTGAACCTGGCTCCATGAACAACCCACTTTCCCCGGAGTAATGCTGTCCTCAACATCTTAGAATTTAAGGACAGCGTGATCCTGACATACTTGATCACAGGAAAAGATTATATAACTTATTCAAGTAAAAATAACTGTAAGGACTGGGCAGAACTGAGAAATGAATATCCTCAGAGTAGACACCAAGGAGGAAGATCACAGGATGTGAGATGAGAAACATCTGATGAAAAAACTATGGCCTTGAAATGGTGCCTAGAGATAGAAAGGGCTCAACTGAAAGCCCAGAACTTTTAGCTTCTTAGCTTTCTGGAGAGAACAGAAAGAGCTACTATGACCATTTGGAGCCTATTATATCCCTTCTGAATAGCAAATTAGACAACTCATTTTTCATTAAAAAGATTATGTCTCCTAAAGGAGTGGGGCATTTTTGGCGTTTTTATTCCCTTGCAAGGAGATGTAAAATGTCAGGCCTGAAACGAATTTTGCAAAAGTTGCCCTTAAAGGGCGTGTGGTTTTCTTATTGCTGGATGCAAACCCAACTAGCTAGATTTGCCGGGAGAACCTTGTCCCAGAGCTGAAGGCAGCAAACCTGTGACTTGCCCTGCCTGGAGAGTCACTGTGTCTGAAAGAGGAGTCATCAGACATGCGGCCACACCCCTGAGGGCTGGGCTGACTGAGGCAGAACCCATGTGAGTCACCTTGGAGATTCTCCTGAGTGTGAGTGTGAGCGTATGTGGGTGGGTGCGACCATAGATGTTCCCTGGAAGTGCTTCCTCTGGCAGAGCTCGTTTCCAGCAGGCAGTGCAACTAACTCTTTTGAAAATTAATCCATTCCAGAACCCCATTTGCCACCTCCTTACCTCCAAAGGAGAAGATAGTTCATTTCTATCAAAGGCAAAGATGGTTCATTTCTTTTCAGACTGGTGCTTCTGTAGAAAAAAGAACCAATTACACCTTTTATTGGAGTATAGTTGACTTACAACGTTGTGTTGGTTTCTGTCATGTATCAGTTATACTATTATATTAACACATGAACATATATCCACCCGTTTTTACCTTCTTTCCCCATATAGGTCATTTCAGAATACTGAGAATGTTCTTCAGTGTTTGATGCTACTGTTTGTATTCAGCGCCTGGCACCTGGTATGTACTTGTTATGGGCTTAGTTCTGTCCCCCCAGAAATTGTATGTTGAAGTCATAAACCCACAATACTTTAGAATGTGACTGTATTTGGAGATAGAACGTTCAGAGAGGTTCAGTTCAGTTCAGTTCAGTCACTCAGTCGTGTCCGACTCTGCAACCCCGTGAATCGCAGCACGCCAGGCCTCCCTGTCCATCACCGCCTCCCTGTCCATCACCATCTCCCGGAGTTCACTCAGACTCGCGTCCATCGAGTCGATGATGCCATCCAGCCATCTCATCCTCTGTCGTCCCCTTCTCCTCCCGCCCCCAATCCCTCCCAGCATCCGAGTCTTTTCCAATGAGTCAACTCTTCGCAGCAGGTGGCCAAAGTACTGGAGTTTCAGCTTTAGCATCATTCCTTCCAAAGAAATCCCAGGGCTGATCTTCAGAATGGACTGGTTGGATCTCCTGAGAGAGGTTAAGTAAGTTAAAATTTGGCCGCTAGAGGGCTCCCTAATCCAATGTGACTATTAGGAAGTTAAGTATTTGTCTGTAGTCAACAAGAAGAACTGTACTAAAAAGAGCTTCACCACCAAGATAATCACGATGGTGTGATCACTCAGCTAGAGTCAGACATCCTGGAATGTGAAGTCAAGTGGGCCTTAGAAAGCATCACTATGAACAAAGCTAGTGGAGGTGATGGAATTCCAGTGGAGCTATTTCAAATCCTGAAAGATGATGCTGTGAAAGTGCTGCACTCAATATGCCAGCAAATTTGGAAAACTCAGCAGTGGCCACAGGACTGGAAAAGGTCAGTTTTCATTCCAATCCCAAAGAAAGGCAATGCCAAAGAATGTTAAAACTACTGCACAATTGCCCTCATCTCACACGCTAGTAAAGTAACACTCAAAACTCTCCAAGCCAGGCTTCAGCAATACGTGAACCATGAACTTCCTGATGTTCAAGCTGGTTTTAGAAAAGGCAGAGGAACCAGAGATCAAATTGCCAACATCCGCTGGATCATCAAAAAAGCAAGAGAGTTCCAGAAAAACATTTATTTCTGCTTTATTGACTATGTCAAAGCCTTTGTGTGGATCACAATCAACTGTGGAAAATTCTGAAAGATTTGGGAATACCAGACCACCTGACCTGCCTCTTGAGAAATCTGTATGCAAGTTAGGAAGCAACAGTTAGAACTGTACATGGAACAACAGACTGGTTCCAAATAGGAAAAGGAGTACGTCAAGGCTGTATATTGTTACCCTGCTTATTTAACTTCTATGCAGAGTACATCATGAGAAATGCTGGGCTGGAAGAAGCACAAGCTGGAATCAAGATTGCTGGGAGAAATATCAATAACCTCAGATATGCAGATGACACCACCCGTATGGCAGAAAGTGAAGAGGAACTGAAAAGCCTCTTGATGAAAGTGAAAAAGGAGAGTGAAAAGGTTGGCTTAAAGCTCAACATTCAGAAAACGAAGATCACGGTATCTGGTCCCATCACTTCATGGGAAATAGCTGGGGAAACAGTGGAAACAGTGTCAGACTTTAATTTTTGGGGCTCCAAAATCAATGCAGATGGTGATTGCTGCCATGAAATGAAAAGACGCTTACTCCTTGGAAGGAAGGTTATGACCAACCTAGACAGCATATTAAAAAGCAGAGACATTACTTTGCCAACAAAGGTCCATCTAGTCAAGGCTATGGCTTTTCCGGTGGTTATGTATGGATGTGAGAGTTGGGCTTGAAGAAAGCTGAGTGCTGAAGAATTGATGCTTTTGAACTGTGGTGTTGGAGAAGACTCTTGAGAGTCCCTTGGACTGCAAGGAGATCCAACCAGTCCATCCTAAAGGAGATCAGTCCTGGGTGTTCTTTGGAAGGACTGATGCTAAAGCTGAAACTCCAATACTTTGGCCACCTCACGCAAAGAGTTGACTCATTGGAAAAGACTTTCATGCTGGGAGGGATTGGGGGCAGTAGGAGAAGGGGACGACCAAGGATGGGATGGCTGGATGGTATCACGGACTCGATGGACGTGAGTCTGAGTGAACTCTGGGAGTTGGTGATGGACAGGGAGGCCTGGCGTGCTGCAATTCATGGGGTGGGAAAGAGTCGGACACGACTGAGCGACTGAATTGAACTGATAGTCAGCACGTGTTCTATAGTCAACGTGTGTGTGTGTGTGTGTGTGTGTGTGTGTGTCCATGCACACCCCTGTGCACATGCACTTGGTCATTCAGCCGGGTCCGCCTCTTTGCGACTGCATGGACCATAGCCTGCCAGGTTCCTGTGTCCATGGAATTTCCCAGGCAAGTATACTGGAGTGGGTAGCCTTTTTCTGCTCCAGGGGATCTTCCTGACCCAGGGATCAAACCTGGGTCTCCTTCTTTGCAGGCAGATTCTTTACCCTCTGAACCACCAGAGAAGCCCATAATTAAGCTAAAATTTGGCCACTAGAGGGGGCTTCCCTGGTGGCTCAGCTGGCTTAAAAAAAAAAACACGCCTGCAAAGTGGGAGAGCTAGGTTTGATCCCTGGGATGGGAAGATCCCCTGGGGAAGGGCATGACAGTATTCTTGCCTGGAGAATCCCCATAGACAGAGGAGCCTGGCGGGTTACAGTCCATGGGGTTGCAAAAAGTCAGACACAACTGAGTGACTAAGCACAGCACACAGCCCTCATCCAGTGTGGCTGGGTCCTTATGAAAGAAGAGTTCAGGACGCAGACACAGAGGGAAGACCCTGTGAAGGCGAGGAAAAGATGGCCATCTGCAGGGAGAGCGGCCTCAGAAGAAAGCAAATCCACCAACAACTTGATGTCTAATTTCCAGCCTCCGGAAATGTGAGAAAATCAATTTCTGTTGTTTAAATCAAGTCACCCAGTCCTGGTATTTTGTTATGGCCACCCTAGCAAATCAGCACAATACTCCAAAAATATGTACTGAAGTTGGTTCCCGCCCCCGCCCCTCAGGGAATAGAAATGACTTTCTTTGTTGTCATGCAAAAATCATCCTCTTTTCCACGGACCTTTCCAGTTATAGAGGAGAAAAGCAGGATGCTTATGGATTATTCTCAGCTATTGAAGTTATTTCTGGTTTATTTTTAGTAGAATTTGGTTGTGGGGAAAATGTATTATTTTTTATATAAAATGTCATCTATGGCCACATCCTAGAATTGGCTCAGTACTTTTCTCCCCAGTTCATCCCCTGCTGCAGCCACTTGGTCATGCTGGCAACTGCCTTGTTATAATGTTTGGATTTAAATAGAAGTTTCTGTTGCAAAAGCAACTGGAGTTGTCTGGAATGTGGAAAGCAGATGTTTCTCTTCCAGCATGTCTTGTAGAATTTCCTAGCAAGCAAATGCCTTTTGTGAAAAGGATGCGTGAGAAAGGTCATGTCTTTAGCAAAGATAGAAGAAAGGTAAACTTTTAGCTGCTTATTCTTGGAAGGCTTTAGCTTGTTACTTATTGTGAAGACAACCATGTGATTGTTGGTTAACATATGGTAAGACAACCGAGAACTCTTCTGGGTTTGTTTGTTGGTTTAAGAAATTTGTTTCCTTTTTTAGTATCTTGGCTCTTCACCAGGCAAGAATGTATTTTTCTTGGGGGCAGCTGACAAAAACGGTAGTTTAGTTGGGTTGGGGAAATGCAGAGGATGAGAGAGAGAAAACCCAGGAACATAGAGAAGGACCCTGGGGGAGAGAGGGTAGAATTAGAATACTGGAGAGCGACTTTTCTTAATTTGTGTGAAGTGAACGTCTTGGGCATTATCTCGACCAAAAGAGATTCTAAAACCAAATGGAGAGAGTTAGTTCAGTTGTGTCTTGTCTCACTTCTATCAAGGAGGATTAACTATTCATTTGCATCAAGTTAACAAGAGTTGATATGAAAAACTAGTTTACTCAAATTAGTCGTTGAATGAGTGTGTTCCAGATGTATCAACGCAATGAGTAGTGAATCTGTATTCTTGAATCTGAAGAAGATATTTAAAATTTCAGTTTTTCAAGAAAAAAAGCATTTATAGGTTGTGCAAAAGATAAGCTTCCTTATGTTTCCTCCTAATAGAAAGCTAACGTGCAAGGAAAACAAACAGCTGGAAGACATTTACTCTGTTCTTGACTTTAGGCAAGGGTTCTTTACCTATAGAAATGAGGTGTCTGAATTAACTGATTTTGCAGGTTTTTTTCAGCAATAAAACTTTATACTTGTCAATGTTTTTTTTTTCAGCTCAATATATTATTTTTTCTTTTTTATTAAAAAAAATTTATTGAGGTGAAATGCATATAACACAAAATTAACCATTTTAAAGCGAACAAGTCAGTCACAGTACATTCACGGAGCTGTACAACCATCATCTATCTCTGTCTAGTTCCGAAACATTTGCATCTCTGCAAAGTGAAACTCCTTACCCAGTGAGTCATTTATCCCCATGCCCCTCCCCCAACCTCTGGCAATCACCAATTTGCGTTCTGATTCTACGGAGTTATCTATTGTAGAGATTTCATATAATTGAAATCACACAATATATGAACTTTTGTGTCGGCCTCTTTCCCTTAGTGTAACATTTTAAAGGTCCATTGTGTTGTAACATACAGCGCCGGGGTCCAGCCCCGGCAGGATCCAGGGAAACCCGAAGGAGAAACGGCGTCAGCAATTGCGATTGATTTAGAGAGAGAGGGATAGTTAAGAATGTTGTAGATAAAAGAAAATAGAGGAGAGAAGAAAAGAGGCTGGCGTTCCTTGGTTTGTACAGAAAATCAATCAAGTCTCAAGACAAGAGATTGCACCGTCTAGGTGAGGCCGCAGGTGCCCTCCCGCTCTCCCAGGGGAGTGAAGGCGCAGGGCGCCTTCCCGCTTAGGTCTTAGAAACCCAGGCAAATAAGTAGACACGGCGGACCTCTGTCCTCCAGATGGGAGCCAGCCTGAGAGAGAGAGCAAGAGGAGGAAAATGACTGACACGAGGAGACCAAGCTGCTTTGATGAGCGAGATCCAATAGCTTTATTTTCAAAAGGTACTTATATACCGTTTTTGTACATAGAGGGAAATGAAAGATGCAAGGTCACACAGAGTCAGCCCAACATTCCAGCAGTATTGCCCTTTTCGAAACCATGATTTTTTTGCATACCTTTTCCACAAAAGATGCTGTGTACAGTATCTTCTGGCCTTGGAGGCCTGTGAACATTTTATGACCCTCTTTTTATAAAGGCTGCTCAACCAGAAAACTTATTTTCCCTCAAAGTGTTTTTTCTTTATATTTGTAATCTATGTCAGCCTCAGAAAATGCCAAACAGAGTTACGTTTTTCACAGAGCAAAGGTGCAGTGAGTTACAAGAAAGAACCAATTAGCTCAAAAGTCTGATATGGTTAAATTTAAGGCTACACTTGTTTTTCTAGCATTTTCACTATATTAACTAGTGCATTCCCGGGTGCACAGTGGATAAGAGATATGGGAACTTAGCAACAAGCACTGGCCCAATAATGAAATCTTACACCAGCACTAGCACTACTCTAACGAGTTTTAACTCTTTTAAAGGCTCTATGTTTTAGGCTTTCCGTGCTTCTCACAGTTGGGAGGCTGTAAATAATTGTATGCATAGCTGCAAGAGTCTGGATAACCTGCCAAGCAAGCTAGAATGCTAGTAGAGGGGGTTTGATTTGAAATATTTCTCTCATGTCCAGGAGACTTATTAGCTATAGCCCTAAGTTGATTTTTTCCAGAGAAAGGTGGTCAGGGTTAGCCCCCTGTTAATGTCAGAGGAGTTGGTGAAAGTCATGAACCAGTAAAACAGACAGATTCTGGTTTTGGGGTAGATGCTCTAGAAAGCCTAGGGAGCCCCGTGAGTTCTGAAGCCTTGCTTAACAGTTCTCTTCCACACGACCTTGTCATGGGTGGGATCTCCCATGGCGGCTCCCAGCAATACAGCAATTCCTTCTCATTGCTTTTCATTCATCCCTCAGTGGACTTGTGGGCTGATCCTGCTGTTTGGCTGTTGTGGGTATCAGGGGCTGCCATGAGCCTGTGTGTGTATGTACTTGTTTCAGTGTATGTTTTCAATTCTTTGGGGCACATATTTAGTGGTAGAATTGCAGGGTCACGTAATTCTATGCTTACCTTTTCCATAGCAGCTAAAACATTTTATATTCCCACCAACGATGTTCAAGGATTCCAATTTCTTCACCTTGCCAACAACCTAATTTTTTTATTATTATAGCCATCCTAGTAGGTGTGATGTGGTGTCTCACTGTAGCTCCTCCATCCATGGAGTTTTCTAGGCAAGAGTACTGGAGTGGGTTGCCATTTCTTTCTCTATTTGACAGAGCAATACACTATTAATTCTTTCAAAGTCAACTTAATAATAAAAGCAGAAGTAATGAAGGCATCTGAATCTTCTAGAATCCACTCTTATCACACTTTCATTGTTGTGGGTGACTAGTCCCAGGCCCTTACCAAGTTCACTAGAACTAGGTTCAGAAGCAGATTTTTATTTTATAAAGGACAGTCAACTCTGGGCTGCATAAGAGCAAGCAACCAACTAGAGTCACAGTAATAGCGCTCTAAAATACTACTTTTGCTTTTCATCAAATGCGTTGGTTTATACATTCACAGGCTTCCCTGGTGGCTCAGGTGGTAAAGAGTCTGCCTGCAATGCAGGAGACCTGGGTTCAATCCCTGGGTCAGAAAGATCCCCTGGAGAAAGAAATGGCAACCCACTCCAGTGTTCAGGCCTGGAGAATTCCATGGACAGAAGGAGCCTGGGGGGCTACAGTCCAGGGGGTCATAAAGAGTCAGACACAGCTGAGTGACTAACGCTTTCACTTTTACATACATTCACAAGGGAGACGATTACATCAGAGCATCCACCTGAAATCATAACTTCTATTTTTAAGAATGAGGGCTGGTTGTGAATTTGGAGGATATGATTCACCTGCTTAATATATTTTGGTCTGAGCAGGTGAAGCCACTTCATAAAGGAAAGTTGAAGTAAATGATTTTAGGACATTTCTTAAGGTGTTTTGTTGTAGCAGACGCAAAGTTGAAAGCAGTGGTCGAGGGGAGCGGAGAGAAGTGATTCAATGAAAGGGCCAAGGAATAAGGTTCAAAGCTGCACGTGGAGGGAAAGAAATAGAAGACACAATCTGAGAAGAATATGAAATATGAAAAGGGCGTCTTTTGGTGTGACTGCAATGCTTTTTTACAGCGTGACTCATCGACTCAGTGGACATGAGTTTGAGCAAACTCTGGGAGATAGTGAAGGACAGGGAAGCCTGGCGTACTGCAGTCCATGGGTTCACAAAGAGTCGGATACGACTGAGTGACTGAACAATGCTTTATCTCCAGTGATGGAAAACCTGCCTAAGGATCCCTGAGCATTAGGCCACTGAAAACTCTTTAACTACCCTACAGAAGAGCCTGTTTCAACATCTGTTTTCCTTGAAGAAAACATGTTCCAAGAACAACCAGGTAAGTGGTAATCATTTCTATTCCCTCTGTTTTTAAGGGGCATGAAGTTACCCTAAGAAGAACAGCCTGGAATAGCTAAAGTCATCAGGAACAAATTAGAGTGAGGTGATGGTATTAGTGCATTCATTTCCCAGATACATTTCTGAAGTTGAAATGAAGAATTGAATTAACCTGTAAGGGGAAATGCTCAGGAATGGGAAATAAATCAGAGATACTAAAGCTCTCACTTCAACATTGCCTTAATTGCTTGTAATCAGTGTCTAATTTCAAGACAGACATTTCATAGAGAAAAAGTTATGAACTTTACTTTGGAAAATTGTACTCCCTGGTAGCTCAGACAGTAAAGAATCTGCCTGCAGTTCAATCCCTGGATTGGGAAGATCCCCTAGAGGAGTGCATGGCAACCCACCCCAGTATTCTTGCCTGGAGAATTCTCAGACAGAGGAGCCTGGCAGGCTACTTACAGTTCATGGGGGTCACAAAGAGCCGGACAGGACTGAGCGACTGAGCATATAAGCACATTCTTCCAAGGAGCAAGTGGCTTCTACTTCCATGTCAGGGATTAATTGTTAAAAGACACAGCACTAGATTTGGGGATCCACTAAGATATTATTTGTGCTCTAGGTCCTTTGATTATAACCATCAGGTGGATGTATAAAAAAAGAACCAAATTAAAGCAAAGTTACATTTTTCTTGAACTGTGTATTGTAAAAATGTCATTGCAGAGTCTCATCTAAAGCAAAGAATCCACCCGCCAGTGCAGGAGATGCGGGTTGGATCCCTGTGTCTGGAAGATCCCTGGAGAAGGAAATGGCCACCCACTCCAGTATTCTTGCCTGGAGAATCCCCATGGACAGAGGAGCCTGGCGGGCTACCGTCCATGGGGTGGCAAAGAGTCGGACACGACTGAGCAACTAAGCACACAGCGTGTACTTCTAAAGTCTGTGTGTAGGTTCAGTTCTTGGCCTCCTCTTTTCTACATATGCAGCATTGCCTGTGCCTGGAACACCCCCTTACACTCTACTTTCTCTTGTCCAGCCTCAGCCCTCTCATCCCCTCTGCTTTTATTCTAGTTAACTCTTGCTGTTTAAGCCTCTGCTGAAGCCCTACCTCCTGAAGTTATGAGAGCTTCAGGAAGCCTTCCTGAAGTCATGAGAGCTCATACCCCATGTGTTTCCACTTCTGTAATCCTCACGACGCACCTTCGCTACTTGTTTCACGTCCATTTCCTCCATAAATTGTAAATTCCATCCAGGCAGAAACTTGCTCTTTGTATCTCTAGTGTGCACCCTTCAAGCACTACCTGAATAGACTTGGCTCTCCTAGGAATGAAATATCCACCTGGTTTTCATATTCTGATGCAGAAGAACCATCTCCCCAGCTTTCCCATCCCCTTTTCTCTCTCTCCTTTTTTGTCCTATTTTTTTGAATAAGCTTAGTTGCAGACAGAGAGTGTGTTAGCCCAGACAGCCCCCTCCATTGCAGTAATCACAACATCTCTTCCAGAATGTTCTTTGTTTGAAATCCTGCTAAAAAATACTCAAGTTCAGCCTGACTACATAAATGATGCTTCAGAGATAACAGAATTGTTTTTCAAAAATAATGTTTTCTCTTGCTCATATGCTCACAGCAAAGCTTGCGTGATATGAATAAATGTTATTAAAAGTCCAGGTCATCCTCAAGGGTTATGTAAGCCTGTTGTGGGAAAGTTTGTGGTCGCAGAAGGAGTGTTAGAGTTTGGGGAGAGAAGAGGACTCAGGAAGCAGCCGAGCCTGTCTGTTGCAGGGTTTCCCTCCTCTGGAGATTCATGTGAGGCTCAACAAGAGACTCTCACCTGTCCAGCCCTTCACGTCATTAGCATCTGCGGAATCAAAGGGAGGAATTACTGATCTGTGACAGGAAGAAAGTGCTTAGGCACTGCCTCTGGGTGCTCATATAGAAAGAACATTTCACGAATGCACATTCAGCGGGTCGTTCTGGTTTTCCTGATTTTTACCTCTGGCCACTGGCTGCAGTCCATGAGGTTGCTAAGAGTCGGACACGACTGAGCGACTTCACCTTCACTTTTCACTTTCTTGCATTGGAGAAGGAAATGGCAACCCACTCCAGTGTTCTTGCCTGGAATATCCCAGGGACGGGGGAGCCTGGTGGGCTGGCGTCTATGGGGTCGCACAGAGTCGGGCACGACTGAAGCGACTTAGCAGCAGCAGCAACGCCAGTTTCTAGATACTTTGTTCTAGACGCCCTTGCTTTTACCAGAGACCTCGCGCCCTCTGGTGGTGAATGTGAAGTACAACAGCACAGTCAGCTTGGTTCACTTTACCTGAAAATTCCATGGACTGAGAGGCTCCTCAGAGCCTGGTAGGCTACAGTCTATGGTCTCGCAAAGAGTCGGACACGACTGAGCGACTTCACTTTCACTTTCACCTGAACCCTGTAAAGACTATGAAATGGTAGGTGATTTTTTCCTCAATTATGACTGTGATCTGTTTCCAAATATTTGCATATTAATCATTAAGTTTCAGTTTAGTGGGTATTAAGTGCCTTGCCTGGTAAGCATAAATTTACAACTGGAGTATTTCAATCCTAGCATTTTACAGTGGTTCTCAAGTTTTGATGTGCAAAAGAATCACCAGAGAAATCTGATTAAAGCTCCAGTTCTCAACCACAGCTCCAGACGTCCTTGTTCGGCAGGCTTTTGGTTTCCCAGAAATAGGCCCATTTAAAATGAGCCCCCCGGGGGATTCCCTGGTGGCTCAGTGGTAAAGAATCTGTCTGCCAATTTCAGAGTTAGGATTGGCACAAGAGAAGCCACTGCAATGAGAAGCCCACTTGCTTCAGCTGGAGAAAAGCCCATCAGCCACGGAGACCCAGGACAGCCAAAGATAAGTGCATAATTAGTTATCCTTTAAAAGATGAGCCTCTGACGAGGTCGACCTGTGTTAGCTGTACTTTAAGAAATGCTGGCTTAAATACTAACAGTATGGATTTGGAACCAAACCCAAGTCCCGTCTCTGCCGGTAGTATGACATTGGATTGTTCCATCCGTAAGAAGGCAGTGAGAATATCTACTCCATAGATCTGTCGCAGGATAAAATGAGACCCTAATATAAAGGGCAGGATCTGGTCATGACAGGGACCCAGTACATGCCAGCTCTTATTATGTGTAGTATTAATTTAATTAGGTCAAACTATGAGCGACTTCCCTTTCACTTTTCACTTTCATGCATTGGAGAAGGAAATGGCAACCCACTCCAGTGTTCTTGCCTGGAGAATCCCAGGGATGGGGGAGCCTGGTGGGCTGCTGTCTATGGGGTTGCACAGAGTCGGGCACGACTGAAGCGACTTAGCAGCAGCATAGGGCAGAGACCAGGGGATTTTCTGGATCAAAAAGGCGTTCAGTCTTTGGCTCTGAGCTCTCTGTAATGAGATGCTGCCGTGGATGGAAACCCACTCCCTCATTCCCAAAGACAACGAGGGGCAGCTGTCCCCAGGAAGACAAGTGGCACTGTACCTGGGCGCTTCAAGGATGTTAAGCAGCCTGGGAGGAGAAGCGCTTTGAGAAAAAATGCTTAAGGGCAGGGAAAATACTTTTATACATCTTTGTACCTCTTGGGCCAGAGGAGTAGAAGAGAAGTTGGCAGCTCTCCTATATAATTTGATATTAAGGGAACAACTGCTGTTTTTCTCTCTATAAGATGTTTAGGATTCACACACACACACTGCTACATATAAAATGGATAACTAGCAAGGACCTACTGTGTAGCGCAGGGAACTATACTCAGTATTTTTAATAACCTATAAGGGAAGAGAATCTGAAAAAGAATAGATACATCTGTGTGCACAACGGGATCACTTTGATGTACATCTGAAACTAACACATTGTAAATCAAATATACTTCAATAAAAAATTAATGTCAAAATAAAATAAAATGGGCCCAAAGCGTTCTGAAGAACAAATGCGTGGAGATATGTGTAAACCCCTTAGTGTGATGATTGACACCGGTAGTGCTTGCAAAGTATGGTTATTTTTCCCATCTCTTCCAGCCTGAATGTATCTGTAGTATCATTTCAGAGACAGGTATGGATCAGGAGAAGGGAAACAGATGCTTTAGATGTATAGTAAGATTTTAGCAGTGTTTCTGTTTTTTAAAAATCTGTATTTCCTCTGGTAAACTTAAAAGTCACACTGTTAAAAAAATATATATCCAAGCTTAATATTTCATATAGAAAAAGTCATATATATGTATAATATATGTATGTATGTGTACACAGGCTATCAGGCAGGCAGTAATAGAGAGCAAAGTTATATAATGACTCATCAGGTTGTGAAGTCAATATGCACTATCCTATTGATACACTTTAATCCATGTTTATGTTTATCTCCTGTGTATCTGCAAATTTTTCCCGGTACAGCATTAGTTGGCACTTCTCACCTTAATGTAATTGTAGCCTTTCCTGGGAAACTTACACATCCGGGTTGTCATGTCCATAGATGCACCACTAGAGGGAGCCACTCCATAACAGGTGAGTGAAGTTGCTCAGTCGTGTCCAACTCTTTGCAACCCCATGGGCCTGCCACGCTCCTCTGTCCATGGGATTTTCCAGGGAGAGTACTGGAGTGGGTTGCCATTTCCTTCTCCAGAGGATCTTCTCAACCCAGGGATCGAACCTGGGTCTCCCGCATTATAGGCAGACGCCTTACTGTCTGAGCCACCAGGGAAATCCATAACAGGTGAGGTCAGTCTAACAAAAACAACGTGATCAGCCTGACGCTGATCTGAAGCCAAGGCTACAGATTACAGGTAACATATCTCAGATTTATTAAAAAACACATAGGTAACGAGTCAGAGCTTGGGCTAGGAATGATTTGAAAAAGAATTGAAGGCCTTATTCCACAGAACATTCACAGTGTGTACTAGAGACAGACAAGAGAGCAGGGCAGTGTCTTAGAAACATTTGCGGTGCACGATGGACGGCCCGGCCTCGTCGTACTCCTGTTTGCTGATCCACATCTGCTGGAAGGTGGACAGAGAGGCCAGGATGGAGCCGCCAATCCAGACAGAGTATTTGCGCTCGGGAGGGGCGATGATCTGTTGGTCAGGATGAGAGAGGCCATTAGCACACTAGGGGGGAATTGGGGATTCCAGCATGGTCAGGACGTGTGGCCCCGGCCGAAGTTGCATGGGCCCTGGGGACAGTCTCGGCTGTTAGATGCTGAAACTGAGCCCTAACCCATGGGGTGTGAATAGTTGTGGACTTATAGATTCCTCAATGAGCACCTTTGGTTTCCCGGCTTCCTTGTATACCAGGGGTCACTAACCCTCAGGATCTAATGCCTCATGATCTGAGGTGGAGCTGATGTAACAACAGCAGAAATACTGCGCACAATAAATGGAAGGCACTGGGATCAGCCCGAAACCATCCCCTAACCCCCAGTCCGTGGGAAAAACTGTCTTCCACGAAACCGGCCCCTGATGCCAAAAAGGTTGGGGACTGCTGTTAAACAATCTACTCCAAAACTTCTCTGACACTTCGGCTTCATTCAGTTCAGTTCAGTTCAGTTCAGTTCAGTCGCTCAGTCGAGTCCGACTCCTTGAGACCCCGTGAATCGCAGCACGCCAGGCCTCCCTGTCCATCACCAACTCCCGGAGTTCACCCAAACTCATGTCCAGCGAGTCGGTGATGCCTACTATCAGGCAAATGGAAAGTTGGCCCCCAATTCTACACAACTTCCACTTAAGCCCTGACATTGTCCCTGATTCCTATCAGCTGTTCTTCAGAGCTCAGCACAACACATACACTCAGTGGACACACAAACACCAGCCACTTCCAGGGGAACTTTTAACTGTGTCAGAACTTCTGACCATATAAGAACTTACTGTGAGACCTGATTAAGTCTACCAAGATGCACTGTTTAACACTGAGGGATCCATTGCTGGGATGAAGATTCCCCTGGGATAAGTCTCGGCTAAGCTTGCACTGGCTGACCCTACCTGCATGAACCGGCCTGGCACGCAAGGACGTGCTGATGTTTCTTAAATCAATGAATGGTTTAGGCCCAGAGAGCAGTGATTCAGAACAAGGGTACATCTACCTTGATCTCTGCTCTCTGGGTCTAAAAACAGCTAGAGTTGAGTAAGTTTAAATTCCACATCAGACTTGGATACTTAGGTAGAAATAAATATTGACACTTGGCCAATAGATAAGATATTTCTGCAACTGTGGTGAACAGGTTTAATTTCTCTTTATTCCTTGAGCTCTGGTTGAACATTTATTTTTAATACAAGTAGCTAATGTTTACTGACCGCTTACTATCTGCGAAGCGCTTTGTCCAGCATTTTACATGTACTATCTCATTTAATCTTCATAACCACCTTGAAGAGTAAGGACTGAATCCGTCCCATATTCTAACGAGGAAACAGACTGAGTGAGGTTTAAGTACCTGACCTTGGCCACACAGACTGGTACATGTCAGACCCAATATGCAAACCAGGACCTCTCCCAGGCGTCTTTTCTGTTGTAGAAATACCTTTCAGTTTTAGATACTTTTAGATTTACATACGAGTGGTACAGACATACAGAATCCCTACAGACCACCCCCAACCGCATTCAGTTTCAATTTCCCATGATGTCATCACCTTACTGTCCCAGGTTTTCAATGGTTTGCTCTCACCACACTGGAGCTCAAAATTCTACACTCATTTCTATTCAAGACTCCAGATTGGAGAACTAGAAACTACCCAACTCTGGCTGGGTGTCTATCATCCGAGGAACACAAATCCTCAGAAAACAGCCTCTCTCCTCTCACCCCACAGTACCTCCTCGCCTGTAATGTGGAGAGTGTGCTTCAGTCTAGCACACCCTGTTATGTTAGCTGCAGGCTCTTTTCTTGCAAAAAGAGACGGGAGCGCAAATAACAGAGAACTGGTCTGAATACCTCTCGTGTGTATGAACTGCACCACGAGTGCCCTTTCTCCCGCTCCCTGGGACATGGATCAGAGGGTCCCAGCCTGGCCTCCTGATTTCAGAGTAACAGTAGCCTTTGCAAAGTCACCAGCCACATGTTAGCGTACCTCCAAAGAATGATAGCCTTTTAATCTGAGTTCCTCTGACTGACTCAAAACGAACACAGTGTAGGGGTCCTGCTGGCTCAGGGAGTGAGTCTGGCCATCCTGGGGTCATGCTGCACTTTGGAGCACTTGTTTCAAAAGGTGCATCAGAAAGAGAGATGAAGATAAAGTTCCAATTCCTGGCTGCTGAGATGGAATCACATTTAGTACTGAAAGAAGAGTATACTACTGAAGCTACAGGATTTATACCTGTTTAGAAAGGTCAGGCTCACCTGTAATGTTTATAATGTTCTATACATGAGATGCACTACTTTCATGATGAGGAGAAACAACGTATTGTGTATTTCAGTGAGATATGGGCACACGAGTGGCTCTACTGACCTTTTCCTGCATCCGCTGAAAGTAGCTGACTGACATGGATAAGTGTTGATTAAACTTTGTACAAGATAATTCAACTCCTCTATGAATGGAACTGACTTAGACCCTTAAACGTATGATACTTGAGGACTTTTACCCACTGCCTAGCTCCAAGACCCATAAGTGTATGCAACCAAGAGGTAGCCTCTGAAGAATCCCTCACTTCTGGTTATAAGCTGGGCACTGCCAGCAGCATATAAGGGTCTGTCGCAGAGCTTTTACCTTGATCTTCATGGTGCTGGGGGCCAGGGCCGTGATCTCTTTCTGCATGCGGTCAGCAATGCCGGGGTACATGGTGGTGCCCCCGGAGAGGACGTTGTTAGCATAGAGGTCCTTCCTGATGTCAATGTCACACTTCATGATGCTGTTGTACGTGGTCTCATGGATGCCAGCAGACTCCATCCCTGGAAAAGAGACACAGGTTATGGTCCTTGGGTGATAAAGAAAACCCAGGCTGACATGGAAGACGATATGAGCAACTGGATGATCTTACACTGGACCACAGCTTGGCAGCACAACGCTCTAGCAGCCACAATCTCAGGACCGAAAGACCCTTGAAATGTCCCAGGTCCTCCTACCATTTGTCTAGGGAGGAAGCCCTGCTTTGGCGTCTCTGTAAGGGTGAGAGGCTACAATATCACAGTCCTAAGTCTTGATAGACTCACTACTATAAAGGATTCAAATAAAAAGCAAAGCCTTCAAATTCCCAAAGCCTTGAGAAGGTCCCAGGCTGAGCTAATGCCACAGCTGTTGCTCAGAACTCCTAAATCTCTCCTTGACTGCTGTCTTGTTCTCACCCCTCAAAGCTAAGTGGTGCTGGAACATTCGAAATATGTTTCATTTTATTTGGACAAAGACTCGTTTTTCTTCAACCTTGATAATATTTTTTTGTCTGAATTTTCTTGTTAATTTCTGACGTGGGTCCTTTGAAAAGAACCTCCAGATGGCTCTTCATCTTTTACAGTTTTATGATGTACTACTAATCACGCTTAGTAATTGATTACTGCCAGTATGAGTTTGGGTAAACTTCGGGAGTTGGTGATGGACAGGGAGGCCTGGTGTGCTGCAGTCCATGGGGTCGCCCGGAGTCGGACACGACTGAGCGACTGAACTGAACATCTAATCAGCATTGAGTAGACTCAGTGCCCCCGCCCCCACACATATCTCATTTTAAAGATGACGACACTTTTTACAAATGAAGACATTTTACAGATGAGGCTCCAGGAGGCAGAATTATGAAAGGAGAACTGAGATTCACCTCCAGGCTCACCTCTCTATAAACAACCGTGCTAACCTGTCTCCCAAGGTCAATGCTACTGTAGGAATGGACATTTCCATTTCTCTTTTCCCCTGTTATTTCCAGACTCAGCATTCAACCCGTCCTTCCGGTGGCTCCGCTGTCTCCTAAGCGTGGACAGTATCTGATTCTTTCACCATAAACCATACACCAAGAATGCTTCAGCTAGACTACAACCTGGACAATGTTTTCTTAAAAAGAAAACTCCTTTCATGGCTTATGTCTTCTCACTTTAAAAACGTTACATTCTTTCCCTTGCCCTGGCTCAGAGGTGCCCTTGGTTTTTTGGCCTCTGTCACACATTGCCACACGCAGAACGGCGCTGGGGGCTGAGACCGGCTGGTGGAAGGAGAGGAGGGTGCTCTCCCCGGGCGTGCTGCCTACCGATGAACGAGGGCTGGAACAGGGTCTCGGGGCAGCGGAAACGCTCATTCCCGATGGTGATCACCTGCCCATCAGGCAGCTCATAGCTCTTCTCCAGGGAGGAGGAGGATGCGGCGGTGGCCATCTCATTCTCAAAGTCCAAGGCTACGTAGCACAGTTTCTCCTTGATGTCCCGGACAATCTCACGCTCAGCTGTCAATGAGATACAAACATGGTGGCCAACCTTGAGATTTGCACGGGTGGTAAAAATCCGTCTGCCCTACAGCACTGTCTTACAATTCAGGTTTCTCCCTGAGAGTGTGTATTCTATTCTGCAACCCCAGATCCATGAGGACAGTTAAATTATAGGTCCATTAGGGAACCACTTCTGTTCCCAGCAAAGTGCCTCACACAGAGAAACTTCTAAGCAGACAAGGTCCAGACAGTGCATGATAGGATGAAAATGAGCTGGCTAGTGACAGACGAAGAGCAGGAATCCTTTTGGACGTTAACTTTTTTGCATGATTAATTAACGACTCTCTATTATACATGCTATATAACAGTTTGTTATATTGGATTTTCAGCTGACCAGGAAGATTCATGCCGAAAGAGTCCCTTAGAAGCACCTACAGTTTTAAAAAGCTCTGAAGACCCATGTTGTCTGGCCCAGCTGGATTCCAACTCAAGTCCTTGGAAAACTCATCACCTTCCAGAAAGTGGCTCAGGACCAGTCCTGGTAGAGAAGGTCCCAGTGGTGCATGGAAGAAGTGGGTGGGCAGACCCCTTTCCGACTCCTGTCCTCTGAAGTTCTAAACTATTGGTTTTACCCAGGCCTCTGGGAACTTTTTGGAGGCATCTTGGAATCCCTCAGAGGGGGCAGAGAAGGGTCAGAATTCATTCAACTCTCTATCCCAGAAGGAGATTTTTAAATTGTCAGGGCTCAAGTTTGGAGTCTAGGATAAGTCTCGGGCATGTCCAAAAACCTGAACATTTGGACAAGAGTAAATTGGCGAGGAAAGGGCAGGCAGCCAGGATCAAGGGCACTGAGGTCGCCCTGATGTCTCTAGGACTGCCTGCCTCTGCCTCTCATAGAAAGAGACCAAGGGTCCCAGTTTAGTTGGAAGACAAACATGTCATTGCCTGCTGGGTTGGTATTACTAATTACTAACAAGTGTGTATCTCATGCTTCCTCAGGACCAGAAATTCCACGTGCATGATCTCACTGACTACTCCCAACATCCTTGTGAGAAAGAGTAAATGATTATTCTCATTTTACAGATAGCCTGTGGCTTAGTGGACTTGGGCATCTTGTCCAAGGTCACACAGTTAGTGAGTGGCAGAACTGGGACCCAAGCCCTGTCAATATGTTTCCAAAGACTGCCAATCACCATGCCATACTATTTCCAGGCTCTTTTCAAATTAATTTTTTCTGGAGAATAGCGGCTTTACAACGTTGTATTAGTTTCTACTGCACAGCAAAGCGATTCAGCTATACGTACACATACACTGCGCTCTTTTTCTCTGGATTTCCTTCCTTTTCAGGTCATGGTGGAGCGTCGAGCAGAGTTCCAAGTGCTATGCAGCAGGTTCTCATTAGTTATCTGCTTCCCACATAGTATCAGGAGAGTATATATGTCGATCCCAATCCCCCAGTTCCTCCCCTATTTTCAGTCTCCTTGTGTGTGAGTGGAAGGGATTAAAAAACGATCAAAGAATACAACTCTGATGAGCTCATAAGACCTGATGGTTGAAACTATTCTTCTCAAGGAAATGGTGTGATCGTTTTGCGATCACACATAGCAAAATACTCAGAGCTTCACCCGGGGAATTAGTGTCAGGTCTCGCTGTCTGCAAGGCTCCCTCCCATTGTTCCCTTGGATAGCCACCAGGTCAGGGAAGAACACCCCGCCCCGACGACCCCTCCCTTTATGTCCCTCAGGCCTCACCGGTGGTCACGAAGGAATAGCCTCGCTCGGTCAGGATCTTCATGAGGTAGTCGGTGAGATCTCGGCCAGCCAGGTCCAGACGCATGATGGCGTGGGGCAGGGCGTAGCCCTCATAGATGGGCACGTTGTGGGTGACACCATCTCCAGAGTCCAGCACAATGCCTGGGGGACAGTTGTGCACGACAATAGTCACCAGGGGAGCTGGTGTATGATCACTTACTGGTCTAGTAGAAGGGGAATTTCTAAACCTTTTATTTGAAAGGAAGGAAGGCATTTGATAGGAAAAGAGAGTTGAGGCAGGGCTAGGGAAAGAAAAGAAAGGGGAAAAAAAAGAACAGGAAGAGGAAACAATAGAAGTCCTCCTGGAAATACAAGTTAAAGGGCTTTTTTTCAAAGGTGAGAAGAAGCCCTCAAGGGGTGGAATTAACTCTGTCAATTCTCCATAAGCCCCAGTCCATCACAACACACGTTTATGAACCATTCAATCCTGTAACTGATGGTGTACCCAACCAGGGCTTTCCCCCTGCTCAGCCGCCTACCAGTTGTACGTCCAGAGGCGTAGAGGGACAGCACCGCCTGAATAGCCACATACATGGCTGGGACATTGAAAGTCTCAAACATAATCTGCAAAGCAAGCCAAAGAGATGAGTTAATGATGCTGCCAGTATCACCAAGAATGCACAAGAGAGCATCTTGTTGATGACTACAGGTGGGCCCGCCTGGTTCTGGGTAGAGGAAACTAGGGTAAAGGAGGGTCAGAGAAGCCTTGGTTACTGGTCGAGGAGAAAGGAAGGTGTAAATGGAGAGACCACCATACCGGTGACCTGGTGTGTGGGGGTGGAAGGGACAGTGTGCACACACGACCAGCCAGATATAAGGAGGATCTAGCTTCTGGTCCTGGCCCTGACTTGAACGTGACCTGAAGAGCTCACCAAACTAACAACTGACTAATGTGGGCGGCCTGCGGGATCTTTGTTCCCCAACCAGGGATTGAACCCAGGCCCTGAGCAGTGAAAGAACGGAGCCTAAACTACTGAAGCTCAGACTGGTTGAGATGAACCCCATTCCGTGATCTGTCTGAGATTCCACTTAATCTGTTCAACTTTTTTCTGCAGTTGCTGGGTCAGTGTCAGCCCTCGAGTCTGAGGCCAATCTAGCTGCAGTGAAGGAGTCCTGATTGCTGGAAGAAAAGAACTGCCTGCTGGTAACAGAGAACCAAACATGAGTGCTGATGTGGCAGTTCATGCCGTCCAGAGCACAGTCAGCACCAGAGCCCCTCCAGGTCACGTGTTAGAAATGTGTGCCCACGGAGATGCCCATAGGCCTCCATATCTCCATCTGCAAAACCCTCTCTGGTCTATTAACCAGAGTAAACATCTAGCTTGGGTTGCTGCTGCTGCCAAGTCGCTTCAGTCATGTCCGACTCTATGTGACCCCATAGACGGCAGCCCACCAGGCTCCCCTGTCCCTGGGATTCTCCAGGCAAGAACACTGGAGTGGGTTGCCATTTCCTTCTCCAACGCATGAAAGTGAAAAGTAAAAGAGAAGTCACTCAGTCGTGCCCAACTCAACAACCTACCAGGCTCCTCCATCCATGGGATTTTCCAGGCAAGAGTACTGGAGTGGGGTGCCATTGCCTTCTCCGAGCATAGTTTGCTAGACGGCCATAATTCCCAACTATTCGTTTTTACCATTCACTGGGAAAAAAGCTCCCTTAAGAAACAGCATCTCTTGGGTCATGAGTCCTTTCCAGACACACAGATGTTCCCCTGCAGAGAACAGCTGCTAGTGTGTTGATGAGGCATCCAGAGCTCTTCCAAGAAAAAGGCTCTGCAGTATTGATGTTTATTATTCTCTGAGGTCAAAAGATTGTGGGCCAAATCCAAGCTCTGGCACTTCTAGCTGTGTGACCTTGGGACCATCACCTCATGTACTTAAGTCTCAGATTCTTCATTTATATTGGTAGTGGTTTAGTTGCTAAGTCTGACTCTTACAACCCCATGGAGTATATAGCCCACCAGGCTCCTTTGTCCATGGGATTTTCCAGGCAAGAATACTGGAGTGGGTTACTATTTCCTTCTCCAGGGGATCTTCCTGACCCAGGAATAGAACTTGGGTCTCCTGAATTGCAGGCAAGATTCTTTACGGACTGAGCCACCAGGGAAGCCTTCATTTATATTATTAGGATACTAGTAGCTCATGCTTTAAGTTAAGATTTAAAGAGACAGTCTGTATAAAATGCTTAGCCAAGTGCTTAACCATAACAAGCACGAAGTTGACACTAGGTGTATTTATTAAGCAGCTCATCCAAACTGGAAACTTTGTCTGGATGATGGAATAGAGAGTCTCCTGTTCCAAAATCTCTGAGCTTCAGAAAGTCACAATAAAGAAATACCTGTTTAGCGTTTATCACACCAGGTGCCATGAAACACACAGAGCATTTGTCTCATTAATCTTTGAATCGTTTGAAAAATAATAGTACTAATATTATTCTCAACATATGGACAAGGAACCTGAGTCTATGAAAATTAAGTGGATATTTTAAAGTCACACGGCTGATAAGTGACAGATTGAATCTTCAAACTGGGACCTGACTCCAGGACCAAAATTCTCCATTGTATGTTGTCCTGCATTTTGAAATGACTTCTCCTGAGAAGTTTTAAACCTAAACATGTGGCCTTTTCAGTTAAATCTGGACAATTTCCTATTGCTCTTTGAGCCAAGGGGCCATTCCTGCAGTAAGGATGTCTGATGCCTATGGCCTTGGGAATCCAGGAAAGTTGTCAGCCTGTGAGTGGACTGTTGGGTGGGCCTTTTATCTGCTGTTCTGTACAACCCCCTTCAAGGATGTCCTCCAAGCCCCAAAGTGCTGGGTCCTAGAGTGGTATTTACCTGGGTCATTTTCTCCCGGTTGGCCTTGGGGTTCAGGGGCGCCTCGGTGAGAAGGGTTGGATGCTCTTCAGGAGCAACACGAAGCTCATTGTAGAAGGAGTGGTGCCAGATCTAGGGGACCGAGGAAAAGCACAACAATGAGGCGCAGCAGAGGCGCGGCAGTCCTCAAAAAGGGACCGGAATGAGCACATGGAACGAGGTCCAAATACAAGTGCTCATTATGCGCCCACCTTTTCACAGGTGCAGAGACTCAAGCTTAAAGACTACAAGGAACTTACCTGAAAATTCACACCTGGTAAGTGAATGAGCAAAAACCCAAACCCAGGTCTACGAGGCAGGATAGGGTAGTGGTTAAGGACATAGGCTCTGGAGTGAAACCTGGGTTCAAATCCTGGCTTAAGCTACTTCTTGGTTATATGAGTGCAGGCAAATTTTAGCCCTTCTCCAAAACAATCTCTTCATGGGGAATATAAAAATAATTCATGTCTTTGTGAGACTAAAATCAGGGAACCCTAGAGTTACTATTTAGCCCAGTGCCTGGCCCAGAGCAAATGTTGCCATTATTCAACTATATCTTCTTCACCCAGTGGTGCTCACTAAGTCGTGTCCAACCCTTTGCAAGCCCATGGACTGTAGCCCACCGCGCTCCCCTATCCACAGGATTTTCCTGGCAAGAATACTGGAGTGGGTTTCCATTTCCTCCTCCAGGGGACCAGCCTGAGCCAGGGATCAAACCCATGTCTCTTGTGTCTCCTGCATTGCAAGCAGAAGCTTTACTGCCGAGCCACCAGGGAAGCCCCCACTTTAATATTCGTGGGCAAATGACTTAGTGTAGCAAGTAAAGGGACAAATGAATGAATATATGAATGGATGAATGAAGCAGATCTGAAAACCCAATGGCTATTTTTAATATTTAAGGGAATTTTCCCACCCCTCCATTCCTCTTTTTGCTCCCCAGGGTTGAAAGAAGCCTACCCTGGTTGGCACACACTGGCTCTTTCATTCATGGACAGACCTTGGCCTTCAGGTGTTTCCCCAAAAAGCCAGTGCCTGTTTCTAGCGTGATGTACTTTGAACCTGCTTGTCTGCTTCATGGTTAAGCATGCGCTTTATTTTCATTTTTTGAGCTGTTTCTTCTTGTAATTTAATTTTTATTTTATATTGGAGTATAGTCAATTTACAATATTGTATTAGTTTCAGGTGTACCGATAAGTGATTCAGTTATACTGAAAAGTCTTTTTCAAATTCTTTTCCCATATAGGTTACTGCAGAATATTGAGCAGAGTTCTCTGTAAGCATCCTTTTTAACCTTGGATGCCATAAAGAACAAACTATTGTGAAAAGAGTTCAGTTGATTAATTATTTTTAAAAGCCCAAAAATTCTCCACTAGTGCCTGAAATATATTAAATTCATTCAGAATTAAAACAAAATAAAAACAAGAACTGCTAGTGAAAGTTTGTACATTAACAAAAGCTGGATTGACTTTAAAGATTCTTTATCTTGTTGCAGTTTCTTTGGTTTTGAATTTGTGGTTTCTAGAAAGGAAACGAGACTCCTGAAAGTTCTACTCCTTTGATGGAGTAAAAGCAACACAGTGCTCAAGAAATTAAAAAAAAAAAAAAAAGAATGAAAAGAAATGCTGCCAATCTTACTGAAAACCGTTGATACTCTGAAACATCGTTAGAAACCAACCAATCTCTCTCTCTCCCCACTCTGTCTCCCTTCTTCTTCTCTCTCCAGAAGACACTTTACATATTAGAAATGACAGTATGCTTCCTTTGTTTTTCTCCAGGTGTATCCCTTCTGTGATGCTGCCAGCTCCATGGAGAAAGTCTTAAAAGAGAATTTTCTCATCACTATTATTATCTCCTCCTCAGTGTCTACTGCAGTCTTACCCAAATCCAAACTCTTAGACTCAGCAAACCGAATGAAACACATTTTTTTTTGTAGAGCAGGAGAGGTTTCAGCATTATCACTGATAAATTCTATGAACATTATTTTCTTTTAAAGACTACTTTCTTTTAAAATCGTGAGAGAGAGTATGTGTGTGCATCTGCGTGTGTGGAGCTGACAGATGTATAAAAGTCCAGATTTTCTGGTTCTAACATATTTGCCACATTTAAAAAATTTAGGTCACTTTCTCATTATTTCTTCTGCTTTTTCTTTGATCGCTTTGTTTCCATGATGCTTAAGAGCAAACATCAAAATCCTCGGATGTAACTCTTCTCATTAGCTCTTCTATATGGGTGTAGGAGAGAAAGAGTTCACTTAATGCCACTCAGGGAGATATTTTTTGAACTGTTTATTTAAAAATTTGTGTTGGTTGCTTGTGCTTCAATGTGTTGAGGGACATTTTAGGAATGTACCAAATCTACAATGTCACAGCCCCTTTTCTATAGAGAAAACTAAAAGCAAAAAAAAAAAGAACAACCAGTTTTTTTTTTAATGTTCAGGGTAAATTAATGAAAAACTTTCAGGAGTGGGTGGGTGAAGGCTCTTCCCCACTCTTCCATCCCTTGGTACCCTGTTTGCAGCCCATACAGTGCTTGTCCTTGGAGGCCAAGCCAGTTGTCTGAGCAATAGACTATAAACCCCACCACTGTCAAAGGACTACTGTTCCCATTTTTAGAGCTCGCTCCCTCTGTGCTGTGCTTAGTCGCTCAGTTGCATCCGACTCTCTTCAACCCCGTGGACTGTAGCCCACCAGGCTTCTCTGTCCGTGAGATTCTCCAGGCAAGAACGCTGGAGTGGGCTGCCATTCCCTCCTCCAGGGCATCTTCCCCACCCAGGGATCGAACCCACATCTCTTGCATCCCCTGCACTGGCAGGCGGATTCTTCACCACTAGCGCCACCTGGGCAGCCCGTCTGCCTCTAATTGCTTTATTAAACCCTCTTAGTCAAGGAATTTGCTTTTTAAAATAAATAAATAAAGTTCAGAATTTTAAAAATTCAGTTGGAAATAATCCAGAAGGAACACCAACAAGGAGAAGCACAACCAGGCAAGGTGAGCCTGTTGTTTTCCCCAGCAGTAGCCAGACGTTTGCGATCCGGGCCTCTCCCAGTACCTTTTCCATGTCATCCCAGTTGGTGATGATGCCGTGTTCTATCGGGTACTTCAGGGTCAGAATCCCTCTTTTGCTTTGCGCTTCATCACCCACGTAGCTGTCTTTCTGTCCCATTCCCACCATCACTCCCTGAAAATTTCAACACAGTACAAGTCAGCCTCTCTCAGAGCTTGTGAACCAATTACTGTCCAACACAAAGGGTTAACTCATTGCAATGAAAGTCCTTCCAGTACCAGCAATGACCTGCTGATCCTATAGTAACTGAGCTCTTAGGAAACACCCCTTAGGTGATTTGAAACAGGCCTGAACAGGCCTACAAATAGCAGAGAACCTTGAGGGTAAGGCGACTTTGTCATTTATCTTCTGTGTTCCTTCATAAGCTCTCTTAGGGCAAAGATTGTATCTGTTTTGTTTGCCACTAAGACAAATTGCCTGGCGTGTATCTGACACTCAATCATTATTTGTTGAATGGATTAAATGGCATTTTGCCTGTCATGAATCCTTCAAACTATACGTTTGGAACTGTCACCTACTCAAGAGTATATCTAACCATTATAAGCAAAAGCATTATTTCTACAAATGACCACTCAGTACTTGGTTTCTAATAGATAAAATCATACCGATCAATATTACGCTATCTGCCTAAACTAGTGGGATGCATTTTTTTAGTCATTAATGTGAATCTTTAGAAAAGAAAAAGAATCCTCATGACTGAAATTTAAAATTGCATTGGAGTGACAGAATTGTAAAACAGGTGGGGCTCCTATCGTTCCTTAAGAAGTGGTTTTTGTAAAATATCTTGGTTGTAAAAGTTCAACAAAGAGACAGAGTTCTTTCACTGCGGAAGGCTTCTATTATGTCTTCTTGTGAATTGATGCCAAGTCAAGTCTAAATATCAATCAGATAAGCTCAATGTGCAAAATACATTTCTGATGTAAAAGGGGAATTTCTGGGATGAAGCTCTCACCTTTCACCCTGCGGCTGCCATCCGTATTTACTTTCTATATAATGTTGTGTAAAATTGCCATATGTCTATCCACATGTACTTTGTTGACATCTAACAGATGTAAAATTACAATGCTTACTTTCATTTCACAGTAGGTTCTTTGCGAATGAGCATCCTGACCTTTTACTGTAGTTTCTTTCCATAGAGTAGCTATGGAATACATCAGATAACTCATAGATATTTTTGATGCTGATGACCATGGTTACATTTAGACAAAAAGGATTTATGGGGAAAAAAAGTCAGACTTTTTGTATTTATGAAAAAAAAAAAAGTCTCCCACCAGGTAATCGGTCAGCAATGTATATGAAATTGGCACTTATCTCTGGACATCAGTCATCAGAGGTACATTTCTAACAAAGTTACATGATTTCTAGGCAGAGAGCAACAGTCTATGAATGTCCTTGGACACAGACATAGAGGGACCAAATCTATATGGCTTTGTTTCTCTCTGCTTCAGAGAGAATTTTGCTCACCTGATGTCGAGGACGTCCCACGATAGACGGGAAAACGGCCCGGGGAGCATCATCCCCCGCAAAGCCGGCCTTACAGAGCCCAGAGCCATTGTCACACACCAAGGCGGTGCTGTCCTCCTCCTCGCACATCCCGGAGAGAGCTGCTTCACAGGGTCCTAAAGGGATCAGGGAGGAAGCCGAGGCAGGATGCGGCTTACCTGGCCACTCCCGCCTTCCAGCCGGAGTTGACTCCTCCTCTGTACTCCTAGAGCGCCCTCTGCTGATGCTTATCTAACACACCATTTATCTCAAAGCACTTTCGTTAGACTGTAATCTTAAACTCAGACTTCTCCATTCCTACAGTAGGTCTTCAGCACAGGAACATCACGTGTGCTCATAAGCACTTTAAAGATTGACTAAGCAAGTGAGGGAATGAACTGCTGCAGAGCGCAGATGGAATATCGGTCCATGAGATCTGATCTCACAGGGACAAGTCACCAGTCACTTGTTATGAATTACCTAAAATTTGCTGTCTGGATACACCCATACTCACATTTTTCTAGATATGCTATAAATTAACATTTTTTTCCAAAAAAGTAGATTTTGAGGAATGAGCAGCATGTGAAATTTTGGAAATACTGAAACATTTCATGTAAAAAATGTTTAAAAGAATATTCTCTTTTGGATCCTGGGGACACAAGGGTCCCTTAAGCCCTTAAAGCCCTGAGGAACCAATCAAAGTGTCTTAAGGAGGTGCTTAAAATTTTAGGGGTCATAGTCATTCCATTAACCTCTAAGTCCAACAAGGTAGAGTGAGTCCAAAAAATTGCATATCATGAAGTAGAATGTTCTATTATCCTTAAGAAACATAAATAATAGGATAAGTTACAGGTCATTCTTCTGCAATACTAGGCTAGAGGTATGCATTGTATGAGCCCATTAAAAATGTGTTGTTATGCACTAGAAAAAAAGATTAATCATATTTACCAAGATGTTGATGGGCGTTATTTTTGAAGTGGTGGATATTCTAGGTGTTTTACATGAAACCCTGGGTTCTGTGATGTTTTGTAAATAGATTGAGCATATATTCCTTCAGTAAGAGAACAGTATTTTAAATACCCCACGTTTAAGCTTGAATCGCATGACAAAATTTGGAAGGTGGGAGAAAAAGTGACAACTTAAAGATTTGGGAAATTGAAGGCTTATTAGAGAACATTTTCTTTTAATACCCTCATTTCTACAAATGAGAAAACTCAGGGAAAGTGATTTGCCAAAAAACATGTAAAATTAAAGTCCCCAGGATCCAAAAGATAATATTCTTTTAACATTTTTTACATGAAATGTTTCAGTATTTCCAAAATTTCACATGCTGCTCATTCCTCAAAATCTACTTTTTTGGAAAAAAATGTTAATTTATAGCATATCTAGAAACATGAACATAACTTAAAATCCAGGCTAACTGACAGACAAGGAAATCAAGACTCAAGGAGTTGAAGTGACTTTCCAGATCTCCAAAGTGGTAAAGTTGGGACAGCAAAGATTATAGCACCCAGTGATTATGGTCTTGGACTCTGGAGTCTCACTGCCTGGATCTAAGTGGCGAAACTTAGAAGCTATGTGATTTAGTAAGTTATTTAATATCTCTGAATCAGTCTCTTTATCCATCTATGAAAGAACAATAATACCCATGTGTAGTACATAGAGTCTTATGGGGATCAGATATTTTAAAGTATTTAAAATAATTGATGGTGGCATATACATTATGAATTATCAGTAAATAGAATTTTAAAATTATTTATTTAAATTATAATTATTGTGTGATTATTATCATTATCCAGATCTTTTTATTTCTAGTCTTGGCTTCCTTTCTACACTACTTCCAGGCTTAGGACAGAGATCTTCAACTTGCAGATTCTACTTGTAAGAATAGAAAATGTAACTTACAAGTGGGTGACTCTTTCCTTTCCCACCCTTCCCTTCCCTTTCCAGACACTGAATTGTGTTTGGCAGTCATGTGACTTGGCTTCCTTCCTAGCAGATCAAGAAGAAAGAAGAGAGGTGAGAAATTTAAGGGAGATGAGGCAGAAGAAGCAGTCCAAGGCAAGTGTCAGAGGTGGCCACCACCAGATCAGTACCCTCTCTGGATGTGCTAAGCAGACTTTCCAAACCAAAAGGAAGAGCTGAAAACAGGATAAAATATTCAGGATTAGCAGACTTTGAAAATGTGATGGTATGGACACCAGGAATACACGTCTTTAGTAACCCTTTCCTTGGGCAAGAAAGGTTTGGGGGAGTGTTAGAATGCACTGCAGAAGAAATAGATTGGACCCTCAACATGCAGGAAAAAAAAAATCTCAAAATTTAGTAAATGTGCTTTTATTTGACAAAAAAAAAAAAAAAAGTCTAGGAAGACTCTTAAAATCTCTAAGCCGAGCACTGTCGTTAGAGAAATCTGTATGCCCCAGAAAGAAGCTGGCTCAATGGTTTACAACTCTTATCTAACCTGATGAGCAGCTGGGTTTGGAGCAAAGCATTTCCTAATTAGGTAAAACCCACTAGAATGTCTGCTCTTGGAACGGCACCCAGGTCAGGGGGGTTTGCTCCAACTGACTGGAGTGCATCTTGTGCCAAAAATGAGGAGTTAGTGGGAGGGGAACACTCCAGTTCCCAGCTCCACGGTCTTGAAACACAAACCATATTTAGTCATGAATCACAAAATGGAAGGAAAAATCTTAGCGTGAAAACCCCAGTCGGGGCCGGAGCTGCCAAACCCTGATTCACAGTGAAGATCAGCCTGGGGTGGCGAGGTTGGCTCCGTGGTCCCGCCTGGCTGAGAAATGCAAACCATCCCATAGGCTGAAATGCAAACAGCTGTCAGCTGCACGCCAGCTCCCTCCCTCTTTATTCACCAAGATTCAGTTGAGTTCCTGCTATGCTCTGCTGCAAACCAACCAAGGGAGACGCATATACCCTGAACTGCAAGCTCACAGTTACACTCAAGAGACTTTCCCAGAGAAGCAATGAGAGCCAGAGGAACCCAGATGCAAATACACAAAGAGCTGATATCAAAGGCTAGGCAGCTAACCACTGTTCAGTTCTAAAATCCACTGTCAGACACTGTAGTTGCACCAAAAGTACAGTCCAGTGAAAAATCCCCATACCAAATCTGAACCACAAGCAGATACTGGAGTTTCCAGTGTCTAAATATACATCATTATGTAGCTGACTGCAGACAGCTAGACTGCACCTCTGAGATGCACTGCAAGACCGGGGCTGCTGATTTAATAAAAACAGATTTTGCAGGTGACACTCATAGATTTCATTCCATCTTCCTCACCCCTTCCTCCCCGACACAGGCTGCATCTTAGCTTTGTTTTTGAGGTTAGATAATTATAGCTAAAGGCTACAATCGTGTTAGTAGTACAATCTTCATTCAAACATTTCTGAGTGTGAGTCTGGCTAAAATCTCCATAGATGACATCTGATTATACTGGGAAATGTCAGAGCTGCTGGAATCTAAGCCACATCTCTGGGCCGGTGCCACTTACCCTGAAAGTGCTCGGCTGGGCTTCTCCGCTCTGGGTGGTGTTCTGGAAAGCTGAAGGCTGGAGGGTTATATAGCCCCTTGGCCTGTTCCCCTCCCACTGGCTTCCCAAACAAGGAACAAAGACAGACTCAAGCCCTCTGTGGAGTCTAACACAACCATATAGGGACCTCAGCACAAAACTCTCTAATCTGGGTGGCCGGAGGCCTGGGTCTCTTCCACTGCATTCCACTGCTCTGCTCATGAAATGGGAGGCAGCTCAGCTGCCTGTGGGAGATAAGCACCCCCAGCCTCCAGAACAACTGCTGAAATGCCCAGAGATACTGAGCAAGCCTCAGGGGGCATATGCAGGCATGGTTCACACATTCCTCAGGGGATGCCAACCGGCTGTCAGGCTAGCGTTTCGGGGCATTTCCTCATGAACTGAGCACAGAAAGCAGCAGCCTCTGAGGAGTAGGGACTTTCAAAAGTTCTCCCACAAATGGGGCCTGCAAGGAAGAACGAGATGCTTCAGTGTTCACAAGTATAGAGACGGTGTGAGGACTGTGTTGTCATCAGCACTGGGTTTGTGAGTTGAGTCTGTGGGGGGTATTAATGGAAGCAGGAATTGCAGAGGAGACAGGCTGGAGGACCCGTGTTTCAGAGGTGCTTCAAAGTCTGCACAGTCTTAACCATTTTGGTCCCTGGTTCATTAGCGGTGTCTGCTGTTTTGTCCTGACCCATGTAGCAGCATGTTGAGGGTCATCCTTCCAGCAGAGTCCACGCAGGCCCCTGTCACACAGGCAGTCCAAGAGCAAAGCACGTGTTTAAGGGAAGGCTCTCACGCACTTCGAGAGCCTCCTCTTGCCCTGATGACCCACTGATAGGTGACAGACGGATGGGGTGACCCAGGCATTTCTCCAAGGAAGGTAGTGAATGAACACACCTCTGGTCTTACGCGCGCATGCCCAGGTGGCAATGGGTAACTTCAATGGTTTTACGTTTTCCTACTCCCCTCCACCAAGCCAAGGTTCTGACTAAATTCATGATAGAAAAAAAATTTTTTAATGGATACCATAAGCATTTTTGCTGACATGTGAGAAAAATCCCAAGGCGAATGTCTCTTTTTACAGCTGTGGCCAGCTCTTCACTCATGTTACTCTCTCTGACTTACTTGATTTATGGTACAGACAAAAACTCACATTAATCTTTGAGAAATTGCACTATTGACTATTATGTAATTTTCTGTAGCTTAAGACGAAATAACTAAAATACAGAAATCTCTGTATTTTCAAGCATTTGTCAACTGTTTCTAGTTTCTGGCAACCAGAAAATACAGTCGTCTGAATGTTCAAACTTGAAGACCATGCAATCCAACATAAAATCGGGCATTTGGGATACCCAGTGGTTTTTTTTTTTAATCACAGGGAGTATGTGAAGCAAAAATTTCATATTTTCCTCATTGGGAGGGCAATTTGAGTAGCAGTAGGACCCTCCCTCCTCTCACTTCTGTCTCAAGCAGTGTCTGTGTAGTCCCTGATAGCTTTATGAAATGAGTAAGTTTTGATGTTCACTTTTATGATTCTTCATTTTCTCCCTCGATCCTGGTAGTGTATGTTCACAGACCTGATAGCAGTCAGAATATAATGACATAAACGGACTTACAAGACGATGACTCAAGGTTTCGTTTTTCTTACAAGTTTGCCTTCCTTCCTTCTTTCCTTTCTTTCTTCTTTCCTTCTTTTTCCAAATTTATAACACTAATGAGGGAGCACCTGTAACTGAAGATAAATTTTTGACTCAGCAATTAAATGGTCTCATTGTCTGGGTCTGAGGTTTACCCCATCCAAGCCTCCTCAGTGAGAGAAAGCAGCACTGGGTGAGTACGGATGTGTGTACAGAGAAATCCCCAGTCAAGTGGCCAGATCTTTTCTGGGGTTTCAGCCATGTATCCAAGGAGCTACAGAGCCATTAGGAAAACAGTAGTGTCTGATGACTTGGTTGCTGTTCAGGAAAACTATAAAATAAATTCCAGGCTATAAGCACAGTCGAGAATCATCTCCAGATGTGTTACTCTATAAACAGCACACCCCATCTTGGTAACATAATCCAATGATGATTTACTATAAATTCATTGAGAGCTGGGGCAATTTTAATCCTCTTTGGGGCCTAGTCCAGAGCTGAGTAAGCAGTGAGTGTTCAATAATTGCCTAATGATTTCTTGATTAATCTTTATCTCCAGTACCATGTAGATTTCAATTGGCTGTGTCCATGCTGGCACACAGCCACATAAGATGGATGTCTGGCAAAGAAAATGATTTTCTGCTGCTGCTGAATATTTGTTGAAATTGTTTTCTCTAGACTCATCACGCTCATTAGCTATTTTGTTCAGCTCATAGAATTCATTTTTCTGAGAAGATTCAATGAGAGCAAGCTATCTTTTCTATCTCTCATTCTTGGATTTGAGTTCTGGAATTCTCAGAACCAAAGCTTGAGTCCTCCCAGGAGCCCAAGCAAACTCATCCAGCCCACGCTGGCACAAAAGCCATTCTAACCACATTTGCATGGGTGTGCCTGACCCTGTTCTCTTCTTTGCTTGAGCAAAATCAAAATTTTTATGGCAAATTTGATTTGATACCTACTATGGGATGGTGGTGTTGGAGAAGACTCTTGAGAGTCCCTTGGACTGCAAGGAGATCCAACCAGTCCATTCTGAAGATCAGCCCTGGGATTTCCTTGGAGGGAATGATGCCAAAGCTGAAACTCCAGTACTTTGGCCACCTGATGCGAAGAGTTGACTCATTGGAAAAGACTCTGATGCTGGGAGGGATTGAGGGCAGGAAGAGAAGGGGACAACAGAGGATGAGATGGCTGGATGGCATCACTGACTTGATGAACGTGAATCTGAGTGAACTCCGGGAGTTGGTGATGGACAGGGAGGCCTGGTGTGCTGCGATTCATGGGGTTGCAGAGTCGGACGCGACTGAGTGACTGAACTGACGGAACTGATGGGATGGTAAGGGCTTCCCAGGTGGTTTAGTGGGTAAAGAATCTGCCTGCAATGCAGGAGATACAGGAGCCATGGATTCAATCCCTGCGTTGGGAAGATCTGCTGGAGGAGGGCATGATAACCCACTCCAGTATTCTTGCCTGGAGAATCCCTATGGACAGAGGAGTCTGGCAGGCTACAGTCCATAGTGTCCCAAAGAGCTGGACACTATTGAAGCAACTGGGCATGCACACAGGTACATGGGAAGGTAGGCTGATATTCTGGGGATATGCTAATACTGAGAAGATGGTATTTATTTTCACAGTGTTCTCATTTATTTGAAAAATCTGAGAGATTTAAAGGAATTTCCTATAAGAAGACACTTGGCACACTAAATGTGCAGCATAAGGAGGGAATGCAGTGAAAATCAGCCCTCAGTCCTTGTCTTTGTGCAAAAATTTAGAGCAATACAGAAGGGATTTTGATTCAGAGTTTAAGTTCTAGAGCCACCATTAGCTCCGTGTTATCTCTTTGGCCCTTAGATTTCTTATATGAAAAATAGGGTTAATAATCATATCTTATCACAAGGTGGTAGTGAGATGCGAAGAGTTAACAAATGAGAAGTGCCTGGAATGCTGCCTTGCCTATGGAGAACACTGTGGAATCATTAGTTATTATTATTATCCATCGTCCTATGAGGGAAATTTAGATCTAGAGGTGAGAGAGAGATACTTTCTCATGCAAAAAAAAAAAAAAAGAATTGCAGACTTAAACTTTTTTTTAATTTCTTCATTTTTAATTGAAGGATAATTGCTTTACAATATTGTGTTGGTTTCTGCTAAACATCAACATGAATCAACCATAGGTATACATATGCCCCCTCCCTCTTGAACCTCCCTCCCCATCCCACACTTCTAGGTTACTACAGAGCCCCGGTTTGAGTTCTGTGCGCCATACAGCAGCTTCCTATTGGACATCTGTTTTACATATGGTAGTGTATGTTTCCATGTTACTCTCTCCATAAACTCTTAACCAGTAGAATGTGACAGAGTGTTAGTTTCCTGTTTCTGCTTTACCAAATTAAAACAAACTTTCTACAAACAACAAAACTTTATTTTACTATAGTTCTTCAGGTCAGAAGCCCAGGTTTCACTGGATTAAAATCAAGATAATTATCTTTCTTCTGGAAGCTCTGAGGGAGAATGTGTTTACTTGTCTCTTCCAGTTTCTAGAGGCTACTGCATTCCTTGATTTATGGCCCCTTCCTCCATCTTCAAAGCCAGTTCTGTAGCATCTTCAAATCTGTCTTTCTGACTCTGACCATCCTGCCTCCTTCTTAGTTAGAATGACCCTTGTGATTACATCAGACCCTGATGGATAACCCAGGATTATCTTCATATTCTAAGAAGATTAACTTAATCACATCTGCAGATTCAGAAGTTTAGGGCATTAGGGTGCAGACGTGTTGGGAGGCCATTATTCTGCACACCATATCCAGACACACACAGATGCATTTCCTGTTGCATATCAAGGCATTTGTAACAGCTTCTCAGTTAAAAAACTATTTCCACCAATAGTGTTGACATCAGATATACTAACTAACATCTAATAGACATTTAAGAGATAATGCCCAAGTCCTGTGTTAGGAAAGGGATCAGAAAACCATAAAACCATCTGTCCACAATGCCATAAAAGCCAACTGGATAAGCAGAATTAGCTTGTTTACTTCTTTAAGCTTGTCAGGCTGTCTAGAATATGTAACGAATTTCATGATGTATTCAAGTGCTTCATTTGTAAAATGTATGTTGGATTGCAGCAGAGCACTCTGTTAGATTTGGGAGGCAGAACAACTTTCAATATTCTCACTATCACCAAAAGATAGCTTGGGAAATTAGGTTTGATTATAAAGAGTAGAGACTTCTACTAGCTGAGGTGAATTTCTGGATGAGGAAGACACTATATGTACTGTCCCTTTTTTAACAGCACTTACATTTTGCCTGTACCTGCCACACTATTGACTTCCACTCAGAAGTACTATGCTCCCACATTGCCATACTAATCCTGGACTTTTCCACTAACAAACCAGACTAGCTCACAGGTTAGGACCTTCGCTCTCGCTGTTCCTCTGCCTGGAACAGTCTTTCCCCATTTGCCTCTCCAATTTCTCCTCCAAATCCAATTCTTCTTCCGTCGTGTTCCACTCATCCTCCTCAACTCAGCTAGGTCACTAATCCCCAGTAAGCCTCCCCACCACCTCCCGCCCTGACCCGCACCCTGAGGTGATCATAGCTGAGCAACTGCACACACATACTTTATTGACATTTCCTTAGTTTTTACCTAATGCCTCTTTTTTTTGTTCCAGAGTCCCACCCAGGACATCACATAACATTTAGTTCTTTAAGTTCCTCTTGGCTGTGACAATTTGTTAGGTTTCCTTACAGACCTTGACAGTGCTGAGCAATACTGGTTAGATATTTTGTAAAATGCCCCTCAGTTGGGAATTATTGGATGATTTTCTCATGACTAGACTGGGAGGTTATAAGTTTGGGGGAGGAAGGGCCCAGAGGTAAACTGCCACCATTTTCATTGCTTCTTGTCAAAGTACATGCTACCAAGGTGACTTATTATAGCTGATATTAATCTTAATCCCCTGGTTGAAGCTTGTCAGTTTCCTGCACTGTGAAATTTCTCTTCTCCCAGTCCCTTCCCTACTGTTCTGTGTGGAATGAAGTCACTATAGCCCAGACTTAAATAACGGGGAGCTACCCTCCATCTTCTTGAAGGCAGAGAACCTACATAAAGCTTATCCAGCATGAAATCTAATTTTGATAGGATCCCGAAAGATCCCTATCCATACCGAAACCTGGGAATCACTGGTCCGAAGGGCAGAATCACATGATGTCCTGGGTTTTCTTCCAACTTGATGACTTGCTGATTGCCTGAGTGTGGATGACATGGTGAATGGATGGATTTGCTGGACTTCCGTGGAGACTGATAGTCACTTATTTAGTCTAGAAACCAAGTCTCGGATCCTCTAGACACAAAACAGTGGATAAATATAGAACTGTTGATATTACCACCATGAAGTGTTTTGGAATTGGAACCCCGCATATTGGAGGAGAAAAAAGCCATTCCAAGGAGAATTTATATACAGTGCTTAGGACTGGACTCATACACACCACTGAGGGATCAGCTAAAGAGGAGAAAGTATCAGCCGTGCCAACTAGAGGAACATTGTCAAGGGGGAGCCCAGAATCCTACAGTATAAAAGGCCATGTGAAGAGGGTCACATGGCACATGAGCAGTAAAGGCACTTCAGAGCCACAGTAGCATTAACAGCAACAAACATTTATTAAGCTATTTGCATATATCAAGCATCAATTGTACTATTAATATATCCATTCCTTAAATCAGGGACTGCGACTGAGTTTAAGTAACTCACCCAAGGTGACATCATTGCTTAGGATTCAAACTCAGGTCTGTATGACTTTGGATATGAAGTTAAAACAAAAGATTCGGTCAGCTGTTTTCTTAGAGAAAGGAGACATTCCCAAAGTTATCCAAAGGATGAAGCAAACATACAAGAGGTGAGAAGCAACCACGTTTCTACTCCGGAAGGAGGAAAAAGTAAGCAGCTTTGTGAAAGTTGCTGACTTCAGAGAAACGATGCAAGGAAGGCAAGCTGAAGATGGAGCCATTAGCAAGAATTCTGGCACGTGAACTGCTGAGAGAGCTTATGGTGTAAAAGGAAATTCAGAAACTAATTTTTCCCTAATGGAAGCCTTGAACAGTAACAAAGCTGCTGCACCCAGGAGAAAGTTGAGTGGGTTATAACATTTCCTTGTTAAAAGCTCTTACATTTTCTCATGTGCGCCCTGCACTCAGCATTAGGTTGCGAACTTTTACAGGCAGTCTGCGGTTTGGTTACTCCCAGAGGGCACAGAGTGGGAACTCAGGAATGCAGTTAGGCAACTTCCTACTTTCCTCAAGCCTTAAAAGAGCTGCAGTGGCCATCTCAGACATTGTTATTTTCAGAAAAATTTCCTAATGTATTTTAAGAAAAGAACAGATAAGATGCATATGATAAGGAAGTGCTCTGGCTTTAGGCTTTCTTTAGCACATTTCAGGGTTATGGAAACATGCTAGCACTGCCCTCTCTTCCTTCAACAGTGTGGCTGTCTAGTATCTCAGCCTTAGGAGGTCAGGCCCACCAGGTCTATCAGTCCCCCTTTCCCTGCTGAAAACCAACGCCCATAAGAGAGCCCTGGGCCGAGCAGGCTGGACCATCCATAGTCCAGGTCATTTGGCAAGGCAGGCAGGGGTAGCCATCAGGCTTCTCTTTGCACTTCTGCAAGGGACAGATTTTCCCAAGATTGCTGAGCAGAGGAGCCTTTTACTAAAGGAACATCAGACTCCTTAGAGGAGTCTTTATTTTATGAGATGCCACTGGTTTGGGTTGACTTGCTGCTAACCGATTATTGATGATTGCATGATAACTGGTTTCTGGGACAGCTTTACAAAAGTTGACCCTTAAATGTAGTTAATCAGTGCATTTCCCATCCCAGTCCTTGGAAATACTGACTTAGAACAGTTTCTTTCTTAAAGTACGGCTTAAACTTATAGAACCTTAGCCATTGGAATTGCCTGTTAGTTTATCAAAATGTACATTTCTTGGGTGTACTTGAGCCAGATTCTCTGGGGCAGAGCCTGAAGATGTGCATTTAAACAAGAGCTACCTAGAAGCTCCAGCGCAGAGCGTAGGGGGATAATGCAACTCTCAAAAGTATGGGAAAATAGTGTAGGTTGGGTCATTATTAACATTATCCTCTCTCTTGAGATGACAGGTGCCAGGCATGTGTCCTCAGACAGCAGCACAGACAGGGGAAGGCAACTGAGCAAGACCAGAAGACTTCGTTCTATTTTAGGCTCTGTAGCTAATTGTCTGTGTGGCTTTGTATGGTTCACTAAGCCCTGTGGCCCTGGTTTTGTCATTCATAACTTTAAGTGTGTGGGCCTATATATTTCAATGTCCTTTTTATGTCCACTCATCTCTGATTGAAATATTGTCTGAAAATACAAAGTATAAACTGGCCTGAGGGCATCTGTAAAGTTCAATTCAGTTCAATTCAGTTACTCAGTTGCGACCCTAAGGACTGCAGCACGCCAGGCCACCCTGTCCATTACCAACTCCTGCAGTTTACCCAAACTCATGTCCATTGAGTCGGTGATGCCATCCAATCATCTCATCCTCTGTTGTTCCCTTCTCCTCCCACCTTCAATCTTTCCCAGCATCAGGGTCTTTTCAAATAGTCAGCTCTTCACATGAGATGGCCAAAGTATTGGAGTTTCAGCTTCAGGATCAGTCCTTCCAATGAATATTCTGGAATGATTTCCTTTAGGATGGACTGGTTGGATCTCCTTGCCATCCAGGGGACTCTAAAAAGTCTTCTACAACACCATCTATAAGGTAATAGGCTGAAAATGTTGATGGTTTTCACAGAAGGTAAATTATGAAAAATACAGGCTGAAATTTTGCCCCAAGAACTGGCACTTTATTGTTCACTGGCTGTGGGTGTGACCTTCACCTCAGTTTTCTCATTTGCAAAATGACAATGACACCGGCTCAGTCACTGCACAAGGTTCCTGAGCTGATAAATTTTATAGAAAGACTTAAATTGCTAGAGTACTTTGAAAGCTTTAAAAGGCCAATCAAGGGAGCATAGCATGAGTTGTCACCAAAACGAGGATTGACTCAACGGAGTAGCAGGAGATACTTCAATGCTGTTGTCCGGAGTGTCGTGGGAAGCCCTGGGAATGTAGGGTGACATTAGATGGTCCTGAGGTTTAAGTGGGAAGACCCCATAGAAAGCAAAGTGGCCTGATCCAAGCCGAGGCAGCACAGGCTGAGTGCCAAGATCAGCTGCGAGTTTACACAAACACTCTCATTTTAGCATCAGACATACTTTTAGCCCCCAGAAAAGAAAGTGAACAGGAAGGACCCCATGAGATAACTTTGGATGCTTCAAGAATTTTAAAAGCTGCAGTTTGGAATTTGAGGCATTCATTTCCTTTTCCAACAAAATTGAGACCCTATAGGGTAATTTCAGGCTGATGAACTCTCACTTCTTTAAAACCTCATTGGAATTTGAGATAGCTGGATCAGGCTGAGATTCTCACTGTGAAGAAAAGTTTCACAAAGTAGGAGAAAACATATGGGCTTTGGAATCAAGTTGGATTCAAAGGCTAGTTTTTTTTTCCAACAACCTAATTTGACTCACTGGGCAAATCATCTAACATCTGAGCATCTCAGTTTTCTTGTCTGTAAAATGGGAATATTGTAATATTGCTATAAGGACTAATGGGAGAACACAGTGGAATACTGAATTCTGGTGACTTTCAATAGAATGTTCCTCATCAGTGTTCCATTCCTACATGCATTTGATTACAAGTTATATTGCCTGAACCCAAACTGCAAACACAGAATATCCTGGCACCCTTCAAATACAAACAAAAAGAAGCCTAAGAATGCTTGTTTCTTAAACTTTCCAAGATGAAAGATTAACATATAATGTAGAACAAATGGTTTCATAACTTTCTTGCCATGGGCAGTATCTTGTTAAGGCCAGTAAAAGACAAGCAGGATGAATCTCTGTGAATTACTTCAACTAGTCCAGAAGCCATGAGGCTTCACATCCCCAAACCCAGTTTATTCTCTTTTTCTGGTAATATACCTGATTGCCTTATGCATTTATCCTTTTTCTCTTATTGAGTATAGTTGATGTACAATGTTAAATAAGTTACAGGTGTACAACACAGTGATTCACAATTTTTAAAGATTATACCCTTAACCCATTTTGCTGCTGCTGCTGCTGCTAAGTCGCTTCAGTCGTGTCCAACTCTGTGCGACCCCATAGACGACAGCCCACCAGGTTCCTCTGTCCCTGGGATTCTCCAGGCAAGAACACTGGAGTGGGTTGCCATTTCCTTCTCCAGTGCATGAAAGTGAAAAGTGAAAGTGAAGTCGCTCAGTCGTGTCCAACTCCTAGCGACCCCATGGACTGCAGCCTACCAGGCTCCTCCGTCCATGGGATTTTCCAGGCAAGAATACTGGAGTGAGTTGCCATTGCTGGTTGATAAGTCTTCCCTCAAACCCCTACATTGGGTCTCAAAGAGGAATAAGTATAAATTTGAGTTTTTAAAATGAATCTCAAGATTTTGTTGGTATTATTATCATTCTGCAAGCTTACATTTCCTCCAGAATTTAAGCTATATCATCCATATAACGATTGCTTTTTTGCTGTAGCTTATAAAAATAATTGAGATTTTCCAGTTGTGACCTGCAAGTGTGGCATGATTCTAGCATTCCTCTAGAAGTATTCAATTCAGTGGGGTTGTATATATAATTATTTATGTACAATTTATATGTTGTATATTAAATCTGTATGTAAGTCTTTGCAAACTTCTAACTCAGATCTGTTAGATTTAGCAACTCTCATTCATGCAGAATATCTGACTAATCACAATATTTAATTATGTTCCCATGTGATCACATCTATGCATTAATAAACTGCCTTACTGTGCAGCAATTTTCTTACATGTGATAGACATGGTTACATATATAATCATCCTGACAGGCACAGGAACCCAGGGAGTCAGGCAGGATCTTCGGTCACCTTGGATTTAAAATTCATCACAGAACAATAAAACATGTTTGTTTTACTGAACCCATGACAACGAGGACTTTATCCAAAAACCAGCTGCAGATGCTGGTAACACGGGCACTCCACTGACCTGAAAGAATGCGAGCAGGGTTTGTGTCTTGTGCACATATTTGTCGACAGAGTACTTTTTTGGTAGAGAGGAACAGAAAATTCTGGCTTCTTCAGAGAGCTGGATGCAAGCAACCCCTCCTCCAAAAGTAGTCAAAATACCACCGGGGAGAACCTTGACTTTATAAGGGAAGGCAGCTTCTGAGTCACAGAAAGTCTTTTCCTGCTTAATTCTCTCTTACTGGCTGGCCTGGAATGAGGCTCTGCTAAAAATGTTTCAGGCAACTGTTGATTTAGGAATTTCTGTCCTCTTTTCTAGTAACAGACTGTGTATGTGTTGTGGAAATTCTACAGATCCCTACACCTCACTCACCCCTTTTAAAGTCTTCCTCTTGGAAAGTGGACGTGGATGGAAGATTTCTCAGGCTTAAAGAAGGAAAAGTTTCTGTCCGTCAGAACTTTATATAGGTCTGGCATTTGGGATAAAACACTACATTAAAAAAGCTTTTTTCCCAGGTGACATACAGATGGAAAATCTGTCTGGGTAGAAGATTCTTCTGAATAAGAAGAAACATCCCAGAAAACAGAAAGATTTAAGGGTTTGGAACATTATTATCTGCGTTGCATTGGGGTTTTTTCCCCTCACATTGAATGGTACTCAAGACAATTTTATATGTAGGATCTTGATTATTGAACCAGTAAGTATAATCTTAAGTGATGGGAGTAGGTGAAGTTGGAACACACTGTCTCCATAATATTAAAATGGATTTTCCAACACGCTGTTTGCTTTGCCACTTTTCTCATCTCCCAAAAAACTTTCTTGACTTTAGTGTCAATATTCCATCTTAAAAAAAAAAAAGATACAAACATTTCCACATTCTGGTGTATTTGGGGCATCAACTGTGCCTAAGTCTATGCTGTAACCTGAACTGTCACTCTGCCTTGATATGCCTTGGATATCTCTATCTGAAAGGACACAACCCACCCAGAATAACAGATTTTCTGTCATGCAGAGACTTTCAGAGCCTTCAGCTTCATCTCTCGTCATCCTTTTATGGCTGCCTTATTTCCACTCAGATTTTTCAGATCTCTGAGATGGTCAACTTCTTGGAAGCCTTCCCTGACCACCACACTCCCTCCCAACTAGATATTATGTCCTTTAAGAGCACGCAACCTTCTTCTCATAGTACTTATTGGTGTTTGTAATAGTGTGTGATTATTTTGTGATACCCACCTTTCTCATTAGACCTGGGTAGGGACCTGACTGTTCACCACAGTATCTCCGGTGTCTTTTAAAAGACATGGGCATAGCAGGTGCTCAGTAAATGTCTCTCACGTGGGTGTTTGCAAAGGACCGACTCCACCTGGGCCTTGATGATGAACTGTCATTGTTGTTGTTTCTATGTTGTCTAACTCTTTGAGATCCCATGGACTGCACAGTAGGCTTCCCTGTCCTTCACTGTCTCCTCTCAAACATGAGAGGAGTTTTGCTCAAATGCATGTCCACTGAGTTGGTGATGCTATCTAACCAGTGATGATGAGTGAATGCCTCTAATCCTTCAAGAAGCAGGCACTCCTTGCAAAATATGCTGATAGTGGACTATACTGGTAATGAAAGAAAGATGAATTTAGATGCAATTTTAGTGAGAGAAAAGTGTTTTCAACATTCAGGCATTCCATAAATCCCTTACATTTAGTGTTAAAATGCAGGATATGCCACTTAAGAAAAATTTTTACTTTTGTGTACCTGGAGCTCACCAGTTCTTTCTCCACTCAGAGACAATGTCATTACTCCATTCAAGCAGATCTGTTTGTCCAAGAAGCATTCCTCCAACCTCCACCTCTTAACTCACTCTCCAGAAACATGCTGAAATCCTAGCAAAGTCATGTTGACCTGCCCTCCTCTCCTCTGAGTTCCCTTCTAACCCAGAAAATTGCCGAGTGTTCTCCAACTTCCATCACCACTTAAAAAAAAAAATTTTTTTTTAATCTTTTGGCTCTGCCACAAGGCACGTGGGATCTTAGTTTCCTGACCAGGGGTTGAAACTGTGTCCCCTGCTTTGGCAGTGAAGAATCTTAACCATTAGCCTACCTGGCCAAGTCCTCTGTCACCACTTTTATTCCAAGGTTTCCTTGGAGCTCAGGTCCCTGCTCCTGAGAAAGAGCATCCAGTTAGGAATTCAGGGACCATCTGAATAGAGCTGGTTCTAGCTAAAAACAACTCAGCCCAGCAGTGAGTCCTAGAGGGTAGAAAGGACACACACTAGAATATTAATATTGCATTGGGTAGTCCTAAAATTAGTTTGCACAGCTCTAGAATTGTCCACTTGATATTTATGAATCCAAAAATCTGACAAAGAGATATGTCTGAATTTGTGTCTGACATTGGGATTTTACCACCAAAAGACAATAAAATGTAATGACAAACTTTGTCCTTGGCTTACTCTTATCCATAAAAGGGATAAATAGCAGACATCTTCCTAAGTGATTAAGCCTGATCTTTCAGTACTTCTCATACAATTAGGAATGGGGCAAGAAAGGGTTTTTAGAACACCGAGGCTGTCACCCTGCTTATTTAACTTATATGCAGAGTACATCATGTAAAATGCTGGGCTAGATGAAGCACAAGCTGGAATCAAGATTGCCAGGAGAAATATCAATAACTTCAGATATGCAGATGACACCACCCTTACAGCAGAAAGTGAAGAGGAACTGAAGGGCCTTTTGATGAAAGTGAAAGAGGAGAGTGAAAAAGCTGGCTTAAAGCTCAACATTCAGAAAACGATGATCATGGCATCTGGTCCCATCACTTCATGGCAAGTAGATGGGGAAATAGTGGCAACCATGACAGACTGTATTTTCTTGGCTCCAAAATCCCTGCAGACGGTGACTGCAGCCGTGAAATTAAAAGATGCTTGCTCCTTGCAAGAAAAGTTATGACCAACCTAGACAGCTTATTAAAAAGGAGAGACATTACCTTGCCAACAAAGGTCTAGTCAAAGCTATGGTTTTTCCAGTGGTCATGTATGGATGTGAGAGTTGGATGGATCATAAAGAAAGCTGAGCGCTGAAGAACTGATGCTTTTGAACTATGGTGTTGGAGAAGATTCTTGAGAGTCCCTTGAACTGCAAGGAAATCAACCCAGTCAATCCTAAAGGAAATCAGTCCTGAATATTCACTAGAAGGACTGAGGCTGAAGCTGAAGCTCCCATACTTTGGCCACCTGATGCGAAGCGCTGACTCAGAAAAGACCCTGATGGTGGGAAAGATTGAAGGCAGGAGGAGAAGGGAACAACAGAGGATGAGATGGTTGGATGGCGTCAACAACTCAATGGACATGAGTTTGAGCAAGCTCCGGAGTTGGTGATGGACTGGGAAGCCTGGTGTGCTGCCGTCCATGGGGTCACAAAGATTTGGACATGACTGACTGACTGAACAACAAAGCTGGAGAAGGCAGGTGTTCTTCTTATTTTCACTTACCTAGAGTTTAAAACTTCAACTGCTTAAATGAATATCTCACTTCCAAGTGTGTAAAATAACAGATGATACATTTGTTTTTTATCCTTAATTGTTAATATGATGAAACAAGTACAGTTAAGGACAAATACAGACATAAAATGGGCAAACCCCATGTACTATGTTTTGTAAAAGGTATCAATGGCATGGAGACATAGGATTCTGTCTCAATCATTGTCAACATGGCCCCTGAAATTTTTTGTTAGTATGTGAGTGTTTGGGTAAATAGAATAAGGTAAGAATGAATAGAAGTTATATTTCCTTATATCACATCTGCTAAATGGTAAGACCCAACTTTCGTTACTTGACTCTTTCATTTCAGACCATTAGGTTTTATTTATTTTCTGATGGGTTTATCAGAAGTAGAAGCAACAGTGCTAATCACTTGAAGAGATTTTTGTTGTAGGTGTTGTCATTTGTTTTTTGTTTTTACTAATAGGACCTTCATATAATGAAGACAGGATTTACAGCATGTAGGGGCTTAACAGTTTGTTCAATACTCCTCTTGTTAACCTTGCTGCATATTTTTTCCCTAGAAACAGCCAAGAATAAGTGTTTGGAGGGTAGTACTCTGATGATGAGTTAACATACAGACCTGTATCTTCTCCGATAGTTCCTTATTTATTCAAGCCAGATTTACAGTTTGTGGAGAACTAGGTGGTGGTTGTTCAGTGGAACTACTTATTGGTTATACGTTTCTAGTGAAATGAAACAAAGTCATCAGCTAACAAGAGGAGAGGAGCTTAAATTCAGCCATTGGCTGGTCTTCAGGCAGCAGGAAAATAGGGGACTCTTCTTTTTGATAGTGATTGCTGTTTTTCTCTTTCTCCTTTTTTGACTTCTTTTGTACTATATAAATATTTTCTAAATATCATTTTAATGTATCTATTTTCTTTTTGGGTCTCCGTGGTGATTCAGATAGTGAAGAATCTGCCCACAATGCAGGAGACCTGGGTTTGATCCCTGGGTCAGGAAGATCCCCTGGAGACGGGAATGGCTACCCACTTGACTGAGCGACTTCCCTTTCACTTTTCACTTTCATGCACTGGAGAAGAAAATGGCAACCCACTCCAGTGTTCTTGCCTGGAGAATCCCAGGGACGGGGGAGCCTGGTGGGCTGCCGTCTATGGGGTTGCACAGAGTTGGACACGACTGAAGCGACTTAGCAGCAGCAGCCAGTATTCTTGTCTGGAGAATTCCACGGACAGAGGCGCCTGACAGGCTACAGTCCATGGGATCACAGAATTAGACACGACTGAGTGACTAACACTTCATTTCTTTTTAGCTGTATCTTCTCGTACTATTTTTAAGCAGTTGCTCTAGAGACTACAGTGTGCCTCCTTAAATAGTCACAATCCACATAGAGTTAATACTGTTTCACTTCGTGGAAAAAGTTGAAACCTTATAAGTACTTTTATCCTCTCATCCTGTTACAATGCCTGTTATAAATCCCATCCAATCATTTAATTTTTGCTTTAATATAGTCTGCTTTATTTCTATGTGAGCATATGCACGGTCAAAGTGAGCACCTCGTTTACCTTTTGCTCTGTCTCTGCACTGTGTCTCCAATATGTATTTGAGCTGAGAGTCCTAAAGGCAATGTTGTGTTGCTGCATGTGTTTTAGATGACTGACCCAAAGATTGTGTGTCTACGTCCATGTGTCTGTTAAGGGCTAAGCTTTTGAAAAGAGCCATTGCCGGAGACGAAAGAAGAACGAACCCATACGGTGTTTGCAGTTGTTTTCTTTTAAAATCCAACTTAGTAAGGCCTTGGTCTTTCCAAAAATAAAATTTAACTTCAGGATTCCATTTTTCTATTTTTGCTTTGCTTCTCTTCCACTGACCATCCCCCTTCTTTCCTCTGTGTGACCCATGGAGTCAGAAACTCCTTATTTGGATAATTTCAGGTACAACTTTGGAGACAGACGCCAGGAAATTAACCCTGGAGATGCAGTCTGACCCTTACGGGATCCCACCCTTAGGGACCTCGAGGTTATCATCCCCATCTGAACAGCAGCTTTAAGAGAGATATGAAGTGAAATGTCTTGATGGGCAGAGGCAGATGCAGTCCCAGAGATTACCCCTTTCTAAAGAAAAATGTATTGCTTCATCCTGATTCATCATTCCACCAAGTATTCATGGATGTAAGACAATGTGCCTGCAGGCCCCATTTAGAGTGCAAAGTGCCCCCAAAGCTCTTTAACGGGCCATTCTTTCTTCAGAGACAAAGTGCTTAAAATGAACTAACCTCAAATGGCTCTCATTCAATTATAGACATTCTGATAAACTATATTCATTTTTGCAACTGAACCAAAGTCACCAGGCAATCTAGTGTTTGTCAGGCCAAATACAAACAAGTATATATACATGTACCTGCATAATTACCTGTATGCTTTGCATAATTACATAAGCATGTACCTTCAGAGCTACAAAGTTGATTAAATTTTACAGCTGGGCCTAAGACAGGCATTAAGGTGCATTGTAAACGTAACCTGATTTAAGCCATATTGAATTTCGCTTGAATCTTTAGCAAAGAAACGAGGCTCTCAAGACCCTGATTTAAGAAACCAACAGCAAACAGAAAACTGTTCTTTATGTTTTTCACCTAATAGGTGTCCAAAGAATTTGTACTTGAAATTGGATGATTTATGCATTAAAAGAGAGATTGAGGCTAAAGCCCCACTCAATTAATTTGAAAATATGGAAAAAGCAATTGCCAAAGCATGTATTAAATGTTGGTGGTCTCCAAACTTCATCTTTAAAGTGGGGGAAAACGACATAGTTATTCTGACAGTGAATGAAATAATGCACATTGCTTAGTGCAATGTCTAGCATGCAATAGGTGCTCAGGGCCTTTCGCTATTAGTATCACATTAAATTGCCAACTAAAGTCAAAGTGAAACAGTGTCTTAAGTCATTGATTAAAAAGAAAAGAAGATGACTTTCAAGCAGGAGCAATGATACTGCTTCTATGTTCTCTAAATCTCTGAACATGTGGGTATTTTAAGGCTTCTGAAGAAGACTGCTGAATTTATAAAAAGAAAGATGATAAATCTGAGACAGAGAGGACCCCCGCAGGTCAGCATCTGTGCTTCAGTGACGTACTAGCCCTGCAGGTATTTTGTGCATGCTTAATCGCATCCAACTCCTTGTGACCCCATGGACTGCAGCCCACCAGGCTCCTCTGTCCATGGGTTCTCCTGACAAGAATACTGGAGTGGGTTGCTGTTTCCTACTCCAAGGGATCTTCCTGACCCAGGGATCGAACCCTCATCTCCTGTGTCTCCTGAATTGCAGGCAGATTCTTTACCCACTGAGCCATCAGGGAAGCCTAGCTCCATGGAAGGAAACCAACTGAAAAAAAGATAAATTTGTGATTCTTTTTTAAGGAAATGAAAAACACCAAAAGTGTTTTGTTTGTTCCAGAGTAGACATAACAAAAGTTTTCCTGTTGTTTCTGGCTTCCCAAAGCTCTAAGGCAAGAATCTCAGGTGGAAAGGCAAGAAGAATATGGGAAGCAGCATGGAAAAGGCAAGAACAGAGCCTTGGGGAAATAAATCTGTGGGTTCTGGGCTCGCTTTCATGGGGCCACACGTGCTTTGCACCTGAACTGTAAACTCCAAAGGGTAGGAAATTTTCTTCAGTTTTGTTCACTGCTGCATCTCCAGGACACAACCCAGTGCCAAGCACACAGTGGGCTCTGAATAAGTATTCTAGAATAAAAGCAAGGAGAGAAAGTGGAAGATACTAAAGGATTCAGTTTAGTTCAGTCGCTCAGTCGTGTCCGACTCTTTGTGACCCCATGAATTGCAGCACATCAGGCCTCCCTGTTCAACACCAACTCCCGGAGTTCACTCAAACTCATGTCCATTGAGTCGGTGATGCCATCCAGCCATCTCATTCTCTGTCATCCCCTTCTTCTCCTGACCTCAATCCATCCCAGCATCAGAGTCTTTTCCAGTGAGTCAACTCCTCACATCAGGTGGCCAAAGTACTGGAGTTTCAGCTTTAGCATCATTCCTTCCAAAGAAATCCCAGGGCTGATCTCCTTTAGGATGGACTGGTTGGATCTCCTTGCAGTCCAAGGGACTCTCAAGAGTCTTCTCCAATATGACACTTCAAAAGCATCAATTCTTCCGCGCTCAGCTTTCTTCACAGTCCAACTCTCACAGCCATACATGACCACTGAAAAAACCATAGCCTTGACTAGATGGGCCTCTGTTGGCAAAGTAATGCCTCTGCTTTTCAATATGCTGTCTACGTTGGTCATAACTTTCCTTCCAAGGAGTAAGGGTCTTTTAATTTCATGGCTGCAATCACCATCTGCAGTGATTCTGGAGCCCAAAAAATAAAGTCAGCCACTGTTTCCACAGTTTCCCCATCTATTTCCCGTGAAGTGGTGGGACCGGATGGTTAAGGTAGTAGAAACCTGTCTTCTCTCCGTAGATGCGGGGAATGTCGCAGGATTAGTGTACATGTATAGTGTGTGGGGGGGCTCCCCAGGTGGCGCTAGTGGTAAAGACCCCTCCTGCCAATGCAGGTTAGACATAAGAGATGTGAGTTCGATCCCTGGGTCAGGAAGACCCCTTGAAGGAGGGCATGGCAACCCACTCCAGTATTCTCATCTGGAGAATCCCATTGACAGAAAAGCCTGGCAGGTGACGGTCCATAGGGTCGCAAAGAGTAGGACTTAGCACACAGACACACATAATGAATACGTAGTAGTTGTAGAGTATTCACGTGTAGCACTAATGCATGTGGAGACTATACGATGACACAAAGTATGTAGTGCAACACTATAGTGTGATGCCAGAGCGCTATACAGTTGTAATTCAGTGAACTTAATGTAAAACCAGTATTTGTGACATCATTTGATGCTTCTTCTTTAAATTCTCAAATTAATTGCTGCCAAAGTCTGAGATCCTTCTCAAGCTTGATTCCCATGTCCTTTGTAGATTAGGACTCTATTATAGATCATTGATATTGTCATGGATTATCATTATTCTTAACTTTATGATCTGAATAGATGGTATATAATTGATATATTAATTAACTATATTATCACAAAAGCCAGAGTAGAGATGATAGGAAAATATTCTCAAAGTGGTTGATAGGGTTGACGACAATATACTGGTGTATTTTGATAGTCATGCGAAAGACAAGTACATTGATTACTTTCGAGTAACCTTTCCACTGTCCTGATCTAGTTAAGATTTTGGTTCTCAAAGTCTGTAATTTTATAGTTAAAAAACACTTCCTCTTTGGCGATTTGAAAAGGACTAACCATAACAAATGCTGAATTCATTACAATTCAGTGACATTGTATTCTCATTTTAAAATGTATGTTAAGCATTCTGACCGACTGTAATTTTAAGTTAATACAATTGTGTTCTCTAGACACTTTAAAATGTATATCTATAATTAAAGAATTATGTTAGGAAGAAAATGTTGAATAGAATTCTTTGAAAATGTCTCATTAAATAACTCAAAACATAAATGCTCAGGCACTTGGGTAGAGTTGAGGTTTGAAAATTAAATAATCATTTATTTTATCAAACATTATTAGACCCTCTTAAAGGCTTAAATCAATACCAATGTTTGTAAAAGATGTTCACATTGTTTGAGATGCTTAACTCTGGTTTAGGGAGTTTTGCCTATGCCACCCCCCCCCCCCCCCCTCCGCCTCCCAGTTTCCTTTGAATAAGCAGCAAAATATTTTACTCTGAATCCCAAAGGAGAAACTTATTCCTGGCCTCTTCAGCACTGAATGAATTAATATTTTTGAGGACTGAATTATTAAAAGGCTAAAAGAAGTCTCTATCTCCATTTCACAGAAATAGGTGAAGCTGAGAAAACATAACTGTCAGAACTCTACAAATCTGAACGAGCCTGCTTTCTGTGTACACTGAGAGAGCTTCCGCATACCTTCTCTGACCTGTCAGCAAGTGGAAGGAGAGGAAAAAGACTGTTCTGTTGGAACCAACTGCAAGAGAAGGAAGAAATGAAAGCCACCAGGCTTGTGCTGACAGCTGATCTGGTCATCAGTCCTTTCACACTAAAGCGCCAGCTCACCCTACTGCCAGGGAACTAGAAGTCTCAAGGTGTTCAGGGACCACTCCAGGAAGGGACTTTTATTCAAGTGGATCTCCTCTCCCACTAGCGCGTGTTTGGTGTCTTGGTAAAGAATCTGCCTACAATGCAGGAGACCAGGGCTTGATCTTTGGGTTGGGAAGATCCCCTGGAGGAGGAAATGGCCACCCACTCGAGTATTCTTGCCTGGAGAATTCCATGGACAGAGGAGCCTGGTGAGCTACAGTCCATGGGTCACAAAGAGTCGGACACGACTGAGTGACTAACACTTTCACTTTTTCTCTGCCACTAACACAAGGTAAATTGGGCCACCCCTCGCAGCAGCAGCTTCTCCAAAGTCTTCTACGGTCCTGGAAGCTAGAAGCAACCCTTCCTCCGTTTGGATCTCTTGGCAATTTGACTTCCTTATACTAATAATAACACTATTAGGGACTAACACCCATCAGGAAGTGACTATGTGTCAGATTCCGTGTAACACGCCCTTTCCATGAATTACCTGTACCTTCATAACAAGCATAGAAGGTACATTCTGTTGTTCTTTTTACAGATCAAACTAAAAGTTCAGAGAAACTAAGTAACAGCTCCATGCCCACCTACTTAATGGTTGCGGAGCCACAATTTAACTCCCAGAATCCATGCTATGACCCCATAGATTATACTGACTGCCTAGGTTCTCTCGGGGACAGGACCCATATGCTGTCCAACTCTACCTCCTAAGGCTTCCTTTTCTCTTGCTGCTGCAAAGAGAGAGACTTGCCCAAATGTCAATACATAGTTTGGGAATTAAAACCCAGAAGTGAATTGGTCTTTGGTTTTACTCTGGGCAGGGGAGCAGGCTGGCTCGTTATGACGTCCTCACTGAGGGACATGAGAGGATCATGTAGCAATGTGAAGTAATTGAGAACAGAATTGAAGGTAAAAAGGTTTCCTCCCTATGCCTTCAGAATTATAAACCAAGTGAAAGCCAAGCCACGGTTGACTGTCAGGGTAACCTAGAAAGTTCCTCTTCTCCCTCACCCTGTTTAATAAACCAAATCTATTTTCACTCGGCCACCCCATTGAATACACCCAGAATCCTACCATCTTCCGTAAGACAACAGTAGAGAAATTTCTTTAATACAAGTGAGCCTTTGTAAGTAGTTAGTATGGGGAAACGTGGTTTCTATGGACAAAAGGCTCAGTCCTGAGAACGTGATGGCATCTGACAGTCTCCCAGAACAGAACTGAGGATACAGTATTTTCCCTGTCCTGATGTACATCGACACTAATCCAGCTGTCCTTATGCCTCCTCCGCTTAATGGAGAAAAGGCAGGATGACCAGAGGCGGAGTAAAGAGAAGAATAAAATGTGTATCCAAAAATGGGCACTGGTGAGGAAAACACACACACACACACACACACACACACACACACTATTTTATGTTTGGGAACATGGTCCACTGTCTAAAACCCTGGAAAACAGAGAAAAACAAACACAATTCAAGTGATAGATTCTTTACCTGTTATTAAGCCAGTTCTAATGGGCTGCACTGGTGTGTGTGCAGGGGGAGGGGTGCAGAGAGAGGGAGATGAGAGCTGAGAATAAAGGGAAGAAAGAAAAAAAAACCGGGTCAGTGAGTTTCCAGGCTCTGCAGCAGGGAGGTTTGGCAGCTCTGGCTCCTAAGGAAGCCAGGCCTTGTGATTCATCACAGACCAGATTCCTGCTGACTTCAAAGAGAGATGTTCAGGAGGAGAAGATGCCAGCATCCAGGAGGAAGGCAAGTCTGGCCAAGTAATTGTCATGACCCCTGAAAACGTATGCTACTCATCTAGAGGTGATACTAAATTCTGGTTTGTGTAGCAGTCATCACCCTAGCAAAGAATGGGAAAGAGAACTTAATGGCCTCAAGCTGAGGCATCTGCTGTCCTTCTGCTTTTCTTTCGTGGATGATGACATTGTTGTTTCTCTTAACATGTCTCAAAGCCTGAACTTTGTTGAAGGACAGCATGGATATAATTCTTTTGATCATTTTATTAAAAATCAGGGCAAAATTAAAACCTCGTTCAATCAGAAAAGATTATAGGTGTTTGGCCTTATAATTTGCTAGCCACCTGGTCCTGACTCCACAATCAAGTGACAGGTGAGTCTGTATAGAAACAGCCAGAGCCATTTCCAGTGTCTGCATCTTCACCACATACCTCCTCAAACAGTAGAAAGTGCCTCATCTCCCTCTCTCTGCACCCCTCCCCCTGCACACACACCAGTGCAGCCCATTAGAACTGGCTTAATGACAGGTAAAGAATCTATCACTTGAATTGTGTTGTGACTTCAAGGGTAGACCCTGACAAGATGGAATAGTAAAAGTTGTACCTCCTACTTTTAAGAAGCTTCCAATCTAATTAAGCAAATTAACAGACAGAAGCAGCAAAACACAGCTGCAAAGTCTGTGGGCTCTGAGCATGGCCAGATGGGCTGAAAGACTAATCGTGGGCTTGTTTCCACTTGAAATTTGACTTTGTTATTTTGTTCACTGCTTTCAATGTCCTCACCCTTGTGGTCTGGATGAAAATCAAAGAGCTCAGGTTTAGACAAATGAACAGTTTGAGGTGATAAGTGGAAAATGAGAAGGAATTAAAATAGTGCAATGGGAAGGTAAACCTAAGCGGGAGAAAGAGGGAGAGATCTGAAAGTCACCTGGAAAGAGGGGATGGTCAAAGCTTAGGGCATCTTTGAGAAAGTGAAGGGAACAAATGCTGAGGCGAGTAGCAGGAGGCCAAGCATAACCAGGGTGAAGATGGCAGGGCAGGAGGGGGCCCAGAAGACAGGTAGGTGTCTGGTGAACTGAAGGAGATAAGTGTTTCTCAGGCAAGGTGAGTCAAGGTTGACAATTACAATCATTTTGTAAAATCTGTTAAGGCAGGGACCACACCTGTTCAACTCACTGCTATTCCCAGGACTTAGTACAGCCCATGCCACAAAGCAGATACTCATAGATACTCATCTAATTAAGGAGATTGTTGGGATCCAGACAGAGTTAAGTTCAAAACCTCCATTCAAAGAGTAGTAAAGGATGCCTCTCTCTCAACTTGTTTTCTGATTTAGCAATGCATCTGGTGCTAAATAAAGTCAAGCCCATTTTTAAGGCAAAGGTGAAGCAGGGTGGGGTAGTTCAGTTCCACGTTGATATAGATTTATCTGAAATGTGGTTTTGTTTTATTTTTTTTAAAGATGATTTTCACAGATTCCAAATATGAAACTCAATATCATTCACTCTTCAAAAGTGGTGAAAATTTTCTATGTTCTGAAAGGTCACAATGAGTAAAGAAAGTCAGAAAAGGCTAGAGTTTTAAGTTCTGCCTTCTGTGAGAAGTGGGATTTGGAGGGTCAAAGTGGAGGAAGAGGGTTCTTCCAGATAGGCAGTTGGGATGAGAGGTTGGGGACAGGACATGGGGAGGCTGACTGCCAGGAAGTCAGTGTTAGCAAAGGGCAAAGGCAATACATCATTAAAGAGGGAGTGGGGTTAGTTGACGAAGGGATAACTTAGGAGACCTGAGACCTGTGTTCTAACCTAGATCTACCATATACTGGCATGTGTAACTCAGGCAAATAACCTAAATTCACCAAGCCAAAGGTTCTTAATTTGTAAACTGAGGACAATCTTATATAATGAGATCATGTTAGGATCACATGAGATTGTGCAAAAAGCACTTCCTAGTGGGCTTCCTGGTGGCTCAGCTGGTAAAGAATGTACCTGTAATGCTGGAGACCTGAGTTTGATCCCTGGATTGGGAAGATCCCCTGGAGAAAAGAGAGGCTACCCACTCCAGTATTCTGGCCTGGAGAATTCCATGGATTGTGTAGTCCATGGGGTCGCACAGTCAGACACGACTGAGCAACTTCCACTTTTACAGTGCAGTTAAACTCTTGGCTAAAGCTTAGTAATGTGTCAGTCATTGGGCTGAGAGAGGAAATACTTTTTCTGAAGAAATTGGCCAATGCTTTACCCTTCGTCATTGTGGTTTATGAATTTTCGCTATATTCACAACATGAAAAGTAGATAGGAAATTCTGTTTTGAACGAGGGCTAGAATAGTATCTAAAGAAAAGAAAGAAAAATGAAGAGATGCAATCCTAGGGCATGGGAAAGCCCCAAGGGAGGGTAAGGGAGGGACATTTTCCAATTCCCATCTAATGTCGCCATTGTTAGTAAGACCACAAAGGAGACAGATCGGGGTGGCAGACATGAGGTCACAGGAAGAGGGGACTAGGAGAAAGGAAAGGTGAGGTGGGGAAAAGACTAAGGAAAAGTTAGGCCAGGTATTTCAGACCCTTCCAGAAAGAGCTCCAGAGCCAGAGAAGATACATCCTAGTCTATGCTCTGGTATATGACAAGGTTTCAGATTGGTGCTATATCAAAAGAAAGCAAGAGACAAACTCTCATTCACTAAAAAAGGTAGGAGATATCAAGATATTGGGCAAAGACAGAGCACAGACTTTAGAGTCAGACAAACCTGAGTTCAGTGGACATGAACTTGAGCAAACTCCAGGAGATAGTGGAGGACAAGGAAGCTTAGCATGCTGCAATCCAAGGGATCACAGAGTCAGCCATGATTTAGCAATTGAACAACAACAGACTTGAGCTCCTTACTTACCTCAGGAACTTGACCAAGGTACCTGTTTATGTGAATAAGAAGTAAGTCTTTCCTCATGGATGCAGGTAGGAGAATGAAATGAGATAATATATGTAAAAGGATCTAATACATAGTGAATGCTCAATTAACTAATCTGTGCTGGTTCAGGAAGAAGGCAGCACATGGTTAAATGCAAGAAACAATTGTTTGGTTCACATCCCAGCCCTACAATTTATTTGTTGTGTGACTAGAGCAAGATTTTTAACTACTTGGGTCCTCACCTTATTGCATGTATATAATGGGTTTAAGAAGACCTATCTCTCAGGATTTTTATGGGCATTAAATGACATGATATTTATAGCCCTTAGCATAGTACCTGTCTCATGTTAAGTGCTCTAAATAAATGTGTTAGATATTATCATTGAAAGATAATCAAAAGTGGTACATGCACTAAATTTAACATTAAAAAAATTTCTACATGAGAGATCCACTGTGAGTTATTTATTTATTTATTTATTTATTTATTTTGGAGAAGGGGTAAGTAAGACATAAAAGGCAGAGTGTGTGCACAGAATTGTAAGATACATGTCCCCACGACAGAAATAAAGAAGGCAGAGATTCACTGAGGGGGGAATTCATGGACATTTATGGTCACGTTATTCTGATTGGCTGAGGAGATCAGCAGGCTTCTGGCCAGTTTTCTTTCCGTTCACGGAAATAAAAGTTCAGTGTGTTTGAAAATGAACTAAGTTTATTCCCCCTTATTTTTCTTGATAGGAAGGATTTATTTACGTAGTCAGAGAAGGCTTGTTTCTGCTAAGTGAAAATTTGGCCTAGGGAGTATAATAATAAGCTAAATGGAAACTGGATAAAAATATGTTTATTATGACATTATTAAATTTGTTGATATCCCTACATTCCCTACCTAATACCATGAAAGAAATCCTCAAATTACAATACAGTTGGTCAAACTGTTAAAAGTGGGGTCAGTTTGTCTGTATCTGTATGAGCTCGACCAACGGCTAGTTTCTCTGAGCTGGTTACCTTGACAACCCAAGGCTCCTCTCCAGATGTGCCATCCACATCAGGGATGTGCATATGAGAAGTGCAGAATCTCATGCTTCTCTTCAGACCTACTGCATCAAACCCTGAATTTTAACAAAATCACCAGGTGATTTATCTCTATATTAAGATTTGGAAAGCACTGAGAATGTGGAGTTATGGCCACATAATCTTAATCATTACAGTCATCACTTCAGTTAACATGGACAAGAGCTATGATAATCAGGAGTGAGTGGATATAAACAGCAACATTTCATACTTGATAGATTTGCTCGGTGCAATAAAGAGTTCCCTTAGCTCATGAAATCTTAGGAAATAAGCCTGAAATTTAAGAAAATAAAATGATGAAAGTATGACAGTAATCAACCGGAAACCACGTGCTCAACAGAACCACAAAAACTTCCTTAGAGTAGATTCAGCCTGGACTTTAGAGCTTTGCCTCAGCCACTTTATAACCAGGTGACTTTGGGTAAGTTGCTGCAACAAGTTTCTTATATCTGAAACAAGATGCTAACAGAACCTATTTCATGAACCTACAGGATCTACTTTAAGTTACGAGGCTTTAAGAGTTAGTATGAATGCAAAGAACACACAAATGTCTGTGCCAAGATTAGTTATTATTAAGCATTAGACATTTTAATATTGTTAGATATTATTATGAATAATGCCTTAGGTTTGTTGGATTTCACAGCTCCCTTCACTTTAAACAATTCTTCCCAACATATTTCCATGGTTTAAATAAAAATAAATTTGAAGAAAAATCTTAAAAGAGTATTGATAAGCCCCTTGGATGACTTGGAATTTCCAAGACTTCACAGACAGGTCAGTAGAAGATGCCTGCTTTGGGTCTTTGCTCAGTCCCAGCCTCTCCAAACCCCAGCAGACTCATAACCACTACAACATGGGAAAGACTCTTCTAAAGAACCATCCTTCCCAGAGGGTGGTATGTGTATAGGAGGACAGGATGCTTAGAAATTTAAAACTATTTTAAATAGTTTACCTATGACATTCTCCCTTTTGGGGCATGTCTCATTATGGGTTTGAACAACTTGATCATAATCACTGAAGCACACACAAAGCAAGTTACTAAGATCTTTGTTTTTTGTCAATACCCATTTGATAGACTTGAACCAGCAAATGAACTATGGACACGGCACGAACTGGGCATATAATTTGCATTTGGTTCTTAATGAAACCTTTGGGCCAGGCTAAGTAGTCAAGTCACATATGAAGAGATCTGATCAGAGCCAACAACAGATGATCATGGGATCAAAAAATCTGAGACAATGACTTCTTTTTAGTTCTTTTCCAGAAAGTTTAAAATATACCTTCCTTTGTGGAGAAGCCAAGATGAGGGGCTGCAGGCCATGCTTATGCTCTCCAACCTAGTGAAGAAGGAAAAGCAGCGCAGGTAAGTAAAGGGACACTGACAGTGATAACTTTGGGACCAGCTCATGTATGTTGTCACCCATTAAAAGGTGCTGGCAGTCCAAGAGGTTTTGAGAGGACATTTGCACACTGCAAAAATAAATAAATAAATAAATAAATAAATAAAGTTGCAAAATACAAGACTGGCTTCCAAGCAAAGCATTATGCTGAAAGTGCTTAGGTTTACCAGGTGAGAAAATTGAGGCTGAAAGAGGTGAAATATTATGAAAAGCAACTGAACTAGGATTTAAATCCACGGGCCTATCCTCCTCACTCTTCTGTATTAGCTGACGAAGGCCATCTTCTGCAGAAAACCATCTATGTCCCTCTCTTCGTGTGGTCTGTGCTCTGGATTAGCCTACCGTTCCCCTATCCTCTCTTTTCTAATACCTTACTCTGCATTCTATCTCTAGCTTTACGAGACTCTCTGTAACCCTCCTTTATCTCTCACCCGTCATCTCCCTTGAGCTGTCACTTAGTCTGTTCTAATGGGAAAGGCTTGGGCCTTGGCACAGGGTTTCCCCCAATCTCATCCCTGCAGCACTAGGTGGGGCTTAAGAGGCAATGACTGCCCTTAACTCCATGCTGCTCTGACATCTCTTGATGTTGATATTACCCAGGTTTGCTGGTCTTTTTTCTGGTGGTCATTTTGGAGGCAGAGAGGAAGGCTAAAGCAGAAAGACTTTCATGCCTTATGTCAACCTTTTCAGTACCCTTACCACTGGTGGTTTGGGAAACATTTTTAGTGGTATGAAGGCAACTATTTTGTTTCAATGGTTATTTTTACAGATACCTTCTATCTTTGGTAATGAATGCTAATTTTCCATTTAGGGTTACAATGTAATGTGCTTTTCTTTTTTCTATTTCTATAACATCTTTTTAAACTTATTTTTTAATTGGAGTATAATTGCTTTACAATGTTGTGTTCATTTCTGCTATACAACAACATGAATCAGCTATGTGTACACAAAAATCCCCTTCTTCTTGAGTATTCCTCCCACCCCACCCCCATCCCACCCCTCTTGGAGCACCCAACTAAGCTCCCTATGCTACACAGCAACTTCCCAGTAGCTGTCTATTTTACACATGGTAGCATATATATGTCAGCCCCGATCTCCTAGTTCATCACACACACATACACACCCTCGCTGCGTCCAGAAATCCATTCTCTCCATAGTCTTTGTACAGAGAGAAGTAAGTCAGAAAGAGAAAAACGAATACCATGTATTGACATGTACATATGGCAGGTAGAAAAATTGGTACTGATGAGTCTATCTGCAGGGCAGGAATACAATATAATATGTTATTTTTAAAATAAATTACTTAAGAATAATGCAGGTTGACTTTATATTATATATATGTTCGTTGTATATTATATAACTGATATATAACTAAGTTAGATATTATATGCTGCTGCTAAGTCGCTTCAGTCGTGTCCAACTCTGTGCAACCCCATAGACGGCAGGCCACCAGACTCTGCCGACCCTGGTTATATATTATATAGAAAGTGAAAGTGAAAATGAAACTGAAGTCGCTCAGTCGTGTCTGACTCTTTGCGACCCCGTGGACTGTAGCCCACCAGGCTCCTCCGTCCATGGGATTCTCCAGGCAAGAATACTGGAGTGAGTTGCCATTTCCTTCTCCAGGGGATCTTCCCGACCCAGGGATGGAACCCAGGTCTCCCGCATTGTGGGCAGACGCTTTAACCTCTGAGCCACTAGGGAAGCATATATTATATCTATACTAGTTAAATGAAAGTACAAGTGGACCACAGAAATAGCAAAAGGTAGACTGAGGCTTAAGAAATATTGCCTCAAGATAAGCCTTAAATCTCATCTGCCCCAGATTAGCTCTTCTTGAAAAGTGGCTCCTATCTTTTCATGTGTGGTTTGGAACATCGTGGATGGGCCCGTTTCTGGTGTGTGGATTCATAGAAAATCTGTGCTTCCAGGGCACTCAGGGAAGGAGTGTCCAACTGGATTACAAAACCAGGACCTACAGAAGAACCGTTTTCTTCAACTACTTGCTGCTCAGAGTGCGCTCCGCATCTTAACCATTACAGTCTTTAGGGACTTCCCTGTTGGGTCAGTGGTTAAGAATCCATCTGCCAATGCAGGAGATGAGAGTTAAATCCCTGGGTCAGGAAGATCCCCTGGAGAAAGAAATGGCATCCCACTCCAGTATTCTTGCCTAGGAAATCCCATGGACAGAGGAGCCTGGTGGGCTATAGTCCATGGGGTCACAAAGAGTCTGACACAGCTGAGCGACTGAGCATGCACACAAGGAACCTACACACTTTAGGGGTACTGAGCCTGCATGCCGCAAGTACTCAGCACTCTCTGGAGTCCGTGTGCCACAACTGGAGAAGCCTGCACGCTGCAACAAAGATCCTGTGGGCCGCAACTGGAGACCTGGCTCTATGGAATCAGTCAATAAACAGTAAACAAATGAATGTGCTTTAATCCATTGTCTTTTACAAGTTCTTGCTCAAGAGGTAGGCTGATACATCAGGTTTCAAGGCAGAAGACATTGGGAGATTGAGGAACTTGCTCCATATCCCAGTGGCCAAGCTTTCCAGCCTGTGTCTGCCAGGCTCCAGGTACTTCCCTTGGGCTGTACCTCCAGGTCACAATCACAATCATACAGGACATAGCACAGGAAAGCGGCTGTAAGCTACTCAAGTTGTCTTTCTTTCCACCTGAACTGTGACCCCAATTAGCAACCTGTCCTGTGAACACACCTCATTTAGGAAGAGTGATGATAAAGTAGTATTTATTGAATGTGCTAGGTGCTTTGTATACATTGTGTCTTTAATCCTGGAAGAATGTTCTCATATAGATGAAAATGTCTAGATTCTCTCTCTCTTTCTTCCATTTCCCAAGAACCCAAATATATTTTTATTCATGAGTCTAAACCTTGTTCAAGTTGCTTCATCGTTTGGCTGATGTGGTATCTGGCACCCTCTAGTGACAGAAAGATTCTTTGGTAGAAGTGATGTTCCTAGATCTTCAGCCATCTCTACAGGCTTGTTTAAGACCATCGTCCTTACTGAAACTCTAACAGTCTATTCGTAACAACTAATTTTGATAACAGAGAATTTCTTATGCTGATTATAAGCTCTGATGACCTACTTGTTAAGGCTCTTTTTAGCTGTAAGACTGTGGCTTAAGCAAACGTTGAGACTGTATTGAGCTGGGTAACTGTGGGTAGCCTAACTTTCGATTTCAGCACTAAGTTGATTCCAGACTCAGGCGACACTATCAGGCTTGGCCCTTCGGTGTGGTTTCTTCTCATCATGGGCTGACTCTGCCTTCAGCTCTAGCAGGAGCAACCTCATCAGTTCTCTACCGCAAATATTTCCACTTCAAATACAGTGGAAAAAAGAAAAAGAAGAGCTTGCATCCCACTGTTTCCTGGAAAGCTCACGACAGAAAGTGATGAGCTGGTTGCATTAACCACGTGGGGTTCCTTGTCCTCCTCTCCCCTGCTTTACATACACACACAGACTCTGGGATTGGTGTCTCTGCAGCTGTAGTGATTAATCTTATGTGTCACCTTGACTAGGCCACAGGATCCAAAGACTTGGTGTTTCTAGGTGTATTTCTTAGATGGGATTGATATTTAAATCAGGAGACTTTGAGTAAAGCAGTTGCCCTCCATAGGATGGGTGGGCCTCATCCCACCAGTTGAAGGCCCTAAGAAAAGGACTGACCTCTCTTGAAAGACAGGGAATTTTGCCAGCAGATGGCCTTTGCAATTCTTCCTTGGGTCTCCAGCTTGCTAGCCTTCCTGGCACATTTTGGACTTGTCAGCCTACATAATCACATAAAACAATCCCTTACAATACATCTCTCTCTCTCTCTCTCTGTTTATATATAGGTCTATACAGATATCAGTTCAGTTAAGTTCAGTCGCTCAGTCATGTCCGACTCTTTGCGACCTCATGAATCGCAGCACGCCAGGCCTCCCTGTCCATCACCAACTCCTGGAGTTCACTCAGACTCGCGTCCATCGAGTCCGTGATGCCATCTAGCCATCTCATCCTCTGTCGTCCCCTTCTTCTCCTGCCTCCAATCCCTCCCAGCATCAAAGTCTTTTCCAATGAGTCAACTCTTCGCATGAGGTGGCCAAAGTACTGGAGTTTCATCTTCAGCATCATTCCTTCCAAAGAAATCCCAGGGCTGATCTCCTTCAGAATGGACTGGTTGGATCTCCTTGCACTCCAAGGGACTCTCAAGACTCTTCTCCAACACCACAGTTCAGAAGTATCAATTCTCCAGCGCTCAGCTTTCTTCACAGTCCAACTCTCACATCCACACATGACTACTGGAAAAACCATAGCCTTGACTGGACGGACCTCAGTCGGCAAAGTAATGTCTCTGCTTTCGAATATGCTGTCTAGGTTGGTCATAACTTTTCTTCCAAGGAGTAAGCGTCTTTTAATTTCATGTCTGTGGTCACCATCAGCAGTGATTTTGGAGCCCAAAAAAATAGCTATATATAAATCTTGGTATCTATGGCTAATCTGTATGTATCCTATTGGCTTTGTTTTTCTAGAGAATCCTAACTAATGCAACCATGTCAATAGCCAATAAGGCAGAAGAGGGACAAAGGCAATTTGGAAGATGTTACCAGGAAGAAGGGGAGAAGATGTAGCATAAACAATCATGAATGTGCACTACAGATGGGGATTATTAAAATCAATTTGCTGCTATTTAGTAAGAGAAATTTTGTTGACAAAAATTTTTAAACATTAGGGGATAAGAAATAAAAAATCTCGGTGGTAAAAGGGTATTGGGGGTTTTCTTCCTCCCAGCTTTTTAAAATAAGTAGATATGTGTTTAAATGTTATTCAGAATGAAATGTTCAATGGCAAGGATTTCTTTGGAGTAGAAGCAGCAGGCTTTAACTTACATGGTGCAGTTTGAGTAAAATCAGGATGGTTGTCCAAAGTGTCTCCCACATCTGGTAGAGTGCCTGAAACTCTATTATTAAAATTGTGTTTCTTTGCCCTTGAAGGCCTGTAAAAACGTGTTCTTAAAATTAACTGTTAAAGATGTCTGAACTGTTTCTTCCAGAACACCAGCATTCATAAGGTGTTATTCAGTGGGTGTTCGTCAAAGAACTCCATAAAGACCAAGAAGAGTACGGAACAGTATAGATCACAGTCCCGTCTTCGTCAGAATGCATATTAGCACACTGAGGGCTCAGAGAACTCTTAGATTAGGAGACCTGTTCAAATTAATCCAGAATGTTCTAAAATCATTTGATCATGTAACACATTCCTTCCCACAAAGTACCTATTACTATTTCATTAAACTTCAGGGTTAGGTGTGTGTGTGGAGTGAGGGAGGTTTGAGGGGAGTTAGAAAGAGCAGTCCCATCACGTCATGGGAAATAGATGGGGAAACAGTGGAAACAGTGTCAGACTTTATATTTTGGGGCTCCAGAATCACTGCAGATGGTGACTGCAGCCAGGAAATTAAAAGATGCTTACTCCTTGGAAGAAAAGTTATGACCAACCTAGATAGCATATTCAAAAGCAGGGACATTACTTTGCCGACTAAGGTCCGGCTAGTCAAGGCTATGGTTTTTCCTGTGGTTATGTATGGATGTGAGAGTTGGACTGTGAAGAAGGCTGAGTGCTGAAGAATTGATGCTTTTGACCTGTGGTGTTGGAGAAGACTCTTGAGAGTCCCTTGGACTGCAAGGAGATCCAACCAGTCCATTCTGAAGGAGATCAGCCCTGGGATTTCTTTGGAAGGAGTGATGCTAAAGCTGAAACTCCAGTACTTTGGCCACTTCATGCAAAGAGTTGACTCATTGGAAAAGACTTTGATGCTGGGAGGGATTGGGGGCAGGAGAAGGAGACGACCGAGGATGAGATGGCTGGATGGCATCACTGACTCAATAGACGCAAGTCTGAGTGAACTCCGTGAGTTGGTGATGGACAGGGAGGCCTGGCGTGCTGCAGTTCATGGGGTCGAAAGAGTCGGACACATCTGAGCGACTGAACTGAACTGAACTGAACTGAGAAAGAGCAAGGACTTAGGAGCAAGAATATCGAAGCTTAACTCCTGAATCTACTATTTACTAACTAATCAAACTGTCAGTGTTGCTTAAACTTTTTCAGCTATAATTTTTTATAAATAAATATAATAATTAGCTACCTCACTGGGCTAAAATGGCAAATATTAGGTAGAAGTGAAGTTGCTCAGTCGTGCCCAACTCTTTGCGACCCCATGGACAGTAGCCTGCACCAAGCTCCTCCATCCATGGGATTTTCTAGGCAAGAGTACTGGAGTGGCTTGCCGTTTTTTTCTCGAGGGAATCTTCCTGACCCAGGGATCAAACCCAGGGCTCCCGCATTGTAGACAGACGCTTTACAGTCTAAGCCACCAGGGAAATCCAAGAGATGCTGATTTTTTCAGCTGTCTTGCTCTCCTCCCTTCCTTGTTATGATTTTTTTTTAATTTCAATAAACTTCTAATTTCAGAATAGTTTTAGACTTACAGAAAAGTTGCAAAGATAATACAGAGTCTTCATATGCCAGCCCATCTACACCCCTCCCCCCAACCTCCCTCCATCCACTTCTCTTTGTGTCCGTTTTGGGTTGGGAACTGTAGGAGCAGGACTGGCCAGCTAGGATCTTCTTCATAGCACTAATAATCTGCTGGGCAGTGAAGCAGGGGACAGGTAAGTCCACAGCTGTAAGACAGGGCCACGAGGGCAGAGCAGCAAACAGGGAGAGTGAAAGCAGTTAGGAAGAAAGCATTTAGCGGCTAACCTTGCGTTGGGAGCCAGGAAGATCTCCCAAACGAAAATGTCTTGAAAACGTCTTCAGAGAAGGATCCGCACGGATGAGGAATGAGGCAGGCAAAGGGAGGGAAAGGAGAGTGTTCCTAATGGGATACAGCCAACAGGGAAGATGGGCAACAGAGCGCAGGTGCAGAGCTTTGTGGAGGATGCGGTTCCCCGCTCACCAACTACTTTCAGATTCACGCTCATGAAGGATGTCATTATACAAACCTCCTGTAAAACTGTTGCAAACTGGCTAACCGGACGGATCAACTTTTCCAAAACAATAAGGACTTCGAGCTGTTAACCAAAGCACTAAAGTATACTTTTTTTTTTAAATAAAGAAAATTGGCCAGGAAATAATGAGTAATAAAGGAGGGGAAGTAATTGTAAGCTTTTAATCATATAGCTGGAGCTGTGTGATTCGTCTTAGGAGTTAGCTTTGTACTCCTCGTGAGAATAAAATACAGAGGGTCCTCCCTCTTCGGAATCCCCACAGCACTGCCACTACAGGCACTAGTCCGGGGTTCCTGTGAGTCTCTAACGTGGCCACCACGGCACACGGAGCTGAGCCAAGGCTGGGTCTGCTCTGGGAATCCCAGCAGTCAGCCGAGGCTCCTGCTCCGAGCAAGACGCGTGCGCTCTGCACCTTGGTCCTCCCCAGCCTCCCCAGTTGAAACTGCAGAAGAGTTTAGAAAGGACATGGGGCCGGTTCTCAGGATCCTCACCTGAACCCGAGCATGCCAGGAGACTGCGGAAACGCTCCCAACGGGGAATGCCCGTTTGTGCAACAAACGCTGGCTCTTTCCCCGCTCCCCGTTCAACACCCCTTCCACCACCCCACCCCCAACTCCAGGCGCAGGGTTGCAGAATCAAAGGCGCCCTCCCCTACCCGGGCGTTCCCCAGCTAAGCTTCCTCCTCCAGCCCCCACCCCCTGGCTCCGGCGACGTTACTTTTGGTCTTTTCAAATGAGCTACCAACAGGTGTTCAGACACGCTGCCGGAGAAAGAGGAAAGCGTCCGGAGAGTAACTGTGCGTGAGCGCCCGGGGCGGGCCCGGGAGGGGAGCACTCTTCCAGGCCGGCCGGAGCTCGGGGAGGGGCCAATCGGGGCTCACTACTCCCCGGGTGCGTAACTCGCCTTGGTGCCAGTTGCAAAGGCTCCTTCACTTCGGAGATTGCTCCACAGCCATGTCCGGGATCTGGGTTCACTTGTCACTGGTGAGTCGTCTCTGCCTCGGCGAGGGCCTCTCCCAGCTCGGCCCCTGGGCTGGCGCGGGACGCGCTCTGGGGCGGCCGGGGCAACGAGCGCGTGGGCGGCGGACTTGGCCGGCCTTTGCCGGGCTAGCTCCGCATGACTGCTAGGACTTCTCTTGAGGCGAGGTCTTAGGAAACCAGGCTACTCGTTTTTCCTGGGGCTCGATGCGAAGCTGCGAGCCTTCGAGGCAGGAGGAACATCTCTGGGAGCCCCCTGGGAACGCGGTTTGCGGCGCCGAGGGGGTGGGCGCGGGGGGCTGGCCGGCGCCGAGGATGTTTGGGGGCCGCTGCAGGGAGAGCCCCGTCTGGGGCAGGAAAGGGTCTTCTGGACAAGTCCTTGCTTGTCTCGCTAAGGCTGTGCTATGAACGCGTGCGCCTCGGGGCGGTGAGAACTTGCAGTCTCGAAATTGATAATACAAGTTTTTCCAACACTTCCCAACTTTAGGGAATAAATCAGCCTCGAGGCAGTGGTTACACCAGAGGCTTTGGGAGCGCACCGTTTCTTTCTTGAAAACGTTATCGTGGGGCTGAATGCGCCTTAAAGAGACTTGTTTACCTTTTTACTGCTACACAGAAAAAGAAACTGTTTTGTTTCCCTTCCGGGAATCCCTCTCCTTGAGAGTGAGTCACTATCTCAGGTTTGCCCCCCGCCCCTTTTTTTCCCTCTCTCTCTCTCTTCCGTTTTTTTTTTTTTTTTAATCTCTCATGGCTTGCCGGACTCGGGGGCGGGAGGTAACCCTGGCCCCATTGCTCAGGCGGCGGTACCTGCTGCCACCGCGCACGCGCTGAGCAGCCTGAACTTGGCTTAGAAGCGTAAGCCGCATCGACCTCTTTTGGAGAGTCCCTACCTCAGATATCCCGGCTTGGTGATGGCTGATCGAAGACCTTGGCCTCAAGGGGTTCATTTGAGTTCCGAACTCTCTGAAAACCAGTGGATTCTTATTTGCTGGGCCTCATCGACGTGCCAGGCAGTGTGATAGGAATGTTTATGAGTATGATCTCCGTCAATTCTCGCAGAGCTGCGCAGTATCTCCATCTTACAGATGGCAAAATGGGGTTCAGACAGCTTACGTAAGTCGAGTCCAAACAGTAAGAGGCAGGACTGAATTTAAATCCAATTTAGATTTCCAAAGCCTGGGGGGTGGGGTGGGGGTGTCGACCACACCTATGTCCAGATGACACCAAAAGTGGAAAAGAAAAAAAAATCGATGTCTGGAACTGTCTTGTGGTTGGAAAAAAAAAAATTCCCCCTGGTCCTTTTGGAAGTAATGTACGATATTTGGGCTCCTTTAGAAATTTTCTTTGAGAAAATTTGAGATTCAAAGTTGGGAAACCATTTATACAACCTCAAATCACATTCTTCCTTATCATGAACCACTGCCTTATTGCAGTCTTGGTTGCTTTGACAATCTCTTAGTTCTAGGAACAACAATTCTAACTAGTATAGCAAAATTATCAAAGCCCAGAGCTACACTTTACTTTTATAATCCTATAGCGTCTCTACCAGGGGTGCCTGTTTAAAACACCAAGGAAACTGCTTTTCTGAAAGAATGCACACGTATTCATACACACACATGTGCAAATACAGATTTACATTTATTTGTATATGCATATTATAATATCTATTATAATATATGATATATATTAAACATTCATTTATTATTGTTATATGATATGGAACCTCAGAAGTGAATGTTTATTGAATAAAATGTGTTAATATAGATGTGTAGAAAGAAAAAAAATCTGATATAACTGCATCACAGTCCTGTTTACATTTTGTAGTATATCCTCTATTTCCCTTTTCTAATATGACTCTTCAGTTTAGTTACACAGAATCCTGCCCTGCCCCCATCAGGGGCCCAGCATCACACCTCTATTCTTAAAGAAGTTTCCACACCATTATGTCACCTTGTGTGTCTCCAGAAAATGCTTGCTTTTATGATCTAGCACTTAGTAGGGCTTACTTACTAGTCGCAAATGAATTAAACCAGGGCATGAGTGCTAACTACATGGAACACAAGCAAATTTGGTTCAGTCGTGTCAGTGGACTGGAAAGGGATGGGAGGGAGCGGCCATGCTTGCTTTTTCCCTCTTTCTTCTCTAGGCCTCTCATCTCTAGTGTGATCTATCATCAGCAAATATCCCATCTTTTACCTCTTTCCTTCTTTCTTCCCTCTTGAAGTTAGTTTTCTCTCTCTTAGTTTCTGGGTGTCGTTCGGATGCAGAAGAAAAGGCAGTTACTTTAGAAATTTGTGTGAGAAATAGCTGTGAGCACTGCTGCTGCTTCTTTTAATAGCACATAGCTCTGATAGCTTTTGTTTTGTGCTATTTATGTCTATGGTTAGGCAATTACTAGATAGCCATTTTCCTGTCCTTTATTTCTTGGAGTTTTCGAAATTATGGTCAAGGGAAAGGAGAGGGCAGCTGAAAAAGAAACCGGTGTATTGAAAGTAATCATACAGGAGAGCTTTGAGGAGAAATAAAGGACAGTTGTTTAATTTGTAATTTAATAATTTTTCCATAAACCAGGCTAAGAAGCAAGAAATAGGTTGTAGTGTGTTTCTGTTTATTGTTGTTTTTAGCAGATTTTCCTTATCTCATGGTGGACTTGAAAATTCTTTTGAATAAAATATTATGAAATGTAATTTAAAACATTAACAACCAGCATGTAAAAACACACATTGATAAAAGATGGCAAGATTGGGGAGCAAAAATGAAACTGATATGTGAAGATCCTCAGGGCCTTCACCGCTAGCTTCAATTAGATGAATGAAAACTCTTCTATTGTCTATCTCCATAATACAGTTACCACCCTTAGTGGCAAAACTAGAGTTTAATTTAGAGAAAGCAGTTTTTCTTCCTGCACTGAGATTATAGAAGGAGAAAAGTGAGATAGAGGCAAAGAGGACTCAAGATTTTGATGTTGTCTCTAAGTAAGTTTCTTTCGAATACTAAACAAGTAATTTACTTCTAAATAGTTCCTAAGAGTGGAAGTGTCAGCATTTCAAAGGAACCTCTCTGAAGGCTACTAGCACTATACCACAACTGGTAAGGAGTAATCACTTTCTAAGAGATGATAAAAAACCTGAAAAAGGAAATCCCCCACTTGAAAACCCCTAATGAGTTAAGTACATTTTGGTAAATTATCTTGGGTTCCAAAAGTCCCTTAAATGAGCACATGTTTTGTAATAGATACTAAAGACTTATTGACTTATGATGAAAAGTAATAATATAAAGGTAATAACATGTATAGCTTGTTACCAAAAAATTATTTGCAGAATCATTATAAGTACCTTAATGGACAGTAGTGTATTCTTTTTGCTATGTCTGTGTATCTATTTACAAAAGTGGGAAAACTGCATTTAATACTTAATAAGTCCTTTCATTTCCCGGAAGACCTTTGCTTTTAAATGAAACAGATAAAATGAGTAAATAAATAAACAAAAATGAAATAAAGTAGTGTATCTTTGCTTTGTATGTAATTGAATCCCTAACACCAATTGAGTATCTTCCATTCAGTCTTAAACAGGAACAAATAATTCAAATGTACTTGCCTACTTTTATTTTCTTTGATGTGAGAGTATGAGTAGTAAGACTCGAATTAGAAAGTTAATTATTGTAAGACTGTTAACTTCACCTTCCTCAGAAGGAAATGGGCTGGTTCTCCTCTTTGATCACAGTTCCCTTCTTGATTTGGAATGAGCTTTGTGCAGCTGAGCCATCCCCATCTATGGACCAGTTAGAAACAGCAGCCATTGCTCTGTTGGACACCTGGCTAGAGACCCACTAAGTGGGGGGTGATAGTAACTTTTGTATGAAATTATGCATTTTGATTAAGGCTAGTCTTATAAATTAGCAGTCTGACTACAAACTCTTTCAGCAGATGTACTCAGCCCAGCAAAGCAAGCAAAACTACTATATATAGGTATTGTGAAGCTGTGAACTGGGATAAACTTGGGAAATTAGAATAAACTTTTTTGAAGTCATTAATGTCAGGCTGTCCTATAGTCGAGTGACACTGCATTGTAGATATAGTCACTTCCGTGTTCTGGGACACCATAAAAATATAACCTGTGAGAAGCGTCAGTACTTTTGATTTCTGAGATCAGAGATCTTGGAAAAAAGAGAGAGAGATAGAGAGAGACAGAGAAAATGAACTCAGAACGTGTGGCATAAGGTTCCCACCCCTTGCTGAGGTTTGAGCTTTGGTTTTTAGCCATCTTCACAAAAGGATGCTTGTCCCTAATGGACTGTTTTTTTCATATGAATGTCTGTCTTAGGCGTGATTTCAAAAATTGGGCTTACATTGCCCCAGACTATGTTTTTGTTTTTTATTGTTTATTTATTTGGCTGCACTGGGTCTTAGCTGCAGCATGCAAGGTCTTTATTTGGAGCATGTGGAATCTAGTTCCCTGACCAAGGATCGAACTGAGGAGCCAACCCAGGCCCCTTGCATTGGGAGCATGGAGTCTTAGCCACTGGACCACAAGGGAAGTCACCACCCCTGACTGTATTATGTCTATGCTGCACTGTCTTGACACATACAGAATATATATAGGCAGGTATGTATTTTTCATATTAGTTGCCCCATTTAAATGTTGGAGGATTTTGGTTTCTCTTGAAAAATGAAAGGTCTAGAGCCACATGCCACCTGGTCCCCACCCTCCTGGATCAGAAGGCTGCCCCTTGGGTCCAGGTGTGCCTCCATTTTGACAGCCCTGCCTACACTATGTTTTCTGTTCCACCTGGATGCTTTACTCCTGTGACCCCTCTGGGCATTTGAGAATTCTTGGGCTCTAGTTTAGGACTCGGTAATCCTCCCATTTCCTCCACCAAAGATGACTTCTCTTCCTTTCAGGCTTATTTTTAGAAGGGTCATTATGTCTCCATGAAAAGTCAAATTCTGATTGGCAAGTGCAGAGCACAGAGGCTGTTGGTCTGTAATACTCTTCTCTCATGTAAATGTACTCATCTGCTAACCTCAGATTTCGCTTCCTCCAGCCCTGAAGACCTTCCCAGGTCTTCAGCTGGGAGGAGCAGCAAAATAACCAGGGTTATTAGATACTAAGCATAATCATGAGGAGGCCCCATTCTCCGAGATCCTGATTCTGTAGGTCTCTGTTGGGACCAAAGCATTTCTTATTTTTAATGTATCACTGTGTATGTGTGTGCTCAGTTTTGTCCAACTCTTTGTGACCCCATGGACTGTAGCCCACCCGGCTCCTCTGTCCTTGGGATTTCCCAGGCAAGAATACTGGAGTGGGTTGCCTTATCCTTCTACAGGGGATCTTCCTGACCCAGGGATCGAACATGCATCTCTGTGTCTCCTGCAGTTCAGGCGGATTCTTTACCCGCTGAGCCGTTGGGGAAACCATCACTACATGATTCTAATGTTTTTCAGGGTTTTGAGGACAGTTTTTCTAACTCTAGCACAAAACCCCAAATCTAATCCCAAATGGAATTCTCTAGGTTTCCTCATTTTATTTATGACTTGATTCAGTCATTAGTCTAACCAATCACTTAGTCTCAGTTTGGTTCAGTTCAGTTCAGTCGCTCAGTCATGTCCGACTCTTTGTGACCCTATGAATTGCAGCACGCCAGGCCTCCCTGTCCATCACCAACTCCCGGAGTTCACTCAGACTCATGTCCATCGAGTCTGTGATGCCATCCAGCCATCTCATTCTCTGTTGTCCCCTTCTCCTCCTGTCCTCAATCCCTCCCAGCATCAGAGTCTTTTCCAATGAGTCAACTCTTCTCATGAGGTGTCCAAAGTACTGGAGTTAGAGCTTCAGCATCATTCCTTCCAAAGAAATCCCAGGGCTGATCTCCTTCAGAATGGATTGGTTGGATCTCCTTGCAGTCCAAGGGACTCTCAAGAGTCTTCTCCAACACCACACTTCAAATGCATCAATTCTTCGGTGCTCAGCCTTCTTCACAGTCCAACTCTCACATCCATACATGACCACTAGTAAAACCATAGCCTTGCCTAGACAGACGGACCTTAGTCGGCAAAGTAATGTCTCTGCTTTTGAATATGCTATCTAGGTTGGTCATAACTTTTCTTCCAAGGAGTAAGCGTCTTTTAATTTCATGGCTGTAGTCACCATCTGCAGTGATTCTGGAGCCTAAAAAAATAAAGTCTGACACTGTTTCCACTGTTTCCCATCTATTTCCCATGAAGTGATGGGACCAGATGCCATGATCTTCGTTTTCTGAATGTTGAGCTTTAAGCCAACTTTTTCGCTCTCCTCTTTCACTTTCCTCAAGAGGCTTCTTAGCTCCTCTTCACTTTCTGCCATAAGGGTGGTGTCATCTGCATATCTGAGGTTATTGATATTTCTCCCTGGAATCTTGTTTCCAGCTTGTGCTTCTTCCAGTCCAGCGTTTCTCATGATGTACTCTGCATAGAAGTTAAATAAGCAGGGTGACAATATACAGCCTTGACGTACTCCTTTTCCTATTTGGAACCAGTCTGTTGTTCCACGTCCAGTTCTAACTGTTGCTTCCTGACCTGCATACAGATTTCTCAAGAGGCAGGTGAGGTGGTCTGGTGTTCCCATCTCTTTCAGAATTTTCCACAGTTTCTTGTGATCCACACAGTCAAAGGCTTTGGCATAGTCAATAAAGCAGAAATAGATGTTTTTCCAGAACTCTCTTGCTTTTTCCATGATCCAGCGGATGTTGGCAATTTGATCTCTGGTTCCTCTGCCTTTTCTAAAACCAGCTTGAACGTCAAGGAGTTCATGGTTCACATATTGCTGAAGCCTGACTTGGAGAATTTTGAGCATTATTTAACTAGCATGTGAGATGAGTGCAATTGTGCGGTAGTTTGAACATTCTTTGGCATTGCCTTTCTTTGGGATTGGAATGAAAACGGACCTTTTCCAGTCCTGTGGCCGCTGCTGAGTTTTCCAAATTTGCTGGCATATTGAGTGCAGCACTTTCACAGCATCATCTTTCAGGATTTGAAACAGCTCAGTTGGAATTCCATCACCTCCACTAGCTTTGTTCATAGTGATGCTTTCTAAGGCCCACTTGACTTCACATTCCAGGATGTCTGGTTCTAGATTAGTGATCACATCATCATGATTATCTGGGTCGTGAAGATCTTTTTTGTACAGTTATTCTGTGTATTCTTGCCACCTCTTCTTAATATCTTCTGCTTCTGTTAGGTCCATACCATTTCTGTCCTTTATCGAGCCCATCTTTGCATGAAATGTTCCCTTGGTATCTCTAATTTTCTTGAAGTGATCTCTAGTCTTTCCCATTCTGTTGTTTTCCTCTATTTCTTTGCATTGATCGCTGAAGAAGGCTTTCTTATCTCTTCTTGCTATTCTTTGGAACTCTGCATTTAGATGCCTATATCTTACCTTTTCTCCTTTGCTTTTCGCCTCTCTTCTCTTCACAGCTATTTGTAAGGCCTCCCCAGACAGCCATTTTGCTCTTTTGCATTTCTTTTCCATGGGGATGGTCTTGATCCCTGTCTCCTGCACAATGTCACAAACTTCATTCCATAGTTCATCAGGCACTCTATCTATCAGATCTAGGCCCTTAAATCTATTTCTCACTTCCACTTACTCTACTGACTGCTGTCTCTCTCCTGGTCTTCCCAGAAACCAGCCTTAAGAAAGAATGAAGACCTTACTGGAATAAGATTACCTTGTGTGTGTTTTTATTTACACACAAAAAATAAGAGTGAATGAAATCTTCGCTTATCTCTTTAATACTGAAAAGTTTCTGTGTATAGAAAATTTAGAATACTTGTTTTTATTTCACTTTTTCAATAATGCACCTACTACAAAATACCATCACTATTAATATTATCTCACTTTCTATACAAATATATTAGAGATGCATTGAACAGTCAGACATGTTGGACTATTAGTGGTGTTTTAGAAGTTCTTTTACCTAAAGTGGTGATCAGTAACTAAAAGTCTGAAAAGGGAATGACCAGTACTCATCTGTTGTTACAGTTGTGTCCTGGACAGTAGGGGCCAGTGAGATTTCAACTTCCTAGCGGAGGTCTGTAAGACTGGGAAGTTCAGGTTCCTCCTGGCCCCGGAGGATTCCAGTTCTCAAGACCATTTTCAGCCTCTTGTCTGTTTAGCACAGTGATGGTTGAAGATGGGAAATCCTAATGCTTAGCTGCAAGGGATGCCCAAATGTGTGTGCACCATGGACCTCCCTCAAATCCAGACTCTGAGGGAATCGAGACAGTGGTGTGGGCCGATAGGTACTCATTTCCTGTGGCTGCGGTAACTGGGTGGCTTAAACAATAGAAATGTGTTTTCTCTCAGTTCTGGAGGCTAGACGTCTGAGATCAAGATGTCACCAAGTTCGGCTCCTTCTGAAGACCGCGAGGTGACGATCGGTCCCGTGCTCCTCTCCTTGGCTTGTGAATGCCCTTCCCCCTGTCTCCTCTTATCCTCTTCCCCTTGTCCCTGTCTGCGCCCAAATTTCCTCCTCTGAGAGGGACACCAGTCGCATTGGATTAGGGTGCACCCAATGACCTCATTTTAATTTCCTCTTTAAAGACTCTGTCTCTAAATATGCTGACATTTTGGGTTACTGGGGTTAAGTCTTCAACAGAAGAATTTGGAGGTGAGGGAGAGACCACTCGGCCCATAAGAGTCTGACTCTCTTGATCCAGCTGTATGACATGGTCCAGGCACCTGCCCGCCAGTTTGGGACATAGCTTCTTTTAACGGATGAAGGGCTTGGGTTCTAACACTCTTCCCAATTATTACTGGAGAGCTTGTAGTCTGTCTGAAGTATGTGCTCAGTATCAAAAATTCTCACTGAGCATTCTAAGCATCTGTCTTCTTATTCTTGTCATTTGAAGGACTGCCATTTTTCACCTTCAGACACCTTTTTTTTTCTCCTCTACTTTTAAAAATTCTTTTCCTGTTGTTTTGAACTTCACTGAGAACAGAAAAAAAGGTGATTTTTTTTTTTAAACTTCCTTTTCAAACCCTGGCTCATCTCTTAGGGCTAATTGCCACACTGATTCTTTGAAGTAACCCTATTGGGATTCTCAGTTTCTTCTAGTAGTTTGTTTAATTCAGTCACTGTGAGGCTACTCTATTTGTAATTGCCATGTTAGATCTTGAGTGTTTACAATTCCTGGGAAAGCATGGTGAGCTTGTCAAAGGGGAGTGATATGCTTCAAGGGTGGTCATCGATTTCTGGATCTTGCCCTCCCTGCTTTGTTTCCTCTATGTAGTAACGGAGTTGGCTATGAAAAGTGATCCATCATATGATGCAATTAATTAATATCCATCATATGATGCAATTAATTAATATAAAGTCAACTGTCATCTGATACAAGGGACAGACTCTCATGTCAGCCTGTTTTTGAGAGTTTCAAAGGGAGCAAATGCAAAGATCAATGGTAGGCTAGGAGGACTCCTGGTTCCTAGCTATTCACTGCAAATCCCCGCCCCTACAAGGGACTCACAGTGCCTTTGATGGCTGTGCTCAGAAACTCAGCACCCAGATGGGAGGAAGGGAAACCCAAACTCCTCTTGTTTTCAAGATGCAGATCAGGGCTAGGAAGTTTCCGCTTCCCTGCCAGCCAGAATCCCAGCCTGGATAGCCCTGCCACAGTTTTCCCAAACTAGAGGGCTTGGGATGGACTTCTGGTTTCCAGAAAGTTCCTGCTAACTTCCTCCACCCTCAACACACATTTGCTTTGAAGGTTCGTTGTAAAATTAACACTCAGGCATCTTGCCCACAATTGTCTGGAAACAGACTGCATTGTTTACATGCATAAATGGGGAAAGCAATTAGGAAACTGATTTATAAACCAGAACCAGAGTCCAGATTTGCACCAGAGGTGCCGAGTCTTCCCTTAGCCCGTCCTAACGGGGGTTATCCAATGAGTCATTTCACATACTCTGTTCAGCTTCCTCAGCTATAAAATAAGAAAGTAATAATTCCTCATGTCTAGGTTTATTGTGGCGACCATGAGGTGATATATATAAATGAACTTTGTAACACGCCAGGCAAATGTCAAGGAAGGATAGGTAAATAACTCTAGGGTTTGGTTTCCTGACAACACTTTCATGAATGATTCAGAGGGACTCTACCCATTCGACCTAATGACATCTTGGTCATAATAGTCTCCTCACTTAGGATGCTAGATATGAATTGCCACTTCATTGTCAGAACTCTCGAGATTCTGAATTTAAGAGACTGTAATATTTTTACGTGCCGTTTCTCAAAATGAATTTCACCAGGTTTTTGACCTTATGCTGTTAAAGCATCTACTGGGCATGCTAAATAACAAATCTTACCTTTCTTCATCATTTCATAAGAAATTTTCTGATTTGCAGAAAATATTAAAACCTTGTAAATAAGGAAAGACTCAAGAAGATCCATTTTTTAAATCTATGTGGAAGTTGAGCAGATGGTTACATGGTCCCTTTCTGCTGTGATGTTTCAGGATTCTACAAGATTGCAGCATCTGTGGTTGTGACTGGCTGTATGATCCCACTGCACTGTGTCTTTAATAGCCAACATGTTAATTACCTGTGTGGTTCAGGAGACATTGATCTTCATCTCTGTTAATAGCTAACTGTTAATAATATTTTTGCTGAGGACCTCAGGTATGTCCCCATTTGGGCTAAGCCAAGTTCCTCTGGGTGTGACTTGCCTGGAAAGCCCTTTTCAGCTAATCATCTACTTGCAACAAGTCAGTTTTCTTATTCAATGGCCTACACAGACAGCTCTTCCTGAAAGAGCACTGCCTCACACGTTAAATTCTCCATGCCCCCTAAGCTTGCCTTATTCCTTTAAATAGTCCTCATTCCTCCCGGTTATGTTGCCTGTTTCTCTGTTTCTTCATCATTTCCCTTCACGTGATGCCTAATATTATTTGTCTACATGACTGGACCATAGCACCCAGATATTTGTTCAAACAGTACTCTGGATATTTCTGTGAAGGTTTTGTTTGCTTTGTATGAGCTGAACATTTAAAGTGCTAAACTTTGAGTAAATTAGATACCTTCTGTAATGTGTGTGGGTCTCATTCAATCAGTTGAAGGCCTTAGTAGAACGAAGACTGAGACCCCCTAAGGAAGAAAGAATTCTGCCAGACTGCCTTTGAACTTCAGCTGCTACTCTCCTCTGACTCTCCAACATACTGACCTACCCCATCAGCAGAATCTGGACATGCCAAGCCTTTACAGTTGTGTGAGCCAATCCCTGAAAATCAATCAGTCTCTCTTTCTTCATACACATACACATACACACACACTCACTCACTCACACTCAGTACTGGGCCTGTTTTTCTTAAGAAGCCTGACTAATAACTTCATTTACATATAAATGCTATAAGAGCTGAGTCTTTATCTGTACACTGCTCTGTTCCCAGAGTCTGTCTGGCGCAAAGCAGGCACTCAACTGGAGAAGGAAATGGCAGCCCACTCCAGTATTTTTGCCTGGGAAATCCCATGGACAGAGGATCCTGGTAGGCTACAGTCCATGGGGTCACAAACAACTGGACATGGCTGAGTGACTAAACAGCAACAAAGGTACTCAGCAAAGTGTTTGCTCATTTAAATAATTAATGTATCAGCTAAGATTATTCCCAGCAGAATCTAAAACTGAGGTCCTTTTGACTTTTTAATCTTTGTTATGATGGTTAATTTTATTCCTTTTTTCCCCATTTGGTTATCATTTTCCTTAGAATATCTGCTTCTCAAATCTTTAACTAATTTTCTGGCCTTTTCAGCTTTTTTGAAAAACAATTTTTGAGCATTCTGATCATTTAGTTCTTTGTGGGTTTCCTGCCTTGTCACAATTAAAAACACCCCAGTTTCTGCCAGGAAAGTTTAGGTTAAATCTTTGCATACTGCAAACTTGAGCTAATATAAAAACTTTTAAAAATGCAAGCTGTGTGGAAACTGCTTACATCGTATCATGTAACAGTTAGAATATGCTCTTTAGACCCATCTTTCTTTTTTTAATACTTGACATAATTCTTTGATGCTGAAGTAAGTAGGAAATGTTTCCAGAAATTGAGCTCTCTAAAGCTGGTGTGATCAAATATGAGGTGAGTTTGGTGCCGGTGTCTGCTTCATGGCCAGTGATATTTATGTCTTTCACTGTTTACTCCAAGATTCACATTTCTCAAATTCTGAATGTATTTTGGACAGTGACTTTTGATTTCCAGTCAAAAACTTCAACACTAAAACGAAATGTATTAGCAAGTACATTTCTTTCAGACAGTTCCAGAAAGTTGAGCATATGCACAGTGTTTTTAGAAATAACACTAATATAACAATTCATAAATATAAAACATGCTGCTCCTCTGAGCACTCGATCATTTAAACCAGGAATTGTGGACCTGCTCATAATATTGTCACATGATTACTGAATGAAATTAGCATACCAAGGAAGATGGACCCTGTAGCTGTAGGGTACACACACACACACACACACACACACACACGCTGCTGTGTATCAGCCTTGAGCACCTTTGAGTTGTCAGTTTTGACTAGTCCAATTTTGACTCAAATCTCTTTGAGTTTAAATGTGCGGCATTTTGTTCAGTTTCTGGTGAGAAGAGAAACCAGAATTGAAAGAGGAGAACAAGTAGTATCTCTCTGTTAATTCCCTCTTTCCAGGCCTTGAGGTTTGGTTGCTCCTACTCAGTTTGGTTGCTTCGATTCAGTTTCCCATTATCTGTTGTAGAAGGGGCTTACTGATTTCTTCTAGCAGAGACTTGTACATTTGTGCAAGAATTTCCATGTGCTGGCAATGCCTGGAATGTTATATGGTTAGTATATTTAATTCCTGACTGTCACATTGAGCAAAGTTTGTGATAGAATAAGGATCCTAAAACATGGGTGATTTTTATTTGAAAGCCCTTCCCATCTTAACAGTGAGTGCTTTGGTGTGATTTCAATCACATTATTTCCTAAAGTGTCCAGTTCAGTTACTGTTCATTAGCTATTGATTCTATGATTTAGAAGAGGGACTAATATTAACAGATTGATCTTCTGTAGAGAAGGTAAGAATTGATTGGGGAACTGTCATCTTGAAAAGAGAAATTGATACTGATAAATATCTTTAGTTCAGAGCTGCTTTAGAAAAAGACCATAGATTCAAATGTGTTTTAAAAAGTAAAAGTCAGGCAAATATAATGTTAAAAAATTCCCAAATGATAAATATATTACAAATGACACGCCCCTGTGCAAGCCTGCTTTTGGAAACTTAAAATTCATCTTCGATTATAATCAGTGTTACACATCTCTGTATTCATAGGACCTGGCACAGAGTAGGTGCTAAAGAAATGTCTGTTGGGTTGAAAAGGCAGTGGTTTGATAGTGAAGCCAGCACACTGAGGCATAATTCCTCTGATCTGTTTACCAGCTCCAGTTATTCTTTAAATAGAATCGTTGACATAGAAAAAGTAAGCTACATTTTATGGTGAATGGGGTGTAGCAGGAAAAACACTGTAATATGAGGAAGGTGACTTGGACAAGACCTAGCTCTCTGCTTTTTGCTCATGAGTGATCCTGGATAAGCCAGGTATTTTCTTGATATTTTGGTGTGACTTTTTCTCCTGGAGTCTGGGTGTTAGTAATGGATTTTTGTTTTTTTATTTATTTTTAAAATGCTTTTCTTTCTTTCTTTCTTTGACTGGGCTGGGTCTTAGTTGCAGCATGTGAGTCTTTGTTGCTGCACACAGAGTCTCTCTCTAGTCTTAGCACGTGGGCTCCAGAGCTTGTGGGCTTCAGTAGTTGTACACGGGCTTAGTTGCTCCATGGGATCTTAGTTTCTCCAACCAGGGATCGAATCCATGTCTTCTGCATTGCAAGGTGGATTCTTAAGCACTAGACTACCAGGGAAGTCCCTGGAAATGCATTTTTAAATCAGCCATCTCAGAAGGAAAAGATGGCAACCTCCTTCATCCTTCCTTCCTTGGAGGTCCCATGGTATCTTGTAACTTAGAGGGGAATGCAGGCTTTGGTGACAAAGGGGGAAGGGCTAAAAGGGAAGAATTGGGGACTCCTGTGACAGTGATGTATACACAAAGAATATTTAGTTCCCTTAACCCAGAAGATGTCATGAAGTAGAAAAAATAATGTATGCCATGAAAAACGTGATAAATGACCTTGAGGGAAAAAACCCTCAGAACTAGTAGTTTAAAAAATTTTGATGCTTAGCAATGAATTTACGTATTCCACACAGAATGAAAGATTATTTAAATTTGTGTTTAGAGAGACAAACAATAAATGTTTAGAAAACCTGAGAAAGGGATCAAACAGACATTAACCCCAAATGTTTCTATACATTTTAGGAGCTTATTTTTCTGAGGAACTCAAGCCTACAACTGACTAAGATAAATTTGACAGTGTCCCTTATGGATTTTGTCTCCCAAACAAAGGAACCAATATTGAAAGAAGTTCATTTTTCCTGAATAAAAGTGAAAAACATCCTGTTGGATTTATTGTGACAGCCACCAGGCTTTTCTGTCCATGATTCTTCAGGCAAGAATACTGGAGTGGGTTGCCATTTCCTTCTCCAGCAGATCTTCCCCACCGGGGGATTGAACTTGAGTCTTCTGCACTGTTGGGCAGATAATTTACTGTCTGAGGCACCTGTTAGTGCTGGTTAACCAGGAAGGATTTCATCAGCACTGAAGATTCTGTCACTATATATAAAAAAGGAAGAAACAGAACATGCTGTAAGCTAAGTACCGGGTTTGGGAGAAATTACCACTTTTTATCCTCGCAGCACTTCAAAGCAGAAAGTACTGTTGTCTCTTACAGATCAGGACCTTGAGGATCACCGAGGTTATCTAACTTGCCTAAAGTCAGTGTCGACAGCAGAGCTAGGATTCAAACCACAGTTGTTTTGAAATTTCATGTTTTTTCCCAGTCTGCTGTGTTGTCCCTTGAGCTACCATCTGTGATGCTGTGTCTCAGATGGTTCGGAGAACCCGAGGTTTAGACTGTTATGCGGTTGACCTGCTCCTTTTTTGGAGATGGGTCAGTGGAAGGATGGAGCCTACGTCGATCTGTGTGCAGCAAATAAAACACAGCCGTTTGGGGTGAGGTAACACCTTTTCTCCAAGTTGCTTAGTTCAGAAGTCAGTAAAATTCTGTTCTTGCTTTCCTTTTACAGATATTTATCTCTGTTTCTGGACCATTGTCTAAAGGTGAAAATGCCCACGTGGCTGGTATCAACTCTGAGGGGCTGAGATTGAATAAGAATATTACTGGAGCAAGTTCCTGCCAAGAAGGCCTATATCGTGAGCACCTGTTTTGCTGTCAGCCTTGTCCTCCTGGTATGTTATACACACGCAAACAAAAGCAATCCAGTAATCAGAGTGAAAATCGGGGTGAGGAGTAGCATGTGGTCATAAGGAAGAGAGTGTTTTTATAGCATTCACTCCTGCATTATGGCATGACTGAAAAGAAAAAAACTATGACATTATTTTCCCAAGACTAGCTTAATTTTTAAATGTATTTACTTTTTAATTGAAGGATAATTGCTTTACAGAATTTTGTTGTTTTCTGCCAAACATCAACACGAATCAGCCATGGGTGTACATATGTCCCCTCCCTCTTGAATCTCCTCCCCATCCCACCCCTCTACATTGTCACAGAGCCCCTGTTTGAGTTCCCTGAGACACACAGCGAATTCCTGTTGGCTGTCCATTTTACATTTTACATGGGAATGTAAGTTTCCACATTACTCTCTCCATACATCTCACCTTCTCCCCCACTCTCCCCATGTCTGTAAATCTGTTCTCTATGTCTGTTTCTCCATTGCTGTCTTGCTAATAAATTCATCAGTACCATCTTTCTAGATTCCATATATATGCATTAGTATATGTTATTTATCTTTCTCTTTTTGACTTACTTCACTCTGTATAATAGGCTCTAGGTTCATCCACTTCATTAGAACTGACTCAAATGTGTTCCTTTTTATGGCTGAGTAATATTTCATTGTGTATATATACTACAACTTCTTAATTCATTCATCTGTCGATGGACATCTACGTTGCTTCCATGTTCTAGCTATCGTAAATAGTGCTGCAATGATCGTTGGAGTACATGTGTCTTTTTCAACTTTGGTTTCCTCAGGGTATATGCCTAGGAGTGGGACTGCTGGGTCATAAGGTGGTTTCATTCCTCCAAGACTAGCTTATTTTATCTTTATCACACTGGTTTGATGTGAGCATGAGTAAATAAAATTTGTAAATGACATGTACCTCAGAGGTGAGAGGATTTATTTGTTTAGCTCCATTTTTCAATAGCCAAAAGAGACTAATTTGTAGATATTAAAACTTACCACATCAGAACTGGTTAGAATGTATCATAATAATTGTGGAGCTCTAAAAGCAAGAAACTTCTACCCTTAAGAGATATGTCTCAACACTTCCCTTCAACCAGAAAGTCTCTAAGAAAAATGTTTGTCCTAGCACTGAAGCCTGAAAAATACATTTGCATTTTGCAACCGAATAACTAGATGAGCTAGAAAAGCAACGGATAAAAACCAACCATTTTTTAAAATCAGTATTGAAAACCAATTTCAAAATGGAAATCCTCTGAACACTAGCCAATTAAAAGCTAAGCAAAATGCAGTTGTGCAGACTTTTATTATCAACACGGAGTAGAGTTGACTACTATGTTATACAGATAAGCATTTCCCAGCTGCATCATGAAGGAAGACAGGAAGATAAAGGAAAACAGCACATGGGCATATATAGTAGATTAATAGAACCGTAAAGGATGGTAGTAGGTTTCATGTTTGGCTTTCCAGGCCTCCAGTACTTAAGCTGCTAAACAGATGTGGGTCCTGTTTATGAAAAGATTCTAACAGTCTTACTTGGCCTTCTCTCCAGGTTTAACAACCAACCCTTATGGAAAATCTGTCATAATCCAACCCATTTATATTTAAGCCTGTTTATATTTAGTCTTCTCCAAATGAGAATAAAGAATGGCTTCCTGGCTTTTTGTAATCTGTTGGTAAAGAATCCGCCTGCAGTGCAGGATACCTGGGTTTGATCCCTGTGTTGGAAAGATCCCCTGGAGAGGAGAAGGCAATGGCACCCTACTCCAGTACTCTTCCCTGGAAAATCCCATGGACAGAGGAGCCTGGTAGACTACAGTCCATGGGGTTGCAAAGAGTTAGACATGACTGAGCGACTTCATGCTCACTCACAAACACCATCTATTTGTCTTATGAATTGAGATCTTTACTCATATTTTTAAACCCTAAAATGCAAATTAAAATAAAGATAATATGGTTTGCATATCAAGTTGTTAAGGACTTTTGTTGGCTTGCTTTTTTTGTTTTGCTTTCTTTTATTTTCATTTTCAAAGTGATCTCAGTCATAGTGAGTTTGCTTATGAGATAAGCAAACTCTCCTATGTCACTCTTGGAATGTCAATTGTTAAAACATTTTAAGAAAGAAATTCGGATATGTGGGTCAAAAAATTGAAAATCTACTGATACTATAATAGATTTGTAGAAAAATGTCTGAAGAAAATAGTAAAAAATAAAAGAAATATATGCATAACATTTCACTGTGATATCCAATGATGTGAGATTAAGTAAATTTCAAAGTATTCAAAGACTGGAATACTATGTATCAATCAAAATCATGTTTTCTGATATATTCTTGATATAAACCTCAATGTGTATAAATTTCCTTAAGAGATTTCTAACTGATCTGCTGGCTGGATTAACCGATTCTCTCTGCTCCATCTCTAAAACATCCTGGATGGTGTCCAATATGTACTAAACATCTTCCCACTTCTATTCCTTCTTGAAAAAAAATTTAAGCTTATCAATATCCAAGTTGCTTCCAAAAATTTTTGCGGTGGTAATATATAATTTAACATTACGTAAATCAGTAAACAAATACACATAAAAAACATTTAATTTCTATTAAAATTATTTTTAATTCTTTGAAGAATTTCCGTAAAGTCGAGTTACTAAAAAAATTATTAATGAACTAGGTGGAGGCAAAATACATGGGAAAAATAATGAAACTGTGAAAGCCTTTCATACAGATTACTGAAGTCTTTAACTTTGCTTTCCATCAAAAAGAAAGGAAGAAGGAAAAAGAAAAAAGAAATTGTGAGTGATACATTTTGGATGTGACTTAAGTGAGAAAGAAGCTGGAATTCTAATAACTTGTTTCTATATCACAAGAGTGGCAAATAATTATACAGTTATACTTCATAAACTGAATTATTTATAGTAATTTTCCTGTGATCCCCTATGTGAATTGACATTTTTTTAATCAAAAAAGTCCTTATCACATCACCATATTCAATAAGAAGGATTCTATGGTACACTGCATACATTGCATATATATATGTTTATATTTATATATACACACACACACATACATATACACATAGGTATGTCTGCATACATATACTCACATGTATATATGTGTATTTATATGTGTAGGAATGCACCAAAATAATATCTCAGAGTGGTTGATATATAGATGCTTTTTATACTTTCCTAAAATGTATACAGTGAGCATATGTAGTAGTATACTCAGAAACAAATATATTTTAAAATATTATTTTCAAGAAAACAACTTCTTTTTTAATATTTTGATAAATTTAGGTTTTATACATTGGAAGAAAGAAAGAACTTGTGATATTATGTCTCTGTCATGCCATAGGCATTCTGCAAGGTAATTCATTAAAGAGGTCAGTCCATTTAGAAAGCAGTATTATTCTACTGGCAAGCAATTAAAGTTGTACTTTGACTTGGTTTTCTTAAACATACTGCTGCAATGATATAGAACCCTGATGCCCTGTATTTAAATTTGGTTCTGAGTTTCCACGATTGGTTTATTTTTTATATTGACATATGATTGCCTTTGTTTACTAAAGTATTGTATATGTTTAAATTTCATGACTTGTTTATGTATTGAGTAGTATTTTGTTTTATCAAAAGGAATGCTGTGAAAAGAAATTATTAAGAAAGTCATGTTCCTAGGAAAGATAGTATACATAATTTTTGCTGTTCATGCGAATAGGGCAGATTAAACTTTAAAGTGCATACCAGCGCTCTTCAGGAAACATCCTGGAAGATATTACTGGACACTTTGCTAACATCCCATTGGCCAAAATTTAATTACATACCCATGCAAAGGATGCTGGGAGATGTAGTCTTGACTCAGGGCAGCCATGTCTCCTAGTAAATATTCTCTTCTTATGAGAGAAGGAAAAATGGATATTAGGTGAATCAGGGATCTCTGCAACATTGACTGATCTTTTACAAAGTTCTAAATTAAGACAAATGTAAAGACATTGTAATGTGTTAAACTGTGTAGTAATCACCATTTGCAGTTAGGTTTTTGGCACCATAGTGGGCATACCAAGTAAATAGCTCCCCAGTAAAGTGATCCCAGGAAGGCAAACTGACTTCTGAGAGAGAATTATGGGACGTTGTTAAAAAGGAAAGGGAAAGCAAGTGAAGAATCATGCTCTGGTACACACATTCTCTGGTGCAGCAGATAAGCCACTGGGACTGAGATGAAGGCAGATAAATAGGACAGAGCCCCTGATCTGTTTTATCAGAGCCCCTGAAAAGTTTTGTTGTATTAATAGTTTGTAATATGATAGCTGAAATCTTTACCAAGCAGATATTCAATTGTGTTTCATAGTTTAAGTTCTGGCATCAGACACTGCTTTCAGATCCTCCGTCTGACACTTACAGGATGACCACCGTATTCTGGTTTGCCTGAGACTTCCCCAATTTTAGCACTAAAAGTCTCACATCCTGGGCAAACAGGGATGATTGGTCCTCCTAGCTATTTACAAGCTTCATGTCCTTGGGCAAGATACTTGATTTCTTTGAGTCTGGTTCTTTAACTGTGAAATGGAAGTAGTAATAGTTCTGACCTTTTGTGATTATTGTGAACAATAATCTGTTAATAGTGTGTAGCAGAGTGCTTGGCTCAATAAGTGTTAATATTATCATTTATTGTTACCACTGTAAGAAGTATAACAGGTTCATATACATTTGAATGGGTGGTTCATTTGAATGGATCTGATGAGTTCATATACATTTTACCTGCATTCTTCTGGATGGAACTACATGCTATATTGGAATAAGTGAAACTGAGAATTTGTGATGGTCTTCTAACATATTTCTCATGAAGGACAATGAGCTACTGTAACTGAGGAATTTTCTTTTAAAATTTAACATAAATCTCGAATGTTCCTTCTCTCACTTTCTCTGTATACTAATCCACTAATCTTTTGTTGTTGCTGCCATGGAATCCAAAATGAGAATATTTTCTGAACAGTCATGTAAAGTAATTGTCTGAAATGTTACAATAAATTAGAGTAGCATTTTCATATATACACCCTGGTTCTGGGTCCTAGGTTGAAAGAGCTGAAATCACCTAGTGGAATTTTCAGTAGACAGGTAAGCCAGCAACCAGGACAATCCCACCTTTACTTAAAATGGCTCCCCTGTTCTCATCTAGAGCCTGTCTACACCAAGTATGGTTTATAAGCCAGCAAAATCCGCATTAGCCAGGAGTTTGTTAGGAGTGCAGAGTGTCAGGCCCTGCCCTAGACCTACTCAATCAGACCAATGCCAAAACCCTCACTTAGAAATTCTGATTTAATTGCTTTGAGATGGGACCTGAGTGAGAGAGTGAATGAAAGTCGCTCAATGGTATACGACTCTTTGCAACCCCATGGATTAGCCCACCAGGCTCTTCTGTCCATGGGATTCTCCAAGCAATAATACTGGAGTGGGTTGCCGTTTTCTCCTCCAGGGGATCTTCCTGAGCCACGGATTGAACCTGTGTCTCTTACATCTCCTGCACTGGCAGGTGGATTCTTATGTATACATAAAGCTGAATTGCTTTGTTGTACAGAAGAAACTAACACAACATTGTAAAGCAATTATACTCCAATAATAGATTTTTTAAAAAACTAAGAAAAAGACAAAAAAAAGAATGTTATGAAGTTATTAAGAAAGTCATATACCTGAGAAAAACAGAATGAATTATGTTTGCTGTTCATACGAGGGGGGCAGATTAGATTTTGCCTGTTCTTTTTATTTAGTTATAACAAGTTCAGTCACTACTTAGGCCTTTCTCTTAAACTTCCCTTTATATTTTCTCTTCTTTCTCTGTTCCTTTGCTATAACTTAGCTTCCCCCACAGCAATTATCACCACTTGCCATCCTGTATTTGTTTGTGCATGGCCTGCTTCTACTTTGAAAATGTGAAGTCTTTGGAGACCAAGGACTTGTCTTTCAAGGGTATCTCCAGCTCCTAGAAAGTGCCTGGCACACAACAGGTATTAATAAACACTTCTTAAGGAAATGAATTTTCCAGAAGACAGTGTTGTATGAAAAAGAAAGTAAAAGTCTCTCAGTCATGTCCGACTCTTTGCAACCCCAAGGACTATACAGTCCATGGAATTCTCCAGGCCAGAATACTGGAGTGGATAGCCTTTCCGTTCTCCAGGGAATCTTCCCGACCCAGGAATTGAACCAGGGTCTCCTGCATTGCAGGCAGATTCTTTACCAACTAAGCTATCAGGGAAGGCCATTGTTGTATAATACTTACTAATAGCAATCCAATGATTCATTTTATTTTTAAAATAAAGAAAGCAAACATGAATATGATTTAAAATTTTGTGTATTAAGATAGCAAGCTTGGTAATAAAGTTCATGCCTACACATCATAACATACTCTGTCACTTAGTGGCAAAGGAATAGAAAGAAAGAGGAGTAAAAAGGAAACTATGAGCACTTACTGGGCAGGCCCCTTGCAGTTCTTTTAGCTGTGCAAATGAAGTGTGATGATCTCCATCACATGCATGAAGAAATTCGGCTCAGAGAGATTAAGCAGCTTGTTAAAGATATTATTGATATTATTTTTAAAAAGGTAGCCAGAGTCTTTAGAACTTCAAATGTTCTTTTCCTTAAACAATACTATTCTTACCAGGATTTGTGGACTTTGGAAAGTGAAATGAGAAGTCAGAACAAGAATTGGGTCATCTCAGTGGCCAGTGGCAGTCATCTCTTAATATGAATGTATACCCAGCAACCTTCTTCCCTCCTCCCCCAAAGCTGGTAAAGGCATCTCTTCCAGTGCTTTTGGTCAGTCTGACCTCTTTTTCATATGTTCCTATTGCTAATCATCCTATAGAAGTAGGCATAGGAACTTCCCTGGTGGGCCAGTGGTTAGAAATCTGCCTGCCAATGCAAGGAACGTGAGTTTGATCCCTGGTCCAGGAAGATTCCGCAAGCTGTTGGGCAGCTAAGGCCCTGTGCCACAACTACTGAAGCCTGAGTGCCCTAGAGCCTGTGCAGTACCACAGGAGAAGCCACCGCGGTGAGAGGCCTGCACTCCACAATTCGAGAGCAGTACCTCCTCGCTGCAGCCAGGGAGAGCCCGCGTGCAGCAGCGAAGATCCAGCACAGCCAAAAGTCAATCAATCAATCAATGTTTTTTTTAAAATTAAGTAGGCATCAGTTCAGTTCAGTTCAGTTCAGTTCAGTCACTCAGTCATGTCCAGCTCTTTGCGACCCCATGAATCTCAGCACACCAGGCCTCCCTGTCCATCACCAACTCCTGGAGTTTACCCAAACTCATGTCCATTGAGTCGGTGATGCCATCCAGACATCTCATCCTCTGTTGTCCCCTTCTTCTCCTGTCCCCAATCCCTCCCAGCATCAGAGTCTTTTCCAATGAGTCAACTCTTCGCATGAGGTGGCCCAAGTACTGGAGTTTCAGCTTTAACATCAGTCCTTCCAGTGAACACCCAGGACTGATCTTTAGGATGGACTGGTTGGATCTCCTTGCAGTCCAAGGGACTCTCAAGAGTCTTCTCCAACACCACAGTTCAAAAGCATCAATTCTTTGGCGCTCAGCCTTCTTCACAGTCCGACTCTCACATCCATACATGACCACTGGAAAAACCATAGCCTTGACTAGATGGACCTTTGTTGGCAAAGTAATGTCTCTGCTTTTGAATATGCTATCTAGGTTGGTCATAACTTTCTTTCCAAGGAGTAAGAGTCTTAATTTCATGGCTGCAGTCACCATTTGCAGTGATTTTGGAGCCGCCAAAAATAAAGTCTGACACTGTTTCCACTGTTTCCCCATCTATTTGCCATGAAGTGATGGGACTGGATGCCATGATCTTCGTTTTCTGACTGTTGAGCTTTAAGCCAACTTTTTCCCTCTCCTCTTTCACTTTCATCAAGAGGCTTTTTAGTTCCTCTTCACTTTCTGCTATAAGGGTGGTGTCATCTGCATATCTGAGGTTAATGATATTTCTCCCGGCAATCTTGATTCCAGCTTGTGCTTCATCCAGCCCAGCATTTCTCATGATGTACTCTGCATATAAGTTAAATAAGCAGGGTGACAATATACAGCCTTGACATACTCCTTTTCCTATTTGGAACCAGTCTCTTGTTCCCTGTCCAGTTCTAACTGTTGCTTCCTGACCTGCATATAGGTTTCTCAAGAGGCAGGTCAGGTGGTCTGGTATTCCCATCTCTCAGAATTTTTCACAGTTGATTGTGATCCACACAGTCAAAGGCTTTGGCATAGTCAATAAAGCAGAAATAGATGTTCTTCTGGACCTCTCTTGCTTTTTCCATGACCCAGCGGATGATGGCAATTTGATCTCTGGCTCTCAGTAACTCTTTTAGCTTTTGTCTTGGGAGAAATTCTGTCTCTTGATAATGGTTTTTCAACAACCTTCTCCACTAGTATGTTTACATTTCCTTGGCTTAGCCCTTCCACTCCCGTTTCAGCAGTGTTTCATTATCACCCCTGCAGCCTTCACTTGCTGTTGCGTGACCACCTTGTGTTTAAACCCTTGCTCCATTTTCTCCCCATGGGCAGGCAAACGTAAAAACGGTGATTGCAAACGCGATGGAGATATGCCAGAATGTGTGCTCTGCTCGGAGGGGAACGAGTACACAGACAAGAGCCATCATTCTGACAAATGCATAAGGTGCAGCGTCTGTGATGAAGAACATGGTAAGTGTCTTAAAGAAACATTCAAAAGGGACAAATCATGGTATTGCATGTAGCACCATGTATAATACAGTCAGAAACTGGGACCTACGCTGGTGCTACGTCAGCTTACAGGAGGGAGAGGGTGGGGCTGATGGGGATGAAGCAGGATCAGGTCCTGAGGGAATGACTGGTCTAGACATTTATGGGTCAAGTCTAGGCAGTTCTTCCAGATGTAAGAGAATGACGGAATGCAAGCATGGTGAACAGGACCCATCAGCTCTAACCAGAATTGAAGGGACTTTTTTTCCTGTCTTGATTTATGCTTGGAAAATGGCTTTTGTTCTTAGCCAAAAAGATCTCAGAAGCCTGCAGAGGCAAGGACAGAGAAGGCCAAGAGGTGGGTGGACTGCTCCCCCTTTCTCTGAGGATCTGGCTTGTCCTGATACTTACTGTTGAGGACCTGAATTTTCATGGATAGTCCAGTCTATCTTGAGGGTTCAGATTAAAATAAAGCAGAAGTCCTCCCACTTTTGTTAAGAAGAACATCAAGAACTCTCTGGACATAAAGCTTTTCTTGCCCCTGTGCAGGCTCTAAAGCAATGTTTCTCAACCCTGACTGTATAGTAGAATCAAACAGTAAGCTATGAAAATTGCCAACATTTAGATCCAATTTCAAGGATTTCCTAGTGGCTCAGATGGTAAAGAATTTGCCTGCAATGCAAGAGACTCCACTTTGATCCCTGGGCCAAGAATATTCCCTGGAGGAAAGAATGGTTACCCACTACGGTATTGTTGCCTGGAGAATTCCTTGGACAAAGGAGCCTGGCAGTCTGCAGTCCATGGGGTCACAAAGAGCTGGACACCACTGAGTGACTTTCACTCACTCTCTCACTCAGGTCCCATCTCAGAGCGATTAAATCAGAATCTCTAAGTGAGGGTTTTGGCATTGGTCTGATTGAGTAGGTCTGGGGCAGGGCCTGACGTTCTGCATTTCTAACAAGCTCCTGGGTGAGGCTGATGTTGCTGTTCTATAAGCCACACTTTGAGTAGCCAGGCTCTAGACGAGAGCAGGGGAGCCGTTTAAGTACAAGTGCGATTGTGTAGGTTGCTGGATGGTCTGTCTGCTTAAAACACTGCTAGATGATTTCAGCTCTTTCAGCCTGGGGTTATCTATTTGGCATTTAATCACTAGTTATGTTACTAAAGGTTTGATGGTTTGACTGCTGATGTCAGCGCTGGATCTCAAAAACCCAGGCTGTTCCTGCCCATCCTTTTCATTGTTCATTCATCAAATTGGTGTTCTAGGGCTAGAAGTGGAACAGAACTGTACTCGGACCCGGAATACCAAGTGCAGATGCAAATCGAACTTTTTTTGTAACAGTTCTCCATGCGAACACTGTAACCCTTGCACCACGTAAGTTTTACTCTTTCTCTGGTTAAAACAGTAGCTATATCTTGAGAGAAAATGATTTCCTGAAAGGGAAGCAACACTGGCTGAGAGTGAAGAATTTGGGTTTTAATCTTGCTTTGACTCCAAGAAACTAAACAACCGTTTTTTCCACCCAAACATCCTGTGTGTAAACATTTATTGAACACTTCCTGCGTGCTTGATTCCGTGCTGGCTGCTCAAGCCATTGATGTACGCAGACACGTGCCTGGCCTTGAAGATCTAAGGCTAGAGGGAGAGAGTGTCGAGAAAGATGATGGTTATTATGCCCAGACCGTATGGTAAGACTTGTGTTCCAGATTCTGAGTTATATAGGAAGACCTTTCAACTCTGGGGCATGGGTAAAGATACGACACATGGCTCGAGTCTTGAAAAAAGGTGTAAACAGATAGAAAGGACATTTCAGGCAGGGGAACAGCAACTGCAACAGGCAAAAGGAAGCTCTGGAGAACAAAGGACCTGGCTGGAGTTTAGGAGAGACTGAGAAGGAACCAGGTCAGATCATGAAGGACCTGTCTTTCATGCTAAAGTGCTTGATTTCAACCCAAAGATAGGACACCTGATTGTAGGTTTCCCTTTTCGTCCGATTAATCGGGTGATTCTGAAAGATCACTTAACCTCTGTGCACGTTGGTTTCCTCACGCATTTTGTTGTTGTTCAGTCGCTAAGTTGTGTCCGACTGTTTGCGACCCCATGGACTGCGGCATGCCACGCTTCCCTGTCCTTCACTATCTCCCAGAGCTTGTTCAAACTCATGCCCATTCTAACCATCTCATCCTCTGTCGCCCTTTTCTCCTCCTGCCCTCAATCTTTCCCAGCATCAGGGTCCTTTCCAATGAGTTGTCTGTTTGTATCAGGTGGCCAAACTGTTGGAGCTTCATTTTCGGTATCAGTCCTTCCAATGAATATTCAGGGTTGATTTTCTTTAGGATTGACTGGTTTGATCTCCTTGCTGTCCAAAGGACTCTCAAGAGTCTTATCCAGCACCAGAGCTCAAAAGCATCAATTCTTCAGCACTCATCCTTCTTTATGGTCCAAATCTCACACCCATACATAACTAATGGAAAATCCATAGCTTTGACTATACGGTCTTTTGTCAGCAAAGTATTGTCTCTGCTTCTTAATACATTGTCTAGGTTTGTCATAGCTTTTCTTCCAAGGAGCAGGTGTGTTTTAATTTCATGGCTGCAGTCACCATCCACAGTGATTTTGGGGCCCAAGGAAATAAAGTCTGTTACTTTCCATTTTTTCCCCCATCTATTTGCCATGAAGTGATGGGACTGGATGCCATGATCTTAGTTTTTTGAATGTGGATGCAAATAATACTCACTTGTCTTATCAACATCATTTCTGTGACAATCAGATTGGGTAGTATGTGCTGTAAAAATTTGTCCGAGCTCACCTTGTTAGGGAATGAGCAGAACCAGGTTATAATTCAGACAATTTGTCAGTATTTGGCTGTCTGAAGAAAATCCTACAGGGACTTCTTGAGTGCCCTAATCACTAGTTGATATAAAAGAGGAGGCCTTTAGAGGCTAGCTATGTAGACTCCATAAGCAGCAGCCTGGGCAGTGGGCTATTGTCCGACCATTTAATTGCTCCATGACTGTTTTGAAATTGCTTTTGGCAATTTATGATTTTAACTTTATTTGCTAATTAAACTTTATTTTTATGTCTATTCCATCTTTTTTCTCATATGTTGATATTTTAATGCCTATTTTTTTAACCTCAAGGTATTTTTAACCCATAATCATTCTTTAGGATATTTTTCATCCAAACATCCAAATTATGTCATGAATTTGCACCTAGTAGATGCTAAAAAACACTAAGATCGTGTCATCCGATCCCATTAGGCATGCGTGCTTAGTCGCTCAGTCATGTCTGTCTCTTTGCGACCGTATGGACTGTAGCCCACCAGGCTTCTCTGTCCGTGGGATTCTCCAGGCAAGAATACTGGATTGGGTTGCCATTTCCTTCTCCAGTCTGGTCCTATCACTTCATGGCAAATAGATGGGGAAAAAATGGAAACAGTGACAGACTTTATTTTCTCGGACTCCAAAAATCACTGTGGATGGTGATTGCAGCCATGAAATTAAAAGACGCTTGCTCCTTAGGAAAAAAGCTATGACAAACCTAGACAGTGTATTAAAAAATAGAGACATTACTGATAAAGGACCATATAGTCAAAGCTATGGTTTTTCCATTAGTTATGTATCGATATGAGAGTTGGACCATAAAGAAGGCTGAGTGCCGAAGAATAGATGCTTTCGAACTGTGGTGTTGGAGAAGACTCTTGAGAGCCCCTTAGACAGCAAGGAGACCAAACCAGTCCATCCTAAAGGAAATCAACCCTGAATATTCATTGGAAGGACTGATGCTGTAGCTGAAGCTCCGATACTTCGGCCACCTGATGTGAAGCGCCACCTCATTCCAAAAGACCCTGATGCTGGGAAAGATTGATTGCAGGAGGAGACAGGGATGACAGAGGATTAGATGGTTGGTTGGCATCACCGACTTGACGGACATGAGTTTGAGCAAACTCTGGGAGATGGTGAAGGACAGGGAAGTCTAGCGTGCTGCAGTCCATGGGATCGCAAAGAGTCAGACACAACTGAATGACTATACAGCAACAACAAAATGCTGACCTAGAAATATTTGAGGGAGTATGTTTGCCAGAGATGCAAAAATGGATAAAATGTCCCTGGATTTATAGTATGTTACTGAAAATGATCAAGGAATCAGTCCATCAGAATTTTTGAATTCCTTCTGTATTTTTTTCTAGGTGTGAACATGGAATCATTGAGAAATGCACACCAACTAGCAACACCAAATGCAGAGGTTATTATTTCTTTTTATGAGTATATTCTCCTTTCTCCCAAACTCACTGTAAAATATGAAGAAAAGGCAATCCATTTTGACTCTATGAGTACTTTGTTTCCATCTTTTTTAAAAAATAATATAAAGAATTATGTACTTTCATATGCCATGTACAATGTTCCTATCTACAGGATCCAGATCTCACGCAAACAGTTTATGGGCCCTCCTGATCCTCCTCCTCATCCTAATATTTCTAATAATATACAAAGGTAAGCTCTTACTTCATTCAAATGGCAGGTTGAAGTGACTTGGGAAGTCATTGTTCACAAGAATTCCCTTCTGTCTTCTACTTGTAAGAAAGCTCCTACCAGGTAGCAACTCTGGTATAGAGTTAAATTCCTACTTCTAAATGCACCCCTGAGAGCTGATAAGAATAGATGATATTATCCTTCAGCTACTGTTTTTGAGCAACCATTCTGGGGCACTCATTCGGTATTCCCATCCTTCCCATGAACAAGGGTATTTTCATTTACACAGCAGCCAAGTTGGCCAAGAATTGGAAGTGGTCCTTCACTCTACATTGAAATCATCCCCTGCACAAAGAAAACGCCAAGAGCAAAGGGATTGCAGCAGACACTTGATAAATTCATCCCTCTCTGGGCCTCTTCTCCCTTGTCCAGACCCCATGGTTTTGGTTGTTTATCCGCTTTAAAGACTGTGGCATACCTTTTATGCAAGAGTTACTTAGTAAAACCATCAGGTAAACCAAAATTTGGAATACCCTGGGCTTCCCAGGCGGCTCAGTGGTAAAGAATTTGTTTGCCAATGCAGAAGACACAGGTTTGATCCCTGGGTCAGGAAGATTCCCTGGAGAAGGAAATGGCAACCCGCTCCGGTATTCTTGCCTGGGAAACCCCAAAGACAGAGGAGCCTGGTGGGCTACAGTCCATGGGGTCACAAAAGAGTCGGACACAACTTAGCAACTAAAGCAACAACAATAACTATTCTAGAAAACTCCCATTAGATCATTCATACAACACATGGCAGAGCCAACTTTTGATAACACTGATGCATCCAATTTTTCCTTTCCGTTGGAACAAATCGCTGTTTCTCCAGGTCAGCTGGAGATAAAAGAGCCTTGAGAGGTTTAGCTGAAAATATAAACTCAACGTTTAAACACTTTAAATCTGCTTTAAATGCCACTTCACAGCAAACTGAAGTCAACTTTCTGTAATCTATGGCTTCTGTGCCCTGCTGTAGCCATGCTACCCAGCTTCAAGCCAGCAAGACAGAGTGTTGATGGCCACAGAGTAAGTCAAAAGCCAGCTTCAGGCTAGTGTGTGGTAACTGGATGGCTCCATTAAGATGTGGCATGGCAGGACATTCCTGACGGTCCTTCCGGTGCTGGGGATGTAGGTTCGATCCCTGGTTGGGGAGCTAAGATCCTACATGCATTATGGCTTCAGGCTAGTGTGTGGTACCTGGATGGCTCCATTAAGATGTGGCATAGCAGGACATTCCTGACGGTCCTTCCAGTGCTGGGGGTGTAGGTTCGATCCCTGGTTGGGGAGCTAAGATCCTACATGCCTTATGGCCAGAAAACCAAACATAAAACAGAAGCAATGCTGCAACAAATTCAGTGCGTGTGTTAGTTGCTCAGTCGTGTCCAAATCTTTGTGACCCCATGTACTGTAGCCCACCAGGCTCCTCTGTCCATGGGGTTCTCCAGGCAAGAATACTGGAGTGGGTTGCCATTCTCTTCTCCAGGGGATCTTCCTGACCCAGGGATCGAACCCAGTATCCCTCAATGCAGGCAGGTTCTTTACCATCTGAGCCACCAGGGAAGCGTTAACAAACTCAATAAAAGACTTTAAAAATGGTCCACATAGAAAAAAAATTTTTTTTAATTTTAAAGAAAGATGTGGCATGTCTCTGTACCACTTGACTCAATGGGATGGAATTTTCAAAATCAGGACAAATCTGCCTCTTTTGGTGCTTGGTTGCTGTAAATTTTAGTGAATGAATTTCTCCTTTATTCTCATGCTTCTCTTAGTATGAAACTTTGTTCTGTCATGCTTCCTACAAGGCTGAGACCTGAGTCTGATAGATATTTCTTGGATCTTTCAGTGGTGAGAAGTCGACGCAGGAATAAAAAGAATGGTAATTGCGTCTCTACAGCCTCTAATGATGTAAGTGTTGAAATGTGGACAGCTATCCTAAAAAAATAGTCATTCAGTTTTTTACTTGTTACTTTTAAAAAATTAATTAATTTGTTTTAATTGGAGGCTAATTACACTATTGCGGTGGTTTTTGCCATAGATTGACCTGAATCAGCCGTGGGTGTACATGTGTCCCCTACTTGTTACTTTTTAAAAAGCAAACCTTTATGGTGCTTGTGTGTGCATGGATTAGAGGGGCATCAAAAATGAATTAAGACATGGTGCCCAGTTTATAAGAAACTTCTATACAAATAGCATACAAATAAATTCTTATTAATAAGTTCTCACTTACACAAAGGTAGCTGACAAAAGGATGTGGCCAAGCCTCCATGGTGGTATTATTCATGAACAGAAATGCAGAGAGATATCCTTTACCAGAGCATGGATTCAATATGCCCAAGCAAAGAGATTACTCTGAAGGCCCACACTAAAGGCACAACTCATCTCTCTCCAGTCACTTGTTACCTTATCGGTCACCATATCTTTTTCTAACATAGAATCAAAGCCTGTCACATCGCTAAAAAAAGGAGTTGCCTGATGGCCTAGTGGCTTTCAATGCCATAGCCTGGGTTCAGTCCCTGTCAGGGAACTGAGATCCTGCAAGCCGTGCTCAAAGGAGAAAAAATAAAAAAAAAAAAAAAAGCCAAAGGTACACTGGGAAGAGTAACCAGCTCACCTGATGAATATTGATTTTTCTCATTTGAGGCCAGTGGGATTTAGGGTTCTTTAAATCACTATAGTACAAAATCATTTCAACTTAAACTATGTTCTTGTGTCAAAAATTCAAATCATTACAGTAAAGAAAATGTTAGAATGATGTTTACTGTGTTTATTTTCATGTGCCTGTACAAAGAATAATCTCAGCACATTTCACAAATCCCTTAGGTTTCTTGCCTCTGTAAAAAATGAACCAATATTCCCTTCGTTTCTGGTTAGGCTGGAACGTTTCAGAATAAAAATTTGAATGGTGAAAGAATCGTCCTTAGTCATTTAGTCTAATTTTATACATCAAGTAAGTGTACTTCCTTGAGTATTAAGGAAGAATTAGAAGATTGCATTTAGAGTATTCTAAATATATTTTTATTTCCCTCTCTCCTTCCCTCTGTTGTTGTTTTTTTTTCTCCCCAGGAAGGGAGGCAAGTGAATTTAACAGGTAAGATTTTTATCATTTTGTTTGATAGAGATGGCTTCCTTGGGAGTAACAGGCTAATTTTGCAGTTAAAATAATGTTGTGAATTTCAGTGACACATTATGGGTTCTTGCTATTCCTTGAGGCTGCGTTTCTTCCTGCTCACAAGGGTTTATTAGGCAGTGTGTTTAAATGTATAACTAATGCTCATTATTAAAAATAAGTCAGGTAACATAAGATGCTATATTCTTAAAGCTTTGTTTTCCTTCACAAGCAGTTGGGTATAGTGTAGAAGAACTCTGCCTAAACCCCTAGGTAATCTGAATTGTAGACTCAGTTGTATACTTACTCTTGGTGTATCCTAGTTCCAGTGAGTCAGTGATAAGATGACTGACTTAAGGGTCGTAAACCCTTGGCCTGCCTTTTAGATTTGTGGATCATTGATCATCAGATCCATGAGGGCATTAGAAATGAGCTTTTCCAGCCCTGTTATTATATAGATGAGAAAAGAAGATGCAGAGATGTTCTGTATCTCGCCCAGGGTATCGAGCAAATTACTGGGGACATAGGAGGAGCTGGGATAAGAAGTCAAGGTTGTTTCTGTTTTTGTTTTTCCCCAGTTGGCTCTTTAGATCTCTAGGACTTACCCATATTCTTAAGTACAGTAAGAAGAGAAATAACTGTGGTTTTTCAAAAGTGGGAATTTTGTTTAGAAAAACCAATTTTCAGAGACTGTTCTCTATTTTTTAGATGTTGACTTGGGTAAATATATCCCTAGTATTGCTGAACTAATGAGAATAACTGAAGTTAAAGAATTTGTTCGGAAGAATGGTATGGAGGAAGCCAAAATAGATGATATCATGCATGACAATCTCCATGAAACAGCTGAACAGAAGGTCCAACTGCTCCGCAAGTGGTACCAAAGTCACGGGAAGAAAAATGCATATTGTACGTTGACTAAAAATCTCCCAAAAGCTCTTGCAGAGAAGATTTGTGACATAGTCATGAAGGACATTACTAATGAACGTGAAAATGCAAACTTGCAAAATGAAAGTGAAAACTTGGTTTAAAGTGAAAAACAATTAACTCAGTTCTGAGAATATACTAAATATTCTAAATATGTTCAAATAAGTTCTGAGTAGCTATAGATATTGCTTGGCTTGGCTTTTTACTGGATGTGTTTTCTTTTTTTCATTTATTAGATTTGTAGAGCTAATATATTTGCTCAAAGCTATTTGTAGGGCTAATAGCTTTGAGCATTTCGTGATTCTGCCTTCAAGGATTTTTAAAGTCTAGTTGGGGAGATGAACGCTGGTGAGAGCAAATACCCATGTTCATCTTCTTGCCTGTTAAGTATGTAAAAAAGCATGTTAAAAAGTGTGTAAAAAAGCATGTATTCAAAGATTGAGATCATGCTCAAGTGTGTAACATATGATTCTGTCAGTGTGAATGTAATTAATGTATGTGAACACAAATGCCTATCCACAGGTTGACCCCATTCCACGAATTAGTAGATGTGATCATTGTTGCCATGTGACAATCAACTGCCTCTAAATTACTTCCCCAGCTCCACTGATAACTCTAGAGATTTTGCCATATTTATAAATTTTGTTTACACCTTTGAGAGGAGTATATTCAGGGAAAACTTGCACATATCCTCTGAATGTAAAATTTAATAAGGTTCTACCTCAAAGATCTTTGCACAGATTATTGGCCTTTCATAGTGAAATATTTCCATTTTGGATTCACATAGAAAATGCAGACTCAATTATAATGCTTGACTATTTTATATTTGTCACTTTGGATTAGATAACCCACTTCTTTCTCAGGTGTCAAACATTTTGATCAGGAAAGAATTACTAGATCACTGTCATCTCTCTATTTTCGCCTTCCGTGATGTGCATCTTGGTAGACTGTGTATCCCCAGACTTGAAAGGACTTTCTAAGAAACACTGAATGATTCATGAAAAACTGGGGCTGCCCTTAGAAACATCTAGCTTGGTTTGGAGAGACCAGCTGCTCTTATGGAAGGTAGCTTTGTGGCATATCGTGAACCCATGTCTATCACCAAAGCTGATAAGATAGATTCTTATTTTGTTCCATCCCCCACAAAGTGCTCAGTAACTTGCCATGTGTTCTCTGTTGGTGTAAAGTCAGCTTATACACAGCAGAGGTGAAATCATACTGCTGCTGCTGCTGCCGCTGCTGCTAAGTCGCTTCAGTCATGTCCGACTCTGTGCGACCCCATGGACTACAGCCTACCAGGCTCCCCCATCCCTAGGATTCTTCAGGCAAGAACACTGGAGCGGGTTGCCATTTCCTTCTCCAAGGCATGAAAGTGAAGTTGCTCAGTCGTGTCCGACTTGGTGATCCTATGGACTACAGGGCTTCTCCGTCCATGGGATTTTCCAGGCAAGAGTACTGGAGTGGGGTGCCATTGTCTTCTCCAGAGATCGTACTAGGTGTTAAGAATTGCTTCTGTTGTTTTCTGTAGCTTCTTAGACAAGCCCCTCTCCCCACTATCACTTCCTTGCTTTTACATTTAAACACTTTTGAAAGTTTGTATTAACTGTGAATGTTAATAAATATTATTTATATTTATATAGGTGTAATTAGAAGACAGTTTTAAGCTGAAACAGATGCTCAGAACTACCTAAAGAGCTTCCATTGATGGCAGATGTTTTTCCCTTATAGAAATATAAGGAAATAGAAAATATAAGTAAAAATATTTTATTAAAATCATGTTTTTGATATTTCTGGTTATCTCTTTTTTTGGTGGGACCTTGCTTTTTATTTTCCTTTTTTCTGTTTATTACTAACTGTAACCTGTTCATTAATCTTTCATCCATTCTCTGATCTCTCAGGAGGTATTTCCTTTTTAAAGGCTTTTAGTGGTTAAATCATTTCCTCCATAGTCTGCTACTCTAAGAATATATCTCCTAAACAACACAGAATTACTCATTATGTGAGGACTTATCATGACAGGATTATATATTAGGCACTAGAAGTGTTGTATAGTGACCCATGTAGATGAAATCTAGAAAAATGGTGCAGATGAACGCATTTGCAGAGCAGGAATAGAGACGCAGACGTAGAGGACAGACATGTAGACAGAGGCAGGGAAAGGAGGGTGAGACAAATCGGAGCGTAGCATTGATATGTATACGGTGCATGCATGCTGCGTCCCTTCAGTCTCGTCCAACTCTTTGCAACCCTGTGGACTCTAGCCTTTCAGGCTCCTCTGTCCATGAATTCTTCAGGCACGAATACTGGAGTGGGTTGCCATTTCCTCCTCCAGGGGATCTTCCCAACCCAGGGAGCGAAGCTGCATCTCTTATGTCTCTTGCACTGACAGGCAGGTTCTTTACCACTAGCACTACCTGAGGAGTATCCTATATTACAGTACCATGTGTAAAACAGATAGCCGGTGGGAGCCTGCTCTATGGCACAGGTAGCTCAGCTGAGTGCTCTGAGATGACCTAGATGGGTGGGAAGGAGGCTCACAAGGGAGGGGATATATGTGTATGTTAAACTGATTTACTTTGTTATATAGAAGAAACTAACACAACACTGTAAAACAATTATATTTCAATAATAAAATTTCTTTAAAATATGTATAACTGGAAATATATAAGAAAAAGAAAAAAGTAAGTAGTTCAAAAAGGATTGGTTTTATTGGTAAGAAAGCTAAATGGGGATTTTGAAATATTCCTTCCTGCATACTGTTTATTTCTGGCTCCATAATGACCACTGGACTATCTCTCTTTTTTAAAATGTAATTTTAATAATACATTTTGTTTAGCCCATTATTTCCCAAGTGTTATCATTTCAACATCTAAGCAATGTAAAAACTATTAATGAGAGCATTTGCATTCTTTCTTTTTTTCCTAGTAAAGCCTTCAAAATCTGGTTTGTATTTTAGTTACAGTTTTAAGCATATCTCAGTTTAGACTGGCTGCATTTCAAAGATTCAACAGCTGGTGGCTAGTGGCTATGGTATTGATAGTTCAGGTCTCTATCTTTATTAGGGCAGGTCTGCAAATTTAACTCTATGGCTGGTTTAGCCCTACTACTAAAGTCCAATACTTTCAGGGGGTTCTCTTCACTCTGGTTGGTTGGAGTGTCAACATCGCCCACCCCCATGTCACTGCTGGGAATTGTTCTGCTTGCAGCACCCATAGCTGTTCTTTGCTGGCTCTCAGAGTCTTATCTCTGCACATAGTAACAGCCAAAGATTTCAAAGAGTCTCTGCACAGATTCTGGAACTCTTTTTCTGTGTAACTTCCTTCTTTTCAGTACTCTGTTCTGAAAAGTCTGGCAGCCTCAGCCGCCTAAATACTATCCTCTGCCCTTCAACTTGATAAGAAGACTATTCTCTGCTTAGAGTTCCTCCTGTACCAGGGTCTGAAAAGAGCCTGTGGGCAGAAGGTCTGAGTGATCATAGGGGTCACCCCATTAGTTTTTATCCTCTAAGGGACAATCTGTTCTATTATCTGGTTTTCTAGTTCTAGACAACAGTGGGGCAACTAGTTCATCTTCATGGCCAGAAGCAGAAGTCCTGTGGCCACATCTCAGTATATTGTGCTTCACTTTATTGCATTTTACAGATGTTGTGATATTTCCCAACAGGTTTTGTGGCAACCCTGCATTGAGCAAGACTATTGGCATCATATTTTTCTAACAGCATTTGCTCACTTTGTGCTTATTTTGGTAATTCTTGCAGTATCAATATCTTGGACTTTCTCATGATGATTATATTTACTATGGTGATCTGTGATTAGAATCAAAGCCCATACCAACCAGAGATGCTCAGAGGGCTCAAACAAACCTTGTGTGCACCAGGACCCAGAGACCCCACAGAGACTGAGACTGAACTGGTTTTGGGGTGCCTCCTGAGGAGGTACGGGTCAGCAGTGGCCTGCCGCAGGGGCAGGGGCTCTGGGCACAGTAGACCTGGGTATGGCATAAACCCTCTTGGAGGAGGTCGCCATTAACCCCACCACAGAGCCAAGAGAACTTACACCGGACTGGGGAAACAGACTCTGGGAGGGCACAAAGAGAACCTTGTGCGCATCAGGACCCAGGAGAAAGGAGCAGTGACCCCACGAGAGACTGACCCAGACTTGCCCATGAGTGTCCATGTGTCTCTGGCAGAAGCATGGGTCAGCAGTGGCCTACTGCAGAGTCGGGGGCTCTGAGTGTAGCAGTGTGTGCATGGGATCTTTTGAAGGAGGTCACCATTATCTTCATTACCTCCACCATAGTTTGGCCTCAGGTCAAATAACAGGGAGGGAACACAGCCCCACCCTTCAACAAAAAATTGGATTAAAGTTTTACTGAGCATGGCCCCGCCCATTGGAGCAAGACCCTTTCCCCCTCAGTCAGTCTCTCCCATCAGGAAGCTCCCATAAGCCATTTATCCTTCTCCATCAGAGGGCAGACAGACTGAAAACCACAATCCAAGAAAACTAACCAGTCTGATCACATGGACCACAGCCTGTCTAACTCAATGAAACTATGAATGATGCCATGTAGGGCCACCCAAGATGGACTGGTCATGGTGGAGGGTTCTGACAAAACGTGGTCCACTGGAGAAGGGAATGGCAAACCACTTCAGCATTCTTGCCTTGAGAACCCCATGAACAGTATGAAAAGGCAAAAAGATAGGACACTGAAAGATGAACTCCCCAGGTCAGAAGGTACCCAATATGCTACTGGAGATCAGTGGAGAACTAACCACAGAAAGAATGAAGAGATGGAGCCAAAGCAAAAAAATCACGGAGTTGTGGATGTGACTGGCGATGCAAGTAAAGTCCGACGCTGTAAAGAGCAATACTACATGGGAACTTGGAATGTTAGGTCCATGAATCAAGGCAACTTGGAAGTGATCAAACAAGAGATGGCAAGAGTGAACGTCGACATTCTAGGAGTCAGCGAACTAAAATGGACTGGAATGGATGAATTTAACTCAAGAGGACCATCATGTCTACTACCGTGGGCAAGAATCCCTTGGGAGAAATGGAGTAGCCATCATAGTCAACAAAAAAGTCCAAAATGCAGTACTTGGATGCACTCACAAAAACGACAGAATGATCTCTGTTCATTTACAAGGCAAATCATTCAATATCACAGTAATCCAAGACTATGCCCTGACCAGTCATGCTGAAGAAGTTGAAGTTGAATCGTTCTATGAAGACTTACAAGACCTTCTAGAACTAACACCCAACAAAGATGTCCTTTTCATTATAGGAGACTGGAATACAAAAGTAGGAAGTCAAGAGATACCTGGAGTAACAGGCAAATTTGGCCTTGGAATACGGAATGAAGCAGGGCAAAGACTAATAGCATTTTGCGAACAGAACACACTGGTCATACCAAGCACCCTCTTCCAACAACACAAGAGAAGTCTCTACACATGGAGATCGCCAGACGGTCAATACCAAAATCAGATTGATTATACTGTTTGCAGCCAAAGATGGAGAAGCTCTATATAGTCAGCAAAAACAAGACCAGGAGCTGACTGTGGCTCAGATCATGAACTCCTTATTGCCGAATTCAGACTTAAGTTAAAGAAAGTAGGGAAAACCAATAGACCACTCAGGTATGATCTAAATCAAATCAATTACAACTATACAGTGGAAGTGAGAAATAGATTCAAGGGATTAGATCCGATAGACAGAGTGCCTGAAGAGCTATGGATGGAGATTCGTGACATTGTATAGAAGGCAGTGATCAAGACCATCCCCAAGAAAAAGAAATGCAAAAAGGCAAATGGTTGTCAGAGGAGGCCTTACAAACAGCTATGAAAAAAAGAGAAGACAAAGACAAAGGAGAAAAGGAAAGATATAAGCATCTGAATGCAGAGTTCCAAAGAATAGCAAGGAGAGATAAGAAAGCCTTCCTTGGTGATAAATGCAAAGAAATAGAGGAAAGCAATAGAATGGGAAAGACTAGAGATCTCTTCAAGAAAATGAGAAATACCAAGAGAACTTTTCATGCAAAGATGAGCACAGAAAGGACAGAAATGGTATGGACCTAACAGAAGCAGAAGATATTAAGAAGAGGTGGCAGGAATACATAGAAGAGCTGTACAAAAAAGATCTTCACAACCCAGATAATCACAATGGTGTGATCACTCACCTAGAGCCAGACATCCTGGAATGCAAAGTCAAGTGGGCCTTAGGAAGCATCACAATGAACAAAGCTAGTGGAGGTGATGGAATTCCAGTGGAGCTATTTCAAATCCTGAAAGATGATGCTGTGAAAGTGCTGCACTCAATATGCCAGCAAATATGGAAGACTCATCAGAGGCCACAGAACTGGAAAAGGACAGTTTTCATTCCAATCCCAAAGAAAGGCAATGCCAAAGAATGCTCAAACTACCACACAATTGCACTCATCTCACACACTAGCAAAGTAATGCTCAAAATTCTCCAAACCAGGCTTCAGCAGTACATGAACTATGAACTCCCTGATGTTCAAGCTGGTTTTAGAAAAGGCAGAGGAACCAGAGATCAAATTGCCAACATCTGCTGGATCATGGAAAAAGCAAGAGAGTTCCAGAAAAACATCTATTTCTGCTTTATTGACTATGCCAAAGCCTTTGACTGTGTGGATCACAAGAAACTGGAAAATTCTTTAAGAGATGGGAATACCAGACCACCTGACCTGCCTCTTGAGAAATCTATGTGCAGGTCAGGAAGCAACAGTTAGAACTGGACATGGAGCAACAGACTGGTTCCAAATAGGGAAAGGAGTACATCAAGGCTGTATATTATCACCCTGTTTATTTTACTCATATGCAGAGTACATCATGAGAAAGGCTGGACTGGATGAAGCACAACCTGGAATCAAGACTGCCAGGAGAATATCAGTAACCTCAGTTATGCAGATGACACCTTATGGCAGGAAGCGAAGAAGAACCAAAGAGCCTCTTGATGAAAGTGAAAGAGGAGAGTGAAAAATTTGGCTCAAAACTCAGCATTCAGAAAACGAAGATCATGGCCTCTGGTCGCATCACTTCATGGCAAATAGATGGGAAAACAGTGATCAACTTTATTCTTTGGGGCTCCAGAATCACTACAGATGATGACAGCATGAAATTAAAAAACACTTGCACCTTGGAAGAAAAGTTATGACCAACCTAGACAGCTTATTAGAAAGCAGAGACATTACTTTGCCAACAAAGGTCTGTCTAGTCAAAGCTATGGTTTTTCCAGTAGTCATGTATGGTTGTGAGAGTTGGACTATAAAGAAAGCTGAGCACTGAAGAATTGATGCTTTTGAACTGTGGTGTTGGAGAAGACTGTTGAGAGTCACTTGGACAGCAAGGAGATCCAACCAGTCCATCCTAAAGGAAATCAGTTCTGAATATTCATTGGAAGGACTGATGCTGAAGCTGAAACTCGAATTCTTAGGCCACCTCATGTGAAGAACTGACTCCTTGGAAAAGACCCTGATGCTGGGAAAGATTGAAGGCAGGAGAAGAAGGGGACGACAGAGGATGAGATGGTTGGATGGCATCACCGACTCAATAGACATGAGTTTGAGTAAACTCCAGGAGTTGGTGATGGACAGGGAGGCCTGGTGTGCTGCAGTCCATGGGGTCACAAAGAGTCGGACACGACTGAGCGTGTGAACTGAACTGAACTGTGATCAGTGATCTCTGATGTCGTGAAGAGTGAAAGTGAAAGGGTTAGTTGCTCAGTCATATCCAACTTTTTGCGACCCCATAGACTGTAAAGCCTGCCAGGCTTCTCTGTCCATGGAATTTTCCAGGCAAGAATACTACAGAATATGTTGCCATTCCCTTTTCCAGGGGATCTTCCTGACTCAGGGATTGAACTTGGGTCTCCTGCATTGCAGGTCTTCCCTGATAGCTCAGTTAGTAAAGAATCTGCCTGAAATACCAGAGACCTGGGTCTGATTCCTGGGTCGGGAAGATCCTCTGGAGAAGGAAATTGCAACCCACTCCAGCATTCTTGCCTGGAGGATCCCATGGACAAAGGAGCCTAGCAGGCTACAGTTCATGGGTTTGCAAAAGACATGACTTGGCAACTAAGCCACTACCACTCCTGCACTGCAAGCAGATTCTTTACCATCTGAGCCATCTGCTGCCCATATATATATATATATATAACTTGCTGAAGGTTCAGGTGATGGTTAGCATTTTTTAGCAATAAAACATTTTAAAATTAGCGTCTGTAAATTTTTTAGACATAATGCTAATGCAGACCAAGTAGACTAAAGTATAGTATAAACCCAACTTTTACATGCGCCGGGTGACTCCATAATTGGTGTGACTTGCCTTTTTTTTTGCAATATTTGCTTTATTGCAGTAATCTAAAACAGAGTCCACAATATCTCTGAGGTATGCCTTGTACTTTGCAAGGTGAACTTGAGTCATAGAATACCCTGTACCCTCTCTGGTGAGCTCCAGTCCAAGAATTTCGGGTTCCTTTGGGAGGACGAGGGAAGTTGAGAAGGTCTTTGGACTTGGTGGCATGGCTCTTTCCCTCATAGTTTCACTTGAGTGTGACTGTTCCTAATAGTTATAACCATGTTCCAGAGTCTGAGGTGGCCCTTAGTTCAAGATCACCCTTACTGTGGTGAACATGATCTGGTCTTGGTGGTAGATATCATGGGGAAGAGCATCACCTGTGAGCTGGAAGGAAAAGGTCATTTATAGAAGCAGTGAGACTTGCTTACACAAACAGCTTGGTCTTCCTCATTGGCATGCACATGGAGCTCTCCTAACTCTGATTTGATCAGAAATTTTAGCAACTGAATCAGTTTCTGCACAGCTGTCAAGATAAGTTATAGCATCAATAAAATTTAAAATTTTTTCCATACTTACTCCCGAAAGGTGTTTTATCTGAGTACACAATTTTATGTTAGGATACTTGCAATTTTCCCTCATTTCTTTGAAAATGTTAATCTATTGTCTTCTTACATTTATTGCTGCTGAAGGAATGTCTACTGTTGGTCTAAATATCATTCCTTCAAAGATAATATTTATTTTTTAACTCTGATAAGTTTTAAACTTTCCCCTACCTTTTCCTTGGTATTCTGCTATTTCACTATAATGAGCTTCAGTGAAGATTTATTTTTACTTAACCTATGTAATAAGCGTAGAATTTTTATCAGAAAGATAGGGCTGTAGTTTTTGTTCTGTCTGGAAAATTCTCAGCTATTTTCTCTTTCACAAGAGTTTCTTTTGAAACTCTTAGTATTATCTGGTGAACTTTTTTGCATATCTAATTTTTACTTTTTTATTTTTAATATATTTGTCTCTAAATGTTGCATTTGGGGGAAATTCCTCATCATTCTCTTTAAATTATTTTTTTCTTACTAATCAGGTTGGAGTATTCTATCTACTTAGGTATGTATTTTATTCTCTACATTTTTCATTCTTAACATTTCTAAGTGCTTCTTTCACATTTTCTCTTGTATTTATCTCATTTATGCTTGTTTTTCATTGGCAATGTATTAGAGTTTAATAGATTTTATTCCACTGTCGATCTCCTTCTAGAGAAGAGGATCTTATAGTTATTTTAAAGTCTTGTTTAGAACTGCTTTGTTAACTTTCACTGAAGCAATTTCATACTGATTTTGAAGTGTGGCTCTTCTGGAAGGATTTTCTTCTCGTATTTTTGAGCTCCATAATGGATCCGCCCCACCCCACCCCGCCCCCCGCCGCCCTTTTCTCGGCAGTCTCATCTGTCTAGTAGTTTCGTGGCTTCTTTTATCAGGGCTTCCAGAGTCCTCAGTTCTGAGACTGGATTTATAGATGTGTTATGCAACGCACAGTCCTTGGTGACATTAGAGCGTCACATTTTCAGAGGAGCCTGGTGTGCAGCAGTCCGTGGGGTCACAAAGAGTCGGACACAGCTTAGCGATTGAACAACAACAGTACTGTCACGCGTCTAGGGGCAGCTTGGCTCAGCTCCATGTCGTGTAGCTATTGTACCTAGGACTTCCTAGCTCTCAAACTCCACAACTGCATAGAAGCCATAGTCCCCGGCCATGTTTGGCAGAAGTTCTGTTTAGCTTTCTTTCACCAGTCAGAAAGCTCTGCCTCATTCCCCGATTTTAAGAAGAGAGGCTGGCTCTTGTTCTTGGCCTCAAGTGGGGCATATTTATTGTTGACTAAACCCATGAACAAACGCTACTTTCTTTCCAGGCATTGATCTCACAAGGCTTTGGCTTGTGTCCAGGTCATTAATTATCTTGCAGTTGTTTTCCATTCTTCTAGCAAGGAAGGGTTTCTTATTCTTTAGCCTGGCTGAGCCTTTTTGTTTTCCTTTTAAAGTGTGTTGTGGATCATTGCTATTTGTTCAGATTGGGAGGGCATGGCCCTCCAGAAGCTGCTTACAATTCTAGTTTAACCCTAAGGCCCCAATTTTGTCATTAGGTGATCAGAAACAATGTTTTGTTTTACATTTTTAAGCTACAACTAACACTCAAGTTGTTTTCAGTTACACAGAGTCCTTTGATAAGAATAGAAGAACAGGGACTATAGGATTTCCCAAGTGGACCTGAGTTTTATTATTGTGATACATCTAGAGACCTGCAGATCTGGGATTAAATGTTTATTTTCTCCATAAGGGTAGAAATGCATATTTTAATGTCTTTGAGACTTAGTTTCCTCATCTATAAAATGGGAAAATTGTTTCAGTATTTTGGAGTTTTATGATGAATAAATTAAACATGTATGAAGTATATGCCATGGTGCCTGACTCTATACCTTGGCAGATAGTAATAAAAAAACAAATCCAACTGAGATGCATAAGCAAAATGTAAATTGACTGGCATATTTTACTAGCAGTTCAGAGATAGGGTGGGTTTAGAGGTTAAAGTGTCTGCCTGGAATGCGGGAGACCCGGGTTCGATCCCTGGGTTGGGAACATCCCCTGGAGAAGGAAATGGCAACCCACGCCAGTATTCTTGCCTGGAGAATCCCATGGAGGGAGGAGCCTGGTAGGCTACAGTCCATGGGGTCACAAAGAGTTGGACACGACTGAGCGACTGGTCCCATTAAGCACTAATCTATTTCAGTGCCTCCAGTCATGATTTCCCATGATTCTCTTGGATTTACCATCTTCATATCGATGTACTTGTCAGACTGATAGCAACAAGCTACTTGGACCTATCTGTGTATCACAACATCCAGGAAGGACAACAGTTATGTAAGGGGGCAAGACGTTCTGGTTGGCTAAATCCATGTGGCTCAATCTTGAGCCTGGGGTAGGATCAGGTTTCCCTGAATTGCCAAAGATGTAGTTGGGAGGAGGACCCTTGCTAAGAGGGTAAAGGGGGTTCCCAGCAGGAGTGCTAGGATGTTTTGGGTACCTACCTCAAACTAACAACAGAAAAATACAGTATCAGGTTGGCCAAAAAGCTTGTTTGGGTTTTCCATAAAATGCTATGAACTTTCTGGCCAACCCAATACATTACAGGACAGGCAGTCCAAAGGCATGGCTCAGTGATACCATGAAGACTGCTTGGACCAGCTCAGTTCAGTTCAGTCACTCAGTCGTGTCCGACTCTTTGCGACCCCATGAATCGCAGCACGCCAGGTCTCCCTGTCCATTACCATCTCCCGGAGTTCACTCAGACTCACGTCCATCGAGTCCGTGATGCCATCCAGCCATCTCATCCTCGGTCGCCCCCTTCTCCTCCTGCCCCCAATCCCTCCCAGCATCAGAGTCCTTTCCAATGAGTCAACTCTTCGCATGAGATGTCCAAAGTACTGGAGTTTCAGCTTTAGCATCATTCCTTCCAAAGAAATCCCAGGGTTGATCTCCTTCAGAATGGACTGGTTGGATCTCCTTGCAGTCCAAGGGACCCTCAAGAGTCTTCTCCGACACCATAGTTCAAACGCATCAATTCTTCGGCGCTCAGCCTTCTTCACAGTCCAGCTCTCACATCCATACATGACCACAGGAAAAACCATATCCTATACAGTCAACAAAAACAAGACTGGGAGCTGACTGTGGCTCAGATCATGAACTCCTTATTGCCAAATTCAGACTTAAATTGAAGAAAGTAGGGAAAACTGCTAGACCATTCAGGTATGACCTAAATCAAATCCCTTATGATTATACAGTGGAAGTGAGAAATAGATTTAAGGGTGTAGATCTGATAGATAGAGTGCCTGATGAACTATGGAATGAGGTTCATGACATTGTACAAGAGACAGGGATCAAGACCATCCCCATGGAAAAGAAATTCACAAAAGCAAAATAGCTGTCTGGGGAGGCCTTACAAATAGCTGTGAAAAGAAGAGAGGCGAAAAGCAAAGAAGAAAAGGAAAGATATAAGCATCTGAATGCAGAGTTCCAAAGAATAGCAAGAAGAGATAAGAAAGCCTTCTTCAGCAATCAATGCAAAGAAATAGAGGAAAACAACAGAATGGGAAGGACTAGAGATCTCTTCAAAAAAATTAGAGATACCAAGGGAACATTTCATGCAAAGATGGGCTCGATAAAGGACAGAAATGGTCTGGACCTAACAGAAGCAAAAGATATTAAGAAGAGGTGGCAAGAATACACGGAAGAAGTGTACAAAAAAGATCTTCACGACCCAGATAATCATGATGATGTGATCACTAATCTAGAGCCAGATATCTTGGAATGTGAAGTCAAGTGGGCCTTAGAAAGCATCACTATGAACAAAGCTAGTAGAGGTGATGGAATTCCAGTGGAGCTGTTTCAAATCCTGAAAGATGATGCTGTGAAAGTGCTGCACTCAATATGCCAGCAAATTTGGAAAACTCAGCAGTGGCTACAGGACTGGAAAAGATCAGTTTTCATTCCAATCATAAGAAAGGCAATGCCAAAGAATGCTCAAACTACCACACAATTGCACTCATCTCACATGCTAATAAAGTAATACTCAAAATTCTCCAAGCCAGGCTTCAATAATACGTGAACTGTGAACTCCTTGACGTTCAAGCTGGTTTTAGGAAAGGCAGAGAAACCAGAGATCAAATTGCCAACATCCGCTGGATCATGGAAAAAGCAAGAGAGTTCCAGAAAAACATCTATTTCTGCTTTATTGACTATGCCAAAGCCTTTGACTGTGTGGATCACAAGAAACTGTGGAAAATCCTTCAAGAGATGGGAATACCAGACCACCTGACCTGCCTCTTGAGAAATCTGTATGCAGGTCAGGAAGCAACAGTTAGAACTGGACATGGAACAAAGACTGGTTCCAAATAGGAGAGGGAGTACATCAAGGCTGTATATTGTCACCCTGCTTATTTAACTTCTATGCAGAGTACATCATGAGAAACGCTGGGCTGGAAGAAACACAAGCTGAAATGAAGATTCCCGGGGGAAATATCAATAACCTCAGATATGCAGGTGACACCACCCTTATGGCAGAAAGTGAAGAGGAGCTAAGAAGCCTCTTGAGGAAAGTGAAAGAGGAGAGTGGAAAAGTTAGCTTAAAGGTCAACATTCAGAAAACGAAGATCATGGCATCTGGTCCCATCACTTCATGGGAAATAGATGGGGAAACAGTAGAAACAGTGTCAGACTTTATTTTTTTGGGCTCCAAAATCACTGCAGATGGTGACTGCAGCCATGAAATTAAAAGATGCTTACTCCTTGGAAGACAAGTTATGACCAACCTAGATAGTATATTCAAAAGCAGAGACATTACTTCGCCAACTAAGGTCCATCTAGTCAAGGCTGTATAGAGCTTCTCCATCTTTGGCTGCAAAGAATATAATCAGTCTGATTTCAGTGTTGACCATCTGGTGATGTCCATGTGTAGAGTCTTTTGTGTTGTTGGAAGAGGGTGTTTGCTATGACCAGTGCATTTTCTTGGCAAAACTCTTTGCCCTGCTTCATTCTGCATTCCAAGGCCAAATTTGCCTGTTACTCCAGGTGTTTCTTGACTTCCTACTTTTGCATTCCAGTCCCCTATAGTGAAAAGGACATCTTTGTTGGGTGTTAGTTCTAAAAGATCTTGTAGGTCTTCATAAAACTGTTCAATAAGTGCCGGCAGCTGCGAGCCGGCTCACTAAGTGCGGCTGAGAGGAGCTACCCCATGTCCGAGGTCAGGGGCTGCAGCCGAGAGGAGCTACCCTGCGTCCGAGGTCAGTGGCGGCGGCAGGGAAGAGACACCCCGCGTCTTAGGTCAGGGGCGGCCAGGAGAATCCACCTCACGCCCGAGGCCAGGGGTGGTGACCTTGAGGAGCTACCCCGAGCCCGAGGCCAGGGGCGGCAGCTGGGAGGAGCCACCCATACCCGAGGCCAGGGCCAGTGGCCGGGAGGAGCAACCCGAGGAGCGGTGGCTGCGCAGGCACAGGAAGGCCTAGAGGAGCTATCCCACATTGAAGGTCAGGAACAGTGGTGGTAAGGAGATACCCCTCATCCAAGGTAAGGAGCAGCAGCTGTGCTTTGCTGGAGCAGCCGTGAAGAGATACCCAACGCCAAGGTAAGAGAAACCCAAGTAAGATGGTAGGTGTTGCAAGAGGGCATCAGAGGGCAGACACACTGAAACCATACTCACAGAAAACTAGTCAATCTTATCACACTAGGACCACAGCCTTGTCTAACTCAATGAAACCAAGCCATGCCTGCAGGGCAACCCAAGACGGGTGGGTCATGGTGGAGAGGCCTGACAGAATGTGGCCCACTGGAGAAGGGAATGGCAAGCCACTTCAGTATTCTTGCCATGAACAGTATGAAAAGGCAAAATGATAGGATACCAAAAGAGGAACTCCCCAGGTCATTAGGTGCCCAATATGCTTCTGGAAATCACTGGAGAAATAATTCCAGAAAGAATGTAGGGATGGAGCCAAAGCAAAAACAATATCCAGCTGTGGATGTGACTGGTGATAGAAGCAAGATCTGATGCTATAAAGAGCAATATTGCATAGGAACCTGGAATGTCAGGTCCATGAATCAAGGCAAATTGGAAGTGGTCAAACAAGAGATGGCAAGGGTGAATGTCAATATTTTAGGAATCAGCGAACTAAAATGGACTGGAGTGGGTGAATTTCACTCAGATGACCATTATATCCACTACTGCGGGCAGGAATCCCTCAGAAGAAATGGAGTAGCCATCATGGTCAACAAAAGAGTCCAAAATGCAGTACTTGGATGCAATCTCAAAAACGACAGAATGATCTCTGTTCATCTCCGAGGCAAACCATTCAATATCACAGTTATCCAAGTCTATGGACCAGCTCACAAGCATTAATTGTTCAATACTCAGGAATTTTGTAAGCCAACTGTTAAATTGCTGGCAGTTTTATATTACTGTGGAGGGAAGTAATATAAAGCTTCTTAAGTAGAAGAGATCAGTCTACTATGAAACCCAGTGAATATCAGGAGACTTGCAAGTTTTGCTTAAAAGTCCTACATTTAATTTCTAGCCACCATTGCAAGCATCTGTCTGGTAACGCTTGCACTGATAAAGATAGGGTCAAGCTAAAGAGTGGGACACGTCTGAGAGACTAAGCAGAGCAGAGAGAAGCTCTATCTTATCCTCTTCCGTGAGCATGTTTGAAGGGGACTTCCCTGGTGGTCCAGTGGTTGAGAGTCTCTGCTCCCAATGTTGGGAGCCCAGGTTCAACCCCTGATCAGGGAGTTAGATCCCACATGCCACAATGAAGAGTTTGCATGCTGCGATGAAGACTGAAGACCCCACATGCCACAACTCAAGACCTGGCACTGTCAAATAAATGAATAGAATAGTGTTTAAAAAGTGCTTGAAGAGAGGGGTTAGCTCTCTGACACCAACAGTAATCTTTTTAAAAAAAATTTTTAATGAGAGGGGACTAATCTAGTGGTAACATTAACCGCCTTGTGAGACATCTGCAGCCATCAACCATCAGCTCCTATTGGAGACACAAACCCAGAAACACAGAGACTGGGCGCCACCAGTGGCCACCGAACCAAGAAGGGAGAGCCTTTCCTTTCCTTCCTCTGACCTCATTTTCTCAGCTTTCTCCTCTTCCCCTTCCTCTCTAGCAACAACTTGAAAGCACCTCTCTCTTGCCCCTCCCTCCTCCCCATCCTTCTTCTTTCCCTCCATCTCACGCTTTTGCTGTATTTTTTCCCTTCACTTCTCTCACTTTCACATTGGATTCATCAGGAAAGTTGTGTAACCATAACCAAAAATATTTTTTAATTAAAAACAAAGACTAAGAGTCTAGAGATTCAGGATACGTACTGGTCCACTGGTCCTTCAAATGCATCTATGGTGAGTGAGGATGGCTCAGAACATATCCATCATTGAAAGGAGCATCGTCTGCAAGAGAAAATGATCGCTAAAATAACAAGGTTACACTTTGCTTTTAGGCGGCCAGAAGATGGCAGTGTTTCTCCTAGTACTAACTGCCCTGCTTGTATAAGACATGCCTACTGAAACAAAGCAGTCATTTTGTGTTTTAATTCTTTTTTTTAAAATTTTTCCTAGTAAAAATTTTTTTTTTAATTTTCCTAGTGTCCCTGTGTACAGGCACAGCACAGACTGGAGTAGTAGGTCAAGGACTCAATCTGAAATCAGATAAATCCAAGTTCAGATTCTAGTTCTGCCACTAACTAATTTACAATCTTGAACTTAACATCTCCAAGTTCCCATTTCCTCACCTATAAAATGACAGACACATCTGGCTTGCCCTTCTTATGATGGAGAAGAACAAGAAGAAAATACATGGGCAAGTGTAATCAATTATAATGCACTATGGAACAGGTTCTTAACTATTAATGTGCATAGAATCACCTGAGAAAATTCTTTAAATGCATATTCTCCAGGTCTTTCTCCCAGAGATATTCAGTAAGTACAGGGATGTGCCTGGAAAGGTGCATATTACCAAGCATCTTTGATAAATAGTCACAATGCTGAAGGCTCTTGGACCACAATTTAAGAAACTGCGTTATGCAAATATATACCAATAGAAAGAGAGATTAAGGCACAGAAGTTATTAACTTCATTTGTAATAACCTAATTATTTTCTGTTTTGAATAAAAGTTTTACAAAATCTCCTTTACTCATCAGTTCAGTCGCTCAGTCATGTCTTTGTCTCAGCATGCCAGGCCTCCCTGTCCATCACCAACTCCCGGAGTTCAATCAGACTCACGTCCATCGAGTCAGTGATGCCATCCAGCCATCTCATCCTCTGTCGTCCCCTTCTCCTCCTGCCCTCAATCCCTCCCAGCATCAGAGAATTGTATTTTGTTTATCCTTTGGTGTTCACAGCAAATATTTAGAAATATTTACTGTGTGGTAATCAGATCTGGGGAAGGGGGGAAGATCCCCTGGAAGAGGGCATGACAACCCACTCCAGTATTCTTGCCTGGAGAATTCCATGGACAAAGGAGCCTGGCAGGCCACAGTTCACAGGGTCGCAAAGAGTCAGACATGACTGAAGTGACTTAGCACACATGCGATCAGATCTAGGACAGTCTATAAAGCATCCTTGAAGGTATATTCAAATATACAGGTATATTTGGGTAACAGGACTTGGCAGACTCAACAGAATCATCTTGAGCTCTGCCCCTGGACTCCCATGGGCTGCTCTTTGCTTACAAATAAGTGACCCAGTGCCTTCTGATAATGGCTTCACCCTGCAGAAAGAGGTAGATGTGCAGGAAGTTTAGCAATGAAGTTTCAGGAATCTCCTTAAGTTCTCCATCACTGTGGTTATCACAGACCTCCAGGACTTTCCGACCAGTACTGGCAGGATTTTCACAACATCAAAGCAAAGATTCAGCCCCCTTACTCTTCAGAGGGTGCTCCTCCACTGCTTTGTTGCCCCAGCAGAGAAGGTCTAGTTCAAAGCATGCACAAGCGTTATGCAGTCTGGCCCCTGGGGAGTGGGGCTGGAGTAGAATAACTCGATGTGACAACCTCAGCACCTGGACATTAGTATTTCTACTCTCATCTTAGGCAACAGGAGACAACAAAGCTTCCCAAAGGGGCTGCAGAAACTTGCTTTGCTGGGACTATGTTCAGACTTCACACTAAGATGGCAAGGAAGGTGCTTAAATGGAATCACAGAATTTTTAGTCTGAGAAAATCCCTGTTGAACTATTCTTTTTGAGCCAGGCACCATTTTAAACCTTTCACTAAAATGTTAATAAAATATCCAAAGACTACTGTTTGTGGAGCTAAGATTCTAGCAGCAGGAGACATACTACATGATAAATGGATTTGATTGCAGTTGATCTTTGTAAAGACCATTTGTTGAATTGGTGGAAACCTGAATCAGTAAATGAGAGGTGATCTCAATGCAGCTCTTCCTTTTTTTATTTCGGTGGTTTTACTCTACCAGCTCTTGCTCTTAGCAGTTGCTTAGGAAAAAAGATTGAATACAGAGATGTGAGGATCATGGAAGAACTGTAAATCTGATATAAATGTAGCATAGCAAATAAAGGAATGTGATACTGTTTTTTGCTTGACCTAAAATGTGACTCATTAATGCAGCACTTTTTGCACCCCATCCTGCCAAGTCCTTCTTGTGCAAAGCACACTCTGCCTTTGGGCATTTTCCTGACTCTACTACATTTTCTAGGGATGACCTATGCCTCACACCTTAGTCATCTTTTCACTGAGAAAGGACTTTCTTAAGAACATCAAATTTGGAAAGTCCCTTTCTGCACCCCTCTTTTTTTGTTTTCAACTGAGATGAAATTCACATAAGATTATCCACTTGAAAGTGTACAGTTCAGTGGCATTCAGTATATTCACAAAGTTGTGCAATCACCATCTCTCTCTAGTTCCAAAACATTTCCATCATTCCTAAAGAAAACCCAGTATCCATGCAGGGGTCATTTCTCCCCCTCCCCAACTCCAGCCCCTGGAAACCACCAATTTGCTTTCTGTCTCTAAGGATTTAACTCTTCTGGACATTTCATATAAATGAAATCACATAATATGTGGTCTTTTGTGTCTGCTTTCTCTCATGGAACTGTATGTCTAAGAATATCCAAGTGAAGTGGCAGATTTTAATTCTGCAGTGAAAAAAAGGAAATGCAATACCTGCTAGCTCTTATCTGATAGTTATAATCAAAGATTTTTCTGATTTCTTCAGCTTCAGGTGATACATACAGTGCTTGTCAGATTTGTATTTCCTGAGGCAAGTTTTCTTTGGGTAAAGATACATAATAACACCTGAAACTAACACAGCATTGTAAATCAACTATACTCCAATAAAAACTAAAAAAAAAAAAAAAAAAGATCCAGAATACACGTGGCAACAATAATAGGTCCTTGCATAGTCTTTCCTCAGTTTCTGCCCTTATAGTCAATAAAAGAAAGCATTTCAATAGAGGTTTAGTGAGATTGTTTCCTGTAAGATGTGAAGCTGGAGGGTCTCAGATGTGAGAGATTTGTTTGAGGTAGTCTTACTTTTTTCATTATGGAGAAATAGTTCTGGTCCTGAGTATTCATTGGAAGGACTAATGCTGAAGCTCCAGTACTTTGGCCACCTGATGCAAAGAACTGACTCATTGGAAAAGACCCTGATGCTGGGAAAGACTGAAGTCAGGAGGAGAAGGGGACGACAGAGGACAAGGTGGTTGGATGGCATCACTGACTTGATGGCCATGAGTCTGAGCGAGCTCCCGGAGTTAGCAATGGACAGGGAGGCCTGGCGTGCTGCAGTCCATGGGGTTGCAAAGAGTCAGACATGACTGAGCGACTGAACTGACTGACTGATTACTGGTTCACTCAAGAATCCTTTTAAATTTTAATTCCATCAATGCATTTTATTCCCAGACTTTGAGGTAGGTATTATTATCCCCGTTTTAGGGATGAAGAAACCAAGGCTTTAAGAAGATAAAGCTTTATACATATTTATACATCTTTCAGCTGACAACTCAGACTGAGTTTTCACATTCTAGAGAAAGTTCTAAAATAATGAGCAGTGTCATTTGCAGGAACTCTTAGTCATACCTACATCTCACTGGAAGCCTAATGAACTTTCATGGAAAACCAACATGGGTTTGACATGAGCTTTAGAGTTAGATGAAGAGGTGCCTGCTCTCACCTTGAGAAGACTCTCTCAGTAACACTCAATAAAGATGACCAGACCAGGCGCAGACTTTGCCAGTATCCTCTATGCCTCATACTGCTCCTCACAAACTCTGTGTACGTGTATGTGTGTTCCCTACTCTGTGGTTTGTTTTTTTTCAATTGGAGGATAATTGCTTTACAGTGTTATGTTGGCATCTGCCACAAACAAGGTGAATCAGCCCTAAATAAACAAACATATACATATATATATACATATACATATATATATATATATATATATATATATATATATCCCTCCTTCTTGAGCATCCCTGTCCCCTCTCATACCTTACTTCTCTTGGTCATCAACCCTATTGTTTCAAGTCCACAAAATGTATCAGTTCCTAATGAGAGCTATAGTAGCATTTTTGTTTCTATAGGATGCTTAAGACTGTGCTTGACAAAATGTTTGAAATGGCAGCTAACTGACTTTACAACACACACACAGACTTTTAATGTTAAACTTTGTTAATTCAAGAAACGTATGTTATATACTTAGCACTCAGTTTAATGCTGGGGATATAGAAATGAATGAGATAGACATTGTTCTTACCTCGCTAGTAAGAACTTATTTCATAGTGGAATTATATAGCAGAAAACATCTCCAGTAATTAATGAAATAATTTCTTCTCTAATAAGGAATATCAAGAAAAAGTACAGGTGATATGAACCTGTTTAACAGGGGAAACTATTCTAGACTGGGATGAGGGTAGAAGACTATTCTAGACTGGGATGAGGGAAGAGCTTCTCAAGGACATGATATCAAACTGTATTCTTCCCTATCTAAATGTATCTCTAATGGATATGAACAGATATTCATGAAAAATTAAAATATAATTATCTCCAAACAGTGAGCATTGGAATTATGTAGAATTATTCTTTTCAACACACACACACACACACACACACACACACATATATGAAACAAGTTATTTTTAAGGTATTTCCTATGTAAAGTACATACACATTTATTGAAAGTTAGATTTAAAAACAATCAAATGAAAAACAGATATTCTCTGCTGATTTTTTATCCTTGACTCTGCAATTTTTACTAAATAAGGAGCTATTTGATATCCATAGAGGCACTTAGGAACTCTCAGATGTTTTGTTTTTCCAAGAATTGGATTGCAAAATAACTATTACAAACTCAAATAATGACAATGTCTGCTGAACCCTAATGGAAGCCATCCCACGAGGCTAGTCTTTCTGTAACACCAGGCAGAGAACCTCCCTTGTGATGCGCCCACTCAGGTCAGAGCACCTTTGCTGGATGAGTATGTCAAGGAGGCTCCTGGGCAGTTTCCATGCTGTCTTGAGGGAAAGGTCAGCCAAGCATGTAAAAGCGCTTTCTGAGTATACCTTGGCTGCATCCTCTTACTCCTGCGAATAACCCAGAACGTCAGGCAGGACATGACTGCGGCCATCTAACCTCTGTGGTTGTGAGTGCACATGAATCACCTTGTGGGGTAAGGTTAAAGTGTAGAGGATGTTCTCATATGCAGATTCTAATGCACACGGGTAACAGCTGAATTCCTAACGTGGTTCTCCATGAGTGACTTCCGGTGATGATCCCCTGAGAGATACAGACCTAGAGAACCTGTAGATGTGCTTCCAGGAGCCTTGAGTCCTCTGGAATTATGTATTAAATTGAGCTTGCATGTAAATTTTTCTAGGAAACGGCCCATCCTTCTCATCAGCGTTTCTAAAATCCAGGTTGGAAATGAATTACAAATCACCTCCTTGAGGAGTATTGATTGACATGTGCTTCTTAAGGGCTAGGTGCTCATTGGACACTTCATTTCCACAAAAGCCGGTGAACTAAGTAATTTACAAATGATAAAACTGAAGCTCAGAGAAGTTAAATAGTCCCTCCACCTGCCGCTTCAACAGCCCTGAATGAATTCATCTATTTAAAGTGTACAGTTCAGGAGACTTCCCTGGTGGCTCAATGGTAAAGAATCTGCCTGCCAATGCAGGGCACACAGGTTCCATCCCTGAGCCAGGAAGATCTCACATGCCCCAGAGCAACCAAGCTCATGCATCACAACTACTGAGCCTGTGCTCTAGATCCAGGGAACATCAACTACTGAAGCCGTGCAGTAAGAGAAGCCCCATGCTCTGCAATAAGAGAAGCCCCAGAAGTGAGAAGTCTGCACGCCTGAACTAGAGAGTAGTCCTCCCCTCCACAACTAGAGAAATGCCCATGCAGCAATGAAGAACCAGCATAACCAAAAAGTAATTAATAAAAAAATTAAGCGTACAGTTCAATGGTTTTTGGTATATTCAAGGAATTGTGAAGCCATCACTATGATCTAAATTTATAACATTTTCATCACCTCGCCAAAAAACTCGTTAGCAATGAGTCCCCATGTCTAACCCTGCTGCTACTGCTAAGTTGCTTCAGTCGTGTCCGACTCTGTGCAACCCCACAGACGGCAGCCCATCAGGCTCCCTGTCCCTGCGATTCTCCAGGCCAAGAATACTGGAGTGGGTTGCCATTCCCTTTTCCAATGCATGAAAGTGAAAAGTGAAAGTGAAGTCACTCAGTCGTGCCCAACTCTTAGCGACCCCATGGACTGCAACCCACCAGGCTCCTCTGTCCATGGGATTTTCCAGGCAAGAGTACTGGAGTGGGGTGCCATTGCCTTCTCCAATGTCCAGCCCTAGGTAGGCACTAATCCACTTTCTATCCCTATATCCTGGACATTGGATATCAATGCAGTCATGCAATATGTTGCCTTTTGTGATTGGCTTTTTTCCACTTAGCATAATATTTTCAAGTTTCATCCATGTTATACCATGTACAGTACTTCATTCCTTTTTGTGGATAAACACTGAGTACAATTACATTGTATAGATATATCACATTTTATGTATCAGTCGATGGATATTTGGGTGGCTTACACTTCTTGGCTATTACAAATAATGCTGTTTTGCACATTCATGTACTAGTTTTTGTGTGGACATATGTTTTCATTTCTCTTGGGTATATATCTAGAAATAGGTAGACTTGCTGGATCCTATGTTAACTCTAGGGTTTACATTTTGATGAACTGTCCAACTTTTCTGGGAAGTGACTACACCACTTTACATTTCCAGTAGCAAGCAATGTGGGTTCCAGTTTCTCCATATTCTCCTAATACTTGTTACTGTCTTTTTGATGATATTCATCTTATAGGACGTGAAATGATATTGCATTGTACTTTTGATTTTCAACTCCATAATGACTAATGATGTCTATCAAAATTTAGAGCCTATTGGTTATTTGTACAACTATGGAGATATGACTATTCATATCGATTATCCACTTTTGACTTGTCTTTTTATTATTGAATTATTAATGTTCTTTGTAAATTCTAGACTTCAGTCACTTATCAGATACATGATTTGCAATATTTCTCCTATTCTTTGGGCTTTCTTATCATTTGCAGTCCAAAAATTTTTAATTTTAATACAGTCCACTTTATCTATTTTCTTATCTTGTCACTTGTGCTTTTGGTATTATATCTAAGAACCCCTGGTTTAACCCAAGGTTACAAAGATTTATTCTTATGTTTTCCACTAATGATTTCGTAGTTTTGTACCTTTAGGTTTATGTCTATTTTGAGATAATTTTGTTCTATGGTGTGTGATAGGAGCCCAGCTTGATTTATCGGTATGTGGATATGCCCAGTTGTCCCAGAACCATTTGTTGTTCTTTCCCCATTGAGGCACCTTGGCACCCTTGTCAAAAATCAATTGACAATAAATGTAAGGGTTTATTTACGAACTCTTAATTCTATTCTATCAATCTATATATTTATCCTTATGGCAGTACCACACTATCTTGATTACAGTATGTTTTGAAACAGGAAAATATGAGTGCTCTTGCTTTATTCTTTTTGCCAAAGCAAATATCGCTTTGGCTTTTGAGGTCTCTCGCATTTCCATGTACGTTTTAGGATCAGTTTTGAACATTTGTGAAAAAAAAATCCATGTAACAGCAAGCCACATTTTATACTTTATCTTCCTCTTCTTTCTTGATATATGTTAAACTCAGAATGTATATGTTATTGGTAGACATATATGCTGTTCAATATGCTGTGTTATTGAATAATGTTTCCATATTCATTTTTAACCAGACTGTCATCAAACATAAATCTAATTATGGCTGTCAAAGAAGGAAAAACAAAATATCTGTATTATGGTCTTTCAAAGCTATGGGAGCTTAATAGTTTACAAAGTGTTGTGCTTCAAAGGCTTTCATATTGTTGATGACTCATTATTATATAGCTAGCAGTTAAGCTTACATGCTTAAAGTCTAACATTTGAGATTAAAAACAGCAGATTTATTGTTAAATTTTAATGATTTATTTCTGAATGATGAGATGGGGATTGCATTCTGCTTTCAGGGAGCACTTTTTCATAAATAATATATCATAGTGAGAAAAGTATGTCTACCAATGAGAATTCATATTGTACATAATTGAGACTCTTTTTTTTTTCTTCTAAACTATATTTTTCAGCATTCCAAAGGGACCCAGAGTCCTATGATTTTGAAAAATTACACAACAGGAAGGTTAAGGAGAAAGAATGCATATAAAACATTTTTTTGGAGTGATGGAGTGTCTTGTTTATTAAACTCATTCAAGCAGTGCTAATGGAATGCATACCTTCTGTGGCAATAAGACAACCAGGGTCTCAACTTCATGGTGTCGATGGTCAAGTGCAGGAGACTTTCCTCCAAGTCTGCCAATTTAGTATTGTGGCCAAGAAATTCCTTTCAAATTGTTCTGCATTTCTAGCAGTGTGGACTTGGCCAACACATGAACCTCTCTGGATATTAATTTCCTCACATGTAAAATGTCTGCAAGGTTATAATGATTAGATGATCTGAACAGAGCATCTAGTGTGCAGCAGTGACATCGTGAAGAAGAATAGGTTATGTATGGGGCACACGCCTTATACACCCTCTCAGCTTCCTTCAACTCCACAGGTCTCCCAGGACCCCAGCTACTACTCCACTTTGTCGAGTACAGTCCCCTAAACTCTGCTTGTCCCTGTCGCTCTGCTGTCTAAGCCACCCAGTAATGCACGCTGAGTGTGTTGACTCAAACTTGACTACAGGCCCTGTTGGTGTTTCCAGTTCTGGTCATCATTTCTAGATTTAGACAGAACACCATGTATCAGGGTTTGGGGTCAAGCATCCCATGAGGTTACTGAAAAGATTGGATGACACAACCCAGGAGCATTTTCTCCTTGTGGGAAAAAAATTTTGAATATGGCAAAACATCCACTGGGAGGAATCTGGGCAGATAAATCTTCTCTCCCTCCTCTTTCCTCAAAAGATAGTCTCTCTTTGCCATTCAGTTGGAGAACTTCCAAGTAGATAGATAACTGCTGTGCTGAGCAACCCGCTGTGTCTTTTACTGACTTGTCATGGAGCAGCGGGCAGCATCATTTCTGATGGTTTCACATCCTTCCTTGCCCAGAAATCCCAGACACACATTTCAGCAGAGTTCAAGTTTAAATGTTATTGCCATTATTTTTTTCTTGGTCTAAGAAGAGTTTTCATGTAGATTTTGGGTAAGAAGTATCTAAGACCTGTGACACAAACATTGATAAATTAGTAGAACACTCCTGTCTTAAACAAAAGTCCTGTGTTCCTGGAAGTTTTTTTTTTTTTTTTGCAAATTAGTCTCTCTTCTCTGGAAAGTTAGAAATGATAACATAAGAAAGGAAACATGCCAGTTGTTCAATCTTAATGAGAAATTATTTAAACTGGAAAACTCAAGCATCCCCATCTCTTTCTCTCTCACTTCCCATATCCTATTTATCACTCATGCTAGTCAATGAAATTTATCAACAATTTTAAACCATGTCCTTGGCCTTCATCCCATTATGAACTTATTCAGACCCTAGTCACTACACTTCTAGACAAAATGCTGAGTTGCTGGTTAACTGGTCTCCAGTTTCATGCTATCTGAACCCATTTTCCAAACTGCTACTGAATCAGTCTTTCTAAAATATAAGGTAGATTGCTTTGCCATTCTACTCACAAATCCTCAATAACCCCTTATTGTCTTTTAGAGATAGCATTCAGGTTAAATTCATTTGCCTACTAGAAGGAAATGGCAACCCACTCCAGTATTCTTGCCTAGAGAATCCCATGGACGGAGGAGCCCTGGTGGGCTACAGTCCACCGGGTCGCAGAGAGTCGGACACGACTGAGCGACTTCACTCACTCACTCACGCACTCATGATGTATTACAGGGCTTCCCTGGTGGCTCAGAGGTTAAAGCGTCTGCCTGGAATGCAGGAGACCCGGGTTGGATCCCTGGGTCGGGAAGATCCCTGGAGAAGGAAATGGCAACCCACTCCAGTATTACAAGAGTATGATAAATATAGAGGAGGGAAATGCTAAGTACTATGAGAACAGGGAACAGGAAGAGAGGGCAATGTTTTACAAGAGGTATTGATATTTGAGCAATTTTTTTTTTCAGGAACTAGATTTAGAAAGGGTCCAAACCATTGACTCTTTCCTGTCCGTTCTCCTACATAAGGATGTCCCCTCCGGCGGATCACAACATTGTCCAGCAAGTTCCCCACTCCTCTCTGTGAAAGGGTGATGCATGCATGTCCCAGTGTGGCTGCTCATGTTGCTTCTGCTGCTTTATTTTATTTACAGCTATGCTGGGTCTCCGTTGCTTTGTGGGGGCTTTCTCCAGTTCGGTGAGTGAGGATGTGCAGGCTTCTCATTGTGGTGGCTTCCCTTGTTGCAGAACAGAGTCTCTAGGCTCATGAGCTTCAGTAGTTGCAGCTCATGGTCTCTAGAGCACGAGCTCAGTAGTTGAGGCACGCAGGCTTTAGTTGCTCCGTGGCATGCGGAATCTTCCTGGACCAGGGATTGAACTCCTGTCCTCTGCACTGGCAGGCAGATTCTTATCCACTGAACCACCAGGGAAGTCCAACTTCTGCTGTTTCTTGCAGGAGGCCATCCTTTCCTGCCCCTTTTGAAATGTCATCATCTTGGCCATATGATTTGTCTAATGAAGTGTGAGTAGAAAAGTATGAATCTTCCAAGTAGAGGCTTTAAGGGACAAAGTGTAGTTACCTCATTTCCTTTTGACCCTTTACTGTGACATCACTACGCTGCAGATTGAGGCTGCCCTTTCATTCTGGGTCCAAAACAAAGATTACCTGAACTGCAGCTGACCCACAATGGGCAAGTGATAGGAGCAAGGAATCAACTTTTGATGTTATCAAGTCTCTGAGATTTGGAGGGTTGATAGCTATTGTAATTAAACCTAGTCTAAGCTGATCCATATGTTTACTTACAAGGTGTTTCAGTTATCTATTGTTGTTTACAATCCACCCTAAAACTAGTGGCTTAAAACGGCAATGATCATTTTGTTTGCTTACAAACCTGCAACTTAGGCAGAGCTGGGATTGGGGAGAGTTGAAGGTAGCATCTTTCTGTTCCCTGCAGAATAAATTAGTGCAGTTCAGTGGCTGAGGGCTGGACCACAAGATGGCTCCCTCCCTCCCTCCTTTCCTCCTTCATGTGTCTGGTGGTTAAGGCTGGCTGCCATCTGGGATCTGAGCTGGACTGTAGTCAGAACACCAACATGCAGTTTTTTCATTCCCCTTCCTCCCAGAGTGATCGCTGGCTCTCACCAGCAAGCAATCCAAAAGAAGTAAGCAAAAGCCCCATCATTTTTGAAACCTAGCCTTAGCAATCACAGAATCACTTCTACATCTATACTACACACCCCATATCCTAAACAAAACAAAAAAAAGGCAAAAAAAAAATTGTATTAGAGTTCTCCAGAGAAACAGAGCCTATATGGTGATCTGTATGGTGAGGCAACCCACTCCAGTATTCTTGCCTGGAGAATCCCAGGGACAGAGGAGCCTGGTGGGCTTCCATCTACAGGGCCGTACAGAGTCGGACACAACTGATGCGACTTAGCAGTAGCAGCAAGAGAGAGAGTTTTAAGGGACTGGCTCACACAGACATGGGGCTGGCAGGTTTGCAATCTGCAGTGCAGGTAGGCAGGAATCTACATTGCAGTTTTGAGTCTATGGTCCAGAGAAGAATTCTTTCAGATTTAAATCAGAAGTTGCAAATTCCCCAGGAGAAACATAGCTCTAACCACATGAGAGATTATCAGTTCTTTTTGTGATACGATGGTAACACTATCCATTCATGGACACTAGTGAAAAGTGGCTATTTTACAAAAAAACTTTCATAAGGCAAATGGGACAAAGGAGGTATAGAAAGTACATTCAATTTAAGATACTCCGATTACCCAGTTAAAAAAAAAATCAAATCAATTTAATAAGAAAGGAAAAATTTTCTCAGAATGTAGAGGTAAAAATGTGATTTGAGAGTTAAAAGGAAAAGATGGTAAGCATTTGTCATTAAAATGACTTTAGAGTTGTGGTTAATACGCTCAAACATTAAATAGATTTATAGGTTTAGTCTAATTAATAAAACAACCTAGGAAAGGATTCAGAGAAGGCAATGGCACCCCACTCCAGTACTCTTGCCTGGAAAATCCCATGGGCAGAGGAGCCTGGTGGGCTGCAGTCCATGGGATGGCTAAGAGTTGGACACGACTGAGAGACTTCAATTTCACTTTTCACTTTCATGCACTGGAGAAGGCAATGGCAACCCACTCCAAGGTTCTTGCCTGGAGAATCCCAGGGACGGGGGAGCCTGGTGGGCTGCCGTCTCTGGGGTCGCACCGAGACGGACACGACTGAAGCGACTTAGCAGCAGCAGCAGCAGCTGGAAGGGATACAGAATGTCATCTAACCGTGTCACGAGACAAAGGTGAAAGAACTCAGAGGTCAAGATTTTAAATCTAATCTCATAAAATGAGTATTAACTTGGAATCTCCCACTGTCATCACAAAAACTCAAAAAGAATGTATGTGTAGGGGATGTGGGGGAGGGTATTAGTGCTTCTATCTAGGGCTCAAGAAGATTCAACTTAGAATTATGTATCTTCCAGTTTTTTATACTGATACACAATTGCATTAAAGTTATCAGTTGTCAATCCAGAGACTGAAACTTGTTGCAGATTTTGATGTATTTAACAAGAAAATTGAATATAAAAATTATATGTGCAGTTAAATATTTAAATAACTATATAATTTAATTTAAGCTTGTAAATAAATTGATATGTTTGAAATGAGATCATCAAATATTAATCAAAGCCTCTCCTGGAAATAATAGTTCTTGTTTTATATAACATGTACTCAATTGGTAAATATATAAGATTGACAAAAGATATATAAAGACAAAGAAAATTCGATTTCTAAATTTTGGCTTTATAAATTAACTATTACAACTGGATTCAAGGTAACATCACACGTTACTCAATTAAACTTTCTCAAGTTGGATAAATAGCTAAAGTGTAAGACTAGCAATGTTAAGAAGATTCTCTTCTATTTCTACTTTATTCTCAATACTGAAGAATTTCCAAATTCTTCATTCCATTAATTGGTTGGAATTCCTTACCATTTTTTGAGTAAAATTTACAATAGTCCTGGACGGTGGAAAGTGCCAATTCTCAAATAACAATATACCTGGTTTATTGTGCTTTGCTTTTTTGTGTGTGGGTGTTTTTTTGTTTTGTTTCTTGTTTTCATAAATGGAAGGTTTGTGGTAACCCTGCATTGTCAAATGATGGTTAGCATTTTTTAGAAATAAAATATTTTTTAAAATAAGGTATGTGACAATGATTTTTAGACATAATGCTATTACAAGCTTAACTGACTAAAGTATAGTATAAACACAACTTCTGTATGCACTGGGAAACCAAAAAGTTCATGTGACTTGCTTTGCTGCAATATCTGTTTTATCGTGGTGGTCTAGCACTGAATCTGCTATATCTCAGAGGTATGCCTGTATCTCAGAGGTAGCTCGGGTAAGAGAAACCAGAAACATGTGCTCTAGTGCCAGCTACTGAAAAACAAAAGAAAGGTCTCTAATTACTAAACTTGAATCTTTACAATCAAGTGAAATAAGAGCTCTACCTAAAGATGAAAGCTTTGCCACTTCATACGCACCAGCAGAGGAACAGTTCATCAAGTACCATATAAAACCATGGGACACAGTATCACAGAAAGAAAATAATAGTTCTCCAGAAGCCATACTTAAAGTTATGGAGTATTGTGATATAACTGATAGAGGATTCAAAATGGCCCCTATGAAGAAACTGAGCTACAAGAAAACTTAGAGGCAGTTCAATGAACTCAGAAATAAAATTAATAAACAGATAGAACGCTTTACCAAAGAGACTGAAACTCTAAAAAAGAACCAAATAGAAATTATGGAGCTAAAGTATTTAATAAATGAGACAAAGAAATATTGGAAAGTATTGGAAACAGAGCAGACCATAGGGAAGAAAGAATTAGTGAGCTGGAAGATAGAAATTTAGATACGATACAAGTAGAAGAGAAAAAACAGCTAAGATCTAAACCAATGGGACTTTCCTGGCAGTCCAATGGTTAAGACTTTGCCTTCTAATGCAGGGAGTGCAGGTTTGATTCCTGGTCAGGGAGTTAAGATCCCACATGCCTCAGGGCCAAAAAATCAGAACATAAACAACAGAAGCAATATTGTAACAAAGTCAATAAAGACTTAAAAAATGATCCATATCCAAAAAATCTAAAAAAAACTAGAAGCTAAATGATGAAGAAATTCTATGAAGACTGTCTGACACTATGAGGAAGGGAAACATAAGGATAATGGGTATCCCAGAAAGAAAAGAGAGGGAGCAGGAAGCTTATTTAAAGAGAGTTTATTTAAAGAAACAGTAACTGAGAACTTTCCAAATCTGGGGAAGAAACATATACAAGCCTATGAAGCTAGAGAATGCCCAGTTACCTCAACACAAAAAGACTCTCCAAAACACATTATAGTAGAATTGTCAAAAGTTGAAGACAGAGAAAGAATTTTGAAGGCCCTCAGGGAAAAAAAGCAGCAACCTACGAAGGAAACCACAATAGACAATCAGCAGATTTCTCAGCAGAAACTCTACAAGGCCAGGAGACAATGGAACGACATAGTTACAATACTGAAAGATAATACCGAAAATTATCTTACATACTAAAATACTTGACATACTTAGAATACTGAAACTGTCTGCCGAGAATACTCTATCCAGCAAAGTTATCATTCAGATATAAAGGAGAAATATCCTTTTTTTGGGGGGAGCTGTCTTCTCATGCAAGGGAAATGAAAGCAAAAATAAGCAAATGGAATTACATCAAACTAAAAAGCTTCTGCATAGCCAAGGAAACTATCAATAAAGTTGAAAAGACAATCTACTGAATGGGAGAAGATATTTGATATCCATTAGGGGATTAATATTCAAATATGGAAAGAATTCAAACAACTTAACAACAAAACCCGCCAAACAACCCGACTAAAAATGGGCAGCAGATCTGAATAGACATTTCTGTAAAGAAGACACACAGATGGGAAACAGGTAAACGAAAAGATACTAAACATTGCTGTACTAGGGAACTGCAAATCTGAACTATAATTGGAATTATAAAGCTATTATCAAAAAGGATAGAAATAACAAATGTTGGAGAGAATGTAGAGAAAAATAACACTTATGTACTGTTGCTGGGGCCGTAAATTGGTAAAGTCACTGTGGAAAACAGTATGAAGATCCTCAAAAAATTAAGAATAGGACTATCTTATGATCCAGCCAATTAATATCCACCTCTGGGTATTTATCTGAAATGAACAAAAACACTAGCTCAAAACAATATAGGCATCTCTATGTTCATTGCAACATTATTAACAATAACCAAGAGATGGAGACAGCCTAAGAGTCCAAGGATAAAAGAATACAGAAGATGTGGTTGGTATACACACACACACACACACACACACACACACTCATTCAAAGATATCATTTAGTTCAGTTCAGTAGCTCAGTCGTGTCCGACTCTTTGCGACCCCATGAATCACAGCATGCCAGGCCTCCCTGTCCATCACCAACTCCCTGAGTTCACTCAAACTCACGTCCATCGAGTCGGTGATCCCATCTCATCCTCTGTCTTCCCCTTTTCCTCCTGCCTCCAATACTTCCCACCATCAGAGTCTTTCCCAATGAGTCAACTCTTCACTAAAAAGATAAAATCTTGCCATTGGCAAAAACACGAATAGACCTTGAGAATACTATGCAAACTGAAATAAGTCAGAGGGAGAAAGACAAAAAGCATGTGACTTCATTCACGTGTGAACTATAAGACAAATAAATAATTTAACAAACAAAAACAAACACATAGACACAGAGAACAGAGCAGTGGTTACCGGGGTGGGAGGGCAAAAGCAAAATTAGTAAAGGGAGTTGAAAATTTGTACAGAAGTTGAAATATCATGTTGTACATGTGAAATTTACATTATGTTATAAACCAAAGTAACCTCAATAAAAAGTAGGGGAAACCAAGTGTATTATCATCTCAATTTTTTGTAAAAAATTTGTACAGAAGTTGAAATATCATGTTGTACATGTGAAATTTACATTATGTTATAAACCAAAGTAACCTCAATAAAAAGTAGGGGAAACCAAGTGTATTATCGTCTCAATTTTTTGTAAATCTCTAAATCTGTCCTGGAAAACAAGGTTCAGTTAAAAAAAATTCATTGTCTTTCAAATACAAAAGTTGCAAAAATGGAAACACTTGCATCAACTATTCTGATGGAAGTCCAGGTCCAACTAGAGAGCGTGTGTGCTGCGGCTTGAGAGTGACTGGCAGGCTACAGTCCATGGGGTCTCAAGAGCAAGACATGACTTAGCAACTAAACAACACCCCAGGAAGGCTGTACCCCTAAACTATTAGGAAATAAGCCAGTCATTTCATTTCTTGAGTTTGTAAAGACTTTTCTGAGCTAGAGATGTTAAATGTCTTATGTGTTCGGAAGCCTTGGAAGGATGTGTAGAGAAGAGTAATAGTGAAAAATATAGAATTATACCATTTCTTCTTTTTGTTTTCTGGGTGGTACATTTGACTTCTATCACAATGTGATTCTGTTAAACTTAAGTTAGAGATTTTTCTTCCTTCTTATATTAAAACAGTTTTGTAACTGTCATCCTGAGCTAATCTTTTTCACTTTCCTCCTACTTGCTCTGTCGGATATAAGTAAACCTGGGGTTTGCCTCATTTGTTAATGATGGATGTTGGATTGTAGCTGTGAGCTATATTTGTAGTGCCAAGAATTTGGGAATATTATAAGTGGGTAAAAAGTTTTTCTATTTTGAAAAATTTAAATGTTATCTAATAAGATATATATGTACATGATACAATAGTGAGACATTCATGTACTCTCAACCAAAGTGTCACAAATATCAGCAGTTGTCATAAATGTTTCAAATATTTTAATAAAAGAAAAAAAACATTAAAATATATGTCCTGGAAAAAACTAAATATACACAGAATTTCCATTCCAAGAATTCATTATTGTACTTTGAATCTAGTAGAAAGTTAAGAACGACAGCCTTGGCAAAAGAACAATGAAAAGTATAGTACAAAGCTTTGAGAAACAGGAAATTAATAGAAATCTGTACTCTTAAGAGGAAGCAGAAAACATCACATGTGTTTCCTCCCATAGTGTCAGTAAGTAATTTACTTCAAAAAGGATACAGAAGAGCGGAAAAAAGGATACAGACAGACTAAAACACAACCTTGAGTCTATCTTTCCTGGAAAAATACAATCCTATACACACACACACACACACACACACACACACATGTTAATTTGCCTCCAGATTTTTCTTTCTGGAACTTCCAAAGTCATTTAGAGGTCAAATTTACTTCAGTTCTCATTTTTTTGCCTCTCACTGTCTAAACAGCCATTGCCATATCATTTATTATTCTAGCCCTTGACTTAGAGAGTTGAGTGATCCATTACAACCTAGTACATTATTTTACATTACATAACCTAATACGTTACATTACATAGTGCTGTTAGTTCTTATCACTAATTGTTTTATAATTTTATATCTTGTCTCCCCAGCTGGACTGTAAATTCTTTCATAAAAGGTTGTTGCTATGATTTTGAAGTCCCAGAGCTTAGTGACTCAAAGAGTTGTGCATCTTGTAAATCTTCAATAAACACAGGTTTAACTAGTATTTTTATTGCATTTAATTAGTGGTTTTTTGCATGTTTGTAAATGCCCTCTATTCCTGATACCATCACTAAATTAGGCTAACATTTAAAAGCCCAGCTCAAGTCCATAGTTCTGCAAGAAGCCTTTTCAGGTGCACCAAATGACATTTTTAATCCACATAGTTCTTATAGGCTTATAACTCTTATGTTTTAGTTTATATGGTACATTATATTTACATTTAAGTTATGCTGTAACTTACTTTTATATATTTGGTAGGAACATATCATGCAAAGATGGGCTCGATAAAGGACAGACATGGCATGGACCTAACAGAAGCAGAAGATATTAAGAAGAGGTGGCAAAAATACACAGAAGAACTGTACAAAAAAGATCTTCATGACCAAGATAATCACGATGGTATGATCACTCAGCCTGACATCCTGGAATGTGAAATCAAGTGGGCCTTAGAAAGCATCACTATGAACAAAGCTAGTGGAAGTGATGGAATTCCAGTGGAGCTATTTCAAATCCTGAAAGATGATGCTGTGAAAGTGCTGCACTCAATATGCCAGCAAATTTGGAAAACTCAGCAGTGGCCACAGGACTGCAAAAGGTCAGTTTTCATTCCAATCCCAAAGAAAGGCAATGCCAAAGAATGCTCAGACTACCGCACAATTGCACTCATCTTACACACTAGTACAGTAATGCTCAAAATTCTCCAAGCCAGGCTTCAGCAATACGTGAACCGTGAACTTCCAGATGTTCAAGATGGTTTTAGAAAAGGCAGAGAAACCAGAGATCAAATTGCCAACATCCCCTGGATCATGGAAAAAGCAAGAGAGTTCCAGAAAAACATCTATTTCTGCTTTATTGACTATGCCAAAGCCTTTGACTGTGTGGATCACAATAAACTGTGGAAAATTCTGAGAGATGGGAATACCAGACCACCTCACCTGCCTGATGAGAAACCTATATGCAGGTTAGGAAGCGACAGTTAGAACTGGACATGGAACAAAGACTGGTTCCAAATAGGAAAAGGAGTACGTCAAGGCTGTATATTGTCACCCTGCTTATTTAACTTCTATGCAGAGTACATCATGAGAAACACTGGACTGGAAGAAACACAAGCTGCAATCAAGATTGCCGGGAGAAATATCAATAACCTCAGATATGCAGATGACACTACCCTTATGGCAGAAAGTGAAGAGGAACTAAAAAGCCTCTTGAGGAAAGTGAAAGAGGAAAATGAAAAAGTTGGCTTAAAAGCTCAACATTCAGAAAACGAAGATCATGGCATCCATTCCCATCACTTCATGGGAAATAGATGGGGAAACAGTGGAAACAGTGTCAGATTTTATTTTGGGGGGGCTCCAAAATCACTGCAGATGGTGACTGCAGCCATGAAATTAAAAGACGCTTACTCCTTGGAATGAAAGTTATGATCAACCTAGATAGCATATTCAAAAGCAGAGACATTACTTTGCCAACAAAGGTCCGTCTAGTCAAGGCTATGGTTTTTCCAGTGCTCATGTATGGATGTGAGAGTCGGACTGTGAAGAAGGCTGAGTGCCAAAGAATTGATGCTTTTGAAGTGTGGTGTTGGAGAAGACTCTTGAGAGTCCCTTGGACCACAAGGAGATCCAACCAGTCCATTCTGAAGATCAGCCCTGGGATTTCTTTGGAAGGAATGATGCTGAAGCTGAAACTCCAGTACTTTGGCCACCTCATGCGAAGAGTTCACTCCTTTAAAAAGACTCTGATGCTGGGAAGGATTGGGGGCAGGAGGAGAAGGGGACGACAGAGGATGAGATGGCTGGATGGGATCACGGACTCGATGGACGTGAGACTGAGTGAACTCCGGGAGTTGGTGATGGACAGGGAAGCCTGGCGTGCTGCGATTCCTGGGGTCACAAAGAGTCGGACACGACTGAGCGACTGAACTGAACTGAACTGAACCATGCTATGGGCAATTTGACCAGAGATGACAGCAAGTGTGGATCTTGAAGTCAGAGGCCGTCCACTGACTGGTTATAGGACTTAGTCACCGAGGTTATATGATGCCATGCATGGAGGATGCTCCACAAATATATGTGGAATAACTTTAATAATTCAAACCCTCCAACTCTCAGTTTTTTCATCTATTAAACATGTGCAACTGGATCTAACCTGGAGGAATTATTGTAAGAATTAAATGAGATAATGTGTTGAATGTAACCATGTATTAAATAGAAAACGTTTATTTCAGGACATATCATTGGCATTTGCCTGTCTTTTAGTTTTCCATAGACTTAGTGAGTTTTTTTACATTTTTTCTTTTCCTTTGAAGGATAATAGACCCAGTTCACCTTTCATGCCTTCACTCACTACCACTTATTTCATTCACAGCACTTATTACGATGTATATTTTTTGGCGTGCCCATCACCTTATGGTCAGTATATTTCTCTAGACATCCACGCATCCAATAAACCCTGTGTATTGTTCACCTCCATGATCTATGTGTGCTTTACACCGAGCCTGACAACCCACGTGAATCTTTTTCTGTGGGTTATGGAGTCTGAGCTACATAGCACATGCGACACTCTGTCACTTGTGTGAGTCACCTTCAGGACAAAAAGAAACAATCTCCTTCCCACTCAGCCCTTAATAATGAGATAAGAAGGATAAATTATCCTTTCCTCTGAGGGGTGTTGGAGACACACTGGCCGGAATAGGTGGGAAATTCCTCCCCCATGCTGGGAAGCTCATTGGCCCCAGAGCAATGTCTATTAACTCCCTCAGGACAAAAGGACTCATTTCCAAAGGACCTTCTTAAGCAGGGATTTCTAATATTTGAGTGCATAAAAATATTTAAGCGCATAAAAAATCACCAAAGGAGATTAAAAATGCTGCTGGTAAACTAATTTGTTAGGGGGTAGTGCCCAGGAATCTGCATGTATTAGTCACAACTCTCCTTCTCCCCATTATACTGATGCAGGTGGTCCTCTGCCCCTACCAATAATTCTCTTCTCCAGATTGGTCAGCATCTTCCTTGGCAGGGCCAGGTTAGTCCCAAAGCCCTCTATAATACTAATTGGGTTGGTAGGATGATACGTTTATGGCTCAGTTGGTTGCTCTGCAACGTTAACCCTAATGGGAACAAAAGCAATCGTTGGAGTTAGTCACTTAGATCCTCAGCAGTTTAAAAGATGAATTCAAGACCCAGAAATTCTGCCCGGTTCCAGACGATGCACTATTACTGGGGTTATGTCCAGAAAAAGATAAAATTGGGGAAACATTTAAAAACCATGACATAATGCTGAGCGGGTAAAAGACCCAAGGACTCTGAAGGCATTGGGATAAGGGCTCTCTTCAGATACCTGTAGCACGGCCATCATAATTGGGGGTGAGAAGCAATGACTGTGTGTGGCCCCAGAAGGCAAAACATATTTCTCCCTGCAGATTGTATCCTGATCTACATTCAGTGCCAAGGTTTGTCTCACTTATATCCCTGGGATCATGATGACATCAATGTATAGCAAAAATTAAATTTCAGTAATGATCAAAATGTTATTAAATCGTTGAAGCTGAGAACAATACTTTAGTCTCTAGTCATTGGGAATAGTCCTAGTACTTTCCTCATCCTTTATCCACGTCTTTGCTCACTCAATTTCCACTCTCTAGAGTGTGTTTTACTTCTCTGCCTGGTAACCTCATATTTATTATTAAAGTTAGACAATGCCTCTAAGAATTCCTCCTTTATTTCCAGGCAGAGCAAATTCTCCATGGGGCTCCTGTGATTTCGCATGTCTTATGAGTGAGGTATGAAGTGTCTGTTTGTTTCTGGCTGTCTTTTTAAGGGTGTTTAAACAGCCAGCAGTCTTGGAAGATAGATAGAGTGTCTCTCTCTCTCTGAAGAGGAAAGAGTAGCACTTTCACACTGTATAGAATCAAAGATTCAGGTTCCCTAAACTCAAGGCAACCTCAGCTGTGACGCAAACATCCAGATGGATCTCTTCAAATCACCTTTGTGGGAATTGCTGGGCAAGAGAAGTGACACAAACATGAAGTCCATGTTTGTGTCATGAGTAATAGAATTCTTTGTCTTCGATCCAGAAGTATGACTGATGTCTTCTCTCAGCTTCCATGAAATTGTGTTAGGCTAACTTGTTAGCTTGCAAGGAGGGTAAAAGCTCTGATCCATCACAGTTCTCCGTAAGTGGCCTTCCAGTTAACTGCTTTTATCATAGTATTATTCATATCCAGTGTTAAAATAATCAGTTTATACTGTGAAGTTTTCACTGGAAGAAAGTGACCGTTTTGGTGTTTCTGCTTGTATGTGTACCTCACGTGATGCAGTGAAAGTTTACAAATAAAACAATTATCATTAGAAGAATTCTTTTGCCTCAACTGAACTGAAGATTCAGTACATTGAATTGAATTCAGTTATTATTATTTGCCATCCCTCCCACTAAACACACTCGTTGAAAGTAAGAAAAATTTCTGAGAATAGAGAAGAACAGTAGAGGTGAAAGTAAGGATGAAACTATGAAAAATTAGGAGCAATGTAAGGACACGTATTTACAGATGGGGGAAAGGTCCCGCAGGGGATGAGCAATAGGTGGGCTCAAGGGAACATTATTTAAGCCCATCCATCCAAGGTGCCAACCAGGAACTCTGGTAATTTTTTCAACTAATTTTACCTCCACTTGTTTCCTAATGGTCATTTCTAATGACTTCCCTAATCTAGCATTCTAAGCACTGAGAATATAGACTCAGAATCAGAAATATACTTCCTCCAACACACACATTCCTAATTAGTATTGATAAACTATCTAGCATTTTTTCTTCTAAACCATGAATCCGTTTCTCCATCTAGATCTCCGGTTATCCATTACCAGTCAAGAGGAGTTGATAAATGCGATACAGTTGATGTTTGCCATTGCAGACAAGTCCCCCAGGAATGATTTTTTACAATAGGAAACAGAGAAAAGATAGATCCCTCCCAAAAGAGCAGCCCTGGATAAATGACAAGGTGCCGGGGGCCAGCGTGAGGAACTCTGCCCATGGCAAAGGTCATGAGGAAGGAGGCTTGGCATACGCAAAGGCGTGATCAAGCCTCAGGAAACCCCCTGTTCCCCAGCATCTACCCCCAAACCAGAGTCTTTTTTATGCTCTCACCTACACCTCTGACTTTACGGGGGGCTCTCCCCCATAACCGTTTCTCTCGGAGAAGGAGTAAACATGCAGCTCCAAGGCAATAAAAATTCCTGGGCGTGACAAGAGTGTTTCAGCTTACACACTCCTTTGAAGGTTGTCTAGCCCGCCTGTATAGGTTCGTCCGGCCACATGTGATTGTTTACAGCTTCCCAATCTGAGAGGCAGGAGATGTTTTAGACTTACTAAAGGCAAATTCTTTGGGGGAGTTGGAAATTATTAGTATAGTGGGTTGGTTAGGAATTATATTGGTGACGGATTTTTCATTTTTTGTGTCAATAATTGCTGCTATTTCCCTCCCCTGGGTGGGACAAGGATGTCTCAGGTGAAACCTCTTTGCTGACAGACTAGCTTGTGTGACAGGATTATCCATACTCCTGCCACTACCCACATGATTGTTTACTACCTCTTAACCATAAACAGCACAGAGAGTTTTGGAGTATTTTGAGAGTCTTAATTAGCATAGGGCTTTTTCTTCTTGTTGAGTCAATGACTGCCGCCAGGCCTCCATATCCTTAGGCACCTGGGAATATATTAATCAATGTATTTGGAATATAGAAAAGGAAATATAGTAGTTTTTAAGGTTAGCAATACTAGACTTTTTGAGTTAATGGATTTTCTCTTTTGTAATAGATCACTGTACTTTGTTATAAATCACTGTGTCCTTGCTATGTAAAAATGTAACTTTATCACTATCTTAAGACTAAATAGATCTTAAGGGGAACATTGATGAAAGGATTTTCAATTGTTGGGCTGATGTTTGCTGCTAAATCTCCATGTTCCCTGCCCTTAGAATGAATATAACTAACATATAGGAGAAATAAGTATTAACCTTTAAGATTAATCATGTTAACCTTGGGTTAAATAAATTCCTTTCTTGATTGTAACTCACTACACCCTCATCCTATAGGAATGTAACTTTATTTGGAGGGTGGTGCCTGGTTTAAGAAAAAACACCCTTGGAAGAAATAAGTTTTTTGGTTATCAGAAAGAAAGGATCATAAAATGTCAGCAGGTCTCACTCATGGCCATAAGATGATGTAATATCCCTAAGACCTTTTTTTTATACATTTATGTGAAGCACCTGATTTTGATAAAGGTCAGGACTGCTGACCCCCGCGTGACTCTGTATTCATCTCTATGTGTAACAAAAGGTATATAAGCAAACCCAAAAATAAAGAAATCAGATCAGTTTCCAGAAAGACTGATTCCCCCATGTCGCTTCTTTCTTGCTCCCATTTCTCTGGCTGAATTCCCATCTAGATTCAGCCTCCTTTTTCCCACTGATTCTCCTACTACACTATCCACTTCTAATCTCTCTATATATCTGTAATTAAATATGTATTTTTCTAAGGACGCCAACGCCATCCCCACCTTCGAATTCCCTGGATCCACCGGGGCTGGACCCTGGCAACAAGGCTCGTCGTTCTAGCCCTGAAGAAGGACAATCAGAAAAGTAAATTTTATGATCAAGAAGCAAACTCCCGCAGAGGTGAGCACCAGACTCTACACAGAACCAGACACAATTGACCGCAGCAGCCCTACAGCCCTGTGGCTCTCCCACTTCCTTTGCCCTCCCTCCTGCAAAGTAAGTAGGGAGAAAAGTGCCTATAATATGAGAAACACACCAGAGGAATGTCTTCTAAATTCCATCTGGGCACTGTCTTCTCCACATCTGGAGCTTCTGAGGCACTGGGAAAATGTGTTGGAGATCTCTGAGGAAATTTACCAAATGTGGTTTACCATGTGACTGAGTGAAGATGGGAGATGTGGGGGAGTTGGGCTGTCTGCCAGATGTCCGCACTGGTCTCCCATGTCATGCGTTCTTGCCCATCAGCACCACAGCCTTCTCATAGAGGAGTATGTGGTTTGGCTCCGTCTGCTTAGAGCCCACATTTTCTTCTCCCACAATGAAGCATTTTGGATAATCATCCAATAATGAGATGATCGTAAGGAAGCAGTTGAAATCCCAGGTCATGCTGTCTTCCCTGGATAATTGGGTGGGGCAGCAAAGATTGTCATGTGGTGTTTAAAGATGACTTCATCCTCATGAGGATGTCTGGCAAGAAGGGCCCCCAAAATTTCACAGAATTCTGATAGTCAAGCATAAAACCAAATATTTATTTACAAGAATTTTTGTTCCAGTATGATTCAGAATAGAAAAAGAATCTAAAGAAACTTGAAATTAACAACAATAAGTGTTCTGTTACATAGTTTATTTGATGCCAATATGTTGGAACAGTACTATTTAAGTATTTTTTAAATCATGTTTAAATAGAAATTTATTCAAGTGAGAAAATATCTTTGAAATACTTTAGGAGATAAGTGAAAAAGTGAAAGTGAAAGTGAAACTCACTCAGTTGTGTCTGACTCTTTGTGGCCCCATGAACTATACAGCCCATGGCCAGAATACCCTAGGCCAGAATACTGGCGTGGATAGCCTTTCCCTTCTCCAGGGGATCTTCTCAACCCAGGGATTGAACCCAGGTCTCCCATATTGCATGCAGACTCTTTACCAGCTGAGTCACAAAGAAAGCCACAAGGAGATAAAGGAAGACCCAAAAGACTGTATATAGTACAATCCTCATTTTATGGCATATATGGAAGATACTTATGCAAAGATATTCACGGTGATTTTACCAGAAGGTAGAAATCATGAATGAATTATTTATTTTCTCTCTCTTTTTTTTGTAGTTGAATTATTTTTGTACATTGACTAATCATTATGCATGCAATCAGAAAAGATACATATTAATAACAAAAAAATAAAAAACGAAATCTCTGAGAAGGATGGTGTGCTCTTTTTGAGAAATGTTAAATAAGTTTGAGAGAAAGCTGAAAGCCTAATAAAATAGGTATTGAAATCATGGTAATGGATAAACAACTTAATATTGTAAAAACATCACTTCTTCCAAAGGTGATCTATAAATTTAGACAAATTCAATCAAATTCCAAACAAGTTTGTGTGTACGCATGTATTGTTGTGGAGTCACTAAGTCGTGTCCAACTCTTTGCAACCCCATAGACTGCAGCATGCCCGGCTTCCATGTCCTTCACTAGCTCTCAGAGTTTGCTCAACCATGTAGAAATTAAGTGAAAGTGAAAAGTCACTCAGTCATGTTCAACTCTTTGAGACACCATGGACTATACAGTCCATGTAATTCTCCAGGCCACAATACTAGAGTATGTAGCCATTCCCTTCTCTAGGGGATCTTCCCAACCCAGGCATCAAACCCAGATCTCCCACACTGCAGGCAGATTCTTTACCTGCTGAGCCACCAGGGAAGCTGCCTATTATTTATGTGAGAAATGAAAAGATCCAAGAATAACTAAGTTAATTTTGCAGAGGAAACATAAATCTGAAAGTCTTAAAGTACTAGATACAAAGACTTGTTCAGTTCAGTTCAGTTGCTCAGTCGTGTCTGACTCTTTGAGACCCCCTGAATCACAGCATGCCAGGCCTCCCTGTCCATCACCAACTCCCAGAGTTCACTCAGATTCACATCCATCGAGTCAGTGATGCCATCCAGCCATCTCATCCTCTGTCGTCCCCTTCTCCTCCTGCCCCCAGTCCCTCCCAGCATCAAGGTCTTTTCCAATGAGTCAACTCTTCGCATGAGGTGTCCAAAGTACTGGAGTTTCAGCTTCAGCATCATTCCTTCCAAAGAAATCCTAGGGCTGATCTCCTTCAGAATGGACTTGTTGGATCTCCTTGCGGTCCAAGGGACTGTCAAGAGTATTCTCCAACACCACAGTTCAAAAGCATCAGTTCTTCAGCGGTCAGCCTTCTTCACAGTCCAACTCTCACATCCATACATGACCACAGGAAAAACCATAGCCTAGACTAGATGGACCTTAGTCGGCAAAGTAATGTCTCTGCTTTTGAATGTACTATCTAGGTTGGTCATAACTTTTCTTCCAAGGAGTAAGCGTCTTTTAATTTCACGGCTGCAGTCACCATCTGCAGTAATTTTGGAGCCCCCAAAAATAAAGTCTGACACTGTTTCCACTGTTTCCCTATCTATTTCCCGTGAAGTGATGGGACCAGATGCCGTGATCTTTGTTTTCTGAACGTTGAGCTTTAAGCCAACTTTTTCACTCTCCACTTTCACTTTCATCAAGAGGCTTTTTAGCTCCTCTTCACTTTCTACCATAAGGGTGGTGTCATCTGCATATCTGAGGTTATTGATATTTCTCCTGGCAATCTTGAGTCCAGCTTGTGTTTCTTCCAGTCCAGCGTTTCTCATGATGTACTCTGCTTATGAGTTAAATAAGCAGGATGACAATATACAGCCTTGACATACTCCTTTTCCTATTTGGAACCAGTCTGTTGTTCCATGTCCAGTTCTAACTGCTGCTTCCTGACCTGCATACAGATTTCTCAAGAGGCAGGTGAGGTGGTCTGGTATTCCCATCCCTTTCAGAATTTTCCACAGTTTATTGTGATCCACACAGTCAAAGGCTTTGGCATAGTCCATAAAGCAGAAATAGATGTTTTTCTGGAACTCTCTTGCTTTTTCCATAATCCAGCGGATGTTGGCAATTTGATCTCTGGTTCCTCTGCCTTTTCTAAAACCAGCTTGAACATAGGAAGTTCATGGTTCACATATTGCTGAAGCCTGGCTTGGAGAATTTTGAGCATTACTTTACTAGCATGTGAGATGAGTGCAATTGTGCAGTAGTCTGAGCATTCTTTGGCATTGCCTTTCTTTGGGATTGTTATAGAGCAGTTAATCAGTTTCAGTGGGGGAATGGTGCAAGAACAGACAAATAGACCAATGGAACAGAAAGAAGAGTCCAGAAACAAACCACATACAGTCACTTGATTACTCAGTGCACTGGGGAAAAATTGGTCTTAATAAATAATGCTGTGTCAAACAGATATCCATATGAAAAAAAATTTCACCTCTACTTCTCAGTATAAACAAAATTAATTCCAGATAGACAAATGTTATGACAGATGACATCATAAAGTTTCAAGCCTGAAGTACAGGAGAATATCTTTATGACTTGGCAAAGATTTCCTAAATAAAATACATTAGAAAACACTAACCATAAGAAGCAAATACATTGGATTATATTATAGTTTAAGATATCAGTTCATCAAAAGACATCACTAGTGAAAAGATGAGAGCTTCAAAATGGGAGAAGATATCTGCAAAACTGGTATCACAATAAGGTTTATATACAGAATACATATATTTTTTAAACTTATAGGAAGGAAAAATCAAGTCGTGCAACAGGAAAAAACAGACAAAAGGCATGAAAAAATGCTTCTCAAAATAAAATATTCAGATGGCCAATCAACATAAGAAAAGGTGCTCACCTTTACAGGTTATTAGATAAATGCTAATTAAAAACAAGTTAAACATTAATTCACAATTACATGAATGGCTAAAATAAAAAAGACAAGGAGAACAATAGCTCAAATATACATTGAGTAGAATGAATATATAAATTATGGTGTTTTCATACAATATCAGTAAAACAAAACATTATTGCTACATGCAACAATGTGTGATTTTCACAAAAATAATACTTAATCAAAAATGCCAGTAAATACTGCATGATTCCATATATATATAATTAGAAAACAAGAAAAATCACCTGTGTATTATATAAGGATAGTGGTCAGCCTTAGAAGACTAATGCCTGGAAAGGCCATGAAGATGTTGGCAATGTTTTATTTTTTAACTTGGACGCTGATTACCTGGTATGTTCACTTATTTAAAAAATCCTTAAGCTGCATACTTGCATGTGTTATACTTTAATATAATGTATACTGTTAGAAAAATTGCTGAAGAAACCATTTTTATGTTGTAATTAAGTTATATAGTGGAAGATATTAGAATATGATTTTTAAGAAAAAGATTAAAGATAACCGACCTGGCCTCAAGTTTCCATGAGTGCTGAAGTGTTAAAACCTAGGCGGGCGGGACACAAGTTCCAAACATGTTTTCCTCTTTGAGTTTCCTGAACTCTGACCCGGTTTTTCCAGTAAATTCTGGACTTGGTTGCTCTCTGATCTTCGTGATACAGTTCTCAGCTGCCTGCCTGCCTCCAGCTTGGCTCAGCCCCATATGTGACCCCAGGTCCTCACTCCATGGACTGGATTTATTTATGTCCTATCTATGACTCCATCTTCTTGATTTTTACCACTCTATCAGTAGTCTCTGATAAGCTTTTAATCTGAATTTATCACTATTCAGATGAACACTGATAGGAAAAATAAAAATAGTAAAGATTTATTTTACAGAAAACAATAGTTCTCTCTCTGGGTTCTAGCTTTTGTAAAGCTATGAGAAATGAAAAGCACAGAATCTTTATCACAGAAAAAAGACACTAGGGCAAGAGTTGTAAAAGCAAATACTCAAATGGGCCAGGCAAATTAAAAATGGTACATTTCTGTAAATGAATTTATTTTCCTATTAAAAGAAAAACACATACTTATTTCTATTTTTTCTAAAATTATAAAGCTCTTAGTCTAAATCTGTGGTACAGGGAAATATGTATTTACTATATATTTGAAGAGTTGCTGCTGCTGCTGCTGCCAAGTCACTTCAGTTGTGTCCGACTCTGTGCAACCCCATAGATGGCAGCCCACCAGGCTCCCGCGTCCCTGGGATTCTCCAGGCAAGAACACTGGAGTGGGTTGCCCTTTCCTTCTCCAATGCATGAAGGTGAAAAGTGAAAGTGAAGTCATTCAGTCGTGTCCAACTCCTAGCGACTTCAGGGACTGCGGCCTACCAGGCTCCTCTGTCCATGGGATTTTCCAGGCAAGAGTACTGGAGTGGGGTGCCGTTGCCCTCTCCAATTTGAAGAGTAACAGCAAATAAAATCATTAAGGGCAACTCCTTTTAGGGCAGACATGAACAGGGGCAAAGTGTAGGGCTCATGACTTGCTGAAACAGGTAGCTGATATTCTGATGCACCATATGATGCTGTGGGAAAAATACAGATTTACTGCAAGCAGAGTTAGAACCTATGTTTTTGGGTAAAATCCCCAACTCCTACATTTTAATTAAAAACCTTAAAAGACTCTGAAAGTCAAATAAAAAATGCCTGGGTCTGGATTTGGCCAATGTACTGTTAGTGTGGAACCCCTGTTATGGGCTAGTTGCATATTCATTAAACTCATCCCTGTATTAAAGAAATTTCAGAGGAATATCCAAGATGACAATAACCAGACATGTTGCTGCAGCATACAAGTTTTGGACCAAACGTGGGTCAATTCAAGCACTAGTTCTCAGATCCAGAGATGGAAATGAGGTTTAGGTAAGTAAGCCATTTCATTCATTCACTCAATGAGCAGTTTTGAGGTAGCTGCTCCCCAGATGTGCTTCAATTTGACACAATTAGAACTATTTAATTACTCTGAAGTAAACAACCAAATATAAGCAAGTGCACAAACCAGGAAAACTTTTGGCCAAATGACAGGCCAGGACTTCAAATTCAGAAACTTTGACCCCTCTTTGGGAAAGCTTTTTGGGATCAGCTTTTATGGTAGTTACTTAGGGATTAGTCCTGGAGGCTAGAGGGAAATTGAAAGCCTCTTGAAGGCTGACCTTTCAAACCAAAGTCCAGCCATTGCTCAATTCACGTTCAAGATAGAGAAACAGAAGATAGAGAAAAAGTTCACTAGACACACACAGTTAAATAAATTCATGCAGAATAACATTTCGAAGTGGACATGCAGTTAGAGCTAAGATTGTAAGAGCTAAGGAGAGATACAAGGACAAAGTAACAAATACCTAAGTCATCCTGCTATTCCATGTCCCAGTTTTTTATTTAAGGAAAAAGGCACAAAGAATACAATGTCTGTCATCCCAGTAGCCTTTTTTTCCTCCTTTCTGTAATAGGAAGAGAGTTGAGGTCACTATTCTTTTTTATCTTTCTTTTTTTTTTTTTTAATGTTCCTATCTCTGGGGTTTAGTTTTTCCTTACATATACAGGCCAGTCTTTAATAAATATTTTGCTTCTCACAATACCACCCAAGGACTCAAACATTAATTATTTTAAACGCCAGTAATTACTCTTTTATGTAACATCAGTTCTCCAAGCTACTCAGGGGCTTCCCAAAGATGTTGCAGCTGCCAGTTCAAACCAGATTGAATGCAGAGCCGAAGTGAATTCTTTCCTGGAACCAAAGGGCGTCTTTCTGAACTTTGTTTACAGAATTTAATTTCTTCTCTCTTCAGTTCCAACAGAACTTGTGACAAAGAAATATGAAAACATTCTTTAGCAATTCCAAGGTCAAGACCATAAGACCAAAAGGGGCCTTGTGGTTTGTTCCTTTTTATCAACATTTGGTGCAGAAGAAAAAGGATTGTTAAATTCCCCTGTATTGAGGTAGTCAAAATCATGTCTGATTCAGCAAAAAAAAAAAAACAAAAAACTTGGATAGGATTTTGTTTACCTAGACCTCACCCTCAATAGAAAGGAATGGAAATGCTTGGCAAGTTCTGTCCACCCATGTTCCTTGTCTGTACTCACTTCTTCTACCCTGCTACTGCTGCTAAGTCACTTCAGTCGTGTCCGACTGTGTGTGACCCCATAGATGGCAACCCACCAGGCTCCCCCGTCCCTGGGATTCTCCAGGCAAGAACACTGGAGTGGGTTGCCATTTCCTTCTCCAATGCACGAAAGTGAAAAGTCAAAGTGAAGTCACTCAGTCGTGTCCGACTCTTAGCAACTCCATGGACTGCAGCCCACCAGGCTTCTCCATCCATGACATTTTCCAGGCAAGAGTACTGGAGTGGTGCCATTGCCTTCTCCATCTTCTAGCCTAACATCTGCTTATTCATGGGTATAGAATGGTGCCTTTGTTAGCTTAGCAAAAGGCTTCCTCTCTCCTGGATCTCTCAGCAGTGACAGTCTCTAGTCCTCTAGAAGATCATCTCTGAGGATCACTATTATGATGGAAAATGCTTAGATTTGGAGTCGGGATTCTTGCTGAACAAGACAATTTCAATAGCCTCAGTTTTCTTATCTGTATCACGAGAATAAAGACTCAAAACCATTATCTATAGCTACAGTCAAAATTAGATGAAGAATATGAAATATCCAGAATGGTACCTTAGGCAAAGGAAGTTGAATCTGAATTCCTAAGAGAAATGCATCTTGAACATTAATCACAATGTTATATGTTATTCATAAAACTGTAGAATCGTCACCTTGAATTATTTCTCAATATGTGTCTCTTTTTTTTGTTAGAAAAAGCCTGAATACTCTAGAATTTTAATAAATTAAGCACATATTATTTTTTCAGAAGAGACTCAGGCTGCAAGTTATGCTAGGAATACTAGTATGCATGCATGCATACTAAGTTGCTTCTGTCATGTCAGACTCTTTGAGAACGTGTGGACCCTGAGCCCCACCAGGTTCCTCTGTCCATGGGATTCTCCAGGCAGGAATACTGGAATGGGTTGCCATGCCCTCCTCCAGGGGATTTTCCTGGCCTAGGGATCAAACCCACATCTTTTACATCTCCTGCACTGTGTTCTTTACCACTAGAACCACCTGGGAAGCCTGAATACTAGTATACGGCAACTCAAACACATTCCCTCACGCCCCCATGGACACATAAAAGTTTAATTCCAAGTTAAACTATCTAGAAAATTAATATGAAGGTCAAAATGGGACAGTTTTTCTAGTTGAAAACCCTGTTTATTTATTCTTTAATCCAAACATTTTACAAATCTGAAAAAGAGGTTGATTATATTTTAAATATTCACTTCGGCCTATTTGGTTCTGTTTGGTTAAAGGGTGATGGGATTTGGCCAGGCTTTTTTCCCAGAATCAAGAGTCATTCTCTGAGGAAGAGCAGACTCACTCACTGTCTTGAAACACTGATGGTCTGTACTAGTCACTAGACTATGTGGGGAAACTGCATGCCTATAACTTTTCTCTTTTTTTTAATCTTTTACTAACATATAAGATACCTACAGAAAAGTGTACACATCATAAGAGTATGAAAGTGAAAGTGAAGTTGCTAAGTCATGTCTGACTCTTTGCTACCCCAAGGACTGTAGCCTACCAGGCTCCTCCATCCATGGGATTTTCCAGGCAAGAGTACTAGAGTGGGGTGCCATTTCCTTCTCCAGGGAATCTTCCCAATGCAGGGATTGAACCTGGGTCTCCTGCATTGCAGACAGATGCTTTATTGTCTAAGCCACCAGGGAAGCCCTTCTTAAGAGTATAGCTCGACAGAATTTTAATAAACTGGTTACATCCATGTAACTAGCACCCCCCCCCACCAAAAAAAAAAACAGACCAACACCAGGAACTCAGAAATCTCCTGATGCCCCTCCCCATCTCTGCCCATCCAGGGGGTAACCTTACAGCTGCTGCTGCTACTGCTGCTAAGTCACTTCAGTCGTGTCTGACTCTGTGTGACCCCATAGACAGCAGCCCACCAGGCTCCTCTGTCCATGGGATTTTCCAGGCAGGAGTACTGGAGTGGGGTGCCATTGCCTTCTCTGAACCTTACAGCACACGGGGTTTTACCAGTTTGCATACATTACATAAAATGACTCATACAGTATGTGTGGCTTTTTGGTCTGGCTTCTTTTACTCAACAGTATATTAGTGAGACTGATTCATATTTTTGCACCTATCCATAGATCAATGTAGCATTTCATCGTGTGACTGTATCACAGTTGGTTTGCCTATTGTGCTGATGCATATTCATCTTTTTTCTCCTTCCAGCTTTGGGATTTCACAATTAGTGCTGTAAAAAGTATTCTGGTGCTGGCCTTTTGATAAGCATATGTATGCATTTCTGTTGCTTACATACCTAGAGGTGGTATTTGAAAATTTAAAAATAAGCCTGTCTTTATCTTTGGTCAGTTCAGTTCAGTTCAGTTCAGTCACTCAGTCGTGTCCGACTCTTTGTGACCCCATGAACTGCAGCACGCCAGGCCTCCCTGTCCATCACCAACTCCCGGAGTTCACTCAAACTCATGTCCATCGAGTCGGTGATGCTATCCAGCCATCTCATCCTCGGTCGTCCCCTTCTCCTCCTGCCCCCAATCCCTCCCAGCATCAAAGTCTTTTCCAATGAGTCAACTCTTCACATGAGGTGGCCAAAGTATTGCAGTTTCAGCTTTAGCATCAATCCTTCCAAAGAACACCCAGGACTGATCTCCTTTAGAATGGATTGGTTGGATCTCCTTGTAGTCCAAGGGACTCTCAAGAGTCTTCTCCAACACCACAGTTCAAAAGCATCAATTCTTCAGTGCTCAGCTTTCTTCACAGTCCAACTCTCACAGCCATACATGACCACTGGAAAAACCATAGCCTTGACTAGACGGGCCTTTGTTGACAAAGTAATGTCTCTGCTTTTCAATATGTTATCTAGGTTGGTCATAACTCTCCTTCCAAGGAGTAAGCGTCTTTAAATTTCATGGCTGCAATCACCATCTGTAGTGATTTTGGAGCCCCCAAAAATAAAGTCTGACACTGTTTCCACTGTTTCCCCATCTATTTCCCATGAAGTGATGGGACCAGATGCCATGATCTTCGTTTTCTGAATGTTGAGCTTTAAGCCAACTTTTTCACTCTCTTTCAATTTCATCAAGAGGCTTTTTAGTTCCTCTTCACTTTCTGCTCTAAGGGTGATGTCATCTGCATATCTGAGGTTATTGATGTTTCTCCCGGGAATCTTGATTCCAGCTTGTGCTTCTTCCAACCCAGCGTTTCTCATAGATAATGCCAAACAGCCATCCAAAAATGGTTGTGCCAAAATCTATTCTTATGAACAATATATGAGAATTCTGGTTGACCCACCTCCTTGTCAACACTTGCTCTTGTCAGCTTCTTTCATAGTAGGCATTCTTCTGAGTGTATCGTTATTATATGGAAATCACATGTGTGCAAGTGCATGTATATACTCAGTCATGTCTGGCACTTTGTGACCCCATGGACTGTAGTGTGCCAGGCTCCTCTGTCCATGGGATTTCCCAGGCAAGAACATTGAAGTGTTTTGCCATGCCCTCTTCCAAGAAGAAGTATAGTTGTAGAACTAATTTCTAGGATCAAGAATCACACTCCCACAGAGAAGAGCTGCTTACATAATCTTCACAAAGTAAAGACACATTTTATCACAGTATAGCTGTGAGATATTGGTCATAGCTTACAGTTTTTGAAACCAAGTCTCAGATGTATTGAAGCCACAAATAAGCTGATTATCTTTCCATAGAGTAGTACGCTTCCTGTCCAGAAGTGGCACACCTAATGATTGCTAACAACTTTGTAAATAGACGCTGGTCATTCTCAAAGGCAATGAAAAAGGGTGAGTGGATGGATCACCACAAAGCCTTCAGGGAGATCAGAAAGAACTTTATGGGCTTTTCCAATGGTACCTTTATAAATTTATCATTACTTGATACAAGAATTGCTTTTATTTTATTGAGGTACTTGTTAAGCATAGAGTCTAGAACCAGGCTGCCAGGATCTGACTCCTGATTCTCCTATTTACTAGCTGTCTTACCTTGCCCAAGCTTTTTAGTCTCCCCAGTTTCCTCATATGCAATGTGTGGGAAATAATAGTATATGATAAGAGTTGTCATGAAGGTTACATGTGAGTTAAATGAGCTATATGAAGTGCTTAGAATACTGCTTGGCACATGGTAGGCATTATTCAAATATTTGCCTCTATTTCATAATGTTATGTCATGAAACTATACCCCATCACCTAAGAGAACCCTCCAATAGTTCTCAAAACCTGATATTATATGTGGACAGACTATGGCCAAAGGAGACATTATCAGCCTTAGACCAAGTCAAGAGTCATGAATTACCAAGTTAACCATGCTGATCAGAGGGACTTCTAGGATCTCTTGCATCTGTAAGATTCTCTAATTCTAGTGAGTATTGAAATAAGAAATGTGGCTTAATATTTATGCTTGCTAGCTTTTTAATCTTGAAACTTCTTGCTTGTTTCAAGGATGAAAAAGACCAGATAGAGAAGACCAACACCCTGAGTACCTTGTGGTACTTATCCAGAAGTCAATCAAAAAATAAAGGTTAGTCTAGTTAAAAAGTTTTATGTGTTGGGTGCATTGTCAATAATAATAAAAAAACAAAACTGCCCAGTGATAAAGGGAAATTCAGTGTGTGGATAGTCAGGTTTCAGGCACATTGTTTCAGGAAAAATCAATAGTCTGGGTAGATTGTCTGTTAGACATGCATAGAAATAATGTCCTAAGGTCATCTTTGAATCCAAGCCTCAGAAAAAAACAAATGATTTGCAGGAAAAACTCTCTGAAATGGTCAGAGAATGTAGCTTCAACACCAGCCTGGAAATGTGAAATGCTCAACTTCAGAAAGGTTGGCCCCTACATGCCAGAAAGCTGACGAATTAGCATGAACCCATTCCTAGTCTAACAAATACTGATATGATTCTCATCAGATATTGTTGTTCAACTGAGAGAGACTATTTCTGCATATTTGATAATAATTCTATAACCTCACAAAGATTTTCACTTTTGCAAATAAAACCTCTAAATAATTCTGGAACCCTGCCCCTTCTTTAAGTCTGTATCTGGTCAATTGTTTTTGTTGGCACACACACACACACACACACACACACACACACACACAAATACATCAATTTCTATCACAAATGATTCTAAAAAGTATCTGTTCGGACCTTCTTACTCTTAATTTTCTGGCACACTACATGAAAGAAGCTTGAGAAGTCTGATTAGCAGATAATCCTAAAAGTGTGAAATAGGTGCCTCTCATGCAGTATTTAAGGAAAATTTTCCTGTTACTTATTGAGAGATCCCTTCAAACATGCCTGAATTTTTAGAATGCACAAGCAATGGAACTTCCCTGTGGGAAACTCAATAATTCACTTGTAATTTGTAAGTTCACTGAAGGTAAATTTGCTGAATGAAACTGAAAGCACCACCATTTCAATAGGAGGCTGTTTGTGGCAGTGATTAAACAGTTCAACTTATTAAATCTAACACTGAGTGATTTAACCAATGTATTTATTGCAACAGTTGAAAGACCAGTTGTACACTCCATGCAGCATAGCTGCTTAAACAGCTATAGTTCCTCAATGGTTATTTTCAGGCCAGATTGCTTACATTTTAGTCTCCTTTATAAACCATTTCAAGCTCTCAATTTGTATTAATGACAACACTTCAGCCAATAGAATATACTGCAAGGATAGACTCAATTTCAGTTAAAAGGGCTTTAATTATTACATAAGGAATGACCATGTTGAGTGTACAAATTAGATTTTAATTTTATAGCCAAAGTTCCATGAAAATCATGGGCAATATTAAAGCTGCAAGTAAATGCCAACTTTTCTTTATTGAGCCAATATGCAAAGTTTGTTTTGAAGGCATCCATGTTTTGTTTTAAGCACCACTTCATCTGTCTTTGCAGTTGTTAATACAAAATCTAATTCATGACAAGATCACCTTGGACCACTGCTCCCTCCATTCTTTCTCTTCTTTCCCATATCCTTTGGATTACTGCTCTTTCCATCTTTTCTCTTCCTTCCCATGTTTTTCTCCTACTGTCTCCTCACCAAATCTCATAGCTTTTCTCATCTTCAATACATGGGATAGGTCCTACTTATTAGCATTTTCAAATCAGTTAAGATAAAAGCCATCTGTATTTCAAACCCACTATGTTATAAACTGTCTACTCTAAAAGACTATGTTCAGGAAATGGAATGTTAGCTAAAATATATTTTCATTAATATACTATTCTTCATAGTTAAGATGAGGGCTTGGCCTCTGGCTAGAATGTAATCTCCCATGAGAACAAGGAGTTATTTCTTACTATTTAATGGATATTTGAGTTTTTTCTTACAATTTGGATACTATTACTATGGACTTTAATGACTGTACAGCAAACATCTTTCCATTTATCAACATTAACAAGTCATTCTAGAATATTCTATGTGCCAGGCAACACATATGACAGCTGCACAATTGCAATTATAATCCCTTTATGAGTAGAGGGACAAATCCCAATATAAAGTTGGGGGTTGGCACATGTATAAAGAAAAGTTTAAGGGGATATGGTGGAAAATTTAAATCGGGTAAGTTTTTTCAGGTTCACAAAGGAGAATATGGAACAACCTTAAAAGGCTGATACAAATGTGAACAATCTGAATTCATCAATGGTGAACATAATGTAACTCCAAGCAGGAAGCAAGTCCAAGGTGAGTTGGGTAAGGTTCCAAGGTTGGAGGCTGTGGTATTAAGAACCAGTAAAGATCTGCCTGCAATGCAGGAGAAACAGGAGACAAGGTGTGATCCCTGGGCTGGGAAGATCCCCTGGAGGAAGGCATGGCAACCCACTCCAGTGTTCCTGCCTAGAAAATCCCACGGACAGAGGAGCCTGATGGGCTAGAGCCCACAGGGTTGCAAAGAGTCAGACATGACTGTAGTGACTGAGCAAAGATATTGTAGAAAACCAAGCGGTAGGAAATTAAGGCGCGAGAGGCCCATTTTCTTAAATGGCTCTTTCTGAAAGGCTTCCCAAAGCTTACTCAATCTCCTGCTTCAGACTTCAGGCTTCGACCAACTTTGCAGTCTGAGTGACTCTCTCACCCCTCCCCCTGTTGATCTTTGTCCTGTCACACTGTTTACATCAGCCATAGCACTTACCATGATGTGAATTTATCATAATATGTCTTTTACTTCTCCTCACTGACGGGAGCTCCATGAGGTCAGCACTGTGTCAATCTTTTTCATCACTGTAATCCTCAGAGAAGTGCCCAGCACATAACTGTTGAATGATAGATTGATTAATTGACTGAAGGAATGAAAAACTGAAAGAATTGATTTGCTTCGGGGGAGAAGCAATAAACCTAATGGATGAGATAGCAGATGGAAAGATTAGTATTCAAATTTGGGCTTGGAACGAGTACAGGCTCTATGTAATCAAGCGATTCAAGCTCTCTGCCTCTCCATTGCCTCATTTATAATTTGGGTACTATTTCTTACCCTTCTCTGTGGTTGTGAAGACAAAGGAGATATTTTATGAGACAAGATTTAGCATAGTATTTGTATTAGTTATCTTCTGTGTTGTTGTTGTTTAGTCACTCGGTTGCGTTTGACTCTTTGTGATGCCGTGGACTGTGCCCTGCCAGGCTCCTCTGCCATGTGGTTTCCCAGGCAAGAATACTGGAGTGAGCTGCCATTTCCTTCTCCAAGGTGTCTATTGTTAAGTAACAAATTGTAGTTGACCCTTGAATAACATGAGCTTGAACTGAATGAGTCCACTTACACATGGATTTTTTTCCCCATTAAGTATGTACTACAGCAGCACATGATCCGAGAATAGGGAGGAACCATGGATAAGAAGGGCCAACTGTAAGTTATAGTCAGATTTTTCAGTGACCAAAGGATAAGTTCCACTAAATCCTAGTGATGTACAGGGTAAACTGTACCCAAAAACATGAGAACTGGAAACAAAGAACATTTATTATCTCACCAGGTCAAGAATCTGGGAGATGCTAAGCCAGGTCTCTCACAAGGCTGCAACTGAGGTGTTAGCTGAGGCTGAAGCTACCTCAAGGCCCATCTTGGAGGATCTGCTTCCAAGTTCACCCATGAGCCTCTCTGAGGACTGTCTCATAACATAGCAGCTGGCATCCCCCACAGTGAGCACTCTAAGAGAAAGCTGAGAGAGCTCAGGACAAATCAATCATTATACTCTAATCTCAGAAGTGATATCCCACCACTTAGTCATGTTCTGTTTGTTCAAAGTGAGTTACTGGTTCTGCCTCACACTCAAGAGGAGGAGTTTCATCAGGGCAGGCATCAATCAATGTAGCCATCTTAGAGGCTGCCTACCACAATGCCTGAACAGTAATAATAATAAGCTAACATTAAACATGGTTTACTGCCTGCTGGCAAAAGTACTTTATGTGTATTATCTATTTAATTCTCATACAGTGCTGTGAAGGAGGTAGAATTGTAAGCCTCACTTAATGGATGAGGAAACTGTGGTAAGCCCCAATGTTACTAGTAGCATCCTCGGGCTTTAAAACACAATAATCTGACCCCAGGATCATGGTCTTAACCTCATTGCTAAACTTCCTCCCAGAGAAGAGTTTAATAAATGGCAGCTGTTACCATTAAATTCAAGGACCATGAGTGTAAAAGATGATTCAAGGAGCAGAGGCAAGGAAAGACCCAGAAGACAGGTAGCTGGATTCAAGAAACTGAAAGGAGATGAAATGTCACATCCAGGAGAAAACACAATTTCTTATGGGTTAAGACATGAGAGAATCTTGGTGGTTAAATGATACATGACTAACTCAAATATAAAAGAGCTTTGGTGAAGACAGAATCAAGCTTTACGATACAGAACAGCATCGTAGGCATGGATCCCTGGGCAAGATTTTTAGAACCTTAATTTGCCACAATATAATAATAAAATATTATCATTTTTTTTTCTAGCGTAGGGGCATCCAGGGTAAACATTTTGGGACTCCCAGACTAAATTATTGTTTGTGGTTAGAGGGGCAGGGGGGAAAGAGTATTTACTGAAATGGCATGTACCCTTTCATCTGTTTCCCTAAATATACAAATATGTTTCAAAAAACATCCATGATTCAAGAGCCAAGTTTGCATCACACTCCTGACAGGAAATAAGGACTCTGCACATGACACCTGGCAAACTGTCTCGCTATTCAGGACCTTTGGAACACTTGCTATGATCCTGGCAAAAGTGAATTATTGAAGAGAGAAACAGCAGCCTCTCCCTTCTAAGCTAAACAAATGGTCAAAACATTTGGTTAGAGGACAGGAAACAGCAGATAAAGGTAATTTCGTCTGAACTCATGCTCGCTAGCCATATCCAAAAAGTTTCAAAGGAAGCCACAGCTGGTGGTCAGATAATTATCCAATAGTGGTAGCAAAGCCATAGAAGAAACTGACATGGACCACTGAATTTTTTAAGGAAACAGAAAGAAAAATGATTCCTTGACCACTCTCTAACTCAGCACCAGAATGTGAAGCAGAGAAGTATGAATAACATGTAACAATTTCTTTTTTTTCAAAGTATGACTCACTTTAAGAAATGTAGTGTGAAATTTTTAAGTTGGAGAATAAATTCTTTTAAGGGTGACTACTGCATTTATAAGCATTGTTTAATTTAGGAAAAGATTCTGGTAAGACTTCAGAGTTTCTATTTTTCAGAAGTTTACTTGGAATTGTGACATTGCAAATTTTTGGAGCTGGAGAGAACATTGGAGGTCAGAGTATGTCTGAAAAGTATGTTTGAGGAAGAAGGAGATCAAAATGCTGCTAGTAAAATAAAGTTTTACTCTATATTTCTGACTGGTCAGAAATGAGATTAGGACAAGGATAGGCTGGGTGTATCATGGAATATGCTTCTTTCCCTAATAAATTTTTACACATGACTAAGGCATCTGGTCCCATCACTTCATGGGAAATAGATGGGGAAACAGTGTCAGACTTTATTTTGGGGGGGGCTCCAAAATCACTACAGATGGTGATTACAGCCATGAAATTAAAAGACGCTTACTCCTTGGAAGGAAAGTTATGACCAACCGAGATAGCGTATTAAAAAGCAGAGACATTATTTTGCCAACAAAGGTCCATCTGGTCAAGGCTATGGTTTTTCCAGTGGTCATGTATGGATATGAGAATCGGACTGTGAAGAAGGCTGAGCGCTGAAGAATTGATACTTTTGAACTGTGGTGTTGGAGAAGGTTCTTGAGAGTCCCTTGGACTGCAAGGAGATCCAACCAATCCATTCTAAAGGAGATCAGTCCTGGGTGTTCACTGGAAGGACTGATGCCAAAGCTGAAACTCCAATACTTTGGCCACCTCATGCGAAGAGTTGACTCATTGGAAAAGACTCTGATGCTGGGAGGGATTGGGGGCAGGAGGAGAAGGGGACGACAGAGAATGAGATGGCTGGATGGCATCACCGATTTGATGCACATGAGTTTGGGTGAACTGCTGGAGATGGTGATGGACAGGGAGGCCTGGCGTGCTGCGGTTCATGGAGTCGCAAAGAATTGGACACGACTGAGCGACTGAACTGAACTGAAATGAAGAAGCTGAGGCTTTTCTTCAGGATTCATTATCCAAGGAGTTTACCAGTAGCCAGCACTTCAAGTTCTTGCCCCATTAGCCCAGTTAAAATAAACTATCTTCTTTTTTTTTTTTAACTGGCTGCACTGGGTCTTTGTTGCTGCATGAGTTTTTTCTAGTTGCAGCGAGCAGGGGCTACTATCTAGATGAGGTTCTTATTTAGGTGGCTTCTCTTGTTGCAAAGCACAGGCTCTATACTGAGGGCTTGGTGGCTCAGACAGTAAAGCAGCTGCCTGCAATGTGAGAGACCTGGGTTTGATCCCTGTGTTGGGAAGATCCCCTGGAGAAGGAAATGACAACCCACTCCAACACTCCTACCTGGAAAATCCCATGGATGTGGGAGCCTGATATGCTACAGTCCCCGGGGTTGCAAAGAGTCAGACAAGACTGAGTGACTTCATTTGCCTAATAAGTAGTTGTGGCTTAGAATAAAGATGCACAGGAAAAACCTTTCAGGAATCCTCATGTTGTATTTATTACATTTCCCTTGTCCCAAAGCAGTTTCAATGAAACTTTTTATACATGAAGAGAGTTTCATGTTGAAATTCTCATAAAGGAGTGGGATCTCAGAGCTGTTGAAAACTACGGAACTCTATAATATTCTTTGAGTACTCCTATAGCACTAGTTTATACTTCACCATCAAAGTCAATATAAAATATTTAAATAGAAACCCTTTGAAGGCAGAGTTCAGTCTACCTCATCTTTGTATTCCTTGCTCCACCCAAGGTGCTCAGTGAGTTTCCATGAACATTGACTGGTGATTGGTAACACTACTTAGTGCAGCAGCAGTGAAGGCTCCGATTGGCATGTCCACCTCCAGATACCTACACGCTCTCCGTCTCACAACCTGAGCAAATCACAGCCACATTCGGGAGTCAGAAGCATCCACAGAAGTTTGGGAGTCCTCACTGATCCATGAAAGCACATGTCTGTTATTTAGTTAATTTGTTTGTTGAGCATCTTCATGTTGGTCAGTGTCCCAGGTGCTGAGGATCTAAAGATAAACAAGACACAACAGCTTGCAAAAAAAAAAAAAAGGGCATATTTCTTTTACACTAAAAACATGACTCATTTCATAACATTTCTGTGTGCATACAAATTGCCAGAAATATATTTGTTACAGCTCTGTACATCTAGAGTCAAACAAACAAAAAGTACTCAAAATCTATCACTTATCTATATAGAAAGTACATCTCATCTTTGCAAATGAAGTTGAACACACATAAACAGGCAGCTGTAGCAAAGCTGAAATGATAAATACAGCCACTTTTCCAAAAATGATTGAAGTTCCAGATCTATTTTATCACTTACCAGGCACATAAACTTGCACAAGTCATGTGTAAAAGGCGTGAATGCAATTTGTCCCACGTTACTATAGTCCCAGCATTCAGCCTATAGTAAATACACAATAAATATTTCTTAAGTAAATCACTGAATAAACATGTATCTTATCTATGTTATAAAACGTCTTCTTATTTTCTTAGAATATAAAAAACCCTGGGAGATCATCCTTTGGAACGGAAAGATGAAAGTGTGAAATTACTTTCATTCAACAAATAGTTTTTGAACACTTAATCAGTTCAGTCACTCAGTTGTGTCGGACTCTTTGTGACCCCATGAACCGTAGCATGCCAGGCCTCCCTGTCCATTGCCAACTCCTGGAGTTCACCCAAACCCATGTCCATTGATGATGCCATCCAACCATCTCATCCTCTGTAATCCCCTTCTCCTCCTGCCCTCAATCTTTCACAGCATCAGGGTCTTTTCCAATGAGTCGGATCTTCACATCAGGTGGCCAAAGTATTGGAATTTCAACTTTAGCATCAGTCCTTCCAATGAACACCCAGGACTGATCTTTAGGATGGACTGGTTGGATCTCCTTGCAGTCCAAGGGACTCTCAAGAGACTTCTCCAACACCACAGTTCAAAAGCATCAATTCTTTGGCACTCAGCTTTCTTTCTTTTTTTTTTTTTAATTTAAATTTATTTATTTTAATTGGAGGCTAATTACTTTACAATATTGTATTGGTTTTGCTATACATCAACATGAATCCGCCATGGGTGTACGTGTATTCCCAATCCTGAACCTCCTTCCCACCTCCCTCCCCATACCATCCCTCTGGGTTATCCCAGTGCACCAGCCCCAACCATCCTGTATCCTGCATCAAACCTAGAATGGCGATTTGTTTCTTATATGATATTATACATGTTTCAATGCCATTCTCCCAATCATCCCACCCTGTCCCTCTCCCACAGAGTCCAAAAGACTGTTTTATACATCTGTGTCTCTTTTGTTGTCTCGCATACAGGGTTATTGTTACCATCTTTCTAAATTCCGTATATATGCATTAGTATACTGTATTGGTGTTTTTCTTTCTGGCTAACTTCACTCTGTATAATCGGCTCCAGTTTCATCCACCTCATTAGAATTGATTCAAATGTATTCTTTTTAATGGCTGAGTAATATTCCATTGTGTATGTGTACCACAGCTTTCTTATCCATTCATCTGCTGATGGACATCTAGGTTGCTTCCATGTCCTGGCTATTATAAACAATGCTGCAATAAACATTGGGGTACACGAGACTCAATTCTGGTTTCCTTGGTGTATATGCCCAGCAGTGGGATTGCTGGGTCATAAGGCAGTTCTATTTCCAGTTTTCCACACTGTTCTCCATAGTGGCTATACTAGTTTGCATTCCCACAAACGGTGTAAGAGAGTTCCCTTTTCTCCACACCCTGTCCAGCATTTATTGCTTGTAGACTTTTGGATAGCAGCCATTCTGACTGGCGTGAAATGGTACCTCATTGTGGTCTTGATTTGCATTTCTCTGATAATGAGTGATGTTGAGCATCTTTTCATGTGTTTGTTAGCCATCTGTATGTCTTCTTTGGAGAAATGTCTATTTAGTTATTTGGCCCATTTTTTGATTGGGTCGTTTATTTTTCTGGAACTTAGCTGCAGGAGTTGCTTGTATATTTTCGAGATTAGTTGTTTGTCAGTTGCTTCATTTGCTATTATTTTCTCCCATTCCGAAGGCTTTCTTTTCACCTTGCTTATAGTTTCCTTTGTTGTGCAGAAGCTTTTAATTTTAATTAGGTCCCATTTGTTTATTTTTGCTTGTATTTCCAATATTCTGGGAGGTGAGTCATAGAGGATCCTGCTGTGATTTATGTCAGAGAGTGTTTTGCCTATGTTCTCCTCTAGGAGTTTTATAGTTTCTGGTCTTACATTTAGATCTTTAATCCATTTTGAGTTTATTTTTGTGTATGGTATTAGAAAATGTTCTAGTTTCATTCTTTTACAAGTGGTTGACCAGTTTTCCCAGCACCACTTGTTAAAGAGATTGTCTTTAATCCATTGTATATTCTTGCCTCCTTTGTTAAAGAAAAGGTGTCCATAGGTGCGTGGGTTTATCTCTGGGCTTTCTATTTTGTTCCATTGATCTATATTTCTGTCTTTGTGCCAGAACCATGCTGTCTTGATGACTGTGGCTTTGTAGTAGAGCCTGGAGTCAGGCAGGTTGATTCCTCCAGTTCCATTCTTCTTTCTCAAGATTGCTTTGGCTATTCGAGGTTTTTCATATTTCCATACAAATTGTGAAATTATTTGTTCTAGCTCTGTGAAAAATACCACTGGTAGCTTGATAGGGATTGCATTGAATCTATAGATTGCTTTGGATAGCATACTCATTTTCACTATATTGATTCTTCTGATCCATGAACATGGTATATTTCTCCATCTATTAGTATCTTCTTAGATTTCTTTCACCAGTGTTTTATAGTTTTCTATATATAGGTCTTTAGTTTCTTTAGGTAGATATATTCCTTAGCATTTTATTCTTTCAATTGCAATGGTGAATGGAATTGTTTCCTTAATTTTTTTTCTATTTTCTCATTATTAGTGTATAGGAATGCAAGGGATTTCTGTGTGTTGATTTATATCCTGCAACTTTACTATATTCATTGATTAGCTCTAGTAATTTTCTGGTGGAGTCTTTGGGGTTTTCTACATAGAGAATCATGTCATTTACAAACAGTGAGAGTTTTACTTCTTCTTTTCCAATTTGGATTCCTTTTATTTCTTTTTCTGCTCTGATTGCTGTGGCCAAAACTTCCAGAACTATGTTGAATAGTAGTGGTGAAAGTGGGCATCCTTGTCTTGTTCTTGACTTTAAGGGAAATGCTTTCAATTTTTCACCATTGAGGATAATGTTTGCTGTGGGTTTGTCATATATAGCTTTTATTATGTTGAGGTATGTTCCTTCTATTCCTGCTTTCTGGAGAGTTTTTGTCATAAGTGGATGTTGAATTTTGTCAAAGGCTTTCTCTGCATCTACTGAAATAGTCATATGGCTTTTATTTTCCAATTTGTTAATGTGGTGAGTTACATTGATTTGTTTGTGGATATTGAAGAATCCTTGCATCCCTGAGATAAAGCCCACTTGGTCATGGGCTTTTTAATGTGTTGTTGGATTCTGATTGCTAGAATTTTGTTAAGGATTTTTGCATCTATCTTCATCAGTGATATTGGTCTGTAGTTTTCTTTTTTGGTGGCATTTTTGTCAGGTTTTGGTATTAGGGTGATGGTGGCCTCATAGAATGAGTTTGGAAGTTTACCTTCCTCTGCAATTTTCTGGAAGAGTTTGAGTAGGATAGGCGTTAGCTCTTCTCGAAATTTTTGGTAGAATTTAGCTGTGAAGCCGTCTGGACCTGGGCTTTTGTTTGCTGGAAGATTTCCGATTACAGTTTCAATTTCCGTGCTTGTGATAGGTCTGTTAAGATTTTCTATTTCTTCCTGGTTCAGTTTTGGAAAGTTGTACTTTTCTAAGAATTTGTCCATTTCTTCCATGTTGTCCATTTTATTGGCATATAACTGCTGATAGCAGTCTCTTATGATCCTTTGTATTTCTGTGTTGTCTGTTGTGATCTCTTCATTTTCATTTCTAATTTTCTTGATTTGATTTTTCTCCCTTTGTTTCTTGATGAGTCTGGCTAATGGTTTGTCAATTTTATTTATCCTTTCAAAGAACCAGCTTTTGGCTTTGTTGATTTTTGCTATGGTCTCTTTCGTTTCTTTTGCATTTATTTCTGCCCTAATTTTTAAGATTTCTTTCCTTCTACTAACCCTGGGGTTCTCCATTTCTACCTTTTCTAGTTACTTTAGGTGTAGAGTTAGGTTATTTATTTGACTTTTTTCTTGTTTATTGAGGTATGCCGGTATTGCTATGAATTTTCCCCTTAGCACTGCTTTTACAGTGCCCCATAGGTTTGGAGCTGTGTTTTCATTTTCATTTCTATGCACATTTTTATTTCTTTTTTGATTTCTTCTGTGATTTGTTGGTTATTCAGAAGCGTGTTGTTCAGCCTCCATATGTTGGAATTTTTAATAGTTTTTCTCCTGTAACTGAGATCTAATCTTACTGCATTATGGTCCGAAAAGATGCTTGGAATGATTTCAGTTTTTTTGAATTTACCAAGGCTAGACTTATCACCCAGGGTGTGATCTATCCTGAAGAAGGTTCCGTGTGTGCCTGAGAAAAAGGTGAAATTCATTGTTTTGGGGTGAAATGTCCTATAGATATCAATTAGGTCTAACTGGTCTATTTATCATTTAAAGTTTGTGTTTCTTTGTTAATTTTCTGTTTAGTTGATCTATCCATAGGTGAGAGTAGGGCATTAAGGCCCTCAGCTTTCTTTACAGTCCAATTCTCATTCCATACATGAGCACTGGAAAAATCATAGCCTTGACTAGATGGACCTTTGTTGGCAAAGTAATGTATCTGCTTTTTAATATGCTATCTAGGTTGGTCATAACTTTCCTTCCAAGGAGTAAGCATCTTTTAATTTCATGGCTACAATCACAATCTGCAGTGATTTTGGAGCCCCCAAAAATAAAGTCTGACACTGTTTTCACTGTTTCCCCATCTATTTCCCATGAAGTGATGGGACCAGATGCCATGATCTTTGTTTTCTGAATGTTGAGCTTTAAGCCAACTTTTTCACTCTCCTCTTTCACTTTCTTCAGGAGGCTTTTTAGTTCCTCTTCAGTTTCTGCCATAAGGGTGGTGTCATCTGCATATCTGAGGTTATTGATATTTCTCCCGGGAATCTTGATTCCAGCTTGTGCTTCTTCCAGCCCAGCGTTTCTCATGATGTACTCTGCATAGAAGTTAAATAAGTAGGGTGACAATATACAGCCTTGACATACTCCTTTTCCTATTTGGAACCAGTCTGTTGTTTCATGTCCAGTTCTAACTGTTGCTTCCTGACCTACACTTAATATAACACATATAATACATGCCAGAGCCCGTGCTGAGCTCCATTGATCAAGTGATGAGCAGACAGACTCATGCTGGAGGAAGGCAAATTACCAGAGTATTTCAGAAATGGAAGTACTAGAGTATTGTCATTTACTTTAAAAAGAACACAAATGATATGCAGTCTGGCTCTGCAATTGCATCATTTTTCCTCATGAGTGGTAACTGGTGAGCATGCCAACTTTGAAAATGATCCTGTTTTCATCTATAGTAATTTCACTTTTCTTTCTTCTAATCCTCTTTGTATTTTCTCTCTGTATATATTTTTGGTCAAGCCATATGCATCGAAATAATCCTTTTCAAGGATAACTTTCAAATATGTTTTATAACCAGCAGTTCAGTGACACAGGTCCTGGTGCTGAAGCCCAGGTCTGGGTGTCCCTTGTTATTCTACATGTTACCTCTTTAGACACAAAGAGATTATGAAGAGATTCTGAGAAAGGTCCTGAGGAGGGGGCTGCAGTGGCAGATGATGGAAGGATTTGGGTTCAGGATAGTATCTACCTATCCACGCTATAAGGTAGTATTTCAACACCGTAAATGGCACTGCCAAGCCAGATGCAAAAGAAAGCATCTGCATAGTTAATGTCTGGCTACGGCAGAGCTTCATGTAATGCGAAGCTTTAAGAATGTTTGCTCTGCTTCCATATACTCTGCGAAATGAAAACAATCACCATTAGGGCCCATATTTCATAGGAGCCATGCATGGACTCACATATAAACTTTTGGCTTTTTATTGAAATGACAGCTTCTAGTTTGTGTTATAAAGTTGGGTAGAAATCACAGTCTTTGATGTTTCCTATTCTCCCTGGAAATAGTGTTTTAAACTTTCTATGCCAACTTTCATACTGTTTACACCCATGGACCTAGTCCCGTGGATTTCCCAAAACGGCAAGTAGTGCACTAAAAGTACCAAGAAGCTAACATTTAAGTTATGATTATATCCTGTTTATGTGAATTGTTGCCTATTTAAAAAATAGTCTGGGTTGCTTCTGGTTGTTTGGAGTAGGAGGAAGAATTAAGGAAAACAGGAATAACCTTGTTTGCCTTTAGTTCCAAAGGATTGCCTATAAAGGATTGGGTAATATTGGAGGAATCAAGGGGAGGCGCCTTTGGAAGGTGGTGTTCCTGAGACTTAGAGAAATGAGAACAGCGAGGGCAATGAGGCCTCTCCATGTAGACAGACAGCTTGGTGGGCAGTGGAGGGAAAGTCCACTGAGCACTCATCCATGAGTGGCCAGGAGGACAAGAAGTAATTCTGAGGAAAAATAAGGCAGAAAATTATCTTGACTCACTCGGACTTCTGGTTTTGCCCCATATTAATGGTCACTGTAATCTTGAGTCATTAAGTGCAATGAAAAGATTTTTGTGTTGCTGACAAAATGAAGAAAATGGGAATTTGACCTATTGAAATAAAGTGATTGTTCCTTTCTTTCTCCCTTCTCCCTCCCCTGTTGTTTTCTTCCCTTTCTTCCCACTTCCTCCCATTCTTCTTCCTTTCCTTTTTCCCTCTTCTTCCTCCTCTCTCTTTCCTCCAAGGGAAGGAAAGGGCTGTGTTCAGTTGACTCTCATGAGGCTTAACTCGCAAGTCCATCTGGTGTCTCTAGAAATTAAATCTCATTAGGAGCCAATGTGTCTCTACCACAGATAACTAACCCCTTGAACAGATCCCTTTCCAAAATTGCAATATTTGGAAAGACTTTCCCATTTGTCAGCCCTATTCATGCCTCTTTCCTCAACCCCTACCCAAACACACATGTGAAGATGACCTTCAGGTATAAAGCTAAGCTAAGAAGAAACCCATGACCTGCTCATTTTTAGAATAGAACAGACCATCAATGCTCTCACCACTGTTTTCACATTTTCTAGTGTAATACCTATCATAAAAGAGGCATCCAGAGGAAAAAATAATTCTTGAATAAATTATGACAAACTCATAAATATAGTCTAAATACAGAGTCTAAATATGGACTTTGTTCAGTGTCACATTTCCGTGGAACAGCTTCAGTTTCCTGGGTAGTTTCACAACAAAATTAATTGCCTTTATCAAGTTTTATCATTTTTACAACAGACATTTATTCATTTACAAGTGCTAGTGGGGATAAGTAGTGAGCAGAGAGTCAGATTCATTCATTTTCTTTTCAGCAAGCATTAATCATGTCAAATACTGTGTGCCAAATACAATTGTAAACAAGATAGAATCTGTTGGTGCCCTGGAAGAGCTTACCTTCTATTGGATTACTTAAGCGGCTCAGATTGGGAATGGGCCAGACTCTCCAGAGCTAAGTGATTCTCTCCAATGTGTTCAAAATTTTCATTACTCCGCATTTTGGATAGTCACTGTCTCTAGCTGAAAACTGCAGAAGTGAAAGTCATGAACACTAAACTTAGACTGCAAGTACGTCGAAGCCACTAGCACCTCTAAAGCAGCTAGGAAGCTGGTTTTACCTTCCAGAATCAGTGTCACTTCCTTATACTGGGGAAGTGATATTGCTTTAATGTGCATCTTTTTAGCCCCTAAAAAAATAATTTGGAGCTTAAAATTTACTCTTCCCCTCCCAGTAGCAATAATTAAAGAAAACCCTAAAGCTCGGACAACTGACACATATTCAGTAGTATGCATGCTATGACTTACTTTTCCCAGGAGTAAGCATAAATTTGCACTGTTTTTACCACATTCATAGGTCCAGTTTTCTCTGTTAAACAATGGCTAACATGTGAAAATCAGTTCATGGGTGTGGTTCATGGCCTGGAACATGGTCAAGCCCCCGTGGGACTGGCAATTATTTGTGGTGAGTCTGGAATCACAGTGCAATCTGTTCCTGGGCTCACACGTGAGCAGGCCTTGCCCAAAGAATTGTGTGTGTGTGCCACACTCAGGAAGGAATTAAGACAGCCTGGAACCTGGGACTTGGAACCCTTTGCTGTAAAGCTTGCACCTGGACAAACAGCTCCTCAAACTACAAAATACAAAGAAACTACAAATGACTAAAAATACTTGTGCCTGTGCAGTTGGGGCAATTTCTAGAAAAAAGATACAAAAAGACCAAAAATTCCAACTGCCAATTCTGAAGAGCCAGTAGCATAAGCAGGGTACTGCACATGCCCTTGAAACTCAATACCACCCAGTTCAGTTCAGTTCAGTTCAGTCGCTCAGTTGGGTCTGACTCTTTGCGACCCCATGAATCGCAGCACGCCAGGCCTCCCTGTCCATCGTCAACTCCCGGAGTTCACTCAAACTCACGTCCATCGAGTCAGTGATACCATCCAGACATCTCAACCTCTGTCGTCCCCTTCTCCTCCTGCCCCCAATCCCTCCCACCATCAGAGTCTTTTCCAATGAGTCAACTCTTCACATGAGGTGGCCAAAGTACTGGAGTTTCAGCTTTAGCATCACTCCTTCCAAAAAACACCCAGGACTGATCTCCTTTAGAACAGACTGGTTGGATCTCCTTGCAGTCCAAGGGACTCTCAAGAGTCTTCTCCAACACCACAGTTCAAAAGCATCAATTCTTCGGCACTCAGCTTTCTTCACAGTCCAACTCTCACATCCATACATGACTACTGGAAAAACCATAGCCCTGGCTAGACGGAGCTTTGTTGGCAAAGTAATGTCTCTGCTTTTGAATATGCTATCTAGGTTCGTCATAATTTTCTTTCCAAGGAGTAAGCGTCTTAATTTCATGGCTGCAATCACCATCTGCAGTGATTTTGGAGCCCAAAAAAATAAAGTCTGACACTGTTTCCACTGTTTACCCATCTATTTCCCATGAAGTGATGGGACCAGACGCCGTGATCTTCATTTTCTGAATGTTGATCTTTAAGCCAACTTTTTCACCCTTCTCTTTCACTTTCATCACGAGGCTTTTTAGTTCCTCTTCACTTTCTGCCATAAGGGTGGTGTCATCTGCATATCTGAGGTTATTGATATTTCTCCCAGCAATCTTGATTCCAGCTTGTGTTTCTACCAGCGCAGTGTATCTCACGATGTACTCTGCATAAAAGTTAAATAAGCAGAGTATACATCCTTGATGTACTCCTTTTCCTATTTGGAACCAGTCTGTTGTTCCATGTCCAGCTCTAACTGTTGCTTCCTGACCTGCATATAGGTTTCTCAAGACGCAGGTCAGGTGGTCTGGTATTCCCATTTCTTTCAGAATTTTCCACAGTTTATTGTGATCCACACAGTCAAAGGCTTTGTCATAGTCAATAAAGCAGAAATAGATGTTTTTCTGGAACTCTCTTGCTTTTTCCATGATCCAGGGGATGTTGGCAATTTGATCTCTGGTTCCTCTGCCTTTTCTAAAACCAGCTTGAACATCTGGAAGTTCACGGTTCACATGCTGCTGAAGCCTGGCTTGGAGAATTAGTAGTCTAAGCATTCTTTGGCATTGCCTTTCTTTGGGACTGGAATGAAAACTGACCTTTTCCAGTCTTGTGGCCACTGCTGAGTTTTCCAAATTTGCTGGCATATTGAGTGCAGCACTTTCACAGCATCATCTTTCAGGATTTGAAATAGCTCCACTGGAATTCCATTACCTCCTCTAGCTTTTTTCGTAGTGATGCTTTCTAAAGCCCACTTGACTTCACATTCCAGGATGTCTGACTCTAGGTGAGTGATCACACCATCGTGATTATCTGGGTCATGAAGTTCTTTTTTGTTCAGTTCTGTGTATTCTTGCCACCTCTTCTTAATATCTTCTGCTTCTGTTAGGTCCATACCATTTCTGTCCTTTATTGAGCCCATGTTTGCATGAAATGTTCCCTTGGTATCTCTGATATTCTTTAAGAGATCACTAGTCTTTCCCATTCTGTTGTTTTCCTCTATTTCTTTGCATTGATCACTGAGGAAAGCTTTCTTATCTCTCCTTGCTATTCTTTGGAACTCTGCATTCAGATGCTTATATCTTTCCTTTTCTCCTTTGCATTTCACTTCTTTTCTTTTCACAGCTATTTGTAAGGTCTCCCCAACAGTCATTTTGCTTTTTTGCATTTCCTTTCCATGGGGATGGTCTTGATCCCTATCTCCTGTACAATACCACCCAAGGGGTAGACAAAAGACCTAAGCTACCCACCCCCACCCAACTCCTGGACACACCTCTAACCTCATCCTGTAAAGGAACTAGCTTGCCCCTCCCTCAGGGAGAGAGCAAGGGAATCTGTTGTATTTTTTGCTCTCTGGGAGAGCGATTCCCTTGGTTCCTTTACAGAGTGAGGGTAGGGGTGTGTCCAGCTACAAGGGTCCCGAAGGCCTTGCCTGAGTTTCTTGTCTGGCTTCTAGTCAATTTCTATTGATTGTGGAAGGTCAAGAATCCTGGTTGTTATCAGAATGGCTTTAGATCAAAACAAACAAATGATTAAAAATCATTATGGCTAAAGTTTTTATGAAATTATTGAACCAAAAAAGAACATCCAAGGTCAAGAAGCTGGGACCATTGAGGCCAAAAATTTTTAATGAATAAATAATAAGGGATGAAGGTACAAGGGAAAATCAGTAATCCAATATCAGAGTTAGGTACCAATCCTGCCAAAGAAAAGTGGCCCAGGTGTACTGATGCACAGTTCAATGTGCAAAGGTCTAAGAATTGGTTTGTGAACATTGCGCATGTTCTAAACTTCTTGTGCCCTGACACAAAATGGCATCATAGATGTATGCGGAAAGAAGTGTAGCCAGTTTGGATGGATTATTTGACTCTTCTGGGGGGCGGAATTTGCACTCAGTTTCCCATTCTTAATTGCTGAACTTCCAAGTTCCTATCTCCTCCTCTTCCTAGACTAAGTTATAACCATTGTAATCATGAAGAAGGCTCTTAGTGCATTTTTGTCCCTTTTTTTGAGCTCTGAATATCATTTGAAATGGTGGTAAAAGGACAGAATAATCTAAATAATTGTGACTATCTGGAGGTCAATAGCTCTCTCAATCATTCAGATGATTAAATAAATCTAGATTTTATTTTCCAGGCCAAGAACATGTCAAGATGATTTAGTATATTTTCCCTCTGTGTGTGTGGAATCATGTGTGTCAAATCAAACATTGTTAGAGCACATTAATCAAATTCTTTTTAAAAGAAATGGAAAATAATATATCCCTCTTCATCAAGATTCTCAATACGTCTAACCCCTAGGAATGATTTTAAATTTAACTTAACATACAAGTTCCCAAGTAAAACTCTCCTCCAAATAAATTTGTTCAAAACATGTCTTCTGACATTCCATCCATTTAGAGAGGCTTATGAGGAAGCTTGATTGAATAAGCTTTAGATAGATAAGGCATCTTCATTCTCTAATGAAGACCCAAGTCAACAAGCCGCCAAATAAATAAAAAGGAAGATAAAGCAGTGTTAGATGAATCAGCAGCCCCTAGTCTTACACTGGAATGTGCTTTAAGACTTAAGTTGAAAACATCATTGTAAATGTTTCCTGGCTGCTTCAGTTACAATCTGATTGGGTTTCTCCCATGACTTTGTTACAGCACACGTCACTTTGTCATATAGCTATTTGTACATGTGGCAGAAATTTATTCCAAAGTAGTAATAGCTGTATTCTCCACTTCCTACAACTCCTCTCCCTCAAAGTCTGAGGTTGGCCTGGCCCTTTCCTTGTTCAAGAAACCACTGGGGGGTCAACCAGTGCCTGAGGGGAAGGTCTCAGGGCAAAACCACAAAAGAACCATCTCTGGGCTATGAATTTAAAAACTGAGAGGAGGGGCTAAAACTGAAAGATTTGGAAAATAGGTAAATTGCTTTCTCCTTCTCTTATTATCTACCAGACCAAGAAAATACTCTGTGGACCTGGGAAAGAGGAGAAGAAAGATATGCCAGGAAATGAGAATAAAGGAATAAGCAGAGAAGAGTGAAGTCAACATGAAGATATTGTTAGGTTGGTAAAATAAGGAAAAGGAGTCCAAAATGGCGGTGGCTAAAAGACAAGGAAGGGAAAAGCCTGCGAAAATAGAACAAAAGAAGGTCCGAGGACCGGAGTGAGGACCTCAGGTAAAACAAACACCACTCCTGGCTGGCCCAGTTTACATAGAACAGGCCCAGGGAGAGATAAACATAAATAGGAGAGCCAAAGCTAGCTCTCTCTCTCTCTCTCCCACCCCCGCGCGCTGGGGCGCTCTTCTCCTTGAGTCTTTGGATCGACGTGCCCTCACACCTCGAAGATGGATTTTCCTGCTATCTTCTAAATAAAATAGAGCTGTAACACTGAGCTGTAACACTGATTTGTCTAAGAGCTATAACATGGTCTATCCAAGACCTGAGAGCTGCGACACGCCGAGGGGGCTTTAATGTCCGTCACTCCAAATCTTTGTTGTGACGAGACAAAGAACCCAGGAACATACACTCGCGTGACAATACGATCCACCTTCATATGGGGAGAAAAGACCCTGGTAGAGGGACTAGAAATCACGAGTAAAGTGGTGTTGTGTGAGTCAAGGAGTGGGAGGAAAAGGAGACTGTGATCAGAGAATGGTTCATTCATTTGTCTGCTGTAGAACATTCCCAATAGGTGTAAGGAGCAGGTATGGCCACAGGTACATAGAGGAAAATGAAAACAAAGGCCACTGCATAGAGAATATCAAGGAATACTGACATGAGGGAACGACCTGAGTAATTGCACTACCCTCTTATTTACACAGAAAAAGGGTCTCCATCCTGCCTGTGAGTGGGATGCCAGCTATCCACTGATGGCACAGCAGGGCAGAAAGAACTTGCCTCATTGAAACAGACACTGTCCTCCCCATAAAACAATAAAGTGATGCAATGTAAAGAAAGTAGAGTGGGATGCGACAGTGAGCGAATCTTCTAGCCTCATGAGGAAAGCTAATGATGCAATCAGGGATGGGGGTAGAGCAGCTGGAGGACAGCTGAGGGCAGAGAAGTGGGTCATGGTAACTCTTCATGAAAGCCCACCCACCTGCCCTCAGCCAGGGCTGGCCGAAGTTCTAAAAGTGTCCAAGAAGGCGACCCAGTTCCAAAGACCACATTACTTGTAGCGAATTGCAGCCTCTCTCCCTAAGTGTTTCTGGAAGTGTGGGAACAAACATCATCTCTGGCCTCCAGAAGAATGTGCTACGGCTGAATTGCTTTCAGTCTTGGAAGATGCTGGCGTCAGAGACTCTTATTTTCTCCAGTCATTAGAGTGTATTCAAATCAAGGCACGCCTTTTTCCTCAGCTTTTCCCATTTCCTCAAATGTAGGCGATCAAACCTCTCCCACACATCTGTCTCCACTAAACTGTGCCAGGCAGCCTCAGGGGGCGGATGCTGTCAGTTTCCGTTTGTTAGCATCGATACTTATCAGCAAAATTCCTTTTATCGCTCACTGTAATTTATTGACATGTCCCACGGACTGGGGCATGACATCTTGGGGTGGGGCAGGCATTATTTTGTCTAGCACACTCAGCTTCATTTATCTGTAAAGTGAGAGTAATAATACTACCTACCTTGCAGGTAGTAATAATACTACCTACACATTGCTTTGGACAGTGTTTGGCATTCTCTTAAAGTTATAGCTTATTGTTGGCAGAGTTGTACCCAGGTGAGATCCAGGAGTGGGGAGAGGATAGGGGGAAAGGACCGTGTTTTACAGCTCTGTGCAAAGAAAATTCTGTGAAGCTCAGAGCTAGAAATTCAATCTGAATTTGAATCTTGTTTCATCACTGATAGCTTCATCACCTTAGAAAATGAACATTTTTTTGAGCCTCAATTTCTTCATCTGGAAAAAGGAGACAGTAATATTCAGCTTAGAGAGTTTATAACTTCCCTGGTAGCTCAGATGGTAAAGAATTTGCCTGTAATACAAGAGACCCATGTTCGATCCCTGGGTCAGGAAGATACCCTAGGGAAGGAAATAGCTACTGACTCCAGTATTCTTGCCTGGAGAATTTCATGTATACAGGAGTCTAGCGAGCTACAGTCCATGGGGTTGCAAACAGTCAGACATGACTGAGAGACTAACACTTGACACAGTCTATGGCAAGATTACATGTATAAAATGCCTGGTAAATGACAGTACATGATCAGGTAATAAGTCCACTTGTCCCACCCCACCCCCCCGCCCCCCCCCCTCCACCACCACTTATCACTTTTTCCCTTATATTTATATAAGTGCCATGTCCTGGGGTCTCTGACAGTGCAGAACATAATGTGTCATCTTATATTCTACTATGAAATTACTAAGATTACAATAGATTCATGATTTTTTTCCTGCAAGTTGACTTTTAATCTTTCACTGTTACTTTTTCCCAATGAGTTCTACTTCCTTGCATTTTTCTGGTTTCCATCTCCATTCATTAGATAACATTTACCATGGAAAGACAAATTCTTGGGAATACTAGATTCTGGAACCCCTAATAAGAATGCTAGATATTATCATGGTCAAACTCATATAGTGTGCACCCAAGGGTTTTTGAATCATTCACTGTTTTGAAATTATCCTTCACATGTATAAACTAACTCAATACAAATGTAGATAGATATAAGGCTGGTTCCTGGAAAGATCATGTAATCTTGTTCCTTGAGAAATCCAAGCATGATATACCCAAAGATATTTACTTATTATGATTGATTATCTTCCACATATTCCTCATGAGATACTGCATTGTTAAAATATATTATTTTTAATAGTATTAATTCATCGGATGTGACTGAAGTGACTTAGCATGCAGTTCATCTGTATTTTCTTTTATAATTAGGAAAAGTGCCTCCACTCAAGGTAGAGCATAGAATTTGTTAAGTCAAATGAACAAATTTTTTTGGTAAAAGGTATACATTACAAACTATATGACAGAATAGCCTGTATCTCTTTTGTTTTCCCTCTCTTAGGACACTCTGCTTTTAGCCACATACCAAAGTACAAAAGCAAGCCAAGTGGAGGGCTATATGCATGTGTGTGTGTGTTCACACTTGCATATGTGTACATATTTCTGTCCAGTGGCAGCCAGGCTTACTTGGGGCTTGTAAAAGACACAATGACACAATTCTGTGTCACATTCGCCTCATCTGCTACTGAGCTCAATCCCCTTCTACCTTTCATGTCTCTCTCCTCATCCCTACTCTTTGTGGAAATAGCAGAGCATCCATCACACAGCGGGTTATGGAATAGGTGCCCACATTTTTCAGATTTATTTATTTGACTGGGCATGGTGGCAGAATATGGTTGGAATACATTTAATATGGAGCCAAAAGTGCCCGCTAATATAAATATTTGCCTTTAGCATTAGCTAGCTACCTGGCTACTTAGGGGAATCATTGGAAGAACTTAAAAAAACAAAACATTAACGCCAATGCCAGGGTCCCATCTAAACAAATAGATTCTGTTTCCATTGTTTCGAGTGGAGTCCAAATTTAGGGCATTCATATTTTGCCGTATTCTTCTTCTCCTTTCCTCCCTTCCTCCTCCTCCTCTTTCTCCTCTCCTCACTTTTTCCTCAAAGCTCCTTAGGCAACAATAATACAGAACTTGATATCAGAGCTGGAAGGAAAAAGTAATATATTTCTAGGCAATGATGGTCAAGGAAGGAAACATTACCACCTATATATGAATGCAATAACGTGCACAGATACAGCATAAAACAAATGAAAGTGCATTCATTAGATTAAATTGTATGAGGTCATTGCTTCTGTGTGTGATCAGTTTAAATTAAGGGTTATTGGGTCAGCATCTACTATGCACCTGGGTTATGCAACAAAGGTCCATCTAGTCAAGGCTATGATTTTTCCAGTGGTCATGTATGGATGTGAGAGTTGGACTATAAAGAGGGCTAAGTGCCAAATAACTGATGCTTTTGACCTGTGGTGTTGGAGAAGACTCTTGAGAGTCCCTTGGACTGCAAGGAGATCCAACCAGTCCATCCTAAGGGAAATCGGTCCTGGGTGTTCATTGGAAGGACTGATGTTAAAGCTGAAACTCCAGTATTTTGGCCACCTGATGCAAAGAGCTGACTCATTTGAAAAGACCCTGATGTTGGTAAAGATTGAAGGCAGGAGAAGGGGACGACAGAGGATGAGATGTTTAGACGGCATCACCGACTCAATGGACATGAGTTTGGGTAAACTCCAGGAGTTGGTGATGGACAGGCAGGCCTGGTGTACTGCGGTTCATGGGGTCGCAAAGAGTCGGACACGACTGAGCGGCTGAACTGAACTGAACTAATGCTACATGGGTCTTTGCTAATGTCTCCTATCTAGCAGTCTACTCAGTCAATTGTAACTCTTTCCCAACACGTCTGCTATTCCCATGATGCGGAATTTTTGATCCAGACATCCCCAGCTCTTTTTGTGTGCTCTCAGGGGTTGACCAATAGAGTCTCACACGTAGTTGGTGCTCATTGACTCTTTATGGGTTGACTGTAGAAGTGAGCAATTAAGTTAAACGCTGAGAGTCATGAAGTGTGCAGGAAAAGACACAGTCTAACTCCCACATCCATGGAATTTATAATCTCATGTGAGAGTCACATGAAAAATATATCCATGGCTTCCCAGGTGGTCTCCAATGCGGGAGACTTAAGAATCATGGGTCCAGTCCCTGGACTGGGAAGATTCCCTGGAGGAGGCTTGGAAACTCATTCCAGTACTCTTGCTGGAGAATCCCATGGATAGAGGAGCCTGACAGGTTACAATCAATAGAGCCACAAAGGGTTGGACAGGATTGGTGCGGTTTTTTTTGTTGTTCAGTCACTCAGTCATGTCCGACTCTTTGCAACCCCATGGACTGTGGCATGCCAGGCTTCCTTGTCCTTCACCATCTCCCAGAGTTTGCTCAAACTCATGTTCATTGAGTCGGTGATACCATTCGACCATCTTGTCCTCTGTCATCCCCTTTTCCTCCTACTTTCAATCTTTCCCATCATCAGGGTTTTTTCCAATGAGTCAGCTCTTCTCACCAGGTGGCAAAAGTATTGTAGCTTCAGCTTCAGCATCAGTCCTTCCAATGAATATTCACAGTTGGTTTCCTTTAGGATGGACTGGTTTGATCTCCTTTCTTTCCAAGGGACTCGCAAGAGTCTTCTCCAAGACTCTGAGCCAGAGAACGCTCAGAAGGTGCAAACAAAACTCTGTGTGCTCCAAGACCCAGGAAAAGGAGCAGTGACCTCCACAAGAGACTGAGGCAGACCTGCCTTTGAATGTTTGAGTGTCTCCTGGGAAGAGGCATCAGCAGTGGCCTGCCACAGGGACTGGGACTCTGGCAGCAGCAGTTCTGGGAGGCACAGCATGTGGCATAAGTCCTCTTAGAGGAGGTCACTATTAACCCCACCTTAGAGCCGACAAGCAGGTGACCCACAAACTGGATAATAATTATACCAAAGAAATTCTAGCACTGTTGTGAAAGGTCTAGTGCCCACAGCAGATTTCCCAACCTGAGGATCCAGCAAAAGGACTGAGAACCCCCAGGGAACTTGACTTTGAAGGTCAATGGGATTTGATTACAGAACCTACACAGGACTGAGGAAACAGAGGCTGTTGGAGGGCACAAACAAAATCTTTTTTGCATCAGGACCCAGGAGAAAGGAGCAGTGACCCCACAAGAGACTGAGCCAGACTTGCCTATGAGGGTTCAGGAGTCTCCAATAGAGGTGTGGGTCGACAGTGGCCTGCCACAGGGTCAGGGACACTGACTGCAGCAGTCCTGGCATGCTGGTATAAGTCCTTTGCAGGTCGCCATTAGCACCATTACCCCTACCAGAGTTTGGCCTCAGGTCAAACTACAGGGAGGGAACACAGCCCGATTCATCAGCAGAAAATTAAAGATTTACTAAGCATGGCCTTACCCACCAGAGCAAGATCCAGTTTCTCCCACAACCATCCCTCCCATTAGGAAGCTTCCACAAGCCTCTTGTCCTCATCCATCAGAAGGCTGACAGAGTGAAAACCACAATCAAAAAAAAAAAAAAAAAACTAACCAAACTGATTACATGGATCACAGCCTTGTCTAACTCAATGAAAATATGAGCCAAGCCATGTAGGGCCACCCAAGATGGAGGGGGGTCATGGTGGAGAGTTCTGACAAAATGTGGTCCACTGGAGAAGGGACTGACAAACCACTTCCTCATTCTTGCTTTGAGAACCCTGTGAATAGTATGAAGCGATTTAGCATGCAAAATTAGAAAGTAACATGGGACATCCTCCCTGCCAAAAATTTGTTAAAGCAATTGAGGGGCAAGGTCTCTGGTCAAGAAGGGGAAAAATAATATGTATCATCATGGCTGATTTGCATTGTTATAGAGCAGAATCCATCACAACATTATAAAGCAATTTCCTCCAATTAAAAAATAAATTTAAAAAAAAAGAAGGGGGAAAAATAATCATGGGACTAAGGAGTTAAGGAGGAAGGCTTTGAGAAGGAAATGAAACTTGAATTCAGTATGGAAGCTGTGGCAGAATTTGAAGGATTAGAATAGTAGCAGGCATTGTGTAAAGTGAGAATTACAATGTGGAAGTGATAGCAATGGATGCCCACTGTAACATCTGAGTAAGGATCTTGTTGTCTATCCAACTGACAAGAGCAACATAGATTTTAAAAAAAATAAATAAACCATGTGACAATAAACTTTGATGAGTGGGATTTGTTCACCACTGCATTCTTAGTTCCTATAAATGTGTGGTCTATAGTAGGCTCCTAATAAATGTTTGTTGAATAAATGACTAACTGTATAAACAACTAAATGAAAAATGAAGGAAGGCATGAAGAATCAGTATTCATCAGGCATTTATTTATTGCTCAAATTTATTAAGTACCTACTGCTTGCCTGGTTATATGCTAGAAATAAGAGACACAAAGATGAATATAATTGTAGTCTCTATTGTCATATTCAGTGGTTCCCAAACTTTCATTTGCCTAAGAATCACCTAAGGAGTTTAGTAAAAATGAGGATTCTTGGGATTTACTCCCTAGATGTCTCAGAGATTCTGACTGAAAATCCTGGGGCTTAGGAATACACACTTTCATAATTTTTCTTCCCCTGGATACTGAGTACTCTGAGGATTATACTGGGAGAAATTCTTGCCAAGAAGAAAAGATCTAACATGCACCTCGCCAAGGAAATCTCCCAATAACTGTGAATATCAGGTAAAAGGTGCTGTAATAGAGACTCTCTCAGGGAGTGACAGTGGGTTTATTACTGAACTGAGTCCTGAGTATTGAGTCGGCTTCTAGAGAGTCGGCATGAATGAAAGAAAGAAAAGCAGGAAGGTGTGAAAAAAACAGAACATTCAGGAAATGGCAATTGGCTTGGTACAAAGATTTGATGTATCTTGGGATGCACCAATTTCTCTCAATAATCTTGATAGATAGTATTTTGGCTGCTTGGCCTAGCATTGTTAGAAAAGTAAGGACAAGCAATGCTTAAATCAGATGAACCAGTTAAAAACCTGGGAGGATTATGAAACAGAGAGACCACCACCATACGACTGTGATCATGCTTCTACAAGTCTATCTCTAGCCCACTGCTTGATGTAAGTTCACAGATTAGTACGATTAGTGGGATGCTTACTTCTCTAATTATAGGACCTTTGGTTCTCCAGTGTTGGAAAAATTGAGTTCGAAAAAGCAGAACAAAACACTTTCTTGGTACTGACTTCCTCTGTACCAAGAATGTTCTTTTGTTTAATCAAGAAAATGTGACCTTTCACTTTACTTATCAAGAAAGGAACACATTTCCAACTAAGTACAGATCATTCAGATACACTTCTTAAAAGAGGAGTTTGGGCTGTTTAGAAAAGACAGTTGAACACACCCTTTGGTCCATCCATGTCAATCTGTAGGCTAATCTATAATTATACTGTCTGGAAAGAATACAGAACATGATTCCAACATCTAGTTGGTTTTTTTTTCCTCCTGATTCTCCTTTTGACACCAAACCTGTGGGAAGAGAATTTTGCGAGTTATCCCAGAAGAGAGAAGCAAGCTGACAGAAAACTACAATTCAGCCTGAGTCTATTGAGTATTAGTGTAATACAAGACTCATCCTCCTGTGTAATTTAGATGCTTCAGCTCAGGCAGGCTTGGTGATTCCTCAAATATGAGACAAGCTTAAGAAAAAGACTGTCAGTCACAAACTGGGGAGATGCTAGGGACAAAGCTCCCAGGCTACCCATCTCTGAAAATAATTATTAATTTAAAACACAGTCAGCATCTTATGGGACTTCTACAACTGCAGAATGTTTGGAGAGGCTGTTTTCTTAGCCCTGTGGCTTGGATGTGGGGACACTATCTCCTCGGCTTCCTGGAATGGATCATCACCTTTCTAACTTAGCCACACACAGGCTGACAGCACCAGTGCATGTTAGTAAGGGCCTTCAGAGGCTGGGGGATGGGGAGTTGTTATTTCATCAGTCACAGTAGAAGAGGTTCCCAAGTGACCAAAAGGTAGGTTTTTTCTTTTTTCAAGTTGAATTTCTTCTGCCACATTTAACCAAGGCTCCACCCCAGGTGACTGACTTCCTATCTGAAAGAAGCATCACTTAGGGGTTGCCCTCCCTATCTCAGCTGCTCCCTCCAAGATTTCTCTCTCATGGGGGTACAGTTACTCCAGTCCCCTGCAGCATTTCATGGCTATTTTTTGAGGGACAAAATGGTTTCTTTCACATATACAGCCTGCCACAAGATGCTATTCCTTTTAACAATCAGAACAGTTGAGTGTTTCTACCTCATTGAATGCTCTTTTTTTTTTTTTTTTTTCTTTTGAACTGTCTTCTGTTTCCACACCAAACATACTGGGTTTCACTGTGCTAGACAGTGGAAGCAAAAAGTGTTAGTCACTCAGTCATGTCCGATACTTTGTGAACCCATGGATTGGACTCAAGCCCGCCAAGCTCCTCTGTCCATGGGATTCTTCAGGCGTAAATACTGGAGTGGGTTGCCATATCCTTCTTCAGGGGGTTTTCCCAACCCAGGGATTGAATGGGTCTCCCTCATCGCAGGCAGATTCTTTACTGTCTGAGCCACCAGTGCACTCTTCCTTCTTATCCCTTTGAATTTAGAAGCAAATTTAAAAGCCTAAGTTCTGACTTATTTTGGTGCCTGTGACCAAAAGTAGGGGCTTCATCTCCCACCACTAGGACCTTATTTGTGTATGCTCAAACTTGAAGAGCTGAGTCACACTTAAGAAGCTTCATTTCACTGGATTGATATAGGCATCTCTGAACCGGACTTCTTCCTTGGGTCTTGTTCTCTATTGTTGCTTCATTTATCCTCTTCTCTTCCTCTTGAAGTATTTTTATGTATAATCAAATCAATGGGAACTTGAAAGGAGAAGAAGACATTTAATCCTTTCAACCCCAGTTGGGTCTGATTTCCCAAATTGCACCTCATAGCATTTTGTGGTATGTTTCTTGGAGAAAGTCTAAACAATTATATAAGGCGTTCCCGTTCCTATATGTGTGTGGTCACCATACAAATCCAGTAACTATGTATATCACCAGTCACCAACAACCTTTGCAGTACTACCAGGTTTTGTCCCAAAATGGCAGTTATTTTAAACTTTCATGATGATATAATTCTCAAGGCTGGCCCTGAAAGGTCATGGAGTAATTGACAGCCTTTGTTTCTTGATCTACAAGGCCAGGTACCCTATGGCAGATGCTATTTGTACATTGATCCCCATGAAGGATCCCTGCAGACAGTTTCCATTCAGGGCAATGGTTTTCCTGCAGCTTTTTAACTAAGACTATCTGTTCACCTTATATTTAGCCTATGCATAGAACAGCAAGAAATGTCAAATAGTAAGGTGTCAGGAAGGAACCTTGCCTGTTGAGAAAGAAAAGATTTCTTGTCCCTCTAGGGACAATTCTGAAGCGTGTTCTGAACAGTTTTTCAGAGAGTGCCCAGTGGGATTGAATCCCAGTGAAGCTCAGCCATCATCTGACGATGAATTTACCCTTCATTGGTTCTGGCCTGTCTCCTTTCCTCCTGCTCTTGGCATGCTTTCTGGGATCACCTTCAAAATAAATTTACAGTGAAAACCTTATCTCTGGGTTTTCTCTAAATAGGACCCAAATGAATACAGATCCCAAGCAAGTATGGGACCTGTTCTAACCACAACCCAAATCATTCTCCTTATGATCAGGAACTGTAATGCCCAACAATCTATGGTTTCTTGCAGCATATTGCCGTGACTAGGGTTTCCAATGAACATTGATAGCACCCCCCATACTAATGTTTCACGCTATCACCAGGGATTCCTGTGTTGGCAGGCAAAACAAAAAGACCATGAACCAAACGAGTGTACCTGCCTTCCCCCAAGAAAGGCTCCAGGTCTTTAGTAAAAGGTTTGTACACAAAGGCTGGGATGAACGCCAACATCTGGCCTTTTCTTGCAAGAGTTTCTTAGACATTTTTATTACACCCATACAAGGTTATTTATTCCTTATTCTTCATTAGGAGCATCGGCTCTTGAGTGATCTTTCCCCCAGGGGTTGTACTGCCTCGTGCAGAATATTTTCCACAACTTCTGCCCAACACTAATGTAGTGTTTGGGGAATCCAACCAGAGAAGAAAATCCCACGTGTGGTCCTTCAGGTCCTAAATCTCAGATGATTATGAGCTTTGGATAGGAGGCCTCCTGGAGGTAGTTGCCCTTCCCACCCCACATGAGGTGCTCAGCCAACACACTGCAGTTTTCTGAAGAGAGCTGCAGTCAAAGTTCAGGCCTCACCCCTCAAAATCAAGCCAACCGTGCTTATACTCACACCTGCATCCCTAACCCAGATACCTCCTTCTGGTGTCTCAGCCAAGGTACTTCCTAGGTGTCTTCTATATCCAGAGTCTTGGCTAAGTCACTTTTCTCCACTCTAATCCGGTGCTTTCTCTACTCCTAGCCTGTTCCCCTTTTCCTACTCCTGACCACCAGATTCATAAAGAGAAGGACCCCTTATTTATTTACGGGGTCTTATTCTACCGTGAGATCACTCTTCCCACCTGTACTGCGTGCCATGTCTGATCCTAGCTGGGTGCCGTTCCATGGGAAAAGTTGGAACACTGGAAAGCCAGTGCTTCTTTTTGGGGCCTCTTGCTTGTGCAGTCACAGTGAGTGATTAAAGGCTTGATTGCCACCTTCCAGTTTGGCTCATTGCCCTAAGTGACCACTTTGACAGCTAGAAGCTCAACAACCATCTGCTGACCATCACAGCCCATGTTGGACACTCGGTTCACAGTGACCCGAGTTGGACACTTCACAGTAAAGGCATACACTTGGTTGGATTCTGAAGGAGGAAATGTCACCACAGACATGGCAAGGAAATGCTCCTCTATTTAAGTATCACAGTCATAATTCCAAAAGATAACCCCTAGATCTTTCGAGACCTCCTTAGCCTTTGGTATTTGTTTGTTTGTTTGTTTGTTTAAACTTGATTCCAATCCCCAATGTCTTAGTCTGGGTTTTTCCAGCGCCCTCCTAATGATGTCTATAAACTCTTGTTCTTACTTCCTCATGGCCCTTTTTCTCCTATGCTGACTTGAGGCAAATGCACTTTTAATCTAGATGCAAATTTCTTTTTGCCAAAATCTGCCAGAAATGCAGTCACCAAGCATACTGTGATCTTTGGCTTCCTTAATATTTTGCGGGGTCACATTTATCTAGGGTGAAAATTCCACTATGCACAACCCAGGGCTTCCCTGGTAGCTCAGCTGGTAATGAATCCATCTGCAATGCAGGAGACCCCAGTTCCATTCCTGGGTCAGGAGGATCCCCTGGAGAAGGGACAGGCTAAGCACTCCAGTGTTCTTGCATTTCCCTGATGGTTCAGATGGTAAAGAATCCACCTGCAACATGAGAGACCTGGGTTCAATCCCTGGGTTGGGAAGATTCCTTGGAGGAGGACATGGCAACCCACTCCAGTATTCTTATCTGGAGAATCCCCATGGACAGAGGAGCCCAGTGGGCTACAGTCTATGGGGTCTCAAAGAGTCAGGCATGACTGAGTGACTAAGCACAGCACAATCCTGGGATGTTTTCCAGCTGCCCACTCCAGGGAGTTCTCTCCTGGGAGCAGCTGTGACTGGGCCACATGTAGTTTCCAGCTCTCCTAAGAATTCTGTGGGGGTAAAAATGACTTTTTCAAATACCATGAGGGTGATTCTCACTTCCTTCCACCTCCAGTTTCCCCTCATACCACAGATTCTTCTATTTCTCTTCCTTTAAACTCCTTGAACTATTGCTCCCATATCAGAGTCAGCATGAACTTCTCCCTCTTCACATTTCCAAGATCTGAGAGGAAGGAACTAAAGAGGCAAACATTGAAGTGGGTGAGTTAGACGAGGCTATGGCAAAATCTTGGAACACTTGCAAGTGAAGGATCTGTGTCCTTGTACAACTATAAATGTAGTAAATGAGTCCACACTCCTTATCTATAAAGTAAGTATAAAGAAGGCATTGTTTTCTCATTTTACAGACAAAAGCATGGGTTTAGAGAGAGGTGATGCAAATTTCCCATTATCAAATACCTTGGAAGTTGTGGAGTTGAGATTTAAACTCCTGTTGTGGTCTTCACACCAATGCAACTTTTCCAGTTAGTTGGTTTATTTGCTCATCATTTTGATGAAGAGTTGTATTGGTGTCGAGACCAAAACAGGAATTTAAATCTCAACTCCACAACTTCCAAGGGGTTTGATAATGGGAAATTTAAATCACCTCTACTTACTTTATAGATCAGTTCAGTTCAGTCACTCAGTGGTGTCCGACTCTTTGTGACCCCATGGACTGCAGCACGCCAGGCCTCCCTGTCCATCACCAGCTCCTGGAGCCTACCAAAACTCATGTCCATTGAGTCAGTGATGCCATTCAACCAACTCATCCTCTGTTGTCCCCTTCTCCTCCCACCTTCAATCTTTCCCAGCATCAGGGTCTTTTCCAAGGAGTCAGTTCTTCACATCAGGTAGCCAAAGTATTAGAGTTTCAGCTTCAACATCAGCCCTTCCAATGAATATTCAGGACTGATCTCCTTTAGGATGGACTGGTTGGATCTCTTTGCAGTCCAAGGGACTCTCAAGAATCTTCTGCAACACCACAGTTCAAAAGCATCAGTTTTTTGGCACTCAGCTTTCTTTATAGACCAGTCATCACATCCATACATGACTATTGGAAAAACCATAGCTTTGACTAGATGGACCTTTGCTGGCAAAGTAATGTCTCTGCTTTTTAATAGGCTGTCTAGGTTGGTCATGGCTGCAGTCACCATCTGCAGTGATTTTGGAGCCCAAGAAGATAAAGTCTCTCAGCGTTTCCATTGTTTCCCCATCTATTTGCCATGAAGTGGTGGGACTGGATGCCATGATCTTCGTTTTCTGAATGTTGAGTTTTAAGCCAATTTTTTCACTCTCCTCTTTCACTTTCATCAGGAGGCTCTTTAGTTCTTCTACGCTTTCTGCCGTAAAGGTGGTGTTATCTGCATATCTGAGGCTATTGATATAACTTTACTTTACAGATAAGGTGAGTAAAATGTTTAGCATCTGTGCCTAGGACACAGTGAGCACTTTATTGTATCTATCCTTATCCCTGGAAAAATGTTAAATTTTTAGCTGGAAATGCTTATTTAATGTTCCTGGCTCCCAGTCATACAGTCCATAAGAAACATTTCCTTGAAGGTTCCTAATAGATCAAGTGAAACCATCCTGCTTTTCTGTTCAACTGTGTGGAACACAAAATCACATGCAGCTCCTTCTTTTACACCTGAAAATGTTTCTGAAGAGATAGCCCATTGTGGAGTGTGAGCAAATAGTTGAAGATGAAGTTTGCATTGATTTTAAAACCACTATGCCTGCAAGTGATTGATTTTTTTATTGAGCTCTTTTTGTTTGTGTGAGCTCTTTTTGTTTGTTTGTTCTTTTATGTTAAAGCTTCAGGATGCTCTGACTTGTTTTAGTTAATTACAAATACTTAGGGTCATTAACTTGAAAAGCTATAGCTTTTCAGCATCAAATTTCCTTGAATTTCACTTTTATTCCAACTAAAAGATTCAAAAACAAGAAATCACATGAGACCATGTTCCCTTCTTCTCAAAAGAAATACAAAAGAAACAATAACACATGTTGATAGTTCTCATAAAAATAAAGTGTGCAAAATCATACATCAAGCATTTCACGTTTAGTCCCCATTTTAGATAAAATACTTATAAAGAAAAAAAATACTTATAAAGAGTCATAAATGTACTATGCACAAAGAAGTGATTATAGTATTATGCATATTTTATTATGGGAAATTTCAAATATTAAAGTGGATAGAATAGGATAATGAATCCCCCATACCTCAGCTATTATTAATTAATGGCCAATCTTAGTTTGTCTCTAATCCCACCTGTTTTATTGAATTCTTTTTAAAATGTGGTTTTGTGGGAGAACCAAAGCAGATTACAGTCAGAGAATTAGTAAATGAAATAGTTCCTGGCTTCTTATTTGGTACTGAGGTTGCAGGCAATTCATTGCCACTGAATCATAAGGCAAATGGTCCTCTTGAGTGGGGTCTCACTTTTTTATAGCCGGTTTCCACAATCTGGGGCTTCCCTTGTGGCTCAGCTGGTAAAGAATCTTCCTGCAACACAGGAGACCTGGGTTCGATCCCTGGGCTGGGAATATCCCCTAGAGAAAGGAAAGGCTTCCACTCCAGTATTCTGGCCTGGAGAATTCCATGGACTATACAGTCCATGGAGTCGCAAAGAGTCAGACACGACTGAGTGACTCTCACACTTCCACATTCTGAGCAAAATGAAGGGGAAATTAAAACTGCAAACAACTCTTGCTATAATTTTCAATGCATTTGATCAGAACTTTAATTTTCTTCCTACCTTTACTAAATCATTTCCTCAATGTACTTCTCTAGGTTGCATTTGTTGACTTGATGAAAAAGAGGGTTTCAGGAGTAATGAAGTGATCACTTAGAAAAAACAGGCCTAGTGAATTTAACACGGAGAAGGCAATGACAACCCACTCCAGTACTCTGGCCTGGAAAATCCCATGGACAAAGGAGCCTGGTAGGCTGCAGTCCATGGGGTTGCTAAGAGTCAGACACGACTGAACGACTTAACTTTCACTTTTCACTTTCATGCATTGGAGAAGGAAATGGCAACCCACTCCAGTGTTCTTGCCTGGAGAATCCCAGGGATGGTGGAGCCTGGTGGGCTGCTGTCTATGGGGTCGCACAAAGTCAGACATGACTGAAGCAACTTAGCAGCAGCAGCAGCAATAAATTTAACAAATGCAGGACATCCTGACATTATCATAAAACATTATATTAATATATGTCTTCAAAAATATTACACGAATGGCAACACTCTGACATAACAGAGAAACAAATGGAGATAGCTTATACACTGATGTTGTATAAAATATCTCATTATTTAGAAATTTTTCTCCACTATAACAACAACAGCCTCAGACATGAATATAGAATTTGTCAATTTATCTCTTAAAACTACTCAATGTTTGTAGTCCTGAAAACGATACAATGTTATACTAACCTTAGTATAAATTGGCAAATTCTATATTCATGTCTGAGGCTGTTGTTGTTATAGTGGAGAAAAATTTCTAAATAATGAGATATTTTATACAACATCAGTGTATAAGCTATCTCCATTTGTTTCTCTGTTATGTCAGAGTATTGCCAATTGTGTAATATACTAAAAGTAATGAATACAGGTTGGCTGCGCGGAGGGGCCTAGAGGAGCTATCCCATGTTGAATGTCAGAAAGGGCAGTGGTAAGAAGATACCCCTCGTCCAAGGTAAGGAGCAGCGGCTGTGCTTTGCTGGACCAGCCGTGAAGAGATACCACATGCCCAAGGTAAGAGAAACCCAAGTAAGTTGGTAGGGGTTGCAAGAGGGCATCAGAGGGCAGACACACTAAAACCATACTCACAGAACACTAGTCAATCTAATCACATTAGGACCACAGCTTTGTCTAACTCAATGAAACCAAGCGATGCCCACGGGGCAACCCAAGACGGGTGGGTCATGGTGGAGAGGTGTGACAAAATCTGGTCCACTGGAGAAGGGAATGGCAAACCACTTCGCTATTCTTGCCTTCAGAACCCCATGAACAGTATGAAAAGGCAAAATGATAGGATACTGAAAGAGGAACTCCTCAGGTCAGTAGGTACCCAACACGCTACTGGAGATCAGTGGAGAAATAATTCCAGAAACAATGAAGGGATGGAGCCAAGCAAAAACAATACCCAGTGGTGGATGTGACTGGTGATAGAAGCAAGGTCTGATGCTATAAAGAGCAATATTTTTAGGAACCTGGAATGTCAGGTCCATGAATCAAGGCAAATTGAAAGTGGTCAAACAGGAGATGGCAAGAGTGAACGTCGACATTCTAGGAATCAGCGAACTAAAATGGACTGGAATGGGTGAATTAACTCAGATGACCATGATATCTACTACTGTGGGCAGGAATCCCTCAGAAGAAATGGAGTAGCCATCATGGTCAACAAAAGAGTCCGAAATGCAGTACTTGGATGTAATCTCAAAAACGACAGAATGATCTCTGTTTGTCTCCAAGGCAAACCATTCAATATCACAGTTATCCAAGTCTATGCCCCAGCCAGTAACACTGAAGAAGCTGAAGTTGAATGGTTTTATGAAGACCTACAAGACCTTTTAGAACTAACACCCAAAAAAGATGTCCTTTTCATTATAGGGGACTGGAATGCAAAAGTAAGAATTCAAGAAACACCTGGAGTAACAGGCAAATTTGGCCTTGGAATGTGGAATGAAGCAGGGCAAAGACTAATAATAGAGTTTTGCCAAGAAAATGCACAGGTCATAGCAAACACCCTCTTCCAACAACACAAGAGAAGACTCTACACATGGACATCACCAGATGGTCAACACTGAAATCAGATTGATTATATTCTTTGTAGCCTAAGATGGAGAAGCTCTATACAGTCAAGAAAAACAAGACCAGGAGCTGACTGTGGCTCAGATCATGAACTCCTTATTACCAAATTCAGACTCAAATTGAAGAAAGTAGGGAAAACCACTAGACCATTCAGGTATGACCTAAATCAAATCCCTTATGATTATACAGTGGAAGTGAGAAATAGATTTAAGGGCCTAGATCTGATAGATAGAGTGCCTGATGAACTATGGAATGAGGTTCATGACATTGTACAGGAGACAGGGATCAAGACCATCCCCATGGAAAAGAAATGCAAAAAAGCAAAATGGCTGTCTGGGGAGGCCTTACAAACAGCTGTGAAAAGGAGAGAGGCAAAAAGCAAAGGAGAAAAGGAAAGATATAAGCATCTGAATGCAGAGTTCCAGAGGATAGCAAGAAGAGATAAGAAAGCCTTCTTCAGTGATCAATGCAAAGAAATAGAGGAAAACAACAGAATGGGAAAGACTAGAGCTCTCTTCAAGAAAACTAGAGATACCAAGGGAACATTTCATGCCAAGATGGCCTCGATAAAGGACAGAAATGGTCTGGACCTAACAGAAGCAGAAGATATTAAGAAGAGATGGTAAGAATACACAGAAGAACTGCACAAAAAAATCTTCAAGGCCACGACAATCATGATGGTGTAATCACTCACCTAGAGCCAGACATCCTGGAATGTGAAGTCAAGTGGGCCTTAGAAAGCATCACTACGAACAAAGCTAGTGGAGGTGATGGAATTCCAGTGGAGCTATTTCAAATCCTGAAAGATGATGCTGTGAAAGTGCTGTACTCAATATGCCAGCAAATTTGGAAAACTCAGCAGTGGTCACGGGACTGGAAAAAGACAGTTTTCATTCCAATCCCAAAGAAAGGCAATGCCAAAGAATGCTCAAACTACTGCATAATTGCACTCATCTCACACGCTAGTAAAGTAATGCTCAAAATTCTCCAAGCCAGGCTTCAGCAATACGTGAACCGTGAACTTCCTGATGTTCAGGCTGGTTTTAGAAAAGGCAGAGAAACCAGAGATCAAATTGCCAACATCTGCTGGCTCATGGAAAAAGCAAGAGAGTTCCAGAAAAGCATCTCTTTCTGCTTTATTGACTATGCCAAAGCCTTTGACTGTGTGGATCACAAGAAACTGTGGAAAATTCTTCAAGAGGTGGGAATACCTGACCATCTGACCTGCCTCTTGAGAAATCTGTATGCAGGTCAGGAAGCAGCAGTTAGAACTGGACATGGAACCACAGACTGGTTCCAAATAGGAAAAGGAGTATGTCAAAGCTGTATATTGTCACCCTGCTTATTTAACTTCTATGCAGAGTACATCATGAGAAACGCTGGACTGGAAGAAACACAAGCTGGAATCAAGATTGCCGGGAGAAATATCAATAACCTCACGTATGCAGATGACACCACCCTTATGGCAGAAGATGAAGAAGATCTAAAAAGCCTCTTGAGGAAAGTGAAAGAGGAGAGTGAAAAAGTTGGCTTAAAGCTCAACATTCAGAAAATGAAGATCATGACATCCGGTCCCATCACTTCATGGGAAATAGATGGGGAAACAGTGGAAACAGTGTCAGACTTTATTTTTTTGGGCTCCAAAATCACTGCAGATGGTGACTGCAGCCATGAAATTAAAAGACGCTTACTCCTTGGAAGGAAAGTTATGACCAACCTAGATAGCATATTCAAAAGCAGAGACATCACTTTGCCAACTAAGGTCCATCTAGTCAAGGCTATGGTTTTTCCTATGGTCATGTAAAGATGTGAGAGTTGGACTGTGAAGAAGGCTGAGTGCTGAAGAATTGATGCTTTTGAACTGTGGTGTTGGAGAAGACTCTTGAGAGTCCCTTGGACTGCAAGGAGATCCAACCTATCCATTCTGAAGGAGATCAGCCCTGGGATTTCTTTGGAAGGAATGATGCTAAAGCTGAAACTCCAGTACTTTGGCCACCTGATGGAAAGAGTTGACTCATTGGAAAAGACCTTGATGCTGGGAGGGATTGGGGGCAGGAGGAGAAAGGAACAACAGGATGAGATGGCTGGATGGCATCACTGACTCGATGGACATGAGTCTGAGTGAATTCCGGGAGTTGGTGATGGACAGGGAGGCCTGGCGTGCTGCGATTCATGGGGTCGGAAAGAGTCGGACACAACTGAGCGACTGAACTGAACTGAATGAATACAGGTTAAGAAAGAACTGGCCAGAAGAACCCACACAGTTAAAGTCAAGATTGAAACATGGAAATAAAAATATCATTACAGAACAAAGCAAGACTTGAAATTCCAGACAGATTTTCAACTAGAGTCTCAGCTGAGTAAGTCTAAAGATTTTCTCAATTTATGCTATGAAAATAACAGCACCCAAAGATGTTCTACCTTTTCATCATAAGCATTATCAATTCCTTGTTAACTCACCATTTGGAAAATATTGCACAAAGCCTCTTAGGCATGAATTCCCATACTGGAATGAATTAGTAACCAAGATCATTAAAATATTGAAAAAATAAATGAGACATGCCTCAAGAATTAAGCATGCCAACTTCCTTGGCAGCTAGCCTGGATGTAACTCATAGTCACTTTCATAGGCTCTGAAACAACTAACCTAGTCTTTGTTTCGATGACATCTTTTTATGTGGAATATCCTCCTGTTCTCCAAAGAGAAATCTTACTTCCCAGAGTTTTAGTCTCTTCCTTCTCCCATTATCATGACACTGGATTCTGTTATCTTTGCCTGATGTCTTTTCTCTGATTACAACACATAAACAGAGGGAGCAACTGGGTACTGACTGATGAGAAAGCTCTCAGACCCCTTCTCTGAGCAGCCTTCATCTCTCACACACCAATACCTCAAATGATGCCACTAGAATCCCTTCTGAGAGTTAACTGTCACCTGTCTTCACCTGACCTCAAAGAGTCAACTCAAGAAGTCTTACTTATTCCACTCCAATGCAATGGGGAATTCAGAAAGAGTGAGATTCTGACTTGAGGATAGGAACCAGTTCTCATCCATTTCCATATACTCAGTATGTGCCTGTCATGTGGTAGGTACTTAGTAAAAGGGCAGTGAGGTGAAAATAAACAAAATAAAATATTTGATGAGGAAATGCTAAAATAAGGGAGAAAAGGTCCTGAAAGTGAAGACCAGAAATCCACCATCTTTACCTCTTTGCTACAGATGGTCCTTGAAGTTCAAACTCACTTGTCAGATGCCACCAACTGCTTTCTGTTAACAGGTTTCTAAGAGCAAACTGCCCTGCTTCCTGGGTACCAGGCTTCCAACCTCTCTAGTCTAGGTGTCCCTGATAACTTAGATGTATCTCCAGGAACCTGGGTCTCCAGACTATTGCATAAGCAGAAAGTACTCTCTCCCTGTCTGAGGAGTGAGAAGAAAATGGATCAGTCTACAGGGCATTGGAAAGGGAGAAGGAAAGGAATTAGAAGTATGAATAGCAGAACTTCTGCATACCTCTCTGAGGAAAACTTCATGGAAAGTAAGCAGAAATGGATAGTTTTAAGCAAAACAATTTTGAGATCTCTGCTTGTTTCCACTGACTTTAAAACTCCAAAAATCAGAATAAACCCCCATATGAACTTTAGATTCAGCAACTTATTAGCATTTTGCCATGTTGCCTTTTTTTCTCTCTCTCTCTTTCCTCCTCTTACCCTCATTCAAGTGGAATCCCATAGCAAAGTGACCTTGATCCCAAAGTTTCACAGAACTTGGTGAGAGCGCACTTGTAACTCGTATTTGCATACATCCATTTTTCCCCCAAGTCGTACTCATGTTTTCAAAGTGAGTCCAGTCCTGGACTCCATACAGTGGATGGAATCTAAAGCCCTATCCCTTTTCAGGCCTTGAACAGCCCAGACTCCTGATTATTTTATGGCTCTTTTGAATGAAAATTGGAGAATATGAATAAGAAGGAAGAGGTGAGGGAATTCTTTGGTGGTCCAGTGGTAAAGAACCCACCTGTCAATGCAGGGGACAGAGTTCAATCTCTGGTGCAGGAATAGTCCACATGCCATATAGCAACTAAGCCCAGGCACCACAACAAATTAAGCCCACTCTCTAGAGCCGGGGCTCCACAACACATGAAGCCATCAGAGTGAAAAACCTGTGCACTGCAGCTAGAGAGTAACTCCCACTTGCCACAACTAGACAAAGCCTGTGTACTGCACCAAAAACCCAGCGTGCCCAAAAATAAATAAAGAAAAAGACGGAAGAGGTGAGGGGCGGAAAGCTGCCGGGAGCCAGCGTGAAGAACTCCGCCCGTGACAAAGGTTGTGAGGACGAAGGCTCGGCATACGCAAAGGCGGGATCGAGCCTCAGGAGACACCCTGTTCCCGAGCATCTACCCCCAAAACCAGAGTCTGCCTACTTTACTGCTTTATGCTCTCACCTATGCCTCTGACTTTACGGGGGGCTGTCCCCCACCACCTCTCTCGGAGATGGAGTTAACTTACAGCTCCCGTTAATAAAAATTCCTGGGCGTGACAAGAGTGTTTCAGCTTACAAACTCCTCTGAAGTTTCTCTAGCCTGCCTGAGCAGGTTCGTCCGGCCACATGTGATTGTTCACAGCCTCCCAACCGTGAGAGGCACAAGATGTTTTAAACTTTCTAAATACAGACTCTTTTGAGAAGTTAGAAAATTATTAGTATAGTACTAGTGGCGAAGGGTTTTCATTTGTTGGGCCAATATTTGCTGCCAAGTCTCCATATTCCCTGCCCTTATACACAATAATGAATATAACTAGCATATAGGGGAAATAAGTATTAACCTTTGATATTAATCATGTTAAACCTTAGGCTAAGTAAATTCCTTTCTTGATTATAACCCCCTGCACCCTCGCCTTATAGGAATGCAACTTTATCTAGTACCTTTGGAGGGTGGTGCCTGGTTTAAAGAAAAATCACCCCTGGAAAATAAGTTTTCTGGTTGACTGACCATTATCAGAAAGAAAGGGCCATAAAATGTTAGCAGGCCCCCCGGCCAGAAGATGATGTAAAGCCACCTAAGACCTTTTGTATACATTTATATGAAGCACCTGATCTTGATAAAGGTCAGGACTGCTGACCCCCACGTGACTTTGAAATTTCCATTTGTCTCTATGTATAACAAAAGGTATATAAGCAAACCTGAAAAATAAAGAAATCGGATCAGTTCCTGGAAAGACTGATTCCCCCATGTTGTTCTTTCTTGTTCTCTGTTTTTCTGGCTGAATTCCCATCTGGAGCGTGGATGCCCACCAAGCCTGCTAATTATGCCTGGGCTTCTAAGATCCGACCGGGGAGGCCTTAGTGTCTCCTCTCCTTCAGGAGAACGGGAGGATGCCTGTGGCCTATGTAGGTGGTGCAAATGTCTTGTCTCGAAGTTTTATTGGTATTCCATGTAAACCAAGTTATTCAGCCTCTTTTCTCCACTAATTTTCCTACTACACTATTCTTTCCTAATCTCTCTTTATATTTCTAATTAAATAGCTCTTTCCTAGGATGCTGACTCCATCCCCACTTCGAATTACCCTGGATCCATCAGGGCTGGACCCCGACAGAAAGCCAACACCTGTTGCCCCACATGCACATGGATTTGTAGAAAGAAGGATGTTTTTCCACATCCTCTTGTTGATCTTAAACTCAGAGAAGACGCCAAGAACCAGCTAATATAAAAATGTACACAGAACTAAAATCTGTGGACTTACCAGTTGTTCTTCCCTACTGTGGAAGTTACCATTTGTCAGATTTTATCCTGTGGAAGTTACCATTTGTCAGATTTTATCCTCCACTTAGAAATATGGAACAATCATGCAAAATCATTTAGGTCAACCACCAATCTTACAGATACACGAAGTAAGTCCAGAGAGAAGAAGTGACTTGCTAATGTTGGTGTGGCTTGTAAATATCAGAGTCAGTACTTGGACAAGTGGTTTCCTGGGCTCAGTTTGGTGTCCTTTCTTCCATACCACTCCTTTTCATAAAACTTCCCTGGAAGTTTAACTTGATGTTCTGTCAAGTAAGGTGCCTAAAATAACTTAGCAAATTCACCGTTCATGAGTCAGCAGTTACATGAGTGGAAGAAAAATAAACAAGAGGGAGAAATCTAATGACAAGCATTCTGGAGAAATAACTCAAAGGAGTGAGGACACAATGCAGTTTATAAATGAATTTAAAATTTCTCCTTAAATAAGTCCGACATGACTGAGCACGCACATCATCATCATCACCATCTCCTTAAACAAACACTTTGGTTGAAATATACTGAGAGGCTGTCCTCATGCACCAGGCTGTGACTCAAAGCCACTTTCATTTTCAGAGGATCTAGCAAATGTGGTCCGAGAATTCTATACCATCCAAACTGTTGTACCTGAGTGAAGGGAAACAAGAAGCATTGTCAAAGACTGAGTTTATCCTCACTTAGCCTTGCTAAAAAAGGTGGGGAACATTGTAAATCAACTATATTTCAATTAGAACAGAGAAAAAACAGAATATAAACAACAAGTTCCTATTGCATAGCACAGAGAATGATATTCAATATCTATGATAAGCCATAATGGAAAAGAATATATATATTTTTAAAAATCTATATACATACCTTGATGCTGAGAAAGATTGAGGGCAGGAGGAGAAGGAGTTGACAGAGGATGAGATGATTGGATGGCATCACCAACTCAATGGACGTGAGTTTGACCAAACTCAAGCAGATAGTGAAGGGCAGGGAAGCCTGGTGTGCTGCATTCCATAGGGTTGCAAAGGGTCGGACATGATTTAGTGACTAAACAACAATACATACACATGAATGAATCACTTTGCTGTACAGCAGTAATAACACAGCACTGTAAATCAACTACTTCAATTTAAAACTTAAAATTTTAAAAATGCAATGAATGAATATAGTTCGGGAAGAAGGATTTGAATTCAGAAAGATGGTGCATTCTATACTTTCTGTTCATAGTCAAATATTTCAAAGTTGAAAATAAGAGAATAAAAAAGTGATACTGAAACTTAAAGTTAAACTAAAGATGGTCAAAAGGTACAATTTTCTAGTCATAAAATAAATTAATCCTGGGACTATCACATACAGTATGGTGGCTATAATTAATAATACTGCATTGTATATTTGAAAGTTGCTAGGAGAGTACATCTGAAAAGTTCCCATCACTCAAAATACTTTGTAACTATGTGTGGTTATGGATGTTAACAAGATTTATTATTTTTCAATATATACAAATATCAAATTATTATATTGCACCCCTGAAACTAATATAATGCTAGATGTCAATTTTATCTCAATGAAAATGGAGCTCTAATATACTCAATAATCCAGTGAGTATTTTTGTTAGAAGGCATATGACACATAGAGTTTAGAGAACTGGGGCTTCTGAGGAAAATAATGCTGACAAACTAAGATAGCAGATGAAACAGCTAATGGCAGGAAATCAGGCATCTTCCATCTAAGAGCAATTATGTTTTGCTGTTTTATTTATTCAGAAAACATGTCAATGTGTTAGAAATTAAGGATACAGATGAATTAAGCCTGGCTTTCATTCTCAGGGACTTCCCTCGTGGCTCAGACTGTAAAGAATCTGCCTGTAAGGCAGGAGACCCAGGTTTGATTCCTGGAGAAAGGAATGGCTACCCACCCTAGTATTATTCTTGCTTAGAGAATTTCATGGACAGTGGAGCCTGGTGTGCTACAGTCCACGGGGTCGCAAAGAGCTGGACATGACTAAGTAACACTTGCTTTACTTTGCTTCATTCTCAAGCTGATTAGGGAAATAGGACATGACCGTCGGAATTTCAGTACAGACTATAAGAAGGTTTTAACAGACTGTGGACTTGTAGATGTTAAACCCTGGTGACCAGGAAGCAGAAAAAAAGTGTAACTCTCCACGGCAGGATGTATTCAGGCTGGGGCAACTAGAAGGTTGATTCTAATATTACATTTGTAAGGTTTCAGTGGTAGCTGGAATCAGGAAGGAAATTAAATTTGTAAGAATGGGGTGTGATGGAAAATCTGATCTTAATAATCATGTCATTTCCTTCTCTGGAGCTCATATTTCTATTCTATAAAAGGGAGCTTAAAAAATGTATTCACAGAATTACTGAGACAATGCCAAGGATTAATATTGTAGCCCTTTTACTCAATTTAGCCATCAAGCGTCCCACAGGGGAGAATGCTAACTGGAAGGATTCATCCAAATCACGTTAATCTTAATCTCTAACTCCTAAATCTCTAACTATCCATTCTTCATTGCCAATGCTCACTTCAATTCAATCATCATTTTTGAAGGCTTTCTTCATGTCTGGTCTTGGCATATGAAGATTTAATAAACACACCCATTTTGTCACTGAGGAACTTCAAATTCTTTCCCTAAGTTTTCCGTGTATTCATATAGCATCTTGTTTATATCTTTAGGACATAAATCTTTATTAATATCTTGCTGCTGCTAAGTCACTTCAGTCATGTCTGACTCTGTGACCCCATAAACAGCAGCCCTCCAGGCTCTGCTGTCCCTGGGATTCTCCAGGCAAGAACACTGGAGTGGGTTGCCATTTCCTTCTCCAGTGCATGAAGGTGAAAAGTGAAAGTGAAGTCAATCAGTCGCGTCCGACTCTTTGCAACCCCATGGACTGCAGCCTACCAGGCTCCTCCATCCATGGGATTCTCCAGGCAAGAGTACTGGAGTGGGGTGCCATTGCCTTCTCCATCTTATAAAAATAATTATCCCACTGAACTTGAGGGATAAGCTTTCTTTGAGTGATGTCAACCTAATTCTTATTCAGTTTTGTATCTTCAAACTTGTATTAAAAAATGCCTGCCATAAAACCATGCCCAATAATTGCTTTTGTTGTTTATTTGTCTTTCTTGAATTGAAAATGATCATAAAAATAATATTGAATGCAAAATCACTGGATTTATGTTACTGTAGTTCCAGTATTCCTAGAAGATTTTTTTTGTTTTATTCCCATCATACAAAAATTGGTGTATGTATGATAGTTATCATCATTAAAGGATTCCATGCAATGGCTTGTGTTTAAGTGATGTGGATTGTTTATCAGATTAGGGTATCACTTCTATTTCTCTTCTGTCTTTCCACACCTAATTCCCTAGAACTAGTAGTCTCACAACAAATTGCCCTTTCTTTCCTACCTGGAAGAGTCATGGTTTATTTCTACCACTTCCTTTTCCTGACATAAACCCATTCCTAGTATAGTAGGTTCGGGGGACTTCCTTGGTGGTCCAGGGGTTAAGACTACCCCTTCCAAAGCAGGGGATGCAACTTTGATCCCTGGTTGGGGAGGTAAGATCCCACATGCCTCATAGTTATAAAACCAAAACCTAAAAACAGAAGTAACAGTGTAACAAGTTTAATAAAGACTTTAAACATGGTCTATGGTCCACACAGACCTGTAGAATCTCATGGACAGAGGAGCCTGGTGGGCTACAGTCCATGAGATCACAGAGTCAGACACGACTGAAGCGACTGAGCACATGGTTCACATTAAAAAAAAAAAAAAAAGATTCTGCAGGCCTCCCTGGTGGCTCAGTGGTGAAGAGAACACCTGCCAATGCAGAAGTGCATTCAACCTCTGATCCAGGAGGATTCCACGTGCCTTGAGGCAACTAGGCCCATGTGCCACAGCTGCTGAGCCCACGCGCTGCAACTACTGAAGCCCTCACACTCTAGAGCCTGCACTCCGCAACAAGCAAACCCATCACAGGGAGAAGCTTGTGTACCTTTCTAGAGAGTAGCCTCCATCCACTGCAACTAGAGAAAGCCAGGGCTTCTCAGTTGGCTCAGTAGTAAAAAAAAAAACTCACCTGACAATGCAGGAGACATAAGAGATGTGGGTTCAATCTCTGGGTCAGGAAGATTCCCTGGAGAGGGAAATGGCAACCCACTCCAGTATTCTTGTCTGGAGAACCCCATGGACAGAGGAAGCTGGTGGGCTATAGTGCATGGGGTCACAAACAGTCGGACATGACTGTAGCTACTTAGCACATAGCAGGAAAGCCCATACAGCAATGAAGACCCAGCACAGCCATAAATAAATAAATAAAATAAGAATAAACATTTTTAAAAATCTTGAAAAAAAGAAACTCAGTCTTTAGTTATAATGCCAAGCATTAGATAGACATTGCCTAAAGTTCTAAACTGGAGTATAAAACTTTGACTAATGGATCTCCAGCTAACGCTGACAAGCTGTACCTGAGAAAACAAAATGGACTTTTCAAGGGATAAAGAATCCTATGTAACATACTTCTTAGCTTCAGAAAATGAAAGGGTAAGAATAAACTTAAGCCCTCCTCGAATGTAACACTGTTTTCCTTCCAGAAGCTATATTATATGTGCAACTGCCTAGGGTTCAGTTGGGTAACAGAAAAAAATTTAACTTGATGTTATTTTTTTCAGCAAACATCTACTCATCTCTAGCCCAGATCAAAATTCTATGTTTGCAGAGAGACAGGCTACAAAGGTAAATTAAATAGACTTATGTTCTCCACAGGACATTTACAGTCTTAAGTTTATACTAAAGTGAATCCACCAATGGCAGGAACCCAGGGCACTATGGCAGGTTCATTGATTTGTGGGTAATTATCACAAAAGGAATACAGTGCGTGACAGGAATTCAAAGAAGGAAGAGAGTGATAGTTTACAGTGAACGATGTCAGATTCATGATCTCCAAAGAAGATTTAGCTTCAGGACCAGGGACCAGGCTTGATCACTCAAGAGCTTTTATGTAGCAGAGTTTTATTAAAGTACAAAAAGGAACAGCGAAAGCTTCTGACATAGACATCAGAAGGGGGACGGAGTGCCCCACTTACTAGTCTTGCTGCTGCTGCTGCTGCTGCTAAGTTGCTTCAGTCGTGTCTGACTCTGTGCAACCCCATAGATAGCAGCCCACCAGGCTTCTCCGTCCCTGGGATTCTCCAGGCAAGAACACTGGAGTGGGTTGCCATTTCCTTCTCCAGTGCATGAAATTGAAAAGTGAAAGTGAAGTCACTCAGTTGCATCCAACTCATAACGACCCCATGGACTGCAGTCTACCAGGCTCCTCTGCCCATGGGGTTTTCCAGGCAAGAGTGGTCTTATCAAGGCCTTATATACTTTTACCAGACCCACTCCCACAACATACTTAAGATAACAAGATTAGTCAGTAGGTCCTTGTTAAGGAGAAACATGTCCTTGAGCAAGATATATGGTTATATTGACTAAGACAAAGTAATATAGAAAAAAAGTTTGTCTTTTTCTCCTTGAGAGCCCTAGGCCCCTTTCTCCTTCTTGAGGGCTCTGGACCCTTTTCTCCTTCTTGGAAACCCCGGACTTCTTATCAACCTGCCTAGGAATTGACTCTCTCAAGAGACCATCTATATTTGGAGTAATCAAGGAAGAATCTAGGTGCATTTGAGTTGAACATTGAAGACATGGATACTATTGATATTTGGAGAGGAGTTATAAGAATGAAACCCTGAATATTCACTGGAAGGACTGATGCTGAAGCTGAAGCTCCATTACTGTGGCCACCTGATTTGAAGAGCTAACTCAATGCAAAGGACCCTGATGCAGGGAAAGATGAAGGCAAAAGGAGAAGAGGGTGGCAGAGGATGAGATGATTAGATAATATCACTGATTCAATGGACATGAATTTGAACAAACTTAGGGAGATAGTGAAGGACAAGGGAGCCTGGTGTGTTGCAGTCCATGGGTTGCAGAGATTCGTACGTGACAGGGACTAAACAACAACAATGCCTTTGCAAACAAAGGCATTCTTGTAAATAAGTACCAAGGCTTAAATGAATCTTAATTTGCCCATATTAAAATTTCACTAATTTTTCATTTATCTATATCACCCATTTTTCAAAAAAATGTAACAGGTTGATCTTTTTGGAATGTGTCTGACTGCTTATGAAATTTATTCATTCAGTTAACGCCTCTTATTCTGTGTTCAGAATTGTGCCAATTAATAGAGTTAGAGAGATGGAAGCCACTGCCTGTTCTCAAGGTAACTGGTTTAGTTAGTGAGGAAGACAGATTAGTAAACATGTTGCAAATCACACACATAACACCACAATTTGAAATTTTCTGGACTTGGGAATAAAAAGTCAAGTGTGAAAGAAAATGATTTTTAATGACCCTCCCCAAAGAATCTATTAATCTTCAAAATTAAAAGAAATTTTAAAAAAATCTAGAATAGAGAACAATGGGGGTGAAGGGCAAAGGAACTCAAATGTCTAGAGTAAGAGGAAAGGATAATGAGTCAGAAAAAAGTATTAAAAGAATCTGGGGTAAGTCTTGTTGTGAGAAGAGTAGGACTTAAAAAGAAAAGAAAATTCCTGGGATTCAGACAAATAAAACATTAGTGTCCAGAAAATTGGAAAGAGTGAAATCAAATACATACTTATTTAAGTACGTATTCCAAGACTATGTATACCAGGAGTTGGCATGCGTGTATACCATGCAATTTGGGGGTTTGAACATTAAACCTAAACATATGGACTCTATATGATTATATGATCCAATTAAAAGAATGCACAGAGGAACTGAATAGACATTTTTCCCAAAGAAGGCACACAGATTGCCAAAAAGCACATGAAATGATGTTCAGCATCACTAATCATTTGGGAAATGCAAATCACAGTCATAGTAAGATATCACCTCACACCTGTTAGAATGGCTATTATCAAGAAGACAAGAAATAACAAAAGTTGGTGAGGATGTGGAGAAAAAGGGAACCTTTGTACACTGCTGGAGAGAATGTAAGTTGGTATAGCCACTCTGTAAAACATTGTGGAGGTTCCTCAAAAATTAAAAATAGAACTATCATATGATACAGCAATTCCACTTCTGGGTATTTAGTCAAAGGAAACAAAAACACTAATTTGAAAGGAGGAGAAGGCAATGGCACCCCACTCCAGTACTCCTGCCTGGAAAATCCCATGGGCAGAGGAGCCTGGTGGGCTGCCGTCCATGGGGTCACGAAGAGTCGGACACGACTGAGCGACTTCCCTTTCACCTTTCACTTTCATGCACTGGAGAAGGAAATGGCACCCCACTCCAGTGTTCTTGCCTGGAGAATCCCAGGGACGGGGGAGCCTGGTGGGCTGCCGTCTATGGGGTCGCACAGAGTCGGGCACGACTGAAGCGACTTCGCAGCAGCAGCAGCAACACCTTGTTCACAGCAGCATTATTTATGATAGTCAAGACATGGACACAACCAAAGTGCCCATCAGCAGATGAATGGATAAAGATGTGGTATATATACACAAGAGAATATTACTCAGCCATTAAAAAGAAGGAAGTTTTCCCTTTTCTGACAGTCTGGGTGACTTTGAAAGCGTTATGCTAAGAGAAATAAGTCAGACAGAGAAGAAATAAATAACATTTGATCACACTTGTAGGTGGAATCAAAAACAAACAAATAAAACCTTTTGGCAACAATAATCTCTCTTTTCAGCATGGTTTCTGAGCTGTAAAGATATGAGCAAGGATAAGTATTTTGCAGTGAGTAAACATTTTGTCAGACTTTATTTTTCTGGGCTCCAAAATTGCTGCAGATGGTGAGTGCAGCCATGAAATTAAAAGACACTTGTAAAAAAAAAAAAATAAATAAATAAAGGACACTTGTTTCTTGGAAGAAAAGCTATGATAAACCTAGACAGTATTTTAAAAAGCAGAGACATTACTTTGCCAACAAAAGCCCTTCTAGTCAAAGCTATGGTCTTTCCAGTAGTCATGTATGGATGTGAAAGCGGGACCAAAAAGAAGGCTGAATGCAGAAGAATTGATGCTTTTGAACTGTGGTGTTGGAGAAGACTCTTGAGTCCCTTGGACTGCGAGGATATCAAACCAGTCAATCCTAAAGGAGATTAGTCCTGAATATTCACTAGAAGGGCTGATGCTGAAGCTGAAGCTCCAACAGTTTGGCCACCTGATGCAAAGAGCCTACTCATTAGAAAAGACCCTGATGCTGGGAAAGATTGAAGACAGGAGGAGAAGGGGACGACAGAGGACAAGATGGTTGGATGGCATCTCTGAGTCAATGGATGTGAGTTTGAGCAAGCTCTGGGAGACGGTGAAGGGCAGGGAAGCATGGTGTGCTACATTTCATGGTGTTGTGAAGAGTGGGACGTGACTGAATGACTGAACAACAGCAAAACATTTTGTCAGGATGATGGGAGAGTCTGCTTGAGAATGAAGCCAACAAATAAGAAAGCAGAGCTGAGAGATAGAAAGAGATGGCTTTTAATGATATCCTTTGAGTATATTTAGGCATATCTGATTCATGGGGTCGCAAAGAGTCGGACGCGACTGAGCAACTGAACTGAACTGAACTAATGAGTCCTACTCCTGACTAAGATATCCAATAAATCCATAAAATATTATTTCTCTTGAACCTAGTTTAAACTGAGTTTCTGTCGCTTATAAGCAAGAGACTTAATAGAGGCCCACTGGCAAAATTCTGGAGCTCCCTCTTGCCCCTGCTTCCTCCTGAAATCCAATGACATAGACATATCTAGTCAGCTCTTTGTGAGAGCAGTTCCTTTATAGGTAAGTAAATGAACCCTTTGAGATGGGGCTGCCTACGAGTCATCCAGTCTCCATACGGCTGGACTGTTCATTTTCTCATTTGTGTTTTGTTTTGTTTTTAAACATAGGAATTGTTTTAAATAAAATGCAATGCATTTCTTTCTAAAGAGGTCAGAATCATTTTAACTAATTTTGCTTCCTTTGTATATGGTTTTTGAAGATGAGTGATCTAATCAGGTCAGCACTAAAGAGTTTTGTTTCATTATAAGAGGCAAATTTCCATAGTTATTCCTCCTTTAAGAGGCAGTAGGATCCCAAATGATGATAGCTGAAGCTGAGCAAAGACGTTATGTAAGTCACATGGAGGAAGTGGTTACTGTAAGAATTTTGGGGTAGTCAGCAGGGACTGTTGCCATTGCCTCCATTTCATCTATTTTTACTCTGTTGAAAAATAAGTCTAATATAAGGGTTCATTTGTCATTAGTAAGTTGACACCTCATGTCTGCAAATGTCAGATTTCAAAGAAAATACTAATGAGATTATAAATAAAGAAGGCAGAACAGGATGCTTGAATTTCATGAGAGATGGAGAGAGAGAACAAAACAGTTGTGCAAGTACATTCAGAACATCATTCCAAATAAGGAAAACGCTACTTACAGAAGCAAAGTCGGTTGGTACTATTTTGCAAGTTAACAGTAAACCAGACTAGCTTTCAGTTCAGTCGCTCAGTTGTGTCTGACTCTTTGAGACCCCATGGGCCACAGTACACCAGGCCTCCCTGTCCATCACCAACTCCCAGAGTTCACTCAAACTCATGCCCATTGAGTCTGTGATGCCATCCAACCATGTCATCTGCTGTTGTCCCCTTCTCCTCCCACCTGCAATCTTTCCTAGCATCAGGGTCTTTTCAAATGAGTCAGTTCTTCCCATCAGATGGCCAAAGAATTGTAGTTTCAGCTTCAGCATCAGTCCTTGAATATTCAGGACTGATTTCCTTTAGGATGGACTGGTTGGATCTCTTTGCAGTCCAAGGGACTCTCAAGAGTCTTCTCCAACACCACAGTTCAAAAACATCAGTTCTTCAGGGCTCAGCTTTCTTTATAGTCTAATTGTCACATTCATACATGCCTACTGGAAAACCATAGCTTTGACTAGACAGACCTTTGCTGGCAAAGTAATGTCTCTGCTTTTCAATATGCTATCTAGGTTGGTCATAACTTTTCTTCCAAGGAGCAAGCGTCTTTTAATTTCATGGCTGCAGTCACCATCTGCAGTGATTTTGGAGCCCCAAAAGAATAAAGTGTGTCACTGTTTCCACTGTTTCCCCATCTATTTCCCATGAAGTGATGGGACCAGATGCCGTGATCTTCGTTTTCTGAACGTTGAGCTTTAAGCCAACTTTTTCACTCTCCACTTTCACTTTCATCAAGAGGCTTTTTAGTTTCTCTTCACTTTCTGCCATAATTGTGGTGTCATCTGCATATATGAGGTTATTGATATTTCTCCTGGCAATCTTGATTCCAGCTTGTGCTTCATTCAGTCCAGCGTTTCTCATGATGTACTCTGCATATAAGTCAAATAAGTAGGGTGACAATATATAGCCTTGACGTACTCCTTTCCCGTTTTGGAACCAGTCTGTTGTTCCATGTCCAGTTCTAACTGTTTCTTCTTGACCTGCATACAGATTTCTTGGGATGCAGATCAGGTGGTCTGGTATTCCCATCTCTTTCAGAATTTTCCACAGTTTGCTGTGATTCACACAGTCAAAGGCTTTGGCATAGTCAAAAAAGCAGAAGTAGACGTTTTTCTGGAACTCTCTTGCTTTTTTGATGATCCAACAGATGTTGGGAATTTGATCTCTGGTTCCTCTGCCTTTTCTAAAACCAGCTTGAACATCTGGAAGTTCATGGTTCATATACCATTGAAGCCTGGCTTGAAAGTGTGTGAGATGAATGCAATTGTGTGGTAGTCTGAACACTCTTTGACATTGCCTTTCTTTGGGATTGGAATGAAGACTGAAATTTTCCAGTCCTGTGGCCACTGCTGAGTTTTCCAAATTTGCTAGCTTATTGAGTGCAGCACTTTCACAGCATCATCTTTTAGGATTTGAAATAGCTCCGCTGGAATTCCATCACCTCCACTAGCTTTGTTTGTAGTGATGCTTCCTAAGGCCCACTTGACTTCGCATTCCAGGATGTCTGGCTAGATTTACCATTCAGTTATAGGGAGATAACAAGCCTGGTGTAATCAATTCATACAGAACAGAGAATAAGTATTTTTCAAGGCCCAATTGTGGCTCAGCTGGTAAAGAATCCACCTGCAATGCAGGAAACCTGGGTTCAATCCCTGGGTTGGGAAGATCCCCTGGAGAAGGAAAGGGCTACCCACTCCAGTATTCTGGCCTGGAGAATTCCATGGACTATATAGTCCATGGGGTTGCAAAGAGTCGGACATGACTGAGCGACTTACACTTCACTTCACTTCAGTCTGTACAGAATTGGTGTGTGATTTTGGACTTTCCATGTTAGCAAACAACTCGATGGCCATATTGGGTATAAAACTATCACTAGACAGAAACTCACAGCCTAGGCAACCGCTCAGAATCACATACAAGAATCAAAATTCTTTAGAAACTATACACTTCTTTTTGTGACATGACAGATATAGAAATCACAGTACTTAGTTTTATGACATTTGAAGTCTTAACAGTTTAATAGGCTCTGAAGCACAACACGGAATCCTAAACCAAAGTTGATAGCTCAGTGCACTCAGAAGAATGATTAAAGCAAACAAGTGTTTTTCAAGTTTGATTATTTATCTAGCTCTGTAAAAAGGAATTGTAAGAGAAAAATAAGCCATGTGTCCTATCCCTCTCACAAGCTTTTGGTTATCAAATATCAAATTGCATAGAACAGTTAGAAGTGATCAGTAACAGGAGAGATCACTGAGGGTGAAACAGAACCACTCTGAGACCAGCAGAACCGGTAGAATTTGGTTACTCTGGATGTGTAGAGAGAAGACTGTTCTGGATTGGGGAGTGTGTGTGTGTGTGTTTTCAGGTATTGTGTCCTGTGGGTTTTAGAGGTACCATAATGGCACCAATTTGACTGGAAGAAATAAATAGTGCTCAGGTTTTTATAGTGAAGTAGGTTCAGATGAAAAAGGCCCTAAGAGACAAGGAGAGGAGAAAGGGAGGTGTGTTACTTTCTGATGGCTGCTGTAGCAAGCTACAACAAACACAGAGGCTTAAAAAGAGCACAAATTTATGATCTTACAGGTTGAGAAATTAGTAATCCCAACACAGTGCTGTATTTTTTCTGGAGGCTCTATGAAAGAATCTGTTTCTTTGCCTTTTACAACTTCTAGAAGCTGCCTAGATTCCTTGGCTCATGGCCCCTTCTTCCATCTTCAAAACTATCATTCATACCACTTTAACCTCTACCTCCAGCCCTCATATCCTTCTCTGACTCTTCTGCCTTTCTGTTCTTTTAAGGACCTTTGTGATTATGCCAGGATCATCTGGATAATCCAGAATACTTTCCCCATGTTAAGACTCTTAACTTCATTACATTATATCACCCTCTTACCATGAAATGTAGCACACTTATAGGTTCTGTAGACAGGTTATGAACACTTTGTGGAGAGCATTAGTCTGCCTATCACCTATGGAAGAGTGACTTAATCCTAACCCTGAATCAGTAAATCACTATCAGCTTTTAAAAGTTGATGCTAATACAAAGATGCTGAGTAGGAGAATATAACAGGCTTCATTACTTATAATGACTGCTCTTGGTACATCTCTGTGTTTCTGATATACATATCAATTCTAGAAACCAGCAGCATAGAAGAGAATACTGTACTATGGGCCCACCAAAAGCAATTCAGACTAGTCTAGCACATGAGAATTCTGCAGGCATAAACAACCAGGATGGAGCATGGTTGCCGGTGAATGGAAAACTGAAGTATTTTGTTCAGAATGGAAAACTGAGACTTTAGGAAATGGTACAGACATATCTACAATGAGTGACCACAGGAAGGAACTGGATCATGTTAACAAATGCACTGAGTATTTAATTTCACTTCTCCTTTTACATGAGTGGGGTTTTTTTCCTTCATAAATTTTTAATGTAAGTTGTTATTTTGGTCACATGGATGAAGAAAATGTCCATGGATCTATTTCATTGCAGTGAAAGGGAATGCTATTTCTAAATGACTTCATAATGGTGACTCAATCATTCTTTTAATGAATATATACTGTAAACCAACTTGGTGACAAAAAAATGACATTTAATCCATAATCTCAAAGATTTCATGGTCCAGTAATCTTCATGATAATTATGTGAGATAGATGTACCATTACTCACTTTTAAGTAAAAGAAGAAAGTCTCAAAAAGTTAAATAATTCATCCAAGGTCATTCAGCTAAGAAATGACAAGGAGGAATTTGAATGAACATTCATGTAAAGGTAAGGCCCATTTTTTCCCACTACTTGATGTGGCTTTTCTCTGGGCTCAGACCCTTTTATAAAAAAGACTTCACACAGGCTTTATACCTTGATGTTTTTGGCTCCTATTCTATAAAGTGTTCATATTCACTAAACCAAGGATGGTTCATAACTGAAAAACTTTACAAACTTCTTATTTCCATCAGTCTTATGCAATATGGCCCTGTAATTCTGGGATGTGAGAGTTGGACCGTGAAGAAGGCTGAGGGCCGAAGAATTTGTGCTTTTGAACTGTGGTGTTGGAAAAGACTCTTGAGAGTCCCTTGGACTGCAAGGAGATCCAACCAGTCCATTCTGAAGGAGATCAGCCCTGGGATTTCTTTGGAAGGAATGATGCTAAAGCTGAAACTCCAGTACTTTGGCCACCTTATGCGATGAGTTGATTCATTGGAAAAGACTTTGATGCTGGGAGGGATTAGGGGCAGGAGGAGAAGGGGACAACAGAGGATGAGATGGCTGGATGGCATCACTGACTCGATGGACGTGAATCTGAGTGAACTCCGGGAGTTGGTAATGGACAGGGATGCCTGGCGTGCTGCGATTCATGGGGTCGCAAAGAGTCGGATATGACTGAGCGACTGAACTCAACTGAACTGAACTGAACTGAATTCTGAAATTCACTGACTCACCTGTGAACTGTGGTTGTGGTGCTTTCCACCTTACACTGATGCATATAGTTAATATAAAAAAAAAGGCAAGAGAATTTTACAGCCAGTAGTTGCAAAGAGTCAGACACAACTTACTGCCTGAACAAATTATCTCAGGTGGCTCAATGGTAAAGAATCTACCTGCCAAGCAGGAGACTTGTGTTTGATCCGTGGATCGGTAAGATCCCCTGGAGAAGAAAATGACAACTCACTCCAGTATCCTTGCCTGGGAAATCCCATGGACAGAGGACCCTGATGGGCCACAGTCCATGGGGTCGCCTAAGAGTCAGACACACCTTAGCAACTAAACAGCAACAACATTAAATCTGTGGCACAGGGCTAACAGTAGGAGAAACTTGATTAATAGGCTGACTACCTCTCTCATTAGCTGTGAGGTCTGTGGCCGAGGCTGTGTCTTCACAACTCTCTAGCTCCAGCTCTGAACCAACATCTGTAGGTTTTCAGTAAATGTTTAGAAAAATGCTTTATTCAGTCAAACTCCTGCTCATTTTCAAGGGTCCCCCATGCTACACTTCCACTTACGTCCTTTTGAAGTCTCTCCTATCCACTAGCCAAGCAAATGCAGAAAATCACACACAACAGTGCTGTTTACAGTGAAGTGCCGGAGCCATCTCAGACCAGATCCTGAAAGCCGATTATAAAATGTTCAGGAACTTACCGAGCCCACTGTTAAACTAAGGTAAAGTAAATTACATAAACTTGAAATCAAGTTAATTATATTAACAATAAAGACAGTAAACAAAACTCATCACTTCCTAATTATTTTACTGTATTTTTATTGCCCATGCCCTTGAAATTCTTAATGCTAATTTCAACTGTACAGTGCAGATTTTATATAATCATGCGCTACGACTGTGAATCTCTTCCCAGCTCTACATTCAGTGATGTCACATTGGAAGCTTAAAACAAGCCTTGGAGTTTTACAACATGGAAACTGGCAAACACTACCGGACAGAGTGTGGTTTGTTGTTTTGCTGATTGTCTAGACTAGAGGTCAGTCCCCTTTTTCTGTAAAGAGCCAGATAATAAATATTTAAAACTTTATAAGCCATCCAGTCACAGCTGATCAACACATGCTCTAGGTTAAAAGAAGTCACACACAACATGGAAATAAATGAATAAGCTTGTGTTCCAATAAAACGTTCTTTCAAGTAAGGCCAAGGTGTTTTGGGATGGAGGGTAGATTTTGTTGCAGTCTGACAACCCTTGGTCTAGTCTTAAGAAACGTTAACATTGAGGGTTAAACTTAAAAGTTTAAACAGTGTCATAACTGTTATATTATGAGTAATACCAAAAATTGAGGATTATTTTCCCAGTGTTCTAAAACTATTATCCAATTTAGTAATAAGTTAGTCAGATAACTAACAAAAGAGTGAAGTTCTAATATTTGTCTCTGCTGTTTCACTTTTACCTGACTCATTAACACTTATGAAAATATCAATAAACATCCCTACCAGAACTACATTCCTTTGCCATCTGTAACTATAGTTGGACTACAGATATGAGAGTTCAGCCAAAATCACTGAAGGCCTTCTTTGAGAACTGGTTACGTGGAATTTACAATGGAACATAATCTGAAAAATATGTATATAACTGAATTACTTAACTGTACACCTGAAAAAATATTGTATATTTTATTGTTATTTTATTTGTAAATTGTATGCTATATATCCGTTATCCTAAGGTTTATAATAAATATATGTATGCATAAATGCTATGCCCTTGGTCCTCAGCTGTAATTCAATGTCTATTACTTAGAAGGTAGTATTTAGTTATATCTGAGTCTTCCAGTCAAGTAACACTCCATGGACCCCAACCTCAAATTAATATCTAAAACACAAGTTTTATGAAAGAAATTGTATACCTCATACAGATACACCCATGGACACAGAAGCCTGATAGTTTACAGTCCATGGGGTCAAAAAAAGTCAGACACGACTGAGCAACTTCACTTACAGATACTGCAAGGAGAGGTAAACTAAATTCTTTGGATAATTAAAAATTGCTTACGCAATGCTGCTGCTAAGTCGCTTCAGTTGTGTCTGACTCCGTGCAACCCCATAGACAGCAGCCCTCCAGGCTCCCCTGTCCCTGGGATTCTCCAGGCAAGAACACTGGAGTGGGTTGCCATTTCCTTCTCCAGTCCATGAAAGTGAAAAGTGAAAGTGAAGTCGGTCAGTCGTGTCTGACTCGTAGCGACCCCACGGACTGCAGCCTACCGGGCTCCTCCGTAGCTTGTCTTTAAAAGTCCTTCTAGACAAGCTTTATTACTGTTTGGTCTGTTGTAATTAATCCTGTTATCTTTTACTCTGTGGAAGCACAGCTGGCTTGATTCAATTACACTCATAGAGTAGGTTGAAAACCAAAAGACAACTTCCTGGAATAAGATGGCCTTAAAAGGGAGATACAGCATTTGGTCACTCACCCTCCTCCTCAGCTTTGAGAAGTCATTATCTCTGCCAGGAAAGACATTGCTAGTTTGTTTAAATTATCTAAGACTAAAAGATTAGAGAATAGTTTAGAACCTCAATGTGGTTGTAATGAAGACAGAAAGAAGTGTACAACTCTGAGACCGCATGGACTGTACATAAGGAAATAAAGGTTTTTTTATTAATGGAATTTTCCAGGCAAGAATACTGCAGTGGGTAGCCATGCCCTTCTCCAGGGGATCTTCCCAACCCAAGGGTTGAACTCAGATCTCCCGCATTGTAGGCAGATTATTTACCATCTGATTCACCAGGGATGCCCCTGATGAAGACATAGTGGTGGAAGAAAAAATCATCTCCAGATACAGATAATAGAAAAAGGTAGGTAATAGGAAAAAAAGAAGCGTATAATGATTGCAGCTCTGCTTTAGCACTCAAACTAGTGTGTGGGATAGGATAAGTGTGGTCAGGTCAGTCTATACCACCTCCGAACGGGCTTCCCTGGGGAATTTCAGTGGTACTACCACGATAATTCAGGCTACATTCCCGTAACTCCATTGTGTCCAAAACAAGACTCTGGCAGATACCATCTTGTATTGCCACTGTTTTCCTGTCTATTGTTCCATCTGTGAACAACTTGGCAGTAACGGTGGTGACCTATTTATCTTTGTAATTCAGTTTCTAAAATAGGGGCTGAGGTGAAGTCAATGTTCCATAAAGGGGCACCACCTGGATACATGAAATGGAATTAGGGAGCTTCTGAGAAATCTGGGCGCCCTGCTACCAGTTTCATGTTCTGATGTAATTTAAAAGTCTCATCCCACAATGCTATGAGAGCAATGAAGCAGAAATGACCAAAATAATTCTGATTTTTAAAAAAATTGAAACAAAGGGAGATTAAATGTTTGCCCAAAGTCATAAATATGGTAGGTGGAAGAGTCAAGAATAAACTTCCAAACCTAAAGCAACTTTGAGAATCCTAATTATAATGTAGAGTCAGGAAGTTTAGGAAAGAAACTTGAGCATCATTTCAGTAATCAATGGATTACAGAAGTTGCAGATATAAGAAGGTTGGCTTTAAAAGAATAATAAGTAATTCAATTTTGAAGAAAATAATAATGAGTAGTTTTATTTTGGTTGCTTCAAGTTAGTTAGATGCCTAAAATTCCAATAATTAGTTTTATTCCATAGAAGCCATCTTAAGGAACAGTTTCTCTTTGCTTCATGGAAAACAAAATGATTATTTCATCCTATTACAAGGGTTGGTTAATTTTACAACTGCAGCCCACTGTTAACATGTTCATTTGCCATGGAATGCAGTCCAGGCATACAGAGAACAGGGTTTGACAGTTGTAGTTATGTTCTGGGGAAATAGTTCTTAGCCCTTGCTGGACATCACATCACGTGAGGAATTTTTAATGGCACAGATGCCCAGACCAGAAGCCAGAATATTTTTATCAGAATCTTTGGGAGTGGCACCCATGTATCAGAAGGTTCTTTGAGTGACATAAATGTGCAGCCAAAATTGAAAATCTCTTTATTAGTAGGTCTTAATGCAGTAGTAACAACCAACATTTTGTCAAAAGGAATGGAATGAAAAAGAAAATAGAAGAGGGTATTCTGCATAAAAAAGACACGGTTTGCTTTAGTAAAACTTTAGTTTCGCTTTTGTGTCTCTGTGTGCTTGAACTGTGCTGCAATGTAAAACACAGTCACTATATGCTGTATTCTAGAACATTCAGTGAATACTGATTTGGGTAGGTGAGACTCTGTGATTGGGTCTTAGCAGGCAGAGGTGGCAGGAGAATCATGTAGGGAGGGCATTGTTCTCATCTCCTTCTCTATTCCACAGAAAACCAGGTTGGTGGGTCAGTCAATCTTTAGAAAATTAAATTCGTTTGATGAATTGGCAAACTGTCTCAGACTTCCATGGTATAGGGAAAAATTTGTGTTTTGATGGAAAACTATGTATCGTCTCTAGCCTATCTTTCTAGGGTATCTTATTGTAATTCTATGAAAGCTATTGTACAACTCTGAAAAAGTATAGATGGCAAATAGAAATGAATGCTTATCTGTAAGCAGGCAAATTCTGTCCTATCCAATAGAGCTTCAACTGACTTACCTCCCCAACTTAGAAGAGGCTAAAGAGCAATGTCTGCCCATGCACGTGCATTTCAACAGTCCTTCATTTCATGGGAATTTCTGCTTTGTTAATTCCCTGATAGCTCAGCTGGTAAAGAATCCGCCTGCAGTGCGGGAGACCTGGGTTCGATCCCTGGGGTTGGGAGATCCTCTGGAGAAGGGAAAGGCTATCCACTCCTATTCTGGCCTGGAGAATTCCATGGACTGTATTGTCTACAGGGTCGCAAAGAGTCGGACACGACTGAGTGAACTTTACTTCACTCAACTTCCTTTGAGCCAGTTATAAAGCATTGCGATTCCTTCATTATGAATTAAATATGACATTTAACACATGTTCACTTCTCCATCTCTGTAAGAGTTATGATCTTATACTTTTTTGAACATTAACTTTTAATAGTGATAATTCCCTCTTCAGAACAATGTGGCGGGCCTTTGTATTTTGTGGTCTCCTCGCTCTGTGGACCAAAAGGACACCACATCACGACCACATACCACTCTTGCAACCTGCCTCAGTGCAGCCACAAAACACAATCTGAATTCACCACAGTTGTCAGGCTTGGATCTGACCCAAGAAAGTCATGCCCACAGCTAAGGTTAAGTAATACTATGGCGTATGTGTGGTTTCATGTAAAACAGAATGAACGCTGATGAAATCTTGGAAATCAAATTGTAAGGAAAACTGCTGAATTTACTAATTTATCTTTTCTATTTTTTTCTAACAGGCTCAACTTTCAGTATATTTCCCAGTCATGTGATTTATTTATTTCAACAAGCATTAACAGAGAACTTTTTTCTCGCATCATGATATTAATAGAAAAGACACACTGAAAAATCCCCCCTAAAAATACCCAGAAATTAAACAAACCTCCTTTAAAACATACAGCTAAACTTTAAAGAAATAGAGAAAAGGATGCTAGAACAATTAGATATCCTCTACAAAAAAAAATTATATATATATATATAGGCATAAACTTGACACCCTTTACAAAAATTGACTCCAAATGGATAGACATAAGTGTAAAACACAAAACTGAAACTCCTAAAAGATAACACAGGAGAAAATCAATATGACCTTGGATAAGACAATGACTTTTGTTTTGTTTTTCAGTTTGCATTTCATCATTACATTGCATTTCAGTCTTGTATTTCATGAGTGCAACCAGTTTACAGATTGGCAGATAGATGTTTACAGACTATCCACACTACCACATTACAATGAGGTTTTATACTTCTAACAGCTTTCCTATGGCTTGTCCTATTTTCAGAGCCATCTGAAGCTTGAAATTCAAAATCAAAGTCCTTTTTTTAAAAAATACTTTCATTTCCCATTGACTTCTAAAATTCCCTACAGCCTATATTAAATGTTTTCTTTTTTCTTATGTGAGTATAGAGGTCCTCAACTTAGGACCTGTGTTGGAATTACCTGGGGAAGCTTTAAAAATCCTAACACCTGAGTCCCAACTCAAATATTTTTATTTGATTGATTTGGGATAAGGCCTGGACATCAGTGTTCTCAGGAGATCCCAGGTAATAATATTATATAGGGCTTGGTGGGGCTTCCCAGGTGGAGCTAGTGGTAAAGAACCCACCTGCCAATGCAGGAGACATTAAAGACGCAGGTTTGATCCCTGGGTCAGGAAGATTCCCTGGAGGAAGGCATGGCAACCCTCTCCAATATCCCTGCCTGGAGAATCCCGTGGACAGAGCCTGGTGGGCTAGAGTCCATAGTGTTGCAAAGAGTCAGACATGATTCAAGGACTTAGCATGCATGCATGCAAGATATGGTGATGACTTTTTAGATACAACACCAAAGGCATGATCCACAAAAGAAATCATTTATACACTACACTTTGTTAAAATTAAAAGGCTTCTTCTCTGTGAAAGACATTGTCAAGAGAAATAAAATACAAACCACAGACTGGGAAAAAATATTTGCAAAAGACATGTCTGATAAAGGACCATTATCCAAACTGCACTAAAATTCTTAAAACTCAACAAGAAAACCAACACAATTACAAAACGGTTATAAGATCTCACCAAAAATGATATCAGTTTAATCAGTTCAGTCGCTCAGTTGTGTCTGATTCTTTGCGACCCCACGGACTGCAGCATGCCAGGCTTCCCTGTCCAACACCAATTCCCAGAACTTGCTTTCCCAGCATCTCGGCCTTTTCCAATAAGTCAGTTCTTCACATCAGGTAGCCAAAGTATTGGACTTTCAGCTTCAGCATCAGTCTTTCCAGTGAATATTCAGGACTGATTTCCTTTAGAATGACTGGTTGGATCTCCTTGCAGTCCCAGGGACTCTCAAGAGTCTTCTCCAACACCACAGTTCGAAAGCATCAATTCTTCTGCGCTCAGCTTTCTTTATGGTTCAACTCTCACTTTCATACATGACTGACTACTGGAAAAACCATAGCTTTGACTAGATGGACCTTTGTTGGCAAAGTAATATCTCAGCTTTTGAATATGCTATCTAGGTTGGTCATAGCTTTTCTTCCAAGGTGCAAGCATCTTTTAATTTCATGGCTGCAGTCACCATCTGCAGTGATTTCGGAGCCCCCCAAAATAAAGTCAGCCACTGTTTCCATTGTTTCCCTATCTATTTGTCATGAAGTGATGGGACCAGATGCCATGATCTTCATTATTTGAATGTTGAGTTTTAAGCCAACTTTTTCACTCTCCTCTTTCACTTTCATCAAGAGGCTCTTTAATTCTTCTTCACTTTCTGCCATAAGGGTGGTGTCATCTGCATATCTGAGGTTATTGATATTTCTCCTGGCCATCTTGATTCCCGTTTGTGCTTCATCCAGCCCAGCGTTTCTCATGATGTACTCTGCATGTAAGTTAAATAAGCAGAGTGACAATATACAGCCTTGACATACTCCTTTTCCAATCTGGAACCAGTTTGTTGTTCCATGTCTGGTTTAACTGTTGCTTCTTGACATGCATATAGATTTCTCAGGAGGCAGGTAAGGTAGTCTGGTATTCCCATCTCTTTAAGAATGTTCCACAGTTTGTTGTGATCTATACAGTAAAAGACTTTGGCATAGTCAGTAAAGCAGAAGCAGATGTTTTTCTGGAACTCTCTTTCGTTTTTGATGATCCAGCAGATGTTGGCAATTTGATCTCTGGTTCCTCTGCCTTTTCTAAAACCAGCTTGAACATCTCGAAGTTCATGGTTCACGTATTGCTGAAGAATACTGGCTTGGAGAATTCTGAGCATTAGCGTGTGAGATGCGTGCAATTGTGTGGTAATTTAAGCATTTTTTGGCATTGCCTTTCTTTGGGATTGGAATGAAGACTGAACTTTTCCAGTCCTGTGGCCACTGCTGAGTTTATATTGAGTGCAGCACTTTCACAGCATCATCTTTTAGAATTTGAAATAGTTCCACTGGAATTCCATCACCTCCACTAGCTTTGTTTGCAGTGATGCTTCCTAAGGCCCACTTGACTTGGCATTCCAGGATGTCTGTATCCAGCTTTGCAGGCCAGTGGAATTTGATTACAGAACTTCCACAGGACTGGGACAACAGATTCTTGAAGGGCACAAACAAAACCTTGTGTGCACCAGAAGCCAGGAGAAAGGAGCAGTGTCCCCACAAGAGACTGAGCCAGACTTGCCTGTGAGAGTCCAGGAGTCTCTGGCAAAGGCATGGATGGACAATGGCCTGCTGTGGGGTCAGGGGCACTGAATACAACAGTACTGGCATAAGCCCTTTTGAAGGAGGTCCCCATTACCCTCCTTACCCCTATCATAGTTTGGCTTCAGGCCAAACAACAAGGAGGGAACACAGCCCTGCCCATCAGCAGAAAATTGAATTAAGTGATTTACTGAGCATGGCCCTGCCCATCAAAACAAGACCCAGATTCCCCCATAGTCAGTCTCTCCCATCAGGAAGCTTCCACAAGCCTCTTATCCTTATCCATTAGAGGGCAGACAGAATGAAAGAAGATATACAGGTGGCAAACAAACATATGAAAAGATGCTGGACACCATACGTCCTTAAGAAATTGTAAATGAAAACAACATTGAGATACACCACTACACGCCTAGCAGAATGGTCAAAACACAAAACACTGGCAACACCAAAAGTTCATGAGGTTATAAAGCAATAAGAACTCATTGTTGATGAGAATGCAAAACAGACAGCTTGGAAGACAGCTTCGCAGTTTCTTAAAAAACTAAACAGACCTTTAAATGTAATACACAGTAATTGTGCTCTTTGGCATTTACCCAAAGGAGCTGAAAACATTTGTCCATACAAAAACTTGCACACAAATCTTCATAGCTGCTTTATTCATAATTTCCCAGAACAGAGCAACAAAGATGTCCTTTAGTAGGTGAGTGAATAAATAAACTGTAGTGCATCCAGACAATGGATGAACTAAACAATGGATTTCTAAAAAGAAATTAGCTGTTTAACCATGAAAAGACACATGGGAAACTTAAATGCAAATTACTAACTTAAAGAAACCAATCTGAAAAGGCTATATATTCTATGATTCCAACTCTATGATATTCTGGAAAAGCCAAAACTATGGAAGCAGTAGAAAGATCAGTGGTTGCCAGGAATTAAGAGGGAGGGTTGGACTATTAATAGGTGGGACACAGAGGATTTTTAGGGCAGTGAAACTATTCTGTATGATACAATAATGAGGGGTATATGTCATTATACCTTTGTCAAAACCCATAGAATGTGTCCACTAAAAAGATGTTCAACTTGAGAGTTGTGAATTAAGTTTTATTTGGGGCAAAATGAGGACTGCAGCCCGGCAGGCCGTATCTCAGATAGCTCTGAGAGCCTGCTCCAAAGTGGCAGTGGGGGAAAGTCAATATATAAGGTTTTGGTGAAGAGGGAGTTCAATACCATAAGCACTCATTTTACAAAAGGTTTTTTGTTAGGATCTGATATCACTATGAAGGGATTTAGCTCTTTTCTAGATATGAGGAGATGAAAAGATTGAGATCATAAAACCTGTTCCTAAAAACATCCAACTATCTAAAGAACTATCCCACCAGATTCCCTGGAGCACAGAGTGCCCACTCCACCCTGAATTCCAGAGGTTGTTGAAGGTCGTCAGCTACAGCAGCATGGGGTTTAGTCTCTGCAGAGGCAGATAGCAAATGCCCTTGTTGTTCAGTCGCTGGCAATGCTCCGGCTAAGTGCTGATTTGTGTTGACAAATGTACAACACAAAGAGCGAATCCTGATGCAAACTGTGGACTTTGGGTGATCATGATGTGTCAATGTACTAGTCAACATGGGGAGTTGATAGTGGGGGAAGCTACTGGGGGCGGTGAGGGGCAGGGCAGGGTGTGTATATGAGGAATTTTCTGTGCTTTTCTCTCAGTTTTGCTGTGAACCTAAAATTGCTGTAAACAATAAGTCTAATTTAAAAAAAAGAAAGAAAACAGGGCAATGAAATCAATGTTAATCTTCCCACAAGGAAAATACCAATCTTAAGACTATTTTAAAAGTTATATACACCCAAATGCTCAAGTGACAAATAATTCTGATCTTATGCAAAATATACCATAGCATAAAGAATGAAGGAATGACCGACCATTCATTTCATTAATCTAGCACAATCTTGACACCAAGCTTCTGAACACAGAAACACGGGCACTGGACCAAACCACACCTTATTGCCTTGTGTTATTGTAACTTGCACCGTTTCTTTGTACTCATTAGCATGTTTATTCATCCAGGAGTCACCTGCTCAGGCAAATGGTTATTTGATTCTTCATTGCTGGGATTTCCCGGAAGACTCATCATCTCCTCAGTGTGAAACATTAACAGTTTACAACCTAACAGTCTTTGAATCTTTTGCTGCCTCACCACTAATCCTGGACTGTTGGATCTTAAATTCTTACCCAGTCCTAATCAGCCCTGCCTCCTTTAAAAGACCTGCCTTTAAATCAAACTTCTAATTTAACAAATTCTGATCTTACCTTCCATCTTCTCAGAGTTGCTGTCAAGGATTTGCAGGGCTGGCATTCTCATGAAATTGTCACTTTGTCTGATCAAATGTTTGAGGAGCCAGATTTTGACATTTTGGAAAGATAGTACTAAAAAGGAAACTGATAGTACTTTTTGGAAAGATAGTACTAAAAAGAAAATCAGGCCAATCTTACTCATATACTGTGCTCAGTCCTCAGTCATGTCCAACTCTTTGCAACACTTTGGATGATAGCCTGCCAGGCTCCCCTGTCCATGGGGGTTTTCAGGCAAGAATTCTGGATAGGTTGCCATTTCCTTCTCCAAGGGATCTTCCCAACCCAGGGATCAAGCCCACATTTCCTGTGTCTCCTGCATTGCAGGTGGATTCTTTACCTGCTGAGCCATCAGGGAAGTGGATAGATGCAAAACTCCTAAACAAATTCGCACATAACTGAACATAGGAATGTATAACAAGTAAAATGTGGTAACCAAGTTTGGTTTATCCTAAGAATGCAAAATTGGATTAATATTAAAATATCACTGTAATTTAATACATTAACAGATTAAAGGAGAAAAATTATACAATCAACTCAGTAGATGTAAAACATCTTTCAATAAAAATAATAGCCATTCAAAGAAAAGCAAGTCTCAGATCAAATCACACATTTCTTAAACAAATACTTATCTATAAGATTCAAAATAGCTTATATAACCTGTTCTAAGCCCTACACATGACCAAATAGTCTTAGGTCGGTTTATCACTAAGGATATGTAAAGTAAACATACCTACTAGTAAAACACTGAAAGCTTTCCTTGTAAGATCACACTTAAACTAGGGAACATCCATTACCATTTTTTCTTTTTAATATTATGCTAGAAGTCCTAGACAATGAGTAAAAAAAACAAAAATATATGGGCTACAAAGGATAAAATAAAAATCTCTTAAATAAGATGGTAAAATTACAATCTTTTATAAGAATTTGGCTGAATATAAAATCATAATAATAAATCATTTGCATTTCTATAAAATAGTAAGAAAAAGTTTGTCATTACAGTAACTTCCATAAATATAAAGTACATGATAATAAATCTAACAAAAGTGTATAAAATATTTATAGAAATTTTTAAAAATTATATTCAAAAGTAGTAAAGACTAAGTAAATGATGAGATAAAGCAGAATCAATATATTAAAAGACTTAATATCACAAAGTAGTCATTCTCCTCAGATTCATCTAGGGATTCAAAGTGCTTCCAATTAGAAAATCAGCAACATTTCTATTTTTTGTAGAAATTGACAAGATAATGTGGAAAATAAAAATCTAAGATAGTCAAAACAATCCTAAAATCAAAGAACAAGGAAGGGTAATGATTTTCACTGCTGCTGCTTCTACTGCTGCTAAGTAGCTTCAGTTGCGTCCGACTCTGTGCGACCCCATAGACAGCAGCCTACCAGGCTCCCTCGTCCCTGGGATTCTCCAGGCAAGAACACTACTGGAGTGGGTTGCCATTTCCTTCTCCAATGCATGAAAGTGAAAAGTGAAAGTGAAGTCGCTCAATCGTGTCCGACTCTTAGTGACCCCATGGACTGCAGCCTACCAGACTCCTCCATCCATGTGATTTTCCAGGCAAGAGTACTGGAGTGGGGTGCCATTGCCTTCTCCGATGGCTTTTACTAGACATCTATAATTACAAGGTTGTAATGATGAACATAGTATATTATTATCTCAAGAAAAATAAAAATATCAATGAAATGGAATATATAGCCTAGAAATGAATGCATATATACATGTACATTTATTATATGTGTGAATGTGTAAATCAGTGGAGATGGATTTTTTTTTTTAAATAGTGCTGGGAAAATGGTCATCCATATTTTAAAACATAAAACTGGATACTAATTTCAATCAAAATATCACTCAAAATCCTAGTAGCTTTTCTGTAAAAATTGACAAATTGACTCTAAAATGCCTATGGCAATTTAAGAGACCCAGAAGAGCCAAAACAAAGAGAAAGGGCAGAATGGGAAGATTATACTTCCCAATTAAAATCTTTGATTTAAAGTTATAGGAATAAAAACAGTATTGCGCTGGTGTTGGGACAGCAGATAGATCCATGAAACAGAGTAAAAGTCCATCATTAGACTCACTCATGTTTGGTTAATTGTTCTTCAGCAGAAGTAAATTTGATTTAAAAATAAACAATTTAATAATAACAGTGAACTAAAATATTGGGTAATTTATGCAAAATGAGAGTGACAAGATTTATAGCATTCCAAGGTCATTATGCTCTTTAGGTGGAGAAAAACAAATGTTAACTTACTTGACTTTCTAATGGGAAGTATACATTTTCTAAACGTTTAGCTTAACCACTAAAATAGAATGCAGTAGAAATAAAATGTATGACTTAAAATCATAAAGGGAAATAAAAGTAATTTGTTTAAAGTTCATCCAAAAGAGTACAGAAAAAGATTTTCTAAATAAAACATAGAAAATTTTGCGTGTGGGGGTGCTAAATCACTTCAGGCATCCTGTCTGCCTCTTTGTGTATTCTTCCTCCAGGCAAGAATACTGGATGGGTTGCTATGCCCTCCTCCAGGGCACCTTTCCAACCCAGGGATCGAACCCACATTTCTTCTGTCTCCTGCATTGGCAGCAGGGTTCTTTACCACTATTGCCACCTGGAAAGCCCAGAAAATTGTTTATGCTTTTGCTGTGTGCAACCCCGCATCCAAGGAGCAGTGGCTGCATGGGCACAGGAGGGCCTAGAGGAGCCATCCCACGTGGAAGGTCAGGAAGGGCGGGGGTGAGGAGATACCCTTCCTCCAAGGTAAGGAGCAGCAGCTGCGCTTTGCTGGAGCAGCCGTGAAGCAATACCCCACGCCCAAGGTAAGAGAAACCCAAGTAAGATGGCATCAGAAGGCAGACACACTGAAACCATACTCACAGAAAACTACTCAATCTAATCACACTAGGACCACAAGCTTTGTCTAACTCAATGACACCAAGCCATGCCTGCGGGGCAACCCAAGATGGGTGGGTCATGGTGGAGAGGTCTGACAGAATGTGGTCCACTGGAGAAGGGAATGGCAAACCGCTTCAGTATTCTTGCCTTCAGAACCCCATGAACAGTATGAAAAGGCAAAATGATAGGATACTGAAAGGGGAACTCCCCGGGTAGGTAGGTGCCCAATATGTTACTGGAGATCAGTGGAGAAATAACTCCAGAAAGAATGAAGGGATGGAGCCAAGGCAAAAAAAATACCCAGTTGTGGATGTGACTGGTGAGAGAAGCAAGGTCAAATGCTGTAAAGAGTATTATTGCATAGGAACCTGGAATGTCAGGTCCATGAATCAAGGCAAATTGGAAGTGGTCAAACAGGAGATGGCAATAGTGAATGTCGACATTCTAGGAATCAGCGAACTAAAATGGACTGGAAAGGGTGAATTTAACTCAGATGACCATTATATCTACTACTGCGGGCAGGAATCCCTCAGAAGAAATGGAGTAGCCATCATGGTCAACAAAAGAGTCTGAAATGCACTACTTGGATGCAATCTCAAAAATGACAGAATGATCTCTGTTCGTTTCCAAGGCAAACCATTCAATATCACGGTAATCCAAGTCTATGCCCCAACCAGTAATGCTGAAGAAGCTGAAGTTGAATGATTCTATGAAGACATACAAGACCCTTTAGAACTAACACCCAAAAAAGATATCCTTTTCATTATAGGGGACTGGAATGCAAAAGTAGGAAGTCAAGAAACACCTGGAGTAACAGGCAAATTGGCCTTGGAGTATAGAATGAAGCAGCGCAAAGACTAAAAGAGTTTTGCCAAGAAAATGTACTGGTCATAGCAAACACACTCTTCCAACAAAACAAGAGAATCTACATATGGACATCTCCAGATGGTCAACACCGAAATCAGACTGATTATATTCTTTGCAGCCAAAGATGGAGAAGCTGTATACAGTCAACAAAAACAAGACCAGGAGCTGACTGTGGCTCAGATCATGAACTCCTTATTGCCAAATTCAGACTCAAATTGAAGACAGTAGGGAAAACCACTAGACCATTCAGGTATGACCTAAATCAAATCCCTTATGATCACACAGTAAAAGTGAGAAATAGATTTAAGGGCCTAGATCTGATAGACAGAGTGCCTGATAAACTATGGACTGAGGTTTGTGACATTGTACAGGAGACAGGGATCAAGACCATCCCCATGGAAAAGAAATGCAAAAAAGCAAAATGGCTGTCTGGGGAGGCCTTACAAATAGCTGTGAAAAGAAGAGAAGCGAAAAGCCAAGGAGAAAAGGAAAGATATAAGCATCTGAATGCAGAGTTCCAAAGAATAGCAAGGAGAGATAAGAAAGCCTTCTTCAGTGATTAATACAAAGAAATAGGGGAAAACAACAGAATGGGAAAGACTAGAGATCTCGTCAAGAAATTAGAGATACCAAGGGAATATTTCATGCAAAGATGAGCTGGATAAAGGACAGAAATGGTCTGGACCTAACAGAAGCAGAAGATATTAAGAAGAGATGGTAAGAACACACAGAAGAACTGTACAAAAAAGATCTTCAAGACCAAGACAATCATGATGGTGTGATCACTCACCTAGAGCCAGACATCCTGGAATGTGAAGTCAAGTGGGCCTTAGAAAGCATCACTACGAACAAAGCTAGTGGAGGTGATGGAATTCCAGTGGAGCTATTTCAAATCCTGAAAGATGATGCTGTGAAAGTGCTGCACTTAATACGCCAGCAAATTTGGAAAACTCAGCAGTGGCCACAGGACTGGAAAAGGTCAGTTTTCATTCCAATCCCAAAGAAAGGCAATGCCAAAGAATGCTCAAACTACTGCACAATTGCACTCATATCACATGCTATTAAAATAATGCTCAAAATTCTGCAAGCCAGGCTTCAGCAGTACATGAACCATGAACTTCCAGATGTTCAAGCTGGTTTTAGAAAAGGCAGAGGAACCAGAGATCAAATTGCCAACATCTGCTGGATCATGGAAAAAGCAAGAGAGCTCCAGAAAAACATCTATTTCTGCTTTATTGACTATGCCAAAACCTTTGACTATGTGGTTCACAATAAACTGTGGAAAATTCTGAGAGAGATCGGAATACCAGACCAGCTGACCTGCCTCTTGAGAAATCTGTATGCAGGTCAGGAAGTAACAGTTAGAACTGGACATGGAACAACAGACTGGTTCCAAATAGGAAAAGGAGTACGTCAAGGCTGTATATTGTCACCCTGCTTATTTAACTTCTATGCAGAGTACATCATGAGAAACGCTGTACTGGAAGAAACACAAGCTAGAATCAAGATTGCTGGGAGAAATGTCAATAACCTCAGGTATGCAGATGACACCACCCTTATGGCAGAAAGTGAAGAGGAACTAAAAAGCCTTTGATGAAAAGTGAAAGTGGAGAGTGAAAAAGTTGGCTTAAAGCTCAACATTCAGAAAACAAAGATCATGACATCCGGTCCCATCACTTCATGGAAAATAGATGGGGAAACAGTGGAAACAGTGTCAGACTTTATTTTTTGGAAATCACTGCAGATGGTGATTGCAGCCATGAAATTAAAAGATGCTTACTCCTTGGAAGAAAGCTTTTGACCAACCTAGATAGCATATTCAAAATCAGAGACATTACTTTGCCGACTAAGGTCCATCTAGTCAAGGCTATGGTTTTTCCAGTGGTCATGTATGGATGTTAGAGTTGGACTGTGTAGAAGGCTGAGTGCCGAAGAATTGATGCTTTTGAACTGTGGTGTTGGAGAAGACTCTTGAGAGTCCCTTGGATTGCAAGGAGATCCAACCAGTCCATTTTGAAGGAGATCAACCCTGGGATTTCTTTGGAAGGAATGATGCTAACAGTGAAACTTCAGTACTTTGGCCACCTCATGCGAGGAGTTGACTTATTGGAAAAGACTCTGGTGCTGTGAGGGATTGGGGGCAGGAGGAGAAGGGGATGACAAAGGATGAGGTGGCTGGATGGCATCACTGACTCAATGGACATGAGTCTGAGTGAACTCCGGGAGTTGGTGATGGACAGTGAGGCCTGGCATGCTGTGATTCATGGGGTCACAAAGAGTTGGACACAACTGAGCAACTGCTCTGAACTGAACTGTGTTGTGCTATGTTGCTTCAGTCATGTCCGACTCTTTGTGACCCCATGGACTGTAGCCGCCAGACTCCTCTGTTCATGGGTTTCACCAGGCAAGAATACTGGAGTTGGCTGCCATGCCCTCCTTCAGGGAATCTTCCTGACCCAGAAATGAACTCAAGTCTCTTACATCTCCTGCTTTGTCAGGCAGGTTCTTTACCAGAAAATGGTTTAAGTAGCACCAAATAAGATTAAAAATAAATCCAAATATATCAGGACGTCACAGAATATGTAAGTCGACTGTATTTGCCCCAGAAAAGATACAGTAGCAGATTGGAATGCCTACGATGTGCATGGCAAAAAAGGATGGAAAGGTGAGGAGCTCATTGTGAAGGGAGAACTCAGGAAAATGGCTACTTAAGCGTCATCACCATGAGCTGTCTGAGGGCAAAGGTCATCCCAGGGTATTACAAGAGCACAAGCAAGTTGGGAAGGGTCCTCTCCGTGGAGTCACCTGTCTTGGCAAAGATAGCCACTGAGTTTAGTCGCCCAGGTTAAGACAAAGGGAAAAGGCATTTTGGGCAGAGGGGACAGCCTAAGCAAAAACCCAGAGGAGGGTAACATCACAGTGTTCAGGAATAATGAGCAATTTTATGATACTGCCCTAAGACATGATGTCTGATAGATAATGGTTTCTTCTTTATATCCTTTATATCCTTCTATGTAGAATGCCTTTTTTGGCGGGTTCCAGTCTGCTGTACTGATGGTTGCTCAGCAGTTAGTTCTGATCTGTGTGTCCTCGAGGGAGGAGGTGAGCTCGAGGCCTTCTACGTCTACACTTGTCTTCTCCTTTTCACTTTAATGGATCCGTGAACTGGGCAACTCTTTGACACTCACACGTCAAGGACTCGTTTCATTCTCCATCTCAGCATACAGCAACTCAGAAAAGGATCATTTTGAGAGTAGGGCCTACCTCAATGGAATCAACCCATAATGGAAATTACCAGTTATTGCTGGAAGAAGAATCTTTTTCTTCAAATACTCCTATGCCTCCAAGGAGTTAGCATCTTAGTTAGCGAACATAAATGCATACATTCAGATTTGCAGATTGAGTGGCTTTCGATGATCGTTCATTTCTATATCCTATCTAAACCCTAGGAATGAACCCGCCTGTTGCCTCCTCCATAAGTTTCCCTATATGATTTTCCTTTCCTCTGAGATAATAGTGTACTCTCCTTAAGAAATTTTCAGTTTTCTCCTTAGAACTCAACGTATTCGTACCTCCATATTTCCAAAATTTCCAGGAAGACATAGCCTATGTCCATTTCATTTTAGCTACGGTACAAAACCCAGTCCCTTGCACATATGTTTTGAGTAAAGGTGATGGAATAGTTGTTACACTTTCAGCAAATTACCCTTTCAAAGATCATTTTAAAATAATACCTTGATTGTCACTGTTAACGATGACTTGATTATGCTTTTACATGAACGTTAATGGCTTTTCTCTAAAAGAAAAGGAGAAACTTTAAATAAGCTTTTACATATACTCTTTGAAGATCTGTTGTTGTTCTGTCTCTCAGTCATGTTTGACTCTTTGCTGAACTATGGGCTGCAGCACGCTAGGCTTCCCTGTCCTTCACTAACTCCCAAATTTGTTCAAATTTTTGACCATTAAATTGATGATGTTATCTAACCATCTCATCCTCTGTGGCCCCCTCATCCTCCTGCCTTCGATCTTTCCCAGCATCAGGGTCTTTTCCAATGAGTCAGCTCTGCACATCAGGTGGCCAAAGTATTGGAGCTTTAGCTTCCGCATCACTCCTTCCAATGAATATTCAGATTTAGGAGTTGAAACAGTGGCATTTCAAGACTTTATGAATAAAGTCCACTGGTATACACCTCTTCAAATTGTCTGCCACATCCATCTGGCATCTCAGGAGGTGTTACCTGCTGCTTCAGTACCAGGTGAGCACTGCCTGGAAAGCCCCTTACAGCTCAGGGATGGCACTAGCAGTGAGAAACTGGGAAGCTAGTCAAATCTTTCTGTGTACGTTCCCATTACTGCCAGCATTCTCTTCTGTTTTGTATTTCATACCACACAGGACAGAATTTTTTTTCAGTGATTCCTTTCATTCTTCAGTTATGCCTCATTAGTAAATTAATCCAAACAGTAAGTAAATCCAAATTAGTAAATAAATCCAAATACTTAAGATGCTTCTCTCTCTCTTTTATAAATTTTCCATTAACAAACTTCATCAAGTCATCTCCGAGTGGCCTGTTTCATTTGTTGGTTAGGGAAAAAAGAAAAGAAAAATGTACGGAGTACTCCTTCCATAAGTGTACAGTACTCTACACTTTCACAGCTATAGTTCAATCAATCTTCACAAAAACCCTGCTAATAACATTAGTGTTACTAATATAATAAAATATAATCAGTAACTAAAGTTTATTGATCTCTACATGAACTTTTTCACTTGATTTTCAAACCAACTAAACGAGGCAGATATAGTCTTCTCCATGTTTTGCAGATGAGAAGCACTGAGTCCTAGCTGAGTTAAGAACCCAAGTAGGAAGTTCATGGCATTAAGACCTGAACTCTCATTGGGAACAGGTTAGCAGAAGGAAGGAGTGGGAGGTTGGGGTTAGCAGATGTAAGCTAGTATATATAGAATGGATACAACAAGGTCCTACTGGATAGCACAGGGAACTATATTCAATTATTTTACAATAAGCCATAATGGAAAAGAATATAATTATTGAAATATGTATAACTGAGTTGCTTTGCTATACAGCAGAAACAACACAACACTATAAACCAACAATACTTCAATAAAAAAATTTTTAAATAATGAAAAATGTTTTAAATAATAAAGAAATAAATCCCCCTACTGACCCCTCTCTGTCTTATCAGTTACGTTTCTTTCTCTCCTTCTCTTTACAGCACAGCCTCTTGACACATTCTCTTTCTTTCTCTCCTTTCTTTCGCTCTTACACTCACTCCAAATAGGTTTTTGTCCACAACATTCCACCAACAACAGTTTTTCCAGAGGACACCAGTGGTTGCTAAGTTGCTGAATTCAGGGGTCATTTCACTTTCTGTCTCAACATCATTCTTTCTACCTTGAGATCCATCCTCATTTTGTTCCCAGGAACCGCACCAAACCAATTACATTCTTACATGGCTCATAATCCCTTTCAATCTCTTTTGCTGGTAATTTCTCTTTCACATTCGTACATAATGGCATGCTGTAAGGTTCCATATTTGGACTATTTTTTTTTCCTTTGTTTCCAACCACTCTCTGATGATCTTATTCACTGTAATGGCTTCAGTTATATTTATTCATTTAACTTTGGCTCTGCTGGGTCTTCAGGGCTGCTCGGGTTTTTCTCCAGTTGGGGTGACTAGGGGTTACTCTCTAGGTGCCGTGCTAGGGCTTCTCACTACAGTGGCCTCTCTTGTTGCAGAGAGTGGGCTCTAGGGCACATGGGCGTCAGCAGTTGCAGCCAGTGGGTTCAGTAATTGTGGCGCATTGGCTTAGCTGCCCTACAGCATGTAGAATCTTCCCAGGCCAGGCATCAAACTCATGTCTCCTGCACTGGCAGGCAGAGTCCTTACCACTGAGCTACCAGGTAAGCCTGCCTTTAATGTTAATGTCATCTCTTAGGTGACGACTTCTCAGTTATCTCCAGCTTGGAACTTTCCTCTTAAATAACAAACCTATATGTCCAAATGACCATTGCCAGCTTGCTCCCCACTTCCTTCATCTCTTGACTGGAAAAGTCATTTGCTCAGTGAAATCTTCCCTGGGCATCTTAAAATTCCAACTCCCTCTACCAAACTATTTACATCCCCCTTTCCTGCTTTACTATATCTTCGTAGCACTGTCTAATATATATTTAGTTATAGATCTTACTTATTATTTCTCCCCCTTGCCTTGAATATAAGCTCCAAGAGGCAATGGTTTCTGTCTTTTTTGTTCTTTACTATATCCCTCATGCCTAAATTAATGCATGGCGTATACAGATAGCTATTGCTCAGTAATCACCGGTTGAATGCCTGATCCTCTTTTCTAGTTGAAGGGACATGAGTTCCGGAACACAATTTCCCATGGTCACAGAGCTAATCAATTGCAACGCTTTGAACTGAATGCTATCCAATCAGAAACCAAATGTCTTACTATTAGTATTATGGACTGCCTCTTTTTGAAAGAGTTTTCTATGAGCATTTTGATACTTCAGCCTTCATTTTGGTAAATTATGTATCTGGGGGGTGGGGGATACTCAGCACTCCCCTCCTACATAGGACTACATTCTCTACCAAGACATGTTAAAACATAGTCAAGCAATAAGGAAGGAAGTGTCAGGATGATATCTTGCCTGAGGCATCCTGCTTTCAAGAGGTCCTGTTTCAGAGAACTTGATTCAGAGCTGAAAGGGAAATGTGTAATGCCCCTGCTTCATCCCTTCCTGTCACCCACTCCTTCTTCTGCCCCCTCAAATAGTTCAAGGAAAGTTTTCCACAGAACAAACATAGGAAGTAAAGGCTTGTCACATTCTACAGCTCCCCTAAAAAGTAAGGTCTAGTTTAGAATATCAGGATTGTCGATTTTTTCAAAAGAGACATTTAGAAGTTAATGTCCTTGCCTCTAAAGTAATTATACTCCAAAAAATGATAATTGGGAGACGACCACTGACATATATACACTACCATGGGTAAAACAGGTAGCTAGCTGGAAGCTGCCATTAGCACAGGGAGCTCCACTGGGTATTCTGTGACAACCTAGAGGGGTTGGATGGGGGGGTGGATGGGAGGCAAACTCAAGAGGGAGGGGATATATGTATACTTATAGCTGATTCACGTTGCTGTAGAACAGAAACCAACACAACATTGTAAAGCAATTATCCTCCAATTAAAAACAACTTTATGAAAGAACAAATCTAAAACAAAAGTCCTTGCCTCTCTAGCCACTTAGCCACAGGACTAGGATTGGTTGAAAGGGAGCACAATTTGTGCAAAATATTACTCTCAGCCCTACCATTTTCCAGTGTTCAATCAGAACTTCTTTTAATTCTACTTTCCTTATCTCTCTCGCATGGATTCTCTTGTGGTTCAGACAATAATCTGCCTGCAATATGGGAGACCCAGGTTCTATCCCTGGGTTTGGAAGATCCCCTAGAGAAGGGAATGGCAACTCACTCTAGTATTCTTGCCTAGAGAATTCCATGGACAGAGGAGCCTGGCGGACTACAGTCCATGGGGTCACAAAGAGTCAGACGTGGCTAAGTGACTACACTTGCTCATCTCTAAAATAGAAATAACAGCACCACTTGAGAGTTCAGTTCAGTTCAGTTCAGTCACTCAGTCATGTCCGACTCTTTGCGACCCCATGAATCGCAGCACGCCAGGCCTCCCTGTCCATCACCAACTCCCGGAGTTCACTCAGATTCACGTCCATCGAATCCATGATGCCATCCAGCCATCTCATTCTCGGTCGTCCCCTTCTCCTCCTGCCCCCAATCCCTCCCAGATCAGAGTATTTTCCAATGAGTCAACTCTTCGCATGAGGTGGCCAAAGTACTGGAGCTTCAGCTTTACCATCATTCCTTCCAAAGAAATCCCAGGGCTGATCTTCAGAGTAGACTGGTTGGATCTCCTTGCAGTCCAAGGGACTCTCAAGAGTCTTCTCCAACACCACAGTTCAAACGCATCAATTCTTCGGCGCTCAGCCTTCTTCACAGTCCAACTCTCACATCCATACATGACCACTGGAAAAACCATAGCCTTGACTAGATGGACCTTTGTTGGCAAAGTAATGTCTCTGCTTTTGAATATACTATCTAGGTTGGTCATAACTTGTCTTCCAAGGAGTAAGCGTCTTTTCATTTCATGGCTGCAGTCACCATCTGCAGTGATTTTGGAGCCCCAAAAATAAACTCTGACAGTTTCCACTGTTTCTCCATCTATTTCCCATGAAGTGATGGGACGGATGTCATGATCTTCGTTTTCCGAACGTTGAGCTTTAAGCCAACTTTTTCGCTCTCCTCTTTCACTTTCATCAAGAGGCTTTTTAGCTTCTCTTCAATTTCTGCCATAAGGGTGGTGTCATCTGCATACCTGAGGTTATTGACATTTCTCCCGGCAATCTTGATTCCAGCTTGTGTTTCTTCCAGTCCAGCGTTTCTCATGATGTACTCTGCATAGAAGTTAAATAAGCAGGGTGACAATATACAGCCTTGACGTACTCCCTCTCCTATTTGGAACCAGTCTGTTGTTCCATGTCCAGTTCTAACTGTTGCTTCCTGGCCTGCTTACAGATGTCTCAAGAGGCAGGTGAGGTGGTCTGGTATTCCCATCTCTTTCAGAATTTTCCACAGTTTCTTGTGATCCACACAGTCAAAGGCTTTGGCATAGTCAATAAAGCTGAAAGAGCTGTTTTTCTGGAACTCTCTTCCTTTTTCAGTGATCCAGCAGGTGTTGGCAATTTGATCTCTGGTTCCTCTGCCCTTTCTAAAACCAGCTTGAACATCAGGGAGTTCACTGTTCATGTATTGCTGAAGGCTGGCTTGCAGAATTTTGAGCACTACTTTACTAGCATGTGAGATGAGTGCAATCATGCTGTAGTGTGAGCATTCTTTGGCATTGCCTTTCTTTGGGATTGGAATGAAAACTGACCTTTTCCAGCACGTGGCCACTGCTCAGTTTTCCAAATTTGCTGGCATATTGAGTGCAGCACTTTCACAGCATCATCTTTCAGGATTTGAAACAGCTCCACTGGAGTTCCATCACCTCCAGTAGCTTTGTTCATAGTAATGCTTTCTAAGGCCTACTTGACTTCACATTTCAAGATGTCTGGCTCTAGATTAGTGATCACAGCATCATGATTATCTGGGTCGTGAAAATCATTTTTGTACATTTCTTCCATGTATTCTTGCCACCTCTTCTTAATATTTTCTGCTTCTGTTAGGTCCATATCATTTCTGTCCTTTATCGAGCCCATCTTTGCATGAAATGCTCCCTTGGTATCTCTAATTTTCTTGAAGAGATCTCTAGTCTTTCCCATTCTGTTGTTTTCCTCTATTTCTTTGCATTGATCACTGAAGAAGGCTTTCTTATCTCTCCTTGCTATTCTTTGGAACTCTGCATTCAGATGCTTATATCTTTCCTTTTCTTCTTTGCTTTTTGCCTCTCTTCTTTTCACAGCTATTTGTAAGGCCTCCCAGACAGCCATTTTGCTTTTTTGCATTTCTTTTCCATGGGGATGGTCTTGATCCCTGTCTCCTGTACAATGTCACGAACCTCATTCCATAGTTCATCAGGCACTCTATCTATCAGATCTAGGCCCTTAAATCTATTTCTCACTTCCACTGTATAATCATAAGGAATTTGATTTAGGTCATACCTGAATGGTCTAGTGGTTTTCCCTACTTTCTTCAATTTGAGTCTGAATTTGGTAATAAGGAGTTCATGATCTGAGCCACAGTCAGCTCCTGGTCTTGTTTTTGTTGACTGTATAGAGCTTCTCCATCTTTGGCTGCAAAGAATATAATCAGTCTGATTTCGGTGTTGACCATCTGGTGATGTCCATGTGTAGAGTCTTCTCTTGTGTTGTTGGAAGTGGGTGTTTGCTATGACCTGTGCATTTTCTTGGCAAAACTCTATTAGTCTTTGCCCTGCTTCATTCCGCATTCCAAGGTCAAATTTGCCTGTTACTCCAGGTGTTTCCTGACTTCCTACTTTTGCATTCCTACTTTTTTGGGTATTAGTTCTAAAAGGTCTTGTAGGTCTTCATAAAACCGTTCAACTTCAGCTTCTTCAGCATTACTGGTTGGGGCATAGACTTGGATTACCGTGATATTGAATGGCTTGCCTTGGAGACGAACAGAGATCATTCTGTCATTTTTGAGATTGCATCCAAGTACTGCATTTCAGACTCTTTCGTTGACCATGATGGCTACTCCATTTCTTCTGAGGGATTCCTGTCCGCAGTAGTAGATATAATGGTCATCTGAGTTAAATTCACCCACTCCAGTCCATTTTAGTTCGCTGATTCCTAGGATGTCAACGTTCACCCTTGCCATCTCTTGTTTGACCACTTCCAATTTGCCTTGATTCATGGACCTGACATTCCAGGTTCCTATGCAATATTGCTGTTTACAGCATTCGACCTTGCTTCTATCATCGGTCACATCCACAACCGGGTATTGTTTTTGCTTTGGCTCCATCCCTTCATTCTTTCTGGAGTTATTGCTCCACTGATCTCCAGTAGCATATTGGGCCCCTAATGACCTGGGGAGTTCCCCTTTCAGTATCCTATCATTTTGCCTTTTCACACTGTTCATGGGGTTCTCAAGGCAAGAATACTGAAGTGGCTTGCCATTGCCTTCTCCAGTGGACCACATTCTGTCAGAACTCTCCACCATGACCCGCCCCTCTTGGGTTCCCCCGCAGGCATGCTTGGTTTCATTGAGTTAGACAAGGCTGTGGTCCTAGTGCGATTAGATTGACTAGTTTTCTGTGAGTATGGTCTCAGTGTGTCTGCCCCCTGATGCCCCCTTGCAACACCTACCATCTTACTTGGGTTTCTCTTACCTTGGGGGTGGGGTGTCTCTTCACGGCTGCTCCTTACCACTTGGGACAGGCTGCCACTATTAAGGAGAATATATGCAAGTGCTTAGGGCAAGCTTATGAGCTGTCAGGAAAGGCTATTTGTTTCTGACTGAAGTCAAACTGGATCTTATTGGGAGGATTTATGGCTGCTTATTCATTCCATTAGTAAAGCAGATAGATTGGCTTCCTGGGAGGAAAATAAAAGAGCTTTGCATATATCTGATGTGTGCCAAGTTGCTGTGTAGATAGTTTGCACGTATTATCAATGACTCTGTAAGGTAAGTGAGATTAGCTCATCTCAGAGATGTGAAAACTCAGGTTCAAAGATGGTAAAGGATGGTTCCTGGCTTGTATTGTATAATCAGTAAGTAGCACAATGAAGATTCCAGTGCAAGTCTAACTTCAAAAAGTCCATCATTTGTAACAGAACAGCACCTCCACAAGCCCCTCAAATCTTTCCCCGCCATACAGTCTCCTCATGAGTTTTATGACATGCTAACCATGAACTTATCTGTGAATATTTCTAGTATTCTTTGAATTCTGTTCTTATGTGTTTCTCTGAAAGGATCAAAAATAAGAAGAGAAGAATTCACGCAAGGACATCTCAGAAGGAAGAGGATCAGCAGTCACCACATTCCTTGACTTTGGCTTCTTCTGCATTTCCTTCTCCATCTCTGTTCTAATCCCTCCAGTTTTTCTCTGTGCCTTGGGTGATATAGCATAATGTGTAAGAGATGGATTTAGCATCACACTTGGGTCTAAGTGCATCCTCCCTGACTAGTCGCCAGGGTCTTGGGAAATGTTTAATTGAATCTCAGTGTTCTCATCTAGGGAATGGGAATAATAATAGCTACTCGGTATTGAGATGAAGGATGGGAATAGCTTAACTGTGTTTTTCTCACTTTATAGTATGCCTGCATCCGTGCATGCTCATGCTCAGTTGCTAAGTCATATCCAACTCTTTGAGACCCTAGGGACTGCAGCCTACCAGACTGCTCTGTCCATGGGATTTCCCAGGCAAGGATTCTGGAGTGGGTTGCCATTTCCTCCTCCAGGGGATCTTCCCAACCCAGGGATAGAACCCAAATCTCCTGCATCTCCTGCATTGGCAGGTGGATTCCTTACCACTGAGCCACCTGAGATGCCACCAGTATGCCTATAGCAAGTGTTTATTTGACAGGATAATTTATATAAGTTTTCTTTAAGCTTTGACATGAATGCCACAGGAGGTTTAAAAGGAAGAGTCTTTCCTGTCTCACAGCCCCAAAGCTTACATCCTTCTGAACATCTCTGAGCATTTTCCTTTCCCTTTTACGGTTAGGCTTCTCTTTCTTCTGAGAAGGCAAGTGATCATCTAGTTACACTGTTCAATTCCAGATATTTAGACTTAGATGCTCTCTCTCCTGGAGATTGCACTCACATTTCACAACAGTTTTCATGACGCCTGGGGCTGACTCTGTTTCTAGTCTATTCTACCAAAAGTAGCTGAAAGCAAGAGTCTCATTAGTTACTGATTGAACTATTAATCGGTATTACTGATGGAAGGGTGGTTGAACCATCTCTATGAAGCAATAATTCTCAAGCTTTTTTCACTGTCACATCCTCATCACCTAGAAAATACTGACACACAGCAGGAATGCAATAATAAACAAAAGGACAAATGCTCCTTTTGACAATGTGCTTATGGGGAAAACCACTGAGCAAGTCCCCCCTAGTATACATACGTGAACATATTTAGTTATTGTATTTGTATACAATTTTATTTCTGTATATTGTGTACACTAGAAAATACACACCAAAACAAACTAAAAAGGCTGAAATGGAAAAGTTAGTAAGAATAAAACTTTTGCTCTTATTTATTCATGTTTCAACAGTTCTCTACTAAGACTTCAGAGGGAGCAGAGGCAAGGGTAAGAGAAATATCAGTGGTAACTCCAAACCATTGCTAAGTTTCTCATCAATCTGTGCCCAGAAGCTTAAGCTTCCACAGTCACTAATCCGTTCATTCTCTTCTTCTCTGCCTCTAATAAGGAGCCCAAAGGTCTTTGCATCAATATGTTTGCCCTGCATTCCTAGGAAATGTACGTTATTTCTTCTTTGGCTGATCAAGAATGAGAAAATGTTCATGTACCTTCCAGAGAATGCACATAGAATCTTGTGTTTGTTTCCTCCAAAGTGCCAACAAAATAGTCAAAAAGTTTATCACAGAGGACAAGATGGCGGAGGAGTAGGTGGACGTGGAGTATATCTCTCTCCATGGATACATCAGGAATACACCTTCAGACACACAAGTGCATGCAGAACACCAGCTGAGAGTGGACAGAAGTACCTGACCAGTGGAAAAGAATACACAGAACCACATAAAACTCGGTAGGACAATGGAACTAGGGAGAAAAACAGGAGTGTTAGTAGGGCTGGACCTGCCCTCAGCCAGTGGGGGAACTTAAGCAGGGTTACTATCCCCACATTAGGGCAATTGTCTGAGTCAGAGGAGAAACATTTAAGGCTGCGAGTGAAACAGGTGATCTGTGGCAGCCTGAATGGAATGAGAAGCAGACAGTCCTTGCCACAGCCATACATACCCTGGACAAGGTTGCAGGTCCCCTGGAAGGTGTAGCAGCTAGGAGCTGGTGTTTAGGGATTGTGGAACAATCCCAGGGTGAGGGCTGCTCTTGACTGTGGAGAGATGGATCAAGGGGATGTGAGGGAGATTGTGGTGGAAAATGCCTGTGGAGGAAAGCCAGGCAGCCATGTAAGCAAGGCGATATTGCTGAGTCACTTGTAGGGGGTGGAGCCATCACCATAGCCTCTCTCTCCCCACACGCCAGCATCTGCAGCTGAGCAATAGAGAGGTTGGCCCATCAAATGCCTGACTGAACAACAAGAAGGACCCCACCTAGGGTGCCCATTTAAGTGCCTGACATGCGAAATACAGAGTAGGATCCCAGCCGGGGGGGTCCTTCTATGTGCGTGAGGAATGGAACAATAGAGAAGGACCCCAGGCAAGGGAGCCCTCTAAGTGACTGAATGGGTGGAGCTAAGGAGAAACACTGGCCAAAGAGGCCTTCTGATCACCAGCTACAAGAGGCTCAAAAAACATACTCTGATAGGGCCATGACTCCTGGGGCATAGGCAATCCGTGTACCTGCACACTTCGCACCACCAGGGTCCACGCAAGTCAAGCAGCTGTGCCACCTTCAAACTCAACTCTCACTGGGACAGAGCTGTCACAGGCGAAAACAAACAAACAAACACCTTGCATCTATGCATGAAGGGTCACTTCGGTAGTGTCCAACTCTTTGCAACTCTATAAATTGTGGCCTGCCAGGCTTCTCTCTCAGGGGAGCTCCCCAGGCAAGAATACTGGAGTGTATTGGTCAATACTGGTTGCCATACTGTTCTAGAGCACTATATTTCCTGCTGCCCTGGGTTGCCAACTCCCCTGAGTACCTGGAGCTGCCGGAACCCTTGTGACCCAAGCAGCTGCACCACCTCCACACCTGGCCCTCACGGGGACAAACCCAAGTCTTCCAGGGCAGACTCAGGAGCAAACCCCAGTGGACGACCCACATGTGGAGGGGGGAATAAAACCACAATTGGAACCCAGAGGTAGTGTGGCCAAGGAAGAAGACCCAAAACCTTCCCACCAGCTGTATAAGCTGCAAATTAAATCCACATGATCAACTAGGCAGACTCTGTGTCTATGGAATATATAAAAGGACATTGAGAGCTCCCACAAAAGAAGACACACTATTTCTGAGAGCTGTGAACATTGGAGGCAAGAACACACAAAAGTAGGACCAGATTAGAAGCTGAGCTGCCCCCACAACAGATCCAGAAATCAGCACAGTGTTGGAGGGCATCCTAGGGAGGTGAGGTGAACTGTGACTCCCAGCAAGGGAGAGGATTCTGACAGCAGTGACTCAAGAAAAACATTTATGATTCTTATGTTTTGACTTGTTCTGTAGATTCCTTTGGATTTTTTTTCTTTTTTTTTTCCTTTTTCCTCCCTCTGTTGGAGTGGTTGATTTTATTGGCACTATGAAATCTAATTAAGCTTTTGAGCTTTTTTTTTTTTTCTCATTCACATTTTTTATTGTTATAAACCTCTGCCTCTACATTGGGCTTTTGCAGTTCTGTGGCATTTTCCTTTTTCCTTTTCTCTTTTTTTAATTTTAATTTTTTAAACCTATTATTATTTTTCTCCATTTATTCCTTTGTTTGCTTTTCCTACTGTTCTTTTCCCCTTGCAGTTAACCTTCAATGTATATAAACCTTCTTTATCTACCTCTATTTAACTTTGTCTATCTATTCTTCCTTTCCTTTCCTCTCAACAAATTTGTTAGTTTTATTTTCATTGCTTTATTCCCCAACTGGCACCTTGTTTTAGTTTTGTTTTCCAGTTTGTGTTTTAGTTAGTTTTATTCTTAACTGGTAGATATAATTTTTGGTTTCCTTTGTTCACTGGCTCAATCTATTATACTTTATTTTTGTTGGACTGTTTTGATTTTGCTTATGGGTGTATATGTATATGTGTATATTCAGTCATACTTTTTATTGTTGTTATAAACCTCTGCCTCTACATTGGGCTTTTGCAGTTCTATGGAGTTTACCTTTTATTTAAATTCTCTTTTTTAAATTTTAATTAATAAATTTTAAACGTATTGCAATTTTTTTTACACTTATTCCTTTGTTTGCTTTTCCTACTGTTCTTTTCCCCTTGTGGTTGAGCTTTAATGTATATAAATCTTCTTTATCTATCTCTATTTAACTTTGCATATCTATTCTTTCTTTCTTTTCTTTCCTCTCAACATATTTGTTAGTTTTATTTTCATTGCTTTATTTCCCAATTGGTACCTTGCTTTAGTTTTGTTTTCCAGTTTGTGTTTTAGTTAGTTTTGTTCTTAACTGGTAGATATAATTTTTGTTTTCCCTTGTTTGCTGGATCAATCTATTGTACTTTATCTTAGTTGGGCTCTTTTGACTTTGCTTATTGGTGTATATGTATATGTGTATATTCCATTATTTACATTACTATTTGCCTGATTTTGTAACTGCCATTTGTCTAGGGTTCATCTTTGATTTTTCATTTTTGGGTATTTGTTTTAATCTCACTTAATGCAATAGCAAACGACTTATGGAATCTTCATTACTGACCAAGGATCAAGCCCCAAGCCTTTTGAGTGGGAGCACTGACTCCAAAACCTTAGACTACCAGGGAACTAACCCTGGGAGTATCAAATAATGAGAACTCACACAAAGGAAACCGCTTGAATACAAGAGCCAGCATCACTCAACCACCAGTAGCCTCCTGTGCAGGACGCTTATCTAAAAAACAAATGAAACAAAAATACAAACCCAATCATCAGCAGACAGGAGTACCACCTCACTCAGCCTTGCCCGTCAGAGGAAAAACCAAACAAAAAACTCAGCACAAATCTCACTCTATGCAAAGCTTACACAAGCCATTGGGCCAGATTTAGGAGGGCAGAAATCAAAAGGGAGAAAGATTTCAACCTTGAAGTCTGGGAAAAGGAGACCTCACACACAATAAATTTAAAAAAAGAAAGAAAGAAAAGGCAGAGAAATACTACAAAAAATGAAGGAATAAATTAGAAACACAGAAGTTCAAATAGATGAAGAGTAAATAGGCAAACTACCTGGAAAAGAATTCAGAATAATGATAGTAAAGATGATTAAAAACTCTGGAAACAGAATGGAGAAAATGCAAGATTCAATTAACAAAGATCTAGAAGAATTAATGGAGAAAGCAATGGCACCCCACTCCAGTACTCTTATCTGGAAAATCCCATGGACAGAGGAGCCTGGTGGGCTACAGTCCATGGGGTTGCTAAGAGTCGGACACAACTGAGCGACTTCTCGTTCACTTTTCACTTTAGTGCATTGGAGAAGGAAGTGGCAACCCACTCCAGTGTTCTTGCCTGGAGACTCCCAGGGACAGGGGAGCCTGGTGGGCTGCTGTCTATGGGACAGCATAGAGTCAGTCATGACTGAAGTGACTTAGCAGCAGCAGCAGCAGAAGAATTAGAGAATAAACATACAGAGACAAACCACACAATTACTGAAATTAAAAATACTCTGGAAGGAATCAATAGCAGAATATCTGAAGCAGAACGAATCAGTGAGCTGGAACATAAAATGGTGGAAATAACTTCTGAAGAGCAGAATAAAGTAAAAAGAATGGAAAGAACTGAGGATAGTCTCAGAGACCTCTGGGACAATATCAAACACACCAACCTTCTAATTATAGGGGTCTCAAAAGAAGAAGAGAAAAAGAGAGGGTATGAGAAAATTTTGAAGAGATTGTAGTTGAAATTTTCCCCAACATGGAAAAGGAAATAGTCAGTCAAGTCCAAGAGATGCAAAGAGTCCCATACAGGATAAACCCAAGGAGAAACATGCCAAGACACATACTAATCAAACTAAACAAGACTAAACACAAAGAAAGAATATTAAAAGCAGCAAGGGAAAAACAACAAGTAACATACAAAGGAAACCCCATATGTTTAATAGCTGATCTTTCAGCAGAAACTCTGTAGGCCGGAAGGGAAGGGCAGAATATTTTCAATGTACTGAAAGGGAAAACTCTACAGCCAAGATTACTGTACCCAGCAAGGATCTCATTCAAGATTGATGGAGAAATAAAAAGCTTTTCAGACAAGCATAAGTTAAGAAAATTCAGTACCACCAAACCAACTTTACAACAAATGTTAAAGGGACTTATATAGTCAAGAAATACAACAGAAGAAAAAAGATCTACAAAATCAACCCCATACAATTAAGAAAATGGCAATAGGGGCATCTATAAAAATAATTACTTTAAACGTAAATGGATTAAGTCCTCCAACCAAAAGACACAGCCTGGCTGAATGGATACAAAAACAATACCCCTATATATATGCTGTCTACAAGAAACCCACTTCAGATCTAAAGACACATATAGACTGAAAATGAGAGGATGGAAAAATATATTCCATGGCAATGGGAAGCAAAAGAAAGCTGGAGTAGCAATCCTCATAGCAGACAAAACAGACCTTAAAATAAAGGAGATTACAAGAGATAAGGATGGATACCACATAAAAATCAAGGGGGCAATCCTAAGGGAAAACATAACAATTATAAATATCTATGTCCCCAACATACAAGCACCTCAATACATAAGACAAACACTAACAGACATAAAAGGAGAAATTGACAGTAACATGATAATAGTAGACTTCAACACCCCACTCACACTAATGGACAGGTCATCAAAACAGAAAATTAATAAGGAAACACACGTCTTAAATGATACATTAGATGAGATGGATCTCATTGATATCTTCAGTACATTCCATCCAAATGCAGAAGAATACATCTTCTTCTCAAGTGCACATGGAACATTCTCCAGGATAGACCACATTTTGGGTCACAAAAAATTGAAATCGTATCAAGCATCTTCTCCGACCACAATGCTATGAGACTGGATATCAATTACAAGGAAAAAACTGTAAGAAACACAAACACATGGAAATTAAATGATATGTCTCTAAATAACCAACAGGTTAGTGAAGAAATCAAATGAGAAATCAAATAACAATGAAAACATGACACTCAAAACCTATGCTAAGTCGCTTCAATCGTGTCCGACTCTGTGCAACCCCATGGATGGCAGCCCACCAGGCTCCCCCGTCCCTGGGATTCTCCAAGCAAGAACACTGGAGTGCGTTGCCATTTCCTTCTCCAATGCATGAAAGTGAAAAGTGAAAGTGAAGTCTCTCAGTCGTGTCCGACTCTTAGCGACCCCATGACTGCAGCCCACCAGGCTACAGTCAAAACCTATGGGATGCCTCAAAAGCAGTTCTAAGAGGGAAGTTTATAGCAATACAATCCTACCTCAAGAAACAAGAAAAACATCGGAGAGACAACCTAACTTTACACATAGAACAACTGGAAAAAAAGAAGAAAAACAACAACAACAAAAATTAGTAGAAGGAAAGAAATCATAAAGGTCTGAGCAGAAATAAATGAAAAAGAAATGAAAGAAATGATAGTAAAGGTTAATACAATTAAAAGCTGGATCTTTGGGAAGAGAAACAAAAATTGACAAACCTTTGGCCAGACTCATCAAGGAAAAAAGAGGAATCAAATCGACAAAATTAGAAATGAAAAAGGAGAGGTTACAACAGACAATGCAGAAATACAAAGGATGATAAGAGACTATTATGAACAATGATATGCAATAAAATGGATAACCTGGAAGAAAAGGACAGATTCTTAGAAAAGTTCAATCTTCCAAGACTGAACCAGGAAGAAATAGAAATTATGAGTCACCCAATTACAAACACTGACATTGAAGCTGTGATCAAAAATCTCCCAAAAAACAAAAGCTCAGGACCAGACAGTTTCACAGGAAAATTCTATCAAACATTTAGAGAAGAGATAATACCTATCCTAAAACTCTTTCAAAAAATTACAGAGACAGGAACACTTCCAAAATCACCCTATGAGGCCACAATCACCCTGATACCAAAACCAGACAAAGACAACACAAAAAAGAAAACTACAGGCCAACATCACTGATGAACACAGATGGAAACATCCTCAACAAAATTTTAGCAAACAGAATTCAACAATACTCACACACCATGATCAAGCTGGGTTTATTCCAGGGATGCAAGGATTCTTCAACATACACAAATCAATCAATGTGAAACACCATATTAACAAACTGAAAGATAAAAACTATATGATCATCTCAATAGATGCAGGAAAAGCCTTTGACAAAATTCAGTACCCATTTATGATTAAAACTCTTTAAAAAATGGGCATAGAAGGAATTTACCTCAACAAAGTAAAGGCCACATATGATAAGCCTAAAGCAAACATTATTCTCAATGGTGGAAAACTGAAAGCATTCTCCCTAAGAACAGGAATAAGACAAGGGTGTCCACTTTCCCCACTATTATTCAACATAGTTCTAGAAGTCCTAGCTACAGCAATCAGAGAAGAAAAAGAAATAAAAGGAATCCAGATCGGAAAAGAAGAAGTAAAGCTCTCACTGTTTGCAGATGATATGATACTGTGCTAGAAAACCCTAAAGATAGTATCAGAAAATTACTAGAGCTAATCAGCGAATTTAGCAAAGTTGCAGGATACAAAGCCAATACACAGAAATCACTTGCATTTCTATACACTAACAATGAAAAATCAGAAAGAGAAATTAAGGAATCAATCCCATTCAGCATTGCAACAAAGAGAATTAAATATCTAGGAATAAACTTACCTCAGGAGACAAAAGAACTGTACATAGAAAATTATAAGACACTAATGAAAGAAATCAAAGATGACATATTTCTGGGTAGGAATCCCATGTTCCTGGGTAGGAGGAATCAATATTGTGAAAATGACTATACTACCAAACACAGTCTACACATTCAGTGTGATCCCTATCAAATTACCAATGTCATTTTTCACAGAACTAGAACAAAAAATTTCACAATTCATATGGAAAACAAAAGACCCCAAAGAGCCAAAGCAGTCTTGAGAAACAAGAATGGAGCTGGAGGAATCAATCTTCCTGACTTCACATTATACTACAAAACTACAGTCATCAAGACAGTATCATAGTGACACGAAAACAGAAATATAGACCAATGGAACAAGATAGAAAGCTCAGAAATAAACCCATGCACCTATGGGGACCATATCTTTGACAAAGGAGGCAAGAATATACAATGAGGCAAAGAGAGCCTCTTTGATAAATGGTGCTGGGAAAACTGGACAGCTACATGTAGAAATATGAAATTAAAACACTTCCTAACATCAGACACAAAGATAAACTCAAAATGGATTAAAGACCTAAGTGTAAGACCAGAAACTATAAAACTCTTAGAGGAAAACATAGGCAGGACACCCAATGACATAAATCAAAGCAAGATCCTCTATGACCCACCTCCTAGAGTAACGGAAATAAAAACAAAAGTAAACAAATGGGACCTGATTAAACTTAAAAGCTTTTGCACAGCAAAGGAAACTATAAGCAAGGTGAAAAGACAACCCTCAGAATGGGAGAAAATAATAGCAAATGAAACAAACTGACAAATGATTAATTTCCAAAATATACAAGCAGCTCATACAACTCAATACCAGAAAAACAAACAACCCAATCAAAAAGTGAGGAAAAGACCTAAACAGACATTTCACCAAAGAAGACATACAGATAGCTAATAAACACATGAAAATATGCTCAACATCACTCATTATTAGAGAAATGCAAATCAAAACTACAATGAAATATCACCTCACACTGGTCAGAATGGCCCTCAAAAAGTCTACAAACTATAAATGCTGGAGGGGCTGTGGAGAAAAGAGAACACTCTTGCACTGTTGTGGGAATGTAGATTGATATAGCCACTATGGAAGACGGTATGGAGATTCCTTTAAAAACTAGGAATAAACCACCATATGACTCAGCACCCCACTCCTAGGCATATACCCTGAGGAAACCAAAACTGAAAATGACACATGTACCCCAGTATTCACTGAAGCACTATTTACAGTAGCTAGAACATGGAAGCAACCTAGATGCCCATCCACAGATGAATGGATAAAGTCATGATACATATACACAAAGGGATATTACTCAGCCATAAAAAGGAACGCTTTTGAGTCAGTTCCAATGAGGTGGATGAACCTAGATCCTACTGTTCAGAGTGAAGTGAGTCAGAAAGAGAAAGATAAATATCGTATTCTAATGCATATATATGGAATCTAGAAAATGGTACTAAAGAATTTACTTACAAGGCACAATGGCGAAACAGACAAACAGAATAGACTTGTGGACATGGGGAGAGGGAAGGAGAGGGTGAGATGTATGGAGAGAGTAACATGGAACCTTACATTACCATATGTGAAATAGATGGCTAAAGGGAATTTGCTATATGGCTAAGGAAGCTCAAAGAGGGCCCTGTATCAACCTGGGTGGGGGTAGAAAGGGAGATGGGGGAAGTTCAAAAGGGAGGGGATATATGTATGTCTATGGCTGATTCATGTTGAGGTTTGACAGAAAACAACAAAATTCTGTAAAGCAATTATCCTTCAATTGAAAAAAATTATTTTTAAAAAGTATATTACACATATCTTATTTTCAGGTGCTAAAATTAAGGAGTCACTACAGTCTCACATGCCCTAGCTTCTCATCCTAAAGCTACAATTTCCAAGAGAGATACAGGAGCCATCTTTATCTCTGCTCCCTACATCTTCCTCTCCACCCTGAGAATCTTCAAAATCAAGGCTTTCTTACCTTAGAAGTCTAGATGATCAGGTAACAGGGGAAGGAGGGCTACTTTCAGGGTAAAACATAAGCGAAATAGAGAGAGGCAGGACAGTAAATCAAGAACCATGAAGGGCTGGGCTTGGAGGAACTTTTATTGAAGTGAAATTGAAAGGTAAACAGATTTCATGGATGGCAATAGGTTGATAGAAATCTTGAGAGCAAGAGAGATGAGACACAAGAATTTTATGCACCACAGCTTTCTTATCCATTCATCTGCTGGTGGACATCTAGGTTGCTTCCATGTCCTGGCTACTATAAACAGTGCTGCGATGAACATTGGGGTACATGTGTCTCTTTCAATTCTGGTTTCCTCGGTGCGTATGCCCAGCAGTGGGATTGCTGGGTGATGAGGCAGTTCTGTTTCCAGTTTTTGAAGGAATCTCCACACTGTTCTCCATAGTGGCTGTACTAGTTTGCATTCCCACCAACAGTGTATACCTGCGGCGGATTCATGTTGACATATGGCAAAACCAATACAATGTTCTAAAGTAATTAACCTCCAATTAAAAAAAAAGAAAAGAAAAAAAATGATTCTACGAAGGAATCGGAAATTGGAATTATACCACAGGATATAAATCGAGTCTCATAAATGTTCTACAGGAAGCTCTAATAAACATTTGAAGCACATGTGTGCTCAGTTTGTCCGACTCTTCGTGACCCCATAGATGGTAGTAGGTCAGGCTCCTCTGTCTATGTAATGCTCCAGGCAAGAAGATTGGAGTGGATTGCCGTCTCCTATGCCAGAGGATCTTCCTGATCCAGGGATCAAACCCATATCTCTAGCATCTCCTGCATTGACAGGCAGATTCTATACCACTGTGCCACTTGGAAAGCCCACTGAAGACTTGTTCTGAGTGAGATTCTATGCTAGACATTGTGAATCCCTTGCCCCAGCCCACTCCTGCTTTTATTAATTTTATATGAGTAGTAATGAGGCTTCCCTGGTGGCTCAGAGGTTAAAGCATCTGCCTCCAATGTGGGAGACCTGGGTTCGATCCCTAGGTCGGGAAGATCCTCTGGAGAAGAAATGGCAATCCACTCCAGTATTCTTGCCTGGAGAATCCCATGGACGGAGAAGCCTAGTAGGTTACACCCACGGGGTCGCAAAGGGTCGGACACGACTGAGCGACTTCACCTTACCTTACCTTACCTTAATGAGGCCCAAATCTTTTTTCAGTCTCTTGAATAGACTAATGAAGTAATATATCAGCATTCAAAAAGTGTCTGAGACAGACTCAAATATATTACATTTCCTCAATTTGAACCAGAAGCATAGTATACAGCTATACTTGTACCTTAAAGTGGCTCAGATGTATATTTTTCTACTCTAACAAATATTTACAAGATAAAATGTATTGATTAATAAATGCTATTTGGAAGCCAAAGGAAATATTTTGAGTTCTGAGGGCCATGGTTAGGAAAAATACAAAGAGGGGAGCACATTGGTGACAGACAAGTCTGGAGTCATGCGGTTGCATCATTTAAACCCCATGGTGTGATGGAACAGGTTAAGCATTAAGAAGCACAGAATCTGGCTGTTGAAATTCTGTTTCTATGTTTCCTATAAAAAGGATGACCCACCTGCAACTCCAAGAATTTCTTACTGGCCAAATAGCAGAGGAGACACACAGAACTGGAATACTCTCAAAGCAAGACTGAAAAATGTTGAATTCAGATAGGACACCCTTCAGTTCAGTTCAGTTCAGTCACTCAGTCGTCTCCAACTCTTTGTGACCCCATGAATCGCAGCACGCCAGGCCTCCCTGTCCATCACCATCTCCCGGAATTCACTCAAACTCACATCCACCGCATCGGTGATGCCATCCAGCCATCTCATCCTCTGTTGTCCCCTTCTTCTCCTGCCCTCCAATCCCTCCCAGCATCACAGTCCTTTCCCAATGAGTCAACTCTTCGCATCAGGTGGCCAAAGTACTGGAGTTTCAGCTTTAGCATCATTCCTTCCAAAGATATCCCAGGGTGATCTCCTTTAGGATGGATTGGTTGGATCTCCTTGCAGTCCAAGGGACTCTCAAGAGTCTTCTCCAACACCACACTTCAAAAGGCTCAATTCTTCGGTGCTCAGCTTTCTTCACAGTCCAACTCTCACATCCATACATGACTACTGAAAAACCATAGCCTTGACTAGATGGACCTTTGTTGGCAAAGTACTGTCTCTGCTTTTGAATATGCTATCTAGGTTGGTCATAACGTTCCTTCCAAGGAGTAAGCGTCTTTTAATTTCATGGCTGCAGTCACCATCTGCAGTGATTTTGGGGCCCCCAAAAATAAAGTCTGACACTGTTTCCACTGTTCCCCCATCTATTTCCCATGAAGTGATGGGACCAGATGTCATGATCTTCGTTTTCTGAATGTTGAGCTTTAAGCCAACTTTTTCACTCTCCTCTTTCACTTTCATCAAGAGATTTTTAGTTCCTCTTCACTTTCTGCCATAAGGGTGATGTCATCTGCATATCCGAGTTTATTGATATTTCTCCTGGCAATCTTGATTCTAGCTTGTGCTTCTTCCAGGCCAGCGTTTCTCATGATGTACTCTGCATAGAAGTTAAATAAGCAGGGTGACAATATACAGCCTTGATGTACTTCTTTTCCTATTTGGAACCAGTCTGTTGTTCCATGTCCAGTTCTAACTGTTGTTTCCTGACCTGCATATAGGTTTCTCAAGAGGCAGGTCAGGTGGTCTGGTATTCCCATCTCTTAAAGAATTTTCCACAGTTTCTTGTTATCCACACAATCAAAGGCTTTGGCATAGTCAATAAAGCAGAAATAGATGTTTTTCTGGAACTCTCTTGCTTTTCCCATGATCCAGCAGATGTTGGCAATTTGATCTCTGGTTCCTCTACCTTTTCTAAAAGTAGCTTGAACATCTGGAAGTTCACAGTTCACATACTGCTGAAGCCTGACTTGGAGAATTTTGAGCATTACTTTAATAGCATGTGAGATGAGTGTAATTGTGCAGTAGTTTGAGCATTCTTTGGCGTTGCCTTTCTTTGGGATTGGAATGAAAACTGACCTTTTCCAGTCCTGTGGCCACTGCTGAGTTTTCCAAATTTGCTGGCATATTGAGTGCAGCACTTTCACAGCATCATCTTTCAGGATTTGAAATAGCTCCACTGGAATTCCATCACCTCCACTAGCTTGTTCGTAGTGATGCTTTCTAAGGCCCACTTGACTTCACATTCCAGGATGTCTGGCTCTAGGTTAGTGATCACACCATCATGATTGTCTTGGTCTTGAAGACCTTTTTTGTACAGTTCTTCTGTGTATTCTTACCATCTCTTCTTAATATCTTCTGCTTCTGTTAGGTCCATACCATTTCTGTCCCTTATCAAGCCCATCTTTGCATGAAATGTTCCCTTGATATCTCTAATTTTCTTGAAGAGATCTCTAGTCTTTCCCATTCTGTTGTTTTCCTCTATTCTTTGCATTAATCACTGAGAAGGCTTTCTTATCTCTCCTTGCTATTCTTTGTAACTGCATTAAGATGCTTGTATCTTTCCTTTTCCCCTTTGGTTTCACTTCTCTTCTTTTCACAGCTATTTGTAAGGCCTCCTTAAACAGCCATTTTGCTTTTTTGCATTTTTTTTTATGGGGATGGTCTTGATCCCTTGTCTCCTGTACAATGTCACGAACCTCTGTCCATAGTTCATCAGCCACTCCATCTATCAGATCTAGTCCCTTAAATCTATTTCTCACTGCCACTGTATAATCATAATGGATTTGATTTAGATCATACCTGAATGGTCTATTGGTTTTCCCCACTTTCTTCAATTTAAGTCTGAATTTGGCAATAAGGAGTTCATGATCTGAGCCACAGTCAGCTCCTGGTCTTGTTTTTGCTGACTGTATAGAGCTTCTCCATCTTTGGCTGCAAAGAATATAATCAATTTGATTTTGGTGTTGGCCATCTGGTGATATCCATGTGTATGTAGAGTCTTCTCTTGTGTTGTTGGAAGAGGGTGTTTGCTATGACCAGTGCGTTCTCTTAGCAAAACTCTGTTAGTGTTTGCCCTGCTTCATTCCATATTCCAAGTCCAAATTTGCCTGTTACTCCAGGTGTTTCTTGACTTCCTACTTTTGCATTCCAGTCCCCCAGAATGAAAGGACAATTCATGGGGTCGCAAAGGACACCTTTAGGCAAAGAAAATCTCACAGAGTATCACTCACATTACCACCACTATCAAGCTTAAATCTCACATCCAGTTGGAAAAATAAAAGAGTGGACACAATATTGATGACTCTAATCCCATACTATGCACTGATTTCTGTAAATGCTAATACCTAATCTATTTCTAATTTGTCTCCTTACATAAAGTTTGTTTCTAAAAATAATGTAGATAGATATAGAAACAACCTAAATGTCCATCAACAGACGAGTGGATAAAGAAGATATCTACTCCATACACTCTATACACAATGGAATAGTATTCAGCCATAAGAAAGATGAAATCTTGCCATTTGTAACAACATGGATGGATCTTGAGGATGTAAGTGAAATAAGTCAGATGGAGAAAGACAAACACTGTACGATTTCACTCATGCATGGAATCTGAAATAAACAAAACAGGAATAATGAACAAATCCAAACAAACACATAGATACAGAGAACTGAGTGGTGGTCATGAGAGGAGATGGGGGTGAGGAGCAGAAAGAACTGGGTAAAGGGAGTCAAATGTATCACAATGGATGGAATCTAAACTTTTGGCGGTGAGCACCCTGCAGTGTTTAATATTCTCACATAAGCAGATAAACATGTGAAGTTATTATACAATCTAAAATAGCAACCCGTAAATAGGTAAGTTAGAGAGAGAAATGAAGAAATTACATTTAATTTTAAAAAGAAAGGAAGAAGACAAGCAGGGGTAAAGGAAAACATCATGCTGAAGACCCAGAGCAATGCAAAGTAGGTTAAACGAGACTCTGAGAACAGAGAGGGATGACTCAAGAAAACTTTCGGGAAATATCACCACGATCGTTTGTGCATCCCAAGCACATCTCAGATATTTTCTTGCTAGATTAAGCAAGTATTTAAATTTTTTTCAATTGATTGGAAAAAGAAAGAGAAAAGAAAATAGAAGCATCTGAACTCCTTAGGCAAGAAGGAGCCAGAGAAGTTGCTGTGAAATAGTGCCTTTGGGTGAGTTTCAGATTGCTAAATGAGTCACCTATAAGATGTTAATTGCCTCGTAGAAAGAATTACTTCTCTTGGCAAGATAGGGAAAGGGATCAACTACACATTTATAGAAGTGACTAAAAAATGTGGTGGAGAAGGAAACGGCAACCTACTCCAGTGTTCTTGCCTGGAGAATCCCAGGGACAGGCGAGCCTGATGGGCTGCTGTCTGTGGCGTCGCACACAGTCGGACACAACTGAAGCGACTTAGCAGCAGCAGCAGCAAAAAACGTGGAGCGAAACTGAATGAGGCAAGACTGTTCATTCCAAATATCCTAGAGTCAGCAGTCATTGCCAAATAGACACCACAACCTTTCTCAGGCCATGCTCCAGAGCCTGCTGTATTGTATTATATAGTTGATGCAATCACCTGTGAGTTGTTGATGATTCATTCAAAACCTCCTATCACTCCTCATTCCAAGTGCTGATGTTCTGTGAGGTAAGAGCTAGTTTTATCACCATTTCACAAGCAAAGATATTGAAACGCACAGAGTTTAAATTATTCCCAAGACCCCATACCTGATAAGTGGCCCAGTGAAGCCTTGATCGTTCTGTCTTCCCCATTCTAGGAAAAAGATGACCAGATCACTGGCTACCCAAAAAGGAACAAGGATTACCCCAGTAGGAGGAATGAGGGGCCAAAGAGACTATTTCATTTTTTTTTCAGCTTTGTATAAAGTCATATGAAAAAAAGAATTGGGAGAAAGACTGGAGAGAAGGGGGAGATGGGGGTGAGATGTGGTACCTCATTGGACTTGATACCACAAGCTTAAATGAGAATTAAAATTAAAAGCCCTGAAACTGTTAGGGGACAAGATGAGGAGACCCTGGGAACTTGGTGGGTAGAAATTCTTTAAAGGATAAGGGAGGAACAGAAGGAAACAGGCGCAAACCAGTTCATCTCTGCCCAGTCATCAACTCGCAAAATGATCTCCTAATATCAATACATTATCATTCTCAGTGGAAGCCTTTCAGAAGCTTTGTCACAGAAAGCTAGGATTGTATACAACATGAACAAAAAATTATAGGAGGATTAGAAATTATAAAACTATAGAATATAGAAATTATAGTCAATAAGAATGTATTAACACAAACCCAAGACTCTAGGCTAGGCTTGAGGAATAAATATAAAATACATACATTCTAGATTCTTTGTCAGATTTTTAAAAAAATCAAATTATATTCCTATCACTAAAGGTAATCGGTCCTATATAAACTAGTTTCAAAATTTTGCAAGCTATTTCAGAAAATAAGTTCCAAAATTTGGAATAACTTTTTGTTTCACTTGGGTTACCATGATTAAAAGCCTTACTATGACATGTATTAGAACTGTGAATTTGGATTCATATCTTACTTCTGAGCTACAATTTTTTCATTGTTAAAACAAGGATGACAAAACGTACCCTGGAGTTCTTTTGAGGATACAGATAAAAATAAGATAATGTGTTTAAGAATGAGTTCTAATGGATGGATGATACAGAAAGCCAATGTAAGGCATGGGCTTTACAGCCTGATGGACCTCACTCACTGCAGTGCAACCCTGGGCAATTTTCTTGATCCTCATAAACCTTTTTCCTTAACTTTAACATGGGAATAGCAATAGAAATTTGTTTAAAAGGATTGAATGAGATAATGTTGCTATAGTATAGTGTCTGTCACAGAGCAAGTACTCAAAATTGGTAGCTATCATTCACTAACATATTCCTTCAGTACTTATTTGTTAAGAGCCTTTTATGGGACTAAGGATATAGAAATCAACAAAATATACTCCCGAATTCAAGAAATCCATGTTATAATAAAAGGGGATAGTCAATAAACAGAGAAACAAATTAATATCTACTATGTCAAGACATAATAAGCATAGTGAGGAAAATTAAAGAAGGAAAAAGGGTTATAGTGAGCAACAGAGCTACCAGTGTATATCAGGCCATCTGCCATCTAAGTAGAGACAGGAAGGAAAGGAGAGTAAGAGTCATGGGAATGTTTAGAAGAAAAGGGTTCCGAGAAGCAGAAGGAGGAAGTGCAAAGGCTCTGAGGCAGGAACATGCTTGCCATTGTCCAGGAACAGCAGAGGCCAACTGGCCTGGAAGAAAATGAACAAGCACAAAGTTGTTGAAAATGGTCCAGAAAGCAACAAGGAGCAGGGTAATGTGGGGCCGTGTATGCTACGAAAAGGACTAGAATTTGACTATGAATGACATGAGAAGCTACTGAGATATTTTCATTTCAGGCACAGTGGAAAAGAAGGGGGCAAGTGAGGAGAAAATTCTAAAAGCCCACATGAAAGATAATAGTGAGCAAGATGAAGTTCATAGAGAAGTGGTCAGATGGAGTGAAGTTGTCAGTTAGTGGAGAAGTGGTCAGGTTCTGGATGGACTTTGTAGAAATAGCTGGCAGAACTTACTGATGGATTAGATGTGAATAAAAGAGATGTGAAAAATTAGATGTGAATAAAAGAGAAGAGTCAAGGATTTCTCTTCTCAACTGAGCAGTAGAAAGAAATAAAAGTGTCATTTACTAAGATGGGAATGACCATGGCAAGGAGTTGTTCAGTCGCTCGATCTTAGTGACCCCATGGAAAGGAGTAGGCTTGCACACGGGAGAGGCAAACAAAGAAGAGTTCAGTTTTGGATCCACTACAGTGAGAGATGCCTGCTGGGCATGAATGTAAAGATGGGGTAAGCATAGATCAGAGGGAAATTCCAGGGCAGAAACATAAATTTGGGAGTTATCCATCAGGGGATTGGATGCATTTACTTAAAGAGTCCATGTTGATAGAGAAGGGAGGAGAGATCAAAAGCTCCGAGGCATTTCAAAGCTTAGAGTTTGGTGGAATGAGGAACTAACAAAGGAGAATGAGGGGAGACTAGTGAGGTGGGAAAAGAACCAGGAGAGAGAGTAAGTTTTGGAAGTGAAGGGATGAATGTGTTTCCAGAAGAAACAATCAGCTACTTCCAGTATGTAGGGTAAGGTGAAGTCAGAACCAGTGCTGAATGTGGCAAGCCACCAGGGAAGTCGTAGAGGTTTTTAGTGACCTTAAAAAGCACTGTTCTGGTAGGAGGGGTGAGAGTGAAAGCATTAATGAGTGGGTTCAAGGGAGAAGGAAGGAAAAGAATTGGAGACAAGGAAACAACACATTCAAGAACATTTACTGCCAAATAAAGGAGAAATGGAGGAACTGAAAGGGAAATGAGAGAACTAATGGGAGGATGGGTTTTAAAGAACTGATTTTGTTGTTGCTGCTGTTGTTTATTTTTAAGATGGAGTCTATTGAAGCATGTTTGAAAGTCAATTGGAATGATCCAGTAAGAAGAGGGAAAATGAGGGACATTTAAGAAAAAAGAGGACCCAACTGCCAGATCTTTGTCTTTGAGTAAGAGAGAGAAGATGGGATCCAGGAGAAAAATGTAGCTGTAGGGCTGAGACAGGGATGTGGACCACACATCCCCAGAAGGAAGGAAAGCAAAACACTAGGCAGGTGGGTAGAAATATGTGGTGGTAGAACTATAAGAAATATTTGTTCATATTGGTTCCTTTTTCTCAGTGAAACAAGAGAAAAGATAATCAAATGAGATTGAAGAGAATCATCTCAGATTTGGGGCTAATGATTGGGCTAGAGAAATAAAAAAGACCACTGATCAGCAAAAAATGTCCTTTTGGAGTTAGAGATTGTTGTTCTGTCACTAAGTGACATACTAACATTTTTGTTACTAAGTTTATAACAGCATTTAATGGATTTTTTTTAACTTATTTAAAACACATCCTTAAGAAAAAATGCTTCTCCAACAGTATTTAGTTCTGTGTTTGTTACTGGGTGTATAAATCGATAATTCTCGGGAATGTAAGTGCAGTGTGTTGAATGATGTCTTTATTTCATGGATCTTTTTCAACTTTTACAAATCGGTAATGCAGATGCAATTTTTTTTCCTCAAACATACTGGGGTTAAGCAATAATAGACTCTAAAGTACTTAATTATTTTATTTCTATATGAGACTCAATTCCAATTATTTTTCTAATAGATAGTAGGGCTCCATACATTTCTAACCCTAGGGAAAATTCCTTTTGATACTAATTTAATGAAGATAAGAAAGAAAATAAACTTGAAAATACATTTATTCACTCTACAAAGAAGGACTGGTTTAGAAGACGCTGTGTACTTTTATGTATTTTAATATTTTTTTATTTTGTTTTACAATGAATATTTAATGACTAAATTAACTCATCTTTCAATAGTTCCCATATTTTACTATCTTCATCAACATGCAACTTTTTTGCCCTGCTCATAAAGAAATGCGTCTATTCCATGATGACTCAGTGGTAAAGAATCTGCTTGCAATGCAGAAGATGCCGGTTTGATCATTGGGTCAGGAAGATTCCCTGAAGAAGGAGATGGCAACCCACTCCAGTATTCTTGCCTGGAAAACCCCATGGTCAGAGGAGCCTGGCGGGCCACAGTTCATAGGGTCTCAAGAGTTAGACACGACTTAGCTACTAAACCACCACCAAGTTGATATTATTCAGAAGAAAAAATAGAAGAAAGATGAGAGACTGTTTCTTGAGCCTGCAAAGCAGTGAAACTGAAAATGTTACCGCAGGTGGTTTTTATTACTTTCCCAAAAGACCACACATGTTTAACAGAAGAATGCACTAAACAGAAAGTGATTTGACTCCAGTTTCTCGATAAGTCTGGCTTTTCTGAGTCAAACAGGAATAAGGCCAATTACTTGCATGTTTTAGAGTCATATGAAAATGAAAGTGAAAGTTGCTCAATTGAGTCCGACTCTTTGCAACCCTGTGGACTATACAGTCCATGGAATTCTCCAGGCCAGAATACTGGAGTGGGTAGCTTTTCCCTTCTCCAGGGCATCTTCCCAATCCAGGTCTCCTGCATTGCAGGCGGATTCTTTACCAGCTGAGCTACAAGGGAAGCCCAAGAACACTGGAGTAAGTAGCCTATCACTTCTCCAGCGGATCTTCCCAACCCAGGAATTGAACCGGGGTCTCCTGCATTGCAGGTGGATTCTTCAACAACTGAGCTATGAGGGAAGCCCATTTAGAGTCATATGGCTTCAAGGAAAACAAATCATTAGGACATGGACACCAGTGGAATGAGAAAGACAGATCAGTCAGAAACTGATAACTATTACAAAGAACATTTTCATATAATTTAGACATGTGGAAGAGGATTTCCGGAAAATATGACCCCATATGAATGGGTCTGAATAAGTCATAAATTGGTTAAGGATACTTTTCATATACATACTAAGCAACTTTGATGTTTTATGCAAATTGATATCATTCAATAGAAGGAAGGAAAGAAGGGAAGGGTCCACTTATTAATCATTTCTCTTCACCATTCATTCCATCTTTTTCCATTTCATAGACTACTATTAACATCTTATAATAGTTATCCATCTAATGAACTATTAATGACTTCCCTCGTGGCTCAGATGGTTAAGAATCTGCCTGCAATGTGGAGACCCAGGTTCAGTCCCTGGGTTGGGAAGATCCCCTGGAGGAGGACATGGCAACCCACTCCAGTATTCTTGCCTGGAGAATCCCAGTGAACAGAGGAGCCTGGTGGGCTGCAGTCCACGGGGTCACAAAGAGTCAGACACGACTGAGCTACTAACACTTCACTTCACTGTTAACATCTTAAATTTAATGATGAAATATTTTTAAATGGCTTCCATTTAGGAATCCCATGGGTGCCCCTCTGTTATCAGAGCCTCCTATCTTAGTTGATGACCATCCAGCTCAAAATTGATGAAATTCTGATGTCTTTTAATGAACAACATTATCTACTGAAAAAGGCACAACTCTTCTACAGGCTTGGCAACTAAAACTTGGAAGCTGCTCACAACAACTGGGATTTCCTTTGGGAATTAATGAAGATGAAAAAATAGACATGTTCCTATGTGTAAAGAGTAGCCTCAACACTGAGGGTGGTTGGATGTGTGTGTAGTGTGCGCAAAGGTGCTGGTTATACCTGGTTACTTCTCCAAGCCAAAAGAGAGGTCCACATCACTGATTAGATAGAATAGGTTTTTTTCTTTTTCCAAGCCTGGGAGCAGGGATGGGGGTAGGAGGTGAATTTCCAGACAGAATCACTGAAATCCTCAGAAAGAATGAGAAAGTAACTTTGCGAGATTCCCCAAAATAGCTACAGCAGAATGACAGTGACCATCCCACCATCCATAGAATGAAATCACATTTTCATCAGTTGGATCTTAAATAAATAATCTCTTTTGTATTTTGTGAAATGACTAAATATTTTATTTCTGACATCTCTAAAACTGCTGGAGAAATACATTTATGTGTGTGTGTGCTGAAAATTTAAGCCATTCAAAAGTAGATATTGAAGCCTCTTCTATCCTTTCTATCTCTTAGAGGTTACTATTACTAATATTTAGGTACTTATGTTTTAACTATTCTTCTATCCATACAGAGATTTTTATAATGCAAATAAAATAAAACTGTTCAACAACGTGCTTTTCTATTTTGTAACAAGTCATATCCTTCTTATCAGACTATATAAGTCAACATTTTTTTAATAACTGCAAAGCACATCATATGGGAACACCTACATTCTTCCTGAAAGACCTGTTTCCACTAGATTACATGGACAGTGGTTAGTTTTTTCTCTTTTTTCTATTTCATGAAATAGAATATTGAACTTTTTTACAAGAATTTTTGTACAGATATAGAAATATTTGTCAGGAAACATCCTAGAACTGAAAGAGATCAACATATGAAACAGTTAAAATTATAATAGCTATTTTAATATCTGACAATCTGTTGGTATTTGTGTTTGACATTTGATTGACTTTAAACTTTAAAATATTTTAAAATAATAATTATAGTTTTGATTTGTTATTTATCAGTAAAGTTAATCTTACAGTGAACGTAGGAGTGCCTGTAAGACAAACGTAGACAGCTTATTAAAAAGCAGAGACATTACTTTGCTGACAAAGGTCTGTCTAGTCAAAACTATGGTTTTTCCAGTAGTCATGCATGGATGTGAGAGTTGGACCATAAAGAAAGCTGAGTGCCAAAGAATTGATGCTTTTGAATTGTGGTGTTTGAGAAGACCCTTGAGAGTCCCTTGGACTTCAAGATCAAACCAGCCCCAATTCTAAAGGAAAACAGTCCTGAATATTCATTGGAAGGGCTGATGCTGAAACTGAAGCTCCAATACTTTGGCCACCTGATGAGAAAAACTGACTCAATGGAAAAGACCCCGGTGCTAGTAAAGATTGAAGGCAGGAGGAGAAGGGAACAACAAAGGATGAGATGGCTCGATGGCATCACCAACTCGATGGGCGTGAGTTTGAGCAAGCTCCAGGAGTTGGTGAAGGACAGGGAAGCCTGGCGTGCTGCGGTCCATGAGGTTGCAAAGAGTCGGACATGACTGAGTGACTGAACTGAAAGTTAATCTTGGCTTCCCAGGTGATGCTAGTGGTAAAGAACCCTTCTACCAATGCAAGAGACACAAGAGATGTGGGTTCAATACCTGGGTCAGGAAGATCCCCTGGAGGAGGTCACAGCAACCCACTCCAATATTCTCGCCTGGAGAATCCCATGGACAGAAGAGCCTGGTGGGCTATAGCATATAGGGTTGCAAAGAGTCGGACACCACTGAAGCAATTTAGCACAGCACAGCATGACACAAGTGAATATTATCATAATAGTTATGTTCATATTATTAACCTATTTTTCTGCTTGTTTGTTTCATTGGTTTTTTAATAGACCTAAATTCTTTGTATCTAGACTGCAATTTTTTCTGTTGTTGTTTCCTTTTAACTTTGCTTATGGTTTCATTTGCCCTAACAGCATGTCAAATTAGTCCTATTAGTCTTTACTTTCTATTATAATTTATTGGCCAATGCCATATTTAGAAAAGGCTTCTCTACTACTAGTAATACAAAAATACTTTTTAATATGTTTTACCTTTTCATGGAGTTTTGTATTTTTTATTTAGGTATTTTACCTACCTGGAATTTATTCGTGGATGGTCTGAGAATCTAATTCTTTCCAAAATTCATTCATAAATCATTTTATTTTTAGATAAATGCTTTGTTGTGTAGTAGTTAATAGCACAGGGTTTTTTTCATCCCCAAGAATCTTTACTGGAGATCCAACTCAGCCTTTTTCATTTCATGACTCTTGGCAGGTTACTCTCTAACTTTTAACTTTTTCATCTGTAAAATGTGGATATTCCATTACATACTGGAAGAGTCGGAAAGTTTCGTAAGTTCAATTCAGTCGCTCAGTCATGTCCAACTCTTTGCAACCCCATGGACTGCAGCATGCCATGCTTCTCTGTCCATCACCAACACCTGGAGCTTGCTCAAACTCATGTTCATTGAATCATTGATGCCATCCAACCATCTCATCCTCGGTCGTTCCCTTCTCCTCCCGCCTTCAAAAGACCCAGCATCAGGGTCTTTTCAAATGAGTCAGTTCTTCACATCAGGTGGTCAAAATATTGGAGTTTCAGCCTCAGCATTGGTCCTTCCAATGAATACTGAGAGTTGATTTCCTTTAGGATTGACTAGTTTGATCTCCTTGCAGTCCAAGGGACTCTCAAGAGTCTTCTCCAGCACCACAGTTCAAAAGCATCAATTCTTCGGTGCTCAGCTTTCTTTATAGTCCAACTCTCACATCCATACATGACTACTGGAAAAACCATAACCTTGACTAGACAGACCTTTGTCAGCAAAGCAATGTCTCTGCTTTTCAATATGCTGTCTAGGTTGGTCATAGCTTTTCTTCCAAGAAGTAAGCGTCTTTTAATTTCATGGCTGCAATCACCATCTGCAGTGATTTTGGAACTCAAGAAAATAAAGTCTGTTACTGTTTCCATTGTTTCTCCATCTATTTGCCATGAAGTGATGGAACCAGATGCCATGATCTGCATTTTTTGAACGTTGAGTTTTTAAGCCAAATTTTTCACTCTCCTCTTTCACTTTCATCAAGAGGCTCTTCAGTTGCTCTTCACTTTCTGCCATAAGGGTGGTGTCATCTGCATATCTGAGGTTATTGATATTTCTCCCAGCAATCTTGATTCCAGCTTTTGTTTCATCCAGCCCAGCATTTCTCATGATGTTCTCTGCATATAAGTTAAACAAGCAGGGTGACAATGTACAGCCTTGATGTACTCCTTTCCCAATTTGGAACCAGCCTCCATGTCCGGCTCTAACTGTTGCTACTTGACATGCATACAGGTTTCCCAGGATCCAGGTAAGGTGGTCTAGTATTCCCATCTCTTGAAGAATTTTCCACAATATGTTGTGATCTACACAGCACTGTGAAACTCAATAAAACTAGGAGCCATGCCATATAGGGCCACTCAAGATGGACAGGTCATGGTGAAGAGCTCTGACAAAACGTGGTCCCCTGGAGAAGGGAATGGCAAACCACTTCAGTATTCTTGCCTTGAGAACCCCATGAACAGTATGAAAAGGCAAAAAGATAGGACACTGAAAGATGAACTCCCCAGGTTGATAGGTGCCAATATGCTACTGGAGAGAGAGGAGAGATAACTCCAGAAAGAATGAAGAGACAAAGTCAAAGTGAAAACAACACCCAGTTGTGGATGTGACTGGTGATGGAAGTAAAATCCAATGCTGTAAAGAGCAATATTGCGTAGGAACCTGGAGTGTTAGTTCCATGAATCAAGGTAAATTAGAAGTGGTCAAACAGGAGATGGCAAGAGTGAACATCGACATTTTAGGAATCAGTGAACTAAAGTGGACTGGAGTGGGTGAATTTAAAGTTCCATAAGGATATCCATAAAAGCAGTTAGCACAAGACTGGGACATGAGAAGAGCTGAATAAATATCAGCCACTTTCATTATTATTATTTTCTTTTAAAATAAGTGTCACTGCAATTAATTTCTGTAATATTAGAAACTTCTTGCTGTTTAATTATTTTATGTTTGTTGGTTGATTGATTTACTGTTGAGTTAGTTGCCTTTCTTGTTTGGTTCGAACTGGATTCAGCTTCATTTCCTTTTTCTTTAATCAACTTTACTGAAGTATAGCTTGTATACCCCATATTTACTCTGTATATTTTAATTATTTTTACTACATTAACCAAGTTGTGCAACTATCACCACCACGAAACTATTTGCAGCTAATCCCTATTCCTACTCTCCAGCCTTAGGCAAGTTCTGACCTAGTTTCTGTCTCCATGAATTAGCTTTTTCTGGATAGTTCATGTAAATGGCATCATAGAGGAAGTGGTCCTTTGTTATTGGCTTATTTCACATAGCATAATGTTTCTGAACTTCATGTTATAGCATATAACAATGTTTCATTCTATAATATTGCTGAATAATATCATATTCTGTTGTATGAATTTGGCATTTTTTAATCCATTTACAAGTTGATGGACATTTGAGTTTTTTTAATTATTTTTGGCTACAATGGATAATGTTGCTGTGAATATAGGTGTACAAGTCTTGGTATGGTCATACATTTTCATTTTTCTTGGGAGTGGAATTGCTGGGTTGATGCTTAATTTTTTTAAGAAATTGCAAGTTGTTTTCCAAAGTGGCCATAGCTTTTACATTACTACCAGCAATATATGAGGGTTCATATTTTGCCATACTTTCTTGCTAACATTTGTTATTATCTATATTTTTGATTAACATTTAGTGGGTATGAAATAGCATAATGGTTTTGATTGGCATTTCATTAAGACTAATGATGATGTCTTTTCATGTTTATTAGCTACTTATATACTTTCTTTGAAATGTCTATTCTAGTCCTTTCTGCATTTTTAAATTATATTAGTTGTATTCTTGTTATTCAGTTTCAAGAGTTCTTTTTAAGTTCAAGATACAAGACCTTCATTGGATATGAGATTTGCAAATATTTTCTTCCTGTCTGTGACTTAACTTTTCAGTTTTTAATGATGTCTTTGAAGTATAGAAGTTTTGAATTTTGAAGTTCAATTTATCAATTTTTCTCTCATTTGTAGATTGTATTTTCGGTCTCATAGCTAGGAAATCTTTGCCTTATTCAAGCTGTCAAATATTTTTCTTCTGTCTTCTAAAATTTTTATAGTTTTGACTCTTGCATTTAGGTTTGTGATACATTTTATTTTTTAATATATTTTTAATTTATTTATTTTTAATTGAATCATTTAATTTAATGATTGCTTTACAGAGTTTTGTTGTTTCCTGTCAAATCTCAACATGAATCAGCCATAAGTATACATATCCCCTCTCTTTTGAAACTTTCATTTCCTTTCTGGCAAAATTAAGGCAAAACAAATTACTATCTACTGCACAACTCTTTCAACTTTTCTAGTCTATATCATAAAACCCATTAGGTAATAGCTCCAACTTTCTGCTGAGAAATGAATGCTAAAATGTTTTGTTATTTGCCTTACATTAAAAGTTGCTGATTTCCAGTATTGTACCACACTTGGGGTTAAGTAATAGCAGGAACTAACATAGAGCCCTGTTCATTTTCTTAATTTTTGTTGCAATTATAGCATTATTTTAAGATTACCTGTAAATTTTTTGTCTCCTCCACTAGTTTAACTACGAGCATTCTAAGAGCAGAGATGCCATCCCTAGTACGGTATCTGGCTCACTGTAGATGCTCAATAAATATTCCATATTTTAAGATTACCTGTAAATTTTTTGTCTCCTTCACTGGTTTAACCACAGGTGTTCTAAGAGCAGAGATGCCATCCCTAGTATGGTATCTGGCTCACTGTAGATACTCAATAAGTATTCCATAAATAATGAAGAGAAGTCCTGTTTTACATCTCATATATGTCTTGAAGTGATAAAAATTTTTAGCACAATCTTGTAAGCTAGGTGGTAATAGTCCCATTTCACAGATGGATAAATTGAGTCCAGAGCTGATAAACTGAAGACTGAAGATATGCATGATGTAAATCACAGCTTTAGTATCTTCACTGCTGGTAGCAGGGGCACGACTGGCCCTGGGCTGGGCATACATAGTAAGTATGGGTCACAGGTTGGCACTTCTCAAGGGCAACTGCCCAGGATGCTTCCTAGCAAGTCCAATGTTAGTGGTTTCCTTTATATAGAATAGAACTGGGTCCTGTATGAAGCAAGACAACAAGTTTTCTGTGTGTCCCTGAGAAGCTAAAATAGACACTCATTTTCTCTATCACTGTTGCTGTTGAGTCACCAAGTTGTGTCTGACTGTTTGTGACCCCATGGACTGCAGCACACCACGCATCCCTGTCCCTCATCATCTCCCGGAGTTTGCCCAAGTTCATGCCCATTGAATTAGTGATGCCATTTTCTCTATATGCAAGTAAACAAGGCTTATTCTCAGCAAATTTGCAATGTGGCTAGTGGTCAACTCTCCAATAGGTTCACAAATAGGCTCTAACCTAGTTGCATAAAGGAAAAAGTGAGTAGGTGTCTGAAAAATTAACACCAAGATGAATGATATTTTCCTGTATCTGATGGCTTTCTGCTTACCCTCGTTTCCTGCTGTACGTTTGTACCAGCCAAGCGGCAAAACCAGACTTGTCAGGAAATGGAAATTAACAACCAAACAGGAGAGGCCACTTACCAGAGAGCATGTCCCAACATTGCTCTGTCAGTTCATAACATACATACTTGCCCGTCTGTGCGCAGACAGGAATTTGAATTGGTAACCATAAATTTGATTTCAGGTAATCTAGTTCGAGAGCTCCTGATTGGAAATTTTACTTGTGTTTTTTCCAGGAACTTTGTGGTATTTGGACTTTTTAAACTTCTCTGGGAATAATATGTCTGCAAAGTCAACATTAAAGAGAATTTGAAGGAAAAATAAAGTTTGTCTATGTGAAAGAGAAGGGTATGGTGGAAAGGAGGCAACATGGCTACTCGTGGTGAAGAGAAGGGGCTGGCAGCTGCCAGTGACTTTCATGGAGAGTCAGAAAGTACAGGAGACAGAGGATAGGATGTGGGCACCAGCCAAGCAGAACCTGATGAAGAAAGAAAAACTACCTGTAAGGGACTTCCCTAGTGGTCCAGTGGTTAAGATTCCATGCCCCCCACTGCAGGGGGCAGGGGCTCAATTGCTCAGGGAACCAAGATCCCACGTGCCCTGTGGTTTGGCCAAAAACAAACAAAACTGACTCTGAGAGCCACTGCAGCCAGCACACGACGGACAGGAGTTGAGGTCGAATTGAGCCAACTGAGTCCGGGATATTTGTGATTGCTATAAGTGAATGTAAGAAATATCAATAGAAGAATAATGGGAAAACGTTTTAACAGAGAAAAACAAGAGAAGAGTTTTAAAGGAAAAGGAGACAAAGAAGATTCTGGTCATTATGTCTTCTGTGTCAGAGGACAAAGAAAGTGTCATGTGGCTGAGGACAGTAGCATGGAGAACGTTAAGGATCACTCGTGGAGAAGGAGGCTATCAGGACGGAAACTCTAGAAGTCACTACAGGGAAAAAAAAAAAAATCCCTGGGAAGCATTTATCGAATGAAAACAAATGGAGTTAGAAACCACCCCTCTCACTGCAGATGTCCATCTGTCCATCTGCTAAGGCACGGAACAAGGGACATAAATAGAGTGCGTTTGATTTCTTAACATAAGGAGGGAAGCCTAATATGATAAATATCAATAATCAATTCTATTTTATTATATGGAATTCACAACCAAAATGTGATAATAGAAAAAGGATATTCCTTTTTCAAAAGCGTTGGTCTGATGAGGATTGTTGCAGCCGGTTGCAGAGTTCCTGCTTATTTTACTTAGAGGGACATCACATCCCCCATGGCTGTCTGCTATCTCCACTGAATAGGGCACTGTCTTGCCTACCCCCTTACTGCCAGGAAATCTAATTGTTCAGCTGGTCTCATTTTGGCTCTGAAAAAATTATTATGTTAGTAAAGGAGGAAAGTAAAAGAGGAGAGTGAAAGAGTTGGCTTAAAGCTCAACATTCAGAAAATGAAGATCATGGCATCCAGCCCCATCACTCCATGGGAAATAGATGGGGAAACAGTGGAAACAGTGTCAGACTTTATTTTTGGGGGCTCCAAAATCACTGCAGATGGTGATTACAGCCATGAAATTAAAAGACGCCTACTCCTTGGAAGAAAAGTTATGACCAACCTAGATAGCATATTCAAAAGCAGAGACATTACTTTGCCGACTAAGGTCCGTCTAGTCAAGGCTATGGTTTTTCCTGTAGTCATGTATGGATGTGAGAGTTGGACTGTGAAGAAGGCTGAACACCAAAGAATTGATGCTTTTGAACTGTGGTGTTGGAGAAGACTCTTGAGAGTCCCTTGGACTGCAAGGAGATCCAATCAGTCCATTTTCAAGGAGATCAACCCGGGGATTTCTTTGGAAGGAATGATGCTAAAGCTGAAGCTCCAGTACTTTGGCCACCTGATGCAAAGAGTTGACTCATTGGAAAAGACTCCGATGCTGGGAGGGATTGGGGGCAGGAGGAGAAGGGGACGACAGAGGATGAGATGGCTGGATGGCATCACTGACTTGATGACGCAAGTCTGAGTGAACTCCGGGAGTTGGTCATGGACAGGGAGGCCTGGAGTGCTGCGATTCATGGGGTCGCAAAGAGTTGGACACGACTGAGTGACTGAACTGAACTGAACCTAAAGGAGGAAAACAAGGGAATTCCCTAGCAGTCTAGTGGTCAGGACTCCATGCTTCCACTGCAGGGGGCATAGCTTTGATCCTTCATTGGGGAAACTAAAATTCCACTAGCTTTGAGACCGGACAGACAAACTAAGTGTCACAATAGAATTAATATTTTAAATAAATCTTTTAATTAGTATTTAGTAATAAAATTGAATAAATTTCTCTATATAAAACAACTATATTTAAAACATATAAACAGTTAAAATGTACTATTTTTAACACTGTATTTTGACTTTTTATCGTGTTTAAATAATCTGCTAACTTCAGATTTTTTTAATGGGTTGGGCCTCTGTCAATCTCTGAAAGATGTTGGTGCTGAAATAAAGATGGTAGACTATAAGTGTTTGTATCCTTAGAAGAAATGCATAAATTTAATGATGGGGAATTAGAAAAAAAATAGGAAAATATATAAATAATAAGTGAATAAGTTCTTGAATTCCTACTTACCAGATAAAGGATGCAAAAGTATATTGCTGATAAAGATAGCTATTAATAAATAAATCAGCACAGAATGAAATATAGTCTCAACAGGAAACCTCTCCTACCTGAATATCTGCATGTCAAAGGTACATGATCGATTTCTTAAGACTCTCAGAAAGTTAAGCCTCAGGCAAAATCTAGGACTAAAAAAGAAATTTAGAAGCAAATTTATTAATTTTAAAGTAATATAAGTTATTTGCAGAAAATTTTCAACATGCATTTAAGCAACTGAAAAACAAAATTATCTCATAATTCTATCACCCATCAATAATCACAGTTAACATTTTTATATTTCTCCAAGTTTTCTTTCTATGCATGTTTTTACAAATAATGCAATTTTATTCTAAACAGCTTTGCAAGTTCTTTTTCATCTATTAACACATTGTATATCTTACCTTTTGTCATCAATATCAATGTAAATTTTACTGATCATTACTACATTATTATGTTATGGCTTTACAATATCTTAATTAACAAGTCTCATGTTGTTTAGTTGTTAATTCATGTCAGACTCTTTGCAACCCCATGGACTGTAGCCTGCCAGGGTCCTCTGTCCATGGGATTTCCCAGGCAAGAATACCAGAGTGGGTTGCCATTTCCTTCTCCAGGGGATTTTCCAGACCCAGGGATCAAACCCACATCTCATGCATTAGCAGTCAGATTTGTTACCCTTGAGCTACTTGAAGCTTACCAAATCTCATACTATGTCTGACTATCTCATTGATCAACATTTGAAGTGATATTGCTTGATCAGAGGGTATATCATATTTGAAGTGCCAAAATACAGTCCAGAAAGTTTCTGTCCTCAAGTGAGCCTTTGAAGGTGAAGTTGCTCAGTCCTCTCCGACTCTTTGCGACCCCATGGACTGCAGCCTACCAGGCTCTTCCGTCCATGGGATTCTCCAGGCAAGGATACTGTAGTGGGTTGCCTTTTCCTTCTCCAGAGGATCTTCCTGATCCAGGGATCGAACCCAGATCTCCCACATTGCAGGCAGATGCTTTAACCTCTGAGCCACCAGAGAAGCCATTTAAAACAAGAAGATACTGAAAAAAAAAAAAAAAAGGTATAAGCCTTTCCTCTAGAGATACATGGTAAATAGGAAAAGATCATAAAGGGACTGTGAAACAGTTGATATTGGTTTTACCTATCTCTTTCAAGGAGGATTTTTAGGCAGGGAAAATAGAAGAAAAATGGCTTAGGAGAAGTTAAAGGCCATTAGAAAGGCCCATAAATATTCAGAATGAGCCAAGTCTTCTGATGGAGTTGAAATAGATCCCAGGATGCTGAAAGTATAGATGTAATTGTTGAACAGAACTTCATCCACTATTGAGAAACTGTGGAGAATGGAAGAAGTCCTACAAGAGTGGAAAATGGATGAGATAAATTTTCAAAACTCAATGTTGAATTTGAAACTGAGCAGATCACACCCTCAGAAAAGTCTGAGGGACAGTGAGGTTTGAACAGAGGAAACTAAAGGCGCTCATACTGAGGAAAATCAGTACGGCACCTGGGGACCTAGGTTGGAATCCTAGCTCCCTCACTCACGGCCAAGCAGGCTTTAGCAAATTACCACATTTCTTGGAGCCTCAGCTTTCCTATCAGTAAAGTAGCCATAAAAATAACGTTTCTCTTTGAGTTGTAATGAAGATTAAATGAGATAACATCAATTAGCATAAAGCATCCAGACTAGTAGTCTCCTGGTATGCAGTACTGTTGCCTGGAGAATCCCATGGATGGAGGAGCCTGGTAGGCTGCAGTCCATGGGGTCGCTAAGAGTCGGACACGACTGAGCAAATTCACTTTCACTTTTCACTTTCATGCATTGGAAAAGGAAATGGCAATCCACTCCAGTATTCTTACCTGGAGAATCACAGAGACGATGGAGCCTGGGCTGCCGTCTATGGGGTCGCACAGTCGGACACGACTGAAGCGACTTAGCAGCAGCAGCAGCAGCAGCATGCAGTAAGTGCTCAACAAATATTTGTTTCCTTTCTCCCTCTTGGTTGCACAAAGAACTGTTGTTGTTTTTTTTAATTGTTCTTCGAACAGTTGGGATTCAAGAAAAATGAACTGAGGGGAGGGGAACAGCTGCTCTACAGGTGGTAGGAGAACTGGGGAGACTTATCACTAAGACTTGTCCTATTACCAAGACCTATCCTCCTTTCTCAGAGAAGGCGATGGCACCCCACTCCAGTACTCTTGCCTGGAAAATCCCATGGATAGAGGAGCCTGGTAGGCTGCAGTCCATGGCGTCGCTAAGAGTCGGACACAGCTGAGCAACTTCACTTTCACTTTTCACTTTCATTCATTGGAGAAGGCAATGGCACCCCACTCCAGTATTCTTGCCTGGAGAATCCCAGGGACAGGGGAGCCTGGTGGGCTGCCATCTATGGGGTCGGGCAGAGTCGGACACGACTGAAGCGACTTAGCGGCAGCATCATCCTCCTTTCTATCTGGTTTTATTCTTCTCCAATGACTAATATGCAGTCAGAGAGAACCTTCACATCAAGACGTACAAGAGACAAAAAGCCAAGTTGAGTAGAATCTGAAAGAAATCCTGGTCCACTGGAGGAAAAAGGTCAAATTTAAGCAAATTAATATAAAAGAGTACATGTAAACTTCCACATGTGGTTCCACCAACTCAAGCACATGAAGACAAGCATCATACCTCAATGCAAGAGACTTATCCTATCACTCTAGCCTGCGCTTAAAGAGAACATACTATTAAGGTTCTTTTCTGGTCCTCCATTTAAATGCAGAATATGTTTTACATTCATGTTTGCTGAATTTAAGCTGAAAATTGTACTTTTGATATGGTTGACACTAATTTGTTTATAACATGAACCCTTAGCCAAGCACAACCATGAACTTTGGCATGTTGGTTTGAGTTTATGGGAACAAAGCCTGCTTCAATTATTCAAGTATATACCAGTCTCTTTCATTTTCCCCAAATGTCTTTAGGCTCTTCTAACACAACACGGCCAATGTGACTCAGAGGAGAAAGCAGCATGTCCTGTCCTCCTACGTGAGTCTCATATTCCTGAGAAAGCCTTTCTTATAAGCATGAAAGACAACAAGAATCAAGATAAAATCCTGAAATAAGATTCTAAGAGCAATTATAATATTGAGTAAGCAAATAGCATTGCTGTGACAGAGCCAGGAAACAAACCATAGAAGAGAAGATCTCTGCTTAATGCCAAAAACGAAGAATTTATTCAGGACAGTTTTGGAGATACATGAATGCAACAATCCCATTCTCCCAAAGGACTAGGAAATAAGAGAAATCAAGTTGCCCTTTGAGGATAAACTTCATTTTTAGGATGAAGAGGAAATAAATATTCAAAATCCATAAAAATAACTACTTCAGGGAAACTAGCTACCTTGAAGAGACGTGAAAGTCACTCAGTCGTGTCTGACTCTTTGCAACTCCATGGACCATACGTCCATGAAATTCTCCAGGCCAGAATACTGGAGTAGGTAGTCTTTCCCTTCTCCAGGGGATCTTCCCAATCCAGGAATCCAACCCAGGTCCCCCGCATTGCAAGCGGATTCTTTAACAGCTGAGCCACAAAGGAATCTTGATGAAGGAGGGATAACAATTCAAGCAAAGCAAGAATGTAGAAATGAATGGGCTAGAAAATCTAAAAAAGTACAGTTTGGAGAAGCACAGATGGGCAAGGAGGCTCAGAATTAAGCAAGCAACCACCTTGCACCTAGGTCAGCTCCCTGGATACTGATATACTAGAACCTGTGCATCCTGGTAAAGGGATGTTCCCCTTGTTAGATAAAAAGTGGGCTACTTAATAAAAAGTGGGCACTGTCAGTAAAGCTAACGGTCTCGGTTTACAGTTTAAGATCAGATTCTGGACAGCATATTGGATGCCATGAAGTGGTGATTCACTTTGACTTGGCAAATATAAAACCTTGTATTTCCAGCATCATGCCAGGTTCTCAGAGCAGAGTGATGAACGAAGCAAAGATCCTATACTCCTGGAGCTTGCAACTCAATTTTATCCTGTAGGATTTCTTCATAGGCAGCCAGATGCCTTCCCAAACATCAATAGACCGAACATCTTCTTTCAGACCCCAAAATATGCTAAGTCTGGTTAAAATTTCTGAGGGCACTGATGACCCATTAGAGGCCAGTTATAAGAAGCCAGATCACACTCTCCCACTTCACAGAGAGCTCTTTTACATGTCAGGTAATAAAAGATGATATTTTGTAGCCCTAAGCTATAGCACAAGAGAAAACATATCTTTGTTCAAGAAGAGATTGGAAGAAATAAATATCTTAGACAGGATCCTAGGTGATGAGTCTATAAAAAGCATCTGCGGTTGGGTAGAATGGGGGATGAGGGAGAAACAGCAGCTTCCTTTGGTGGTTGATTTCAAGAAACACAATGTGTCCTCTCTTCAAATATCTCTTAATGCATATAAATGGAGTATTAGGCTGGATCCACCAGGAATTATCAATAAGAGCTTATTCACCCTTTACACAAAATAAAAGATGATGGTATGATTTCCTGGTTTGGTTGTTTCAGAATTTTTGTCAGAAGTCCTGTTTTATATTTGTTAAAGTGAACAGAATGTTGGATAATGTTTAAACATTACCTTTCATACTTGAAATAAACATTTATTTTCACAAATAGGCATGAAAGCATGCCTTCATTCTTTACTTCATGTAATGAAAATAGTAAAAGGAAATTAACAAAAAAAGTTACTGCTTGAGGATGGATTGGGCATAAAACAAGAGTTTGAAAACTAGGCATAGACCATGAGTCTGACTGGTAACAGAACTCAAGCTTTAGGAAAGTAACTTTGTTTTAGTCATTAAGTTATGTCCAATTCTTTGAGACCCCCACGGACAGGTTCCTCTGTCCATGGGATTTTCCAGGCAAGAAGACTGGAGCAGGTTGCCGTTTCCTACTCCAGGTTATCTTCCCGACCCAGGGATGGAACCTGAGTCTCCTGCCTCTCCTGCATTGGCAGGCAGTATATCGTTACTAACTACGGTATCCTAGTTTCTGCGAAGGATTTCTCTCTCCATCTGCAAATCCTTTATACCTAAACTTAAGTAGCCATTTTACTTATGTAAGAATAACAGTAAATCTTCTGTTAGGATAATTACTGTGAGAATGAGTCTGGACAATTGTGTGGGGTTGAGATTAGGAGAGAGGGACTCGAGCAAACCTCTCTCGACTCAAAGACCTCCCCTGTGCATCTCTCACATTTGCCACAGGAGTCAGATATGGACAGCACTCTCTACTTGGAAAGAAATGCTTAGCAGGCTGCTGTCACTGAAGAAAGGATGCCTTCTCATTGCATGTGTGGAATGAGCCTATAATGACTCCTAATTGGACCAGACCAGAATCTCAGAATACTCAGGTAGGAAAACTGCCCAGAATTACATGACATCTTTCCAAATAGTGCTCAGCTGGAATTGTAACTGGACCAAGAGCAGGGAAGTCTAGAAGCAGAAATAAATGAGAAACTGGTGTAGGAACATTATTTGCCAAGAAATGTTAACAGATACCCTATGCAAAATGGGTTCTGGTCCAATAAACTTGAGAAATATTGCAAACTAAATCACCCCCTTGAACATTCACATTTCACATGAGTACATTGAGGCTCTTCCTTCAGTCATTATACTTGACACACAGTGGCTTTCATTCAGTTCTTTAATCACACCAATGTATTTTAGGATGTTAAAGAAGTGATTATTTTTGCCTAGAATCCTCTTCCTTCTAAGCAAGCTCTTCCTTCAGAATCCTTATATTACATAAGGTCCAGGCTAGCATAAAATTTTCTTCCTGTTCATCGTTAATTCCCTAGTGCACTGCAGTATCTGGCACAAATTTAACACTAAGTGTTTGTGAATAAATTGTTGAAACAACATCTGTTGTTTCCTGTTTGGAATATAACATCCAGTTTCAACTTTTTCTTTTGGACAGTGAGAAAATGTTTCCTCACAGAAGTACACTGACTTGCCATGTCGTGACATTCACGGTCAGCACAAGGAAAAGCAAGATAGACATAATCCCAGAATGAGGAAGGCATCAACATTTATTGAGTATTTCCTATGTGCTTTTTAATGTCAAAGCACACAGAGAACGACAGTTCTGCAAGAGGGGCCTTATCACTGCATGTCTTCAGGTGAGGAAACCAGGACTCAAGGTAGGACTTAAATCTGAATCCACATCCCAGGGAGCCCAAAGCTCACAACCTTATACTGCACCACCCCTGCCTTTGTGCAGCGGAGGACTCTACCATGGCCTTAACCATCAGTGGTAAAAAGAAGAAGCATGTCCTAACCGAGTGGACTTCAAGTGTCCCCACACAGGCACAGAAGTACAAGGGCAGGGCATGCACAGGAACAAACTGCTGAACTAAGCCTTCTTAAACCCCACCTTTCAGACCTTCTTGGGATTTAAGAAGAATGAACTGGGAGGGAACTGCTGCTCTACAGATGGTAGGAGAACTGGGGAGGCTTATCATTAAGACTTGTCCTATTACTAAGACCTATCTTCCTTTCTATACTCTACCCTTCTCCTCCAGGCTTGGGTCTGGAGTCACGATTAGTCAGTAGATAGGAACCCAGTGCCTTTGACTTGCAGGGTTTCTAGTGTGGGAGCCAGAAACAGGGCAGGTGACCATGAATACTTACAAGGGAAGGTTAACTTGAAGCAAACAAGCTGAAAAGGGCTTCCCAGGCGGCACTAATGGTAAAGAACCCACCTGCCAATGCCAGCAAAGGAAGAAATGTGGGTTTGATCCCTGGGTCAGGACGATCCCCTGGAGAAGGGCATAGCAACCCACTCCAGTATTCTTGCATGGAGAATCCCATGGACAGAGGAACCTGGAGGGCTACAGTCCATGGGATCACAAAGAGGTGGCCATGACTGAAGCAACTTAGCATGCATGTACACAAGAAGCTGAAAACCCTCTACAGATATTCTAGTTTAATTATCCATTCAACTGACACACAAATAGGCAATGTAAGATCTATAGCATTCATTCAACAAAAGGTCAGTGATTGCCACATCACAGGCACAGTGTTACATGCTGGTGATACAGTGGTGAAGAGGACAGAGGAAGTCCCTGTCCTATTCAATAAATGGTTCAAGCATGAATGCTGCTGCTGCCAAGTTGCTTCAGTCGTGTCCGACTCTGTGCGACCCCATAAACGGCAGCCCACCAGGTTCCCCCATCCCTGGGATCCTCCAGGCAAGAACGCTGGAGTGGGTTGCCGTTTCCTTCTCCAATGCATGAAAGTGAAAAGTCAAAGTGAAGTCGCTCAGTCGTGTCTGACTCTTAGTGACCCCATGGACTGCAGCCTACCAGGCTCCTCCATCCGTGGGATTTTCCAGGCAAGAGTACTGGAGTGGGGTGCCATTGCCTTCTCCGCAAGCATGCATGAATGTAGGAATTAATGAGCACAGCTGAAAATGTGTAGGGTCTGAAGGGCTGCCAGCTCTAAGTGTTCACTTTGGCGGGGGGAATATATATATGTATATTTCTGGGAAAAACATTTGATTACCTCATCATTTCTCATCAAAGTGTTCATTTACCTTGGGTAAATTTGGTTTTGAGTTCTCTCCAAAGGAAGTTATTCTACCGTGTCTCTGGCAGGTCTAATCAAGCATCAGCTACCACCTGCTTCTACTTACCCTCCGTAAACTGACACCTGAGAAATTTATCTAGCCAACTTTGATTTAAAAGCCTTTTTCACTTTCAAGAGAAAAAGTGATAAGACCTCTGCATCAGTCAGGGTGCTCCAGAGACACAGAATCAATAAGACAGTTGTTCCCCGCCCCGCGGTCCAATAGCAGATTCCTCTGAAACCTTTTATGAGTCAAAATGGCGTACAGTGAAGAAACAGTTACCTGAGGACACTTCTTGCTAACGGATGCTCAACATATACAGATAAAGCACGGATCCTTGAGTTCAAAGCTACGGCGGCTGGACGCTTAGATGCTGGGTGTAGTTCCCTGGCAAGAAGCTTGGCGGCGCTACACTCATCACCCTGTACACTCACCGCTTCTCCAGCTGCTAAACTAACGCTGAACACCATTTTCACTTTTTGCCTTTTTTCTGAAAAGCAAAACACTTTGGTTATCAACCAGTGAAAACAGGTGTTAATATAAAGAGAAGTGAAAGTCGCCCAGTCGTGTCCGGCTCTTTGCAACCCCATGGACTATACAGTCCATGGAATTCTCCAGGCCAGGTACTGGAGGGAGTAGCCGTTTCCTTCTCCAGGGGCTCTTCCCAACCCAGAGATGGAACCCAGGTCTCCCACATTGCAGGGGGATTCTTTTCCAGCTGAGCCACCAGGGAAGTTTCCTAAATAAAAGCAAAGTGGCATAAAGCAAACTTTTGAAAAGCAGCAACTGCCTGTATATGTGTGTTTATTGAGAGCTTTATTTTTAAGGAATTGGTTGACGTGATTGCAGACACTGCCAAGTTTTAAATCTGTAAGGAAACATTTCTATGTTCCAGTGCCATGGAGAATTCCTTCTCTGAGAAATCTTTTTTTGCTCTTGAAGCTTTCTGCTGATTGGATGAGGCCCACCCACATTATAGAGAGAAATCTCCTTTACCTAAAGTCAACTGCTTGTAATAATCACGTCTTCAAAACACCCAGCAACAGCTAGACGAGTTGTTTTTGACCAAACAATTGGACACCATAGCCTAACCAAACTGACATATAAAATTAATTTGCACAACCTCTTAAGTAACTAGAGCATTTTGTGTGACTTAACTGAAGCCTTTGGTTAAAGTATTGTTTTCTGCTTCTCAGCAATAGTTCCAAACAAAGTCACATAAACTTCAGGGACTTTTTCAGTAAAATGAAGCAAGAGAAGTTAGCCAGGGGAAAAAAAAAAAAAAAAACAGAACAAAGTTATCCTTTTACTGTTTGCAGAAACACTACTCAAAACTCTACAGCTCTTCAAGGGATTGCCGTGATAGTCACTAAAATAAACAACACTCCAAATAGCCAGCCTAATTATTGCTGTCACCTTAATAGCCAGGATGCCAGCAAAGACAGTGAATTTGCATAGGATGCTGGCTCCCTCAACAAAATCAGACCCAAAGAAACTATAGAAGAATATATAGACTTTAGGAATTAAAGAGAAGAAAAAAAGGGGCTAAAAAAAAGAAGAGGAGATGAAAAAAATAATAATAATAAGGGGAAGAGGAAAAGGGAGGAGGCAGGGGAGTAGAGGAGGAAGAAACTGAGGCAGAAGAGGTGATGAAAGGGGGAGGAGAGCAGGAGAGAGGAAACCCGTGGGGAGATGGAAGACTGTTTTGAACTGGTGTGTGTGTGTGTGTGTGTGTGTGTGTGTGTGTGTGTTGGCCAATGCTGTGAGTGACAACGACAGCCTTGGGTGGAGGGTGCCTAGCACTGGGAGAAGATTTGAGAAAAGCAGAGTAAACTTCTACTCTTGTCTTTCCCCTCCTTGTGTAACCTGAAAGTGTTCATTTTAAATTTACACTGTAACTCCTTCTGTGACTTTAACCCTTTTCTGTTATTATAAACATACATAATTGCCTGGCTCAGGGAGATAACCTGAGCAACCACCCCCGCCACCCGCCTCCCCCCACTGTGAAAGACTGTGAGGAACTAAAACTTACACATTCCCTGCCTGAAGCTTGCCAGTCTAGGGGGCATTTGCAAGGATTGAGTAGACTTTTTACTTTGTTTCCTCAGTTCAGTTCAGTCGCTCAGTCGTGTCCCATTCTTTGTGACCCCATGGACTGCAGCACACCAGGACTCCCTGTCCATCACCAACTCCCAGAGTTCACTCAAACTCATGTCCATTGAGCCAGTGATGCCATCCAACCATCTCAACCTCAGTCGTCCCCTTCTCTTCCCACCTTCAATCTTTCCCAGTGTCAGGGTCTTTTCAAATGAGTTAGTTCTTTGCATCAAGTGGCCAAAATATTGGAGTTTTAGCTTCAGCATCAGTCTTTCCAATGAATATTCAGGACTGATTTCCTTTAGGATGGACTGGTTGGATCTCCTTGCAGTCCAAGGGACTCTCAAGAGTCTTCTCTAATACCACAGTTCAAAAGCATCGATTCTTTGGTGCTCAGCTTTCTTCACAGTCCAACTCTCACATCCATACATGACCACTGGAAAAACCAGAGCCTTGACTAGACATACCTTTGTTGGCAAAGTAATGTCTCTGCTTTTGAATATGCTGTCTAGGTTGGTCATAACTTGTCTTCCAAGGAGTAAGCGTCTTTTAATTTCATGGCTGCAGTCACCATCTGTTGTGATTTTGGAGCCCCAAAAAATAAAGTCTGACACTGTTTCCACTATTTCCCCATCTATTTGCCATGAAGTGATGGGACCAGATGCCATGATCTTCGTTTTCTGAACGTTGAGCTTTAAGCCAACTTTTTCACTCTCCTCTTTCACTTTCATCAAGAGGCTTTTTAGTTCTTCTTCACTTTCTGCCATAAGGGTGGTGTCATCTGCATATCTGAGGTTGTTGATGTTTCTCCCAGCAATCTTGACTCCAGCCTGTGCTTCTTCCAGCACAGTGTTTCTCATGGTGTATTCTGCATAGAAGTTAAATAAGCAGGGTGACAATATACAACCTTGACGTACTCCTTTTCCTATTTGGAACCAGTCTGTTGTTCCATGTCCAGTTCTAACTGTTGCTTCCTGACCTGTATACAGATTTCTCTAGAGGCAGGTCAGGTGGTCTGGTATTCCCATCTCTTTCAGAGTTTTCCACAGTTTGTGGTGATCCATACAGTCAAAGGCTTAGTCAATAAATCAGAAATAGATGTTTTTCTGGAACTCTCTTGTTTTTTTGATGATCCAGCGGATGTTGGCAATTTGATCTCTGGTTCCTCTGCCTTTTCTAAAACCAGCTTGAACATCTGGAATTCACAGTTCACATATTGTTGAAACTTGGCTTGGAGAATTTTGAGCATTATTTACTAGCGTGTGAGATGAATGCAATTGTGCAGTAGTTTGAGCATTCTTTGTCATTGCCTTTCTTTGGGATTGGAATTAAAACTGACCTTTTCCAGTCCTGTGACCACTGCTGAGTTTTCAAATGTGCTGGCATATTGAGTGCAGCACTTTGACAGCATCATCTTTCAGGATTTGAAATAGCTCCCTTGGAATTCCATCACCTCCACTAGCTTTGTTCGTAGTGATGCTTCTTAAGGCCTACTTGACTTCGCAGTCCAGGATATCTGGCTGGTTTGAAAGCAAAGCCCTGATGGTGATTGATGAGTTGCTGAAAGCTTGCTGGTGGGTGATTCCAGAGGAAATGGATTAACTCTGAATTTTTTAAATCGTGCGGTTCATATCCTTCTCTCTCTCTTTGAACTCAACACTGACTAGAGCAGAGTTTCTCAAGTAATTGCTATAGAAAAAGAAGAGGAATAACACCCATTGTTTGCCAATAAAAAATAAGGATTGGAAGAGTAAGGTAAATTGAAGTCATACATGGTTGCATATTTTCTTAAAGTTTTGATTTAAATTGAAAGAGTAACTGGAAAAGTCAGAGGGTTTCCATAGCTGGCATGGTCAGTTTATTAGGAAAACAACTTACAGCAGTCGAAAGAGAGAGGTGAACACCTAGATTTTTTTTGAACTTCATTGTAAGATGTTTCAGGGCTTCCCTGGTGGCTCAGATGGTAGAGAATCCACCTGCAATGCAGGAGACCCTGGGTCAGGAAGATTCCCCTGGAGAAGGGAATGGCAACCCACTCCAGTATTCTTGCCTTGAAAATCCCATGGACAGAGGAGCCTGGTGGGCTGCAGTCCATGGGATCACACAGAGTTGGACACACCTAAGTGTCCATGAGTGACTAAGCACACACAAGAGGTACACAGAAAACCAACATGAATGGGAATGACTGTTGGGGGCCCAAAAATGGATAACCACATGGCTTGTCTACTGTGGTGCCTTTGACAAGGGAGAGGGGAGAGGAGGTAAGAATGGCAGAGACTATGAGTAAGGAGCCAGGGTTGCCAGCACTTGCACTATTACCCAGGTCTGTCTTACTCCAAAGTCAAGATTCCAGTGGTGGAAGGGCAGGCATGAACAGAACACAAGATTTAGGAGAAGGAACAAGAGGAAGGGGAGGCGGGAAAGAAGAAGAGCAGAGAAAAGAGAAATTTGTGAAGTTAGAGGTCACAATATAAGGGACACTTCATTATCAACAAGTGTCCCTAGAAGATTAAAAATGGACTGATAAGACAATGTTTTTATACTCCTGGAATCTTTCAGAAGGAAGCAGAGGAGGAAGAGGAGGAGGAGAAAGAACAATCAAGCAACAACTGAAGTATATATTTAGTAGAACTAAGATTTTAAAATACTCCATAGCATTGACATGTACATCACATGTACCATGTGTAAAACAGATAAACAGTGGGAAGCTGCTGTATAACACAGGCAGCTCAGCTCAGTGCTCTGTAATGACTAGAGGGGTGGGATAGGGAGGAGGGAGGCTCCGGAGGGAGGCTCCAGAGGGAGGGGATATATGTACACATATGATTGATTCATATTGATGTACAGCAGAAACCAACACAACATTGTAATTGTAATTATACTTCAGTTAAAAAAAAAAAACTCCATCTGTGTAGGGTCTTGAAATTTAGATGAAATTGGGGAGAAGTCACACAAAAGGAAGCTTAAAGAATTGTAGGAGGGCTGAGCAGTGGCAGATATTAGAATTCTTCCTAGAGGAGAAGAGCTCACTATGAAAGGCAGAAGCTATATCCCTTGTTGTCAATAAGATCTGAGGGATAGATACAGGAATAGAAAAATGAAATCAAAAGAAAACAGGAATGATGGAACAGAATAAGTATTTACAAAGATATATTATAAAAATTATAATTTTTAACATTTTTTTCTGAAATAAAAGAAGTCCTAAATCTTCCTGTTGAAAGAATACCATATGCCCTGGAAAATGGCCCAATTTATTTGAATATGAAGACACATCCTAGTAAAGTTACTGCACATTACAGATAAAGAAATATTCCTTCAGACATCCAAGTCAGAAGATCAAGCTTCTAAGAGGGGAAAAATATTGGTTTGGCCTTAAATTTGTCCTTAGCAAAACTCAACTCCTGAAGAAGGTAGAGCAAGATGGCAAAATATTCAAGAAAATGGGTTGAACTTACTTACAAAACAGAAAGAGACTCACAGACTTAGAAAATGAACTTAGGGTTGCCAGAGGGAAGGGATAGTTATGGAATTTGGGAAGGTCATGTGCACACTGCTATATTTAAAATGGATAACCAACAAGGACCTATTGTATAGCACATGTAATTCTGCTCAACGTTATATGGCAGCCTGGATGGGAGGGGGTTGGGGGGAGAATGGATACATGTATACGTATGGCTGAGTCCCTTTGCTGTTCACCTGAAACCACTACAGCATTGTTAATCAGCTATCCCCCAACACACACACACACAAAAGTTTAAAGTTTGAAAAAGAAAGAAAGAAAATAGGTACCAAAATTTTCATATCCATTCAAACTCTTCTTCAAATTAGGAAAATGTGTTTAATACACAAAATAAGAAAGAATGAGTAGTGAAATAAGACAATCATGAAAAACTACTTTGCTGAACTTAATACAAACAAATTCGCAAACATGGCTGAATTGAGTAATTTTTAAGGAAAATATTAATTTAAATGTAAGTTAAAATATAACTTGGGAAATTGATAGATATGCATAGAGCAAGCAGGGAAGAACTGCTCCTTCATCCAAAAATATACCAGGATCAGACATTTTATAGAGGTCAACAATTAGGTCAAGGACAGCATTTCAATGTTACTTGCCTCAGAGCACAGAGAAAGAAGGAAAGCTCTCATATTCTTTTTATGAAATGAATGTAACATCAGTACAAAAACTTGATGAACACCAACTGACTGGCCTCCCCCTGTGCCTCCTTCTCCTTTATTTCTCCCTCCTACCTCTTTCTCTATTCTTGTGATCCTCTCCTCCCCATTCCTATATAGACCCACACCCAGTATTCAAACTCAGTATTGAATCCCAGGGACAGGGGAGCCCAGTGGGCTGCCATCTATGGGGTTGCACAGAGTTGGACACGACTGAAGCAACTTAGCAGCAGCAGCAGCAGCAATGAGTATTGAAGAAGAGTTCTAAAACAGTATTGGCATAGCAAATCCAGCAGCATACTGCAAGAATAATACCAATAGCACCAAAACAGTTTTTATTCCAGCTATGTAAGAATAGTTCAATATGATAAAATCTATTAGTTTAATTTATCAGACTACGATACACAGTAATGAAGGGTTTTTAATAATAGATCACATTAATAGGTTGTATCATCTCTGTAGATACTAAAGGGTATTTGACAAAAGCAATAACCTTTCTTTATTAAAAATAATAATAATGGCAAAATGGGAAAAGATTAATCATACCTCATATGATAAAAGAAAATCTATCTCAGGCCCAACTAATATCATACTTCTCGTAAGGAAAACATTGAAGAAGTTCCTACAAGAGTCAGGAAGTGGACAAGAATGTCTTCCTTCACTACTGTTTAACATTTGCTGGAGGTACCAGCAAGTCTATTATACAAGAAAGAAATTACAGATATAATTGGAAAACAGAAGGTAAAACTATAATTACTTGCAGATAATATCATTGTAAATATAAAAAGCCTAGGAGAATAAACTGAAAGCAAATGAATACACTAAAAATTTGATACAGTGATGGGTATGCATTTACTTAAAAATCAGTATCTTTCACCAAAACAAGACTACATGGAAAGATATAAAGAGGGGGAGGGGGGAAGCATTAACAATAATCAAAGAAATGGCAAAATACTTAGGTATTAGATTATAAAAATTGTATATCATCCTGCTGACAAAATAATTAATTGGTAGTCAATCTAAGAAAAAAATGAAAATTTTTATTTGCGCCAACCTAAGGATTATAACCCAGAAGACAGTCTCTCAGCTCTGAGAACTATTCTGAAGAGGTAAAAGGCAAACCAGTATGAATGTGATTTTAGTGAAGGGGTGCATGAAATAAAGCACACATTTCAGTAGAAGGTTACTGCTATACTGTTAATGATTTATTTTGCTGTATAGTAAAAACTAACACAACATTGTAAAGCAATTGTACTTCAATAAAAATAAATTTTAAAATAATTTAAGTCTAGGTAGCCCTAGTGGCTAGTGGCCACTGTAATATATATATATATATATATATATATATATATATATATATATATATATACACACACACACATATATATATATATACACACATATATATATATCGGTTCTAATTATGCTAATTTATAGATTTATTGTAGTAGCAGTAAATAAAACCAGTGCAGTTTGGGAGAGATTGAAAGGACCCAAAACAAATCATTTGAATTTTAAAGAAAGATAAACGAACAAGACTGGTTAAAATTTTGGGGGGAAAAAAAAAAATAGTAGCAATAAGAGGTGACTAGTCCTACCAGGTAAAACATATTATGAAGCTACAATAACTAACAGGTACTAAATAGGCTGACAGACAGAAAAAAAAGTAATGAATTTAATAACTGGAGTTAAGATGACTGCATTGCTATTCAAAAATAATTAAAATTGGCTTTGACCCTCTAATGTATATGTATGTGTGTATACATATGTATACCTATGAAATAGCACATATTATTTATATGTATAAATAGGTATATGTATATATGTACCCTTTATATGTATATAAAATATTATATATGTATATGTGTATAAAATATTAAACCACACACAAAAGAAAACAAGATTTCTTCATAATCTTGAGAGTAGTGGAGAAGACCTTTATAGTTTGACTCAAAATCAAGAAACCATTACAAAATTGAGAAGTTCAATTCTACTAAAAATAAATAAATAAGTGACTCTTCTTGGGTAAAACTCACCATAAATAAATCAAAAATATAAATTAACAAGCTTGGAAAGCTATTACCAATTCATTATAGCCTGAAACTTATGAGTGTGGAGCTCATAAGTTTCATGAGTGTGGAGTGTGGAACATTATTCTCCACACTTATGAGTGTGGAGAAATATTTATTGTGCAGGCCAAGCAAGGAGAACAGATTGCTGGTACTCAAAAGACCCAAAATCGCTGATGGGTTGCAGGGAAGACTGTTTATAGGCTAGTCTGAGGTGAGAGCTTTAGGATGTATGATCTTCTTCTAATTGGTTGGTGATGAACTGAACTGTGGTGTTGGAGAAGACTCTTGAGAGTCCCTTGGACTGCAAAGAGATCCAACCAGTCCATTCTGAAGGAGATCAGCCCTGGGATTTCTTTGGAAGGAATGATGCTAAAGCTGAAGCTCCAGGACTTTGGCCACCTCATGCGAAGAGTTGACTCATTGGAAAAGACTCTGATGCTGGGAGGGATTGAGGGCAGGAGGAGAAGGGGACGACCGAGGATGAGATGGCTGGATGGCATCACGGACTCAATGGACATGAGTCTGAGTGAACTCCGGGAGATGGTGATGGACAGGGAGGCCTGGTGTGCTGCGATTCATGGGATCGCAAAGAGTCGGACACGACTGAGCGACTCAACTGAACTGAACTGAACTAAGAGAGTGGTTGTTGGAGGAATCTCAGTGCTTAGCCTTCTGGTTCCAACCAGTCTGCGTTCCACATGCTTGTGCTCAACTTGAAGCATGTTGAGCCTCATCCTTCATCCTTCCTGGGGGCTGGGGAGCCTTAGTCCCTTTAGAAGAACCCAGAGATGTGTATCAGAGTGCTGTGCACCTCTCTTGAGGAAAGCTGGACTCTGCTTTTGCGCTGTTGTTTCTTGACCACTTTTCTGTCATTTCTATACTCTCTTACTTCCCTAGTTAGCATCTGTTTGCATCTGCCCTTTGGAGTTCAGCAAAGATCTAGTCAGCTGAAGACTTTTCCCTGCAAATAAGGAATGGAGGATCCGGGAAGGCTTTTGTACCTAGGAAAGCCCCATAGAATCTGGTTTGGTTTCATTTCTTTTTTTCCCTTCCAGTTTTGTTGAGATGTAACTGATATACAGCACTAAGTTTAAGGTGTACAGTATGATGATTTGATTTATATACATCATAAAATGACTATCACAATAAGTTAGTGAATATCCATCATCTCATATGGATACAAAATAGGAAAAGAAGGAATATTTTATTTTCCTTATGATGAGAACTCGTAGGATTTACTCTTAACAAATTTCATATATAACTACAGCAGTGTTAATTATATTCATCGTGTTGTGTATTACATCCTTACAATATTTTTATCTTATAACTGAAAATGTGTTCCTGTTGACTACCTTCATCCAATTCTCCGTCTCCAACACCCCTAGCCTTGCCCATGTTTCAGGTAACCACAGATCTTACCTCTTTATCTGTGAGTTTGTTGGAAAATAAGTATTTCTATACATTGCTTGTGACAGTTCAAGTTGATAAACCATTGTGGAAAGCAATTGGCATGATTTACCTAAATTACAAATGCAGAGATTTACACTTAGCCTTGGGCAGACTCTGAACCTTGACTACTGGTTAAAATCAATAGAAGAAACATTCTGTTAATAATATGGATAAAATAGTTGTTTAGATATCTAAGAAAAAAAGAATTTATATCTTTATCTAACTTATACTGATATGAATTTAAGAGGCTATATGAAATCCTAAGTGGAAAGTGCTGAAAACTTTAAAGAAGATTACAAAGGAAAGTGGATAAGTATTTGGTGACATGCCCAAAGGTATCTTCCAATCTGGAGTTTCTAAATTAATAAAGTATCCCTAGGTCCAATCTTGATGTATGAAAAATCTCTTCTGGCTTACCCACTATCCTCCATTCACAGTTTATTTTAAGGGAATTTGGGTTAAAAATCTCATTACTAATAAAGAGAGAGAGAAAATACACTGAAGAGTTAACATAGGTTGCATTAGAATGCTGAGTTCAGAAAATGTTTTCTTTTTTTTTCATATCCTAAATTCCTTCAGAGTGTTTACATTAAATGTATTGCATTTTGTTTTCTAATTTAATTTCTGAGTCAATATTACACTTGTATGGCTTGAAAATATTTAATAACGAATACAGTAAACTCTTCTACCCATTGCTGTCCCCATCAGACCATTTCCTACCCTTGGTACTTCCATAGTTACTGTTATTATTTTCTTGTGAATCTTTCCAGAGTCTCTTTATACATGTGAAGACAAACAGGAACATGTATGTACATGTATTACATATACAGTATACACATATTATACATGCACACAGTTACACTACCTCTGAGCTCCCTGGTGGCTCAGATTGTGAAGAAACTGCCTGCGGTACAGGAGACCCAGGCTCAGTCTCTGGGTCGAGCAGATCCCCTGGAGAAGGGAATGTTTACCCACTCTAGTATTCTTGCCTGGAGAACTCCATGGGCAGAGGAGCCTGGCGGGGGGTCCCAGAGTCAGATACAACCGAGCAACTAACTATATATGTATGCTGCTGCTGCTGCTGCTGCTGCTGAGTCACTTCAGTCATGTCCGACTCTGTGCGACCCCATAGACGGCAGCCCACCAGGCTCCCCCGTCCCTGGGATTCTCCAGGCAAGAACACCATGATGATGATGAAGTCGCTCAGTCGTGTCCGCTCTTTGCAACCCCATGGGCTGCAGCCCACCAGGCTCCTCTGTCCATGGGATTTTCCAGGCAATAGTCCTGAAGTGGATTGCCATTTCCTTCTCCAGGGGATCTTCCCAACCCAGGGATCAAACCCGGGGCTCCCACGTTGTAGACAGACGCTTTACCGTCTGAGCCACCAGGGAAGTCCTAAGAACACTGAAGTGGGTTGCTATCCTTATGTTCTCCTTTACATAAAAGGTAACATCATAAATCTGCTAAGTGTCATCATTTCTACCACCATTTCCATCATGTTCCTAGTTCCCAATCTCCTGCCAGGTCCCACTTAGACACTCTCTTGAGTGATCTACTAGGCTGTAAATTTCTGAGCAGTAAACAAAGTGTCTTTGTGATGTGGTGTCAAGCTGAGTGCCTAATACTCAGTGATACTCAATACACCTTTGCGCTGAATGAGTATCTCATCACATTAGAAGAAGGCAGGAGGAGTCTGATCTTGCAGAGGGAAAATACAGAACAATCACTCAGGAGAGAGGGAGAGGGTTAAAGTGGCAAACTCTGAGTATTCAAGAAACAGCAATCGAATGGGTCTCAAACATGGAAAGTCAGCCAGGTGGTGAGGGTACCATCCAGAGAACTAGAAAGGAATGAACATTTGCTGGGCAGCCACTGAGTACCTGCATGGAAGAATCTGCAGGTGCGTAGATAGCACTCCTTCTGCCAGTCAAGAACACAAAAGCCTGTAAGACAGGATCTGGGTTGAGACATCAAAGCACCATGAGGTCTCACTCCAGCCTTAGAGACTTACCGATGTAGATGGGCAGCTAAGACGAAACCGCACGTATATACGACGAGCCAGGTCTGCAAATACTGCAAAAGCCAATGTTCACCCAAACTGACCCCAACTGAAAAATGTATGATGTTTCTTTCATTTCCTGGTTTAGAGCACAAACTCCACATGAGAAAATAGAAGACGCTTAGACAAAAGGGTAAAGACAGAGTATGGAAGATGGCCAGTGTCCACATGCCAGGATGCACAAAAAAGAGCAGTGCATCTGAAAACTTAGGGCTGAAACTGAAGTTGAGGCCAAGGACCCACATGTTCAGAAATCAGCAGACAGCTCCTGACGGGGCAGGAAGGAATGTTGTGAGGGATTGCTGATGTCTCTGAGAGAAGAGTTTGGAAATCCATTTATCACATATGAAAATTTAACAACTCTCCAACACACACAGATTCATCTGAGTATGCCCGTATGCCTGAGCACACACTCTCATACCCACACACCACACACCTATCACACACAAATGCAAGCACAACCCTCTATGTCAGCGGTCCCCAGTCTCATTGACACCAGGGACCGGTTTCATGAAAGACAATTTTTCCATGCAGCCCCGGGGGAGAAGGGGAACGTTTCCTTTTTGTCTGCCGCTTACCTCCTGCTGTACTGCCTGATTCCTAACAGGCCACAGATAGGTAATTGGCACCGGTCCATGGCCCAGGGGCTGAGGACCCCTGCTCTTTGTAATCCAGTTTACCACCCTCAAAATTTGGGGAGAAGCCATCACTGAACACACAGCCAAATGAACAGCAGAGGTCAATTTGTTGTGCTTTACCAATAAGAGAAATAACCTTAGATTCCTCTCAGATTATATACCAAAGCTAAAGACATTTTTGGACCTCAGAACATTCCTTGTGAGCTAAGCTTGCCTTGCAAACCATGTGACTCCCCCACTGCTTTCTCTGCAAAAACTAGTGAGTTTTAACACGTTTCCTTAAATTCTTTTACAACAATCATTTCCTTGAAGACAGCTTGTATTTTCTCTATTATTGACAGCACATGTCATGTTAAAAATTTAAGCCTAGCCTGAAGGTTGAGGAGGAACTAATCCAAGATCGTTCCATGGAATAACTGCACTCTGCCACCATCAGAACAACTCTCCAACACACACAGATTCATCTGAGTATGCCCATATGCCTGAGCACACACACTCTCATATCCACACACCACACACCTATCACACACAAATGCAAGCACAACCCTCTACTTGCACCATACACAGACGCGAAACATTCCCACAGAGGAACAGTACACATGTGCACAACACACACAGAAACCACCACCCACATGCGCACACACACCACACCACACACACACGAGAAAGAGTCACCTCCTACAGTTTACTCTTCTCTCCTTCACACAAGATTATAAACAAAGAATACAAGTACTCTGTCTTTCTTAATTGAAATATAGTTGATTTCCAAAATTATGTTAGTTTCAGGTGTAGGGAGGGAATAGTGATTCAGGATGTTTGCAGACTATGTATTACCCAACAAGGCCTCTGTCTTATTCGTCAGTGATCATTATGACCTCCCGACACCTAATTATGTATGACTGGCTAGAGCATAGTTTTTCCTTAGCAAAGGTTGAAATCTAGCAGCCGCCACTTTGAAAGTTAAAGGTGAGATTTTTTTCTATGTGTGACCTATATTAAGTAATACTTTCTCCAGTTTACAGCTGATTTGACTCCCAAATCCATTCATCACAAACTATATTAAGAGTGACCTCTTAATTCCCTGGCAGTCCAGTGGTTAAGACTCTGTGTTTCCACTGCGAGGGGTGCAGTTTCGATCCCAGGTCAGGGAAGTAAGATCCCATGTACCATGTGGCATAGCCAAAAAGAAAAAAAAAAAAAAGGTAACCTCTGTTAAAAACAACAAACCATATAACAACAGTTGAGAATATAGGTAAACTGGCTAGAATGTAGTACATGCATATTTAAAGCTCAGTTATCAAGACAGTATGGTACTGGCACAAAGACAGAAATATAGATCAATGGAACAAAATAGAAAGCCCAGAGATAAATCCACACACATATGGACAGCTTATCTTTGACAAAGGAGGCAAGAATATACAATGGAGTAAAGAGAATCTCTTTAACAAGTGGTGCTGGGAAAACTGGTCAACCACTTGTAAAAGAATGAAACTAGATCACTTTCTAACACCATACACAAAAATAAACTCAAAATGGATTAAAGATCTAAATGTAAGACCAGAAACTATAAAACTCCTAGAGGAGAATATAGGCAAAACACTCTCCGACATAAATCACAGCAGGATCCTCTATGATCCACCTCCCAGAATACTGGAAATAAAAGCAAAAATAAACAAATGGGATCTAATTAAAATTAAAAGCTTCTGCACAACACAGGAAAATATAAGCAAAGTGAAAAGACAGCCTTCTGAATGGGAGAAAATAATAGCAAATGAAGCAACTGACAAACAACTAATCTCAAAAATATACAAGCAACTTATGCAGCTCAATTCCAGAAAAATAAACGACCCAATCAAAAAATGGGCCAAAGAACTAAATAGACATTTCTCCAAAGAAGACATACGGATGGCTAACAAACACATGAAAAGATGCTCAGCATCACTCATTATTAGAGAAATGCAAATCAAAACCACAGTGAGGTACCACTTCACACCAGTCAGAATGTCTGCGATCCAAAAATCTGCAAGCAATAAATGCTGGAGAGGGTGTGGAGAAAAGGGAACCCTCCTACACTGTTGGTGGGAATGCAAACTAGTACAGCCACTTTGGAGAACAGTGTGGAGATTCCTTAAAAAATTGCAAATAGAACTACCTTATGACCCAGCAATCCCACTGCTGGGCATACACACTGAGGAAACCAGAATTGAAAGAGACACATGTACCCCAATGTTCATCGCAGCACTGTTTATAATAGCCAGGACATGGAAACAACCTAGATATCCATCAGCAGATGAATGGATAAGAAAGCTGTGGTACATATACACAATGGAGTATTACTCAGCCATTAAAAAGAATGCATTTGAATCAGTTCTGATGAGATGGATGAAACTGGAGCCGATTATACAGAGTGAAGTAAGCCAGAAAGAAAAACACCAATACAGTATACTAACACATATATATGGAATTTAGAAAGATGGCAATGACGACCCTGTATGCAAGACAGCAAAAAAGACACAGATGTGTATAACGGACTTTTGGACTCAGAGGGAGAGGGAGAGGGTGGGATGATTTGGGAGAATGGCATTGTAACATGTATACTATCATGTAAGAATCGAATCGCCAGTCTATGTCCGACGCAGGATACAGCATGCTTGGGGCTGGTGCACGGTGATGACCCAGAGAGACGTTATGGGGAGGGAGGTGGGTGGGGGGTTCATGTTTGGGAACGCATGTACACCCGTGGTGGATTCATGTCAATGTATGGCAAAACCAATACAGTATTGTAAATTAAAATAAAGGAAAAAAAAAAGCTCAGTTCTGGCCCCTTATTAGCCATGCGGCATTGAATGAGCTAAATAATATTCTCAAGCTTTGGATTTCTCCACTTCCAAAACAAAGATGATATTCACAGTAACTTCCCTTAAAAACTGTCAAGATAAAATATTATAATGTGCTACACTAAAGTGTTTGGCACCCTCCCAAGTGCATAGTGACTGCTGAATAAATATTAGCTATTTTTATTAGCTCTCAAAAGATATCAGGAGCTTTAAAGTCAGCCGGTGCAACTCTTGACTTTCATGTGGAAACCAGCTGGAATCAATTCTGGAAGAAGAAAAGTCACAGTCATTTCAACAAGTAATGAAATGTTTGCATTAGCCTGAGGAACGCCAAGTGTGATGGAATCACACATTGGTTCATTTATCACGAATGAGGTTTGTGCCTTATTCACGGCAAATACGTTCTTGAGTTGTTTTACTGCATAGTTATTGATTAAATTGGTGTTAATTAATTTAATTAATTAAGCAAATTGATAAAAGGGGCCTAGGAATGAAAACCTCATGGGAAATCCCTGGTCAACACTCAGTCAGATGCTCTAAGCAATATTTAAGGAACACTTTGAGGCCAAACTTCACTCTTACATTTCTATGTATTTGGAACTATTTTCTTTACATATCTTTCCATAAAAATAAGACTAAAAGAAGGCAAATCAATGTTGCTATTCTGCTAAATTCATTCTAAGATGCCTTGGGGTGAGGAATGTGGAGGACGACTCGACTCTACCCAAAACCTCAGATTGACTCCAAGGGCAAACCGAAAACTTTAGGTTAAATGCTGCCTATGATCTGAACGTGTGTATCCACCCCGGATTCACATGTTGAAATCATAACTCCCTGAGACGATGGTATTAGGAGATGAGGCCTTTCAGCAGTTCTTAGGTCGTAAGCCCTCATGAATGGATTAGTGTTCTCATGAAAAAGACCCCCCAGAGACCCTGGCCCTTTCCACCATGTGGGGATACAGCAAGTGGTCACAGACTGTGAACCAGGAATAACCCAACCAGGCTGGTGCCTCGATCTTGGACTTGCCAACCTCCAGAACTATGAGAGAGAAATTTCTTTTTTTTATTTTAATTGGAGGCTAATTACAATATTGTGGTGGTTTTTGCCATACATTCACATGAATCAGCCATGGGTGTACAGAAGACATGCAGCTGTGGCATTTAGCAGCCTGAATGGAATAAGACACTGCCAGAAAGAAAAGAGGCATGAGAGGGTCCTGGTTCGTGCTTCATTTTCAGATTTGTCCTATTTGTTTCCCCAGGAGAAAGAACATGAAGGGGACACAGGGAAAGCTGTCAGCTCTTGATTCCCAAGCTTTGGGTCAGACAGGAGCGCTTGTGTACACATACACACACCAACTAAGGTCAGTTGAGTGGAAGGTAATGTAGCAGCCAATCAAACCAGAGAATCGTTCTGAACACCCAGGAGAAGGAACCTCATATCTCAGAGAAGAACGCTCTAATCAGAGCACAGGAAAGTTTATTGAGAGCAGTTAGCATTATGATCCTTGGCAGGGTTACATGACACCTCCCACAGCTTGCCATCGCTGAGCACGCATCTTAATTTCTCATTAGAGGGGGCTGTTGGTGGGGGTGGAAAGCCTGGTTCAGATCCAACTAAACTGTTTTGGGAGCCAGTGCCCACTGGGAGACCATAAGGAGTCACCCACACAGAGAATGTACATGGGAAGAAGAAAGGAGAGGAGACACGAAGGGAGATCAAAAGATCCAAATGCTGATCTTGTCTGCTCCAGGCTGCTGACCACACAGGGAGAAAGTAGGTGGCCACTGGCAGCACTGGCCTGCTCACTCCAGACTGTGCTATTCAGCTGTCCTCAGGAGCTGTCTGTAATTCATTCTCACAATGTCCCAAGATTGGGAGTGTTTTGAGAGCATTTGTCACATTTCACAAGTAGCAGAAGATCTTGGAGACGGCAACGGCACCCCACTCCAGTACTCTTGCCTGGAAAATCCCATGGATGGAGCAGCCTGGTGGGCTGCAGTCCATGGGGTCCCTAAGAGTCGGAAACAACTGAGCGCCTTCCCTTTCACTTTTCGCTTTCAAGCACTGGAGAAGGAAATGGCAACCCACTCCAGTGTTCTTGCCTGGAGAATCCCAGGGATGGGGGAGCCTGGTGGGCTGCTGTCTCTGGGGTCTCACAGAGTCGGACACGACTGAAGCGACTTAGCAGCAGCAGCAGCAGAAGATCTGGAAGCAGGCCAGTCTTCTCTGGCATTTCTATAATTCTGGGACAACTTGGTCAGAAATCCATTTTTCTTTAGCTTGGTTTGCAGTACATGATTCACTTTTTGGAGGAACGTCATTTTTCAGATATTTCAAGGTTTTGTTATTATTTTATGCATATTTTACACAGAAAATTGTGGTAATTGAACAACTGTACAACCTCTGTAAATTCTTTTTTCCCTCTACTCATTATAAAGCCTCTGGATCTTGAATCCCTCATGCTTTTTCTGTTGTTGTTGTTCAGTTACTAAGTCGTGTTTGACTCTTTGGAACCCCCTGGACTGCAGCATGCCAGGTTCCTCTGTCCTCCACTCTCTCCCAGAGCTTGCTCAAACTCATATCCATTGTGTCAACATGCAACCATCTCATCCTCTGTTGCCCCCTTTTTCTCTTGCCCTCAATTTTTCCCAGCATCAGGGTCTTTGCCAATGAGTTGGCCCTTTGCATCAAGTAGCCAAAGTATTGGAGCTTCAGCTTCAGCATTAGTCCTTTCAGTGAATATTCAGGGTGGATTTCCTTTAGAAGTGACTGGTTTGATATCCTTGCAGTCCAAGGGACTCTCAAGAGTCTTCTCCAGCACCATAGTTTGAAAGTATCAATTCTTTGGTGCTCAGCCTTCTTCATGGTCCAGCTCTCAAATCTGTACATGACTACTGGAAAAACCATAGCTTTGACTGTATGGACCTTTGTGGGCCAAGTGATGCTTTTTCTGATAGCTACATTAAAAATGTGCAGACTGAGGTTCTGGCTTTTTGTACTGAGAAGGGAGCGGGAGACCTGGAACAAAACAGGACCAAATGGTTCAGCATTCTCAGTTCAGAGATCATAGCAACTTTATAGCACAAAGCTCCCACAGAGTGAGAAGCAAGTGTACTTCCATATTCTCTAGTAAATTGCTACTCGTCCTACACCCCTGAGTGTCTGCCTGTTGCCTTGGCTGCCCAGTCCTCCTCCCGCCTACCCTGCCCTTTTAGGCGGCCCCATTATCTATTAGCTGAAGGCTCAGCAGAAGTCTCCATAGCAGGAAGACGCCTACTCTTATGGGTTGGTGCTTGCGCTTTCCCCCAGGGAATGTAGTAAGTTCTCCATTAAGCAGAACTCGTCAGAATAACTTTTATTCAATGAACACTGTGAAACTCCTCTCTTAAAAGGTGTGGGTTGGGTGGTGGGGGCAACTCATGAGAAAATTAAAAGAGTTTGCAGAAACAATTAATTTTCTGACATCCATGAATTTTTAGCCAACCTCTTAGGCCATCTAGAGGCCCAACTAATAAGACTGAGTTTCAGAATCATTTTTCTTGTGATTTGTTCAAAATAATAATTTCCTGGGATTCTAAGTTTAAAAAGGAGAGAGAGTTAAATGGCGAGAAGTGAAGAATAAAGATCTCATTGTTGAGATAAGAATCCAAAATTGACCATGTTGGAAGGATTAGCTTTAGTGGTTAGAGCCTGTCGAGAAATGAATTATGAATGAAATATGAATTGGCAGCAATCGAAAGTTGAAGAGGTGTCTTGATTTTACTAATGAAGTTTAGGCCAAAGGTTCTAGAGTTGCAAAACACCTGGCTTTAAATCCTGGTTTTGCCATGTACTTACCCATATGAACTTGGGTAAGTCACTGAACCTTGATAAGCCTACTTCTGAATTGGTTAAATGCGGAGAATGCAAGTTCTACTCTCCAAGGTTAAAGCAAGCAATGGATGCATGCCGGGTACTGAGCTTCAGCACTAGCCTAGAGAAAAGTCTCCAGAATTGTAGCAGTTATGATTACACTGATTTTGAATAATATTTATATTTCTCTTAATGTATAAATAATATATGCTTATGTTTTTAAAAATTTAAAAGAAAACACTGCAGAAAAAACAATTATAATCTTATTATCACTCAGAGATTACATCTTTTAAAAACTTGATACATATATTTTAGACTTAATATATTACAAAATATATCCTTTTTCTTGGGCTTCCCTGATGGCTTAGCTGGTAAAGAATCTGCCTGCAATGTGGGAGACCTGGCTTTGATCGCTGGGTTGGGGAGATCCTCTGGAGAAGGGAACAGCTACCCACTCCAGTATTCTGCCCTGGAGAATTCCATGGGGTCTCAAAGAGTTGGACATTTCATACAAACGCCAACAAACATCTAGGAAGAACGTCTAGCCTTATGACTCGTTTAGTCGCTTTCCGACCTCCACAGGGCCCTCAACCAATCCTGTCATTGTCTAATTCCAATTTATCATATCAGACAGCAGCAGGATTAGAGTCCATTTAACATTCTCAAAAGGGCAGATCACTCAGTCCTTGTCAAAATACCCACACACCCATTTTCTGCCAGAGAACTGCCCACAACCTATGTGCCAGGGAAAGAAAACACTTCCAGGCCCTTCCCATGACAGTGACTCCTCCATCATGGATGTGCTTGTTAGCAGTTATTTGAGCAGAGCTCAGTCTTCCAGAGGAATAGTCATCTTCTTCTTGGGCTAATTTATAGTCATCTAAATATGACTCTGTAGGGGAGCAAAACTTGGCACCCCAAAATGTCTCTGGCATGTGAATTATTTCAAGCTGAAAACAATCAAGGCCTAAAGACTCAGGAAAAGATTTTGACCTATCCCCTAACTGCCTAAAAATTTTTTTAGGTAGAGTCTGTGCCCACAATAGAGCTACCATCGAAGATGTCTGCAAAGATTATAGGCTGAGTGTGGTTGGAAAAACTCAGCAAGACCTGGAGATCAGAGTTCACTCTGTGGCCCACGGCACTGCACGGCCCAGCAAACATTTGTTTACCAAACAAACGTTTGCTTTTCCATCTCCATGTGAATTTCTTTCTCCCCTTTGAAGTCCCCAACCACTATCTGGAACATCCTCTTTCGTCTTTAATTGAAGATGGTTTTTAAGGTAAGAGTTTAAATGGCAGGGAATGGAAAAATTTCTGGGCTGCTTGTAAGACTGACATTTGTTGATGGGGTTCTCGTGGTGACTGAAGGAAGAGTTGATGGAATTGAGGTGAAAGTTGAAAATCGGTGTATTTGAACTGTCTTTACATGAGATGGCTGCATCTCCTTTACCTGACTGTATTGTGAGGATGGCCATCACTGTCTCAGTGGGGAATACTTCCCGAGTCTGGTATTGTAAGACCAGGCCTGTGAACCCACCTATGGGGAAGAGAGCAAATAAGCCAAGATGGCGTGTTCGGGCTCTCTCACCCCACGGCCTCTCGCTCTTGCCCCGCGTTTTGTAAGTAAGGATGATGTAACCGCTGAAATCACTCACAGAACTGTGCGTGTGCCTCACAAGGACTCGCTCGGTCACAGGCTGCTTTGTGTGGTAGGCCATACGAGCTCCCCCGAGAAAGCGGCAGCATTGCGGCTGTCACAGCTATGTCCGTTGGGTCAGCCATGAGAGGAGAGATACAGCATGTCTGCTACTACGGCTGCTGCGTCAGCCCAGAGAGAATCCTGTTCCGGCCGCTGTGCCAGCCGGGAGAGACGCTGTGCTGTGTCAGGTTATGCTGTGGCTGCTGCTAACGCCCGCTGTACCAGCCAGAAGAGAGAAGCGTGTCTGCAGTCCCTGCAGCTCCTCGAGTCTCCTTCCAGCCTCTTAGTGCAAACCTTGCCTACTCCAAGTTCAGGGAACAGTGAGGACAGTGAGACATAGCGAGACAATTGGCGTCATGAACAGGCTGAGCAATACACCACCCTTCAGGCAATATTAATTGAATATGCTAATGGAAGCCAGTAGACCTGCCTGAACCCATACAACGGAGGTAAAAACCCCCGGCGGATGTTCAAGGGCCAATAGGAGCAATGCTGCTGCTGCTGCTAAGTCACTTCAGTCGTGTCCGACTCTGTGCGACCCCACAGACGGCAGCCCACCAGGCTCCCCCATCCCTGGGATTCTCCAGGCAAGAACACTGGAGTGGGGTGCCATTGCCTTCTTCAATGCATGAAAGTGAAAACTGAAAGTGAAATCGTTCAGTCGGGTCCGACTCCTCGCGACCCCCATGGACTGCAGCCTACCAGGCTCCTCCATCCATGGGATTTTCCAGGCATGAGTACTGGGGTGGGGTGCCATTGCCTTCTCTGAATAGGAGCAATAGTAGAGGCCTTTTTCCCCGAAGGTGAGTAGGTCTGGGGTTGACCTGTGTCCTCAGTAAGACTGTCTTCGTTGCCTGCCTTCAGAAAATTTATTGAGGGCATGATACACTGAACCCTGAACTTCTAGAACATGAAAATCTTTCAGTTTCCATTTAAAAGGAAAATCTAGTTGGATGAGATCAGCTTTTGGGTACAATTTTGGCAGCAGTCCAGTTCCAGCTGTCCTTGTCTTGCAAATCTCTCCAAAATCAGAAATGAAAATACAGTCCACAGTGGGCTAAGACTGAGACAGGTTGACTCAGACAGGTAGAACCTGAAACTAAAGGGGGGTAAAAAGAGAGAGAGAGCCCTTTTTAAAGCACAAACTGCTGGAAATGTGCCCTCACCCAACATCTAATTCACAGATTCCTTATGGATTTGTCAGAGACAAACACAAATCCTAAAATCTTTCTCACAAATAGCAAAAAGTCTTAGCCATCTGAGCTGATAAACTTGTTATTTATAAAAACTAGTAAGTTTTATATTATTATACCTGATTCATGATTTAAGTTTTACAGTAAAAGTGATGCGGTCTCTGGTTATATAGGTATGTACACAGATACATCTTTCCATCTCTGGAAAATATTACCAAAATTAATTTATAAGAGCTCTATTTCATGAGCTTATAAGTATGCACTTATGAGCTAAATATTTCTAAATGTAATAGAAATTAATCCAAATTTTTTCAAGTTCATGTGATCTAAGATTGATCTTTAGCAATTTTAAAGTTATTGGTTTAATTAATACAGGCATGTCGTTAGGGCTATTGACAACATGTACACCCGTGGCGGATTCATGTCAGTGTATGGCAAAACCAATATAGTATTGTAAAGTAAAATTATAAATAAATAAATAAATTTTAAAAATAAAATAAAATAAATCTAATGCTTTTATTGTACCTAGGTTTAGTCAAATAAGGGCTTTCCTGATGGCTCAGACTGTGAAGAATCTGCCTGCAGTGCAGGAGATCTGGGTTCATCCACTGGGTTGGGAAGATCCTCTGGAGAAGGGAATGGCAACTCACCCCAATATTGTTGCCTGGAGAATTCCATGGACAGAAGAGCCTGGTGGGCTACAGTCCATGGGGTCACAGAGTCAGACACGACTGAGCAACTAACATACTTTGTCAAATGAGATCATCTTAATTCTTACAAAATTTGTCAGCAAGAAAAATAGCTTTGGATGACGGATTTTGTTTAATTTCTCACGAAGTTTTCATGGGTAATCTAAACATAATTTTTAGGAACAAGTTAGATATAAATAAACTTAGATTTCTTTTGTATTTAAAAAATTTTTAATTGTAGGATAATTACTTTACAATATTTTGTTGGTTTCTGCCAAACATCCACATGAATCAAACACAGATATACATATCTCCCCTCCCTCTTGGACCACCCTCCCACCTCACACTCCCATCTCACCCTTCTAGGTTGTCACAGAGCACTGGATTTGAGCTCTCTGCATCATATAGCAAATTCTCACCGGCTATCTCTTTTACAAATAACAATGCATATGTTTCAGTGCTACTCTCTCAAATTGCCCTACCCTCTCCTTCCCTCGCTATGTCCACACGTCTGTTCTCTATGCCTGCATCTCCTTCAGTTCAGTTCAGTTCAGTTCAGTCGCTCAGTCATGTCCAACTCTTTGCAACCCCATGAATCACAGCACGCCAGGCCTCCCTGTCCATCACCAACTCCTGGAGTTTACCCAAACTCATGTCCATCAAGTCAGAGATGCCATCCAGCCATCTAATCCTCTGTTGTCCCCTTTAACTCTTGCCCCCAATCCCTCCCAGCATCAAGGTCTTTTCCAATGAGTCAGCTGTTCGCATGAGGTGGCCAAAGTACTGGAGTTTCAGCCTCAGCATCAATCCTTCCAATGAACACCCAGGACTGGTCTCCTTTAGAATGGACTGGTTGGATCTCCTTGCAGTCCAAGGGACTCTCAAGAGTCTTCTCCAACACCACACTTCAAAAGCATCAATTCTTCAGTGCTCAGCTTTCTTCACAGTCCCACTCTCACATCCATACATGACCACAGGAAAAAACCATAGCTTTGACTAGAGGGACCTTTGTTGGCAAACTAATATCTCTGCTTTTGAATATGCTATCTAGGTTGTTCATAACTTTTCTTCCAAGGAGTAAGTGTCTTTTAATTTCATGGCTGCAATCACCATCTGCAGTGATTTTGAGCCCAAAAAATAAAGTCTGACACTGTTTCCACAGTTTCCCCATCTATTTCCCATGAAGTGATGGAACCAGATGCCATGATCTTTGTTTTCTGAATGTTGAGCTTTAAGCCAACTTTTTCACTCTCCTCTTTCACTTTCATCAAGAGGCTTTTTAGTTCCTCTTCACTCTCTGCCCACTGCTCTACAAACAGGTTCATCAGTACCATCTTTCTGGATTGCATGTGTGCCTGCTTAGTTGCTTCAGTCATGTCCGACTCTTTGTGAACCCATGAACCATAGCCTGCCAGGCTCCTCTGTCCATGGAATTTTCCCGGTAAGAATACTGGAGTGTGTTGCCATGCCCTCTTCCAAGGGATCTTCCCAACCCAGGGATCAAACCCGTGTCTCCTGCATTGCAGGAGGATTCTTTACTGCTGAGCAATTGGGGAGCCCTCTCTAGATTCCATGTATATGTGTTAATATACTCTATTTGTTTTTCTCTTTCTGACTTACTTCACTCTGTATAATAGGCTGTAGTTCTTCCACCTCATTAGAACTGATTCATATAACACGTGTTCCTTTTTACAGCTGAGTAATTTCCATCATATATATGTACCACAGTTTCTTTATCCATTCTTCTGTTGATGGACATCTAGGTTGCTTCTATGTGCTAGCTATTATGAATAGTGCAGGCTAAGACTTTTTAGGAATAATTATGTTTTATGATATGCCTACTTATTTTTAAATTTCTTCAAATTCAAATTTGGTGACTTAAAACATTATTTCTCTGTTTAGAGAATGAAGTATTCTCAAAATACAGATCTGTTTTAATAACAGATTATAAAGTTTCTCTGCCTTTTGAGTAATCTGTTCTAACTTTCTGTGTTTACCTCTGAAGTCTTTTATTGTCAGTTAGGCTAAGTAAGTATTCTTTCACAGTTAGGTATAATCCTATTTGACCAAAAGTTTTTAAATCTTTTGATATCTTTGACAAACTTCCCAAATAAAATTCTATATGAAGTCGTTTTGTTCTCTAGTTGACTTTGGGATATTTCCAAGGGTCTCTGAAATGTCTCAAAGAGAGTTCTTAAATAATCAGGCATTTTGGTATGTTAAATTATGTAGGAAGCATTGTCAAATGAGTGACTAAAAACCTTAGGTTATAATGTGTTGCTGCTGCTGCTAAGCTGCTTCAGTCATGTCCGACTCTGTGCGACCCCATAGAGGGCAGCCCACCAGGCTCTCCCGTCCCTGGGATTCTCCAGGCAAGAATAATGTGTAGGTAAATGTTATTAATATAAATAACATTTATATTCTGGAACTTATAGGAAATGTCCTATAAGTTCTAAAAATTATAGGAAATTACCAAAATTTGGGTATGTTCTGGTATAAGGTTATCAGTCATAATTCTAGTTATTTAAGTGTTGTGTGTCACAGAGATAACCAAATTTGTCATTGCATTGTAATCAGAACTTTAACCATGCCATTTTAATCTTCTGTCATTTATAGACAGTTACTGCTTTACTCTGATGCCTTTTTAAAAAATGCTTCATCTTTGAGAAGAGTTATAGAAAGAACTTCTTGACAAATAGAGGTCTCTGACAACTTTCAAATCATACCAATGAGTAAAGAGTTTGCATTACAGAGGGAAAAAAAATGTTTCTGTTTCTTTTTTTATTTTTAATTGGAGGATAATTGCTTTATAATATTGCCTTGGCTTCTGCCATACAAGAATCAGTCATAAATACACCTATGTTCCCTCCGTCTTGAACCTCCCCTCCACTCCCCATCCCATCCCATCTCTCTAGGCTGTTACAGAGTACCTTGTTGAGCTCCTTGTGTTATGCAGCAACTTCCCATTAACTACCTATTTTTCATTTCTTTACTTTTGTGTCTATATGAGATGATGCATGTTCACTAAACTTATTTTGATAATCATTTCATGATATAGGTAAGTCAAATTATGCACCTTAAACTTATACATTGTTGTATGTCAAGTAGATCTCAAATCTGAAAGAAAAAAATGAAAGTAGAAAAGTTCCATCTAGAGATTCCTTATGAAAAGTTCCAACAAAGCATATTTTTTTAAAAGGCTAATGGTCAATTGTTATTCTTGCTGGACTTATGTAAACAATTGAGCCAAGTTTAATGAAACTATTTATTTTGCAAATAAATTAGTCTCAACTTGACTATCTTCAGTAGAAATAAGAACGATTTTAAAAGAACAAATGTATTTCCATAGAAACTAGAATACTAGTTGTAGATTAGATTATAGTTCTCTTTATTGCCTTTGAGGTTTTGCTTTTCCATTTGTAAAATAGACTGGATCCTGAATTTTTCTAGTTTCCTCAAACAGTTGGCTACAGCTCTTCAAGATAACATTTCCAATTTTTCTCCCACTCTTGACTTGGAATCATGAAGGACTAAAGCTGTCCCTTTTCTGAAACCCTAAAAACTGAAACTGAACAACATGCTATAAACTTAAGAAACATCACAATAGCTGATGTTTAGACAGTCCTTGTGCCTGCTGACTCGCTAGTGGTAAAAAACTGTTTGCCGGTGCAGGAGACATAGGAGACGTGACTTCAATCCCTAGGTTAGGAAGATTCCTCCGGAGGAGGGCATGGCAACCCTCTCCAGTATTTTTGCCTAAAGAATTCCATGGACAGAGGAGCCTGGGAGGCTACAGTTCATAGGGCCACTAAGAGTGTAAGCAACTCAAAAAGTTTACCTGAAAACCTGATGACACCATCAGAGACATTTCAAAGTACATAGGATATTTCGACCTTAACATCTAGAAATCTCCTCTGCTGGTAGCTCTCAGAACTCAGACACTGGGTTTATAATTTGCTCTAATCATTTACCTTTGTTTTCCTTTTGTCTCCTTAGTAATGCCTCTCATTAAATATCTGATTAGTTGCACCTTATGGGCCTAATTTTGATGTCCCAAACCACTATCCCAACAACCTCTTTGTCTTTAGCTGAAGATGATATGCAAGGTCAAAGTTCCAGTCAGTTTGGTGAACTACTCAGCTTTTCTGGGTCGCTCCCATGTGTACATGTTATTAAACTTTAGATTTTCTCCTGTTAATCTGTCCCTTGTCAATTTAATTCTTAGACCAGCCAGAAGAATCTAGAATGGTAGAGGGAAATTTCTTCCTCCCTGGCACTTACATCCATGTGTTCCTTCTCCGATTATATCTGGATAATAGAACAGCACTGATTATGACTTGAGACTTTCTCCCCTCCTTTCCAAGCAGTGCTCTTGCTCTTCAGAGTCCCATCTGAGAAAATTTATCTGTTTGGGAAACAACCCAGCTACTTTACATGTGCCATCAGTTGTGATCACAATTCATAACTCTATCATATTTCTGATGGCATATTCTAAAACATCAGAGCTTGAACAGAGTTAGAGATTGAGGTTTAGAAATGAAAAATAGAAAGGGCCAAAGAGGAAGGTACATTGTATAAGGCTGTATATAGTGGGGTAGGGTCATGGGATGAATAAAACCCATCATTTTTAAGCTTTTATTCCAAAGTTCTTTACCACACAACTTTATTAAATTAAAATATATTATTTATTCTTCATGAATAACCTTTACAGAAGATTATTTTTTAAGGATTACATGAATAGAAGATTCCATCCCTGAAAAAGAGATTTTCAAAGGAAGAAAGGAGGCAAGAAGAAATTTGAAGGTTTTTAATGTTAATTAAAAGTGAGACAAATGTTCCATAAAGTTTGAAAAGCATTGTTTCAGTAAGAGAACTCTCATTATGTGTTAAAAGTCTTCTTGGCAGGCATCCTCAGTTCCCTCAGAAATGTTTGCAAATTGTGTTTACATATTTTAATGAATTTTGTTGTGGTATTTCCATTCAGCTATTTCTTTTTTTTTTTTTTTAACTTAACAATACTGTAGTGGTTTTGCTATACATTGACATGAATCTGCCACTGGTGTACATGAGTTCCCAATCTTGCTATTTCTGAGTAAAGCCGACAAGGTTGAGAGGTAGCTGGGATGACAGATCTCATCAATATCCAGAGATACTTTAACTATAAAAGACTGACTGCTCAGTATTTTATTGAAACAAGGCTACAAAACAAATCAATGACACATGATAGGGCTAATTTACATTTCCTGGGAAGATACAGCTTGCTTCAAACATTCTGGAAGTGGGGGGATAGAGGGTGGAGAGTACAATGGTCTCTTTGTAACCTGCCCTCAGAGGCTTTTATCTGCTACATAGAATTTCAATCACCCCCTAGGTATTAAAAAACTTTTTTTTGTTGTTGGAACTAATTACAGAACTGATATTATTTAAGGTGATGGTTCCTTACCTTTAAGGTGATGTCACTTTACCCCACCATATATGGCTTTGTACAATGCTCCAATTAAAATAATAATTAAAAAGTCTAGAATAATTTTTAAAGATGATGTTTCTTTATTTAAAAAATTAATATTCTAAAATCAAATCTGCTGTACCAACCTCTCTAGGCTTCCTTACAGACTAGTTGATTAGAATAACCTTCTGTACATGTGCATTATTTAAAAATGTCAGTTGTTATCCAGACCTAAAAGCCAGGCCTTTAGAGTCATAATATTTAGCAACTCAGAAAATACCATAATCACTAAGGAATTTGGTTTTTCCGTTCTGTCCTGCCAGTAGATTTCAATAGACTTGACTAATAAGATGGCTTTCTTTGAAAGAATGTGGTTACAGAGATTTGCGTTGTACTCTGCTGTTATTCTTTTCACATTATTTTGAACACATTCTGACAACCGCTTGATACTTTGGGGACTCTTCCAGGCTTTTAATAGAGATGTGTCAAATGAACAAATCCAGGCTACAGCCACAACTGGGATCATCTTCCAGGCCTCTGCCCCTGTGGTCCCATAGCAGGTGGTAAGCTGGACCATCTGCAAGGTGAAAGTTACCACTCTGGGAGTCCCAGGAGAATGGGGCTGATCTTAGGGCTGCCTTCAAGATGTGTGTTGGGATTCTTGGTTTGCCTAGAATTCACTAAACCTAGAAGTGCAGCTGTCACCTCCAGAAGCAAGCAGTTACCTTTCATCTCCTGGTCCTTTCATCCAGGGCAGTCAGTTCAGTTCAGTTCAGTTCAGTTGCTCAGTCGTATCCAACTCTTTGTGACCGCATGAATCACAGCATGCCAGGCATCCATGTCCATCACCAACTCCCGGAGTTCACTCAAACTCATGTCCATCGAGTTGGTGATGCCATCCAGCCACCTCATCCTCTGTCATCCCCTTCTCCTCCTGCCCCCAATCCCTCCCAGCATCAGGGTCTTTTCCAATGAGTCAACTCTTCGCATGAGGTGGCCAAAGTATTGACTGGAGTTTCAGCTTTAGCGTCAGGCCTTCCAATGAACACTAAAGTGATAGAGGAGACTGAAAAAGTTGACTTACAGCTCAACATTCTGAAAACGAAGATCATGGCATCTGGTACCATCACTTCATGGGATATAGATGGGGAAACAGTGTCAGACTTTATTTTTGGGGGCTCCAAAATTACTGCAGATGGTGATTGCAGCCATGAAATTAAAAGACGATTACCCCTTGGAAGGAAAGTTATGACCAAACTAAATAGCATATTAAAAAGCAGATACATTACTTTGCCAACAAATGTCTGTCTATTCAAGGCTATGGTTTTTCCAGTGGTCATGTATGGTCATAGCCTTGACTAGATGGACCTTTGTTGGCAAAGTAATGTCTCTGCTTTTGAATATGCTACCTAGGTTGGTCATAACTTTCCTTCCAAGGAGTAAGCGTCTTTTAATTTCATGGCTGCAATCACCATCTGCAGTGATTTTGGAGCCCCTCCCCTGCCAAATAAAGTCTGACACTGTTTCCACTGTTTCCCCATCTATTTCCCATGAAGTGATGGGACCAGATGCCATGATCTTCGTTTTCTGAATGTTGAGCTTTAAGCCAACTTTTTCACTCTCCTCTTTCACATTCATCAAGAGGCTTTTTAGTTCCTCTTCACTTTCTGCCATAAAGGTGGTGTCATCTGCATATCTGAGGTTATTAATATTTCTCCCGGCAATCTTGATTCCAGCTTGTGCTTCTTCCAGCCCAGCGTTTCTCATGATGTCCTCTGCATAGAAGTTAAGTAGGCAGGGTGACAATATACAGCCTTTGCGTACTCCTTTCCCGATTTGGAACCAGTCAGTTGTTCCATGTCCAGTTCTAACTGCTGCTCCCTGACCTGCATATAGATTTCTCAAGAGGCAGGTGAGGTGGTCTGGTATTCCCATCTCTTTCAGAATTTTCCACAGTTGATTGTGGTCCACACAGTCAGTCAGGGTATCTTAAAGTGTGCCCTGTGAACCACTTGTACAAGGACTCTTAGTCCTCACCCTGGACCTGCTGAATCAGAATGCTTAGAACATGTCTAGGAGGAAGATTGTTTCCTCTGCCCATCTAGGTTCTTCTGACTGATCTAAGAATTCAATTGACCTGAGACAGATTAACAGAAGAAAATCTAACAAACATTTAATAAAATGTACACAATGAGAGAGAATCGTGAAAATCGAGTAACTCACTAAAATGACTGAATTGCTCGCCTTAAATATCATCTTCTGCCAAAGAAAAAAGAGTTTGCTGAGGTAGTGGTTTGGGACATCAGGCAATTCACATGGAGATGAAAAGGCAAAGGAAAACAAGTGTTTGCAGAGACAATTGGACACAGAATGGGCTGCGATCTCCAGGTTCTGTTCCCCTCCACCCCACCACATCCAGTCCATATTCTAGCAAATATCTCTGGAAATAGCTCTATTCCTGTAACAGGACTTCTAAATTTCTTTAGACATTTAGAGGGAAGGGTAAAGTATCTTCCTGTATCTTTTGGGCCTTGATTGTTTTCAGTATGGAATAATCCACATACCAAAGAGACAATTTAAGGGGATAAGTTTTGCTCTCCTATAAATACAACCGAGGAATCTGTTTTTAGTTTCCTGGAGAGAATCTCATGCGTTCTGAAATTTAAGAGCTATAGTTTTTCAGGTTCTTAAATCTGACTTCTACTGTTGCTTCCTGACCTGCATACAGATTTCTCAAGAGGCAGGTTAGGTGGTCTGGTATTCCCATCTCTTTCAGAATTTTCCACAGTTTCTTGTGATCCACACAGTCAAAGGCTTTGGCATAGTCAATAAAGCAGAAATAGATGTTTTTCTGGAACTCTCTTGCTTTTTCGATGATCCAGCGGATGTTGGCAATTAGATCTCTGGTTCCTCTGCCTTTTCTAAAACCAGCTTGAACATCAGGGAGTTCACGGTTTGCATATTGCTGAAGTCTGGCTTGGAGAATTTTGAGCATTACTTTACTAGCATGTGAGATGAGTGCAATTGTGTGGTAGTTTGAGCATTCTTTTGCATTGTCTTTCTTTGGAATTGGAATGAAAACTGACCTTTTCCATCAAGGCTGTATATTGTCACCCTGCTTATTTAACTTATATGCAGAGTACATCATGAGAAACGCTGGGCTGGGTGAAGCACAAGCTGGAATCAAGATTCCAGGGAGAAATATCAATAACCTCAGATATGCAGATGATGCCACCCTTATGGCAGAAAGTGAAGAGGAACTAAAAAGCCTCTTGATGAAAGTGAAAGAGGAGAGTGAAAAAGTTGGCTTAAAACTCAACATTCAGAAAACAAAGATCATGGCATCTGGTCCCATCACTTCATGGGAAATAGATGGGGAAATAGTGGAAACAGTGTCAGACTTTATTTTTTGGGCTCCAAAATCACTGCAGATGGTGACTGCAGCCATGAAATTAAAAGACGCTTACTCCCTGTAAGGAAAGTTATGACCAACCTAGATAGCATATTCAAAAGCAGAGACATTACTTTGCCAACAAAGATCCATCTAGTCAAGGCTATGGTTATTCCAGTGGTCATGTATGGATGTGAGAGTTGGACTATAAAGAAAGCTGAGCACCAAAGAATTGATGCTTTTGACTATGGTGTTGGAGAAGACTCTTGAGAGTCCCATGGACTGCAAGGAGATCCAACCAGTCCATTCTGAAGGAGATCAGCCCTGGGATTTCTTTGGAAGAAATGATGCTAAAGCTGAAACTCCAGTACTTTGGCCACCTCATGTGAAGAGTTGACTCATTGGAAAAGACTCTGATGCTGGGAGGGATTGGGGATAGGAGGAGAAGGGGACAACAGAGGATGAGATGGCTGGATGGCATCACTGACTCGATGGACATGAGTTTGGGTAAACTCTGGGAGTTGGTGATGGACAAGGAGACCTGGCATGCTGCGGTTTATGGGGTCACAAAAAGTCGGACCCGACTGAGCGACTGAACTGACTGACTGATAGTCCATAGTGTCACAAAGAGTTGGAAATGACTGAACATGAAAGCAGAAACAAAATGTAACAAAAGTATTCTAATCTTTTTGTAACTGTTACTGGGGTAATTAAATGAAATAACTCACTAGGCCCAGCCCAGGTTGCAGACCCTTCTCAGATCCACTGAAAGATAGTGTTTCCACTGACTCTAGCTGTCCTGAGTGTAAACATCATTGTTAAAGCTTTGCTTGAAGGGAAATATCTCTAGGGACCATAGTATTTAAGAAGTTAGCCTAGAGAAGAAGAAAACATGCTCTAGTGAAAGCTATTCTTCCTTTAACTTATCCCTAAACTCAGACATTCGCTGATTCATGGATAGAGGCGTATCTCACAGCCAAAAGAACAGAGCAGTTTTCTGGAAAATGAGACTTGAAAGGGTTTATTTCATGAAAGTCTGCCTCTCAGATGTCTAGTGGCCTCAGCACCCACAAATACATGAAATAAATCTAAGGTGAACTCATAGAAAATAGCTCACTTATGCTTATATTTTAGCATCACACTGCCAAATGTAGCCAGGCAGTTTCTTTCACAGCAATTTTTTGGAAGGTGGCAGGCATGTAGGGGCATGTGGAAAGTGAATACTCAAAGGATATGATCCAGGCATATCCATCACCATTGTATTGAGAAATCACACCACGTGGTAAGAGGTAATATGATCAAGTACATTCAGGTCATTTGCTCAGAATCAAAAAAGCATGGAAAGCACCTCCAAGAATGATTTGGAGGAGGAATGCATGGGTGGTCTTAACCAAAATCTTCTCTCTATACTGAATAAAACCTATTAGCCTCTCCAGGGATTCCTCATACATGTCTGCAAAGTATGCATTGCCTACCTTGGGGAGGAAGGCACCATTCACATTGATATCTATGAAAAAGTCACTCTCTGAACTTGTTCAGTACACAACCTTCATGATAGTACATAGATGACCTAGGAGAGCCTGTCTCTCGTTTGAGGAAGAGAGGAGAGGAGAAATGTGGGGAAGAAAGAGGTTTTCAGACTGAATGTGTGCCCAGTTTCCACATACACTCTGGGCCCAATCATGGGCAAGTAATGTAACCTCTCTGAGTCTTGATTTCCTCCTCTGAAAAATCTGATAACAAAAAGATTCTACAAAGTTGTTTGGTTAATGAGATAAGATCGTGTAGATTAAAGTGCCGGATCCATAGAAGAGACTCAGTTACTAACAACTATTAGTACTGACTCAGACTGTCAAGCAGATGCTGGGGGAAATAGGCCTCCTTTGCTTATCAGTTCAGTTCAGTCACTCAGTCACGTCTGACTCTTTGCGACCCCATGAATTGCAGCACGCCAGGCCTCCCTGTCCATCACCAACTCCCGGAATTCACTCAGACTCACTTCCATCGAGTCCGTGATACCATCCAGCCATCTCATCCTGGGTCACGCCTTCTCCTCTTGTCCCCAATCCCTCCCAATATCAGAGTCTTTTCCAATGAGTCAACTCTTCACATCAGGTGGCCAAAGTACTGGAGCTTCAGCTTTAGCATCATTCCTTCCAAAGAAATCCCAGGGTTGATCTTCTTCAGAATGGACTGGTTGGATCTCCTTGCAGTCCAAGGGACTCTCAAGAGTCTTCTCCAACACCACAGTTCAAATGCATCAATTCTTTGGCACTCAGCCTTCTTCACAGTCCAACTCTCACATCCATACATGATCACAGGAAAAACCATAGCCTTGACTAGACAGACTTTAGTCGGCAAAGCATTGTCTCTGCTTTTGAATATGCTATCTAGGTTGGTCATAACTTTTCTTCCAAGGAGTAAGTGTCTTTTAATTTCATGGCTGCAATCACCATCTGCAGTGATTTTGGAGCCCAAAACCATAAAGTCTGACACTGTTTCTACTGTTTCCACATCTATTTCCCATGAAGTGATGGGACCAGATGCCATGATCTTCGTTTTCTGAATGTTGAGCTTTAAGCCAACTTTTTCACTCTCCTCTTTCACTTTCATCAAGAGGCTTTTTAGTTCCTCTTCACTTTCTACCATAAGGGTGGTGTCATCTGCATATCTGAGGTTATTGATATTTCTCCCGGCAATCTTGATTCCAGCTTGTGTTTCTTCCAGTCCAGCGTTTCTCATGATATACTCTGCATAGAAGTTAAATAAGCAGGGTGACAATATACAGCCTTGATGGAAAAGGTCAGTTTTCATTCCAATTCCAAAGAAAGGCAATGCCAAAGAATGCTCAAACTACCGCACAATTGCACTCATCTCACATGCTAGTAAAGTAATGCTCAAAATTCTCCAAGCCAGACTTCAGCAGTACGCAAACCATGAACTCCCTGATGTTCAAGCTGGTTTTAGAAAAGGCAGAGGAACCAGATATCAAATTGCCAACATCCACTGGATCATGCAAAAGCAAGAGAGTTCCAGAAAAACATCTATTTCTGCTTTATTGACTATGCCAAAGCCTTTGACTGAGTGGATCACAAGAAACTGTGGAAAATTCTGAAAGAGATGGGAATACCAGACCACCTGACCTGCCTCTTGAGAAATCTGTATGCAGGTCAGGAAGCAACAGTTAGAACTGGACATGGAACAACACACTGGTTCCAAACACGAAAAGGAGTATGTCAAGGCTGTATATTGTCACCCCCGCTTATTTAACTTATATGCAGAGTACATCATGAGAAACGCTGGACTGGAAGAAACACAAGCTGGAATCAAGATTGCTGGGAGAAATATCAATAACCTCAGATATGCAGATGACACCATCCTTATGGCAGAAAGTGAAGAGGAACTAAAAAGCCTCTTGATGAAAGTGAAAGAGAAGAGTGAAAAAGTTGGCTTAAAACTCAACATTCAGAAAACGAAGATCATGGCATCCGGTCCCTTTGCTTATATAGAGAGATAATTATAATAATAATGACCCACAGTTAAGTAGTGTTTTATGTATTACTATTAAAATACTATGTACTATGAGTAGACCCATTTTAGAGATTAGTTAAGTCATTTTCCCAAAGACACAAAGTTAGTAAGTGGGAAAGCCAAAACTCAAATCCATTCTTTTCTTTAAAAGTCTGATTTCCCTATCTTATAATGATTAAAGCATAAAAAATAAGAAGGTTGTAGGGGGCACCTGAAGGAAGCTATGTTGGGAAAGTGAGGTTGGCTAATGAGCTCCATTGTCAACAGGTTTCATGGACTTGCCCAAGTCTATTTAAGGTGCCTCCATCTTTTTTCATTGGCCATTTTCAGACTGCTTTTGTACAATCCAGGAACAAAGAGAGAGATCAGCTTTCTGGCCACAGAGACAAACAAGGAGACAGGAATAGAAACACGTGGGATTTGAAAGTTGGCTCCAACATAAATTACTTCTGTTTTGTTAGGAAATGTTTCTCATCTGATAATAGGTGTGCGTGATATGCCAAGATTTGAGCCAGATCAACAACTACAACAAAAGGCCAAAATATTGAGGGAGGCTACCGTACGATCATATTCCTTACCCTGACCTTGCCCAAAGTTCAAATCCCCTCTCCACCTAAAACAACAGAATAGTTAAAACTGAGGACTCTGGGATCTAACTGGCTGGGGTTTTACTTAACTATGTAAAATTTTGTGCAAAGTTCTTCACCACTTTGTGTGTCAGTATTCTTCTCCTCTCTAAAACTCAGATACTGATTCTTGGATGGACTTTTAACAACAAAGGAGCACTTCCCTGGTGGTCCAACAGTTGGGACTTCATCTGCCAGTGCAGGAAACACAGGGTCAGTGCCTGGTCTAAGAGGATTCTGCATGTTGCCGTGACTCACTCCACACATGGCAACAGAGACGCCGCCTCAATGAGAAGCCTGTGCACCACAGCCAGAGAGTAACCCCCAGTCACAACTAAAGGAAGGCCACATGTACCAAGGAAGATCCAGCACAGCCAAAAATAATAAATAACTATTAAAAACCAATGGAGTTGAAGAAACCTGGTTAGAGAATGCTTGTCACTGTCGACTACAAAGTGGCACTTACCAAGAGCATTGCCAATGGCTGAACAACACAGGCATTTTCCATCTGCCTCTATGGAGATTGAACCCTATGCTGCAATAGCTGTTGACTTTTAACAGCCCTTGAGAGAGTTCAGGGTGGAGTGAGGCACTCTGTGCTCCAGGGAAACTGGTGGCACAGGTCTTTAGATAGTTGGATGTTTTCAGGAACAGATTTTATTATCTCAATCCTTGCATCTCCTCATATCTAGAGAAGCACTAAATCCCTTCTTGGTGACATCAGAGCCTCATGACTAACAAACCTTATATATTGACCTTTCCCCACTGCTGCTTTGGAGCAGTCTTTCAGAGCTATCTCAGATGCTGCCTCCTGGGCTGCAGTCCTCATTTTGTCCCAAATAAAAATTAACTCACAACTCTAAAGTTGTACATCTTTTTTAGTTGACATCACATAGTTGGTACTCAATAAACTGCTGCTGCTGCTAAGTCGCTTCAGTCGTGTCCGACTCTGTGCTACCCCATAGACGGCAGCCCACCAGGCTCCCCCGTCCCTGGGATTCTCCAGGCAAGAACACTGGAGGGGGTTGCCATTTGTAAACTAGGAGTGCATAATGAGTTTCTGCTCCTTATACAACAGAGTTCAGAGTACATGAAGCAAAGACTGATAGAACTAAAATGAGAAATAGACACATTCACAATTATAAGCAGAAACTTCAAAAACTCACTTTCAAAAATTGACAGAACAAGTAGAAAGAAAACAAATATATAGGGGACTTGAATAACACTTCAATCAACTTGATGCAATTGACTATTACAGAACACTCACCACACTAGAATAAATATTCTTTTCAAGCACTGTTATAGACTGAATGAATCCCCACCTCCTATATTCATAAGTTGAAATTCTAACCCTCGATGCAATGGTATTTGGAGTTGAGCTTTTGGGAGGTAATTAGGTGTTAATGAGGTCATGAGGGTTGGGCTCTCATAATGGGTCTAGTGTCCTTACAAGAAGAGGAATAGAGTCCAGAGCACTCTCTGCATCACCTGAGGACATAGTGAGAAGGTGACCATCTCCAAGTGAGGAAGAGGATCCTTGCCAGGAACTGATCTGCCAGTGATCTTGGACCTCTCAGCCTCCAAAACTGTGAGAAATAAATAGCTGTTATTCCAGCTACCCAGTCTATGGTACTGTGCTACAGTAGGCCAAACTAATGTCAGTACACATGAAACATTTGCTGATAGACCACATTCTAAGCCACAAAACAAGTCTCCATGAATTTAAGACCACTCAAAACATACAAAGTGGATGTCATTAGTGAAAATGGAAGGTAAAGAACTCCAAAATTTCCCCCTCTTTAAAGATATTGGAAACACTCTCAGCAACAACATTTTTGGGACCCTGGAAACAAACAAAAGCTTAGGAGGCAGGAAAGTGCTTAATCAAGAAAAAAATAGAAAGGCTGAATCTTAACTTACCTTGGTCCAATCTCCCACTCCTGAGCTCAACATCATTCATTAGTAATTCAGTTCAGTTCAGTTCAGTTGCTCAGGCGTGTCCGACTCTTTGTGACCCCATGAACTGCAGCACGCCAGGCCTCCCTGTCCATTACCAACTCCCAGAGTTCACTCAGACTCACGTCCATCAAGTCAGTGATGCCATCCAGCCATCTCATCCTCTGTTGTCCCCTTTTCCTCCTATCCCCAATCCCTCCCACCATCAGAGTCTTCTCCAATGAGTCAACTCTTCGCATGAGGTGGCCAAAGTACTGGAGTTTCAGCTTTAGCATCAGTCCTTCCAATGAACACCCAGGACTGGTCTCCTTTAGGATGGACTGGTTGGATCTCCTTGCATTCCAAGGGACTCTCAAGAGTCTTCTCCAACACCACACTTCAAAAGCATCAATTCTTCAGCACTCAGCTTTCTTCACAATCCAACTCTCACATCCATACATGACTACTGGAAAAACCATAGCCTTGACTAGACGGACCTTTGTTGGCAAAGTAATGTCTCTGCTTTTGAATATGCTATCTAGGTTGGTCATAACTTTCCTTCTAAGGAGTAAGCGTCTTTTAATTTCATGGCTGCAATCACCATCAGCAATGATGATGGAGCACCCCCCCCCCCCCCAAAATAGTCTGACACTGTTTCCACTGTTTCATTAGTAATTAGGGAATGTGAATCAAAACCACAATATCACTTCACACCCACCAGAGTAGCTATATGTTGTGTAAACCCTGATGGTGGGTTTTTGTTTTGTTTTGTTTTTTTTTTGTCTTTCTGTGATCTAAGCACCTGGCTTAAGTTTTGATTGCCAGAGGCACCCACTTCAAAGATGGCTATCTAGAATAAGTACATTGCCAGTTCCACAAGCTAGATAAAAAGCCAGACTGTCTTCCTCTACTGAGGCTTCTTGGATTTAGAGCTCCTGGCTCATTTAAGAGCTTCCCTGATAGCTCGGTTGGTAAAGAATCCACCTGCAATCCAGGAGACCCCGGTTCGATTCCTGGGTTGGGAAGATCCTCTGGAGAAAGGCAAGTCTACCCACTCCAGTATTCTGGCTTGGAGAATTCCATGGACTGCTTTTAAGTAACTGACCGTTTGGACCAATTGCCCCCACACTGCCCTATCTTATGTTGCAAATTCATCAATAAAGAGTGAACCCGCAAAACCCTAGGCTCCAACTCTTGACCACAAAAACAGTCAAACCCTAGGTGCACCAGCTGTGACGGACCATGCAGAAGCATGGCCGAGAGGAGCTACCCCACGTCCAAGGTCAGGGGTGGTGGCCAAGAGGAGCTACCACATGCCCGAGGAGCAGCGGCTGCGGGAGCGCAGGAGGGTGGAGAGGAGCTACTCCACGTCCAAGATCAGGAGGGGCGGCTGTGAGGAGATACCCCTCGTCCAAAGTAAGGAGTAGCCATTGAGCTTTGCTGGTGCATCCGTGAGGAGATACCCCACGCCCAAGATAAGAGTAACCCAAGTAAGATGGTAGGTGTTGCGAGAGGGCATCAGACAGCAGACACACTGAAACCATAATCACAGAAAATTAGCCAGTCTGGTCACATGGACCACAGCCTTGTCTAACTCAATGAAACTAAGCCAAGTCATGTGGGGCCACCCAAGATGGGAGGGTCATGGTGGAGAGGTCTGACAGAATGTGGTCCACTGGAGAAGGGAATGGCAAACCACTTCAGTATTCTTGCCTTCAGAACCCCATGAACAGTATGAAAGGCAAAATGATAGGATACTGAAAGGGGAACTCCCTGGGTAGGTAGGTGCCCAATATGCTACTGGAGATCACTGGAGAAATAACTCCAGAAAGAATGAAAGGATGGAGCCAGAGCAAAAACAATACCCAGTTGTGGATGTGACTGGTGATAGAAGCAAGGTCGAATGCTGTAAAGAGCAATATTGCATAGGAACCTGGAATATCAGGTCCATGAATCAAGGCAAATTGGAAGTGGTCAAACAAGAGATGGCAAGAGTGAACGTCGACATTCTAGGAATCAGCGAACTAAAATGGACTGGAAAGGGTGAATTTAACTCAGATGACCATTATATCTACTACTGCGGGCAGGAATCCCTCAGAAGAAATGGAGTAGCCATCATGGTCAACAAAAGAGTCCGAAATGCACTACTTGGATGCAATCTCAAAAATGACAGAATGATCTCTGTTCGTTTCCAAGGCAAACCATTCAATATCACGGTAATCTAAGTCTATGCCCCAACCAGAAATGCTGAAGAAGCTGAAGTTGAATGGTTCTATGAAGACCTACAAGACCTTTTAGAACTAACACCCAAAAAAGATATCCTTTTCATTATAGGGGACTGGAATGCAAAAGTAGGAAGTCAAGAAACACATGGAGTAACAGGCAAATTGGCCTTGGAATGCGGAATGAAGCAGGGCAAAGGCTAATAGAGCTTTGCCAAGAAAATGCACTGGTCATGGCAAACACCCTCTTCCAACAACACAAGAGAATCTATACATGGACATCACCAGATGGTCAACACCGAAATCAGACTGATTATATTCTTTGCAGCCAAAGATGGAGAAGCTCTATACAGTCAACAAAAACAAGACCAGGAGCTGACTGTGGCTCAGATGATGAACTCCTTATTGCCAAATTCAGACTGGAATTGAAGAAAGTAGGGAAATCCACTAGACCATTCAGGTATGACCTAAACCAAATCCATTATGATTATACAGTGTCAGTGAGAAATAGATTTAAGGGACTAGATCTGATAGATAGAGTGCCTGATGAACTATGGATGCAGGTTTGTGACATTGTACAGGAGACAGGGTTCAAGACCATCCCCATGGAAAAGAAATGCAAAAAAACAAAAGGGCTGTCTGAGGAGGCCCTACAAACAGCTGTGAAAAGAAAAGAAGCGAAAAGCAAAGGAGAAAAGGAAACACATATGCATCTGAATACAGAGTTTCAAAGAAGAGCAAGGAGAGATAAGAAAGCCTTCCTCAGCAATCAATGCAAAGAAATAGAGGAAAACAACAGAATGAGAAGGACTAGAAATCTTTTCAAGAAAATTAGAGATACCTAGGGAACATTTCATGCAAAGATGGGCTCGATAAAAGACAGAAATGGCATGGACCTAACAGAAGCAGAAGATATTAAGAAGAGGTGGCAAGAATACACAGAACTGTACAAAAAAGAACTTCACAACCCAGATAATCACGATGGTGTGATCACTCACCTAGAGCCAGACATCCTGGAATGTGAAGTCAAGTGGGCCTTAGAAAGCATCATATGAACAAAGCTAGTGGAGGTGATGGAATTCCAGTGGAGCTATTTCAAATCCTGAAAGATGATGCTGTAAAAGTGTTGCACTCAATATGCCAGCAAATTTGGGAAACTCCGCAGTGGCCACAGGACTGGAAAAGGTCAGTTTTCATTCTAATCCCGAAGAAGGGCAAAGCCAAAGAATGTACAAACTACTGCACAATTGCACTCATCTCGCACGCTAGTGAAGTAATGCTCAAAATTCTCCAAGCCAGGCTTCAGCAATATGTGAACCGTGAACTTCCAGATGTTCAAGCTGGTTTTAGAAAAGGCAGAGGAACCTCAAATTGCCAACACTCACTGGATCATGGAAAACGCAAGAGAGTCCCAGGAAAACATCTATTTCTGTTTTATTGACTATGCCAAAGCCTTTGACTGTGTGGATCACAAGAAACAGTGGAAAATTCTGAGAGAGATGGGAATACCAGACCACCTGACCTGCCTCTTGAGAAATCTGTATGCAGGTCAGGAAGCAACAGTTAGAACTGGACATGGAACAACAGACTGGTTCCAAATAGGAAAAGGAGTACTTCAAGGTTATATATTGTCACCCTGCTTATTTAACTTCTATGGAGAATACATCATGAGAAACGCTGGACTGGAAGAAGCACAAGCTGGAATCAAGATGCTGGGAGAAATATCAATAACCTCAGATACGTAGATGACACCACTCTTACGGCAGAAAGTGAAGAGGAACTAAAAAGCCTCTTGATGAAAAAAAAAAAAAAGCCTCTTGATGAAAGTGAAAGAAGAGGGTGAAAAAGTTGGCTTAAAGCTCAACATTCAGAAAACAAAGATCATGGCATCTGGTCCCATCACTTCATGGGAAATAGATGGGGAAACAGTGGAAACAGTGTCAGACTTTATTTGGAAGGGGAGGGGCTCCAAAATCACTGCAGATGGTGATTGCAGCCATGAAATAAAAGACGCTTACTCCTTGGAAGAAAAGTTATGCCCAACAGAGATAGTATATTGAAAAGCAGAGAAATTACTTTACCAACAAAGTTTCGTCTAGTCAAAGCTATGGTTTTTCCAGTGGTCATGGATGGATGTGAGAGTTGGACTGTGAAGAAAGCTGAGCACCAAAGAATTGATGCTTTTGAAGTGTGGTGTTGGAGAAGACTCTTGAGAGTCCCTTGGACTGCAAGGAGATCCAACCAGTCCATTCTGAAGGAGATCAGTCCTGGGAGTTCATTGGAAGGACTGATGCTAAAGCTGAAACTCCAATACTTTGGCCTCCTCATGTGAAGAGTTGACTCACTGGAAAAGACTGTGATGCTGGGAGGGATTGGGAGCAGGAGGAGAAGGGGACTACAGAGGATGAGATGGCTGGATGGCATCACCGACTTGATGGACATGAGTTTGAGTGAACTCCGGGAGTTAGTCACGGACATGGAGGCCTAGTGTGCTGTGATTCATGGGGTCGCAAAGAGTCAGACACTACTGAGTGACTGAACTGAGCTGAACTGAACTGAGGTCTCTGTATTCTTTCTCTACCTCAATCTCCATCCCCTACCTGTGGCCTTACTATATGGCTCCAGCTGTGCTGCTAATTCCCAGCTCCTGTAAGTAAGAAATTTTATTTTTCAAAGTTTAGTATCACTATTACCAAAGGGCATCTTGCAATCATAATAAGAACAGCAAAGGCCCTTCCAGTCTCAACATTGGTTATTGGTAGCCTGAGAATGGCACACAAAACACTAATTTTTTTAAATGAAAATAACACTCTAAAGGAGATGAGTCCTGGGTGTTCTCTGGAAGGAATGATGCTAAAGCTGAAACTCCAGTACTTTCGCCACCTCATGCAAAGAGTTGACTCATTGGAAAAGGCTCTGATGCTGGGAGGGGTTGGGGGCAGGAGAAGAAGGGGACGACAGGGGACGAGATGGCTGGATGGTATCACTGACTCAATGGACGTGAGTTTGAGTGAACTCTGGAGTCGGTGATGGACAGCGAGGCCTGGCGTGCTGCAATTCATGGGGTCGCAATGAGTGGGACACAACTGAGCAACTGAACTGAACAGATATTGAAAAGATATGAAGAAATTGGAAATCTCATGCATTTCCAGTGGGAATATAAGGTGGTACATTCATTCTGAAAACAGCTTGGCAGCTCCTCAATAATTAAACAGTTACTACGCCCCAGCAATTCCATTCCTAACTATACTCCCGAGAAGTGAAAAGACATGCTCCCACAAAAAGTTGTACATGAATGTCTATAGAAGATTACTTATATAGACCTGTTTCTATTAAAGACATTCAGTTCGATGGTAGGAGGGGTGAGGAGGAGGGAATTATCCCACAAAAACCCTCTAGGTCCATGGCTTCACTTAGACAACATTTAAGGAAAACAGGACAAGTTCTACATAAACTTTTCTGTAACACTGAGGAGGAAAGAATATTTTACAATTCATTCCATGAGGCTAGCATTATATTGCTATATTACCAGAAAAAAATAGAAGAAATGAAAATATAGAGCAATATTCCTCATAACCATACATGAAAAATTCTTAACAAAATTCTAGCTAATCTGTCAATATAATGAAAGGATATTACATTATGACCGTGTAGGATTTATAATAGGGATGCAAATTTGGTTTAACATTTCAAAATCAATCAATCTGATTCACCATATTAACAGGTCCAAAATCAAAACCACATAATCTTCTCAAAAACACAGTAAAAGAATTGGTGAATATGCTTTCCACCATTCATTCTCGTAAAAATTTGGAAAACTAGGAAGAAATTCTTCAATCTGATAAAAGGCATATACAAAAAGCTGAGAGATAGTATCATATGTAACAATGAGAGAATGAACGCTTTTCCTCTAAGCTCAAATACAAGTCAAGGTTATCTTGTTCTATATTTTTATTTAACAGTTTACTGGAAGTTCTATCCTGTTAGCCAGAGCAATTAGGCATAAATAAGCCAGTGCAATAAGGAATAAAAGGCATCCAGATTGGAAAGGAAAAAGAAAAAAAATTCCTTATTTGCATATATACCTCCTTTGTGTATTTCCACTCCATTTCAGACTCCAGTCTGTCAGAATTTGACTATCATCTTTATTCTGCAGGCTGGGATCTGAAATGGACTGGAAGCTCTCAAAGGCAGCATCCTGCAGACAGACTGCAGTGACGATGTACACACCACCGCCCATCCCATAGTAACTGCCAAGACAGAAATGTTCTTTTTAAGGATGCAAAGCAATCATACATGTAGAATGCCTGAACCATAGTAAGCAATTGCTGTCTAAGTAAGAGCTGTTACTATTATCATTGTTACCATCCTTATTTATTATCACACTGTAAGTGCTCCTGAAACTGTTGACTGAAGAGCTGGGCATGAGGGCAGGGAGGCACACAGAGCAGTCCTGAGTGGGCTGATGTGTTGGGCTGTGCTCTGATGATATGGTCCAAAAAGAAGCCCCCCTCCATCCCCCACAACTTAAGCAGGACATTCGTGTGGGTAAATCCAGGGTCCAGGGTCCATCCCTGGACTTCCAGACCACAGTTTCAGCTGTTTGCAGCTGGCTGGCTGGCTGCTCAGAGACCAGGACTCATTCATGAGACCCACTTCCACAGTCCCTTACCAATTCCCTCTTTACTTCCCTTCAGAGGGTCACCAACCCATCTCAGCAGATGAACGTATCTGAGTTGCCCAAAGAAATTTCCTTTGCGAACTTCTTTCATTTGTGATCCCCTCTCCCTTTTGTCATTGATTTAGAAAAGGCAGGGCAACCAGAGATCAAATCGCCAACATCCACTGGATCATCAAAAAAGCAAGAGAGTTCCAGAAAAACATCTATTTCTGCTTTATTGACTATGTCAAAGCCTTTGACTGTGTGGATCACAACAAACTGTGGAAAATTCTGAAAGAGATGGGAATACCAGACCACTTGACCTGCTTCTTGAGAAATCTGTATGCAGGTCAGGAAGCAACAGCTAGAACTGGACATGGAACAACAGACTGGTTCCAAATTGGGAAGGAGTACATCAAGGCTGTATACCCTGGTTATTTAACTTACATGCAGAGTACATCATGAGAAACGCTGGGCTGGAAAAAGCACAAGCTGGAATCAAGATTGCCAGGAGAAATATCAATAACCTCAGATATGTAGATGACACCACACTTATGGAAGAAAGTGAAGAAGAACTAAAGAGCCTCTTGATGGAAGTGAAAGAAGAGAGCGGAAAAGTTGGCTTAAAACTCAACATTCAGAAAACGAAGATCATGGCATCTGGTCCCATCACTTCATGGCAAATAGATGGGGAAACAGTGGAAACAGTGTCAGACTTTATTTGGCAGGGGAGGGGCTCCAAAATCACTGTAGATGGTGACTATAGCCATGAAATTAGAAGACACTTACTCCTTGGAAGAAAAGTTATGACCAACCTAGACAGCATATTAAAAAGCAGAGACATTACTTTGCCAACAAAGCTCCATCTAATTAAAGCTATGGTTTTTCCAGTAGTCATGTATGGATGTGAGGGTTGGACTATAAAGAAAGCTGAGTCCCAAAGAATTGATGCTTTTGAATTGCAGTGTTGGAGAAGACTCTTGAGAGTTCTTTGGACTGCAAGGAGATCCAACCAGTCCATCTTAAAGGATATCAGTCCTGAATATTCATTGGAAGGATTGATGCTAAAGCTGAAACTCCAATACTTTGGCCTCCTGATGTGAAGAACTAACTCATTTGAAAAGACTCTGATGTTGGGAGAGATTGGGGGCAGAAGGAGAAGGGGACAACAGAGGATGAGATGGTTGGATGGCATCACCTACTCAATGGACATGAGTTTGAGTAAACTCAGGGAGTTGGTGATGGACAGGCAGGCCTGGTGTGCTGCAGTCCATGGGGTCACAAAGAGTTGGATATGACTGAGTGACTGAAGTGAACTGAACTGATGGTGTTGGTTCTCCCATCCAGTCTTAAAACATCCTGCTGAGTAAGCCCAATTGTGGGTAATATAGGGAAAAGCTGCCTCTGGGAATGTCCTCCTGAATGAGTTCATCTTCCAGCCTCCCTTGATGACAGTATAAGCCCTGCTTGTAGGAAGCTGTCTTTTTCTTGCAGACAGAGGAACAGGTTTACAAAGGAAAGACCAAATACAAACACTTCTAAGCAAATTTTGGGCTTCCCTGGTGGTTCAGATGGTAAAAAATCTGCCTGCAATGTGGGAAACTCGGGTTCAATCCCTGGGCTGGGAAGATCCCCTGGAGAAAGGAATGGCTACCCCCTCCAGTATTCTTTTCTGGAGAATTCCAGGGACAGAGGAGCCTCTTGAGCTACAGTCCATGGGGTTACAAAGAGTCAGATATGACTGAGCAACTCACACACACAAACAACTTTTGACTCATTTTTCTGCAAGAGCATGAGAATTTTACATGACAAAGTAAAAGTAAGCTACTGAGGAAGAGTGACAACAAGTGTGGGTTCTGGAACCAGTTGGTCTGGTATGTGTCACGGCTCTGTGCATACTAGCTGAGTGATATGGGGTAAGTTTCTTAACCTCTCTTTCACTCTTGGGGTTGCTGTGAGAAATTAAATGAGTTACCATATGTACAGTGAGTCAAATAGAGGTTGGCAGGCAGTACACATTTGATAAACATTAACTGGAGAACAAATCAAAGCAAAAACAAAAGAAAATGGCAACAAAAGAGACACTACAGGAGACAGAGACAAGGAAAACACCAAGATTCACCGAATGGAAAATTAGGCCAGCAGAGGAAGTTGGGCTATGTGTTAGCAAGCTGCTAACATCAGCAGAGACCTCATACCCACGGAGACTCCAATGTGCCACTGCTGGGCCCATTACCTGTTAGGATATAGAGATATGTCCTCTGTGGGGAAAGCAGGACTTGGGTGGGTGTGGGCTTCCAAACAGGCTTTGATTCAAAGTCTCTCAGTGTTCTTGCCTGGAGAATCCCCGGGACGGGGGAGCCTGGTGGGCTGCCGTCTATGGGGTCAGACAGAGTTGGACACGACTGAAGTGACTTAGCAGCAGTAGAAGCAGCAGCAAGATGTCTTAGTACAAATTTGATCTGCAATTATAAAACAGCATTGCTTGCCCACCTCAGGCAACAGAAGGTCAAGATGATATTTATTGCTATTATCAATAAACAGTGACAGACTTTATTTTCTTGGGCTCCAAAATCACTGCAGACACTGACTGCAGCCTGAAATTAAAGGACCCTTGCTCCTTGGAAGAAAAGCTATGACAAACCTTGACAGTTTATTGAAAAGCAGAGATATCACTTTACCGACAAAGATCCGTCTAACCAAAGCTATGGTTTTACCAGTAGCCGTGTACGGATGTGAGAGATGGCCCATAAAGAAGCCTGAGCACCGAAGAACTAATGTTTTCAAATTGTGTTTCTGAAGAAGACTCTTGAGAGTCCCTTGGACAGCAAGGAGAACAAACCAGTCAATCTTAAAGGAAATCAACCCTGAATGTTTATTGGAAGGACTGATGCTGAAGCTGAAATTCCATTACTTTGGGCCCCTGATGCAAAGAGCCAGCTCACTGGAAAAGACCCTGATGCTGGGAAAGATTGAGGACAGGAGAAAAAGGGGCGACAGAGGATGAGATGGTTGGATGGCATCATAGAGGCAATGGACATGAGTTTGAGCAGACTCTGGGAGATGGACAGGGAAGCCTGGCATGCTGCAGTCCATGGACTCACAAAGAGTCAGACACAACTGAGCAACTAAAAAGCAACAACGATCAATACATACTGTTAAAACAATGCGTGCTTCCCATTCTCCCAAGAACCATGCAGGATCAGTGTGTCCATCTGGGCTGTGGAGCTACACAGCGTCTGGCCTTCACATATGATGTGCCTATTCACTGTTCACTGAAGCCAACCACCCATAAGCCCTAGCCTGATTACACCCAAGAGCTCGCCTACTTCGGCCTAAAGGCAGAAGGACGGCACAGAGCCCTCATGCTTTCACCAGTGTTCTCTCCGACAAGAACCAGAAAGCCATGTCAACAGTCGAGAAGTATGGGAAGGCCGCGGAACAGGCAGGAAGTACAGCAGGGCTTACTTTCTGGAGCCTGTGGAATCCCCAAAGTTTCCGCAGTGGAGATCGTGGAGTCTCCATCATGGAGAAACCAAAATGGCTGACTGCCGTTACGACTCTCTCTCCCCCACTCTCCTTCCCAGGCTGTAGGCGCCTCATCCCTCCTCCTAGGAAAGCTGCTCGTCCTCCCTTGGTTCTGCGGAGGATCTTTCTCTGCATTTCCACGCACATGGTACAGGACAGTAGACTTGCTTAGTTCCTATGTTCTTGAGAAATAATAATAATATTCCTATGTGGATCAGATTCCAACCCAGGTCCAGAAAGCTGCGGCCACAAGAGAGAATCAGAGAGTCGAATATGGCTGCTCCTGAACTCTGGGGAGAGGTTAGAAGGGCATGTTGCAGAGATCCTTAGAGAAAGCAGTCTGGATTTTTCAGAGTCTCAAGCAGGTCTTTGTCCACCTGAGGCTAACTCTTACAGGTCAGGAATGCAGATAAGCAAAGGACAGTTCTTAGACTGCCTATGTGGGTGCATTTCTGTCTATGGTGTTATCATTAAGCCTCCTGCCATATTTTTTTCATGGCAAAATAGCTTCAAAACTAAAATTAAAAGATAAGGTCCTGGATTAACTTATCATCACTGTCATTGTTATCATCTACTATAATTGATATACAATAAACTACACATATTTAAAGTACATGATTTAATAAATTTTGATGTATGTATACACCTATGAAATCAAACCCACAATCAAAGATACTGAACAGTCATCGTTTCTACAACTTTCTCATGCCCTTTAGTCTGTCTTTGCAGCCACTCTCCTTCCCTCAAACTACTAGAGTCATGCAAATTTCTGTCCTATGAATTCATTTACATTTTCTGGAATTTTATATACATGGAACCATATGCTACGTGCTAAGTTGCTTTAGTCATGTCCAACTCTGTGCAATCCTATGGACTGTAGCCTGCCAGTCTCCTCTGTCCTTGGAACTTTCCAGGCAAGAATACTGGAGTGGGTTGCCATTTCCTCCTCCTGGAGATCAAACCCCACATCTCCTGCATTGGCAGACAGGTTTGTTTGTTTGTTTGTTTGTTTACCACTAATGCCAACTGGGAAGCCCAGGAATATATATGGAATCATATAGTATACACTTTTTTTGTCTGGCTTCCTTTACTCAGCATAATTATTTTGAGATTCATCTTTGTTTTTGTATGCATCAGTAGTTCATTGTTGAGTTGCATTTCATTGCACAGATGCTCTTAGACGTTTTCTAAAACAAGGTTTTCAGAGTTCACAGGAATAAAAGTTTACACCAGCTAGCCATGAAGGAAAGCAAAATAGATCTCAGCAAAATTTGAAATGAACACTTCACTCAAGTTCCCACAAATCAGCAAAACTGTTTATGTTGTATTTATGCAAATGATTAATGAAGAATACAGATTGCAACAATTTCTAAGCAGTGTCTCATAACTGCACTTCTGCTACTCAGCAAGAGATGGACCCAGAAGATGGGAGGAAGGCAGCAGGGAAAAGCAGGGAGAGCATGGGTCTTTGAGTTCTAACCCAGCTGTGTGACCCCAGGAACATCACTTCCCATCTCTGAACCTCAGTTTCCGTATTCACAAAATAGGGAAACTAGACTGCAGTGTCTCAGCCTAAGCATTTGTAGAATCTCCAAGCTTGACGATGTCAGCACGTGAGCTATCTTCCCTTGGTGAGATCCTTCGCTCTCAGACGGATTGAACCCACTGCCAAGCGTGGGCCACTCTTCCTTTTTGCGTCCTAAAGGGAATTCAATCTGCTGAGTGGAGGATGACTTCTTTGCAGTCACTGTCCAATTCCAAGAGGCTTCTTTTAAAAGCCTTTTCTACTTATCCAGCAGGCTGCAGCTCCTGGCTCGGAGCCTGTCCTTAGCACAGAAAGAAGAGCCCTCTCCTGGCGGGTCTCAGTCACTACTTCTGACTGTGGAACAAACACGATGACTCCCGCTAATTCTACAAACTGTGACCCTGGGCCAGCTTCTTCTACTTCTGGTCTCTCTGAGGCTTCCGCTTCCTCCTGCGTCTCCTGAGATTCAATCAGTAGGGCAGCAAGAGCCAGGGCGTGCAGAGGAGAGGAATACAAGTAAAGGGAAGTCTGGAGCCCGGAGGCAGGAGCTTGATGGAGGAAGCCCTCCATCCATGAAGGAGTGTGGTCATGGCAGAATGGAAGGAGATGGCAACCGTATAGCCTTCATGCCTCCATAGATGCCGAAGGTCCACATCGTCCCACAGCCACTCAGCAACTTGCTCTATCTCATTAGAGAATCACGGCAGCCTGAGGAAGTAGGCAAAGTCAGTTATTACCCCACACTCCACCCAATTCACAGAGAAGCAGAGAGAGAAAAACTCGTGCTCAGAGTGATCCAATGAGTTCTCCCAGAGCAGAAAAGTCAGGCGGCTCAACCCCAGGCATTTCAGACTCCAAGCCCTTGAACCTCCACACCAGAGACATTTATTAACCTTTTCTCAAGTGTAAGATCCTTGAAGGGATCAAAGATCTATAAGACAGGATCTCTTCTTTCAGAAATCTTTTTCCCCTGGGAGAGAAGGCAGTTGCTTTGCTAGAAGACAGAGGGTAAAGCCACTGTTGTTGCTTTCCAGTGTCTAAATCACGTCAGACTCAGCAACCTCACTGTAAGAGGTGTCAAAGAAGGGCCGCAGGCATGAGAAGGGGAAGCGAGGAAAACTTTGCTTTTCCTCTGGGCCAGACAGTTCAGTGGCACCCATGCGACCTGTGGATGAGAGACAACTCAAGTTTCTCTTCTTGTTTTGAGTAATGATCAAAAGGAACAGAAAAAAGAAATAAGCAAAAGATGTTTAAAGAGAGGAAATGCTCTTGGGCCTTTGTCCAAAGAATTTCTGTTCACAGCTTCCTTTTATGCATTGATTTAATGCAAACCATTGAATACATCCCAGCTGATAGGGAGAGAGAGAAAAAGATACTCAATGACTGACTTTGGGATTGGCATCCAAAAAAGGGTTAACTGTGGTTATATCTGGGGTGGAAGTAAGTTCATTAAATGGAGATGAATGTTACTTTTTACCTTACACTCTACTCTAGGTTTGACATTTTTCTACGAGCATGTATTGTTATTGCTTAGTTACTGAGTCATGTCTGACTCTTTTGAGACCCCATGGATGGTAGCTGGCCAGACTCATCTGTCCATGGGATTTCCCAGGCAAGAAGACTGGAGTGGGTAGCCATTTACTTCTCTAGGGGATCTTCCCAACTCAGGGATCAAACCTGTGTCTCCTGCATTGGCAGGTGGATTCTTTACCACTGAGTCATGAGGGACGCGATGAAGATCTTTTATGTTAAGAGAGAAACCCCTGTCTTCCTCTCCACCTCTCTCAACTTGTTTTGCAACACAATTATCGTCTCTCACTTGAAACCATAACCCTTCTGTAACAACTTCTAATGAAGGAGCTACTATTTACAGTTTGCTCTAGGTGGAGCAGAGTACTAAATTCTCTAAGCATCTTCCTTATTCCTCACTATAATTCTTCGAGTAGGTATTACTGCCTTCTTTTTCCAGATGGGGAAACTGAGCCTTAGATGAAGTTATCTGTTCAGCACACAAGTTCAAAAACAGTGGAGGAAGGATTGGAATCCAGGCAGAACCTGCAATGGTCCTAGCTAGAATCACCACTACTATTCTCTGCTGCCAGTTACCTTCTTCCACCAGATCTGATTATATCACCCCTTTGCTTAAGATCTGTGGAACTCTCACTCATATCCCACTCACCAACCACTGCCTAGCATATCGTTTCCAAGTGCAGTTTTCAATTCATCCAGGACTCATCAGAAACCAACAAGCAATAGCAAAGCCTAACTTTTCTTTTCAAAGCAATTTTCCATACAATTTCCCAAGTCTCTGTGACAAGGGCAAATGAGCAAGCAGTTCTAGGCAGCTTCCACGGCTTGCCAAGCAGCAAGACAACATGCGTGGATGTTCCTTCCTCATTCACCCAGTGCTCAGAGCTCTGATTATCTGTTTCTGTTATCTCATCTCTCTCTGGTTTACAGTGCTGCTGCTGCTTCCAAGTATATCCTTTATCCCACCCAGTGAATGCACACAAATCCTTCATGATTTCTAGTGTTCAAATGACCAGTCTTTCTTTGGGCTCCCATACCAATCTCTTAACACCCTCCCTGCATTATAGCACAAACTACATTAGATTAGATGCACTTGCTTGCCTGATTCTTTTTCCTAGTATACTGTGACCTTCTCCAGAACAGACTGTGACTGATTCTCTTTCCTAGTAGACTGTGACCTTCTCTAGAACATGGGTTGTGAGCATGGCCTTAGGAAGCGGAAATTGATGGAGGAGAGAATGAATGAAGAAAAACATGATTAATGGAAAATCTGTGTTTCCACTGCTTCCAGGATTCATGCAACACTGAACCAATATTTATCAAGAATGAGACATAGTACTAGGGGACAGGACAGAAATGGTAGTGTGTGTGTATTTAGAGAAGGAGTATATAAACACACACACACACATATACATATATATATACATATGTGTGTGTGTGTATATATAGTGGATGTACATATATAGTGTCTCTGTGTGTGTGTGTATATATATATAATACATACATACACGTATATATGTCACATTTGTACATATAGTATATATATACACACATATTCATATTATGGGTACATATATATGTGATGGGCTTTCCTGGCGGCTCAGTGGTAAAGGATCCACCTGCCAACGCAGGAGACACAAATTCAATCCCTGGGTCAGGAAGATCTCCTAGAGCAGGAAACGGCAACCCATTCCAGTATTCTTGCCTGAAGAATCCCGCAGACAGAGGAGCCTGGTGGGTTACAGTCCATGGGGGTTACAAAGGAGTTGGAAATGACTTAGTGACTAAACAACACAAGACATACATGTATAGGGTTATGAAGTATGTTTGTACATATATAGTGTTCATACACATATTGTGTATGTTCATGCACACATATATAGTGGGCAAATACATGTCTGCATCTGTATAACGGTATGTGGACATCTAGTCTGGTGTGGTAGGTACATGTATAGTGTGTACACGTAGGATGTGCATACATGACACTCACATGGCCTATGCACGTTTAGGTGCCTGTGTGTTCACTAGAATGCAATGCCAGTGGAGATTTAGAGGGTAGAGCAGAAGGGCAGGAAGGATGGCCAGTACATGCAACACAGATGTTTTTCAATAAAACGAGGAGAAACTTGAGGCTGCCTCTCTGCCAAGGAGAGTGAGCAGAGTGAAGGAAGAAGAAAGAGCTGGAGAATTAAGAAGGAAAACAGCTTAGAGAAAGCTCACTAAAACCAAGCAAGAACCATATTCTAAAGGTTGGTGAGCAGACACAAATACCTTTAAAACAAAGCCGGGGAGGTGGAAAATCAAGCGGTGGGAAATCACTGGATTTGATCAATAGGAAGGTGGCAGTGAATAGGGAGTGAAAGCCTCAGGAAGAGGTGGGGGGGTGACTCAGTGATGAGGAAGCAGAATCAGACAAACACAGACCTCTGTCTCTTTCCAACACTTGGGCTTTGAAAGGGTGATGAGAGAAGCAGCTTTGTTAAAAGCAGGATCAACAAGTTGGCTTTTCTTTTTTTTGGGGGGGTTCTCTGTAAATGCAAAAGGTCAAACAGTGTGTGAACAGAAGGTTATGATTCTGGTGCTGTCCCAGGGCTCACATTGTGAAGCATCATTTGCAGCAAACACAAATACAGTCAAGACCTCTAACCCTCATAGCATTCACATATAGAAGCCCAAAATCTCTCACAACAGGTCTGGGAGGTAGGTTCTATAATTATCTACATTTTACAGATGAACAAGCCAAGCACAGAGAGGTTAAGCAACTTGTCCAGAGTTGCTCAGCTACTTACGTCCCAAGACAAGTCCCCTTCCCTCTCCCAGGCAATCTGATGTGCAATGAGAGATGCAGAAAGTAGAGCCTTTGAATGCTTCATGCTTTCCCAAGTCCTGCTAAGACTGACCTGGCTTTCTCTCCTGCCGAGCAGAGGCACTGACTTTAGAGGGGAAGCTGTGTTTGATGGGGGAGGAATAGCAGAAGGAGCCCACTTATTGGTATTGCAGAGTTTGCAGCTCAATTGCCAGTTGTGAATATCATCATAAGCCTCATCCAAAGACAGTTATAGTACACACTATGAGACCTAAGTTCAAGCACTGCCTCCAACTCCAAGTATTTTATAATCTAGAGCAAGTCACTTAACCAGTGCAGGTACCAATTTTCCATTCATAACATGGAAAAATAATAATAAATTATTCTACATGCCTTAGAGTGCAGTTGTGAGGAACAAGTGAAAAGATGTGAGAAAGTTCAAGCAAATGCCCCCTATTTCATTATCATTATTAGTCTCTCAAAACTGAGAAATTGCTCATTCTCTCCACTTCCCCATTCCACTTCCAGAGGTATTAAAAACTGGCAAGACATCCAACTCTGGGAAAGTGTTTCTAAACCTAAGTAATTTCCATGTGTACAAATTTGTCCTAAGTGGGAAATTCCCTTACACAGTGAGACAGGATGACCCATTTCAAAATTTCTCTGGAAGCGAGCTTTAATTAACTGTCGTTGTCTAAGATTTGCAGGCTGTTTTTGGATGCTATTTTATACCAGTCTGTTCATCCTCCTTTTCTTTCTCCACTCACATGTGGATCATGGTATTAATACATTAACTCCAGCGCAGCATTTTCCCCTCACTACCTGCTTCTGTGAATTACACTTTTATTCATCAATATAGTTTTTAAGTTCCAGCATGGTCCTGCTGCAGGTGATCAAGGAGGTGACTTCAGCAGAAGCCAACAGGCACAGCCATTGGAAGGGAACATGAGAAAATCAGCCAGGCAGCCAGGCAATCTGATTGTATTTTGCCAAATGTTTGGAGCACCAGTACAGAGTGTGGCTATCAAGTCTTCAGATGGATTTTTTCATCTTTAAACAAGACAGTTTGGTGCACATATAGTGAGCCTAAAGTTCCATGCAAAGCAGCTGTCCTTCAGATTTTTAAATTGTCTTGACTTTTGAAAAAAACTTTACCCTTTCTATCTAAACTCTGTTCCAAAGATAAAATTAAAACAATTAGGCAGCAGTAGAATAGGGTATATGAACGGGTGACTGGTATGTCGTCGGTTGTAGGCACATTTACTGTAATCTGTGAAAACATCTGGGCCACAATCAATCTCCTTTGCAGGTGAGAAACTAGAGATCCAGGGCCAAATTTCACTTTTTCTTTCTTTGAAAGTTTGCATGTATGGCTTCATAAAGAAAAGTGAACACACAAAAATTTCAAATTGCAGAGACAACCTGTGTGATGGTCATTTGTATTAGATAGCTTTATGAAAGGTTGTTGGGGTGGGGGGGTGCTCATGCATAATCCCTTCCCTATCTGTATGCAAGCTCAGCTGTGTCTGACTCTGCGATCCCATGGACTGCAGCCCACCAGTCTCCTCTGTCCATGAAATTTTGCAGGCAAGAATACTGGAGTGGCTTCCCATTTCCTACTCGAAGTGATCTTCGTTACCCAGGGATAGAACCTGCAAGTTCTATCTGCAAGCCCTACCTTGGCAAGAGGATTTTTTTTTTTTTTTTTTTTTTACCACTGTGCCATCTGGAGCCCCTTTAAAGCAGACACTTAACAGTTTTGCAAAGCAAAAGACTTCACTAATTCTATTCATCCCCTAAGACAGCCCTTCTCCCCAAATAATGAGATGGTGTCCCAGTGTTAATCTCACTGCAAAATTTTACAGAGAGCAAAAACTTTTTAAATTTACTCTCTGTAAAACTTTATAGAGTAAGTCTCATTAGTTCCCTGTTATGCAGAAATCAGGTGAAACACACCCAGAACAATGGTGTTTTCCCCTCTGTGAAATCTCTAGGCCAAGACCAACACACAGATCCCTTCTCCTACTGCCGTCTTTCCTTCAAGTTCCATCACCACCGGACTCCTCTCTCTCCACAGCTGGGCTGATGCAGACTCATGAGCCTCTACCGTCCCACTTCCCTCTTCCATTCCAGTTTTTATCAGCCAAACTGCTAGTGAAAATGACAGAAGCCAGTACTTGTTGAGTTTAGGTGCTTTACTCTTTTTCAAGCACAAATAACATTTATTTCAATATAAATATACAAGTCTACAAAAATATTTTTTTTAAGTACAATAATCTGAGTCACTGTCCAGCAGGACCATGCTTCATTTTTACAGAGATCAGATGCTCCATAAAAATATGTTCTTTTAGCCTAGTTCTAGGACACCTTCAAACACAGTAAAATTCCTTGTTCTACAAACAAATTTTTTAAGAGATTATTTACATATGCCAGTGATTTTGGATACTTTATACCCAGAAATCAAGGCTATTGAAGTGAGTTAGAATTCCACATCAAGAATACAACTGCTGATATACAAACATTACAATAAATTACCTTATTAGATTTTGAAAAACACATCAGATTTTCTCTGTAAGTTTCTAGCAGATAATAAGTTACCCACGGTAAAAAGAAACAACAAAATAAAACCACCTCAAGTCCACCTCAAGTGTGTCTCTCCTGATTCAAGTGTGAAATGTCCCAGGTCTGAGGTGCACCCACGCCTCACCGCAGCACGAACTATGCCGGGAGGGATGCGTGCACGTTACTTGGTGTGAGCAGACCTCAGAGTTCCCAGTATTTTGTCCCAGTGTGTGAAGTAAGGCGCGAAGTTGCAGTTAAACTGGGAGTGATGCAGGTCGTGGTGTGCCACGCCCCCAAACCACCCGAAAGGTACCAGTCTGTGCGTGGACCAGGGGAAGTCGTAGCCGGAGTGGTCCTCCACCGACAGCCAGATGTTGACCACGTGGAAAGTCAGGGCGGTGAGAGGGTGGCACTGGAGCAGCAAGACGTTCATCATGTCAAAGAAACCCAAGGAAAAGAGCTCCCCGACGCTCATGTACTGCGTGGCCAGCGCGAACGGGGACGAATTCTGATGGTGCATCTTGTGGAAGGTCCGGTATAGCCAGGGCACCTTGTGATGCAACAGATGCCACACGAAGAACTCGGTGTCGAAGAGCAGCAGGCAGAGCACCACGTGGCTCACCAGCTGGAACAGTTCGGGGGCTTCGGCGGGCAGGAGGGCCGGGCTCACAGCCCAGTGCAGCAGCGTCATGGGGAACACGAACACCACGTGCTGGTAGAGCGTCTGCCCCAGGCAGGGCAGCAGCTGCCGCGCAGACGGCGAGAAGTCCGGGTGGATCTTGTAGCGCCGCAGCGTGGGCACCCAGGGGCACAGCACGTCCAGCACCACGAAGGGCAGGCAGAAGCCCACGTAGGTGGTGATGGAGAAGAAGACAGGGAAGAAGGGCGACTGAATGAGAGCGTCCCAGGCCCTCAGGCGGTCCCAGAGGGGCTGCAGGAGCAGCTGGCCAGAGCTGCAGAGGACGTGGAGCTCGGAGCGGTTGTGGCTGTTCATGGCGAGGCTGTGTAGAGCAGCGCGGCTGCTCCGGTCCTCAGGCTTTTCTTAGGGCTTGCGACCCGCCCTCCGTGATGTCAGCCGCCGTTTTTCCTCCCTTTCCCGTCTTCGCGGAGCTTGCAAAGATAAATAACCCGACAGAATTGCGCTTAGTTGCTAAAAATACTCAAGTACAGCTGCGTTCAATGGCATTCAGATATGCAATTACGCAATGGCACGTAGTAATTTCTATGCCTATGGGACGTAAAATTTATACACGATACAATGCACAGAGCTTCAGTGCAGAGTTTCTACGAGTTCTGACAACTCAGTTTATGGGCTATCACCATCCCTAAACAAGAGAGAATATTTCCATCCTCACCAGAAACAGCTCCTTTGCAATCAAGGCAGAAGTACTTGTGTTTTTATACATACATTAAATTGTGTCTGTGTGTTTTAATAAAGACACAAATGTGGCTGCATTTTTAAAAAAATCTTTAAAAAGCGACATGCCTTTCCTATTTCGGATCGTTTCTGCTGGCGCGCTCTATTGATCTAACTTGCAGCGATCCGCAAACTAACCTTTCTTAGATGGAACCGCGCAGGTCGATGGCCGCGAGCCGTGGCGATCTGCGCAGAAAATCAGCCGGGAAGGTAGCGGGTCGGGAACCTCCTCCAGTTCCCGTATCTTTCCCGGGCGGGCTCGCGGAAAGCTCCAGACCCTACCGCACGCAGACTTCCTCGAAGGAGCCCCCCACCCACCCTAAACCCGGCCGGAGGGTCGTCCCTTCGCGGTGCGCCCGAGTCACCCAAAGCAGAGACGGGAACCGGGAGGCACTGCGGCGAGAGAGGGCACAGCGACTTTTAGCCTTCGCGTTACCGGAAAAAAAAAAGTCAAGGGCTGGATTTAACGTCCAGAGCCTGCCGATCCAAATCTGGCTAAAAGCCGCTGCATCTCATTTGGGATGAAAGCAGTGCAATCAGTAAACCACCCACTTTGAGGGGGAAACGGGAATATTTTTGCGTTCCCTGAAGCCTACGGGGAGGCTGTTGATTGAACAGATGATGTCGCGCCCTCCTAGCCCTTCCCTTGGCTGGCTCCGCGACGCCAACTTGCCCCACGTCCTTGACCCCGCCATCCCCCAAACCATCCCTGGTGCTGCGAGCCCAACGGCGAGGCCACCCCCACCTCTGCGTTTCTCCGCCATCAGCCGTGGTCAACTGGCCACGACTGAGCCTGAGAAAGTCGGTATTAGGAGAGCTCAGATGGGTCATGGCTGGGCCGGGAAGGGGTGGGGTGTGTGTGACCCCAGGCCTTGCAAGAAAAGCAACCTCCGCGTTTGACCCGGGGGCCTGACGAAAGAGACGTCTAGAGGGTAGAAGTTTGGGATGGAAACTGAAGCCAGGGGTCACTCCTAATCCTAGCTTTGCCCATTCTTGTGTCTATGAGGTTGGGACCAGCGCCTCACTCCAGGAAGTTCTGCTTTATCTTAACCCCCCTATCCAAAGGGAAATGACAATCATACCCATCTTCTGAGGCTACTGCAAGCATTAAATGAGAAAATAGTAATAATGATATTGTTAGAAGTTACCCTGTAATGTCTGCTAGACATTAAATGAGAAAATAATAATATTGTTAAAGTTACTGTGTAATGTCTGCTAGACATTAAATGAGAAAATAGTAATACTGTTGTTAAAGTTACCGTGTACTGTATGCTAGACATTAGCTAAGTGTTTTACTTGAAGTGATTAAATGCAGTCCTTGGAAGAGCTGGGTTTGCCAGCTGCCAAAATTGTTTTTGCCATAATCTTAACAGAAATGAAAATATAGTGCCTGGAGCCCAGTTACAGAATGAAACACCTATTATTTTAAATGCGTACTCCACATTTTACCTAAGGAGTAATTGAGGAAGCTTGTAATTAAATAAAAGTCATATAACAAGAAATAAAAGATATAAAGCCATATGTTATACTACAAGGAAATAATAAGTACAACAAAAATACAGACCAATGTATTGGCCTAGAAATGAATGATATATAATAGTTCAAATCATAATATATAATAATATATCAATATGTAAGTCTCAGACTTACAAATGAATTCTGCTCAGAAGCAAAGTATCACTCACATTTGCCATCTACAGAAATTAAGTCACCCTTCAACTTTCCATTCAGCACATGCTGTTCTTTTCTTGTGGTTTCAGCTTTATGCTGGAATGCTTTGGACTCTCTCACAGAGTGGGTGGCTTAATTTGGACTTCACTATTAGATTGCTATCAGTACTGCCTCCTTTGAGCCCCCAGCCTCGACCAACCTGTTCTTTTCCTTACTCGGTTTTTCTGTCCCTCTATCCCTAAACCTGTTAGAATATGCTTTGTAAAATGCTGAGCAGCAAGACCTGGAAGCCACAGCTTCAGCCTGCTTGGCCCAGGCTCGCCCCTCTAACTTGCAGCACCTTGAAGCACAGCTACCAGCTTCTCTGCCTTTCCAGCCCAAAAAGTGGCCCAAGTCCTCCTATATACAAATGTAGTTGTCTCAGGGAAAGCAGTCAGTTAAATTCTCATCAGTTGTCCACTCTGTGTCATGGAGGATGCTGAAAAGGTAGGCACAACATTTTGACTAGTATCACTCAATTGACTCAAATAAAATTGAGCCCTATTTACTCTTGCTGCTAAGTTGCTGCTAAGTCGCTTCAGTCGTGTCCGACTGTGCGATCCCAGAGACGGCAGCCCACCAGGCTTCTCCATCCCTGGGATTCACCAGGCAAGAACACTGGAGTGAGTTGCCATTTCCTTCTCCAATGCATGAAAGTGAAAAGGGAAAGTGAAGTCGCTCAGTCGTGTCCGACTCATAGCAACCTCATGGACTGCAGCCTACCAGGCTCCTCCGCCCATGGGATTTTCCAGGCAAGAGTACTGGAGTGGGGTGCCATTGCAGTGCCATTTCCTAAATTGGCATGTACCTTTCCTAAACATGTACCTTTAAACACTTCAAATTTACACAAAATGTTAATTACCTGCTAGATGAATAAGTCTTTTTAGGGCACAGAGTCCATCTCCTAGGATGTTTTTCCCACGATGTCAAGCGTTATACCTTGCACGTAATGAGGTTCAAAAGATATTTGTGGGCTCAATGCTCATTTTAGAATGTATTGGCTTTAAGGAATAAAGCCAATACATTAAAAAGGAATCATTTTTTTCCAGGGCACTTGTTGACGTCATTTAGGTCTACTTACTGGGATGGGTTTCCATGGAAAGAGGTATTTCCTGATGTCTGATGGTATTAAGATTTTAGCCACATTACATCTTCTGCTTCTGTAGTTAGTTTTGATTTCCTGTGTATTTTTATCTTGGCGTGGTCTTTCTGACAGCATTGGAGGATAGGAATTCTTTCTTCCCTAGCTATCCTAGAGATCAAATCACTTTGCTGAGCATACACCCACTAGGTGTATACATATTTAACACAATGTTAAAGCTGTTTGGTACCAACTCACCACAAGACTGTGTAAAGCACCATCTCACAGAAAATATAGAACATGTAATTGGAAAAACCTTTTCCCAATGACACAGTTTCTTTTTATGAGTCACCTTTATGATTTTTTTTCTTTCCAAAATTAGGTAAGACTGTCTTGGCAACTATGCAACTGAAATGATTATTCTTAGATATCAGAGATTAGACATGTTGTAACATCTTATAGCCATGATCCATAAAATTTATAGAAGGGGAAGATAAAGATCAAAATCTAACCCCTCATTGTGGAGAAGGCAATGGCAGCCCACTCCAGTACTCCTGCCTGGAAAATCCCATGGACGGAGGAGCTGGTAGGCTGCAGTCCATGGGGTCGCTAAGAGTCGGACACAACTGAGTGACTTCACTTTCATGCATTGGAGAAGGAAATGGCAACCCACTCCAGTGTTCTTGCCTGGAGAATCCCAGGGACGGCAGAGCCTGGTGGGCTGCCGTTTACGGGGTCGCACAGAGTCGGACACGACTGAAGTGACTTAGCAGCAGCAGCAGCAGCAGCATTTAAAAATGAAGACTCGGTCTCAGAAAAGTCAAGACTAGCTAGGGTTTAATAGGAGGTTACAGCCAAACTGAGAGCAGAACCCCATCAGTGTCAATTTCAAGACTGACACCTCTACAGGAGGAGTTCAGTTTTGGAGTGGGACATGGAAGATGCATTTATAGGGCAGTTTACAAAAGACTCCATAAACCAAACAGTTTAATTACCAGCACCCAAACAGTCGGGTATGCTGATGATGGACATGGCCCGGGGGAGGGAAGCAGTGTTAACTCCCCCAAGAGACTCCTTGACACCCTATTTGACAGATGCTAATGCGTATATAGTTTTAAACACTTTATATTTCAATCCATCTGTGTCATGTGTAAATGAGTGCTTCTACTGAGATTGTTGGAATTCTCATCGACCTGCTTGAAATATAAAAGCATATAAAGCCATCTCCTTTCCATCAAATGGGTTGTTGTGAAGATCAAAGTCTTATGCTGCTGCTGCTGAGTCGCGTCAGTCGTGTCCGACTCTGTGCGACCCCATAGACGGCAGCCCACCAGGCTGCCCCGTCCCTGGGATTCTCCAGGCAAGAACACTGCCGTGGGTTGCCATTTCCTCCTCCAATGCATGAAACTGAAAAGTGAAAGTGAAGTCGCCCAGTCGAGCCCAACTCTTGGCACCCCCATGGACTGCAGCCCACCAGGCTCCTCCATCCATGGGATTTTCCAGGCAGGAGTACTGGAGTGGGGTGCCACTGCCTTATGAGAAGGCTTCAAAACCCAGGAAGGCACAGGGTAAAAATACACAGTATTTGTTGTCATACTATTAAAACAAGTTGAGAGAGAAAGACTTTTACTTGCTTAGTTTGAAACAGACCTTGAAACGTGCACAGTACAATAAATACTCAAGAAATACTCTTGAATGAATCACTAACAAACTTTTTAAAAATCAGTATTATTATAGCCTGATATCTTCCAGGGGTCACATTTTGAAAATCTCTCCCTATATAAAAAAAAATGAGTTACAATTATAGGGTATTTTAAATGTTTACATTTAACAAGTCAACACCTTTCATACCCACAAACACAAAATAATCACTGCTTGAAGATAATGTCAACAGTCTTATTAAGCGTGAAGCCTCCATTCAAACCTTCCCCACTTCCTCCCTCCTGTCTGAGTCTCTGACCACTCTTAATTATTAGGCAAGTTTTCATTTTTATGTCCCATTTGGGCCTCAGTTATTCTTTGAGAACATTTTTCATATATTATGCATTAGGCAAGAGTTAGTTGTAATCTTGGATAGAAATGGTTGGTCTGACCAGTCAAATTAACAACTGGCTCCTAAATCCGCAAAGTTCTCCGTCTAGTGCAGAAAAGGTGAGGAAGCAGAGCCAAGAGTGCCCCCTTATGGCGAATGAAAAAAAATGACTTCATTCTCAACTGTGACTTCATGCGTATGCTCATGGGCTTTGCCCAAGCACACACCAGATCTTGGAGTTCCAAGCTGACAGAATATGAACTCGTCTTCTCCTTGCCCTAGAGGTCTCTGGAGATCTTTGCGTTCTGTTCAAAAGAATATGTATCAAACACAGTGGAAAACAACAGAGTCAGAACTCCTCCCAATCTATTACAGGACTTCTCAAGGCACAAAGTCCAACCTTGTTCTGTACTCTCAGCCAACGGTGAAACAAAGCTACCTGAATACAGTGGGGCTGTAAGGATATGAGCCTACACGAGCACATCAGGAGAAAGAGGCCGACAACAAAGGCAAAGGCACCGTGGCCCCCAACCTTTCTGGCACTGGGGACTGGTTTTATGGAAGATCATTTTTTCCATAGACGGGGTGGGGGTGGGGGGGGTGGTTTCGGGATGATTCAAACCTTTCATTTATTGTGCATTTTATTTCTAGTATTATTACATTGTGATATATAAGAAAATATACAACTCTCCATAACACAGAATCAGTGGGAGCCCTGAACCTGTTTTCCTGCAATTAGACAGTCCAGTCTGGGGGTGATGGGAGATAGTGGCAGCCGCCCCCTCCAGCATTAGCATCACCGCCTCGGCTCCACCTCAGATCAGCAGCGGACATCAGATTCTCATAAGGAGTGACGCAACCTAGATCGCTCGCCTGCACAGTTCATAGTCCCCCTTGGAGCTTTGACAGGAGGCGGAGCTCAGCCAGTAATGCAAGTGGTGGGAAACAGCTATAATTACAGATGAGGCTTCGGCTCCCTCACCGATGCTCACCTCTCCTGTGTGGCCAGGTTCCTAACAGGCCATAGTTGGTACTGGTCTGTGGCCTGGGGGGTTAGCGACCCTGGTGTAACTCAGCTGTAGTAAGAACCACGGGGCAACATCTCCACTTCTGGCTTGGCCCATGTACTGATGAAAAATCCCCAAAGAAAACTTTGGCAAGGTGAAGAGCAAAATGATAAAAGGTGGACTCTATAGAACTTAGGCCTTGTTCATTCACTCCCAGATTTAGGGAGTGGAAGATTTACTCCCTACAAGTTCACCGGGGCATCTGAGGGAGACTCCATGACAGCAACCAAAGGAGGGAAACCAAGTCACCTAAAACCCAGAAGCCATCCTCTGGCCAGCTCTCTCTCACTACTGGTGGGAAACAACAAAAATAGTCATGCTATTTCTGGCCCGATACTTAAGGATCTTGTACCTACCTTGGTCAAAGAAGTGTTCTTTCTTTAGGGGAACATAAGGCCGACAGGAAGAGTGTCATCCCCCCAGGGTCAGCTATCCTTCACGTCTAGCACAGTTTTACTCTTTTCTGTACAATGTTACTTTAGTTGCCATGAAAAATCAGATCCCACTTCAGACTCTCCCAGGCGTTACTTGTGCATCTAATTTCATTCAGCTCAATGACAAAGTCTGCCATTTTTCACACATTCTGTCATCCATATATACTTATTGACTCACTAATAGTCCAGGCTTTGTGTTAGATTCTAGGTATGCAAAGGTGAGTAAGATAGATCTTAAAGCTCACAGAGTAGTGGGACGGATCACATTAGACCCCCAAATCTATGTTTTGGGAGCCCTATGACATTGCCTCTGCTAACTTCGGTTGCTTCATTTGTTTAAGGAGAGAGGTTGATGGACAGAGCTTGAATCTAGGGTCCCGTCTGCAGCCACTACCTGCAGACAGGGTTAATCAGGGTTTAGTCTCCACTCACAGCCTCGCCAGCAGACCCTGAAGATTCCCAAACCATCCCCCTGCTCCTTAGATTTAAGACCACTCTCCTCCCTATGGGAGAGGACCAAAGGTTCACGGGCAGTATCAATGAGGTTTACAAGGAGTAAGGAGGAGTGGGGGGAAAGACAAGAAAGAAATCATAAGTCCTGCTGAAAGAAGGAAGTCCAGAATGACTATTAAATAAAGGCGGACTCACACCCACACACAATGCTTCAGGCCTGGGAGGCTGAGTTTTATTGACAAGTTTAAATAAGATCACTTGAATGTTATAAAGCAGTCTTATGTTGTCTACACAGATTAACCAACACCAAGTATTGTTTATTATCACAAAGCAGCTCTATCAGAAAACCAGAGCAATTGTCACTGTTCATCCGACAGCACTGTAAGGAAACAGGGCTGCAAGAAAAGCAGGTGAATGTGGGTGTCCTGACATAGGGATACAAATCAGGAGTATTAAAGATCTGAACACATACAAAAGAAAACAAACAAACAAACAATCCCTGAGCTTTGATCTCAAAACAACCAAGTTCACATTCATATTTATTTTGTGTGAAAATGAAGTAGGGCACTCCACCTGAGTGGCATCAGGGCTTCTTCTCTACACATGCCATCGCCAGGCTCCAGCAGCTAGGGAAGTGAACCCTGCAATTTCAGAAAAAATCGTGCTATCGTGTCTTCACAGGATGTTTCTTCTGAAACAAGTGGATTTATGGCCTGTCACACAATGAAGAGGTCACGCATATCAGTGGTTGACTCTATCAATCAGTAAAGTTACTTAAAGTGGTGGTTGTTGTTGATGAATGTGTTTTTTTTTTTATGAATGTCATTTATTTTTGAAGCCTCCAGAAAACTATTTCCCTTAGTCTGAGCAATTTAAATATTGAGCTCTCACAATTAGGCTTGATAAAATTCATCACAGGAGCATTATAACCAGCACTGCTGAGGTGTCACTGAAGTTGATTTTGTACCTACTACATGAGAACATGAGGTGTCACTTAGATCTCTAAATACAAGGCCATTCGACCGAGAGCCCTTTAAGGCAAGCAGGTCAGAACTGGGTACTTATATACTGAGCTTCTTTCAAGTCTGTGTCAGATTATTTACTGATGAACAAGGCATCTTGTTCATCATGTGTCAACATGTCCTGTGTTGAGAGTAAAAAGGCAATATAGTATATTCTAAGTAGTAAGGATAAATGGAACGGTCATGATCATTTATGAATCAGTGTCATTTTAAAGACTGGTTGAGGTACCAGCTTTGTATTCGGCCATGATTAAATGAAAAAAAGCAAAAGCATTTCTGATCCTAACTGGAGAGAATCAGGCATCTTCAAGAGCATAATTTCCTTGGTGATAAAAATATAAAAGGCCTGGGAAAGGAAAATGATTATTTCAGAGAAATTAGGCAAACACATTCAGCACGACTTGACAGTAAATGGCTCCAGTCTGCCGTTCACTGGTACTTCCTCATCAGCTTTATAATCTCATTATAGAGCCTCCACGGGGCGTCCAAGCCCCAGATGAAGTCCAGATGCTCCCACTCAGGAATGCGCTGGTGGTACACCAGGTTGGAAATTTGCATCTGCAGGAGGGCGACGTCCTTGTCGTCCGCGAGCCAGTCCTGACCTCCGCTCCAGACAGCAGTCGGCACCAGCATGTCCCGCACATTGTAAACGGGAGGGGAACTCTGTAATGAAAACCCACAGGCAGCTCTGTCTCTGTCGTTTCCATTGACAAAAATGCAATGCCCTGAAACCACCGCCTAGAAAATCTGATCCAAGAATGAAGGATGACATTTTGAAACCTGCTCTCAGGTTACTTTTTAACTGGCGACTGCCAGAACAAAAAAAGAAGACTAACCCAGAAGAAAAGAACACCATCATGACTGCTGGCTAGCGAATTGTTACCCTGTGCTGGGAACATCCCTGACAGGAAGGCATCATTCTCCCAGGTGGTTGATGCCAAGCTGCAAAACCAAACCAAGTGGCTGGGAAGGGGTTTTGAAGTCATACCCCAAACCTCTCCTCCCTCTGGGGTGTGCCACAGTCATAGAAATTCTCTAAGTCTCAGTTTCTCCCACTTTAATATTAATAATGACATCTATGTCACACAGATATTCTGAGAATTAAGTAAGGAAAACATGGGCATAGGGCCTCACACTTTAGACTCCTTAGCACTCAGAAAAAGGTCAATTTATTTGTATATGGAAGAAAAGGTTTAGGCAATGTAATCTGGCCAAATACCCCCACCACTACCAGCCACCAGCTAACAGTCCTAGATTTGTCTGACTCTAATATCTGTGCCTGATCACTATCTATGACATATGAGAAAGACAGTTGCACATACAGGACCAGAGAAAGGACAATGTCCAAAGAATGAACCAGGAAGCTTAGGCTGTTCTAGAATTGACTAGGGCAAAACAAAGGCTACCTAGTCAACCCTCCTGGACATTTCCCCAGCACCTGAGCCCAGCCAGAATTCTCATAACTCAGGCTGGCTTCTTTGATGAGTTTTCAGGGCCCATTTAAATTCTAAAAACTTTGAAGACTTTACCTGGTTGTAATGAAAATAATTCTTGGCACTGCTTCCCCAGTCAAAGGCTTGAAACTTGTGCAATCTAACAACCTAGATAGAAGATAATTGGGGGCGGGCGAGAGTTATCTAACACAGAAATTTGATTTAACATCATAGGTTGCAAGAGTTAGCCACCTCCCCAGATACCAAATTTATTAGTTCAGTTCAGTGGCTCAGTCGTGTCTGACTCTGTGACCCCATGGACTGCAGCATGCCAGGCTTCCCTGTAAATCACCAACTCCCAAGTTTATACTGAAACCCAGGTTCACTCTTCATTTCCAAACTGATTTAAAATAAAATGGCATTATTTTTCTCTCCATTCCTAAATGACTCAATTTCACACTGTATGATTAGAAAGTAGCTATTACATGACAGAATAAAGCAGCTACACCTGTGTGCTATGAACGATACTGGATCAACAGTGCATCCAATGGATAAACTTTATGATGATGTTCTTACTGAAATTTGAATCGTAAACTTTTCTAAAGAGTTAACTATCTTACTTGGTAAAGGAATACATATTACAAATAATATATAGATTAATATACATTTATACATGATTAATGTATATTTATATGGGTAATTGGAGAAGGCAATGGCACCCCACTCCAGTACTCTTGCCCGGAAAATCCCATGGATGGAGGAGCCTGGTAGGCTGCAGTCCATGGGGTCACTAAGAGTCGGACACAACTGAGTGACTTCACTTTCACTTTTCACTTTCATGCACTGGAGAACGAAATGGCAACCCACTCCAGTGTTCTTGCCTGGAGAATCCCAGGGACGGCGGAGCCTGGTGGGCTGCCATCTATGGGGTCGCACAGAGTCGGACACGACTGAAACGACTTAGCAGTATATGGGTAAATATATTTATATTAGTATGTAAATATATTAATTGTATTAGCAAGCATATATAGCCTAATATTAACACTATATACTTACATTAATATATGTTAATATATTTATATATAATTATAATCTCCATCATATTTCCTATATCCATTCTATTTGATTAGTCATATTACTTAACATTTTAATAATTTTATTTAATATTTTTCTTGAGTACCAGTACCAGTATAATCACCAAACTGTACTGCACACAAGAACATTTCTAACCACTTGAGGATACTGGAGCCATGAAATGATGTTGTATATGAAATTTAAATGTATGCTTATTTTGAATAGCATGATATGAAAATATTAATAAAAAGTCACTTATTCATAAATTTTGAAATAATGCTAATTCATACCTCCTCTATATCCCCCAATTAAAAATGTGTGGAGAAACAAATTCAAAATGGGTGAACTGAATGAATTGAAAACTGTTCATGTTTTGGCCAGAGAGGGTGGTGCCTAGTAAATGGAAAAAATCTAGACATTTTTGCCAAACTGCTTTTGATTTATGAGAATACTGGAGTGGGTAGCCATTCCCTTCTGCAGGGTATCTTCCTGACCCAGGAATTGAACCTGGGTCTCTTGCATTACAGGCAGGTTCTTCACCGGCTGAGCCACCAGGGAAACCCCAGGAGAAGTTTTTAGCTCTTATCAACTGCATAAAATTCTACCGTTTCACGCAACAGAAAACAATGTGAGATGAGGTACTGCAGGGGAAATATTTAGCATCTGCTTTCATCATCACAAATGACAGATATTAATATCCGAAGCACATTTAACAAGCAGAATCAGCTATGAATTTACAGCACCTGTTCGTGCATCTGTTCCCCAACTTTAATTGTCAGCGAAAATATATGACTGCACGTTGTTCAGCCCCTGGAGACAGACATCAGCTTGTCCCTTTCTCACATATGTCTTGAAAGGGCATTTCAGAGGATGGGAAATGTGAAGATTATTTATAGTAACAAAAATCTGTTAATAAGCTAACATTCAATGACAGATACTTAGTTAAATATACCATGTTACAATATACACACAGTATGCCACTGTTGTGAATATATATATAATAAAATAGAAAGAGAAAACTGTTTATAAACAATATTAAGTGGAGAAAAGTCAGAAAATAAAATTGAACATGCACTATGGTTATACTTAGGGTCAACCTTTCTAAAGTACCATACATATCTATAAGTCTTAAAGATATACTTATCCTCTGATCATTAATTCTACTAAGACCATATCCTAAGAAACTCATCTCCCTAAGGTAAGAACAGATCTCTAATTCAAGCATACTTATCCTAGGATGTTTTATTGCCCCCAAAACACTATCATTGTAATAATAAAAATAATAATAAATTCAAGCAATAAAAAGCTGTTCTCAGTTACAAATATTTCTAAGTGTAATTACTGACCTGTAAAAGTATTTTTGACTATGGCACAGACTGTTCTTTGTCCCCCCAGGACCCATTCTTGCCTTCTTCCTTTCAGTAATAAAACTTCTAGGTTTTTTGCTAAGCACCTAGCTGCCAGAGAAGGAACGATATTCCTCATGGGCTTCCTTCCTGTGGGCTGAAACTGCCATGAACGTGACCCAGTTTCAACCAGACAGAAGAGGCCAGTGCCCCGGAGATGGTGAGCTACACTACAGGGGGCACTGGGTCCCTGCAGGACTTCCTGGAGCAGTCATTCCCCCCACTCCACAATCACGTGCCACTGATGTCTGGACTGGATTCTGAGGAAGAAAACTCTCTAGACGCTGTATTTTAGAGTCTCTGATACAGCAACTTAGCCTGTACCTAAGAAATACAATGCTACTTAATTCAATAAAAATAAAATAATTAAAAAGTGCACATTGCATAATTCTTCTTTTGTAATGGAAACAACTATACCAAAACATTGTAAGATTACACTGAAAGAGTTCAGGACATGCCAACTCAAAACATGCTGCTTTGGCATAACGATCATTTGGCGTTAAAGACGCTTGAGAAAGAGCAGATGCACGGAGGACACTGACCTTCCCTTTTCTTTCTAAAAGGAGACAACAAAACTTGCATGTGAAAGAAGCCCTCCCTATATTAGGGGGAAGAAGCACGCACAACACCAGAGCCTGAGAGAGGAGGCTGTGGGAATCTGTACAAACAGACCTTGTAAAAATAACTCCCATATCCAGTAAGCCTCCTCAGATGTTTTTTTTTCAACAACTGCTACTCTTTGTTCAACCTAGTATATTAGCACTTCAGCAGAGTTACTTCTTTGGGTCTTCATTTTTCTTGTGAGGGCTCCCATGAACACAGAAAAAAATCCATATGCTTTACTGCGGTTAATCTGTCCCACAGCAGTCCCAGGCAGAAACCCTAAGAGGGTAAAGGGAAAATTATACCTCCCCATCACTTCATGGGAAATAGATGGGGAAACAGTGGAAACAGTGTCAGACTTTTTTTTTGAGGGGGGGCTCCAAAATCACTGCAGATGGTGATTGCAGCCATGAAATTAAAAGACGCTTACTCCTTGGAAGGAAAGTTATGACCAACCGAGATAGCATATTCAAAAGCAGAGACATTACTTTGCCAACAAAGGTCCGTCTAGTCAAGGCTATGGTTTTTCCAGTGGTCATGTATGGATGTGAGAGTTGGACTGTGAAGAAGGCTAAGCGCCGAAGAACTGATGCTTTTGAACTATGGTGTTGGAGAAGACTCTTGAGAGTCGCTTGGAGTGCAAGGAGATCCAACCAGTCCATTCTGAAGGACATCAGCCCTGGGATTTCTTTGGAAGGAATGATGCTGAAGCTGAAACTCCAGTACTCTGGCCACCTCATGTGAAGAGTTGACTCATTGGAAAAGACTCTGATGCTGGGAGGGATTGGGGGCAGGAGGAGAAGGGGACAACAGAGGATGAGATGGCTGGATGGCATCACTGACTCAATGGACATGAGTCTGAGTGAACTCCGGGAGTTGGTGATGGACAGGGAGGCCTGGCGTGCTGTGACTCATGGGGTCGCAAAGAGTCAGACACGACTGAGCGACTGAACTGAACTGAATAATACCCAAATACTAGTAGTAGCTATCATTGGTGGTAGATATACAGGTGATATATTTTCTTCTTTGTACTCACATATTTTTGAAATTTTCATAATGAACAATATATGTAATAAAAAATTACTAAATGTCTCTTACAGTGTTTTGAAGAGCCTAACTAATGTATATTTCTTAAGCAGCAGGTTTCAAACAATAGAGAACATCAGATCTTACAAGGTACTTATTAAAAAGCGGATCCCAGGGCCATACCCTCAGGAATTCTGATTCCCAACAAGTCTTGGATAGATCCAAGTTATCTTAGGGTGCCCTAAGTAAATCTGAGCCAGGGTGCTCAGATGGTAAAGAATCTACCTGCAATGCAAGAGACCTGGGTTCAATCCCTGGGTCAGAAAGATCCCTTGGAGAAGGGAAAGGCTACCCACTCCAGTATTCTGGCCTGGATAATGCCATGGACAGAGGAGCCTGGTGGGCTACAGCCCATTGGGTCCCAAAGAGTCGGACTGCTCAGCAACTAATACACACACAAGTAATTCTGAACAGCCCTGAAAAGATACGTTAGGACCTGCCTTCTTCAAATAGAAGCAAGGACCTGGGCTCTGGGCACAGCCACCAAGGAGATTAGAGATTCTGGAAGAAATCTGAAACACGTGAGGTTTATACAAGAGGGTAAGATTTTAAGCTAAATTTAAAAATCCAGGAAAGAACTATGTTTAGAATTATTGAGAAGCGAATACTAATTACTTAAACAAAAGATTCATTTCAAAAGGTACTATGAATACAATGGCCTTTAAGGGCCAAACAAGGCAATTATCTTCTTGACAAAGGGATGACACAGGCAGCAGAAGAGCAAAAGGGTAGGGCTACCTTCTGCAGGGGATCTGGACTTCAGAAAGACTCCTGGGGCACACTCCAATGCACCTAGGACCTGAAACCACATGGTCACCCTCGGGCCTGAGAGTGCTGCTCGTGTCCACAGCCAGCAGCTTCTGACTCCCACCAGCTGTTTGGGAAAAGGGCTAGACCAGAGCAGGAGCCTGGCTTACGGCCCATCCAAGAGCTCCAGGCAAACCCAGAGGACAGGGGAGGCGTGCAGCATGAAAGGACGCAGGAATGCCGCCATGGGGTGGGGGGGGTGGGGAGGGCGGGGGGAACAGGGGAATCTGACAGCCTTGGCCGCCACACTCCCAGGGACTCTGAGAAGCCAGGGCTGGGGGTCACCTGTGCTGTGCTAAGGCACAAGGATACAGTGCCTGGACAGCTCAGCATATGCTTTGAGCTCAGCTCAGTCATCCTCTGCACAAGGGAGCACTGACCTCTGAGATGACAGAAACTGGACCTTCCTGAACAATGTCCATTAGGGTTGAGGGTAAAAATGCTCACGCAGATCAGCATACGCTGATGGCAGGGTATACAAAGAAAACCACCGACTAAACAGACATGTGGTTGAGGAGAAAAGCAGGGGCCCGAGTGGATACTTAGCAGTGAACATTTGATGACTTTTGAAGGTTTGAGGACATTACTTCAGAGGTAAGTGTGTCCTCTTCCGCCTGTCACGAGCTCCCTGCCTTGCAGATGCCTCTCTTCTAAGCCAGGCTCTGACACTGAGTCACTAAAGCTTGGCACTGGGCCTCACAGTCACCATGCCGCTAAAAGCCTCACGCCCCATCCTGCCTGGTTCGTAGGGACAAGCCTAGGGGGACCACGGCACTCCCAACAGCCAGGGTTCCTGGGACAGGAACGTGCCAGTAATGTCCTGAAGCAATGGGTCCCAAATCCTGTTGAATAGTAAAATCTAATGGGCAGAATTTTTAATCAATATTTAAATTCTCACCACTCGGCACCAAAAGCAGTCCATCCTAAAGGAAATCAACCCTGAATATTCATTGGAAGGACTGATGCTCAAGCTGAAACTCCAATACTTTGACCACCTGATGCGAAGACCTGACTCATTGGAAAAGACCCTGATGCTGGGAAAGATTGAGGGCAGGAGGAGAAGGGGACAACAGAGGATAAGATGGTTGGATGGCATCACCGACTCAATGGACATGGGTTTGAGTAGGCTCCAGGAGTGGGTGTTAACAGGGGCCTCTGGGGGTGAGAGATATGTTTATTGTCTTGACTGTGGTGATATATCTGTAGGCATATATGGCAAAACAGACTACACTTTACACTTTAAATACTGTATGTCACTTATACCTCAATAAGGTTGTTTTTAAAAAACAAAAGTTTAAGCTCTCCAGTCCGAATGAATTGGAATCTCTAGGGATGGGACACAGGAGTCTTTGTGTTTTAAAGCATTGTTGTTGTTGCTGTTCCATCAGTAAGTCAGGTCCAACTCTTTGCAACTGCATGGAAAGCAGCATGTCAGGCTTCCCTGTCCTTCACTATCTCTCGGACTTTGTGCAAGCTCAAGTCCACTGAATTGGTGATGCCATCCAACCATTTTATCCTCTGTTGGCCACTTCTCCTCCTGCCCTCAATCTTTCCCAGCATCAGGGTCTTTTTCAATGAACTGGCTCTTCACATCAGATGGCCAAAGTATTGGAGCTTCAGCATTAGTCCTTCCAATGAATATTCAGGGTTGATTTTCTTTACGATTGACTGGCTTGCTCTTCTTACTGTCCAAGGGACTAATAGAGTCTTCTCCAGCACCACAGTTCAAAGCATCAATTCTTTGGCAGTCAGTCTTCTTTATGATCCAGCTCTCACATCTTTACACGATTACTGGAAAAATCATAGCTTTGACTAGATGGACCATTGTTAGCAAAGTGATGTCTCTGCTTTTTAATATGCTGTCTAGGTTAGTCATAGCTTTTTTTCTAAGAAGCAAGCATCTCTTAATTTTGCAGCTGTAGTCACCATCCACAGTGATTCTGGAGCCCAAGAAAATAAAATCTGCCACTGTTTCCATTTTTTCCCTATCTGTTTGCCATGAAGTGATGGGACTGGATGCCAGGATCTTAATTTTTTGAAAGTTGAGTTTCAAGCCGGCTTTTTCACTCTCTTCTTTCACCTTCATCAAGTGGCTCTTTAGTTCCTTCTTCACTTTCTGCCATTAGATTGGTATCATCTGCATATCTGAGGTTGTTGATATTTCTCCCAGCCATCTTGATTTCAGCTTGTGATTCATCCAATCTGGCATTTCGCATGATGTACTCTGCATATACGTTAAATAAGCAGGGTGACAATATACAGCCTTATCGTACTCCTTTCCCAATTTGGAACCAGTCTGTTGTTCCATGTCCGATTCTAACTGTTGCTTCTTGACCTGTGTACAGGTTTCTCATGAGGCAGTTAAGGTGGTCTGGTGTTCCCATCTCTTGAAGAATTTTCCACAGTTTATTCTGATTCACATAGTCACACGGTGTACAGTCACTTTAGTGCAGTCAATGAAGTAGAAGTAGATGCTTTTCTGGAATTCCCTTCCTTTTTTTATGATCCAGGGGATGCTAGCAATTTGATCTCTGGTTCTTCTGCCTTTTCTAAATCCAGCTTGTACATCTGGAAGTTCTTGGTTCATGTACTAATGAAGCCTAGCTTGAAGAATTCTGAGCATTACCTTGCTAGGATGTGACATGAGTGCAAGTCCAAAAGCCTGGATTGTAGTTAATCCAGTGTGCAAGTGTGGTCAGTCGTGTCCGACTCTTGGCGACCCCATGCACTGTGGCCTGCCAGGCTCCTCTGTCCATGGCATTCTCCAGGCAAGAATACTGCAGTGGGTTGCCATTCATTTCTCCAGGGGATCTTCTCAACCCAGGCATCGAACCTGCATCTCCCACATTGGCAGGTGGATTCTTTACCACTGAGCCACCTGGTAAACCCAAACCCAGCTAATCCACTAGCGCTATGACAAACCTGCTCCCCCTTACTTTTTAAAAACAGTATTTTATTTAAAAGTGTATTTTTAAAGGCAACTCACATGATTCTGATGCAGGCAGTGACTGCCAGATGTTTGGAAACTGCTATCCAAGACACCCCCTGCATCTTGGTTTGGTATTTAAATGGTGAGTTATTTCATATTTAAAAACAATCTGGGGGGTGGGGGGGAATTGTATAATTGTACATGGGGGAAAAAACACGCCCCAAGGTAGAAATAAGTCCTTGACATATTGTCAGGTGGGAAAAAAAAAATCAAGCTATAAGAGTAAGAAGAAAATAAATCAATCTATTTCTATAATTATGAATTCTATCTATATCTTTACCTACTACTTTGAAATGACAGGCAGCCAGAAACTGTCCAATGCAGAGACATTTCATATCCCTGGGTACACATTTTCTGTGTGGGGGATTACAGAACAATATAAGAGAAACCTTATTATTACAGCCATATGTAATTTATACATTTTCTAGAATAAACATGCATATTTTTGTGATATTTGATCATACAATCAAAAGTCTATATTAAAACTCAGTGACTCTCATTTATATCCATGATTGATTTAGCTGCTCATCCACTGATGTTTCAGGTAAACTGTGTTCACGGGTTAATGCTGAAATGCTCCGTGTGCTTAGCTGCACAGTCGTGTCTGACTCTCTGTGACCCTGTGGACTGTAGCCCACCAGGCTTGTCTGTCCATGGGGATCCTCCATGCAAGAATACTGAAGTGGGTTGCCATGCCCTCCTCCAGGGGATCTTCCCAACTCAGGGATCGAACCTGTGTCTCCTGCAACAGCAGGCGGATTCTTTACCACTGAGCCACCAGGGAAGCCCTCAGTAGCTGTTTGGTGAATCTGCATGTAATGCAGTCTGCCCAAGGAAGGATAACACGGACCATGCTGACACAGTGACAAGAGCCCAGGGCACTGGAAGGAAGGCAGCCCAGATGTGTGAGCAGACTTTCTGTTTCCTGGAATGCACAGAACTTCCCAATGCTGATTTTCTACATGCTCCTAGCACGCTCCTGAAATGCCTACCTGGGCCCAGTGCATCATGTTTTGCACAGAAGTTCCGGCAGGATTGTGTGCTACGTACACGGCCACTCTAGACTGCAAAATAAATATGTGGAAATAAACAATGAAACTAGCATGAAGGAGGCGTCGATACTAAACACAGTTTACACTGGGAAGCATTGAAAACCACAGAGCCATAACCTCAAATACATGAGACTGAGAGCCAGAAAAGATTCTTTGACCACAAATATTAATACATCCTATAAAAATATGCATAACCACACACACACACACACACAAGAAATACAGCAACATTACAACTGTGGGGCTTACCAGCTGAGATTACTGGTCATTTCTATTCTCATCTGCATGTTTTCCTGAATTTCCAAAGTTTTCTATGACAATCACACCCTGCTTTTTTATTCATCAGAAACAAGAAAAATCAACATCCCTTAAAAATTTCCTAGAGCCTTCACTTCAGAATTTTAAAACTTATTTTCAAACTATAACACAATAAATTACAAATGTAATTTGTAATTACAATACATCAGCACATTGCTGGCCAAGGGTTTACAGTTTATAAAATAAATAAGTAAATGTATATAAATGGGTGTTTGTGTATCAGTGGACATTCCAAAATTTAAACACAGCTAAATGTGTCTATTATTTTACAGAAAAATTTCCTTTAAAAATATAAATACTAGAATTTAAATGATGAGCAATCTCCTCATTGCATAGTTTTCACAGAGGTGCAATGTAGGAAACCGACAAAGCGCTGGCCAGAGGCTAGCCACAGATGGTGCTTCAGGCACCTGCCAAGGTGGATTCTTGTGCCTCTGAAATGAGATTCTTGAGAGATCTACTGAGGTCACTCCTGCCTCTCCCACATCCTCCAAGACAAAGACACATATTCACAGATAAAATAAAATCACAGAAAGATTAAAGCAAGTGTTATTATAAACATACATACCATATTCAAATTTCTCTCATTAAATCCACACAGAACAAAAAAGATATTTCCGCAAAGCTCCTTCAGAATGACATGAGTGCAAATATGTGTACTCAGCCACTTCAAAAATGCATTCTGTGGCAAAAATTCTTTGGTCCCAAATAAATCCTACAAAATAAAAACACTCTCTCAGCATTTCATTACGAGGTGCTGGCCTCCATGTCCCGCCTCACAAGCAGACACATGCCACCTATCTCCACAGAGGGACTCAGATGAGAAAGGGCAACCAGTTGTCATTCAAACCAGGATTCCGGTGTGATACGCTTACTAAGGCAACAGCGGATGTTACAGATGTTAAAGTCTCAAATGCAAAAATGAAGACAGCAAATCAAATAGGTCCACAGAAGGCTTTTACAGTGGGAAAGGGCCTGAATGATCCCTCATCCCAGCGCCATCCCCAAAAGGTTTCATCTCACATTGATCGATGGCTAGTGACTTCTGAGAAAGAGTTGAAACTGTAACTGGTCAGCAATGTGTTTCCTTAGAACACATATGTCTAATCAAATTCCACTGGCAAGTGCACCAAATCCTGCCCACTCCTTTTTGGGGCCTTTTAATACTCGATATAAAATTTGCCATTTGAACCATTTTTCAGTGTTCAGTTGAGCATCAGTACATTCACATTGTTGTGTGACCATCACCACTATCTACTGGTCTTCAGAACTCTCTCAGCGTCTCAGACTGAAACTCTGTACCCATTAAGCAATACAGCCCCATGCCTCCTCTGTCAGCATGCCGTTTTTACAAAGCTTTATTAGAACACAGCTGGGCTTCTCTCTTTACACACTGTCCCTTGCTGTCTTCACGTGATAATGGCAGAGTTCGGTGGTTGCAAGGGCAATGATATGACCCATAAAGCCAAAAATATTTACAGAAAATGTTTGCTGACTCCTTGTGCACACCAGGCCTGATCAATGGCCCCTGGACCTGTGCTCAAGTATTTCTGGGGTAATCACCATGCCTTGCAGGCAGATCTTCACATATGTACATATCATGAAACAGGAAAAAGATCTTCCTTATAGTGAACTCAAATTATCTCCTTATAATTTACACTTTTGCTAATGCCTATCCAGAAGGATAAGCAGAATGAAAAATTAAAATGCTTACAAAGGCAGTTTTATGGGTTGAATTGTGTCCCTTCCCCAAAAGACATTCCTTTTATCTCACTATGTGATATATTTGGAAATAGGGTCTTTATCAAGGTACTCAAGTTACACAGTTGGATACTGTCTACGTTAAAAAAATGTTTCTCTCTGGACCTATACAGGTATGCAAATTCACCCACAAGGTCCACAGGAAAAGACTCCAAACTGAGACCATGAGGAAAGTACTAGGAGAAGCCTTGGTAGTTGAAGGTACTTTGTTTGTAATCTGTAATTGTTTATAATGAAAACTGAAGCTTCTATTATCCAAGGTATTTAAAATAAATCTGGTTAGAGGCGCCCATATCTTATCTGTCTGTCTGACCACTGGTACAGAGAATCTGGATTCTGAGGTCAGAAAAGGGTCTGTATGTCCCGTGAACATATTTCTTAAATGGCCAAGAGATATGTATACATTAAGTGTATATTCCTGTATGGGGTTTCAAATGTGTGTGTATAAATGTTATCATGTCCAGAATATAGATAGTGCCTCTGGCCTCAGCTGGTTCTCAACTTCTCATAAAAATTACTGCCTCCTTGAGTATAGCTTAGGGGTTTCCCACATTGATCGCTGATGACATAATCAGCCTGTGCGTACGGGTCATATAATAAAAAATAATAGTAACTGTGTCTTTAGATCACCATCAGTGTGGCCAAGGTCAGGCACGTGGAAGCTCCCATCTCCCATCTCCTGCCTATTCCTCTACGCACAGGCCCATCCTATGGGATAAAGGGCAACTTCAAGGAGGTTTAAGCTGCCTTTCTCCTGGTCTTCCTTGTGCTCTTCCTTAGCAGGTGGGGTGCTTCATTGATGTGTTAACCATGAGAACAGGAGGCTTCAGTGTAGACTTAAGGATACCTTCCCTGACTCCCCAGGATCTGGAAACAGGGGTGAAGCAGGGAAGAAAAATCATGGAAAGAAGGAAAGCCGCTACTCCACTGGTCGGGGAGGAAGGCACATTCTTCCACTAAAGGCCAATTCTTCAGCACCAAAGGAAATCTGTGAAGGAAGGGAGTGGGGGTGGGGCGGGTCCAAATACCTTGAGAAAAAGTTCTGGAACTCGTGCTAATTTAAGTAGAGGACTAGTCATGAACTCAGTTGAAGCCACAGGAGCCAGGGCAAAAAACATTTTAATCTTTTTGGCCAGCTCGGGGATCCGTGAAAACGCTATAAAACCTGTGAGGACAAAAGGAAAAGAACAGAATTCCATCTTCCAGGACTTCCCTCTGAAAAGGCAAGAGTGGGTGTGCATGTTGCCCTCTAGTGGCAACTTGAGAACGATGCAAATAATCGTGAAAGTCGTTCAGGTTGAGCTGTGCCCGACCCTTCGTGACCTCACGGACTATACAGTCCATGGAATTCTCCAGGCCAGAATACTGGAGTGGATAGCCAATCCCGTCTCCGGGGATCTTCCCAACTCAGGGACCAAACCCAGGTCTCCTACATTGGGCTTCCCTGGTAGCTCAGCTGGTAAAGAATCCTCCTGAAATGCAGGAGACCCCAGTTCAATTCCTGGGTCGGGAAGATCTGCTGGAGAAGGGATAGGCTGCCCACTCCAGTATCCTTGGGCTTCCCTGGTGGCTCAGCTGGTAAAGAATCTGCCTGCAATGTGGGACACCTGGATTTGATCCCTGGGCTGGGAAGATACCCTGGAGAAGGGAACGGCTACCCACTCCAGTATTCTGGCCTGGAGAATTCTTTGGACTGTATGGTCCCATGGGGTCACAAAGAGTTGGACATGACTGAGTGGCTTTCACTTTCACTAGATATTGAGTATAGTTCCCTGCGCTATACAGTAGGTCTTTGTTGATTATCTATGCAAGTGATGCCAGGAAGCAAAACTCTAGAAATGAGGGCCTCTGAATGTCTATGTAGCTTCCCAGGTGGCACAGTAGTAAAGAATCTGCCTGCCAATGCAAGAGACTCCAGAGACACGGGTTTGATCCCTGGGCTGGGAAGATCCCCTGGAGAACAGAATAGCTACCTACCGACTGGAGTCGGTATCCTAGCCTGGAAAATTCCACGGTCAGAGGAGCCTGGAGGGCTTACAGTCCATGCTAAGATTTGGACACGACTGAGCACACATGCACACACAGAACGCCTACGTGTGCACACACTGAGTTTGATTACATTAGTAACTCGAGTACTTGTGAAGCGCTTGTTTCGATTTTCAACCTAGATATACACTGGAAGAAATCCAAGTTGCTAGAACCAGGAGATGTTTCCCATTCCTTTATGATGTAAGCCAGAGATTGAAGACTGTATTCCTAATAGCTCCACCCCTGGTCCCCATCCCTTCATCACTAAGAACAATGTACAAAGGTATTCAAAGCAATCACCATGGACTCAAAAGGAACTTACACATTTAGAATCCTCTAGCTCTAAAACATCTTTTAGCTTCCTCTTGGGTCACTTCTTGCCTTAAACTTGGCCCCAGAATGTCAACTTTGAAAGCAGTGGGGCAAAGGACACAAATAAACAAGTCACGGAAGAAGGAACATGGATGAAAAAGTGGCTAAGTCCATTAATAAGAAGGGCGGTTATATCCGTGTCACTTTTTGCTTGAAGGCTCTCAAGCTGGCAAAGAGCGGAGGGGTGGTAATGAGAGCAAGGCTACTTGACCACATATCTGGAGACCTTTAAAGCATTTTTACCTTTCATATCATAGTTTTCTTCTAGGAAAGCATTCTAAGGAGACTGTGTGATAGGAACACAAAGATATTAGTCATAGCTTACCCTTAAAGAGGGAATTAAACCAATTATGACCCAGGTCTCTAGTCCCTATTCAGGGGAACTTGTCTGCTCAAATTATGGGCAATTTTTTTTTTCTTGAAACTTTGCTAAATTTTGTTTCTGTTACAATGACCACATACTACTTTTATCATCAGCATAAATTAAAAATGCTTGTGACTTTTAAAAACTGTACATAAAGCATATTATGACATCCTTATAATTAGCTTTAGTCTACTTCACTTAACAAAATCAGCATATTTCCTTGTTTCCTTTATAAAAGCTCCTACATTTATAAAACTTCTTGTTGTCTATCTACCCTCTCACATCCCCACAGTATTTAACTAGGAAGACATGTAATATGCGTGTGTGAACGTGCTCAGCCGTGTTCTACTCTTGGTGGCCCCCTGGACTGTAGCCTGCCAGGCTCCTCTGTCATGGAATTTTCCAGGCAGGAATACTGGAGTGGGTTGCCATTTCCTACTCCAGAGGATCTTCCTGACTCAGGGATTGAACCCACATCTTTTCTATCTCCTGTTTCTCCTGCATTGGCAGCTAGATTCTTTACCACTAGAGCTACCTGGGAAGCCCCGTAATAGGCTGGGGCTTACATTAATTCCTTCAATCAAGGGAGCCATATACAGCATGTTTACCTATTTATGTTTAAGTCTGAATTTCCAGAGAAGACTCAGTTTTACAAAAATTCTTTGCCATTTTCATTATTTCTGCTTGGCATTAAAAAACAAACACAAAACTCCATCGAACTAACATTTTTTAATATTTCACTTTTTACTATATACATACCTATTGTGGTGCCTTGAGAGTGACCCACATAATACAGTTGTTCTTGGCCAGTTTTATTCAGAATGAAGTTAACTGAAGCTGGTAGGTCATAATTTGCCATCTCATCAAAACTGTAATTCGAAAAAAAGGAAACCTTTCATGGAGACATTGCATACAAATACAACAGCATACAAATAACAAGCGTGTGGGTCTGATGAGTCATTACAAGCTGAACACGGCTGGGCACACCAGCCCTGAGTGCAGAAAACTGAGCATTAGCGGGTTGCAGAAGCCTCTCTGGGCTTCTTGATAACCATGCCTCCTGAAAAGAACCGCTTTCCTCATTTTTCATAGTGCGATCCATTTTTTAAATTTTCTATGAATGGGACCAAACAGTGTGACTCTGCATCAGACTCCATCTCTGCCATCACATATAGCTGTCAGTTGGTGACTGTGTGAATACATCACACTTTATTCACCCAATCACTGCTGATGGGCATTTGGGAGTTTCCAACTTTTTGCTGTTACAAATAATGTAACAACAAATATATTCCCGGACAGGCCTTTGGTAAAAAGCTCTCATTCTTGTGTTTTACGGCCTTGGGTGGGTTCTGGTATTACAAATGGGAAGCAAGCCCGAAGGAGTCCCTGGCAATGACTTTCTCCAATGCCTGGTATGGGGACACAGCCCTGGGCCCGTGGGCACACGTGCTGTTACCACTCCCAACGTGTCAGGCTCTCTGCCGGTCTCTTTCCAGCTTGCATCTTCTCTGTTAAGCCCCCAGTGACCTTACAGGATAGGTGTTTATTATCCCCATTTTACAGACACAGAGGGCTTATGCCACGTGCATGCCTAATGCCATGCAGTCATTAACTGGTCCAGCTGGAATTAGGAGAGAGAAGAGGACTTCTGGAAATAAGAAAAGTGAACATTGGGAGGACATGTTTATGAAGGAAAGGAGAAGGTTATGGGACACAATTTACTCAGCAGAACCCACACCATCAGGAATGCCAAAATAACTAAAAATTCCTTATTGAATTTACTCCTTCAATGTAACCATTTATTTATAATTTACCTTACTGCTATTTGTTAAATTCCTAATATTTGGAGTACATGTTTACGAAGGAAGGGAGAAGGTTAAGGTGTAGAACCTTCCATAAACCATTGGTTTCCTGTCATATGATCTTGAATTCCCCATCTATTTGCCTCCCCAATATTTACACTAAGGGTACCAAGGAAATAGATCCTTGCCATAATTGACTCAAAAGATACCTGAAGGCCCAGAATTCATCCTGAGAAACTGAAAGAGTCTTGTGTTTCCGAGACCAGGTGTTTCCTCTGCTGTTCCCCATCCACACATCAAAACCAGCATCTGCCAGGATGAAGCCCAGGCTGTTGTTGGGCAGGTTTGTGACCCAGTCACTAGAGTCGGCCAGCAAGCCATGCTGCAGGAACACCACTGGCTTGGGACCTGGAAGGCAATCACGTTTAGGAGTGAGCAGCACAAAGCTTCAAAACTGACATGATATCACGCTAACCAGACGAGTCGCAAAAGATCACAAAGCAAATAATGAAACAGAAACGAAAGACCGAGGTGGTGTTACCATTCAGGGGTAACTGTACTGTACATAGTGTGTGAAGAGAGCGTGGGAGCTGTTTTTCTTGGCCACATGAAGACACCTCTCTCCCATCAAAGGTGTTTCGGGACTGGGCCATGGGAAAGGTGAACGTGAAAGTTGCTCAGTCGTGTCCGACTCTTAGCGACCACAGCCTACCAGGCTCCTCCATCCATGGGATCTTCCAGGCAAGAGTACTGGAGTGGGGTGCCATTCCCTTCTCCGGTTTTGGGACTGGGCCATGGGAAAGGTGACAGTGAAAATTGCTCAGTTGTGTCCGACTCTTTGTGACCCCTTGGACAATACAGTCCATTGAATTCTCCAGGCCAGAATACTAGAGTGGGTAGCCTTTTCCTTCCCCAAGGGATCTTCCCAACCCAGGTATCGAACCGAGGTCTCCCACATTGCAGGCAGATTCTTCACCAGCTGAGCCACAAGGGAAGCCCAAGAATGGGTAGCCTGTCGCTTCGCCAGTGGATCTTCCCAACCCGGGAATCAAACTGGGCTCTCCTGCATTGCAGGCGGATTCTTTACCAACTGAGCTATCACAGAAGCTCATGGGAAAGATGATTGGACATTAAAAGACCAGGAAGTCAGGTTGACCAAGGAAAGACCTTAGGGACCAGTGGGGCAGGACTGCCTTGTTCCAACAGGTTCTGGTGCTGGTCCTCACTAACAGAAGGAGCGTCTGTGCTTGGCGGTGTCTGCTGGGGAGGGTTAAGGGAAGGCAGGAGGTTAGCACACAGGGAGAGAAACTCCTAGCTGCTGGTTCCAACCTGTGCCTCTTCAGACACTTAATAGAAAACCTGAGGCTGCGTAGTAGCCAACTTCGCAGGGCAGAGTCTTGAGAAAGGAGGATGGGCTCCAGTGGGTGTGGGAGAACCGAGGAGGAGAGAGCAGCATAAAGGGTGGGGCAGCTAGGACTGAGCGGGAAGGGGAGGCAGGCGCCAGTTTGTGGGGACCAGGAGTCAGCTCCCTACCTTTTCTTAAGGGACTATTTCAAATGCCTCTGAAATCTCTCTATACTTCCCTCCCTATACCCCCAGAAGGTTCAAAGGAGAAACGTGGGAGTTGGCAAATTGAAGATATACCAGGAAACTCTTTAAACACCACCGGTAAATAACTTCTGGATTCCCACAAACAACCAGGAGCCACGGATGCTTTTGCAAGAGGTGAACGTGAAGCCCAGGGAAGTGCAGGCGGCCAACTCAGGCGTGTGCCCATCACACACGGTGGGCCAAGGGGCCAATTATGGCAGCTAAGGGGCTTTCAACAACATCTGCAAACACCTCTACTGAACCCTGAACCTGCCATTTACGCCTGGATGAGGTTTAAAACATTCCCAGACCCCTTGCTCTATAATCCATGGAAGGGTTTCCCAAACCTTATTTTGGTTTGTATTTACCTGTAGTTACGCTGCTGTATTTACCCCACATTTTGCATTTCCATGGACTTGGCTTTGCCTAAAACAACCTCTATTGCAATCCATGGTTAAAAAGAGGCTGTGCGTAACAGAAAAAGAAACAAAGAAAATTGTTTTAAAATGAAACAATCCAGGTGCCTGAATTGCAGTTCAGTTCACTTAGTCCCTCAGTCATGTCCCACTCTTTGCGACCCCATGAATCGCAGCCTGCCAGGCCTCCCTGTCCATCACCAACTCCCAGAGTTCACTCAAACTCACGTGTATCGAGTCAGTGATGCCATCCAGCCATCTCATCCTGGGTCGTCCCCTTCTCCTCCTGCCCCCAATCCCTCCCAGCATCAGGGTCTTTTCCAATGAGTCAACTCTTCGCATGAGGTGGCCAAAGTATTGATTGGAGTTTCAGCCTCAGCATCAGTCCTTCCAATGAATGCCCAGGACTGATTTCCTTTAGAATGGACTGGGTGGATCTCCATGCAGTCCAAGGGACTCACAAGAGTCTTCTCCAACACCACAGTTCAAAAGAATCAATTCTTCGGGGCTCAGCTTTCTTAATAGTCCAACTCTCACATCCATACATGACCACTGGAAAAACCATAGCCTTGATCAGATGGACCTTTGTTGACAAAGTAATGTCTCTGCTTTTGAATATGCTATCTAGGTTGGTCATAACTTTCCTTACAGGGAGTAAGCGTCTTTTAATTTCATGGCTGCAGTCACCATCTGCAGTGATTTTGGAGCCCCCACAAATAAAGTCTGACACTGTTTCCACTGTTTCCCCATCTATTTCCCATGAAGTGATGGGACCAGATGCCATGATCTTAGTTTTCTGAATGTTGAGCTTTAAGCCAACTTTTTCACTCTCCTCTTTCACTTTCATCAAGAGGCTTTTTAGTTCCTCTTCACTTTCTGCCATAAGGATAATGTCATCTGCGTATCTGAGGTTATTGATATTTCTCCCAGCAATCCTGATTCCAGCCTGTGCTTCATCCAGCCCAGCATTTCTCATGATGAACTCTGCATATAAGTTAAATAAGCAAGGTAACAATATATAGCCTTGATGTACTCCTTTTCCTATTTGGAACCAGTCTGTTGTTCCATGTCCAGTTCTAACTGTTGCTTCCTGACCTGCATATAGGTTTTTCAAGAGGCAGGTTAGGTGGTCTGGTATTCCCATCTCTTTCAGAATTTCCCACAGTTTCTTGTGATCCACACAGTCAAAGGCTTTGGCATAGTCAATAAAGCAGAAATAGATGTTTTTCTGGAACTCTCTTGCTTTTCCCATGATCCAGCAGATGTTGGCAATTTCATCTCTGGTTCCTCTGCCTTTTCTAAAACCAGCTTGAACATCTGGAAGTTCATGGTTCACGTATTGCTGAAGCCTGGCTTGGAGAATTTTGAGCATTACTTTACCATTGTGTGAGATGAGCACAATTGTGTAGTAGTTTGAGCATTCTTTGGCATTGCCTTTCTTTGGGACTGGAATGGAAACTGACCTTTTCCAGTGCCGTGGCCACTGCTGAGTTTTCCAAATTTGCTGGCATGTTGAGAGCAGCACTTTCACAGCATCATCTTCAGGATTTGAAACAGCTCCACTGGAATTCCATCACCCCCACTAGCTTTCTTCGTAGTGATGCTTTCTAAGGCCCACTTGACTTCACATTCCAGGATGTCTGACTCTAGGTGAGTGATCACACCATCGTGATTATCTGGGTTGTGAAGCTCTTTTTTTACAGTTCTGTGTATTCTTGTCACCTCTTCTTAACAGCTTCTGCTTCTGTTAGGTCCAGACCATTTCTGTCCTTTATCGAGCCCATCTTTGCATGAAATGTTCCCTTGGTATCTCTAATTTTCTTGAAGAGATCTCTGGTCCTTCCCATTCTGTTGTTTTCCTCTATTTCTTTGCATTGATCGCTGAGGAAGGCTTTCTTATCTCTCCTTGCTATTCTTTGGAACTCTGCATTAAAATGGGAATATCTTGTTTTAAGCAGGGGAGAGGGTGGTAGAGAAAATTCAGTGACTTGTTAAGACACCTGTCATAGGGGATGGGAGTGGATCAAATTCAGGTTTTTTTCTAATTCTTTTTTGTTTTTCAGGGTTCCCCCACCCCTCACTTCAAGCTGGATCCGAAAGCTCAATGAACCACAGATATAAAAGATGAAACCAGACAGGAAGAAAGGAGTGAATCTGATCTTTCAAAATCAGGTGTTCTCAAATCTGGAGGATCTGGGCCAAGAACTGCAAAGGGGAGGGCAGACCCCATGGCTTTCTCCTGGGAAATGCCAGCAGGGGAGGAAAGGGGCTGGCACAGAGAAGCACGTGGTTGAGAACCGGCTCCGCCTGACAGCAACCTCAAGCTTCTCAGCTATGTCCTATTCAGTCATTTGAGGAATGTTCACTGAGAGTTTCACTGGATAATAAGCAAAGCACTGGAGGTAGAAAAAAAAAAAATCAAGTGATTCAAAACACACATTACATTTTCTGTAAGCCTGTCCTAGTACGACTCGGTGGCAGTCACTGAGCTAGATTCAGGATAAGAAAGTGCATCAGCAGGGCTCCCTTCTCCATGGAGCTTCATTCTAGTCACGGAGACAGACACGATTCCTTTCCAGCCCACTGTGGAAAGGGCTAGACTACCACACAGTAAAACTCAGAGGAAAGACAAATTTCACTCAGCCAGGAGACGAAGAGTTGAGACAAATCTCAAGGGACAGACTCCCCACAAAGGGCTCAGCAGCCTGGATCTGCAGAGGCCTGACACTGCGTCCCGGGCCTCACCCAGAAGGGACCCCAGGGGGCACGGCAAAAGCTCTGAGGCACAGGGGCTTGGGGAACCACTGGCAGGGCGTGGTGCCTTGTCTGATCTGGGCACAGAGGGGATATGAAGGACTTCCTTCAGGGGTGTACATCCTTGCAAGTGGGGCCAGCTCCCCTTCCTCCCAGAACGAAAGGGGCCTCTGAGGGAGAAGCCAGAGAGAATATAACCCACTGGGCTTCCCATGCCCGTGACTCCATGAGACATGATGGGCCACCAACAAAGAGAAAATACTAACAAATCCAGGCCTGGGGTGGAAAATAGGTGCTAAACTGCTTGTCCCTTCCCTCTGACATTTAGTGAATGCAAAATGGCAGCAGGACAGACAAGGGCACTGTGACAGGCCTGCCCACCCGTCTGCCAGCTTCTCCTACCTGCTCCTACCTGACTCCCATGAGATGCAGCAGGGGGAGGAAGGAAGGCACGATGTCCTCTCTCCCAACCCGCCACCAGCCAAGGATTTGCTGGAAAAAGAAGTTTCTCTCTGGGAGGGTTAAGCCTACTGTCATGCACATCTTCCAGCGAATTACTTTAATCAGATTTCTCTTCATCCTGCTGAGAGAAGCTGATTGAAGTAATAGCCAGCTATTATTGTGCACCTCTGTGTTCTAAGGCACTGTGATGAAAATCCTATGAAGTTAGTACTATTTCCATTTAGCAGAACAAGAAATTATGGCTAAGAGAAGTCATTTGTCCAAGACTGGATCAGAGTTAGTAAGTGGGGGAGCTGGGATTTGAACCCACATAAACTAATGCCAGGGTCTGTGCTCTTAAACTGTTTTGCTATGGGAAAAGGCTAACAAGAGAGAATCATTCTATAACACACAGAGGCCCTCAGGCAATGACAAGCAGAAGAGGGAAGTTATTCTGGAGGGAGTCAGACCAGGTGATTTGAAGAAAGAAATCTCTAGTGCATGGACAGAGGAGACACACCATGGGAGGCAGAACCACAATGGTCCACTTTGGAAAAAGAAGTTTCTCTCTAGGAGGGTTAAGCCTCCTGTCATTCACATCTTCCAGCGAATTACTTTATTCAGATTTCTCTTCATCCTGCTGAGAGAAGCTGACTGAAGTCACAGCTAGCTATTACCGTGCACCCCTGTGTACACAGGTGATTCTCCCAAGGACCAGCCTAGTCCACGCATGCCAGCAGCTGCAGCCTGGTCTGTCTGAGCAACAGACCAACACAACAGGACACGGGCTGTCTTTCCTGAAGAGCCCTACTGTGAGTTTGTCCAAACTGGCTGTACGAGGGCTGCAGGCTGAAGAAAAGGCCTATGGGCACCTTTAGCCCAGAGAGGGTGAGTGGCTTTATCAGTCGCCTACGTAGTCAGCACAGAGCCAGCAAAGAGATGCAGTCCCGTGATAGCCCTGACAGGGCCAAACAGGGGTGGGAGCCCGGAAGGGATTACTCAGGCTTCAAAAATGAATCTGCTGAGCCCACAGCCTCACAAGAGGAAGATGACTGGGTGCCTACGGAAGTTCCTCCCACCTCCCAAGGCACTGGCCTTCTCTACCAGGGCAGTGTCTGGACGGGCCTCCACCACACTGGAAAACGCTGTGAGAACTCAGCTGAGGTCCAGTGAAGAACCGAAAGGAGGCGGCAGAGGAGCAGATCACAAAGATCAGGACACTGCCATGAACCAGACTTTGGTTCTTACTGGGTATGAAACCCTATAGGATTTACTCAATCTCTCTGGAATATAGATGTTCTTATCTAAAGTGGGGGATGACACAGTGGTTGATAAATAATAGTGAGTCACAATAATAATAATAAATGTACTACTGTAATTAATTATTATTAGAACAGCTCTGTGAAGAAAGACAACGTGAACAGGCATTCTATAGCCATGGTGACATAATCTCAGTCACAGTAAGAGCACACTAAGTGTTGACTGTGTCAGGCACCACACTAAACACCCGACATGCACCAGCTCAGATAAGAAACCACACATCTTGCTGAGCTGGGAGGTAGGCTAAACAGTGGCCCATCAAAGATATTGTATTGTTTATTCGTTAAGTTGTGTCTGACTCTTTTGAGATCCCATGGACCATAGTCGGCCAGGCTCCTCTGTCCATGGGGTTTTCTAGGCAAAAATATTGGAATGGGTTTCCATTTCCTTCTCCCGGGGATCTTCCCAACCCAGGGATCAAACCCACATTTCCTGAATTGGCAGGTGGATTCTTTACCACTGAGCCACTGGAGAAACCCATTCCTAATTCCTGGAACCTGTGAACATGTTACCTCATTTGGCAAAAGGAACTTTGCAGATGTGATTAAGAATCTCAAGATGGGGTATCATCCTAGGTTATCCAGTAGGCCCAAGGTAACCACAAGGGTCCCTCTAAGAGGGTCAGAATGAGAGAGAAACTGGAAAATGCTACTCGCTTTGAGGATAGAGAATGGAGCAGGTACAGTGGGTAGCTTCCAGAAGCTGGAAAAGGCAAGAAAAGGGATCTTCCCAAGTGCCTCCAGCAGGCAGCCCTACCTTGATCATAGGGCTTGTGACCTGCAGAACAGTAAGATAAAAAAATCTGTGCTGTTTTAAGCCACTAAGTTTGTGGTGGTTTGTTACAGCAGCAATAGGAATTTAAGGAAATAGTTGGGTACTAGCTTTTACCCTCATTTTTCAGATAAGGACTCTGAGGTACAGTGTAGCTAAGTTATCTGTGCAGAGTTACACAGCCGGCAATCTCAGATCAGGATTCTCTGCAATCCCATGGACTGTAGCCTGCCAGGCTCCTCTGTCCATGGGGTTTTCCAGGCAACAATACTGGAGTGGGTTCCCATTCCCTCCTCCAGGGGATCTTCCCAACCCAGAGATTGAACCCAGGTCTCCTGCATTACAGGCAGATTCTTTAAAGTCTGAGCCACTAGGGAAGTCCAGATCGCTGCACTCACATTTCACAGTCACTCTGCTAGAAAGGTCATGACCCTCAGCAGGAAGGAACACAACAGTGCTGGGATCACAGAGCAGGGAAGAAAAATACCCCCTCCTCCGGGCACCTCTCTCCCCAACAGTAGCCATGGTCACGATGATTGCTAAGCAACAAGAAGGCAGCAACCACTCTGTCTCATTCACTGCAGCATCTGTGGCACCTGATGCTGAGTCTGCCATGTGGTGCTCACTGCCGGTAAATCTGATAAATAAATGCAATAGTGAAGGAATGAAGAAAGGAAAGGAAAGAAAAAAAAGACAAGAGTGCATACTCAAAGCTACGGATTTTCCAGTAGTCACATATGGATGTGACAGCTGAAACATAAAGAAGGCTGAGCTCTGAAGAAATGATGCTTTTGAACTGCGGTGCTAGAGAAGACTCTTGATATTCTTTTGGACTGCAAGGAGATCAAGTTGGTCAATCCTAAATGAAATCAACCCTGAATATTAACTGGAAGGACTGTAGCCAGAGCGCCAATACTTTGGTCACCTGAAGCGATGAGCCAACTCATTGGAAAAGACCCTGGTGGTGGGAATGACTGAAGGCAGGAGGAGAAAAGGGTGACAGAGGATGAGATGGTTAGACAGCATCACCAACTCAATGAACATGAATTTGAGCAAACTCCAGAAGATAGTGGAGGACAGGGAAGCCTGGCATGCTACAGTCCATGAGGTGGCAAAGAGTCAGACACAATTTAGCAACTGAACAACAACAAATTCACACACACACAGAGAAACACCATGTGCACTTTCCAGGGCACAGCCTTAATTAGAGCTTACTTCGTACCCACGATGGTGCTAGACCAGTTATGTTACTCTTCCCGTGTTATAGATGGGGTCTCTGAGGCATAGAAAAAAATAAATAATTAGCCCCAGGATGCAGACACAATGAGTATATGGTGGAGCTGGGAACCGTGTGATCATGTGACATTAAAGTGTCCATTATCTCCATGCCAAACTGCCTTTCTGCTTTCCATGCCCTTCTCTGTTACCACAGCCTGCCTTTAAACAGAGGTGCCGTGCCTCTGAGCTCAGGACGATCCTACCCCGCTGCAGTCATCATAGAGCGTAGATGCTTTGGTCAACCCAGGCCCCGGAAGGACCAGGACTGCACTAGCAAGCAAACTAAAGCCCTGGACTGGAGAGATCATCAAGGAATCAGAAAAGGTCTGGGCCCTCCGAGAGCTCACAGTCCAGTAGGGAAGCCGGAGATTACAAGCATCATCACCCACATAACACCATTATTTATTGTCTTAACTGTCTTAACCGCTGTGAGGGAAACACACAGAGAGCTATGAGAATGTGTAGCCAGAGGCCTGACTGGGTGTGAGTGGCTGGGGAACTCCTCCCTGATAAAACCCTAAGGTTAAACAGGAGGAAGACAGGGAGTACAGGGGAAGGAGGGGTGCTGAGCCAAGCATCTCCTCTCTCCACTGACTCTCTGCTCCTGGCCCCAATCTGCAAATACGAAAGAAACTGCTGTGCAGCTGACACTGCCTTGCGGCACTCAAGTTAGGCAGAGGGTCTGAACACAGCCCCACACCCAGTGTGTCATCGAGGTCCAAGGGCATGAGCTCAGAGAGCCAGAGACAACAGGTCCAGGCACTGACTATTGGTCCTACGTCTATCCAGTGCCACCACAGGGGGGAAGAATTGCATCCCAGTTGATCAAGGCCTCTGTTTAGCTTGGTAGGGCACTGCATTTTGGAAATGGTTTCCTTAGGAGTCACATATAAGAACAGAAAATTCAGAAATTGGCTGGAATCCTAAAACATATAATCAAAATTTAAAACAAAAACAAAAACACAGGCTGATGGCCTTTTCCTGCAAAACCTAACTCAAAAGTCAGGTTGTAAAATTTTAATTATAACTCAAAAGTTCAATGGGCAACCCCTGAGGAGTTTTGCCGAGGCAAAGTTCAGAGAGCCTGTTTCTTCACAAAGACAATTACACTCCAGAATGCACTTCACTCTTCGGGCCGGTAGAACAACCGCTTTTCAGATATGAATGTTCCACTGTTGGCGCTTTATCTGGTGACTGCTTTAGTTTAGTTTATTTCGCAGTTAAGCAAGAAGTAAGTCTGCCTCACTGATCATGTTGCTATTTTACCTATTTGGGACAAGGCCTTTATTTCTGTGTTTTAGCCAAATAAAATAAATATTTTAACTCCCATAGATTCAACTTGCTCTATGCTTATTAAATACATAAGGTCACACACTCCAGCTCAAAGAATACTGAACTTGGAGTCAGACTGGCTGGGCCACTAGCCTTTGATGTAAAGCAAATTCCTTTCCCTCATTGAACCTAACTGTCTTGCCCAGTAAAATGAGGGTACGCTGCTCTAGAACCGAGGTTCCCAAACACTAGGATTTTACCTTGGAATCCACTAGGGAGTTATGTTAAAAATGCAAGCTCTCCAAATCCTCGGTTCAGGCAGGACTCTGAGATCCTTCCAGTGCCAGCATCCCATGACTTTCTGAAATAAGGCTCAGCAGATGAAAATATAACCACTTCCCTATGAAGGATGAATTTCTAAATTTCAATTCCCTTACAGAATTAGTGTAAAGGAAGAGGGGAGCTCAACACTTGAGAGAGAAGGTTGTGTAACACAGAGAAACAGCCCACACATGCTCTTCTGGTCTCCAAGAGATTTCTAAATACACATTTCAAGCCGCCTAATTAGTAGAGGTCTGACTAGACACGTAAATGATTGTCTAAATCAGGGGATTCTCCACTGGGTCCATAAACTCTCTGCATCTGAATATAAAACCTGTGTGTGCATAAGTGTCTATTTTACTTTACTTGAGAGAGGATCTGCTGCCTTCATCTCCCTCAGAATCCCAGTTCTGATGACTGCCAGATACAGCTCTGAATGAGGCCAGCCACGCAGACAATACGGCCATGCTGGTTGCTGTGAAGAATCCAAAGGTGAGGAAAACGCAGCCTCCTCCTTCAAACACGGCTGTGGGAGGGGCTGGGGGGCGGGGTGGAGAGAAGCGCACACCTAAGTCAACCCCACGGCAGAGTAAGGAGAGGACCTCAAGAGGTTTACCAGCAAGACGTTTGGGAGTTCAGAGGAAGTGGTTTCCTTCCTGCTCAAGCAACCAGGCAGAGTGGACAGTTAAGCCGGGTGGGGCTGCAAGGGTGGGGAAAAAAGTGTTTTTACGGATGTGTAGAAATGAAGAGGGTAGGCACAGTGATCACCATTCCAATGGGTTGAGTCACCAGCTGAGGCCCAGAGAGAAATTAGCAAAAGGGGAATAACTCGTTTTGATTTGAGAGTGTGAAACAGTGGCTCTTTAATACTTATAAACTGACACAACTTCAACGATACCATTTGCAGTTTGGCTATGGTGCCAATTTAAATCTGTGACAATGAGAAATGAGAAATGTTTCTTAGACGATGCGTAAAGATCAACGGTTCTCAAGCACTCCTCATAAACCAGATGAAAGAGGTAGTCTAGCCCACTCTACAGAAGAAGACACCATAGACATCCTATCCTGTGACTGTAATCACTAACCTGGGGATTCATGAAGTTCTCTGCACATACCCAAGGCGAACTTCACAACTCCACTGCTATACAAAATGAGGGTGAACAGTACAGACGTCAGCCAGCACACAACCTTAAGGAATGGTGTTATCTTTAGTTATTAGATTCATGAAGACTGTTGAATGGCAGTATCATATAATTATACTTGGGCTCTAAGAAGCTTAATCCTGCAGAACTACATGAGATGGATAAGAACAAGGAGGCTGGTAAAGAGGAAAGCAGTCGACATGGTAGAGGAGTGATGCAGCCAAGGCCTGTGATAAAAATCTTTTGATGATCACCAAGTGAGGCTCTACATAAAAGCGGAGGGGGCCACTGAGACAGGATTGAAAGCCGCTCACCATGCAGCTTTAACTAAGGTTCCCCAAGGAATGTGGTATCTATAAATAAGTAATGGAGGTGACATTGGCAAGATGAAGAAGGGACAGGCTACCCACTCCAGTATTCTTGGGCTTCCCTGGTGGCTCAGACAGTAGAGAATTTGGCTGCAATGCTGGAGACCTGGGTTTGATCCCTGAGTTGGGGAAATCCCCTGGAGGAGGGCATGGCAACCCACTCCAGAATTCTTGCCTGGAGAATCTCCATGGACAGAGGAGCCTGGCGGGCCACAGTCCATGAGGTTGCAAAGAGTCAGACACGACTGAGGGACTAAGCGCGGCACAGCACAACCCTAGGCCCCTCACAGAAACTCCAACTTTGCAACCATCTACAGAAGGGTTGTTAGCATCCCTGAACCCAGGGGGAAGGTTGTAGCATCACAACAGAACACAAAAACTGAGAAAAAAATAAACTACACTAAGAAGGGCAGGGGCTTCCCTGGTGGCTCAGTGGTAGAGAATCTGCATGTCAACACAACAGGTTCAATCTCTGATCAGGGAATATCCCACATTCGGCAGACAGAGCAACTAAGCCTGTGGGACACCACTACTGAGCCTGTGCTCTAGAGCCCTCGAGCCCCAACTGCTGAGCCCAGTTCAGTTCAGTTCAGTCGCTCAGTTGTGTCCAACTCTCCGCAAGCCCATGAATCGCAGCACGCCAGGCCTCCCTGTCCATCACCAACTCCCGGAGTTCACTCAAACTCGCATCCATCAAGTTAGTGATACCATTCAGCCATCTCATCCTCTGTTGTCCCCTTTTCCTCCCTCCCCCAATCCCTCCCAGCATCAGAGTCTTTCCCAATGAGTCAACCCTTCTCATGAGGTGGCCAAAGTACTGGAGTTTCAGCTTCAGCATCATTCCTTCCAAAGAACACCGAGGGCTGATCTCCTTTAGAATGGACTGATTGGAGCTCCTTGCAGTCCAAGGGACTCTCAGGAGTCTTCTCCAACACCACAGTTCAAAAGCATCAATTCTTCAGCGCTCAGCTTTCTTCACAGTCCAACTCTCACATCCATACATGACCACTGGAAAAACCATAGCCATTACTGAGCCCACTTGCCACAAATACCGAAGCCTGCCCCCCTGAGCCTGTGCTCAGAAAAAAAGTGAAAGTGAAAGTGAGGGTCACTCAGTCATGTCTGACTCTTTGTGACACCATACAAGTCCATGGAATTCTCCAGGCCAGAATACTGGAGTGGGTAGCCTTTCCTTTCTCCAAGGGATCTTCCCCATCCAGGGATCGACTCACGTCTCCCACATTACAGGCAGATTCTTTACCAGCTGAGCCACAAGGGAAGCCCAAGAATACTGGAGTAGGTAGCCTATCCCTCCTCCAGGGTCTCCTGCCTTGCAGGCAGATCCTTTACCAACTCAGCTATGAGGGAGGCCCACAAGCCCCTGCAATGAGAAGCCTTCGAACCACAAGTAGAGAGTAGCCCCTGCTCATCACAGCCAGAGAAAAGCCCCCACAGCAACAAAGAGCCTGGACGGTCAAAAAGAAATTTTAAAAAAATTATTTTTTAAAAAAAGAAGAGTATGAAGAACAGCTTCACTTCATTCTTGATAAATGAATTATGTTTTAAAGGATCATGTAATGACTTATAAATAGTACAGATATATGGCATTATTTTCTTATGCATTAAGAGCATTAATCTCTTAAAAGATAAGCAGAATGAATAGCCCTATCCTTGTTTTGAAATTCCTTCTCTCTCTCAGATTCTGAGTTTATTTCAGATGGCCAGGTGAGCAGTCACGAGAGCGTAAGGTAGGGTGGCAGCCTGGCAGAGAGGAAAAGGCTGAATGGAAGCCATGCAACGTGGGAGCCTAGAGAGGACTTGTCAGCTCCTGGAGGATGGGAGTCAAGAGTGACTGTGCAGTTTCTGATCCTGGGCATTAGGACAATGAGGGTGTTATTAACAGGAGAGGAAGCGGCAGGGATGAGCCAGCTTCCAAGTTGGGTGTGAAGGATTTTATGTATTCTGTCTGTCTATCTGGCTTAAATAAGCCAGACCAGCCCCGCTGACAACACTGCCCCAGAACAAGAGTGAAGGGCAGGGCAGAACATCAGCTCCATGCTCGGCTGTGGACCAAGGAGACACAAACCATCAGAGAAGGACCTGTGCAGTTCCGAGGAGAATCACAAACTCCTTTAGATAACTGACCACCTTCATAGCGTGCTTCCAGACTTGTCTCTGAGCTTAGCTCACAGAAGATGTTACACACACATCACTGATTCTCCACAGGGAGGCCTCTGCAGAGCAGAGGAAAAGGGCGGGGACTTGATGCTATGACCGGACTTAGAGTGCCTTCAATCTGTTCCCCATTCTGAAGACCAAAGACAGCCACTGCCCCAATCCACACACCCCTGCCAAAAAGAAAGAAAGAAAAGAAATCTAACCCTTACAACCAGGGAGAAATAAAGACTGATAGGGAACTCTGAGATCATCTCAGGCAGCCGACTGTTTTTAAAAATGAAAAACCCAAGACCTACAGAGATGAAAGCACAAAAGTACTTATGGGCAGACAGAATTCCCCCGTCTCTCCTTCCTATCACCTGAGAGCAAATCAAGAAGGATGCTCACTTCCTCAGTTCAGTTCAGTCGTTAAGTCGTGTCCGACTCTGCGACCCCATGAATCACAGCACTCCAGGCCTCCCTGTCCAACACAGTTCAAAAGCATCAATTCTTCAGCGCTCAGCCTTCTTCACAGTCCAACTCTCACATCCACACGTGACCACTGGAAAAACCATAGCCTTGACTAGATGGACCTTAGTCGGCAAAGTCATGTCTCTGCTTTTGAATATGCTATCTAGGTTGGTCATAACTTTTCTTCCAAGGAGTAAGCGTCTTTTAATTTCATGGCTACAATCACCATCTGCAGTGATTTTGGAGCCCCAAAAAATAAAGTCTGACACTGTTTCCACTGTTTCCCCATCTATTTCCCATGAAGTGATGGGACCGGATGCCATATCTTCATTTTCTGAATGTTGAGCTTTAAGCCAACTTTTTCACTCTCCTCTTTCACTTTCATCAAGAGGCTTTTTAGTTCCTCTTCACTTTCTGCCATAAGGATGGTGTCATCTGTGTATCTGAGGTTATTGATTTTTCTCCTGGCAATCTTGATTCCAACTTGTGTTTCTTCCAGCCCAGCGTTTCTCATGATGTACTCTGCATGTAAGTTAAATAAGCAGGGTGACAATATACAGCCTTGACGTACTCCTTTTCCTATTTGGAACCAGCCTGTTGCTCCATGTCCAGTTCTAACTGTTGCTTCCTGACCTGCATACAGATTTCTCAAGAGGCAGGTTAGGTAGTCTAGTATTCCCATCTCTTTCAAAACTTTCTACAGTTTATTGTGATCCACACAGTCAAAGGCTTTGGCATAGTCAATAAAGCAGAAATAGATGTTTTTCTGGAACTCTCTTGCTTTTTCCGTGATCCTGCGGATGTTGACAATTTGATCTCTGGTTCCTTTGCCTTTTCTAAAACCAGCTTGGACATCTGGAAGTTCATGGTTCATGTATACTGAAGCCTGACTTGGAGAATTTTGAGCATTACTTACTAGTGTGTGAGATGAGTGCAATTGTGTGGTAGTTTGAGCATTCTTTGGCATTGCCTTTCTTTGGGATTGGAATGAAAACTGACCTTTTCCAGGGTACAGCAATTTCACCTTCAGTGGCTGAGATAAATACCACAGGAAGGCACCCGGCATTATTTGCTTTAATTGCTATAGGAGAGAAAAGCCTGGAGGTGGATATGGAAAAAGGAGGCACATTTTCTAAGCTTGTTTTCACTGAGGTTTCCTGTATCTTTTAACAATGGCTCACATTACTAATTATATTAGTCAACTAGCCACTTTTAAGAGAAACAGTATCAACACATACCTTTCTTTATATTGAATCTGAAATCTGTATACAAGTTTCACTTTAAAAGTAAAAAAGAGGAAGGAAATCAAGATCATATGTTCACTCTGAAATGTTTTGTGTGTCTTCAGCAGAAGAAAAACAGAAGCCCTTGTTGCAACTCATTTCCCATTTTGTAACATACATTTAGGGGATCTAAAATCATAAAACTCTCAAGAGTCAGAAATTAAATTTCAAAAAGAGCACTGGCTGTCTTCACCAGTTAATATCATCAAAAGACTCAGTATGGCTAGAATTTATGGGAGAAAAACATAGATAAATCAGATTTTATTAAGAGAAAAATAGACAATGATATAAACCTCAGTTAACACAGAGGGCTTTTAAATTCACTTTGAATAAAAATTTTCTACTCACATAAAATTTTGAAGAAGACACAGTTATCCATTTACCTTAATCTCACCTTAGTAGCCTAAGGAAAGTTTCTAAAAACAAAAAGTGTTAAAAAAAAAAATCTGTACCTAAAGAGACAATTAACTAAGGATCAGATCCTTATTCTGATGTCTGTTCAGTGATTTCAAGAAGTCTATCTAGAAATTCTTCAATCTGCACTGGAAACCACAGTTTTGCATGAGTTATGAGACACAGGAAAAACATGCATATAAAAGCCAAAGCTATAAGAACTTTCAAGTATTCCTAATAAGTGTAGTTACCAGAACAAGACCACATGGAAAGTAATTTAACAATACCTGGGTCTTCCCTGGTGGTTCTGATGGTAAAGAGTCTGCCTGCCAATGCAAGGAGACTTGGATTTGATCCCTGGGTCGGGAAGATCCCCTGGAGAAGGGAATAGCAACCCACTCCAGTTTTCTTGCCTGGAGAATTCCATGGACAGAGCCCTGAGGGCTATAGTCCATGGGGTCACAAAGAGTCGGACATGACTGAGTGGCTAACACACACACATCAAAATCACAAATCCACATATCCTCTGACCCAAAAATTCTATTTCTGAAAGTGTATCTTATAAATAAACTTGCACATAAACAAGGTTATTTACAGCAGCAGTACTTGTTAATAGAAGAGTAGAAATAGTCCAAATGCCACTAAGAGAACACTTGCTAAATAAATCATGACAGTTATACAGTGGAAAACCATGTATTGGTAGAGATGAATGATAAAGTACCTTTTACTGTATGAAAAATACTCAAAACATTAAACAAAAAAATTCAAGAAACAAAAATGTGCATTATATGCCACATTCTAAATTAAAAGGCAAGCAGGGAAAATAATAATTTATGTTTGTTTCTAAAGAGACATTTTAGACATAAATTTAAAATAAAGAAATTTTGGAAGGATACATAAAAAAACTGGGGCGGTAAGGAATGAAATAGGAGGGAGGTATTTTACTGTGTAGCTTTTCATTCTCTTCAATTTTTGAACTATGTGACATTACCTACTCAAAAAATTAAGTAATTTTCAAATAGCAAGAGCTATCTAATTAATGTTCAAATCACTCTATTAAATAAAATGCTTCCTTATAACAATGAGATATTTAGCATATTCTCAAACAAACCTGACCTTTGAGTCTTTAAGTGAAAATGAAATTAGATGATTCTTGTCCTTGCTTCTTTAAAAGAAGTGTTTTTATATATCTTGCATCAATGTAATATGTTGAGTCCTTTGATCTAAAAGACAATCCCATTTCAATGTTTTCATGTTAAATCTGAACTTCTGACTGATATAAAAACCAGCCAAATTCCAGCAATGCAATTAAATCTTCAGAACTTTCCTATCTCAACAATGAAAATACCCATACCTTTGTCGGAACGGTTTTTCCTCCCATGGGGAATTCGGTTAAGGCAAAGAATATACCCATCTGCTGTCACAACAAAGTGTTCCTCACTAGGGAATCCCCAGTGAGAGATAATTTCACTCTGTGGAGCAAAGGAGAAGACAAAATGTCAATGACTAAGTTTTATTTAAGTAACCAATCATTACTGAAATTTTAGTCTGCTCAATCTAGTAGCCAACCTCCATCACAAGAGTAAATCCTCCACTTGTTTACCCCTGCATTCTACTCACAGACGCTTAGTTAAACCTTGGTTTCACCATTCTAACATGTTCTGCACCAAGTGTGCCTTATTTTACCATAGCCTTGGGCTTCTTTGGTTCCATCCTGGCTCCCAGGCACAATAAACACTTCTTTCTTTCTTTTCTAAGTATGCCAGTTAATTCTGTAATCTACAATTCTCCTTGTTTCAAGAGGCCCCATCCTGGGAAATGAAGGATAAAAAGTATTCATCTGTTTTTAATCAGTGGACCAATAAATCTACACTAGAATGTCAAGGTAGAGTTGAACAAGATAAAATGATACAGACCCAAAGCAGACCACTATCCTGTACATCTTAAACTAATTCAATGCTATATGTCCATTACATCTCAATAAAACCAGGGGGAAAGATGAAAGGAATAATGATCAAATTCACATAAGGAAAGATCCGTGGGGCAGTTAGGTTCTCTTTCTTCTTTTTTATTGACGGAATGCTCAAACTACTGCACAATTGCACTCATCTCACACACTAGCAAAGTAATGCCCAAAATTCTCCAACCCAGGCTTCAGCAGTACATGAACCACGAACTTCCAGATTTTCAAGCTGGGTTTAGAAAAGGCAGAGGAACCAGAGATCAAATTGCCAACATCCACTGAATCATTGAAAAAGCAAAATAGTTCCAGAAAAGCATCTACTTCTGCTTTATTGAATATGCCAAAGATTTTGACTGTGTGGATCACAATAAACTGTGGAAAATTCTGAAAGAGATGAGAATACCAGACCACTCGACCTGCCTCCTGAGAAATCTGTATGCAGGTCAGGAAGCAATAGTTAGAACTGGACATGGAAAAATAGGCTGGTTCCAAGTAGGGAAAGGAGTACGTCAAGGCTGTATATTGTCACCCTGCTTATTTAACTTACATGCAGAGTACATCATGAGAAACACCAGACTGGAAGAAACACAAGCTGGGATCAAGATTGCTGGGAGAAATATCAATAACCTCAGATATTCAGATGACACCACACTTATGGCAGAAAGCGAAGAAGAACTAAAGAGCCTCTTGATGAAAGTGAAAGAGGAGAGTGAAAAAGTTGGCTTAAAGCTCAACATTCAGAAAACTAAGATCATGGCATCTGGTCCAATCACTTCATGGGAAATAGATAGGGAAACAGTGGAAACAGTGGCTGACTTTATTTTTCTGGGCTCCAAAATCACTGCAGATGGTGATTGCAGCCATGAAATTAAATGACACTTACTCTTTGGAAGAAAAGTTATGAGAAACTTAGACAGCATATTAAAAAGCAGAGACATTACTTTGCCGACAAAGGTCCAGCTAGTTAAAGCTATGGTTTTTCCAGTAGTCATGTATGGATATGAGGGTTGGACTATAAACAAAGCTGAGTTAATTAAATGGTTTAATGAATTAATGGTTTTGAACTACGGTGTTGGAGAAAACTCTTGAGAATCCCTTGGACTGCAAGGAGATCCAACCAGTCCATCCTAAAGGAAATCAGTCCTGAATATATATTCATTGGAAGGACTGACGCTGAAGCTGAAACTCCAATACTTTGGCCACTTGATGCGGAGAACTGACTCACTGGAAAAGACTCTGATGCTGGGAAAGATTGAAGGTGGGAGAAGGGGACGACAGAGGATGAGATAGTTGGATGGCATCACCGACTCAATGGACATGAGTTTGAGTAAACTCCAGGAGTTGGTGATGGACAGGGAGGCCTGGCGTGCTGCGGTTCATGGGGTTGCAAAGAGTCGGACGCAACTGAGCAACTGAACTGAACTGATAGCTGATGTTTAAATAAGTTTCAAGTATACAACACAGTGATTCATAATTTTTAAAGGTTAAATTCCATTTATAGTCATTATAAAATATTGTCTATAGTCCTTGTGCTGTACAATATATCCTTGAAGCTTATTTTACACATAGCAGTTTGTACCACTTAATCCATTGGGCAATTGTTAATTAGGAGCTCAGTGGCATACAGCTAACTCAGTTATCCAGAAAACAAAGTAAATAAGTGCTCATGATTCTCTCTACCACAAATACTTGAAAGGATTTAAGTTTATCATTCTTACAGAAAAAAATTAAAAAGGAAAAATGCTTTTAATTTTATAAAACCTTAAAAAGAAAAAATCAGGAACAAGAGATAAAATGTAACCTTAAGACCCTGATAACAGGTTGCACTCTCTTGACTGACTATAAATGTATCAAAATCTCCAAAGCTGCCTGATTCTTCAGTTGTGTCACTGTTTTAAACCTGCTGTTTTCTGTAGCAATCTACACTTTTCTGATATTTTATGCCTAAATAAAGTATCTCCAGATTTAATTGTTTGCTTAAGATTAATAACTTTGAAATGTTTCCATTACTTGAGGGATTATATTTTTGCTTATTCTAACAAAATTGTTTTCAGATACTTTCATTTTTGTGTTGAACTGATTTTTGTATGAACACTGGTAATCTGTTCTTGTTCAACACATTCAGTATTAACATTCTTCGGAAGTTTTAACACTTTTTCATTGTTGTTTAAACAAATTCAGTGAGATTTTAAAATGAAATGAATGTCTAAAAATATCACTTACCTTATTAAGAAGTATATCATTTCATCAGTAAAAAGAGGCTTATAAAACACACATTACCTAGTGGGTAAAGTCCAGCTAACTGAACTGGAGATTCAGAGAACAAGCAAAACATAATGAGAATAAAGAGAACGGAGTTTGTAGCTTCATGTAGCTATGTAACTGGATTTCAGAAAATAACATTAATCACAGATGCGTTTCAAGAAGCAGATGCCTTTAAGAAACTTACCACATTCATATTTGTTTCAGGATCCACAGGTGTCTGCTTCCATCCAGATGCTTGGGAAGGCAAGGTCCCAAGGACCAAACAGACCAGCAAACCCCAGAGCCACATTTTCATTCTGTATAAAACAGTCTGTTGTTATTTGCCTACACCGATTTTACTACACAAAATTACACTGGTAAATAATGCTCCCATATAAGGTTCTGAACCAGTTTACGTCAGCGAAAAGTTAGGCAAAGGACAAATATGGAACAAATGACTCAAGCCACACCTCAAAGAAAAAATTCAGGAATTCTTTTTAACTGGAAACCTCCCACCCACCACCCTCAGTTCATTTGTGACACATGGATCCCAGAACACCCACCCACCTCCTCACCACAAAGTTGAACGTAATGTTCCTGGAGCAAGAGCGGAAGAGAGGACTCAGAAGAGAATGTGTTGAGAAAAGGGAAGATCCCCCAAATTCCAGAGCCTGTTAACCTTCCACCTTTTCCTCTCTAACTGTGATTTAAATGTTCTGAAGTTCAGCTGATATGAACTCCTATTCTTGCTAGTTATTCACTTCCCTTCTTGCACAAAGTTACACGTTAGGATTAGAATTTGTCACCCAAGGGGAAAAAGTGAAGTGAAAAAAGTAAGAGAGCTTGCAGAAGAAATAGAAGGAAAGAAGACTGCCCCTCTCTGCTTCTGAGACCCTCTCCAGGGATCGACACAGACCATATAGTTCTAACAGTGACGGCACAAAATCACAGCACAGCAAAGACTTTGCGGATGGATATCAAAGGGAAAATGAAGTGACTCTTCCAAGGACACGCCGATGATTAGAGGCAAAAGTGGGACTACAGCCCCAGCCTCCCACATATTTTAAAATAAATATAGTCCCTTAAAGACATGAATGACAGCAGACGAATGGACAAGGAAGTTGTGGCACATATACACAATGGAATATTACTCAGCTATAAAAAGGAACACATCTGAGTCAGTTTTAATCAGGTGAATGAAACTGGAGCCTATTATTCAGACTCAGAAAGAGAAACACCAATACTGTATATTAACGCATAAATATGGAATTTAGAAAGACGGTAACAGTGACCCTATATGCAAGACAGAAAGACACACAGATGTAAAGAACAGACTTTTGGACTATGTGGGAGAAGGAGAGGGTGGGATGATTTGAGAGAATAACATAGAAACATGTATATTACCATATGTAAGACCTGTGCAAGTTTGATGCATGAAGCGGGGCAATCAAAGCCAGTGCTCTGGGACAACCCAGAGGGATGGGGTAGGGAGGAAGGTGGGAGGGGGATTCATGACGGGGGGACACACGTGTACCTGTGGCTGATTCATGTCATGTATGGCAAAAATCATCACAATATTGTAAAGCAATTATCCTCCAACTAAAATAAATAAATTTTTAAAAAATATATGGATGAGTGTATCCCAATACAAAGACTTGTATAAAAATGTTCGTAACAGCTCTATGGGCAATAGCCAAACACGAGAAAAACCCAAACGCCCTGAATGGGTGAATGGATCAATATATTATGATATACACATACTACAGCAATAAAAAGGAATGCACATAAATAACATGGATGAGTCTCAAAATAATTATGGTGAGTGAAAGACCATTGTCCCAAGCACATGATGCCTGCAGTCGCTCAGTCGTGTCCAACTCTTTGCGGCCCCATGGACTATAGCCCGTCAGGCTTCTCTGCCCATGGAACTTTCCAAGCAAGAATATTGGAGTGGTTTGCCATTTCCTACTTCAGGGGATCTTTCTGACCCAGGGATTGAACCTGCATCTCTTGCATCTCCTGCATTGGCAGGTGGATTCTTTACAAAGCCAGATCAAATAAATACATATGATTTCATTTCTATAAAACTCTAGAAAATGCAACCTAATCTCTATTGACAAAAAGCAGATAAATGGCTGCCTGGGGAAATGAGGGGCAGAAAGCAAGCACTGCAAAGGGATACCCAATGCACAAGGAATCCTTTAGGGGTAATGGACAGGTTAATGACATTGAACAATCATAGTTTCACGTGTATAAACACATCAAAATGCATAAAATGTACATTCTAAACATGTCCTGCTAGTATTGTATGTCCGTAATTCAACAGAGCTGTTTTTAAGATGGGCTTGAACCCAGTATTCCACAAGTCTTAAGAAATTGGTTCTCAGATGATGGCAAAAGTGAACTAGCTCCCTTCTGCTGATGCATCTCCTGCTGGTGATGGAGTGATTTCTCCCAGCAGTGGTGAACCTGCAATTTCTAGACAGGAACGGATATTATCTTGAATCTGTACAGGCAAAGTCACAAGTTTGCATTTTTTCATGGTGGTTAGGAAGGGCTGTACAGTTCAGGTCTTTATCATAAATACAACCTTCCCAAACCCCATTATTACTACGGAATACCAAGCAGATTGAAAAAGAAAAGTTAAAGTTTGTAACCACAGTTTCAAATAGTAACACCTCTGGTGGCAGCTGCTTTTCCACTCAGTACCAATGCTCCCAGATCTGGGGCAGCTGTCCGCAAAGAAAGCTCCAGAAAGATAATATCTGAAGCTACTCAACTAGAAAAATCATCCAACTGATTTTTCCCTCCAACAAAACACTGGACAGTTTCTCGACAAATGAGTCAAGTAACTGTCATAGGATGATGACTAAGAAAATCAAGGAGAAAAAGCCTCCTCCAAGATGGATTCAGTAGGCTCTGCAACTTTATCTCAATTCTTTTGGTATTGTTAACAGCCCAACTAAGTACTTGTCTGTCTTCATTTTACACCAGTCTGAGGGCAGAGCCAGTCTCTGGGTCAACTCTGAACCCCCAGGACCCAGCAAAGGGTGGACACACAACAGATTCTGAAAAACAGGATTGGGGCAGTCCAGAGTTCAGTAGCTGAAGAAAAGATAAGCTCCAAAGCAGCTTGTTATTCAGCTAACAATAACAACACTAGTAACTTTGACTCCCATTTAAGCTCTTGCTATGCTCCAGATTTCTCAGGCAGCGCTTCGGTCCTACTCTGTTCATTACGCCTCCTACAACTCTCTGCAGTACCGTTAAATCCTTCTTCCAGGAAACTGAGGCTCACCCAGGTTTATTACTGGAAGCAAAATGTCCAGTGGTTAAATAGTATCGCCGGGATATTCACCAGGACAGGTATCAAGCCGTTCCTTGACCATGCCTTTGGCTAAAAAGTAGGCGACGTCTGGTGGGCTGCCTGGCGGAGCTAATACGAGTAAAGGACGAGGAACAAGTAGGGGAATTGGGAATCAGAAATCCCGGGTGTCGCTGCAGCCCAGGCAAGGACGGGCAGCTTCAAGAGAGCCCTCAACTCCCGGGTGCCCTCGGGTGCTCCGGGAACCAGCGCAGAGGGGTCCCGCGGAGGATCACAGGCGGTGTGAATGAGCACCCGGGAGGGTGCGGGGCCCTCGGAGCCCGCGGAGGAAGGCCGATGCCGCGGAACCCTCACCTAACAGTGCAGCAGGGCCGGCACTCACCTGCAGCCGTCCTCCCGGGCCGCTGTCGAGAGCCGCAGTGCCTGCTCGAGCGGCTGGGGCGGCCGAGGGCACCCTGGGGGGGCGGAGCCTCGCTGGACCCGGGGCCCGCGCCCGCGCCCGCCCCCGCGCTAGGCTCTGGCAACCTAGAGCTCCCAATCAGATCAGCCTGCCGCGGGAAGTGCCGCGTAGACTCCGCTTCCGAGCCGGCTCGCGGCTCCCGCGGAGCATGCGCCATGGGCGCGCTCGAGCGGCGCGGCGTCCCGCAGCCGGCTACCGCGCCGAGCGGATCCCCAGCTCCATCCACAGGCCGCGCCGCCCGGGGCTGGTAGGCTGCGTGGGCTCCACCGCAGGAGCTCCTGCAGAGCCGCTAAGCTCCGCGCCTGGCACAGAGAACGTGGGCTCTGTAGATGTAATTGTATGCTACTTATGAATCCCTCAGCGATGTGCCTGAGGCAGGGCAATCTTGCTGTACATTTTATTTTTATTACTAAAATGCCTAGCATTAAGTGGGTAGAGTGTTTGCCTGTAGTGCGGGAGGACCGTGTTCGATCCCTGGCTTGGGAAGATCCCCTGGAGAAGGAAATGGCAACCCACTCCAGTATTCTTGCCTGGAGAATTCCATGGACAGCCCCCTGGGGGGCTACAGTCCATGGGGTCACAAAGAGTTGGACACGACTGAGGGACTAACACTTTAACTTTTGAAGATACTAGGGGTATAGCAGCCAAACAAGAGCCTTCTTCTCTTGCTTACATTCTAATGGGAAGAGACATCATGAATAAATATAAAAACCAAGTAGTGAAAAGTGCCATGATGAACAAAGGGATAATGAAGGTGGGTGCTATGTTTAAAGTAATCAGGAAAGGACCCTCTGATGACACTCCGAGCACAAACAAAAAGAAGGTGATTTCGAACCATGTGGATACTGGGAAGGAGCATTCTGAGATGAGGGGATAGCAAGTGCAAAGGTCCTGAGGCAGGAATATTCTTAGTGGCGTCTGCTGCTGCTGCTAAGTCACTTCAGTCGTGTCCGACTCTGTGTGACCCCATAGACGGCAGCCCACCAGGCTCCACAGTCCCTGGGATTCTCCAGGCAAGAGTACTGGAGTGGGGTGCCTTGCCTTCCAGTGGTGTCTAATAAGCAGAATTTGGTCAGTGTGGCTGGAACAGAAAGTGGGAGGTGGAGAGTGGTATATCATGGTGTCCTAGAGGAAACTGGGGGCCTTGGTACCAATTGGAATGACTCTGTTACTTCTTACCAAGAAGAGAAGCCACTGGAAGGTGTTAAAAGCAACATAACTTTGTTGGCCATATCGTTTGTAACTATTGCCACCTGTTCCATAGATTGTCCTTTTGTCAGTGATGTCCTTTGCTGTGCAAAAGATTTTAAGTTTAATTAGGTCCCATTTTTAAGTCTGAATTTGGCAATAAGGAGCTGATGATCTGAGCCACAGTCGGCTCCCAGTCTTGTTTTTGTTGACTGTATAGAGCTTCTCCATCTTTGGCTGCAAAGAATATACTCAGTCTGATTTCGGTGTTGACCATCTGGTGATGTCCATGTGTAGAGTCTTCTCTTGTGTTGCTGGAAGAAGGTGTTTGCTATGAGCAGTGCGTTCTCTTGGCAAAACGCTATTAGCCTTTGTCCTACTTCATTCCGTATTCCAAGGCCAAATTTGCCTGTTACTCCAGGTGTTTCTTGACTTCCTACTTTTGCATTCCAGTCCCCTATAATGAAAAGGACATCTCTTTTGGGTGTTAGTTCTAAAAGGTCTTGTAGGTCTTCATAGAACTGTTCAACTTCAGCTTCTTCAGCATTACTGGTTGGGGCATAGATTTGGATTACTGTGATATTGAATAGGTTGCCTTGGAAATGAACAGAGATCATTCTGTCGTCTTTGAGATTGCATCCAAGTACTGCATTTTCGGACTCTTTTGTTGACCATGATTGCTACTCCATTTCTTCTAAAGGATTCCTGCATGCAGTAGTAGATATAATGGTCATCTGAGTTAAATTCACCCATTCCAGTCCATTTTAGTTCGCTGATTCCTACAATGTCGACATTCACTCTTGCCATCTCCTGTTTGACCACTTCCAATTTGCCTTGATTCATGGACCTAACATTCCAGGTTCCTATGCAATATTGCTCTTTACAGCATCAGACCTTGCTTCTACCACCAGTTACATCCACAGCTCGGTATTGTTTTTGCTTTGGCTCCATCCCTTCATTCTTTCTGGAATTATTTCTCCAGCGATCTCCAGTAGCATATTGGCCACCTACCAACCTGGGGAGTTCCTCTTTCAGTATCCTATCATTTTGCCTTTTCATACTGTTCATGGGGTTCTCAAGGCAAAAATACTGAAGTGGTTTGCCATTCCCTTCTCCAGTGGACCACGTTCTGTCAGACCTCTCCTCCATAACCCGCCCGTCTTGGGTGGCCCCAGGGGCATGGCTTAGTTTCATTGAGTTAGACCAGGCTGTGGTCCCTGTGATCAGATTGGCTAGTTTTCTGTCATTATGGTTTCAGTGTGTCTGCCCCCTGGTGCCCTATTGAAACACCCACTGTCTTACTTGGGTTTCTCTTACCTTGGACCTGGGGGTATCTCTTCATGGCTGCTCCAGCAAAGCACAGCTGCTGCTCCTTAACTTGGACGGGGGTATCTCCTCACTGCTGCCCTTCCTGAGCTTGAACGTGGAGTAGCTCCTCTAGGCTCTCCTGTCCCTGCGCAGCCACCGCTCCTTGGACGTAGGGTAGCTCCTCCTGGCCACCGCCGCTGGCCTTGGGCAGGGGGTAGCTCCTCTCGGCCACTGAAGAAAGTAGGGAAAACCACTAGACCATTCAGGTATGACCTAAATCAAATCCCTTATGATTATTCAGTGGAAATGAGAAATAGATTTAAGGGACTAGATCTGATAGATAGAGTGCCTGATTACCTATGGAATGAGGTTCGTGACATTGTACAGGAGACAGGGGTCAAGACCATCCCCATGGAGAAGAAATGCAAAAAAGCAAAATGGCTGTCTGGGGAGGCCTTACAAATAGCTGTGAAAAGAAGAGAAGCGAAAAGCAAAGGACAAAAGGAAAGATATAAGCGTCTGAATGCAGAGTTCCAAAGAATAGCAAGAAGAGATAAGAAAACCTTTCTCAGTGATCAATGCAAAGAAATAGAGGAAAACAACAGAATGGGAAAGACTAGAGATCTCTTCAAGAAAATTAGAGATACCAACGGAACATTTCATGCAAAGATGGCCTCGATAAAGGACAGAAATGGTAGGGACCTAACAGAAGCAGAAGATATTAAGAAGAGGTGGCAAGGATACACAGAAGAACTGTTACAAAAAAGATCTTCACAACCAAGATAATCACGATGGTGTGATCACTCACCTAGAGCCAGACATCCTGCAATGTGAAGTCAAGTGGGCCCTAGAAAGCATCACTACGAACAAAGCTAGTGGAGGTGATGGCATTCCAGTGGAGCTATTTCAAATCCTGAAGATGATGCTGTGAAAGTGCTGCACTCAATATGCCAGCAAATTTGGAAAACTCAGCAGTGGCCACGGGACTGGAAAAGGTCAGTTTCCATTCCAGTCCCAAAGAAAGGCAATGACAAAGAATGCTCAAACTACTGCACAATTGCACTCATCTCACACGCTTGTAAAGAAATGTTCAAAATTCGCCAAGCCAGGTTTCAGCAATATGTGAACCGCGAACTTCCAGATGTTCAAGCTGGTTTTAGAAAAGGCAGAGGAACCAGAGATCAACTAGCCAAAATCTGCTGGATCATGGAAAAAGCAAGAGAGTTCCAGAGAAACATCTATTTCTGCTTTATTGACTATGCCAAAGCCTTTGACTGTGTGGATCACAATAAACTGTGGGAAATTCTGAAAGAGATGGGAATACCAGACCACCTCACCTGCCTCTTGAGAAACCTATGTGCAGGTCAGGAAGCAACAGTTAGAACTGGACATGGAACAACAGACTGGTTCCAAATAGGAAAAGGAGTACATCAAGGCTGTATATTGTCACCCTGCTTATTTAACTTACACGCAGAGTACATCATGAGAAACGCTGGGTTGGAAGATGCACAAGCTGGGATCAAGATTGCTGGGAGAAATATCAATAACCTCAGATATGCAGATGACACCACCCTTATGGCAGAAAGTGAAAAAGAACTAAAGAGCCTCTTGATGAAAGTGAAAGAGGAGAGTGAAAAAGTTGGCTTAAAGCTCAACATTCAGAAAATGAAGATCATGGCATCTGGTCCCATCACTTCATGGCAAATAGACGGGGAAACAGTGGAAACAGTGTCAGACTTTATTTTTGGGGGCTCCACAATCACTGCAGATGGTGACTGCAGCCATGAAATTAAAAGATGCTTATTCCTTGGAAGAAAAATTATGACCAACCTAGATAGCATATTAAAAAGCAGAGACATTATTTTGCCAACAAAGGTCCATCTAATTAAGGCTATGGTATTTCCAGTGGTCATGTATGGATGTGAGAGTTGGACTGTGAAGAAAGCTGAGCCCCGAAGAACTGATGCTTTTGAACTGTGGTGTTGGAGAAGACTCTTGAGAGTCCCTTGGACTGCAAGGAAATCCACCCAGTCCATTCTAAAGGAGATCAGTCTTGAGTGTTCTTTGGAAGGAATGATGCTAAAGCTGAAACTCCAGTACTTTGGCCACCTCATGCAAAGAGTTGACTCATTGGAAAAGACGCTGATGCTGGGAGGGATTGGGGGCAGGAGTTAAAGGGGACGACAGAGGATGAGATGGCTGGATGGCATCACCAACTCGATGGACATGAGTTTGAGTGAACTCCGGGAGATGGTGACGGACAGGGAGGCCTGGCATACTGCAATTCATGGGGTCACAAAGAGTCGGACACAATTGAGTGACTGAACTGAACTGAACTGAGGTCCCATTTTTAAGTTTTTGTTTCCTTTGCTTCAGGAGACAGATCATATATAAATAAATATAATTATAATGTTATATATATTATATATATATATATATTGCTGTGATTTTATGTCAAAGAATCTTCTGCCTATATTCTCTTCTAGAAGTTTATAGTTTCAGGTCTTACATTTAGGTCTTTAAACCACTTTGGGCTTATTTTTGTATATGATATGAAGGAAATGTCCTAATCTCATTCTTTTGCCTGTAACTGTTCAGTGTTCTCAGCACCACATGTTGAAGAAACTGTCTCTTATCCATTTTATGTTCTTGCTTTCTTTGTCATACATAAATTGGCCATAGACATGTGGGTTTATTTCTGGTCTCCCTATTCCATTTCCTCTTAATAGTTTAACTCTTAAGCAGGCCATTTTTCACTTTATCACAGAGAAGGGGATGGTCGAGTCAAGCTGAAGGAAATAGGGAGTTTGCCCTGTCAATATCAGAGCAGCGAAACATACCAGGTAGAGATTCAGAGTATGGCAGGGATGTGGGTAAGGATGGGGGAGGCCATCATTTATGTATGTGAAGTGACAGTTGCTCAGTCTTGTCTGACTCTTTGTGACCCCATGGACTATACAGTCCATGGAATTCTCCAGGCCAGATTACTGGAGTGGGTAGCCTTTCCCTTCTCCAGGGGAATCTTCCCCACCCAGGATCGAACCCAGGTCTCCCACATTGCAGGCAGATTCTTTACCAGCTGAGCCACAAGGGAAGCCCAAGAACATTGGAGTGAGGAGCCTATTCCTTCTCCAGGGTCTCCTGCATTGCAGGCAGATTCTTTACCAACTGATCTATGAGGGAAGATTGTATACAGCCTTGACGTACTCCTTTCCCAATTCGGAAACAGTCTGTTGTTCCATGTCCAGTTCTAACAGTTGCTTCTTGACATGCATAAAGATTTCTCAGGAGGCAGGTAAGGTGGTCTGGTGGTCCCATCTCTTGAAGGTTGATTCCCATTTCTGCAAAAAACTGATTCATTGGAAAAGACCCTGATGCTGGGAAGGATTGAAGGCAGGAGGAGACGGGGATGACAAAGGATGGCATCACTGACTTGATGGAAATGAGTTGAGCAAGCTCCGGGAGTTGGTGATGAACAGGGAAGCCTTATGTATGTATGGTCACATAAATCCTTGTGAGAACTTTGGCTTTTACGAATTTGGAAACGTTCTTGTTGTCTTAATATTGGTTATTATTGAGTTTGCAGTTGTTCTATAAAACACTAACATGATATTTTTAAGCAATGATATTGTGCTGATGTCTTTAACAATTTGTCTGCAGCTTCTTCAATACCCCCTGTCTCAGTATAATCCACAAATTTCTGTTGGAGTTCTGTAACATATTATCATTTCTAAAATGATTCATGGTTCAAAGCAAAAACCAGACAAATGAAAAAAAGACAATATTAAAGTCGAGGGACAGTAGGCAATTACATTTTTTTGTCTGTACCATTCATTTCATTATAGAGAAAGAATCTTCCAAACAAGAGAAGAACCAGGCTAAATCCCTGGGATCTTTAGGAGAAAAGGAGGGAAATGGAGCAGACTGAGACCTGAATAAAGGCTAGAGTGGCTAGCAGTCCTGGATTCTTCCACAAGATCCTGGTTAACTGTAAACCCTGGGAATATGGAAATCAGTGTCAATTCTAAGAGCCAATCAGTTCCAGACAAGCCAGTCTCACAATTACACTCATGAAATTTGTCTTTTCAAGTATTGCAGAATTTATTTGCATTTTATAGAAAGCACAGATCTGAATATAGTTAAGGAAGCAACTACAGACAGAACCAGCAGATGCAGCATTAGCTTTAAGAGATGCTCTGATGGCTTTTTCCCTATTTGTGTAAGTGACTTTCTAGAATCTCTTACTCTCCGCCTCCTCCTCCAACCCTTTCCTGTGTAAGTCAGAACTCAGCTGTTAGAGCAGAGAATTAAAGGCTGTGTCCTCGCCTCAAATTTCGAAGAAAAAAAAAAAAATATATATATATATATATATAGAGAGAGAGAGAGAGAGAGAGAGGGAGAGAGAGATAAAACTTTTGTATATTATCACCATCAATCATGTTGGGTACAAAAGAAAAAGGCAGATGCCTCAAGGGAGTGGAAGAGTGACCAGGTCATGACTTGTGGTGTTTGGCTATTGACTTCTCATAAGTTGCAAGTCCTCGAACGTCTGTTCTGCTCAGACTTGTAAGAGTTCAGTAGTTAATGAGAAAGGCCTCAGCATTAGAGGACTGAGAAAGCAGGGAAGGAACTGTGTTATTATAGCTCTATGTTATCTTGAGTAGAAGATAAGTCCATAAAACATTTTGACTCAAGTCTGTCTCAGCTTCTATTTTCTGTTTCTATTTCTAGAGAGGTCCTGTCTGATGACCTTGTAAATCTGTTCCAGATGAAGAGCTGTCTATAAAATGCTCTGATTCAGTGTCCATGCGTGTCACAAGCTCTGTAAATTGCTCTGAAAACCAGTGTGAGAATTACTTTGCTATAATTACTTCCGACACCGAGATTGCAAAACTTCAGGGCGCATCTTGATCGCCATGCAGCATGCTTTACAGACATCTCTACAGCTAATCTGTCTAAAAGAGGAAAATAAGAATGGAGAATAAGATGCAGGTGACCAGGAATATGCAACTTAAAACACCTTAGTTTGTAACCATCAACCTTACTCCTCCAGATGATCTCTTTTTATACAGTCTTCAGCTTTCCTGTTCCTGAGGTATATGCCCCAAGTGCTCTATGTCAGCCTTTTAGAAGCAGGGGTCACACCTTGTAGCAGTTTGGATTCTAACTAGGACACTTAAAATGGGATGTTTGAGAGAGCTGATTGACAAAGGGGCCATTTAACTGTGGGTGGCTGGGGGGATCACAAGATAGCACGGCTGCTAGCCATCCCTGGGCCCACAGAGATGAGAGGCTACTGGAAAAGGGAAGGAAAGAGTCTCACAGAAGCCCCGTGAAGGGAACAGAACCCTTCTTCAGCATGATCCTTAGCCTCTCAGCAGGGGGAGAAATAAACCCTGCGCCATCACTATCTCCCTCCCTTCAGTCTTCGGCAGAACATTCCCCATTGACAAAACCCAGCGGTAGCTGGAGGATCGAGGAACCTGTTAATATAGTCCATTCCATAATCTTCCCACTTCACAAGGCTGCATGGAAAAGGACGAAAAGTGGAGCCAGAGAGGGAAATTCAAGATAATGTTCACATGATCTTTCTATATGCTATGTCGGAAAGTAGGAGGAAGTCCAGAATTGTGATCAGGAAGTGCAGACTCAGGGGTCAGACCACTCAAGTTCAAGCCAATATCGACAATTTGTTAGCTGTGCAAACTTGGGCAAGACTTTTAACTTCTTTTTCTCAGTTTTCTCACCTGTAAAATAAAATTAGAAGGGTCTAAGACCATTTCAAAGTTTAGACAGGATGATATGTGTAAAGCACTTATAATTGGTCTGGCATATAGCACTCAACAAGTACTGGTTAATTGTGTTTTTTTTTATTTTTTCTTACAGTAAATTCCTTTCTATAAATCTTATTATTAATGGCTTTTAGTTATCATATAGGTTCAATGTATTTCCACTTGTGTGTATAGCATCTAACCCTATTCTCCTCTGCATACATAATTTTACAAAACTGGACTCAGACCTCATATATTATTTGTCTGCTTTATTCCCACTTAATATTGAAAATCTTTCTATGTCATTCAACATTTTAAAAATCATTTTTAATGGCTACATGTATGATCCTGTTATTTGGAGTCACAGTAATTTACTAACAAATCTCCTTTGTTGTATGTTTAAGTTATTTTTAAAAATCAATATCACCTACTTATCCATGGTAATTCCATGAGGATAAAGTCTCTGAAATAAAACTTGTAGGTCTAACACAGGCTCTCCTTTAAGAATTTTTTTATTCTAATTAATATTTTACAATTCTTTTAACATTGTTCCACGGTGCTGACATATTAGATAAAGAAATCTTTGGTAACATAAGTGTTACCTTCTCTGGAGACAGACATACAGTCCTTTAAGATGACATGAAAGTGTGTATAAGTGAGACTGAAGTTTCTGTAGCCTAGATGTTTCCCCCTCTTTGGGGAAAATTTAAAATGACATATGGGCAAGATGACAGTTCAACTGTAGCTTTTGAAAATATTTTCTCGCCAAATGTTAACATCCAATAAATGAACATATTCCTTGTTAGATCAAAGAACTCAACACAGGAAGAATACAAGCCTGGGAACTCCCTCAACCTCCATTCATCAGCTAAGACTTTCCTATACCCCTGGCTGCTTCGGGGAAACATGATCACCTAGAATGAGCCTTCCCCTCTGCCTCCTACTGGAAGCACTCCTTATTCCCAATGAGACGCAAGATAGCATTCTTCCTAAGGGAAGGCAGAAGAAGGAAACATATTCGTCACGCAAGTCTTATGAGTGTCTTCCTAAGTACCTCTCATCCAGTATTTCAATAACCCCTTGCAAATATGCATACAATTCTCTAGACTGGCTCACTTCTTTATGCAGAAAAGAAGGATGCTATCTATGTCTTTCTAATTCATCTTAGGTGACACCTGGCACAACGAAGTATTTTACTGAGAGATAAGTAGTAAGTATTGGACTTACTTGCTTTCATTTGGCTTACAGTAAAAAAGAAAATACTCTATTAAAAGCAGTCCTCAGAACTTCCCTGGGTGGCTCAGTGGTAAAGAATCCACCTCTTAATGCAGGAGACACAGGTTCAATCCCTAATCAGGAATGATTCCACATGCCACAGAACAACTAAGCCTGTGCGCTACAACTATTGAGCCTGTACTCTGGAGCCCAGGAACTGCAATTACGGAGCCTTTGCTCTGAAACTACTGAAGCCTGTGCACCCTAGAGCCCGTACTCAGCAGCAAGAGAACCCACACATCACAATTACAGAGTAGCCCCTGCTTGCTGCAACTAGACAAAAGCCCACACAGCAACAAAGACCCAGCTAGCCAATACATTAAAAAGCTCATAAATAAGTAAACTTATTTTTTAAAAAGTAGTACTCAGACCAATGCATCATATAGGACAAACCTTTAATACACTACTTAAGTACATGAAAGTCATCTTCTGACAGATGAACTGGGAGTTTTTTCAAGTTTCCTTAGTGTGCTACTGCTAAGTCACTTCAGTCGTGTCTGACTCTGTGCGACCCCATAGACGGCAGCCCACCAGGCTCCCCCATCCCTGGGATTCTCCAGGCAAGAACACTGGAGTGGGTTGCCATTTCCTTCTCCTTAGCGTAACCTTATAAAATTCTTACTTTCAAAAGTGTCTGACACTTGATACTTGTTGAAAAGTCTAAGATACATCACTACAGTGATTTAGGAGATTATCCTAAAGCCCACCTTTTGAATACATCATCAGAGTGTAACGTAGCAAGAAGAGCACAGCCCTTAGCGGGCAACCATTGCTGTGCCTCATTGCTGCCCCCCCTCCACTCTGTCACTAGGCAACAGGCCTAGCAAGGCCCTTGATCAGTGCCTCAGTGGGCCCCACCCACAAACAACCAACTATCAGTGAGACACCCTGTTAGTTGTCCTGCTCAGCTATTGGTCAGCACCACATGGGCTCTGCCCAGCTGCCCAGATGCCACGCCCGAGGGAGCCAAACACCCAACACAACTGGCCCTCAGTCTCCTCAAGCCAAGCCGAATGGCGACCAGGTCTCACAGACTGCAACCCGTGCAGTGGAGATTTATGGGAACATCATTACCTGACCCCGCAATGACTCAAGAGCAAAAGATCCGGCATCAACAACTAACCACGCCCCTCCCTCAGGTGTTGCTCTTAAAGGGGCTTGCTGAAAGCTTTCTGTAACATTGGGGTTCTTAGTGCATGAGCCACCCATCTCCTTGTATGAACCTGTAATAAAACCTTTTTCTGGTCCAGACGCCAACGTTCTAGTTTTGATTTGCCTCACAGTGCGTCAGGCACTCGGACTTGGGATTTGGTAACAAGAGAACTGATCACCGTCTTCATCCCTTCTTTAGATTTCCCCCAAAGCCTGATGACAGGTCTGCATTTTAATATCCGACCTCTCAGCTAATCTTTGTCCCGTGAGCTTGGTTCTCATCTCCGCATAACTATTTTTGCTCTTTCTGAAGTGCCAAAGATCCTTCTAGAAAAGCAGCTGATCAGGTGTGTGGTGAAGTGTTACAAGTCCGGCTGCTGCGATGCCATCAAGATGACGCTTCTCCCTGTGCCCTCCTTCCTCGGAGGAAACAGTCCCCCTTCTCGCATAACGGCAAAAGCTAATACATTTGATTTAAACGTATGCCGTGGGGCCACTGGGTTTGGGGTTCAAATTCCTAGAACTTCCACGGATGAGGCTTCTTCTGGGTCCCACTATGAAGGTAGTGCTGTCAAGGCAGAGAACTCGTGTTTTCTGCCTGGTGATGTTCACCTCGTGATCCTTTGTAGCCCATCAATACCGGAGCTGTCAGAGCTGGAGTCTCTCCCGCTTCACTTGAAGGTGAATGCTGACGGAGGTGCTCACGGCTTCAGAAGAGGGAGGCGCCCGGGCTCTGCAGCAGGAAGGCCCTCGCTCGCCCCCGGGGGGCTCGCCTCTGCTGTCTCCGCCGCTCGTGCAGGGGACCTGCAGCGCCGCTGTGTGAGGTTGTTTTAGGCCACCTGCTGTTCCCCGCAGGGGAACAACCAGAACCTGCCCCGAAATGTCCCGAGTTGCTGTCAGCACCCTGGGCCTTCTCCGCGCCCGCGTCCTCGCCCTCAACGGCGCTCGCCTTGGTGCACCGTCTCCGGGGTGAACCCCTTCGCTCTTCCTCCGAGGCTCCTCGCGTTCTGCAGTTTGGCCACAGAGTCGAAGCTCGTCCCACCCCCAGTGGGCAACTTGTAAGTGAATTTGTCGTGGTCACAGTCTCGCCCGGCGCTTCAGCGCCTCCCGAGCCTCTGCCGGGCTCCGCGGTCCGAGTCTCTGGAGCTGGGGCTCCAAGACCCGGGTGAGGCCAGAGGGCAGTAGACACTACTCGGCCGCTCGGCAGTCGGGGACGTTAAGGATGTTGATTCGTTACCAAACCGCGGGCTGAGAAGCCGGTCACGACTCAAACATCCATCAGAGATCATCCAGTTATTGAAGGATTGTATCATATTTTGGGCACCTACTTTTGCAATCTCTTAATCTTTCATATTGGAAAGAAGGTGAATTTTTAAATTTTCTTTACCAAAAATTGAGAAGTCCTAGTAATGAATCTGCAGGACCAATTTGTGACGGCAACTGGATATGATTACAGAATCACCGAGGTCTTATGATGTAAGGACATGGGCTTAGACTTAGGAGCCAGAATTCTGGTCGGAAATCAAAAGGGGGCAGGGGTGGTCTTCTCCCCTCCAGGCAGCTGGCTGTGCTGTGGTCCTCTGCCCTGTCCCCTAATCCTCCCCTAGATCTGCCTTCCTCCTCCAAGAGCTCTTGGTAGCAGTTAGAGGTGGGGATGTGGTACTTGCAGTTGGCGGGGACCCTGTGCAGCACCTGGGGGGTGGGCAAGGAGGGCTGCTGTTGGTTAGATTGGCTGATGGCTGAGGCTTCAGGGTGATGGGGCAGCCCTCTGGCCTCAGATCTCTTATAACCGGGAGTGATCCTGGAACATTACCTCTTATTTCTGGCCTATCACTGAGTCCTGGATCTCCAACTCCACGTGAAACTGTGGATGCCAAGAAGTCAGTCTGCCCAGTCCTTGTGGCTCCATGTAAAGCTTTAGTTCCTCATATCCATGACCCACAGTAATCCTTGGATCCTCCACAGTCTGCTTTAAAGTGCCTCTCTAGTTGGGATGGAGAATGAGAAATTTCCCCAGCAGATTTTCTCATTCCATTGATGAGAATGGAATGTGATATGCTCTGCTCAGACCCTGCATCCATAGCTCCTTGAGTTTCCATCCTTCTGTATTGATGGGTTACAAAGGATCACGAGGTGAACATCACCAGGCAGAAAACACGAGTTCTCTGCCTTGACAGTACTGCCTTCATAGTGGGACCCAGAAGAAGCCTCATCCGTGGAAGTTCTAGGAATTTGAACCCCAAACCCAGTGGCCCCACGGCATACGTTTAAATCAAATGTATTAGCTTTTGCCGTTATGCGAGAAGGGGGACTGTTTCCTCCGAGGAAGGAGGGCACAGGGAGAAGCGTCATCTTGATGGCATCGCAGCAGCCGGACTTGTAACACTTCACCACACACCTGATCAGCTGCTTTTCTAGAAGGATCTTTGGCACTTCAGAAAGAGCAAAAATAGTTATGCGGAGATGAGAACCAAGCTCACGGGACAAAGATTAGCTGAGAGGTCGGATATTAAAATGCAGACCTGTCATCAGACTTTGGGGGAAATCTAAAGAAGGGATGAAGACGGTGATCAGTTCTCTTGTTACCAAATCCCAAGTCCGAGTGCCTGACGCACTGTGAGGCAAATCAAAACTAGAACGTTGGCATCTGGACCAGAGCCCTCACTGAGGCCTTCTACTAGCCGTAGCCCAGCCCTTGAGGTAGTGGTGAATGTTCTTCTTTGTCTTGACAAGAAAGGGCAAGGTCCCAAGACACAACTTTCACCCTCCAAGGTCCCAGTCCTGGCTAAGAGGAGGCAGATCTCAGCTGGCAGCTCCTTCAGGGCCAGGTTCCCACATGCTGCCCAGCTGCCACTCCCGAGGGAGCCAAACACCCAACACAACTGGCCTTCAGTCTCCTCAAGCCAAGCCGAATGGCGAGACCAGGTCTCACAGACTGCAACCCGTGCAGTAGAGATTTATGGGAACATCATTACCTGACCCTGCAAATGACTCAAGAGCAAAAGATCCGGCATCAAGAAGTTTGCAACAACTAACCACGCCCCTCCCTCAGGTGTTGCTCTTAAAGGGGCTTGCTGAAAGCTTTCTGTAACATTGGGGTTCTTAGTGCATGAGCCACCCATCTCCTTGTATGAACCTGTAATAAAACCTTTTTCTGGTCCTGTCTCCACACACCGCCTTCCACCTTTAGGAGTGTTTGGGGAGAAAGAACACACACTGAAATTAGAAAGGAAGAGAGGGGCATCCCCGTGAGCCAGTCTTTAATAACCCACCTTCCAGTGCAGGGGATGCTGGTTCGATCCCTGGTCAGGAACTAAGATCCCACATACCACAGGGCGACTAAGTCTGCATGCCACAACTAAGACCTGATGAAGCCACATAAATTAAAAAAAGAAAAAAAGGAGAGAAGAAACCAGAAGGACGATGTCAGGTAGTGTGCCTGTTCTGATAGAGTCTCGGTTGTTTACTTTTGCCTTTAGTGCTTGTGCTTCTGGTGTCATTTCCAAAAAATCGTTGTCAAGACAGATGTCAAGGAGCTTTTTCTGCAAGGAAAATTTTGAGACGCTGGAGGGGTCGAGGGCGCTGTCCGGTTTCCCCACTAGGGGAGCGCGCTTGGTCACTCATTGATTGCAGTGTTTTTCCCACTTGGGCAGACACAAGCTCGGACTCCTTCCCAGCAAACCATTCTAGTCCTTTGCTACCAATTCATGGGAGCTGATGCTCAAGATGAAATTTTCTGCTCATCTTGGCTTAGCCATAATATACATTCTATTGAGGCCAGTTCTCTTACAATGCCTTTGATGGATGATTCAAGACTTCCCACATTTGCCTCCAACTTTTCTCTCTAACTCTAAACAATGACATGCCATCAAATGGAATGCTTTCTGATGCTCAATAAAGCCTTCACTGTTTTTGTATTATTGTTAAGTCTTTGGAAGTCTCCAGAATTGCTCCCATCTCAATAACATTCCAGCATCCTTCAGCCAGCGTTTAAGAGCTGCTTCTGCAGCAAAGTCTTCTAACCATTTAGGCCTCACAGAATTTTATGTGATAACTTGACTTAAATGAAAGAAGGCAATGGCAACTCACTCCAGTACTCTTGCATGTGAAATCCCATGGACAGAGGAGCCTGGTGGGCGGCAGTCCATGGGGTCACGAAGAGTCGGACACGACTGAGTGACTTCACTTTCACTTTTCACTTTCATGCATTGGAGAAGGAAATGGCAACCCACTCCAGTGTTCTTGCCTAGAGCATCCCAGGGACGGCGGAGCCTAGTGGGCTGCTGTCTATGGGGTCACACAGAGTCGGACACGACTGAAGCAATTTAGCAGCAGCAGCAGTGTTTTGCCACCAAGATTTCTTCCTCGGTTAATGCTTTTTGTTTCCTATTTAAGAAACCATGTTTGCCCCCAATTTACCTAAGTATCAATAAAAATGCTAAAAAATCAGAGCTGACAACTAATACATTTTTGACACCCAGGAAAGAGGTCTGCTAGGAAAAATATTGTAAAGTGGGGAGCAGCGAGGAGCCTGCTAAGGAGACGCTCAGGTCACAATTGTCAGAACTATCTTGATCACTTGGTCGAAAAATTTAGCCAATGTGTAGATGGAGATGGTATGTTTGGGATGTTCAATGACGTTTTCCTGAGCTGTAGGTCATTTGTAGTAATAACAGAAATTCGAAGCAAAAGGAGGTAGAATGGATAACTGCTGCTGTGCTGTGCTCAAGTGTGTTTGACTCTTGGCAACCCCATGGACTACAGCCAGCCAGGCTTCTCTGTCCATGGAATTTCACAGGCAAAAATACTGGAGTGGGTTGCCATTTACTTCTCTGGGGATCTTCCCAACCCAGGGATCAAACCCATGTCCCATGTGTCTCCCGCACTGGCAGGAAGATTCTTTACCACTGAGCCACACTAGGTGCCATTTCCTCAAGAGGCTCTGTGACTATGAAGAACATATTGGGCCACAGAGCAAGGACTAACTCCCAACAGCTAGTGGACTCAGTATAGTCAGCCACTTGCTTACATAAACAAGTTTTACTGGAACATATATTGTCTATGACTGCCTTTGCACCTTAGCAACAGAGTTGAGGAGTTGAGGCAGAGACTATACTGCCCACAATGCTGAAAATATTTACCATCTAGCCCTTTAAAAAAGTTAGAAATCTCTCCTAAAGAACATTATTGTAGCTGTGCATCCCATTTCCTGGGATCCTTGAGACTCGCCATATGGTAGAAACTGCTGATGGTGTGCTAGTAATCCCTGGACAAAATACAGGCAACCCACTGAGGTGTCTTTTGGCTATTTGAAATGTTTCAATGCTTTGCATGAGATATAATTTAAATAACAAGAATCTAAAATAGAGCAAGGGATTATCCCTGGTCTTGCTCTCTACTGTAAGAATATTTGCACATTTGTTGCTTTGAATTGTCTTTGTTAGAGACAAGAGAATGAAAACCCAAATGAAAACGAGAAACGTATATATGGCTGTAGACATTGTCAGTCATTTGGGGATAATTAGAGAAGTAGATGTGACCTTGAGGGAAAGGACCATATTCATGGACATAGGATACATTCATGGTACCTGAGTCCAGGCAGCGTTTGGTGTTGATCCTCTTAGAAGGGGGGATGTTCAAGTCTCTGCTCTGCTCAGTCCTCAAAAGCAGCTCACAAATTAAAAAGAGAGACCTCTGCATTGAACAGCTAAGAAACCAGAACAGGTCATTGATTGTACTATTTTGATTAGGATACAAAGGAATTAAAAAAATTTTTTTGATTGATGTCTGCCCCTTAGCATCCTAGATCTTGCATTCATTGACTCATCCAACAACACTGTTTATGCTGCTACAATCTGGCAAGATGAATACTTCCCTGATCCTTGGACCATGACGAGAGACTATGGATAGGCGTGGGGACCAGGGCTCCCAGGAGAACCTGTCATTTCTGTGCTGATAGAAGGTAAGTGACTTCGCTAAGGACAGACTTCCTTGGAGTTTTCTTCCTCTCAGAACCCACACAGATGCAGAATGATTGCATGTGTTGGTGCTGCTGCTGTCATTAGAAGAGGCATCTGGGGCTACAATTTCTTTTCATCATCCCATTGCTCATCAGGGACCTTTGTTTCCCTATATTTTGTTTCACTTTTTTTCTGAAGTTAAAAGAAACAAATGGGTTTCTTTTTCTCAGGTTTCTTATCACCTTCTCAGCCACAGATCTTAGGCAAGCTGTCATTTTCACATTTCTGTGGAAATCACTCACAGGACCCACTCCTCTCTACGCTGGTTGCTTTCCAGGTGGCTGCAAAGTAGCAGATATTTCTGCCCCTTCCCCTCCATCCAGGGTTCTTCCTCCACCTCCCTTAATTAAGGTTTTAAAAAATATTTATTTGACTGCATCAAATATTTAAAATATTTATTTATTTATACTTATTTATTTAGTTGTATCATATGGGATCTTTCTTTGTGGCACACTGACTCTCTAGTTGCAATGCCTAGGTTTAGTTGCCCCAGAGCATGCAGGATCTTAGTTCCCCGACCAGGGATTAAACCCACGTCCTCTGCATTGTAGGGTGGATTCTTATTGTATGAACATTCTCTCACACTGAGTCCTGTGTCTCCTAACTTCTATTTCTTTATTCACTTGGGTTTACTCCTAATTTTGATTGGACAATTCCTCTCAGCTTCCTGAAGAAGAGGGCATGGAAAGGAAATTTTCTTTTACATGTATAAAAGTATATTCTTTCCTCATATTTAAATAATTATTTGGCTATGTTTAGAATTCTAGGTGAGAAACTATTTTCCCACAGTATTTCTGAAGGAATTTCTCCACTGTCTTCTAGCTTTTAGTAGTTGTTATTGAGAGGTCCAATAACATGTGGATACTCGCTTACCTTAATCCTTTTTCCCCTAGGACTTGTAGAATTCTCCTTGTCACCAGTATGTTCTAAAATTTACAATCACATAGTTGGGAACGATTTACTTTTATCCATTTGGAAACACACCGCTCAGCTCAGGGAAATTTTATTGAATTTTTCTTGGAAAATTTTTCTTCCTTTCATTTTCTTTGTCCTCTCTTCCTAGAACTCTTTTTGGTTAGACAATGGTCCTCATAGTCTGATTCTCTAATTTTAAAATTTTATATACGCTATTTTCCTTTTGTAGTCTGTTTTTCTATTTGAAAGAAATGTTTTCTGTTCTGTTCTAATCTTTCTTTTGAGTTTTTCCACTCAGTTGTTGCTTTCATTTCCAAGAGTCCCTCCAAGTTCTTTAAATGCTCGCCTTTCTTCATAGCATTTGATTTCATTTTATGGATGCAATGTCTCCTCCAGTATCTGAATTTATTGATGGTAGTTTGTTGTTGCTGCCTCAACTCTTCTCCCTTCAAATCACTTGTGTTTGGCCACTGTCCTCTATGTTTGGGGCTTTCTTAAACTATCTGGGGATCCTTTGATTCCAATGCAGAATTAAGAGTGGAATACTAACAAACTGGCCGGAAGCATGTGTGTGGGCTAGATGACTGGGCTTCCTTATGAGGTGATCTCACTGCGCCGTTTTACTGAGGTCACGCTGAGACCATGATCTTGAGGCTTATTCCCTGGACTTCCCTGATTTCCTTCATCGGTTCAGTTCAGTCGCTCAGTCGTGTCCAACTCTTTGCGAGCCCAAGGGCTGCAGCACACCAGGATTCCCTGTCCATCAACCAACTCCCAGAGCCTGCTCAAACTCATGTCCATCGAGTCGGTGAGGCCATCCAACCATCTCATCCTCCATAACTGTCTTCTAATCTCTTGCCTGGAGGGAATAAGTCTGGATGCGGCATCTGACTCGGGAAGAAGATATGGTCTCAAAATTCGATATGCAAACATAAACTTAGCACTCTTGTTTTCAGTATGGTATCCCAGAGTTTCAACTGTGCCTGTAACCGCAGTCCAGGCCCCTTCCTTTCATCTTCTATCTAGGATAAACCTACCGTCTTCTACATAAATTGGGGAGTGGGGGTTGCAGAGAATACAGGGAGAGTCTTTAGGTACAGATGCTTCTTAAACTTTTCATCAGTCCTCCTATTCTTACCTTCAGTTCATCCCTACACACACATACACATTTGACTGATTGGAATGGCAGTATATTTGCTTTGTGATATTGTGTAAACAACTAGCTCTTTGAGTTTCACATCTGAAAATGGGGATACTGACCACCTACCTCCTGGGGCTGCTGTGAATATGTGTATGGCCTCATTTGATTAATATAACTTATTGTTACCCATAGAGATAACAGTACTAATAAATAACCTTTTCAGATGCTTTCTATGTGCCAGGCAATGTTACAGGCACTTTTTATGTATCTCATCTCATCCTCACAAAAAAGATGAGAAATTTAAGCTCAGAAAGGCTAAACAACTTGCACAATGTCACAAAAAGAATGCTGTAATTTCATCTGCCAGTTAGTTCTCAGGTTCTGAGTCCTGATTTTTAAGTTTCCTTTCTTTTTGTAAGTCAGATTCCTGGCAAGAAACTGACGAACTCAAGCTGAGTCATTGAAGAAAGCTGAATAAGGAAGTCCCTTGAGAGTTCCTTGGACTGCAAGGAGATTCAACCAGTCCATTCTAAAGGAAAACAGTCCTGAATATTCATTGGAAGGATGGACACTGAAGCTGAAACCCCAATATTTTGGCCACCTGATGCAAAGAACTGACTCATTGGAAAAGACCCTGATGCTGGGAATGATTGAAAGCAGGAGGAGAAGGGGACGACCGAGGATGAGATGGTTGGATAGCATCACCGACTCAATGGACATGAGTTTGAGAAAGTTCCAGGAGTTGGTGATGGACAGGGAAGCCTGGCATGCTGCAGTCCATGGGGTCACAATTCTGCTTTATTTACTATGCCAAAGCCTTTGACTGTGTGGATCACAATAAACTGTGGAAAAATCTTCAAGAGATGGGAATACCAGACCAGCTGACCTGCCTCTTGAGAAACCTATATGCAGGTCAGGAAGCAGCAGTTAGGACTGGACATGGAACAACAGACTGGTTCCAAAAAGGAAAAGGAGTATGTCAAGGCAGTATATTGTCACCCTGCTTATTTAACTTGCATGCAGAGTACATCATGAGAAACGCTGGGCTGGATGAAGCACAAACTGGAATCAAGATTGCCAGGAGAAATATCAATAACCTCAGATATTCAGGTGACACCACCCTATGGCAGAAAGTGAAAGAGAACTAAAAAGCCTCTTGATGAAGGTGAAAGAAGAGAGTGAAAAAGTTGGCTTAAAGCTCAACATTCAGAAAACTAAGATCACGGCATCCAGTCCCATCACTTCATGGCAAACAGATGGGGAAACAGTGGAAACAGTGTCAGACTTTACTTTTGGGGGCTCCAAAATCACTACAGATGGTGACTGCAGCCATGAAATTAAAAGACGCTTACTCCTTGGAAGGAAAGTTATGACCAACCTAGATAGTATATTCAAAAGCAGAGACATTATTTTGCCAACAAAGGTCCATCTAGTCAAGGCTATGGTATTTCCAGTAGTCATGTATGGATGTGAGAGTTGGACTGTGAAGAAAGCTGAGCACCAAATAATTGATGCTTTTGAAGTGTGGTGTTGGAGAAGACTCTTGAGAGTCCCTTGGACTGCAAGGAGATCCAACCAGTCCATTCTAAAGGAGATGAGTCCTGGGTGTTCTTTGGGAGGACTGATGCTAAAGCTGAAACTCCAATACTTTGGCCACCTCATGTGAAGAGTTGACTCATTGGAAAAGACTCTGATGCTGGGAGGGATTGGGGGCAGGAGGAGAAGGGGACGACAGAGGATGAGATGGCTAGATGGCATCACCGACTCGATCGACACGAATTTGAGTCAACTCTGGGAGCTGGTGATGGACAGGGAGGCCTGGCATGCTGCAGTCCATGGGTTTGCAAAGAGCCGGACACGACTGAGTGACTGAACTGAACCGAAAAAGGGAATTGTAAACAAGCCAACTGATGGCATCTGTGGGCTTCAGGAGAGGAAAGTTCTGCAGTGTGGAAGCCCCAGAAGTAAATACTCAAGCATACCATTCCCTCTCTCTGAGATCTTGTTGTGTCTCCCTTTGGCCAAACCCCTTGGGAAGCCAGAGACCGTGGAGCTCCTTGTCTGATGGTGACAGTCAGGTGGAGAGGGATGCAGAGTGGAGCTGTAGGGGCAAATAGAAACTAGCATGTCCCAATTCCATGGACCCATAAGACCTACATTACTTAGTTTTCAGAAATGCATGCTCAAAAGCAAAACCTTAAAGGTTGAGGATAAAAACACAGAGAAGTAAATAAAGATGAAAAGTATCTTCATCAAATACTTTCATCAAAGTATTTCACCAAAAGTATATTTTGATGTCAAGTGAAAGTCACTCACTCATGTCCGACCCTTTGCGACCCTATGTCCGTGGAATTCTCCAGGCCAGAGTACTGAAGTGGGTAGCCGTTCTCTTCTCCAGGGGATCTTCCCAACCCAGGGATTGAACCCAGGTCTCCAGCACTGCAGGCAGATTGTTTATCAGCTGAGCCACCAGGGAACATTTTGGTGTAGACCTTCCCTAAGAAGCAGACTTCGAGAATCACCCTCATGTATCACTACCAAATCTTCTGCCTGTGTAAATCTGTGCCTTCAGGCTGCCTTCCCTTCCATAATTTGGATGAATTATCCCTAGTATTCTTTTTTTTAAGTCAAGCGTCATAGTTTTGTTCTAGTACACATCCCATTTCACCTGCTTAAAGACTCCTCTCCAGATTATCAGCTCTTTGGTATCCCAGTTTTCTATCTCTCTCATCAGCACATACACATTCATTAATTGAAGTGAAAGCGAAGTCGCTCAATCGTGTCTGACTCTTTGCGACCCCATAGACTGTAGCCTAGCAGGCTCCTCTGTTCATGGGATTTTCCAGGCAATAGTACTGGAGTGGATTGCCATTTCCTTCTCCAGGGGATCTTCCCAACCCAGGGCTCGAACCCGGGTCTCCCACATAGTAGACAGACGCTTTACTGTCTGAGCCACCAGGGAAGCCCATTACACTCATATCACCCAATTCAAAAGCAGTATCGCCTCAGTCCTCTCCAGGTTTACCCACCCAAGTTTCTGCTTTTACAGTGAAATTTAGAATTGTCTCGTTACTTCTTGTTTTCTTGTTTACTCACTCCAAACAAGCATTTGCTTCATCACTCTTGATCCCCACACAAAGTTACCAGTGACCAACATGTTGCCACTTTTCTGTCCTTGATGTGGTTCTTTCTCAAGAACTAATTCTACAACTTCCTCTTTGGAACTTCTTTTTTTAAACTGGTTCTTACAGCAGCATCACCTTCTGGTTTTCTTCCTTCCTCACTGGCCACTCCTTGCCTCTTCTGCGGTTTTTCATCCTCTATCCAGTTCCTCTGACTGTCACTGTGTACCAAGTCTCCATCTGGGCCAGCCCTCTCCTCTATGTCTACAGTCTTTCTATAGGTAATGGCTTTCAGACCCAAGGCTTTCAGAACTACCTCCATGCTCAGGAATTCCAGATTTATCACTCCAGCCTGGACCTTTGAACTCCTGATTCAAATATCTAGCTATTGCCTTATTAGTTCCACTTGGATATCTACTAGGCATCTCAATTTGATGATCTCAAAACAGAACTCTTAAATCTGCTCCCAAACTCCACTATTCTCCCATAAATCTGCTATTCCTGTTGTCTTCATCTCAATTTCAGGGTCTATCAAGTTGCCCAGGTCAAAAATTCACTATAATCCCAATTTCTCTTTTTACCTTATACCATATACCATCAGTTCAGTTCAGCTCAGTCACTCAGTCATGTCCGACTCTTCGTGACCCCATGGACTGCAGCACACCAGGCTTCTCTGTCCACCACCAGCTCCCAGGGTTTATACAAATTCATGTTCATCGAGTTGGTGATGCCATACAACCATCTCATCCTCTGTCATCCCCTTCTCCTCCCACCTTCAATCTTTCCCAGCATCAGGGTCTTTTCCAGCGAGTCAGCTCTTCACATCAGGTGGCCAAAGTATTGGAGTTTCAGCTACAACATCAGTCCTTCCAATGAATATTCAGGACTGATTTCCTCTAGGATGGACTGGTTGGATCTCTTTGCAGTCCAAGGAAATCTCAAGAGTCTTCTCCAACACCACAGTTCAAAAGCATCCATTCTTTAGTGCTCAACTTTCTTCATAGTCCAACTCTCACATCCATACATGACTACTGGAAAAACCATAGCCTTACTAGATGGACCTTTGTTGGCAAAGTAATGTCTCTGCTTTTTAGTTTGCTGTCTAGGTTGGTCATAACTTTTCTCCCAAGGAGTAAGCGTCTTTTAATTTCATGGCTGCAGTCACCATCTGCAGTGATTGTGGAGCCCCCAAAAATAAAGTCTGACACTGTTTCCACTGTTTCCCCAGCTATTTGCCATGAAGTGATGGGACCAGATGCCATGATCTTAGTTTTCTGAATGTTGAGCTTTAAGCCAACTTTTTCACTCTCCTCTTTCACTTTCATCAAGCAGCTCTTTAGTTCTTTTTCAGTTTCTGCCATAAGGGTGGTGTCATCTGCATATCTGAGGTTATTGATATTTCTCCCAGCAATCTTGATTCCAGCTTGTGCTTCTTCCAGCCCAGCATTTCTCATGATGTACTCTGCGTGTAAGTTAAATAAGCAGGGTGACAATATACAGCCTTGATGTACTTCTTTTCCTATTTGGAACCAGTCTGTTGTTCCATGTCCAGTCCTAACTGCTGCTTCCTGACCTGCATACAGATTTCTCAAGAGGCAGGTGAGGTGGTCTGGTATTCCAATCTCTTTCAGAATTTTCCACAGTTTATTGTGATTCACACAGTCAAAGGCTTTGGCATAGTCAATAAAGCAGAAAGAGATGTTTTTCTGGAACTCTCTTGCTTTTTCCATGATCCAGCGGATGTTGGCAATTTGATCTCTGGTTCCTCTGCCTTTTCTAAAACCAGCTTGAGCATCTGGAATTCACAGTTCACATATTGTTGAAGCCTGGCTTGGAGAATTTTGAGCATTACTTTACTAGTGTGTGAGATGAGTGCAATTGTGCAGTAGTTTGAGCATACTTTGGCATTGCCTTTCTTTGGGACTGGAATGAAAACTGACCTTTTCCAGTCCCGTGGCCACTGCTGAGTTTTCCAAATTTGCTGGCATATTGAGTGCAGCACTTTCACAGCATCATCTTTCAATATTTGAAATAGCTCCACTGGAATTCCATCACCTCCACTAGCTTTGTTCATAGTGATGCTTGCTAAGGCCCACTTGACTTCACATTTCAGGATGTCTGTCTCTAGGTGAGTGATCAAATCATCCTGATTATCTGATAGTACCATATAACATAGGGAACTATATTCAGTATCCTGCAATAACCTATTAATAAAAAATAATATGATATACATACATATATTATATATATAATGGAATCACTTTGCTGTATACCTGGAACTAACACAATATTAATTACCCCCAAAAAATGTGGGCTTTCAAGCTAGACTGCCTAGATACAAATTCTGCCTCTACCAGTTAATAAACTATATGACCTTGAACAAGTTATTTAATGGCCCATCTGGAGATACTAGCTCCTTCCCTACAGAGTTGTAAGGATTACATGAATTAATACAAGTGAAGTCCCTAGAACAGTACCTGGCATATAATTAGTGATCAATAGATGTTAACTCTTATTTTCGTTACCATTATCTATCTTCTTTCTCAAAGTTCTATTGTAGTTTACATTCACTAGAACACATGATATCCTGAATTTGTCTTAGTCATGGACTTTGAACATTTCCTCACACCAGTTAATGCACTTCTGCATGTTTAATAAATATTCTTGAAACGCCACCTGCCTTGGTGTGAAGAAGATACACTGTGAACTTTAGGAGGCGAAAGAATTCAAAATCAGTATAAAATAAATTAGATTTGAGTATAACATTAAAAATCCAGGCTCTTTAAAGCAGTGTCTGCTGCGCTGCAACAATAGTCAAGAACAGCACGGTGTGGCGGCCTCTTGCCTCGAGCTGAGGAACAAGGCTTGTGACATTCTGGCCATTGACAAGTTCCTGGCACCAGTCACCCTGCCTGGCAGAAAATGTCACCATCGCGGATGACAATGATTACTTCCTGTGTCTTCCTGCCAATACTAAGTTAGTGGCTTGGCTGGGAATGAAAAGTGGACACACAGTTCAGATGGAGGTACAGCTTGGATTACCCAAGAGTCCTTCAACAGAGATGAAACAGGCAGCAGGGCAGGGTTGAAGTGGAAGAAGTGGCCAGGCAGCTGACGGAAGACCTATCCAGCATCATCCTGCTGTCTGAGGAGGAGCTCCAGATGCTCGTTGATGTCCTGTGTTTGGAGCTGGCTCAGGAACTCAGCCAAAGTCATGTGGCCGTCCAGGGGCTCCAGCAGGTGCTTGACCAGAAAGAAGCCTGTCATCCCAGGCAGCTCCTGAGAAGGAAGGTGGCATCTTGTTGAAGCAGCAAGAATCCAGAGCTGACCTCAGGGACAAGAGGGACGCTGTTGACACGAATGTTAGAAAGAGCTCCTCCAAAGTGACACCTGCGAGCCAGATCCTCTTGGCGCTAAAGGAGGAACCTGCCCCAGAGCTGAGTTTGTCTAGTGAGGATCTGGAGGTGGGCGAGCACCAGGGACCCTGACCTTTGCAGGGAGACACTTGTATCTAGTTTTTTTCACCTCTGCAAACCCTGAAGCATAGCTGCCAATTTGCCTATTATTATATGCAAAACTTCCCTTGTAGCTGAGTTGGTAAAGAATCTGCCTACAATGCAGGATACCCGGGTTCAATTCCTGGGTTGAAAAGATCCCCTGGAGAAGGAAATGGCAACCCACTCCAATATTCTTGCCTGGAGAATCCCACGAACTGAAGCCTGTCAGACTTCTCTGTCCATGGGGTCACAAGAGTTGGACATGACTTAGCAACTAAGCCACCACTGTAACATTAAAAATAAAGATCATTATTTGAGCACAGAGTGAATTTGTGAGCTACTCCTCTTCACTGATAAATATGCTTGTCTCCCTTGGATGGTCACTTGACAAAGCAAATTCTTTTCTCTCCCCCTCTCCCCCTTTGCTTCCCCTCTTCCTGTCTCTGTAGATATGAGTTTGTCTTCCTTTCCCTCTCTTTCTCTCTCTTGTCCCCAGACTGATATGCATGCATTTAGAAAGACTAATGGAAAGAATTCAATCAAATCTAGGAATGTATCAAATCTTGGTGAATAAAATGGTCTCTCGCACATGGATTGATCTGGGAAGGACTGCTGAGCTAATTTTTAGCCACTGTTGTCTGGAATGAATGCCAGCTCCCTAATGAGCATAAGAATTTATCCTTTTCCCATGTCTTGTCTGTCAGGTAATATCTTAACACTGTCTCCTCCAAGACAAGTTGAAACAGCCTGCAAAAGAAACCACAAGGTTCATGGTTCATCTTACTACTCTGTGAAGGTAGCTGAAAGATTAAAAATTGGTACATCTTCTGTATATTTAACCTCTTCTCAGAAGTGGCCCAATGCCTATGCCTTAAACCTGTTACTGTACATCTGCTTACTGACATTCCTAGATGTTCACTTTCCTTAGCTACTGTGAAATCACCACACATTCCTTAGAAAATATCTTTCTACAACTGAAATGCCATTTTACCCAGGATGTACGTGGTGAAGAAAGCTCCTTAGATGATTTAGAAGACAGAGTATATGATCAGGTAGAGTTTCTAAACACAGAATTCAAAGCAATTGTGTACAATCTGTTTGCCTATATCAAACACTGCAGAGGCCAATACCAGGTGGCTCTGGAATACTTAGAACAAGCAGAGGCGCTTAGAACAAGCAGACAGGATCACCAAGGCAAAACTGGACATCTGGTTAGGGAAACTATGCCTGGGTCTGCTATCACCTGGGCAGGCTTCTAGAAACACACAGTTACATCTGTGCATGTGTACATGGCAAGTCACTTCAGTCATGTCTGACTCTTTGTGACGCTATGGACTGTAGCTCACCAGGCTCCTCTGTCCAAGGGATTCTCCAGGCAAGAATACTGGAGACACTTACATTCACAGGGTGGGAAGTCTTTGCAAGAAGTGTACAAATTCCTATAGAATTGAATGCTCTGAGATTGACTGTGAAGAGGGAAGGACACTTCTAAAATGGGGAGAAAAGTACTATGAACAGGCTATGCAGTGTTTTGAGAGGCTCTGGAAAAGAAACCCACCAACCCAGAATTCTCCCTGGGACTGGCCATCACTCTCTTGTCTGCATGACAAAGCACCAAGAGAGAACACCATTCACCTTCTGAGGCAGGCCACTGAGTCAGAGCCAGATCACGGGCACATTAACATTCTCCTGGCTCTGACTCTTCAACCGATCAAGGAAGAAGCAGAAGGAGATCAGATAGTAGATGAAAACAGCAAGTCCAGCAGACATACTCTGCAGTGCAGCCAAATATTACTGAAATAAAGGCACTCTGGACACAGTTATAGAATCACTGATACTTAAAAAGGCCTTAGAATCAGTGCCAAACAACATTGACGAGCATCCCCAGGTTGGATGCTGCCTACAGAGCAAAAATCAGATGAATGCAGAAACCAAATAAATGTTCAACGAATAAGGATGGAGAACTACAGGAAATTATGAAAAGCGCTGTGAATCATTGTAAGAAGGTTGTTCTGTTGAATATTAATCCCCCTGTACCTGCTCAGACCTTGCCTGCCTCTACACATCAGATCGGTATGGTGAGGCAGAGTATTACTTCTAGAAAGAATCCAGTAAGGATCTCTCTCCAGTGGAGAGACAAGTGCTCACCTGCACTATGACCACTCGCAGAGGCCAGCAGATGTGCAAAGACGACATCATCTGCCGTTACCCAGAGGGCTGCACCACAACAGCAAGTTAAAACTGAGAAGGAAAAACTGATCCTAGACCTAAGAAGAATTGCCAGACTCTGAAAACGCCTCAGACATGGTGGGTTGGCGAGTCTCCAGATTCCTTCCTGAAGTGACTAGGAAAGGGCACCCAAGAGCTGATGGCTGTTGGACCATCCAGCCTCCAACCCTGGCAGATTTGTCTCCTCCTCATCTCTGGCTGAGAAGGGCAGTAAGGAAACGGTAAAGGGTGCAGGTGGGCCCACGACTCGGAAAAGCAGGAAGCCCTAGAGAGGCCATAAGCAGGCCTCTGGGCTTCAGAGAGAGAGTGGGGAGAGCAAGATGGTCATGAAGTGGGAGGTTAATGGGGGAGACAGAGAATCTGAAACCTCACAGAAGTGTGGCTGAATGGTGGGGCATTTCATTTTGCTATTGCTTTTTCCTGGTTCTGAAAATTCTCTCATCCAAATCTGGAAATTCAGAACCACATTTCCTCTGCTATCTAGATATTTTGGGGGCTTCTTTGGTGTCTCAGAAGATAGAGAATCTGCCTGCAACGCGGGAGACCCAGGTTCAATCCCTGGGTCGGGAAGATCCCCCGGAGAAGGGAATAGCAACCCATCCCAGTACTCTTCCCTGGAGAATTCCAGGAACAGAGGAGCCTGGCTGGCTGCAGTTCATAGGGGTGCAAAGAGTCGGACATGACTGAGCAACTAACACTTTCACAGATATTTTGAACAAATGCTGTTTTGAGGGAAAGCATTTTCCCCACTTGCTTTGGGACTATATGGTCCCGGCTTATTCTCAGCTTGTGCCGTCCAGCTTTCCCAGCTCTCTCTTACCCAGTGACTTGCACACGGCCTGACACACAGCATACACTCAACATTCGCTGAGTGAATGAGTGACTAGAATGTTACTCCAGGCTGGTCCTCTTTCCTCACTCTAAACTCCAAAATAAATTCCATGTACATTAAAACTTTAAATGTTTAAAAAATAGAAATCATAACATTACTACCAAAGTGCTTGAGATATTTGTAATCATGGGGTCTAAAAGGTATAAGTATGGAAAAACACAAAAAGGCATAAAATACTAATAGATATACATTAAAAACATATTTCATAGAAGAGATACCTTCAGAAAATCAAAAGATAAATGACAAACAAAAATACTATCTCAACACATTACTAGGTAAAGGACTAATTTCCTTAATGCTGAAATAGTTTCTGTTAATCAATAAGGAAAAAGAAACTCAGTGGGAAAATGGACAAAGGTCAGGAACAGACAGGAAATGAAGAAAGCTTGTAAATATGTAAAATGATATCAGTATCACTTTTGTTAAGAGCAAAGTACACCAACACTACAAGGGAGACTGTCTCAGGTCAACAGAGACAATGCCTTTCCTAAGTGCATACTAAAAAGGACTTGGATACAGGCTATATCAAGCACTGCCATTGAGATTAGACATTGTATAGCTGCAGGGAATTTGTTGATGGTTATTACATGTTTGTGGATCTTTCCCCAGAAATTTCACTCATTAATTTACTCTGTATTTGCATATGTGTACAAAGATGTGTGTACATGGATGTTCATGAAGCTTTGTTTATAATAACAAAGGACTGAGAACAACTCAAACATCCATCATTAGGGGCCTTACTTATTCAACATTAACATTTCATAACATGAAACAGCATGTCCACATTTTTAAGAAAAGTTCTAAATGTAATAATACAGAACATTATAGCTAAGATATATTTTAAAAATAAGAAAGTGAAAGTGCAAAAAAGTGCGTACAGAATGCTAACGTTATTTCCCAATATTAGCTTCATCCATCCCTTGTGCTTTTCGGTTTTGAAGGGCTCCCCTCTCTGTCATCAGATGTGTGAAAGTTTAATCTTGCAATCAGACTGTAAACTCTAGAAAGGCAGGAACCAGGCTTTTTATTTCATAGTGATACTTACCTTCCCTGACTTCGAGGGGCAATTTTAGCTGGTATTGCTTGGGCCTCACATGAATCTTGGGGTCTCTGCCTATAGCGCTTTAGTAAGTACAAAAGGAGTCTAAAAGCAGGTGCACAGATGGGCTGGAATCTGTGAAGCACCCTTGAAGCTTTGCCCAGACTGGGGGAGGCAGCTGACAAGAGAAGTGAAACTGCTCCTAGCACTAATTTCAAAAACTTTCTTCAAGAATTCATATCCACGCAGGGAACACTCAATCCACCCATTTCTTCTGACTACTCTCGCTGTCTCTTGTACCTCTAAGTGGTCTTTTTCATCTCTCTTTTACCTACCAATGCTTCCATGAGATTATGTATTTTTCAAACTCTCTTTATGCTCAGAACCAAACATTGACAAATATCTGAGGCATTCTTTGAGAGTATTAATATTTTGGATAAGTGTTCTCCTTAGAATGCTATCAACAAAAGTTTTATGTGAGTATAGGAGTCTCTGGGACCAACAAAGTAAAAATAGAACCCCTAGGTAAGGTAGCAGAGGTGAGAATAACAGAGAAAATGAGTGAACTCCCAGAGGTTGGAGTCAGGGATATGGAGAACAATGGCAAAATTGTTCCCATCAGAGAGCGGAATCAGGAACTAACTAAGAAACTTCCACCATTGCCAGGGTAGAGGATCTTCAGAATGCCTACCCATCAGAATGTCATCATTGCTACAGACTTCCGCCTTCTGAGATTTCTCCATGTTCCCTTTTTTTGACTGAGAGTATTTATTACAGTTATCATGCCCCACCGTTGCATGTGGTACACATGAGTTATCTAATCTTATCTAGTCTTTTAGGTTTTTTAATCATCAGACTGAAAGGAGTCACGCCCAGATCATTGTCGAGGACAGGGAATCACCCACAGATCCCTGATCGTGAGCTGGGTGCAATGACTGCCTTGATTCCCAAGGGCTGACTCCCTTGGAAAGGTCTGAGTATGTTTGGAAAGAAGGATACATCGTGGGTATTTAGGACCAGAGCAAGATACTCATGGCCCACCCAAATTAGTGCTCCCATTTGCACAGTATGAAGTTGTCATTGGTAAAAGCAGTCCCCAGTCTGAAACTACATTTTTCAGCCTTCCCTTACATCTAATTGGTCCCCGACTTGCTGGTCCATGAATTCCACCTGAGAATTTCTGATTCATTTGGTCTAGACTGGAGCCTGAGAATTCACATTTCTAGCAGGGCCCCGGGCGACGCTGATATGGCTGGTGGTTGGTGACAGTGTTCAGACTAAGGCATTACACCACTTTGTAGCTGATGCAGCCCCTGAAGGTGGCTTTCCTCATTCTTGGGAACAGCAAATCAGGACTCTCCCTTAGTCTAGACTGAGACAGGAGCAGCCCTAGGCGAACCATAAATATTGGTAATGAGCTGAGTAACCAGAACTCTCACTGTCTCACTCTTTTCAAAACAGAAACACTGCTAGAGGTGAACTGATTTTCTTCACAGTTCCTGTTTTGCAATCACTCAGTGAATTCTCGAATAAACCCAGCTGCCAGATCAGCTGATTCATTCCCATTGTGAAAGCGTTATACACAGGCACTGGCCACACAGATTTCTAAAGAATAAACCAGCACCTCTACACACTTTGAAACACAGTGAACATGTTCTTTCTCTATGCCTCTTCCCAACCAGGACCTTTATTAACAAGATTTACACATTTCTATCCTATAGTTTTCTTGAGTGCAAATTCCAAAACCCAGAACAAAAGCCAGTGTTCTAGTTCCCTAATCAGCATTTCTTGTACCTCTGACCTGCATGTCTATAAATACATCATAGAACTTGTACATAGAACTAGAACTTGTAACTCTTGAGTGAGACCTACAAGTAAGGGTTACCAGCTTAGCTGTAATCCTAATGAAATGGTAGGGAATTTCCAAGAAGCATAGGTTCTGCTTTTACCTTGCCCTAGGCAGAAAAATCCACCATAAATAATGCTTTCCCCAAAACTGAATAACCTGCCTCAACAAGCTCAGTTTTACTGGGAATGTTTCACCTGTTCTCTGTGTAATTTCCTGACCTCAAAGACAGTTGGTGTGGTTACCTTTTCCCTCTTGGGTCTATGTGCATTGTAATTCCTTTATGATTAGGGATATGCATAAGGATAAAACACATTTCCTCTGGTATAACAAATCACTCTGGCTGCAAATTGTAGTGTGCAGATGCTAAATCCTAAGATGGCCCACGGGGATTCAAAATGCGGAGCTCAGGAAAGCCAAGAATGTGTAGAGATGCTAGAAATTGTTTTTCTTTGGTTAATGATTCATTCCATGATGGATCGTGGAATGTCAAACTGAGGCTCTGGAAAAGGTAAACATCAGAAGTTTCCTTGCTGGTCTCTTTGGTTAATGATATTAGTTATTAATTATAATAAACACTGACACTTATTATGTTCCAGACATTATTCTAATGTATTAAGCCATTTGATCCTCACAACAAACACCACAAGGTAATAGTAGTGTCTTCATTTCACAGGAGAAGAAACCAAAGCACAGAGACACATATAAATGGAGCCTGGTTTCCAATGCAGATAGACTGACATCAGAGCCCACAGTTCCAATCGCATATTTATTCATTCAGCAACTACTTTTTGAATGCCTGCCATGTGCCAGGCATGACTGCAGGAACCGGAGATTCAGTACTGAGTAAAACAGAAGAAACCCCCCTGCCCTCTGGAAGTTACATAACTGTTCATCACAGGGGGCAGCAGGACTTCCCAAGTGGCGCTAGTGGTAAAGAACCCTCCTGCCAGTGCAGGAGACATAAGAGACGTGGGTTTGGTCCCTGGGTCAGGAAGATCCCCTGGAGGAGGGCATGGCAACCCACTCCAGTATTCTTGCCTAAAGAATCCCCATAGACAGAGGAGCCTGGTGGGCTACAGTCCACGGGGCTGCAAAGAGTCGGCTGAAATGACCCAGCGCACACTCAGCATGCCCAGGGGCCAGCAGATCATCTTGCTGTCAATAGTGGACCGAGTGAAGACGGGTTAACATTCCAGTAATGAGGCAGAGCGCTTGGTAAACGTATCCTTCCCGGAGCTGGGCTCCGTTGATGGCAGCTGATGTTAAGACATCAAAACAATTCACAATGAGCTTCAGGCTAACTGTAGGGGGAGGGGGAGGAAGGCACCCTATCAGTTTGGCTCTCACTTAGCACCCGAGACTCATTTCCTCTTAAGAGTCCTGTCAATTTCAGTTTCCAGTTTCATTTTCTCTTTCCTAAAGTCTATTTAGGCAAAGGAATCTGGTGATGCATTCATATATAGGTCTCTTAACATTCCACTGAAGCAGAGAAGGAAGATTTCTGAAGAGCGCGGTAGCCGGAACCGCAGTCTTTCAGAACAGCCGAGAAGTGCGCGGCAATCATGAGGTAGGGGACTCTCTCTTCTCTGACTGTGCTGAAAATGCCTAATCCTTCTTATTGTGGAAACTGAATTGTCAATAGCCATGCTCGTAAAAGGCAAATTGCTAGGTTGTTTTGCTTTAGTATTTGATTATAGCCTCACGACTCATCTATCTTCTGTAGGTCTTTATTTCGGATATTGGCTTGTTTACTCCTAAGTTATTTCTGCCTCACCCTGTCAAGTTTCCTACAGGGACCTCTCACCGGGAAGCTGAGAATTGAGGCTGGAGAACAATGAGGCGGGAAGGGAGGGGCAGAAGGAAGAGATTAAAGCAGGCGGGTGCTTCACTTAAAGATGGATCTAGACAAATTGCTCCTGTAGACTGCCCTGTGTTTCTTATCCAAAGGAATAAGTGAGGGGCTTTTAATAAGATTGTTTTTTTTTTTATGATCTAAATATTTTTCATTTATTTTAAATGAAACTTTGTTTCATAAAAAATGAATATTTTTAATGACGAAAGGTACAATTCACAAAGAAGATAGATAATCATAAACCATTAGATACCTAACAACAAAGAAACAAAGATACATGAAGCAAAAATCAGAAGAAATATAAGGGAAAAGAAAACATATATATAACCACAGTGAGACATGTCCCTTTTTAGCAGATATTGTTAAAAATGTCTTCAGGGTAGCAACCTCACTTCATGCTAAGGTGGAACATTTTTAATGTGTTCATGTATCTCAGATTTGCATTCAGCCTGGCAAAATAACAAATATTTTCACCCCAAAATTCTACTGACTGGCTAGCATCCTCCTACCTGACATAAGAATAGAAGATGAACTGCTTGGAGAAAATAGTCCCCACCTGTAAAATCTCATATTTCAGAAACATCAGATTTCCCTAGGGAGAAAGAGTTCACACAGTAAGTAGGAAGAAAGCTTTCTATTCTATTTTCTCCAGTTTAAGGGTCAAGAAGTCAGACTGGATAGCTAAGCCTCGGTCCTAGGAGCTCCAGAATCTAGGGATACCAGCCCTGGTACTTACTTCCTAGAGGAAATATATTTTTTCTGCTAGTTTGCACCTCTGCCTGATAGGAAGAAAATAATAATTTGAGATACTTCCAGATGTCTGTTTCTATAGTAATTCAGAATCTTTAGAAACTTTCTTCCTGTTTCTTAGAATTTTAGTATGTCCTTCTCTTAGAATCTTTCCCATAATAATACTGACCCGTCAGTTCATCTTCTCATTTCCTTTGATTCTTTAGCTATAGAGATTGTCATTGGGCATTGCTCCTGTGGTCTAAGAGAATGGTCCTCAAACTTGAGCCTGTGTAAGAGTCACAGAAAGCTTGTTAAAGACTGATACTTTAGCTCAAATACTAACCTTCCCAAACCCCAAGACTCTGATTTGGTAGATCTGGCTTAGGATCCAAGCCTGTGCATTTCTAATAGGATCCCCCAACCCCAACCCCACCCTGGTGGTGCTGGTACTGCTCTAAGACAATGTGGGGGCATCATTGGCTCTGAGCCTGGCAGACAGTGGGACTGTGGCTCTCATCCAGACAAGAAGCAACGGGAGAAATTGTTTGCGGAGTAAATACTTGGAATTTCTAGGGGCATCAGGGGCACAAATCTCACAAGTCTGAGTTAGGATGCAAGGATCTGGGACCAGCTTCTGATTTACCAGTAGAAATAAAAACTCAAAACCACACAATAAAATTGGATGCCTTTTGAATGACTACTCAAAAGAATTTAATATACATACATATATTAAATGTATTTATCTTATAAATATAGAGTTGACTATATGTATTGTATGTGAGAGATAATCTCAACTGTATTCACTCTCCCCGCTCCGTGTACACAATGAGAAAGGAGCTAAAGAACACATGTGCTAAGTAAGAGAATCTTCCCATAACCTCACTAAGAAGGAAGAGAGACCAGATGGGACATAATTTCAAGGAGAGGCTGGTGTCATTACAAGATCAGATAGCAAGTGAGGCTTTCTCCTGGCTCACATTCCCTGTGTTACATCAAGAGCCTCAGACAACCTTGATCTTCACTAAGATCTTCCTGATCCCTGGTTCGAGAAGATCCCCTGGAGGAGGGCATGGCAACCTACTCCAGTATTCTTGCCTGGAGAATCTCATAGACAGAAGGCTTTGAAAAGACAAGAGTTTTTCCCTCAGCAGTAACTCCTACCCCCTTTCCCTCCTATTTTTTGTTTATTCTGCTTGGGCAATTATAGCTCCATTTGTTACAAGTAACAGAAATGAGCAGGAACTGATTTAAAGTTCCTAGAATGGCCCACAGAACCCATGCGCAGGAAGGTAATGACCCCAGGAGGGCTAGAATAGGACACTGGTGAGCTTGAGGGACCCAGTCACTGAGCCTTCTCCATGTGTATCTGGGTCATTGTCTCTGCAGCAGGTTGTACAGAACATGTCCACCATCGAACCCCAGCGTGCACAGCGCTCTTAACATACGAAGACTCGTGAAGACTCACTGACTCCCTCTCAGCTCCATTTCCAGCTTCCACTTGAATCTGGGTACCCGGCCCTGGTCTAATCAAATTGAGGGGAGGTATAAAAAGTGAAAGATACAGAGTAGGCAAAAATGAAGGAATATAATCTTCCATTTAGACGATTATTTCAAAAATGATCCTTGCCACATAACAAGCCTTCCCAGATTTCTATTGGTTGTCTATGTCAGAATCCATAATATATAGAATATCAGTTTCTGATAAGAGAACTGATTAATGTATATCATGGAAAAAAATTTTAAGTGAGAATAAACAACATTTCAGGGACCCTAATACATAGACAACATTGAAAACAATTTTAGGTAATGAATGATTTTTAACCTACTCTTTTCCAAATTTATTCAAGATAGGGGTTTTATTTGATTGCTGTTTCTGTTGGTTGGTTTTTGCTTATTTATTTACTTGTTTGTTTATTTAGTGGACTAACACAAAGGAATTAAAAAAAAAATCTTTCCGGAAGAGCTGCAAAGGCGCCCTCAAGGAGAAAGAGCATTTCCCATAGCGAAAGATGCTGCCGTGCCACTCCTGTAGCCCGTGCTTGCTCTCTTGTACGAAAGTGTGTGTCCACGCACAGCTGCTTCAGTAGTGCGTCTCTTTGCGACCCTGTGGACTGTAACCCACCAGGCTCCTCTGTCCGTGATGGGATTCTCCAAGCAAGAATACCGGAGTGGGTTGCCATGCTCTCATTCAGGGGATCTTCCTGACCCAGAATCGAACCTGTGTCTCACAGGTCTCCTGCACTGAATCTACTGGGTCTTGATTGCTTTCCACTCAAAACAGTCCACTTGCCAAGATGGCACATTTGGGGAAGACTTGTTCTAAACTCCTTCAAAAGCAAACAATAGGAGGGTCAAAGTTAAATTGCAAAGGAAAATTAAAACAAGTACAAAATTATTAACAGATCAAATCAGTGAAACATTTAAAGAAGAGGAATTGCCAAAGAAGTAACACATTGAATGGCTCTTTGTTTCTGTATTTCCTTCTTACCTAGCATTTACTTTTGTATTTTGAAATTTCAACTGTATAATTTTATACTTTTTTATTGTTTTGATAAGGACATCCTTATCACGCTTCTGAACTTCAACTCTCTTCAATTTTCTCTTTGATGTTTTAAATTCTTGAGTTCTCCCTACTTTGTCTTTTTTTATTTTTATTACTTTATGTTTCCTGTCTAATTACGTGAGTTTGTCGTAAATCCTTAACTAATTTTCTTTGTCTAGCCAAATTTTTGGAGCGTTTGTCAAATTGGTTTTGTTTGGTTCTTTTATTATTTTGACAGTCCATATTCTCTTCTTTTCTGAAGTTTTCTATTCTGATTATGACTTCTTTAAAGCTACATAAAAGCAAACCTGAAATCAGTTACCAAGGATTTGGCTGCTCCTGTAGAGACCCTCGGGCTTCCCAGATGTCACTAGTGGTAAAGAACCTGCCTGCCAATGCAAGAGATGAAAGAGACGCAGGTTCAGTCCCTGGGTCGGGAAGATCCCCTGGAGGAGGGCATGGCAACCGACTCCAGTTTCTTGCCTGGAGAATCCATGGACAGAGAAGTCTGGTGAGCTACCATCCATAGGGTCACAAAGAGTCAAAATGACTTAGCATGCACACATGCACGTAGAGACCCTCGCAGAAAGCCAAGAGCCAGCATTCCTAACAAAAATTCCCTTATTCAGGAAAGACTAGCCTCAGGCTCAGATTCCTGCCCACTGCCCTCTCCCTAATCCTTTTTTTTTTAAATATTTATTTATTTTACTGTTGACTGTGTTGGGAGGGCTCTTCATGCAGCATTCAGGCTTCTCTCTAATTGTGACCTGAGGGCTCTGTGTTGCCCCAGGGCACATGGGATCTTAGTTCCCTGACCAGGGATCAAACCTGTGTCCCCTGCATTGGAAGGCAGATTCTTAACCACTGGACCATCGGGGAAGTCCCTTCCTAATTTTTATGCTGCCCGTGATCACCCCATTTCTGCTTCCCTGTATATTTCACACATATACCAAGACTGGGGAAAAATAAAAAGGAAAGGATATTCTTTTTTTTTTTTGGCTGCGCTACACACAACATGGGATTAGTTCCCTGACCAGGGATCAAGCTGCAGATGCCCCCTGCAGGAGAAGTGTGGAGGCTTACCACTGGACCACCAGTGAAGTCCCAGGAAAGGATACTCTTCTTTTTCTATTGGAGTTAACACTGTTAAGGAGAAGGAGAATCCTACTTGTCATGCTCCCCTTTTCTCGTGGGTGAATCTGTGCTATGTCTTAGAATGTTCATTTCTGTTTTTCCTTCACAGTGAGACCACAAAGAACTCCTTGGAGCATAGTCTACAGCAGCTCAAGAGCCATTTCACCTGGAACTTGGTAGAGGGAGAACATTCTTTGGATGATTTTGAAGACAGAGTGTGTAACGAGACTGAGTTTCAGAACAGCGAATTCAAAGCCACGATGTGCAACATACAGGCCTACATAAAGCACCGCAGAGGCCAGCATGACGCAGCCCTCGGATGCTTACGGCAAGCCGAAGAGTTCATCCAGCGAGAGCACGCTGACCAGGCAGAGGTCAGAAGCCTGGTCACCTGGGGAAACTACGCCTGGGTCTACTATCACCTGGGAAGATTCGCAGAAGCTCAGCTTTATGTAGACAAAGTAAAACAAGTCTGCCAGAAGTTTTCCAGCCCCTACAGAATTGAGAGTCCTGAGCTGGACTGTGAGGAAGGGTGGACACGGTTAAAGTGTGGAGGAAACCAAAACGAAAGGGCCAAGGTGTGTTTTGAGAAGGCTCTGCAGAAGAACCCCAAGAACCCAGAGTTCGCCTCTGGACTGGCCATCGCGAGCTACCGGCTGGATAACAAGCCACCATCTCAGGATCCCGTTAACCCTTTGAGGCAAGCCATTCGGCTGAATCCTGACAACCAGTATGTCAAAGTCCTCCTGGCCCTGAAACTTCAAAAGATGAATAAAAAAGATGAAGGAGAGAGATTAGTTGAAGAAGCTTTGGAAAAAGCCCCATTGGCCACGGATGTGATTCGAGGGGCAGCAAAGCTATATCGAAGAACAGGTGACTTGGACCAAGCTATAGAACTCCTGAGAAAGGCTCTACAATGCATGCCCAACAACATCTACCTGCATTGCCATATTGGGTGCTGCTATAGGGCCAAAGTCCTGGAGGTGGAGAAAATGGGCGGGGAGAGGGAGGAATTACAGAGACTAATAAGACACGCTATAGATCATTTAAAGAGAGCTGATGAGAGTAATGGAAATTTCTTCCGTATCAGCTCCTATCTCGCCTGCCTCTATGCACAAGTCGGCCAGTATGAAGAAGCAGAGTATTACTTTCAAAAAGAATTCAGCAAAGAGCTTTCTCCTGTAGCCAAACAAGTGCTCCACCTGCGATATGGCAACTTTCAGCTGTTCCAGAGGAAGTGTGAAGACAAGGCCATCCACCATTTCATAGAGGGTGTGAAAATAAACCAGGGATCAAAGGAGGGAGAAAAAATGAGAAACAAACTGCAAAGATTTGCCAATATCAAGCTCTCGAAAAACAGAGCGGATCCTAAGGCTTTGCATCTCTTGGCGTTCCTTCAGGAACTGAATGAAGACATGCAGCCAGCAGAGGAATACTCTGAGAGGTGTTTGGATTCTGGAAACCACATCCCTTCAGCATCTTTAGCTGAGGAATGAGGAACTGGAATGTGGAACCCACAGGGCTACTGCTAGAAGGGAGCTGAAACCCCTCCACCAAAATATTTAAAAATTGGCACAGGCATGGACTTAGACCCTGGCCACACAGTACTTGATCAAGGTTAGGGAGGAACTTTGCTGGGCCAGTGTTAACATCTGAATTGAGTTCTGGAAGGGGGACTGGACTGGGGGCAGGTCCGGGGGCTCAGTAAAGGGGCTATTTCCCAACTGACCTCTTGGGAACAGTTGGCATTCCCTCTGTGGGGTGATGTCACAGCTATATTTCTATAAAGTACTCAGATGTCTCATACCTGTAACTCTGTGGTCCCTTTCAGCAATGTTTTTCCGTCTTTGGAGTCATTTTAGATCCTCTACAGGTTAGTCCTGTGATACAGTCCAGGGCAGGCTTCCCTCGAAGATGCCAAAATGGAATATTGATTATTTTGGAATGGAATATTGATTATTTTGAAGTTACTACTTGAGAAAACAGCCAGTGCAAGGAGGATGCTCTGACCCTCCTCTCAGAGCAGGAAATAAATCGCCCATGAGAAAGGTACCTTCACTATGCCAGGAGGCAGAGAGGCATCCTTGTCACTGGCGGTAGGGAACTGAGGGCTGGGGAGGCTACATAAACCAGCTCTGCTTAGACTCTCCACTGATTAGTACCCAAGCCCAAGTTTCTTTGCCATGCCAGTTTCTCATGAATTTATTACTTTGTCAAAAAGGTATAAGAGCTGCCAGCTTTGGTCACTTCTTAGGCTGTAGAGTAGGAGACCTCCATATGTATGAAATTAACTTAGATTTTCTCCTGTTAATTTGTCTTGCATCGATTTAATTATTAGATCAGCCAGAAGAACCCTGAAGGGTAAGCAGAAATTTCCCCTTCCCAAAACCCTGCACAGACACTAATGTGCTGTGTCCATCCAAAGGCTGGGGGATCGAAGCCTAGGGAGGCCTGGGGGGTCCTCTCTCCCTTCCTTCTGCCTCGCCTCCCCAGACAAGTCTTAATCTAGGACTGTTTATACAAACTCTATACAACATGAGTTCAAGCATCCCTTTAACTGAAGGGAGGAAAGAGGTTTTTAAAAAAAAAAAAAAAAGAGAGAGAACAGGTCAAATCTGCAAGGAATATAGCTAGAAGAAGTGGGGTCAAGTGACCACAGTACAAGTGTTTCAGGAAGCAGGCAGGGAGGTTTTGCCTCTTCTCTGTCCTCCCTGTAACCACAACACAGCAAGTGAGGGTAAAAAGGTAGATTCTGTACAATACGCTAAAAACCAACATAATGCTTTTCTTTACAATATCTTGAATTGGTTTATAGTGCTCTTCAGGTCTCCTATATGCTTCTACTTCTCTGTATATTCATTCTTTTTAACTTTTGAGAATTTGATATTGACATTCCAACTCAAAAATCTTAATTTACCTGCTTGAAAAATAATTGTAATATATAGTGGAACTATATGTAATCTTGTTCTGTATTTTCCAAGTCTCCTATAGATGTGTTATAATCTTTCATAATTAAAAAAATAAAAACAAGAAAAAATTCTGACTCTTCAATTTGCCCATGGAGGTTTGAATAAAAAGAAAGGGGAAAAAAATGTGTATGGAAAGATGTCTTACCAATCGGGAGAGGGAAAGAGTAGGCAAAAGGGAAGGAGAGAAGAATGCTGCTTTGTCATTGTAGATTATAATCATACGGAGAAAATTTCTTTGCAACACAAAGACTTGCTTTGATGAACTCAGTTGCTTTGATGAGCCCAGATTCAAAATGATAGGAAAGCAGCAGGACAGGGGAATTGTTTGGTGATTAAGGACCTAGTACACATTTCTAGGAAAAGTCATCAATAATGGAGGTTCCCCCCTTTAGAAATATTGTGTATTAGGTGATATAAAACTTCATTTAATCCTGAAAGTCTTCAGGGAAACCATGAAAGTCATGGTATGCCTGGGGCAGTTGGGATTTTCTGGGTAAATACTGAATGACTAGGGACAGACATCAAGGTTGGTGTGAACCAAAACAGTCAGGTGACCCAGCAAGGGACCATCAATCACCCTCTGGGTTGCAAAACGATTGCCTGTTAGAATTAAATTTAGATGGTAGTTATCAGGGGCTGGGAGGTGGGGGAATAGGAGAGATGTAATTTAAAGGTATAAACTTACAACAAGTAGATAAATAAGTCTTGGAGATTTTATGCACAGTATAGTGAATATCTTTTGTATTAAAAATAGTGTAGTGTCCCCTGAGATCATCAGTATACATAGTGTGGATGCCTGAAAAATCACTAATTAATAAATAACTTAGATGTGATCAAACATAAAGGTGTGTTCTGGTTTTTCTGAAATTTTGCTGTACCTTAAATCTTCCAGGCTCAGCTACTGAAAAATGCAATGTTACACTGGGCATGCACTGGTGCCAACTAACACAGACTGGTCTAACATTGGGAGCATAACAGGCAGGAAGGACGGAGGTCCCCAAGTGGTACGAGGAAACAAACTGCAAGCTGCAGACGGTTTTTTCCTTCTACACACACACACACACACACACACACACACGGCCTCTTTTAATTCTGTGTTGACAACCCTTGGTTCTGCCTTGAGCTAACCAATGCATTTTTCTTCTGGAAAGGTTTTTCTTAAACTATGTTAATGAAACCATGTATTTGTTTTGGAATTTGCCTTTCTGCAAAATGGTTCCACCTAAGACTAACTTTTTTTCTCCTCTCACACCTTGGGCTGATAATAGCTTAACAAACCAGTATTCCTGTCAATTTTTTTATGGCCAGGGGATACACACCTTGTGCCATCCTATCTCAAAATGCATATTGTGGGAGGGGGGCCTGGTGAACCTCCCTCAGCCTTGAGGTGTCTCTCTTATCTGATTAATAGTTTTCTAACAGACATAAAACACCGTGCTAAAAACTAGCAAAGGGGCACTCTTTTTTTCCCCTTCTGATGTCTATGTCAGAAGCTTTCCCTATCTCTATTATATTTTAAGAAAACTTTGCTACACAAAAAGCTCCAAGTAGTCAAGCCTCATCTCTGACCCCAGATGGAAATCCTCTGGAGATCACGAATCCCAGAGTAACACATAGCTCACAGCAGCAACCTTTCAACAACCTTTTCACTGAATAGAACAGTTTTTTCTACAGCTTTGAGAGTCCAGGGCTTTATCTTACATTCTGACACCACCATCAGGTACCTTTGTGTACAGAAACACCCTACCCCTGCCCTCCACAGAAGCAGATCTTGTAACATCTTGTGCTTCCATCCATGTTCTCTCTCCCTTTCTGATGTCCATTAGGAGAAATGAGGAAGTATCTCCAGTTCTGTTTTAGGCCCCATCCTGGAGGCAATCTAAACACATGTGGGAGAATTTTTTCTTTTTTTTTTTGAGAATTTTCCCTGTTAAGTAAAGAATAGAAAGAAACATGAAGTCTTTGTTTGTCAAGAGGCTTCTGATGGAAAATACAATTCACATCAGCTGCAAAGGTAAACTCATTCCATTGGACTGACTGGACAAATAACCATTTCAAAAGGTTTTAGCTTACTTGGCCTGAGTAACTTATTATCAGATATGGTGCCTGGGGAGAAAAACTGGGAGTGTTCTTAGTGGAAGGTAAGACAGGCAGGCACACTGACCTTGAGAGAGGAACCCTGGCACCTGTATAGTGCTAAAGAAGGCACCCCAGGTATCTGTAACCTCGTCTTTGCAAGTCATGCCACCAAAACCTTTGCTAGAACAGAAGCCCAAAAGAAAAAAGGAAGAAAGGGTGGAGAAGAGACATATGTCACGGTACACTTAATATTTATTTGAGGACTTAAAGCTGACAGAAACGATCGGAAAACAATCAAGAAAATTACGTGTATAATTCATGTTTCTTGAAATCTCACTATCCAGGAATAACAAACAGAAACACGTTAATTGGAATTACTTTAATTCCCTGGCTCTTGACCACAGCTCTCAGTGCATCTCCCTCACCTCCAGCACCAAGGACTGGGGAGAATGTCTCTTATCCTGGTTGGGGTTCTTAGCCATGCCAACTACCTCTCAGCAAAAGACTTACTGGCCTCTGTCCCCAGCCGCCTTCTTCACAGAACTTTCCTCTTTCTTTCCCCATCACGTCCACGGACCTGCACAATTGTGCACAACGTGTGTCCAGTGCAACTGGAAGCGTGGAAGTGTGAGAATCCTGAAGATAAACAGGACCGTATCAGGATCCCTACTATATGCACAGTCAACCTGGGATCCCAACCTGAAAAATGTGGGTTCCAGCCAGAGACCCAATGCTCCTGTCTTCTCCCTTCCTCCACCACTTCTCCCATCATCTCTTTGGGGAAAGGAGGTAACCTGATTTGTCTAATTGCAAATTTTCCTTATGACTTACAGCACAGCTGCCTCATTGCTGGTAGTCTACACCTTCTTAGGAGGCAACAAAGAGAGAGTCTGACTAAAACCTTTACTGTAAAAATGGTGCAGTGCCTTTGGAAATACAGTTTAGTAGTCCATCAGTTGGTTAAACACAGAGTTAGCACATGACCTAGCCATTTTATTCCTAGGCATATAAAGAGAAATGAAAACATACATTCATACATAAACCTGAACGTGAATGTTTATATCAGTGTTATTCACCACAGCCAAAAGGTGGATCCATCAACAGATGAACTGATGTATCATTTAAAGTATATCTTTACAGTGAAATATTATTCATCAATAAAAAATAAAGTACTAAAAAATAAATAAATAAAGTACTGCACATGCTACGACATAGATGAAATTTGAAAATGAAAGAAGCCATTCACAAAAGGTCACATATTGTATGATTCTGTTTATATGAAATGTCCAGTGTCGGCAAATTTATCAGGGAGAGAAAGTAGATTAGTGAAGAGATAGAAGCAGATTGTCTAGGGCTAGGAGGACCGGTTGCTGCGCTCTGTCACTCAGTCATGGCTGACTCTTTGTGCCAGTCTCCTCTGTCCATGGAAATTCTCCAGGCAAGAAAACAAGAATGCCCTCCTCCGGTGGGTCTTCCCAACCCAGGGATTGAACCCAGGTCTCCCGCATTGCAGGTGGAGTCTTTACCATCTGAGCTATCAGGGAAACCCAGGAAGACTGGAGGTGATAGCAAGGAAGTGTAGGTCTCCTTTCTGGGGTAATGAGAATGCTCTAAAATTGACTATGGTGATGGTTGTACAGCTCTGTGATACTGAATTGTATAGTTCCAGTTCAGTCTCTCAGTCGTGTCCGTCTTTGCAACCCCATCGTTGCAGCACACCAGGCCTCCCTGTCCATCGCCAACTCCCGGAGTCTACTCAAACTCATGTCCATTGAGTCGGTGATGCTATCAAGCCATCTTATCCTCTGTCGTCCCCTTCTCCTCCTGCCTTTGGTCTTTCCCAGCATGAGGGTCTTTTCCAATGAGTCAGTTCTTCGCATCAGGTGGCCAAAGTATTGGAGTTTCAGCTTCAGCATCAGTCCTTGCAATGAATTTTCAGGACTGATTTGTTTTAGGATGGACTGGTTGGATCTCCTTGCAGTTCAAGGCACTGTTAAGAGTCTTCTCCAAAATGGGTGAATTGTATGGTATGTGAATTATATTTCAACATGACTGTTTAAAAAAAGAATGAGTATCCTTGTTGTTAGTTAGTGTTAGTCGCTCAGCCATGCCCAATTCTTTTCTGACCCCATGGACTGCAGCCCGCCAGGTTCCTCTGTCCATGGGATTCTCCAGGCAAGAATACTAGAGTAGGTAACCATTCCCTTCTCCAGGGGATTTTCCCAAACCAAGGACTGAACTCAAGTCTCCTGCACTGCAGGGAGATCCTTTTACCATCTGAGCCACTAGGGAAGCCATCCTTGTTATAAACGTACATAAAGAAGGCAAGCTTTTCTTTCAACATCTTTTATTTTTAACCTCTAAATTTGTTGGCACTGTGTCGTGCCCTTCTTATTATTCAAATTTTAACTACCATCATTACTTTTGCACTCAAGAGACATGTTGGAGAAATTCTATATTCTATTTTCTAGATAGGGTGTGGGTATGAAAATCTGGTCCCACTTGATTTTATTTTTAAACATCCATTCTCAGGAACCATTCATCAGCAAGTTGGCACCAAGGAAGAGTTTAAAAGCAGAAGAAAATCTGACTCAATGTCTAAGTCTAAATCTACAGGTGTACAAGTCTAAGTACACTATGAATTTCTTAACAGGCATAATATTATTTAACTACCATATGCAGCTGTTGCAAATACCATGCTTATCCATGAGCACTTCATAAGCCAGAGATAAGAACAAGAAGAGAAACAAGAAATGGGCAGCTGGTACAACTACTCTGGAAAATAACTTCATACTGTAAGATTGCAGTTGGGATGAGAGGAAGCCTTTGGCCAGTTCAATAAATCTGCCTCTTCTCTGATCTAACCACTCTGATCACTTTTACCTTTCAAAATAGTGTCTATCCCTAAAATCAGCACCCTCACAACACAGAAACCTTCACGACACAACTTCCTTTCTCTCTGAGCAAAGAAGGCAAAAGATAGAGACACATTTTCCCTGGGCTGGATGTTTAGGGTTTCATGTCTGGCTATGCCAGGATTAAGCACCAGGTTCTCAGTAACAGAGACACCATGAGTTATTTTTGAAATGTACATTTTGTTGGGAATTCCCTGGCGGTCCAGTTGTGTGGTGCAGTCAAAAAAGCAAATAGATAAAAATTTACATTTTATGTGTCTGTGGTGTGTGGGGCCCTCTAAAGCACGGGGCCAAATGCCTTTTACCTGGGTGACACTGTAAAAGATAGAAAGGTATGTTACTTTATCACTACCAGCGTAACATATTGTTAAGTAAGACAACCAACAAAATCACATACTTTCCCAGGTGCAGGTTACTTTGGCTGGATATAATACAGTCTCTGAACTTGAAGTATTCTATGATGCTCCCATTGTTGGGAAAAAACAAACAAGTGTCAGTCTTGTTACACAAGAACCTCTGCTTTTGGCAGCTTCAGAATAGAGGGAGTTTTTCTTCTGGGCAACTGACATTCCTTGATCTTCAAATCAGCCTTGAGAACTATCCTCCCTCTATTTTCATGAATATTTACATCATAGGAAATTCTACTTAAAAAAAAAATCTCTCAGGGTATTATCACTCCTTCAGAGCTCAAAGCATAAATATCTAAATTTATCAGCTAGGCAGCTCACCCAACAATATTACATGTGTTACTATTTCCCAGTTTATAGCTGGGAAAACTGAATGATTGCTTTGGATCTCAGAGATCCTAAGTGCCCAGGGTTTATTCCAGGGCTTGGCTTCTTATATTTAGCATGGGGGTTGGGGGGCGGTGGGGGGGGGGGGAACTCAGGCTCAGTGATTTGATTCATGGATAATCCCAGAGATAGTAAATAACACACTGAATTAAATCCAGGTGGCTCAGATGATAAAGAATTTGCATGCAATGCAGGAGACCTGGGTTCCATCCAGGGGTGGGGAAAATCCCCTGGAGAAGGGAATGGCAACCCACTCTAGCATTCTTGCCTGGAGAATTCTCATGGACAGAGGAGTCTGGTGGACTATGGTTCATGGGGTCACAAAGAGCCGAACACGACTGAGAGACGGCGCCTGAGCCACATACATCAAGGTGCCAATTGTCTCCCACAAGTAAGATGACTTGTCTAACCTACTTTTTACAACAGTACTTCTTGAGCAGTCTTTCACACCATGTGCTCGCAGAAACACTTTCATAAGAATCTCCTGAAAAAAAAGTGAAAGTGTTAATCACTCAGTCCTGTCCCACCCTTTGCAACACCATGAACTGTAGCCGGCCAGGCTCCTTTGTCCACGGAATTCTCCAGGCAAGAATACTGGAGTGGGTTGCCAGTCCCTTCTCCAGGGGATCTTCCTGACTCAGGAATGAAGCCGGAGTCTCCTGCGTTGCTGCTGGACTGTTTGCCAGCTGAGCTACCAAGGAAGCCTTCCCTTCTGCTGCTGCTGCTGCTGCGTTGCTTCAGTCATATCCGACTCCTACATACTATTAAAAAATGCAGTTTCCCGGGATGCACCTTAGCATTAGGGTTGGATTCCTGAAATCGCGATTTTTATTTATTTATTTATTTATTTGCCACTACACACCTCTTGTGAGGTCTTAGGTCGCCACCAGGTATGGAACCTGCACCACCCCAACCCCCACCCCCAAGTGGAAGCGGGAGTCTTAACCACCGGACTGCCAGGAAAGTTCTCAGAGTCATGATTTAAAAGGAGTGGCTTCTACTGAGTCATGATAGATTTCAACCTTGTTTCCTTTTCCTCGCCTTGATGTTAATAAGCTTCACTTTCCATTTCTTCTTCTGTTTCATAAAGGCAATCACTCAGAAACTGAGAGAAAGCATCAGCTGACACATTCTCCCCACCCCATGTCCCTTTTAATAGCTCCTTCAGTCTTTACTTGAGGCAGACTCGGAAGAGTTCTGAAAAGCAAACCAGCTTGGACCCCAACCTATTCAGAACAGCAGAGAGCAGCTCGCCAAAATGAGGTCAGTGAGTTAAGGCGCAGGCAGCCTCGATCTTGAATGCAAATTGTAAGCCGAGCTTCTCGAGTGCAGGCAAATTCCGGAGTTTGTCCTGTGCTTGTGGACTAAAGTTCCTGCATCAGTATGGGCACATTTTATTTCTGTGACTTTTCCTGGTGTTTGCACTCACACTCTCTGAGCTTCACAGGGAGGAGCTGGGAGCGGGGAGCTGGATGAGAGGGAGGTTTGGCAGGAGTGATTAAATCCAATCAGGCACTAAATATGCAGATTCAAATTTAGATCTAAGCAAATTACTCTGTGGGGGCTTCTCTGTTGTTGCCCTTAAAAGAACTAAGAGGCTTTCCTTTTGTCATTCTAAAAGGAAGCATTTCTTTTCAGTAGATGTTATTAAAGATGGAGTTGGTAGTACAAAGCCAAGTCACACTGGGAATTCTGCCCTGAAAATTTGATCACTTCAAGATGGGAAGTGGAAGAAACAATCCTTACAAACGGACATTTTTTTCCATTTCTTATACGAAAACAAACCCGAAGCTTAGAGTTTATTTTTATTGCTGTAATGAGAGCTTGGGAGCAACAGAAAATAATTTTTCTTCAAAACATAAGGACGTAATTGCTTTCCTGTGTGTGTGTGCTTAGTTGTTCAGTTGTGTCCGACTCTTTGCAACCCCGTGGACCGTAGCCCACCAGGCCCCTCTGTCCATGGGGATTCTCCAGGCAAGAATATTAAAGTGGGTTGCCATGCCCTCCTCCAGGGCCTCTTCCCAACTCAGGGATTGAACCCAGGTATCCCAATTTCTTTCCTAGTACTGATCTAATTTCTAATGAATGAAAGCAGAGCAATAATTGCCTGGGGATGGTGGAGGGTGGGATTGGGCTTGACTAGCAGGGCACACCAGGGATGATACAAAAGAACGTAGTGGTGGTGGTTACATGGGTATATCCATCTGTCAGAATTCATCAAACTATACTTTAAGTGGGTACATTTTCGTAAATGTAAAGTGTAATCTTGGTAAACTTGATTTTAAAAGATGTGCATAGATCTGCTTGAGTTCTACCATCAGATAGAGCCTCAGGAAAGATACAGCCAAAAAAAAGGAAAACTTTCCCATCAAACAACAATGGGAAGGAATTGAGAAGCTGATTGACTGGGGAGGGGGCAACCTAGTAACCATTTAGGGAGTGAGTACAAGGAGCCCCAGGGGCTCCCAGATGCTCTGCAGGCTTGTATCCTGGGATGGGTGGTTAGAGGAATTTACCGCCAAATGCCTCAGATCACGTTTCCTATATAATGGGCTCCCAGACATCAGTATGTGAACTGTGTCTGCATAAGTGAGTTGACCAGAAAAACCTAGCCCTGCCCAGTGTCTTGGTATCCCGTCTGCCTGAGAAGCTTGGTAGTGACCTGTGCTGGGGTATGTCCAAAGCCACTGATCCAAGGAAGTCTGAGAGAGGCTCTCAGGACTATGGTGGACTGAAGTCCACATCAAGGTGCCTGTTCCCAGTTGTTGTTTAAGCGCTCAGTCATGTCCTACTCTTTTGTGCCCCATGGACTGTGGACTACAGCCTATCAGGCTCCTCTGTCCGTGGAATTTTCCCAGGCAAGAATACTGGAGTGGGTTGCCATTTTCTTCTCCAGGGGATCTTCCCGACCCAAGGATGGAGCCCAAGTCTCTTGCTGGGCAGGTGGGTTCTTTACCACTGAGCCACCAGGGAAGCCCTGTCCCCAGAGGCTGTGCTAGAAACTGCCGAACAGGGAAGCTCCCCGGGGAAACACCTCCTACCTGGGGGCTGGCTGGTGAGAGCCTTCCTCTGCCCAGTCCACTGTGGAACTCTGCTGGCCCCCTCGCACACTCAGAACTCACTTAAAATGGTAACACTGATGCACCACTCACCATGGCAGTGACCGTTTTCCTGCGATCAGTAGTTGCCAAGAGGTCTACATGCCTTATAGCATCCTGCCCATAGCCCCAGGAAGGGAGCCTATTATTTCTTACAAGCCTCATTTTGTAGATGAGAAAAATGGGTCTCAGAGAGCAAATTACTTGGCCAAGAGGTCACATAAAAAGTAGGTGTCAGAGCATGGTCATTATTCAGGAGCCACACTCCGGTGCCGAGCATCTTCTGGCTCTGGTCATTAGGGCAAAATGTCTTCATTATGCTTATGTTAGAGAGGAGGGGCAGGGACTGGCAGGTCTAGGCCCTTGGGGTCCCTAATTGGAGTGGGAGGACTATTCCTTAGAGTGCTCAGAACCATGCCTTAGATAAGGGTAAAAGTGGACCTCCCTAGGGCATGGTTTCCTATCACTTGGTTGTTAAGGAAAAAAAAGGCAATTTAGAAGAGATCTTCTAAAATGGCCTGGAATAACTTATAATTTTTCTGATTCGGTGTTTGCTAATAGATTAAATATGTATTTCATAATTTGTCAATCTTTCTTACCAGTTCATGCATTTTCATTTCTGTGGCTCTTTCTGATCTACAGAGTCAGGTGCTGAGGACGTCCTCCCAGCAGAGCCAACAGCTGGTAGCTGGGAAGGGATGGGAGCTGAGGAAATGAGGCTAAGTGATGTGATTCAAGGACTTTCCCAGAGGCTGGTCAAAGAGAAGACTGAAATCCAGGATTTCTGGGGTTATTTTCCTCTCTTCCAGATTGTCTGACTCACTGTTTCATACATTACACGGTCTCTCATAAGTAAATGGAAAAATTTTCAAAATACCTCCAGGGACTTCCGGGGCAGTCCAGTGGGTAAGACTCCACACTTTCACTGCAGGGAGCATAGGTTTGATCCCCTGGTCAAGGAACTAAGATCCCACAGGCCACACAGCCAAAGACACCAAACCAAAACAAAATAAGGGAGCTCCAGGACTGTGCTCCTCAAAATGTGATACAGGGACTCCTGTAACAGAACTTCCAGGATGCCTGTTAAAATGCAGAGTGCTGAGCCCAGGTCCACCTCCAGGCTGCATCTGAGTCTCTGGGAAGAGAGCCTGTAATGCGCTCAGCATCCACAATGCCTTCTTTGAAACTCACGAGCAGATACAGAAGCTGTGTAGAAGGGCACTCCCAGCTCTGCACATTCAGTTTCAGTTTCTCCTCAGCAGGAATCTCACTAGCACTGCCTCCGTTTTGTTTTCCTTTCCTGTTTTACAAAAGCACAGACCTCGCAGCTAGCATCCTGAGTGGGAACCTCCTCTGCACTTGCTTGTGATCCAAAAGCAGAAAATAAAATCTGCCTGAACCCCAGCTTTTCAGAATGGCAGGGAAAACAGCCATCATGAGGTAAATACTCTCTGCTTCTCTGATAGGAAGTTGAGAATCTCCTCCAAATCTTGTTCTTGAGTGCGATGTCCTGAAGTATGCTGATCCAGTGTTTGCTAATAGATTAAGACGCACTGCACACATTTGATCGTAAATCTGTTACCGACTCACGCACTTTTATTTCTGTGGCTCTTCCTGTACAGAGTCAGGCGCTAAGAACTTCCTCCCTGCAGAGCTAGCAGCCGGTGGCTGGAAGGAATGGGAGCTGTTAAGACAGCCTAGGAGGGCGCACTCAGATCCCTTCAGCAGAAAATCTGGTCCATGGGACCTGGGGCCTGGAGGAAAGTTGCTAGGGGTGTCTTGTTCTTCTTTTGTTTCTTATATTTATTTGGAAGGACTAAATCACAGGTTTGTGTGTTTTGTTGTGGCTATCCTGGTCATTTTTAAAGCATTTCTTTCTCAGCAAATGTGCTGTAAAACTACATGACGAGATTGTTTTTGCCTTGAAATCTGCCGTTTCAGGACTGGGGAATATCTCTCTGAACGGTCTTCTTACTGACCTGCTAGACAGGGAGTAAGTGTCTCAGAGACACGACTTAGCAACTAAACAACAACAACTACTATATATGTGTATATATACATGTGTGTGTGTGTATATATATATATATAGAGAGAGAGAGAGAGAAAGTATTTAAAGCAACTTGAAAAAATATATGAGCTAAATTAGTAACTGAGGATACCTTGACAAATGGAGTATTGGTTTTTGAAAAGACAACAGTATTTTTTTTAATTAAATCAGAATTATCTTCAAATGTTTTATTTTGATCTACTCAAATATGTTAACATTTTCATAAACGTCAATTACATATGATACATGTAAACATATCAACTAACATACAGTTAATAGGTAATAAAAATACAAAAGGTTTTGGAGGGAACTGAGTATTTCATGTACCTAAACTATATAAAAGTGACCAGAATGTCTAAGATAATTCTTTTTTAAAATGTTTATGATTGATATATAAAACTGTAAGATATAGAAAGCACACACTGTAGTGATTTGATATATATATATACATTGTGAAAGGATTCCCCCATCTAGTTAATTAACATATCCATCACCTCATATATTTTTTTGGGGGGTGAGACCATTTAAATTCTACTCTCTTAGCAGATTTCAGTTATACCAGTGTTATCAAGTGGGCTCACCATGTTTCTCATTAGCTCCTCCAACCGTATTCATCTTATAACTGAAAGTCTGTATTCTTTCACAAACCTCTCCTTATTTCCCCCTATTTCTTTTATATATTTATCATAAATTTTTGCTTTGTGGTTACCGTGAGGCTTTTTACAAAACATCTTATAATAGCCTATTTTAAGCTGATAACAAGTTCAAACACCAGTTCAAAAACTCTACCTTTTTAACTCTCTCCCCCCCCCATAGTTTATATTTTTGTTGGCACAATTTGTATATTTTTACCTAGTGTGTACATTAACACATTACTGTAGTTATAGTTATTTTTAAAACTTTTTCCTTTTAATCGCTAGATTCGCAAACGATTCACCCACTAAGGCAACAGTATTTTAATGCTAACCCCTGGACACTGGCTCTGGGTTTCATGTTTCTTCTTCTCCAGATCTCAGGACTCCCAACCCAGTATACTCTGCTCTAAATCATACTTCCCAGGGAGATCAGGTATCAAATATCTAAGCAAACTGGCAACCTAGGGTGGAAGGCTTAGGGAAAACCAACAGACCTGATTTCCAACATTCAATAGGTTTTGTAATCATGAAGCCACATACATAGCTGGCTATCCTCCTGAATAAACTGTTCGGCATTACCACACATTTCTTAACATGGCCTGCTTTAGCATTGGTGAACTGGTGGGATGGATGGAATATCCCCAGGAGTTCCATACTCCAGGCTCCTCAAAGGTTTAGGAATGTTGAATGAGCTTTTCTGCTTGCCCTACTTTCTTGAGCAGTTGAGATCTTCTAAAGTTTATGACAAGATTGGAATATGTTTCATCTTGGAAGAAGAATATTTATCAATAAGTGCTTTTAAATTTGATTTGCAAAGATCCCTCTGGTTCATTGATACATCAAAGCCTGCTGTCTGCCCCTACAATGCACCCCCACTACCCTTGGGGGGGAAAAAGTGTTATCAGACTGGCAGGGTGATTTCTGGTTCTGCTGAAATGAAAACATCCAAGGTCACCTGTCTTTCTGCAGACTCACTGAGAAGTTGGATGTATATTCTCTGTTAATCCTTAGAGTATTTAGCTGTTGTTCTCAGGCACCTAGAGAACACCTACAAATCTGCAGACACATTTTATTGATCTGGAACTCATGCTTTTTTTTTCTCTAAACTTCCTAATTGGGCAGTTAGCAAAGTTAACATGTGTTGAAATACTGAAATGCCTTTATAATGCTTTAGTTGCATAACAGCTATAGACAGATTTGTCCAGTGATTATCTTTATAACTTCTATCATCTAGTATTTATTTTCTAATATTGCTACACTTGATCAATACTGCTAACCTGAGTTTTGACCTACTGTCCTTCATACAGGGCAGCTAGAATCCCCAGGAGAAGCCAAATTGAAAAAGCCTAAATAGAGAGGGAAGTAGCTCTCTACTACTGTAGTACTGTGGTACTGTGGTGCTCTAGCAAGGGACCAAGAGAGTGAAAAGGACTGCCAAGGAAAGAGGCACACACATAAAGGGATATCTGCATAGACAACACTCCTCTCTTGCCTCACCCTGGGTTGATGCCCTTGCCTCTGCATCTCTCCCTGTGAAGCATGCCACATGCAGTCATACTGTATCACAAATGGCTTCAGTGAACACTGCGGGAGAGAGACAGGAAGTTGATCGGCGCACTGGCAGCAGGGGTGTGGGGGCCACTGCTGAAAAGTGAAATTGAAAGTCACTCAGTCGTGTCGGACTCTTTGCGACCCCATGAGCTACACAGTCCATGCAATTCTCCAGGCCAGAATACTGGAGTGGGTAGCCTTTCACTTCTCTAGGGGATCTTCCCAACCCAGGGTTCGAACCCAGGTCTCCCACACTGGGCTTCTCTGGTAGCTCAGCTGGTAAAGAATCTGCCTGAAATGCAGGAGACCCCGGTTCAGTTCCTGGGTAGGAAGATCCCCTGGAGAAGGGAAAGGCTACCCACTCCAGTATTCTGGCCTGGAGATTAAGTCCATGGGGTCACAAAGAGTCAGACACAACTGAGCAACTTTCACTGCAAGGGCCAGTGCGGGGCCACGGTAAACTGCCAAATACAGTCAGTGGCTCCTCTTACAGAAAAATGTGTTTGACAATTTAAAGAGCTTTCCTTTATTCAGAGGTTATAGTCTCACTTCTTCGGTGATAAGAAAAGTGCTTCCTTTCTCTTTCTCTTATTTAAATAAAATTTTAACAAACACAGATGGTTGGTTCCTTTTGATGAATTTTCTCCCCATGTCAGTGTTGCCAAAAGGTTGGCAGCCCTGTTTGTTTCATAACAATTTTCTGAAACTGTGCTAGTCCGTGAAATCCAAAATTGTGGACAATGGTGGGTTTCATGATTCTGGAGGTTCTTTCCAATTTTATGGTGCTAAGAATCTACTGAGAAAAAAGGAAGAGTACAAAATCCATAAACTATACCCCAAGCCCCAGGAAAATATAAACACGAGAACACATTTTGAGAACTTAGGTAGTTTATTTAACTAATTAAGGCAAATGATTTCCCTTGGTATCTTCCAACTACAAAACACAGATATGTCCATTTTGTTTGTCATTTTTCAAAACAAATTTATCCCCTCTGGGGATCTGGCCTATTTAGAGTGACTGCTTCAATCAAACTGAAACCAGGCCTTCATAGGTCTTTGTGTCACTGTAGGGAGGTGTGGAAAAGAACAAAATCGTGTAACACAGTGGCAAACATCCCTGGGCTTTCGTTTCTTTCTTTACGTGGTTCCTAACCAGACTGTGAGTTCTGAGGGTCAGAGATTACCTTCATTTTTCTCAGCAACCCTAAACACTAGCAAAGTGACACAAAGAGGTAGCCTTGTGAAGGGTCTCTGGATGGCTAAATAAATCTGGCTTCATAACTGAAACAGGCAAGAGAGACCTCAGTTCCTCCAACTGTGACGCTCTCCTCTTCTCCACCTTAACCTTATCTCCTACATAGCTGCTCACACGATAGAAGGGATGGGCTTTGTGGGTTTCCTGCATAGACCACAGATGTAGAAAGGTAAATCTAGGAAGCAAGAGAAAGTACCGTCTCCTCTGTCTTGGAAAACTTAGAGGTATGGATTAGTGCGAGCTACACACACACAGACTGCAGGTTGCTGTCAGCCCCAACTCATGAAGGCTGGACATAGGCAGAAGACATCTGCTAAATGCTGTTGTTCCAGCCTCTCCCATGTGTCTGCTGCCCAAGAAGTAAACTATTTTGAGCAATGCAACGGTGGGAATCCATTCAACCAGGGATAAAGCTGAAGGTCCACTCTGGTTTCACTGCTGAAAAACATACAGAATAACATAGGAAAACCAGTTGAGATCAAATGTATAAGCCCATTCCTGGTACCTTTCCACTTGAGCTCTGAGGAAAGCCGATGACCACCGTGCAAGGCAAAGCTGGTAGGTGGGCAACCAAGAATTCTCTGTCCCAGGAATCCATTCTACATTAAGGATATAAAAGCTAAAGAAAAAGAAGACTTTAGTCAATTTTGAGCTCAAAACTGGTTTTTCTATGTTATTCTGTATGGTTTTCAGCAGTGAAACCAACATGGATCTCCAGCTTTATTCCTGTTCCTTGTAAAGGAAGAAGTTTTATATAATTGGACATGTTTTGGTTTACCCTCATTGAAAATTTTAACCTGTTTTTGTATGACTGCTACAATAATTTTTAAAAAATTTTTATTTATGTATGGCTGTGCTGAATCTTCGCTGCCGTGGAGGCTTTTCTCTAGTTGCCGGGAGTGGGGGCTCCTTTCCAGCTGTGGTGCTCGGGCTTCTCAGAGCGTTGGCTGCTCTTGTTGAGGAGCGTGGGCTCTAGGGCACGTGCGCTTTAGCAGCTGTGGCTCCTAGGGTCTAGAGCACAGGCTCAACAGCTGTGGTGCAGCGGCTTCGGTGCTCCTTGGCATGCGGGACCTTCCCGGATGAAGGATAGAACCCGTGTCTCCCACGTTAACAGCCAATGCACTGAGCCACCAGGGAAGCCCAATAATTTTTAAACATATTTATCTTACCAGCTTAAAAAAAAACTTTTCAGGACAAATTTTTTATACTCTACTTATTTGTTCAAATAAAGATTCTCAGCTAATGCTGGTTAACATACACACACACATACACACATATAGAGAGAGTATGAGGGCAACAGAGAGAGAGATTTACTCTAAGGAACTGGCTCAAGTGATTATGAAGGCTGAGACAATGCATGATCCCCTGTCTGTGACCTGCAGACCCAGGGAAGCCAGTGGCATAAATCCAGTCTTGAGTCCAAAGACCTGAACACTGGAGGGCTGACAGTGTAAGTCACAGTCAGAAGGGAGAAGACCGAAGTCCCAGCTCGCGCAGACAGGCAGAGAGACCAAAGGGACCCGTCCTGTGCCTTTTTGTTCTACTCAGGCCTCCAACAGACTGGACGAGGTCCAGCCACACTGGGGAGGGTAATCTGCTTTACTCAGCCAACTGACTCAAATGCTCTTCTCTTCTGGGAACATCCTGGCAGACACGACCAGAACTAATGTTTAACTGGATAGGCTGGACACCCCGGGGCGCAGTCAGGTTGACACACGAAATAACCCATACTTGCATCACAGGGCACCATACTCGGCAGCTGCACATCACAGTGACTATGTTTACTTTCTCCACAGTGAGGACAACAAGAATTCTCTGGAGCAAATCCTTCCGCAGCTGAGATGCCATTTCACGTGGAACTTATTTAAGGAAGAAAGTGTCCCTCATGACCTCGAAGAAAGAGTGTGTAACCAGACTGAATTTTTAAACTCTGAGTTCAAAGCTACAAAGTACAACTTGTTGGCCTACATAAAACACTTAAAGGGTCAAAACAAAGCAGCCCTGCAATGCTTACAGCAAGCCGAAGAGTGCATCCGGCGAGAGCACGCTGACCAGGCAGAGGTCAGAAGCCTGGTCACCTGGGGAAACTACGCCTGGGTCTACTATCACCTGGGAAGATTCGCAGAAGCTCAGGTTTATGCTGACAAGGTGAAACAAGTCTGCCAGAAGTTCTCAAATCCTTACAGTATTGAATGTCCTGAGCTGGACTGTGAGGAAGGGTGGACACTGGTCAAGTGTGGTGGGAAAAAAATTGAAAGGGCAAAGGTGTATTTTCAGAAGGCTCTGGAAGAGAAACCCAACAACCCAGAATTCTCCTCTGGACTGGCCATCGCAATGTACTACCTGGATGAGAGGCCAGAGCACCAGTCCCCTGTGGAAATTCTGAGGCAGGCCGTTGAGCTGAGTCCCGACGATCAGTACATCAAAGTTCTCCTGGCCCTGACGCTGCAGAAGATGAATGAACAAGCTGAAGGGGAACAGCTGGTTGTCGAGGCTCTGGGAAAATCTCCTTGTCAAACAGATGTCCTTTGCAGTGCAGCCAAATTTTACCAAGGAAAAGGTGATCTAGACAAAACAATTGAACTGTTGCTAAGGGCACTGGAATCCATACCAAACAATGCCTACCTCTATCACCAGATAGCATGCTGCTACGAGGCAAAAGTCAAACAGATTCAACATACCGGAGCATCTGAAGCTAGTCAGAAAGGAGAGAAGATTGAAGAACTAAGGAAACATGCTAGAAACTATGTGAGTAAAGCGACTGAGAAGGGACCAAATCCTCCGCATGCATATGCTGATGAGCTCCTGGAAAACAAAGACTGTTATGAGACAGCTTTCAGTAAGGAGCTCCCCAGCACCAAGGGACAAGAGCTCCACCAGCATGACTGCAGTCCTCAGGAGGATCATGAGATATCTGAAGACACTGCAGTCCAGTGTTCTTTAGACGGTTTATCCATAAGCACAAAATCAACTGAGAAAGAAAAGATGATATTTCAGCTACAGAATGTAGCTAAAAACCAGCTACCACAGAATGGACCATATTCTTGGTCTCTCCAAGGCTTAATTCACAAGATGAATGGAGAGCTGCTGCAGGCGGCTGAATGCTATGAGAAGGCACTGGATCACCTCCTAAGGAACCGCCCTTCAGGCATAGGCAGCATTTTCCTGCCAGCAACTGAGCATGAAGAAGGCAGTGAGGAAATGGAGCAGGATGCAGACAGCTCTAGACTCAGAGAGCTTCCCGACCCCTGAGCCGAGACAGAGAGGAGGAAAAGCAAGAGAGAGCCAGGGAGCGGGAAGACTGGCATTGTAGGGGGGAAGGGTGGGAAAGCAGATCCCCAGTCTGAGCTTACTGAGCAAGATGGTCCTGCTTATCGCTTTAAGGCATGTTTCTAGAGCGTGGCTTGCTCACGACTGTCTCCCCTGTCCATACCAGCTACACACAGTTCTCTGGTCTGCACATCTTAAACTGCCAGCAGAAACAGTGCTTCAGGCCTGCACGAGGCATTCCGTTCTCCAGACAGCCCTGTGTCTGCCCCTCTTGCCAGGGTCGTAGCTGGCGACTATCAACAGAATCTCATGTCCTTCATCCCATTATTATCCAGGCTTCTGGGCCCCCTGGAAGACTCGCTTTTGACAACCCTGGAATGCTCCTTATGTCTTTCTTGTGGCTTCAGCTATATATTACTTTTGTTAGTGATACTACAATAAATATATATTCTTGATTTGTTGTTGTTTACTCACTATGTTCAACTCTTGTGAGCCCATGGACTGCAGCCCCACCCGGCTCCTCTGTTCATGGGATTTCCCAGGCAAGAGTACTGGAGTGGGTTGCCATTCCCTCCTCCAGGGGAATCTTTCCAACCCAGGGATAGAACCCGTGTCTCCTGCATTGCAGGCGGATTCTTTACCACTGAACCAACTAAGAAACCCACATTCTTGATAGTAACACTATAATAAGTTTGGGAGATAGATTTAATCATATGGTGTGTGTGTGTGTGTGTGTGTGTGTGTGTGTGTGTGTGTGTGTGCGACTCAGAGTGACATCAATCCTCAAACTTTCTCTTTCAATGGATGGTAAGTAATTGCCTCAGGCATCCTAGGCTATTCTCAACACACCCATTTTAGCTTCTCCTTGGCACTAACACCCTCAGCCTGCAGCCAGGCCATCTGTGGGCTCTGGGAACGGTGACTCTCACTCCAGCCCAGGGGCCTCAGCTGAGCCCAGTGCCCAGGTAGCATCTACTGCTGTTGACCACGGTGCACCAGAGTGTAAAGGGTACCAAGACTAGGCTGGGCAAAGATCTTTAACCTCCATGGTGAATGAAACCATTCAAGTATTCTCCTCTCAGCTGGGAAATCCACAAGGGTTGTTTGCTTTGTGCAACCCAGTGATGGACCAAGAGCCCTATCAACCTCCGCTCAAGCCACTAAAGGGCTGGCGCTCATAAACTTTTCCAGTGATATCCTCTGATTGACTGTGTGCAGAGGAAAATTGTTAAATTAATATACCAGATCCCAGAGAAGACAGAAGAACTGGCATTCCCACTGGGGCCGTGAGTAGAAAGCCAGAAAGTTGAATCTTCGTCATGCAGCAGAGGAATCCTGGAAAGCTATTTAGTCAGCTACCGTGGCTGTAGCAGCAGCAGACTCTGGCGAGGGTGCCCCCCACCCCTGAGTTATCTGCTGGCTCCAGCAAGGCTGGGGCGCCATTAGGTGTGCAGCAGTGAACTCTTGACTCCAGGCCAGCCTTGACCTGGAGCAGCACTGTCTCGTGTGACCAGTTCCAGAGGGGACACCGGGCCCCTGTGAGGGATACGACCATGGAGACTAACACTGAAAGCCTGATTGAGGCATAAGGGTGATTTGGGATGAAGGCAGGGACTGGCTATTTCTTGCCCTCAAAGACAGCTAGAGCTCTGGGGTAGGTGAAGAATTACCTATCTTTGTGCCAACACATATACTCAAGGACACAAAGAGTTTGGATACTCAGGGAAAATTGGAGGCTTTCTGCACGGCTACTTCAACAGGGGTACCTAGTCCCATCCTCAGACTATATAGGTAGCTGACTCACAGAAGGATCATGAACACTGCCCAACGCTGTCCCTCTGCACTCGGAGGGAGTCTCATTCACCCTGCAGATGGTGCTGAGCCTTCCCAGAAAACGCAGCTGACTGGTCCTGACCTACAACACGGGCTGTGATTTATTTTTCACCTGGATAATGTTATTGAAAGGATGCCTGCACAGCGACAATCTACCTTTGTCCAAGAACACATCAGTTCAGTTCAGGTCAGTCGCTCAGTTATGTCCGACTCTTTGCGACCCCATGAATTGCAGCACGCCAGACCTCCCTGTCCATCACCAACTCCCAGAGTTTACCCAAACTCATGTCCATCGAGTCGGTGATGCCATCCAGCCATCTCATCCTTGGTTGTCCCCTTCTCCTCCTGCCCCCAATCCCTCCCAGCATCAGTCTTTTCCGATGAGTCAATGCTTCACATCAGGTGGCCAAAGCATTGGCGTTTCAGCTTTAGCATCATTCCTTCCAAAGAACACCCAGGACTGATCTCCTTTAGAATGGACTGGTTGGATCTCCTTGCAGTCCAAGGGACTCTCAAGAGTCTTCTCCAACACCACAGTTCAAAAGCATCAATTCTTCAGCGCTCAGCTTTCTTCACAGTCCAACTCTCACATCCATACATGACCATAGGAAAAACCAGAGCCCTGACTAGACAGACCTTGGTTGGCAAAGCAATGTCTCTGCTTTTGGATATGATATCTAGGTTGGTCATAACTTTTCTTCCAAGGACTAAGCATCTTTTAATTTCATGGCTGCAGTCACCATCTGCAGTGATTTTGGAGCCCCCCAAAATAAAGTCTAACACTGTTTCCACTGTTTCCCCATCTATTTCCCATGACTGGATGCCATGATCTTCGTTTTCTGGATGTTGAGCTTTAAAGCCAACTTTTTCACTCTCCTCTTTCACTTTCATCAAGAGATTTTTAGTTCCTCTTCAACTTCTGCCATAAGGGTGGTATCATCTGCATAACTGAGGTTATTGATATTTCTCCCAGCAATCTTGATTCCAGCTTGTGCTTCTTCCAGCCCAGCATTTCTCATGATGTACTCTGCATAGAAGTTAAATAAGCAGGGTGACAATATACAGCCTTGACGTACTCCTTTTCCTATTTGGAACCAGTCTGTTGTTCCATGTCCATTTCTAACTGTTGCTAATGGAGGTGATAGAATTCCAGTTGAGCTATTTCAAATCCTGAAAGATGATGCTGTGAAAGTGCTGCACTCACAATGCCAGCAAATTTGGAAAACTCAGCAGTGGCCACAGGACTGCAAAAGGTCAGTTTGCATTCCAATTCCAAAGAAAGGAGATGCAAAAGAATGCTCAAACTACCACACAATTACACTCATCTCACATGCTAGTAAAGTAATGCTCAAAATTCTCCAAGCCAGGCTTCAACAATACATGAACCATGAACTCCCTGATGTTCAAGCTGGTTTTAGAAAAGGCAGAGGAACCAGAGATCAAATTGCCAACATCCGGTGGATCATGGAAAAAGCAAGAGAGTTCCAGAAAAACATCTATTTCTGCTTTATTGACTATGCCAAAGCCTTTGACTGTGTGGATCACAATAAACTGTGGAAAATTCTGAGAGAGATGGGAATACCAGACCACCTGACCTGCCTCTTGAGAAATCTGTATGCAGGTCAGGAAGCAACAGTTAGATCTGGACATGGAACAACAGACTGGTTCCAAATAGGAAAAGGAGTACGTCAAGGCTGTATATTGTCACCCTGCTTATTTAACTTCTATGCAGCGTACATCATGAGAAACGCTGGGCTGGAAGAAGCACAAGCTGAAATCAAGATTGCCGGGAGAAATATCAATAACCTCAGATATGCAGATGACACCATCCTTATGGCAGAAAGTGAAGAGGAGCTAAAAAGCCTCTTGATGAAAGTGAAAGAGGAGAGTGAAAAAGTTGGCTTTAAAGCTCAACATCCAGAAAACGAAGATCATGGCATCCGGTCCCATCACTTCATGGGAAATAGATGGGGAAACAGTGGAAACAGTGTCAGACTTTATTTTGGGGGGCTCCAAAATCACTGCAGATGGTGACTGCAGCCATGAAATTAAAAGACGCTTACTCCTTGGAAGGAAAGTTATGACCAACCTAGATAGTATATTCAAAAGCAGAGACATTACTTTGCCAACTAAGGTCCGGCTAGTCAAGGCTCTGGTTTTTCCTGTGGTCATGTATGGATGTGAGCATTGGACTGTGAAGAAGGCTGAGCACCGAAGAATTGATGCTTTTGAACTGTGGTGTTGGAGAAGACTCTTGAGAGTCCCTTGGACTGCAAGGAGTTCCAACCAGTCCATTCTGAAGGAGATCAACCCTGGGATTTCTTTGGAAGGAATGATGCTAAAGCTGCAACTCCAGTACTTTGGCCACCTCATGAGAAGTGTTGTCTCATTGGAAAAGACTCTGATGCTGGGAGGGATTGTGGGCAGGAGGAGAAGGGGATGACCGAGGATGAGATGGCTGGATGGCATCACGGACTCAATGGACGTGAGTCTGAGTGAACTCCGGGAGATGGTGATAACAGGAAGGCCTGGCATGCTGCAATTCATGGGGTCACAAAGAGTCGGACACAACTGAGCAACTGAACTGAAATGAACTGACTCTCAACTGTCTTTAGCTCAAAAATAATCCATATGCCGAAGAAGCATATTTTAGGGTGGCACATTTTGGTACCCTTCAATAACACTGTAATAGAAGATCAATAAATCTGCAGAAAAATAATGAGACAAAGGAAAAGGGTTTTATGTTCTTAGGGGCAGTCAACTGTGGGAAGGCAAATATAGGGGAGAACTAATGGGAGATAGGGCTTCCCAGGTGGTGCGGTGGTAGAGAATCCACACGCCAGTGCAGGAGACACCATAGATGGGGGTTCAACCCGTAGACTGGGAAGAAGCCCTAAAGTAGAAAACCGCAACCTGCTCTAGTATTCTCGCCTGCGAAATCCCACGGACAAAGAAGCCTGGCGCGCCTCAGTCTGTAGGGCCACCAAGAGTCGGCCACAAATGGATGGCTGAGCACACACGCAGTGGAAGAAGATGAGGGTTACCTTAGCAGGGTTTGTCTGCGTAGACTCTCTGAGTGCCATCTAATCTCTGGTAATAAGGCTGCCACCTTCTTCTTGGTATAGGAAATAGGCAGGCAAAGAGCTTTTCTTGTGTCTGCTGCTTCTTAGCTGATTTCAGCTCCATATGATCTTTATGCTTGAATGACATATTCTGGGGTAGGATACTCTGACCCTCTTCAACAACAAAAGGATACAAAGCAAAATCAGCAAGAGAAAGGCACGTGAAGAAAACCAAGTACGATTTTCCAAGAATCTTGTCCCAGTGGAGTCACACAAGATGTGCTTAATTCCTGCCGCATCAAATTATGACCACACATGTCAAGTTCTTGTCTACCAGAAAAGCTCACTAGAGACCTAGCACCCAAGGCTTCTCACGGAGGTTGGCCACACAGGCACCATCTATCCAGTATGTACCCAAATTCCAGGCTCTCGGGAGGATAGCACAAAGTTGCCATAAACCATAGTGTGTGTACAGGTTCGGCACAGTGAAGCTGTTTGTATCAGAAAATAGTGTTGCCAGAAACCAGCTATCAAGTATCCTTTTCTAAAAACAGTCTCAAGCCTGTTAACTCTTTTCTGCCCAGACGTGTATCTCCAAGGAGATAGTTGAGTTGAAGTTCTTAGATCTTAATTTCAAATTCCCCAGGGAAGGGGCAGCCAGATGATCAAGACCTCCTCAGAGCTTATTAGAAATCTACATGAATGGGGAGTAGTTGGACAGACAACAACTAAGGTGCCATCACGAACATGAGCCTAGTCCCCAGCTCAAGCCCCAGCATGAACAAGTCTCTCTCCTTTTCATCACATACATTAGGAATTGGGCCCCACAGCAGAAGGTGAGCAGCTCACCATCACTTGCATTACCGCCTGAACCATCCTGCCCCCTCCATCCATGGAAAACTTTTCTTCCACTGGTCTCTGCTGCCAAAAGATTGAGGGCCACTGACATGCATTATAAATTTTGTGACAGAATGGTATTTGGGGATCTGGGAAATTTTTCTGTAATCATTCTCCAAAAGTCAAGGTATTCAGTAACTACAGACGATATACACACTGTTTAAATGCAGAGAAAACATATATGATTAAAAATGAAAATATTAATTGATTTGATAAAAATGGCATTTTTTGTTCAAAGCATAGAATGGGTGCTTTATGTTTAAGGTTTTGATGGGAAATGGAGTATTTCCTGCCATATCAGTAAACAAGTATGTCACAGTCATCAGTGATACCTGCCCTCAAAATGTAAATTTCTGAGCCCTCGGCACAATCGGGAAGGAGAACAATACCTGCCCAATATGGCAGCCAGCAGGCTGCAGCCACTCCCTATGGTGAGCACTGAGGAACTCAAGCTGTGAAAAAAAACACACAGGAAACTGGCCCCAGATAGCTGAGATGCGTATGAAAGGAGTAATTTCAGTGAGCCCAGACTCCTGCATCTTCCCATACATAGAGAAGCACTAAATTCCTTAACTTGAGCTATCTGAAAGTGAGAGTGTTAGTCCCTCAGTTGTGTCCGACTCTTTGTGACCCCATGGACTGCAGCCCACCAGGCTCCTCTAGCCATGGAATTCTCCAGGCAAAAATACTGGAGTTGGTTGCCATTTCCTTCTCCAGGGGATCTTCCCCATCCAGGGATTAAACCTGCACACTGCAGGGAGACCCTTTACCAACTGAATCACCAGGGAGCCTGATCTATCTGGTTTTCCTTAATTAACAATAACCTTTGATGTTCAGACTACTTGCCCCTTTGTTGCAAACTTCTATATAACCTGACTCCCCATCCCCGCCTCCTTGGAGCCGTTCTCTCAGGGTTACTTGAGATGCTGTCTCCCAGTCTTGACGTCCTAAAAATTCCTACCGAGTAAAACATAACTCTCAACTTTTAGGTTGTGATTATCTTTTAAGTTGACGCTGAAGACAAAGAGTTTAGAATCATATGTGTGATCTTTAATAAAAGAAGAGGCTCATGAGTCTGGCAGGAACTCTTGTATGTGATCCAACAGGTTAAGGGGCTGAGGCTTAGCCAGTTTTCTCAAGCAGAGATGAGGATCAGTGGGCCATCAGGCAACTGAAACTTTTCTGATGAACGAGGAAATTTTAGCTCTTCGTGAGTAAGAAACACTAGGAAACAAGAAAAAGGCACATGAAGGCAGCTTCATATTTGTAGAAGAACACAGACACTGCTGTATGCACCGTCTCTGCTGTGCTTTAGGAAGAGGACAGAGGTACTGCCCATTCCCTTGATGGGGGCAAAAAGGGCCAAAGAAAATGAAGTTTCCAAAGCAAGGCCTTTCAGCGTCAGGGCTACAAATACAGTTCCAGGTTATATTGTCAGGAATCGTAAGCTCTAAAGGATCATGAAATTTCCCCCAATAACCTCTTTTGTTACAGTGATAAGAAACTGAGGCCCAGAGGATGAGACCAAGTGGGTCACTACACAGCCTACTTGCACAGGCCACCTAGCTCTAGGTCCAGTCCTCATTCCACAGTGCTGCATATTCTAAGCTCCAGTACTGTTCCAATAGGCCACTTTGACCCCACAGGGAGGTAGCATGAAAGAACTGCAACTCACAGCGTCCCTCTCAGAGAGTTTAAAGTTTCTGTTTCATTTCCTTCAAATTGGCATCTCCCTGCCACATGCATCTCCTTTTTTGGTTACAATATTCCTGCAGTTGTTATAGGTCTTTTCCTCCCATCAGATCAATCAAATCTGACACTAACTCTGCATCTCTCAGATTCTCTGAATACCAACTGGTTGTCCAACAATTCTACTCTGTTCTAATGCTAACTACCTGGAGTTAGCATCAGTCCCCACAAGTCTGGGTAATCCAATTAGATTGTGCTCTTCAGTCACCACTTACAAGTAGTCGGACCCCAAGTTATTTTTACTTCTGTCTGACTTAGCTACACATTCCCATAAACCCTTGCTCAGTTTTGGTAATTCACTAGAACCCCTCACAGAAGCCAGGAAAGGGTTTTACTTATTACTGCCAGTTTGTTATAAAGGATGCGGCTCAGGAAAAGCCAAATGGAAAAGACGCACAGGTCAATGAGCGGGGGAGAGTGGCACGGAGATTGCACCCTCTCTCCTGGTATGCCCTCTTCCCACACTGCCTAATCTGAAGCCTCTCCAAACCCCACTGTGCAGGGATTTTCATGAACATTTACATTACACAGGCATGACTGATTATATATCACATCACTTATATGCGGAATCTACAAAATAGTACAGACGAACTTCTTTACAAAACCAACACACTACCAGACATAGAAAACAAACTGATGGTTACCAAAGGGGCAGGAGGGTGGGATAAATTGGGAATATGGGATTAACAGACACACATTACCACATAAACTAGATAAAAACAAGAATTTACTGTGCAGCTCAGGGACCTATAATTCAATATCTTGTAACAAACTATAATGGAAAAGAATTTTAAAAAGAATATAGCTATTTACATGGAAATATATATATATATATATATATATATATAATTGAATCAATTTGCTATATACCTGAAATTAACACAAATTGTAAATCAACTTTACTTCATTTAAAAAAAACAATATGCAGAGGCACATTTCTTTTTCTTTTTTTAAATTGTAGTTGATCCACAATGTTGTGCCCATGTCTTCTATACAGCACAGTGACGCAGTTATACGTATACATATACTTTTTTATATATTCTTTTCCATTATGGTTTATCATAGGATATTCAACATAGTTCCCTGTTCTATGCAGTAGGACTTAGTTGTCTATCCATTCTGAATGTAATATTTTGCATCTACCAACCCCCAAATCCCAGTCCATCCCTCTTCCTCTGCTCCCCCACCCTTGGCAACCACAGAGCTGTTCTCCCTGTCTGCGTGCTCGTTTCTGTTTTGTCGATAGGTTCATCTGGATTTCAGATTCCACATGTAACTGGTACCATATGGTATCTGCATCTCTCTTTCTGACTTACCTCACTTGGTATGATCGTCTCTAGTTGCACTAGTGCTGCTATAAATGGCATTATTTCACCCTTTCTTATGACTGAGTAGTATTCCATTGCATATGCATGCCACATTCTTATCCATTCATCTTTTGATGGACATTTAGGTTGCTTCCACGTTTTGGCTATTGTGAGTACTGCGGCTATGGCCACAGGGGTGTAAGTATCTTTTTGGATTATAGTTTTCCAGCTGTATTCCCAGGAGGGGGATTGCTGGACCATAGGGTGACTCTGTTTTTGAGTTTCCTAGGGCCTCCATACCGTCCTCCACGGTGGCTGTGCCAGCTTGCATTCCCACTAACAGTGCAGGAGGGCTCCCTTTTCCTCACATTGTCTCCAGCATTTGTCCTTTGCAGACGTTTTAATGACGGCCATTCCAAGTGGTGTGAGGTGGTACCTCGCTGTAGTTTTGATTTGCACTTCTCTAATAATTAGTGATATTGTGCATCTTTCATAAGAAGCACATTCTTAAAATGTCCTATTACAAAGCTTGCTTAGGAAGAGCAGCAGTGCTCTTAAAACAATGAATGGGAAAGCTGTCTTAATTCCAAAGGAGATAAAACTTGTGTAGCACTTTCTAATGCAGTGGCAATTTCCCAGGGGACACTTACAGACTGTTCACCAGAGAACACAGACCTGGGTCAGGAGGGGAAATAGGCATCGAACTAGTCTTAGATCCTTTCAGGCTATATTAATTAAATCCAAATGGTAAGAAGCAGCAGCTATTTTCAAAAATGGTCATTTTTCTGTTATTGATTTAAAGTCTAGGGGTAATTTTTTCACTATGAAATTTGCTTTTTACTAAATCAACTGTTCTCAACGTGCAGTCTCCTGATCAGGAGCATCAGCATCACCAAGGAACTTATTAAAAGCAGAGATTCTCAGGCCCTACCCTAGACCTACTGACTCAAACTCTGGAGTGGGGTCCATCAATCTGTGCTACAGGTCTTCCTGGTGATCACGAGAAGCCGGTTTACTAGATGTTAGAAAATACGAAATCTTATTGGAGTTGTGATGCCTTTGATACGACTCTCTCTTTCTTGGTTTGGTTAGAACTGGGAAACTGCAGAAAATATCTTCTGCTCAGAAGTGTTCTTGTCTACTAGAGTCCTCCCATCTGACATGGCAGTCCGTGGGAGAGGCAGGGCTTACAGTAAAACAGCACCTGCATCAGGATTCCTCTTCTAGTGCACATCTCTACCTTGTCTCAAGAGGAGGCTGCAAGGAGGGTCTGCAATGGAAGTCAGCACAGAAGTGTGCAGGTCCCTCTTTGTAATATAACAGATTGCTGGTCATGAAATGATATTAGTGATATCTGCATTGAGGGCTAACAGGAAGCAAGCCCTCCTCCTCCCCCAGGCCTTAACAAGGCCCCCAAGAGACTTTGCAGTGGGCCATAATTATGCTTGCAAACCTTCCTGATCTTAGGCAGACTGAACGGGCTCTGAACCATCCTGGAATGAATAAAACCCACATGAAAACACACGTGATCCCAGTGGAACAGGGATGGAGAAGCAGACTGAGCTCCTCCTTCCACTCACGGTCATGGATCTAAACAGCTGAAGGGAAAAGGATCTAGGGTAATCCTTGACAACTATCAGTAACATATTTCTGTCACATACACAGGGTCACCGCACACATGTATGCACTTACAACTTCATAATAATACTTTCAGTTCAGTTCAGTCGCTCAGTCGTTTCCAACTCTTTGCGACCACATGAACCGCAGCACGCCAGGCCTCCCTGTCCATCACCAACTCCCAGAGTTCATGCAAACTCATGTCCATTGAGTCGGTAATGCCATCCACCCATCTCATCCTCTGTCGTCCCCTTCTCCTCCTGCCTTCAATCTTTCACAGCATCAGGGTCTTTTCAAATGAGTCAGCTCTTCGCCTCAGGTGGCCAAAGTATTGGAGTTTCAGCTTCAACATCAGTCCTTCCAATGAACACCCAGGACTGATCTCCTTTAGGAAGGACTGGTTGGATCTCCTTGCAGTTCAAGGGACTCTCAAGAGTCTTCTCCCACACTGCAGTTCAAAAGCATCAATTCTTCCGCACTCAGCTTTCTTCATAGTCCAACTCTCACATCCATACATGACTACTGGAAAACCATAGCCTTGACTACACAGACCTTTGTTAACAAAGTAATGTCTGCTTTTTAATATGCTGTCTAGGTTGGTCATAACTTTCCTTCCAAGGACTAAGCATCTTTTAATTTCATGGCTGCAGTCACCATCTGCAGTGATTTTGGAGCCCCCACAAATAAAGTCTGCCATTGTTTCCACTGTTTCCCCATTTGCCATGAAGTGATAGGACTGGATGCCATGATCTTAGTTTTCTGAATGTTGAGCTTTAAGCCAACTTTTTCACTCTCCTCTTTCACTTTCATCAAGAGGATCTTTAGTTCCTCTTTACTTTCTGCCATAAGGGTGGTGTCATCTGCATATCTGAGGTTATTGATATTTCTCCCAGCAATCTTGATTCTAGTTTGTGTTTCTTCCAGCCCAGCGTTTCTCATGATGTACTCTGAATGTAAGTTAAATAAGCAGGGTGACAATACACAGCCTTGACGTACTCCTTTTCCTATTTGGAACCAGTCTGTTGTTGTCCATTTCTAACTGTTGCTTCCTGACCTGCATACAGGTTTCTCAAGAGGCAGGTGAGGTGGTCTGGTATTCCCATCTCTTTCAGAATTTTCCACAGTTTCTTGTGATCCACACAGTCAAAGGCTTTGGCATAGTCAATAAAGCAGAAATAGATGTTTTTCTGGAACTCTCTTGCTTTTTCCATGATCCAGCAGATGTTGGCTAGTTGATCTCTGGTTCCTCTGCCTTTTCTAAAACCATCTTGAACATCTGGAAGTTCACAGTTCATGTACTGTTGAAGTCTGTCTTGGAGAATTTTGAGCATTACTTTACTAGCGTGTGAGATGAGTGGAATTGTGCGGTAGTCTGAACATTCTTTGGCATTGCCTTTCTTTGAGATTGAAATGGAAACTGACCTTTTCCAGTCCTGTGGCCACTGCTGAGTTTTCCAAATTTGCTGGCATATTGAGTGCAGCACTTTGACAGCATCATCTTTTAGGATTTGAAATAGCTCAACTGGAATTCCATCACCTCCACTAGCTTTGTTCGTAGTGATGCTTTCTAAGGCCCATTTGACTTTAACAGGATGTCTAGGTGAGTGACCACACCATCATGATTATCTGGGTCTTGAAGATTTTTTCTGTACAGTTCTTCTGTGTATTCTTGCCACCTCTTCTGAATATCTTCTGCTTCTGTTAGGTCCATACCATTTCTGTCCTGTATTGAGCCCATCTTTGCATGAAATGTTCCCTTGGTAATCTCTAATTTTCTTGAGGAGATCTCTAGTCTTTCACATCCTATTGTTTTCCTCCATGTAATAATACTTACGTGACTATTAATAGTATACTGTGTGCACTCACTAAGAACAGGAGGCCTTTAAATTCTCTGCATTCTTATCTCAGACAGTGAGGAGACCTCTGTGATGACATTCTACTCCATAGTTTTCCCTGAGCATAAGGCAAGAACAGGTGAAAGATGACACATGTTGACGAATCACTATGTATAAGGGCAAGAATTCTCTTCTGGCAGGTTGGCAGGGCAGCCCTGTAAGGCAGATATGCATTTGAAGTTCTCTGTAGGGTCACTGAAGGCTGAAATTCAGATTCTATGTTTTTCGTATATTCTATGTTTTAATGGAGGTAAAAAAAAAAAAAAAACAACTCAGGCTTCCCTGGTGGCTCAGATGGTAAAGAATCAGACTGCAATACAGGAGACAAGGGCTCAGTCCCTAGGTCAGGAAGATCCCCTGGAGAAGGGAATGGCTACCCACTCTAGTATTCTTGCCTGGAGAATCCCATGGGTAGAGAAGCCTGGCAGGCTACAGTCCAGGGGGTCACAAAGAGTTGGACACAACAGGGCAACTAACACTTTTTCTTCATTTCAGAAAAACACAGAGGTAACTTATACAGCAGTAGAAGGCGTGAGGCAAGGAAGCCAAGGGAATATAAACCCTACCAAGAATTTTTTAAAAATACTGTGGGACAGGGCGGGGTTTATTTCTATAGGCCCATGGAATTAAAAGGTTGTCATGCTATCTTGATTTCTGAGAGCTGGAATTGACCAGTGGCAGAGGGTTAAGGCATCTGGGTGGGTCATTCAGATGACACCTAGAGAATACATAAGTAATACCATTTCAACTTTGTGGATACTAAACAGAGCAGATTTATTAGATCTAGACAAAAGAAAACTACTGGAGCAGGAATACCATCTTTTCCTTGTAAACAAGGTCTGACTAAGTTAAAACAATACATATGCTGAAATGTTTTATCAATTAATCGTACTGATTATCTTCTTACACAACAACAACAACAAAGTAAGATAAACTGATGGGTAGATCCAGAAGTTGATAGCTGAATATGTGACAAAGCAAACACAGTAAAACGTTAACTGTAGAATCTAGGTGGTGAGTACATTAGCATTTGTTGGAAAATTCTCTGAACTCTATATTTAATGATGTTCATAATAAAATGTTAGGATAAAAAAGTTAAAAAAAAAGAAGTATTTAAAGTAAATCAAAACAAGGAAAATGAACATATATATACATACACACACACACACACACACACACACACACACACGGGATAAAGGCCAAAACCACATAGAGAAGTATTCCAAGTGATTTTTTTTTAACACATTGTAATTCAACTTTTTGAAAGGATATATCTTGTGGACAGAAGAACAGCAAATAAGCAGTCATTTTGAATTGCTTTGTTATTCTGAGACTTCTTAGTGTATTGTGGAATAGAACATATGTACACTGATATCACTTAGAAACGAGACAGTAAATTCAGGAGAAAAGAAACAGAGATGTAGGATCAATTAGGTTAAGTAAAATTTTGGTAAATTTGAATTTGTAAGATGAAATCACAACATATTTTATCTTTAAAATATATACGGGGCTTTCCGGGTAGTTCAAATGGTAAAGAATCTGTGGGAAACCTGGGTTTGATCCCTGGGTTAGGAAGATCACCCGGAGAAGGGAATGACAACCCACTCCAATATCTTGCCTGGAGAATTCCATGGACAGAGGAGCCTGGCGGGCTATAGTCCATGGGGTCACAAAGAGTCGGACATGACTGACTGACTAACTTTCAAATTCTTAACAAAGGATACTGAGCTAGGCTTCTAACAGACCCCCATGTAGTTTTCTGAGACTTCCCAAAGCAACTTTCAGGAGCATCGCCCACGACTGTACCTCCCTCTTTAAAATATACACACAGTACCAATATCATTTTCCTGGTTTTGATACTGCACTACAGTTACACAAGATGCTGCTATTGGTGGTGGTGGGATGGGGGGTGGTCAGGGGCTGGTGGCTCAAGATTCTCCCTACAACTCCCTGTGAGTCTATTTCAAGAGAAGCCTGAAATGTAAAGAAGGAAATGGTGCAGGCTCAGTTTGTACTTGACTGTGTTGCAACAAGCCAAACTGAGGGTCACGGTGGGCTGAATGGGCCCCTGAAAACCCATGAGAAGTATGTGAAAATCATCAGAACATTCACAACAAAAGACTTCTGATGTCTCTGAGTTCTTCACCATGGATGTGAGGGGAAGTATTCAGAAATAATCTCAAAAGCCAGGAACATACTCTTTTTGCTGGTTTATCACATTATATAAGTTTTACACATACAACACTATATTTCAACTTCTGTACACACTACAGTGCACTAACCACCAAATGTTTAGTTTCCACCTGTCACCACAGAGTTGCCCCCCTTAACCATGTTGCCCTCTCCCATCCGTTTCCCTCTAGTAGAGATCAAAACATAGAGAATCCCATTCTTCTTCCATGCCATCCTGCGAATCAGGAGGAAACTGAGGACTTCGTTGCCCACTGTGCAGGTGCGGAAACCAGGCAGAGAGGCACGAAGGGGCTGAACCTGGGCCTCACAGAAGGGAAGGAGGCTCAGGGACTGAGGCCCACATCACTCCGCCGGAGAATTTCCATCATACAATAGAAAACAGGGCCTTGTTCTAGCCCAGGTGTACATCAAAATCACCTGGGCGTTTCCTTTTAATTCTGAGATGGGGAGGGGGGCATTCCCAGGGATGTATTCAATTGGTCCCAGGTGGGGCCAAATTAGCATTATTCTGAAGCCTCCCTAGATGACTCTGGTGTGCTATGATGATTGAAATTCAATAATCTATTCCCAATCACTTTTGCATCAGTTGAGGAAACTGAGGCTCATAGAGATGAAGTACTTTATCACAGCTGGCCAGTCACTCAGGGAGCCACTCCTGGGAATGGACTTCTGTAAGTCTCATTTTCTCCACTTCTTGTTTTCTGTTACTAGCTGTAAGTGCTCTCCTGGACACACACACAGAGAGACATTTTGGGGGCTGTTTTCTTCTCTACTGCTCTGTCTTGTGTTGCTCGAAGGTCTATTTATTCCACAGAGACACCGGGCAAGATTCCGAATATCTATTCAGTCCAAGCCACAGTCCCATAGACCCAGGACTGCTGCCAAATTCATGGCAACGGCGCGATAAATGTTTCGTGTGCTTCTCTGCATTCTATCTAGTGCATTGGAAAATTACAAACCCAACTGTTTTTCTTCACAAGAATTCCAAAGACACCTCACTCCCCTGCAAAGAGAGGTTGGCTCTCTAATTAATTTATCTTGGCATCTGCTTATCACCTGAACATTTATTAGAATACAACTTATTCAGAAATGTTTATTTGTGTAGCACTTTCTAACTAGTTCAGGATGACATGGCAGATGAGCTGGGTAGGAGGGATTAAGCAGGAATGGTTTAGATTTGGCAGTGTGTGTAAGTGTTTCTAAGAGGAACACATTCTTAGAGCTCCTCCTTTTCCGATTCTTATTTAAAAGAAAGAATATAGGTGTTTTTTTTTTTTAAGAAAGCAGTATTTAAATTTGATGACAGAAAATACCACTACTACTACTACTACTACTACTACTATTACCATCATCATCAATAGTCACCTTTTATTTGCAAGCTTTTATGCGCCAAGTAGTTGCTAAGTACTGGACTAACCAAAAATTCATTCGGGTTTTTCCATTATATCAGCACTTACTCTTCTCAACCTCTTACCACAAGCACCATGACTATATAAGATTACACAGGCCAGGTTGAGGCAGGCCAAAAGTGGATGCCATGGGCACCAAGAGGATAATACTCTTACACAGATATGATAACCATGTCTAGTGAATACGAACACTTTAGATGGCTACAATAGAGAGCATTACAAATAAGGAAATATTTTCATTCAGGCCCAACATGTTTTATTTGAAGTCTCAAGATTCTAGCAGATTTTCTTGGTTCCCATGAATAAAGAAGTTTTAGGACTCTTTTTTTAATCACTGATCATTCTCCAGAAAGAAGGGTATGCAAAGGCACAAAATAATTAGTAAGACTGATCTCTCAGAGAATAGAGACAAATTTGAGTTAACGCTCCGGTTTACTGACTTGCAGACTTTCATACCATATAAAGAACAATGTCTGTTTCCAGATGAGCAAACAAAGGCACAGATTGAGGGCATGACACTGGCAAGTTCACAGAGCCGATTTTCACAGGACTCCCTGGCTATAGGTTCAGTGGACTCTACATTACTGGCATCTCCTAGTTTCTGGGTTTCTAAAAGGCCCTACAAATTCTGAGAGAGGAATTTGCTGTCGTTCAGTTGCTCAGTCATGTCTGACTCTTTGAGACCCCATCAACTATAGACAGCACCCCAGGCTTCCCTGTCCTTCACCATCTGCAGGAGCTTGCTCCCAGAGCTTGCTAATTCCCGAAGAGATGAATCGGCACATCAAAAAACCTGCTTTCCACCAGCCTTTTCTCAATCCATTTTCAAAACAGAACAAAGGAAGCATTAGCTGTTTAAGTTTCATTTTCTGCAATTCTGCCCACTTCAATTTCACTTTCTACTTTCGGTTTCCAACTTATCGTTGCAAAACCACACCCACACGTTACATCATTAGTTGCTGTTCATCTCCCTTATATAGCCCTGACCTGGGGCATAAATTTATCTGAAAATCCCTAAGAGGGACAGAACCGACCTCAGAAAAGACCACCCAGCTAGACAAGACACTGTAGAACTGCTGCCTAATTCACAGCAACCATGAGGTAAGCATTTCTCTGCTTCTCTGCCTTTCTGTATAACGTTTCTGGAAAAAATTTTAACCATACTATATCAACAGACTTAGTCTCAGTGATGCCATTTCCTTATTTTTCTATCTGACCAACTGTCTCGGACTGAATGTATACCTGAGTGTGCACTCAGACACATGCACATTCGTACATGCCCATAAACTGTTTGATCAGTTCATTTTCCTTTTTTGCTAGCATCTTCCCGAGGAATTTGCTAAAACCAAAAGAAAGGGAGGGAAACAAGAAGGGTGGAAGGGAGAAAACAATCCCAGTCTCTGAAACAATTTTCCACCAATCTCATTTCTGTCTGACCTAGAGGGGGAATGGACAGTTCATCTGGATACAGATGTTGCTTTCTGGCTCCTCGACAGGAGGAAGAAACTAGAATGCACACAGCTGGGTGAGCCACAGCAGTGGGGTCTCTCAGCTATCTTGAGAGAAATATTGTGGTGGATGAGGGAGAGATGCTCACTGCTGAGAGAACAAGACTTTTCTCTGCTGGCATCTGGTCTCATTTCTGCACTGCCGGGTTCCAGTCAGGCTTTGTCAGTTTAGCCTAGTCTAGTCAGATTAGCAGGTTAACTGTCCTCTGGGGAAGCCAGGTGGCCTGCCGATCCTTGACAGCCTCCTGTCCACAGGACTTGGCTAGAGTTCTGTGCCTGGGAACTCCCACATCTTCCTTAGCTAAAGGGCCTAATGTAAACTGTATTATCTAAACTGAATCTTGGTTCAAAGAACCTTGGATCTTATCAGATCAAAAAAACATTAATATTGGCCTGCAAATTCGCCCTCAGTGTTCTAGTGTACAAAACGTTGAAGGGGCATCAGTTTCAGAAGATGCATAATTACAGACCTATTGTCAACCCTTCTCCCCTCCTTCGGCTCACAGACAAATAAGACTGGATTATCACCGATAAGAAAATAATAACAACAGTAACAAAAACCATCATCATAATAATAGAAAAGTAGATATGTCCTGGATGCTTATCAAGTGCCAGCCTGACTTCCAAAGTATTATGTAAATTATTACATTTACATTATTACATTTACAAAAGAAACTTATGAGGCAAGTACTCCTATTATACTTATTTTTGCCAACAATGAATTTTAAATTAAAAAGCTAAGACTACACAGATAATATGTGATAGAGCTAGACATGAACCAGAGTCTCTATTCAATGATACCTTATTTAATCTTTAAACTGATGTTTCTTAAAAGTTACCAATGGAGGTTCATGAGATCATTTCAGATGGCATAGTAATTAACTTTTATATTTTAAAGTAAGATCCCCTAGAGGAGGGTATGGCAACCCACCCCAGTATTTTTGCCTGGAAAATCCCATGGACAGAGCCTGGTGGGCTATAGTCCATGGGGTTGCAAAGAGTCAGACACAACTGAAGCAACTTAGCATGCACACATACATATTTACATATATAATTTGCAGAATTTCTACTCAGGCTAGTAACATGAATTTTTATAGTGATAAATACATGTTTGATACATGTATGATAAAATACACGTATGATAAAATTTACCATTTTAACTATTTTCAGTTCAGTTGAGTTCAGTCGTTCAGTCGTGTCTGACTCTTTGCGACCCCAAGGACTGCAGCATGCCAGGCTTCCCTGTCCATCACCAACTCCTGGAGCTTGTTCAAACTCATGGCCATCAAGTCGGTGATGCCATCCAACCATCTCATCCTCTGTCATCCCCTTCTCCTCCTGCCCTCAATCTTTCTCAGCATCAGGGTCTTTTCCAATGAGTCAGTTCTCCGCATCAGGTGGCCAAAGTATTGGAGTTTCAGCTTCAGCATCAGTCCTTCCAATGAATATTCAGGACTGGTTTGATCTCCTTGCAGTCCAAGGGACTCTAAAGAGTCTTCTCCAACACCACAGTTCAAAAGCGTCAATTCTTTGGCGCTCAGCTTTCTTTATAGTCCAGCTCTCACATCCATACATGACTACTAGAAAAACCATAGCTTTAACTATTTTAAGTATACAATTTTGTAGTATTTAGTACAACAATGTAGTGCAACCATCACCACTATCTAGTTTAAGAAAATTTCGTCACTCTGAGCAGTCACTCACCTCTCAGCCTTCACTCCAAGACCTGGTAACCATTAATCTGCTTTCTGTCTCTATAGATTTGTCTATTGTGGATATTTCATATATATGGAAGCATACAACACACAGCCTTCTGTGACTGACTTAGTTAACTTAACATAATGCCTTCAAGGTTCATCCATACTGATGCATGTTTTAGAATGCACTTCCATTTTAAAGCTGAATAATATTCCATTGTATGCACTGACTACATTTTGTTTATCCATTCATCCACTGGAGAACACTTGGGATTCTCCCACCTTTTGACTACTGTGAATAATGCTGCTATGAATATAAGTATACAAATATCTATTCAAGTCTTTGCTTTCATTTATTTTGGGTATCTACCAGAAGTGGAATTGATGAATTATATGATAATTCTATATTTAATTTTTTGAGGAATCATCATTTTCCACAGCAGCTGCCCGATTTTATATTCTCCCTAGCAATGCACAAGGGTTCTAATTTCTCCACATCCTTGACAACATTTGATATTTTCTATGTTTTTGGTAAATAGCCATCCTAATGGATGTGTAGAGGTATTTTATTATGGTTTTGATTCACATTTCATTAATGATTGGTGATGTTGAACATCTTTGCATGTACTTACTGGCCATCTGTATATTTTCTTTAGGGAAATGTCTATTCAAGTCCTTTGCCCATTCTTTTAATCAGTTATTTGTTTTTCTGTTATTGAGTTATAGGAGCTGCTTATTAGTCTAAATATTAATCCCTTATCAGGTACATGATTTGCAAACATTTTCTCCCATTCTGTGGGATATCTTTTCACTCTATTGATACTGCCCTTTGATGCACAAAACTTTTTAGTTTTGCTAAAGCTCAATTTGTTTATTTTTACTTTTGTTACCTTTGTTTTTAGCATATCCAAGAAACTGTTGCTAAATCCAATGTCATGGAGTTTTTCCCTGTTTTGTTTCTAGATTTTTATAGCTTTAGGTGTTACATTTAGATCTTTGACACATTTTGAATTCATTTTTTGTATATAGTATAAGGAAGGGGTCCAACTTCAATCTTTTGTATATGGATATTCCTCTTTTCTGCATATATCCCAGACTGAGTGCTGGAGAAACCAGAAACCTAGAAATGCCAGTAGGCGTGAATAGAAAAGTCCCATGAAAAACCTGCTCTCTCTAGCCAAAGGGCCCAGAAAGGAGACAGTCTAGCAAAACAAAAAATTTATAAACAACCACTACTCCAGCCAAATACCACAGGAAAAGTCAAACAAAAACTAAGGCCCCATTCCAAACTCTGCTAGTAAAGGCTGAGTGGGTAGCCCAGACTTCTATTCTCACCAGGCTATGAGCTAGGCATCTGGACTCTTCCTCTCCCTCGCCAATGGATGATGCCAGAGAAGGCCGAATGGAATGCAAAGATTTTCATCCCCACCTGGGTAGCAACAAGGGTCCCTCTCTTTGCAGTGGGGGAGTGAAGACCATAAAGGCAATGTAGATATCAGTCCCCACCTGGTGGTAATGAGGTGCCTTCCCACTGCCCACTGAGATGGCAACAGAGAGGGCTAGTGGAGTTTAGGATTTTCACCACCATAAAGAGGTAATAAGGCCACTCTCCCCAACTCACCTCACACATACGTGTACTTAAGTGTAAACCTAACATAACATGCATAGGACTTGAATGCCCAAAACTACAAATGCTGATGAAAGAAATCAAAGAATAGCTACATAAATAGACACAGCATGTTCATGGATTAGAAGAGTCAGCATAGTACTGCTACTGCTAAGTCATTTCAGTCATGTCCAACTCTGTGCGACCCCATAGACGGCAGCCCACCAGGCTCCCCCATCCCTGGGATTCTCCAGACAAGAACACTGGAGTGGGTTGCCATTTCCTTCTCCAATGCATGAAAGTGAAAAGTGAAAGGGAAGTCGCTCAGTCGTATCCGACTCTTAGCGACCCCATGGACTGCAGCCTAACAGGCTCCTCCATCCATGGGATTTTTAGCTACATAAATAGATACAGCATGTTCATGGATTAGAAGATTCAGCATAGTAAAAATGTCTATTTTCCACAGTTGACAAAAACCTTCCTATCAAACTCCAGCAAGACTTTTATAGACTCAGGAAATATTAATCAAAAATTTATATGGAAATGCAAAGGAACTAGAAAAACAATTTTGAAAAAAAGAAGAATAGAGAGGAATCACCCTACCCAATTTTCAGACTGTTTGTATACTGTAAGCAAGATGGTTGGTATTGGTGGAACAATAAACACAGAGATCAGTGGAATGGAATAAGGAAACCAGAAATAATCCCACACAAGCATAGCCAACTGATTTTTGACAAAGTTGCAAATTCAAGTAAATGGAGGATGAACAGGTTTCAGCCAATGATGCTGGAACAACTGGGTATCCACAGGCTGAAAAATGAGCCACTGATCTAATCTCCATACATTACGCAAAAGCAACTCAAAATGGATCACAGATTTAAATGTAAAATGATCGAACTTGTAGAAGAAAACACAGGAGAAAACCTTCAGGACTTAGGGCCTGGTGAAGAGTTCCTAGACATGACACCAAACACATGATCCATTAAGAGAAAAAAAAATCAATAAATTATACCTCATCAAAAGTAGAAACTTTGGGGACTTCCCTGATGGTCCAGTGGTTAAGACTCTGCACTTTCAATTGAGAGAGTAGCATTGAAACATATACATTACCATATGTAAAACAGATAGTGGGAATCTGCTGTATGACTAGGGAGCTCAGACCCAGACAACCGAGAGGGGTGGCATGCAGTGGGAGATGCAAGGTTCAGGAGGGAGGGGACACTATATGCCTATGGCTGATTTATGTTGACATACAGCAGAAACCAATATAATATTGTAAAGCAATTTTTTCTTTAATTAAAAATAATTTTTAATTAATTAATTTGGCTGCTAGGTCTTGGTTGTTTTCTGAGAGATCTTTAGTTGTGCAAACCACATGTGGGATCTAGTTCCCTGACCAGTGATTAAGCCCAGGCCCCCTACATTGGGAGCTCAGAGTCTTAGCCACTGGAGCACCAGGAAAGTCTCAAAAATAGTTTAAAAAAAAAAAAAAGGATGGAAAAAAACCTAGATGGCCAGTTGGAATATGCTATATAATGCAAGGAGCTCAACTCTGGTACTCTATAACAACCTAGAGGGGTGGGGCGGGAGGTGGGAGGGAAGCTCAAGAGAGAGGGGACATATGTACACCCATGGCTGATTCATGTTGATGTATGGCAGAAACCAATACAATATTATAAAGCAATTATCATCCAATTAAAAATAAATAATAATTTTTTTAAAAAAGGAAAAAAAAAATATTCTGTGTTTCCAAAGAAGGAGATATGGGTTTGATCCCTGGTCAGGAAACCAAGAGCCCACATGCTGTTTCTCAGGACCAGAAAAAATTTTTTTTTAAAGTAAAAACTTTTGCTCTTCAAGTGAAAGTGAAGTCGCTCAGTCGTGTCCAACTCTTAGCGACCCCATGGACTGCAGCCCACCAGGCTCCTCCGTCCATGGGATTTTCCAGGCAAGAGTACTGGAGTGGACTGCCATTCCCTTCTCCGGGGGATCTTCCCAACCCAGGGGCTGAACCTGGGTCTCCAGCATTGCAAGCGAATTCTTTACCGTTTGAGCCACCAGGGAAGCATACATTCCTAGTAGGAATGAAAAATGAACAGTGTGCATATTGTACCACGGCCAGTTTCCTAATTTTGACGTTGTACTATAGTTGGATAAAATATAATCTTTGGGAGAACTGCCTTATGTACTATCTTTGCAAATTTCTGTGAATATATGTAAATAAATATTTCCCACAAATAAATCCAACTAAAATAAATGGGTCAAATATGATCCCATTTTAGATAGTCTTATTTGCTACACAATCTGTAGACTAAGGTCCTGATGTCAATAATATTTCCTAAGGCTTTGCGTTTCTTACTGGTCTCTACCTTAAATACAGCAATAGGAAAACAGAAAACTCTTATATAGCATGAAATATGCATGCTCTGAGTGTTTTACATAGATAGGCTTATTAATTCTCACCAAATCCAGTGTGATAAGTTTATCTTCTGTGCTTTACAAAGGAGGTTCTGAAGCACAGAGAAGTTTCATGGCTAGAAAATGCTGGAGTCAGTGTATGGAGCCAAGCAAGCTGCATTCAGAGGCCACATGGATCTTAGAAATACAGGAACTCGAGGAAGATCAAAGCAGGCATGCCCTTTCCAAGGCTAGGCTCTAAATAGGAAGTGTTTTACCTGGCTTATTTCTATTGGCTGTTTGTCACCGAACAAAGAAAATCTGCTTTTGTTTTTACAGTTATAATGCTGATGAGGATCAGATCAAGGATAAGCTGCAACAGTTGAGATGTCACTTTACATGGGAGTTGATCATTGAAGAGACAGAAATACCGGATTTAGAAAACAGGGTCTTGGAGGAGATTATGTTCCTGGACATCAAATACAACGTGGGAATATACAACTTACTGGCCTATGTGAAGCACCTGAAAGGCCAGAATGAAGAAGCCCTGAAGAGTTTACAAAAAGCTGAAGACTTAACCCAGCCAGAACAGGCCAACCAATCAGAAGTGAGAAGTCTGGTTACCTGGGGCAACTACGCCTGGTTGTATTACCATATGGGCCAACAGGCAAAAGCCCAGATTTACCTGGACAAGGTGAAGAACACTTGCAGGAACCTTGGGAAGTCTTCCAGCTATAGAATGGAGTGTCCTCAGATGGACTGTGAGGAAGGATGGGCCTTGCTGAAATGTGGAGGAAAGAATTATGAACGGGCCAAAGTCTGCTTTGAAAAGGCTCTGGAAGAGGACCCTGAAAACCCTGAATTCATCACTGGGTATGCGATCGTCATCTATCGCCTGGAGGGCTTTAACAAAGGACCACAGAGTGGTGCGGAATTCTGTCTGAACCTCCTGAAACAGGCTGTCAGGCTAAATCCAAACGATGCGTACATTAAGGCTCTTCTCGGCCTGAAGCTTCAAGATGTAGAGCAAGAAGCTGAAGGAGAAAAGTACATCAAAGAAGCACTGACCAATGAGTCCTCTAAGACTTATGTCTTTCGGTATGCTGCCAAGTTTTACCGAAGAAAAGGCGCTCTGGATGAAGCTCTTCGGCTCTCAAAATTGGCCTTGGCGGAAACCCCCTCCTCTGCTTTCCAGCATCACCAGACAGGGCTTTGCTACAAGTCACAAATAATCCAAATAAAGAAAACTGCAAACTGTCAGCCTAAAGGACAGGATAAAGAAAACATCAACAGAATGGTATTATTAGCCTTACAACATTTCGAACGTGCTGTGCAACTAAAGCCCACATTTGAGTACGCTTACACAAGCCTGGCAGAAATGTACGCAGAAGCGGGTGAGCACAGAAAAGCTGATGATACTTTTCAAAAAGCGTTCAGCTTGAAATCACTCGACAAAGATATGCTGCAACACATACATTTCCACTACGGCCGATTTCTGGAACTTCACAAAAAATCTGAAGTTGATGCAATTAGCCATTATTTAAAAGCAATAAAAATAGAAAGCACTTCAATAGATAGGGATAAAAGCATCAATTATTTGACAAAATTGGCTTCAAAGAAACTCCGGAAAAATCCATCAGATATAGAAAGCTTGAGTATCCTTGGGTTAATCCACAAAGTAAAAGGAGAAATGAATGAAGCCCTGGAGTATTATGAGCGGGCCCTGAGGCTGGCTCCTGACTTGGAGAACTCTGCTGTGACCCCCAGGCACTGAAATATGGGCTGCTGTCCCAACATACTAACCATCTTTTCTGCTTGTGACTTTCAGAAACACATTATGTAGCTCACCACAGTGATGTCATCTTTGAACAGTTACTCAAACCTGATAAAACATTAGCTGTATTCAGAAAATAGTCAAACAGCCTTCAGGAGTGGTTGTGAGACGGCAACTGTGGAACCAGAAACCACCCCTATTCCCAATCCCCTGCCTACAGAAGAAGAGAAAACAGAATCTAATCAGGAGGTTGCTAACCCAGAACACTATTAAATAAACAACCTTTACAGAATGGGCACTCTGGTTTTTAAAAATGATAAAAGCAAAACCTTTGATTGATCTCTAAGTTCGACACTGTTGAGAACTTTTGGGCTCTGTACAACCAAAACCAGTTATCTAGTAATTTCATGTCTGGCTGTGACTACTCACTTTTTAAGGATGGTATTGAGCCTATGTGGGAAGATGAGAAAAACAAATGAGGAGGACAATGGCTAATTACACTGAACAAACAGCAGAGATGAAGTGACCTCGATGTTTTTTGGCTAGAGATACTGCTGTGCCTTACTGGAGAATCTTTTGATGACTACAATGATGATGTATGTGGAGCTGTTGTTAATGTTAGAGCTAAAGGTGACAAGACATGGACACGAGTTTGAGTAAACTCTGCAAGTTGGTGATGGACAGGGAGGCCTGGTGTGCTGCAGTCCATGGTGTTGCAAACAGTCGGACCTGACTAAGCGACTTAACTGAACTGAAAGGTGATGAAATAGCAATATGGACTACTGAATGTGAAAACAGCGAAACTGTTACACATATAGGCAGGGTATACAAGGAAAAGTTAGGACTTCCTCCAAAGATAGTGACTGGTTATCAGTCCCATGCAGACACAGCTACTAAGAGCAGCTCCACCACTAAAAACAGGTTTGTTGTTTCCCATAGGCAACTGCCTCAAGCAATCAAGATTTGGGAGCTGAAGGAAAGCCTCTTCAAAAGCAGGATGGACTGCATTTAAATTTGAGTTCCTTCTAAATGTTGCTAAGATATAAGGAAGTTTCATTAGCCTTTGTCTTATACTTCTGTATTCATATTTTCGTTTTTTTTTTTTTAGCTAGAGTGTCCATTATCCCAATCAAAGTATTACAGTACACATCATATCATCCCCAGAATCCATAAATGTGTTCCTGGCCCACTCTATAAAATGGAATTAACCATTACAAAAACATTTGACCCATCTACAGTATTAAAAAAAAGAACTTGCATTTCTATACCTTACAGGAGAATGATTTTGTTTACATTCCATTGTATGAAGGAGCGTATTTTACTGGTTTGAAAGAGTATGATGCATAGCTTTCTGGCAATTTTGTTTCTTTTTACAGCATTCTCTGTGCTGTACTCTTGCTGATGGCTGCTAGATTTTATTTGTTTCCCTATTTGATAACATTAGTGACTCTGATTTCAGTTTTTCACGTGTTTTGCTTTAGTTTTTCTTTTTCATGTAACATTGGTGAAGAATCTAGGAATATGACATAAAGGTAGAATAAACATTAATTTTGTGCCTTTTTTGGTAATTTTTTTTTGTAACTACAATGCTTTGCTACAAATGTATGCTTTTCATTCAAATCACTGATCTATGTTTGTGTGATTTCCTAAACTTAGTTGTGTATTATAAAAAATGTAGTATCATAATTACATTCCTAATTAGAATTAGTATGTCCGTTTTTGTATCTTTATGCTGTACTTTAACACTTTGTATTACTTAGGTTATTTTGCTTTGGTTAAAAAATTGGCTCAAGTAGAAAAGCGATCCCACTCATTAAAACTAAATAAAATGTGTACCGTGAATTGTCTTTTTTTAAAAAAAGAAAATAGTCAAACAGAACATACATGCCTCTATATGTGAGAGAGAGAGAAGAGAAAGAACCATTTCTCTGTGAATGTTATACAGTAGGGAAAAAAGGAGAAAAAAATAGTAGTTTGTTGAGTAGATTTAAAGCAAAAAAAAACCACCAAACACTGGACTTACATAAAATAAAATGTTCAATTCATTCATTTTATCAATAAATAGCTTTCAGTGCTAGATATCAAAAGTACTAGGGTGAAGGAGCGAAGGGAAGGTTCTTTCACCTCTACCCATCTTAGGTTCATTGGCTAGAGCCTTAAATTAAACTGACAAAAGACAGATTAACAAGAGAAAAACAAGTGTATTAACACATGCATCAGGCATACACCTGAGTACCCAGTGATGAGTAACTCAAAGCGGGGACCAGAAAATGGGCTTATATAGCATCCTAACAACCAAATGATACATTTTTAGAGAAATGATAAGGCAAAGGCAAAGAACTTCAAATTTCTAAGGAGCAAATTGTATGAAGGCAAATATCTGGGGGAAACTAACAGAAGGTAAGAGTTTGCTTATAAGGTGTGTTACATATATCTTTCTGTCAGTGTCTCTGGGCTGTTTAGGGTTAGGGCTGTCTCAGGTGATTAACTTCTGTCCTTCCTGGTAGAGAGAGGAGAGACATTATTTTTCAGGCAGATGGGGGAGAATAGAGAGCTCTTCTTCTATCTGCTTCTTTTCAATTGCCTTCAGCTCAAAATAATCCTTATGGCAAGGTGGCATATTTGGGGATGGCATATTCTGCTACCCCTCAGTGAACAAAGCAGACATTTCCCCCCAAACCTCAAGCAGCTAGTGAGAGAGACAGGGAAACAAGTACATAGTCAATTAAAGGTCAATTTTCTCCACGAAGATGTTTGAAATTTAATTCGTTGTTCCAAACAATTTCTGTTGCTTTATGCCATTTTGTTTGAAGCACTATTGCTTCAGTCATTTGCTAGCACAGATTTAGTTAGATGAATAAATAGGAAAAGGATGTTAAAGAGTCTGAAAGACCATCTGTAGCAATCCCCTTTGATTATAACATTTTATTAAAACATTTTATAACATTTTATTAAATGCCCCACAAATAACATTTTTAAAAGGAAAATTAAGGAAACAATGTCATTGTTTTTTCATTCTTGTACGTGTTTGGGGGGAAGATGTATGCATTTCCTATTGTGGCTAATAAATTACCATGAACTGGGTGGCTTAAAATCACACTCATTTATTATCTTACAGTTCTAGAGGTTAGAAGCCTCTAGAAATGGGTTTCACTGGCCTGAAATGAAGGTGTTGGCACATCCAAATCCCTTCTGGAGGCCCTAGGAGACAATTCTTTTGGTACCTTTTCCACATTCTAGAGGCTGCCTGTATTTCCTGGTGGGAACCCTAAATCCACAGAAAAGACAAGTCCCCAAGGAATTCACAGAAATACTGAACAAGGCCTTGGATTTCTATGGGAAATTATTACTGAAATTCTATAAGAACTGAAGTGAGTAAGGTCTGTATCAGGAGCAGGCATGAGCGTTACACAGAAGCCATCTTCACAATTTCCGTATCACTAAAACAAGAGGTTTATTAACAGAAACACGACTCAAAGTGCTTGTGTTTGAGGAAGGAGGCTCTAAAGGTACTAAAATAAGTCTACCCACTGCCAACTCCCCTAGGTCAGAAATATGAAAATCAAATAGTTATCAGATAAGTGTCAATTTTTGATGAGGTAACTCTTCCCCAATATTGTTATACATCATCTGTACCCAGAAAGCAGAGCTCTTTAAGGCAAAATAAATCTCTGGATTATGCAATGTGTTTGTGTGATATGTGTTTGACAAGCTTCAAAGATCACATTTACTTATTGTGTTTAACAACCTAACAATCATCTCGCTCTCCCATCTTTCCCAACTCTGGAAGACATCTCTGCCCTTTGGGGAGTTCAGTAAAACTAAAATGTGGGACAGCCTGGACGTCTGCAGAGAAAAGCAAGCAGTGAATCCAGGAAAAGAGATGCTCTCTGGTATTGAAAATACTATTGCCGAATTTACAAATGAGTATCTCCAGGCATTACCAAGAAGTCTTGAAATTGACAGCTGAATTTTAGGAGCTTGTTACTCCCATGTAAATGACTGACAGAACCTCAGTCATTCACTGTCCTTATTTAGAATTCCCTGAGTGCCCAGGGAATGTCTCTCATGTACCCTAAATCAGGCCAAACCTTAGCTCAGGCCATTCACTACTATTGTAAGTGCCCCAGTCTAGGTCCTTGATAACCACTGTCTACACACCACCACAGGATCCACCCACCTGGGGACCATCCTGAAACCAATGTCTCCATTCTCCTGAGGCTGCCAGAACGGGGACTGCATAGGGGCTAAGAGCCTCCACCCTGCAGCATGCCCCAGCCTGAACTTCCCACCCTCAGTCGGTGTCCAGAGCTCCGGATCTTGCCCCCAGTCAGACCCAGCCACCTCTACTTTGGAGCCGGTGCTTAAGGGAGTAAGCCTTCTCTGTCATTACCCTGGATATCAACTCATTCACCTAGGCCACTTCCTGAACTCCAGTACCACCCTTGACTTTCTGTGATCTAATTTCAACTTTTCCTCTCCTACCTAAAGTCCATCTTTTATCTCTTGCAGCCTGGGCTGTGAAGACTAATTCAAATAAATTAGGTATATACATGAGGGTGTTACATGATTCTCAATTGTGGGGAAGAGAAAGGAGGAAGATTTTGCCCCGAAGGCCAAAAAAAAAAAGTTGGGTTTGGCAATCTCTGGAGTTAATTTCGTTTTTCATAACTGCAGCGTGCTACTGACATCTAGTGGATAGGTGCAAGATTGCTGCTTAAACATCCTAAAATGCACTGCACAGCTTCCCACAACCCAAATGTCAATAGCATCAAGGTTGAGAAACTCAGGCTTAGATCTGTACCTTGGAAGAGTTACTAAGTTTTCAGTTTCCCAAGCAGACTTTCTATTAGTTGCCATTTTTCATGTTCTATTTCTCTTTTTCTCCAGTTGCTGTGTTTTACAGGTTGATAAGAATTCAGAAGACAATACACTGCTAATTTTCCCATGAATTTACCCAATCTGACAAGTTATGAAAAAAATACTGATATTCAAATTCCATCTAATAAACTCAGCATGTTCAACACCTACTCAACAGCTGGGTCTTTTCTTCTTCTCAATCCTGATCATGCATATTCCTTTAAACTTTTTACAGATCGTTTTAGTCTTTCTGAATCTGAAATCCTAAACAATATAAGCTGATAATCAGGATTTTTTTTCCTCTTTTGATTTTTATCATTTACTGTTTAGTTGCTGTTCATTCAAACCTTGATAACCAAAGACAATCTCTCGGCCCAGCTACAGCTAAAAGAAAGGAAAGAAGTAGGAACAAGGAAGAAAAAAACACCATCAACACACTGGACATTTTTTCAAACAGAGCTCTATTAAATATTGCAAATCTTCAGGAAGGAGGAAATTCTGGGCATATCTTTGTACCTCCAAATAAGCCATTCAGTACTTTTTCTAAAATGTGGTTTCCCACGTAAAGGTTACCATAGCCTACAGACCCACCACATCCACATTACCTCCCCAACCTCATTTCTTAGGACTTCTTCCCTGCCCTCTCCACTCCAACCACACCATCTGTGCATGCCAAGTATGCTTCCATCCCTAGGCCTTTGCAGTTACTGTTCCCCCAGTCTGGAAAGCTCTTCCCTGACCCCATATCCACAGTGCTCACTTCTTCCCCCACCTCAAACCTTTCCTCCCCAATATATTCATAACAGCAAAACACCAACCCTCTCTCTGCTTTTTCTCCATAGCACAATCTGACATAAAATATTCTATCTGTTATTTACCTTCACCTCTCACACTAGAAATTAACTCCAAACAAACAAGTGTGACAAAATCACAAATGCACAGCTAACTGCAGTTCTGGATCTACACTGTGAGTTAGCCACGCTTAACTTAATTCTGAAGGAGCAAGAACTGGCTTTAGGTATAAGGCCCCTTTTCTTGCAAAGCCAAAGTCAGCATCATTTAAACTAATAGACACAGCAAAAACTGTACATTGTTGTCCATTCATTTGAAAAACAAAGTGCCTAGCACGGCATTTTGCCAAGGCATAAAAGTGATAAACTTGTGCCTTTTAAACTCTGTGACGAACACTTTTCTCGAAGTTTGAGAATTATCTCCACCCTGTGCATAATCAGGAACAAAATGCATCAGACAGTGTGAGGGGGGAGGAGGGGGGAGGGCTTGTCCCTTGTCTGATTTATTCCAGGCTATACTGACAGGGCCTTGAACAATGTATAGCTCTTAGCATTCGTTTAATAAAACCTATTGAGGGGCCTTCCCTGGTAGTCCAGTGGCTAAGACTCTGCACTCCTAACGCAGAGGACCCGGGTTCGATCTTGGTAAGGGAACTCAATCCCACATGCTGAAAGTGAGAGTCTGCATCCTGCAACTGAAGATCCTAAATGTTGCAGCTAAGACCCAGTGCAGCCAAAAAAAAAAAAAAAAAAACGTGTTGAAAGAAGGAATGACTGAATTTGAAGGGGGCAAAGTGTATGGGCATTTGATATTTTCTGCTTAGGTTCCAAACCACCCCATCTTTGTGGGTGTGTGTGTTAGTTGCTCAGTCCTGGCTGACTCTTTGTGACCCCATGGACTATAGCCATAGCCCGCCAGGCTCCTCTGTCCATGGGGATTCTCCAGGCAAGAATACTGCAGTGAGTTGCCATTCCCTTCGCCTGGGGATCCTCCCTACCCAGGAATCGAACCCAGGTCTCCTGTATTGAAGCCAGATTCTTTACCATCTAAGCTACCAGGGGAAGCCAACCCCATCATAAAGATGGGACCTTACTATAGGATTATTATAATAGTATTATAGGACCTTATGGGACCTTATTATAGGAAGCTCAGCTGTCAAGGGCATGGAAGGGAAGGGAATTTTCATAGAATTGTGGGTGGGGTGTAAAAACCTCTTTGCAAAGCGAACCTGGAATAGCTACCAAAATTTTGAATATATACACGTTTTGGCCCCCAAATTTCTCTAGGTTTACCCAGTGAAAATCACGGCACAAGTGCATGGCATTGCACTTGTGTTTGTTGAGTCAAGACTTGAGTTTTAGCCTAGGATGCACAAAGCTATACATCGCATCGGTGCCACCCAACAAACATAACGCTGAAATATCTTCAGTCATCTTAGCTAAGGGAAAAAAAAATCCAACAAATAACAACCACCCCGCAAAAAAGCGAAGGCACGTGGACTCAAAAAGGCAGCTGAGCGGCCAAGACCAAGGTCTCAAGGCCCAGCTGCAAATTCCACCCAGAACGTCCCCGCGCTGCGCAAACCTCTCACAGCGGTTCCTCAGCCCGGCCGGGGGGCGCCCCCGCTCAGCTCTTCCAGAAGTTTCTGTTTCCCGGAGCTGGACTCCGCCTAGTCGGGGATCAGATTCACTTTCTAGTTTCCCTTTCCCGCTCCCGTCCGCCCTTTAACAAAGGCGGCCGCCCTCGTGCGCGGGCCTCGCGCTGCGGTCACCTCGCCCGCGCGCCCACGCCCGCGCCCGCGCGCCCACGCCCGCGCCCGCGCGCCCACGCCCGCGCCCGCGCGCCCACGCCCGCGCCCGCGCGCCCACGCCCGCGCCCGCGCGCCCACGCCCGCGCCCGCGCGCCGCCGCTCAGCCGCAAAGGAGCGGAGGGCGAGGAGAAAGCCCGAAGGGACCTGCACCTCCCGGAACTGCAGCGGAGCCCTGCCACCATGAGGTAAGGGCTTCTCCCCGCCCCTCCCCAACTCCCTGTGGCCTTTGTTTTGCACGCCTTTCTCTCGCGTTCCGTTTGCAGGGCAGCGCTGCGGCCCTTGAGCCGAGCCCCAGAGCCCGGCCGCCGGGCGTCGGCTTTGGGGGCGCTCCCCGCCCGGGAGCCCGGTCCGGGTCCGGGGCGGCTGAAGGTGGGCCTGCCGGGGAGGGTGGCCGCGTGGACCCTTCCGGCACGTCCCAGGCATCCGCGATCGGACTCTCGGGCCGAGTCGGGGGGCGGGGGGGCAGGGGCGATGCGCCCCGGGGACTGGTCACTTCCCTGCGGCTCCGGTCGCCGCCGCCCCCGGGCCGGTGCGGGAGCTTCTGCGGTGCAGGCCCCCGCAGGCCGCAGCCCCCGCGTCACACGCGTCCGCTTCTGCCATTTTGCCGTTTTGATTCTTGGGTCTGACTTCTCCCCCCTCCTTTGTACCGTGGACACATTGTTCCGGCTCCACCCCATCCCCCGTTTTGTGGGGCTTGCTTTCTCCGTTTCCGAGACTGGCTTGTGGTGGGGGTCCTCGGCTGACCCCTTTTCATCTGGTCCCCTACCCGCACGGGGATGGTGAACGGTCTGCATGTAGGAAGCTGAGGCCTGAGGAGGCTCAGATGGTGGGCTCCTGCAGGCCTTACAGCCTTTTGTTCTAAATCCTGACTCGGACCACCTACTAGTTGGGTAACCCAAAGCAAAGTTTCTTCAACTCGGTGAGGCTGTTTCTTGTCTGTAAAAAGTGATGGCATCCATCTCTTAGGACTGTGGAAACGGTTGTTGCTGAATGCCCAGCTCATATATTTGCAGATGTTGACTTTTGTTATGTTTAAAAATGTTTAATAAATGCCTTAACTTCTACCCTTTGTAAGAAAGGAGGGATGTGGGAGGTATAGGGAGGAAAAGGCCGGTGGTGCCCTGCGAGTGTCTGGTGGATGGGATGCAGAGGGGTGAACCCCACTGGGCACTAACTGTCTATCAAGGAAAAGGAAAGACTGCTTCTCCCTGGCAAAAAAAACAAACACAATAAAACAACTCCCCACCACACACACACAAAATTGTCTAAAGATAAATGTTGCTTCTTCAGACACAATAGCCTCTCTCCCCAGCTTCCCAGAGACAAAGTTAAAAAAGTAAGTAGAGTTGAAAAAGTAAAATTTGTCATAGTGCCCGGTTGTGCATAAATTCCATAGAGTGTAGGCAAGGCACTTAACATGGCTGACTGAATGTCCCCTGGAGATCTCAGCCACATGACAAGCCCTGGGCAGCCCTCCCTCCTCATCCGCCTTGGGCAGAGGCAGAGGTTCATTTCACTCTGTGGATGGGCAGAGGCTGGTAAGCCCATATTGTGGATCTGAGCAGGCTATTAAGGGCGTGGCATGTCTTGCCTACGATTTTGGTGCACTTACACCAGAGAAAGGAACCACCAAGGGACAGTCATACCATGTTTCCCAGTCAGGACCTTAGGACCTTAGTCCAAAACCTACTTTCAAAATGTAAACAGAGAGCCAGACAGCATGCCAAGATGGAAAAACAAATAGGATAGGGAAGACTGAAGTGGCAGAAAGTTTGGAACCAGTAGCAGGATGGAAAGAACTAGCAGGAATTCCCTCATCAGAAATTCAGGTGCTTTTTTTTTTTAATGCTAGGCTCATGCCTCTGGGTTGAAAATGCCGGAAGGTACCAGTATATAACTGCATTCATTCATTCACTCTGCAAGTATTTATTATTGAGCTCCTCTTATATACTGAAATCATAGATTCTGGGGACACACGGGTGAAAAAAATCAAACCAGAACAAAGTCCCTATTCTCATTTAAATGGGGGAAATAGACAACCAAAAATAAGTGGGTAAATAACCAAAAATGAATGAATAAATAACATAATTCAGAAGGTGGTAAGAGCTATAAGGAAAATAAAATAGTGTAGTGGGCTAAGAGAGTGACAAAGAATAGGGGGGATTATTTTAGATACCTTTGCCACAGATGGCCTCTTGGATAGGGAATTTTTGAGCCAAGTTAAAGGAAGGAGCTAGTCATACAAGGATTTGGGAACAGAGCTTTTCAAGTAGAGTAAAAACAAGTGTAAAAGTCTTTGAACTTGATATGTTCAAGATAGGAAGACGGTCAGTATGTCTAAAACACGATAAAGAGGAGGAAAGGAGAGAATGTTGGGTGGATACACAGGTCCAGCATCTTTAGAGGCTTTTAAGACATGGCAGAGGCTAGATTAAGGGTGTTTCGAAGCTAGTGGAAGATTTTAAATCAAAAGACTGACATAACCTGGTTTACATTTTCAGAAGTTTACTAATATTATATGGGGACTAAGAGCAAAAACTGGGAGACCAGATTTTTAAAGGAAATAGTCTTTTAGACTAGCAAAATTACAGTGGAAATAGGGGGAAGGAAAGTGGATGGATTTTATATATCTGGGTGGTAGAATTAACAGAATTTCCCATTGGATTAGATGAGGGGTTGAGAGAAGAGGAATCAAGAGATGACTTCTAGGTTATTTGGCCTGTGGGACTAAGAGGTACCAAAAAAAGATGGGGAAAACTAAGGTATGAACAGATTGAAGGAACCCAGATTTCTGTAATGAATATATTTACTTGAGATCCCGACTGAACTTCTAATTGAAGATTTAAACTAAAAACTAGAAGTCTGGAATTCAGGAGGAAGCAGAGAGAGAGGACATACCTTGGGAAATCATCAGCATGTACTATATCTTTTAACTGGTTTATGGGGAAAAAAGAGGTTTTAATTTCCTTACACTAATAATGATGATAATTATATCTTTGATAACTAAGAGTTTTAATCTTTCTTCAGATCAGTTTTCACACATTTCTACTCAGATCCTTTATTGTTTGAAATAATCAATCCTCTCTGTCACTCCACAGCATGTCCTAGTGAGCTCCATCTCAAAATAACTCCAACAATGTAGAATGCTGTGACTTCAGATTGAGGGCTTATGTTTGAAACCATTGTTTTCTTATCCCCAGACTTTTAACTGTCTGGCCTGTCTTTCTCAATGAGCAGTTACACAACCTCTAGCTGCTCTTTAAGCTGCTCTAAAATCTCTATGTTTTTCTTTTAAGTCCTTCCTAGGCAAAGTGAACTTTACATACATTAGACATAGCCTGTATTTTAAAGCAAATCATTCTTTAACAAGAACTCCAATTTTTATATGAAAGATGTCGTATAGCATTATGGTTAAAAGGCATAAGCTTTTGTTTGAATTAGTCAGAAGTAACTTTGAACCTGTGCTTGGCCACTTTATAGTACATAGCCTTGGATATGTAATTTAAACTCTATTTCCCAGTCCTCATTTATAAAATTGTAAAAATAATAAGATGTTATAAAAGTAAATATAATTTGTGTAAATTGCTTGGCACTCTGCCTGGCTTGGGTAGTGTGGCAAGTGAATGGTTTGGGGGGATGTTTTGGGTTTTTTCTTTTTTTTTTTTTTGAGCTCTCGTCTGATTCTGGAAGTGTGTGTTACATGTGTAACATTTGTGCTATTGAGTTGAACCTGTAGTGAACCTAGGTCATATGCATAAAGTTTTCTTCTCAGGTATATCCCTGTTTGCCATTTAATTTAGCTCTTCACCTTAAATAAAACGGGGAAAATTTCAAGTTAAAGAAGTCTAACCTATTGAGCTTAAGGTTTTCTTATACATTAAGCTCCATAGGCCCAGTGTCTTCAACTGTCCTGTCACATACAATAACCACTAGTCATATAATATTTAAATTAACTAAAAGTAGATAAAATATAAAATTTAGTTCATAGTTTTACTAGCCACCATTTCAAGTGATCAGTGGTCATATGTGGCTAGTGGCTACCATACTGTATAGCACAGATAAGAACATTTCCATCTTGGCAGGAAGTTCTGTTGGAAAGCTCTGGTCTAGAACCTGCAATCGCTAAAATGTAGGACCTGTATATATGTGTTTATATGTATACACAGATGATAAAAGAAAGAGGATAAATAAGAAAAAATTATAAAGTTAATAATATAAGTGAACATGTCTACTAAATATCTAAATATATTATTAAGTAAGCTATTAATGTTTAAATTTAGTATTTATAAAAATCGGGAAACATTTCATGAAGTATACTATTAGGTTATAAATATGAAGTGGTTTTATTTTTCTAATCACTACTACTAATTCTGTTAATTAATCCAATTCTCTAACTCTTCGGCCACTTTTGGCAATTAGGACAGCTGCTTTCCAGTTCCTGAAACTCAGCCCAATACATTTTAAAGCCTCAATCTCACTTTGATTCACAGCCCGCTCCCCTTCCTCCCCAGCTCCCAGAAAATATTGATAAAAGTGCCATGGAGAACAGGAAAATGTGATAGACGAGACTTTAGGATGGCAGGCAAGGTGGAGATGCAGTTTAACCTATGGTGGTCAGGGGTCAGCCTCTTTGAAGAGCTGAGATTTGAGCCAAGGCCAGAATTGTGAGAATAAGTAAGCCCTCTACTTTCCCAGGGCTTCCCTGGTGGCCCAGATGGTACGGAATCCGCCTGCAGTGCAGGAGGCCTGAGTTCGATCCCTGGGTTGAGAAGATCCCTTGGAGGAGGGCATAGCAGCCCACTCCAGTATTCTTAGCTGGAGAATCCCCATGATAAAGGAGTCTGGCGGGCTACAAGTCCATAGGGTCGCAAAGAGGCGGACACCTCTGAGCAACTAAGCACAATACTCTCCTAGGAAAAGTTCACAGAGTGAGGGAATAAAAAGTGTATTAAAGTAAACCACCACATAATCCCATTACTCTGGTTTTTTTCTTAACGCTTATTAAAATCTGGAATTACGTTGTCCATTGATTTGTTTACATGTTTATTTTCTGTCAACCCCTATTGTTCCTTCCTCTCCCGTAATGGAATTACCATGAAGAAAAGGCCTTTTTCTATCTTGCTCATTACTATATCGACTACAGCTAGCATATTGCCTGGCATGTATGACATGAGGTGATCAATAAATGTTTCTTGATAGAAATATTACTATAGTTCTGAAAAACATTTATACAAATATGCATACGTACATATAAGAGAAAGAGTCCTGTGTGCCGCAGAAAGGGAAATAAATACACATATACTGTTCATCCAATAATTAGAACATTTCCTTCTTGGAGAGAAGCCTTAAGCAGCTTTGTTCTGTAAATTTCTTGTGACCCTTAATTATGCCCAATACTAGATTTAGAAAGTCTTTCCTGACTGCCTCACCACTACCATAAGCAAAACAAACAAAATTAGGTATATCAATCAGGAATTTGTCAGCTTCAGACAGGAGAAATCCAGTTCATACTGGCTTAAGAAAAGAGAGATTATTTCCTTAAAAAGGTAGTAGTACAGGGATTGACAGGGTGATCCGGGCAATACCTGGTTTCAGGAATTTAGTAAGCGTCACAAGCAATCTGTCTTTATTCCTAAGCTCTGCTTTTCTCTGTGTTTGAGTCTCTCTTAGGCAGGCTGTCCCAAGGATTTGGAAAGATGGCCACCAGCAACTCCAGCTTATATTCTACCAGCTTAAAATTTTTGGAAGAGAGAGAGTTCCAGCAAAGCCCCATTTCAGCAAAATTATGTTTTAATTGAATAAATCTGAATAAATCACTGAGGCCAGGGAATGGCTGGAATATTGCATGCCTTCACACGCTGGAGGAAGTGTAGGCAGCCTGTCTCAAATCACATGGATTGAGAGGAGGGGGAGATGTTGCTCTGCCAAATGAAAGCCACAGATGTCTACAACACTGGACTGTGTGCCCTTCCCGAGTCACTTCCATGCCACTGTATTGGAATGCTGATTTGTAATTGGCTGTGTACTTACAAGCTCTGTATAAGTAGGCCTGTGTCTTATTCACAGTTATACCTCCAGGGTTATTCAGAAGATCTTGCACATAGAAGCCTACCGGTAATGAGTAGATATTTCCTAACCCCTCCTTCCTCTTCATCTTCCTGGTTTCAGAGATGAAACTAGGCCCTGAAGAAATTACACTGTGCTTCACAAAGGGAGTTTAACAACTATTTGTGACGTGAACTGTAAGGGCGGTAATAGGCGACAGTCTTTATTGTTGCCCACAACCCTAAAGGTCAGAAGGATGTGGCACTTAACAGTAAAACCTGCTAAGCCTCCTTTTGCCTTTGCCGCGTTTTCTCTAAATCTTTGTTACTTCTCAAACGTATACTTCTTCCCATCTCTTGGTGTACCTGTTCCTGTCTGACTCTGCTTTTTTTCTGTGTGGAGTTCCCTTTCTTTCTCTGCAAAAATTATGTATTCATGTGGCTTCTCTCTCTCCTTCAGTCTTTTTCTTTTTCTTATTTTTCATTTTCTCCTCTTTTCCTTCACTATTCATAATATAGAAATGAAATTTTTATGTTATTTATTGTGTATATATCTATTATTCTTAATTTTCAAAGCTAGTAAATAAAATAATTTAAATTCCCCTCTCTAAAAACAGGTGTTCCTTGTGGGTTAGTGACTGCCTAAAGGAAATAGATACCTTGTAAAATAGAAAATGCTGTTCTCTCCAGAATTGGTTTTGCAATAAATAGTGTGAATTTAATGGAATATTTCTAGAACATACCTATACACAGAGGAAACTAGTATAAACTTACAGAAGCCTAGTGCTTTAACTGTGAAATCAAGTAGATAAGATAGATTGTTAAGCAAAGAACTGTATTTAAGATTTAAAAATGTATTATTTTCTTTATTTCTTCAGAAATTAAAAAGTGTTTTTATCTTTAACAGTGACATTCCTAAGGACTGCTTGAAGACCATTCTTTTGGAGTTGGAATGTCACTTCACATGGAATTTACTGAAGGAAGACATTGATCTGTTTGATGTAGAAGATACTATTGGGCAACAGCTTGAATTTCTTACCACAAAATCCAGACTCACTCTTTATAACCTATTGGCGTACGTGAAACACCTAAAGGGCCAAAATGAAGATGCGCTGAAGTGCTTGAAACAAGCAGAAGAAATTATACAGCGAGAGCACTCAGACAAAGAAGAAGTACGAAGTCTGGTCACTTGGGGAAACTATGCCTGGGTTTATTATTACATGGATCAGCTTAAAGAAGCTCAGAAGTATATAGACAAGATAGGGAACGTCTGCAAGAAATTGTCTAGTCCTTCTAACTACAAGTTGGAGCGTCCAGAGATTGACTGTGAGAAAGGATGGGCACTCTTGAAATTTGGAGGAAAATATTACCAAAAGGCTAAAGCCGCTTTTGAGAAGGCTCTGGAAGCAGAACCAGACAATCCAGAATTTAACATCGGCTATGCCATCACAGTGTATCGGCTGGATGATTCTGACAGAGAAGGGTCTATAAAAAGCTTTTCCCTGGGCCCCCTGAGGAAAGCTGTCACCCTGAACCCAGATAATTCCTACATTAAGGTTTTTCTTGCACTGAAGCTTCAAGATGTGCATGCAGAAGCTGAGGGGGAAAAGTATATTGAAGAAATCCTGGACCAGATATCAGCCCAACCTTATGTCCTTCGTTATGCAGCCAAATTCTATAGGAGAAAAAATTCCTGGGACAAAGCTCTAGAACTTTTGAAAAAGGCCTTGGAGGTGACACCAACCTCTTCTTTCTTGCATCACCAAATGGGACTTTGCTATAGGGCACAAATGATCCAAATCAAGAAGGCCACTCGCAACAGACCTAAAGGAAAGGATAAACTGAAAGTTGAGGAGCTGATTACCTCGGCTGTTTCTCATTTCAAAGCAGCTGTGGAGCGAGACTCTATGTTTGCATTTGCCTACACGGACCTGGCCAACATGTATGCCGAGGGCGGCCAGTATAGCAATGCTGAAGACATTTTCCAGAAAGCTCTTCGTCTGGAGAACATAACTGATGATCACAAACATCAGATCCACTACCACTATGGCCGCTTTCAGGAATTTCACCGTAAATCAGAAAATACTGCCATCCACCATTATTTAGAAGCCTTAAAGGTCAAAGACAGGTCATCTCTGCGTCCTAAACTGACAAGTGCTCTGAAGAAACTGGCTACTAAGAGACTTGGCTATAATGCTTCGGATGTGCAGAGTTTAAGTGCCCTAGGGTTTGTTTACAAGCTAGAGGGAGAAAAGAGGCAAGCAGCTGAGTACTATGAAAGGGCCCAAAAGATAGATCCAGAAAATGCAGAATTTCTTACTGCTCTCTGTGAGCTTCGACTTTCCATTTAAGTACACACTCTAGGAAATCAGTTCTAAGCTTTTCTCTCCTTTTTGGGTTCTTATATTTTTGTTTATTGCTTTAATCCATTGTTCATTTATACCTAACTTTTATTGAATGGTTACTATGTACCTGGCATCATGCTAAATACTTTATATACATTATGATGAATCTTTTGTTTTTTAAAAAATTTTCCATTGAGAAACAGCAAAATTTCAGCTGTTGTAGCTTTTAAAAATCATATGGTTATTATGACTTTATATCCTTTATCTGTGCTATTTATAATAATTTCTGATTAAGTTTTGTCAAATTTTCCATATTATTTATGCTTTAAGTTTAATCCTACACAAGCTTTTGACACCTAAGTCATGAGCACTTTTTCAGGAGTGCAAAATTATATCAGTTAAGCACTTAACTTGTAGCTTGCAAAGATGGAAACTTCCAAGTTACAGATGTTCTGACTTTGATGAGGATATTTAACCACAAGCCTGATAGTCATCTAAAGAATCCTCTGTGTTGGAAGAAAAAAGTTTATAATAATAAGTTTGTCATCCCTGATGACTTCAGTAAAAGGAGGAAAAATTAGAACATAAGAGAAAATATCTTCCCAAATACAGAACTTCAGGGACTCATGAGAAATCCAAAGTATTAACTCCCAGAATGTTCATCGAGTGGCTAGAAATAGTGATGAGAAAAAAACAAGGACGGGAAAATCATTAGTCTCAGTTTTTTCTAGTTGTTTTAACTGGAAGAATAAACCTAAAGCTAATTAGATGGAACTAATTTAATTCCTTCCCATTAAAATTGCAGTATTTTTAGGGTAAAATCATTGAGATTAAAAAGCAGACCAATTGAAAATTTGGGAGAAATAATAAACAAATGGGTAAAATAGATACCCCTAACCTGTTTCCCTAGATTACCAAGATTTCAGTGATTTAGTTTTGGGTCTGAACTGGGTCATTTCTGGCCTTTGGTTAGCTGTTTTAGTATGCCAGAGTTACTTCTGTGAAGCTTTTCGTTTTGTCTGAAGTTTTCAGATTGACATGTTTTCCCATAGATCCTCTAGAAACAGTTAAACCCTGTTTTCAGTTTTAATATTCACCTTGAAGGGTCACTGCTTAAGGGCTCTTATCCCAGAGGACTTTTAAATTGAGATGTTGCTAAAAGTATGCAGTTATATTTACCACCACAGTATTAGTGGGGAAATGTGCCATATGGTTTAATTCTCTGTACCTCCAATGAAGCTCTTAAAACTACTGTAAATATGTGTGTTTTTCACTTTTTCTTACTATGTTTATTTTTTAAATTTCTATTATGGTTTTCATTATTATGAAAGTAATAAATGCTCATTGTAAAATTTCACAAAATACAGAAGTGTAAGAATTTAAAAATAAGAGCACTGCCTTCACCCTATCCCAATTCCACATGCCCAAGGTAAACTGTTAATAATCTGATATGTATCCCTCCAGATATTTTTTCTATGCATATTCAAACACACCTAAATACTTCAGTGTATCTCATAAATTAAATTTTTTAATGTTTGTTTTACTTATGTCCCTGCTGTTTTTGTTTATTTTGCTGTTTTCATTTGTTTATTCAAGAAGGAAGAATAGGCAAGGAATGATTTTATGTATTTCAGTAATTTAGGACTGAAGTCCTAACCTATCAGTAGAAATATTTGGCTTGTTTTGTAGCAAATGTTTTATTTTGCAGTAAGTCAGTTTTCCCATTGAGAATAATACTATGATTAAGGCTGTGTTCCCAAGTAGAGACTTCACAGTCAATAAAATTACAGTTGTGATATCAAAACAAAGATACAACTACAAACCTCTATATTTAAACATTAGACTTTTAAGTCTATTAAGTGACTTTAAAATCCACTAGATACAAAAATTTTGAAATATATAAGAAGCATAACATACTAAGAAAGTATAAAATCAGTATAAAATCATATGAAAAATACAACTCTATTAATCAAATTAATTAACTTTAAATTTTGTCAATAATTTTGCTTGCCTACTTAAAATTTATAAGTATTTAGAGATACTTTCAGACTCTTACTTTTAAAAAAAGACCTCAAACTTCACCTTTATTAATTAACCATCAAATTTTGAATCGTGAATTATCTTCCTAAATGATAATTTCATCTTCAGATAGTCCTTATTCTTTGAAATTTGTTTCTTCCATTTAACAGAAGACGTCTAGCCTGTAGTCTACACATTTTGGTCTATAGGGACCTCAGAGATCTAAGCCTTCCTAGAGATGACATTTTGCATTAGTTAAAACTCTTGATTGCAAATCAGAAAACTCAGCTAAAATGACCTAAGCAAAAATGAGAATATAGTGGCCAATTTAATAGTCCAGGAACAGCAGTAATTTCAGATAAATTTGAAGAGACAAATAAATCACCAAATACATAATGGCTATTGTTGGAAGTCAATGCTGAATAGCCAAAAACCAAATGTCTGCTACATATATCTTAAAGTAATTGAAGACTATTGCCATGTGTCCCTGAAACTTCTTTAAGTTAAACATGCAGTTTTCTTCCACCCACGCTCATAAGACATATTGAAATCTCTTCCTCATCATGGTTATTTTGAATTCTCTACACATTGTCCTTATCCTTTGTCTGGGTTTAACTTCATACCCAAAATGAGGCTTTCGGACTCTGGTAGAATGATCCCTTGTCTTTCTTTTCTAGGGATTATATGTATATTAATTTAGGCAAAATAATATACGCTTACTACCTACTTAACGTGTAATCCATTTTAAGATATGCCTTTCATATCCTAACCCTGAGCATTTGGCTCTGAAAGTGTTTTATGTTACTTGGTAGCATTCAGCACGTCAATTCAGGTGATCCATATCTCTTCAAGAAGTTGTTGAGGAAATGTCTGTCTAATATGCTATCCATTGCAAATAACAGAACAGACAATAGAAACCCCAGGTTAAGCTGTCTTTAATAAAAAACCAGTACATCATGTTTTCAAACAAGGCTTGATCTCAAAACAGTGTGATCAAGACAAAGTCACAGTCTCTCCTTCTCAGGACTGAGTTATCAAATCTGGCTCCATTCTGAGAAAAATAACTCTGTGGTCCTCATATGGGAGCCACACGCACTCTTGTCTCTATGCAGTGGGAAAGTGCGCATCTCCCACAACCATCTGAGAATGCCAGGTTTGCTCTGATAGGGCCATCTTGGGTTACATCAGTTCGGTTCAGTTCAGTCGCTCAGTCGTGTCCGACTCTTTGCGACCCCATGAATCGCAGCACGCCAGGCCTCCCTGTCCATCACCAACTCCCGGAGTTCACTCAGACTCGGGTCCATCGAGTCAGTGATGCCATCCAGCCATCTCATCCTCTGTCATCCCCTTCTCCTCCTGCCCCCAATCCCTCCCAGCATCAGAGTCTTTTCCAATGAGTCAACTCTTTGCCTGAGGTGGCCAAAGTACTGGAGTTTCAGCTTTAGCATCATTCCTTCCAAAGAAAACCCAGGCTGATCTTTCAAATGGACTGGTTGGATCTCCTTGCAAAACCATTTTCAAATAAGTCATCCCGGCCAAAGAGAAAGAGACCACACAGCTGACCCAGAAAGCCAGGAATGAAGAGAAAGTTGACTTCCCTGGAAGTATATGGACTGCAAGTGGTAGGGGTGGAAATACCAAGAAAATCAGGATTGGAACACAGCCCAAAATACCAAAAATACGTAGATTCAAATTGTGCCTTCTTCCCCACTACATACATTTAGCAAGTAGAGTATTTCCAAAAGGAGCTAGTCGTTCAAACTCTAGTCAATAATGAAGGCCCCAGTAAACTTTTTCTGTTGGGATTTTAGTCTGGTCCTCTTATTCCTCTTTATCCCTTCAGATCTGTTCTCAGCGTCATGGAAGGCAGCCTGGTAGGGGCAGTGGTGTGTGGAAGGTGAACCAAGGGAAGCAGTTATACTCACATTATAGTAATTGCCACCAACTGTGATTCAGATGACTTCAAGAAATAGGTAGAATAACCAGAGGCATTACAGCTTGTGAATGTACCTGAAGTACCAGAGATGACTGTGATGACCAAAATAATGACCTGTATCCAACAGAGCTGAGCAGCCCCAGAAGAAGCCATCATCACCAGCTTATTCACAGCTGCCATGAGGGCTACAGGCCCTGAACCAGACAAGTCCAAATTCAAAGTGACAAAGGGAGGTGATAAAAGTGAGTATGGTGTGACTTAGACATCAAAAGACAGATTACCCATGTGGTCAGCTTGTGCAAACATATATGTCTGCAATGGTAGAGGCCCGTATCAAAATAACTGCTTTGCATTCATTAAAAGGTACTTTAATATGTTACCTCATTTAACTATATCAACACTGCAAATGAATAGAACAAACAACTCCTCAGAAGTTAGTTAAGTAACAATCAGAATCACACAAGGGGAGGATCTTACCTGTCCACTCCTCTCGCCCACTTCTCTCCCAGGACCATAGCTTCTCGTTCCTCTGCAGGTGTCTTCTTAGCCAAAGTTCTCTGGATCACTGAGATGTGGTTTCTTTTCCGCCTTAGTTTCCTCTTGTCCTGTGATCAAGCCACATAGACCTATCCCACCCCAAACCACTCCAACCCTCTCTGGCAGTGTCTTATTTCCTAAGATAAATGTGTTCATAAAGCATTTTATTGTACTTCAAGTGAATTAAAAAACAGATCTAATTACTAGAAACATGCGCAGAAGTGTCATGTATAGATTCCTCTATTTGCTCTGAACTAAGGGGTCCTCTATAAGTGATAACTAGAATCTTCTTAATATTTCCGATCATGATGGCCTAGGCAGAGCGAGCAACAGAATAATGAAGGTGAGACGTGTGACGTTTTGGGAAAGCCATATCTCATGGGAACACACAGGTGCCTCATGGCTAAACTCTGAAGGACAAGCATGGATTGATGTCTCTTGGACTGAACACCGAAGATACTGAACATACGGCCTTTCCTGTCCTTCAGGAAAAGCGATGCCTGTCTAAGCTTCTTCCAACATCAAAGGGTAAAATGGGCTGAGGGTAAAGAAAGAGAGACGAGTACTCCAGAGTTCAGAAGTGAGCCTATAGGTCAGTTGCCTCCAAACATGTTCCTAACTCACCACCAGACTGGAGCAAAGCCCTGGGAAGGAGAGAATGCTAGTTCAGCCCCATTTTAGACTCTAGTGACACATGAATAGCCATAGCTAACTCGTAGCTACATGGAATACAATGTGTACTACGTGCTGTTCTAAATGCATTGCATGTATTAAACTTATAAAATGTTCACAAAATCCTTACAGATAAACATTTTTGTTATTTCCTTTTGCATATGAAGACACTGAAATTTAGAGATACAAAGTAAGCCCAAGGTCACATAGCTAATAAGAGGTAGAAAAAGGATTCAAACCATGGATGTCTGGTTCTAGGATACAATTTACTATACAATATTTTCTAGATAGTTCTAAAATTTGGAATGAAGGATGTGGGGAGGTAGGACCAATCTTTGCAGACACTTAGGAGAATGCCACAGAGAGTGACATGAAAGACAGACATTCTACAGTCATAGGCCACCCAACACTTTCACAGAGAGTTCCAAACCCCCTGGAAGGAATTGTGAAAGGAACAGGGATTAACAACTGCTCTGAAACCACTGGAGAGAATGGCCCAAGAAATCAAGGGACTCAATCATCTTACAGGTTAGATGTTAAAAATCAGAGATTTGGAATAAATTCCTTGAAAAAGAAAGTAAGCCTTGCCTTGAACCTCCAAGCCATGGACTTTGGAAAGTAGCTCTGAGCGCCTAATTCCACTGATTATTAATTTAGCTTAAGAGACACTTTACCTCCCTTCACATCCTTTCCCTCTTCCATACCATTTTAACTCTAGCAACCTTACCCCAATCTCACCAAAACAAACAAAAAACATAAAAACCAAACAAACACTGAAAATGAAAACTGCTTACAGGTCATTTGTATATAAAAGCATTTTATTGACAAAGTTTAGGAGAGAATCTATAACTTAATAATTTAATATTAGATAATCACTTTTTTAAAGGAAGAGAAAGGAAGAAAGCGTAGAAGGAAAGACAGAGATGGGAAAAAAGAAAGAAAGAAAAGAGAGAGATGGATTGAAGGGAAACGAGAAAGAAGGAAACACCCTCAACCATTTCTGGATAGTTCCACCTCTTGCCCTGATTCTGGGCCTTACCTCCTTCCCTATCTCTACTGTTCTGAAATAAGAACCAATTCTACTGATTTCCTTAAAAAGAACAATTCGGTTTTCTCTTATCCTCATATACAGACCCACTTATGCATAACCAAATTCAACTTGCTTAGTGCAACAAAAAGTCCTTAATGCTTATATGATACACTCTCCTTTGAAGGCAGTTGTTGCTATAAATAAATAAATAGCAGCCCCTTACAATTTCATAGGAATTACACATTTAAAAATAAATTCAATCACCAAATCCAGCATAATTTGTATACAGTAAAACAAAGATGCTTTATGCTTCCAGATTACACAGAATACACGCCTCTATTCATTTGGTTTCAACATTTCTCAAATTCGACTTCTGGTACGTGTTTGAGACTTTATCTTATACTTTAATTTAATTGTTTATCAACTTACATCAAACCAGTTAACACAATAGTAGGGGACCAAAAACGGGAACCAGGACAGCAATCTGAATTCCCAAAAAAGTCCACAAAGGGCTCAAAACACTTTTTCACATTAAATTTTGCCTATGGCATGCTGCAGTCCATGAGGTTGCAAAGATTCGGACATGACTGGGCAACTGAACAGCAACAATCCTGTGTTAGGTCAATTAAAATCATCACTTATATTAACTTTGATATGCTAAATAGAGAAGTGACCTAGGAAATAAGAATATATACAGAAAAACACAACACAGCATCTTTATCCCTATATTTGCATTGATACTTGCAAGAGGAAGAGGATAAATGCGGGATGGGTCGCGAGTAGGAAATGAGGGAGGGAAGAGAAGGCAATAACAAATTTTAATGTTTCTTCTAAGCCTGGTCTTGTCCAGTTAAGCTGTAATTGGAGGCGCCACCAACTTTAGGGAAGTGGTCTCAGTCATTCCAGCAGATGGCAGTGCAATGCTGCATAATAGGTATTATAGTTATTTACAAATAAAATCCACCAAAAAAACCTTCTTGAACCTCTGGACCCCTTAAGAAGGAAAAAACATACAAAACATTTCTTTTTAGGGGTGAGAAGTAATTATTAAAGTATAACCCCATGCTCTGAAAGTCTCTTTTTAATTTGTGAAGTGAATGTGAAAGTGTTAGTCACTCAGTCCTGTCAGACTCTTTGTGACCCCATGGACTGTAGCCTGCCAGGCTCCTCTGTCCATTGGATTCTCCAGGCAAGAATACTGGAGTCGGAAGCCATTCCCTTCTCCAGGGGATCTTCCTGAACCCAGGGATCAAACCTGGGTCTCCCGCATTGCAGGCAGATTCTTTACTATCTGAGCCGCCAGGAAGTTTTTAATTTAGAGACAGCAAATGCAACCCCAAGTCCCGGCAGTCCCCAAAGTTCCAGACACCTCTGTGGATCCCCTCATCAAGATATTTGTTACTGTCAGCTTATGCATGGTTTTGCACTGGCCTCAGGAATTGGCTTCCCTTGTGGTTCAGTTGGTAAAGAATCCCCCTGCAATGCAGGAGACCTGGGTTTGATCCCTGGGTTGGGAAGATCCCCTGGAGAGAGGAAAGGCTACCCACTCCAGTATTCTGGCCTGGAGAATTCCAGGTCACAAAGAGTAGGACACGACTGAGCTACTTTCACTTATAGGAATCAACTAGAGCCCCAGGTAGCTGCATAAAGCAGCTTCCCCACATCCTTTCCCTTTACTCCCCAGCTTCTTCCCCTGAAAACACAAGAGGCTGTTCCGTACCAGAGTTCCTCAGAATCATCTCAAATTTCTTTGGCCCTTCATGAATTCTTCCTCTCCTAACCTCCAGCATGTATGCCGTGCCCTTAGCCCAAGGTCAGCATTGAAAACCTCTTGTGGTTGTTCTCACCTGTGTTCATTTCAATTTACCAATTAGTCGGTACACCTGAGACCACTGGACAGGGTAGTACGTGTGTTTTGAATTCCCTGCTATATATAACATGGTGCCAGAGTCCAAGGAGGTGCTTAATAAATAGTTGTGGTTGATTAACTCCTCTCACCAGCTCTTTAAAGAGTTTGTCAGCATGCCATCTGATTTTCAGGCACACCAGTTGAGTTAGAAGCCAGCCATCAGAGCAGGTTAAGACTCTAGTGGGGAACTTCTGCTATGGGCCAAATCCTGGTACAAGGTTTCTGTGTCAAGTAAAAGCAGCTCGTTTGGTCCCTGTAACTGAAACCCCATCTTTTCACACTTGAGGCACATGTGCTGCATTTTTTCCCAACTTTCTAGGGTTTCCTGGCATGGGCAGTGCCCCACGCCTGGGCCTGGGCTTAATTTGAGCACAACACAGTTATTTAATTAAACTAGTCTCAGTTCAACATAGTCGTATCATTTTTACTTTCAGGCCTCAATCTAAGTTCTATTTAGTGTATTTCTACCAGCTCTTCTCTTTGCCACTTTTATTCCCTTCCCCAAACCTGCCCCATGATACGCAATGCTCTGGAGGTCCTGCTTCTTTTATAGGACACTTCTCATCAGGTGTCCTATTTTGGCCCACTGAACTGGGAACATCCAACATATCCTACCTTGGGGCTTCCCTGGCGGCTCTGATGGTAAAGAATTTTGCCACAGTGTGGGAGATCCGGGTTTGATCCCTGGGTCAGGAAGATTCCCTGGAGAAGGGAATGGCAACCCACTCCAGTATTTTTGCCTGGAGAATCCCACAGACAGAGAAGCCTGGTGGGCTACAGTCCACGGGGCTGCTCAGGACGCCACTGAGCGACTAACACTTGCCCTGTCAACGTACTCTATGCATTCCTGAGTGCGCAACTTCAAGCAAACCCGACCTTCACTAGCCCCACCCTTGCTGCATTATAATTCCCTTTAGTAGCTGCTGCCTTTGTTCTTTTCACTCATTCATTCACCAAGTATTTATTGAGTGACTATGGATTAGGCACTGGACTCTGGCAAGTCAGTCAGCATGATCACTAGCCTCAGAAAGCTTGTGATTTTGTAAAGATGACATTTAAAAATAAACACATAAATGAATATGGAATTATAATTAAAATACGTTCTCTGGTGCGACAGAGCAGGGTGCTATGAGAACGTGTCGTGCAGGTGGTGATAGTGTGATAGGTAATTGGTGTGCCTGTGTGCTCAGTCGTGTCCAACACTTTGGGGACCCCATGGACTGTAGACCACTAGGCTCCTTTGCCCTTGGGATTCTCCCGGCAAGAATACTGGAGTGGGTTGCCATTTCCTACTGTAGGGACTCTTCCGGCCCTGGGCTTGAACCCACGTCTCTTGTGTCTCCTGCAATGGCAGGCAAATTCTTTACCACTGCCATCACCTGGGAAGCCCAATAAGTAATTTAGGTGGAGGCAACAGTTCAGGGTAGGGAAGTGACATTTATACTGAGGCCCAAAGTGTGAGAAGTGAATATCCTGAGGGATCGGCATATGCAAAACGACCTTGGAAACAGAACAGGGCACTGCAGTGTGGTGAGAACAGGGTAGCCCAGCAGGAGGTTTGGCAGTGAGGCGGAAGCTCACCATGCAGGACACCACGGACCATACTCCAGCGTGCAACGTCGGTGATTCTGAAACAGGCTTGCCCTGGGACTTCCCTGGCAGTCTAGTGGTTAAGATACCATGCTTCAAAGGCAGGGGGGTGTGTTCGACCCCTGGTTGGGGAACAAAGACACCACGTGCCATGTGGTGTGGCCAAAAAATTAAAGGAAAAAAAAAAGGCTTTACCCCTCCCTGTTTGACCTTTAGAAACTTGAGTCAGATGTCCAAATTCTTCCCCCTCGGTGCTTCCCACCTGATACACACTCAGACTCTGCTTAGGGCCCTGTTGAACAAACAGGGACTGAGAACATGTCTTCACTTTTCCTAGGGTCAGGACCACTAACTCATCCATCATTTCAAGTGCCGGGGCGTGGGGAGGGTGGGAAAGACCTAACCTGCCATCACAGGAGTAACAGTTTTATGGGAAAACTTTAAAAGGGCTGCACTTTAAAATGCTAATTTTAATGCCTTTTAATATCAATGCATTTTCAATGCATTACTTTGCCAACAAAGGTCCATCTAGTTAAAGCGATGTTTTTTTCTAGTAGTTAGTTATGGATGTGAGAGTTGGAATATTAAGGAAGCTGAGCACCAAAGAATTGATACTTTTGAACTGTGATGTTGGAGAAGACTCGTGAGAGTCCCTTGGATTGCAAGGAGATCCAACCAGTCCATCCTAAAGGAAATCAGTCCTGAATATTCACTGGAAGGCCTGATACTGAAGCTGAAACTCCAATACTTTGGCCACCTGATGCGAAGAACTGACTCATTGGAAAAGACCCTGATGCTGGGAAAGATTGAAGGCAGGAGGAGAAGGGGACGACAGAGGATGAGATGTTTGGATGGCATCACCGACTTGATGGCCATGAGTTTGAGCAAACTCTGAGAGTTGGTGATTGACAGGGAGGCCTAGCATGCCCTGGCCATGTCCATGGGGTCACAAACAGTCGGAAACGACTGAGTGACTGAACTGAACTGAACTGAATGTCAGTGCAAATCTTCAGTGGAACATACATTAACTCCTCAAAAATAGGGAATTCCCTGGCAGTCCAGTAGTTAGGACTCCATGCTTTCATTACCAAGTGCCTGGGTTCAATCCCTGGTTGTGGAACCTACAAGCCTCACCAAGTGGCCAAAAAACATTTTTAAGGAAAGTATAAAAGTGTTTGTATTTAATTTTAGACCAATCTTAGAGCCTGGATCCCTCAAAGAGGCCTCTGACACTTAAACAATTAACAGTACTAATGCAAGTTAATAGTGATCACTCTTTTCCAGAATTCAGAAGCACTTTTCACTTATTTGACACTTCCTTAAGCTTGGTGGTGCTAGTGGTAAAGAACCGCCTGCCAATGCAGGCGATGTAAGAGATTCAGATTCAGTCTCTGGGTAGTGAAGATCCCTGGAGGAGGGCATGGCTACCCACCCCAGTACTCTTGCCTGGAGGATCCCATGGACAGAGGAGCCTGGTGGGCTACAGCCCATAGTGTCGCTAAGAGTCAGACATGACTGAAGCGCCTTAGCACATAGGCACGCAAGCTTCAGGTAGATAGATCACATGTGGGCTAGGAAAGGAAGAGTTTTAGCCTGCAATTCAGACACCTGAAGGAAGTCCACAGCAAGAAAGGGGTCCCCATCAGCCTTGTAGGTAATGATGTGGCCCTTTAATATGGGACACTGACCACCCGTACCCTTGACTAGCATGAACAAATTGTTCTTGCCAAATTTAGTTATTCCTTGACAACTGAAGGAAGACATGTCCTGTCAACATGATCTCAAATGGCTTCATCAGGAGTGGAGGCAAAGAGGTAAAGAACTGTAGATGCTGGGACAATGGGTACTTCAAGTACATTGTACTTTTCTTTTTGGTTTTGTCTATGTTTGGAAAGTTTCATTATTAGTAAAAATGTTTTTAAACGTTTCTTTTTATGTCATTATTTATTATTTTCCTCACTGCTCCCACCAAATGTTTCTCTGTGCTAATGGGACAAAACCCTAGTTATCTCTTACTGGGAGCTGCTCTGGCAACAGGTATAAAAATGCATGGTTGGGCAGGGTTTAAAAAGACTCACAGCTTTGAAGTATGAGAAGAGAAACTCGGATGTTTATCTTGAATTCACACGATTTCACGTCAATAAGCAGTTTCTGCATTAGATCTATTGTGCCCAGGAAGGAGAGTGCCAGATAGATATCATCATCTTCATCATCACAGGGCAATGGGATTTCGGAAGGCACGCACTTCCTGACTGAGTAAGCACGACTTTGGTCATGCACAGCGCGCTTCCCAACCCTTTCCATGTGCCCCCCCATGCAAATGCTCCCAAAGAGGCGTCTGGATCAACAGACAGCAAATTAAACCACTAAGCCCGAAGTAGTGGTCTTAATAAAACCAGAAGTCTCTTAGGAAGTCTTGGAAATTTTCAGTCCAGGGTCTTCTCATCTATACTCACTGGAAGACTGAAGTATAATCTGAAGGATTTTATCTGCCCAAGGAAGGGCTTATTTCCAAATGGTGCAGTGACTACTGAGTCAGAAGTCATGGGACCTGATGCCTCAGGTTCCATGTTCATGGAAGGGTGAAAAGATAGGTTATTATGGGGATTAAGTAAGACATTGCAATAGGAAGCGCTTAACACAGCAGCTAACACATTGAAGTACTCAATAAATGGTTTTGGCTTTTGTAAATTATTTCATTACTTACAACATCTTTATATGCCAGTGACCACTTGGCTTGACCCCAGACAGACCCACTCATAATCAAACCCCTCGTGCAGCAGAAAAATGTTTTCCAAACATGACTATAAACTCATTTTATTATGCTTTTGAAATAAGAAAATATTATCATAAATATCTGATCTATTAGTGAAGTCACAATCTGAAAAAAAAAGTCAAATGGTACAGTGTATCTACAGAAGTTACATATTTCTTTTGCCTTTTTTTTACTCAATTTCAAAGTAGAACTTGCAGTGATATAAAGAAATATTTAAGATATAAAATCATCCCACCACAATTTTGTTCTTGATTCCACAAAGCATACACATTATTCTCATGAATCCCTCCATTTTAAAATAAACAGTATAGGCACATGGAACGTAACAGTAAAATTTTGTATAGATGACAATGGTAACCTCTAAAATCTACATTTTCTTTACTGGTTTTCTAAAAATGCTGCTCCAAAAAGAAAAATAAAATACAAATGTATGCATGTATAAAGTCAGAATATCCCAAATATTTTACACAAATTTTTAAAAGCTCTGATCTCTATGCTCATTTTTCATGAATATTTATAATACTTTAGAGAAATTACATTGCTGAACAAGATAAACATAATTTTACTGTGACCATCAGAGGAAAAAACACGTATAAGAATACTTATAACTCTTTATATCTCAAACAATCTTTAGGTTTGAAGATTTAAGAAATGACATTTAGTATAAAGTGTTATTCCAAACACATACAACTTCATTTTAACTTTGACTGTTTACAGATATTTTCCAAACATTGCTTTGAAATGGCAAACAACAAGGAAAGTGGTTTCACAACTAAATCTTCAAACTAAGTATAAAAATAACAGGAAACATTCCAATTTCTCTTTGGAAAACATCTATGAGATACTAGCTTTCTGCCATCAAATCAAGTCAGCATTTCATTCTGAAAGCACTGTATTAATATGTAATTTTTAAAATAATCCAGTTATAGGCAAAGACTCATGCTGAACATACTTGGTTAACCTGGGTGCCCCTCATGGCTGTGTTTTATCTTTCAGTACCTGTGTCCAGGCATTTGTGAGACCTCTCTGGGGACAGTGGATTGAATAACCTTCAGGGTCAAAATATTTCCTTGAGGTTCAGACTTAATTTTTTTTTTTTTTTTTTGGCCATGGGGCTCAGCATGAGGGATCTGAGCTCCCCAACCAGGGATCAAACCTGAAGCCCCTGAATTGGAAGCGTGGAGTCTTAACCACTGCACCTCCAGGGAAGTTCCCAGATTTAAAAGTTTTAATTAATTAAAATCTCCTTTCAAATGTATAACTTGCCCCTATTTATAAGTGCAGCATGATTTGGGATTCAAGATTGTAGTTCAGAGGACTTAAAATGGTTAGGGACAGGCTGGGGGTCTGACCTCTTTCTTATCTCCCCATGCCCTCCCCTCATCAATCTGAAGACCCAAACCATAGGGAGATAGGGTACTTGGAAATGAGAGAACTATCCTAATCCAGTGACTTAAGGTGTGTGAAAGAGTTCTATGAACTATAAAACAACACACCAGTAGCCTTCTTAACTTTGTCCTTCCTCTCTCCTGGCCAAAGCTATAATTTGTGAGAAGGCCACAGTGCTGAGGTTAACTCCCAAAGCCTTCTTATTCAGCGGAAAAGGTCCACCAAGTTCCTAATGATTATTTATAAAGAGATGAAGAGCAGTGGACGCTGGAACAATAACTGACACAGGGAGAAAGGAACCTCACTTTCAGAACATCTCTAGAATAATATTTTTCAGGCAAAACTCTCACCTTGTTTTGGGTAATGATGAAGTTAAATGTCTGATCTAAAAAGAAAACTCTCACCAGAGACCTGCTGATTCAAGAAATCAATTCCTGCCCAGCTGGAATGCTGCCAACATTTTCCCATTCCTAACAGGGAAGTCTACAGTTAAAATAAGTGCTCTATTTCTGAAGAAAAAAAGGGAAATGTTAGTGTTAACATTTCTGGTAAGATTTAGGAATCACCCACGTGATAGCAACAGAGGCGAGCACCTGGCCAGAGGAAATGAGCTTTCAGTGGCGGTGGAAGGTAAGGGTGCTAAACCTTCTTCCTGGTGGAGCTTCTCATTAGGATGTGAAACAGAGTGCTTAAAGAATAGATTCTTCAAAAGGCAGTGATTAAAATGGGATACCCCCTTTTCCAAACAGCATAAAGAAACCTACATGTCAATGCTTCTGGCTTACCTTCTAACTGAAGAAGGAAGGTGGAGGGACAGAGAGTTTGAAACAAAGCTGTTCCACTGTTATCTGCTTTAGTCATTTGTTGAAATTACCCCTGTTTACAGGAAATTATATCAGTTGTGTCCTAACATTCTCCACAGTGTGATGCTGTTTGAGTTCAATCGTGAATCCCAAATGGGGAAACTCTCAGCCGGTCCAGTTTGCTTTGTTATTTGCTATTTCCCAACCCCCTATGAACATATTAATAAAACAATAAATTTCCTTGGAAGGCAATGCTTCTGCCAAAATAAAGTCCTTCAGAAACATATACAATCCGGTGTCCCACCTCTCTCAGCCCTGAAGATTCCTAGGCTCAAAGCCATTGGTCATGTGGGGCTGGAACCAAGCATTGCTAGAGCCGCAGATTCCCCATCTTTCTGATCTAATTCTCTTGCTACAGAATAAGCCACCGAGCCATTGGTCCATAGCTGCATCTTGGGATCTGATTCTTTGGCAAGGAACCGCAGCTGGGTTTTTTTCATCTTCTTTACGACTCTAGCAAAGCCAAGCAACAGAGAACTAAATATCATTGAGAATCCACAGACAAGGAATGCTGCAGTGTAGCTGCCAGTTGTGTCTACAAGCCATCCTGTAACAAGCAACAGCAAGATGATATTGTTGAGTTGAAAATTTGACTATTTACTCATTCAAATCTAATAATTTGTGAGGATAATAACAATAGATTGCTAGCACCACCACTATCATTTTCACACAAAGAGTAGATCAAAAGTATTTTGCAACAGCTGAAAAATGCATTCTATTTTCTGGAGAAACTCCTAAATTGTTGTTATTATGTAAAGTGTTTAGAAGTACTACATTCTATACTATGAATAATAGTATTCTTAGTACACAATAAATATTAGTCATTATTAATTCCATGAATATGGTAGCAAAGATAAAAACATCATTCAAATTACAGAGTTTAGGATTATCTCTTTATCTAGAGTGTGAAGAGTATAATCGTACAGAACCCTAGTAGTAATGTTCCCAGCACCCATATACTGTCTACCTTGAGTAACAGAACATGCTCCTAGATAAAGCAGAATCCAAATTTCCTAATAGATCCAGACATTTTACCCTATCCAGTTTGAAAATCAGATCGTTGGGCCATGTTAAAGTTTCACATGCAAATTTCACGAAGCATAATTCTGTAATCACAGCTTTTTAAAATGTATCTGTTGTTGCAACAAATTAACCACAATATCAACTCCCGCTCTAAATTTTGAGGAGAATCAGAGTATATGATATGCAAAATATAAGTCCCAATAATCAGGGACTCAATGGGGTAAAATTAGACATTGGCAGGAAATTATTTTGTAATTAAAAAGGTTTTTAAAGTTCCTCCAAACTTTACTTATGTGCCAAGAAAATCCACACAGAAGTATATGACTTCTGCTCTCATCTACTTCAACAATTAGCCAAAAATGGCATGAAAAAATTATGAGAAGCCCCATAACGTTTCCTACAATCCAAAGTGAAAGTGAAGGTTGCTCAGTCATGTCCAACTCTTTGTGACCCCATGCACTATACAGTCCATGGAATTCTCCAGGCCAGAATACTGGAGTGGATAGCCTATTCCTTCTCCAGTGGATCTTCCTGACCCAGGAATTGAACTGGGGTCTCCTGCATTGCAGGTGGATTCTTTACCAACTGAGCTATGAGGGAAGCCTACAATCCAAACTGTTACTCTCAAATATTTTAGTTATGTTATTTACCTGTGCATTCCTTTAGCAGCAAGCAGGAGACTGAGTAAAGAACTGTCATCTTAAAAGTCGTTAAATAAGAGAAGTATTACAACAGGAACTCACACACTGATCCTCTAATACCTAGTAATGAGTATACTATCTGATATGCCAAATGCGGGAGAAGACTCTTGTGAATCCCTTGGACTGCAAGGAGATCCAATCAGTCAATCCTGAAGGAAATCAGTCCTGAATATTCACTGGAAGGACTGATGCTGGAGCTGAAGCTCCAATACTTTAGCCACCTGATGCACTGACTCATTGGAAAAGACCCTGATGCTGGGAAAGATTGAAGGCAGAAGGAGAAGGGGGTGACAGAGGACAGATGGCTGGATGGCATCACCTACGCAATGGACATGAGTTTGAGTAGGCTCCGGGAGTTGGTGATGGACAGGGAAGCCTAGCAAGCTGCAGTCCATGGGGTCTCAAAGAGTCAGACATGACTGAGCGACTGAACTGAACTGAACTGAATTCAAATGAAGGCCATGGTTTGACAAAAGGACCCAGGAATCCTCATTTATGTTCCATGACTGTTTAACAGAATCACAGTGTTCCTAAAGGTTGGTAAATACAAAAACTGGCTATGGAGGGAGGATATGAGAACATCCTGGGGCTCTTTTCCAAAACTGAAGCACTAAACATACCATCCTATATCATGGAGTTTAAACTGACCAGGAGTTTTTATCTGTAGCCATCAAGCAGTCACAATTTCTCCTGGTTTGACACTTTAGCAATTGCTGGGTTTGGAAATAACTTGAACTGTTGTCTATTTATAACAGTTGCTAAAGCAGCAATCCTGCCTTCTTCAAAATGTCCCCTTCTTTCCTTCTAGGCAAATGTTTACTTCATTTCTCGTTTGCCTGTCTTCAGAGACCTTGTTCACTCTCAGTTTTAATCTAGGCAAGGAATAATCTGGACCAATCGTTCTCATTCTTTAGTGTACAGGAGAGTCACAAGAAAACTGCTTGAGAATGTAGGTTCCTGGAACTCACCCCTAAAGATCCAAATCACAGATGGAGGGTCATGGAACCTGCAGTCTAACAAGGGTCCCAGGGGACTCTGTTGCAGTGATCTCAAGACCTCATCCTGAGAGGCGCTGGTCTAGACTCTACACCCCAAGAAGATGGAGTGGGTTCTTACCTGTTTGCTGATGCACCAACAGCACCAGACACAGTGCCGATGTACACAGCAATAAATATCTGTTGAATTACTTGTTTAAGGCATGCAATACATATTTCCTGAATTACCTAATGGACTCAATGAATATTTGTGGAATTACTGAATCATGTTTTTAATGTCTTATCATTTTACAAAACATTCTAGATGCTTTATCTTGAGTCCCAAATCTGTGGATCCAAATCTGCCCTCCCTCTAACGCTCGGATTTCATCCTTAAATACCTTATTGGGTATTTCAGATATCTGAGTATGTCTAAATATTACATTTATTATTTTCTGGCAAAGCTACTCTCTTGCGCTGCCTTATTTCTTTCAAGTGTGCCATCATCTCCTGATATATTGGACTTGTTCCCTCCTTCATACCCCCACATGCTCAAATCAGTTGATTTTCCCCCCAAATTTCCTCCTTTGACCACAGAGTTCATTCTCATTTCTGCTGCAGAAGCCACAGTTCAGGCCTTTATCAGATGGCTCCTGAACTATCAGAATGAAATTCTAACTGCTTCTCCACTAAAGTACTAGATCATCTTTCCAAAACACATTCTGTATTACTCCTTTGCACAAAAGCTGTAATACTTTAGAGACCCATATCCTCTGAAGTATATAGGGCCCCACCTCCTTTAGCGGGCACTGGAGACACTCCACTATGACACCTGTACATTAACATTCCAGCTCACCACCTACCTCATCATTCTACCTCTACTGAAACCCTCTATGCCCGCCAGCCTTCCCTCTGAATGTGCCCAACTTATATCTAAGTCTGAACAGCTGTTTCATTCCATTGCTCCCACCGTTTGTGTGGAACAGAATCAAGATCCTAATTTGGGACTCTTTTTCCCCAAGTACACTAAGGTCCTCCGTTAGTTGGAAGAAGATTATACAACAAAGGAAGTACGTGAGACCATGGTATTTTGGCGGCTCGGCCATTCCTTTCTCTTTCTTTCTTCCCAACTTACTTCCACTTCTCATAGTATGTTGTGTGAGTCCACTGTTTTTACATCAAAATGACAAAGAGAAGAGCTGACTGGGGTCAGGGGGTTTCCTCTGGAAACTTACCTGCGATGGGTGGGCTCACCAAGTACGGCACCGCATGCAAGAAGTACACCACGCCGAGTGCTGATGACAGAGAGGTGGTCCCCACGATTTCTGCGGTCACTACTGGGATCAAAGTCACATAGGCACCATCGAAGTAGCCAAAAGTACAAGCGAAAGGCACGAGCAGGGGAAGGCTTTGAAGCATTGGGAGGCAGAGATAGCAGAGCCCATCCAGTCCGATGGCAAAGAGGTAGCAAACATACTGGTAGTTCTTCAGACACCTGTGGATTTGAAGACCAAGAATGAGTGCAGGACACTCGGCTTCTATCAAAGAGCTCTAGAATCCTGGCCATGTAGCGGTAAGCGCTTTATTTATAGAGATGGCCTCCCCATTGTGTGCCTTCTACGTTGTCTTCCTATCTTTCTTTTGGTATATGCAAACGCAAGAATGGATCTTCCCAGGAAGCATTATGGTAGAAAATAACCCGTGCACTAAAATTAGAAAGATAGACGTTTGAGTCCAGTTCTCCCATCTACTAACTGCCTAACTCTAACCTCAATTCCTTTAGCTATAAAAAGAGATGTTATCTATCTCAGAGTTAATCAAGGAAATTTGTGAAATAACACATAGAGGGTCAGGAGACTAATATTTTCTGCAAGTCTACCATATTCGATGCTTTCAGATACATCATCCATTAGTCTCCAGCTCTCCATATATGTTCAATAACCCAAGGGGGTATACAAAGAGGAAGCCGTGACATGAAGAAATGAAAATGATTTGCCAGAGATTATGATGGTCGTGTATTAGGACTAAGTCTTATTTCAAGATCTCCCCAGTGGCACATCCATGAATATTTTCCCTTTGTAGATCCAAACCCATCTATGATAGCAAATATCACAAAGACTCTGTATTATATTAGCATCAGCAATTTACACGTTATAAATTATGTAAGAAAAGAAAAGCAATTTATGCTTTTCTGCTTGTAATCTCATGTGAGCCTCACAAAATGCTATAAAGTCCTTAGGCAAATATTGAACTGGTCCATTTTACAGATGAAGACCCGTGAGGATCTGAGAGTTGGGTGATTTTCTCTAAGTCTCAGGGATAATATGGGGCAGAGCCAGGACAAGAACTTGGGTCTTTTATATCTTAGACTAGAAATCCCTCTTTCAGATCTGTATCAGACTGCTTCTGGTTGGGTTATTTGATTGTAAAGAAAGATACCCTTTGCTCTTCCCCACATTCCTTAGCTATTAAAAGTGTGGCTTTTATATTTAATCCTAAATATTGTATTCATGATACTGGTGAATGGCAGTTGGATCCTGATTACTTCCCAAAGACATAACAGCTAAGAAGCCACGTGATGATAGCTCTCCCAGGTCATAGCTCAAGTGTGAAAAGTCTATCATTTAGGAGAATATGAATAGTTTGCTCTCTTCAATCTAGATTAGCATTAGCTGAAGAAACTACTCAGATTTCTTAAAATACTGGTTTCTAAGTCTAAAATTATAATGAAGCTATTTGCTTCTTGCACTGTCAAACATAAATATGTGGTGCTATAGATAACGTGCTATTATCGACCTGGTCCTCCTACCGAGACTGCAGTCCATTCCTCTCTCTGTTGCCAGCCAGTCTCTGGGGTGGTTCGCAAGACACTAAAACCACAGTGACCAGTCAGAAGTTGTTTTACTGGAGGACTGACCTGACTTAGAATGGAATTAAATTTGTTACCAGAACTCGTAACTATCCTTTGCTTCTGCCACTTAGACATACCCATCATTCTAAATTATCTAGATCAGGGGTCAGCAAACTACGGCCAAATCTGGCCCACCACTTGTTTTTTGGACTGTGAACTTAGAATGGTTTTCCCATTTTTGAATGATTGGAAAAAATCGAAAGAACGACAAAATGTTGTGACATGCAAACACTGTGTGAGAAACTAAAATTTTAGTGCCCTTAAATAAAGTCTTATTGGAATATGGCCATTCTCTTTCAGTCACATATTGTCTATGGCTGCTTCTGTGCTACAAGAGCAGCGTTGGGTGGTTGGGATCATATGACCTACAAAGTCAATGAGACTTTATCTCTTTAATGTCTATCCCTGTACAAAAAGTTTGCCGACGCCTGACTAGAAGAACCAACAAGGGAGTTGCCTTCAGATATTGAAAACCTGTTAATATTATTTAGACCTAGGTATTCTAGAGGGTAAGGTGATGAAAGGGAAGTCATTCAGTCATGTCTGACTCTTTGCAACTCCATGGACTAGAATTCTCCAGGCCAGAATACTGGAGTGGGTAGCCATTCCCTTCTCCAGGGGATCCTTCCAACCCAGGGATTGAACCCGGGTCTCCCACGTTGCAGGTAGATTCTTTACCAGCTAAGCCATCAGGGAAGCCCAAGGTGATGAAGGGAAACTCAAAGCTTAAAGTTCCTTGTGGGGAACCAGTGGTGGTTTCACAGATTTTTACCTTCTGTCAGTTAGCCATCCGAACGTGATATTGCCAATAATGTCAATCACCCCAAGAATAGACATAAGAAAAGCAGCTTGCTGATGAGTCACTCCCACACTCAACGCATAAGGCACGAAGTACACAAACAGAGGGCTACAGCCATAAGCCATAAACAGGACAGAGATGGCCAACACGACAAAGTCTGACATCAGTAGAAAACTGTATTCCTGCTGCAAAGAGCCACAGAGGCAGGTCTGCACCCATTCTTTAGTCCAAGTCGAACAGGGAGATGCCCGCTTCAAGTCTTGTGTCCGAGTTCTGCAGACATGGTTCTGCTCTGGAGTGGTCTGGTCCTCTTTAAGAGTGATCGGCCGCATCAAGGCACCGCAGACACAGAGATTCAAAACGAAGCCCCCAAGGATGAGTAATGCTCCTCTCCAGGAAAACTGTTCAATAAGGAGCTGAACCACAGGAGCCAGGATGAAGATGCCAATGCCACTTCCTGACAGGGAGATCCCATAAGCAAGGGCTTTCCGTCTGCTGAAATACTTGCCAACCATGGCAATAGCTGGAGAGTAACAAAGTGCAAATCCAAGACCTGGTGATAAAGAGAAGTCTATGAGTGCTAATGGTATGCCATGAATAGCCCCTGAAAGAACATCTCTGAGAATCATACTATTGGGATTTAAGAGAATCTAAATCTCAAGTAAATCCCTTTAAAATTGCTTTCTACATCAAGCTGAAAATGAGTCTCCCCTCACCAGCCATCCACAATTTGGAAAGTATAGCATCTGTATGACTTTCTTCTTGGGAAGAAAAGCTTTAAGGGACTATGACTTAAGCAAAATAAAATGAAGACTTTAAAATCTATTATACAAGTTAAATTTGAATTAACTAGAAAATCAGGATAACACTGACCTGAGAAATGTATTCTTACCACAACAATTCTTTTTTAAATAAATTAAAGTTAATTTTAGTAAATTAAGTGATCTCCAGGTAATTTAAGTATTATTAAATTATTGATAAGACTTACATTATTGATAATACTTAAATTATCCAGAGAATTACTTTAACTCATCACTGCACATGGAGATACAACCCTGATTATCTGGACCACTTTGGAATTTGTATTTAAATAGCATATGTGATCCTGTGAAAGTTCCAGAGTAATTTCAAATATTAAGAAACGTGCTAATTTTACCCATGAACATAGCATGTACATATAGCAACCTGAAAATATCCCCAGCAGAAAAGTCTCTTCAAGATTTTCCAGTTCTATTTTTTTTAAGTCAAGAAAATCAGAAAGGCTTTAAACCTGGAATTTAAACATCAAGGAAGGAAAAGGAGAACTGCCTGCACCTCCTATTTCCATCTTCGGGGTAGGGTGAGCAATGATCCCAGTTTGCTTGGACTGAGGGGTTTCCCACATGTGAGGCTTTCAGCACCAGGCCCAGGACAGTTTCTGGTAAACTGAGAGGATGGGACACCCTAGTGGTCAGGCCCTTTGGGTGACATGGGACAGATAGATACCTTTTCAGCTGACAGATCCCGATTTATAACCTCACTGTGAGATTATATCTTTTATTGGCCAGATCATGCTAGCCCCTCCAACCAACCTTGATCCTCTGCAGTCCCTGTAAGTGGGATCTGTGGAATGCACATCGGTTGCTTCTCTTTCTATGGACTTCATTCTCTGAAGTATATTTCCATAACATTGAAAGAGAATGTGTGATATAAGAATATTCACAAGAGGCTTTTTTTTTTTTTTTTAACTGTAAACCCCCATTTATTGGACAATGATACTCACTAAAAAGTAAGGGCAACTCTGGTCAACCACAGATAGTATTTCTATGTCTTGGCAAAGATGCTGGGAGAATGATCATTGCTAAAAATTTATGTTGCCCTGGCTAATGTTGCTCTGCTTCTGAGTGAAGGATCTCAGCCATACATGGCTGCCCAAGGAAAGTCAGCAGTCACTGTTGTCACGTGGCTGAATTAAAGTGCTGACACAGTCTCATTACATATGACAGTTCATTAAATTTCTAGCCCTTGTGTTTAATCGTTTGGTAGGCAGATGTTCAGCTAAATTATGCATCCAACAATAGGAATATTTTATGAATTACTGCTCTGTGGGAAGGCTTAACAACCCCTGGATAGGGTGGGATGAGAAAGGGTGGTACAAAGTGCCCTTACCTGTAAGAACTCCCAGAGTGAGGTAGAGATGCTTCAGACTGGTGGCAAACGAGCCCAGGATGAGACCAGTGGATGCAAGCAAGCCACCCAGCATGATTCCCACTTGACAGGAAAAATGGTTACTGACAACACTCCCAAGTGGAGCTTCAAAAACAATAATAAATAGGTTCAACATAGAGGCCTTGAGGGCGCTGTGTACAGGCTGGGGTGCTGTATCAGTGGCGCAGATAGCCGCCCATCCTCAGATCCTCGAGCCCACCCCACTCATTCTATGGAGTTAGAAACCAAGGGGAGAGGGAATGACCTGCCTACCCGACTCATCCTATGCAGTTAGAAACCAAGGGGAGAGGGAATGACCTGCCCACCCCACTCATCCTATGGAGTTAGAAACCGAGGGGAGAGGGAATGACCTGCCCACGGTCCCACAGAGAGCAAGTGGCAAGGCTAGAATCAGGAGCAGGTCTCCTGACTAGCATTTGACTGCTCATTCCATTTCTCCATGCTAGAATGGTCATAATCCCAGGAGAATGGGCTGCTTTTCAAACAGCAAGCCAGTTCCTTGAAATGAAGGCCTTGGACAGAATTTAAACACACTGCATCTAACGTGACCTTGATTTAGCTCAACGGTTGCACAGTGATATGCCTTGTATGTTTCACATAACATGGATAATACACAATTAACAACAATAATGACAGGTATATTGTGGAGAAGAAGGTGGGCAACACTGCATGGCCAGCAGTGTTATGCAAGAAAAGGCCAGGGAGAGAGATCACAGACACACTTCACAATCTGGCACTGCTTCTGGGCTTTTGAAAACCCTGTGGATGAGAAACGAAAGCCCAGAAAATCTAGGAAATGCGATGATAACATTTCAGTTAGCCTCATTCTATCTGTGGTTTAACAATGTGTCAGAATTATGCCAACTTCCAGGTTTATAGGATAATAATTCAAGCTGGAAGAGGCCAAAAAGAAACTAAAGTTCAGGGGAATATGACATGCCCAAGATCACCAAAAAATATTCAGCTCAGGGCACCTGACACCGAGTACAATGTTATTTCACCCTATTATTCTGGCTTCTTGGGTCTTTCAGGCAGAGGAGATGAGTGGAGAAAGCATGCGAATTTCTTTCTAAAAAACAATTCATGCTGACACCAGTATTCATGGGAACAAGATCAGAAGAGCCAATTCTCTGGGTATCTGTAGAGTATAATTTTTATATAGATCAGGTTAAAATTGGGGCTTGATTCAAATGTACATGATAGCATCAGTCATCAGCCTAATATCCCATCTAGTTGGAATAGTAGCTGGATGCATATATAACCTCTAGATAATAGGAATGAGCAAATCTCCTAAAAATACATTTAATTCTCCAGGCTGATGCTGTAATGGCTCTTGGAAAGTGACAAGATGTATATGAAACTCAATGAAAAATGTTCACTTCTCTGCCCATCATAGTGCAGATATGGCCCCAAGGTATGTCCCAGATGTGATTCTGCAGCCTCTTGTCCATACTCCAAACTCAACTAATGTCACCAGATAAGCAAACGAGTATACAGTAATTGGGTACAAGAGGACTCAAGGCCTTGGATAGAACTTAAATACACTGCATCTAACATGACCCTGCTTTAGCTCAACGGTTCACATGGTCATTGTGACCACAGTGGTCACTGAAGGCCATTTATTCCTCTTTGAGGGATTATAAATACTCTCCAAAAGATAACAGTGGGAGAAATGAGTCACCTGCGTCCTTCGTGAAAGATAAACATGGAAGTTCTCACTGCCATGAGCACAGGCGTGCTCACACAAAGACAATGACTACTCATCTGACCCTGAAAATCAAGTGATCATCTTAATGTTTTAAATTAAAAAGATAGGCTAGAAAACCCGAGTTATGATTTCTTGATCCCTTCTGACCTTCCAGTGTTATCAGTAGCATCAACTTAGTGGTCTTGTGAAACCTAGAATTGCATTCAAATAACCAAGGAACTACATCAGAACAAATCAACCTGCTCCTGATTACGTACATTTTTCTAAAAATAAATATGAACCAGTACCTAGAATGGAACGGTGATGTAATTTATGTGTTACTGGAGAGGGCAATGGCACCCCACTCCAGTACTCTTGCCTGGAAAATCCCATGGATGGAGGAGCCTGGTGGGCTGCAGTCCATGGGGTTGCTGGGAGTCGGAGACGACTGAGCAACTTCACTTTGACTTTTCACTTTCATGCATTGGAGAAGGAAATGGCAGCCCACTCCAGTGTTCTTGCCTGGAGAATCCCAGGGACGGTGGAGCCTGGTGGGCTGCCGTCTATGGGGTCGCACAGAGTTGGACACGACTGAAGCGACTTAGTAGTGTAGTAGTAAACCATATAGCATTTTCTTCTGCCACCAAGATATGGCCTGAAGAGATAACAGTTTTTTTTAAAAATGTTCAGGAGTCAATAAATGAAAGGATTTAATGGGTCAAGCCTGCAAACAGATCATTTCAATTTGACCCAATCTCATAAAATTTCTATGACACTCCTTTAATAACTTTGGTTGGAAATTTTTAAAAAGAAAAATCTCAAGGCTACTTTCTCTTTACTGTACAGATGGAATGAGAGACTCCACGAATCTTGAGACCACTCTACACATTATGTATAGCACCTTTGTGGTTCTGGAAGGATATTATAGCCATCGTGAACATGCTTATCTTATGACTGCAACATTCTATTTTTCCACAATACTTGTCGAAGAATGAAGACGTATGCATGAAAAATAAATCAATGAGCCAAATTTTGAACTCTCTGGGAAGGAACGAGAGTGAAAACAAAACTTGAGGCACGATGCGCATATTACTGGCGTGTATTTAAGGAGACTGCATGGAAATGGCTCACAGTGCCTTCTGATGGCTGTTTACACGACTGGAAAATAAGAAGACAACAAGACACAGTGTACAATGTATAGTTAGCTGCATCCAAAATCAGGACAAGTCCTGTGATGCCTGGCTCCCTCGCTTTATATGGAAGAACCAAATGGTAAGTATCCAACTGACTGTACTCACTACCTGGTCCATCCAATATCAACGAAGAACATTAATTCCAACAGCATGTCTGATTGAGTTGGGTTAAAGGCAGGATCATATTTTTCTCTTTACATAGTTTTAGTCAATTTTTACCATAGCCCTTCTACTCAGAAAAACAGGTCATCAGAGGCAGTGGAAGGTCACTGTCATGTACAGTTCAAAGGGAGCCAGCAATTGTCTATCTCTGGAGATACTTACCACAGAGCATAGTCACACAGTCTACAATGGAATGGATCCAGGCTGTCTGTGCATAATCCTGAGAGAAGTATGTCTGGAACTCCACAAAAAAAATTGAAATACATCTGAAAAAAAGTGCAAGTATTTTATACAAAAAACAATGAATATAGATTTGACCTAGAGCTTCAAGTTTTGGTTCAATCAGCTGTTCCAGTCTCTAAGGGTTTTAATTGATTTTGATTGATTTTCAATGATACATTGCTGGTCCATAGTGAGTGGGAAATCAGAAGCTAACCATTGGACATTCTAAGGGATAAGAACAAGTGTTCATTCACTACAGGGGCTGTGAAGCCAAGTAGATGTGAAGATCACTGCTGTAGGAAAAGTCTTATAGAAAAGATGGCAGGACAAACACATGGGTTCTTACTCAGCTTAGTGTTTCACTAACATCTGTAGCTTCTAAGAGATGGTTGTTTAAGTTACGATTTGACAATAAACTATTATACATCACCCACCAATTTCACTTCTAGGTTTTAACCAAAGTTAATAAACAGATGATGGTGATAATAATAATAGAAAACAATAATACAAAAAAGTTACACATATATTGTGGTTAACAATTTATAATAGCCAAATGTTGTCACCAACCTATTTGTCCACCAGTAGGGACTGGTTTAAAATTAAAACACGCTGAAATGATAAGGGACTGAAATTAAAAGATGCTTGCTCCTTGGAAGAAAAGCTATGACAAACCTAAGTAGCAGATTAAAAAGCAGACATTACTTTGCCAACAAAGGTCCGTCTAGTCAAGTCTATGGTTTTCCCAGTAGTCATGTATGGATGTGAGAGCTGGACCATAAAGAAGGCTGAGCGCCAAAGGATTGATGCTTTTGAACTGTGATGTTGGAGAAGACTCTTGAGAGTCCCTTGGACTGCAAGGAGATCCAACCAGTCCATCCCAAAGGAAATCAGTCCTGAATATTCCTTGGAAAGACTGATGCTGAAGCTGAAGCTCCAATACTTTAGCCACCTGATGCGAATAACTGACTCATTAGAAAAGACCCTGATGCTGGAAAATATTGAAGGCAAGAGGAGCAGGGGACGACAGAGGACGAGATGGTGGATGGCATCACCGACTCGATGGACATGAGTTTGAGCAAGCTCTGGGAGTTGGTGATGGACAGGGAAGCCTGGCATGCTGCAGTCCATGGGATCACAAAGAGTCAGACATGACCGAGCGACTGAACTGAACTGAACTGAACTGAACTGAGGGACTGCTTAAGTAACTTATAGGATCTCAATAAAATGAAATATTTATTAGGTATTTGATTTATTGACTTGGAAATAAATTCACAACATAATGTTAAGAAACAAACTAAGTTACAAAATAGTTCACGTAGAAAGGGCTTATTGTTATAAAAACACAGTTTATGTAAACAAAAAAAGCCTCAAAGCATATAAACCAAAATGTATCCAGCCATTACATGTGCATGGTGATACTGTAAATGGTTTTTATTTTGTTCTGCACTTTGAATTATTTGACAGTGAATATTTCTTATACAGAAACTTATGTGTGTGTGCATATACATATATATGACAGTATATATACAGAGACAGAAACAAACAGAATATTTTATGTTGAAAAATAGAGAATTACTTAGGAAAAACAAGACATAAATGAGTCAGAAGCAACAGTTTGTACCATTGTACAACTCAGACGGAACCACACGCAGATTAGCAGGGTGTCCTACTGCAGGCCAGGAAGCTTTTAGAGCTCCATGATAGCGGGGAAAGAAATCAGGTCTTGCAGCTGGGGATGAGATAGAAGGGTATCTGTCTCCTGGGACAGGCCTTACAATCCAGCTCCTTATGCTTCAACAGCCCCTAGCAACCTGTTATTTATTCTTCCTGACTCTCCAGTTGCTGCTGGAAGTGAAAGTGAGTAGATGGGAAAGTTAAAGAAGAGGGAAGAGAATGAGGAAGCCTGAGGACAGTGGTGTCAGGCAGGTCTGGCTTTACAGTTTACAACCTATACAACTGCACAGAATCTGATACTTAGAGGCATAAAACTTGGTTTAACTCAGCTGTCACTGTCTTAAAATTCCTTATAATTTTATCTTTGAAGTTGCGTTTTCTAAGTGAAGTCCACTGGGACAATGAAGCATGCGTGTGAGCCGAGAAGAGCCACAGATTCTTCAGTCTGCAGTTCTTAGAGATGCTCCAGGTCACAAAACTCCAGCAGACTCTTGTGTGGGAGTCCAGTAAAGCTCAGACTGAGTACAAGGTAAGTGGGTTATGCCTATAACTGAGTGATCATGGACATAGGGGAGGAAGAGAGACCAGGCTTTCCTTTCAAATCAACACTTGCTTCAAATGCAGAAGGCAGTGATACTGTAAGAAACACAAAGGTACAAGGATTCCTATCAGATCCTTTGTTACTCATGTTGCTTCTCGGTATTATTTGATCCCGTATGCTGAAAACGATGACACAGAAGGAAAGAAAAAGATAGGGCTACTGGTAATATTAAGATGATCAGTAGATCTGTGCTAGTTTCCATTTTTCTTTACTCAGAACAACACCAAAGAGAAAACATCATGAAAAATCAAGATAGACTACTGAAAAAGGAAAAGCTTCCTATTTTAGTACATTTTTGTGCGCATAAGTCTGTGCTCAGTCGCAAAGTCTTGTCTGACTCTTTGCAGTCCCATGGACTGAAACTCACCAGGCTCCTCGTCCAAGAGATTTCCCAGGCAAGAATACTGGAGTGGGTTGCCACTTCCTACTCCAGGGGATTTTCCCAACCCAGGGATCAAACCCAAGTCTCTTGCATTGGCAGGTGGATTGTTTACCACTGAGCCACCTGGGAAGCCTTTTAGTATATTTACCAGCCCTTTCTTTCCTGCCTTTTGGACAAGAGGCCTTGCATTTTCCTCTTGCACTGGGTCCTGCAATTATGTTGCCAGTGCTGGTGATAGGAAAGAGAAAAGGGATGGGATAGGATGCTAAATTCTAAGTCCCAAAGGCGCTGGGGTGGAGTTTGATGTGCAGAAGATAGATTAGGATCAGCACTTGTGGAAGTGTCTTCTCTCCACTAAATAGTTTTGGGAAATTTAAAATCTGTGAGGCTATGTTTGTCTCTTGTGACTTTTTAAAAATCTTGTTCTATTGTCATTTTGCTTTCTGTTTGATGCTTTTTCCCCCAACTGATAATGATTAGTCATATCAAACTATAGGCATGCAAAATTCAAAAGTAACACTTGAGATTCTTGTCTAAACATGTGAGTAGGCTTGTCAGCGGTAAAATTTAATAACTACATACACAGGCTTCTGAATGACTGTGACTTTTATGAAATATGGGAGGGATTATTGTGGTCCTTTCCTTTGTTCTCCAAACAGAAAGGACCATGGAACTTTATAGATGGTAAAGTTTTATGATTTATGCCTTGTAAACACAGACAGTGAAATCTAGGCGTCCTAACCACTAGAGCACCAGGGAATTCTCTCTATAAATATTTTTTGAATGAGGAAGAGTAACAGACAAGAAGAAAGTACTGAGGCTCAGATTTTTCCAGAAGGTGAGACCCATGGGCATGCATGTTGGCTTTGACAGGCTTTCCCCAAGTTTTGGTGCCAGAGGTGTTTGCCCCTTAAGAAGTGAGAGGCCACCAAGAGGGGTGATGCACAATGATGAAAGCACATATTACAGAAATATAAAATAAGCCTAAAGCTCAATGGATATTCAGTTGAGGAATTAGTCTAATTTGGGTCCTTTGGGAGTGGAGACTAGAGAATCAGGAAGTCTCCATGAAAGGGGCTTTGCTGGTGGCTCAAAGGTAAAGAGTCCGCCTGCCAAAGCAGAAGACTCAGGAGATGCAGATTCAGTCCCTGGGTGGGGAAGATCCCCTGGAGGAGGGAATGGCAACCCACTCCAGTATTCTTGCCCATGGACAGAGGAGCCTGGAAGGCTATTAGTCCACGACGTCACAGAGTCAGACACAACAGAGAGCACACAAGCAAACACTGGCACGACCTGAAAGAAAACAAATTTTATTGGCGGTACATGTGCTTCTCACCCCAAGTTATTTTTGTTGTCCCTTGGAATATTTGGGCATCTGACAGATGTCAGCAGAACTGGTTTCTGATCTCTGATTCCCATGCTGAATAACTGAGAGTTGTGATAAAGCTTCTAAATCTCTCAGGGTCTTGATTTCCTCATCTATAAATTAAGCGTTTGGAGAAGCCAGACTGTATCAGTCAGATTGGATTCGATTGTGCTGCAATAGCGAACAACCCCGAACAGCCTCCAGGGGTTAGTAGGTTTTATTCATGATATCATCCAAGTGGTGTTTGCTATATCATTCTCAGAGATACTCTCTCTCAAGGGGTCAACATACTTGCTGCCTCTATCTTGTCACTGTGCTGTAAAATTCTTCTCTGGCTCCTGGAGAACTGGAAGCTGACAACATCTGATATTTGGTAAAGACTTTTTTTTTCCTCGTTGATGAAGTTATCCACTAAGTCAGCACAGTAAGTAATCCACTGGGCAACGCAGCCCAGTGGTTAAAAGTACTATCACTTACTCACCATGTGACTTTGGACACATTATTCAACCTCTGTGTGTTATTACCAGGATTAAATGATTTAATCAATGAAAATTGTTTGGAATAATGCCAACAAACACAGAGTAAGTGTTCAGGTAACATGAGAAATTATTTACAAGAACTGAGCCTTTAAACAAACATTGCTTTTCAAGTATCAACTCCAATTCAATTTTTCAAGTTACTAATAGAATGTCATGTAATTCCACAATGAAATGAATTTATTAACATAGATAATGTGTTTGGTAATAACACATCTTGAAGCAAAAACAGGTACTCAATGCATATTAACAAGCACAGGGAGCAAATAACAGGAATGACTGCTTTAACAACCTGCACAACTTTAAGCTTTTTATAAATTTCATGTGTAAGAAAGCATTACCAGTTACAAGGCAAGAGTGAAATATGACTTTTAAATGGTAGATTTAATGGTAGATTATAATGGTAGCATTATTTGTAAAGCAAAAGCCAGGAGACAATATAAATGTCCATCAATAAAATCATTTTAAATACATTATGGACTCATCTATATGAAATCTTAAGTATCTGTTTTCCAGTGAGGCAACCCTTGTGCATCGTTGATGGGACTGTAAACTGGTACAGCCACCGCAGGAAACAGTATGGGACCCAACAATCCCACTGCTGGGAATAGATCCATAGAAAACGAGAGCCCGAACAAGAAAAGATGTCTGCGTCCCCATGCTCACAGCAGCGTGATTTACAACCGCCAAGACACGCATGGATAAACGGATAAAGAGGGTGTGGTGTATATATACAATGGAATATTATTCAGCCAGGAAAAAACACGTGGAAATCCTCCCACTTTGTAACAATATGAAAGGGCTTTGAAGGTATCCTGCTGCTAAGTTGCTTCAGTCATGTCGGACTCTGTGTGACCCCATAGACGGCAGCCCACCAGGCTCCCCTGTCCCTGGGATTCTCCAGGCGAGAACACTGGAGTGGGTTGCCACTTCCTTCTCCCATGCAGGAAAGTGAAAAGTGAAAGTGAAGTCGCTCAGTCGTGTCCAACTCTGTGCGACCCCATGGACTGCAGCCCACCAGGCTCCTCCGTCCATGGGATTTTCCAGGCAAGAGTACTGGAGTTGGGGTGCCATTGCCTTCTCTAAGGTATTCTGCTAAGTGAAATAAATTAAACAGAGAAAGACAAATACTGTATGATCGTATTCATATATGGAATCTAAAACAATAACCAGACTCATATAAAAAGAGATTAGACTTGTGGTTGCCAGAGACAGAGGGTGGGGGAAAGGGGACTGGAGGAGGGTGGTCAAAAATACTAACTTCCAGTTATGAGATAAATAAGCAGTAGTGATGTCATGTACAATATGATGACTACAGCTGACACTGTGGTATGATATGCAGGAAAGATGTTAAAAGAGTACATTCTAAGTGTTCTCTTCAGGAGGAGAAATTTTTTTTCCTCTTTTCTTCTTTCTTCCCTTTTCAGTGTAGTTATATGAGAAGATGGATGTTAGCTGAGCCCATAATATATGTAAATCAAATCATCATGCTTATAAACTACTATATATAAAATAGATAAACAATAAGGTCCCACTGTATAGCACAGGCAACCACATTCAGTATCTTGTAATAAACCATAATGGAAAAGAATAGGCTTCCCTAGTGGCTCAGTTGGTAAAGAATCTGCCTGCAATGCAGGTTCGATCCCTGGGTGGGGAAGATCCCCTGGAAAAGGAAATGGCAACCCACTTTAGTATTCTTGCCAGGAGAATTCCATGGAATTCTGGCGGGCTAAAGTCCATGGGGGTCACAAAATCCAACACAACTGAATGACTAACACTTTCACTTTTCTGTACCAGAAACTAACACAACACTGTAAATCAAACATACTTCAGTAAAAACTCATCAATATGTATGCCTTGAACCTATATAGTGACTAAGGTTGATTATTTCTTAATACAACTTGAAAAAAGTGGAAAAAAGAATTAATCAGACTGCCCAATAGGCACTGATTCTCTGAACTGACAAACCCCCGTGTAGGCTGTTGTCTTTGCTTCTGTCTTCAGTTCTCTTGGCTGCTTCCTGGTGCATCATACTTGTCTCCTCCAAGCTTATTCTGCTCAAGGACCCTACTCTCAGCCTCTCCCAGGAAGCTCTGAAGACAAGTCTTTGCTGCCAGCCACAAGCCTCTTTTTAAATTTCCAGCCGCCCTTCTTATAAAGCACCAAGCTCACTTCCAGAACTTTCCTCTCATCAAATTATATATAAAATAAATAAACTATTGATGAAATGCTTAAATGAATGATGAAAGCATCCACATGGAAGAACCAAGATGAAAGATTCCTTTCAACTCTATGACCTCCTCACTCCCAGAACAGAGGATCCATAAAATAGATGGGAGAAAAATCAGACTCAACCATCACATAATTTTAAATAAATCTACAGTTTATGATGACACATAACAAAACCTTATTGTAGCAAAAACACACACTGCTTCTTTCCTGCATTATCTGTTTGTCATGGGGAACACATCAATGCTTTTATGGATGATACCATCAAATAAAGTTATGTAGAGCAGCCGAGCAGAGAAGGCAATAGCACCCCACTCCAGGACTCTTGCCTGGAAAATCCCATGGATGGAGGAGCCTGGTGGGCTGCAGTCCATGGGGTCGCTATGAGTCAGGCACGACTGAGCGACTTCACTTTTGCTTTTCACTTTCATGCATTGGAGAAGGAAATGGCAACCCACTCCAGTGTTCTTGCCTGGAGAATCCCAGAGACAGCGGGCCCCCATCTATGGGGTCGCACAGAGTCGGACACGACTGAAGCGACTTAGCAGCAGCAGAGCAGCCGAGGGAGAGTTGCCAGAGAAGAGAGTTCAGTCTGAACAAAGGCACCTCTAGAAGAGCTGGCACATGCAGATTTCAAGTGTGTATTTATTCCAAATGTAAATGAGATGAAGGCATCTCAGCGTATGGCCATTTAACGCAAGTATATTCCACACTATATGTCCTTGAGTAAAAGAAAAAGAGGACCCACAACCCAAAGAGATGAGAGAATCCCTGCATTTGTGCTGTTTCTCTCCTTCAGCCCAGAGTTCAGCCTCCACTACCACAGCCAAGTGCAAAATGAAGCAAAAGGATTTCAATTTTAGGCTTTAAGCTTCCCGTGGCTCGGCATCCTGGTGAGCCGAGAGGTTCTCGTGGCTATTTTGAGCTTATACATTTGTCCTTTGTGGGATGAACTGCTTATGAAAATAAATGTCTGGCAATAGCCATGATATTTACTCAAAAATGTCATAAAACTCCAGGTTTATAGGTCAGATATTAAAAAAGAGATCACTATCCAGGACTTTTAAGTGTCAGAAAATGACGTTCCTTGCCAAGAAGAAGATATCTGAGCAGTCAAAGAAAACACACACACACATAACACACATATACACATTTATTTTCACAATGACAGGTTCAGAGATAGAATGCAGCCGAGTTAGGAAAATAGCCAGATCATAATAACAAATCAAGAAGAAAGTCCCACCTACCTGGTTACTGCCCGGGTGCAGATGGTAACAAGGAAACAGCCAGCCACGATCATCCAGCCCCAGCCTCCATCAGGAGGGGAGGTAGACCGAGCTCTATTTACTTTTGCCATACTTTCAATTCCTTTTTCTTCTTTCCCAAGTTACTCCAACAGCCCAGTTATGATCTTGGAAGGGTTTGCCGTCCAGTGACTTCCTGTTGGCATTCAAGATTGGCATAGAGTGCTACCTGGCACATGGGTTATTGGCCATCTAAAATAAAAAATCAGGACATATTTGTATTTCATTGCCAAAGATAGTTCTTCACTTGCAGAAAATGATTATTACCTTTCTCTTAAATATGAGTATTTGTGACTATGCAAACTGGACTGCAGCAAAGACCATTAGTTGTTCTTGGAACCCATCCCTCTTTTTTTTTTAATAACAGATCCTCTCAACTTTCAAGTCAAATCTAGGATGGCCATTTAAACTATTTTCCATGCCTTGAAGGTAGATGTGGCAACATGGATTAGTTAGACTAAAGGGATCTGAGCAAAATAATACATGCTACTTCTGGTTCCTCAGCTCAAAGGCAAAGGATGTCTCAAGACACGCACCACCTCCTTTCCCACAGACTGGAACATGGACGAGGAGATGAGACAGCTCCAACCATACATGCCTGAACATTGACCTGGGGGCTGGCAGAGCTACGGGACAGGATGAGCCTGGGTTCTCAAACGACTCTGTGGGGAAGAGGTGCCTCTCCAGGTCTGGGTTTCACCTACCCACTATTATGCCAAAGGTAAATATGCTTCAGCTGTATTTGTGCTGTGCGGTGCTAGGTGGCTTCAGTTGCGTAGACTCTCTGCTACCCTATAGACTATAGCCGGGCAGATTCCTCTGCCCATGGGATTCTCCAGGTGAGAATACTGAGTGGGTGCCATGCCGGCTCTCTATGCTGGAGTCTTTCAACAGCTTAGGCTATGTCTTAATTATTATACTGAATGATTCTGACAGTAACTGCTTTGGCATTTCTGACCAAGAACGCTATAATTCTTAGATGGAAAAAACTGAAACGAGAATGAAAAATAATGAAACAGAACAGAAAGCCCAGAAACTAGTACATAATAATTCAATAAAACTAAATAAGGTAGCAAACAGGGATAGATGGGAAAAAAAAGATTATTTGCTACATCCTGTTATAACTCTCCATTTAATTTTTGACTTTCTAGATATATCAGAATTACATGGGAAAAAAAGTAGTTTAAAATTTAGGTGAAAATACAGGCAAACATTTATCTGATCTCTGGATGGGCAAAGGATTCCCTGAGATGTAAAGTGATATCAACAAATTAAGGGAAACTTTTGTTGATTTGTCTTAATCAAAATTTAACATTTATATACATCAACTCCAGGACTTGGTGATGGACAGGGAGGCCTGGCGTGCTGTGATTCATGGAGTCACAAAGAGTCAGAAACGACTGAGTGACTGAACTGAACTGAACTGAACTGAATACATCAAAACATGTAATCAGTTCAGTTCAGTCGCTCAGTGGTGTCCGACTCTTCGTGACCCCCTGAATCGCAGCACGCCAGGCCTCCCTCTCCATCACCAACTCCTGGAGTTCACTCAGACTCATGTCCATCGAGTCAGTGATGCCATCCAGCCGTCTCATCCTCTGTCGTCCCCTTCTCCTCCTGCCCCCAATCCCTCCCAGCATCAGAGTCTTTTCCAATGAGTCAACTCTTCGCATGAGGTGGCCAAAGTACTGGAGTTTCAGCTTTAGCATCATTCCTTCCAAAGAAATCCCAGGGTTGATCTCCTTCAGAATGGACTGGTTGGATCTCCTTGCAGTCCAGGGGACTCTCAAGAGTCTTCTCCAACACCACAGTTCAAAAGCATCCATTCTTCGGCGCTCAGCCTTCTTCACAGTCCAACTCTCACATAAATACAACCCAAAGGTAAACCATAGACTTGGGTGGGGGAGGAAATTAGCAATGCATGATTCAATATCTGCAACGTTAATTCATTAATTCAACTACTGACACTTATGAAGTATCTAATATATGTTAGGCATTATTCTGGACACCAAGGATTCGGTGGTGAGCAAGACACAAACACATCTCCTTTGGGAGATTCTAAGGCACCCCTATGGTCTCACCTCCTGCTGCTCTGTTCTTTGAGTAATCCTTTTCGTTGCATTTCCGCAGGACCTATGATTCCCTTCTCACCAGAATATGGCACATGTGATGGGACAGGGGTGATTAGTTCATGGTGAATAAGACTCAGACTTGGGCTTCCCTGATGGCTCAGTAGTAAAGAATCCGCCTGCCAGTGCAGAAGATGCAGGTTCAATCAATGGTCTGGGAAGATTCCGCATGCCACGGAACAACTAAGCCCATGCTTCTGCTGCTAAGTCGCTTCCGTTGTGTCCGACTCTGTGCAACCCCATAGACGGCAGCCCACCAGGCTCCCCCTTTCCTGGGATTCTCCAGGCAAGAACACTGGAGTGGGTTGCCATTTCCTTCTCCAATGCATGAAACTGGAAAGTGAAAATGAAGCTGCTCAATCGTGTCCGACTCGAAGTGACCCCAGAGACTGAAACCCACCAGGCTCCTCCGTCCATGGGATTTTCCAGGCAAGAGTACTGGAGTGGGGTTCCATTGCCTTCTGAACTAAGCCCATGAGCCACAACTACTGAAGCCCTTGAGCCCTAGAGCCCATGCTCTGCAACAAGTCACTGGAATGCAGATAGAGAGTAGCCCCCACGAGACACAACTAAAGAAAAGGTCATGCAGCAACGAAGACCCAGAAGAGTCACAAACAAATCAATGAAATTTTAAAAAATAGATGTTATATCTAATAGTTTTTTTAAAAAAGAGCCTCACTCGTGCTAGCTGACTCGCTCTTGCTCTTTCACAGGCCTTAAAAAAGGGAGCTGCCGTGTTACATGCTGCCACGGAGAGGGCCACATGGCAGGGAACTACGTGGCATCTGAGGACAGCCCCCAAAAGCTAAAGTGACAGCAAAAAGCTAAAGTTCTCTGTCCTACAAGAGAAAGGAAATGAATTCTGCCAACATGCCAAGTGAGCTTGAAAGCAGATTTTTTTCCCTTGGCGAGCCTCCAGTAGAGAACACAGTCTGGCTGACACTCTGCAGGCTTGTGAGACCCTGAGCCAAGCACCCAACTAAGCTAGGCCTGGGTTTGGTCCCATAAGAACTGTGAGATCAAGTGTTTCTTATGGTATACTTTGGCATGTCCAATAAGCTTCTTAATTAGAATTAAGGATGAATTCTTTATGCGGCTAAATAAAAGAGTTTTAACAGGTGATTTTTCCATTGGATCGAGCCAATCACCAGTTTTGGGTAGAATTTTATTATGAAAATAGTTTAAGTAAAATAGTTTAAGTAAAATAGTTTAAGTTTAAGAAAAAAGTTTAAGTAATATTAATTATATGAAACATTATGTCAAGTATGACCAAGCATGTATTGTTTGGTGAACACAGACCATGCATCGCCTGATAAATTATAGACAAACCAATTTAAATTTTAAATTTACTTTAAAATCATGACTTTCTCAAGAAAATGGCACAGTAAAATCTTACAACCATGGATCTTTGAAGCTACTGGAACAAATTGGCTGTCTTTGAGTTCAAAGAGCAAATGCAGAACAAAGATAGTTAGCCCAAGACAGCAAGAGTGACTCCATGTAGACAGACCTTTTAAATTTGCTTGTTTTCAAGACTCAAAAGGGCCCCTCCTTCATCTTAATTAGCCATCCTATGAATGTGGGGAGACTGACAAAGCAGATGGAGTGAACGGCTGGAGAGGATAAATCTGTCCGAAGTACTAGAAGAGCAGTATTGGTACAAATACATTCAGCCTACTGATTGACAGAAAGTCAAAATTATTATCTGAAATGCTAATATTGCTAATCACTGGGCTGGGGGCAGTGAAAGTGAAAAGAGAAAGTATTGTTCAGTTCAGTTCAGTTCAGTTCAGTCGCTCAGTCATGTCTGACTTTTTGCAACTCCGTGGACGGCAACACTCCAGGCTTCCCTGTCCATCACCAATTCCCGGAGCCTATTCAAACTCATGTCCATCAAGTTGGTGATGCCATCCAACCATCTTATCCTCTGTCATCCCCTTCTCCTCCTGCCTTCAATCTTTCCCAGCATCAGGGTCTTTTCAAATGAGGTGGTTCTTCACATCAGATGGCCAAAGTATTGGAGTTTCAGCTTCAGCATCAGTCCTTCCAATGAATATTCAAGACTGATTTCCTTTGGATGGACTGGTTGGATCTCCTGGAAGTCGAGGGACTGTCGAGAGTCTTCTCCAACACCACAGTTCAAAAGCATCACTGCTTTGGTGCTCAGCTTTTTTTATAGTCCAACTATCACATCGATACATGACTACTGGAAAAACCATAGCTTTGACCAAATGGACCTTTGTTAGTAATGCCTCTGCTTTTTAATACGCTATCTAGGTTGGACATAGCTTTTCTTCCAAGAAGCAAGCGTCTTTTAATTCCATGGCTGCAATCACCATCTGCACTTATTTTGGAGACCACAAATATAGTCTCTCACTGTTTCTGTTTCCCCACCTATTTGCCATAAAGTGATGGGACTGGATGCCATTATCTTAGTTTTCTGAATGTTGAGCTTTAAGTCAACTTTTTCACGCTTTTCTTTCACTTTCACCCAGAGGGTCTTTAGTTCTTCTTCACTGTCTGCCATAAGGGTGGTGTCATCTGCATATTTGAGGTTATTGATATTTCTCCTGGCAATCTTGATTCCAGCTTGTGCTTCATCCAGCCCAGCATTTCGCATGATGTACTCTGAATATAATCACTGCAGATGGTGATTGCAGCCATGAAATTAATAGACGCTTACTCCTTGGAAGGAAAGTTATGAGCAACCTAGATAGCATATTCAAAAGCAGAGACATTACTTTGCCAACAAAGGTCTGTCTAGTCAAGGCTCTGGTTTTTCCTGTGGTCATGTATGGATGTGAGAGTTGGACTGTGAAGAAAGCTGAGCGCTGAAGAATTGATGCTTTTGAACTGTGGTGTTGGAGAAGACTCTTGAGAGTCTCTTGGACTGCAAGGAGATCCAACCAGTCCATCCTAAAGGAGATCAGTCCTGGGTGTTCATTGGAGGGACTGATGTTGAAGCTGAAACTCCAATACCTTGGCCACCTGAGGTGAAGAGCTGACTCATTTGAAAAGACCCTGATGCTGGGAAAGATTGAGGACAGGAGAAGGGGACGACAGAGGATGAGATGGCTGGATGGCATCACCGACTCGATGGACATGGGTTTGGGTGAACTCCGGGAGTTGGTGATGGACAGGGAGGCCTGGCGTGCTGCAGTTCATGGGGTCGCAAAGAGTTGGACATGACTGAGCGACTGAAGTGAACTGAACTCTGAATATAAGTTAAATAAGCAGGGTGACAATATACAGCTTTGATGTACTCCTTTCCTGATATGCAAATCGTGTCCAGCTGTTTGTGACCCCATGGACTGTAGCTTGCCAGGCTCTTCTGTCCCTGGGTTTCTCCAGGTAAGAATACTGGAGTGGGTAGCCATGCCCTTCTCCAGGAGATCTTCCCCACCTGGGGACTGAACCCAGGTCTCCTGCAATGCAGGTGAATTCTTTACCATCTGAGCCATCTGGGAAGCCCTGGGCTGGGGACAGAGTCATAGCCAAACCACTGGGCTAAGCGAAAACAGCATGGAGGTAGCTTTTCAGACCATTTCGATAGGCCACGCTGCTATGATATATCCCTATGGACAGTATCTCATTTAACTTTTACAATAGCCATAGCTGTATGTTTTAGTTGCTCAGTCATGTCCCACTCTTTGCAACCCCATGGTCTAAAGCCCACCAGGCCCCTCTGTTCATGGAATTCTCCAGGCAAGAATACTGGAGTGGGTACCCATGCCCTTCTCCATTGGATCTTCTCCACCCAGGGATCAAACCCAGGTCTCCTGCTTTGTAGGCAGATTCCTTACCATCTGAGCCACCAGGGAAGCCCACAATAACCATAGATAGTAGGTATTATTATCCCTATTTTATATGTACAGCAGAGTCAGTAATTTTCCTATTATTAACACTATCAACAGCAAAAATGGGATATGAATCAGTCTTTTCCTAACAATGCCTGACACTGACATCTTTCATCACTCCTTGATGTAAATCCATATACACTTTTATTTAATCAAATGCAAGTAATTTTTGCTGAAGGCACACCAGTAGGATGACATTAATTACAGCCTGATGCAGTTAGAAACACAGTTCTTTGAATGGTACCACTGGCATTCCCCTGACATGCCTAATTAACATGGAACTCTCCAATGTGATGATATTTGGCAATGGGGGCCTTTGGGAAATGATTAGGTCATCAGGGCCCCACTCTTACAGAATGGGATTAGTGCTCTTTTAAGAGACCCCAAAGAGCTCTTTTGTCCCTTCTGCCATGAAGTGAACTGAAGTCGCTCAGTCGTGTCCGACTCTTTGTGATCCCGCGGACTGTAGTCTACCAGGCTTCTCTGTCCATGGGATTTTCCAGGCAAGAGTACTGGAGTGGGTTGCCATTTCCTTCTCTAGGGGATCTTCCTGACCCAGGGACTGAACCCAAGTCTCCTGCATTGCGGGCAGTCGCTTTACCCTCTGAGCCACCAGGGAAGCCCTTCTGTCATATGTCACAGTAAAAACAGGACCCACGATGAGGGTTCTCACCAGACCCTGAACGTGCCAGCTCCTTGATCTTGGAATTTCCAGCCTGCAGAACGATAAGAACTAACCATTTGTTGTTTAGGCAACCCAGTCTGTGATATTTTTGTTGCAGCGGCTGTATCAATTAAGAAACCTAAAAATTCAGATTCCCAAACTGTCTTGAAAAACTTAGAGCACTGAAGATATTGGTCTGGCATTCATTCGTGGCAGCCATCAGCAGGAGCCAAGAATGGCACTCCTCCTTTGGATAAGGCCTGTATATCCCATCCCCCTCCACCCTCCCCTGACCTCCTGTACAGCCCAATCTCTGCGCTGTTTCACTCATGAACAACACCTGCCAGGTCCCTGGAGGCAGTAAGACCTTCCACTTCAGCTGGTTCTGTGTTGCTATAAATCAAAGTTTCTTGAACAGCCACATCTGAGTCGTGGTTGTGGCATGCTTTATGTCTAGCCTTCTGACCACTAGCATTCAAGATTCTACCAACTCTTGCCTACAAATGCACACAAGGTTTGGACACAATTAGGTGTCATGAAATGACAGAATCAGCTGTGCAAGTGAAAAAGCCAGAGCTTAGAAACGTCTGCCTTGGTATAATCCTAGCCTCTCCCTAGGGGTTTCCATTAAAATAGTCCCCAAGGTTAAACTGTCTTCCAATTTAAGATTATGGATCCATCTACCCATAAATGGCCTGTGGGAGACGTCTGTGCTGCCCGGCACTTGAAAAATTTTGAGACAGGCAGTACGATGCAATAGCCCTTTGGAAAGCAACATAGCGCAACATATCAAGAAGTAGAAAGTTATTCATATTCTTTGAAGAGTAAATCTCAGTTCTGGGAAGTTAGCCTATGAAAACAACTCAAGAGAAGCTAAACACTATGAGAAAAAAAGAATAGCTGTGCTTTGAATAACATATAAAACCAAAACAACGTAAATGCTTGACAACTGGGAAGTGTCTGGAGAATCATGACACGTGAAACAAATGGGACAGCAGACAATGCTTTATAATTATAAACAAAAAGATAATACTGAAATATGGGAAACATTTATGATACAATGCTAAAACAAAAAGAAGACTCTAGAATTGTGCGTACAATGTGAGGTAAGCCACGCAAAATTTCTATAAGGGTTGTATACTTGTAAGTGTCATATGGAGTGGGAAGACTATAGAGAAAGAAATATAGTAGGATGGTCTAATTAAGCTGGGCTTCCCTGGTGGCTCAGCTGATAAGGAATCCACCTGCAATGCGGGATACCTGGGTTCAATCCCTGGGTTGGGAAGATCCCCTGGAGAAGGGAAAGGCTACCCACTCCAGTATTCTGGCCTGGAGAATTCCATGGACTGCATAGTCCATGTGGTAATGATTAATTTTTAAAACTGCATTCAATACCAAAATATATATAATTTTCTGAAATAAATATTTCAGGTTACTCCTGCAGTATAAATATGAACACAGAAATCTCTTTTGTATAGTTTCTCTAGGACTAAAAATGACCGTATCATTTATTGATGCTGTACATTAAAATTAGGTGATTATCTCCTAAAAGACACAGGGAAGGTAACAGCCCCTGGCAAAATAAAATGTCCTGTTTCCTTACAAAGATATTAAACATCATTAATTTTTACCTTGCCTCTGCTATCCCCAGATGATTCCATTTTCATTTGTTTCAATTAGACATCCTCTCTTTGGCATTCCCTCATCTTATAAGTTAAGAACTAGCTGGTGAGTGTCTCTCTAAAAATATAATTGCATAAATCCAAATTAAAAGGTAAACAACAGTATAGTAAGCAAAGGTCTGTTGGTTAGAGTCAAGCTGGGCAAAACCGCAGACCATGGAACCTCCTCACAGGGTTCCAGGGTGGGAAGAAAGGACCTCTCTGAAAGCATCAGTATGCGAGACTATTAATAGTTCCTCATGAACAGTCACTCTGGAGCCTCACAAGCCTCAGAGATGGGCACAATTTTCCCTCTTCCAGGAGGATGAAACCGAAGCTCACAGAAGCGAAGGCACTCACCTGGCAACACTGTATCTGAACTGAAATGGAGATAAGGAACTCTGGTAGAGTTCATCGCCCATCTGCCCTCCAGACTCCAAAACTGTTACTGGGCATTTGTGTCAACAAGCCACGGTAAAGCTTAAGCCCTCGTGAGTGAGTGACCAAGACCAAGGGCAGTGGGGGGGTGGGGGTGGGGAGCGAGGTTAACCACAGGGTTAACTCAGGAGTACGTGGCTGCTCTCAAAACAACACGTGAGTCGCTTTCAAAACAAGTCATGTAATAGATTTATATGTATTCAGAAGAGATGCACAGGTTAAACAAAGCTAATCTAGTTTCCTAGAAACTTTGGAGCAGTCTATGGTTCCCCTGGAATATTAGCCTGAGCTTCTTGTAAATAATTAACCCACCTGATATGACACACATATAATGGAAATATCTTTATTGAGTTAAGAGCATACCTAAAACTATAGGCAAAGAAAGTACATTTCCATCAGGCAATTCTTCATTTTTCCAAGCAGCCTTCCATTTATTTCATTTTAACATCCAACCACTAAAATATAATTGCATTCTGAATTTCATTCTGACTTCAGGAAAAAAAAATTGTAACCAAAGAGGCTCTATATCACAATGCTCCTCTAAGATCACTCCTTAAACCGTGCAGGTTGGGATATATGTTCCATTTCACTTTGTCCCCTTTCCTTTCAAAAATCTAATCATTTGCAAAGACTTCTTGCTAACGGTCAACCACCTTCAAATGCAGCACTCCATTTGTAGGGCAAATCTGTCACACTGCCCTCCATAAAGTCTTCTGAAGTGATCCCCTTCTATCACTAGAAAAACTGCAGATTTCTTATAGTTAGAGAGAAAAGGCACTTATTTGGCTAGGCTTCTCCAACACTGTCTTTCCGTTCTTCCTTCCTCAATCCCTTCTTATTTCTAGTGTCTTAACTTTCAGTAGTATCCGTACTTTTTAAATTGGTTTGCTGCCTTAAGAGAGGTAAAGGTGAGGCAGCAAGATACCAAGAGTGGGCTTTGAGACCACTGGGTCTGAGTGACGCTACTTCGTTGCACGACACTGGGTGAAATCACTTCCTGTCACTGGTCCCTAATCTATAGAAACAAGCCGTCAAATTACTGATGTCAGACTTTAAACCAGTTGGCTGATTGTTAAGTGTCTCTCCCACAATATCTAAGATACCTGGTAGACGATGCTTATTGCTTTTTTACTGTGGGAAACAAGGAAATGGATTCCATCCGGAATAAATCCATCTGTAAACAAGAAGCCACAGCAGTGTGTTGCAGGGGAAGTTCCCACCACACAGAAAGGGAGAGTAGAAGCCTATGCCAAGAAAGGAAGCGGAAATTTTTTTTCTTGCCACTATGAGTGGCATGTGGAACTTCCCCGGGTGCGTGTGTGTGCACGCTCCCTTGTGTCTGACTCTTTGTGACCCCGCGGATTGGGCCCACCAGGCTCCTCTGTCCATGGAATTTTCCAGGCAAAAATACTGGCGTGGGCTGCCATTTCCTCCTTCAGGGGATCTTCCCGACCCAGGGATTGAACCTGTGTCTTTTGGGTGCCCTATGTTGGCAGGCACATTCTTTTCCACTGCACCACCTGGGAAGACCATGGAACTTCCTGGACCAGGGATCAAATCTGCCACCCCCAACAGTGGAAGTGCAGGGTCTTAACCATTGGACCAATAGGGAAGTCCTGAAAGAGGTTACTCTAAACGTGAAAACCTGTTAGAAACTTTTTTAGATTGAGGTATAATTTACATACAGTAAAACACAACCATTTTACCTCTACATTTTGATGACATTTGACAAATGCACACACTCATGTAACCACAACCACCATAATCAAGATATAGAACTCTTTCATCACCCCAAACATTTTTTCATGCTTCTTTGCAGTCAGTCTCCACCAACCTCAGCATTGCGTTACCACAGGTTTGCTCTCTGTTGATAAAGATGAATTTTGCCAGTCAATATTTTCATAAATACGGAATCACACAATATGGACTATTTTGCTTCTGGCTTCTTTCGCTTATGATAATGTTTTGAGATTCATTCATGTTGCTGTGCATATCTGCACTTGATTCATTTTGTATTGCGAAGAGTAATCTGTTTTATGAATATATTACAGTTTATTTATCTGTTGATGGACATTAGGGTTGTTTTCCATTTTAGACCATCATGAATAAAGTGTCTGTGAACATCTGTATACAAGTCCTTTGTGGACACATGTTTTAATTTTCTTGAGTAAATACCCAGGAATGAAATATCTGAGTCATATTATAAGTGTATATTTAAACTTAGAAGAAACTACCGAACTGTTTTTTGACATAGCTGTGTGATATTACCAGTAATATATTAGAGCTCTGAGGAGGGCATGACAACTCACTCCAGTACTCCTGCTTGGAAAATCCCATACTCCCAGAGGAGCCGTGGGGTCACAAAGAGTCAGACATGACTGAAGTGACTCAGCACAGCACACATATTAGAACTCCAGTGTGTAACACAGTCTCATTGTAGCTTTAATTTGTACTTTCCTGACCACTGATGATGTTAACCATGTTTTATTAACTATTTATATATCTTCTTTTGTGATGTTTCTGTTCAAACAGAATGCTCATTTTAGTTGGGTTTTTATCTTCTTATTGAGATATAAGAATTAGTTATATAGTCTAGATATAAGTCTTTTGTAGATATTTGTATTACAAATATTTTTTTCTCATCCTGTGGTTTTCCCATTAATTAATCAATGGTGCAGTTTTGAAGAACAGATACTATTACTTTTGGTGAACTGAAATTTATTATTTTTTCTTTTTAGTCAAATACATTTCTATATATTAGTAGTTGTTGCTGAAACTCAGCCTCCATTCCCCCATGCCTAATAGAGATATGGGAGTGGGGTTGTAGGCTAAATAGAAAAGAACAGCTCTTATTGTTTTGCCAGGCAAAGGGCAGCACAGTAGGCTAATGCCCTCAAGACTATGTGCCCCACCCTGGAGGGGGTGGTGTGGAGTCTTATAGTGTTCAAGGAGCAGAGCACGGTCAACTTGCGGACAATTCTCGGATTGGTTGGCATCATGGTGAAGTTTCGAACATCATCAACCTTCTAGTTTCAACCAATCTAGGTCAATCTGCTCTGGTGGCCAGCAATTTTCATCTGGTGGGGGTCTGCTTCCTGTAAAACAACTTAGGAATGTGTGCCAGCCCTTTGTCTACATATTTTGATGATTCTGTTATGTGGTGGATTTATAATCTAAGTTGTTACCAGTTTCCCGGCCCAACAGCTATTCTTTGTTTCTGCATCTTTACATGTGAAAGTGAAGTTGCTCAGTCGTGTCCGACTCTTTGCGACCTCATGGCCTGTAGCCTACCAGGCTTCTCGGCCCATGGCATTTTCTAGGCAAGAGTACTGGAGTGGGTTACCATTTCCTTCTCCAGATCTTCCCAACCCAGGGATTGAACCCGGGTCTCCCGCATTGTAGGCAGATGCTTTACCGTCTGAGCCACCAGGGAAGTCCATGTACCAATCATTAAATCTTGAGTCAGTATTTTGCTTCAAGGACGTGGGGGCTTGTACACAATTTTAGAGTGAACAATTAGAAATTGGAATTTTAAAGTATTGCCTTACATTATATTTTATCAAAAGCCATGAGATGCCTAGGAATAATTTTAACAAATGCATGCATTATTTGCTCATTGCTGTTGTTACTGTACAGTTGCTAAGTCATGTCTGACTCTTTGCAACACCATGAACTGCAGCAAGCCAGGCTTCTCTGTCCATCACTATCTCCCAGAGTTCATTCAAACTCACGCCCATTGGTCAGTGATGCTATCTAACCATCTCTTCTTCCGTCCCCTCCCTTCTCCTCTTGCCCTCAATCTTTCCTAGCATCAGGGTCTTTTCCAAACGGTGAGCTCTTTATAACAGGTGGTCAAAGTACTGGAGCTTCAGTTTCAGCATCATTCCTTCCAATGAATATTCAGGACAGATTTCCTTTAGAATTGACTGGCTGGATCTCCTTGCAGTCCAAGGGACACTCAAAAGTCTCCTCCAACACCACAGTTCAAAAGCATCAATTCTTCAGTGCTCAGGCTTCTTTATGGTCAAATTCTCACATGACTACTGGAAAGGCTATAGCTTTGACTAGATGGACCTTTTTTGGATGGATCTCTGCTTTTTAATACACTGTTTAGGTTTGTCATAGCTTTTCTTCCAAGGAGCATCTTTTAATTTTACGGCTGCAGTCACGGTCCACAGTGATTTTGGAGCCCAAGAAAAGAAAATCTGTCACTGTTTCCACTTTTTCCCTATTTGCCATGAAGTGATGAGACAGGATGCTATGATCTCAGTTTTTTGAACGTTTCATTTTAAGCCAGTGTTTTCACTTTCACCCTCATCAAGGGGCTCTTCAGTTCCTCTTCGCTTTCTGCCTTTAGAGTCATATCATCTGCATATCTGAGATAGTTGATATTTCCTCCAGCAATCTTGATTCCAGCTTATGAATCGTCCAGTCTAGCATTTCACGTGATGCACTCTGCACATCAGTTAAATAAGCAGGGTGACAATATACAGTCTTGATGTACTCCTTTCCTGATTTGGAACCAGTCTGTTGCTCCATATCTGGTTCTTAACTGTTGCTTCTTGACTTGCACACAGGTTTCTCAGGAGACAGGTAAGGTAGTCTGGTATTCCCATTTCCCATAGTATGTTGTGATCCACACAGTCAAAGGCTTTAGTGTAGTCAGTGAAGCAGAAGTAGATTTTTTTTTTTTAATTCCTTTGCTTTTTCTATGATCAAACTGAGGTTGGCAATTTGATCTCTGGTTCCTCTGCCTTCTCTAAATCCAGCTTGTACATCTGGCATTTCTCTGTTCACATACTGTTGAAGCCTGGCTTGGAGAACTTTGAGCCTTACTTTGCTAGTGTGTGAGATAAGTGCAATTGTGTGGGTAGTTTGAACATTCTTTGGCATTGCCCTTTTTTGGGATTGGAATGAAAATTTCAGTCCTGTGGCCACCACTGAGTTTTCCAACGTTGCTGGCATATGGAGTGCAGCACTTTCACAGCACCATCTTTTAGGATTTGAAATAGCTCAGCTGGAATTCCATCACCTCCTTTAGCTTTGTAGTAATGCTTCCTAAGGCCCACTTGACTTCATACTCCAGGATGTCTGGCTCTAGGTGAGTGACTCCACCATTGTGGTTTTCTGGGTCATTAAGACCTTTTTTGTACAGTTCTTCTGTGTATTTTTGCCATATCTTCATAATCTCTTCTGCTTCTGTTAGGTCCTTGCTGTTTCTGTCCTTTATTGTGTTCATCTTTGAATGAAATGCTCCCTTGGTATCTCCAATTTTCTTAAAGAGATTTCTAGTCTTTCCCATTTTATTGTTTTCCTCTTTATTTCTTTGCATTGTTCACTTAGGAAGGCTTTCTTATCTCTCCATGATAGTCTCTGGAACTCTGCATTCAGTTGGGTATATCTTTCCCTTTCTCCTTTGCTTTTCGCTTGTCTCCTCAGCTATTTCTAAGGCCTCCTCAGACAACTAGTTCCCTGATCAGGGATTAAACCCAGGTCCCCTGCATCGGGAATGCTGAGTCTTAACCGCTGAACCACCAGCAAAGTCCCTCATTTGCTCATTAAAAACTATAAAACAAAGCTAAGAGAAACTTACAAAGGCCCGAGAGAGAGAGTGTGAGTGAGCAAATTCATTCCAAGGAAGACGGAGAAGATGTCATATCTACACAAGTTGATTGTTTCAGTGAAATTCCAATCAGCAGCCTTATTTCAAGCTGACAAGCTGATTCTAAAACTCATACGGAGGGTGTGGAGAAAAGGGAACCCTCCTACACTGTTGGTGGAAATGCAAACTAGTACAGCCACTTTGGAGAGCAGTGTGGAGATTCCTTAAAAAATTGCAAATAGAACTGCCTTATGACCCAGCAATCCCACTGCTGGGCATACACACCGAGGAAACCAGAATTGAAAGAGACACATGTACCCCAATGTTCATCGCAGCACTGTTTATAACAGCCAGGACATGGAAACAACCTAGATGTCCATTAGCAGAGGAATGGATAAGAAAGCTGTGGTACATATACACAATGGAGTATTACTCAGCTGTTAAAAAGAATACATTTGAATCAGTTCTGATGAGATGGATGAAACTGGAGCCGATTATACAGTGAAGTAAGTCAGAAAGAAAAACACTAATACAGTATACTAACACATATATATGGAATTTAGAAAGATGGCAATGACGACCCTGTATGCAAGACAGCAAAAAAGACACAGATGTGTATAACGGACTTTTGGACTCAGAGGGAGAGGGAAAGGGTGGGATGATTTGGGAGAATGGCATTGTAACATGTATACTATCATGTAAGAATCGAATCGCCAGTCTATGTCCGACGCAGGATACAGCATGCTTGGGGCTGGTGCACGGTGATGACCCAGAGAGACATTATGGGGAGGGAGGTGGGTGGGGGGTTCATGTTTGGGAACGCATGTACACCCGTGGTGGATTCATGTCAATGTATGGCAAAACCAATACAGTATTGTAAATTAAAATAAAGGGGAAAAAAAAAAACCTCATACGGAAATGCAAAGAACCTAAAAAATATGAAATAACTCTCAAAAAATAGAAAAAGTTGAAGAATTACACTAATTTCAAAGACTTGCTCTAAAACCAAAGTAATCAAGAATGATATTGGCATATTAGATTAGTGGAACAGAATAGAGAGTCTAGAAATAAGCCCACATGTTAATTCATATGGGAAGAAAATTACTCTCTAGTCTTACCTCACATCATGTATGAAACCTAATTCAAAATAACATATCTAAACATGAATGCTCCTATGCAGAGTACATCATGAGAAACACTGGGCTGGAAGAAGCACAAGCTGGAATCAAGATTGCCAGGAGAAATATCGATAACCTCAGATATGCAGATGACACCACCGTTATGGCAGAAAGTGAAGAGGAACTAAAAAGCCTCTGATGAAAATGAAAGAGGAGAGTGAAAAAGTTGGCTTAAAGCTCAACATTCAGAAAACGAAGATCATGGCATCTGGTCCCATCACTTCATGGCAAATAGATGGGGAAACAGTGGAAACAGTGTCAGACTTTATTTTTGGGGGCTCCAAAAGCACTGCAGATGGTGATTGAAGCCATGAAATTAAAAGACACTTACTGCTTGGAAGGAAAGTTATGACCAACCTAGACAGCATATTGAAAAGCAGAGACATTACTTTGCCGACTAAGGTCCGTCTAGTCAAGGCTGTGGTTTTTCCTGTGATCATGTATGGATGTGAGAGTTGGACTGTGAAGAAGGCTGAGTGCTGAAGAATTGATGCGTTTGAACTGTGGTGTTGGAGAAGACTCTTGAGAGTCCCTTGGACTGCAAGGAGATCCAGCCAGTCCATTCTGAAGGAGATCAGCCCTGGGTGTTTTTTGGAAGGACTGATGCTAAAGCTGAAACTCCAGTACTTTGGCCACCTCATGCGAAGAGTTGACTCATTGGAAAAAGACTGTGATGCTGGGAGAGATTGGGGGCAGGAGAAGAAGGGGAGCACAGAGGATGAGATGGCTGGATGGCATCACCGACTCGATGGATGTGAGTCTGAGTGAAGTCCAGGAGTTGGTGATGGACAGGGAGGCCTGGCGTGCTGTGATTCATGGGGTCACAAAGAGTCGGACACGACTGAGCAACAGAACTGAACTGAACTGAACTGAAACATGAATGCAAAAAAAAAAAAAATGTAGAGGAAAACATAAGAGAAAAACCTTCATAACTGGGGGAGTTTACACAGGATATAAAAAGCAAAATGGACTCATCACTCTCACTTTCATAGAGGCTTGTGATGAAATTTTATTTTTTAATAGCAACAAATGTGAAAGTGAGTGAAAGTTGCTCAGTCGTGTCCGAATCTTTGCAACCCCCATACAGTCCATGGAATTCTCCAGGCTGTAGTACTGGAGTGGATAGCCTTTCCCTTCTCCAGGGGATCTTCCCAACCCAGGGATAGAGCCCAGGTCTCCGGCATTGCAGGCAGATTCTTTACCAGCTGAGCCACAAAGAAGTTGTTATTTCTTTCACATCTGTGTCATTATAGAAGCAAATCTCAACCCCACCACAGCTCACTACAGAAGATTTCCAAATGAACTCTACGATTGCGTCTACAGTGGGAAAGTATTGTTTAATAGTAGATTGTAGCCCTTAGGGTGTCCCATTTGAAGTTCCTTACCTAGATACTCACTCCGGTCTCTGTAGAAACAAGAAAAAAACTCAATGTCCTCAACGACGGCATGTTGGCTGAGGACTGTCTGGTCCCATCTTCAGCCCAGCTATATGACCATGAACTTAGTCTCACTCCCAGTCCTGCATCCCTCTCCCACCTCTCTTATGATTCTATAAGTTCCTTGCAACCCACTAAATACTCAAGCTTTAGTATTTTCTTACATGCTCTCTTCCTTCCCTTCAAATTTCTTCCTCCACTTTGTCACCAGACTTATCTATCATTCTGCTACAACTGCTGCATCCCACCCCCACTCTTCAAAATAGTTATCTCCCTTCCCCAGACTCTTGGAGCTCTCTGCACACACCCTTCCGGCCCTTATCAAATGCAGTGTTGTTATCTGTTCAATGTCTCTCTCTACCACTGGACTGTTTAATCCACAGAACAGAAGCTACCTTAAGTCGTCCTTGCTTTTCTCCCCCAAATTTTCTCCACCATCTTCTAACTCCAACACACACACACACACACACACACACACACACACACACACAGTCTGATGCACAGTAAGAGCTCATCAGTGTCTAATAAATGAATAAGTTTTTCCTTCACCAGAGAGAACCCCAGCAAGTCATAAGAAATAAATTGAAAGCATAAATAACAGTCACTAGTTTTAAAATGGTAATTCAATGGAAAGAAACAGGAAAAGCAGTTCATCTTCATCAGAAAGGTCTAATCTTCAGACATCAAGCAAGAAAATCAACCACTGCCACTAGAAAATGAAGAATATTCATCACAACCAGCTTCTTTCTAAAGGACACACATCCAGGGCAAAACAGTCTAGTCACAGAGGAACCAGCCAGTACTTAAGAGTTCAAGTCTCTGAGGCCAGCGCCAGAGAGTAAGTCACACAGTATAAGAGCAACAACAGGTACCGTTTGGGGCACTTAATTCACCAAGCTCTGAATTCACTATTACACGTAGTTATCTCATTTTAGCTTTATCCCAGCCCTGTGAAGCAGATATTATAATTTCCATTTTACAGATAAAAAATGCTCTAACAACCCAAGATTCAGCCTTAGCCTGAGTCCTAAGCTTGTGGTCTTAATCTCTGGATCCTGCTGCTCTCCACTTGGCCTCCAAGCTACCTGCTGGTGGAAGCTAGCACGGTTATGGTCAATCTTGGGTCTCCAGCACCTAGAACAGTGCCTGGCATATGTTTGCTAAATGTTGCGGTGAAATATGTATGAAATATGTAAGGCAGAAAGTGAAGAACTAAAGAGCCTCTTAATGAAAGTGAAAGAGGAGAGTGAAAAAGCTGGCTTAAAACTCAAAAACATTCAAAAAACTAAGATCATAGCATCCGGTCCCATCACTTCATGGCAAACAGATGGGGAAACAATGGAAACAGTGACAGACTTTATTTTCTTGGGCTCCAAAATCACTGCAGATGGAGTGAAGCCATGAAATTAAAAGATGCTTGCTCCTTGGAAGAAAAGTTATGACCAACCTAGACAGCATATTAAAAAGCAGAGACATTACTTTGCCAACAAAGATGCGTCTAGTCAAAGCTATAGTTTTTTCAGTAGTCATGTGTGGATGTAAGAGTTTGACTATAAGGAAAGCTGAGTGCCAAAGAATTGATGCTTTTAAACTGTGGTATTGGAGAAGACTCTTGAGAGTCCCTTGGACTGCAAAATCAAACCAGTCCAACCTAAAGAAAATCAGCCCTGAATATTCATTGGAAGGACTGATGCTGAAGCTGAAACTCCAATACTTTGGCCACCTAATGCAAAGAGTTGACTCACTGGAAAAGACCCTGATGCTGCGAAAGATTGAGGGCAGGAGGAGAAGGGGATGACAGAGGATGAGATCGTTGGACGCTATCACCAACTCAATGGACAGGAGTTGAGCAAACTCCAGGAGTTGGTGATGGACAGGGAGGCCTGGTGTGCTGCAGTCCATGGTGTCACAAAGAATCAGACACAACTGAGCAACTGAACCGAGCTGAACAGTGAAATATGGGTTTCCCAGGTGGTGCAGGTGGTAAAGAACCTGCCTGCCAATGCAGGAGACATAAGCAATGCAGGTTCGATCCCTGGGCTGGGAATATCCCTGAAGGAGGGCATGGCAACCCACTCCAGTATTCTTTTCTGGAGAATCCCATGGACAGAGGAGCCTGGTGGGCTAAGTCTACAGCGTCACACAGAGTCAGATATGACTGAAGCCACTTAGCATGCATGCACAGTGAAATATCTTCTTGGTAAAAAGAGACCTCTCTCCTAGTCCCTGGACATTTTTATTACACCTTCTAACCAAGGACTGAATGTCTGCTTCCATTCCACTCCAAGACTCAAGGCCCCACTGAATACTCAGGCCTCGGGGATGTGCATTAAACGGCCACCTTCCAGGTCTGATGTGAGGGAATTCCAGCACTTTTCTGCACAGCCTTTATTGCAATGGAGCAAAGCATTAGAGCTGATCCTTGCAGACTTTTATTCAGGGCAAACTCAAACCCCAAAAATGACTGAAAGTGGGAGGGGAATTAATGAAACCCCTTTTCTACTCTGCTCAGGTTTGTGTAGTCGCTGCCTCAAGGACTCAACTTGTTTTTTTTTTTCCACATGGACTCTGGGTCTTAGGGATATCTCCTAATGCATATGGATTTATTTATTTATATTTATAAATAAATGTTTATTTATGGATTTATGTTTCTTTATGAATTACATATATACTGTGAAAAAATATATATTATTCTTAAGTGCAGAAAGAGTAAAGACTAAAGTAGGGTGCTTTACTCTTTTTTTGTATTTTGCTTTTCCTTTCTGCTTCTCTCTGCTTAGTCCTCACATAGATCCTGGTAACAGGGGAGTAAATAATTACTGAGTTCAACCAGAAATTTTTGAATGTCTGTCAGGACCTTTGGGCACTAAACTGAAACACTGACCTTAGATAATGAAGCTGCCGATGTTTCCACATTGTCTTTTAAGACTTTGAAGATGGGAATAAGCAGCAGAGTGATTTATATGGTATTTGGACTACAGAAAAAGAGAAAAAGGTACAATTTGTGATTCATAAGAGGCAGAAAGTAGAAAGCAAGCTTCTTTCTCACCCTGTCAGTCCCTAAGCCAGAGTCGCTGATTCTAGGTAACATTAGAAAAATGCTTACTCCAGAGTCCAATAGTTTGCTGACAGTGCAATGCATAACCAAGAGCTTGCCCCTAGTAACCATTTTCTACAAAAATAGTTCTTTTCTCTCCTATTTGGAAATACAAGTAAAAGCAGTGATAGGCCTGAGCTGTAGCTAGCCCTCTTTGATAAAAAATATAACATGTTGTTAATATTCCAGCACTTAGCACAATGTCTATTGGTGCTTAATATCTGTGCGGTTCAAGGAAGAAATTTTTGTTCTAACTCAGTGACCCTGCAGAACTCTTTAATTCTAATTTTATACTCTTCACAGCATACAGAATTATTAAATCAGATTATGGTCTATCAGAAGCTTCTTGTTACGGAGAAAAAAATGTGGAGCTTGAGATGCATTTCACAGAATCGTTTTGATAGTTGACAGAGAAACTTTTATTGCAGAACAGCGCTGCCTGCTTCTACCACACTTTCCTCACTGTAATCACTGCTCCCGCCATGTTGCTGACATGGGAGGGGAGCCGAGTGAAAAATTTCAGTTGGCTGGAAGTTAACCCCTCAAGTCACAGAGTGTTACAGAGAACCAGTGTTGAAAGAGAATGCAGGCAGGGACTTCTCCGGTGGTCCAGTGGTTAGGACTTGGTGCTGCCATTGCATGGGGCACGGGTTCAATCCCTGGTTGGGAAACTAAGATCACACAAGCTGCGTGGAGCAGCCAAAAAAAAAAAAAAGATTAAAAATACAAAAGAGATAGCAAGTGGGAATTTGCTGTGTGACACTGCAAGTTCAACGCAGTGCTTTGTGACAACCTAGAGGGGTGGGATGGGGTGAGAGAGGGGTTCAGAAGGGAAGCGATGCATGGATGCCTGTGCCTGATTCATGCTGATGTATGGCAGAGGCCAACACAATATTGTAAAGCACTTATCCTCCAATTAAAAAAATTGAAAAAAAAAGAGAGAGAGTGCAGGCAGAACTCAGGCCTGCACTCAGACTGTGAGCTCCCTGAGAGCAGGGGGCCTCAATGCTTCAGGGGCCAGCATAGTTCCTGAGAGAGAAGAGGACTCAATAAACAGTAACAAGACCCCCCCCCCCCGCCCCCCAGTTCTAGAGTTCTGGGTGGGAGCTTGAGGAATAGGGGCAATGACCCATTCCTGTTTTGTTCTTTTTTAAAAAAAATTGTTTTGTTCTTTTTGGCCAGATTAATCTGTCAAACTAGATTAATCAGCCTTCCCAGTATCTGGGTTACAGAGCCCGAAGTACAGAGATGTCACTGAGAACACGGTGGGGCAGGGCCAAACCTGGAAACAGAACTTCACTGCCAGGCTGGCCGTCTCCCCTTGCTTTTGCAGAGTGACTAAAAACGAACATGGGCTGCTGAGAGGCTCACCTACCAGGTCTGGCACTCGGCCCACTGTCTGGCCCACACTGCACAGGCCATCACATTCCACAGGCCCTTAGAGATGTTTATTTTTGCACTCTGTAGACTCCGCTCGCTGCTGGAGCCAGGGCAGGTCACACAGAGGACAAGGTGTTGCCAAGCTGAGAATGTGGGGTGCTCCTTAGCGCAAGACCCAGAATCTGAATGTCCTCCTGGAAATGAACAAGTTAGCAAAGGTTTTAGAAAAGTTTCTTCAACATGTAGGTGATTGCCTCTGTCTCTGTCTTGACTGAAATAGGTAGGACTGAACCCGTTCCTCTCACTCCCTTCTGGCTTTGGACCCACGGAAAAGTCTGATTAAACAAGAAAAGGTTGGAAGTAATTCCCAACTTTTTTGTGTGTGAGGCCCGTGTATACATTGCAAAGTATTTCCTTAGTCAAGTAAGGCAATAGTTGTGTTTTTAGAATAAGTTATCTGTTGATTCATAAAATATGTAAAGGTAACAGTTAAAATGAATTTCATATTTTCAAATACATTTTATTTGATGACTCAGACACAAACGTGAAAAATCGTGTTAACTGTGTAAGACATTCTTCTGTCCATTGACAGGATGCTGCCATGTACGTATGGATTTGCACACCTTGTACTGATCCTGTTGTCTCCTTCTGAGTCTGAGGACACCCCCCCCCCCGCCCAAGATTATAAGCCTCTCTCTGTTTTTTAAGGCTAAGCCTAGCGCCTTGAAGAACATCAATTCCTTCTGGTTTACCAGATATATTATTTATTCAAGGTCCCAGTAGGAACTGAAAAGCTGGGGAGATTCAACAAAAGCACTATTTATAAAGGTGTGGGCAAGTGTTCATAAGATCTGTCAAAGGTCAGCAGAGTCCTCAGGGACTGGTACCATTACCACCTCTAGGCCAGAGAGGCAAAGGAAGAGAGAAGTTACTGGAACCTTCTGTAGAGTCACTGGGTAAAGGAAAGTAGCCAGTTCGTAAGGATCTGACAGTGAAAAAAAACCAAGGAAATAAATACACCAACCTCATACTCCACCTGACTTCCAAGTCCCATCAGTGGCTGAACGCAACAGGAATCCAACTGATGTGGCCCCTACATGTCAGCCTCCCAGGGCAGAGAACTGAGTGGAAATGGATGGTCGGTGAACTTGGAGGTGCACGTGGAAACTGTCCTGCACACCAGGGTAACCTAAAAGCTTGCCTTGTAGTGCACAAGGCTATGGCTAAAAACGAGGTCAAGTCCTGAGCCAATCAATGCCTTAAAATTATATGAAGCTACTCAAGGTTACTGACTCAAACCTTTCGGTGTATTTCAAATATATAACTCAACCGCACAACCAAACTCTTCTGCAGCTCCTATTGAAACGCTCCCTTAGTTTCAGCCCGCGATCACCTTTATAAGGGCAACTCTGCATCTCTGCCGCTAATCTTCCTACCGAGTTACACACTCAAATTTCCAACAGCCTACAGGGTACCTCAGACTCTATAAGGTATGTCTATAAGCCATGTCTATAAAGCACTGGCTAGTCTTTCCGGGAAACACATTTTATTTTCATGCTGTTACCATTTCCCGACTAGGTGCGTTAGAACACTCTGAGGCTTTTGACTCCTCCCCATCTCTCAGAACAAGTGAGTGACACTCATACCATTTCTGCGGGTAGCCGGCTCAGATCTGCCCTCCCTCTTTTTTTTTTTTTTTAATTTTTTTTTGCCCTCCCTCTTAATTTCCCATGACTTTATACCTGGACAAAGTAAGAGCCTGTCTTGGCTGGCCTGGCTCATCCTGACTCCGCCACTTAGAATTAAGACTTCCCTGCACTTATTAATTATGACTCTTATGTTATGCTTCAAGGCCTCAGTTCCCTCATCTGCAGGGCGGAGCCAGGCATAGTCCCCTACCGCTGGGGACAAAGACCTCCTCTCCACTGATTCTAAGGGGCAGAAACTCCAGGAAAACTAGCTTCTCCAGCCTTTCTCTACCTTCTCACCTATTTTTCTCCCCAGGAGAAGGAGTTGGTTATCTGATTCATGGGTGTAGGAGAAACAGAGGTACATGCTCAGCTTTCTGTTTTCTTTTCCGACATGGGATCTGCCTGCAAGGAGAGAGTGCTGATTCTTCTCAGCTCTTTCACTCTATGCATGAATCCGGGGCAGATGCCCATCAAACGAGGCTTGTGGCTGTTTGAGGGCTGCCAGGGTAGGTGATAGGGTAGGCCCATCTTTTATGTGGCTAGAGTGTTGCAGTCCTTCTTGGCTAGTAGTCCTGAGCCTCTCTCCCCAATTATCAGCACACAAGGCAGCATTTTAGGAAAGAATAATTAACATTTATTTGCATACATACTATAGGCAGGTCCTACGCTTTGTGATATAATATGGATTACCTCATTTCATTTTCCCAACAACTCAGTGAGGTAGGAATTGGGATCGAAAAGATCAATAAACCACTGGTCTCCTCACCAGTTCAAAACCAATTTAGAGGTAGAAACAAGAACCAGTCAATACTCTGGCCACCTGATGGGAAGAGTCGACTCATTGGAAAAGACCCTGATGCAGGGAAAGATTGAGGGCAGGAAAAGAAGTAGGTGACAGAGGGTGAGATGGTTGGATGGCATCACCGACTCAATGGACATGAGTTTGAGCAAATTCCGGGAGATAGTGAAGAACAGGGAGGCCTGGCGTGCTGCAGTCCAAGGGGTCGCAAAGAATCAGACAGGATTGTGTGACTGAACAACAACCTTATTATCACGATTGTTGATGTAACAGACCGCCTCTATGAGTCTTAGGAAAGGGACAGGAATTTAACATTTCAATATTCATTGGTTATCATAATATTTCATATCAAGATAGTGCAGACAATAACAGTGACATCAAGTAGAACTTTATAAACTGCAAAAGAAAATCTATCACCATTTCCTCTCCAAAGACTCCACCAAGAGGCATTCACGTGGATCCTGAGGCCCGGTGTGAAAGCTGTTTTGAATGCACATTGCTCTGTGGAGGCTTACAAGAGGCGCTTAGGCCATGGTGCAGCTGTAAATAGTAACACAACACAGCTCAGGGAAAAAAAGTCTTAAAAATAAAGAAGAAACTCACATTCCTCTGACAGGATACTCCTCTCCAAAGAGTTCCAGAGGTTTCCCCATCCCTCAGCTATACCACTGCTCTTTGAGGCCTTTTAGACTGCTACACATATGAATGCTGAACACACAGACCAGTGCACTTGGCCTGGGGTCAGACTTGTCTGGTTTTGAATCCCAGTGCTGACAGTTAATAGCTGTATGAACTTGACATTTGATTTAACTTCCTGAGTCTGTCTCCTGCTCTGTACCTTGGAGTTAACAGCTCCTCTTTATTAGGGCCTTAGTGAGGATTAAAGGGCAAAATATATGTTAAAGTGCCTGACAACTATTAAAATATTCACATAATAACATATATTAATCTCCTTCCCTATTATACCAGCTGATACATTTTTCATCTTCATTTGTACCTTTCAATGATTTTCCTAATTAAAAAGTGAAGCAAAAAAAAAAAAAAAAGGCAAAGCAATTATGCAGCTATATAGTAGACGCTCAAAAAATGAAAGTGAAGAGGAACTAAAAAGCTTCTTGATGAAAGTGAAAGAGGAGAGTGAAAAAGTTGGCTTAAAGCCAACATTCAAAAAACGAAGATCATGGCATCCGGTCCCATCACTTCATGGGAAATAGATGGGGAAACAGTGGAAACAGTGTCAGACTTTATATTTTTGGGGCTCCAAAATCACTGCAGATGGTGACTGCAGCCATGAAATTAAAAGACACTTACTTCTTGGAAGAAAAGTTATGACCAACCTAGGTAGTATACCGAAAACCAGAGACATTACTTTGCCGACTAAGGTCCATCTAGTCAAGGCTCTGGTTTTTCCAATAGTCATGTATGGATGTGAGAGTTGGACTGTGAAGAAGGCTGTTCAGTTCAGTTCAGTCGCTCAGTTGTGTCCGACTCTTCACGACCCCATGAATCGCAGCACGCCAGGCCTCCCTCTCCATCACCAACTCCCGGAGTTCACTCAGACTCACGTCCATCGAGTCCGTGATGCCATCCAGCTATCTCATCCTCGGTCGTCCCCTTCTCCTTCTGCCCCCAATCCCTCCCAGCATCAAACTCTTTTCCAATGAGTCAATTCTTCGTATGAGGTAGCCAAAGTACTGGAGATTCAGCTTTAGCATCATTCCCTACAAAGAAATCCCAGGGCTGATCTCCTTCAGAATGGACTGGTTGGATCTCCTTGAAGTCCAAGGGACTCTCAAGAGGCTGAGCGCCAAAGAATTGATGCTTTTGAACTGTGGTGTTGGAGAAGACTCTTGGAAGAGAACGTCCATGTTCTCTTCCCTTCTTAATGACTTTTCCTAAGTAGTACAAAGACAGCAAGTCCCATCCATGGATTATTATAAAGTCTTTACAAAGGACGGTTATAAGGACTGTAGCAGCACCCAAAAATGCCCGTGTTGGGCTACTCTTAATCAGAACATGAAATGTACATGCAGAAGGACAACAAGAGAAAGGAATGTAGAGAAAAAGGAAATAGCTGTGTGAGGAAAGTAAGATTATGAATGACTTCTTCCTATATTTTCTGAACTTCTTGGAATATTCTTATACCCTTCTTATAAAAAGTAATAAAACCACTTTTACACATTGTAACTAAGTATATTCTGTTTTTTTTTTTTTGCATTCAACATTGATTCATATATTCTTTTTCACATTTTGACAGATTTTACATTTGACATTTCATATCTTTATCACGGTTGTGTCTGCCCTCTTCATTTAAACTTGTCAAGATCTTATTCTCTAGAATACTTAAAAGGGCTTTTTACTTGGGGACCAAGTACATAAACGTGCATTAGAAGTTACCCTTCACTTCTTTTCTTCCCAACAGACCGAAAATAAGACATCTATCTGTGGAAAGAGAAAATTTATGATCATATTTTAAGACTGTCTAAAGGAAATAATTCAGTTGACCAAGTTCAATTTTAGTTTTGTTTTTTTTTTTTTCCCAAAGAAGTGAATGTATGTTGTGTGTGTGTGTAAAATAAATTTATTCCAGCATGCTCTTTCATTATAATTTTCAAAACTGCTTTCCTCTTACAGAGTGATGCAATATTTGATGAGTAAATAACAAGGAATGAAAAAGTCCACTTTAGGGCAACTGTAACTAGACAAAATGAGAATACAGTGTTCTTTTTGTGGCATTTTAGGCTCACACGGGGATATCACTCCCTTTTCCTTGACAGACTTCTTGAGAGAATGCTGAAAATGACAAAACTGTCTTTGCTGGGGGTTAGGAGAAGAATGAGTTCCTTAATATTTTCAGGATAAAAATAAATAAATGCTTGATTTATACCAAAAGAGTTTTAGGATCTTAGGATGAGAATAGAAAATAAATATTTTAATTTCTAAAAAAAAAAAATTTAATCACCTATAAAGATTGAAAATTACAGTTTTGTCTGTAATTAACCATTTATGTCTTAAATCCTTACTCTTCCCTTAGAAGAGAAAGTCAAATAATACAAATTTAATTTATTTGGTTTCTTGTTTCTCAAGAAAGCAGTCAATTAAGAACACAGCAAAAAAGGCTGATGAATAGCTGAGGTCTACATTCCAAAGTCCAGTGTAATTTTTACCACTAACAAGGTAGATTTTACAGGTGTCAAGCCTACCAATGATAAGCTGTAAGCACAGTGTGAGGGAAAATATGTAACAGATGAGTCTGTAGCCAAGCACAGAGTCATTGTTGAGAGTCTAACGGCAATAGAATCAACCAAGTCCAAAGAGAAAGAAAAGAGAAGAAGAAAATTCAACAGCTTGGAGTCATTTTGTGTAGAGAAAATACATCAGTGTGTCTTCATTCAGAGCTTACCAACTGCTGAACGGGTGGGATATGGATCTGTATTAGTCAACTTAGGCTGGTATGACAAAATATAACATCATACCACTGACTGGCTTAAACAACAGACATTCATTTATTTCTCATTGTTCTGATGGCTAGAAGCCCATAACCAAGGTTCTGATAAATCTGGCTTCTGGTGAGAGCTTTCTTCCTGGCTCGTTGATGGCTACCTTCTTGCTGTGTTCTCACATGGCTTTCCTTGGCCGGTGGGGGTAGGGGGATGTTTGGCCAGGAATAGAGGAATGTGGGAGGAGCTCTCTGGTGTCTCTTCCTGTAAGGACACTAATCCTATTAGAAAGGGCCCCACCTTTATGACTTCATTTAGCCTTAATTATTTACTTAGAAGTCCCATCTCCAAATGGTGGTTAGAGCTTCCATATGTGAATGTGAGGGGGGTACAAACATTCAGTCTATAATAGGATCCCTCAGCTGGGCAGAACCTTGGACTGGGAAGGGCCCAGGCCAGAAACAGTCTCATGGTTTACCCACGTGTGGCTGAGAACATCATGATTTTTGAGGTCTGGATCCATGAGAGAGGTTGGGAAGCACTGATTCGTGGACCCTGAATGCACCACTGCACTGTTAACCATTGTAAGAATAAACTCAATGACCCCTAGGAGCGAAGAAAAATCACAATAATAATTAATGCTTAAATAACATGCAGTATATGCCATACCTGATCTTAGTGTTTCTTTACATGTTAACTCATTTAATACTCACAACAGCCTCTGATATATAAAGTATTATAGCACCAGGCTCAGGAGACAGTCCTTGATCATCAAATTGCCTGAATCCAAATCTTGTCCTCTGCACACTTAGCTCTGTTCAGTTCAGTTCAGTCGCTCAGTCGTGTCCGACTCCCTGCGACCCCATGAATCGCAGCACGCCAGGCCTCCCTGTCCATCACCGACTCCCAGAGTTCACACAAACTCACGTCCATCGAGTCGGTGATGCCATCCAGCCGTCTCATCCTCCGTCGTCCCCTTCTCCTCCTGCCCCCAGTCGCTCCCAGCATCAGAGTCTTTTCCAATGAGTCAACTCTTTGCATGAGGTGGCCAAAGTACTGGAGTTTCAGCTTTAGCATCATTCCTTCCAAAGAACACCCAGGTAACTGTGGTTAAATTACTAAGTCTCACTGAACTTGATTCCTCTTCTATAAAATGGGATGGATATATAAGCATACAATTCCAAAAAGCTGTGAAAACTAAAAATTTTCCATACATTAACAGTGTACTCATTTTGTTGCTAGATCTAAACACTCACAGTTTTTATTTACCTTTCTGAGTGGGATACTCTTAGAGGTTTCAACTCATAGTTGTGACAATTCAGTTAATTCAATTAACACACTTAGAATAGTGCCTGGCACACGTGGGAAGTGATATACTAGTATTAACTATTGTTGTTGTTATTATTATTACTACTGCCATTCTCTAGATGAGGAAACTGAAGCAGAGAGAGATCAGTCTGTCCAAGCATCAGCCAGCATGTGGCACACTGAAAGTGAACCCAAACAGTTTGGCCTCGAGGACTGTGGTCTTAACCACTGCACTGCACCATCTCCACAAATTACATACGTTTCATTTCTGTTCAGTCATGTTTAATGCTCCATGTTTAAGAACTACTACTCAGTTGATGAAGAAAAGAATGAAAAATGCCATTTGTAGTAACATGGATGGACCTAGAGATTATCACACTAAGTAAGTCAGACAGAGAAAAACAAATATCATATCACTTATATGTGGAATCTAAAAAAGGATTAAAAAAAACTTGTTTATAAAACAGACGTCAAAAACAAACATAATTACCATAGGGAAATGGTATAAGAAGGGATAATCAGGAGTTTGGGGTTAACAAAAACACACTACTGTATATGAAACAGATAATCAACAGGGACCTACCTCTAGCACAGTGAACTCTAGTCAATATTCTGTAATAACCTAAAAGAGAAAAGAATCTGAAAATCTATATATGTATAACTGAATCACTTTGCTATACATCTGAAACTAACATAACACTGTAAATCCAATATAAAATAAAATTTTTAAAAAGGTAATGTGCTGTATATTGTCACCCTGCTTATTTAACTTCTATGCAGAGTACATCATGAGAAACACTGGACTGGAAGAAACACAAGCTGGAATCAAGATTGCCGGGAGAAATATCAACAACCTCAGATATGCAGATGACATCACCCTTATGGCAGAAAGTGAAGAGGAACTAAAAAGCCTCTGGATGAAAGTGAAAGAGGAGAGTGAAAAAGTTGGCTTAAAGCTCAACATTCAGAAAATGAAGATCATGGCATCTGGTCCCATCACTTCATGGGAAATAGCTGGGTAAACAATAGAGACAGTGTCAGACTTTATTTTTTGGGGGGGCTCCAAAATCACTGCAGATGGTGACTGCAGCCATGAAATTAAAAGATGCTTACTCCTTGGAAGGAAAGTTATGACCAACCTAGGTAGTATATTCAAAAGCAGAGACATTGCTTTGCCGACTAAGGTCCGTCTAGTCAAGGCTATGGTTTTTCCTGTGGTCATGTATGGATGTGAGAGTTGGACTGTGAAGAAGGCTGAGCACTGAAGAATTGATGCTTTTGAACTGTGGTGTTGGAGAAGACTCTTGAGGGTCCCTTGGACTGCAAAGAGATCCAACCAGTCCATTCTGAAGGAGATCAACCCTGGGATTTCTTTGGAAGGAAAGATGCTAAAGCTGAAGCTCCAGTACTTTGGCCACCTCATGCGAAGAGTTGACTCACTGGAAAAGACTCTGATGCTGGGAGGGATTGGGGGCAGGAGGAGAAGGGGACGACCCAGGATAAGATGGCTGGATGGCGTCACGAACTCGATGGACCTGAGTCTGAGTGAACTCCAGGAGATGGTGATGGAGAGGGAGGCCTGGCGTGCTGCGATTCATGGGGTCGCAAAGAGTCGGACATGACTGAGCGACTGAACTGAACTGAACTGAACTGAATGTTTTAATAAAATATTTTAGAAGTTTTGTCCAACTCAGCTTCAAGGGAATTCAGCTCCATCATTCAGAATGATCCAAGAGCAGGCCCTGGGGAAGGGGGCCTGCAGCCATGTCAATGCTATATGATCTGAACCCTTGGCCTAGCTCACCAAACCAGGAGTCCACACCTGATGCCAAAGAGCCAATCAAAGGCTGAACCAATTGTACATCTTTTGAACAGGCAATGCACTCTTGCCTGGAAAATCCCATGGACAGAGGAGCCTGGCAGGCTACAGTCCATGGGGTCGCAAAGAGTCTGACACGAATGAGCCACTTCACTTCTTCTCCAAGGGGAAAATGAAGTGATTGAGTCAGGCTGGAGCTGGAAGGTGCTGAGTTAGGCTGGAGAGCCATACTCTGCCATGTATATACCCAGAGGAGCTAAGAACCAGGAGACGAAGGTAGCAGTTCCAGGTAGACCAATGGTTCTCAACCAGGGACAGTATAGATCCCTCAGGGACCATTTGGCAACGTCTAGAGACACATTCTGCCATCATAGTCAGAGTACTTTTTTCAGCATCTGGTAGACAAAAGTTAAAGAGGCTGCTTTAACCCTACAGTGCACAGGACAGCTCTGCAAAAAAAAAAAAAAAAAAGTATTATCTGGCTCAAAATGTCAATTATGACAAGGTTGAAAACTCTGGTTTAGACTCAGAGTAAGCAACCATGTAGCACTAGCAGAGGGTGAGATAGAGGAGTTATTTGCTTTAGTTCCTGTGGCTCCTCAGGCCCCGATTCCAGCTGCTCAGAAAGCTGTATAGCTCTTCCAGCCCTAAATTCGCCTGAGCTTCTTTATGGTCCATGTTCCTCCTGTCTGTTTATCATTCCATAAAAGTTCCCCTTTACCTTATACCTGTTTGATGAGTTGATGTTTCCTGCAACCAAAGACACTAGAGACAGGTTTGGGAGAGAGCAACTCAGGATGGTGGAAAGAGTGCTTCGGGCAGAAGAAATAGTATATGTAAAGGCACAGAGTTTTGGAAGGCAGGTGGAGAAACACAGCGGGGGAAATGAAGAACAAAACAAAGGAGAGGAAAAATATGTCAGAACACAGAAGCAGCATCAAGCATTGTGCGTTTTCATGTAGCAAGGAGAGTGGGCGCACTAGGTCAGCAGGTGCATCCTGGGGAAATTAAAGAAATTAAGTGGAAACAGCTTTGAGTGAAGCATCAGACTATACAACTATAATTGGAGAAGGAAATAGCAACCCATTGCCAGTACTCTTGCCTGGAGAATCGCATGGACAGAGGAGCCTGGCGGGCTACAGTACAGGGTTGCAAGAGTCAGACACGACCTAGCGACTAAAACAACAAATAAAAACATACAGTACAGGCTTGGGCTTCCCAGAGGAAATGGCAACTGACTCCAGCATTCTTGCCTGGAGAATCCCATGGACAGAGGAGCCCATCAGGCTCCTTGGGGTGTCAGGTCCATGGGGTCTCAAGAAGTCGGACACGAATGAAGTGACTTAGCACATAGCACAATACAGGCTTGTATATCAGTGACTCTCCTAGGCCTAATTCATCCTTTGAATGGATAAAAGAAAAAAAATATCAACGTGTTTGGGAATGTATACTTTCTTGGCAAGCCATCTTTACTCAGTTAAAACATTGCCCTATCAGTTGAAAGAAAAGAAAAAGCAACAAGCAGGATTTCCCCCAATATGTGAAAAAAAAAACTAAAGCAGAGGCAGAAATCTCTAGCATTTGTGGCAATCAGCCAAAAGTTTTAAATCAATAAGTTCCTTGATTTCCCTTTCTATACTGTAGGGAAGATGCAGCATTCTCACTGCCTGGCACTGAGGAGGGACTGAGGTAGTACGTAAAAGCCCCATATGACTCACTTTTTTTTCTTTTAATAAAAAAGCAAAAGTCCAGAAAGACTGGGAAATGGGCTTCCCTTCACCTCAGTCAAGGAAAGAGACAGGATTCACAAAAGCATCATTAAATCTTTCTGGGGAAGAAAAAACAAACAAAAGAGGGAAATATACATGTCAATTACGTGACACTGACTTGGAACAGAAATAAGTTTAGGAACAAAAAGAGAAAAGGAAATGAATGTTATTAAAGCGGAGGCCTCCACAAGGCTTTGTTTCTCTTTTTCCTCCCTGCTTTCTAACAGGAATAATGTGATTCCCCCAGGAAAAGCTGCTTTTGTAGTCAGCAGGTCAAAGGTCTTAGATCTAAAAACAGTGGATACACAATGTTCCAGAAGAGATGTGTGTGGCTTCCTGGTACTGAATCGACCCCTGCAGGTCAAAAGACACTCAGGATGAAACGCGCAACTATGGAATGAAATGCATGCCCCTTCACTGCCAACAGGCAGTGTGCTTCAAGGGTGGGTGGACGGCCACCAGGAACCTTTTGACAGCTGGCTGGGAAAGAGGCCTGGGCTCGGTGGGATCGGTACAAAGGGTCAGATTCCTGAGTGAGCACGGCCATCCTGGGGAAAGGCAACAAGTCTCCTCTAAGAGGAAATAACATCCGGCTGATGCACTGGGTGTTTAAAGGAAATGCCCAGGATGGTGTAGCAAAAAAAAGACAACTCAACATTTTAATTCCATAGGTGAACATCATCATCACAACAGCAGACACTACTTTTTGAGCACTTATCTGTGGACCAACCACTGTGCTAGGAGAGTCACAGACATTAATTATAGTCATTCAGAAAGGGATCTGAGGGACCTCCCTGGTGGTCCAGAGGCTAAGACTCCCTGCTCCCAAGGCAGGAGCCCCAGGTTCAATCGATGGTAGGGAACTAGATCCCACATGCCACAATTAAATATTCCACATGCTGCAACTAAGACCTGGTGAGGCCAAATAATTAAATTTTTTTTAAAGTATGGTGTCTGGATACCTGCACTTTAGCATCAGTGCAGCTTGGCATCATGGTACCACAGTTTTATACGGCAGAATTTCACTGTCCTTTCTGAATTAATGCTGTGCCTATAAAAAGTGCTAATAATGGCTTAGGAGCCAAACCCATCCCTTCCAAACTGGCAGGTGATGGGAGGGGTTCAGTGAGACTTTGAAAACAAGCTGGCTTTCATTAGTTGGGTCACTGCAATGCCTATGACCGAGACTGCAGCAGTGATAAAGCAACAGCGATAGTCCCACCAAAGGATGCCTCAGAAATCTAAAGATACTCCTTCTCTGAGCAGTTTGGGGGGTTTTCAAAGAACTACCTCCCTCATGAAAAGGAAGCAGGGGGACTTCCCTGGTGGCCCAGTGGTTGAGAGTCCACCTTGCAATGCAGGAGATACAGGTTCAATCCCTGGGTGGGGAACTAAGATCACACATGCCGCAGAGCAACTAAGCCCGTGCGCTGCCAACCACTGAGCCCGCACGCTCTGAAGCCCACGCGACACAGCTAGAGAGCCTGCGTGCCACAACCAGGAAGTCTGTGCGCCACGACAAAAGCGCCTGCAGGACGCAATGAGACTCCGTGTGCCACAACCAGAAAGTCTGTGTGCCACAACAAAAGCGCCTGCAGGACGCAATGAAACTCCGCGTGCTACAATATAAAAACAAAATTTAAAAAATAAAAGAAGTTCAGAGGAAGAATGACCAGCATGCTGAGAGCTCGTGGTGAACTAAGATACAAACTATACCCAGAGATATCAAGATCTGGTTGAACTTAGTCTGCACAATATTAGGATAAGTAGAAGCTTTGACGTGACAAGTCAGAAATGGGAACTGATATATCAGCAAAGTGACCGGGAAGTCACTTGGCCAACTTACACCCCTATTGGCACAAGCTAACGTATGGCCTCTTGAAAGGAGTCTTAAGAGAAAAGAAAGGGTGATTGTACTTTTTACTTTTAAATACTCATCTCTAAAAAATCTGAGTATTTTTATAATGGCATTATATTCTGAAGAATCCTTTGAAATTACTCTTTGTATTGTTTTCAAATCCAGGTCTTTTAAATAAGGAATTCATGCTCACCATTTTGTAGACAAAGTATTTTGACCCCAACAGTACTGCCTAATTTGATCATCAATAATGCAAATCAGATTTGGTTTCCAATGACCTTTGATGTTTCTAAAAATTATATTCACCTTCTTGAAGACCAGACATTATTGAGGATATTCAAAGAATAAATTAAAAGTTTTAAGTAGCTTCAAAAAATGAAAGTTCTAAAATATCATGAACAATGATAGCTTGACCTTAAAATTCCCTAAGGCTACTTTTAAGAGGATAATATCATTTGGGTATATATTTCACACTATATTTTTGAGTCAATATTTTACTACATGTATTTATACCTGTGAATATTTAATAAGGTCTGTTATTTCAAATATGCTGAAAAAAGGTATAAAAGTTATTGTTAACTTACCCCTAAAGATATCAGTCCAATGTCCTTTTATGATCATAAAAGTCAGTATAATTGCTGGTCATCATCAAGGAGAAAGTATAATAAACTGAAAAATATAATCCTGCTTGTATCAAACATCAGCATCCATAATGCTGCGTATAATTCTGTTAATTTGCAAATAGTATATATTTCAATCTCAGAAGAGTAAGATGACTAAAGTGTCTCAAGATATGAAGAGTCTTCATGTGAAAAGGAATTAAAAAGTAGGGAGTTTCTTCAACAGCAAAGAAATAGATCAAAGAGTGATGGGCTTGAATCTCACAAATTCCAGGGCTCAGCCTACCAGACTGCCCCATGCTAGTCTCAGGCCCTGGGGCACCTGTACCTGTGGCTGATCAAATAGATTTCTGGGTGACCACCCCCTTTTCAGGTTCTAAAATTTGCTAGAATGGCTCACAGAACTCAAGAAAACACTACTCACTTTTACTGATTTATCATAAAAGATATAGAGGAGCAGCCAGATAGAAAGATACACGGGGCGAGGTCCGAAAGGGTCCTGAGTTGGAAGCTTCTGTCTGTGGAGTGTGCCACCCTCCCAGCAAGTGAATGCCAAGTTCACCAATCTAGAAGCTCTCGGAATCTCTAGTTCAAGGGCTTTTATAGAACTCCATCTCCAGCCCCACTTCCTTCCTCTCCCAGGAGATCAGTGAGTAGGGCTGAAAGTTCAAATCCTCTAATCACTGAGTATTTCTGGAGACCAGCACCACCCTGAGGCTATCAAGCCACCCCCCCACCCCCTGCCCCACTACCCTAAATTATCTCATTAGCATAAACTCAGGTGTGCTTAAAAGAGCTTCCCTGGTTGCTCAGTGGTAAAGAATCAGCCTGCCAGTGCAGGAGATGCTGGTTCGATCCCTGGGTCAGGAAGACCCCTTGGAGAAGGAAATGGAACTCATCCTCCAGTATTCTTGCCTGGGAAATCCGAAGGATAGAGGAGCCTTGGACTACAGTCCACAGGGTCGCAAAGAGTCAGACACAATTTAGCAACTAAACAATGACAACTAAGTATAACAAAGTACACTCCAATCACTCAGGAAATCCCAAGGGTTTGCAGGATGCCTTGCCAGTAGCTAGAGACTATAACTATGACTTTTTATTTACTATAAAATGTTATTTTTACTATACCTCAAAGTTTCAATTGAGGTAATGAGATAAGATTAATGTGAAATTATATTGTGATGAGCCAGATGACCATCTTCAGAATTTACACCAAAAAACCTCATTTCACATCTCTTGGGTTCCTCACTCAGCTTTGAAAACACAAAAAGGCTGGGAGAGTGAAGATTAAAAAAGAGGCTTTTGGGGAATTCCCTGAAGGTACAATGGTTAGGACTCAGAGCTTTCACTGCTGTGGCCCCAGTTCAATACCTGGTTGGGGAACTAAGATCCCACAAGCCATGTTGCAGCTTCAAAAAATGAAAAGGATTTTTTTTTTTTAAGAGACAATTTCTTTATGGGGGATGGCTCAACCCCTATCTCAAGCTTAGAAAAACGAAGGTGTCAAGGAATCCAGGGCCTAGTTGGGACTCTGCGTTTGAAAGCACAGTGGAGGGGGATCAGATTCCAGGCCCAGGGGACCAGAGGAGAAGCTGGAAAATGACTCTGACCCTGGCACAGAGGAGGGTTGCCCCCTTCCGGCAATAGTAACTGCACGTTCCCTTCTTCAGGAGGACTCCAGGGATCCAGGAAAGTTTCTCACAGGTCCTGACAGACTTTGCTGTGGAAAAAGCTGCCTGGAGCCATTATCTATGCTTGCTGAGTGAGTTAGCCCTGTCTGACTCTTTGCAAGCCCATGGACTCTCTGCAAGCCCTCCAGGCTCCTCTGTCCATGAGATTCTCCAGGCAAAAATACTGGAATGGGTAGCCATGCCCTCCTCTAGGGGATCTTCCCGACTCAGGGATTGAACTAGCATCCCTTTCATCTCCTGCATTGGCAGGTGGGTTCTTTATCCCTAGGACCACCTGGGAAGCCCTCACCGTCCTGCCCAAGAGGGTCTCTAGAAAGGGAAGTGGTTCTCTCATGCACAGCAAGGGTCTATAACCACCAGAGAGCCAAGAACTGAGGGGGTCACAAGCTTCCAGGGAAGCACCTCATGCCTCGTGCTTGTGCCTAGAGGGACAAGCAAAAATAAAATTAAATTAAAATAAAACCATCCCCTGGATAAAGAGCGTACATACCAAGTAAGATTGTGCCTTCGTCTCCTAATCTCCTCAATGACTGAACTAAGCCCTAGAGGAGCTCAGTCTTTTTTGTTTTACAACAAGCTGGGAGAAAAGAAACACTAGTCCAAAAAAGGAGGAAGGATGATGCCTTCCTCTCCCTCTCCAAACAGCCAACTTCATAGCAGTGCTGCCTGGGGAGAAGGTAAGACAGCATTAAGTTAAATTTTACATTTTTATCATTTGCATGGGTTCAGTTCAGTTACTCAGTCGTGTCCGACTCTTTGCGACCCCAGGAACCACAGCATGCCAGGCCTTCCTCTCCATCACCAACTCCTGGAGTCCACCCAAACTCATGTCCATTGAGCCAGTGATGGCATCCAACCATCTCCTCCTCTGTTGTCCCCTTCTCCTCCTGCCCTCAATCTTTCCCAGCATCAGGGTCTTTTCAAGTAAGTCAGCTCTCCGCATCAGGTGGCCAAAATATTGGAGTTTCAGCTTCAACATCAGTCCCTCCAATGAACACCCAGGACTGATTTCCTTTAAGATGGACTGGTTGGATCTCTTTGCAGTCCAAGGGGCTCTCAAGCGTCTTCTCCAACACCACAGTTCAAAAGCATCGATTCTTTAGTGCTCAACTTTCTTCATAGTCCAACTCTCACATCCATACATGACCACAGGAAAAACCATAGCCTTGACTAGATGGACCTTTGTTGGCAAAGTAATGTCTCTGCTTTTTAGTTTGCTGTCTAGGCTGGTCATAACTTTTCTCCCAAGGAGTAAGCGTCTTTTAATTTCATGGCTGCAGTCACCATCTGCAGTGATTTTGGAGCCCAAAAAAATAAAGTCTGACACTGTTTCTACTGTTTCCCTATCTATTTCCCATGAAGTGATGGGACCAGATGCCATGATCTTCGTTTTCTGAATGTTGAGCTTTAAGCCAACTTTTTCACTCTCCTCTTTCACTTTCATCAGAGGCTTTTTAGTTCCTCTTCACTTTCTGCCATAAGGGTGGTGTCATCTGCATATCTGAGGTTATTGATGTTTCTCCCAGAAATCCTGATTCCAGCTTGTGCTTCTTCCAGCCCAGCATTTCTCATGATATACTCTGCATATAAGTTAAATAAGCAGAGTGACAATATACAGCCTTGACATACTCCTTTTCCTATAGATATTCTAATTTCTGAATTGAGATGGTGGGACTTAAAGTGACCGGGAATGAACAGAAAGTTATAGAAAGTGTTCACGTTTTCATCCAGAGATAGAGGTGGGCTATTCTCCACTGAACAATTTTTAAAGAGAAAATGGGAAATGGGGAAAAAAAAAAAAAGAGTTGCACTTTCAATACAATCCACAAAGAAGGCCTGTTCAACATCAATAAGAGTATCACTGTGACCCATAAAAATTTTACACAATATCTCCAGAGGCAAAACCAATTGAAGTAGAAATAGGAAAAGTTTAGACCAATTCATAGATAATATAATAAGTCCTCCACCTATGAACGTTCAAGTTGCCAACTTTCAAAGTTGTAAACATGCGTTCCCTTGACATTAGGCGTGAGTCAATGGCAGCTCACCCTCCGTCTCCAATTGCTGACAGTCCTTCAGCTCTGCCACCTCCAGCCTCCTCTCGCTCCCCTAGTCGGTAGCTCTTCTTGGCTGTTCACCCGATGCCAGCCCCTGTGTGCCAGCCGTTCTACCGTACCACTGTACATTTCAAGGTTATGTCCTGTAAGGTTACAAATGCCTATTTTTTGTGTTTTTCCAGTATTATTGTATGACAAGTATTATAAACACAGCACATAGAGCTGACTGTGTTAACTGGGTACCTAGGCTAACTTTGTTGGACTTAGAAACAAACTGGACTTATGAATGTGCTCTCGGAACATGTGTATGTGGGGACTTATTGTATCAAAATAGGTTTCCCAGACCAAAAGGGAAGATATGTGGAAGATGCTGTCACACTTTGATGCTAACATGATATCCATGTCCTCTCACTGGCTTCATCTGTTTGTGGTGTCACACTTACAAAAGAACAAAAGGTCAATTTTAATGTTTTTAAAGCTGCACATATCTTAATTGACCATAACCATAATATAGCAAAATAGAATAATCCATCATGATTAGTACTTCATTGACCAAGGCACTTTAAATAAGACTCTATAAAGATGATGATAAATGTATATAGATTATCCACTAAAGGTTATTATTGATTTTCTCTTGAAGTCATCCTTTGTCTTACGTGGCCTGAGAGAGAAGAACAGTTTAGGCACAAGAGTGGGAACAACCCAGCCATGCCTAAATGAATTTGCAAAAATTATCTATAAATAATTTATTTTAGTAAGTCTGTACTACTTTGTCATGGTTGAACATCCATAAAATAAAAGAATAACTTAATTTGTTGTACAATGCAATGGACTCTCTATTCGTAACTATTACTGTATTTAAGCCTCAGATGATCTAGTGAGGAAAACAGAGGAAGTAATGGTCATCTCTTGTTTTTTCTTTTTTTTCTGCCCAGCATCCAGGCCAAATCACTTAGACCACAGCATCTCAGTTTTCCATCAGGAACCTTACCCATTCTCAGATCACGTGCTTTGGGAACCTACAGGTTCCTGGAGAGGCATGGCTGGTTAAAGGCACAATGATTCATTCAGAGACTTATGAACCAAACTAGGCCAGTAAGAGTCAGCCTTGCAGCATTTGCTGGAACAATTGGGAAGAAGTGCCTTCTTTGCGTGGGGTTCCAAGTCATAGAATGGATACATTGAGCGGCTGGTGGCCATTTTTGTCTCCACTGGGAGACACCCCACCTAAAATGAAGTCAACCCAGGAAAGGGAAGGAGTGAGATAAATACATATTTCTGAAACTGTGTAAACATTTGAATCAGCCATAACTAAATCCCACCCTCGGAGCTCTCTGTTCAGTAAATAAATGAATTAGCTTTTTGCTTATAGTCACACTGACTTTTATTTCCATTATTTGCACCCAAGCTCCTGATTAGTTTTTTGATGTCAAATTCATCTTTTCAATTCCTCAGCTTGGCTCCCCATCCCATATAGTTATACTGTGCTGTGTAACCGTGCCGTGCTTAGTCTCTCAGTCCTCTCCAATCCTTTGCGACCCCACGGACTGTAGCCCACCAGGCTCCTCTGTCCATGGAATTCTCCAGGCAAGAATACTAGAGTAGGTTGCCATGCCCTCCTCCAGGGGATCTTCCCAATCCAGGGAGCGACCCCTGGTCTTCCGTGTTGGAGGCATATTCTTTACTGTCTGAGCCACCAGGGAAGCACCATCAATGTTTTATGCGCTTAAACACTCAAATAATCAGATGAGCCAGCAATCAGCAGCAGCAGGAGGTTCAGAAGAATGAGTCTGTAACATACAGCAGGTATTTTAAATGCAGGGTTCTCACTAAAGTAATTTTGTCAAAACAGACTAGTAGCAATCAATCCATTTCCCCTAATGCTAAAAGTTTTGGATGCCTGGGAAATTGAAGCATTGAGAGCTACAGAAATACAGTAGAAATAAAAAAATCCAAGTAACTATATTGGCTCCATTCCTGTCAGCAAACGAATTCAATCACCCACACACTATTTTTTCTTTTCTTAAAGAACTGTTAACAGCAATGTTTGGGATCAGGTTTTTCAATTATATAATACGAAAGTCTGCCAGAATTATTACATAAAGCAAATGTTTTAAATCTGACAAAGAAACCAATCAGTCAAGAATCAAAGAGGACATATATAGCTAGTTCATTAACAAAAACATTTGTTCTATCTCACACTGTTGATAGGATATTAGTTGGTTCAGTTTTTTTGGAATGATATTTTGCATCATCTAACAAAAGTTTAAATGAACTTAACTTCTAACCCAGTACTTCTACATTTATTTAGGAATCTGTCATATAGTAACACCCCCCTAAATGCTCTAGTATATTTGGATAAAGGTGCATTAGCACTATATACAACTACAAACACACTGGAAGCAGTTCCTATTTGCAGGGAATCAGCTGGATAAATTGTGGTACATTCAGACTCCAGTTTACTATAGATTGAACATAAACGTTTATCTTTGCTCTCTCCTAAAATGCCACTGATGGTAAAGGGATAAAAAAAAGAAACAAGTCACAAAGATAAAGTGAGCAGGAGAGATGATGACAGCAGGTAAGAAATGTGAACCAAACACTGGAAGCTGGGAAATAAATGAACAGATGGTATAGGACTTAGCCAGAGAATGCTGAAACCTAAGCCAGCAGGGAAGGAATACAATAGGGAGTAAGCCAATTGCAGAATCACAGAAAGAGTCAGAAATGGAGGAACAGAGGACTTCTCAGAGGCAGCAAATGTGGTTACAAACAGGATAGACAGAAAGTCTTTAAAAGTTCTCCTCCTCCCCACCCACCCCGGAATCAATGTCATTTGCAACATGGATGGACTTAGAGACTGAAGTAAGTCAGACGAAGACAAAGACCGTAAGATATCACTTATATGTGGAATCTAAAATATAGAAATAAAGCTGTCTACAGAAGAGAAACCGACTCACAGACACAGAGAATAGACCCGTGGCTGTCAGGGTGGAGAGGGTTAGGACAGGGATAGAGCGGGAGTCTGCGACTAGCAAATGCAAACCATTTTATAAATAGGATCAGATTTAAACAACAAGATTCTATTGTACAGCACAGAGGACTATACTCAGTATCCTGGGAGACATCACAGTGGAAAAGAATATGAAAAAGAATATATATATATAACTGAATCACTTTGCAATACAGCAGAAATTTTAATATAGCATTGTAAATCAACTACATACTTCAATCCCCGGAGTAGGAAACGGCAATCCACTCCAGTACTCTGCCTGGGAAATCCCATGGACAGAGTCCACGGGGTAGCAAAGAGTCAGACACAACTGACCAACTGAGCATGCTGAGACTTCAATAAAACTTCCTTTAAAAGTTCTCCCCCTCACACCATGAGAAAATTGGTCTGCCCTTCTCTGGAGAAAAAAAAAGGTGTTTACTCTGGAAATACTGCACACTATGATACTGGAAACTGCAGATACAGTTGTGGGTGTAGGGGGCAAGTGAAGCCCAATATGGAACAGACAGGTTAAATGAAAACCATACTGAAAGGTGAAACACTCTGTCCCAAAACCTGGGCTTCATTTAACTCCCAGAACACCACCAGCCGATCTTCTACTATCGGGGCAAAAGACTGAGATATGTCTTTGGAGAAACTGACCACACTGAGAGCAAAGGTACTAACTTGGGAGGTGCAGGAACTATATCCAACAAAAGTGCTGGATCCACAGCCCCTCTTCACGATGCGGCTTGCCAATTCACCAGTTCTTCCATCTAATCAGCTTTCTAGCACCTCATTCTTGCATGAATAGACAACCACAGACCACAGATAATGAAAGCCTCTAGTATAAGCTAGGATAGAGGGAATCAGGAGCGGGATGCAGAAATCAACTCAGAGGAACAAGGACCCTCATGACAATTGAGGGCATGAAAGAAAAGGAAAGGTCAGGAAAGAATTTAAAAAAAAAAACAACTTTAGTTAATATCTTCAAAAAGTTAAAGAAAACTGTAAAAATGAAGCATGAAATGGTAGGCTACAAAAAGAACTCTTGGAATTAAAATATGACTCTTGGAATTAAAGATTTTATGGAAGGATTGGAAGATAAAGTTGAAGAAATACCCCAGAAAGTAGACAAAAACACAAAGATAGAGAATATTAGAGAGAAAAAATTTAAAAATTACATTGGTTCTGAAAATTAAATAGTCAAATAATAGGTGTCCCCATAACAGAGGAAACAGGAGGAAATACATGATGAAAAAACACTATAAAAACATGTCCCACATTTGAGTATCCAACAAAGTTAATGAAAATCCTCACAGCTCCCAATCTCACATCATTTACAAAAGTCAATTCAAAAACATGAAAGGCAAAATGATTAAGCTTTAGGAATATAATATCTTCATGAGTTGGAGGTAAGGAAAGAATGCTAAACAGAGCTCAAAGAGCCTTAAGCACGAAGGGAAGACACTGATTCATTTAACTGTATTAAAATTCATAAATCAGAAGATAGGATTAAAGAGTTAAAAGACAAGACAGAAAACAGAATATATCTGCAACATATATAACTCACAAAGGGTTTATACCAAGAATATAAAAGAAATTCCTATTTATCAATATGATTAAAAGGACAATACAATAGAAAACGGACTTGCACAGACAATCCACGCAAATAGAAATCCAATGGCCAATGAATACATGAAAAGATGCTCAACATTATCTGCAGTGAAACATACAAATTAAAACACGAGATAAATGTGAGCCCTAATGTAAGCTATGAACTTTGGTAAATCGCTTCAGTCGTGTTCAACTCTTTGCAATGCTTTGGACTGTAACCTGTCAGGCTCCTCTGTCCTTAGGATTCTCCAGGCATGAATACTGGAGTGGACTGCTGTTTCCTTCTCCAGGGGATCTTCCTGACCCAGTAATCATAATCATAATAATAACATATCAATACTGGTTCATCAATTGTATTGAATATACCACATCAATGCAACATGTTAATAAAAGGGGAAAACATGTGGGGCCAGAGAAAGAGTATATGGAAACTCTATATTTTCTCTTCAATTTTTATAAACCTAAAACTGCTCTAAGAAAGTCTATTAATTAAACACAAACACACATACACACAATGAGATACCAACATACATGCACCACACTGACAAAAAATTTTAAAAGACTGGTGATCTCAAGTGTTGGCAAGGATGTCGAGCAATGAGAACTCTCATTTACTATTGGTGGAAGTGTAAATGGATACAAATATTTTGGAAGACCACTTGGCATTATCTAATAAAGTTAAAGACAGGATTTCCACATGGCCTTTCCTAAGTGTTTATCGACAGAAATGCATATACAAATGTATGAGAGCACGTGTATGAGAGTGTTTATGCAGCCATCTTTTGTGAAAACCCCAAACTGGAAAAGTCCAAATGTCTATTAATATCAGTCATTGGAACAAAGGAATACCAAGTTGCAATGAAACATGCACCCATACAGATGAATCTCAGAAGCCTAATAATAAGTGAAAGAAACAAGTCCCCAAATAATATGCACAGCGGTATTTCATCCTCATGAATTTCATAAAATTAAAACTAAATTGTATCATTTAGAGATGCAGACAAAATGATAACCCTTTAAAGAAAAACAAGGAAGTAAATTCCACAAAACATAAGACAGTGGCTACCTAGTTGGGGGAAGGAAATGTGACCAAAGAGATCCAGCACACAAGAAGTGGGGCTGAAGGGGGAGTATCTTCTAAGATATTCGCAAACTTCTATTTCTCAATCTTTGTGGAGTTGGAAAAGGAAAAAATAAAAAAGAGCAAAACACTGAAAATGTAACTAGTCCCTCTGGTTTTGTAACTAATGGTTGTCTGCATTCTCCAGATCAGTCTTTCTCATAGCAGCCAAGTTAGAACACCAGTAAGCAAAGTTCTTGAAATTAAAAGAGACTTACTCCTTGAAATCAAAGTTATGACTAACCTAGACAGCATATTAAAAAGCAGAGATGTTACTTTGTCCACAAAGGTCCGTCTAGTCAAGGCTATGGTTTTCCCAGTGGTCAGGTATGGATGTGAGAGTTGGACTGTAAAGAAAGCTGAGCACCGAAGAACTGATGCTTTTGAACTGTGGTGTTGGAGAAGACGCTTGAGAGTCCCTTGGACTGCAAGGAGATCCAACCAGTCCATTCTGAAGGAGATCAGTCCTGGGTGTTCATTGGAAGGACTGGTGTTGAAGCTGAAACTCCAATACTTTGGCCACCTGATGCGAAGAGCTGACTTATTTGAAAAGATCCTGACGCTGGGAAAGATTGAGGGCAGGAGAAGAAGGGGATGACAGAGGATGAGATGATTGGATGGCATCACCAACTCAATAGACATGAGTTTGGGTGGACTCCAGGAGTTGGTGATGGACAGGGAAGCCTGGCGTGCTGCGGTTTCATGGGGTCGCAGAGTCGGACACAATCGAGCGACTGAACTGAACTGAACTGAACTGAAGCACAGTTCTAGGCCCAGAAGAGACCAGCACCCTCAAGCATTTCCACAGAACTCTGTGAACTGTCCCACTCCCCACCTTCATGAAGGGCTCTCAGGAGAGCTCTCTGGTTGAACCAACGTCGTAAAGTGAGGGTGGCTGGCAACGATGTGGGGTTAAACTTTTTGTTAAAAGCAAAAACGAAATGAAGCAAGACCCTATGGTCTTTGCCCTCCACGTCCTCCGCCTGCCTTTTGTCCGTGGAAAAACTTTTGCCAAAGAATATGTTTAATCAAAGTGAGAAAATGTAGAACAAAAGAAAACAATCAAAGGAGACCAAATAATAATAGTTTAGTCATCAAGCAAAGTCAAGGACCTTTAGTTTCTCCTCAAGGGCTAAAGATAATATTCTGAGCCATATCCTGTGAGCTGCCCTGTAGATACTAAAACGCTCACCATGTGGAAGAAGTTAACTGCATGATGACCAGGCTGCAGCCATAACATACGCGGCTACAGTTCTGAGAACTGGCCTCAAAGAATTGAAAACAAACCAGCCCTGGAACTGAAGACTAACTTTACCCAAAACAATCAAAATGAGCGGATTAGACCACCAATGATCTATTTCAAAATGACCGTCAGAGCCGACGGTGCTGTTTCTGTATGCAGCCCTCTCCCTGTGGCTATCACAGCTTTTGCCCACTGGTTGTCAGTGGGGTGGAGGGAATCAGCCTTTGGACTGAAGTTGGCCCTCCTCCCCAATTGCTGGCATCCAAAATACAGCAAACTCTCCTTTTCACCAATCTGGCCTCTCTACTGGCTCTTGAGATGCAGTCGGACTCCATTTTCAGTTTCAAAAGGATATGATCAATTCTAAGCAAAAGTTTTCTTAGTGATTTAAGTATTTATTATTCAAGTGGCAAGAAACTTAGGAGCTACCTTTAACCTGATTGGTGGCATTAAGATATTGAAAGGGAAAAAGAGAGTTGGATTAAGGATGGATAAATAGGCAAAAGGAATAAAATATTATAAATAAGTAACATAAGCAACATAAAATACAAGAGAACATGCACTCTGCATAAGTCCACTTTGATACTGTATCAGAAACTAGGGGTTATAATCAATCCATTATAAAGAAAAAAGTGTTCTGGAGCAAAAAAAAAAAGTATAAATTACAATTATTCTCATCACCACTACCAAAACATTAAAGAATGTTTCTGATTGGTTCTCACCTCTGTAACAACGGTAACTCTCAGGACTAAGAAAATTTAGAGGATCGTGTTTTACTTCCCTATTTCCTCTCAATGAGAATGGGTCACTCTCTCAAGAAAGCTGTGTTCACAGTGGCATAGTTTAGTGTTAAGTTGCTTCAGTCATGTCCGACTCCGTGCGACCCATGGATTATAGCCCACCAGGCTCCTGTGTCCATGGGATTCTCCAGGCAAGAATACTGGAGTGGGTTGTTATGCCCTCCTCCAGGGGATCTTCCAGATCCAGGGATGGAACTCATATCCCTTCTGTCTCCTGCATTGGCAGGTGGGTTCTCTATCACTAGTGCCACCTAGGAAGCATAGAGTTTCACAGAGTAAACCATATAATGCCTCCTTGCCCCACTTATCCACATTCTTATGCCACTGGATACAGGAAAATCCCACATAGGCCCACTCTCTGATCCCCCCCTCATTCAGGTTCTCTGGAGCTTGAATTCTGGAAGGGAAGCCAGTTCAATGTTAAACTGAATCAAGCACATGTGGAAGACAGAAACCACAGATCAAGGGTTCTAAGGAGACCCCCGGAATCACTGGATCAGGCGTGCACGATCACCTGGCATCCATGGGCCACATACAGTCTCCCAGTATGACCTGTTTGACCCTCATGATGATTTTTTAGAAATTAGAACCAGTTTCCAATAGTTAAAACCCAGACAATTCCACAACGATCCAGATTTCTTGCTTTGCTTTAAAAATCTGGAGATTCTAACAACTCTGTGTCCCAAAACTTAGGACATGACATGATCGGCCCCTGATGTGGCTCAAGACCCTCATTTTTCAGAATGGAAAAGCTGATGCTCAACAAAGCGGACTCATAGATATCACACAGTAATTTAGAACCATTAGTGAGATGAGAACAGAGGCTATCGGGCTCTCGACTACATAATCCTGGAGACAACCCTGGAGACATTGGCCAGCTTGCCAACACCATCGTCCCTAATGCTTGGACCTGTCTAGTCATATAAGCCACAGAGCAATGTCTTGACAAGGAGCCTGGTCCAGCTGCAAGGAGCTCAGGGATTCAGAAAGAGCTGAGGAAAGCATGGTTCTTTACCTTTCTACGTTCTGGACAGGAAGTAAACTCCTTTTATGGTTGCAGCTGCATGTCAGGGAGGCTGAGTACTGAATTCCCAGAAGGTTCTAACACTTTGTCAGCTGGGGAGGGAGGGGAACTGAGGGAGAGGAGGCCTGTGTGTCTCTTCTTCCAATCTGCACTTTATTTATTTATTTTTTTTTTTCAATCTGCACTTTAGTTAAAGAACATACACACTCTGTGTCTGTTCAGAATTGCCCTGTTTGGCCATGTGCCATGTTGATAAACATTTTCTCCAGGTCTCCTGACTCCTAACCTAGTACACATCCTATTAAATGCTATTGCTATCCTGCGTGCAGCTCCTGATTTAGAATTAGACCAGGACAGACATCAGAAAGAGATTTAAAACAAAAAAAGATTTCATTAAGAGAATGTTTCTCTTAACGAAGACACTTTCTAATAAGATGTAAATAACTTTTTCCTATGGAGGTCAGAATTATATTTTATGTATGTATGTGAACTATGTAATTATTCCCCCAAAATCGTAAATTTATAAAGGTCCACAGCCTACATAAGATAAAACTAGAAGTACAATTTTCATTTTATCTACTTCTGTACTATTTGAAAATTTAATAGGAAACAAGTATTACTATTATACCCAGTAAAAATACAGCAACATTTCTAGTTCAACTGACTGAGATTAATTACATGAGCTATGATCTCTAATTTATATACCATTGGCTGAAGTATAATTACTGACAAGGGAAGTGTTCTAGATATATAGCTACGTGAACAAATTAAGTTGCAAAACTTTACCATCTACCACGTTTTCATCAAATACATATAATATGTAAAATGTCTATAAAACATCTGAACATTTTATTTTTAAAGGATAAGATATAAAAAGGAAAGACTAAGGCAAAAGTATAAAATAAAATAAGGGAGAATGTTGACACAGATAAAGTCAATCCACTTCCTATGGGGAGGTCACAAAAGCTGGCCTTAAAATTTCTAGACATAGAAAATAAAGGAAAACTAGCCTGAAGCTGAAGCTCCAATACTTTGGCTACCTGATGCAAACAGCTGACTCATTAGCAAAGACCGTGATGCTGGGAAAGATTGAAGGCAGGAGGAGAAGGGGACAACAGAGAACGAGATGGTTGGATGACATCACCGACTCAATGGACATGAGTTTGAGCAAGCTCCAGGAGATGGTGAAGGTCAAGGAAGCCTGGCATGCTGCAGTCCATGGGGTCACAAAGTGTTGGATGCAACTAAGCGACTGAACAATAGCCAGATACATTATTTGTAATGTGCATAAGGTAACGATAAACCAACTAGACTAAAGCCATACACGTTTTCCTAACAGTAGTAATAGTGACGCTTACATAGTGTTTATTGCGTGCTTGGGCGTCATTCATTTACTCTTCTCTATGATGACTAAAGGGAGTGCCAACTACTAGTGCCACTATAAAGATGGGGAAACAGAGGCACACAGAAATTAATAAACGACTTACCACAGGTCACACAGGTGTTTAAATCCTGCCTGGAGTGCTGGCTCCAGAGTCCCCGCAAATTCAATTTGAGGCTGAAATTCAGACAGAGTGACTTTTAACCACTGTAGTATCTCTTCCGTCCCTCACAAGAAAAACTGTGTTGTAAGACTAACATTCTCAAGAGCATTCTTACGGGAGGCACTGTGACACATTTGGGAAGTCTTTTCATTTTTTATTTAATTATCATTTTGCCATGCTACATAGCATGTGGGAAATCTTAGTTCCCCAACCAGGGATCAAACCCATGTCCCCTACAATGGAAGTTCAGAGTCCTAATCCCTGGACTGCCACGCAAGTCCCTTGGAGGGCTTTTTAGATGGCGCTATACATGTACAACTGAATGGAAAGCAGCACCCTTTATCAGACCAACCCCTGGCCCCCCACCCCCCGGCCCCCGCGGCTTCTTAAACTCTCCAGTGGTTTTCTCCACTGGCCTGAGAATACCACTGATTCTCCTTACAACACACAAGGCCTTGAAGGACCCCCTTTAAAGCTTCAATTTGTCACCTCTTGCCACTCATCCCCTCAGTCTTGCTAAAGCAGCTTCCCACGTCTTCTTTCTCTGAACATGCTAAACTCATGTTTGCCTCTGGGCCTTTGCAACTGCTCTTTCTTGCCTGGAATCCCTTTCCAACCCCATGGTCTTTAAAAGGTGGCCTCTTCTTGTCATTCAGATCTCAGGTCAAATGTCTCTTTCTAAGAGAGCCCTTCCCCACCATAACAATGCATGACCTCCCTTGTACCCCAACCTCTAGTAACTCTATTAAATCAGGCTCTTTCATCTTCTTCATAGCACATTTGTCATTCTTTGAAGCTGCTGCATTCATTAATTTTTTTATTGTTTGCCTTCACTACAAAGCCATAAGCTCTATGAGCGGGAGGGAATCTTGCCTATCTTATCCACTGCTGGATTTCCAGCACCTAGAACATGCCTAATATATAACGGGTCCCCAGTAAGTATTTATTGAGATTGAAAAATGGACAAAGTCAAGGTGATCCTTATTGTGCTGCTTCTCATTTCAGTTGTCTAGGCTGGCTATTCACACAGCTCAGATCATTAACTGTTTGAAAGCTCTGCCTCAGTGAGGACAGTGTAGGGCATATATGGCCTGCACAACCACCATTTGATGCTGGAATTCAGGCAGGATTGGTGCCCCCCAAAGTATTCTGGTCCAGCTGCAAACAAAAGGCCACCACGGCATTCACCAGCTGGTGGCAATGCTCCTGAGCAGAATTCAGCTGTGTGGCCAGGAGTTTGCATTTCAGAGCCGTGCACTGGATGGCTATCAAACATGTGCCAAGTGCCTGGAGCCCTCGGCAAAACAGAAGCAAAGAAACATCAGTCATCTTGGCCGTACATTTGCCGAGCACCGATACATTCAATACCACTTCTGCGAGGAGCGTGTCTTTAAGTTTCCAGCTGCCACATCACGTTGGCTGCTACAGATCTAGGCCAACACAATGCTTATAATACTGACTTGGCAGAGGACCAAGAATTCCCCGCCTTCATATCAACTAGGCTTCCATCTGTACGAAGAAGCTGGACAGTGTTGGCACTCAGCTTTCTCTTATCTCTTCATCAACGATTAGAAAGATGAGGAGCAATGGAGGAGCAAAGCTTCTAGGAAATGTGTGCTCTAACCAAGATCAAAACCACAAGCTGAGGTCAGGGAAGGAATTCTTATTTGGTAAGAAGAACCTTGTCAAACAGACACATACTTAATTTATTTCTCTCCAGTGAATATTCTCAAAGCAGCCCATGTCATTCAAAACAGTAGGCACTGAGGAAGATAACACAGCACTCTCTATAACAAATGTTATTAAATGATAATCCATCAAATGGTTTGTTTCTCACATAACTGGCTTCTACCTTTTTTTTTTACATTATTTTCCCTTGACATTAAAGGTGCTCATGTGCCTCTGCGGCTGCTGCCAAGTTGCTTCAGTCGTGTCCAACTCTGTGCGACCCTATGGACAGCAGCCCACCAGGCTCCTCCGTCCCTGGAATTCTCCAGGCAAGAGTACTGGAGTGGGCTGCCGTTCCTTCTCCACATGTGCCTCAGTTATATCCTACTCTTTGAGGCCCCATGGACTGTAGCCTGCCAGGCTCATCTGTCCATGGGATTTTTCAGGCAAGAATACTAGCATGGGTTGCCATTTTCTCCTCCAAGGGATCTTCCCAACTCAGGGATCAGAACCTTGTCTCTTGCATTGCAGATGGATTCTCTACCCCTGAGCCGCCGAGGAAGCCCCTCGACATTAGCGATATCTTCCTAAAGTGGTAGGTCTTTGACTAGCCTCATTACATACACATAGCCTTGTTTCATTTGAAAAGGTGGTCAAAATGTGCTTTGGCAAAGAAGAAAACTCACAAACAATTAATGTAGTGCTAATCCATAGTTGTTACCCCAATCCCACTTAGAATTATAAAAAGGTCCCTGTAAAATCACACTAACTTGTAAAGAACCTCTCTTCCTGGCTCTGTGTCTTCTCTGAGTGGAAGCACAGAGGGATGAAGGAGACGAAATATGAGGTGATTTCACACCCAGGAGGGTGGAGAAGGGAGCCCTTGAGTACCCAGTAAGCTCCTTGAGTATGTGGATTTCTAGATGTGCATAAAGAAAGAAAAGACGCAAATAGGTGAGTCATGGGCAGTGACCTGAAAAATGCCATGGGGCCAGGTGGGTCAGGAGAGGCGGGGGTGTGCAGCCATTGGTCAGATGGAGAAGAGAGTGGGAGGAAGGGGGTCGCAGGGGAGTCTGCAATTGTCCCCATATGATTTGGACTACTAAGGCCACACTGAGCTGGTGCTTCGGTAATGGACAGGAATGGCAGCCCTCAGAAGAGGCTCTGGAGGAAGACAAGTCACATGTCTATTGGCTAGAAAGGGGCAAGGGGAGGTGACAGAAAGTGAAATCCTAAAGTCATTGACTGCTTATCTTTTGAGAAGTTTGGGAGAAAACCAAGCACGTTGAGATGAAATGAACAGAGATGTCTTATCCAGATGTAATGATTAAGAAGTGAAATCACTCTTGTGCCTCCGGGATATACAATCTGTCCTCAGCTTCACCTCCCTCCAGCTCTACAAGACCCAAATTTAGTCATCAGGTCTTACCACTCTTTCTCGTAGCCACACAAAACTAGCACAAGTCCTAACAGCCCAAGTTAAGACCGTTGCAAGAGTCTCTCTGACTCTGCTTCAAATTCTTGGTCTTCAAACAAGGCAGCCAGAATTATCATGCCAAGAGAAAACAAACCCCCCCCCTCCAAAAAAAAAAAAGTTTCCTCAGACCAGAAAAAGCTCCTTTAAAAGGTCACTGATAACTGATTAAACCAGTCAATCACTTGTAAAGCAGCCCTTAACTAGTGCCTTTCCTTACCACCTATCCCCTGGCTCATTACTCTATCTCTAAAACAAAACATACTTTGTAACCCACTCTCTCACATGTATTGTTGTAAACTGAACAAGCCTTATTTTCATAAATGTAATTTTCTCCATGTAAGGATTTCTTTCAACTCTTTCTGAATTGATTCCTATGCAATCTTTACTGCCTTTTTAGCTGACGAAGGCACTTGCTATGAGCCTTAAAACTATTTGGAAAATTACAAAATGCATAATTTCACAGAAGAGGAAATAAAGAAGCCTTCCCTTTCATTTGCAATCAACCAAGATGACCAGTCATAACCTTGGTGAGTAAACACACCTAAAAAGGAGATTTCTTCATGCTAAAAATCCAAATAGGGGAGGAAGACGCACTTGGGCACCAGAAAGCCACCTGCCAAGGCCTAGTGATAGCAGTGCCCTGCTGCGCTTAGTCACTCAGTCGAGTCTAACTCTTGCGACCGCATGGACTGTAGCCCGCCAGGCTCGTCTGTCCATGGGGATTTTCCAGGCAAGAATACTGGAGTGGGTTGCCGTGCCCTCCTCCGTGGGCTCTTCCCAACCCAGAGAGACCCTGGTCCCCCGCACTGCAGGCAGATTCTTCACCATCTGAGCCATCAGGGAAGCCCATGAATACTGGAGTGAGTAGCCTATCCCTTCACCAGGGGATCTTGCCGACCCAGGAATCAAACCAGGGTCTCTGGCATTGCAGAGAGATTGTTTACCAGCTGAGCTACCGGGGAAGCCTCGGTGACAGCAGTCTCTGTAGTCTAACCTGCTGCCAAGAGGCCCTGTTTCTGCTTCACTGAACAGAGGAACGTGTGGCAGCTGGGCCTCCAGCATCTATGGATGGCCTCAACCTGTGCAAAGTGGCAACGTGACGGGGCAGCACCGAGTCCAAAGTCAACAAGCATAAGGACCCACGTGAAGTCTGCACAGTCAAGGGTAAACAGGAGCTACTGTCAACCTCTGAATTAAAACAGCTTGATTCTGAGTTTCAAGCATTTTTAATTACATGCATTATACATGCTAAATTGAGGAAAAGGAGAGAATAGAGAAAAAAGACAATAATAAAAAACATTTACATCCTGCCAACTAATAAGCGCTGTTTTTAGTAGAATAAATTCTTTGAAAATTTTTTTATTATATATGTATGTAAACGTGCAGCTGTGCTATGCTCAGTGGCTCAGCTGTGTCCAACTCTTTGCCATCCCGTGGACTGTAGCCCTCCAGACTGCTTTGTCCATAGAATACATCTTTTTTTAAAGCAAACCTGAGAATTCATACCCATTGCCACGGTTATTATTAAAAACAAAACCAAAAAAGTTAGCAAGGGTTAGTAAGGATTTGGAGAAACTGAAACCCTTGTGTATTGCCGGTGGGAATGTAAAATAGTGCAGCAACTATGAAAAATAGTGTGGCGGTTCCTCAAAGAGTCAAAAGTAGAATTATCACATGATCCAACAATTCCACTGCTGGGTACACACCTAAAAGAAATGAAAGCAGGAACCTGAACAGATATTTGTACCTCCTTGTTCACAGCAGCATCATTCCCAGTAGCCAAAAGATAAAAAATGTGAAAGCGTCAGTCATTCACGTGTGTCCAACTCTTAGAGACCCCATGGACAACAGGCTCCTCTGACCACGGAAATCTCCAGGCAATACTCAGTGGGTAACCATTCCCTTCCCCTGAGGATCTTCCCAACCCAGGGCCTAAACCAGGGTCTCCCACAGTGCAGGCAGATTCTTTACTGTCTGAGCCACCAGAGAAGCCCCAGCCAAAAGACAGCAGCAACCCAAATATCCAGATGAATGAATAAACAAATAACAGAATATTCTTCAGCCTTAAAAAGAAACCTCTGACTCATGGTACATCACCGATGAACCTTGAAGACATTATATGAAGTGAAATAAGCCTGTCACAAAGGGGCAAACAAGGTATGCTTGAATTTATGTGAGGTATCTAGAATGGTCAAATTCATAGAGAATGGCAGTTGCCAGGAGCTGGAGGAGGGAGAACAGGGAATTATTGTTTAATGGGCCTGGGGTTTCAGTTTGAGGTGATAAAAATGTTCTGGAGACAGATGGTGATGATAGCTGCACAGCAATGTGGCTGTACTTTAACATCACAGAACTATACTCTTGTTTATTGAAATATAGTTGATTTACAAAGTTGTGTACTTTCACATGTTCAGCAAAGTGATTCAGTTATATATATATATATGTATGTGTATATATATATACTTCAGTCTTTAGAACTATACTTTTTTTTAATATATTTAATTGGAAGATAATTGCTTTACAATATTGAGTTGGTTTCTGCCATACATTGAGTTGGTTTCTGCCATACATCAACATGAATCAGCCTCAGAACTATATTCTTAAGAATGGCTGAAATGGTAAATTTTACATATTTTTTACCAAAATAAAAAAAAGGATCATCCTATCTGTAATTTGCTCTTTTCACTTCATTTGATACCATGAACGTTAATAAAGGTACTCTGTTTGAGCATTCAGACATGATTGCAAAGTATTTGCCCGTATGAAAGTACCATAATGGGTTTCACCAGTCCTGTATGTTGGACAGTTATTAGGTTGCCTCTGATTTTTCTCTTCCCACAAGATGCTGAATGATTCAATCATGAGACATATCACAGTACATTCCTGTTGATCCTTCTTTTGGATTCATTCCGGTCATTCACAAATACACTGTAAATCTTCCACGTCAGTCAGCAAAATTTCCTCACTATTAAGAAATATTTATTAACTACTTGTCCCTGGTAATATATTAATCATTAATAACAAAGATAACAATTGATACTTAATTTAAAATATTTATTAAGTACTTATCTGTTTTCAAACTTACTGGAGGAAAATTAGAAATGTTACTGACTGAACATGACACCCTGGGCAAGATTCAAAATATCTCACAAGAGATTGAGAAAGGCACTGATCACTCAGAGGAAAGGCTGGCTGGACAATGGGTCAGCTAGACCAGTGCCCACCATCTGATCAACCCCACAGAAACGATTTCCCCAGGAGTATGGGATAAAATGGGAGTTCTAAAGTAAAATTATCTGAGCAGACCCTATTTTTTGTCAGTTGGCCAAAGGAGAAAGGGGCTTCCCAGGTAGTGCAGTGGTAAAGAATCCACCTACCAGAGCAGGAGATGCAAGAGACATGGGTTTGATCTCCGGGTCAGGAAGATCCCCTGGAGTAGGAAATGGAAACCTACTCCAGTATTCTTGCCTGGAAAATTCCATGGACAGAGGAGCCTGACAGGCTACAGTCATGGGGCCGCAAAGAGTCAGACACGATTGAGAACAAGGACACAGAAAAGGAAGAGCATAACTGGGGAAAGAGGAGCCAGACTCTAGACTGGTAAAGTTAAATATCCCTATGGAACATGGAAATGGACAGTCGAGAGGTTCTGTCAGATAAACTGGTCTAGAGGCCAGGAGAAAGATATGGTATCCAGATCAAATGTGCACTTGGAAAAATCAGAGCACAGAGTTGCTCACTGAGATCTCTGAAAGCAGGGCTTTCAGACTTTTGTGGACATCACCTGTTAATGTCAGAGTCCATTCAGCAGGTCTGGGAGAAGCCTGAAACTCGCATTTCTGACATGCTAGTGGGTGAAGCCTATGGTGATGCCCAGACTATACACTCAGGAATAAGGTGTCTTGAAGATGGATAGAAAAAGAGAGAAAGAGTAGGACTTCAAGGAACCCTGATCTTTAGGAGAAGATTAGGAGAAGAGGAGGCTGCAAGGGAATTGAGAAAGGAATGAGAAGTCCAAGAGAGTCTGGGATTACTGAGGTCAAAGAAGAAAGGAAGAGTATCACAGCCCTGCTGATGGATCAGGTAAGACCTGAAGAAGAGGTTCTTAGTCCACTTGGGCTATCACAACCAAACACCAACAGTGAACGCTTATTCTCCCACAGTTCTGGAGTCTGCAAGTCCAAGATCAGGGTGCCAGCCTGCTCAGGTTCTAGTGAGAGCTCTCTGCCTGGCTCGCCGTCAGCCACCTTCTTGCTATGTGCTCACATGGCCTCTCCTTGGTGTGTATATGGACAGAGAGATATTCCTCGGTCTCTACTTCTTGAAGTGACGTGAAAGTCACTCAGTCATGTCCAACTCTTTGCGACCCCATAGACTATACAGTCCATGGAATTCTCCAGGCCAGGATATTGGAGTGGGCAGCCGTTCCCTTCTCCAGGGGATCTTCCCAACCCAGGGATCAAACCCAGTTCTCCCACATTGCAGGTGAATTCTTTACTAGCTGAGCCACAAGGGAAGCCCAAGAATACTGGAGTGGGTAGTCTATCCCTTCTCCAGCGAGGAGTCGAACCAGGGTCTCCTGCATTACAGGAGGATTCTTTATCAGCTCAGCTACCAGGGAAGCCCCTCTTCTTCTTACAAGGACACTAGTCCAAAGTCCAATCATGGGGCTCACCCTCGTGATCTCACCTAAACCAAGTACCTCCCAAAGGCCTTACCTTCTAATTCCACCACATTGGACGTGAAGGCTTCAGCGAGTGGATTGCAGGGGTGAGGGGAGGGGGGGAGGTACACAAACACTGCACCCCTAACAGTGCTCACGGGACTTAGTCCACTTGCGCTATCACAACAAAGCATCAACAGTAAACACTGATTCTCCCAATAAATGGGGTCTGCATGTCCAAGATCACGGTGCCAGTCTGGTCGGATTCTAGTGACAGCTCTCTGCCTGGCTTGCATCCCAGCTCCATGCAGCAGCCTCAACAAAGAAGAGAAGACAGGAGCTCCTGGGTGGGTACACATGCCAAGAGGCTCTGGAAACAGAAATCCAGGCCACAAATATTCACATCCCTCACATCTGTTAATTTGCTAAAAGGACACTTGCCCTGAGCACTACAGCCTGAAGAGAACAGAGTCAGAGGGCTCAAATCCCTGCCAGCAGCCTGCATTTTCTCTAAAACTACCAATTTTGCCTCGCTTTTGCAGGCCCAGTAGAAGTTCCATTTGTGAAAACTGAAGACAAGTGCAATCGCAAATGCTTCTTGTCCCCATATTACCACAAGAAGCTTAAAGACAAGGCACATGGGTTCCCAGGTCCAAGCTCCCAGGTTTGTTATTCTAGTTGGTCACTCTGCAGAAAGCCCTACAAGAGCCTCACTCCCTTGGAACGGCTTCCTGGGGAGTTCTGAGCTCAGCTCATGGTTCTCTGATCCCAGCCTTGGGATCCACCGACTAGGGCAGCCATAAACTGCACTTAGCCATTATGAGTTAACCTTGGAAAGTCATCACAGTCAATATGAGAGATGGGATCTCCCACAGTGCTTTATTCTCAATTAAAATTAAAGTCAAATAAACCAGGAGCTGCCTTGTACAGCCAATAATATTTTATATTGCAGTTATTAGAAATATTAAGACAACGGACCAAGCAGAATGCTAATAAGAAGCTATCTCAGCCTCCATTCCAACAATTCCAATAATCTCATTTATTTATCCATTTATTTATTTATTCATTTATCCAGAAATATCAGCTATGTGGAAAAGGCCTAAAAGCTAACAACACCAAAATCTATGCAATTTATTCATAGAAACTCATCAATGTGTCTGATTCACTTACTCTAGAGATAATTCTAACTGGTTTAGTTATCTGTTTTTCAAGGCAGCTACAAATTGGAATGTAAGCTCCAGAGCAGGGGTTTTTTAGGGTTTGTTCACTGAGGTATCCCTAACATTGAGAACAGAACTCAAGTATCTAATGGATGGCGAGAGAGGGAACCTTTACACGTTCTCAATTTTATAGCCCAGACTCACCATATTATGTCACCACTCAGCTACTTCATATATTTGAGCCCCCAAAGACCTCTGATTCCACAGACACTGGTTTCAGTGCCGTGACAGAACCCTGGCTTGTGAATGGACATTCTAAATATTAATAACTAATACAAATTCTAGTAGGAATAAAAATATTCCCTCTGTGATCTTGCTTCCACTGGTTATTTGCTTGGCAGCCTACTTTTTCCCAGAAAAATAAATGTCTACCTTGTTTCCTTCGAGATTATAAACTCCTTCACACTAGTTAATTGGGGTAAATTGGTTGAATTGAGCTGCAAAGGGAAATTTTATCTTGGTCTTCAACATTTGAAGGCTCTCTAAACTGAAATCCACCTGGAAAGAAACAGAGTCTCACAAAAATTGATAAACAGAAGCCTCAATTAAAGAATCAGGAGACGAGAAAGGGGAGCATTTAAGCCCTGTGATGATAACAGAGTCCAGCAGGAAGAAGAAACACTTCTCTTCTTTCCCGGCAACAGCTCAGCCAATTAAAAGCCATGGATTCTGTGTTTACTCTAGCCCTCCCAACTTCATTTTCCCCTCCACTGGCTGTGGAGAGACTTACACGTGGCTCACCATGGTTGCAGACCCCAAACTGCAATTCTCTCCTGATCCTGAATAAACCCATCTTGGTGAGAGAACTATCTGGCGGTTTATTTGTCTTAGGTCAACAGTGTGAGTAATTGCTTATAATCCCCTCTCATTACCTGGCATATCATAAGAACTAAGTGGCACTGTAATTTCCCATTTGAAACACAGCACTTTTTTGGATTAACATTCTGATCAAGTTACAACAGTTTTGTGGCCAATCTGATATTTCCAATAACGGCCAGGAATCTACTAAATCCACCACACGCAAACAGTTTTTGCCAAGGTCTAATTCAAGAAAGATTAAAATGTTTAAGAGTCATTTTTTAAAAACTTAAAATGAAAATAGCTTATTAAATTCTATTGGGAGAACGGGGAGATTAAAAATGTATGTTCTCATAACCCAGAACACCAACTGTATTGAACAGGAGACTCACTACCTCTTTAATCAAGAAGTTCCTGCCTGGGCATCTCTAAGAAATAGTCCTGCAAGGGCAGCTGGGTAGTTTTTATGGCCTTTCATATTTATATATAACTCTCCCATTCACGGGTGTCCCCAGTGGCTCAGTGGTAAAAAAAAAAATTCGCCTGCCATGCAGGAGATATAGTAGACAGTTTTGACCCTTGGAGGAGAAAATGGCAACTCACTCCAGTATTCTTGCCTGAAAAATCCCATAGACAGAGCAGCCTGGCAGCCTACAGTTTAAAGAGTCAGACATAACTGAGTGACTAAGAATGAGCTACCATTCACAAAGTGGGTTATCAGGCATCATCCATCTAAACCACTCAAGGGATTGATTCCCACGTTCCCACAATAACAGAAATTATAAGTTGCCCCACAGACTTAAAAACAACTTTTCAAGATGAAGGAAAAATTCAGGAACTCCCCAGATATTAAATGTATTCCTCTACTGCTAATCACATCTTATTTCAGAAACATTAAAACAAGAAGCCACAACAGTGTACCTTCGAAACCGAGACTAGAATCTTCTGATCTTCAGGTGACTTGCCCAGAGTCACTCGAAGATGTGACTAGGGCTAGCGCATCTTCATTTCTTTCGTGCGACAGTAGCACTGGTACATGCAGGCACTGGACAAGCAGAGATGAGCAAACGTCCTCCCCGCCTCTCACTGTCAGGGGCTCTGCTCTCTACCTGGGCAAGGCAGGAAGTCAGGGCAGCAGAGGTGGCTCTCCTCCCCCAAAAGCACTGGCTCCCAGGACACTCAGCTGCAGCTAAACCTGGGAGGATCCTGGTTCCCAGAGCCCAGCACCTCGCTAGCCTCACCCAGGTAGGTCCTGGAGAGGACAATGCATTCCTGAGCCCCACCTCTGCCCTCGCGGCAGTTCTCGCTGGAGACAGGCATGCCTGGCTCCTTTAGGCAATCTGTCCACGCAGAGAAGGTGGCCAGGGAGCATACCCACCAAACAGTTAGCTGTGTAGGCCTGGGGCAAGGGAGAAGCAGAGGTGGGGTGGGGAAGTAGTAGGCCCTTTATGCCCTTCTGCAAAGTCTGAATGATTTTAGAGGTAATTTTGAAAATGAAAATCTGGAAAAAAGAAGCCAAGAGAAGCAAACACACAGTGTGCAATTTGGATATAGGAAGGTTTGGGTTGAAATCTGGGCTCTCCTATTGACTTGCTGGGTAACCGGGTCTCCATCTTCTATCTACTTCACAGGGCTATTCCAAACAACGTAGAAACTCTCTGCCTCCCCTCTCCACCATCCTGGTCACACTGTGTGGTCAGTCTGTTAATGGGTTCCTCCAAGTGGCCCCACTCTTTGCTTTTTCCTGTTATCACATACCGCATATTAGTGTGTAAAATTACCGGGGGAAACATACAGACAGAGAATACAATTTGTATCATATATACTCCACTCCCAACTATGATTTTTAAGAATCTGTTTAAATATAGTGGCAGTTCCTTCCGCAGACTTTCTATTGCTACGTAACTCTGTTCATTAATGTATCTTGTAGACAATGGGAAGACTTGGGGAGAAGTATGTTAGGAATTGTTGAAAGAATTACACAGCGTCATAGGAATGAGTCTTTCTACTTGCTCCTCAAAACCAATAACAACTATTTCATGTTCATATTGCACCAGCAAAAAAAAAAAAAAAAGAAACAGTATCTCTCACTTCATTTTTCCCATCAGTTTACTCACAGAATGTCTTAAGAGTATAGCAGCGGTCCCAGCATGAGGGCCAGAACCATGAATAAAAAGCAGATGTGTCTGAAAAATAGGCCTTTAGGGAGCCCATGAGCATGCAGAAGTCTCAGGAGGAAGTTCCCCGGCAGTCCAGTGGTTAAGATTCTGTGCTTTCACTGCAGGAGGCACGAATGCAGTCCCCGGTTGGGGGAACTAAGATCCCACATGCCACGCAGTGTGGCCAAAAACAAGCAAAAACAACAAAACGAAATAACCAAGAAGCCTCATGAGCAGTAACTCACATTATGGACAGGATGAATCAAGATGCGTAAGCTCAGTTTCTCTTCTGAACTCTACAACAAATGGGGAGGAATGGACGGGAGCTGAATTTCCTCAATATCCAGTACAAGTTGAGCCATGCAAGCACTATTTTTATGATGAGTGCAAAAGGGGCCTAGGGAAAAAATACGTTATGTTGTATCAGAAAAGAGAGTTTAGATTTTCTGGAAATATTTTATGGTCTTAGGCATTTATTATGAAATAGCAGAATGAAAAAACATATAATCCTCAAATAACACTACATACAAGTGTGGCATTTTCATCACTCAAAAGCCTTCCCTGAGTCAACCAAGTAACTCATAAAAATTTCAAACTCCATCACCCAGCTAGCTTTTCTCCTTCAAAGAAACTATCATAAGGATATAAACCAAAATACTCCTACAGGAAACGTTCACTCCACAACATTGTTCAGAGCAAGGCAATACGCAGCATTCAAACAAATGATGCCCCACACTCACTGACTTCATTATCTGCTGGATCTTTCGACCATGAAGCCTCCATACAATACAAATTCAGTCGGGACCTCTTCATAAGGCTCAGATGACACAATAGATACAAGAGCCTAAGAAACCTTGGTAAACCCCTCTACTATTTCGAAGGTACAAATATGCAAAAAGCTTATACCTGGGGAAAGAAAGCAACAGCGGAAAGAAAAGCATCACGTGTTCTAAAAGCACACGTACCCCCGTGTTGTGCAAATCGCCAGAGCAGTAAGCCCTGAACTAGTGAGCTAAAGATGACGAACGACAGGTAACCGAACAATTGTCTGGGGCCCCACAGCCAGCTGCCGTTACTGAGTCACAGAGGCCAAAACAATGGGAGCCCTGGCTGAAACTGAGCCCACAGCTGTTGACCCTCCCTACCTTGAGCTGTACTGTTGCAATTTCTGCTTAACTGAAATCAGAAATAAAACGCTTTGTAGGATGCCTTGAGTTGCTTGGTATATGTTTAAAGAATAATAAAGAGCGTGTGTTTAAGCCTGTAACAAGTGCCTGGAATGTGCAAATATCAGTAAATAAAAGTTGTTACTCTTGCTAATCATTATCAGTATTATTATTATTAAGTAAATAATTATCATTTGTATAGCTCCTTAAAGTTTATATAAAATGTTGTCTGACAATGAAAAAGAGGCTCACAGAATTTGTTAATTTTGATAAGAAAGAAAGAGGCTCACCGAATTTGGTAATTTGTTCAAGTTCACACTGCCAGCAAATGCTGAAGCTGGGATTTGACTTCCATTTGAGGTGTTTTCTCCTTGATGAGTCAGGAATCTTATAAGAATGGCCTCAAGACTTTTTTCTATCTATCATGGATATGATTCCCCAAATCCAGTCCTTCCTAAATGGCTCACCAAGAACTACAACAATCCTGTTCCCCCGTCAGTCATGGACTCACTTAAGGACAGGGCAGTGACTTGAGGAAAAGTCTTTCGGGAGATTCTGAGAAAGGTTTCCACACTACTGAGGAGATGAGAAGACACGGCTTCTTCCCTTCCCCTCGACGTTTTCTATCTCAATATGAACCTTCAAGCTATGTTCCATCTCGGGATCATGAGGAGAGTCAGGCTGAAATGAAACCAATACAGGGCAGGAACAAAGCCAAAAGAGTCATGGAGAAACAAACTCAGAGCCAGACACTCTGCTCCTGACTACACTCCGCTTCTGCTACACAAAGGAATTCTCTTCCTGACTAGCAAAGCCAGTCTGGGTTAGAGCTTCTGTTCCTCACACCCCAAATACCCTACCTGATACATTATTGACACGTGCCACCTTGTATCAGACCACGCTTGCATATTTTTTTTCCCCTATGTAGTAGCTTCATATCTTCACATGTGGGGATTTCTAAGCTTACATCAGATGTAATTTTGATTTCCCAAAATCCTAAATGGGCAGAAGGAAAAAGGAGACAGTGCTATGCACAGCTGTACAAAGGGAACATATACAGCTGGTTCCCACCACATGGCTAACTATAGAAGCAAAGGACACCACGCTGAGTCCCAGTGAAGTTTCCGGCCCCTCTCCCACGATCCCCACCCCCACAAATCACAACAAAGCTCGAAGCCTGAGGATCTCAACCGCCTCTCCATGCCCAGAGACATCATACAGCACACGACCAGAAGAAAGAAAGAGGAAGGAGAAGGAACAGGAGGAGGTGATTTCTTAAGCGCATGTCCTCTTTTCTTTCCAAGGCGATAACAGCAGTTTGGCTAAAGCACCCAAACTTGCTTGTGAAATGTGCTGTTTTGTCAATTAACACTTCACAGTCTTTTTTCAAAAATTACAATGCAGAGAACCTCCTATATTGCTCAGGGAACTGTACTCAATGCTCTGTGATGACCTAAATGGGAAGGAAATCCAAAAGAGAGGGCATATATGTACACGTACAGCTGATTCACTTTGCTGCACAGCAGAAATTGACACAATATTGTAAAGCAACCACACTCCAATAAAAATTAACTTTAAAGTAAAATAAAACAATGTAATAACATCATGAAATTCAAAAAATTACAGTGCAAAATAGAAGTAATTCAACTGTTCTCTGCCAATGTTCTACTGAGACTGTTGAAGGGATTTTTATTGCATGTCAGGTATCAGCTACCCTTTTGTACCTTTCCCTAAAACCATAACACACTTGAGTTGTAGCTTTCTAAACTCTAGACCAGTCTTCAGAGCTTCTCAGCACAACCCTCCCAGGAGAAGCAGGGTCTCCCTCTCCTGTTTGAGTTTATTGGCATCCTAATTATAACTGTTATTTTTTAATTGAATATTTTCTGTGACAAACATGCATGAAAGTGCTTTCCCCAAGTCTGTTTATTATAAACACATAGTGAGGCATTATGTTCATTGTTATTATTACCTTTGGTCCTTGCACTGAATTATTTTGTATAAACATTCTATTATTGACTACCTACAACAGCCCTCACATCTATCTAATTTCTTTTGCTCATCTAGTTTCTACCCTACAGTTGCTCAAAATCAAAACAAGGAAAACTTTGTAAAGCACTATCACTTAAGCAGGAGGATTTAGTAAAAGGCTAACTTGATTGCTTGTATTATTCAGTGAACTAATCCTTGAAATGTTTTTAGAATTAATGGCTTTTTTATTCCGTAAATCAGAATCCACATAAGAAAAAAAAACCCATCTACCCAATATCTCTAGTGATATCAGCCTTGACCTTGACCTCATGAGATTTACCTCCAATCCACTTGAGTCATCTCCTCCCAAAGCCACAGCATCAACCTATCATCCCCTGTGCCTATCCTTTTTATTTTTATCCTCACTTCTGAAATGTGGGGTTGTTGTGGGAATGAAATATCCCTCTCTAAGCCCAGCTTCCTATGCTCCCCAAGACTCTAGTTCCTCCAATGCTACTGCACCTAGCTTTCAACCTCCTTGAACCCTCAGGCCCCTTGATTCTCCCTTTTCTCCCATGTCATCGGCTAACCCTGCTTTAGATTCCTTCTCCTTAGAGGCTAAAGCTCATGATCCATCATATCCATTGCTCTCTTTCTGGCATCCACAATCCTTCCAAGCCACCAATCTCCCACTCCACATCAGTTCAAACATCCAAACATTTCCATTCCTATAACTGGTAAGGCTTGTTTTGCTAGAGGCACTCTCTCAACCTTGCAGATTAATGGTGTGACACAATTATGATTTCCAACACAGGCTAAGTGCTCGGAGTGACTCAACAACAATATGTTACAATGTAATATGTGATAATATGTTACACCAATTCCATAAGCACATTGGTTGAAAATCTTAAGTACTCAATGCACCTGCCATGTCCAGCAGCAGAGTACAATGGGGAAAAGCCTTGCACCCTGGCTCTGCCCCTTAGTAGCTGTACAACCCCAGACAACTTGCTTAACCCTTCTATGCTTTGTCTCATTTGTAAAATTAGGATAATAATTCCATCTTTAAAGTGTTGTTGCAAGAAATTAGTGAGTTAATATATGTAATTTTAACAAAGCTTAGAGAATAAAAACTGTCCAAAACTATTGGTGTCAGTTACTATTTTAGAGAGAATTGGGGCCACTGGACAGGAACAATGAGAGAAAAGAAAAAAGGGAAATGACAGAAAGAGAAGGGGTGAAAGCTCCCCTTCTGCCTTCCCACCGTTTCTAGCTACCTCCGATCATGTTCTTTCTTCACGTTCCCAGCCTCTTCAGAGCCCGTCTAGGCTGACTGTCTCCTCACCCCTTTTCCATTCCCATGTCCATGCAATGGAATCTGCCACCCGCCTCCATACACACCATGCAAGCTATCTTTGACATTATCACCAGTGACTCCCAGTTGTCAGTGGTGGCTGTGCCATCCTTGATTAACTGACCCTTTCTGTATCATCTGACCCTGCTGACTTCTCTCTCATTGTTGAACTCTTTCTCCCCTGAATTTCCATGACAGGAGTCTCTCCTGCTGAGCTTTCCTCCCCTCAAACCTGTCCTTCCCAATTCTCTGGCTAGATCCTTCCTCCTCTGACCACTCATTAGATTTAATTCATTCATTTTGTGCTCAGTCCTGCCCTACTCTTTGCGACCCAGTGGACTGTAGCCCGCCAGGCTCCTCTGTCCATGGGATTCTCCAGGCAAGAATACTGGAGTGGGTTGCCATTTCCTCCCCCAGGGGATCTTCCCAACCTCAGCAGCAAACCCAAGTCTCCTGCGTTTCCTGCACTGCAGGCAGATTCTTTACCGCTGAGCCTCCAGGGAAGCGTTCATTTGTTTTTTCAACACGTGTACTGAACACTTACCAAAGGGCAGGGACCATGACAGTTGCTGCAACCAGTTAGGCAGGGACAGCTGAAACCCAGCTCCAGAGGGCTCTATTCACGGTGAGATGCCATGACTCAAGACATCTGAGCGGTACTTCAGACATCTGAAGTTGTGTGATGGCTGTGACACGGCTCAGCTCCTGCCCTCACACTTTGTCTAGGGAAAAGATCAGCATGTAACTAGACAATCAGAAAACATAAAGAAAGGTACAGTGACCAAGGGAGAATGTGAACACACTGTAGTGACTCTCGAAAGCATGTTTCCGATCCATTTCACACTTCAGTCTTCACATGTTGCCGCTGCTGCTAAGTCACTTCAGTTGCGCCCGACTCTTAGCGGCCCCATGGACTGCAGCCCACCAGGCTCCTCTGTCCGTGGGATTTTCCAGGCAAGAGTACTGGACTGGGGTGCCATTGCCTTCTCCGACTCTTCGCATACTGCCCAGGAAATTACATCCCATCGTGGGATTTTTAACTGAACCTAGTAGCCAGTGATGACCGAATTTTACATTATTTGCAGAGAATTTTATATTGCCTACCAAACTTCTCTACCACATGTCCTAGAGGGCACCAAGCACCAAAATTATAAACATAAACAAAGCAGAAGTCTTACCCTGAGGTATTAATCTTATTTCCCATCCATATCACATCAGCACACTCCCTGATTCGTCATCCTCTTGAACTTTCTAGAAGCCTGACTGTTATCTGTTAAACACAAGCTGATTTTATCCGCAAACCCCTAGTCCTACCCAACTCCCCTGTTTAACAGCTTTCAAGGATTATTCTTAGGAGCCAAAGCAAAACTGAAATTCCTTCTACCTTAGTGTCCCTAAATGACCTAGCTCCTGCCTGCTCTTCCTGCATCGATGTAGTCACATACAGTACACCCTACACGTCAGCCACACCAAACCACCCTGAAGAACCAGGCAGTTCTTTCAATCTAGTGTCCTTTCCACCTCATTGTCTTTGTACCTACTGTTCCTGTTGCCTAAGAACTGCCCTTCCTCCGGCTGCTCACCCCATGAATTTCTACAACTGTTTGACCACTCTAGGCAGAGTTAAGTGCCTCTGTCTCTGAACTCCCATGGAAGGCGATCACTTCTGGGACTCATCATAGTGCTCTGATTCTTTGCCCACACACTCGTCTCCCTGAGGACAGTGTAAGCCTCCGAGAAAGAACCCTGCCTGTTCTCTGTGGGTCCTCAGCATTGGGGGCGGTGTCTAGCACGTGCTGTGTTCTCAGCAGGGTAAAGAGGTAAACTCACTGAGTTAACATCCCTTAATCACAATACCAGGCTTCCCTGGTGGCTCAATAGTAAAGAACCCACCTGCCAGTGCAGGAGATATAAGAAAGGTGGGTTCGATCCCTGGGTCAGGAAGATCCTCTGGAGAAGGAAATGGCAACTCATTCTAGTAATCTTGCCTGGGAAATCACATGGATAGAGGAGCCTAGTGGGCTACTTAGCAACTAAACCACAACAATAACCACAATATTCTTTATTAGGGCCTTTTTTTTTTTTTTGGCCATACTGTGCAGTTTGCAGGATCTTGGTTCCACAGTCAGGGATCAACCCCAAGTCCTAACGAGTGGCCAGCCAGAGAATTCCCCAGAAGAGAATTTTAAGAGTATTTAAAACTATTTAAAAAAAAAAACTAAACTGAAACTTTACCTTAATATGAGCTGTATTTGGAACCAATTAGGTATACTATGGGGCTTCCCAGGTGGCTCAGACGGTAAAGCCTGCAATGCAGGAGACCTGGGTTCAATCCCCGGGTTGGGAAGATGCCCTGGAGGAGGGCATGGCAACCCACTCCCATATTCTTGCCTCAAGAATCCCCATGGACAGAGGAGCCTGGCAGGCTACAGTCCATGGGGTCGCAAAGAGTCAGACACGGCTGAGCAACTAAGCACAGCGCAGCACAGGCATCTTATCATGCAGGAATTTATAAAGAAAGCAGAATATATCAGGACACTTCTGAGATGCCAATTTGGGGGCGTAAAACGACTCAATGTTATTTGAAATTCTAGTTAGACCTCCACCTCTAATAAAATTTAAATATATGGTTGCCTATATTTTATGTGAATGTGGAAGATAATCAAAGAAGTCAACCTAAAGAAGTAAAAAAGTAATAACCCATATTAGAAGATAACATAAAAAAGAATATATACGTATGTATAACTGAATGAACCGGAAATGAATACAACATTGTAAATCAACTATATTTCAATAAAATTTGTGTAAAAAGAAGTGTGAAATGTGTGGGGCTTAATTTTTGATCCAGTGATCAGTCCCTTTATCATTGGAACACCCTACCTATTGAGCAAAATTTTTTTGACAGTATCTTGTTTATGAACATTTATTCTTTACCCAGGTACTTTGACTTCTTCTAAGGTTTGTGAGTATTTCTTAATGAAGTTAATACACTGTTGCCTGGTGAGCCTTGTAACTAAAAGTGACAAACAGCTGGCCAGTATGGAGGGCAGGGTTGGGTCAATGAAACAAAATGAAGTTTCAGATCCATGTGGAATGAACCTTTACCCTGGGCTCACTGGGATCACACTCAGAACCTAACAGTCACTAGGTCCAATTGCAAAAGAGAGAATGAAGACATGGGGAAATGTCTGGATTTTAAAAGTCAAGAAACCACAATACATAAATCATTTTATGCCGAAAATACCACAATGGCCGTCTGCACTGCCAAAGCCACTGGTTAACTGCTCAAGTTTACCTTCTCACTCTGCACCTCAATACACATAGAGCAGGAGCCCTGTAGTCAGTTTCTGTACAGGCTGTAGGGTTTTGAAAAGTGGGAGAACTTCCTTGGGTGGTTTCCACACCCTGTGCTCCAGGCCCCCCAGGTTACCCTATACCCCACCCACATATACATTCATGCTCCAACTCTTTTGACAGTTATGCACAACTTATGTGGGGAAATAATTTAAAATATAAAAAGGAAACAGCACTGACCAATGTGTACTGGATTAATTCGAGTACAGAAGAGGCTACCTGACCTAGCACAGCTGCTCCTCAGGACTTAAATCTTTATCGCCTCTTTATAAACACTCCCGGTGAGTAATTACTTCACACACACAGACACACTCACACACCACGTGACTTAAATTGAGTTTCTATGCTGATAACTTCCAATCTATTATATATTTCTTGCCCAGAATATCTAACTGTTCATTTGGCTCTCTATCCCCACAAGCATGAAGGATATAAAGTTAATACGACCCAAGTCTTCCCCGTGCTTTTTCAACACAGATGCACAGTCGCAGGGGGCTTCCCAGGTAAAGCATCCGCCTGCCAATGCAGGAGCTGCAGGACACTTAGGTTCGATATCTGGGTCAGAAAGATTCCTTAGGGGAGGAAATGGCAATCCATTTCAGTATTCTTGTCTGGAAAACTCCATGGACAAAGGAGTCTGGCGGGCTACAGTCTAGGGGGTCTCCAAGAGGCTAACATGACTGAGCAACTGAGCATGATGTATGCCTGCACAGAAGCATCTAGAGAGCAGTTAGGAGCTACCAGAACTACACAAGCCAAATTGGGCAGGGAAAGAAAAGCAGAAACTTAGAAACATGGCCTAGGGATTTACAAACTTGTTTTTGCCAAAAAATCCTTTGTTCAAATAAAATCTTCCTTGGAAACCCAAAACGTGAAATCAAGAATAGCCCACCTGGTCAGGTTGCAGAACAGACCACCGAAAGGAACTGTAAATGAACACTGGACTCTTGGACACACTCTAATGTCTGTCCCCATGCCCTGGAGCAGCCCCTGAGGCTCCTTGAAACTCCCAGAAATCTGAAAACCTAGTTCAAAAAACCACTGGTCAAGATCCACGATAGTGCTGTTTTTAACACAAAAATGAACAGTTGAAGCACAATTTGGGAAAGCTAATTGGTAACTCTGACCCACAGGTCAGAGTTTCCATGAGTATTAATAGATACATACTACAATACAGAAAATAAATAACCAAAAAGGACCTACAGCATAGTACAGGGAACTATACTCAATATTTGATAGTAACCTATAAGGGAAAGGAATCTAAAAAAGAATGTGTATTTATATACATATGTGTGTGTATATATCTATATATCTCAATGGTGTTTTGCCTGGAGAATCCCAGGGACAGGGGAGCCTGGTGGGGTGCCGTCTATGGGGTCGCACAGAGTCGGACACGACTGAAGCGACGCAGCAGCAGCAGCAGCAGCAGCAGCAAACAGAATCACTTTGCTGGTTCAGCAACACAACACAGTAAATCAACTATACTTCAATTCTTAAAAAATTAAATAAATAATTAAGTAAAAGAACAAATGTCATTAAATCTAAAGTCAGTTCTAAGTAGTGAGCCAGATCTGTCTTTTACAGGTCCTACATCAACCACTTCACCACATTTTCTCAAAGACAGTAAATTGCAATCACAAGGAAAAAACTAAAATCAGTCATATTTTGTGTAAGTCACACAAGGCCAGGTTTAAGCTGCCTCTTTCTTATATAAAGCCCTATATTTTCAAAATCAGTTTGGTACAATTAAATGCAAAGTATCCAGAGGCGAATCTGAACATTAAGATCAACAAGTCAATCAACTTAAAGAAATACATAAAACACAAGAACATATCTGTAAGTCATTACAGAGGAAACACATTGCTGAAGAGGAAAACCCCTACTTGCTGTCCTCAAGAAACAGACCTTTGTGACATTACAGTTACTGAAAACGTGACATAGTAAAGCAGCCGATTGGTCGGCTGATCAGTTTGGTTGCCTCCGTGAATCTCAGAGGGGAAAAATCAGGGGAAATTCACTCAACATTAGGAAAGCTTCTCATATACTGAGTAGACACTGTATAGAGAATTACCAAACCAAAAAAAAAAAAAAAAAGAGGAGAAAAAAATGATCACATTTAATTTTGTCTTCAGATATGATAAAAAGAGACTCTAACAACCATTTGTTTCAATAACATTTATTTTGAAAAAGCATAAAATGATTAAGTATTATGTAGATTGGTGGTTCTCAACCCTGGTTGCACATGAGAGTCACCTGAGCTTTAAAAATTCGTGATATCCTGGATCTATCCTAGTTCTACTGAGTCAGAATTTTTGAGGCGGGCCCTGGGGTACCAGTGTTTTTTTTTCCTTCCTCAAGTGATTCTAACATGTCACCAGGCTTCAGAGTCATCAATATGGTCTTGAATTGACTGATCAACTCAGTTGTCAAACGTCAATCTGAACAAATCATTCCTTTGTGATAGCAGTGATGCCTGTGCATTGGGCTCCCCCGTTCATGATAAGTTAATAATGATGGGAAAGGGTGCTTGGGGCTCCCCTGGTGGCTCAGACAGTAAAGAATCTGCCTGCAATGCAGGAGACCTGGGTTTGATCCCTATGTCAGAAAGATCTCTGAAGAAATAGCAACCCACTCCAGTAATCTTGCTTGGAAAATCCCTTGGACAGAGGAGTCTGGCAAGCTACAGTCCATGGGGTCGCAAAGAGTCAGATATGCCTGAGTGACTAACACACACATACAAGGTTGTCTGGTCAACCCATATCTGACTAAAAAGAGTCTCTTTTCCTTTAAAGCAGATCTAACCTTGCCAAGAGTGTGGGTTTGGGGGTTTAGGGGGTGGTTTTTTTGGTGGCTCCTTCATAAGCTGTGAATGTCATTGTTTTGATACAGGTTCAGTTTCCCTGGTGCTCAGACTGGAAATAATCTGCCTTCAATGCAAGAGATTGGAGTTCAGCCCTGAGCTGGGAAGACCCCCTGGAGAAGGGAATGGCTACCCATCCTAGTATTTTTGCCTGGAGAATTCCAGGGACAGAGGAGCCTGGCGGGCTACAGTCCATGGAAGTCTCAAAGAATCAGACACAACTGAGTGACTAACACTCACTAACACTTAGAGAACTGAAATTTCTATTTCAATAAATACAACTGGTTTTGGTAGATAAATATGAGTCCACTTCTATGGAAAGTATTACATCAAATAAAAATGAATTATAAAATAAGCAATTATGGCCTTAATCTGTAAGATGTTAAACCACAAAATGGTGAATTGTGCTCAAAATATTTTGAGAAATTGTCAAGTCTACAAGTGTTTACTTATGGCTAGAGTTAAGATTTCATGTTGCTACTTTGTTTACATGTATACCCAGGAAGCCATAAGACAGTTTGGGGGAAAATGGGTTGTGATTTTTATGGTGATTTAGTAGATTGAAAATTAGGTTCCGGCCTCCTCTGCAATCATAAGGGACTAATATGACATCCATAAGAGAAACTCATAAACATGGAATTTCCCTCTAGAGCCAAAGAGATGAGCTGTTTTCAAGAGACACTGGGGTACCCTAAGAAGTTGGAACATTATAAGCGCTCATAATTGAAACAATCAGAAGTCAGTAAAAGCAGGGAGTCAAAAAGTTGATACATCATGTTTCAAACATATTTCAATTTCAGTCACATAAATAAAGGGGAAATCATTCACTAATTATTGCATGTCCCCTGATAATTTCAGTTCTGTGTTGCCTTTCCTGGTTAAACCATGGCCAGATTTCCTCCTTCCATTTCTTAAATGCATTTGTACCTTAAAGGTACTCATGAAAATACCTGAGGGTAAAAATCTCTCTAGTATTTTTTTTTTTACTATAGTTTTCTAACCTTTTATAAAAGCAAACTATTCCATACCTGTGGAACAGCAGTTTATTGATCTTTAAAAAATTTAGCCTCCTAAAGTAAATATATATATATATTTTAAAAGTATATAATTCAGATGCTGTAAAACCAACACCACTAATTCCAGAATCCAGCCATCACCCCAAAAAGAAATCTTGTACCTATTACCAGTCAATGTCAATTCCCCCTACCCTATACCCTGGCAACCACAAATGTACATTTCGTGTCTGTATATTTACCTACTGTGGATATCTCATACAAGTGGAATCACAATTTGTGGTCTTCTGTATCTGCTTTTTTTCACTCATCATAATGTGTTCATGGTTCATCCAGGTTGTAGCTGTTTATATTGTTTTTTTAATATGGCTTATTTTTACAAACCTCTGAGGCAATCAAGTTTTCACAGAAATAGCGTTCCTTTTTGGCACTCCCATTATATCAGTTTATTTAATATTTAATTAAATCACAAAATTACAGTAGCAAGTATTATTAAAATAAACAAGACTGTGACCAAACACCACTGTAAGTATGAACCTGAGCTGATGAAAGCAAAGTACACCAGCTTATTATGAGGACAGTTATTTGCCACAGTGGCCTCTGCGTTCTGAGCAACAGTGGGTTCCTTTTTCCAGAGGGAGAGGAGAGCAACAGTTAACACCATCAGATGCGTTAGTGTTGACAGGTACTCCATTACCTAGGATGAAGCAGTGTGTATGCAGAGGTGTAGATGACCTGTGTCTATTAGACAACACAACTTCAACTATCCCAAAAGGAAGTCTTCCGTATGTCTAAGTCTTCAAAAGAAGCAAAGATGGGCTCCCATAGAGATAGGTATACCCTGCTGCCTCAATAAAAACTTTACCATCCTACTTATCTTTTAAGGATCAGCTCAAACATGTCCTCCTCCTAATCCTCGACTCCTCATAGTGCCCACCTGCTCTCTCTCCTTCCTTTTAATTTCTAAAGTAGTTATCTATCTCTTCTGGTAGTTATAACCGGTATTCTGTAGCTACTTGTTGCTGCTGTTTTATTCTCTAAGTTGTGTCTGATTCTTTTGTGACTCCACGGGCGGTAGCCCACCAGGCTTCTCTGTCCATGGGATTTCCCAGGCAAGAATACTGGAGTAGGTTGCCATGCATTCCTCCAGGGAATCCTCCTGACCCAGGGATCAAACCTGAGTCTCCTACATTGGCAGAGGATTCTTTACCACCGAGGCATCAGGGAAGCCATATAGCTAGTTACACAATATCTTTTCTTACATATGAGACCAGACTCCTTCAGAGGCAAGTAGCATGTTTTTATATCCCCTACAGCCACCGGCACAGGAAACGAGGGATGCAGGACACAATCTTTGAACAAATCTGTAATAAGAAGTTCAATAAATATTTGTAAAGTAAATAACGAATGAGTACATTGATTAAACAATTAATTAAAGGTGTGGAACTTCTTACCTGGCTACAGAGCAACACATCTTTTTCTTCAGTGTGCAGTAAGTGGGATGGTGAGGGGTAGGTAAGAATCTGATGGGGGCATAGTGGTAGGCAAAGGAAGAAAATCAACTGCCCCTGGGTATCTAGCAGCTGTCAGGTGTCATGACTCTCCTCCAAGTGTTTAACAGAGATCACTTTCAAATAGGACATTGTTAGATAAGGATACTTTCTAATGTCCTTTGATGCAGAACAAATTAAAAACAGAGACAAAAATCCTTGTACTCAAAACCACCCAATGTCTTCAAGTGTGGATTTAGTTTTTCTAAATTAAAGTATTATACAACTTGAATGGGTTTTTAGATATCTTAGAAAGGGACTCAGAAGAATATCGCTTCCAAATTGTCGATATTTAAAAGGAAAGCCATTGGTTTGGTAAGGAATGCATAAACAACCCCCAAAGCTGTACTGAACACTTTTTTTCGGCTATATATGACTGAAAAAGTGCCAACTTCATTTTGATAAGCCTTTGTTAAAAACAATAAACATGCCTGAGCTTGCAAACTATGGCATTCTGAAGAAAAAGCAATTGAGAAGATGAGGAAACGCTTAAAACGGCAATGTCTGATTAAAAAGAAAAACCTCTGTGGTAACAGATTTAGCAATAAGTCACAACACTGTGCTGCCTATTAACATGGAGGGGACCAGGGGACAATGCAAACTGAGACAAAATCAAAGCACAACACTTACCTTCATAAATAAACAAGAAGCTACATCTTAAAACTAATACAATTATAGTCCACAACGCTGACATCAGGGCACCAACATCACTGAGAAAACTAATCCTCTCATGCTTCATCAAGTTTAATGTCACCACAGTGATGTCCTTGCACTAAAGCAAGTGTCATTTCAGGGACTCTGAATGAACACACATAAAGTAACCAAGTGTGGGAATTTCTATTCACGTAGAGTTCACGTACATCAGTTCATAAAAGTCAAAGTAACTTTACCTGAATTTGTTTCTGTATTTATTTTCACACTGATTATAAAATCAGCAGAATTATGGGATTGGAAGGTAGATAATTTGGAATATTTGTGTTCATTTCCCTACTTTAAGGGCTTCCCCGGTGGTTCAGTGGTTAAGAATCTGCCTGCCAATGCAGAAGTGAGTTCAATCCCTGGGTTGGGAAGCTTCCCTGGAAAAGGAACTGGCAATCCACTCCAGTATTCTTGCCTGGGAAATATCTGCCTATTTTAGTCAAAACTGAAATTCTCTTCCATCTGCCAAACAATCCTGGAAAAATTCTAATAAATAAATTGTAACCTGAGGTTCATAAGACCAAAGTTCTTTGTTTTATTCACTGATATACCTTAAGTGACCATAACATCACTGGGCACATAGTAGGCACTCAATAAATACCTATTAAAGTAAACTGAAAAACATAAAAAATGTGTAATGTAACGCGAAAATGCTAAATGTGTGTGTTCAGTCCCTAAGTCATGTCAACTTTTTGAGACTCCAAGGACTGTAGCCCACCAGGCTCCTCTAGTCATGAGATTTCCCAGGCAAGAATACCGGAGTGGGTTGCCATTTCCTCTGCCAGTATCCTCCCAATCCAGGAATCAACCCAAGTTTCCTGCACTGGCAGGCAGGTTCTTTACCACTAAGCCATCTGGGGAGCCCAAAATGCTAAATGAGTCTCTTTAAAAATTCCTTTCTCTGAGCACTGTTATAGGACATCGTGTTAATCACAACACACAGATTGTCCTCATATAAGCCACTTTTCCCAAGCCAGCTCCAAAGTCACAAATCACACTCTGAATTCTAACCAATGATCAGCACAAGAAGGTAAGAACCCAAAGAGACTCCAAAGATAGATGAGGATACATTTTATCCATCTGTTTTGATTACTTTTCTTCTCCTGGCAGTTCACCTGTAATGTACCTGCATATTCATCTTCATATTATTATTTAAATTCATGCATTTAAGATGTATTACTTAAAATTAAGGGTCTGTATTTTTAAAAATTATACTAAAAGGTGGTTTGACTAAATCGACCTCTCAACTATTTCAGAATCCCACCAGTTTAAAAAGAAAAAGATGGACAAAAAATAATAACAGGAAAATGACATGATCAGATGATTCTAATCATCAATTTTGTTCTAAATGCCTGAAAGTAATATGGTTTGAAAACTGAACTGAGTTGGAAGGAGAGGGCCTCGATTCTGGTACTGCCTCAGTCACCAATGAACTTAACCACTTACCAACAGGAAACTGAGCTTCCCAGGCTGTCTGGTGAAGAGTCTGACCAGACAGTCTCTAAAAACCTGAACAATTTCCAAGAGCCTGTGATTATAAGTGACCAAATCCAGTCACTTAATTACTACTCCTGGGAGGGTCAGACACCATTTGCCTAGTTTGACATGAGGTTTATGGCCAGGCAGCTGATGATTTTAAAAGCTAGGATCTCCCAAACACCTGATGAGAGTGTGTTTCTAAATATGGAGGGTCTGAAGACTTTGCTTCTGGGTTAAGCTGACCGCAGCCACCAGAGAGCCAAACTCTCAGCAAAGAAAAGGTAAATTAAACTAATTAGAGTCCCTCCAGAATGGAAGGATTGAACCAGTGCCCTAGTAGGTCCCAGCTGACTTATTACCAAAAAAAAAAAAAAAAAACACTTACAAGAGATTCAGAATGAATGCTGAGCTGTGAAAGCCAAAGGCTAACCAAATAGCCTCAGGACTTACTGGAACCCTGCTCTCAAATTTTACTTCAAGCAATTTTCCCTGAGTCTGCACTATGGGTATTTTCTTTGAGGACAAGAAGCAACTAAGAAATTAAGCCAATGGAAATTAACTAAACATTATCACCTGAGGGAAAGGGAAGATTCTAAATAAATAAGATACGTTAGGTACAGAATCCAGAAGGAATCTTGTGCGATCTCTCCTGCAAGAGAAGTCGGCATTTGGAAATCACAGGAGGTGGGTGGGGATCAAAGCCGCTCCCTGTCCACCCACCGGCCCAGAAACTGCCCGAGCACCGGCCCAGCACCGCCGCGTCAGGTGGGCATGTGTCTTTCCCCGACACAACGGGCGCTCCGAGGGATCAAGCTACGGTGGCGGGCTCCTGGTGCGTCTCCGGGCAGCCAAGGGAGCGCCCTCTGCCACCTCCACCCAGCCCAGCCCTAGAGCCTGCCGCCCGGCCGCGAAGGATGCCCGGGTCACCTGAGCCACCGCGTCCTGAGAGCGGACAGAGCGTGTGCCAGTGGGCTCCCGGGCCGGCGCGCCGGCGATCCTGGTGCCAGAGCGATCGGCGGGAGACTGCGCCCCGGCAGCCCGGCGGGCCAGCCTCCAGCCCTCCGCAGCCCGCCGAGTAAGTGCAGATCCCCTCTCCTCCCGGCCGCTCCGCTTGCTCACCTCGCGTGGACCGCTGCAGCCCGGGCGGTGGCGCGCGGACATGCCCCCGGGGTGCACCCACCGTGCGCTGGCCCCTTCCCGGGCCCCAGGCGCCGTGGTCCGCGCTCCCGAGGGGCGGGGAGCGGACGGGGCGGAGGCGCCGGCGGGGCTGGGGCCCCACGGGCAGCGCGGGAGGCGGAGAGCGTGGCAGGGAAAATCCCCGCGCTCAGCCTCCGAAATGCGCCGGGGAGTTCAACGCCCCCAGCTCCGCCGTGGACTCTGGCCGGCGGGTGAATGGGATTTATCCCGGGATCCGCTCTACGGGCCGCGGCTTGGCGAAGGGTGAGGGGCCGCCTCGCGGTTATGTAATGGACCTGCCCGCTGTGACCCGAGTCACCTCGCTGCGGACTGCCCGACCCTCCCCGGGAACGGCGGTGCGTTGCCCCTGACCTAACAGGCAGGCAGAGGGGCTCGGTGTTCTCAAAAAGAACTTTCCCCTGCAGGGTCAAAGAGCAAGCAAGCTCTGCTTCAGGAATCCAAGGACTCCCTGAGGTGGACGCTGCAGGGATCTCTGCCCGTGCAGCCCGTCCATTTCACAGCACAGAAAACTGAGGCTCCGACGTGTTTAAAGGGCTGTTTCTTCGAGCTTGAGGACCTAGATTCAGCTCTCCCGAAAAGCCGTTACCGTAGGCAAGTTACTTAAATCTCCGGGCTCAGTGTCTCCACCTGTAAAACGACGATAATAGTGTCCACTTCCTGTGCTTGATGAGAGGACAAAATGAATGAGGCGCAGGAGCCCGGTATGTAACACACCCCAGGAAAACTTACTGCTGCTGCTCGTGCTAAGGTTCGGCCCCTCCGCCCCCGTCGCCCGAAAGTCGGCTGTCCCACGGGCCTGACCAAGGAGCTGCCCCAGGGACCTTCTGTAAATTCCACTTCTTGTCAGGAGCGAAGTCTCTGAACTGAGGAGGTCCGATTCCAACTTCTTGGGGTCTAAATGCTTGCTACTGCATAGCATCAGCGTCATCTGGGACCTTGCTAGAAATGCAGAATTGCAGGCCCAACCCCAGAGCCACTTAAAGCAAGACTCCCTAGGTGATTTAGTCGGTGGTGCTTCAGAGTTTCACAATGAATCTGACATTTTGGAAAACTTGAGAAGGGGACTAGAAAGTTGTGATGCAGTGGCCACACAATACCTTAGGGTATTTTTAAAAATAGACCAGCAAAGTCCTTCCTCATTTTACGTCTGGCTGTTTCTTCCCCTCTCCTCAGTTTCCTGCTCTTAATAAATCTGGATGAGCTCTTTTCACTTGTAAAAGAAAGCTCTAAGTTACCCGAAAGTAAAGGCTAGTGAAGATACCTTTAAGATACACTTTAGAGGGACTCCCTGGTGGTCCAGGGGTTAAGACTCCCCTTCCAACACAGGGCGTAGGAGTTCCATTCCACATGTCCTGCAAAATGAGCAAACAAAAAATGCGGCAGAATTTGCAAATAGGACTTGTAGAAGAATTCATTAGCATTGAATATGGACTTAAAATGTTGAGGTTGCGGGAGCCCTGAGCTTTCAACTGTGAAGGTCTTTTGGTTAAAGGCTGGAGTACTTTTTGGTTCAGAAAAATACTTTTCTTAGTTAAACATTGCTTTGGGTGGCTGAGAAGCCCCATTTTCCACTTCAATCATGTAGGGTAACCAGTTGTTTTTAAAAGTTTTGAAGAAGAGGAAGAAACCTCACAGGCTTTCCTCCATCTACATCCCTTGTCATAGAGGCCCCTAGAAAAGCAGTTCTTTTATTTCTGTCATGAAGTGTTGGTCGGTTGTGTTTGCTTGTTCAGGTTTAGCTGGGCTGATCCTATCTCTGACAGAATGATTTTCATCTTTTGAGAGGTGAGTCTTGGTGGATTATTGATGATGGGGTTGATAGAGAAGGTCACTCCCATCTGCCTCCCCCTTCAGGGTCCCCTCCCATGCAAGGATGGTTCCAAGGGGTGGGTGATGTGGAGGTGGAGCTGGAGAAGATGGAAAGAGGAAAGGAGGAGCTGGGAAGGAGGGGGACAAACCCCTCTCCTTCCCTTGAAATCTAATGAGGAAAGAAGGGGGAAATGCAGCATTTCTTGTAAAGAGTGCTATCCAATAGAATTTTCTGTAATGGTGGAAATGTTCTGTCTGTGCAGTCCAAAATGGCTGTGAAATGTGGCTTTGTCGTTCAGTTGCTAAGTCCGAGACCACAGGGACTCCCCATGGACGCCACCAGGTTCCTCTGTCTGTGGGATTTCCCAGGCAAGAATATTGGAGTAAGTTGCTGTTTTCTTCTCCAGGGCATCTTCCTGGACCAGGAATGGAACCTTTCATCTCCTGCATTAGCAGGTGGTTTCTTTACCAGTGAGCCACCAGGGAGGCCCTAAATGTAGTTATTTACATTTAAATTTTAATCAAAATTAAAGGTTTTTGTGTTTGTCTCTTGTTGCTAGTCCATTGCAGCAATCACATTGCAAGCGCTACACCAATGTGTAGCTAGTACCGTATGGGACAGTATGTCAAACATTTCCTTCATCACAGGAAGTTCTGTTGGACAGCGGTGCCGAGAGGCCAGGATTTTGGTGAGGAGGTGAACCCAGATATTTCACCTTTTCCAAATTCTAGTCAGAATCTCATCTGTCCTCTGGCAAGTGGAGGACCTGATCATTAAACCTCAGCCATTGAGTCCTTATGAGAGTCAGGCTGGAATAACCCATAGAACGTGTTGGTTGCCATGCTCAGCACATAGTAAATGTGCACAAAATCTTAACCAGTATTAATGTTTCACAGTTTTAAAAGTTTTGTTATTAGTCAAGTAACCTTTTGCACATCCATAAGCTGTGCTCCAGCCCCCTCTGCTAGCTTCTTCCTCCCCTTTGTGAGCTGGGCACTAACCTGTGCTGTTTTAGCCGGGAGGCACAGCCTACTTGGTCAAATCCCTACCATTCGTGCCCAATAAATAACAAATGTGTAAACTAAAGTCACATTGTACCCTGGTTCAGGGGAATCGATTGTCAAATGAGATTCTCAGAAGCGTGACACCTTAGGATACATCCATTATAGAAGGAATTGTTTGTTCCTGTTATTTGCTCAAACAAGGATGTGTGGACTCAGCAGAGAGAAACGAGAACATTGGCTCCAGATAAGTAATATTTGGGGTGTCCACGTCAAGCTGGAAGCTACCAGGAGGTTGGAGGTGGAGGTGGATGGAAACATGAAGCTTTTACCTAAGTAGAATTTGAAAGTTTATTTCCATGGCTAATAAGGAATCCAAGGATAAACTGTAAACAGCATTAAAAAGATGCAAGTATTTTATGCTGTCAGGCATGCAAATGAGGGCAGTGCACAGAATGGGAAATCGGGAATTCTTCACGGAACACCAGGAAACAGCTTTCTGAAAAACCGTCTTCTCAAATTCTTTTTCTTTGACTTCTTTAATAAGATCACATCCTGTGGGCACCTTTCAGATTCCACTTTGTGTATTGTCTTCCTTGCTTCCTGTTCCATCACATGACTTCTTCTGAAAGTTTTAGAATTCAGCATCTATTTCTCTGCTTTTCTTTCTTCACCCAAATCCTTACCCCTGCCTTGTCATGGCAGTGACTGAACACCCGCCTGTCAGAGGCAGTGCATTCCCAGTTCTGACCTCTCTCTGAGCCCCCAGGCCCCCAGTGGATATTGTCACTTAAATCTTCCCCACCCCATCACTTCGAATGTTAACCTATCAAGAACTTGCTAGCTGGGTGACCTTGGGTAAGATGAATAACAACTCAAAACTTCAGTTTCTTCATTTATGAAACAGCAAAATAGCACCTTCCTTCTAGGACTACCTTGAAGGTTAAATCAGACATATATAAAAAATAAAAAGAAAAAAAATGAGACGTGTGAGTGCCTAGCACAGTAGCTAATGTATTGTTGTTTTTGTTGTTTTAGACCCAAAATCATGTCTGACTCTTTGTGGCCACATGGACCTTAGCCCACCTTAGCCTACTCGTCCGTGGGACTTCCCAGGCAAGAAGACTGGAATGGGTTGCCATTCCCTTTCTCAAGGGGTCTTCCTGTGTTGGCAGGCGGTTGCTTTACCACTGAGCCACCTAGGAAGCCAGCTAATGCATAGTAAGTACTTAATCCATGTTAGCAGAATGATTCTCAGTAGCCAAGATATGGAAGCAAACTTTGTGTCTGTTGATGGATTAATGGATAAAGAAAACGTGATATATATATATATTATTGTCATAATAAAGAAGATCCTGCCACTTGCAACTATATGGTTGAACTTGGAAGACAATTTGCTGTATGAGTAAGCCAGACACAGAAAGACAAATACTGGATAATCTCACTTACATGTGGAGTCTAAAAAATTTAAGTTCATAGAAGCAGAGAATAGAACAGTGGTTGCCAAGGCCTGGGTGCCATGGGAAGTGGGAAGATATTGGCCAAATGGTATAAACTTTTAGTTATAAGATGAGTGAATTCTGGGGATCTAATGTACTTTTGGAGAAGGAAATGGCAACCCACTCCAGTATTCTTGCCTGGAGAGTCCTGTGGAGGGAGGAGCCTGGTAGGCTACAGTCCACAGGGGTCGCAAAGAGTCGGACACGACTGAGCTACTTCACTTCACTTCACTTCAATGTACTTTTGAACTGCGGTGTTAGAGAAGACTCTTGAGAGTCCCTTGGACTGCAAGGAGATCCAACCAGTCCATTCTGAAGGAGATCAACCCTGGGTTTTCTTTGGAAGGAATGATGCTAAAGCTGAAGCTCCAGTACTTTGGCCACCTCATGAGAAGAGTTGACTCATTGGAAAAGACTCTGATGCTGGGAGGGATTGGGGGCAGGAGGAGAAGGGGACGACAGAGGATGAGATGGCTGGATGGCATCACCGCCTCGATGGACATGAGTCTGAGTGAACTCCGGGAGTTGGGGATGGACAGGGAGGCCTGGTGTGCTGCGATTCATGGGGTCACAAAGAGTTGGACACGACTGAGCGACTGAACTGAACTGAACTGAATGTACAGCGTGGTGATTATAGTTAACAATACTGTATTTTATAGTGAAATTTGCAAAGTGAGTAGATTGTAAATGTTTTTACCACACACACCAAAAAAGGTAATTGTGTTATATGTTAGTGGTTTTAGTTAGCTTGATCGCGGTAATCGTTTCACAATGTATACATATATCAAATCATCATGTTGTACACTTTAAATATGTTTAATTTTTATTTGTCAGTTATACCTCAGTAAGTTGAGAGGGGGGATGAAAAATAAAATAAATGCTACCTGAAAATACATGGAATACAAACACTCCTCCCTTGACTGCAGGGAGTGTAAGCTGTTTCATGGCAGGAGACGTCCCGGTCTCATTAATCATTCCCCCAACGCTGCCAGAGCGGGAACTCCACTAAACCTTTTGGAATGAGTAAATGTTAGTTATACCTCACCTTTGTGGTCACCTCTGTGATTCTTCCTCTTTGATTAGTACTTACAACATTTACCCTGAACTAAGTCACCAGCCATGGGCAGGACCACGACAGCCCCACATCTAACCCAATGCTACCACTTGCTCCCTGCCTCAGGGCTCACGTGCAGCTTGAGAGTTCCCTGACCCAGCTCGGATATCTTCTGAGGACACCTGGGATAAGAAAATTTACATGGAGACTGGGAACGAGAGAGTAGCTGCTGGTTTTTCACTCGACTAGATGTGAGGTATAACCCAAAAAACTGGCGAGAAATTCCCTGTGGTCTGGCCACAGACCTTGTGACCTACCCTTTCTTGACCCATAGGATCAGCACACAGGGCCTACTGATGTAAATAACATTGAGCTTCATTTTCCAGTTAATTTCTTCAAAATCTTTCAAATTATTGCTCAAACTTTTATGTCATTTTCCCCCTGAAATATGCATTTGAGTTTAGCATTTTGTATCTCCAAGTCAAATTTAAATAAAATTACGTAATTTTCATCATGTTAAGAGATGTCGTATACCTCCTTTCCTTATCTGAACGGCTGTTGGGAGAGTTGTGAGGAATTTATTGATATTTATTGAGTTCCTTTAATGTCCCCGACTCTGGATATATAGATTTCCTTCTACCCTCACAGGACTTATTTTCCTATTGAGGGACAGAGCTCAGAGTGGTTAAATAAATTGCTCAATATTATGCAACTAGAAAACTGTGCTGGCATATGAAGCCAGGTCTGTTTACTCTGGGGTAGACTGATTTCGAAAAGAGCTGGTATTCTCCATTCCTGTTTCCATATCCTTTGCAATGTGAATTAGCCCCAACCATCAAGAAGTGGGACCTTGTTTCCCCAACCCTGTGAATCAGGGCTGGTCCAGTGACTATTTTAACCAGTGGGAAGGAAGAGTGGTGGGCCAATACTGAGTCTAGACCTTAGGGCCATGCCTCCACTGGCTCTGTCTCTCAGTACCCTTCATCGCCACAAGAATGAGCCTGAGCTAACCTGTTGGAAGATGAGCGAACACATGGAAACAAGCTCAGTCATTTCAGTCACCCCAGCCAAGTCCCCAGACAGCGGGAGAGCCAAGCCAAGATTAGCAAAGCTGGCTGCGAGCCCCACAGCAGGCTCTGGGTGCACCAGTGAGCCCATCTAGACCAGCTCAGATCAGTAGAACTGCCCTGCCAACCTACACAGGCTCAAACATAAAGGTTTCCTAGGTTTCCTATTGTAGCCACTGCGGGGTTGTGGTGGTTTGTCATGCAGCATTATTTAATCAAGAGATAAGTAATATAAATTCACAACATCTGCAGATCTTGTATTTACCTTGTAATAGTAGAAGAGAAAAGTTTTTGCAAACATGTCTATCAGAAGTCTTTCTTCCCCTGGGTTTATCATGCTATTATGCTCTTTTCAGTGACTCAAGAGGGGAAAAAAAAAAACCCTGTTGTGAGCAATATATTAGAAAAAGTAAAGTATTTGTGTTTAATGGGCCAATTTAATGAGCGATTGAATTGCAAACTGAACTACAGTGTGTGTCTCTTCATTTCTATCATCAGACAAATCCAGCATAATCAAATCAACCAGTGCTTTTGAGTGTCTAGGCTGTGCGTGGTACAATAGTATTTTAAGACAGGGTTCCTGTCATCAAGGAATGTACAATCTAGTTGAAGTAGAAATGCAAATGAGAGAAGCTGAATAACAATAAAAGATTTCAAAAACACCATCACCACACGCTACCACTTCAGAAAGAGAAGGTGCATGATCATTTTGGTAAAGGAAGTCAGTGTTTGCCCTAAATCAGTTGTTGCTGAGCGGTTGCTAGGTTGTGTCCGACTCTGTGCTAGAATTCAGGGGAGAATCTAAATGCTTGGGACAGAAGCTAGGTAAATGCTGACTTTACAGGTGGTTCTGGAACTCCTTGGAGCAAGTCAGTGAGCAGATAGGAAGGCCCTCGTGGTAGTGTGAAACTGCAGGTAATAACATTAGCAGTGAGAAAGGGCAAGGTGTGTTTGGCAGTGAGTAAATAAGTCTTTTTGATGAGAACAGGGAAAATCAATAGGACAAAGTGACTGATTAGATAGGGAGTGAAAGAGACAGGACAAGCACATGTGTCTCCAACTGGGAGGATGGTGATTGTTAACAGAGAGAGGGGTTAAGAGGTAGCAGTCGGTGAACGATTCAGTATACACGTGGAGCGTGGGGTGGGTGTGAAATACCCATCAGGCTGCTGGAAATTTAGGGCAGGGGCCGGGAGGAAAGGTCAAAGTTAGAGATAAGGCTTGCAAATCTTCAGTGCAAGAGAGCTGAGATGAAACCAGACCCAAAGGACAAGGCCTGGACCTTGCGGAATGCCCGCAATGTCTAGTAGGGGAGATAAGGAAGATGCGTAGCTGACAGCTAAGCAGGATGGAGCAAGTGCTACGTGAGTCACAGAAGAGGGATAACCATTCAGGGCTAAGAGGGGTGTACACAGCAGAACAGAACTGTCTCTTTCAGGAGAAGAGTGAGTGATAATAAGCAGGACCTGCTCCCACATGGCTTCTGGAAGTCATTTGAAGAGGCGCCTGGTTCCAGCTAGACAGCTCACCTGCTAACATCAGAAACACAGTGAAGACCAATTAGACTCTAATTGCCAAAAAAAAAAAAAAAAGTCAGCCAGCTTTGTTTGGGACTGATTTACCCTTTTTGACTCTCTCTGTTAATGGATTAATTAGCAAGTTCCTCCTTCACCTTTATTCATTTTGATAGATTCAGAAAGTGCAAAGTGAACAAACTATTTGATGAGGACAAAGCCAACCCAAATAGATAAGGCACCAAGGTAAACAAAGAGTGGTCACACCCCCTTTTAGTTTCTATGCTAAAATATCTTAAGTGTTACATAAATTACCATGTACTGACTGGGTGCTGCTGTTTCTGGTTTTTCATCAGAGACACGTTTACACATCCCTATGAATTAGTCTCATGATTATAGGTGACGCCATGACAGCATCATTAAGTGAAGAAAAATACAATTCATCCCAGCCACTGGAAGAACCACTCAAAGAGTTTCTAGCAATATAAATAATAGGCATTGGTTATATTTTATTTCAGCATTTCAGCAGAATGTGAAGAATAGAAAAGCACAAAGTGGAAAAAAGGCCACATTGGCTTTTATACCTTTGTATAAACTGTTTTCCAGTTGCTTCGAGTGTCTCCAACCAATGTGAAGGTTAGTGAAGGCAGTGTACTTGTAAGCAGACTCATCCCCGTTAACCTGGTGTATACCTGCTCCAAGTGAATGCTCCAGAAAAACTGCATGAAGGAACGGGTACATTCATAATCTTTCCAAATGGTCCAGAGTCCTAAATTTGAGAATCATGCCTTAGGTATATCTACGTATTCCAAGGATCGTTGGAAAGGGGGAAGGCACCCCAGTGGACCGGACCTTCTTTCCCTTTTCTGCCTCTTTAAGTAAAATAGTTCTCTTTTATGGTTTTATTGTATTGGGCTTCCAATTCATTCGATTCATCAAGCCAGAAATCTAAGTTTTCTCTTAGAAGTCTTAAGTAATCTTACCTCCCACATCAATCCATCTGTAAGTCCCGTCAATTATCTCGTCAAAATATAGCTCAAAATCTGCCTCCCCTTTCTCCATTTGCGCTGCCAACACCCTAATCCAGTCTGCAGTCTTCTCTTGCTTACTCCTGCTATAGCATCCTAACCCATCTACTTGTTTCTGCCCTAAGCCTCTCTGCCAGTCAGTCCATTCTCATGAGACCACTAAGAAACTTTTTCTCAAAACTTAAATTAGGACTTCCCTGGTGGTCAAGTTGGTTTAGAATCCGCCGGCCAACATAGAGGCCATGAGTTCCACCCCTGGTCTGGGAAGATCCTGCATGCTGCAGGGCAGCTAAGCCAGTGTACCAAGCTACTGAGCCCATGCGCTGCAACTTCTGAAGCCCACGCGCCTAGAGCCCACGCTGGGCAACAAGAGAAGCCGCCACAGTGAGAAGCTGGCCCATTGCAGCTAGACAGTAAGCCCCACTTGCCACAACTAGAGAAAGCCGGCACACAGCAGTGAAGATCCAGCACACCCCAGATTAAAAATAAATAAAAAAATGAAACTTAAATTAGATCACATTGCCTCACAGCTTAAAACTTTTCTATGGTTCCCCAAGTACTAACCTGGGTTCCTCTGACCATGGTCCATAAGTGTGCCATGCCCCTGCCTGTCTCTGCATCATCTTGTGCCACATTCCCCATGTCTATTATTTATTTTTTTTAGCATCAAGCCAAGGAGGCAGAGGCTTTTGCTTTTGTCTTTTCTCTTGCCTGGAAAGCTCTTCGTCATTTTTTGCAAAGACCTCAGCTTCAATATCCCTTCTCCAGAGGTCTTATCAGACCATTCTAACTTAAACTCAATCATCGCCCTCCTCCATTATTTTCCTTCTTAGCACTTTTTTCCCCCTTCATAATTTGTTTTGCAACTTTTTGTTGCTGTTTGCTTTCATTTTGTTTGACCTTCAACTAAAAGCTCAATGAGAAAAGGAACTACACCCGTTGTGTTCACCACTGTGCCTGTAAACCTAGCATGGTGCTTGGCATATATTAGGAACTCAGTTATTGGATGAATCAGTGGTTAAAAGGAGTCAAAGCTTTCAAGGTGTGGAGTCCCTGAGACAGAGAGAGATGTATTCTTGTTTGTATGTATGCATGTATCAAAGTAAGAAATAAGAGTTGCAGTATTTTGAGGGAGAATGCCAACTGATTATACAACATGCATTATTAATACTTGTTATGGTTATATTAAAACTCATACAAAGCCTATGTAATCTCATTTCCAGAGTTTAGGCTTCTGGCCAAGAACATTATGACAGTCTAGTTTGGCGTTAGCATCATCTGGAGAGGGTCTAAGGCAGGGTTATTGAATTAGATTTGGCTGCTTGCTAAGCAGCACATTGCATTTCCCATCCCCGATGGAGGCGGACGTGGGAGACGAGAGGGCGATGTCATGCTGGGAGAGTGGGAGTGGGTGAGGATGATGAGAACGACCTCTCAGCTCCCTTCCAACTGCTTCTGATTCTTCCATTCCAGCTGAGCCAAGTCAGCCTAGTTAAACAGTTATGGCAAACTTCTGTATGCCAGAAACTGAGCTGGGATCATGACCGTGAACAATGTAGACACCCACTCTGCCTTCACAGGATCTGGAGATGGTCAACGGGAGGTGAGCACGACTTGGCAAAACCAGAGGGTGACATCAGTCAGTACTTGGCTGTCCTCTTAGAATGTCAGTTTGGCACAAGAATTAGCCATGTAGTGAACAATAAAAAGAAACTATTTCTTTTTTTTTTTTTTAAATAGCACTTTCTTGAGTGGTGTAGAATATTTTAATCCCCAGTTCCATGAAATGACCACTGGATGCATTTGAAATGGCCCCGGAATTTGAAATCTCAGCTGCCTTCTCTTGAATGTTCCTTCATCCCCTCATTTGTTGGAGCTCTTTCACCATAGCTACATGTTTATTGTATTTCCTGGGTGATACTGAGCCATTTTTTCCTTAATTTAATAGTAAAATCCGTATGCACTTCTCTTATTAGATTTATGAAATAATAGAATTCTGACTTGCCCAGAATTTCATGATATGCAATCCTGCAGCTGTTTTCCAGTACCCTGTTGTGTTTACAGTTACTCATTCACATTTGATGGAACACCACGGTGCCAGTTTGTAACCCATGGCAGCCGGAGTAGTGCGCCTTTTATTTTCTGATTAGCCCCTCTGCAGTCATCATCGTTTTCCATATTAGGTAGTATACTCATTGTTAGTATAAATCATACTCTTCTGAATTGTCTCAGCACCAACATCGCCAAGTAGCTGGCTCTTTTCACACCTACCTTTTTGAAGCAGAATATTGACTTATTTATTTGGCTGCACCAGGTATCTGTTGCAGCTTGCAAACTCCTAGTTTCGGCATGTGTGATCTAGTCCCCAGACCGGGATCGAACCCGGGCCCCCTTCACTGGGAGCACAGAGTCTTAGTCACTGAACATCAGGGAAGTCCGACACCTACCTTTTATTTAAAGTTGACAATAGTTGTCTGACTAGTTGCCAGATGTTTCCTCTACTTTTTTCAGCTATTTTATGACTTAGTGGAAAAAAAAAAATTACGGATTATGTGATGATGTTGGGCACGTCATTAAATTCTCTGGGCCTGCTATTTCATCTGTAAAACTGAAGGATTTAATTAGGTTAGAGGTTAAATTACTGGAGGGTAGGCAAATTTTGCTCTCAGGTGGCTTGAAATGGCCTTCACAACATTTAGATTAATTCACTGACAGCTGTCTCAAATTGAGAGATTTCCTATAAAACTCCAGGTTTCTAGCTTCTGTTTGAAAGAGCAACATCTGAATTCCCTTGAAATGTCTGGCTCCAGAGACTCCCTGCCTCTGTCTCAAATCCTCACATTTTCACTAATGACAAGGGAGGAAGCCACTGCTAACCTTTTGCATTTCCTGGAAAATTCCTTGAGGAAAGAGAAACAGAGACCTCACCTATACGACCACCTTTGGCCACTGTTCATGCTGTGACCTTGCATTGCTCAGTATTCATCATGGCTCTGGTTGAATGCATTTGTTTAAAAAAATATTTGGGGTGTGGGGAGGTAGGTTGGAGAAACTGCTGCCTTTGCAGGGGACACAAGAGACACAGGTTCGAGCCCTGGGTTGAGAAGATCCCCTGAAGTAGGAAATCGCAACCTGCTCCAGTACTTGCCTGGAAAATCCCATTGACAGAGGAACCTGATGGGCTACAGTCCATGGGGCTGCAAAGAGTCAGACAGGACTGACCGCGCGTGCACATGTGCGCGCACACACACACCCACTCACTCGCTCACTAAGGGTGTAGGACGAAAGGGTTTATCTTGCCCCCTTGTCCCTTCTGGTTCTCTGAACCCACTTTCCCTAGAGCAGTTTTTTCTGTCTGCTAACGTTAGGGGAAGGTGTGTGTGTGTGTGTCAAGGGGAGCCGGTCTTGTTTGGGTTTTTTAAAAAAAGAAGAAAATTCTGGCCTGAACTGCTGAGGAGAGAGTAGTCTTTAAGTTGGACACCTGCTCTTCACCTAATCGCAGTCCCCACCTGGCCCATTTTATTTATTTATCCATCTGGTCCCTTTAGTCATCTGAGTTCCCACTAGGAAATCTCTAAATCCTCCTGCATCTTAATAAATCTAATCATTTTAAAATATTCTTTCAGAGTCTAACCTCTGCAGGCAGGTATATCCCTCCCTCCCTCTCCTGACAAGAGTATTACCAGTCTAAACACAAAGATACAATCCCTGTCTGGGTTCCAGCAAATCCCCAGAAAAATCCCTAGCACGTAGAAGTATTCAGTAAATATTTGTGGAATGAAGTATTCAGGATTAGCGATTAACTTTGGAAAGGATCTATGGTGATTAACAGAGCAAATTAGTGTTTAAGAGGACCCAGACAACCACCTTAATTGCAATATCATTGTATTTTATGTTACGCAGTAGAGACGGATAGCCAGCTTAAAATGCTTTATTTAAATATTTTGTTGCTGTGCAGTCTCTCGGTCGTATCTGACTCTTTGTGACCCATGGACTGCAGCGAGCCAGCTTCCCTATCCTTCATTATCACTCCCTATTAACATGTCCTGGGTACAAATCCAGTCAGGCTTCTAGGTTTCAATTTTATTTCTACAGAAGGATAGGTAAATATTCCAGGCAGTAATGAAGAAAAACAATAAGCCTGAGTCTTAAAGAAATAATGACTTTGCTTCTTTTACTAAGATAATCTTTAAAAATAAGCTCTGTGAGCTAGAACAAATAATTTCACAATTTGTATGAGAAAGAAGAATGGAACTGGAGGAATCAACCTGCCTGACTTCAGGCTCTACTACAAAGCCACAGTCATCAAGACAGTATGGTACTGGCACAAAGACAGAAATATAGATCAATGGAATAAAATAGAAAGCCCAGAGATAAATCCACACACCTATGGACACCTTTTCTTTGACAAAGGAGGCAAGAATATACAATGGAGAAAAGACAATCTCTTTAACAAGTGGTGCTGGGAAAACTGGTCAACCAGTAAAAGAATGAAACTAGAACACTTTCTAACACCGTACACGAAAATAAACTCAAAATGGGTTAAAGATCTAAACGTAAGACCAGAAACTATAAAACTCCTAGAGGAGAACATAGGCAAAACACTCTCTGACATAAACCACAGCAGGATCCTCTATGACCCACCTCCCAGAATATTGGAAATAAAAGCAAAAATAAACAAATGGGACCTAATTAAAATTAAAAGCTTCTGTACAACAAAGGAAACTCTAAGCAAGGTGAAAAGACGGCCTTCAGAATGGAAGAAAATAATAGCAAATGAAGCAACTGACAAACAACTAATCTCAAAAATATACAAGCAACTCCTGCAGCTCAATTCCAGAAAAATAAATGATCCAATCAAAAAATGGGCCAAAGAACTAAACAGACATTTTTCCAAAGAAGACATACAGATGGCTAACAAACACATGAAAAGATGTTCAACATCATTCATTATCAGAGAAATGCAAATCAAAACCACAATGAGGTACCACTTCACACCAGTCAGAATGTCTGCGATCCAAAAGTCTACAAGCAATAAATGCTGGAAAGGATGTGGAGAAAAGGGAACCCTCTTACACTATTGGTGGGAATGCAAACTAGTACAGCCACTATGGAGAACAGTGTGGAGATTCCTTAAAAAACTGGAAATTGAACTGCCTTATGACCCAGCAATCCCACTACTGGGCATACACACCAAGGAAACCAGAATTGAAAGAGACATGTGTACCCCAATGTTCATCACAGCACTGTTGATAACAGCCAGGACATGGAAGCAACCTAAATGTCCATCAGCAGACGAATGGATGAGAAAGCTGTGGTACATATACACAATGGAGTATTACTCAGCCGTCAAAAAGAATACATTTGAATCAGTGCTAACGAGGTGGATGAAACTGGAGCCAATTATAGAGTGAAGTAAGCCAGAACGATAAACACCAATACAGTATACTAATGCATATATATGGAATTTCAAAAGATGGTAATGATAACCCTGTATGTGAGACAGCAAAAGAGACACAGATGTATAGAACAGTCTTTTGGACTCTGTGGGAGAGGGCGAGGGTGGGATGATTTAGGAGAATGGCATTGAAACATGTATACTATCATATATGAAACAAATCACCAGTCCAGGTTCGATGCATGATACAGGATGCTTGGGGCTGGTGCACTGGGATGACCCAGAGGGATGGGATGGGGAGGGAGGTGGGAAGGGGTTCAGGATTGGGAACACATGTGCACCCGTGGCGGATTCATGTTGACATATGGCAAAACCAATACAATATTGAAAAGTAATTAGCCTCCAAAAAAAAAAATAAAAGTTTTGACTTTTTTCAAAAAAACAAAAAAAGCTCTATGAAAATCAGGTTTCTTAATGGCGCCAGGGCAGGGATAAGTGGCTGAACACTGCTCCCTTGTGGTTAGTATTAAAACTTACAACCTACACTTGGGCTGAAACTCCAATAATTCGGCCCTCTGATGCGAAGAACTGACTAAATGGAAAAGCCCCTGATGCTGGGAAAGATTGAAGGCACGAGGAGAAGAGGATGACAGAGGACGAGATGATTGGATGGCATCACCGACTAGATGGACGTGAGTTTGAACAAACTCCAGGAATTGGTGATGGACAGGGAAGCCTGGCATGCTGAAGTCCATGGGGTAGCAAAGAGTTGGATATGACTGAGCGACTGAACTAAAATGCCTACACAGATACAGAGAACAAACTAGTAGAGGTTACCAGAAAGAAGAGGGAATGCAGAGGGACAAGTTAGGGGTAGAAGATTAAGAAATATGAACTACCATGTATGAAATAAATAAGCAACAAGGATAAATTGTACAACACAGGGAAACATAGCCACTAGTTTGTAAATATTTTAAGTGGATATAATCTATAAAAATCAGATTTATGATATTCTTTGCAGCCAAAGATGGAGATGCTCTATACAGTCAGCAAAAACAAGACAGGAGCTGACTGTGGCTCAGATCATGAACTCCTAATTGCCAAATTCAGACTTAAATTGAACAAAGTAGGGAAAACCACTAGACCATTCAGGTATGACCTAAATCAAATCCCTTATGATTATTCAGTGGAAGTGAAAAATAGATTTAAGGGCCTAGATCTGATAGAGTGCCTGATGAACTATGGATGGAGGTTCATGACATTGTACAGGAGACAGGGATCAAGACCATCCCCATGGAAAAGAAACGCAAAAAAGCAAAATGGCTGTCTGAGGAGGCCTTACAAATAGCTGTGAAAAGAAGTGAAAAGCAAAGGAGAAAAGGAAAGATATTCCCATTTGAATGCAGAGTTCCAAAGGATAGCAAGGAAAGATAAGAAAGCCTTCCTCAGCGATCAATGTAAAGAAATAGAGGAAAACAACAGAATGGGAAAGACTAGAGATCTCTTCAAGAAAATTAGAGATACCAAGGAAACATTTCATGCAAAGATGGGCTCGATAAAGGACAGAAATGGTAGGGACCTAACAGAAGCAGAAGATATTAAGAAGAGGTGGCAAGAATAACCAGAAGAACTATACAAAAAAGATCTTCATGACCCAGATAATCACGATGGTGTGATCACTCACCTAGAGCCAGACATCCTGGAATGTGAAGTCAAGTGGGCCTTAGGAAGCATCACTACGAACAAAGCTAGTGGAGGTGATGGAATTCCAGTTGAGCTATTTCCAATCATGAAAGATAATGCTGTGAAAGTGCTGCACTCAATATGCCAGCAAATTTGGAAAACTCAGCAGTGGCCACAGGACTGGAAAAGGTCAGTTTCATTCCAATCCCAAAGAAAGACAATGCCAAAAATGTTCAAACTACCACACAATTGCACTCATCTCACACACTAGTAAAGTAATGCTCAAAATTCTGCAAGCCAGGCTTCAGCAATACGTGAACTGTGAACTTCCTGATGTTCAAGCTGGTTTTAGAAAAGGCAGAGGAACCAGAGATCAAATTGCCAATATCCGCTGGATCATCGAAAAAGCGAGAGAGCTCCAGAAAAACATCTATTTCTGCCTTATTGACTATGCCAAAGCCTTTGACTGTGTGGATCACAACAAACTGTGGAAAATTCTGAGAGAGATGGGAATAGCAGACCACCTGACCTGCCTCTTGAGAAATCTATATGCAGGTCAGGAAGCAACAGTTAGAACTGGACATGGAACAACAGACTGGTTCCAAATAGGAAAAGGAGTACGTCAAGGCTGTATGTTGTCACCCTGCTTATTTAACTTCTATGCAGAGTACATCATGAGAAATGCTGGGCTGGAAGAAGCACAAGCTGGAATCAAGATTGCTGGGAGAAATATCAATAACCTCAGATATGCAGATGACACCACCCTTATGGCAGAAAGTGAAGAGGAACTAAAATGCCTCTTGATGAAAGTGAAAGAGGAGAGTGAAAAAGTTGGCTTAAAGCTCAACATTCAGAAAACAAAGGTCATGGCATCTGGTCCCATCACTTTATGGGAAATAGATGGGGAAACAGTGGAAACAGTCAGACTTTATTTTTCTGGGCTCCAAAATCACCACAGATTGTGATTGCAGCCATGAAATTAAAAGACGCTTACTCCTTGGAATGAAAGTTATGACCAACCTAGATAGCACATTCAAAAGCAGAGACATTATTTTGCCAACAAAGATCCGTCTAGTCAAGGCTATGGTTTTTCCAGTGGTCATGTATGGATGTGAGAGTTGGACTGTGAATAAAGCTGAGCACTGAAGAATTGATGCGTTTGAATTGTGGTGTTGGAGAAGACTCTTGAGAGTCCCTTGGACTGCAAGGAGATCCATCCAATCCATTGTAAAGGAGATCAGTCCTGGGTGTCCTTTGGAAGGACTGATGCTGAAGCTGAAACTCCAATACTTTGGCCACCTCATGTGAAGGGTTGACTCATTGGAAAAGACCCTGATGCTGGGAGGAATTAGGGGCAGGAGGAGAAGGGGATGACTGAGGATGAGATGGCTGGATGGCATCATTGACTCAATGGACTTGAGTTTGGGTAAACTCCGGGAGATGGTGATAGACAGGGAGGCCTGGCATGCTGAAGTTCATGGGGTCGCAAAGAGTCGGACATGACTGAGCGACTGAACTGAACTGAACTGAATCTATAAAAATATTGAATCACTATGTTGTACACCGAAAACTAATATACTACTGTAGATCAGCTATACTTCAAATTAATTAATTAATTAAAAGTTCAATCTGGAAAGATTTTAAAGAAAGAATGCTTCAGTATTTGGAAAGTACTCATAAATAATCTCAGAGAAGAGATTGAAGAAACTGTCTCACTGACTTTAAAATAAACTATCAATGTCAACTATCAGACCTGCTGACAACACTGGATGGAGAGCAAAGATTTTAGACATTTTTAATTATATCATAAAACTCGCCAACTAGTATGTATTGAACATCTGGATGGAAGTCACTGGGATGAAGATGGTGAATAAGATCATGGCGTTCTGAGGAAGAATTTCACAGCCCTAAATTTGGACGGTTCTCTGTAGGGTTTAATTGCTCATACTCCTTTGTAAGACCAGGAGCTTTGTGATGGCAGCAACCCTTCCTTCAAAGCCTAACTGTCCTAAACCCCAGGCCTCAAAGTCATCAAAGAGTTGATACCACTTTGCCTCATCTGTTATTGAGAACTAGTTCAATATTGATAATAATACCTAACATTCTGAGAAATATATACATATGCCATGCACGTATCTATGTGTTTTACATCCATTCACTGATTCCGTCTGCATAGTGACCCAGTGTAGTGAATATCTGTATGGTCTCATCTCACAAGTGAGTAAAGCCATAGAAAGGTTACTCTGCTCCCATGTACCCACTGGGGGAACGCTGACTACTCTGTCATGCTGTCTCTTGATGACAAAAGCTAGCCCAAGGGCCTCCAAAAGTTGTTCTGCAGGTTGCGTGTTGTGCAGCGTTGTCGCCCAAGAGAACTTGGGGACAACCATCCAGTCCACCTTCGGCTTGCCAACTGTAGCCCTGGAGGGCTGCATCTGCCCACAGGGGTCTTTTCCTAATTAGCACAGCGGTGCTGGGAGCCAGGTACTGAGTAGAGCGCTTTGTGTGTATTATCTCGTCTCGTCCATTTGTCTCCAAGCCTCTGCCTGTTCTGTTTTCAAGATCCCAGTGCTCCCTGCCCATGCAGAGAATTCTGTATTGCTTACATTTTAAGAAATTTAGGCCACATGAATCATTTGTAGACCAACCTCTGAATACCACCTACTTGCTTTGATTTTTATCTGTCAAAAGATGCTACAGATGTTAACTGCTTGGGAAGCTTTAATTAAGCAGCCAGGTCAACGAGGGGAGAATGGGTAATTTTGAAAGGCGCTGTTAATAATTTAAAACATAAACTATTTTAAACCTATATTTTGTGCATCTTTGGTAGCAGTATTTGTATCTAGTAATTTGTTCATTTTGCATCCAACCAACACTCTCTTTTGTGTTTGGTAGGTTGGGTTTTTTTGTTTTTGTGTTTGATAGGCACTAAATTTGGTAGTGAGAATTCAATACAGAATAAAATTATTGTTACGCTAGAGAAAATCCTAGTCAAATAAAGGAGAACTATAGGAAATAGAGCTTCCCTTGTGGCTCAGCTGGTAAAGAACATGCCTGAAATGCAGGAGACCTGGGTTTGATCCCTGGGTTGGGAAGATCCCCTGGAGAAGGGAAAGGCAACCCACTCCAGTAGTCTGGCCTGGAGAATTCCATGGACTGTATATAGTCCATGGGGTCGCAAAGAGTCGGACACGACTGGGTGACTTTCACCCTATACACTCTCTTTAGGAAATGGAACTCATTTGTCATTGTATATTTAAGGGTTATTATGTGTCAGCTGGGCACTAAAGGTATAAAGAAGCTCTAAATTATTACCACCAGAGAGGACAAATCCTTCTCATCCAAAATATATTTCCATCAAGTCAAAGTTACCTCTTATAACTAAGCAAATTAGGAGTATCCGGCACAAAGTTCACTTACTTAAACGTGCTAGAATTCATCACAGAATATTCTCAGACCATTCTCTCCAAATAATCTCAGAAAGACACTCAAAGTGGAGTTGCTTTTTAAACTTAAAATTCATGAGAAGCCTTGAGCTTAATTACACTGACTACCTTAAAGAAAATAACAATTGTATGCATAATATAAACACCAATGAGTATGAATCTTTAAGTCCTCAAAATTAGTCACAATTAGCAGTGTTTCCCAGATTACAATGTCCTTTCACAGACGTTTTTATTTGATACTCATAAAATCCCATAAGGAACTTTTAATCTACTTTCATCTCTTTCTAGAGGATTAAGCAAGTCCAGTGAGATTTGCCCATGTTCCTTTAGGTAATAGGTAGAGCCAGGTGTGTAATCAAACCAAGTATTGTGTAGATTTCACAATGACATTACAAAATCCCTCCATCATATTTTGTTATTCCTGTCTTGACAGGGTTTTTATCATTTACTGCCAGCTTGACGAACAGATTCAAGCTACAATAATTCAGTAAGAAATAGATATTTCAAAACACATCTGAAAAGTAGTATCTACTTCCACAGAAGCCAGTGTTACTTATAACAGCTTAGAATGGCCAGATTCACGGCCTATTGTATGTTGAGGTGTCAAAGCATCCATAATGGCTGATTCATTAGAAGTCAGTTGGCTTTGCAGTGAACGTAGTTCTTGAACTGATACAGTTGCACAGTTTAATTTCACTAATACTGGGACAGACCAGGAAATTCCCAAGAAAGCAATGCCATCTAGTGGTAAAATCAGGCAGATGGCCATATACCTCCAATAATTTGCAAATAAAATATATAGAGTGAAAAGGAATGAATTCTCATACTCTGAATTCTTTCCAGAAGGCTCTCAGTTGACTTTTCGCACATCCACTCAGAGCCATCACTATCTATGGTAGTGATAGCCTCATGGAATGTATTTCTTTAATAATAAGACAGTCAAAACGCCTCCTTGATCCCCGGGCTGCAGAATGGATGTTGCGTCACAGTGTGAAACAATATTAATCTCTTTATACATATGCATCAAAGCGCTTGGATGACTGGTGTCTTGTCAATGAGCAGTAATATTGTGAAAGGAATCTTTTTTTCTGAAGAAGTAGTTTTTAACAATGGGCTTAAAATATTCAGTAAACCACGTTGTCAGCATATGTACTATCATCCAGGCTTGCTGTTCTGTTTACAGAGCATAGGCAGAGCAGATTTCGTGTGGTTCTTAAGGGCTCCAGGATTCTGGAATGGTAAATGAGCGTTGGCTCTGACTTACTGTTATCAGCCGCCTTAGCCCCTAACAAGAGGGTCACCCTGTCCTTTGACGCTATGCAGTCAAACGTCGGCTTCTCCTCTCTAGCTGTGAAGGTTCTAGATGGCACCCTCTTCCAACAGAAAGCTATTTCAGCTACACTGAAAATCTGTCGTTTAGTGCAGCCACCTGCATTCCTTATCACAGCTCAATCTTCTGGAGGACTTGCTGCAGGTTCTACATCAACTCTCGCTGCTTCGCCTTGCTGCTGCTTTATGTTATAGAGATGGCTTTTCCCCCTTAAACTTCATGGCCCAATCCCTGCTAACTCCAGACTGCTCTTCTGCAGCTTCCTTATCTCTCTCAGCCTTCACAGAATTAAAGAGAGTTAGGTCCTTGCTCTGGACTAGGCTTTGGCTTAAGAGAATGTTGGGGCTGGTTTGATTTTCTATCCAGATCACTAAAACTTTCTCCATGTCAGTAATTAGACTGTTTCACTTTTTTTTTTTTTTTAATCATTCCTGTGTTCACCGTAGTAACACTTTTAATTTTCTTTAAGAACTGTTCTTGGCAGGGCGGGAGGGGTAAACTGGGAGATTGGGGTTGACATATACACATTTCTATATATAGAACAGACAGCTAGTAAGAACCTGCTGTATAGCACAGGGAACTCTACTCAATACTCTGTAATGGCCTATATTGGAAAAGAATCTTTTTAAAAAGAGTGCACATATATATATATGTATGTACATGTATAACTGATTCACTCAGCTTTCAACATGCCTCCTTCATTAAGCTTAATTACTTCTAGCTTTTGATTTAAAGTGAAAGGTGTGTATCTTTGGGGAATTCCCTGGCAGGCCAGTGGTTAAGGCTCTGCACTTTCACTGCTGAGGGCCTGAGTTCAATCCCTGATCAGGGAACTAAGATCTCACAAGCTGCATGGCGGGAAAAAATGAAGTGAGAAACGGGCATCTCTTCCTGTCACGTGGAGGCCATTGTAGGATTGATAATTGGCCTAATTTCAATATGGCCAATGGAAACATTATGGAATGTTTCATAGGAACAGGGAGGCCCAAGGAGACGGGGAGCAATGGGAAATGGCCAGTCGTTGGAGCAGTCAGAACACATGCAACATTTTTTGATAAGGTTCTCGGTGCCCCCAAAACAATTACAATAGTAACATCAACGATCAGTGTCAACAGATCACTGTAACAAATATAATAATAATTTTAAAAGTTTGAAGTGTGAGGATTACCAAAATGCGACACAAAGACATCAAATGAGCAAATTCTGTTGGGAAAATGGCACAGCTAGACTTGCTCAGTACTGGGTGGCCACAAACCTGTAGTTCTTAAAAAATGCAACTCCTGTGAAGTGCAATAAAACGAAGCACAAGAAAACCAAGTGCGCCTGTACCCTGCCTCCTGGAGAAGGCAGCACGCTTCACGGCGGGGCCCCGGGGCAGGGGGGCCGTGCAGGGAGCCTCCCAGAGAAGTTGGTTTCAGAGCTGGAGTTTGATGGAAACCAACACACTGTGCAGAGAACTCAGCTTAAATTTAAACAGGCTGCCATAAAGTCCAATCAGTGCAGCAGTGTGCGTCTTGTTGGCGCCTCTTCTAGCAGCGAGACCCAGGTGCTCATATTCTAAAAGGAGCTCTCACCTGTCAGCAGCAGACACAGCTGAACGTGACCTCTCACACTCCGCGTGCTGAGAGCCGAGGGCAGCTCTTTCATAACCTTCTCTTGAACTTCAGACTTATTCTTCCCATGCATATTTTATATTTCTCATAAATATAAAAATATTTTTATATTTCTAATATGCATCCATAATTAATACATGTTATTGAAATGATATATTTCCATGAGTACCTATAAATGCAAATAGGAAAAACTTGGCAGTATATGTACTGAACTGCCATCAGTGCTTCCCTCTGGGGAGACAGGAAGAGTGGAAAAGGGGAAACAGGTAATTATCTGATGTGTTATTGAATGATTACATGGAGGTTGTGTTATTTTTATAATTTTTAAGTTGGCAAAACAAATGTGATTTATACTTCTTAAATTCATTTTATCAAAGTATATACTTGAATTACAATGTTGTGTCAGTTCCTGGTGTAAAGTGATTCAGTTATACACACATATATATATATACAATTGTTTGCATCTGCTAATCCCAGACTTCCACTCCATCCCTCCCCTACCCTCATTCCCTTGGCAACCACTGGTCTGTTCTCTGTGAGTCTGTTTCTGTTTCATAGGTGAGTTCATTCGTGTCCTGTTATAGACTCCACACATAAATGATGTCATATGGTATTTGTCTCTTGCTGACTTCACTCAGGAAGCTATATTCAATATCTTACAATAACCTATAATGGGAAAGAATTTTTAAAAGTGTATATATATACATATATATATCTATATCACTTTGCTGTACTTGGTTATTTTGTTTGAGATAACACAACATTGCAAATAAACTGTACTTCCAATTTAAAAGAAACAAAAAGGCTGAGGAAAGACTAGTTGAAGGAAACATTCAGTGGTTCAAGATCTACTGAGTACCTGTTAATACCAGGTTCCAGATCCTGTGCTGAATTTTAGAACGTTTACGATTCTGCCACGAGGCGGCCTTTTGGATCGTTAATAGCTGACGTTGCCAGAGAGACGCTGGGGCCTTGCATTTTGTCTCCACACAGCCTTCCATCCCGAATTGTCCCAGTGTGGGGATGTGTGCCAGCTGTAAGTCTCCAGAGACTCAGAAAACGAAGTAAGCCCCCTGACGGTATGAGAGAGCTGGAAAGAGAGGGGAAGGGAGAACCCTGTGGGTACCTCCTGCTTACACTCCCTCCCCTCAACAGATGTACACATCTCCGGAGTCATGATTTCTGAGTTTGTGTCCCTGAACAGCTCTGTGCTCCTCTAAGGACAGAGGAAAAGAGGGTAAATTATGGCCCCTCAAACTTCAAAGCAGCAACATTTTCAGGAAGTTCAAATGGTCCACTTCTGCCAGTAACAGGGTGCCAATATAGGCCTGCCATCTGTTCTGAATTCTGGCTGCCACAACTGCTACATATCTTAAGTAAATATGTAAACCAGCTGCCAAGACGAAATTTTGTTAATGGTACATTTGTAAAGTATCTAATTTCAAGTATGATATGGAAAAGAAGTATGAAGAGTTTTTAAAAGGCTAGAAAAAACATTGAGTAGAATGGAATGCAAAGGTCAATTCCATGCTTATTTGGTTTCCTCACTAAACCAGAAAAGTTTGCCCTTCCTAATCATGCCAGCCGACTCTTTGAGTTAGGGTGTGTTATTAATCACCGTCATAACTCTGACTTAAACACAAAAATGTGCTGCAGTCATGTGATTGGAATGTTCTTTATCATCCCTGCCTGTGGGAATTAAAATGCTAGCTTTGACGTTTTTGAAAGAATGATCCCTATTTCCTAAATCATTTCCTTCAGGAAAGTCAAGTTTATTGAAAATAATGGGGGAAAAGAAACAAATAAACAAAAAGAGAGAGAAATAATCACTATGCAATGTTGATGCTGGAAGTAGATGTGTGCCTCACAGTCTTGAAAAACACCCCTGCTTGGTGGGCTGGGTGGACAGCCAACTATTAGAACAGCCAGCTGCAATTGTGAGAACAAAGGGTCTTGGCCCAAGTGATGTGATTGGCTCAAGTGTCAAAATCATTTGGGGATTTTGAATACTCCCTGTTGACTCTTTGTTAAGTGCTACAAGGAAGCTGTAAGAGGTCATAACTGCAAGAAATGCAACAATTAATGAAAGCATGCTTTGAATAGAGTTTTTTTAATTAAAAAAATTGCTTTCTTGAAGTATATTTTATTTACAATATCACGTTCGTTTGGCTTCCTGATAGCTCAGTTGGTAAAGAATCCTCCTGCAATGCAGGAGACCCAGGTTCAATTCCTGGGTTGGGAAGATCTGCTGGAGAAGGGGTAGGGTACTCACTCCAGTATTCTTGGGCTTTCCTTGTGGCTCAGCTGGTAAAGAATCTGCCTGCTTCCATTCCTGGGTCGGGAAGATCCCCTGGAGAAGGGAAAGGCTACCCACTCCAGTATTGTGGCCTGAAGAATTCTATGGACTGTATAGTCCATGGGGTCGCAAAGAGTTGGACACGACTGAGCGACTTTCACTTTCATCATATTCGTTACAGCTGTATGGCACAGTGCTTCAGTTATACACATATGTGTGTGTGTGTGTATATATATATTCTTTTTCAAAGTCTTTCCCCTTATAGGTTATTACAAATATTGAGTAGACTTTCCTGTACTATACAGTAACTCCTCATAAGTTAACTGCCTTATATGTGTGTGTGTATATTAATCCCATGCTCAGTTGCTCAGTCATGTCCAACTCCTTTCGACCCCATGAACTGCAGCCTGCCAGGCTCCTCTGTTCATGGAATTTTCCAAGCAGGAATACTGGTGTGGGTTGCCATTTCTTACTCCAGGGGGTCTTCCCAACTCAGGGATTGAACCCATGTCTCCTGCCTTGGCAGGTGGATTCTTTACCACTCTACCACCTGGGATTAAGCCCTGTGTTAATCCCAAACTACACATTTATCCTTTCCCCTACCCTCCTTTGTTCTTTGATAACCATAAGTTTGTTTTCTATGTCTGTGAGTCTCTTTTTGTTTTGGAAATAAGTTCATTTGTATCCTGTTTTTAGAGTTTTTTTAAATATAATATAAATATTTATTAATGAAAAGCTATAATAGCAATCTGTGAACACATATTTAAAGTCATGAAACAGCTCTGCAGATGTGGATGTAGACCTGTGTACATACATTTGCAGTGAAATGATTCATATACTTTAAACTTTCAGAATGATGGACCTTTCAGAATAATAGAGTGTATACAAAGCAAAAACAAAAAGTGGGCTTTTTTCCTTTATATTTTTACTTGATTATCACCTCATTAAGTGGGAAGAAAACATGCTTCTAGTTCTAGATAAATGACCCCAGGGAGTAAATTTTTAGCAGTTATGCTGCTGCTGCTGCTGCTAAGAGTGAAAATGATATGTTTATTTTAATGATCTTTAATTTAATATGGTACCGGTTTTTCAAAATAATAGGGCTTCAGGATATGCTGGAAATTAATAGAGCTTTGTAAAGAAACATAAATACCTAAGTGAATAAGTGACTCACAGTCATTTGGGGACTTTGACATTCCTGAGCCTGAAGAATTTAGGGCAATTCCTCTTTTCTCAATTCATGGGGAACTCTGCTTATTTTAAAACAGAAGAGATGGCCAAAAAACACATGAAAAGATGCTCAACATTACTAATTTTTAGAGAAATGCAAATCAAGTCTACAATGAGGTATCACCTCATGCCAGTCAAAACGGCCATCATTTAAAAATTTCCAAAAGACAAATATTGGAGAAGGTGAGGAGAAAGGGGGACCCTCCTGGTGTACAACTGCACTCTTCACAAGCTAGCAAGGTTATCCTCAAAATTCTTCAAGGTAGGCTTCAGCAGTACGTGAACTGGGAATTTCCAGATGTACAAACTGGGTTTACAAAAGGTAAAGGAAGCAGAGATCAAATTGCCAACATTTGTTAGATCATGGAGAAAGCAAGGAAGTTCCAGAAAAGCATCTACTTCTGCTTCATTGACTACGCTAAAGCCTTTGACTACGTGGATCACAACAAACTTTGGAAAATTCCAAGAGATGGGAGTACCAGACCACCTTACCCACCTCCTGAGAAACCTGGATGTGGATTAAGAAGCAATGCTAGAACCTTACATGAAACAGTGGACTGGTTCAAAATTGGGAAAGGAGTATGACAAGGCTGTATATATCATCACCCTGCTTATTTAACTTTCATGCAGGGTACATCATGCGAAATGCCATGCTGGATGAAGCACAAGCTGGGATCAAGATTCCCGGGAGAAATATCAACAACTTCAGATAAGCAGATGATACCACTCTGATGGCAGAAGGTGAAGAGAAACGAAAGAATCTCTTGAAGAGCGTGAAAGAGGAGAGTGAAAAAGCTAGCTTGAAACTCAGTATTAAAAAAACTAAGATCACGGCATCTGGTCCCATACTTCATGGTAAATAGAAGGGGAAAAAAGTGGAAACCTGAGAGATTTTATTTTCTTGGGCTCCAAAATCACATGGTGACTGCAGCCATGAAATTAAAGGATGCTTGCTCCTTGGAAGGAAAGCTGTAACAAACGTAGACAGCATATTAAAAAGCAGAGACATCACTTTGCTGACAGAATTCTGTGCAGTGAAAGCTATTGTTTTTCCAGTAGTCATGTATGGATGTGAAAGCTGGACCATAAAGAAGGCTGAGCACTAAATAATTGATGCTTTTGAATTGTGGTGCTGGAGAAGACTCCCAAGAATCCCTTGGACTGCAAGGAGATCAAACCAGTCAATCCTAAAGGAAATCAACCCTGAGTATTCATTGGAAGCACTGATGCTGAAGCCCCAATACTTTGGCCAGCTACCTGATGGGAAGAGCCAACTCACTGGAAAAGGCCCTGATGCTTGGAAAGATTGAAGGCAAAATGAGAAGGGGGAAACAGAGAATGAGGTGGTTAGACAGCATCACTGACTCAATGGACGTGAGTTTGAGCAAACTCTGGGAGATAGTGGAGGATAGAGGAGGCTGGTGTGCTACAGTCCCTGGAGTCACAAAGAGTTGGACACAACTTAGTGACTGAACCCCACCACCCACCTGCCCGGTTGGGGGGAATGTAAATTGGCACAGCCACTATGGAGAACAGTACAGAGGTTCCTCTAAAAACGAAAGAGAGAACTGCCATGTGACCCTGCAGTCCTGCTCCTGAGCATACACCCAGACAAAACCATACTTTGGAAAGATCCATGTACCCCAGTGTTCATTGTAGCACATTTTACAATGGCCAGAACAAGGAAACAACCTGCATGTCCACCACCAGAGGAACAGATACTGAAGATGTGATACATATATTCAATGGAACATTACTCAGTCATAAAAAGAACAGAACAGTACCATCTGCAGCAACAGGGATGGAACTAGAGATTGTCGTACTGAGTGAAGTAAATCAGACACGGAGAGACAAATATCATATGATATCACTTATATGTAGAATCTAAAAAAAAAAAATGGCTTCAGATGAACTTATTTATAAAACAGAAGTAGAGAACAAGCTTGATTACCTGGGGATATGGGGGTTGAAGGAATAAGCTGGGAAGTTGAGACTGACATATACACACTACTATATATAAAATAGATAACTAATAAGAACCTGCTATACAGTACAGGGGATTCTACTCAGTACTCTGTAATGGCCTATATGGGAAAGAATCTTAAAAAACAAAAAAGTGGATATATGTATATGTGTAACTGATTCACTTTGCTGTACGCCTGAAACTAACACATCGTGAATCAACTATACTTCAATAAAAATTTTAAGAATGAAGTAATAATGACTTTCATTTTCTCAACAGAGGGAAATGCAAAGACATTTTTCAAGCTAATGAGAGAGACCTGGATTCTGCCAACCCAGAGATGGGATTGGGGACCAAACACAAGCACCACGCTCTTGAGAGGTGATTAATAAGTACTTGTTGAATTTACTAACTTGTGACATGGAGACCTCTATGAACATGCTGTTAGAAAACTGAGTTTTCTGTTGTAGATTGTTGTCGTTGCTACTGGAGAAAATTTGGAGGATCCCTCCACTCCAGTACTCTTGCCTGGAAAATCCCATGGATGGAGGGGCCTGGTAGGCTGCAGTCCATGGGGTCGCTAACAGTTGGACACAGCTGAGCGACTTCACTTTCACTTTTTACTTTCATGCATTGGAGAAGGAAATGGCAACCCACTCCAGTGTTCTTGCCTGGAGAATCCCAGGGACAGCGGAGCCTGGTGGGCTGCCGTCTATGGGGTCGCACAGAGTCGGACACTACTGAAGCGACTTAGAAGTAGTAGTAGGAGGTGAAGAAAGATTACATGATTGCAAGGTGTAATTGCTGTTTTCCCACAGTGTGAAATAATGATACAGTGTTGCCTCTGCCAGTTAGTATAAGGGTCTTTGGGGGAGAGATGAAATCTTTAAATTTGTGTGCAAATTGTCCTTAAAGTTCCCAGTGTGTTTGCAGAGCACTCCCACAATGCCAAGTGTTTATTTAGTAACCAGAGGTGACAGCAGGGTAAGTGCAGGCTGACCTCATGAAGATGTCTTTCGTCGCTTCCATCCTTGGAGTGAGGATAGTGCATCTCATTCAAGACGAACCTCTGACAATCTTAAGCGGAGTAACTGCCCAGCTAAGAGACTTTCTTTCCTAAAAACTAAGCACCAAAGTAGGTATTAGAAAAATGTGGGAGTGGAATAGCAACTGAAAACCCAACTGTTAAACTGTGCTATTTGTGTCTGCTGTTTTGAAGGCTGTCAGTTGTTATGTAGTGGCCATGGTGGATTGACCTCTATATGGTGCCATCATTTTTAACACATAGACAGCAACTGGGTTTATTTAACCCGCAGTTGATCATCAAACAATGTTGCTTTCCTACAACTAGGTATGACCTGCCAGAAAATCAGGAAGTCTCATTTAAGTGTGGATATGATTTTTAATGTTAGTGGTAACATAATTGTTAAGACAGTGAGTCTCAACCTTTAGGTTTCTAACAATTAGAAGATCTTTTTTAAATGCATTCTGGGACCCCAGGCCCGGAGATTCAGTCACAGGCAGTCTGGGGGAGGTCTGCAAATAGTCCTGCATGCACGTGTGCTAAGTCGCTTCAGTCGTGTCTGACTCTTTGTGACCCTATGGACTATATATAGCCTGCTAGGCTTCTCTGTCCATGGGATTCTCCAGGCAAGAATACTGGAGTGGGTTGCCATACCCTTCTCCAGGGGATCTTCCCAACCCAGCGATCAAACCAGTGTCTCTTCCATCTTCTGCATTGGCAGGTGGGTTCTTTACCACTAGCGCCATCTGAGGAGCAACCTCCCCACCCTTGGAAATAGTCATGTTAAGCAAACCCTCCAGGTTATTCTGAGGCATGTTGGCCTACACCACACTTTAAGATACTCTATATTCTGGGCATCTTCTTCTATAAAAGCCACTTGACGTCTGAGATGATACAATTATTTTAGTAATTATGCTGGGCTGAGTTATTGAGAATGTAGGATTTCATTTGAAAAAAAGAAAACTGTCTTTGACCTACATCATTTTTAAGGACAAAAATGTTGAATAGGAATAAAAAAACTTAGTAAAGAACTCTTGTAACTATCTTTAAGGGTGGCAGTGGATTTAGAAGACAAGGTCTTCCTAATATAAATTATAATCAAGACAAAAACAGTATGTCATTTAAATATTAGCTATTGAGAAAAGGTTTACTTGCTGAAACTAAATATTTTAAATCTAATGAGAAATACTAAAAGACAAATGCCAAAATTTCTATATCCCTCTCTTTCAAAATAATTGAACTGGTTAAAAAATCACCTCAAGATGAGCTGTTTCATGAGAAATATAAGTCTTCTAAGTCATATCACAGCTAAGAAGTGTAAGGGATTGACTAGAATAGAATTTATTTCAAATCATAATAGGGGAAATTGATAGGAGTCAATAATTATTCCATTTTACAAAAATAATTTTGACATGCGTCTTCACAATGACAAGTCAGTGTTTTGTAGACCCAAGTATTTCTATTTGGACTAGATGAAATACAAATTATTTTAACCTCAGAAAAATGTAGTCAGTAAGTTTCTTGTTTTCTGTTTTATAAGAACTCTAGAAGCGCAAGCCTAGCATCAGTGTTTGTGTAAAATGTAGTGGAAGTATGGAGAAAAGAAAAAGAGAAGGCCAAGTGGTGGAATGGCAACATTAACTGAGTAACAAAGAAGGAAAGTCCTTGAACTGAGACCTCAGATCAGCCAGTGTGAAATCCTGAGCCTGGGCATGAGGAAATTTCAATAAGATGAATGATAGCAGTGAGAGTTATACAATCAGGCATTGTATCTATATACAATCCCTTTCGGAAAATGGAAGCAAATATCTGGATTACTTGAACTCAGAGAAACCTTGATTTTTCCCAGAAGGCCATTTCAAGATCCTTGATGACTGGTACATGATCATGGGTATGCTCCTTTACCTCTCCAAGCCTTGATCTTTTCTGTGAGGTGAGACAGGAATGCCCACCGTGTTCATATGCTGGGTACATTAAAGGAGGTTACGTACATGGAATGCCAGGCGCGTCAACGGCTTAATCCTCAGAGCTGTCCTTGTTATGAACTCTTTTCTGTGTTAATACTTTTTTTTCTCATAAAAGTGATAACTTTATAAAGGGCAGGCTCAGTGTCTGATTCTTAGAATCAGAAATGCAGGTTTGGAAGAATGTTAAAGGTCATCCCTGTCCCAATCTCTCCCTCTTCATCCAGTGCCAGGTCAGAAACTGTGAGAGTTCAAAAGAGTTCAAAGCAGGCTAATAAATTGACTCCTTCCTAACTGATATTCCCTAAACAGTTGTTCAACATTTATTTAGGAATTAAAAATGAGAATAAAAGCATAAAGTGTAATTTCCACTTCTCATACTTGCTTTGGGTGAAGCTTTAGCATAGTTTTGTAACTTACCACTTGAACGATCAAAACTAATTTCCCCTGAGTTGAAATGTAAGACTCCATTATTGCTTCCAGATTCTCTTTTGCAGTACTGAATCAATAAGCTGACATTAAAACATTAGCAGTTGTATGACAGAAGGAGCTCAACCTGGTGCCCTGTGACAACCTAGAAGGATGGGATGGGATGGGGGGTGGGAGGGAGGTTCAAGAGGTAGGGGACATACGTATACCTATGGCTGATTCACGTTGTTGTGTGGTAGAATCCAACACAACACTGTAAAGCAATTATCTTCCAAATAAAAATAAATTAAAAACTAATCTAGAGTATAAATAACGGAGAAGGCGATGGCACCCCACTCCCGTACTCTTGCCTGGAAAATCCCATGGACAGAGGAGCCTGGTAGGCTGCAGTCCATGGGGTCGCAAAGAGTTGGATACGACCGAGCGACTTTACTTTCTCTTTTCACTTTCATGCATTGGAGAAGAAAATGGCAACCCACTCCAGTGTTCTTGCCTGGAGAATCCCAGGGACAGGGGAGCCTGGTGGGCTCCCGTCTATGGGGTTGCACAGAGTCGGACACGACCGAAGTGACTTAGCAGCAGCAGCAGCAGCAGAGTATAAATAAACCTAATTAACAATTAGAATACAGTGACAGACAGTGAAGTCGCTCAGTCTTGTCCGACTCTTTGCGGACAAGAGCAATAATTAATCAGTAGTTAGCATTATATAATGAGTTGATAAGTCTTAAAGTTTGTATACAAATATATTTGGAATTTGCTTGGCATCCCAAAACTAGACATGATTTGGTGTTTTCTTTTTAAAGCAAATCTTAATGTCATGTACCATTTTAGAAAGGTTGATTTTTTTTTTTTTTAAATATCAAAGGGTGGTTACATCTTGGTCATATTCAATGTCTTTCTCTATGGCCACGAAAACAGATTATGCCACAGATGAAACGGTCCTTAAGGTTCTCTGAGACCAACTTTGTGATGCACAGATATTCCTCCAGTCTGATTTTGCTGAGTAGTCACCATGGTTAATTAATGACCATGGTCGAGGCTGTGAGGTAGGACAGCTGAGGTCAGGCATTGGCTGTAGAAACACAGGCTAAAGGACAGGAAGAATTGTGTAATTAACTGAATATTCAGGGTACAGTCAACAAAACTCAACTGTTCTCAAAAACCAAGCCATTTTCTCTGCTGTCACTGAAAGCTGTGTGGGTAGGATCTACAGATAATTGCCTCCCTTCTCCATCTCATTTTGCTTGTCTAAACATTGCATAAATAACTACTTGATAAATTCACTGTTGATGTTGGCACATGAACAGACAGACAAGAGTGACTGCTTGTTTCAAAATTTATAATTCCAGCATAAATTGTCATCAAACCCCAAAGGAGACTGCTTAAAATATTCCTGTTTAACATTCACGATCCTGTTTAACTGGCCTAATTTCAACCCACACACTTGCGGAACTTAATACAAAAATACTCTTGGCCTATTTTTAAAATAATGTGACATTTGACAAACTGTTCAAGTATTGAATTTAAAAATATACTCTGTGTAAATTATAGTTCTAATATAAATTCCAGATGCATTACTGGCAGGATTAACACTGGGCTTTATCTGTTCCCCAGTGCACCATGTCTACACACACACACACACACAAGCACGTACACACAACACAAATGCTAGAAAGTGTAGTCTGAGAACATTCCATGAAAAAATATTAACCAGTCAGGGTAAGTTAACTTGAGTAGTTAATGAAAAAGCAATTATTTCAACATTTAAGTTTTCTTTTAAAATTACAATTTACATATCTCTTAAAGATACAGAAGACATTTACCACCTGCCTCACTATGGAACATGCTAAAATAGACATAATTCACTGGACACATTATGGCAGCCAAACGGCAAGATTTTTTAGATGCCAAACCTGGTTAGAACAGCAGCTGCAAATTTCATGAACAGAGGGAAAGCAGAGGGAAGAAAAGAGAGAAGGAAAAGTCTAATATTAAAAAGATCCAATTCTTTCTAGTTGCTTTACAATCAAAGGGGAAAATTAAAACTCTTCTTAAGCTGTAAGAGCAAAACTTAAAAGAGAAATTCAATTGTTAAAAAAAAGAAAATGGAGACACCTGGGACTGAGGCTGCTGGCATTTATTTTTGCTGGCATTTATGATTTATTATTGTTACCACATCAACTCTGTGATACACATTTGACTAAATGCACTTCGTTATTGTGTCCGAAAATGTGATGATTCAAGGAATGTACAAGAGAATTCAATTCAGTTGCTCAGTTAAGTCCAACTCTTTGTGACCCCATGCCAGGTCTTCCCTGTCCATTACCAACTACCGGAGCTTGCTCAAACTCATGTCTATTGAGTCAGTGATGCCATCCAACCATCTCATCCTCTGTTGTCCCCTTCTCCTCCTGCCTTCAATCTTTTCCAGCATCACAGTCTTTTCCAATGATTAAGTTCTTTGCATCAGGTGGCCAATGTATTGGAGCTTCAGCTTCAGCATCAGTCCTTCCAATGAATATTTAGGACTGATTTCCTTTAGGATTAACTGGTTTGATCTCCTTGCAGTCCAAGGGACTGTCAAGAGTCTTCTCCAATACCACAGTTCAAAAGTATCAATTCTTTGGCACTCAGCTTTCTTTATGGTCCATATCTCACATCCATACATAATTACTGGAAAAACCATAGCTTTGACTAGACAGACCTTTGTTGGCAAAGTAATGTCTCTGCTTTTTAATATGCTGTCTAGGTTGGTCATAGCTTTTCTTCCAAGGAGTAAGTGTCTTTTAATTTCATGACTGCAATCACCATCTGCAGTGATTTTGGAGCCCAGAAAAATAGAGTCAGCCACCGTTTCCACTGTTTCCCCATCTATTGCCAGGAAGTGATAGGACCAGATGCCATGATCTTCATTTTTTGAATGTTGCATTTTAAGCCAACTTTTTCACTCTCTTCTTTCCCTTTCATCAAGAATCTCTTTAGCTCCTCTTTACTTTTTACCATAAGGGTGGTGTCATCTGCATATCTGAGGTTATTGATATTTCTCCTGGCAATCCTGATTCCAGCTTGTGTATCATCCAGTCTGGCATTTCACATGATGTGCTCATAACAATGGGCAGTAACTCATTTCTCCCAAATCCTTAGACTTAGGAAACCGCTAATTAACTATCTCTGTATTGTGTGATGGTTTAATCTCTCAGTTGAGTCCGACTCTTTGCTACCCCATGGACGGTAGCCCATCAAGCTCCTCTGTCCATGGGATTTCCCAGGCGAGAATACTGGAATGGGTTACCATGCCCTACTCCAGGGGATCTTCCTAACTCAGGGATCAAAACTGGGTCTCCTGTATTGAAGGCAGATTGTCTTTTGAAACTAGCCCCTTTCACTTGGCATAGCAGTTTCACTGTTAATCCATGTTGTAATAGATATCAGTACTTCATTCCTTTTATGGTTAAGTAATATTTATAGCTATAAATTTCTCCCTAAGCATTGCTTTAACTGCATGCAACAAAGCTTTGGCATGTTATGTTGAAATTTTCATTCATTTCAATGTATTTTCTGTTTTCTTTGTGATTCTTATTTGACCTATTGATTACTTAGAAGTGTATTGCTTAATTTTTACATATTTTGAATGTCTCTAATTAATTAGCATTCTCAAATTTGATAATATATCCTTGCTTAAATTTTTATTTCTAAATTTCCGAGAAGTTTTATAAGAGACTCTGAGATGAGGCAATTCTATGGGAGTTCAGTGCTTAAGACTCTGTGCTTCCATGAGTTGTGGGTTCAAGCCCTGGTCAGAGAACTATGACCACACATGTGTGAACTAAATTAAATACTCAAAGCTTATAAGATGGGTTAGCCATCAAACTGCTTCCCCAAAGTATCTTTCATTTTCATGGAGGTGGTGGTAATGAATGAAAGCAAGATGAACTCACTGGCATTCCTTAGAAGCTGAGGCCATAACTTAATCATATTTGCATTTCATGCCCATCTGATTTCCCAGGCAACTCAGTGGGTAAAGAATCTGCCCACAGCACAGGAGACACAGGAAACGCAGGTTTGATCCCTGGGTTGGGAAGATCCTCTGGAGGAGGGCATGGCAACCCACTTTAGTACTCTTTCCTGGGAAATCCTAAGGACAGAGGAGCCTGGCGGGCTACATCTGTAAGGTCGCAAAGAGTCAGACATGACTGAAGCGACCGAGCATACCCCTACACCCGTGACTAAGGGAAGTCTTTTTCTTTCCTATTATATCACCCTGTTTCTTTTGTAGCATTTTTCACTATCTGATTGTTTTCTCATTTATTTATTGGTCTCTGCTTAAAGTCAATTTTCCCTCACCAGAATGGAAGCCAAATGAAAGAAGGGATCTTGTTGTCTTATTCACAAAAGAATGTATTCTGAATGTTATCCAGTGCCTTCCGGACCGTAGGCATTCAGTCAAAAGCAAATAAATGAACAGAGAATGAGTGAGTACCTAGAAGACCATGTAGAAAAGGTGCATTCATTAAATCTTCTTCAACAAATTTGGAAGGATCATCTTCTGATCACTGGGAGGAAAAGTGCCTTCTCTCTAAACAGTTCTTACCAGTAATGGAGTTTATGGTAATCTCTGATGGTGAAACCTTCCCGCTCACTAAACAGAACCACAACAGAACTGTAGCTACTAGTCATAGCCTTTGTCCTGTGGGAAAATGCTCAGGAGTTTATATAACCATCTTAGTTACAGAGAAATGTGGTCCACTAAGCAGCTCCTGCACGAGGTTTGGCACAGTAGAGGAAATAAAGTGACTGTGATAATAGAATAGTATGCATCCAAAAGCACAATACCCGGGTTACTCATGGTAATAGGACATTTTGCTCTACTATCACTTTGAAGCCAGATTAATTCTAGTTTCACTTTACTTGAAACTCTCTGACCTGACGGCTCCACACTGACCACAGAAAAGACCAGAATACGAGTCCTTTCAGACTCTGGCCGTGGCCCTCTCTCCTGCATCTGGTTTTTCTCTCTCACTAACCACAGCCCGGCTGAAGCCGACAGCATCCGGTTTCCTGAATAAGCAAGGCTGCTTCTCCCCTCAGTGCTTCTCTCAGCCTGCTCTCTCCCCTCCTGGTCCGCTCAGTGCTCTGGGCTTGTTGGTTAAGGCTCTGTGAAACCTTTCCTTGTACCCTCCTCCAGGAGAGAGGCCCAATGTCTCCTTCAAGTTGAGCTTTCTACCCTCACTTGGAGGACTTCAAACAGGACCTAGTCCACGGCTACTGTTAGAACTACATTTCCCACCACTCTGCCCATTGTTGACTCCAGGCTCACCGGCCTCCTTACAGTTCTTTACCACTTCCACTGACATTTCCCAGGAGTGCGAGAATTTCTCCCAGGTGTTTCCATGGTGTGTCCTCAACTTTATTCAACTCTGCTCCAGCATCACCCCCTAAGAGAGGTAGTCTTTGAGCATTCTAACCAAAGAAATTTCTCCTTTTCATTTTCTTAACAGAATTACCTCGCTCTCTGGCCCCTCTATCTTACTTTTTCCTCTTTGTAGTACTGATATAACATTATGTGATTAGTAATGTTATCTGTCTTCCCTTCCAGAATGTAAGCTCTCTGAGGATGGGTCTGAGTTTTGTTTACTGCTGTGCATATTTGTGAATGAATGAATGACACCTGAAAATTATATGGTTGGTTGAAGACGTCTGTCTTCCCCACACTTGATAGGAGGTGGTTATAACCTATTCCTCCTAGTCTACTCAGTGCCCCTTCCTGGCACAAAATAACTTAATATTCCTTGTACAACTGAATGATGTCAAATATAAATTACCTGTAACAGTGGTTCTCAACAAAGGGACTCTGAATCCATGTAAAGATGGATGAAGAATACATAAACTGAAGAATACAGGTAAGTATTTCCACAATTCCTTTATCTGAAACTCTTGGTGCCAGATGTGTTTCAAAATTCAGAATGCTTCCCTACCTAATTAACACCCTTAGTAGGGTCTGGGGCAGTACCTTGTAATCAAACACATTAATTTCTTTGCAACGTGTAGAAACCTCCAAAGTGTCATAAATAATGCTCAAGTCAACTTTTTCTGTGAAATGAATTATCAAGATAAATTTTAAGAGTTTGGGATTTCAGAATTGTGGGTGTGGGGCTGTAGATGTACACTAGCATATGGAGACCTGTATAGTATTTTCATGCTAAAATGGGTTCCCCACATTCCAGGTTAGAAATCACCGATTTAACCCGTTCGTTTAAAAAAACATCTGTTTTTCTTTTTTTCAGCACAGCTAGCATTAATGAACTAGATACTGTGTATCAACCCCTGTGCTACGCTTTTTAAGTATACAGGTAAAAACTACTATTTGCCTCATTTTATAAGTGAGAAACAGCTTCCCAAGTGGTGCTGGTGGTAAAGAATCTGCCTGCTAATGCAGGAAACAGAGACGCAGGTTCGATCCATGAGTTGGGAAGATGTTGTGGAGGAGGGCATGGCAACCCACTTCAGTATTCTTGCCTGGAGAATCCCATGGACAGAGGAGCCTGGTGGGTTATGGTCCACAGGGTCACAAAGAGTTGGACACGACTGAAGCGACTTAGCACTCATATGCACACATATGAATGAGAAAGCGGATTTAAAGAGAGGGTTAACTACTTGCCCACACAGCTCATCAGTGGATAGGCTGGATTCAAACAGAAGCTGCCTCACAACCAGATGCCCTGCTGTGGACCTTCTGGTCACCCTGACTTCATGGAGTTCAAGATAAGCATACTTCAGTTCAATTGCTCAGTCGTGTCCGACTCTTTGCAACCCCATGAATCACAGCGTGCCAGGCCTCCCTGTCCATCATCAACTCCCGGAGTTCACTCAAACTCATGTCCATCGAGTCGGTGATGCCATCCAACCATCTCATCCTCTGTTGTCCCCTTCTCCTCCTGCCCCCAATCCCTCTCAGCATAAGGGTCTTTTCCAATGAGTCAGCTCTTCGCATGAGGTGGCCAAGTATTGGAGTTTCAGCTTTAGCATTCTTAGTCTTGCCAAATTTCTTCATGATGTTGAGCCAAAGTGTCTGTTATTCAAGTGAATGTAAAAAAATTCCTCTGGGTACTACTCCCTCATTGTTTAAAAAAAAAAAAAAAGGCTGGCTATAAGTAGCCAACATATAACTGATATTTGTATAATGGAGTAATTTATTTCCTCAGCTAAACCAATGTTATATATATTTGTAATGTGAGATCAAGTGATTCCAGATAATTTAAAAATTATGTAGTTGCACTAACATGCCTTGATTTCTTTTGAAGAACCAGGATCCAAGGGGTACTATGCCCTGACGGATAAGAGCAGGAATGGAAGACAGCAATCTGAAACAGGTACTGTCACAGACGATATGTGGGTTTTCACACTTACCTTTTTCAAAAAACCTCTTAGTTTCTGGAATTTTTTTTAAGCCAGGTGGAAGTTGATCAAATGTTTTTGTGATGACCAAATTTTGCAACTCTTTCAGAATTATCAAATATAGTAGTGATCTTTTGGGAATAAGGAGTCAGTTGTGTAAGAACAATAAAGCTACATTAAAAAAATAAATCCTTGCATAGGGCTACACTACAGCTTTAACTGAAGACAGTGTTTTGGACCTTACCAAGCTTATGTGAAAGCTTCAAATTATGAAATGTAGAGTAGCTGAAGTATAACACAAAGTCATTTTATGATATAAAAGCAGATAATATGGACATGAAGGTTAAGACATGAAAATGACGTATACACTAAAACAAATCACAACAGAAACAGGCTTTATTTCAACCAGACAAGAGTATACTTTCATTGACATCAACTTCTTCAAGACTTGAAGACATGGAAATTAAAGATGGTGCCCAGAAGGCAAAGAAGGAAAGTTTCATCATGGAACAATGATACTGCCCTTCAAAAATCCCTTTCGACAATATGCTCAATTCAAAAGATTAATTAGTTCTAAATCATTAGATCTCATGTATTTCAATATTTGTACAAAGGCTCTCATTTTAAAGTTACCCATCGGTCCCAATGATATCTTTCAAACAGAAAAAAAATATATAGATCAGTATCATAATTTTTTTTTAATTTTAGAAAGTGGGATTGAAATACAGTTTTCAGTCTAAAATATATTAAATTAAAAAGTTTGTTATTATTTAAGAGGCATTGTTACAAAGCTTCTAGGTACATACATGTACAAAACACAGATATTACTACATGACACCTCAACCCATGACTTCTCCTAAACATCCCAGTGTGAACATTCATCTCCTGGGAGACTTTCCCTGTAAATTCCAGCATCTTGCACAGGATTTGCTGCCACTCACATGCTCTGCATGGACGAGGACATTTAATCAGAGAACATTTCAATGTAATATTATAACCAAACATAAAAGAAATTCAATGCAACACTTTATGTTCATAAGGGTGATGACAAAATTGCATATATTAATAATTTTCAACTTTTGCCAGACTCACTAAATTCATGAACACTTCTTCAGAGTTTTCTCTTCAAGGGCACTTTTGAGAGCTTTAGATCTCGTGCTTAACTTTGTGTTGAGTTGGTCAGCACCTTGATTAATATGAACAAGGACATTAAAGAACGAATGTGTTGCGGGGGTGGGGGGAGGGGAGTCATCCGAGGACAGAAACGGGGAAGGATTCTCTTTTTCCATAAGACAGTCAAACAGAAAAAACAAGACCAAAAAAAGGTAAACAAACAAATAGTGTTCACAGTAAAACATGCCAGATTTGTAGTTTCATTTGAAACCAACAGCAAATCATGAAACGTCATGAAAAATATGTCAAGGTAAAATCTTCTAGAGTCATTACTAAATGAAATTAAAAATTATCACACTGATCAGTAAACCCCAGAAGAAAAATAACCAGCACTTACATTTCAGGTCCTTCTTTAAACATCATTCAATTTTTCAAAGTCAATGCATAAAATTGGTAGGTTTGGCCACGCTGCACAAATGTTTTTCTTTTTTTAAAAATACAGTATACAGAAAAAACTCTTGTATTCCCCACTTTGAATCATAAGCTCAAAACCCAAGAGTAAAAGATCAGCAAGAAGGATTTTAAACTATGTACAAATCCAGCAGGTTCATCTGCCATAATGGCTTGGCTTCCATCCCAGTGGCTCTCACCCTCTCCAGCAGCAGAGCTTGCGTCCCTGTCCTCACAGAGGGCTGCTTCGTGTCTATGGCTCATCTCTATTGGTCAGCAGGCATTTTGAACAGTTCCAACAGTGCCCCGACAGCTCCAAAGTAACCCTACAACAATGGGAAAACTTCTGTATGATTATCTCTGAACCTTGGCCCAATACCTGCTCTTTTTCATAATTTGAGGAATGCTGCCCATTAATGCTGTGTGTGCGTGCATACTCAGTCATTCATTCATGTCTGGCTCTTTGAGACCCTATGGACCGTAGCCCGCCAGGCTCCTCTGTCCATAGCATTCTCCAGGAAAAAATACTGGAGTGGGTTGCCATGCCCTCCTCCAGGGCACCTTCCTGACCCAGGGATGGAACCCACAGCTCTTTGTCTCTGCATTGGCAGGCGGGTTCTTTACCACTAGTACCACCTAGGAAGCTGTAGATAATGAGAAATTTAAAACCTGAACTCTGGTATGAAACATGATAGAATAATAATAATAAATGCACTGCGTATCTATTTGCTTATATACATTAAATAAATTAATGGATGTAAAGTGCTTAGAAAAATCTCTAGCACCACAGTATACACTACTACCTTGCTGTTGAGTATTTTTAGGATGTTTCGGATTATAATTATTGCATTTTAATCCTTGTCATGGCAAAATTCACGTTATTACCCCCACTCCACAGATGAGAAATGGAAGGTAATAATGTAAATTACCCCTTCAGGGTCACATGCCTTGTCCCAGGGCTCAATCGCAAAATCTATCTGACTCCGAAGTTGTAATGTCTCACGGGAAGGAACTCTAAGCTTCTCTCATCTGTAAAATGAAAGAACCTGAAAACCAGAAATTTTTAGAGAAGTTGGTTTCCAAAAGGCAGGAGATGCCTCTTCTCTGGCATTTGCCTGGCTCCATGGTTACTTCCTGAAGAAATGGGTGGCAGATGTCAGAATACTACTCAGCAGGGATCTCTGCCTCCACCGCCAACTGCTAACATTTATTGGGCTTGCTATAAGGGCTTGCAATAAGCTAGAAATTGTTCTAAGAACTTTACATGAATTTCTTCACTTAATTTTCACAATAACTTTATGAGACAAATACTATTGTCACTTCATTTACAAAAGCTAAAACAGAATGGAGAAGTAGTCCTTGACTAAGGTCTCCAAGTCAGTGAGAGCCTGTGTTCTCAACTGCTCTGCTAGACTATTTCTTTAAGGTTCCAAGATACATGCGTGTGCATGCTCACTCAGGTCCGACTCTTTGCAACCCTATGGACTGTAGCCCACCAGGCTCCTCTTTCAAGAATACTGAAGTGGGTTGCCATTTCCTCCTCCAGGGAATCTTCCTGACCCAGGGATCAAACCAGCATCTTCTGTGTCTCCTGCATTGGTAGGCAGATTCTTTTACAACCGAGCCACCTGGGGAGTCCACTTCTCTTAGGAGATGCTCACTCATCTAAGTGAAATGAATGAGACTGAGTGAGGACTCCAGGCAGGGCAGGAAAGCCACCTTACCAGCCCTCCCGAAAGTTCTCTCTCCATACCTTCCTCCAGAAAGACCTGCCTAACTGAGAGTGAACCCAAGGAGGTAGAGAATTTTCTGAGAAGTACCTATAAGGAGATACAAAAATGCTCTATTTTCACTGGCCATAGAGACTGAGTTTAACACTTAGTAACAAACCATAGCTATCATCCAGAGGCCTAAGACTGTATGAAGGATATGACTTTATTGCCAGAGAAGTGGGTTTCCCCAAAACATTGGGTCTTACTCCCTATCTTACCATCAACTAACTACCTGAGTGCCCCTGTAGATGGCTTTTAATCCCTGATGGCATCCAGCATTTGTATTCTTAGTCCAAGAGGATCATAACTTAGGGTTGTCAGATAAAACAGATAAATGCTAGATAAAATAACTGTGTCCTATGTTTTTGATTGCTAAATATAGTAACACTAGGGTTTCCCAAGTGGCTCAGTGGTAAAGAATCCACCTGCAATGCAGGAACCGCAGAAGATGCAGGTTCAGTCCCTGGGTCAGGAAGGTCCCCTGGAGAAGGGCATGGCAACCCACTCCAGTATTCTTTCTTGGAGAATCCCATGAACAGAGGAACCTGATGGGCTACAGTCCACAGGGTCGCAAAGAGTCGGACACAACTGAAGCGACTTAGCACAGATATCCAGAAGAGTGTTTTTCTTTTTCATTGTATTTTTTTAAACAAAACTTTACAAGGAAAATCGATTAACTAAGTAGAGAGAAAGGGAGATGCTCTGGTTGGGGGAAGGAAAGTGAAAATTCTTTTTTTGTGTGTGTGTAATAAAGTTTTATTAAAGTATAAAGGAGATAAAGAAAGCTTCTGACATAGGCATCAGAAGGGGGCAGAAAGAGTAGCCCCTTGCTAGTCTTCAGCTGGATGTTATATAGCCACTGCTGCTGCTGCTGCCGCTGCTTCAGTCGTGTCCGACTCTGTGCGACCCCACAGACGACAGCCCACCAGGCTCCCCTGTCCCTGGGATTCTCCAGGCAAGAACACTGGAGTGGGTTGCCATTTCCTTCTCCAGGAAAGTGAAAATTCTGACTCCCCATCCTCCCCACAAAAAAATTATCATCATTTCTTAGCCTGCATAAAACCACAAAAACAAAAACTTTCTTTAGTATTCATGTCTATCATTGGCCTTTCACTCTTTGGTATTTAACTTCCTATTGTTTTATATGCTTTAATCAAACTGAACATAGGTTTAGAGAGCCCTAAAAAACTTACAAATGCATCAGCAACTTTTCAAATAAATAATTCAATTTGGAAATGAGAAAAATGCCACAATATTACAATGGAAATTTATGACACTTCCTGTTCTTCCTGCCGCATTCTATCCAAGGCACTGGGTGCCTGCTAATGATAAAGAGCTGCTTTCTACAGCATTGGTTTTAGTTTCTTCCATTTTAAAGTTAATGAATCTAGTTTTGGCTGTGCTGGGTCTTCGCTGCCCTGCGGGCTTTCCTCTTGTGGTGAGCCGGGGCTACGCTCCAGCTGCAGCGCTCAGGCTTCTCGCTGCAGCGGCTTCTCCCATTGAGCATGGCAAACACGCTTCAGTAGTTGTGGCACACCGGCTCAACAGGTGCAGCTTGTGGGCCCGAGAGCGCTGGCTCAGGGCTCCACGGCGAGTGGGGTCTTCCCAGACAGGGATTGAACCTGTGTTTCCTGCGCAGGTAGGCGAATTCTTCACCACTGAGCCACAAGGGAAACCCTACAGTGTCGATTTTAAAGGAGGATAGAGAAGGTGGGAAGAAAAGAGAGCCCCCCTACTCACTCTTAGAAACCTCCAATTTCTATTAGTGTAGAAACTGGATATAAGGGACTCTGAATTAATCAGAGCTCTCTACTTCTGTAAACAGGCTGCCTAATGTCTAGCACACTAGCCTCTCAAGGCTACCAGGTTACTAAGAGTAGTCTGAACACTTCTGTTCTCATCGACTGAGTTATTTGCCAAGGGTCAGTTGTGTTTATCCTCAAATTTGTTTATGACGATTTCATTGTTAATGTAATAATCTAAATGTAATTATGTACCACCAAAACCAATAAAAAGAGTACAAGATGAATGGTCACCTCTATGAAAATCCAGTTCAATTCTTTAAAAAGATGAAAAAAAGCTAGTTAATAATAGTGAAAGTTGTTAGGAGAGTAAGTGTTGAAAGTTCTCATTACAAGCAAAAAATCTTTGTAATAATGTGTGGTGGTGGATGATAACTAAACTTATGCTATTAATCATAACCCATTTTATAATATATACATATAATGAATCGTTATTCTGTACCTTAAACTTACACAGTGTTATGTGCTAACTCTATCTCAATATTGAAAAAAAATGCAACGAAGATTGAAAAAGGTAGTCACAACTGTTGCCCTCTATTTAGGTAGATTGTACATATGAAAGATTGGGATAATTTAGAATGATTTTGCAACCAAATTACTTCATAAGTATCTGTAATTTCTTGATCTACTTTAAAGAAACAAGCCAAAAATCAAAAAGGTACATAACACTGTGGATTATGGAAAAAAAGACAATTACAAAGCTCCCATCAACAGAACCCATGCTCAAAATGAGGTCTTGGACCTACCTACCTCAAAAAATTGGTGAGCAAATGAACATTTATACATTTTATATTAAAACAGAATATTGAAAATAGGGAGGTATTTTCCTAGGATCACTCATTTCTTAACTTTAAAAAAAATTAACCATCTACTAGTCTTGATTGTCGGAGAAGGCAATGGCACCCCACTCCAGTACTCTTGCCTGGAAAATCCCATGGACAGAGGAGCCTGGTGGGCTGTAGTCCAAGGGGTGGCTAAGAGTCGGGCATGACTGAGCAACTTCACTTTCACTTTTCACTTTCATGCATTGGAGAAGGAAATTGGCAACCCACTCCAGTATTCTTGCCTGGAGAATCCCAGGGACAGAGGAGCCTAGGGGGCTGCCGTCTTGGGGTCGCACAGATTCGGATACGACTGAAGTGACTTAGCAGCAGCAGCAGTCTTGATTGTTGGATAAGAGAGCTTCCATTTTATATACTGTTCTTCCTTATCTTTTGCATAAATACAAACTAAGGAACCTGCTCACATGTTAGACAACCCAAAAATGTCCACAGAGGACAGTTAAGTCCATGTGAACTCAACTTACCTCGTGTTCCAAAAACAGAGCTTTTAGCTGTCCTTTGGACCAAAAATCCATGGCGTATGCTAGCAGCTTCATGGAGACCATATTGATTCTGAGAAAATTCCCAACAAACACAACCCTATCAATATTCTGGGAAAAGAAAAAACGAAAGAGAAACAGTGAACCATGGCATAAAAATAGCATTTAACAGACCCAGTGCTTTGTATATCACTGTGCTCCAGGACCTTGCAGAGTGAATGTGTTGTTGTTAAGCAGAATTCTTTCAGGATTTCCAAGATGAAGCCAAACCAACCTCATAGTTCATTCCACAATTTGCATGGGTGAGGCACAGACTGATATTGGGCTTGTTTACAGGTATCATGTTAGGTTGCCTTGGGTCTAATATAAAATTCACCTCCCAACATTTCATCTAAATTGCTTGTGCATTCCTTCAATCCCCCAAACTTCCAACTCTAAAATATCATCAACTTATAAATTATTTTTTAAATAAATTTAATCTATTTTTAAAAAAAGTTTTTGGTGCTGCGATGGCAGTACCAAATCCCAACCACTAGGCTATCAGAGAACGCGCAACCAATTCATAAATTAAATGGTTATGGTATGAGTTATTCATCTAACAAGTCTGGTCAGGTTGCTCTGTTGCAAACACTGGGAATACAAAAAAGAAATGACACCCAGTTTCGCCCTTTAGGATATATGATGAAATATCCTGTTTGATCAATATGTGGGTTACAATAAGATAATGAAAAATGCATTTATATTTTTGTTGTCACGGATATAGATTTGCATTCTGAACACACGCCTCACACTGAACTCAGCCTGTCTGCCACACAGACGCTGCTCACCATCACTTACTCACAGAGCCGGTTGCTATGGTCACTCACATAAAAGGCAACAGAGTCTTGGGATCTGGCATTATTTTCTGTTCAGTTTATCAAGAGCAACCAGAGTGTGGGAACATCACTTTCTGACTGCGGCAGATTTCAACAATACATGTTAACAAATCTATTTACCACAGTGAACATTTTCCCTGGGTAGGGGTATGGGAGGTAATTTTAATGTTTCCACAAATAAGAACTGTAGCCACAAACTGCCCAGGTAGGACTTGCTCAAACTTTCAGTCCTGCATTGCTCTGGCAGGAAGCCAGAAGAAAGGGAAATGGCATTAGAATGTGATAGGTACACCCACTTCAAATAAATTCCAGGTGGGTCAAAGATATAAAGGTTAAAAAAAAAAAAAGAGACAAAGAAAACATGGAAGAATTCTTTTTAAAAATGTGGAAGTAGAAAAGGTATAACACTCAGACTCCATTAAAGAAAAGTCTGACATTTAATTTAAAAATCAAATATTTATTCAGTATGTTTATCCTATAATGCAGATAGTATAGAGTCAAAACAAAACAGAAAAGCTAAAAACAATGGCTACCTCTAGAGAGGCTAAAATTCAGGGATGGGATGGCAGTGGTGACTCATTTCCATGTATACTGTACTTGTGGTGTCTTCAGAGCTCTGTGTTATGTGTTTGTACTCTCTATTCCAAAAAAAAAAAGAATACAAACTTTAAAAGTGGGTAGAGAACTATTTGATAGCATTCCAATAATCACAGAACAATATTTTAGAGTCAGTAAACATGGTATCCCTCCATGAAATGGCTAGAATCAAAGATCCTCCAATCAGTGATTCCAGGGAGCAAAGCAATGGCTGGCAGGACGTTGGCTACCAGAACCCTGGCCCCAAGTGATCCGTGAGTCCTCTCATTCATTCAACACCACAGAAACATTCAAAAGGGTTATGCCAACTTTTAATAGTATGTACCATGGCGACGCTATACTCCAACAATAAATGGTATTGACACTGAAATAAAAGTGAAAAATAAAAGCAGTTACTCTGTTCGTAAAGTGATTATGATACCTGTAAAAAGATTCGCTGGCTCACTGCAGCTCTCTGGAAAGTAGGGGAAACAGCACCTATTGCTCTATTGGATGGGAGACATTCCACCCAAGTGACCTTTGAGAGTTTATGGGCACAGCCAACTATACACGTACTAGTCCTAGGGCTTGTTTGGCTTCTTAGGAAAACCTTCCTCAAAGGTTAATGTCAAAAAATAAATTCTCTGTTAAAGTGAATCCCATGACCATGGTGGACTTTGAAAAGGCATGTCTCTGGAATACATACTTTCATCTGAATACCACCCTCATTTAAACTCCAATCGAAATGGGGCTTACAAAAAGCATGACACTGATCCCTAGGCCAGTGACAAATTCTGTTCAATACTATAAAAGGAGTGTGTCTCTTTCATAACCCTAGAGTTCAAAGGCAGGGCTGCCACCCACCTGTCATAAAGGCTGCCTCCTACCCTGTTAAATATTCCACTGTTCAACTAGAAGGGGCTGGAGAGGGTTTCTGCAGCTACCTGTAGACTTCTAACTCTTGATCTGAGTGGTGGCTATACAGGTGTGTGTGTGCACACATGCACGTGTATCTGACAGTTTGTCAGCTGTACCCTTGTGATTTGAGCCCTCTTCTGTATGTCTGTCACATTTCTATGAAAATTCATATTTTGAAAACTCTATTACTGATGCTCCAGTGCTAAGTTGCTTTAGTTGTATCTGACTCTTTGTGACCCCATGGACTGTAGCCCACCAGGCTCCTCTGTCCGTGGGATTCTCCAGGCAAGAATATTGGCACGCAGGGTCTTTACCATCAGTGCCACCTGGGAAGCCCCACTACTGATGCTACAGTGATTCTTTAATACTTTTACTATGACTTATTCCACATCCTAATGCCTCTTTCTTGTCTTCCTAATACAACTCGGTGAGAACTATTCTACTTGATGCATCTTGTATTTCAGAAAAGGTTTCTATTCTTCTCAAAGTAATTTGCAATGTTTTAAAACACGTTACCAAAGCTTTGTCAGTCACCAACTCTGCCCTTTCTTGTGCCTGGGACTCTGGCTGGCCTCAGCTGTAGCAAGCTCTCTGTGCTTTGATAGCCCTGTACAATGCTGCTTGAACTCCATGCCACAAGGCAACACTGTAAAGAAGCTGAAAGCAGAGAGAATATCGAATATTGCAAGTGGAATGTTTTACCTGCAACTGTTTACAAGGATGCATGAGATTTCCCTCACAGTTCAATCAGTGTGTGTCCATGAGGTTGGAGAGGTTATAGTATGGACTGTCATTTTTACTGTTACCCCGGTTAGATGGTTTTATTTGTCATCACCCAGTGCCTCCTTAAAAATAAAACACATACTCCTCTCCCTCCCCCAACACACATCCCTCATGTTCTGTAAGGTATGATTATGAGAAACAGCAGGTTTTCCAAGGATCTGTCATGTTGTGAGGGTCAACAGTTACTGCACTGCCAAAAATGATGTTTATGAATGACAGATGGTTGTCCCGAGGTTAAGGCCTTACCTCATTCAGTGCACACATCCGAGCAATGGAGCCAATGTTGTTGGTGATGGTGACGAGGGTGGCTCGGGCGAGGTCTTCCTTGCTGATGGAATCTCGCTTTTCCTTACTCATCATGTTGCCAAAGCTATGTTGGAAATATTAGCGAGTGTTCAAAATCATCCTCAGGCAGGCCCCATGTTTCCACCAAAGTAGCGGAGAGTTTTATGAATAACTCTGATCAAGCTCAAATGACCTGATTTAGCTATCATGGTTTACAAGCTGACAGGATTACCGTATGGATGATTGGCCGCCCTTTTAATAGGGGCAAAGTAGCATGGCTATTAATGGGGAAAAAAAATTTTTTTTTAATGCCTCTAGATATCTGAATGGAACAGGGGAAACTGTTGCAGTTTTCCAGAACCTTCTTTCAAAGCTGCCTTATTTTAAGCACAGGTATCCAAAGCTAAACATCTCAGTGCTTCATCAAGGGCAGGAGATCAAGTCTGAGCTCCAATACCATAGATCCTTGCACCACGCTGGTAGGTTGACATTAAAAAAAAAACACAAAAAACTAAATGAACAGCCAGGGTGGAGAGACTGCCTTGCGTTTAATCACTAGTGCTCCTAGCTACTTAGTCTCTACCTTGATGCTACCGCAGATCCTTGAAGGCCAAATCGTTCATAGTCTCCTCCGTAAATGTCCTTCACCAGCTTATCAACATTGGTGCTGTCGCCTTTAGCTGCCATTTCCAGAGCTTCTTCAAAGGTCTCACAACCAGTCAGCAAGCAACAAAGGCCTAGGAATGTTCCACCTCCAAGACTGAAGGAACAATAAGGTTTATTTTTTAAGTTTTACTGGAAGACTTTGCCCATCCAAGTCCCCAACTACATCAAGATCACTAATACGGGTGAATAAAAACAGAAGAAAACTAAGGGGCACTTGAATTAAAGTGCTGGGTGAAAAAGAGCTTTTAGGGTAGATCGGATTGAAAAAAAAAAAAAAAAGAGGGCAGAGACTAAAAGAAACATCAAGGAAAACTTGCCCTGAAGTTTAAGGACAAAACCCAGAGAAAGACTCTCACTGATTTCCGTTGTGAGACCTTCAACCAGCCGCTGACCTAAGTGCTTCATGCAATTGTCCCGCCTAGAAAATGGGGCCAAATCATGAGCTGCTGCTGCTGCTGCTGCTGCTAAGTCGCTTTAGTCGTGTCCGACTCTGTGCGACCCCGTAGACGGCAGCCCACCAGGCTCTGCTGTCCCTGGGATTCTCCAGGCAAGAACACTGGAGTGGGTTGCCATTTCCTTCTCCAATCTGGGTGGTGTGAAAGCGGCAAATAACCAGAGAAATGATTGCTATTAAAAAAAAAATATGTAGCTAAATACAAATATTTAGAAACTGTGTATACATGCAGCATAGTTCAAATCTAGAGAGACAGACTCTATGAGAACAAAACTGAACAGGGACTCTGCCAGGAATAGCCAGTCCCAAAGCTGTATCTTTCCTCTGGCCTTGCTTCTCCAGCAGAAGTAATGTCATTGAAGGTTCTCAGAAATTTCAAAAAGGAAACAATTGATGGATCTCATATTTGATTTTTTTTCTAGTAAACTTTGGAAAAGATTATTAGTATTTTACTTACCATCCGATAGTCAAAAAATAGTAACAGAGATCTTAAAACGGTCTCAGTGCTTGAACCATGTTTTAAAAGCTTTTTTTTTTTTTTTTGTGGGGGCAGGGGTGCAGGGAATTCCTCTACAACAGTCTTTTGAGACAAAATTCGAAACCAATCATGATAGTTGAGAGGGAACTCAATTGTATATTAATATCAAAGTTATTTGAGGGGAAGAAAAGCAGATTCAGAATAAAACTGTCAGCAGTGAGCGCCTGGCAGAGAAGAGCACTGATATGGCCATGAATGGGCCTTACTCTCTGTTTACGAAGAGTAAATGCCTATCAGTTTGTTCTGAAATTCCAAGAACTGCCAGCCCTGGGGATTCCACATGTGTTTGGATACTGGCTTTTAAGAGAAAATTCAAATTGAGATCGAGGTTATTTTCAAAACTTAAATCTAAAAAAAAAAAGAAAACTTAGGGTAAACTATATTTATTGTCAAAAAGTTGTTACCAAAAAGGTAGCAGATTATAGACACACAGTTCTTTAGAATTTACATCTAAGGTATAACTGTAGTATTTCTTAAATAGTGATTCTTACAAAAATACATACTTGATTGAAATGATGTGTCTTCGTAGCAAATTAGGTAGTTAGGCACCAGTCACAGCTATCCAAACTGCAGGTGCAGTACCATGAGGACAAAAGGAGCTCCACGGGCATTACCAGCTTGACAACTCAGTAGCAGCAGAAATTTTGGATTTCCTCTAAGAAAGTTTGTGCTTATTTACATTTAACATGGTGCATCATGAGATGTTGTTAGTTTTTTGTCTGCCTCACATAGCTAGCATGGTTTAATGGGAACACTTTTGGGCTTGTGTGACGTGAATTTGTCTTGTTTTCTCTTTGTAAGTGTGTGTATATGTGTGTGTGTGTGTGAATGTTTATATATATATATATATATATATATATATATATATATATATATATAAAGCTTAGCTCCCATTTCTAGTTTCTACCTTTCATCCACACTAATATCCTGTCTTTGAAATCAGGTATTTGTATTCCTCAAGGTGTTCAGCAACTGACTCCAAACATATAAGCACTTAAAGGCACTGGCTGACTTAGAAAGAAGGCAACTCATCTGATGTGTTGGTATGAGTGAAAAGGGACAAGGGTTTTGTATGACTGGAAAATGACAGGTGACTGACAAAGAATCGGTGCTGAATGGGGAAAGCAAGCATGCGCTGGCACAGCTGGGACACTGCAGGTGGGAGGGAAGAATGTACAGTCGCAGAAGAGCACTTTATTAACATCCTCAACCTGCCCCCCCGTTATCCAGTCTAGTGATTCTCTCGCTCATCACCAGATGCATGTTTGTTTCAGCAGACACACAGCAAAATCCTCAGCAAATCAGAGACCAAAACATCATTCTTTTTTTTAAAAAACCCAACAAACGTGTAGTGAGGAATTTCAGGAAGAAACTAAAAGAATCCAATTACATGAATGCTCATGCCCTTAAAATAGATTCCAAAAGAATGAAATAAGCTGCACTGGTCATTTCACTGAAGCTTGAAAAGTCTTTACATTCCTCTTTTCATAGATTACACATTCTAACAATATAAGCTGTTAAGTTCTGCTTTTTTTTTTTTCATTGACTGCTATAATTGGAGTTGTGTCAACAGAAATGAAATGTTGCTATGAATCTAGGATGCAGTAAAACTATACATCTGTGATCTCTGGAATTACTATTATAAAAGGATTATGACTTGCTGAAGGCTCAGATTATGGTTAGCATTTTTTAGGAATAAAATTTTTTAATCAAGGTATATATATATATATTTTTAAACATAATATCATTGTGCAATTAATAGACTGCAGTATAGTGTAAACACAACTTTTAAATGCACTGGGAAACCAAAAGATTTATGTGATCCACTTTATTGTGATACTGGCTTTATTGCAGCAGTCTGGAACTGATCCTGCAATTTCTATGAGGTATGCCTGCAGTTTATAGATAAGTGGTTTTGTAACTTGGATCAAAAACAAACCAAAAAACCTTTGGCAGAATAACTGGTTGGACAAAGAAGACCTGGGGTCCAGAGACTTGATATTTTGTTCCCCTCCCCAGCCTGTGGCAGCCTTGGAAAGGGCTCTCTCGTAACCTTCAGTCTCCTGCAATACCTTTCCAAAACTACTGGCTAAAAGGAGCTTGTCAGAAAGCTTGGGCATCCAAACAGTATTCGCTGATTGCAAAGCACTGGTCATTAACCAGCATTTACCAGTCACTGGAATTTATAGACATTACTGCACATATACCAGATACCAACATCACAGTTTGGCTCATTATTCAAAGACAACCAGATCCTTGGAACCTCCAAGGTTGAGAGCATGTACCTGTGATATAAATCGTGACTTTGTTTAGTGTTAATCAACAAAACTATAAATATCTCTAATTGTGGACAACGGTTAGCTTGTCGTTACCTTGGGACTAGCTGTACCAATTCGATGGCCCCTTTCGGGAGGAAGCCTGTAGTTGAAGATTATACCTTTCTCAGGAGATCACTCTCTTCAGGTAAACCCAGCCTAGCCAAAATATTTACTTGTCTCTGATACTTCTGACAGGCCTAATGAGGCTATGGGGCCTCATTAGTTGTGATTCTTCAGCTTAGTGCTGTATTCTTAGTAAGAAAGTGTGTTGCCTGGAGGCAGTTTACACACACACAAAGCAGGATCAGTCAGGATGTGTGTACCAGGGTTTCCTTATACCACTAACTGTTAACATTTGGGACTTGACACGTTCTTGCTGTAGGGAGCTATTGTAGGATAGTTAGCAACACCCTTGGTCACTAGATGCCAGTATCACTGAATCTCCAGTTGTGAAAATCAAAAAACAGTATCTTCAAAAATTGTCAAACCTCCCTCCCCTGAGGGGCTCAATCTTCCCTTCCCCAGTGGTGAACCACTGATTTATGCAGACAAGTCATGTTAATACAGGAGAAAAGCAGTGCTCGCCTCCTTATGCGTGAGTAGGATTACAGAATGTCAGTACTGGAGAGGCAGGTACAAATTAAGAAACAACTCACTTTGTGGCACAAACAAGGATACTGAGGCTCAGGGGAGTTACATGATATCTTTGTCTATCAAAAACAACACTTTCAACATCATGTCTCAAAGCACATGTCACACAGTGCTAGCTCCTTAAACCGTTTCTCCAAAAATGGGTTCTTGTGGTCCAATAAGAAACTTCATTCTAATCCTCTTACAAGTAAAGAAAACCCTTGTAATTTTGTTTACACTATGATCTCTCAAAGACTTCTGACCCTGTATCTTTGCTCCGTGTTGAATCCCCATTAACTGGAAGCTGAGCCCACGTGCCCATAGGGTGTGTATACACAAAGAAACACTCACTCCACCCCACTGCCATCACAGGGCTGTTAGCCTATCCACTGTACTTCCAAATTCCCTGTGAGGTGTGCTGACTATTCCAGTTTGCAGCGGGAGCATTTATCTGAGGGTAAAAAGCACTGTAAACAGTCTGGCTCACTGATTGGAATGACATTATTTCAAGCAATTCTTCCTGTGCTAGGCACCAAGGTAGTTCCAAAGGAAGGGTTTCTCTGCAGCCCTCTGACCATCACAAACATCCTTCCACCTGGCTTCTGGGTTGTGTGACCCTTTTCCTGCACCTGACCAGTTTCCCACCAGAGCAAGAGCTGTGTTTTATTCACCTTTCTATCAATCACCCTGTATAACACATCCAATAAATCCTTTCTGATTGGTTGGGGAGGTAAGATCTTTCTTTTAAAAATGTATTCAATATAAGTAACCTTTTCAGAAACTGGTCTTTAAGGAAGAGGCCGGGGTTTAATAAGCACAGACAGGTTCTCCTAGTGGAAACCGCATTTACCTGGTCCCTGTAACTCTTTTATAGTTGTCCTTGGAGTACACGGCTAGGATGCTGACACCTGAGCCCATGTTCACCAGCAACATAGGGTACGGGTTATCCAGGCAGTACGGCTTTTTCTGACACAATTCGGGATTTGTGGGATTTTCAAAGTAGTAACATTCCGGCTTGCCGTTGAAGCCAATGGAGTCGACGTAAAGCAGGCCCTGAATCAGACAGTCCAGTTCGTCCAGTTTGTGGAGCTGCAGGTCAGCAATCTGAAAGAGAACAAGCCCGTGGGAGGGAGACTGTCACCACCTCAGGGGATGTCCTGGGCGCTTTTCTTTGGTCTTAATGTGTCATGAATGTGAAAGGCGTGGAAACATTCTTCTAGCACCGCATTGGGAAATCTTGTGGAGACTCAGTCATTCCAGTGGAAAACCAGCCACTAGCATGTGGGGTGGGTTAAATGCTTGCCCCTAAGATATACCCATATCTTAGTTTTCAGAACCTGCGACTGTAACCTTATTTGGAAACAAGGTCTTTGCATATGTAATTAAATTAAGGATCCTGAGATGAAGAGAGCATCCTGGGTTAGCTGGGTAGCCCTAAGTCCATGGACAACTTCCTGATAAGACACAGGGAAGACTGGATGGATGCAGGGGAGAAGGCCACATGAAGACAGAAGGCAGAGACTACAGGGCTGCATGGCAGGCCAGGAATGCCAGCAGCCACCAGACGCCAGAAGAGGCAAAACATGGGTTCTGCCCAAGAGTCTCTGAAGCAAGTGTGATCCTAGCAACACCCTGATTTCATCTTTCTGGCCTCCAGAACTGTGAATGAATACATTTCTGTGGCTTTAAGCCGCTAGAAGGGTGGTAATTTGTTATATCAGCCACAGGAAACTAACCCAGCATACCACGGGGTGAAGAGAGTGAGAATGTTCTGGAAGCAGAAAGACTTTTACACTTCCTTGAAAAGATACACAGTCTTGAGGGAGGCACGTGAGCCTGGGGGCTGGGGACAATCTCCTTTGAGCCCAAATAGCCCAGCTCTCCTTTTCCTAGGCGCCAGGCTTTGGAGTTAGAGGGGCCTGACTTTGAATGCTAGCTCTAACACTTAGCTAATTGAGGGATGTGGGGCTAGTTCCTTAACTTCTCAAGCCTCAGTTTCCTCCTCTGTAAAATGGGGATGATACCCACAGCATAGTGTTGTGAAGGCTACATGATAATAACATATAAAATGCTGGGATGTCTCCGGTGGTCCAGTGGCTAACACTCTGCCCTCTCTGTGCATGGGGGCCCAGGTTTGATCCCTGGTCAGGGAACTACATCCCAAATGCTGCAACTAAGAGTTCAAATGCCATAAATAAAGGTCCCATGTGCTGCAACTAAGGCCCGGAGCAGCCAAACAAATAAATATCTTAAAAAATAAAATAAAACAAAATGCTTACACATGGCTTGGCAAGTACAAAGGACCTGAAAAATAGTGACTCTTTTACTAATAGCTTAGGTAGTCCCAGAGTGTCCTTTCATGCTCCTGAGAAAAAAACCTCCTTTTCTTCTAGGTACTGGGGGGAAAAAGACAAGGGGAATGAGTTAACTGAGGGCTAGCCTTAGCAGGCAATGGGTACTTTGCATCCTCAAAAGTTTATTCATGGTCCTCAAGAGTGATATTACTGCTGGTCCAGAAAAAAAAGAAAACAATCTAATATTCACCAACACGAAACTGAATCAACAATGGAAGATAATTTATAGGGTCTAATTTAAATGTTTAAAAATCCCTTTAAGAAAATAATAACTAGTATTTATTGTTTACTACATGCCCAACCCTTATACTAGATCATTGAGTTCTCACAAAAATCCTATGAAGAGGTATCATTATCTTAATGCTATGTTTGAGGCTCATATACCTGAAGGAACTTTCCCTAAGTGGCACAACTGGCAAATGGCTTGCTGTTCTTCTCCTGTCTTCATTCATAATGAGTTCTGCTTCTGGGATCTGGAAACCACCTACACGAGTTCTATACTTAAGATATATTGCCCACAAAGCATCATCTTCATTCTGAAAGTTAATAGCTAGAAGGAAATTTTGGACTTTTTGTCATCTCACTGTCACAGACAACAAAATCTACTGAAGCTTTATCTGCAGAGCAGAATTAGAATAGGTTGCTAGCAAGATGGTGGACGTTTTCTTGATATACAGGAAAAAACATTCTAAATAACACATGATGATAAAAAGCAAATTTATCAAGTGATCCTGAACATTTCATTTTCCACCAAGTGAAATTCTGGGTGAGATGCATATCATGATTCATGTGTTCGGGGGTAATACTAGAGGTGTAAGACCATCTGGCTGGGCGCCGAAGAACTGATGCTTCTGAACTGCGGTGTTGGAGAAGACTCCTGAGGGTCCCTTGGACTGCAAGGAGATCCAACCAGTCCATGCTGAAGGAGATCAACCCTGGGGTTTCTTTGCGAGGAATGATTGCTAAAGCTGAAACTCCAGTACTTTGGCCACCTCATGAGAAGAGTTGACTCACTGGAAAAAACTCTGATGCTGGGAGGGATTGGGGGCAGGAGGAGAAGGGGACGACCGAGGATGAGATGGCTGGATGGCATCACGGACTCGATGGACGTGAGTCTGAGTGAACTCCGGGAGATGGTGATGAACAGGGAGGCCTGGCGTGCTGCGATTCATGGGGTCGCAAAGAGTCGGACACGACTGAGCGACTGAACTGAACTGAAGACCATCTGGAGATCTAAACGCTATAGTGATACATAGCTGTGTAAACCCTGTCTTCTCTTCCTCCCAGACTCCTCAGCTCTATCCACATCTTCCATCGCACTCACAGCAAGGGTCATGTTCTGGCTTGCTTTTTGGTTCACTGGGTGCCCCTGTGCACCATGCTCAAAGGCCTGTCCGTTATAATGGCTTAATAAACATTTCTTAAATAGAACAGGGAAAGTTGTCCCCTCTTAAATCACCCCACACTGAAAAGTAGCGATTTCATCAGCCAGTCTTGGGGCCATAGGTTAACCTGCTTAAAAATTAATCAGAGGTCCATCAACAATATTGAAAGCCATGCCCAGAACTAACACCACAAATGTGAACAAAGTGTGTCCAGGAGATGTCCTGAAACTGCTCAGGAAAAAGAAAAACCTGTTAAGGCATATAAAGCATGTGACTTTGCTCTGAAAGGAAAGATCTCAACTTCCCCTCAAAATCACTTTCAAATAATGTGTTATCTGCAAACAGACATCTCTTCTATAGCATTTTACTGAGGGATGGGTATTTGTTTTTATTTATTTTTTCATTGGAGTATAATTGCTTTACAATGTTGTGTTGGTTTCTGCTGTACAACAACGTGAATCACCTATATTGCATTCCCTTTCTCTTCAGCCTCCTTCCTCCATCCCTCCCACCCCTCTAGGTTGGCACAGAGCACTGAGCTGAGCTCCTGCACTGCGGAGCTGCCTGCCACTAGCTGGCTCTTCTGTGCGTGGCAGTGTATTTACGTCAGTGCTGCTCTCCCAGTTGGTGCCACCCTCTCCTTCCTCCCCACAAGTCCATTCTCTACGTCTTCTTCACTATTCCTGCCCTGCAAATAGGTTCATCAGTATGATGGATATTTCTGAAGCCTGAGGTCAGGCACCCCCCACTGAGAAACAGAAATATTAGTCACTTTCATTGAGACCTATGGAGACCTCCCTCGAAGGTCTTTCTCATCCACGAAATACGACAGGCTCCCAAGTGTAAGCCATGAGTCAAATCATTACTTGGACAGCATGTTCAGATCACAGCTACAGAGAAACGCTCTTTTTTGGCACTTAGTCTTCTTTATACTGGGGGTAAACAAAAACAAATGCTGCAGGAGCCAGTAACGGAGTAAAGTCCCTTGACTAAACAAGGGACTTGACTTCTGTTCAAGTAATGGAAGGATGGGGATTGTGGCACACAAGGCAATCCACATGTGTTTAAAATTCACTGCAGCCCACGTGATAATGGGGGCTCAATGTTGCCAAATGATCAGATTTCTCAAGAGTCAGAAATCTAGATTTTTACGTGAAACTTCCAATTTTTAAATGCTGGAAGCTAGTTTAAATTAAATATATATCTATACGTAGAAGGGCACCATAACAGCTGTGAGCTACATCTGACTTCCCACTAATAGGCTGTAAATTCCTATGAATTTGATACGTATTCTTAATGGTGATCTCTATAATGGGTCTTAGATGATGGTAGATCTGAAATATCAGATGCAGCGAATATGCAGATGAAGCTTCAGCTAAAGTGAACATAACCTTGTCACCAAGGTGTGTTGGTAAATGTTTAACAATTAGCTTTCTGGGAGCAAAAGCCCTGGTTTATAGCATCTACCAATTTCAGTTGTATCATCACTCCCACCATGGCCAGCTTCAAGCTGCCAACACAATGTCACTAAGCACAAAGTTGGGAAGACACAGTGGGTTCTCATGAGCCAATAGGAGCCGACTCCAGCACACCACTGCGTGTAACTCTCCTTAGCACTTTCAGAAAATATGATTTGCAGAAATTAACACACAATTGTAAATCAACCAGTGACAGTCACTCACTCATGTCTGACTCTTAGCGACCCCATGGACTATATATAGTCTATGGAGTTCTCCAGGCCAGAATACTGGAGTGGGTAACCCTTCCCTTCTCCAGGGGATCTTCCCAACCCAGGGATTGAACCCAGGTCTCCCGCATTGCAGGCGGATTCTTTACCAGCTGAGCCGGAAGGGAGGCCCAATACTGGAGTGGGTAGCCTATCCCTTCTCCAGGGGATCTTCCCAACCCAGGAACTGAACCAGGGTCTCCTGTATTGCAGGTGGATTCAATTAGATTCAACTAGGAAATCAATTAGCCTTCAATACAATAAACCTTCAAAGTAACTAAATAAATAGCTGAATGAATAAATAAATAAATAAATAAATGCATTCATACATACATATGTATGTTCATAAATCTGAAAAAAAACATCCCAGGAGGTTTCATGCCTGCTCTCTATGGGAGTATGCTATGGACCTACCCCATTATATCACTCTCCTGCCCTTGAGAAATAAGTCACTAAGTTGTTTTTCACAAAATGAATAAAAATACATCTGTATGATACCCCACACTTTCCAAGGTGCTTTTGCTGACACTGGCTCCATAAGTCATACTGGCAATGGCAGAAAAGGTTATCTTACTAAGCGCAAGAACAATCTGCATATAAAATGGTTGACTCTGAACTACAGATCACACTAGGGGCTCTTTGCTCCTTACACAGGAGAGCTAAGAGAGACCCGAAAGAGTAGAATTTCAAATATGTTTTGTGAGTGAGAAAAAAGGGAGATCAGTCCTGGGTGTTCATTGGAAGGACTGATGTTGAGGCTGAAACTCCAAAGTATATTGATACTTTCTTTTATAGATGGCTGGACTGTTGGCAAGTACTCCAGACTTGCTCCCTGCACCAATCTGTTTATTAGGCTCCAGCAGCCTGAAGGAACAGTTCAGTTCAGTTCAGTTGCTCAGTCATGTCCGACTCTTTGCGACCCCATGAACTGCAGCACGCCTGGCCTCCCTGTCCATCACCAACTCCCAGAGTCCACACAAACCCATGTCCATCGAGTCAATGATGCCATCTAACCACCTCATCCTCTGTCGTCCCCTTCTCCTCCTGCCCTCAATCTTTCCCAGCATCAGGGTCTTTTACAATGAGTCAGCTCTTTGCACCAGGTGGCCAAAGTATTGGAGTTTCAGCCTCAACATCAGTCCTTCCAATGAACACCCAGGACTGATCTCCTTTAGGATGGAGTGGTTGGATTTCCTTGCAGTCCAAGGGATTCTCAAGAGTTTTCTCCAATATCACAGTTCAAAAGCATCAATTCTTTGCTGCTCAGCCTTCTTTATAGTCCAACTCACATCCATACACGACCACTGGAAAAACCACAGCCTTGACTAGATGGACCTTTGTTGGCAAAGTAATGTCTCTGCTTTTTAATATGCTCTCTAGGTTGGTCATAATTTTTCTTCCAAGGAGTAAACGTCTTTTAATTTCATTGCTGCATTCGCCATCTGTAGTGATTTTGGAGCCCAGAAAAATAAAGTCAGCCACTGTTTCCCCATCTATTTCCCATGAAGTGATGGGACCAGATGCCATATCTTAGTTTGCTGAATGTTGAGCTTTAAGCCAACTTTTTCACTCTCCTCTTTCAAGTTCATCAAGTGGCTCTTTAGTTCTTCACTTTCTGCCATAAGGGTGGTGTCATCTGCATATCTGAGGTTACTGATATTTCTCCTGGACAGAGGCTTGTTTTTTTTTGGTTAAATAAGACATGACCTTTCTCTAGTCAGAACCTTGAGAAACACACTTGCTCATGACCAACAGAAACTGAGTAACTTTCTGCCGGGGCATTACCCCAGAGGAGGGATAGAGCCTTTGACGGAGCTTGCTTACATGCTCTAGGTCACCTCGGTTCACTTCGGGCTCCCTAGAAGAGAGGGACACAGGCAACCCTGAGGAATCCGGGGAGCTCATAGCAGTAGCAGTGGGTCAGCATCTGCTGAATCAAAAGTGAGCTAACACTCAGCTCTCACCTAAGGGGGCACTATGAATGCCTCTTCATGGCCCTTTAGCTTTAGTTTCCTTATCCTTGTAGCCACCTTCTGCTGCCTTCTGAAGATGAGGAAACTGAGTCTCACAGGAGGGACATGATTTATCCAAAGGCACCCAGCTAGTTAAATGCAGAAATAGCAATAGAATGCAGGATCAGTGCTTTTTCATTTATGAATCTGCACTTAATTTTCATGCTCCTAGATCTCAACCTTCTCAGTTTCAAAACTCTTCAATTATTAGGCCCCAAAGAGGAGACTGAAAAAGTTGGCTTAAAGCTCAACATTCAGAAAACGAAGATCATGGCATCCGGTCCCATCACTTCATGGCAAATAGATGGAGAAACAGTGGAAACAGTGGCTGACTTTATTTTTTGGGGCTCCAAAAAATCACTGCAGATGGTGACTGCAGCCATGAAATTATAAGACACTTACTCCTTGGGAAAAAAGTTATGACCAAGCTAGACAGCATATTAAAAAGTAGAGACATTACTTTGCCAACAAAGGTCCATCTTGTCGAGGCTATGGTTTTTCCAGTAGTCATGTATGGATGTGAGAGTTGGACTATAAAGAAGGCTGAGTGGCAAAGAATTGATGCTTTTGGATTGTGGTGTTGGAGAAGACTCTTGAGAATCCCTTGGACTGCAAGGAAATCCAACCAGTCCATCCTAAGGGAGATCAGTCCTGGGTGTTCATTGGAAGGACTGATGTTGAGGCTGAAACTCCAATACTTTGGCCACCTGATGTGAAGAGCTGACTCATTTGAAAAGACCCTGATGCTGTGAGAGATTGAAGGCAGGAGGAGAAAGGGATGACGACAGAGGGTGAGATGGTTGGATGGCATTACCGAGTCAATGGACATGAGTTTGGGTAAACTCCAGGAGTTGGTGATGGATTGGGAGGCCTGGTGTGCTGCGGTCCATGGGTTCGCAAAGAGTCAGACACGACTGAGCAACTGAACTGAACTGAACTTGGTGGAGAAAAGATTCCATGGATCATTTAAGTAAGTGGCAGCATCAAATTTTGCTGCTGGGTAGGGAACATCGACACAAAAGGAAAAGTCAACACCTGAATATAATCAATCTGATTGAAGGGAATGTTCCAGGGCTCTATTGCTAGCTCTTGTAGAAACTACTTATCAATGAGATAAATGATGTTCTTTTTGATTGTGCAAATAAATCTGCATTAGAGCTTTATTAAATACAATGAATAAGGCATTGATTTATTAATTTATTCATTAATGATAAAATTTCTGGCAAGACTAATCCCAGAATCTTTCAACCCTTCCTTCTTTTATGTTCAAACACTTCTGTTCATTTACATTTCTCTATTATCTCTATTATTTTTCTTTCTTCTCATTATATTCCCTGTCAGATGAACCTAGACAATAAAGAGATTACCTTGACTAAAGAAATGGGGAAATTGGAACACATAGGTGTTAGAGATTGCTTAATAAAGAGGAAGTTAGGACTCTATGTCACTCATGCATATCTTCCATTTAGCCAACTCTGTCAAATCTAAATAAGCAACACAGAGGCAGAATATGCTGCCCATCAGGATAAGGTATTATTTATTTATTTGGCTGTACCATGTGGCATATGGGATCCTAGTTCCCTGTCCAGGGATTGAACCCACACCCTCTGGACTAGAATCACAGAGTCTTAACCACTGGACTGCCAAGGATATCCCCAGGATAAGGTACTATTCTTATTATGTAGAACCATACTGCCTATATCTTATTTATAAAGGAATTTACCTGTAAGTAATATCAAAGATTTCATTTTTTGTTTGTGAACAAAACTTTTAAAGGGCATTCATAAAACAGAAAAGACACAGAGAAAATGGGCAGAAATAAGTAATCATTTTTAGTAAGATGTATAAAAAGTCTTTCCTGCAGGCCTCAGTCTATACATCTATGAAACTGGCACAATAATTATGTTTTTCACAAGACTCAAGAGTCTGTGGAAAACTAAAATACTTCAGAAGGTGATTTACATCACCTTGTCTTTAGCACATTGTGCAGACATAACTGAAACAAAACAGAAGAAAGAGGGCAGCTAATATTTACTGAGCATTGTAAGTGCCAGGTACATATTATCCTCCCCACCACAGCCCTATGAAGTAGGAACTATTTTTATTCTCATATAGATGAGGAAGCTGAAGCAGTGAGAGGTGAGGTAAACTTGTCCAAAGTTGCCAAGCCCAGTAGCCTAGTTCTTCCATTGGAGACACCATGCCCATGGGCATGGGAGAGGCTTCCTTTGTTTCTCTAAGAGGTGGTTTTGTGGTTTGGACAGGGCTAAAGTGGAAGACCCTGATGCTGGGAGGGATTGGGGGCAGGAGGAGAAGGGGACGACGGAGGATGAGATGGCTGGATGGCATCACCAACTCGGTGCACGTGAGTTTGAGTGAACTCCGGGAGTTGGTGATGGACAGGGAGGACTGGCGTGCTGCGATTCATGGGGTGGCAAAGAGTCGGACACGACTGAGCGACTGAACTGAACTGAACGCGGACATACCGTTCTGAAATCCTCTTCGAACTTGAAAGCCCCGCCTCCCGTGGCACAGAGCGTGGTGTGCAGGCTGGAGAAGTTCTTCTCGCTGCCCATCTGGATGAACTTGTGCATCGCGCAGCTGGGGAAGCGGATGAAGTGCAGGTTCCCCTTCCGCCCACACATGGTCAAGTTTTTCAGTTCCAGGTGGACGTCTCGGATCCCGGTTTTCCCATAAGCCGTGTTAGAAGTCAAATACTTCCGGATGCTCTTTAGGTTCTCCACCTCCTCCTGCTCTTCTTCAGCTGTAATATCCTTCGGTTCAAAGTAGACCAGTTTAACCAGCGTCCCGCCGATATCCATGCCGAACCACGGGAACGCTAGGGGACAGAAAGAGTGGCCATGAATTCTGTACATTCGAGAAACAGTCAAGGCTAAAATGCAGTGGTGTTGCTTGTGAATGCGCATTCACCATTTAATTTGCCGGAATTCTACTATAGGTGCCTAAAAGGAGAGACAGGCGAGGTGGAACACACGCTTTAAAATGGTGCCCATGATTCTGCTTTCATCCCACTCCAGAGTTGGCCTCAGAATTGACTATGAGATAAGAATAGGATTCTCTAAGGCAGTCAATTGCTGCTTGCTTCTCAGGGCTCCAGAATGTCACCAAATGGAGTGCAATTTCAATACTTAAAGATACATATTTTGCATACACTCTGGCTCCCAAAAGCTATTTTATCAGAATTTCAGCGAAAGAAACAATGATCTGACACCAGAGGAAATGCTGCTATGCCATCTGTATGTACCTGGAGATGGTATGTTGACCCCTAAGCCTCACGCTCTCTTCCCAGAGCACTCATGGATGATAATTTTCACGGTATATCACGGTATACAATTTTTGCCTTCAGGAGCTGACTTTTATACAATGTGACTCCACCGCTTCACTCAACAGAATAAATAGGAAGGAGAAAGGAGAGACAGTGGGTTATAAGAGCTGAGGGGCAGACATGATGATTCCAATGGCAACAGCCTTCTCAAAAGAACAGATCGAATTACAACTCAATTCCTTTCTTTACTAAGGAAGAGATTCTCTCTCCATCTCCAGTTGCCCACCCAGAAGTCCTCACCTCAGCCCTGTGTCTCCCTCCATCGATTCTGATTTAATTCTTGGGGAGGACCTAGGCATGAGTATTTTTGTAAGTTCCCCAGACGTTCCAGTTTGCAGGCTTGCAAACTGCTAAACCACAAGAACCATGACCACTGATGGTCAAGCCTACAAATAAGCACAGCTCCTGACCAGGTATACAACACAGAGGCATGTTTTGTGTAATATTTTTATATACAAATATATATTTATATTTAATAAATGCTGGAGAGGCTTACCTATGACAAAATGAATTTCCGTAGTAATTATTTTTATTGTTATTGTGAGGAATGGGCTGAGCTCCCTGAACAGACTGACTTTATTTACAGGCAACCTGGAAAATTAATACTGGACTCTTGAATGCTTTGTAGTAAATCCAGGGCAAACCCAAATGGGAATCTGAAATTTGGAGACCCCTTTTCATCTTCCTCAGTAGCCTGTATGGGCTAAATGGGAACCTTACAGTAAAACTGAGTTTACATTCTAAATCAACTATACTCAGATCTAAACTAAAAAAACACCAAAACTGAGTTTAAAGACTCAAGAAGTTAAAGTGGCTTCTTTCAAAAAGCTTATTTCATTCAGCCCTAGAGAACAGCCATTTGAGCCCTGGTCACATTGTGCACATTATACCTAGAGATTACATTGCCAGGAACAGAACTAGGACTTAGAGGAAGTCTTCTCTCTAGGCAGCCCCACTATGTAGCCCTCTCCATCGGTACACTGGGAAGGGAGGAGGAAGCCATTCCTGCCTGGAATCTTCTCTCCTGTGCTTCCCTGTTGCCATTTTAGTTCTGATCCAAGCCAGCTACTCCACACTTGGTAAGCGGTAACTTTAATGATAACTCCCAAACTCCCTAAAAGATTAAGAACTGCAGGGACTTCCCTGGTTGGTTCAGTGGCTAAGACTGTGCTCCCAATGCCGGGGGCCTGGGTTCAATCCCAGTTCAGGGAACTAGATCCCACATGCTGCAGCTAAGTGTTCTCATATGCCATAACTAAAGATCCTGTGTGCCTCAATGAAGATCAAAGATCCCTCATGCCACAACTAAGACCTGGTGCAGCTATATAAATAATTTTTTTTTTTCAAAAATGTATTAAGAGAAGCAAATTCTGGTAACAAGACTGTTAACAAATGTCCTCTTATCTTTGCAGAAGTTTGCAAAGCAAATCCCACGCAGCTCAGCGTAGACTGGGAAGCTTGCCTATCCTAGCAGGAGAGAACAGAAACCTGGGAACCATTCATCCCTAGCTCACAGATGATGTTTCTTGGTCCATTCTCTAAAGATCACTGTCAGCAGGGCCCACAGTGTGCATGCGCGGGTGCTCAGCCACTTCAGCTGTGTCCAACTCTTTGCGATCCCATGGACTGCAGCTCCTCTCTCCATGGGATTCTCCAGGCAAGAATACTGGAGTGGGTTGCCATACCCTCCGCCAGGAGATCTTCCCGACCCAGGAATTGAACCCATGTCTCTTACGCGTACCTGCACTGGCACGAGGGTTCTTTACCACTAGCGCCACCTGGGAAGCCCAACCCACAGTGTAATAGGTAAAGTCCCAATTCAGGATTCCGAACAACTGCTTCCTAGAAGCAGCAGCCAGTAACTAGCTCACATGAACTCCCTTCACCTCTCTGGATCGCAATTTCCTTATCTGTGAAAGGAGTGGACTGTGTAAGAATGGCCTCCACATCCCTCCCTCCCATAAACTTCCCAAGGATTTTTTTTTTTAAGAAACACATACACAAAAATCACAACCACCCACAATCAAATAGGCCAACCAGAGCCCTAGTTTTAAACCCCACTGAAATATACTGTGTGTCAACAGGTGCCCGGTTATGCAATCGAGGTTGCAGGTATAATCCATTCTTGTCCAAGTAGGAAAGACACCTACCACTGAATAGGATGGGAGAAGTGTACTCTGGAACACTGCTAGGATAACCATTTTTGACAGACTCTGCCAACATCTATTGAAAGCACACATACATTTTAAAATGCAGTTAATTCCTCTCTTGGACCATATTTTTTAAAGGACCAGCATTTGAGGATGGGTATAAAGAAGTTTACTGCACCCCTTCTTGTTGACTAGTCACCAAGTCGTGTCCAACTCTTTCGTGACCCCATGGACTGAAGCTAGCAAGGCTCCTCTGTCCATGGGATTCTTCAGGCAAGAATACTGGAGTGGATTGCCATTTCCTTCTCCAGGAGATCTTCCTGACCCGGAGATCAAACGCATGTCTTCTGCACTGCAGGCAGATTCTTTAACACTGAGCTACCTGGGAAGCCCACTGCACCCCTTATAGCGGCCAAATGTAAGAAAAACAAAAAAGCAAGACCAAAACAAATTGGAAACAACATCCATGCCCTTTAACAGAGAAACTTCAATAAAGTATGACTTTCCAAACCATGGGATATTAGGCAGACATTAGAAAGAATCAATGAGATCTATACTAGAGATACCCCCCACCTTCCATGAATGAGAAAAACAAGATACTTAGCAGTGTAAATAATTTAACTCCATCTGGTTTGAAAAAAAAAAGGAAGGGAGAAAGGAAAAGAGGAAGGAGGAACAAGGGAGAGTGGGCAGGCAGATGGAAGGCAGACCCCAAGTGTTTATGATTATATGAGCCCACAGTAAGGTAGAGAAGGCCACCCCTTCAGGTTGTTTATATTGTCGGAGGATGGTGGGATAAGTAGATTGTATAGGTAGAGGCTAGAAGTCAGAGAAAAGCATGAGAAAACTCTATACTTAGGACTTTTAGTACATGAAGAAGTAAAATAAGAATTCAGTGATAATGGAAAATAAGACATCTCAGTGCAGAATGGACAGACCAAGTTGTATGTCACCCAGAAAAGCTCCTGTGTCCTTTATATGGTTAGCTGTTGTTAATTTAAGTACAGGCAACTGAAAAGAGGTCTCCCTTTTTAAAATGTGTCTAGGGACAGCTAAGCATTTTATAAATTATTTATAATTCCAGTTTCTTTTTCCTGCGTCACCTCCTCCATTTCAAAGCTTTTGTTAGCAACTCAGCAAAACAGTGGGGGAAAGTGTAGAGTTTTGAAAATTCAGTTAAATGTCATATCAGCAGCTTGGGTTAAGGAAAAAGGGAATAAGGATTGGAAAACTATAGTTTAAACGGCAATAGAAATTGCTTTCACTTACTATATTCATTCCTTACCTTCAGAAAAAATTAAATGCCCTTCTATTCACATTTTAATGCTTTTATAGGATACTATCATATTTTAAATGTTCAGTTTTATTTATCTTCCTGATATCAAGGGCTACCTAAACGATAGTTCCCATATACAAGCTGTGGTTGGAGACAGAGAGAAAGGGAAAAAAGAAATCCGAATGCAGTCACCATCTATGACTCATGTTTTCTTTAATCCAGGGTATGCAGATGCTTTGATAAATTCAGTTGAACCACTGGTACGGGGAGAGAGGAGGGAGGGGGGTTCAGGATGGGGAACACGTGTATACCTGTGGCAGATTCATGTTGATGTATGGCAAAACCAATACAATATTGTAAAGTAATTAACCTCCAATTAAAATAAATTAATTTATTAAAAAAAAAGAATCTCTTCTGTGTTTGCCAGAAGTGATGCTCCTTCTAGATACAGAATGTCCGCACTCACTCTTTACTCCTCCCTTTTAAACCCGGATGCTTTTTTTTTTTTTAGTTCAGAAGCCTCTAGATCAAGAGCTCCCACACCTAGAGTTGATGTTGAAATGACTTTGTTTCACCCCCTAATCTAGTGCCAACTGTGGATCATCTAGGTTTTTTGACTGGGTGGGACCGTGGGGTTCTCTCCTTTGGGGAGGAGATGAGTATTTCCTGTGGAGGAAGGAGAGTGAGCCAAATACCTGGGAATCAGAACAGCACCTTGTGGTGGTCACCAGTGCTGCTGGTCGCCTTCCCTCCTGGCCCGCAGGGTCACACTGCAGGTCCCGGCCGCTTTCTAATGGAGCTGGGCAACGTGCCTAATCTGGCTAGTGAGTTGGGAATGGAAATGGTGTGCGTTACTTTCAGGCGAGAACACTTAGGGCGAGTGTCAGAGCCTGCAGAACTCCTTCCCTGTTACCATAACCAGCAGAATTCAAGATAATGTTTGTTCCATCAGCCCGGATGTAGAATGGAGATGAGGCAGACTGGAGACCCGGTCACTGTCAATGGACTTACAGCGTGAAGGAGAAATAAACCTTTGTTGTTTAAAGGTACTGAGATTTGGGGGTTGTTACTGCAGGATGATGAAATGGTAACCCACTCCAGTATTCTTGCCTGGAGAATCCCATGGACATAGGAGCCTGGAGGCTACAATCCATAGAGTCACAAAAAGTAGGACACGACTGAAGCGGCTTATCCCCACTGCAGGATGATCTTCCCCGTCCTGACTATTATAACTTTCCATGAAAATCTTTGGCTGGTTTTTCCCCTGGAACCCTCCCTCGTTCCTGTAGAACCAGATGTAGGGACTGTCAATATTGTTGATAAACATGTGGTTGTTGAGTGTTAATAAAAAGGTATGTTGGCTCTGTTGCACTTATTTGCCTGAAAACTTCTCCAAGCACAAATCTGAATTGGTCATCTGATAGTAGTGAAAACCCTGAAATCAAGCTATATTCTACACGGCGTGGTGAAAACATTTTAAAAATTTTATTGGTGGTCAATGGCTTTAAGACAAAGCCTATTTCTTAAAGACCTTCTCAGAACACTAGAATAGTCTCTGAGGGGGTACTTATGCTTCCTGCAGTAAATTGCAAGGGTTACACAGTGAGTTTCTAACAGTATAAATGAGTAAAGACTGAAAAGAATCCAAAATCAGAGAGAGAGAGGTTTCCTACCAGTCAAACAAACAATAACAAAGAGCTAACTAAGGGAGCCCGGCATGAGAAAATCCACCTCCTTTCGAACAACCGACAGAGCTTTAAGGTGTTTCTGGTGAGGGAGGTTTCCTACCGTCGTTATTTCGTGACGTATGTAAAGTAGGTGCTCAGTATTCAAGCTCAGTCCCCCTGTGCGCAGGTCTGACTCCGCAACCTGCTGCTGTCAGGACGGTTTCATAGTTTTCCCTAGATTCACCAAGTTGAAATTTGTTGTAATAATTGTGAATAGGGAGCAAAAGGACTGAGTTTCTCTCCCCACTCTTTGTTAATAGATTGTCAAGCAAACTAATAAATAGGTGGGAAAGACGTTTGAGGATTGTGTAATCAACAGAAAAGAGACTTTTCAAGTACTTTGGAAGATATTTTTATACTATGTGAATACCGATTATGTTCAAGTTGCCTAAGGACTTCTGCAAGTTAAAAACACCACCAGTAACAACTTTAATTTAGATCCAAACTGTATAATACAGTTTAATACAAACTGTGTTTCTTTAAAAATTTCCTCAGTGCTAGCCACCCCCCTCACTGTGTCTAAATTTGATTGATAGCATAATGAAATTCTCTGCTAATGTATTCACGGAAGCATTGAACTTTAAGAGGTGGAAGGGATCTTTGGTCAAATTCAACACTTTGTTTACACATAACAAAATTGAGGTTTGGAAAGATCAAGGGATTACCCAAGGTTGATCACAGCAGGTAACAGAAACTATTTTCAGTTTCATGAGCCCACATGTTCCCCATTTTGCTAGGCTGGTCTGAGTTGAGTTGTCAATCACAGACAATGATTGTAGGCAAGCTTTTTTCTTGAGCCATTTACTAATCTGTAAGATGAAGTAGACTAACCCAACTAAGTGAAAGTGAAGTTGCTCAGTCGTGTCTGGCTCTTTGCGACCCCATGGATACCAGGCTCCTCCGTCTGTGGGATTTTCTAGGCAAGAGTACTGGAGTGGGTTGCCATTTTCTTCTCCAGGGATTCTTCCCGGCCCAGGGATCGAACCCAGGTCTCCTGCATTGTAGACAGACGCTTTACCAATTCTTACATTTCATCATCCCAATTACACATATACAAAGTCCTCCAAAAGTATAGCTTTAACAGCATAAAATGTAAGAGTTGAAAACCTAAGAACTATTTAAGGACCTTGAAGAAAATGGTAAATGTAAAATTTAATACAAGGGTTTCCATAACATTGTGAAGAAACCCATAATTATTGTACACAGAGCAGTCTGCTAAACATTAAATACTCTATGCAAAGAAACTTAAGTCATGGTTTCTTTTAAATTAATGCATACCAGATTTCTTGAAATTTTAGTCACACTGCAACCCACTCCAGTATTCTTGCCTGGAGAATCCCCATGGACAGAGGAACCTGGCAAGCTACAGTCCATGGGGTTGCAAAGAGTCAGACATGACTGAGCGACTTAGCACAGCACAGCACAAAGGTATCAGAACACCAGCATTTCCAGAGTAGGAATGGGAATATAAACGGTTGCAATCCTTCCTCTGGGCTATTTGGAAATTTATACTAAAAAGCACCAGATTCCTATGCCCTTTGATACACTGGTTCCACTTTACCCTATAGAAATAATTACGCATGCATTCAAAAATTTATCTTAAAAATCATTAAGTTTTACAACTACTACTACTGAGGAAATAAATTTCATGTCCAAAAATAAAAGGTTGGTTATAGATGATTATCCATTAACACAAAGGAACAATATATCACCATCAAAGTAATTTTATAAGATAGCAATTAATGACATGAGGAGAATGTTCATTATATATTATTAGGTGAAAAGTACGGGTGATTAAGTGGTACATTTTGTATGATTACAGTTTTGTGTAAAAATTAAACAGTTACTTGTTCCCAGAAAAGAAGACTAGAAACTTCAGGCCAAAATGTTAACAGGCATTATGGATAGTGTGTGCTAAGTCACTTCAGTCCTTTGCAACTCTGCAACCCTATGGACCATAGCCCACCTGGCTCCTCTGTTCGAATACTGGAGTGGGTTGCTGTGCCCTCCTCCAGGGGATCTTCCTGACCCAGGGATTGAATCCACATCTCTTATGCCTACCTGCATTGGCAGGCAGGTTCTTTACCACTAGCACCATGTGGGAAGCCCATTATAGTGGGCTTATGGTTTTATTCTTCTGGCTTTGCTGATAGGATGTTTTTCAGTTTTTACAATCAATATGTTTAATCATCATAAGCAGAGTTATTTTAAAAGTCTCAATCAAAAACTTCTCTGTAATGATGCAAAAGCAAAAAAAAAAATGTTTTAATTTCACTTCAATGAACAGAGAGCAGATCTCTGGTCTTGCTCATGAAAAAGTGTGCCTGCATTTCCTCATCTCAACAATTTGGATTACTCATCTCAACAATTGCTTTCTCAAGCAATATTCTGCTCATGTCAAGCCTGTTACCAAAATCTAAGATGGCACTACAAAGAGGATGTGATACATACATATATATATATATATATACACACACACACATACATACACACACACACAATGGAATAGTACTCAGTCAAAATAATAGAATCAAATGTTGCTCTTCGCAACAACATGGATGGACTTGGAAGGTATTATGCTTAGTGAAATAACTAAACCAGAGAAAGACAAATACTGTATGCTATCCCTTATATGCGGAATCTAAAAAATAAAACAAACTAGTAAATATAGCAAAAAAGAAACAGACTCAGAGGTATAGAGCACAAACTAGCGGTTACCAGTGGGGAGACAGGGGCAAGAAGGCGGTAGGAGAGTGAGAGGCACAAACCATTAGCTATAGTAAGTTGCAAGGATATGCGGTACAGCACATGGACTCTAACCAATATTTTGTAATAACTATAAATAGACTATAACCTTTAAAATTTGGGAACCACTATATTGTACACCTTTAACTTACGTAATATTGTACAGCAACTATATTTCAATTTAAAAGGTTAAAAAAAAAAAAAAAAAAAAAGAGGGACTTCCTTGGCTGTCCAGTGGCTAAGACTTCACATTCCAACACAGGGTGTGCAGGTTCCATCCCTGGTTGGGGAGCTAAAATCCCATGTAACTTGCAGTCAAAAAACCAAAGCATAAACAACAGCAGCAATAGTGTAACAAAATCAATAAAGACTTTATAAATGGTCCACATTAAAAAAAAATAAAAATAAAAAAAAAAGAAAAGGAATGACAGGGAAAGCCTGACACTCAAGAGCAGAGCTGTTTAGCTAGTTAGATGCTTGACATCACCAAGGCTCTTTCAGGCAGGAAGAGACCTGATTTCCCCCACTGTTGGCAAGGCACACCCTTGACACCCTGAGTGTTAAAACTTGGAATTAAGAACACACCTAAGAAAGCACAGGTATGTTTGTGGGAATGGATCACCATGGCAAAGGGCCCATATCGCTGTGTGACAATAGCTTTTCTTCTTCTGACAAGCCTCAGATGCCCATCCATTTTCTCCCTCTCTCCCAGACAGGTGGGAAGAACCAAAGGGCCGATCATATTCTCATATGCAAAAGGGGAACAGAATAGTGAGAAGAGTCCTTTCAGAGAATAATCCTTTCAGAACTCCCAGGGCAAGTAGAAGTATTACCACAACAGTCACCAGAACTAACTTCTGGATTTCGCCACCTCTGCCATACAGGCGCTCCAGTTAACCATTAGGCACCACAGGTTACATGCCTACCATATTTTAAGTAATCACAAAAAAATCAGAAGAAAACATGAATTTTCAGGTCAAAGAAAATGCTATCATACATAACAACACATCCAACTTTATAGCAACCGTCGTAAAATGCATTTTTTTTTTTTTTTAATGGAGCAAGAGGCCCACAAAGTCAAGAGTGCCTGAGATCCATCAGAGTGAGACTCTGTTTATATTCTCTGTGCCCAACCCCAGGTTAGAAATGATGTGAAACCCAATGAGGGTCTACTTTGCATGTGCAATTTGAACTGGACCTCTATGATTTTCTTACAACTGTATTTCCCGAAAGCAACTCCCATTTTAGTATTTTATGCGACTAAATTTTAAAGTCAAATGTTTCAATTAGTTTTAAAAACGGACTGTGTAGGGACTTTCCTAGTGGTTCAGGGACTGGGACTCTCCTCTCCCACAGCAGGGGGCCTGGATTCCATCCCTGGTTGGGGAGCTAGACGCCACATGCTGCAACTAAATATCCTGCGTGCGAATATCAAAGATGCAGGGTGCTGCAACTATGATCTGGTGCAGCCAGATAAAGAAAGAAAGAAAAACAAATATTTAAAAAACCTAAACAACAACAACAAAAACCTTGACTGCCATCAACAACAGTATTTCTTGAATTTGCCTCATCATAAAAAACATCAAGACACTTGTTAAAAATACAGACTCCTAGGCCATCACCTGGAGAGCCCAGAGCAGGGGGACTAGAGACAATGTTTTCAAGGAGGGGCCCCTGGAATTCTCATGGGTCAAGTTCAAAACCAAAGTTCTAGCTGAATCGAAACTAATGCTCTTGAACGCTCTTAAATACTGAACCACAATTTGAAAGTGAGAGTCAAGAGTCTGAATGAGCTGTCTTTGCTCATAACTGCCAGGGAGCTCCGGCTGCCAACTGAGGCCAATGCACGGTAATGACCCGGCTGACGTCCCCGTTCCCAGGAGGGATTTGGAAACATCGCTTGCTAACGAAATTATTTCTGGACAATTTATAACACGAGTGCCGCGGGTGATTTTCACATTTTAAATACAGCTTCTCAAGTTTTCAGTTATCATTCAACTGGGACTGAACCCAACGGACATGGGTCTAGAAATGTTACACATATAATGAAATTTCATCATGTGCTCCTCTCTTCAATGACTTCCATTTTAAAGGTAACCAGGCATTCTTCCATAAAGAAGTAAGCTCTGGCAACAGCACTTGTGTATTTAGGTCAGGCAGGCAGATATTCTCTGATTTGCAACCCACGGCACAGACAACCACATGAAATCAGAACAAACAGGTATACTGACATGAAAGTTATGTGTTTGTTTTTTTTAAGTTAAGATTTGGGAGGGGAAAAAAAGGCCTTGCAGGGCACCACTGTGGTGGCACCAGTAAATGTATTCTTAGCCTGGATCTGGGCCAGGAGGAAGTGGGGCCAAGTTGGAGCCAGACATGCTGCTGCTGCTAAGTCGCTTCAGTCATGTCTGACTCTTAGTGACCCCATGGACTACAGCCCACCAGGCTCCTCCACCCATGGGATTTTCCAGGCAGGAGTACTGGAGTGGGGTGCCACTGCCTTCTCCGGGAGCCAGACATGAGGGGACCCAAAATGTCAAACCCCTGAGGCTAAAACAAACTTTGCCTCGAGTCTCTTCCATGAGTTGCTGAGAGGCCCAGTGAGGTGCAATCTCTTTTCCAAGGTCCTGGAATCTCTCTCTCCATTCCACCTTCTTACAAGAAGTCAGAACAGCAAGGAATGTCACCACAGTGCCCATCAAACTCATCTTCTAGCCCTCACCCCTGAAGTCCAGCCCTGCTTTCCTGCAACAGGTCTTAAGGAGGAGAAATGAAAGGCAGATGAAACTTGTTTCCCATTCCATTGCAATATTCTCAGGCTGAGTGTGTGTGTGTGTGTTGGGGGTGGGGGGTAGCGGGTGTGTGTGTGTGCATGTTCAGTTGTGTCCTACTCCTTGGGACCCTATGGACTGTAGCCTACCAGGCTCCTCTGTCCATGGACTTTTCCAGGTGAGAATACTGCAGTGGGTTGCCATTTCCTCCCCCAGAGGATCTTCCTGATGGAGGGATCAAACCCGAGTCTCCTGTCTTGGTAGGAAACATTTTTTACCACTGCCCCACCTGGGGTGGCAATTACAGATCTTCCCTGTGGTCTTCACCTTTAGTTACACCACTCTACTCATCAGAAATGGCTTTGCCAGTGGCTCAGCGGTAAAGAATCCACCTGCAAGGCAGGAGCCATGGACTTGATCCCTGGGCTGGGAAGATCCCCTGGAGAAGGAAATGGCAACACACTCCAGTATTCTTGCCTGGAGAATTCCATGGACAGAGGAGACTGGTGAGCTACAGTCCATGGGGTCACAGTCAGACATGACTTAGTGACTAAACAACAACAATTCATCAGAAACAGTCCATGAATTAGAAAGAAGATGCCACCGTTTTGACCATGCAGAGATGTGCCAAGGGGCCCTGAAGGCAGTGCACCCGTATGACTATCTCCAGTGTGACCGTTTTAGCCACCAGAGCTGATCCCAGCATCCACTTAAGAATGGTTCTCCCAGCTTCCTAATGCCCTGCACTGAAGCTCAAGATGGTAATCTCATTACCTCCTTAAACAAATCCCAGTTCAAATCTCCAAGAGGTTTAGCTTTGTGTCTTGACAAGCCACCAGAGCATGCTTCCTTACTCCAGGGACGCCATTGACAATTTAATACCAGGGAGTGGTTAATTAAAGAGGCTTTGGGGAGAACAGCATTGCTAGGTGGCACTGCAGAGAACAACAGGGCTACCAGAAATGAGCTTTGTTCATTCATTTTAGCTGTGAAAGCCTGGCAAACCTTTCAGGTCTAGCTGGGTGGGGACTGAGAAAAGATGTGCTAACTGCTCACATGGCAATACAAGCTGAAATCAAGGAGGTCCCAAGGACCCTCCTTCAGTGACCTGAGACCAATTTATATGCTTATGCCGCCACCGATTCAGTGAACAGACACTTTGTTCTGTAGACTGGGAGGCACTATGGCGGAGTCAGGATGCAGCAATGAACCTGGTCTCCTGCCATTACATTCTCCTCTGCAAGGACTGATCATTAATCAAGAAGTCTGGAAAGAAGAATTGAAAATTCTGCTATAAGTGAAATTCACATTGTCCTTGTACCAGACATTACTTAATTAAAACAATCCTTTAATATTTACAAAGGGCAGCAGTTCTGTGCACAGTTCTCTTTCGAGCACAGTAAAGTCTGACACCTCCCAGACATTCAGGAACCTTCTAATTAAACTGCAGATAAAGTTTGAACCTACTAAATGTTTCAAAATCACAGGATGCTAGTGTTGGAGGGATGTAAGGGCACTTTTTTAGGGAAATGCACATCAAAACCACAATGAGGTATTTCTTCAAACCCACTAGGATGGCTATAATTTAAAAAATGGAAAATAACAAGTGTTGATGGGGATATGGAGTAACTGGAACCCTCCTATACCGATGGTCAGAATATAAAACAGTGCAGTCACTTTGGAAAATAGTCTGGCAGTTTTGCAAGAGGTTAGACATAAGCTTGTCTATAATCTAGCAATTGCAGTCTTGGGTATATACCCAAGAGAAATGAAAGCATATGCCCCCACAAAAATTTGTATGTAAATGATCAGAGCAGTATTACATATAATAGTCAAAGAGTGGAAACAACAGAGATATACATCAATTGATGAATGGATAAGTAACATAGGTAGGACATGTCCATACAATGAAATATCATTTGGCAATAAAATGGAAGGAAATACTGAAACAAACTAACACACAAGTGAAGTTTGAAAACACTATGCTAAGTGAAAAGAGCCAATTGCAAAAGACCAGATATCATATGATTCCATACACATGAAACATCCACAATAGGCAAGTCTATAGAGACAAAACGATTAGTAGTTGTGGCAGCCCACTCTAGTGCTCTTGCCTGGAAAATCCCACGGATGGAGGAGCCTGGTGGGCTGCAGTCCATAGGGTCGCTAAGAGTCGGACACGACCGAGTGACTTCACTTTCACGCATTGGAGAAGGAAATGGCAACCCACTCCAGTGTTCTTGCCTGGAGAATCCCGTCTATGGGGTCACAGAGAGTCGGACACGACTGAAGAGACTTAGCAGTAGCAGCAGCAGCAGGCTTAGGAGTTGTGGGAGAAAAGGGGAGTGATTGCTAATCAGGTGTTTTTAGGGGGTGACGCTGTAGCCTAAATTGTGTTAATGGTTTCACTGTGAATATGCTGAAAACCACTGAACTGGGCACTTTAAACGGGTGAATTGTATGTGTGTATGTCTCGGCAACCCATTCCAGTACTCTTGCCTGGCAAACCCCATGGATGGAGGAGCCTAGTAGGCTGCAGTCCATGGGGTCGCTTGGAGTCAGACATGACTGAGCGACTTCAATTTCACTTTTCACTTTCATGCATCGGAGAAGGAAATGGCAACCCACTCCAGTGTTCTTGCCTGGAGAATCCCAGGGACGGCGGAGCCTGGTGGGCTGCCATTATGGGGTCGCACAGAGTCAGACACGACTGAAGCGACTTAGCAACAGCAGCAACAGCAGCAGCATGTCTCAATAGAGCAGATTTCATAACATATATAAAACTCTGACCCAATCCATGCATTTTACCAATGACTTTTAAGATATAAATGCCAAATTATAAATAGTTTTTGAAGGAAATCTTTCTAAAATGCATGGCTCACTTCTCATATTCTTAAAGAAACATGAAGAAAATCTTAGCTCTTTTGATGACTCGGGGTCATGTGAGAATCAATTACTGTACCCACTATATACTGATGCCCTCAAGTACCACATAAACTTGTGCTTCCCAGGCTGCTCCGGTTTGAGTATTCATCTGTCTCTGTCATAGCTTTCTATGTCTTTCTTTTCAGCTATTGCTGTTAATTTCTTGGCTGCTGTCAGTGTACTGTAGTGTCAATCCCTAACCTGCTATGTACGATTGCAGAGAAACCAGAAAATCAAGTCTGTTAAAGCAGTGACTTGGGTGAAAGTAAATAGACTCAAGAGAGTCCAGGAAGTACTCCAAGTGTAAAATGCATGAGCATCTCCAACTTGATCTACTTTCCAACACTGATTTTTGGCAGGTCAGAAGTGTTTGTTTCCTTCCAGATTCTCAGCTGCCTTCTGGGTTATCGCTGCCAAGATGCCAGAAGTGATGATTGCTGTGATCAGCAGGAACAGGCAGATGTAATATCTAATTGGGAAAAGAGATTCAAACTTCACAGATAGATGAGTATTCAAAATATTTTATCTGTCTGGTGCCACTTAGTTTGGAGGCATGGTACCCTTCTCTATCACTAAGGTGAGACTGTCAAACTCTTGAGCATGGGAGCTTTTTTTAAAACATCTTAACTCTGGATCTCAAATATGAAAGAGGTAAAAACAATATCTTACTTAAGTTGGTTTATTTTACAAAACATACCACCTATTTAACGTTAAGTTAACCAATAAGAATGATGCTGTTTTGATGAACATAAAGACCGGAAAACTGTCATTTATGAATGACAGGTGCAGCGTCAGGAACCTCAGCATCCAGTTTATCTCTGCACTTTCTTTGGATTACACAATACAGAGACAAATTTGAGTCACAGACAGTAGGCGTAAATCCTAACTGGTTTTGCAGCAGTTTTCCCTACAACCTCAGAGATTTCTTGAATCAAAACTGATGCAATAGCTTGAAAAGATTTACTGGAAGTGTATCACAAAAAGCTGAATAGTAAAATATCTAACAGCTCCTCAGTTTACTTGTAGTAAACATTAAAAAAAAAATCAAACAAAAAGCCTCTAAATCTTATACACGCTAAAACTCTAAGACAACAATAATCAGAATGCAACAGGTTATCCATTTACTTGTGAGAGCATTTACCAACCAAATATGCCTAAGCCTTGCCCAAAATTTAATGGAGTGTGGTAAACGTGTGCTGAAGTACTAGCTTATGCAAGTTTATCTGGATATGTGGGCATAGACACACAGGCCGAATTTCAAAAAATACTTTAGGGCTGCACACATGCCAGTCAAAGGTCTCTTTTTAGAAATTCTGAAGAAGTTGATTCCAGGGTCTATAAAAAATGCAGCAGCATTGTAACAACTAATGTTAAGGGCATACTATGTGCCAGGTGCTGTGCTAGGAGCTTCACAGGCAATATTTAATTCTCATAACCGAATGAGGTAGGCACTATTATTATGCTCAATTTACAGATGACAAAACTGAGGTGCAGAGAGGTTAATGAACCCACCCAAACATTAGTTATGTGATCTCCAGTTTTTTAATTACAGCTTTTAAATAAACAAAAAACAAAAAATTTTAAATTGAAGTATAGTTGATTGTACAATGTTGTGTTAGTTTCAGGTATACAGGTGTTTATACACACACACACACACACACACACACACACACACACACACACACATCCTTTATTTATTTTTGGCCATGCCACGCAGTATGTGGAATCTTAGTTCCCTGACCAAGGCTTGAATCCATGCTCCATGCATTGGAAGCACAGCCTTAGCCACATGACTACATGAATTCTTATATCACTAAGAATTCACTGATGTTTAACTGATTTGATCCCTAGGAATGCTTGACAAACAAGAGTGATACTAGATAGATTCAGGATCTTTTTTTCTCTTTCGTGGTTAACTTGAAATACAGGGTCATCGGTGGAGAGATTGCCTGGAATTACAAATATCTCACAAATTTCAGCAACATCCCTCTTGGCTCAACCCTTAATCTAGCACTTCCAGATTGCCAGGCCCGAGTCCAGACCTACATCCTACTTGTCGTTCTCTCCAGTGTGAGTGCTAGCTTGCCTGTTCTCACCCTACTGACTTCAGAAGAAAGGAGGGTGGAATTCTTGTAAGACTGTTCCTAACCTCTCAATCAGGGCTTCCCTAGTGCTTCACTGGTGAAGAATCTACCCGCCAATGCAGGAGACACAAGGTCAACCTCTGGGTTGTCTGATCCTCCCAACCCAGAGAAGGAAATGACAACCCACTCCAGCATTCTTTCCTGGGAAATCCCGTGGACAGAGGAGCCTGACAGGCGACAGCCCATGGGGTCACTCAGACACAACTGAGCAACTAAACAACAACAAACCTCTCAAGCTCAAGACAAAAACTACACAGGAGACACCAGATGCTTCTATCTCAGTGATTTTGGAGTGATCCCAAAGCATCTGTTCTGGGGCACAGGACTATTTCACCCCAAGAAAGGTTTCAAAATCTGACCATGAAGAAATGGTTAAAAATTAATGATAAACGAATGATAAAAGGTACTGAACCCCCCCAAAAAGAAAAAGAATCCTTCAGGGAAACATGATATCAGATTTTCAGCTATCAACAAAGAGGATGCAATGATTTTAACCGTGGTTAGATAACTGAATTTATTCATCTCATTGTGCATCATAAAATACTATTTTCTCAATTGGATATAATACATTGTTAGTGTTTTTAGCAAATAACAGATTATACCTATTTTTTTAAGCATTCTTATCCTTTAAACATATATATGAAAATATCTACCATTGAAATGATATGATATCTGAGATTTGCTTTCAATCTCATCCAGTTTGGGAGGGGAAGATTTGCATGTAATAGCCTAAATAAAATAAGATTGGACATGAGTTGATAACTGAGCTGAGTGATGAATACTCAGCAGTTAGTTATACCATATACTCTAGTTTTGTATACTGTTGGAAATTTTCCTAAATAAAAAGATTTAAAAAGAAAAATCCCAACACTCTCCAAACACTTCTTCAGGACAGTGAGAGAATAAATGGAGCACAATGAGCTGCCTTTGGAGTAAAATTCAAGTGGGGATGAAATGGAGAAGTCCCTTTTTCGCTTGAGAGATCTGTTTTGGAAGCAAACTTACATACCAAGTTCTTTCTCCTCCTGGCTGAGACAAATTTCAACCTGTCCACTGTAACCAGAAACATGAAATGAAGATATTCTGGCAGCTCCACCCTGATGCTTCAGCAGCAGTAAATTCTAAATCAACATAGAAATTCTAAATCGGCAAGGCTCATCTGGGGCTGGATTTATACCTACAGCCTCTTGATGAAAGTGAAAGAGGAGGGTGAAAGAGTTGGCTTAAAGCTCAACATTCAGAAAACTAAGATCATGGCATCTGGTCCCATCGCTTCATGGGAAACAGATGGGGAAACAGTGTCCGACTATTTTTGGGGGGCTTCAAAATCACTGCAGATGGTGACTGCAGCCATGAAATTAAAAGACGCTTACTCCTTGGAAGGAAAGTTATGACCAACCTAGATAGCATATTCAAAAGCAGAGACATCACTTTGCCAACAAAGGTCCGTCTAGTCAAGTTTTTCCTGTGGTCATGTATGGATGTGAGAGTTGGACTGTGAAGAAAGTTGAGCGCTGAAGAATTGATGCTTTTGAACTGTGGTGTTGGAGAAGATCTTGAGAGTCCCTTGGACTGCAAGGAGATCCAACCAGTCCATCCTAAAGGAGACTAGTCCTGGGTGTTCATTGGAAGGACTGATGCTGAGGCTGAAACTCCAATACTTTGGCCACCTCATGTGAAGAGTTGACTCATTGGAAAAGACCCTGATGCTGGGAGGGATTGGGGGCAGGAGGAGAAGCGGACGACAGAGGATGACATGGCTGGATGGCATCACCGACTCGATGCACATGAGTTTGGGTGAATTCCGGGAGTTGGTGATGGACAGGGAGGCCTGGCATGCTGCGATTCATGGAGTCGCAAAGAGTCGGACACGACTGAGCGACTGAACTGAACTGAAAGAAAAATTATATTGTTCTCCAATCAACAAGCGATGAGAGTGTAACTCAAAATTTGTTATTCAAATAAAAGCAATGGTGAATTATGAAAGAAGTATAAAGAAGTCCAAGGTTATGATTTTGCTATGATTAATACTTGGGTGCAAACATATATGTATACACATTCACACACACACAAAGACACGTATGTCGTCATCTCCTTTCCTTGATTCCCATGCTGCACTGGTGGTATACTAACACCTACCTGCTCGTTCTACCTGCTGGGTCATCCAGCACTAGCCCCAAAGCGTTTGTCACTCAGTTGTGTCGGACTCCTTGTGACCCCATGGACTGTAGCCCTCCACTTTCCTATGTGCGTGGAATTCTGTGCAGGCAAGAATACTGCAGTAGGTTGCCATTCGCTGCTCCAGGGGATCTTCCTGACCAGGGAGCTAACCTAGGTCTCCTATATTGCAGGCAGATTCTTTACCATTTGAGCTACCGGAGCCCAACTATTTTATTTTTTAGATTTTTTTCTGTGGGGGCCATTTTAAAAGTCTTTTCGAATTTGTTACCACATTGCTTCTGTTTTATGCTTTGGCTTTGGCCATTAGGCATGTGAGATCTTAGCTTCCTTACTGGGGATAGAACCTGTAGCCCCCTCATTGGAAGGCAAAAGTCTTAACCACTGGACCACCAGGGAAGCATGTGTGCATGTGTGCTCAGCCACGTTTGACTCTGTGACCCCAAGGAGTGGGGCCCACCAGGCTCCTCTGTCCATGGAATTTTCCAGGCAAGAATACTGAACGGGGGTGGCCATTTCCTACTTCTGTCAGGGAAGTCCCAAGCCTAACTATTTTTGATGTATAAATTTCAGAGGGAAAAAGGAAAGCAGATAATAGTTGTTCATCTAAAATCCAAGGGGGATTTGCTCCAGAACCCTGACCACCACCCACCCCGCCCCTGCCGGGAGCCAGAACTCCGCCCATGGCAAAGGTCATGAGGAAGGAGGCTTGGCATAGGCAAAGGCGTGATCAAGCCTCAGGAAACCCTCTGTTCCCAAGCATCTGCCCCAAAACCAGAGTCTGTTTTATGCTCTCACCTACACCTCTGACTTTACGGGGGGCTCTCTCCCATAACTGTTTCTCTCGGAGAAGGAGTAAACATGCAGCTCCAAGGCAATAAAAATTCCTGGGCGTGACAAGAGTGTTTCAGCTTACGGACTCCTCTGAAGGTTATCTAGCCCGCCTGTATAGGTTCGTCCGGCCACATGTGATTGTTTACAGCCTCCCAATCTGAGAGGCACAGATGTTTTAGACTTACTAAAGGCAAATTCTTTGGGGGAGTTGGAAATTATTAGTATAGTGGGTTGGTTAGGAATTATATTGGTGAAGGGTTTTTTCATTTGTTGTGCCAATAATTGCTGCTAATTCCCTGCCCTGGGTGTGACAAGGGTGTCTTAGGTCAAATCTCTCTGCTGACAGACTAGCTTGTGTGACAGGAGTATCCATACTCCTGCCACTATGCACATGATTGTTTACTACCTCTCAACCATAAACAGCACAGAGAGTTTTTGGAGTATTTTTAAAGTCTTAATTAGCATAGGGCTTTTCTCATTGTTGAGTCAATGATTGCCGCCAGGCCTCCATATCCTTAGGCACCTGGGAATATATTAATCAATGTATTTGGAATATAGAAAAGGAAATACAGTAGTTTTAAGGTTAGCAATACTAGACTTTTTGAGTTAATGATTTTTCTCTTTTGTAATAGATCACTGTACTTTGTTATAAATCACTGTGTCCTTGCTATGTAAAAACGTAACTTTATCACTATCTTAAGACTAAATAGATCTTAAGGGGAACATTGGGGAAAGGATTTTCATTTGTTGGGTTGATGTTTGCTGCTAAATCTCCATGTTCCCTGCCCTTATAATGAATATAGTTAGCATATAGGAGAAATAAGTATTAACCTTTAAGCATATAGGAGAAATAAGTATTAACCTTTAAGATTAATCATGTTAACCTTGGGTTAAATAAATTTCTTTCTTGATTGTAACTCACTACACCCTCACCCTATAGGAATGTAACTTTATTTGGAGGGTGGTGCCTGGTTTAAGAAAAAACACCCTTGGAAAAAATAAGTTTTTTGGTTATCAGAAAGAAAGGATCATAAAATGTCAGCAGGTCTCATGGCCAGAAGATGATGTAAAATCCCTAAGACCTTTTTATGTGAAGCACCTGATTTTGATAAAGGTCAGGACTGCTGACCCCCACATGACTCTGTATTCATCCCTATGTGTAACAAAAGGTATATAAGCAAACCCAAAAATAAAGAAATTGGATCAGTTCCCGGAAAGACTGATTCCCCCATGTCGTTTCTTTCTTGCTCCTCATTTTTCTGGCTGAATTCCCATCTGGAGCATGGATGCTATTCCACGTAAACCAAGTTATTCAGCCTCTTTTTCTCCGTTAATTTTCCTTCTATACTATCCGTTTCTAATCTCTCTATATATCTGTAATTAAATATGTATTTTTCCAATGACGCCGGCCGACGCCGTCCCCACCTTCGAATTCCCTGGATCCACCGGGGCTGGACCCCGGCACCCCGCCACCCACCAAGTGGATACCACAATCTTCAGATGCTCAAGTCCCTTATATAAAATGGCATAGTATTTGTATACAACCTACATGCATCCTCCTGTATACAGGGGATAGAACCTGCACCCCTCCCTCACTGGAATGATCTCTAGATTACATATAATACGTAATACAATGTAAATACTATATAAATAGTTGCCAGTGCATGGCAAATTCAAGTTTTACCTTTTGGAACTTTCTGAAATTTTTTCAAATATTTTAATAGAATCTGTAGTTGGCTGAACTCTGCCAATACAGAATCTGCAGGTACAGAGGGTTGACTGTATGTGAGTCTAAATCCTACCCTTATATTACAGTGCGTTTTCAAACATTTGTAGAATACTTTCTTTCCTGAGAATGAGGCTCCATCATCTAATGTCTCATTCTGGTACTGTCCTAAGTATCAGAAGATATATTGAGCTTTTTCTCCCTTTCTCTGCCCCCAAAGCTGTGATAATTCAGTTTGTATTACTGCTGTCCTCTGGGACTCTTCTCTGAGTGACATGTGACCCGTATTACGGTCAGTGGTAAATATTTAACAACTGGATCTCTGAAAATAAAGCCCTGATTTTCAGCATTTGCCAATTTCCATTGTGTAAATACACTTACTGTAGCCAATTTCAAGCTGTCAATGCAAGGACACTGACTGCAGAGTTGGGATGTAATGTATACAGCTGGCTCCCAGAGCCTGCAGTAGCTACTTCCAGCACACCACTGGAACTCCTGGTTTGCCCAAGCTGGTTCTGGCATCTTTATTAATGGTGCCCTCTGATTATGTATGGATGTGAGAGTTGGACTGTGAAGAAGGCTGAGCGCTGAAGAATTGATGCTTCTGAACTGGGGTGTTGGAGAAGACTCTTGAGAGTCCCTTGGACTGCAAGGAGATCCAACCAGTCCATTCTGAAGGAGATCAACCCTGGGATTTCTTTGGAAGGAATGACGCTAAAGCTGAAACTCCAGTACTTTGGCCACCTCATGTGAAGAATTGACTCACTGGAAAAGACTCTGTTGCCGGGAGGGATTGGGGGCAGGAGGAGAAGGGGCCAACAGAGGATGAGATGGCTGGATGTCATCACTGACTCGATGGACGTGAGTCTGAGTGAACTCCGGGAGTTGGTGATGGATAGGGAGGCCTGGCGTGCTGCGTTTCATGGGGTCGCAAAGAGTCGGACACGACTGAGCAACTGAACTGAACTGAACGGAAGTATCTAAAAGATCTCATAAATTAAGTAATGAGATACCAAGCTTGATAGCTGCAGTATCCAGAGGAAAGGTCTACATAGAAATTCTGGGCACCCTATCTGATTCAGAATATTGTCATCCCAAGGTGAACACTGACCTACACAGTGAAGCTAAAGCATATAATTAAATGTAATGGAAGTCAAACCAATTGGTTTATATTAAAACATACACAGACACACTATTAAAAGTCAGGCTATCACAAACATTAAAACAAAAAACCAACCCCAAACCTGTTAATTAAAACCAGTACTCTTCTTTCCTGACTAATTATGTCTCCAAAAACCATGCTGGATTTTGCTTTATACCCTTGTTGAATGTCCCACATGTTAAAAATTAACAGCACTCTTTCCGTCAAAATTTTTGGTTACTGTGCCAAACAAACTATGTTTTATATTAACGTTGAAATTCACTTAGTGGCCTTTTGGGGAAAAGTGGTGTTCAGGTCCCTAATGAATCCTGACACCTAATTTAACCACTTAGACACTGAACACTTGGGCCCTTAAATTCATAAATCTCTAGTCCAAATGTGCATTGTGCAATTCATAACTTTATTGACAAATGTAGAAATCAGACCACATTCCAGAGGCAGCAATTCTAGAGTGTGCCCCTGTTTTCCATCCTAGTCTTTTGCTCCTGATTTGCAAATCTTCTCCACCATCTAGAAGTTCTGATGATGTTTTTAATAAAAATTCATATATATATATATATACATATATATATACATTCCAGCCAGAGAATTCTACCTATTTATCTTTATATCCTGGTTTTTCCATTAGCCTGATTCAGAAGTTGGGGAAATTCTAGGTGCCAAAGCTAAATATCCTAATATTTAGAAAAGTGAAGACTTACACTTTGTCAATGGTGGCTAGCTACAACTGGTAATAGATGTGTGTTTCTTCAGTTTATACCCCACGAATGTGTTATGGGCATAATGAACTCTTGCCCATTTTCTGCTCATGTTCTATCTGGATGATCTCAGAATCCAGAACTTCTACTAGGAACCTGCAGGCACTGCTCTAGGCCTTATTCCTGCTTGTTGAAGAGGGCAGCTCACATCCTTGAGTCTTCTGATGACACTCAAATATTTGCCTTTCTACAGCAAATGCAGAAAGTAGTGTTTGCTGGCTCAGTTATCTCCTTTGCATTTTTCTCCTCTCTTCAGTAGTGTGGCTCATCTACAAGTATCCTTAGAGTCTAAAATATACAGGATTTCAAGGCAACAGCTGTATACTTTTTTGTGCCATTTCTGTTCCTTCTCCAAAAAGTATATATTCATCAGTTTCATCAAAAATAAAAGAGTTACGTACAAAATCGTTGCTGCTGCAGTGTTTATGATGTTTAGAGACTCAAGCTGCAGCCTAAAGCTATTAGAGACAGGTTAAATAGATTATGGTATATCTATATAATGGAATATTGGGAATGTAATACAACCACTACAAATGATGCTTTAATGCCGTAAGAAAATGCTTTTATTAAGATTTTCAAATAAAAAAGGGTAAGTTGGGAGTTTGGGATTGATATATACAGTACTGTATTTAAAATAGATAATCAAAAAAGACCTACTGTATAGCATTGCTGGTGTTGTTTAGTTGCTAAGTTGTGTCTGACTCTTTTGTGACCCCGTGGACTATAGCCCGCCAGGCTCCTCTTTCCATGGAATTTTCTCTCAGGCAAGAACACTGGAGTGGGTTGCCATTTCCTTCTCCAGGGGATCTTCCTGACCCAGGGACCAAACCTGTGTCACCTGTGTCTCCTGTGTTGGCAGGAAGGTTCTTTATCATTGAGTCACGTGGAAGCCCACTGTATAGCCCTGGAAACTATTGATACTTTGTAATAATTTATAATGGAAAAGAAAATGAAAAGCGACATATGTATATGTAAAACTGAATCGCTTTGCTGTATATCTGAAACTAATATAACACTGTAAATCAACTATCGTCCAACATAAAATAAAAATTAAAAAAATCTTATCTTAGTGTGATCCAAAATTACCTTCAGCAAACAGCACATTTTAAACAGCCATTTTCTCTGGGTGATGGTATTTGTGAGTATTTCTTCCTGCTTTGTTCCCTCCATTTTGTATGATGTAATATTTTTATGGACAAAGGGTGTTGGAAGTAACCATGGGACTAGGAGTGTCATAGATAATCAAATAAAATGTTTTGACTTTCTTATATTAGCCAACTCCCACTTTTTTTTCAACAAGAAAGTCAATCTGAGGTGTCTCTGCCAGCTCAGTCTCTTGTCCTATGGGTTAGCGGTGGACAGTGTTCTGCAAGTGTGGTAACAACTGGCATTTGCCATATAACTGCTATGTGCCAAGGAGGAATTTATGTTTATACATATATATATATATGTATTATACACACATAATATATATCTTATTTAATCCTCACATCAACCTGATCACATAGTATGATTAGCTCCATCTTATCAATACTGAAACTGAAGCATAGAGGTTAAATAAGTAGCCCCAGGTCATCTAGATGCAATTTAAACTCAAGCCCTCCAGAGTCTGGATAACTCCACCATTTACAAACATCAGGCTCTTGGCATTTTATTAGGACTATAAAATTAGTTTCAAAATATTTGGGAAATGAGCTGACTTCATAAGGTGCTACTTACATATGCTTCAAAGAATCAGAACACCAAGGAGCATACAAAAGGACTCTCCCTATAGAGACCTTACTGAGACTCCATTGACGGGCTTTTGCCTAGTCTGTCCCACGGATGGAAATGGCTACTTTGATGAGGTGGTGATGATGTCACTTGTACCTTTTTCGTCAACATCAATCAAGTATTCATGTACCCAAGTTGCAAAGCATATGAAAAAAACTATCATCTATAATAAGACTTCCAACTTAATTGGGGAGATAAGACCAATAACATGCAGGGAACAATCAGCACAAGGCAAAAATAAAAAATTTTTAAATGATAATAAAATGCTAAGCCATGTGGTAGACTAGGTGACTAGTGTGGAAGTTATGAAGAAAGAACTGTCAGCTCTTTAGTATCTCAGAACTTTGAAAGTACAAGAAACAACCCTTGAAGATCATTTCATGGACTCCAGCATTCCAAGAGGAGATCTAACCTGGTTGAGGCCACACAGTTGCTCAGTAGCAGAGACAGGAAGCAGTTAAGTCTTGGAAAAGCTTTCCAAGGATAAGCACAGTGAGTGAGGTGATGGTACTTTTGATGAAAAGAGTGGACAAGATTTCCTGGTTTAACAAAATCAACCTGCCACTACTCTGATTTTTAAATTACAAGACTGTGAACAGTCCTTGTACTGAGGGATTAGATTTAATCTTTTTAAATAATCAAAAACTACTGAATTGCCTATTTCGTTGCATTCATTGTTTTCAAACATGCAGTATTTCAAAGTGTATTGCACTCTATCCAATATATTACCAAACAGAAACACATCTACCCACATATGCATTCCAGGTGCCTGCCTATCTGAGAGCAGTGATACCTGGCTGTCCTAAAGCACTTCTGGTTCAGATAGAAGCAGGAGTCTGAAGTTGCAGACTGTAAGTAGGAAATAGTTATTTGTTCAACTTTGATGATTTTATCAACAATACACTCAAATTTCATTTAAAGCCTGTAAATACTCTTTGTAATAATTGCTCATGTAAAATTTATCAGTCATCAGAAAATAGAGAGATACTTAAGTCTAAGTAGATTTGTTTTAGATTGCCTAAAAATCAACTGATTGGGCAATTTTTTTCTTTTTTTTTTGTAAAAAGATACTTGAATATTAATACACAAGGTATAAGGATCCCAAATTAAACCTAATTTCAACTAAGAAATTTTGGTAGTGAACACAGCAGATGTGGCTTAGAATATGTAAAATTTATTTCAGAAATGTTTGTTCAAATTTGAGGAAAAAATAGGCCAATGAAACACCAATTTTGATGAATTCCTTTTAAAAGTTGATAAATAAGTATGATCACTAAACTTAAAATACCTATGGTTTTTCATTAAAAAAAATATAAAACCTATTTCAATACCTGACAAAACACACAGGCATAAAGTTATACTTTCTTATATTCTAAATAATGCTTCCAGTGGATTTTCAAGCAAAAGTTAAGGCTCAAGGTTATTTCTTTGCCTTCCTGCAGAGAAAATTGTTAAGAGAGTAATTTTCAATTCCTCAAAAATTATTTCAAGAGGTATGATACACTCAAACATAGACCATTTATGCTAGCAATACTAAATAAAAACTCAAAGCAGTTCTCTTTTGTTATATTTTAGCTATTTACATTTTAAACTAATATAGTTTGTTAAAGTAAATCAGAGAAATAAATGAAATGTGGCTTCAAAAGAAGTAAAACAGGTTAATACATCATAAATAATCGATACTAATGCATAAATAAAGTCATTTTCTAACAAGGTTAAAAAACTAAACAAAACAGAAATTCAGGTTTTAGATGCCTTCCTTACAACCCTACCAATCTGCTGTGTGGGTTCAAAGTTCCCGTCAAGAAGTTAACTTTGAACCTGAACATTTCAGACTTACAAAACACAAGTATCAGAGTAAACGCGTCCCACAGTTGGGTTAAAAAGCTTCCCAAAGTCTCAGAGACTTTAACTGAATGCAGAAAAGCTAAGCGTCTAAGACAATAAACAGAAACAGCAGAAAGTGAAGCTGCCAAATATCAAGGTTTTACAGATGAATCTAAAGCATATCTAGCAATTTCCCTGTATCAAACAGAATAAATAACCTATACGCAAATATGCATGTTTGAATGCAATCACGTTATTAGCATGCATTCTACTTACTTTGCTTTTTGCCATTTATAAGCTTCATTAGGGAGACCCAGAAAGAGGTAACAAGTTGAAAGAAGTTCGGCTCAGATAAGAAACAGCTGTAAAAACTTGATCTACAAATTTGCATCTCAGAACTTTCAGCGGGGGAGAGACTCTTCACAAACTAACATGTATACAAGCTTTAGATTGTGAAATAACGCATTTCAGCTTTCTGCACTGTATATTACCATTGGAAACCTCAACTCTACCTCCCCGTTCTCAGGAAAAAAAATAAAAAAAATCCACCTCCAATCTTCATTGGTCCACATAGTTCCGGCCCACATGGTATCAGTGGGTGTGTCCCTCCCAACAAGTCCTCTCATTGGCTGAGAGGAAACAGCCTCTAATAGGCTGTGATTTGGGGGGGCTGTCAAACTCCACGCCTCCAGACCTCGAGCTCGCCAATAGACCCAGGGAGCTGGCGGCTCCTCTGCGATTCAAAGGGCAGGCTGACTGCCTGAGCGCCAACCCCAGAAAGATGAGCTCTCAGAAGAGAAAAGGACGAGGAGAAGGGCGACGGCAGCTCAGGCTCTCCCCCCACCGCTGCTCGACTCCTACTCCCGGACCTCACCAAATGTTGACACACGTGCATTTTCCCACCGACAAATTAGTAAGGCGGCCAGCGCGTTTGCCCTCTACAGAGCCGTTACCCGAGGAGCAGCTCAGAAGCCGAGTCAAATCGGCCCATTCCACAGATGGAAGCAGGAAAGGGATCTGTAGCGCCTGGCGCCCCTGGGGAAAGAATCAGTCCCGTGCGCCCCCTCGAAGCCGTCCCCCGAGAGCCGGGGCTGGGATGCCCCGGGCGCGCTCAGGTGCCTGTCCCGCCACTCCCGGGGGTCGCGCCCAGCTCTGCGCCCGCGCTCCCCTCCCTGAGAGACTTACGTGGCCTGTTCTTCCTCCCGGAGTCCATCCTCCTCCGCAGCCGGCATTTCTTGGCGGGGGAGTCGTGCTGAGGGGGCGGCGGCTGTGGCTGGAGCTCTGGCTGGAGCGGCAGGCGCTGGGGTGCCGCGTCGCCGCCGCCCGGGGGGCCCCGGCTGCAGAGGCGCGACGGGTGGAACCCGTTGTGCAGCAGCCCGTTCACGGCTGCAGCGCCGACGCCGGCGGGAGTCCCCGGGGCGTGCGGGGCCGAGCGCTCAGGCTGCCCGCCGTGGTCGCCCATGCCAGAGGCTGGTGGGGCGGCGCGCGGGCCCCGGCTCAGGCGGCCTCGCTGGAGGTCATTCTCGGGCGTCTTTATTTCCCCGGATCCTCCTTGCGGCTTCCGATTCAGCAGCCGCAGAGCCGGCGCTGGGGGATGGCGAGCCGGGCGCTCCTCCCCTCCTCCCTCCGGCGTTCCCACCTCCTCTACGCCCTGCCCCTCGAGCGCCGGCCCCCCGGCGCCCGCCTGGAGCATGCCCGCTCCCGGCGCGGAATCAGGGATCCCCGCGCACCCCCAGCCGGGGCCCCCAGAGCCCGCCTTCCCCCGCTGCCCCAGTCGCGCGACTTCAAACGAGGTTTCCTCGCCTCCCAGACCTGTTCCCGCTACTGAGCATGCCCAGTCCTGCCCGCCACCGCCGAGCTTCAACATGGGGACTGAAGTTCTCCCGCTTCGCAAAGAAGAGATGGGCGGGCTGGGCTTTGTATGGCGGAGCCAGCCGAGAAGGGACTGGGCGAGGCCGGCGTGAGAGGAAAGAGCAGCTTCGGGAGGAATGCGGGCGGGGGGAGGGGGGAGACAATAAATACATGTAGAGGTTTGGGTTTGCTAATCCTGTCCGCACTGAGCTAGATACCTTTGCAAGGTCATTCACGTTGTCCCCTCCTCCCTGAAAGCTTTGTGAGCGTCTGTGTGTTTCTCTGGGTTTAGTTAAGTGACCAAACTACTCACAGGCACGAGGGGAAGGAGGAGAACGATTATTTATAGACAGGTAGGCGGATTTGGAGAGGGAGGGGAGTGTAATTTCTTTGCTGGCACTCACAGACACCATGTGGCCTCCTGGAGTTGTCTTTTACAGGGAGGAACCTAGGAATACAGTGTAAGGACAGTGAAGGACATAGATGTAGGCGGGATTAACCGGTGCTGGAAGAGACCAAGTAAACAGAAGCAGTCCCAAGCTATAAAAAGCACTTTCCTCACCCAGAAAGGACGCTCAGGAGACAATGTCACCCTATTTATAGAGTAAGGAGTTGCCTGTGTTTTCAGAAGGGCAGGCAGCATCACAGGGGAGACAGCACCATAACCCTGGAGTCAGCGCTGGATTCAAACTCCAACTCAGGCACTCAACAAACCCTGAGAAACTCATTGCTCAAGTTAACACACCTGGTTTCAGGAAACAGGACTGGGCATGCTCAGTAGGCAGGACAAATTTGGGTGCTAAGGACCTTCCCAAAGTTGTGCAATCCCTTGAGGCCTCAGCTCTTCACTCTAGAAACTGTCTTGAGAAATCTATCTGCTACAGTCCAGGTGCACAGTAAATGCCCCAAAGAGCTGGTTATCCTTATTACACTTATTATTAGCAGATCACCCTTCATTTCCAACAAGGGGAATAAACCATACTCGCAGTCATGTTTATTGTGTAACTTACTGTGTGTGATGTTCTCCATCATCTGTACTTATTTAATCTACAGAGGAGTCAGAGGCCTCAGAGCACTCAGCAGCAGCCAGGGGCCTGTACCTGGATGGGAATTCCTTCCAGCAGAGTCTGACCTGGAATCAGCTTTAGGACCCATGACCACTTGAGTGCACAGGTCCCTTGACTCCTTTTTTAATAAGAACAATGCAAAGAATAAACCAGGTGGTTAAATGATAAAGAATCCAATGCAGGAAACACAGGAGGCTTGGGTTCAATCCCTGGGTGGGGAAGATCTCCTGGAGGAGGGCATGGCAATCCACTCCAGTATTCTTGCCTGGAGAATCCCATGGACAGAGGAGCCTGGCGGGCTAGAATCCACAGCGTTGCACAGAGTTGGACACGATTGAGCTCGCATGCACATTAAAGAATAAATCTTAATTCTCCTATTTTTGTTTCCCTGATGTTATCATATTATTTGCAAATACGAAGAAAAAACCTAGATGACCCGGCCCCAGCCTCACCTTGAGCTCCTGATTCTCCCTCTATAGAGCAGCCTTTCAGTTCCTCAAACACACGAACATCCCTTCTCATCTGCTGTGTTCCCTTGTGTGTTCCCAGGTGTCTTTGTTTACCAGATTCCAACTCAGTCTTCAGATCTCTACTTCAACCTCTTAAAGTAGCCTTCCCTGACCCTTAGAACAAGATTAGAGCTCCCTCCTCCTACGCTTGACCTTCATGACTCTCAGTTTGTAACACCACAATGGGGGTATAATAGGACATCACGGAGTTGTTACAGTGATAAAATGAATGGATATGTAAAGTGTCCAGCCCATCATAAGTGCTATAAAAAATGCTCAATGTTATTTGATTGTGCGTCTCCCGCCACTACACTGTAATCTCCATTAAGGCAGATGACTCTCTTTCATAACTGTATCCCTAGGAAGCTCTTGGTAATTATTTGTGACTGAAAAAATGACTCGGGTGATATTTCCCCAAGGTGTCTCTCACTTTCTACTGTAAATTTGCTAAAAACAAAACGCCTGGATTGTCACTCCTAAATATTCAAATATAAAGCTTTCAAATTCTGACATAATTTAAGCTCAGTAGTTTAGGAAGCTCTTTAGAGCAGAAATGCAGAGAGTAGATTTAGCAATGCAGTGTATCCAAGGACATATCCTCTCCAGCATGATTCCCAGGCATGGTGAGGAAGGGCTGAGCCAGGTGGCTCAGACCCAGGTAGGGCAGGAGCACTGGTACTGGGGACAGAACATTCTCTACCTGCTTCTTTTCTCCCGTCTTTGCTCTGGGTGCCTTGAATCAGTTATACCTTGCATGTGATAGAGAGGAAGCCAGGCGGCATATCACAGGTTTATGGGGTGTGAGGGAGTCAGGGGGGCACAGGGAGGTTGCGGTTTGGAGGCGTAATTTTGAGGTATGAACTATACGATGTGCTCCAGCAGGGGAATGGAACAAATAATGTTTGGAAGAGAGAGAGGGAGGAAGAACCCACAAGGCACTCTTTCCCTCTGTTCATTCATTTATTTACCAGTCATTTATTATGAGTGCACTAAGTTGTAGGCAGTAAAATAAATGCTGGGAGTAAGTACAAAGTTAAAACAAATGGCTTCATTGCCCTCTAAGGGCTTACAATTCATAGAAAGAGAGAGACAGAGACAGAGAGATAAGTCAATGATTCTCCATCATATGGGTACGTAAGAATAACCTAGGGAGTTTTTCCTTTTAAACTTCTTGTTGAAAATAACATACATACAGAAATATATACATATCCTAAGGGTAGAGCTCGCTTCCTGAGGCCCGCTTGTCTTCACGGTGAATTTTGCAGTGAATGAAACAAAGTGTGTCACCTATACTATGGAAGGGAACTCCAAAGGACTCCAGAGAGTGAGCAATGATGGAACAGGGAAGAGAAGAGGAAGATGGGGCTGAGATGGGTGTTAAAATAGGCTTCAGGGAGGAAATGACCCTTAAACTGAAGTTTGACCAATGATGGAATTTCATCATGGAAGGCTGAAGAAAATCCATTCAGAACTGAGGGAGTGGAGACCCTGCGGGTGGTTTGAAACCATCTGGCATGCTTGGGAACCTGCCAGGAGATCAACAAGGCTGAAAGGCAACCTACCGAGGGAGGAGGTGAGTGATGCCCAAAAAGGTGGGATGGGGTCCAAATCTCAGATGGCTTTCTGTACCACAGGAATCAATTCAGACTTTTTTCCTGAAAGCCACGAGAAACCACTGAAGAGTTTTAGATGGTGGAAAAACTCCTAGATTTGCATTCTGGAAGGATCTCTGGCATCAGTCTGGAGAATACAATAGGAGAGGAGCTTCCTAGTTGGAGGGACCAGATAGACTACTGGAAACCACCAGGAAAGACGTGAGATGGGACTAAGTGAAGGACATACCATTCAGAATGAGATCACCAAGTGGACTCAAAAACTGTTTAAAGAATTTATAGGACTTAGTAACCAACTGCAGAACGAGGAAGAGGTAAGGCCAGGATAATTTTTATGTTTCCAGTCTGGGCAACTGGGAATCTGGTGGTTTCAGCATGCAAGATAAAATATGCAGAAAAGGAGCAAGACCTTTTACTTATATTCTGTCTGGGATTTATATTTAAGAAGGGTGATCCTTTAAAAATGTAGATATGATCATGACATTCTTGTACTTACACTGATATGTAAACCATATCAATATTTGTCTGTTTCAGTCCAACTCAGCCTTACCACTTTCCTTCTTTCCTCCCTCTCTCTCTCTCTTCCCCTCCCCCCATAAAAAGAGGGAGGTCAGCGCTAGTTTTTAACTACTATAAATTAGACTTTTAATTTACTTTTAATTTTTTTGAAGACACAGATTAAAACCTGTCCACCATGCCATCACTACACGTGATCGCTGTAGAAATTCTAGTTCCTTGCTAAAATGGAAATAAAGTCCAATGTGCCCAAGCTTTCTACCACTTAATAACCACACTGACGACACAGTATGAGCTTGGGAAAGGATACTCTTCAAGACATAGTTTAAAAAGAATTACTAGAATTTTAACTGTCAGAATAATATTGACCCAAGATGACTTCTTTCTTTCATTTTTGCCTCTCTTGCTATTGGCGTCGGTGCCTTTCTTAGAGATTCGCATGAGGCACCTCAGGAGGCTATTTTCAAGTACTGTGCTGTTTTCAAAGACAGTGCTTTTCATATTGCTTTCTTCAGGGCCCTAGGGAGTAGCGCTGCTTCAGGGAGTCAAAGGCCACCAAAACCCAACAAAAATTGCCCTGTGAGTAACAGTGTTATGGAGAGATTCTGAGGACCACTTCATCAGAGCCTCCCTCTTCTCCTTTCTTCAGAACTGAGCAACTACTACACAGAAGGTACCATACTAAGTACCAAGGATATACTCTTAGGCAAAAACAAAGTTCCCATCCTTATCCAGATTACAGAATGGACAGGCCTTAAGCACCTAATCACCACAACAGCAAAAGTGTAACTATCATTCCGAGAAATGCAAAAATGGAAAGACTCTCAGTGCCATGAGGGCACATACCAGGGTGACCTGGACTTGTCTTAAACTTTAGTAGATGAAATGGCATTTGCTGAATTATGAAGTTGAATACAAGTTAACTAAGGTGGAGGTTAACTGTGGTGTTTGAGAAGACTCTTGAGAGTCCCTTGGACTGCAAGGAGATCCAACCAGTCCATTCTGAAGGAGATCAGCCCTGGGTGTTCTTTGGAAGGAATGATGCTAAAGCTGAAACTCCAGTACTTTGGCCACCTCATGTGAAGAGCTGACTCATTGGAAAAGACTCTGATGCTGGGAGGGATTGGGGGCAGGAGGAGAAGGGGATGACAGAGGATGAGATGGCTGGATGGCATCACTGACTTGATGAACGTGAGTTTGAGTGAACTCCAGGAGATGGTGATGGACAGGGAGGCCTGGCGTGCTGCAATTCATGGGGTTGCAAAGAGTCAGACACGACTGAGCGACTGAACTGAACTGAACTGAAGGTGGAGGTGGAAGTGGACAAGGCATTCTTAGGCTCTCTTATGTCATAAATATGTAGGCACTTCATAAATACTTGCTGACTGAAAAGATGAATTGACCCTGTTCCTCTCAATAGGGCAAATCGAATGTCAGGAAGATTATTCACCTAAATGAACCACTGGAGAGGGGTTAGGCCAATCCCGTTCTTTTACTGTTTTTTCTATATGGCTTGATGAAATATTTTAGTTTTTTTGTTGTTGTTGTTTCTATTTTTTGGTCAATAGCAGTGGAAAAACATAACATCAGCAGCTGCCACTACAGTAATAACTGTGTGTACAGGAATGAAACACACCCCACATGAACTAACTTTCTGTTACTAATATTTTTTGAGCACCTATCAATAATGATTTGGTGAAGGGAGATGGGAGTGTGACTACCTAGGAATCTGATAAGCTATAATCAGAGTGACCCCCAAGTACTGGGCATAAGTTTAGGGATGTATCTGGCTTTAGCAAATTGATAGTAGGCTTATTATCTAACATTTATTGAGTTCTTACAGGCCATACACTGGACTAAGCACACTGTAAGTGTCATCTTTTTTAATTAGCAAGGTAGTCATGTGAGTAGGATTTGGATACTATTATTAGCTCATATTTTGTATGAGGAAACTAGAACTTAGACAGGCTAATGGGTCCAAGTTCACACAGCAGAAAATCTAACAGACATTTGAGTCAGGTCTGGGTGGCCCTAGAACTTCACATTTTGTAACTCAACCACCATGCTGCCCTCCCAAAAGATGGTGTACCTGCTGTCACCTGCAGATTTTACACCACGGTTGCAAACTGATATACTATTCCACTGCCCACACAACAGTGCCTTTTAAACTTATTGAGTCCCTTTACTTCTCCAAAAGGGCTTCTGCCCCTTTAAAAAAATGTGCCAGCTATTGCCATTTTTCTATTTTGTATATCTATTCAACAAATATTTTAAAACGATGTGCAAACCATTGTTCCAGTTACAGTGAGGAGCAAGACAGAAAAGTCCTTCCTATTCCGGAGCACACATTCCTTTGGGGAGAGGGACAAGGAAAGTCAGAAAATAAACAATAAATACAGCCTGTGTTAAGTAACATAAAAATTAAACGAAATGATGTGACAGAGTATTGGAAGAAAGGAACCTGTTTAGATGCAGGTAGTTGAGGAAGCCACACAGATACCGGTTTCTGAGGGTTGAGAGACTGAGGTGTGAAGCATTGTGAAGAGAGGTTTAGAAGAGCATTCCAGCACATGGAAGAGGAATAGATATACCTGTATCTATGTGTGTGTGTGTTTGACTCTTTGGGACCCCATAGACTGTGGCCCACCAGGCTCCCTCCTCTGTCCATGGAATTTTCCAGGCAAGAATACTGGAGCAGGTTGCCCTTTCCTACTCTAGGGGATTTTCTGACTCAGGAACGGAACCTGGTCTCTTGCGTCTCCTGCATTGACAGGTGGACTCTTACCACTGTGCTACCTGGGAAGCCTACTTCTATATCCATATGTGTATGTGTGTGTATATATACATATGAATATATACACATATGTATATATTCATCTCTTCATCACCAAAGTTCCAATATTTGGGGGGATGCTGATGAATAAGGGGTAAGCATTTTCCTTTGAGAATGACAGCAGTGGAAGGAAGAGTCTTTGATTAGGGTCTCAGCATTCAGGACATTCAAATTTGTCTTATAGTTTTCCTGTTTTCTGAGTGAAGTCCCTTCTGAATCTGGAAGTTTCTTCAGCTGCAAATATAAAAGCTGCTTTAACTCATTCCTACATAAAATGAGTTAGTACAGGGAACTGGGTGAATAAAAATCTCTGAAAGGCTAAAGGAACGGCCTCTAGGCTGAGCTCCCAGCAGTGAATCCCACCACAGGATCAGCTTCCTAAGTGAACTGCTCTAAGGGAGCTGCTACTTCTAGTACAATAGTAAACCAAGAAACCAGGGGGTCATCGCACCCCTGGGTCCAGGGCTGACTGTCTCAGGCTGAATGGAAACTTACAGAATTCATGCCCTATATTCTGTCTCTCCAAATCCATGGTGTCCAGGACAAGACACCAGGACCCCTGCTGCCATGGCACTGCCCACCACACAAAACGGCAGAAGTCGGGCCTCCTCCTCCGTCTGGACTTCCACATGCTGTCCAGCTGCATCTGCTTGGCAGAGCTAAGTGGTGTACAGGACCCGGGCACTAACAGGGCCTGGGAAACCGACATCTTCAATTTTCTCACGTGTAGCAAGTGATACGGCATGTTTAGCTCAGTTCCATTGCTCAGTAATGGCTGACTTTTTGTGACCCCATGAACTGCAGCACACCAGGCTTCCCTGTCCATCACCAACTCCTGGAGCTTACTCAAACTCATGTCCACTGAGTCGGTGATGCCATCCAACCATCTCATCCTCTGTCGTCCCCTTTTCCTACTGCCTTCAATCTTACATCAGGGGCTTCCCAATGAGTCAGCTCTTCTCATCAGGTGGCCAAAGTATTGGAGTTTCAGCTTCAGCATCAGTCCTTCCAATGAATATTCAGGACTGATCTCCTTTGGGATTGACTGGTTGGATCTCCTTGCAGTCCAAGGGACTCTCAAGAGTCTTCTCCAATACCACAGTTCAGAAGCATCAATTCTTTGGCCCTCAGTTTTCTTTATAGTCCAACTCTCACATCCATACATGACTACTGGAAAAACTATAGCTTTGACTAGATGGACCTTTGACAGCAAAGTAATGTCTCTGCTTTTTAATATGCTGTCTAGGTTGGTCACAGCTTTTCTTCCAAGGAGCAAGTGTCTTTTAATTTCATGGCTGCAGTCACTGTTCACAGTGATTTTGGAGCCCAAGAAAATAAAGTCTGTCACTGTTTCCATTGTTTCCCCATCTATTTGCCATGAAGTGATGGGATCAGATGCCGTGATCTTAGTTTTAGAACGCCGAGTTTTAAGCCAGCTGTTTCACTTTCCTCTTTCCCTTTCATCAAGAGGCTCTTTAGTTCCTCTTCATTTTCTGCCATAAGGGTGGTGTCATCTGCATATCTGAGGTTATTGATATTTCTTCCAGCAATCTTGATTCCAGCTTGTGCTTCATCCAACCTGGCATTTCACATGATGTACTCTGCACATAAGTTAAATAAGCAGGGTGACAATATGCAGTCTTGATGTACTCCTTTCCCAATTTGGAACCAGTCTGTTGTTTCATGTCTGGTTCTAACTGTTGCTTCTTGACCTGCATGCAGATTTCTCAGGAAGACAGGTAAGGTGGTCTAGTATTCCCATCTCTTTAAGAATTTTCTGCAGTTTGCTGTGATCCACACAGTCAAAGGCTTTGGTGTAGTCAGTGAAGCAGGAGTAGATATTTTTCTGCAATTCTCTTGTTTTTTCCTAGGATCCAACAGATACTGGAAATAGATCTCTGGTTCCTTTGCCTTTTCTAAATCTGGCCTGAACATCTGGAAGTTCTCAATTCATGTACTGTTGAAGCCTAGCTTGGAGAATTTTGAGCATTATTTTGCTAGTGTATGAGATGAGTGCAATTGTGTGATAGTTTGGACATTCCTTGGCATTGGCATTCTTTGGCATTGGCTTTCTTTGGGATTAGAATGAAAATTGACCTTTTCTAGTCCTGTGGCCACTGCTGAGTTTTCCAAATTTGCTGGCATATCAAGTGTAGCACTTTCACAGCATCATCTTTTAGGATTTAAAATAGCTCAACTGGAATTCCATCACCGGCAGTAGCTTTGTTTGTAGTGATGCTTCCTAAGGCCCACCTGGACTTCGCATTCCAGGATGTCTGGCTCTGGGGGCGTGATCACACCATTGTGGTTATCTGGGTCATTAAGATCTTTTTTGTATTGTATACGGCATGTTACAGGGCGCTGAAATGGAGCTGAGTAAGTCCATCTATTTGCCTGCAATAACCTCAACTGAGAATCTTGATGATAAAGTAGCCCTGTTTGCCTCAGAGTTTTCTGTTTCCAGCAAACCCCATGGGACAACTGTTTACCCCAGGAGGCAGCCAGTCCTTTGAAGGACTATAAATCCTTCAAAACTGAAAACAGTACTAAGCAACTAATAATAACAGTGATACTACTTTACGTGGTTAAGAGTTCCATCTTTGAAGTCACTCAGACATAGCCTTGAATCCCAGCTCCTCCTTTCAGCCAGCTTCCTCTATTATCTGGCACTTTCCAAGAATTTTGTGATGAGGTAAATATGTCACTGGCCATGCATCATTTCTGAGTACTAATGTGACAAAAGAACTGGATTTTAAATTGTATTTATGTTTTAATTAATTGACATTTAAAAAGCTAGCTTATTTTAAAAATCACTTTATTGAGCTATGATTGACAGATAAAAACTGTACATATTTAATGTATACCACTTGATGAGTTTAGAGATAAGTAGTATATACCTGTCAAATCATCACAATTTGGCACAAATTTATCCATCACCTCCAAAAGTCTCCTTCTGCCCTTTCCCTCTTATTATATGATGATGATGATCAAAACACTTAATATAACATCTACTTACTTATACTTTCGTGTATACTTAGCAAATTTGTAAGTATACACTAAAGTACAGCCATATTGTTTCCCATAGTAGCTGAACCATTTAAACTCAAATAGTAATATGGGCCCAGTAGCTACCATATTGGATGGCACTGTATACAATGGGGATAATAGTGGTATCTACTTCATTCATTTATTCAATGAATACTTATACAATATCTTCTGTGAGCATCTACAGGTATTGTGCTCAGGAAAACATCCTGAGGCCTACAACCAGTAAGGCAATCAGACCCATTTAACAAGTGAACAAATAAAACACCTACAGTTTATAGTCAGCAGTATAAAGGAAGTAACATGGTAGAGCTTTTGCAGAATAACAGGGGGTGAGAGGACACAGGATAAAGAAGTTCACCCACATGCTGGCTTCTCCATGATCTAACATAAAACATGAAAAAAGTGATGCCTTAAATCCCAACAACTGGAACAGGACCTCTCAAAAGCAAGACATTTAAAAATATCCCACCTTTGATTGCAACACTCTTTTAAGTTGCTCTGACACTTGAGCTTTTATTTTTATGGAGAATAGAATGTTCTATATCTGTTTTTTTTTTTTTTTAAACCAGTTTCTGTGGGTCTTATGGTTATGTGCTCAGATCTGTTGCCTGCCATGCCCCTGCCCTGCCTGATGAGGCAGGGGGCTGGCTCCAGAAAGCCAACTCTCTTGGGGTCCAGGGTCAGCTGTCTTCCAGCAGGCTTAGTCAGTGGGAGATGTTGGTGAGAATGGCAGAATCTTCTCTTCCCTCCCTCGTTGTGTAGGAAGGCATCTCCCTGAAGTTGCTGACCCTCTTCTGGGATCTCCATCACCTACGGACACGCCTGCCTTAACTCTGTCTTCTTCTTGGTGACTGTAACTCCTGGGATCTGATTCTATCGCTTTCTCCCTGGTTCTTGCCAGCCTAAGGTGGTGATGGCTTCGTGCCATTGCTAATGTCTGTGTTGCCTCACTGTCCTCTGATTAGCTTCTCTGCTTCTTCTTCTCTCTCTTCTGAACACCCTGGTTGGATGTTAGATGACAGACCATCTATGATGTTGACTCAGGATTGGACCTAGGACCATACCCAAAAACAGTTTTAAGGGTTTATCTACTTCCCATGGCATCCCTTTTTTGCCCACTCCTCAGGCCCATTGAGGTATGATATTCATTATTCCATTGCTGCTGCTGCTGCTAAGTTGCTTCAGTCGTGTCCTACTCTATGCAACCCCATAGACGGCAGCCCACCAGGCTCCCCCATCCCTGGGATTCTCCAGGCAAGAACACTGGAGTGGATTGCCATTTCCTTCTCCAATGCATGAAAGTGAAAAGTGAAAGTGAAGTCGCTCAGTTGTGTCCGACTCTTACCGACCCCATGGACTGCAGCCCACCAGGCTCCTCCGTCCATGGGATTTTCCAGGCAAGAATACTGGAGTGGGGTGCCATTACCTTCTCTGCATTATTCCATTACGGGTGGGTATATTTGTGTCAGAAATGCAACCTTCAGAAAATTAAAATTTATCAAGTCAGTTGGGCTGCAATCATCTAACAGGTGAAATAATGTATTTAAAAGGTCTGGAATTTCTGAACAAACATTAAACAGTCCATTGGTCATATAACATGTAGCATGTTCAATTAGTATACTGGAAATTTTATTAGCATACTTTATACTAGTTTCTGTGTAAATAAATAAATCTAAAACTCAGTGACTTAATGCAATAAAAGTATGTTCGCTGTTCTCAAAGAGTTCAATGTTGTCAGCTGGGGCGGTGCCTGGTCTGTGTAGTTCATTTGGAAACTAGTGGTGCCCTAGATGTTGACATGAGCTAGCAGAAGAGGGACAAAAGAGAGTAGAAAGGATGGTGGTGGTGTTTTAGGGACCAAAACTGGAAACAGCATACATCAACTCTGGCCACATCTCATTGGGCAGAACTCAGTCACGTGTTCCCTCTGCATACCCAGCCCAGTTGCAGAAGAGCCTGAGAAGTGTAGTTGAACTTAATGCCTAGGAAGAAAACGAAATGACCATGGAAAATACATGGTCAGTAACTACATTTCATTATTTCTCCCATTTGTAGAATAAACTCCTCCCCACTCACTTCCTAGAACATTATCCAAAGCTCTAGACCTTGGTGTTGGAGAAGGCAATGGCACCCCACTCCAGTACTCTTGCCTGGAAAATCCCATGGATGGAGGAGCCTGGTAGGCTGCAGTGCATGCTAAGAGTCGGACACAACTGAGCGACTTCACTTTCACTTTTCACTTTCATGCTTTGGAGAAGGAAAAGGCAACCCACTCCAGTGTTCTTGCCTGGAGAATCCCAGGGACAGGGGAGCCTGGTGGGCTGCCGTCTATGGGGTCGCACAGAGTCGGACACGACTGAAGCGACTTAGCAGCAGCAGCAGCAGCAGGCCTGGGTGATGCTGAGCCAGCTCTATTTGGTTCACAAGTTGTTCTTTTTGGTTGAGTACTTTACAAACTAAAAAGAGGAGTCGTCTGCCCCCTGCTCCTTCCTCATCCCCAAATATACACTGGCGAACAGAGACAAGGAACCTCAGGGTCCCATCTGGAAAAGGAAGAAGTAAAAGAAAGGAGACGGTGGTCCAAAGTGGTTGGTCAGGCGTTGTGACATTTCCCTGACCAGAAAGCACTGGAAGATGTCTTTTGATTGGACTCTCTCTCTCCTCTATGAGAGGCATTATCTTGTCCATATTTCTCTGTGACTCCTGGTTCCACTCTTCTGGAATTCTCTTCATTGTTCATTATCTATCCTTTGTGGCAATATCTGAAGTGGGTGATGAGGAGTAAATTATCTCTGACACTATGCAGATTTTGTAGTCTGCCTCCCTCTCATGGAAACCTGTAAGTCCAAGGCTGGATGTTGCTTTGTACCTTTTTCTAAAATTTATTTATTTTTGGTTGCTTTGGCTCTGCGTTGCTACTCACAGGCTTTCTCTAGTTGGGGGAAGCAGAGGCTACTACTCTTCATCAAGGTGCAGCGGCTTCTCTTGTTACAGAGCAGGATTTCTAGAGTCAGGGCTCAGCCATTGCGGTGCACAGGCTTAGTTGCCCTGCAGCGTGTGAAGACTTTCCGGACCAGGGATGGAACCCATGTCCCCTGCATTGGCGGTGGATTCTTATTCCCTGTACCACCAGGGAAGTCCTGTTTTGTGCCTTGACTCGTCTCTGTCCCAGACTTCTGTTTTCTTTGGAAATATCATTTGTGCAAAAACCTAACAGACTTCCCATTGATTTCCTTCTAGACGGTTCCTATGCCACAAACTGAAGACCAAACAGTGTCCCAGGCAGTGTTCTCAACATCCTTTATATCTTTTTCCCTTATCCTCATGCCTCCCTCATCTTAATGGTAGCCACCTGGACGATGTCAGGATCGAAATGGAAAGCCACACCTGGGAGGTGATCTGTACCAGAGGTGGTGGTGACCTAGCAGTTCTTTGTTGCTCACAATTTTCTCACTTTCGTTTTCTACCATTTGAGGTCTAGATGTCGTCTACTTCAAGACTTCCAATTTATGTAGTTTTTCTATTTTCTTTCACTTCTTCCTGCAAACTGCCCAAATGTGCCAGCCACGTGTGGCCAAAACGCACTAACAGTTTGATTCCTTCCAACTGCTTCTCTTGGAGCTGACAGTCAGGAAGCATATGGCTGGCCTCTCAACTGAGAATTCTTGCCAAGTTTTTGCCAGGCACCGTATGCATTGCCACCTTTTCTGCCTCCAGGATCAGTTTCCTTTCTTCCCACAACTGGCACGCTAAGCCAGTGCCACTTATTTTAGGTTTTCTGGATTTTTTATTTTAGGAGTTCCCGCCTTTAAATTGTAATACTGGAGAAGACTCTTGAGAACCCCTGGGACTGCAAGGAGATCAAACCAGTCAATCCTAAAGAAAATCAACCCTGAATATTCATTGGAAAGTCTGATGCTGAAGCTTCAATACTCTGGCGACCTGATGCAAAGAGCCGATTCATTGGAAAAGACCCTGAGGCTGGGAAAGATTGAAGGCAAAAGGAGTAGAGGGTGGCAGAAAATGAGATGGTTAGATAGCATCACAGACTCAATGGACACGAGTCTGAGCAAACTCTGAGAGAGAGTGAAGGACAGGGAAGCCTGAGGTGCTGCAGGCCATGGGGTCACAAAGAGTCGGACATGACTTAGTGATTGAATAACAGCAACGCCCACATCAAGGTCCCATTTGTGCTGTTTGTTATGGTATTGATGCTAGTTGCATAAAACGAACCTCCAAGTCTCGGTACCTTAAGACAACAAACACAGTCAAGTTCATGTTTCACTCCACAGTCCAATGTACGGGTGAGGGCGAGTGTGGAGAGGGAACCCTGAGCTGTGCAGTCAGAGAGGAGGCTCACAGAGGCCCTATCATCTTCAATGCATGACTCCCAAGGGTGCTCTGAGTATAGATATACAGCCGACAGCTGGGAGAGGACAGAGAGCACAGATGATCATATGGGTTGTTTTAGGAGTTGGGTCTGTGAGTGGTGGTATCTCACTCTGCATACATTTCATTTGTCAGAAATCACCAATATGGCACAAAAGCTCAGGAGGTTATGTAAGTGAGTTGAATAGGAACCAGGACGAATTCAGAAAGTGCATATTCTTTCTAAAGTGAGCAGCAGCCACTCAACTAAAACTGCTTATTGTCAGGTGGGAATGCAGCGTTGCCAGATCTGATTTTTCTAAAGTAGCCAGAAATCCAGAGTTTTATGCGAAGTCTTGTGATGTTGTCTTCCAACAACATAAGAGAAGAATCTACATATGGGCATCAACAGATGGTCAATACCCAAATCAGATTGATTATATTCTTTGCAGCCAAAGATGGAGAAGCTCTATACAGTCAGCAAAATTAAGACCGGGAGCTGACTGTGGCTCAGATCATGAATTCTTTATTGCCAAATTCAGACTTAACTTGAAGAAAGTAGGGAAAACCACTAGACCATTCAGGTAGGACCTAATCAAATCTCTTACGATTATATAGTGGAAGTGGGAAATAGATTTAAGGGACTAGATCTGATAGACAGAGTGCCTGATGAACTATGGACAGAGGTTTGTGACACTGTACAGAAGACAGGGATCAAGACCATCCCCAAGAGAAAAAAATGCAGAAAAGCAAAATGGCTGTCTGAGGAGGCCTTACAAATAGCTGTGAAAAGAAGAGAAGTGAAAAGCAAAGGAGAAAAGGAAAGATAGTCCCATTTGAATGCAGAGTTCCAAAGAAGAGCAAGGAGAGATAAGAAAGCCTTCCTGAGCGATCAGTGCAAACAAATAGAGGAAAACAATAGAATGGGAAAGACTAGAAATCTCTTCAAGAAAATTAGAGATACCAAGGGAACATTTCATGCAAAGATGGGCACAATAAAGGACGGAAATGGTATGGATCTAACAGAAGCAGAATATATTAAGAAGAAGTGGCAACAATACACAGAAGAACTCTACAAAAAAGATCTTCACAACCCAGATAATCATGATGGTGTGATCACTCACCTAGAGCCAGGCATCCTGGAATGCAAAGTCAAGTGGGCCATAGGAAGCATCACTATGAACAAAGCTAGTGAAGGTGATGGAACTCTAGTTGAGCTATTTCAAATCCTAAAAGATGATGCTGTGAAAGTGCTGCACTCAATATGCCAGCAAATTTGGAAAACTCAGCAGTGGCCACAGGACTGGAAAAGGTCAGTTTTCATTCCAATCCCAAAGAAAGGCAATGCCAAAGAATGTCCAGACTACCGCACAATTGCACTCATCTCACACGCTAGTAAAGTAATGCTCAAAATTCTCCAAGCCAGGCTTTAACAGTACATGAACCATGAACTTTCAGATGTTCAAGCTGGATTTAGAAAAGGCAGAGGAACCAGAGATCAAATTGCCATCATCTGTTGGATTATCAAAAAAGCAACAGAGTTCCAGAAAAACATCTATTTCTGCTTTATTGACTATGCCAAAGTCTTTGACTGTATGCTGCTGCTGCTGCTGCTAAGTTGCTTCAGTCATGTCCAACTCTGTGAGACCCCATAGATGGCAGCCTACCAGGCTCCGCATCCCTGGGGTTCTCCAGGCAAGAACACTGGAGTGGGTTGCCATTTCCTTTTCCAATGCATGAACGTGAGAAGTGAAAGTGAAGTCGCTCAATCGTGTCTGACTCTTAGCAACCCCATGGACTGCAGCCTACCAGGCTCCTGTGCCCATGGGATTTTCCAGGCAAGAGTACTGGAGTGGGGTGCCATTGCCTTCTCCCTTTGACTGTATAGATCACCACAAAAGCCAGGTCTTTCTCAAGACCTGCCTCTTTAGAAGTCTGTGTGCAGGTCAGGAGGGAACAGTTAGATGTGGACATGGAACAACAGATTGGTTTCAAATAGGGAAAGGAGTACGTCAAGGTTATATATTGTCACCCTGCTTATTTAACTTATATGCAGAGTACATTATGAGAGACATTGGGCTGGATGAAGCACAAGCTGGAATCAAGATTTCTGGGAGAAATATCAATAACTTAGATATGCAGATGACACCACCCTTATGGCTGAAAGCAAAGAAGAACTAAAGAGCCTCTTGATGAAAGTGAGAGGAGGGTGAAAAAGTTGGCTTAAAGCTCAACATTCAGAAAACTAAGATCGTGGCATCTCGTCCCATCACTTCATGGCATATAGATGGGGAAACAGTGGCAGCCTTTATTTTGGGGGGCTCCAAAACCACTGCAGATGGTGACTGCAGCCATGAAATTAAGACACTTACTCCTTGGAAGAAAAGCTATGACCAACCTAGACAGCATATTAAAAAGCAGAGCCATTACTTTGCCAATAAAGTACATAGTCAAGGCTATGGTTTTTCCAGTAGTCATGTATGGATGTGAGAGTTGGACTATAAAGAAGGCTGAACGGTGAAGAATTGATGCTTTCGAACTGTGGTGTTGGAGAAGACTCTTGAGAGTTCCTTGGACTGCAAGGAGATCCAACCAGTCCATCCTAAAGGAAATCAGTCCTGAATATTCATTGGAAGGACTGATGTTGAAGTTGAATCTCCAATACTCTGGCCACCTGATGTGAAGAACTAACTCATTTGAAAAGACCCTGATGCTGAGAAAGATTGCAGGCAGGAGGAGAAGGGGACGACAGAGGATGAGATGGTTGGATGATTCAATGGACGAGTGAGTAAACTCTGGGAGCTGGCGATGGACAGGGAGGCTTGGCATTCTGCAGTCCATGTGGTCGTAAAGAGTCAGATACAACTGAGCGACTGAATTGAACTGTGATGTTTAAATGTTCATGTATTAGACATTCCCTGAGATGGTCTCCAGTGATCTTCTGACCATAATACTTATGTCCTTTTGTAGTTACTTATACCAAATGTATCACTGTGTCACAGCTGATCTGAATGACCCAACAAAATATGAAGTGATTGATGATATGTGACCTACTTCCAAGACAGGTCATAAGACATATGAAAGACTATCTTGCTTTGTCTGGAATTACACACCCTGGGGGAGGTCAGCCACTGTGGAATGAGGACACTCAGGCAGTCTGTGAAGAAGCCTACATAGGTTTACTGATAGCTCTCATCAAGAGTCGTACCATCTTGCCCACCATGCGAGTGTGCCACCTTGATCAATCATCCGTCTCCAATCGAGCCTTCAGATGATATAGCTGCGGCTGGTATTACATCTGCAACCTCATGGGAGACTGTGAGCTAGAACCACCCAGCAAAGACTCTGAGTTAATAGATTCTTATTTCTTTTTTCCTTGTTGTTTTAAGCCACTAATTTTTTGGCAGTTTTCTGCTGAGCAATGGATAATTAATAATGGTCATAAGTCATATTATACATTTTTTAAATACTTTTATTTATTTGGCTGTGCTGGGTCTTGGTTCCTACATGGACCTTTCTCTGGTTGTGAGGCGGTGGCTTCTTGGCTGCGGCTCCCGGCCTCTGGAGCACAGATTCACTAGTTGTGGCTCATGGGCTTAGTTGCTCCCCAGCACGCGGGATCTTTCTGGATCAGGAATTGAACCCATGTCTCCTGCGTGGCAGGTGGATTCTTCACCACTGAGCTACCAGGCAAGCCCCATTTTTAAAAAATTTTTAAAAATTTAAACATTGTATATTTAAAAAAAAAATTCCTTCTACTGAATTCAGGTTACCAATTTCTAACATCTATAGGTAAAGCAAGAAACAGTGGGCTCCCTTTTTGTGATTCTTGCTTGCTTTGAATTGAACTTTTCAAGCATGATAAATCCAAGAGGGAAAATGATTTAATTAACTGCATTACTTTTGCCAGATTCAGTAAGACTGAAGCTTAAACATGATTCCACTATTTACCAGCTATGAGACCTTGGAAAATTTACTTAACCTCTTTTGACTACAATTTTCTTAATTGGACGAAAGGAATGAGAACAGAAGTACTTCTCGGGGGAGGGGGGAAATTGTGAAATACTTTGAAATGAGAAAAAATTACTGGGTGTCCTATCTGTTAATCTATTAGAAGTTTATTCTCTGCATTTCATTGGCTTTGACTTATTTTACAACTCTACAATTCGTAGAAAACAGACTAATGCAAATGTTCTTATACATAGAAATGCAAATTGTGTCCAGGGGTATGCCCATGGATAAAGATCAGTTTTACACCAATAAAGTGCATTTAAGCATTCCTGATGGCTTAATGTATTTGCTCTTTGGATTCTCATTTGGACTGGCTGCAACATCTTAGTTATTATATCATTAATTAAATTAATAAAACCAGACACATGTTTATATTTGTGAGTCATGACTCAACTTAAAAAATTTTTCCTTCAACAGATTTCAGAGTGTTATTATGATGAATAAATTAATTAATGCCCTTGGCACCATGACTGGCACAGAACTTATAATGCTAAGGAAGAGGGTAGTGAAGATGTAAAGATGTGAGGTTACCAATTTAGGTGACACAAAAGTCTGTTGCCTACCTTCTCACAGATTCCTTTTGCTTTTTAAAAAATTTACTATTTATTTATTTGGCTGTGCCAAGTCTGCATTGGGAGTGAGAAGTCTTCTCCACTGAACTACCAGAAAAGTCTCTTCCATTCCTGATTTCTAAAAAGAATAATCAGAGAAAACAACTTTGCAAATCAACAAAATGGAAGTCAAAATGCTAACCAACACAATAATTACACAAGATTTCCAAACATTCATCTCACCTATCCTATCCCAGTGAGAAAGATAATACAATACCAACTTTAATAGTTGTTGAGAAGGCTCGTGAAAGTAATATAGATGGGGGGACTGTGAATGAGCCAGAGGGGTGTTAATCTGACAACAGATTTAGAAAGCACATGTCTGAGAGTTCTTTCAATTCTGTGCTTCCTGGTAAGTAACTGAAAATGCCTTAAGTGGGCCAGGTATAAGAAATAGCTCTATCAATTTTTGTTTCAGATAGAGATCAAATATTTAATAAAGAGAAAACATTTTTTCTTACACTACCAACTGAAATTTGTCATTTGCCATCTGCCTCTGCAAAGATTAGGTCCACCACAGTTGGTGACCTACAGCCCATGAAAAGAGTTCAGGGAGGCAATCAGGAATGAGGTACTCTGTGCTCTGGGGAAAAACTCGCAGAATAGTCCTTCAGATAGTTAGATATTTTCAGAAGATTTTATGAGCAGAATTTCTTGTATCTGCTCACAACTAGAAAGGCACTAAAATAATTAATGGAGAAATCTGCTCCTCTTGACAAGCACCAACCTTCTTGTGACCAGCAGTAACCTTCTGCCAAAATATGTGCTTGTTTGCACATATCACCCCCACCTCCCAAACCACATGTATGCAGACCTCCCCCTTTACCTCTTCAGAGCAGTTCCTTAGAGCTTCCTGAGAAACCGTCTCCCAGGTTATAGTCTTCAATTTGCCCCCCAAAAAACTTAACTTCACAACTCTTCCCTTGTGCATTTTTTTCAGTCGACACTAGGAAGTGAACAAACCTGATGATAATTGGAAACAAATACTCTGGCTTAGCATCAGAGCAGCAGTATGGAATGGAATGATGAACTGGAAGTGGGGGCCACTCTAGTCAAATGTTGCCGCCCAGGAATTCAGGCCTCGGTTTTGTAAGAGCAGCAAGAATCTCAGTTATTATGGGATATTTCTTAGCTCAAGCAATTAACTAAGCACCCAAATCAGGCAATCAAGACACACCTACCATTTCTTTGTGACCTCTGACGTAGGCCAGGATGTTCTGGATGTGCTCTCTAGGTGGCAACTATTTGTTGGTGACACTCGTCAGAAGTTTCTTATCATGGTTTGAAGCCTTAGTTACTGGCATGAGTAGGAGATGAAGTGCCAGGGAACTGCTGATCATGTCTGCTTATCGGACTCGGGTTGCTGGTCCTCAACAAAGAGAAAGAGTAAGTAATGTTTGTGGCTTTCCTGTCAGCCACTGGATATTTTGTTTTGCCATCACACTTTGTTTTGTCCATCATAATATGTAAACGTGGGGAGAAAGGGTTCTAAGTATGTTCATCCTTTCAGGAAGCCTGTGAAAGTGTCAAAGTGTTAGTCACTCAGTAGAGTCCGACTCTTTGAGACTTCATGGACTGTAGTCCATCAGGCTACTCTATCCATGAAATTCACCAGGCAAGAATACTGAAGTGTGTAGCCATTCCCTTCTCCATGGGACCTTCCTGACTCAGGGACTGAACCCACATCTCCTGCATTGCAGGCAGATTCTTTACCATCTGAACCACCAAGGTAGTCCAGGAAGCTTGTATTGTAGTAGAAAGCAGACAGCTTTGAAGTCATATAGACATAGATTTGAGTCCCAGCTGCAGTGCTTAAGAGCTAACTGACCACGGATACTTTGCTTAACACCTCTGAGCCTTGGGTTTCCTCACTTCTAATAAGAGAATTAAAGTTGCATAAAGAACCAGGCTTCTTCATTCTAACTGTTCTGCCATCTTCAGTGTGTATCCTTCTGCCCCTAGGCTGCAAGGTGGCTGTTTCAAGTACAAGCACTGTTTCTGAGTTCCAGGGAGGAAAATGGAGAGTGAAGGTTTAAAGGCACATGTCAGCTATGTCCCTTTTATCAAAATTCAGTAGCTTCTTAGAAGTCATATCTAGCAGACTTTTGTTATTGGTCATATTAGCCACCTCTGGTTGCAAAGGAACTTGGGAAATAAAATTTTTTTTTAGTTGAGCGCATTTCCACTTACTCATAGAGCAGAATTCTCCTGTGAATGGGAGATTGGCTATTGGGTTAAAAAACAAACAAACAAACAAAAAAAAAGAACAAAAACAAAACAAAACAAAAAAAACCAAACAAACAATCCAGTGGTATCTGCCAAAGTGCTCAATAATCCTGGATATTGTGTTTATATTAGTTTTTATCACAGCTAGTATATTTCCTTTGTCATCATATCCAAAGGGCTGGGCATATGGTGTATGTGTATTCATTCTTGCTTCTTGCCCATCTAACTGGTACATCAGAAGTACATTCTTCCCAGCTAGACTTAACAAAAAGCTAAAAATTAAAAAGAAAGAAAAAAAGGCACTTTTTCCATAAGTAACTATGCCAAGAAAGTACCTTTGTTTTTTGTTTTTTTGTTTTTTTTTCTGCTGAAGATGAACCATTATCATTATGATAATAGCTAAAATTTACTGAGCATTTATGGTGTGACAGAGACTATGCAAAAGTTTTTCTATTCATTATAACCATCTAAAAACTCTATAAAATGGACTCCATCATCCCTACTTTACCAATAAGGGAACTGATGCTCAGAGAGGTTAGTTGGCTTAAGATCACACAGCTAATACACAGTAGAGCCAATATTTGAAGGTGGATCTGTCTGATTGCAAAATTCCTGCTCTCATTTTATAGTATTGATTATACTGGCAGGTTGTGAGATGTTGCTTACCTACATTTGGAAACTCTTTCCAAACTTTATTCTAAAGCCCAAATCTTGGTCTCACCATTTGGCCAATGCCACAATAATAACTGATTTAGGTAAAATCCATCAATGGATTGTAGAATTAGTGAGGGAAAATTTGATGAAAAACAGGATAGATGGATATTTAAAAAGTATCTCCACATGAGAAACTCAACTATAAAAATAGTAACTTCATAGTGCAGAAAGCAGGCTCACATCACCGTAACCAAGTAATCCAAGTTAACATCACTAGTTATGAGACAGAGCAATATCATGTGAATCCTGAAATGATCCCCTGAGAAGCGCACAGCATTACTTCTGTAGTGTTCCTGCCAAAAATGCACAAGCTAAATTTAATCATAAGTACATCAGACCCAACTTGAAGGACATTCTACAAAGTAACTGGCTAGTATTCCCCAAAATTATCAATGTCATGAAAGACAAAAAAAAATTGAGGAAGTGTCTCAGCCTGAAGAAGGTAGAAAAATATGACAACTAAATGTAATGTATGATCCTGGATTGGATCCAGGACCAGGAAAAAAAAAATCAGTGTGACAATTAGGGAAATTTGAATAATATCTGTATATCAGTTAATAGTATGGTAAGAAAATTTTCTATTCTTCATAATTGTACTATCATTATGCATTGTGAACATTTGGAAACTGGGTGAAGGATATATGGGAACTTATTTTTGGTTCTGGGTGACTTTTTCTTGCATCATTTTTTATAAGTTTGAAATTATTTTAAAATTAGAAATTAAGAAAAACCTGCCTTACCCAGTTCACCTGTTAAAGGTGTTTACTTATCAAAATTATGTCTGAGCTGCAAGTATGTCTCCACCAGTTTCTCATCTGCTCTGTATTCTGTCTCTAAGAGGCTGACCTGTTCTTTGTCCAGATGGTGCCAGGCTCAGTGGTGGCAGATCTGAGAACTATTCACACCCTAGATAGCATACAATTGTATATTCATTATGACAGCTTTCTGGCAAATGAAAGGAAAATGTTTTATGCTAACAAAAACAAAGTGTTGTGACAGTTTCTACCCACTCCAGCGTTCTTGCCTGGAGAATCCCAGGGACGGGGGAGCCTGGTGGGCTGCCATCTACGGGGTCGCACAGAGTCGGACATGACTGAAGCGACTTAGCAGCAGCAGCAGCAGCAGTGACAGTTTATCATGATATGGAGGTAAAGTGTCTTGGGAAGGCTATTTTTTTGTTCTAATTCAGTGTGGGTAAAAACAAAGTATTGTGACAGTTTATCATGATATGGAGGTAAACTGTCTCGGGAAGGCTGTTTTTTTGTTCTAATTCAGTGTGGGTGAGCAGTGGTCCTGCAGTCTGCTTCCTTCAAAGCCACCACCAGGGTACAGCCTCTCCTCGTCCAGATTAGATCTAGACATAGGCCATCTGCTGGCGGAGGGATATCCCCTTTCCTCATCTCTCGTTCAGCTGCAAAACAGAACTCTTCTCTCAGATTTTCAAATATCCCGAGGCGCGACATCCTCAGTTGGCAGCGGGTAGGCGACACTGACCAGCCAGTGTGTAAACAGGAGATGCAGACCTCAGGGCTCTAAGATGACGAGCTGATTCTCACACTTTCCCCCAGAGGTTCCCCAAGAGTAGAGGAGAGTTCTATCAGTTAGGATGTTTAGGGCTGCAAATAACCGAAAATCCAGCTGAGGCTAGATTACACACAGATAAATTTATTAACAGGCAGTCCAGAGCTCAACGGGCTGCAGGGCCACTGCCATGAGGGCCTCCCTCCGTTTCCCTGACACTCCCGGTTCAGTCTTCCTCTGTGTATCAGTTTTGTCTCTAGATTAGAGTCCTCACTGTGAATAAATGGCTTACGAGAGCAAATGCAGACACACATTTCTTCATGTTCTACAGGAGAAAAAGACCACCTTTCACCCACTGCACCACAGAAACCTTTCCCTTCAGGATGACTGAGGGGTCAGCTGAGGTCACAGGTTCCACTCCTCTGCCAATCACACTCCCCAAGGGAGCTGTGGCATGAATGACTGAAGCCTGAGTTCCTGAACCATTCAACGGCAAGGTGGCAGGATTACCACGAGTCAGGGAAAGCAAGACACACTCCCAAAGCCAGGAATGAGGTTCAGTTCCTTTGAGTACTGGGCCTCCTGAAGAAAAAGTGGATAACTGAACAAAATTCAGGGCTTTGTCAGGGAAAGGAATGGGAACAATTGACGTTGTTAAGTGAATTTCTATGCCCTGTGAATCAAGAGTGTTGGCCCAGTCTGACCTTCTGCAAATAGGATGTTTCTTTGTATACCTTCCTCCTTTTTAAATGGATTATACTGCTATGGAAAATAATACGGAGTTTCCTCAAAATGGTAAAAACAGAACCATCACATGATCCAGCAATCGCACTGCTGGGTGTACATCCAAAGAAGTGGAATGCAGGATCTCAAAGAGATATTTTCACACCCATGTTCCTGACACCACTGTTCATAGTAACCAAGAGGTAGAAGCAACAAAAATGTCCACCCCCAGATGAATGGCTAAACAAAATCTGGTTTACAGGAACATTATTACCTGTCCGTAAAAAAGAAGGAAATTCTATCACAAGCTACAGCATGGATGAACCTTGAGGACATTATGCTAAGTGAAATAAGCCAGTCACAAAAAGACAAATGTATGAATCGCAAATGGCCATCACAATGCGAATATTATATGAATCGCAAATGACCATCACATTGCGGGTTGTGATGACGTTTCACAAATGTTAATAATTTTCTCTTCTATCACATTTCATCTCATTTAAAATATCCTTTTCCTGCTTTATTTTAAAATTTTATTTACATTTCTTGCTCTATTTCATAATGTCTGAGCTGGGTTCATCTTACAATGCATCTTCTAATTTTGTGGAAAATTGGTTACTTTATTTTATATATATATATAATTTAGAGGATAATTACTTTACAATATTGTGATGGTTTTTGTCATACATCAGCAAGAATTAGCATTAGGTATACATATGTCCTCTCCCTCTTGAACCTCCCTCCCACCCCTTAGGTTGTTATAGAACACTAGCTTTGGGTTCCTTGCATCATACATGGAACTCCCACTGGCTATCTATTTTACATATGGTAATGTACATGCAGGTATGTATTCTGTGGCATCCAGAAACCCTTAGCCACATTTGAGAGGAAAGGTATAGAACCCAGAGGAATGGGTTCTCTGGAAGACAATCTCTCTAGTTAAGTGAATTGTAATGTAGTCACATACATTAGCCATTAAAAAGCCTTATGAAGAGTATAATTTTTAAATGGGGGAATTTCTTATTTTACAATAATAAGTAAAAAAGACAAAAGAGAAGTCAACGCTGACTATAAAAGAAAGAAGTAACAGGAACAGTATTGGGAATTTGAAACAGATGTATAAGAAAATAGCCCAAAAGAAACTGATGGAAACAGTGGTAGTCTTTGGGTGGTAGATTTCCAGGACAGTTTTTCTTTGAACTTTCAATTTTCTTGTTTTTTTTTTTTTCCCCTCCTAATTTAGGACGCATGTAGGATGTTTAGTAAGGAAAAAGTGAACTGGGATAAACATAAAAATTGTGTCTCTAAGGGACTCACTTATAAAAACATAAACATTATTACCACTATTCTGGCTGTTCAGAGAAATCACACTACCACCCACACCCCCGCTTTTTTATTTTCAATGTGTTTTCGACAGTTGAGGTCAACATAAAACTACTACTGTAAACATAAAAATAACGAAAGGTCCAAAACTAGGTGGCTCAGTCTTTTCTGTGATTTAACTTCTTGGCCATTTAAAGTTTTATCTCTGAGTAACAACGAACTATTCCTATTAGCATTGAAAGTAAATTAATTCAGAACAAAATGCAATTCTTGGTTGTCCAAAAAAGGATTAAAAGTCTTCCATACAAAAATAGAAAAATTGTTCACAGGGATATAATGTGAAAGTCTGAAAGCAGCACATTTATGTGTAAAAAGGTAATTTTAATTCTCCCTTACGTAACTCACATACTAAAATTTAAGGAGGCTGAGTTTCTTCCATGTAAGTGCTCTTTAATAGTGTTGCCATGCTGTTTCTTCTAAGTACAGCTTTACATAAGCATCCCCATGTGGAAATTCCAAGGTCAGAATAATTCAGATTCTCTCCTGGGGACACACTGTGTTTGTCTCGTGTAAGATGACGGAATGTCCCTCTAGTGAGATGGCTCTGGGTTCCGACAGCAGACTCTGCTAAGACTCAAGTCCCTGGATGTGGTCCAGCCATGATCTCCGTCAGTGTGGTCACAGGGCCGCTCTGGGCTGGCATTTGCAGCTGCTGCTCTCCCCTGTCCCAAGCACCTGCCCTGCAGAGATTGGAACTTGGTCCATCCAGGCATATTCTAGTCAGCTGCTGTTGGTCTGCATCTTACTACTGTGGGGCTTTGGGTTAATCGGTAACTTACTTTTTGTGGCAGGAAAACTTATTGAGAATCAGTTTTTTTTACATTCTCCAGACCCTGTGCTCACCATCCCCTTTCTCAGCAGAAGACTTGTGGTATTTTCCTGCCTTGGGGTTTTTTGCACAAGGAAAGACTTTGCCGTGGACCACTTTTTGCTTTGTTAAAGTTCAAACTCGGCCAGCTTCTTCTATGCATTCTTAGAAAGGGAGGAGAAAGGGAGACTCTTTGAGGGAAGCAATAAGGAAGAGACAAACATATCTGTCACTAAAAAAGGGGAGGCCTGGGAAGGAGAGGAGCCCAGAGATTTGAGTAGCTAGAGGAGGACGCTAGTGCCCAGAGAGGAAAGGTGTGTGGTGAGGTATACCTTGACCTACCCCAGCCCCTCAAAGATCTTTGACATTGCAGGTCACACAGTAGACATGGCAGGTCTCATTTCAGAGGACATTTCCTAGTACAGAAAATGGGCATCCAGCAGGTAATCCTGCAGTTGGATAAGAAAGGACAGGGGCAAGCCCCTCCATGCTTTAGAACACCAGGCAAGAACTGGAATCCTGAGTCAGGTCCCATGAAGGAAGCCCTCAAATGGCTGAGATGTCATTTCTTGCCATTCCAGTGGAACCATGTTAGGAGTTAGATTTAATTAAATTTTAGAGAATAAAATAACTGGACATTTCTTACTCATTTGAATTTGTGTGTATTTCTGCTTTGGCTGTTTGAACCTCTATTTCTTCATCATATCCTGGAGATCAAACACTTGCCTCATAGCATCACTGTAAGGATTAAGTTAGGGTAAGATGGAGAAGGCAGTTGGCCATACTCACTAGGTGGTTGGTTGCTGTTGATTCTCAAAAAAAATTTTTTTTTCCTTCTCCTCAAGATGGGACTGCCAGAATGAATGGCAGAAGCTGGTATCTGGACCTATGGAAGGCTTAGGGTTAGGGAAGGCAGAGGAGCAGTGATTTTAAAAGTAATACTAATGATTGCTACTTTTTTGGGGGATCTATTAACTGGGGACTTTTTAATATTGAGGTTTAAGTTGATTTGGGGTTTCCAGGTTGCTCAGTCGTAAAGAATCTGCCTGCCAATGCAGGAGAGGCAGGAGACTCAAGTTTGATCCCTGCAGCAGGAAGATTCCCTGGAGAAGGAAATGGCAACCCACTCCAGTAACGTTGCCTGGGAAACCCCATGGACAGAGGAGCTGGCAGGCTACAGTTCGTAGGGCCACAGAGTCAGACACGACTGGGAACACATGCGAGTGCACATAAGTTGATTTACAATAATTTCTTTCAGGCATACAGTACCTGAATTCACAATGTTAAATTCACAAGTAAAAATTCACAATTTCAAAAGATTATAATCCATTTATACTTATTATAAAACACTGGCTCTATTCCCTGTGCTCTATGATATGCCCTAGTAGCTCCTTTTATGTATACTAGTTTACATCTCTCTGTTCTTAGTAGCCTAACCCTGTTCTCTATAACTGTGAGTCTTTTGTTGTTGTTGTTGTTATACTCACTAGTCTCATTTTTCAGATTCCACATAGAAGAACTAATATAAAATACCTGTCTTTCTCTGTCTGACTTATCTCACTAAGCCTAATGCCATTCAGGCCCATCTGCATGGTTGCAAATGGCAAAACTTCATTCTTTTTTATGGTTGAGTAGTATTCCATTCTATCCACATACTGTATCCTTTTATTCATAATGATAGGCAGTATTTATTAAGAACCTGTAATGGATCAGACATTCCTGGACTATAAATCTTGTCAGAGGTTTTTCATCTGTTCTGTGGAGTTGTAAGATTCCATGGAGGGTCTCAGGAGCTGCAGTGAAGGGTCAAAAGGAAACCAGTGAGTTCACATACAGGGCTGACTCCTTGGTTTCAACTAGATCAGTTTTGCATTTATCTGCTTAATACATTGATCCTCTACACGAGATTTTGTTTGAAAAGTAGTATGTCTTTTAAAAATGTTGGAAAACTTCTACAGAAATATTGGATCAAGAGGGCAATCTAAACAAAAACATGCTTATCCAGCCTTCCTCCTCTGATCTAAACCCTAAAACTAACCTAAAGGATATATATCTACAGATACTTATAAATATATAGATTCTATATGCCTTTAGATATATAGATATTTGAAGATCCTGTTGACTTGCAAGAAGAATTTCTCTAAATGGATCAAACATTCTGCAAGAACTGCAGAAACACAGAAAGTAGAACTGCGATAACATGGAAAAGGCACCCATTGTCCCACATTAAAGAAGAGGGCACCTATAAATTGTGAGTCAGGCTTCAGTACTGCTCCAATACTTAATATTTTCCAGTAGTTAGGGAAAGGAGATACACGGTCAGGAGGCAGTCCCAAACCAACATTTAGGGTGATTCTGGTAGCATTCCAGTGGCAGGGACAATCAGGCAGTTCTTTCTTTCCTTCAACCTGTGCTACGCAACAAACAGCCACAGTACTTCCAATGGGACCTCTTGGGGATTATAAGCAGAGTAATAACCGAGAGATGTGTGTACCCCAGAAGAAGTGGGAGTTCCCATGCTCAGAAGACCAGCTACTGATCCACTTGATCTGGTGGTATGTCCTTCCTCTATAACCACAGGAAGCAGAAACGACGAACTCAAACTCAAACATATACGCAAGGCTAAGAGACAACTGAGAATGCAAAAGGAAAAACAACTGAGAATCACCAAATATGTGAAGAAAAACAGAGCGGCGTCCCAGAAGGAAAGAATAGAGGGAATGAAGGGAAAGAAATATTAAAAAATCAACAGAACAAAATAGCTCATTGTCAATGAAAGACATGACACCTCCAATAAAAAGAGCCCATCAGTGCTGCTTAAAACAAACAGAAAAACAAAACAAAACCCAGATCACATCCAGACACTTGGTGACATTTCAGAAAACTAAGGATAGATGACAATTTAAAAATTATCCCTAAGTGAAGAAATTAACAGCTAAAGTAAAGCATATTACTTGGGAGAAGGAGACCATCATCTATTATTATAATTTTACAAAAATTATAGAAAACCCTGGCGTCACATGGGAATAAAGTCCAAAAACAAAATCACACAAGGCCAGTTCCCAGGGTCTGGCTCACAATACCAACTCTAGTGTCATCTAGGGCTAGTTGTTCATCTGGCTTACATACCAGTGGGGTGCACTTTTAATCACGAGCTGGGCTGAGATTTCCATAACAGCACAGTTAACTCCAGGCGTCTTCCCATTGGCTCACACCTATTTCAGTGACTAATTTTGAGACTGATGTGGGTACCACTGAGGACACAGGGCCCACCCCTCACATCCCTACTTACCAAAACGGAGTTGCTGCTGTTTTTCTCTCCGTGGAGACTCTCTCTCTCTTCCATGCCATGCCTTTCCTGCACAACATCAGCTCGTCCCAATCCAAGAACAGTGCTGAGTGGAGAATGGGAACCAATCTCCAGTCAGGTTACCTGTGAGTCCACACGAAGGTGAAGGTTATTATACCTTATAAGAGAAGCTTGCAGAAAGGCAGGGCATGAGATAATGGGAAATGACAGGGACCATTCAAAGATGCTTATTCCTTGGAAGAAAAGTTATGACCAACCTAGATAGCATATTCAAAAGCAGAGACATTACTTTGCCGACTATGATCCATCTAGTCCAGGCTATGGTTTTTCCAGTAGTCATGTATGGATGTGAGAGTTGGACTGTGAAGAAGGCTGAGCGCCAAATAATTGATGCTTCTGAACTGTGGTGTTGGAGAAGACTCTTGAGAGTCCCTTGGACTGCAAGGAGATCCAACCAGTCCATTCTGAAGGAGATCAACCCTGGGATTTCTTTGGAATGAATGATGCTAAAGCTGAAACTCCAGTACTTTGGCCACCTCATGCGAAGAGTTGACTCATTGGAAAAGACTTCGATGCTGGGAGGGATTGGGGGCAGGAGAAGAAGGGGATGACAGAGGATGAGATGGCTGGATGGCATCACTGACTCAATGGACGTGAGTCTGAGTGAACTCCGGGAGATGGTGATGGACAGAGAGGCCTGGCGTGCTGCTATTCATGGGGTCGCAAAGAGTCGGACACGACCGAGCGACTGAACTGAACTGATTCTGATGGGGAAGCGGTGAGGACAACAGAGAAAGGAAGGCTGGTCTGGCAGGGGGGCTGCAGCAGTGTTCCCCCAGGGCTAGGGAGTAGCGGTCCTGAAGTAAAGAGGATAAGCAGAATGCAGTATAGAAAAGCAGATTTTGTCAGATCAAATAGGACTGATATGGGAAAATACAAGATAGTGTTAACTAAAAATAATCTGGATAAAAGAACCTGTGAACACAGTTTGATCCCTGAAGGTGTGAGGGTGTGTTTTCTTTAAATGTTATATGCCTGCTACAGTACACGCTGAGGGCACTGCAGACAAGAGGACTGAATGGAAATGCTTTTGAACTGTGGTGTCGGAGAAGACTCTTGAGAGTCCCTTGGACTGCAAGGAGATCCAACCAGTCCATTCTGAAGGAGATCAACCCTGGGATTTCATTGGAAGGAATGATGCTAAAGCTGAAGCTCCAGCACATTGGAAAAGACTCTGATGCTGGGAGGGATTGGGGGCAAGAGGAGAAAGGGATAACAGAGGATGAGATGGCTGGATGGCATCACTGACTCGATGGATGTGAGTCTGAGTGAACTCCGGGAGATGGTGATGGACAGCGAGGCCTGGTGTGCTGCGATTTATGGGGTCGCGAAGAGTCGCACACGACTGAGCGACTGAACTAAACTGAAGGCTTATAGATCAGCACAGCTTTCAAAATAAACAAAGGTTAAGAGTGATTATCACTGGCTGTAATATTGTTCTTTTAGTGTCGCTAAGTCATGTTCAACCCTTTCGCAACCCCATAGACTGTAGCCCTCTAGGCTCCTCTGTCCATGGGATTTCCCCAGCAAGAATACTAGAGTAGGTTACCAGTTCCTTTTTCAGGGGATATTTCTGACCCAGTGATCAAACCTGCATCTCTTGCACTGGCAGGCAGATTCTTTACTGCTAAGCCACCTGGAAGTGGTTGTAAAACTAGGAGTGAGTTAATTTTCTTCCTTATAAGTCATGCTTTCTACAATAGCTATGTATGCCTTTTATGAGAGAAAAGCAATGAACCTTATATTTTAAATACACAAACACTACAGAAAAATGAAAACAAAGGAGACTAGGCTATAGAGAATCGATTCACACTCATCAGGCTAACAACAGCTTTATTTATAAAACACAATGCCAATTTTATTTATTTAGCCATGTCCAAGATCTTACAATAGCGGCCGAGGCTATACAGAGGGTTAGGATAAATCCTTGCTCACAAGGAAGATTAAATTATGGTTTATATGGTACTTATGGAAGAGGGAACTGAAAGAATGGTTAACAGATAAGCATGTATTAATAATTGTATTTCTTTGATGAATAAAATAAGGGCTAATGTGCAATGTAGCCTACTGTAGCGTAACATTTTCTGTTCTCTGATTTGGGAAATGCTTTTTAGATGAAAATTAGGGAGTTAACTCCTAGTACATATTATCAGCAGTATATTTCCAAAGCATCTATTAGGGTCATAAAATTTGAATAATGCTTATTATTACCTTTGCTGTCAACTTATTAACTTCAATGCCAAAAAGACCTTATCCAACATTTTACTCTTAAGAGCAGGGAATGAAATAATAATAGTAATTACATTAAATGAGCGTTTACTATGTGCTAGGCATTTCATGGGGTCTTTACAACATATCTCTCAGGTAAGTATTACAGGTCTACAATGTCTTATTCAAAAGCCTGGGGAAGAATGTGTTTGGAAATTAGATTTTTGTTTCAATCTAAAAAGAAATTGGAATTCCGTGGAATATGGTACATACATTCCAGATTTTATAACACTACAAATGGGTGTGTAATGCATTACTATTTCTGCAAAGAAATATATGAAAATTCAAAGTGGAAAAAAAAGACCATAAAAAATATACCTTATTTATGTAAATAAATTAGCAAATTTGGGCATGTGGGATCATAGTTCCCTAACCAGGGATTGAAACCGTGCCCCCTGCAGTGGGCGACTCTAAACCACCAGACTGCGAAGGAAGTCCCAAGTTTCTTTCTTTCCTTGCTTGTGATAAAGCTTATTTCTAGGAAAGGCCTTAGCAATATTTGAAATTTATACTGATGGAAACAAACCTGTAACACATGCAGCAAATATCACTTCTTGAAGAGATGATGCTGGTGTTACCATTGCCTGTGAAACCAGGCTGGAGCTGAACATCTGATGAGGAGCCAGAAATAGAATCCTCAAGTGATGAAGTGTTTCCAAACACAGAGAGACTTTCCTTTTTCAAGACTTTCCTTTTTCAAGACTTTCCTCAGTGTTACTGGTCTCCCTAAACTCAGGCTTGTGTTTAAGCAGTTTCTGTTTTTAAAAAAAATTTATTTATTCACTGAGTTTTATTTTTGGCTGTGCTGAGTCTTTGTTGCTGCACAAGAACTTTCTCCAGCTATGGCGAGCAGGGGCTACTCTCGAGATGTGCTGTGCAGGCTCCTCATTGTGGTGGCTTCTCTTGTGGAGCACGGGTTCTAGGCAAGCGGGCTTCAGGAGTTGTGGCTGCATGAACTTAGTTGCCCCAAAGAAGGTGGAATCTTCCTGGACTGGGGATCAAATTCATGCCTCTTGCACCAGCAGGTGGATTCTTAGCCACTGGACCACAGGGGGACTCCAGCAGTTTCTGTTTAAATGAGTCAACAGTCATCGTCTCTTGCTCACTGATAAACACACGCTGTTCAAGGCTAGCAAATAGGTGGCCACACATTTTCAGCCTCTGGTCTTTGGAGATGTTTTTCACCAGTGCTTGTGATGTCACTGTCAGCACTATCTCTGCGCTGATCTGTACTTAACACTCTCCCAGCAGTTTCCCCATGACTCAAAGAAAGCACATGGGGGCATCATCATGTGCTCAGCATCTCTTCAAAGTCTGCTTCTTTCAACTATATTTACACTTTCAGCTGATGATAAGTTTTTGGTAAAAGTAATGAGCTTTGCTATCATCTTTTAACCAGAGTCTCTAAATGTTTCAAAATCTTTATCGGTCAGGTAATTTTCAAACGTCATGGTGGCCCAAAGTCTGTACCAAATACTAATTAGTGTTGATTTACTGACATCATTCAAAGCATTAACAGTTAGGTTGGTGGCTCAGAGGGTAAAGAATTGACTGCAATGTGGGAGACCTGAGTTTGATCCCTGGGTTGGGAAGATTCCCTGGAGAAGAAAATGGCAACCCGCTCCAGCATTCTTGCCCAGAGAATCCCACTGACAGAAGAGCCTGGTAGGCTACAGTCTATGGGATCGCAAAGAGTCGGACATTACTGAGTGACTAACACAAAGGGCATTCTCGAGACTAAATTCTTAAGAAAATCTTGGATTTTCAGGCTCCTGTTGACCAAAGCAAGAATACTACTTATAAAAAGGAAAGAAGCATTTATATTTGTTCTTCAAGGAGCATAGAATTCCCTAGTCACAGGATTATATCATGGATGTCACACTGGGGAGAAAGTAAGCGCCATAAACATTATTTTTCACAAGAAGTTCAGGAGGAGGATGTGCAGAACAGTTGTCTAGGCACAGTAAAGTTTTGCAATTGTCTTCCAGTCCAGCTTGCTTGCTGGCACAAAGTGCTAATGCAACCAATCCAAAAAGACTTCTCTTGTTACTGGTACTTTCCTGTTTGCATAATACTGCAAAGGTAAATTGTGTACACCTTTTTTTTTTTTTATGTATTCATTTGGCTGCACTAGGTCTTAGTTTTAGCACGTGAGATCTAGTTCCCTGACCGGGGATCAAACTCGGGCCCCTTACACTGGAAGCCTAGAGTCGTAGCTGCTGGACCACCAGGGGAGTCCGTGTGCACACCTTTTAAACACCTTGGATAGAGACTTTTCCCAATCACTGTCAGTTTTATCTTGTGTGTGTCTGCATCCTAAGCACAACCAAGAACAGTCACCCTTTGCTTGGCATCCTAGATATCTGTTAGTGCCTTTTTGTCTGCCATTGTTCAGGTGTGTCTAGGAAGGTAGTACCAGTACAGAGCTGTAAATGTGTTCAGGGCTAGGGTTTTCATCAGATATAATCTTGGCGAATTCATCAATAAAATTTCCAGTGGTCTCGTGATCATCGGCAGCTTCTTCACCACAGATTTTAAGATACTTGATACCACGATGCTTTTAAAATTTTTACAGCCAGTCTTCTGAATATTCACACTCACAATGTTCAATTCTTCATGGTATAGCCTAGCTTGTTTTATGACAAGGCAGTCAGTGGCGTATCCTGACTTCTTTGTTGATGAATCCATTCAGTTAACACACGGTCAAGATCCTTGTTTTTGGTCCTATGAAATGTTTTTCTATTTTTCACTAGCACTTGGTTATCACTGTCATCATAAAAATTTTAAGAACTTATCTTTCTGTCTGTACAAGTCATAAATGGTGATGGTTCCCACACCATATTCCTCAGTAAGGCATCTCACAGACATATCACCACCAAGCTTCTGCGGTAACTCCACTTTCTGAGCAATTGACAAAGAGAGATGCATCCTTTTTTTCTGTTACCCAGAGGCAGGTCTTTAACTCTTTGGGTCATTTTCACAGCGCAATTAATCCTCAAGCCACCAAACGTTAGCAGAGAGGAGACATGAGCGGCGATGGATATGATGGATACGAGTGCTGAGATATAACTAAGGCTGCACAGCTGAGGTTTGCTGCCAAATAATCCTGGTGCCAAACTAATAAAAACGCTTTTGGGTCTCAGACAGTACTTTTTTGGTTTTGCTTCGTCTGTTTTGGAATTGTGGAGTAGAGACTGTGGACCTGTATTAAAAATATCATTTTAATGGTGACAAGACTGAGGCTCAATTAGTAACTTGCTTTTCTATTTCTTTTCAGTATCCTAAACTTTGGCCACTTTATTGGACAAAGAAATTTTTTTTTTTTTTGGTATTGTCTGCCAAGATGATTCGAGTTGGAATATTTTTAGCAAAGGAACCTAATACTCTTGGCTGTTTGACTGACACAGCCAATAGTTGACGCCCGTGCTGGGCAATGTGAAGATGCCTAGTCAAGAAGAGGCTGGATGTGCTCAATTTATAGACATTGAATATAGATGTTTCTTTTTGTTCCAAATGATCTGTTTCGTACTTAATCTGCCTAGATACTTATTGCCCCACAATGAGTAATCAGGATAAATGAGAGAAAACAGCTCATTTCAGATCTGTCTCAAATACTCCTACAAGTTTCCCATAAATATCCACTCATTTGAAAGGTTTTGTTTGTTTTTTTCTAATGATTCTCTAAATTATACATCCCAACTGTGACTCAGAATTATTGTTCATCAAGTTTCAGAATTAAAAACGTATTTTAGACATTTTGCTAAAATATTTCCTTTAACTTAGAAAGAATTCATTAGAATTTTGAATGCCTTTTAAGAGTCTGTGGTTAGCGTCAAATATCATTTTATGAGTTCTTTGTGGAGGACCAGCCTTTCTCCCTTAGTCTCCTCATCTCCATATTTGTGTAGATCTTCATGAAACATCTATAATGAACTAGAGATTGTTGATTCAGGCCTAAATCTTTTTCTCTTTTCCCATTATGTGCGAGTACAGAACTTAGGACTGAGGGGTTTATAAAACTGTGTAAAGCACCGTTCCTGTAATCCCAGAAGTTTAAAATCTAGTAAATAAAATGAGAAATGTATAATGTATAAATGTATAATGTAATAGCCAATGAAAATTCTCTTCCTCAGGAGAGGAAGGGATCACATTTGTTACAATCTATACCACACTTATGTTATTTTTTTACATTGGTCTCTCCTGTAAGACTGCAATAATAACTACCATTTATTGGTCCCTTCTGTGCCCAACAGAAGCTGGCTTTTAAAAAGCAGCAGACTCAGGAATGTCCATTGACCTTGCTCAGTGTCACAAACTTCTAAGTGACAGAATCTGGAATTGACTCTACTACTTGACTATAATGGCAACCCACTCCAGTACTCTTGCCTGGAGAATCCCATGGAGGGAGGAGCCTGGTAGGCTCCATGGGGTTGCAAAGAATCGGACACGACTGAGTGACTTCACTTCACTTGACTATAAAGCTCTATTAATTTTTCACTGTAACTTAAACAACACTCTTTCCTTTGCCTTCAGCGTATATTCTGTGTTCCCACCTGTCTCTTCACTATAGTTCATTCTCCTACTTTAGAAAAGAAAGGCATACCCTAACTTATCTGGAATCTTATGGTGTATTATCTCAATAAGTAAAAATCTCCTGGTTGCCCAACAAAAGGACAATTCAAACGATTCGGAGAGTTCACTGGAGACCCAATGGTTATGACTTTGTCTTTCAATGCAAGTGGTGCAGGTTTGATCAGGGAACTAAGATCCCATATGCTTTGTGGCCAAAAGACTGAAACATAAAACAGAAGCAAGATTGTAACAAGTTCAATAAATACTTTAAAAATGGTCCATATTAGAAAAAAATCTTAAAAAAATGATTGGGGAAGGCTCCTTGAATAATTAATCAAGGCACATAAAATCCTGCCTGACATTTGTCTTTCTTATACATATTTCTGTTAAAGAGAAAAATGTTGCTTTAGAACCAGCATATTTTGGCCAGTGTTGGGATGCTGCTGCTGCTAAGTCGCTTCAGTCGTGTCTGACTCTGTGCGACCCCATAGACGGCAGCCCACCAGGCTCCCCCGTCCCTGGGATTCTCCAGGCAAGAACACTGGAGTGGGTTGCCATTTCCTTCTCCAATGCATGAAAGTGAAAAGTGAAAGTGAAGTCGCTCAGTCATGTCCGACTGTTAGCGACCCCATGGACTGCAGCCTACCAGGCTCCTCCGTCCATGGGATTTGCCAGGCAAGAGTGGAGTGGGTTGCCATAGTCCACTTCTTTGGACTAGAATCAAAGAATGCAGTGCCCTTGAAAGTACCATGATAGTAAAGGAAAGACAGCTTAGATTTTTTTTTTTAAGGAAAGCAATTCTTTTCAGCTATATAAAGAATACTCATCTTGGCACTTGTCATTAGCTAGAAAAAATTATAAGATTTTTCTCAGGTTAGTTGTCTATCATCCAATAAGGGAGTTAAATCCTATTTTATCAAATCAGATCATGAGATAGTTATCCTGATTAAATTCCATTCCCATTTTTAATATTTATTTGATTGTGCCAGGTCTCAGGTGTGGCTTATAGGAGCTTTAGTTGTGGCCTGTGGGACCTAGTTCCGTGACCAGGGATTGAACTTGGGCCTCCTGCATTAGGAATGCAGGGTCTTAGCCACTGCACAGGACAACCAGGGAAGTCCCCCATTCCCATTTTATTTCATCTTTTGAGTTATTTACTGTTTATTATCTCCTAATAGCTTCCCAGGTGGCTCAATGGTAAAGAATCTGCCTGCCAACGCAGGAGACACAGGGGATGTGGGTTTGAGCCCTGGGTTGGTAATTACGATCCCCTGGAGTAGGAAACAGCAACCCTAATAACAACACCTCCTAATAACAACAAGTGAATATGCTAGATGCTGGGCCAATTAGGTTATTAGCTATGTGACAGAGATTGGTTGTGTGCTCATCACCTGGGCTTCTTCCTGGGTGTGTTAGAAAACCACATTTCTCACTCTGCCCTGCAGTTAGACTGGGACCACATGCCTAGGTTCCTATCCCAGGAACATGAGCAGAAACAATCGACACCACTTTCTAGGCCTAGTTATAAACTCTCTGGGCACCATTAGTCAAGCTCTCTCTTCCCTTTCTGCTGGGCCCACGGAGGTCAAAACTGCAGATTACCAGATGAAAGGAACCAAGCCACTGTTCTGAGGACAGCTGCACAGGAGTCACCCTACTGTCACTGGGGCTATGATATGAATGACAAATAGTGTGGAGCTATAATAGCATCTAGCTTTAATTACCCTGATTAATATAAACAATGTATACTTTTATTATGGAGAAGTAAGTGGTAACCCACTCCAATATTGTTGCCTGGGAAATCCTGTAGACAGAGGAGCCTGGCAGGTTACAGACCATGGGAATGCCGAAGGGCTGGACACAACTTAGCGACTAAACAACTACTTACTTTTATTAAGCATACCAGATTTCGAATCAAGATTCCTGAAGAATATAACACCTGTTCTCATAGGTCTTGATTAATATGTAACTGCTACTCTTAGCTGGATATGACATTGCATTATTGCAAATTAAGATATGAAAAATCTATTGCTTTAAGTAATGTAAAATTACTTATATGAGAGCTATATCATTGTAATCTTGATAGCTCATATAAATACACTGTACAACATGGATTCTGTAACTTCTCAGTGACTTTGATACGGTTCCTTAAAAGAAATATTAGCATATCTGAACTGAAAAATATAATCGGACTTTTTCTGACAGAAGATAAGTCATATTCTAGTGATTAGTTTTCCAAATGAGGACTGGCTTTGTTAACTGGGTCATATGGCTTTGTCATTTGTGGTCTGGTTGACCATTAGATAGGGGTACTTTCCATATATTCACTGAATCAAAGCGTTAAGTTCTGACATAACTATATTCAAAATATGATAAAAGAAGTTTATAAAAAACACTTTACTATCATCAGTTCAGTTTAGTCACTCAGTCGTGTCCGACTCTTTGTGACCCCATGAATCGCAGCACGCCAGGACTCCCTGTCCATCACCATCTCCTGGAGTTCACTCAAACTCACGTCCATCGAGTCGGTGATGCCATCCAGCCATCTAATCCTCTGTCGTCCCCTTCTCTTCCTGCCCCCAATCCCTCCCAGCATCAGAGTCTTTTCCAATGGGTCAACTCTGCGCATGAGGTGGCCAAAGTACTGGAGTTTCAGCTTTAGCATCATTCCTTCCAAAGAAGTTCCAGGGCTGATCTCCTTCAGAATGGACTGGTTGGATCTCCTTGCAGTCCAAGGGACTCTCAAGAGTCTTCTCCAACACCACAGTTCAAAAGCATCAATTCTTCAGGACTCAACTTTCTTCATAGTCCAACTCTCACATCCATACATGACCACAGGAAAAACCAGAGCCTTGACTAGACGGACCTTTGTTGACAAAGTAATGTCTCTGCTTTTGAATATGCTATCTAGGTTGGTCATAACTTTTCTTCCAAGGAGTAAGCTTCTTTTAATTTCATGGCTGCAATCATCATCTGCAGTGATTTTGGAGCCCCCCAAAATAAAGTCTGACACTGTTTCCACTGTTTCCCCATCTATTTCCCATGAAGTGATGGGACCAGATGCCATGATCGTCATTTTCTGAATGCTTACTATCATAAATAACTGAAATTAGTATCTCCAATTTTGACTGAGTATACTGGTTTAAATGAAACACTGCTGAGTGAAAGAATAAAAGGTATAATTAACATTTACTTGATAATCTGTGATAATAGCATTTTTGGTACATTTCAGAGACTGAGACTCTTAATATCTGTCTAATAAAACCTTTTATAAGTGAGATGGTTTCTAATTTATAGCTTTCAATAAAACTAAAAAAAGGACCTAATTCAATTACTAGCTGATAAAACTTTTAAGTAATTTTGGATAATAAATCACTTATTTTTGACATCTAAATTGAAAGAAGTTAAAAGAATTGGGTGACACTGCCATAATTTCTATTATTATATTATTATTGTGAAAAAGATACCCCTTGGGAGAGGGAATGGCAAACCACTTCAGTATTCTTGCCTTGAGAACCCCATGAACAGTATGGAAAGGCAAAATGGTAGGATACTGAAAGAGGAACTCCCCAGGTCAGTAGGTGCCCAATATGCTACTGGAGATCAATGGAGAAATAACTCCAGAAAGAATGAAGGGATGGAGCCAAAGCAAAAACAATACACAGCTGTGGATGGGACTGGTGATAGAAGCAAGGTCAGATGAGGTAAAGAGCAATATTGCATAGGAACCTGGAATGTCAGGTCCATGAATCAAGGCAAACTGGAAGTGGTCAAACAGGAGACGGTAAGAGTGAACGTCGACTTTCTAGGAATCAGTGAACTAAAATGGACTGGAACGGGTGAATTTAACTCAGATGACCATTATATCTACTACTGTGGGCAGGAATCCCTCAGAAGAAATGGAGTAGCCATCATGATCAACAGAAGAGTCCGAAATGCAGTACTTGGATGCAATCTCAAAAACGACAGAATGATCTCTGTTCGTTTCCAAGGCAAACCATTCAATATCACAGTAATCTAAGTCTATGCCCCAACCAGTAATGCTGAAGAAGCTGAAGTTGAACGGTTCTATGAAAACCTACAAGACCTTTTAGAACTAACACCCCCAAAAGATGTCCTTTTCATTATAGGGGACTGGAATGCAAAAGTAGGAAGTCAAGAAACTCCTGGAGTAACAGGCAAATTTGGCCTTGGAACGTGGGATGAAGCAGGGCAAAGACTAATAGAGTTTTGCCAAGAAAATGCACTGGTCATAGCAAACACCCTCTTCCAACAACACAAGAGAAGACACTACACAATGACATCACCAGATGGTCAACACCGAAATCAGACTGAGTATATTCTTTGCAGCCAAAGATGGAGAAGCTCTATACAGTCAGCAAAAACAAGACCAGGAGCTGACTGTTGCTCAGATCATGAACTCCTTATTACCAAATTCAGACTGAAATTGAAGAAAGCAGGGAAAACCGCTAGATCATTCAGGTATGACCTAAATCAAATCCCTTATGATTATACAGTGGAAGTGAGAAATAGATTTAAGGGCCTAGATCTGATAGAGTGCCTGATGAACTATGGAATGAGGTTCCTGACATTGTACAGGAGACAGGGATCAAGACCATCCCCCATTGAAAAGAAATGCAAAAAAGCAAAATGGCTGTCTGGGGAGGCCTTACAAATAGCTGTGAAAAGAAGGGAAGCGAAAAGCCAAGGAGAAAAGGAAAGATATAAGCATCTGAATGCAGAGTTCCAAAGAATAGCAAGAAGAGATAAGAAAGCTTTCTTCAGCGATCAATGCAAAGAAATAGAGGAAAAGAACAGAATGGGAAAGACTAGAGATTTCTTCAAGAAAATTAGAGATACCAAGGGAAAATTTCATGCAAAGATAGGCTCAATAAAGGACAGAAATGGTATGGACCTAACAGAAGCAGAAGATATTAAGAGATGGCAAGAACACACAGAAGAACTGTACAAAAAAGATCTTCATGGCCAAGATAATCACGATGGTGTGATCACTCATCTAGAGCCAGACATCCTGGAATGTGAAGTCAAGTGGGCCTTAGAAAGCATCACCACAAACAAAGCTAGTAGAGGTGATGGAATTCCAGTAGAGCTATTTCAAATCCTGAAAGATGATGCTGTGAAAGTGCTGCATTCAATATGCCAGCAAATTTGGAAAACTCAGCAGTGGCCACAGGACTGGAAAAGGTCAGTTTTCATTCCAATCCCAAAGAAAGGCAATGCCAAAGAATGCTCAAACTACCACACAATTGCACTCATCTCACACACTAGTAAACCAAAGCTCAAAATTCTGCAAGTCTGGCTTCAGCAGTACGTGAACCATGAACTCCCTGATGTTCATGCTGGTTTTAGAAAAGGCAGAGAAACCAGAGATCAAATTGCCAACATCCGCTGGATCATGGAAAAAGCAAGAGAGTTCCAGAAAAACATCTATTTCTGCTTTATTGACTATGCCAAAGCCTTTGACCGTGTGGATCACAATAACTGTGGACAATTCTGAAAGAGATGGGAATACCAGACCACCTGACCTGCCTCTTGAGAAATCTGTATGCAGGTCAGGAAGCAACAGTTAGGACTGGACATGGAACAACAGACTGGTTCCAAATAGGAAAAGGAGTACGTCAAGGCTGTATACTGTCCCCCTGCTTATTTAACTTATATGCAGAGTACATCATGAGAAACGCTAGACTGGAAGAAACACAAGCTGGAATCAAGATTGCCGGGAGAAATATCAATAACCTCAGATATGCAGATGAGACCACCCTTATGGCAGAAAGTGAAGAGGAACTAAAAAGCCTCTTGATGAAAGCAAAAGAGGAGAGTGAAAAAGTTGGCTTAAAGCTCAACATTCAGAAAATGAAGATCATGGCATCTGGTTCCATCACTTCATGGGAAATAGATGGGGCAACAGTGGAAACAGTGCCAGACTTTATTTTTTGGGGCTCCAAAATCACTGTAGATGGTGACTGCAGCCATGAAATTAAAAGACGCTTGCTCCTTGGAAGAAAAGTTATGACCAACCTAGACAGTATATTCAAAAGCAGAGACATTACTTTGCCAACTAAGGTCCGTCTAGTCAAGGCTCTGGTTTTTCCAGTGGTCATGTATGGATGTGAGAGTTGGACTGTGAAGAAGGCTGAACGCCAAATAATTGATGCTTTTGAACTGTGGTGTTGGAGAAGACTCTTGAGAGTCCCTTGGACTGCAAGGAGATCCAACCAGTCTATTCCGAAGGAGATCATCCCTGGGTGTTCTTTGGAAGGAATGATGCTAAAGCTGAAACTCCAGTACTTTGGCCACCTCATGCGAAGAGTTGACTCATTGGAAAAGACTCTGATGCTGGGAGGGAATGAGGGCAGGAGGAGAAGGGGACGACTGAGGATGAGATGGCTGGATGGCATCACTGACTCGATGGATGTGAGTCTGAGTGAACTCCGGGATTTGGTGATGGACAGGAAAATCCTATGGACGGAGGAGCCTGGTAGGCTGCAGTCCATGGGGTCGCACAGAGTCGGACACGACTGAAGCGACTTAGCGGCAGCAGCAGCAGGGAGGCCTTGCGTGCTGCGATTCATGGGTCGCAAAGATCGGACACGACTGAGTGACTGAACTGAACTGAACTGACTGTGAAAAACAGCAAGAGAATAGAAGTGGTACTCTGTCCTATTTTTAGAAATAATGTTCTTCCATGAGTATCTGCAGTAATGATAAATCCCCATTAATTAAGATTTGCCACACTGCATGGCATGCAGGATCTTAGTTCCCTGACCAGGAATTGAACCCTTGAACTCTATACTGGAAACACAGAGTCTTAACCCACTGGACCACCAGGAAAGTTCCCCCACTAACTTCAATAAAATGTACATGCCTGCAAGTTTCTACTTAGGTGCTTGGCAATTATAAAAAATATTTAATATATTTATATTTTTTAAGTACTTGTATAACAATAATAATCTTAACTATAGAGTATTTTTTTTTAACTTGGAACTAAAAAAATTAAAATCTCTATCTGTTTTTGTTTGAAGCACATGATAAGGTGATCAATGAAAGTCTTTGGAGCACAAACACTCTGTATTAGGGAAACTTGCATTAGGGTGAAATACTGGGGGAAATGGAATGAAAAGGAGCTCAGAAGTAAAAAGAACAATGCTCATCTTCTGACTGCTAAAGAAGGTTTCATGTATTTTTAAAATATGTGTGCCAGTGTCAGAGTTGCTAACATGAGATCATACTATTCTAATTATTTGTAGCTTGATACTTTTCCTTGTGTATCTATTTTTAAAAAATTGGTTAGGTTCTTATAATTTATGTATTCATATTCTGGCTCTGCCACTGCCTATGATGAGTGCTTGGGCATGCTGCTTAACTTTTCAGAGCCTTGGTTTTTTTCCCTATAAAATGAGAAAGTTGAATCAGATCACTTGCATGTCCCATTATGTCTCTAATATTCTATAACTCTGTGACTAAAGACACAGAAATATTCCTTTAGATGACCGAAAACAAAAACTACCCAAACAGGTGTTTCCTTTTTCCCCCTTCTTTCTCATTTTTCTTTTTCCCTCCCAACATCACTAAGGCCCTGTTGGCATAGAGCAAAGATTGTATGTTCTGAGGGAGTTACTAAAATTGGTCTCATTATGTTCCAATTAATTACAGTGAATTCACTGGCTTCTCTCAACCAAAAATAGTCAAAATACTCATGACATCATTATTTCCCTAGTAATGAAAATCTGAAATGCATATAATAAAGGTAATATTTTCTGAAATAAAAAGATCACATTGGCATGATCCTTCTTCCTCCTTCTGAGGAAGCCAGAATCTTGAAATAGCTCATCAGAACGAGAACTCTTTAGAAAAGTTAACCAGAAAATCTATAATTGCTGCTGAAAAGAAAATATGTGAGGTCCACTAGCACCGCCTTGTGCTATTTATTTTCAAACCAATGCGAGATATAATGCATAAATAGTGCTGTTTTGGTTTTAAGTACTTTCATTTTGGTAACAGAATGGTCTGTTCATATTTGCAGTGAGAAAAGGTCTTGAAAAGCTAGTGCTGAGTTCTTCTTTCTTGTTCCATACTTCCATGTAGTTAGATCTATCCATGTCGACTTGGGGACAACTGAGATTTTTAGATCAGGGATTTAAAGAGAGACAGTTTATAACTCAACTGACGGACTTCCAAAAAACAGCAGAGTAGGGGAGGGAGCCCGTGTGAGGAGATAGTTGCTGACCAACCATGGGGAGCTGTGTGGAACAGAGGCCGGGGACTGCCGTTCATGCCCACATTCGAGTGAGCGCACCTCTTCGCGTATGAGGAGAACCACAGGCGCGACTGCCATCGCTGTCAGCTCATTGCTGCACCTGCGCTGGGCCCCTCCGCTCATCCAGCTGAACGACATCTGCTGCTGCTTAGTCCTGCCCGAATCTTTGCAATCCCATGGACTGTAGCCCACCAGGCTCCTCGGTCCATGGGATTTCTCAGGCAAGAACACTGGAGTGGGTTGCCATTTCCTTCTCTATAAGATCTTCTTAACTGGGGGATAGAACCTGGATCTTGGCAGGCAGATTTTTTACCACTGAGCTACCTGAGAAGCCCAAAGAACGTCTGCCTGTGTCCTAAGACCTTGCTAGGCTCCCAAATGCACTGCTGTGAATTTCAACCTTGTCAACAGGATATATTTGAAAAGATACATATTTTAAAAGATGTTTATCTTTTCAAAATCGTGTGAGATCCTTCCCCACCAGAGGACACTGAAGATGAAGTAGAAAACAGAAACCCCAGCTTTAGGACTTGCAAGAGTCTGGACTGGGAAACCCATTTGTGGAGTATGTGTGTGTGCATGCGTGTGTGCACGTGTGTGTGCACTTACATGTATGTATTTATGCTGGAGAAATATTAGGGTCTTAAGACTAAATGAGATGGCATATAAGAAAGTGCACAGTGTGAACTCCTCTATACATCCTATTAATAAAAGTTTTATCGAGTACCTAGTGAGGATTGGGCACCTACTATGTGCCAGGCACCATCCTAGGCACTAGGGATATAGTGGTGAACAAGGTGGATGAGGTCTCTGTCTCATGGGTCTGCCCTATGCTGGGGGAAGACACAGTGTAAACAAAGAAAGTAATTTCAGTTATTGTAAGAATGTTATGAAGAAAGTAAACGAGGTCAGTTGGATAGAAAGTGACTGGCTGGCGGGGGTGGGGGGTGAAGGGAGTAACCTCAGGGAGAGTGGGCAAAGATCACCTCTTTGGGGAGGGTAACACTGAATAATGACAAGTTAGTCATGGAGAGACATCTGGAGAGAACAGAGGGAAGAGAGAGTGCAGAAACTCTCAGGCAAGTATCAGTCGACCATGTTTTAGAAAGATGGACATTGATGCAACCTCTGCAAGCTCAGGGGTGGGGAGCCTCCTTCAGTGAGGGGATGACGGGGTCTTACAGCTTGACACACAGTAAGTGAACAGTGTGTCATTTCTTTGACACATCACATTAGAAAATTCTTATTACGAATTTTTTAAAAAGAGTTTGTAACAAAAAGCTTCCCCAGTCCCCCTCCTGTCCTGCTTCTCAGAAGCAATCACCCTTACAATCTACTTTTAGTTCTGTTGACATATTTTTGAATAACACACTCCTAATGTTATTTCTTTATGTATTAATTACAGGCACTATCTACTTACTTCCTACAATGATAGATAAGCACTTAGCCAAGAGAGTGTGGTTATTTTTCTGCCTCTACTGGTTACCTTCAGAGCTATAAATAATTAACTTCTATTTCCTATTCCTTTATCTCTTGACTCCCACATTGTAAGACTGGGATATTAACAGACCTAAACCTTTCTGTTGCTTCTCTTCCTCCATTTCCCCCCTGCATGTCTCTGCCGAGCACAACCTCCTATGCACTATAGAATACAGTAATTCTAACTCCTTTTTAGCATGTCATACATACAGGACCCTTTCTATGTAGGTTCCGCCTGCTTTTTTCATCTCCTGTTATTGTCCACGGTAGCTATACTCAAAGTCTTATTGAACTAGGTACTTACAGTTTTTGTAATGACTTTTGTGTGCTCATGTCTTTTTTTCATTGCCTCATATGTTTTCATTGCCTGGAATGGCGTCCTTCTACAATTCACTGGCAAACCCCATTCATTCATTTCAGTTTACATGTCACTTTACAAAACCTTCCTTGGTGGATGTCATTTATAAATACAAAAAATATTTATTCAATGGCTGTTATATGCAAGGCACTGTTGTGAGTGTCAGAGTTACAGAGGTTCTAGACAGACACTCATGAGCTTGCATACCAGTGACTTATGCGGATTGAATAAAACCAAACAGCATGGTGAAACGTATTATGTGTTAGGCTTTACTAAATGACTAACACATGCTATTTTAATCCTCACAACCTTAGGGAGACTTTTATATCCTTCCCGAGGTCACTTCCTGTAAGTGACTGAGTTTATATTCAAACTCAAATCTGTCTATCATCAGAGCTGTCACTCTGAATTATTCTCATTCTGCCCCTATTACTCTTTGTACACTTCTATCATAACATTTGTCATATTGTTTTGAAATTGTGCATGGATTTCCCCATATAAACCACAGGATATAAAAAAAAAAATTATTCGTGTGACTATTTTCTGTTTTCTCAGGATGGCCACAGAAGTAACACCATTCTAGAGGCCCAAGAGAGAAGTGATTCCATTACATACTATGGGTGCTGTAGGGACAGGGATTATATTCTTGCTTGAAATCTCAGATTGAGAAAGACTTGCTTTAGGATGAAGCCTTCTTAAAGACAGAGACACCTGCTGCATAATGGGTACCTGATACATGTTTGTTGAACCTGTTATTCAAACCTTTGCAAAAATACCTACTCAGTTTTAGGACTGAAAAACTGTCTACATTAGTCCTGCATTTGGAGATGGCTTTGCAGCAGGAGCTAGGCTCTCAGTCTTATCAATAGAGTTTCAGGGGTGTTCAGTCCAAACTTTAAGAAGCAGTAGGAGGCAGTGGTTAACTGTGCAGACTCTATAGCCATCCACCCAGATTCCAATTCTATCGTTTACTATTTGTACAATAGTTATTATTTAACATGTGCCAGGCACTTTTAAAAGTACTTTACAGACATTACCTGCCCAAACCGAGCACCTCTGTGTAGTAAACACCTTTACTATTCCTCAGTACTGCCATGTCTCAGTTTTCTTCTCTACTAAAGGCAGAGTCGGCCATGACTTAGCAACTGAACAATACCTAAAGGCACGATACTGATAACAGAACACTTCACATGGTATCTAGGATTGAATGAGTCTAAAGTGCTTAGAATCATATCCAGCACAGAGGAACTTAATTATTACTGCTTGTACAGGCTGTGATCAGAGCAAGAAATCAGCCGGATGTAACTTAATTTTTTCATCTTAAACTAACGTTCACTTCAAGGGGACTAATGGGAATTATCAGAATGGGCCTAAATCTTAAGCATCTCCCAATCAAGTTGGCTCTGTGTTTCTAAGGGAAAACTAGTGGTTGGTGCTGAAATGGAAAAAGCAGGAAAAAATGCCTCTGAAATCAGTTCAGTTTTCTGCATCTGCTCTGCCATCTCCCAGTTCCATATTCTCACCACCTCTTGTTGGGATGGCTGCAATAGCCTCCTGGCTGGTTCAACAGCATTCTCCTTGGCTGCCTCTATTCTCTGCTCCAGGAGATTAACCTTATTAAAACACAAAGGCAAATGGTATTGTATGATCCACACTTACAACAGTCCTTTGGTTTCTCATTGTTCTTAGAATAAGAATCCAAATCAGTAACTTAGCTGACTAAGCCTTGTAGGATCTGGCTTTAGCCCATCCCTCTCCACCCACCTCAGCCTTCATTCATTGTTCAGCAAGTATTTGTTTGATCACCACGTATTTACGGAGTCACTGAGGATACAGCAGTGACCAAGAAAAACACAGCTCTTATAAAACGTACCTTTTAGGAGGTGGGAGAACAATGGCAACAAAAACCAGACATGCAGTAATTACCATAAAAAAGATAATAACTGCTGATTGTAATAAGTAGGAAAATGAAATCTAGCCTGCAAATAAAAAGAGGAGCATTTGAGATAAGATGGACAGAAAGTCTTTTCTAAGCAGGTAATATGATAAAAGAGCTCTAAAGGAGGAAGAGAAGTGAGTCACATGATAAGCGGAGAGGAGAGAATTCAGGTGGAGGGAATCTATGCAAAGGTTCACATGAGCGAGAAGAGGCTGGTGTGTTTGAGGCACCCAGAGTAGAACTCACTGTACAGGGGCAAGAAAGTGGGGAGTAAGATTGGCTGATACCTGATCCTGTACGGCCTAGTAGGTCATCCTAAGAATTAGGAATTTGGGGGACTTCTGGTGGTCCAGTGGTTAAGATTCTGTCTTCCAGTAAAGGGGGTGTGGGTTAAGACTCTACCCTCCAATGCAGAGGGGGTGTGGGTTCGATCCCTGGTGACGGAGCTATGATCCCATATGCAGGGCAGTGTGGCCAAAAAAAAAAAAATTAGGATTTTTTTTTTTCCCTTTTCATTTTAGAAAAGCTCAAAGCTATAAAAACTATGAACTGTCACACAACTGTTTTGGTTCTATTTTATTTGTTCTCTCTTCTTTTGTTCTCCATAACATTCTGTTTTTCCCCCCAAATCTTCTGAAGGTAAGTGGTTGCAGACACTGATACACTTTGCTGCTAAATACTGAAACAAACATCTTTCCAAAATAAAGACATGCTTCTACATGGTCACAAATTATCACATGCCCCCAAATTAATACTGATTCAGTATAATCTACTATGTAATCCATATTTAAATCTCCCCAATTGTCCACAAAATGTTTTTCTTTTTGCAGTTACTTTTTAAAAAAATCCATAACCAATGAATGAATTTCATTTAGCAACAAGCACCTGACTTTTGACTTGCTCTTTCCCTAACACTGACATTTCTAGGTCTGTTGACCTGTAAAATGGTCCTCATGATTAGATTCAGGTTAAACATTTCTGGCAGGCTTCCCAGGTGGTACACTGGCAGGAATCTGCCTGCCAATGCAGGAGATGCAGGTTTGATCCCAGGGTTGGGAAGATCCCCTGGAGTAGAAACTAGCGATCCACTCCAGTATTTTTGCCTGGAAAGTGCCATGGAGAGAGGAGCCTGGGTGGGCCCCAGTCCATGGGGTCACAAAGAGTCTGTCTTGAGTGACCACACACACACACACACACACACACACACACACACACACTCCATTGTTTTAGTATTAACTGATAAGCTTTGTCTATGTTGATTTTTGGGCTTCTCAGGTGGCACTAGTGGTTAAGGAAGCTGCCTGCCAAAGCAGGAGACGTAAGAGACGCGGGTTCAATTGCTACATCAGGAAGATCACCTGGAGGAGGGCATCAAAACCCACTCCAGGGTTCCTGCCTGGAGAATCCCATGGATAGAGGAGTCTGGCAGGCTACAGTCTACAGAGTCCCAAAGAGTTGGACACGACTGAAGTGACTTAGCAGGGATGTCAAATTTTACATTGGGAGTTGCAAAGTAGGGATATTTTACTATTCTTTTTACATTAACTGGCTTTCTCGTGTAAAGAAGAGCTTTCCATTTTTAGTCCTTTTCTCCCTTATCCACCCTCCTACAAAGAGGACTTAAAACATTAAATGTGTTATTAAACTATTACCATCATTATTCTTTTGATGCACAAATTGTTCCAAACATGGTCAGTGTAAAACCCTTTAGGCCAGATCCAGTGTCCTTTGTTAAATGACTTCATTCATTCTGAAGACTTCTTTGCTTTTTCTGACAAGAATGTTCTAGGCTCACTTTATAATTTCCTTGCCCCAGACCTGGAAGCAGTCTTCTCTCCAAGAGGCACTGGTTTCTTTTAGTGATAAACGGTATTTAGAAACCATTTGGGTGGCTTGGTCCTGGGGTGTTCATTGTTACTGGGGTGCCAGGGCTTCTATGCCTCCAGGCCCTCTCAGTGGACCCAATTAAGATTAAAAAAGATAAAAAAAAACCAAAAAACAACCCAGGTCATTCTACTACCAATTCAAATCTAACATCATGGGATTCTTCTTTACTTTCTATCATACCATATTTATTTCCCTTCTCCCACAGTGAGAACCCTGGAACCAAACATGAATATATTTACTGATTTGCTTTTCTCTATAACACGTGCATAATAGTTTCAAAGTTATACCAATACCCGTTTCAACATCAAGCCTACTAAGCCAAGTTATTACTTTTTTTGCATTTCTTTTTGCTCTTCATCATATCCCACAACTCCTAACTCCTGTACATAGAATACTGTGCCCAAGTTAACTGAACAAGCTCTTTATCTCTGTGTAGCTATGCTGACAATTTGATATACAGATAAATTCATCTCTTTCTTCGCATTAAATTTTAGGGCTTGCTTTTATTTTTAGGTTTAATTTTTTGAAAAAGCAAAACTCTGTTTTTTTTAAAAAGTTACAGAAGTCACATTCCCATCCCCTATAGATAACCATTTACAACTAATTTTATGTTTTATAGTTTTTGTATTTCTATCTTCAAAAATATACCAAAAAAGTGTGTGGAATATATATGTATGTAAACTCTCATTTGTTCTTCTTGCTTACATAATAGTACAGTTTTTATATACTTTTGCATCTTTTTTCTTCACTGAACAATGTAAGTATCATTTTATTCTAAAACGCCATTGAAGTGCTTTAAGCCAGAGGCTGACATGATCATTCCCACCTGAAGCTGGTTTTGCTGCCCTATAAATAATGGAGAACAGGCTGTGAAGCAGGTGACCAGCTGGAGGCTATAGGGGTCTGGAAAATGAAAAGGGAGGGGAGCATTTTATTTCACTTCTAACAAAAAAGTACACCAGATACATTTGTTTATGAACTGGATGAGAGTGGTGAGGGAAAAGGAGACCTCAGAAATGATTCTTCCTCATGAATAACTAGGTAGATGCGTGGTGGTGTCATTTACTGAGGCACAGATTAGGGAGGAGAGGCTTCACGTTTACAATGAAAAATCACGATTCCATATTGAATATGCTAAGACAGAGATTAACAGTAAACAAGGAGAGGGTGACTTTTTGCTGGCCCAGAAGCCAAACGAAGAATGTTTCAAGGCTGAAACATTTAACTGTGTGGATGAAACAAACTGAGGAATGCTTCTGGGAGCTAGAATAAAATAAGGCAGAAAATCCACAGTTCTTGTATTTATCCTGCCCCTATACCTGGGTGCTTACTCCTCTCTTTTTTTTTATATTAACACCTAATAACCCTTGGAGATTCAGATCAAACACTACCTGCTCAGGTTCCAGTAACACTGTCTTACAGCTCTAAACATTTTCTTCAAAACACTCAGTACAGTTGTTAAGTTCTCAATTATTTGTCTTTTTATTTGTATTTGCAATTTTTTGTCAATTATTGGAATATAACAGTGACAGATTTTTATTTTCTTGGGCTCCAAAATCACTGCAGATGGTGACTGCAGCCACAAAATTAAAAGATACTTGCTCCTTGGAAGAAAAGCTATGGCAAATCTAGACAGCACATTAAGAAGCAAGGACATCACTTTGTTGACAAAGGTCCGTATAAAGCTATGGTTTCTCAAGCAGTCATGGACAGATGTGAGAGTTGCACCATAAAGAAGGCCGAGCATCGAAGAACTGATCCTTTTCAACTATGATGCTGGAGAAGACTCTTGAGAGTTGCTTGGGCGGCAAGGAGATCAAACCAGTCAATCCTAAAGGAAATCAACCATGAATTTTCACTGGAAGGACTGATGCTGAAACTGAAGCTCCAATACTTTGGCCACCTGATGTGAAGAGCCAACTCACTGGAAAGACTGAGGGCAAGAGAAGGGAGCAACAGAGGATGCGATGGTTGGATGGCCTCACCGACTCAGTGGACATGAGTCTGAGCAAACTCCTGGAGACAGTAATGGACAGGGAAACCTGGCATGCTGTAGTTTCACTGGGTTGCAAACAGTCAGACAAGACTGAACAACAACAAAGCTCCTTGAGGGTTAGGGTCTGTTTTGGTAGCTCTCCTCCACTGTCTCAATACCGCCTAGTCTAGTGTTTGGCACTTAGCAGGTTTTCAATAAATATTTGTTGAACAATAAATAAATGTAGCACCTTGAGGGCCCAAGAGTTGGAATCAGTAACAGCTAGTAAAAAGCAATACAGGCATTATGAGGTGCAGACTGGAAAGGTAGATTTTTGGGTAGACTTGCCTGAAGGGGTAATGAAGAATTTGACACAGAAGCCCCTAAAGACTTAAGTTCCACCCCAAACAGTAAATTAGTTTTATTTGATCCTCTCTCCTTTCTTTCCTTTCACATCTACTTTCTCTGTTCATTTTTACTTCTGGCCTTGCATCCCTTCTTTACTCCAAACTGGCTCACCACAAATATGATTTTGTGGGCAAAGAAAGCAAACTGAATGAGACAGTGAGAAGTTAGAAAGGGAAGCGGGGTAGGTTATGGGAAACATAAATATAGAATAAGAAAAAGAAAGACCATAAGCTCAGCAAAACAGTTCCTATGTTACAAATGCTACTAACCAAGTAAAACAGTGGAAAATAAGATCACATGTGAGAGGGCAGGTCTTGAAGTCATCCAGCTGAGTTTAAATTCCCAGTTCCACCATTAATAGCTGTATGCCTTTGAGCAAATAATTTAATCTTGAACTCAGTTTCCTCAAAATCTATAAAAGGTGCATATTAACAGTATCTACCTCATAGGGTTGTTCTCAGGATCAGTACCATAACCAGTTTTAAAGTGCTTAGGACCACGGCTGGCACAAGGTCAATGCTCAGTTAACATTAGCAGTTACTTTTCTTTAAAATGAAGCAGAGCAGGCAGAGATGGCCCAAGCAGTAAATACTTGTCATATGACTGTAATAACACTGCACCAAAAGAAAAGGATCACTTTAAGATAATCAGAGACGATGCACTGGCACTTACATTTTGAGCACTGCAAAGCCCCTGCCTGTGCATGGAAGATAGGCAGCTGCTTCATATTTTCAGTGGGCAAAATAAGCAAACAAACCCACAAAAAGTGAAGAATGCTTTTGAAAATCTTTTCTGAGAAAAATGTACCTTGTCCATGAGGGCGCCTGTGGACAACAGGTAGGATCATGAAGCGAAGGAAGTGAAGTGACCTTCTCGGCGGGCAGCGCTCATTCTAAGCTACTCTTTCGAAGCAGAGCCTGTCCCGGTCCGCAGTGAAAAGGCCTGCCATTTCTCACCTGGTCCCTAGGGGAGTCGCGGAGCTAAGTGTAGTGGCAGCGGCCTCACTTCGGGGCCTCCGTTACGTCTTTATTGTCTCCAGATTGGAATCCGAGATCCGCAACGCTGCCAAGAGAGGGTGGTACCGACCGCAACCAGGAAGCAGCAACCTGCCCAACTTGGCACGCGGATACCCGCGGGAAGCTCCGCCCACTAGCCGCTCTCCAGCCTGCTTCCGCCCATTGGTCGCTCGGCATACCGAGACCCGCCCCCAAATTTGAAAGCTTCTCCCGGGAGCAGAAGAGAAGTCCACAGACAGAGACCGCGCCGCTCCGACGCGTCTTCCCGGAAGCTCCGCCCACTCCCAGCGTTCAATGCGGGACCCTGGCCGCCATTGTTTGAATTTGAAAAGGGTGATGACTCGGTGCTGGTCTCGGGTCGGGCTAGCAGGATAACGTTTGCAGGTGGGGGCCCGAGGAAGGAAAAAGGGGACTGCGTACATACCAGGTGAGGTGAAGAAAGGTCTCAGACGGTGTGAGTACCTTCTGACCGGGCTCCAGACGCCCCTCAGGTTACTGTCGATACCTGGGGCTCCGGGTGCTCTGTGGAGGGCTGAACCATTTTACAGCGTTAGGGTTTAAATCTGGTCTCCGCCGTTTCAGTCCACGGGGTTGCAGAGTCGGACACAACCGAGCGACTGAACAGTCGCCGCTTATTAGCTCTGAGGCCAGGCGTCGTTTTCAGTGTCTCTGGGCCTCAGTTTCATCTGTTAAAAGGGATTAATTATAGAACCTACCTCTTCCGACTCTTAGGAAGATAAGGATAATGTGTAAAACTGTTAGAAACAGTGCCATTGGTATAGGAAGCACTATGTATTTCCAGTCCTTAGTATTTTAATTATTGTTACTGCTGCTTTGGGGAGCAGGCCTCCTTTGCCAAATCTGGTGTCCTGTATCCCCAAGGTGAGCATTTTGGTCGGCAAGTGGCTTGGTCTGATTTTAGGGCAGTCGGGGGTTCGATGTTTGCAGTTATTTCCAGACTGCTACCGCGGGTGCCGGGGCGCTCCCTTCTTGGTCGTGCAGTGCGGAGCGAAAGGGGGTGTGTGTGGCGAGTGCGATGACTGCAGTCATCTCTACCCACCCACCCACCCCCTACCCCCAGTTTGGAAGGTTTCCCCCATCTCATTATACTTTTTGGTTCAGTGATTCCTGCTTAGTGTCGCTCTCTAATATTCCTTACTGAAGGGCTAATTGACAGAAGTTCGAGCCTTATGGGTTAGCTTGTTTTTAATCCCCAAGCTGATCAAATTCAGGTTTGAATCCGTTCTTAAAACAAGATAGTATTACCCCGAAACAGCCGTAACGGTGTACATTTTATTAAATGTCCAAGACCTGAGACTACAGGTTGCAAAATAATGTAAAAGATTCATACGTTAATTGTGAAGACTTTTTTTGACATGCAGCAACCCCAGTAGCAATCAGTCTTCAACCATGAAATCTCATTGGAGACAAGATAAAAGATACCATTTGGACGTGGGAACAGCCTTCTGCAGTGAGGTCTTGAACCTTGCTGTTGGCTAGAGATAGGACCAAAAAAATTTTTTTTTGCGCAGAGGATTTTATTATTATTTAATCCACTATACAGGGAGTCTTTATCACTGCCTAAATCTCTGAATTTGTTGTAAGAGTACAGAGTAGTATAAGACAAGGTCCTTGCTCTCGTTTCTAGTCTAGTTAGGGAGGCCACATATCCATAGAAGTTAACTAAAAGTACAGGTAGTGACAATATATCTCTCAAGTTTATCATTGTTAAGGGGCACTTTATTCATTGAAAACTGAACATAGAAGCAAGCACAAACAACTGTAACCTTATTTTTTTTTAAGGAGGTACAATATTCTTTTTAACTTAGTAATTTCATAAAAGATGTGTCAACATTTTTTTAAGCCAAAAGTTAATTGAAGGCCAAGAATGAAGGTTACTTTCCAGTTTTCCTGAGCATTTCCATGAAATTTGAGTTATGAAATGTCGAGCCATTATGTTCATGTTTTTGTAAACTTTTCCTCTGTGTTCTAGATCAGTGGTTTTTATTCTGTCAGATACGTTTTCTTTCTAATTTTCACCCATAAATTAAATACTTGAAATATTCTATCAAACTACATTTAAATACTTTTCTCATTTTGATTACATCACTGAAGATACAATGAAAGCAAAAAGCAATAAAGATTAAACGTGTGTAATTGTATGGTTGGTTGATCTTGTAGTTTGCTGGGTTTGTTGAAGGTAAATGTATAGTTTCTTTAAATCTTTGAAGTTTAGGAAAAAGAGAGAAACAGCCTTGTATTGAGTTTGGGGGTTTCAACGCTGATCAAGGAAAAAGATACCACCACAAGGTGGCAGTAACACACAAGGATCTTTACCAGGTGAGCACTTGGACAGGACTGCAAGCTTGGAAAGCTGCCCAAAACAGGAGACTTCTCGCAGACAAGAGTGAAGGGCTATCACCTAGAAGGGGAGGGTAAGGCACTGGGGAGAAGTGGCAATGATAGCAGAGGGAGCTCAGTATAAGTGTCCTTGCTCAGCAGCGCCGTAGGGAGTCTGCATGTCTGAGAACTTCAAAGGGCAGCAATGGTTTGGGGTCTCTACAGTCTTGGATTTTGTCTGTGGCTAGCAAATGGTTGAGTGCAGTTTCATGGAATGTGCAAACCAGATGGGCTCTAAATGGCTAAAACTAAGATTATTTTGGCTATGTATAAAGCAAACAGATGTAAAAAATTTTGAGTTTGACACCTCATTGGTCTTTTGAACTACTGTTGCCAGCCTGCTGTGAAGAGGTAAGCAATGCAGGACCAGTATACGGGGGCCATCTTTGGCTCATTTACTTAATGCCTGTGGATGCCCATTACAAGTACCTTCTTCAGCCAGGAACCCTATTGGCAGTAACTGTTCTCAGTATATCTTAATATTCAAAGAATATGGTGCTCTCTCCATTTCTCCCTGATATTGTGCACCTAGTGGATTCTCAGTAAATATTATCAGTGAAGCTTACCTCTACATTTGTCTTTAAATTTAGTGAGATGCTTAATTTAGTTGTAGTAGTTTCAGTTCAGTTCAGTCCTTCAGTCGTGTCCTACTCTTTATGACCCCATGAACTGTAGCATGCCAGGCCTCGCGGTCCATTGCCAATTCTTGGAGTTTACTCAAACTCCTGTCCATTGAGTCAGTGATACCATCCAACCATCCCATACTCTGTTGTCCCCTTCTCCTCCTGCCTTCAGTCTTTCCCAGCATCAGTTCACTTCAGTTCAGTTGCTCAGTCGTGTCTGACTCTGCAACCCCATGACTTGCAGCACGCCAAGCCTCCCTGTCCATCACCAACTCCTGGAGTTCACCCAAACCCACGTCCATCGAGTTGGTGATGCCATCCAACCATCTCATCCTCTGTCTTCCCCTTTTCCTCCTGCCCCCAATCCCTCCCAGCATCAGAGTCTTTTTCCAATGAGTCAACTTCGCATGAGGTGGCCAAAGTACTGGAGTTTCAGCTTTCGCATCATTCCTTCCAAAGAACACTCAGGAGTAATCTCCTTTAGAATGGGCTGGTTGGATCTCCTTGCAGTCCAAGGGACTCTCAAGAGTCTTCTCCAACACCACAGTTCAAAAGCATTGATTCTTTGGCGCTCAGCTTTCTTCACAGTCCAACTCTCGCATCCATAGATGACTACTGGAAAACCACAGCCTTGACTAGACGGACCTTTGTTGGCAAAGTAATGCCTCTGCTTTTGACTGTGCCATCTAGGTTGGTCATAACTTTTCTTCCGAGAAGTAAGCGTCTTTTAATTTCATGGCTGCAATCACCATCTTCAGTGGTTTTGGAGCCCCCAAAAGTAAAGTCTGACACTTTCCCCATCTATTTCCCATGAAGTGATGGGACCAGATGCCATGATCTTAGTTTTGGAATGTTGAGTTTTAAGCCAACTTTTTCACTCTCTCTTTCACTTTCATCAAGAGGCTCTTTAGCTCTCTTTTGCTTTCTGCCATAAGGGTGGTGTCATCTGCATATCTGAGGTTATTGATATTTCTCCCGGCAATCTTGATTCCAGCTTCTGCTTCCTCTAGCCCAGCATTTCTCGTGATGTACTCTGCATATAAGTTAAATAAGCTGGGTGCCAGTATACAGCCTGGACGTACTCCTTTCCTGATTTGGAACCAGTCTGTTCCATGTCCAGTTCTAACTGTTGCTTCCTGACCTGCATACAGATTTCTCAAGAGGCAGGTCAGGTGGTCTGGTATTCCCATCTCTCTCAGAATTTTCCACAGTTTGTTGTGATCCACACAGTCAAAGGCTTTGGCATAGTCAATAAAGCAGAAATAGATGTTTTTCTGGAACGCTCTTGCTTTTTTGATGATCCAACAAAAGCAATTTGATCTCTGGTTCCTCTGCCTTTTCTAAATCCAGCCTGAACATCTGGAATTTCTCAGTTCACGTACTGCTGAAGCCTGACTTGCAGAATTTTCAGCATTACTTTACTAGCGTGTGAGATGAGTGCAATTGTGCGGTAGTTTGAGCATTCTTTGGCATTGCCTTTTTTTGGGATTGGAATGAAAACTGACCTTTTCCAGTCCTGTGGCCACTGCTGAGTTTTCCAAATTTGCTGGTATAGTGAGTGCAGCACTTTCACAGCATCATCTTTTAGGATTTGAAATAGCTCAACTGGAATTCCATCACCTCCATTAGCTTTGTTCATAGTGATACTTCTAAGGCCCACTTGACTTCACATTCCAGGATGTTTGCCTCTAGGTGAGTGAGTGATCATACTATCGTGATTATCTTGGTCGTGAAGATCTTTTTTGTACAGTTCTTCTGTGTATTCTTGCCACCTCTTAATATCTTCTGCTTCTGTTAGGACCATGCCATTTCTGTCCTCTATTGTGCCCATCTTTGCATGAAATGTTCCCTTGGTATCTCTAATTTTCTTGAAGAGATCTCTAGTCTTTCCACTCTGTTATGTTCCTCTATTTCTTTCCTTTGGTCGCTGAGGAATGCTTTCTTATCTCTCTTTTCTGTTCTTTGGAACTCTGCATTCAAATGGATATATCTTTCCTTTTCTCCTTTGCCTTTCGCTTCTCTTCTTTACTCAGCTAATAGTAAGGCCTTCTCAGACAACCGTTTTGGCCTTTTGCATTTCTTTTTCGTGGGGTTAATCTTGATCCCTGTCTCCTGTACAGTGTCACAAACCTCCGTCCACAGTTCTTCAGGCACTCTGTCACATCTAATCCCTTGAATCTATTTGTCACTTCCACTGTATAATCATAAGGGATTTGATTTAGCTCATACCTGAATGGTCTAGTGGTTTTCCCTACTTTCTTCAGTTTAAGTCTGAATTTGGCAATAAGGAGTTCATGATCTGAGCCACAGTCAGCTCCCAGTCTTGTTTGTGCTGACTGTATAGAGCTTCTCCATGTTTGGCTGCAAAGAATATAATTAGTCTGATTTCGGTATTGACCATCTGGTGATGTCATGTGTAGAGTCTTGTCTTGTTGGAAGAGGGTGTTTGCTATGACCAGTGCGTTCTCTTGGCCAAACTCTACTTCTTTCTGCTTCATTCTGTACTCCGAGGTCAAATCTGCCTGTTTACTCCAGGTATTTCTTTCTTTTTTTTTTTTACTTTACAATGTTGTATTGGTTTTGCCATACATTAACATGAATCCGCCATGGGTGTACACGTGTTCCCCATCCTGAACCCCCCTCCCACCTCGCTCCCTGTACCATCCCTCTGGGTCATCCCAGTGCACCAGGCCCTACTCCAGGTATTTTTTGACTTCCTACTTTTGCATTCCAGCCCCCTCTAATGAAAAGGACATCTTTTTTGGATGTTAGTTCTAAGAAAAAGTACATCTTTTTTGGGTGTAGTAGTTTACCTGTAAAGTATTCCATGTTCACCTGTGACATATCAGGTAGTTTTAAATACGTTCACATCACGTTTTTTTTTTTTTTTTAAGTCATGCCGCATGGCTTGCAGAATCTCATTTCCTCAGCCAGGAATTGAACCTTGGCCCTGGCAGTGAAAATGCTGAGTCCTAACCACTGAACCACCAGGGAGTGCCCAGTACTTTACTTTTTACTTACATTGTTTGGAAAAATTTAGTTGAAAGAAATTGTCCAGATAACCGAATTTAACTCCTAAATTATAAACATTACAAAGTCTAATATTCTTCAGAAGACACTAAAAAAACTAAGCACAAGGTTATATTTATTCCACCTTATTATTTGACTTCTGAGAGCATTTCAGACAGAGACTGAATGTTTTATACTATCTTACTTTGTGGATTATCTTCACTCTTGAAATCTCTTTGGATGAATCTACCTGTAGGTTGGATCACATGAGTAGTAGTGGTAGGCAGTGTCCAATATTAGTTGATTTAAAATCTATAAATAATCTGTTCTTTTGTCTTTTCCACGGCTCATTATGTTATAGATTAAATAGTAATATCTTTTGGAAATCTAGTTATGTGGCAAGAAGTAGTGGGCTGGACTCATAGACTTTTTAAACTATGGATGGTTTCTATGCTGATTATTGAGATTTTCTAAAGATGTTACTGTTATTTTTGCAGAATGGAATCTAATTTAAATCAGGATGGGATGTCTAGACCATCTTATGTTTTCAGTGCTGACCCACTTGCAAGACCTTCAGAAATAAATTTTGATGGCATTAAGCTTGACCTCTCTCGTGAATTTTCCTTAGTTGCTTCAGGCACTGAGGTAAGTACAAGAAAAGTATTATGTTGCTTGTCGTGATTGAGTGGAAATGGACACGTGCACACATGCACACATACACTTGTTGACAGGGACGACTGAAGACAAGCTTTGCGAACTGTGTAGGTTTAAGACAAACTTTTATCTCAGTAATTTTCTCATGGTGCTCTAAATACATAACAGTTCCTTTCCAAATAGTAGGTGCAGACAACTTAATAACTATTTATGCCTGACCTAGTTGCTGCTGCTACTGCTAAGTCGCTTCAGTCGTGTCTGACTCTGTGCGACCCCATAGACGGCCTCCTACCAGACTCCTCTATCCCTAGGATTGTCCAGGCAAGAACACTGGAGTGAGTTGCCATTTCCTTCCCAAAGTATGAAAGTGAAAAGTGAAAGAGAAGTCGCTCAGTCGTGTCCGACTCTTAGCGACCTCATGGACTGCAGCCTAGCAGGCTCCTCCGTCTATGGGATTTTCCAGGCAAGAGTACTGGAGTGGGGTGCCATTGCCTTCTCCAGCCTGACCTAGTAACCACTTGAGGAAAAAATGAAATGAAAAAAGAATTTTAACATCCTTCTTCACTAACCAAGGGTTACTTACTAATGGGTTATGCGTGCCTTTTGGGTGCTGCACAACTTCTCAAACTTCGGAATCGGATTAGACACTGCCATCTTCAGTTCCTTTTCTTCATTGTTTTGGTGTTGTACTTGCTTTTCATCACAGCAACCACTGAGAAATCCAGCTTCACTAAGATACGACTTTATCAAAAGAAGTAGTGTGATCCAGTGTTGAAACCAAATTACTTCATGGTTTTCAACATGTGTCAAATATTGCTCTGGTTCTCTCAAAAATGTCAAATATTCCACTATGCCCCTGGGAACTGCAGGCCTTAGTTTAAAAAATAATGCAGATTAAAAAAATATTAACTTACTAGTGTTTTAGAAATAAACATTACTAAGTTTCTACCACCCTACCTGTTACTGTGTTTGCTGTGTTTATAGACTTTTTCTTAAAAATTTACTTTCAATTTATTTATATTCTCTTTATTACAGATTAGATTGTTAACTTTGGTGCCTTAGAGATGTACTAACCCATTTTATAAGGACAGATGGAGTGGATATATGCATAGATATAACTGATTGACTTTGCTATATAGCAGAAACTACCAACATTGTAAATCAACTGTATTCTAATAAAAAAGAGACTGAACTCTAATTAATGGAAACTCTGTACTTCGGTGATAATGACATGTAACAGAGTTACCACTCTGGTGTGGGGTGATAGTGGGGGAAGCTGTGCTTGTGTCGGGACAGAAGGTATATGAGAACTTTGTACTTCCTCATGTACTTTCTCTGTCCTCAGTTTTGCTGGGAATTCAAAACTACTCAGAGTGACTTTGTTGTGTGTGTGTGTGTGTGTGTGTGTGTGTGTGTGTGTGTGTGTGTGTTATTTAAGTAAGTGGTCTAGGAACTGACACTAGCAAAAAGGCAGACTAGAATGCTCCAAGTCCTCATTTCCCCCGTGAAACATTAAAACAACAACAGTGACTAGAGACTGACTAGAATACCTTTATGAGGCCTCTGAAAAGCAGAAATGTACAACCATGTGAATACCCAATTAAAAAAAAAGCTATGTAATGGTAAAAAAAAAATGATGGATGGGGAAGAGGGAGTATAGGGAACATAGATAAAGGAAATTATTTAATACCCATTTCATGTGGCAGGCTCTTTTACTTTAGCTCATTTAATCATAAGAGAGGAAGGGACGGCCTGTTTTTGTACTTACAAGCTGTCACTGGTTTTTGCAGTTCTAGATGGTTGAAGAAAAATCCTATTTCATGACATGAAAATTATATGAAATTCAAATATTGATTGGTTTACTTATTTTCTAGGTCTGCTTTTGTATCGCAGTGGCATTTGCTTGCTGATGGACACATGTGTTTATAGTGTCTGGCTATTACAAAGCTTCTATGAAATTTTGTATTCAAATCTTTGTATGGATACATGTTTCGTTTTCTTTTTTCCCCCTTGGATGACTACCTAGGGTTGGAATGACTGGATCATTTTTAAGAAACTACCAAACTTTTCCAAAGTGATAATAGCATTTTATATTCTCAGTAACAGTGTGTGAAAGTTAAGTTCTTCCACATCCTCACCAACCCTTGGTGTGGTCAACCTGTTTGTTTTTAAATAGACTTCATTTTTTAGAGGAGTTTTTTATTCACAGCTAAAATGAAGAGAAGATACAATAATTTCCCATATTCTCTTTACCCCCACATAGCTTCCTTCATTATTAACATCTCCCACCACAGAGGTAACATTTGTTACAATTCATGGATGTACTTTGACCCATAATCACTCAGATTCTTTACAATATAGTTACATTGTGGTTTACTCGTGGTATTATACATTCTTTTGAACAAATGTGTAATCACATGTATCCATCATTATGGTATCATACAGTGTATTTTCACTACCCTGAAATTCATCTGTTTCACCTGTTCTTCTGTTTCCCAACCCCACCAACCATTGATCTTTTAACTATCTCCAGTGTTTTGCCTTTTTCAGAATATCATATTTTAATAGTTGGGATTATACTATCTGTAGCCATTTCAGATTGGCGTTTTTCACCTAGCAGTAGGCATCTAAGATTTTTCCATGTCTTGCCATGGCTTGATAGTTCAGTTGTTTTTAGTTCTGAATTACGTTCTGTTATATGGATGTTCAGTTCAGTTCAGTTGCTCAGTCGTGTCCGACTCTTTGCGACCCCATGGACTGCAGCACACTAGGCCTCCCTGTCCATCACCAACTCCTGGAGCTTACTCAAACTCATGTCCATCAAGTTGGTGATGCCATCCAACCATCTCATCCTCTGTTGTCTCCTTCTCCTGCCTTCAATCTTTCCCAGCATCAGGGTCTTTTCTGATGAGTCAGTTCTTTGCATCAGGTGACCAAAGTATTGGAGCTTCAGGTTCAGCAATCAGTCCTTGCAACGAATACTCACTTCTTTAGGATGGACTGGTTTGATCTCCTTGCAGTCCAAGGGACTCTCAAGAGGCTTCTCCAACACCACAGTTCAAAAGCCTTAATTCTTCAGCGCTCAACTTTCTTTATAGTCCCCAACTCTCACATACATACGTGACTACTGGAAAAACCATAGATTTGACTAGGTGGACCTTTGTTAGCAAAGTAATGTCTCTGCTTTTTAACATACTTTCCATGTTGGTTATAGTTTTTCTTCCAAGCAGCAAGCGTTTTAATTTTATGGCTGCAGTCACTGTTCACAATGATTTTGGAGCTCATAAAAATAAAGTCTCTCACTGTTTCTATTGTTCTGAATTATATTTAGTTCTAATTTTAATTTAGTTTATAATTTAAACTAAATATAAGTATATTTAGTTTATAATTTTAATTTATGTTTATAATTATAAATTTAGTTGTGAATTATAATTAGTTCTGAATTATATTCCATTATATGGATGTACTGTGGTTTATTCATTCACCTATTGAAAGGCATTTTAGTTGCTTCCTTTTGGGGAACTATGAAAAAAACTGAAGAGCATTCACGTGCAAGTTTTCTGTGGACATCAGTTTTCAGTTTCTTTGGATAATTACCAATGAACATGATTGCTAGATTGTATGGAACAAAATGCTTTTGAACTGTGGTGTTGGAGAAGACTCTTGAGAGTCCCTTGGACTGCAAGGAGATCCAACCAGTCCATCCTAAAGGAGATCAGTCCTGAGTGTTCTTTGGAAGGAATGATGCTAAAGCTGAAGGTCCAGTACCTTGGCCACCTCATGCGAAGAGTTGACTCATTGGAAAAGACTCTGATGCTGGGAGGGATTGGGGGCAGGAGGAGAAGGGGATGTCAGAGGATAAGATGGCTGGATGGCATCACCGACTCGATGGACATGAGTTTGAGTAAGCTCCGGGAGTTGGTGATGGACAGGGAGGCCTGGCGTGCTGCAGTTCATGGGGTTGCAAAGAGTTGGACATGACTGAGCAACTGAGCTGAACTGAACTGAATCACCAAAGATGCTAAATATGTTTTTGTGTGCTTATTCGCCCTTTGTGTGTCTTCAGAGAAATGTCAATTTAAATCTTTTGCTCATTAAAAGATTTTTTAAAAAATTGTATTCTAAGTGTTCTTTATGTTCTCTGGATACATCTGTTTGTCAGAAACATTCTTTGCAAGTATTTCCTCTGTGGCTTGTTTTCTCATCCTTCAAGTGTTTTGGAAGACAAGTTTTAAATTTTGACGAAGTCCATTTTACCAGTTTGTTCTATTATGTATTGTGCTGTTTATGGCATATCTAAGAAATCTTTGCTTAAGGCCACAAAGGTTTTCTTCTAGAAATTTTTAGTTTTAGTTTTATATTTAAGTCTGTGATCTGTGACGCATTTGAAATTAATTTTTCTGTACAATGTGAGGTATGTATTCAAATTGCTATTTTTGAAATTGCATATAGATATCCAATTGTTCTAGCACAGTTGGTTGAAAGAGCTATCATTTCTGTACTGCATTTCCTTTACAACTTAATAAATCTAATACTCTTGTATGTGGACGTTTATTTTTGAATACTCTATATATTCTGTTTCATTTATCTGTCTCTGGCTGTCAGTACCCCACTGTTTTGATCACTGTAGCTTTAAAATGTGTTGAACTCAGGTGGTAGTGTTAGCCAATCAAATTTCTTGTTTATCAGAATTATTTTGACTGTTCTAGGAACTTTGCATTTATCTGTGAGTTTTTAAATGAGCTTGTCAGTTAATCCCCCCAAAACACTTCCTGGGATTTTTTTGTTGCAGTTGCATTGAATCTGTAGATCAGTTTTGGAAGAATGGATATCTTCACAACACTGAGTCTACCAAATAATGAATGAGGCATATCTCCGTTTATTTTGGTCCCTTCTCATTTCTCTGAGCAATGTTTTTTAATTTTCAGTGTATGGTGTTCCTGATCTTTTATTAGGATTTTTCTCTAATTAGTTCATAATTTTTGAGGTTACTGCAAATGGTATTGTTTTTTAAAATCAAATTCTGTTTCTTCCAGGCATATACAGAAACATGACTTTTTGGATATTGGTCTTCTATCATACTACATTGCTAAACTCATTTAATAATTCTGAACTTTTTTGAAGGTGTTTGCAGATTTTTAACATACAAAAATGTAGATGTTCATGATGTCCGTGAATAAAGACAGTTTTATCTCTACCTTCCCATCCTTTTCCTCTTCCTTTTTTTTCTCTTCCTCTTCCCTCTCCTTCACTTCTTTCCTCCTCTCCCCCTCCTTTCACCTGATGACTTTGGCTAAAACATCTAGAACCTCTAATAGAGTGTTGAATAGAGATGGTGAAAGCAGAAATCCGTTTGTTGTTACTCATCTTGCTACTCTTCTCTGATTCACTCTTTTGTCATCAAATATGATGTTAAGTATAGGTTTCTTATAAGTGCTTTTATCAGGTTAAGGTGTTCCCTTCTGTTCCAGTCTGCTGTAATTCTTATTATGAATGGATGTTGAATACATATACCAAATTCAAGTCATTCGTATGCACTTCTTTTGCATCTAGTAGTGATGAAAGTTTCTCATTTATTCTTTTAATGTACTAATTGATTTTTGAATGCCAGCTTGACCTTGCACTAGGATAAACTATTTTTCGTTATGATATACTTTCCTGTTTTATATATTAGCTAATATTTTGTTAGGGAATTTTTGCCTCTTTTTTTCCTGACAGGGAACTTTTTTTCAGATTATATTAAAACAATTACATATCAATAATGGTGATTGCAGCCATAAAATTAAAAGACGCTTACTCCTTGGAAGGAAAGTTATGACCAACCAAGATAGCATATTCAAAAGCAGAGACATTACTTTGCCAACAAAGGTCTGTCTAGTCAAGGCTATGGTTTTTCCAGTGGTCATGTATGGATGTGAAAGTTGGACTGTGAATGAGTGCCGAAGAATTGATGCTTTTGAACTGTGGTGTTGGAGAAGACTCTTGAGAGACCCTTGGACTGCCAGGAGATCCAACCAGTCCATTTTAAAGGAGATCAGTCCTGGGTGTCCAAAGGACTGATGCTGAAGCTGAAGCTCCAGTGCTTTGGCCACCTCATGTGAAGAGTTGACTCATTGGAAAAGACTCTGATGCTGGGAGGGATTGGGGGCAGGAGGAGAAGGGGATGTCAGAGGATGAGATGGGTGGATGGCATCACGGACTCAATGGACATGAATTTGGGTGAACTCCAGGAGATGGTGATGGACAGGGAGGCCTGGCATGCTGCAATTCATGGGGTTGCAAAGCGTCGGACACGACTGAGCGACTGAACTGAACTGAATAAGAAAACAGTCTAATAAAAATGGGTAAAAGATTTGTACAGATACTTCACAAAAGAAGCTATACATAGGGTTAATATGGACATGAAAATGTGCTGAACATCATTAGTCATAGTTCAGTTGCTCAGTTGTGTCCTACTCTTTGTGACCCCACGAATCGCAGAATACCAGGCCTCGCTGTCCATCACTAACTCCCAGAGTTCACCCAAACTCATGTCTATTGAGTCGGTGATACCATCTAGCCATCTCATCCTCTGTTGTCCCCTTCTCTTCCTGCCTTCAATCTTTCCCAACTGCAGGGTCTTTTCAAATGAGTCAGCTCTTTGCATTAGGTGGCCAAAATATTGGAGTTTCAGCTTCAGCATCAGTCCTTCTAATGAATACCCAGGACTGATTTCCTTTAGGATGGACTGGTTGGATCTCCTTGCAGTCCAAGGGACTCTCAAGAGTCTTCTCCAACACCACAGTTCAAAAGCATCAGTTCTTCGGTGCTAATCTCTCTTTATAGTCCAACTCTCACATCCATGCATGATTAGTGGAAAAACTATAGCCTTGACTAGACGAACCTTTGTTGGCAAAGTAATGTCTCTGCTTTTGAATATGCTATCTAGGTTGGTCATAACTTTCCTTCCAAGGAGTAAGCGTCTTTTAATTTCATGCTGCAGTCACCATCTGCAGTGATTTTAGAGCCCCCAAAAGTAAAGTCAGCCACTGTTTCCATTGTTTCCCATCTGTTTGCCATGAAGTGATGGGACGGGATGCCATGATCTTAGTTTTCTGAATGTTGAGCTTTAAGCCAGCTTTTTCACTCTTCTCTTTCACTTTCATTAAGAGGCTCTTTAGTTCCTCTTCACTATGAGGGAAATGCACGAATTAAATCCACAATCAGATACCACCCTCACACCCACTAGAAGGGCGATAATGAGGAACACTGGCCACATCATCCACTGGTGAATGTGCAGAGCAGCTGACGTGTTATCCACTGTTTGTGGGAATAGAAGATGGTACACACTTTGGAGAACCGCTTGCCTCTCTCATAATTATTAGGGATATTGTTCTGTCATTTTTTCTGAGGATATCTTTGTCAGGTTGTGGTATTCAGGTTATGTCAAACTCAAATTAATTGAAAGGTGTTCCCTCTCCATTTTCTTAGAGTTTGTCTTTAATTTGTGTGATTATAACCTTAAATGTTTGAGGGAATTTACCAATGAACTACCAGGTTATTGCAAATGGTATTGGTTTTTGGAGGGTTTGGAGTTTTTATGTAGGATTATTTTGTTTGAATATCAGATGAATTTCTTTAATAGGTGTAGGGTTATTCAACTTTTCTTTTTGTGTCTTGTTTGGTGAATTGTGTTTTTCATGTAGTTGTTTTCTTTTTACTTTTTAAGATAAAGCATTTCTTTAAAATTATTTTTAAAAAAGTGAACTAAGCTAATTCCTTTCTCAAAGGGAGCAGTAAGGAGAATATAATACACCAAAATAAATGAATAAAAACACATGATGTATTGAGCATTTGGGTTAATTGAGTATTCTGGTTACTTGTGATTTACTCTACTCTTCTATGTTTTAGTGACTCTCAGCCCTGTTATTTGTATTGGTTATAAAAGTTATGATTTTATGCCAAAGAAGCATATTGTAAACTTTAAATATAAATATAGAAGACAGGGAAAATTGAATCTTTTCTGGCATTTTTGTTTTTTTAAAACAGATTTGTTTTTCTTAAAACAAATATAAAATGGATGAAGACAGAAGAGTCACTGTTTGCCTAGAGGTTTTGTATAATCTCAGATTATTCTGTAACAATCAGCCACTTTAAAGAAAGGTGGTCTCTGACAATCTACATTTTATATCTTTAAAATATTTTCTCCTTTTTAAGGCAAACAGTTCTGAATCTAAAGATTATCTCCAAGTTTGTCTTCGAGTAAGACCATTCACACAGACAGAAAAAGAACATGAGTCTGAGGTTGGTGCTGAATTTAATTTTATAATTTTATTTCCATTAAGTGGGCACAATATCATCGTTTTAATATACTTGTTGTGGGTTTTTAATTATTTGTGTTCTAGGGCTGTGTGTATATTCTGGATTCACAGACTATTGTGCTGAAGGAGCCTCAGTGTACCCTTGGTCGTTTAAGTGAGAAAAGCTCTGGGCAGATGGCACAGAAATTCAGTTTTTCCAAGGTAGGTACCCATATGAAATTGAAGGTTTTTCTTTTAAGATAAAGAGACTTGGCTTAAGCTAAATTGCTACCTAATTGTATATAATGAACTCTACACACCTTGTGCTTTTGAAACTTAGATTTAGGTTCTGGTATTGTTTTCTCAATGGTAGGGCTCAAATTTTAGGTGTGTAAATATATAATTGAATAAATCATTGTAAAAATCTTACAGTCTCTCTGTGGTTGGTGGAAATGTTCTTTTAAAAATTTAGATGAAAGGTTATTGGCTGGAGCAGATTTCTATCATGAAAACTTTTGGCAGTAGTTAAACTAGCAGTTGTATCTGTGGGGATTGTGGATATTTCAACTATTCTAAGAATGAGGCTTGTAAGACAGAATCTTCTAAATATTAAAAATAGTAAAGGGTAGAACTCGTGACTATTAACTTGAATTTTCTAAAAAGACTTGGTTTAAAAAATGCTTGTTTAGGTTTTTGGCCCAGAAACTACACAGAAGGAATTCTTCGAGGGTTGCATTCTGCAGCCAGTTAAAGACCTCTTGAAAGGACAGAGTCGGCTGATTTTTACTTATGGGCTAACCAATTCTGGAAAAACTTACACATTTCAAGGTAAATGGTTTTATTTTTGCTAGAAAGAAAAAAAGAAGCCCTAATATTTGCTCATTTTCATAATACTTATAGTTTTGTTTCCATTACCTTGCAAAATTGCTCTGTTTTTAATAGTAATAGTAATAGCATATTGAATGTGTATTGCCCATGGCTCTTAAATCAAATCTTAATTTGTGAAACTACTTTACCCATATGATAAGAGAATTAAATGATGATGAAAACTGGGAAAAAGGACTGATGTAACATAAAGAATTAAGCACAGAAAACCAGGGAAACACTTTATATTTTACTTTTATACTTTGTGATAATGAATGATAGCCAGTCTTAAAATCTGATGTGAATGTAAAATTTCAGGTTTTACATCAGACTAATAGTTGATAAATGTCAATTATACAATGAAAACCAAAGTGATGGAACACTGAGTAATCTGCAACTTTTCTCACTTTTTGTCGTACTTTTTTACCCTTGCCTATTGGTGGTATAAAAGGAGTCTTGGTAGTTCAACAATGTTTCTTTACTCTTTCTTAGTACTTTGAAAGACTGTAAAACACCAATTCTTGTCATAGGCACAGAAGAAAATACCGGCATTCTTCCTCGAACTTTGAATGTATTATTTGATAGTCTTCAGGAAAGACTGTATACGAAGATGAACCTTAAACCACATAGGTCCAGAGAATACTTACGGTTATCACCAGACCAAGAGAAAGAAGAAGTCGCTAGCAAAAGTGCATTACTTCGGCAAATTAAAGAGGTATGGGAGTATTTTAGCAGATAAAATACACATAATTGTGACCTTTTATTAGCTCTTCAGTTTGTTTCAGCCTGTATTGAAATAGCTTGTTGTGGTTGTTGTCTTTTCTTTGTGATTAAAAGTGTTTTTGAAGACATTTCTTCATTTTGTATTGTACAAACAGCTGAAATGTTTAAACAAAATAAATGTAAATGTTCTTTAATCATTTTAGGTGGTTGTAGAAACAGCAACTTTCTATATAATGATTTTTTAAAATTCCTTTTTCTATTTGTAAAAGTAATGTGTATATACAAAATCTAAACAAGAGGATATGAAAAATAAATAATTTCATTCCTGAAGAGAAAAACTAATATTAACAGATATGAACATACCCTTTTTGATCTTTCTCTCGGTATACCAAAAAAAAAATGAAATCTATGTACTAAGGTTTCTATGTATGTCTATATGTTGTTTAGTCGCTGAGTCACGTCCGATTCTTTGTGACCCCATGGATTGTAGCCCGCCAGGCTCCTCTGTCCATGGGATTTCCCAGACAAGAATACTGGAGTGGATTGCCGTTTCCTCCTCCAGGGCATCTTCTGGACCCAGGGATTGAACCTGCATCTCCACTTTGGTAGGCGGGTTCTTTACTCTGAGCCACCAGGAAGTTCATATACACAGGCAAATATAGTCATATATAAACAGTCGCCGGAAAAGGCAATGGCACCCCACTCCAGTACTCTTGCCTGGAAAATCCCATGGACGGAGGAGCCTGGTAGGCTGCAGTCCATGGGGTCGCCAAGCATTGGACACGAATGAGCAACTTCCCTTTCACTTTTTACTTTCATGCATTGGAGAAGGAAATGGCAACCCACTCCAGTGTTCTTGCCTGGAGAATCCCAGGGATGCGGGAGCCTGGAGGGCTGCTGTCTATGATGTTGCAAAGAGTCGGCCATGACTGAAGCAACTTAGCAGCAGCAGCGTAAACAGTCGCATATAACTTTATTCCTTTTTCTTTGTGTGTGGGATAATGGTCTTTTATTTGAACAAAAATGAGATTTTATTATACAGACTATAACTTGCTCTTTTATTCAACATATCATAAATCTCTTATTAATTCACATGTCTGATCTGTTTATGTTTTATCCTTTTTCCTTTTTAATCATTTTTTATTAAAACATGTTTTAATAAAGTTATATATACTTGTCTATTTATTCCTTCTGGGCCTTCTGGATTTTGTGTTATGTTTTTACATGTTTATTCTGAGATTTTTAAAAACTGTTAAAAATCTTTTTGGATATATTGAAAACACTGATGGGGATTTGTTTTTAAATAATTTAGAAATCCGGGTTTAAAAGTAGTGTTGTTGCTCGGTAGAGAGTAAAGTTCAGAGTCCATGATTATGCTCTCTGAAAGTAAAATAGTATTTTAACAAGATTTGTGGAGATTGGTGGACATTTGTAAAGATAATTCATAGAGGAAATTCAAGTCATTAATATTGAAAAAAAAATTCTCTAACAGGTTATCTAGTTAAAGTATTATTTTGCCTATGAAATTAAGATATTAAAAACATGAGATCACACTTTCTTTTTTTAAAATCTCTTTTTATTGAGGTTATTATATGTTTCAATTATATGACATGAGATACACATTTTCACCTCCATATATTGATTGTAAACTGTATTTCTCCAAAGCAGTTTAGCAATACTATATTATTAGTGACAACTTAAAAAAAAGTTCATATCTTTTCATCTACCAATTCAGATTAAAGTATGTAGCCTAAGGGAACAATGAAATTACAGAAAGAAAAAATATGCTAAGGTATATAAGATGTTTATCTTAGTAGTATTTAATTAAGTCATTTCATATCACATCTAGTCAGTTATGCAGCCACCAAATGTTTGTTAATAATTTTTAATTTTATATAGAGAAAGCCTACAATGCAATCAGTGTAGGGAAAAGAATAGAAGATACTAATAGTAATTGAGGTATTAATACTAATTGCCTCTGAGTGGCAGGGATTATATATAATGGCATTCCTTTGAATATTTTCTGTAGTTTCCCCAAATTTCCTATTAGGTTGTTGAATTGAGTGACTTATTTGGATAGGTAATGAATTTACTGGTTATTTAATCTTAACTAAAACATTTTTTAACTTAAGAAATCTTTTTCAGGTTGTTATGCATAATGACAGTTATGGTGCTCTTTATGGTAAGGTTTCCTTTTCTCATATACCTTTAAGATATTGATTATTTAAAAGCTTTTAATTTTTTAATCACTTCTGGTGATTTAATTTCTTTAATGACACAGTCAATAATACTTGAAAATGGTACATAACTATATGAAATGCCAGTCACTATAAGGTTTTATTTGGATTTAATAACTGATTGTTAACTTTTACTGATTGTTAACTTTTATGTTGAATTCAAGAGTGGCACTATTTTTTTCTCTGTCCTTTACATTTAATTTCATTTTGGTTTATTAACATATTTGCAAAACAAAAAAGCCAAATTTTGGTTAACACAAATATTTTTGTCTGCTTTGGTCCAAAAAATTTTTAACACTGCTGATCAGAAGATTTGGATACTTAGTTTCTCAAGCTGGGGAGTCTTAAAAGATAATAAGATAATAGCCTATTATCTTATTTAATTTTGTGATTATCTTTTTTTTTAAATTTTCTGTAGGAAGTCTAACAAACTCTTTGAGTATCCCAGAATTTGAAGAATCCATGAAAGATTGTGAACACTCGAACTTGAATATGGATATTAATAGAAAATTTTCTGTGTGGGTATCTTTCTTTGAGATTTACAACGAATGTATTTATGATTTGTTTGTTCCTGTATCATCTAAGTTCCAGAAGAGAAAGACACTGCGCCTTTCCCAAGATGTAAAAGGCTATTCTTTCATAAAAGGTACACTGGTGAATATTTTTTACTTTTTTGCTCTGATGTTTCTTTCTAGGCTTTGTTATAGGAAAGCAGACTGGAAATTGAAAGTTTTTATACTATTTATTCATAGCAAGATAGTAAGAGTAGTTTGTGCTTTGAAAATATGTTTTGGTATGTTCATTAAACCTGAAGGTAAAAGGGTTTAGTATTTTGTTTCTTGAGTATTATTGATTGAATTTTAGGGAATAGGAAAAGCTGTGTGTGTATATTCACATTATTCTGCCGCTTTGTAACAGTATTCAGACCTTGGAGTTACTTGGTATACCACAGTGGTAGTTTTCCAACCTTTTAAAAATCACTGCCCTACAGTAGGAAATACTTATTAATAACATCACGATTCTCCACCTGCGTGTGTGTGTGTGTGCATATTTACAGTTGAAAATTATCATTAATTATATTTACCCTCACTGCAAGGAACACACTTTGGTGTTTTATACATTCTACTTCATTTTTATAGAATGCTAGTTATGGCTCAAGAAATTTGATTCCATGACTCACAAATGAATTGCAATCTATCTAAAATCTCATAGCTAGTTAATTTTCTAGGTTTACTCTGTAATGTACTTTCTCTCTTTTTTTTTTTTTTGGATGTCTAATTCTGAGGATTCTTAACCTATTTTTAATTTTCCCTTTGGCAAACTGTCGAAGAACATTTACTTTTTGTGTTTATGCTAGAAAATCATTATAATATCCTCATCTTGTGTACTTATTTTCTAGTGGAATATGAGATAGCTGAGTTGGCTATACCTAATGGCACCCCACTCCAGTACTCTTGCCTGGAAAATCCAATGGGCAGAGGAGCCTGGTGGGCTGCAGTCCATGGGGTCACTAAGAGTCGGACATGACTGAGCGACTTCACTTCCACTTTTTACTTTCATGCATTGGAGAAGGAAATCAGCAACCCACTCCAGTGTTCTTGGCTGGAGAATCCCAGGGATGGGGAAGCCTGGTGGGCTGCCGTCTATGGGGTTGCACAGAATCGGACACGACTGACGTGACTTAGCAGCAGCAGCAGCAGGATGTGTTATTAAAAGAAAGATTTCATTATATGTCTTTAGGAAAGAGATTAAAAATCTTCAAAGAGATTACATTGTATAGAAAATGCTGTACATTTGTAAATTGATATGTGCCTCTTCATTTTTTTAAAGATCTACAGTGGATTCAAGTATCTGATGCCAAAGAAGCGTATAGACTTTTAAAGCTAGGAACAAAGCACCAGAGTGTTGCTTTCACAAAACTGAACAATGCTTCTAGTAGAAGGTAAGGAGTGAATTTGTGGTATAAGCCTGACCTGAGGCACCCAGCTGTTCTGTGCTAATTTGAAAGTGAAAGTCACATAACCCCGTTGGACTCTGCAATCCCATGGGCTATATAGCCTGCCAGACTCCTCTGTCCATGCAATTCTACAGGCAAGAATACTGGAGTGGATTGCCATTTCCTTCTCCAGGGGGATCTCCCCTACCCATGGATTGAACTTGGGTCTCTTGCATTGCAGGTGGATTCTTTACCAACTGAGTTTCTAGGGAAGCCCTAGTAGCTGTGCTCATTTAAATACAACTAATTTAAGATTAAATTAGACAGTAGGTTTTCTGATATGTTAAATTAATTTGTAGGCATAATACATTCTGTAAACTAAAGAATGCTAAACACATAAGATTATCAGGACTAATTTCTTGTTCTAACATACAGTTTACTAATTTGCACTCAATGTGAAGTATTTTTATTCTTTCTGTATGTAAATATCTAAGCTCAATGTTTTAATTGCCTGTAACATAGGACATTTCTCTGTGTTTTTTCTACTTACTCCGTGAACATAGACACTGTATAAATACTGAGTTAGGCCAGTATTTCAAAGGGCTAAGGAAGGATGTTTTTAATGGAAGGGATTAGAGAATGAGAGACAAAAGGATGTTAAGTTTAAATAGTGAGATACTGAAAACAGATTTTCTCTTAAAGGGGAAAGAGCCCCGTCTCCCATGTATGGCTTAAGGACAACATGTAATCCAGATAAGCCAATATTTAGGCATGTAAGCCAAATGTGTACTTTGCTTGATTCAAGTGATTAGCTGTACGTTATACCATTTTTATAAGTAATATCTTTGCAAGCAAATTGAGACTTTATTACGAATTACTTCATTCATAGAAGCTGGAATGTTGAGAAGAGTAACTTTGAAGGACCTGGGGCTAAGTGAAAGAAAGATAAGCTCTTTGGTTTTAGTGGTCGAGTGTTATGGAGGTGACAGTGGAGCACTAAGTTGAGACACCTGACAGCTAGTTGGAGAATGTAGTACTGTAATGATGGCTAGTATTAGGATAAAAAATAGATATTGATTTAGATGCTTGCCTCTTCTATTTAGAATGCAGAAATAAAGAGTGAGTGATAATATTTAACTTTGTTTATTTCTTTTAGTCACAGCATATTTACCATTAGAATATTACAGATTGAAGATTCAGAAATACCACATGTAATACGAGTCAGTGAGTAAGTTGAGCATTGTTTAAATTGTAATTATTTTGAATTTTTTTGTTTTGAAGAATTTTTTAAAGTTTTTTTCCTCTGGTTAATTTAGATTGTCTTTATGTGATCTTGCTGGCTCAGAACGAAGCATGAGGACACAGAATGAAGGTGAAAGGTTAAGAGAGACTGGGAACATCAACTCTTCTTTACTGACTCTGGGAAAGTGTATCAGTGTTTTGAAGAACAGCGAAAAGTCTAAGTAAGAGTTGCTGAACATGTTATCAGCATATCAAGGGTTATATTAATAATATTTAAACTTTCAGTTTTGCTAGTTTTAAAAGCTTTTGTTTTTAACTTGCTTCTTATATAATGACTAGAAATGGATTATAATCAAAATTTCTTAGAGATCTTGGATTAAAAAAATGATAGAAATGAAAAGCATTATCAGTCAATGCCAGTGACTCAGGTAAACACAGTATTTTCTATAGCAAATACGTATCAACAGACAACTTAGATAACAAGCTTTTAATGCTGGTTTATTAACAGACTTTGAAACCATATTATTATTATTAATGCATTTTGTTTTTCTAGATGTGATAGATTTCTATATTAACTAGCATTTTAGGCTAAGTAAATGATAAATCCAGCCTTTACCATTTTCTAGTTAAGGGTAATATATTGCATAATTGCTATACACTAAAGAACACAACCCACTTCATTGTGACTTCCTTTACATTTTGCCTAGTTGGTTATTACTATCAGTATTAATAATAGTAGCAGTGTTTAAAGAAAACAACATGAATAAACAGAAAATGACTAGTACAAATGAAACTAATTACTAACCTAGAATTTAAGTCCATGGTGGTTATGTTATTTCTTTGTAAAATTTATCAGTATTCTGACGTCACAAGACTTGTTTTAACTTTTAATTTTTTGAAAATATCTTCCATAGGTTTCAACAGCATGTGCCTTTCCGGGAAAGTAAATTGACCCACTATTTTCAAAGTTTTTTTAATGGTAAAGGGAAGATATGTATGATTGTCAACATCAGCCAGTGTTCTTTTGCCTATGATGAGACACTCAATGTGTTGAAGTTCTCAGCCATTGCACAAAAAGTAAATATAGCTAAATTTCAGAATTTGTTAAGCTTCATATTATTAGAGTAGTAATGATTTTTTTCCTTAGAGTAGATAATACATTTTGTACTGATAGCTGTAAACCTAGAAAATTGAAAATTAAAAATGTAATATTTGAGTAGTAGGCATAGGAAAAAAATTGAAAGTTACCTCTGCTTAAGAGTAAAATGACCTCAGTAATAAATAACTTACCCATTACAGATTGGAAGTATGCAGCGAATTATATGCTCTGCTGTCCATCTGGCTTATTTAGTGGCTAATTAGGAAACTCCCTGCTGGGACTAGTACTAAGAACTTAACCCAGGAAAGTAGATTTATATGTAGTATACATGTGTAATTAGCTTTTTTCTTATCAAATATGTATTTGAGTGTGTTAATTCCTTCTTGTATATTTGTATAGATTTTTCTTTTTAATTCTCAAGTTGTCATTTGACTTAAATTTATAATTGTTTTTTCTTTGTTGACAGTTTTTACCTTTAACAGTTACATTGCATATTTTACCAGGTTTGTGTTCCAGATATTTTAAATTGCTCTCAAGAGAAATCATTTGGATCTGTCAAATCTCAAGATGAATCATTAGATATTAATAATTCAGATAATAAAATACTAAATGAAGAAAGGTCCACGGTTTCATGGGAAAGCAGCCTGGAAGATGTGGTGGAAGATGAAGATTTGGTTGAGGACCTAGAAGAAGCTGAAGAGAAGCAGAATGTGGAAACTGAATTTGCTAGTGGGGACCTAGATAATGCATTAGAGGATAAGGCTTTCAGTAGCCACGAGGGGACGAGAGTATGTGTTAGCTCATATTTCCAAAATGGGCTTATTTATTATTCTGAAGTTACGGTTAATAATTCTTAAGGCTCTTTCTCCCATTTTTTCCAACAGTACACTAAGTTTATCTTTCATTTACATGTTTTGAAAATTTTCACACCCATAGAAAGAATAGTATAATGAATACTCATTTGCATTTCATCTGGATTTGCTAATTGTTAAAATTTTTGCCATTTTTATATTTTCTTTCTGTGAGTGTGAATGCACCTTTTTTTTGCCTGTATCATTTGAAAACAAGATGCAGACATAATGACACCTTACAACTGACTACTTCAGCATGTTTCCCAAGAACATGGGCACATTCCTCACAACCAAAAGGCCATTGTGATACCTGAGCACTTTCACTTTAATACAGTAACGTAGTGTTGTATTGTCCATATCGAGATTTCTCTAGTGGTCCAAGTATTTCCTTTCATAGCCACTCTCTTTTTGATCTACAACTCAATACATTGCTTTGATTATTAGGTTTCTTTAGTTAATCTCTAATCTAGCATAGATATTTTTGAAAATCTGTGGTTAGTTGTCTTGTAGAAAACCTCCAGTCTGGATCATCTTATTATCATAAGATAATTATCATAAGATGATCTAGGTTAACACTTCAGGCAAGCTTGTTATATATATGAAGTTGTGAATTGCCCATTGAATCACATTAGGAGGCAGACAATGTCTGATTTCTCCATTTTTGGTGAAGCCAAGTTTTGGTTAACTCAGTGTTGTGTTTCAGATCTCTTTTCATCATTCCCCAGTATCCTTTCACCCTGTGATTTTAGTGTACTTCTCCACAATTTTACCTTGCAGTCTTAAGTACAAGAGTGCAAAATGTGTGCCTAGTACCGATTATTCAATTCATTTAAAACAAAAATCGCTTGATCGTCTTACATTTATAGAAACAAATAAGATTTAATGGTGTTTCTTGTAATTTCTGTCCAAATAAAATTCATACATATATTTAAGTTTCATTAATCCTAAAATACGGCTTCCCAGGTGGCTCAGTGGTAAAGAATTGGCCTGCCAGGGCAGGAGATGCAGGTTTGATCCCTGGTTCAGAAAGATCTCCTGGGGAAGGAAATGGCAACTTGCTCTAATATTCTTGCCTGGAGACTCCCATGGACAGAGGAACCTGGCGAGCTACAGTCCATGGGGTTGTAAAGAGGCAGACAGACTGAGTGACTAGCAGGCATGCACACAGTTCTGAAATACAGAGCATGTCCACATGACTGGTTCCCCTCATTAACTGACTTAGTGGTATTGACACATCTGACATCATAGTACTGTGGACTGTAGAAGTTTAAATAGATCAATGATGTATTGAATTAAATACTCTCATCTTAATAGTTTATTCCAGTGTCCCTGAAAGCCATTGTTGTGCCTGTGTTGCTTGGAAATGAAGATGAAAGCTCCAGGTGCCATTAGTTCTAGTTTATCTGGTCACTATGTGATTGAACCTGGTTTACCCTGGATCTCTGTAATGTAGTACTTCCCTCAGTGAAAAACTAGGCTAAGTCGTTAGTAGTCGTCCTTTAATTTTTTTTTATCTCAAAACTGAAGTTTATATATCAGTGTAATGTTTGTTAAACTTACTAAGTTAGTCATTAATGAATTTATTAAGGAAAAATAATGTCATTTATGTAGGATTATATAGTGTAAATGCATATCTTATAATATTGACTGGGTACTTCAAAATTAAAATTTCATCCAAGTTTTTTGTAATACTTCTCAAAATGAAAATGATTAGGTTTCTCATGCTTTACATTGTTAGCATTTTATTAATTAGAGGGTTGTCAGTATAAAAGATCATTATGAAATATATTAAAGATCATTATGAAATATATTGATAATAACATATTTATGCTTAAAATTCATTTAACTTGAATAACCAACCAGAATTTTTTTCATTCAATACTTTATCATATACTAACAGTGATAGAAAACTAGTTGTTGGGAATTACTGAAAGAAACCAATTTCCCAAGGTATTCCCACATTCATACAGATTTCTTTTGAGTTTCCCACATTTCTTCTTCAATGTGAAAAGTGAAAGTGTTAGTAAGTCGTGTCTGACTCTTTGTGACCCAATGAGCTCTTCTGCCAGGCTCCTCTGTCCATGGGATTTCCTAGGCAAAAATTCTGGAGTGGCTTGCCATTCCCTTCTGCAGAGGATCTTTCCCACCCAGGGATTGAACCTGGGTCTCCTACATTGCAGATGGATTCTGTACCATCTGAGCCATTAGAGAGGCCCCTCTTCTTCAATAGTTACTGAGTTACTATTAAATATTTATTGTTTTAAACTGGGAAAAGTCTGTGGTTATTTAAAATTATAAAAGTATTATATAATCATGATAGAATCTAGAAAAGGAAATAAATATAAATGTCTCTAAATCTACTGATCATGTTAATGGATTTTTACTGTTTGTTACAATATTGTTAACGGATTTTCTTCATTTAAAAATAAGTTGTGGAAATTATGAATTGTAAATATGTCTTCATAATTCATTACAGTAGTTTTACTGTATGATGGTACCATAGTTGAACCCATTTCTTAAGCTTGACTTTTGAGTTGAGTGTCACTTCTTTTTTGTTTACATACAATCACTCATTGTTGCAAAAAACACAGTGACTATTTTATAGCCAAAACATAAAATTATTTCCTCAGTAGAAGTTCTTAGAATTTCAAAGTCAAGATATCTGTAAAATATTTTCAAATATAAAATTGAGAAAGTGAAAGATCTGTAGCTTTAAGAGAGTTTATTAATTAGTTTATTATTGAGAAACTTTAATCAGAAACCTTAAAAAAGGCTATCAGGCTCTTTTCTTGACTGTTATAATTTACATACCTATACTGGCTATAATGTCAAATTTTAATTGTTTTATTGTTCCTTGTCCATATTACATGATTAATTATGTGTGTGCTTTCAATGACAGAGTTGTTGCTTACATTTGAATAGTTATAGAAACCCGATAAAATGTAATATCTCCCTTTGCCATTTTGAAAACTGGGGATTCGCAGTAACTGCTCTGTGTAACATGTCAACTTTATATTTTGGCAGACTAACTTGAAACTCAGACTTAAGCATTTACCACAGGCTTCGTCCTTACTTTCCCTACCTAGGAAATTTGAGTGCTCCTACTAAGTATAAAAAGGATTGCGTGGATTAAATGAAATAAAATATGAACTCCCCAAAGTAGTTCCTAGTAGATAATAGATGCTCAGATTTTCTTTTGTCTTCATTCTTTGTGTAACCAGACAGACATTTGAACTATGTTTCTAAAATGTGGCGAGACGAACTTAATTTTTCACATTAATCAATCTCTGCGTATACATGGTTTTTAGTGAAAATACTATCTATATTAAAAGGAAACGTATAGTAATGACATGAAAAGTTTTATTTTTAAACACATGGAATGTCTTTCTCTTGGAATTTGTTTGCTTTTTAATTAGAATTTTAATATTTATATTTTAGAAACTTTTGGATTTAATAGAAAATTTGAAAAAAAAACTAATAAATGAAAGAAAGGAAAAGTTAACATTGGAATTTAAAATTCGTGAAGAAGTTACACAGGAATTTACTCAGTATTTGGCCCAACGAGAAGCTGACTTTAAGTAAGTTTTTTTGTTCATGTCCAATAAAAATTGAAAATTTTATTTACTTGTGAAAAAAAAATTTTTTTTTTTTTGCTTTTTTATATTAGGTGACTTCTAAACTCTCAGCTTTATGCAAGCTTGAAAATAGCTGTTACTAATCCCTTTGGTGACTGTGAATTATATATGAGTGATCATTTAAATTGACTTTTAATTTATAAATCTTTTTATTTACTGTCTGAGCCACCAGGGACTTCCCTGGTGGCTCAGATGGTAAAGAATCTGCCTTCAATGCAAGAGACCTGGGCTCGATTCCTAGGTCAGAAAGATCCCCTGGAGAAGGAAATATCAACCCACTTCAGTATTCTTGCCTGGAAAGTCCCATGGACAGTTGAGCCTAGTGGGCTAGTCAGTGGGGTCTCAGAGAGTTGGACACGACTCAGCAACTAACATTTTCACACTTTCACTTTAATTTATAATGTGCTTAATCTTAGAAATTTAAAATAAAAATGTAAAGTAGTGGTTTTTCTGTTTCTTAATGGGATTAATTTCTTTTATGAAGGGAAACTCTCCTTCAGGAACGAGAAATTTTAGAAGAAAATGCTGAATGTCGTTTGGCTATTTTCAAGGATTTGATTGGTAAATGTGATGCTCAAGAAGAATCAAAGAACGAAGATCATGCCCTGAAGGATGAAACTGAAGTATGTTAACTGAAATGCTAAATACATGAAGCATAGGTGCCGGGAGTTAGTATATGACATCAGTGATAATTCAATATACTTCAGAGTTTAAAAAAACTTAATATGTAACTTTAAGTAGATGGGCTTTGTTAGGAATGTAAACACAAATAGTTTAAGTATAGCTATTGAACTTAGAAAAAAATATCTTTTACATTTATATCTTAGTTTGGTGTTATTTGAGTCATTGTGTTGTTTGTAGGTAGATTGCTTTTTGTCTGATTATGGGATACTCACTCAGATTTGTTTTAAACTTAAGAATTTTACATGGCTGACAGACCTGTAGGGTCATTTAATTCCCTTCTGATTTAAAAAAAATATTTATATATAGAAAAATCACTCTTGCTTGGCCGAATAACCATTCTCTGCTGTTGAGGAAACATTTTTCTTCTCTGCTGCTTCTACGGAAGCTGAAATCAATCACATCTTTTTGGAATGGTTGGTTGTTTTTGTTTTCCTTTGTATTTTAATTAGTTCAGCGGTCCAGGATGATGATGTCTAGGCTCTTGCCATCAAACCATCATTCTGTGTCCCTGACATAGTTTGGGATTCAGTCTGATTTGTGAAAATGAGGATTTGTTTCTTCAGCTTGCCCAAAAAATATTTTAAAGACTCGTTATATGACTAAGAGTATACCTGAACTAGGTAATTATAATTGTTCTGTAAACTGTACATAAACAACGAACAGTTTATGACATTGTTCTTACGGAGAAATAATGTCTCATGTTCCATAAAATAGAAGATGACTAATGGAACACATCTTTTTCATATTTGGAGGTGCTTCTATATAAGAAAACATAAACATGTCTATAGTCACCTAATAGAAAAACACAAAATATGTTTAAAAAATTGTAAGTTGTGCATTTGTTTTGCTATTTGTTTTTAAAACACACTAGATGGTACCACACTGAAGTAGTGAAAGCCACTGTTAACATTAGGCATGTGGTTTTTGCTATTTTTAGGAAGGACATAATTATGTAGGAATTGAAGATATTATTGATTCTCTTCAAGATGATGTCACTGGTATTAAGAAACAGGCTGAAATTGCTCACTTATATATTGCATCTCTTGCTGACCCCCAGGAAGCTATTGGTTGTTTAGAAATAAAGTTTAATCAAGTTAAAGCTGAATTAGCTAAAACCAAAGAAGAATTAATCAAAACCCAAGAAGAGTTAAAAAAGAGAGAAAGTGGTAAGTGGCTGTATTATATCCCTATGTAGATGTTATAAATTCTTAAAAAGACAGTTGGTACGTATGAGGTTTATGCAGCTTATTTACCAAGTGGTCAGAAAATGATGGAGGTAACATTTGATATTTTACCATTCGTATCAGTTTCCAGTAATTTACTAGTAAAAATATATTTTTCCTTTTCTTTACTTTTAGACTAATATTACTAGAAAATAGACTTTCAGGCAAACCCAAAACCTAAGTATAGCTTTATCAGCAAATTAAGAAATCTCATAGGAAATTGTAAAGCTGTGAAGTTTGTTCATTTGTCTGTGTGTGTGTGTGTGTGTGTGTGGTGGGGGACTGGGAGGGGTTGTCACATCTGAGTTGCAAGTATTAGATGAAATACTCTGCCCTTTTCTGTGTGAAACAAGATGGGTGGAAAATAGCAGATAAGTGATGCCTCATTATGAAGTGGATCAGAAAGGTATAAGCTACTTCTCTTCTGACATTATTCCAGAAATTTTCTACTATTGGGCAGACAGCATTCATTTTTGCCCTGGGGTTTGAAAGTGGCTTTTTCAGAAACATTACTCTCTGGTGGTAGAATTTGTAGCTGTGTGTGCGCTTCTGTTGCTGTGAAAATTCTTTTTCCTGAGTATAACAATGAAGTGTCTACTGTAGCAGCTTATGTTTCATGTTTATTTAGCGATATATTTTTTAGGTGTTTAGATATTTATTTTTAATTTTCTTACTTTTTCAGAATCAGAAATTAATTTAAATTCATTGGTTCAAGAGCTTGAGAAATCTAATAAGGTAATGCTTTTAAGCTTTATCTTGATAAGGAAATTAATAAGTAAAATAGACAGCATGAATAATTAATGAGTATATAAGTGCCTTCACTCTCATACCTCTTTCCACATATGGTCTCTAGAAAGTTTCTTTGGCCTTTCCAGAAAAGATTTTATTCGTATATGTGCATATATATGTGTGTGTATGTGTGTAACATACATCTTTTAAAAATTTTATATGAATAGGATTGTAGGTCTGTGTCTTGCTTTCTTCGCTTAGAAGGCATCTTAGATCTGTATGTGCTGCCAGAGAATCATCTCTATGTCATTCTTTTACCAGGTGCATTGTGTTGAATAGATTATTTAAATAGTATTTATCTTGTCTGAAGTTACTGTTTTAAAATTTAGGATATGGCCTGATCAGTGTGCAGCATCAGAATCTGAAAATCTCTAGCACTTTATACCTTCAGATCAGATAATTAACTCTAAGTGGTTGTAGATGGATTTGACATTGTTAGATCTAAGTATGAAATTGCAGATATACATAGAAGTGAAGTGAATTTAAAACTCTAAACTTAATATTTCCTGACCTTCTTTTAACTTATATTTGTTCTTCTAAAGAGCTGAATATTTTAACATATGCTCAGATATAAATAATTCAAAATCTTGGCATCTAATACCCAGTACTTAAAAAGATAACCAAAATAGTGTACGCAATACAAGACATTTTAGCTGTTGTTTAGATAGTTCCTATTCTCCTCCTTTTCTTTTATTTTTTTTCCTATTTATAAAAATAGCTGCTGGTTGTAAACATACTGTTATATTAAACTATGTAAAATAGAAGGTACAGTAGTCCCCTGTAATGTCTCTCTTATATTGAAAACAAATCTGAACCAACTTGGTTGGTAGCTCTTTGAGATTATTTTATGTATATATACACATACATATACACATACATGTATTTTTTATAGAATAGAACATTTTCTATGAACTCTTTTAAGTTCTTTAGTTGTCTAAGTCTCAGAACAACCTTATGATGTAGATACTGTTTTTTGTTTTTTATGTAGGCATTAAATAACTTGCTTGGGGTTCACAACTAGAAAGTAGAGAAGCTAGGAATCAAACCCAGATCATGTGACTCCTGATTCCTCTTAGCCATTATGATATATTGCTTCTCTTTCATTTTATATGTAGGCATGTTAATTTTTTAAATGAAAATAAAGTCATGCTATGCATAGTGTATTGCTATTATTTTTTGTTTTGTTTTGTTTGCTTAATCTTAAAATTTGAAGGAATTCTAAACTGTATCATATTTGCATTCTTGTTATCCCCAAAGTACATTCACTAAACTTTGTTTTTTTCCTTCCCAAAGAAAATAATTATGCAGAATCAAAGAATTCAAGAGTTAATGGATAAAATTGACCAAAAAGAGGATACTATTATGGAAAACACATGTAAAGGCAGTGTAAGAATCTAACTTTATTTGTGTTATAAATTAAATAAAGAGTATGTTTGGTTTGGTTTAAAATAATTTAAAATAGCTTATACAACTGAGACTAATTCACTAAGAATGTTGACTTGCTTATCTTGGCATTGAATTCAGTGCACTATCGTGCCAATATGAAGTTTTGAGAACTTAGAAGATGGCAGTTTGATCTCCACAGACTAAGCTATGAATGCTTTGTACATAAGAGGGACAAGTCCCTGTAGCCCTTAGAAGTTTAAGCCTCAGCAAACTGGATGGGGAGCTCTGGGGTGAAAGAAACTTAAATGTGCTTTGATATCCATAGATCATAAAGATCTGTATTTCTTTGTAGCTCTGCTCTATTGATATATCTGTCTATATCTGTACATCCATCTCTGTAGAACTATAAATGACATTAGGTTTTAGAAGCTTGTTTCTATTTTATACAATTTTGCTAAAGTTCATCTATTTAATAGCAGGGATATTTTCTTTTAAAAATTACATTATTAACTATAGCATATAAAGCCTTTCTGGGCTTGTCAGGGCTCAGCAGTGAAGAAGCCACTTGCCATGCAGGAGGTATGGATTTGATCTCTGGGTCGGGAAGATCCCCTGCAGAAGGAAATGGCAACCCAGTCCAGTGTGTCTTGCTGACGAATCCCATGGACAGAGGAGCCTTGTGGGCTACACTCCATACTGTTGCAAAAGAATTGGACATGACTCAGTGACTAAAATATAAACTATAACATTTAAAGGGTTTTTAAGTATCCTTTCATAAATAGAAATTTAAGTAATTTTATATTTAGTTTAGGATTGGATGATCAGCCTATCTTTTAGTTGTTTTTTAAATTAAACAATGGTTTTGGCTTTCTTTTATATTCATTTTTTATTGCAGGTACCTTCAAATTATTTTTTGACATATTGTTAATAACACAATAGGTTGAGTAAATTAATAGCTAAACCTCTCTGCTTTTGTATGTCTTTTCTCTAACAGGCAAGCGTGGTATACAGTAGTTCCCCTTTATCTGCAATTTCAGTTTCTGTGGGTTAACCATGGTCAGAAGGATTAAATGAAAAATGCCTGAAATAATTCATGAGTTTTACACTGTGTGATGTTCTGAGTAGTATGGTGAAATCTTATGCCATATTGCTCCATCCTGCCTGCTTGGCCTGACTCATCACTTTGTCTAGCATATCCCTCCTGTTAGTCTTATTTATCAGATTGTCTGTTGTCAGTATCATAGTGCTTGTGTTTGAGTTATGCTGATTTTGCTTAATAATGCCCCCAAAGCAGAAGAGTAGTGATGCTGACAATTTGGATATGTCATAGAGAAGCTATAAAGTGCTTTGTTTAAAAGTAAAGGTGGAAAAAAAAAAGTAAAGGTGAAAATTCTCAATAAGGAAAGAAAAAAATTGTATGCTGAGGTTGCTAAGATCTATGGTAAGAATGAATCTTCTATTTGTGAAATTGTGAAGAAGGAAAAAGAAAATTTGTGCTAGTTTTGCTGTTACACCTCAAACTGCAAAAGTTATGGCCATAGAGCATAAATGCTTAAGATGTAAAAAGCACTAAATTTGTACAAGATAATTTTGAGAGCAACAGAGGCTGCATTCACATAACTTATTATGGTATATTGTTACAACTGTTCTATTATTTAATTATTGTTAATCTCATTCTGTGCTTAATTTTTCTAAAAAATTTATTTGGCTCTGCCAGATCTCAGTTGTGGCGTGAGGGATTTTAGTTGCAGCATGTAGAATCTAGTTCCCTGACAAGGGATCAAACCTAAGTCCCGGGCACTGGGAGCAGGAAGTCTTAGCCGCTGGGCCACCAGGGAGGTCCCTGTGCTTAATTTTTTAATTAAACTTTAGTTCGGTTCAGTTCAGTCACTCAGTCGTGTCTGACTCTTTGCGACCCCATGAATTGCAGCGCTCCAGGCCTCATACTAAACTTTGTAAGCATGTACAGGAAAAAGCATAGTGTAAATAGGATTCAATATTTCCATGGTTTCAGGCAACTGCTAGGTCTCAGAATGTATTCTCTGGGATTTCTTTGGAAGGAATGATGCTAAAGCTGAAACTCCAGTACTTTGGCCACCTCATGCGAAGAGTTGACTCATTGGAAAAGACTCTGATGCTGGGAGGGATTGGGGGCAGGAGGAGAAGGGGACGACAGAGGATGAGATGGCTGGATGGCATCACTGACTCGATGGATGTGAGTCTGAGTGAACTCCGGGAGTTGGTGATGGACAGGGAGGCCTGGTGTGCTGCGATTCATAGGGTCGCAAGGAGTCAGACACGACCGAGGGACTGGACTGAACTGAACTGAAGCAGGGACTACCATATTATAAAATGTTACATTTGACCCTGCTTTGGGTCTTGAGAGTTGAACGCTAGTACCCACAACTTTCTCTGTATCATCTCAACATCAAATAGGTTTTTGATACTACAAGGGTAAATAAGGAACATTGTCTGGAGAAGCATAGCTCATCCTCTGTCTACTCTTGTAGCAGACCTCTCTTTTGGCATTTATTAGATGCATTATTCACTCCATCTGACTTTTCGTCACTTCTGTTGAATACATTATTGTAAATTAATTAATAATTATATTAACAGTTTAGGATTTATGTTAATATACTTATCAACAAATTATATTGGTAATGTAATTAATATTTTAATTATAATTTATAATTACATATTATTGGATTTTTTTTGTCAGATCTATTATATGTATTATTGTGTAACTTTTCTGAACTGGGAGAAATACCCCTGTAGTAAGGTAGAGAGTTAGGAGGAGAAGCATAAAATGATTTATTTTGTCAAGAAAAACTGAGATTCTGTGTGCCTGGTGCTCTGCTAGATTCTAGGAATTATACAGATTAATAAAAACTACTCCCCTTAACAACTCCCCAGTAAGAGAAAACCAACATAAATGTATTTATAATGAAATGTGCAGTGGTAGTCAGTATGTACAAGAAGCTGAGAATGGATAGGGTTTGAGAGAATACTTTGTGCAGATGAAAATGATTAAGTTGAATCTTAAATGGCAAGTGAAATGTATCTAGTCCAAAGTAGGAGCAGTTGGTGGGTGTGAGGGACAAGAAGATACACTGCTTTTCTAGATAGAAGAATCAGAATGCACAGTCATGGACATATGAGAAGGTTTTCAGTCATTGTAGGAAAGTGTAAGTTTTAAGTTTGCTCAAGAAGAAAGTCTGAAGCAGGAGAGGTGAATGATGAACCTAGGAGCAGTATACTGGGGTAAGGTGGTGTGTGTGTGAGTCAGTCAGTCCTGTCCGACTCTGCAGCCCCATGGACCACAGCCCTCCAGACTTTTCTGTCCATGGGATTGATTCTCCAGGCAAGAATACTGGAGTGGGTTGACATTTCTTTCTCCAGGGGATCTTCCTGACCCAGGGATCAAACCCGGATCTCCTGCATTGCAGGCAGATTCTTTACAATCTGAGCCACCAGGGAAGCAGAAGGCCTTAAATACTTCATTAAAGCATTTGGGTTGTATTCTGTAGGCAGCAAGGAGTCTAAGGAAAAGAATAGCAAAGTTGATTTTTTATTTTGAGTTGATATTTTTAGAAACTTGGAAGATGGGTTGCGGTGGAATTAGAATGAAGGCTGGGAGACCAACTAGAAAACTCTTGGAAAAGTTCAGGTGATAGTTGATGAGGATTTTGATTTAAGGTAGTTGGGTAGTGGTGGTATGGATTAAGAAGAGGACATTGATTTGTGAACTAAAAGAAGGAAAAACTTTTGACAGCTTAGGGTTTTTGACTTTTTCAAGGAAACGAGTCGCTGGGCCTCCAGGCTCTCAGCACTTTGAGGTTTCTTGCCACCTGGTTTTGTTCTGAGTGAGCGAGTGAAAGTTGCTCAGCCTGTCGGACTTGCGGCCTCATGGACTGTACAGTCCGTGGAATTCTCCAGGTCAGAATACTGGAGTGGGTAGCTGTTCTCTCCAGGGGCTCTTCCCACCCAGCGATCAAACCCAGGTCTTTGGCATTGCAGATAGATTGTTTACCAGCTGAGCCACCAGGGAAGCCCAGGAATACTGAAGTGGATAGCCTATCCCTTCTCCAGCGCATTTTCTGACCCAGGAATCGAACCGGTGTCTCCTGCATTGCAGGCGAATTCTTTACCCGCTGAGCTCCCAGGACTTGATCTGAATTTTAAGTTCAGCCTTTGATTTGTTGAAGGTTAAGAAAACAAAAACAAAAACAGAAAAACTAGAAAAAGAGAAGCCAGAGACAGATCACTTCTGGTGCCTACAACTTTGAAGAAGAATGTTGGAACTTTAGCAGGGGATTATATCTATTTCTGTAGTATGTTTGCATATCACATAATGTTAATAATGTTTATGTAAATAATAGTTAAAAAAGCAATATAAAATAAGCAGTATTCTTAATTTAATAATCCTTGTCTTTGAGTAAAGTTTTTAGGTAGGCTGTAGACTCTGTTTTATCAACTAACTTAAAACAGTGTGCTAAATTGTTCACATAAATAAACAAATGCAAAGTAAATTAGAACTTAACCTGACTGTGCTGATCAGCTGTTGATCTGGGGTCACTGTTCCAAAGAGTCCAAAAAAGACTCTTTTAATGATAAAAGTTTGTTTTGAATGGTTCTGTAGCATCCTTCCTACCAAGAATACTCTAGGCAGAAAATATTCCTTTCGGTAACTGACACTTGTGGAGGATAGATTTTTTTCTTGGTGAAGATTGTATAATTTGAAGAGGAGAAAATTGATTAGGTGATTATAATACATCTGAACGTGAAAGGGGGACAACTTAAAATTGTCATGGACTGTTTGAAAATTCAGACTTCGTCAGAGGTCTGATTCCTCTATCCCAGGACTTTGTCACTTATCAGTGACACCAAGCGACTAATTGTGAAAAAGCCTGGAGGTTGTTCTTCTTGATATTCTTTGTTTAGGGCTATCTAAAAAGATTGCTTTTTTAAAAATCATGAAGTAAAATCATTTTAGTCTGTATCTTAACAAAGTGATGATTTTATAATATAAAATGATGTTTTATTTTCTCATACAGTTTTACCCACCACCTACCTGCCCCCTGCAAATGGATTGCTACCAATATGTAGGGATTTAATTCATCTCTGCCTTTCCCAAACCTTTAATTACTTTATAAACATGCACTTAATTGCTAAGGTTTCACCCTTCTTTCTGGGTACCTTTCTGCTGTCCTATTAGGGAGGTGTAGTCTTTGCCTTAAAAAATGAAACTCTAAGTGGTCTTTTTCATCTAGATAAACTAGGAGCTCAGTTTTAAAGCAGTATGTAGATTGTGTATCTTTGAATATACAAAGGCTAGAAGCTAAGATTAGAACTTTTTCTGGGATTTGTTAAAGTGTAGGACATGGTTATTTTGAGCTTTGGTTGCAAAACAAAATGATTGATGTTTTCTACTTATTCATGATTATTCAAAATTTTAAGTGAAAGTATCTATAAGGAGCAATTATGTCATAGTGTTTTCCTATTTCTCTTTGTCAAAGCTCATTTTGTTTATGATTTAGAGGTAAGTGTTTTAGGACTTGGTTATCTGCAAATAAGTCTAACCCACCTGATCTTAGAAAATCTAAAGATGAATCTGTTTTTAGTTTTGGTATCAGGATGAAGCTACACAGTTACTTTTTTTTGGGGGGGGGGGGTCCTGCTTAGTGATTATACAAGTTAGTTAATATTACTTATTTCGTAGAGTCATCAGTTATTTTAGGGTAGGGTGAGATTTAGGAAATAACCTAGAAAATATCTCAATAAACTTGAAAATACAATTTTTATGATGCAGTATTGAATTTTAATTTATATAGTTCTTAGATTTATTATAGCTTTCTATATGTGAACTAATTTTAATTTATTTTACTTTAGGACAATGTTGGTAATTCTTCTTTAATAATAAACAATAAATTGGTTTGTAATGAAATGACTGAAATGTCTAAGGACAGCAAAACTAAAACGTATTCAGGAAGAAAAAGATTCAATGAAACTGAACTTCAACAAGATGAACCACCAGCAAAGAAAGGTACTTCTTCAGCTGCTAACAGGAGGCCATTAAGAAAGCTAACTCCTAAACCAGGAAACACAAAAGTTGCAAGTAGAAGGAAATTTACTTATCTAAGGAAGAAACCTGAGAAAATCTAAGTGTCCCTAATTTTTACACTAACATGTTATAAACTCTCTAGAGGATGCAGGTATTTAAAGCCGCCTTCATTTTAATGCTTTTAGATGTTGTGCTCGTACCAGTTTAGCATCGTGGTAATTCTCTTATTTCTGTGCCTGTCGCAGTTGAAAGCCACCTTTTCTGTCACAATTTCTCCACACTTTTTTTCCCTCTTCTTTTTTCATTTGAAGGAAAGGCCATTTAACAGGAAGACTTTGAGCTAAATGTTACAAAAGGCAAATGTGGTCAAGTTGTGTTTACTATGAAACTACTAGAAAAAAAAGTGTGTGCTAAGCTTACTCACTTTATGCTATACCTCCCTGGCTATGTAGAACATAGCAGCTTTCACTTTACCTCTAAACTATTCTGTCTTTAGGAAAACTTTTATAATATAATACAGAGAAGGAAGACTTTCTAAGAGAACATACATTACTTTAGAAACCTAATTAGCTGCTTCACCTTGGGATAAATGGATAAATTAAGTCTTGCTTTGTTTATTAGTAAAATAAGTTAAATATACCTGCCTCCTAAGGTTGTTAAGAATAAAAACAATTGGATAATACACCAATATAATACAAACTTCACAGAACCTCAGTAAAAGTAATGTTTTCAAAAGTAGTTGATGTAAAGGATAATATAGCAGTAGTCGGACATAACTGAGCGACTGAACTGAACTGGTAGCATTAGCTATATTAGTGTAATAGTTTATGAGCTAATAGGTTGAAACTAATATGCATTTGTTGCTGTTCAGTCACTCATTTGTGTCTGACTTTTTGGGACCGCGTGCACTGCAGCGTTGGAGAAGGCAATGGCAACCCACTCCAGTACTCTTGCCTGGAAAATCCCATGGGCGGAGGAGCCTGGTAGGCTGCAGTCCATGCGGTTGCAAAGAGTCGGACACAACTGAGCGACTTAGCAGCAGCAGCACTGCAGCATGCCAGGCTTCCCTGTCCTTAACTATCTACTGGAGATTGCTCAAGCTCATGTCCACCGAATTGGTGATGCCATCCAACCATTTTATCCTCTATTGCCCATTTCTCTTCCTTCCTTCAATCTTTCCCAGCAGTAGGGTCTTTTCCAGTGAGTTGGTTCTTTGCATCAGGTGGCCAAAGTATTGGAGCTTCAATATTAGTCCTTCCCATGAATATTCAGGGTTGATTTCCTTTACTATTGACTGGCTTGATCTTCTCGCTGTCCAAGGGACTTGTGAGAATTTTCTCCAGCACCACAGTTCAAAAGCATCAATTCTTTGTCGGTCAGACTTCCTTATGGTCCAACTCTCACATCTGTACATGATACTGGAAAAAACCATAGCTTGACTAGATGGACCTTTGTTAGCAAAATGATGTTTGCTTTTTAACGTGCTGTTTAGGATAGTCATAGCTTTTTTTCTAAGGAGCAAGCATCTCTTAATTCAGTGACTTTAATTACTGTCCACAGTGATTCGGGAGCCCAAGAAAATAAAATCTGTTTCTACTGTTTCCACTTTTTCTTTATTTATTTGCCATGAAGTGATGGAACTGGATGCCATGATCTTAATTTTTTGAAAGTTGAGTTTTAAGCCAGCCTTTTCACTGTCCTCTTTCAACCTTCATTAGGAAGCTGTAAAGTTCCTTTTCATTTTCTGCCATTAGAGTGGTTTCATCTGCATATCTGAAGTTGTTGATATTTCTCCCAGCAATCTTAATTTCAGCTTGTGATTCATCCAGTCTGGCATTTTGCTTGATTTACTCTGCATATAATTTAAATAAGCAGGGTGACAATATACAGCCTTGACTTACTCATTTCCCAATTTGGAACCAGTCTGTTGTTCCATGTCCAGTTCTAACTGTTGCTTCTTCACCTTTTTATAGGTTTCTCAGGAGGCAAGTCAGGTGGTCTGGTATTCCCATCTCTTTAAGAATTTTCCAGTTTCTTGTGATCCACACAGTCAAAAGCTTTAGCATAGTCAATGAAGCAGAAGTAGATGTTTTTCTGGAATTCCCTTGCTTTTTCTATGATCCAGCGGATGTTGCCAATTTGATCTCTGGTTCCTCTGCCTTTTCTAAATGCGGCATGAACATATGGAAGTTCTCAGTTAACTTACTGTTGAAGCCTAGCTTGGAGAATTTTTTTTTAAATATATATATTTTTTTAATATAAATTTTATTTTAATTGGAGGCTAATTACAATATTGTATTGGTTTTTGCCATACGTTGACATGAATCCGCCACGGGTGTACATGTTTTGAGCATTACTTTGCTAGTGTGTGAAATGAGTGCGATTGTGTGGTAGTTTGAACATTCTTTGGCATTGCCCTTCTTTGGGAGTAGAATGAAAACTTAACCTTTTCTAGCCCTGTGGCTGTTGCTGAGTTTTCCAAATTTGCTGGCATATTGAGTACAGCACTTTAATAGCATCATCTTTTAGGATTTGAAATAGCTCTGCTGGAATTCCATTACCTCCACTAGCTTTGTTCGTAGTGATGCTTCCTAAGGCCCACGTGACTTCACACTCCAAGGTGTCTGGCTCTAGGTGAGTAATCACACCATTGTTGTTATCTGGGTCATAAAGATCTTTTTTGTACAGTTCTTCTGTATATTCTTGCCACCTCTTCTTAATATCTTCTGTCTCTGTTAGGTCCATACCATTTCTGTCCCTTATTGTGCCCATCTTTGCATGAAACATTCCCTTGGTATCATCTAATTTTCTTGAAGAGATCTCTAGTCTTTCCCATTCTGTTGTTTTCCTCTGTTTCTTTGCATTGTTCACTTTGGAAGGTTTTCTTATTTCTCCTTGCTGTTCTTTGGTACTCTGCGTTCAAGATAGGTATATCTTTCCTTTTCTCCTTTGCCTTTCACTTCTCTTCTTTTCTGAGCTATTTGTAAGGCCTCCACAAACATTTTGCCTTTTTGCATTTCTTTTTGGGGATGGTTTTGATCACTGCCTCCTGTACAGTGTATGAACCTCCGTCCATAGTTCTTTAGGCACTGGAGAAGGGAATGGCAAACAACCCCTTCAGCATTCTTGCCTTGAGAACCCCATGAACAGTATGAAACAGCGCACTAATATGCATGGTCATTTTCTATTATCCACTGAGTGAGTGGTGCCTTAACTACAGGGAGTATAATCTTTTTATGATTTCCATAGCACTGTGCCTCTGTTTTTTCACCTTGTTTGGGGCCATAGAGTAGTTGAGAATTCAGGGTAGATGAGAATGTAGGATCTGTAGATCACTAGGAAGTGGAAGTGTGCAGGAGCGAGTGATCCACATGGTACGGCTAATCCTAAGGGTAACCCCATTCATGGAAGAGATGATTATATAATAGTCTGGGTTGTTAGTGATAAATAATTTGGATGTGAGTAGGTTTATAAATTTAGGTAACAAAATACTCCCCCCCCCCCCCCCCCAAATCATAACCACTGTGGCTATTTCTTAATTTTTGTTGTTATGAGACTATAAGGACTATATAAGAGATCATATGAAAATTGTAGCTATAATATAACCATTTTGCACCCTCAACCTGCTACTAAAAAATCTCCAAAACAAAATATGTGATTTCTGTACTTACTAGGATAGGATTGGGGCTGATAGTTATGCAGGATTGATGTTTTCTGCTCTTAAAAGGAAATGCAAAGCTATTTCCCTATGAAAGTGAATTTACTTCTTTGTGTCACTATATCTGAACTTTGGGTAAGCTGATTAACCATGTAAACATTTCAAGAAATAAGCCTTCAGAATAGTAATAAAGGAGACAAACCAGAAATATGCTGTGGTCTGCTCACCTGTGACTTTTCAACCAAAACTAATTTTTGTAGCAAAATATTGGTAAAGCAGTATATGTACAGGTTGGATGTGCTGGAAATATTGAATTAAAGTAACTGTCTTTCTTATTGCTGTGTCTACTTTTTATAAGTTAACCTATATTAGGCTCATACACTGTATAATCTACTTCATCTTTATTGCTAGACTAATCATTTCTCCCTAACACTGTTCTGAATATGTTCTATGGATCCTTTGATATGAAACAAAAATTTCTAAGAGGATAATGTGAATATCTGAATATCAGATGCAAATCTAATTTCCTGAAGTATCTTATGTAATTATCTAGTTTATTAAAGTATAGTAAGAGAACAACATGACAAAATGGCTTTTATTGATCACAAAAGCTATGTTGCACTTGATTTAATTTACCTCAAGGTTTAGGGATATGTCCATATAGTATACATGACTCAAGTCTCTTCTCTCAGGATATTCAGGATTTATTTGTGAGCTCTGAATTTCTGATTATCATTTTTAACTTGCTTACATCCCATCTCTCTTGATAAAGGGTTCAGACATTTTTTTTATAATTTGTCTTCTTAAAGGGCAGAAGGATTAGTCATTTCCACTGGTGAAGTTCCACCGATGAAGTCATAGGTGTGAAAATTGTGTCATAAGTACAAAATTACTTAAAGGGAAAGTAGAACAGAAGTGTGAATCAGGGGGAAAGAAAGTTATTCCACTTTGGGATGATTTGGCTACAGTTTTGTAAAATGTTAGGAGACAGTCTGAATTTTAAAAAATTCGTTAGAATAAATGGGCAAGTTTGTTATAAAAGTAAATAAGGGTGAATCTGTTAGTTTCCAAAGTAGCTGGAATCCTTAGAATAAACTGAGAATCTGAAGGACCTAAATTATGAAAATGTAACTACAAACATAGGAAAATCTTCAAAAATCAACTCATTAGCTTTTCAGAAACCAGGCTATGGAGCAGGAGTAATGCCATGATTTTCCTCTCCTTTTTGAGTCAGAAGAGACAATGTAATTTATAGGGATTAAAACGTTATCCAGTGTGCTTTTAGGTAGTCTGTTAAAGAAATCTTAGAATCCTGTTACGGGATTACATAATTACTGCTGCCCAAGAGCATTTAAACTATTGCATGAAGGAAAAGAATATGGATTGTATTTGGAAAATGAAAACAAACAAAGCTTGTTTTCGCAAGTATACTACTGAATGTAAAAATGGATAAATTCTTGGAGTGGCAAGATGATGTTCTCAGATTATATAGTGAGTTTGGGGTGAGGGGATACTCTAACTGGGGACATCAGAGAGAACTGGGATTTTTTTCCCCCCAGTCCTATTGAGGTATAATTGAGAAATAATATTGTGATATATTTAAACTGTTTAACATGATTTGATATACATTGTGAAAAGTTTCCCACCATGTTAATTAATTAATACATCCATCATCTCATGTATTCACCTCTTTTCCCTCTCTTTTTCTTTTTTGGTGAGAACACTCAAGTTACACACCCCAAGCAAATTTCAGTTATACAATACATTGTTATCAATTATAGTCACCATGTTATAGTTAGATCCTATGAGCTTATTCATCTTCAACTGAAAAACTATACCCTTTTACAAGCCTCTCCCTGGTTCCATCAACCACCATTCTACTCTTTGTTTCTATGAGTTAAATCTTGTTGTTCCCTTGTATTGATACTGTACAGTATTTGTCTTTCCATGTGTAGTTTATTTCACAGAATGAACCCTCCAGGTTCACCTGTGTTGGAGATGGCACGATTTCATTCTTCTTTAGGTTGAGTAATTATATTCCATTGTATACATACTTATACCCCTTTTTAAAAAATCCATTCACCCATCCATCGACACTTGGGTTTTTTTCAATGTCCTGGCTATTGTAAAAAATGTTGCAGTGAACATAGGGCATGAACTTGCATGAACTTCAATAGTGATTTCATTTCCTTTGGATTTATACTCAGAAGTGGGGTTGTTAGATCATATGATAGTTCGATTTTTGATTTTTTTGAGAAACCTCCATACTGGTTTTCTGCTGCCTATACTACTAAATATCCCCATTAACAGTGATCAGATTTCCTCTTTCTTCTCATTCTTGTCAACATTTGTTATCTCTTATCTTTTTGATGATAGACATCCTAACAAGTGTTAGGTGATAATCTTACTGTACTTTGGATTTCCTTTTCCCTGATGCTTAGTGATATTGAACACCTTTTCCTGTACCTGTTGATTATTTGTATGTCTTTTTGGAAAAATATCTGTTTGGCTCCTCTGCCAGTTTTTTAATTGAATTGCTTGATTTTTTGGCTGTTGAGTTGTGTGAGTTTCCTATATATTTTAGATATTAACTCCTTGTCCTACCGGACAAATGGTTCGCAAATATTTTCTCCCATTCCACAGGTTGCCTTTTCATTCTGTTGACTGCTTCTTGTGGTGTGCATACTGTTTGTATGTAGGATAGTATTAATTTTACAGAGCTTTTTATGATCCTAAAGATGCCTCATTAACTGAACAGATTCATTAGATTGGGCACTGTTGTCTCATCTAGATGCTCAGGAGCCTGCCACAGCAGGGGGAAAATTTAAGGGCTTGAATCTCATTGCTGTGTGAGATTTGATATTTATCTCTTATGGAACAATTACATGTAGCCGGCCTGCCAGATAGGGGCTTTGTAATGAAGCAAACTGATACGTTTAGATCCAAAATGTATTATAGGGGTGACCATCAAGTTCTTCCAGAAGCTTAAACAGATAAGTGCCTGGATCGTTGTGTATGTACGCTCAAGGTGTTTGCGTGTACAGTACATTCCAGATTTACCAAATCAGTATGTTTGATACTTGCTTGGAATCTACATTCTGAGCTCTCTTGCTCACTGTCTAAAACTAGAGAGTCACCATTGTAAAAACGATACTGTAAAGATAAAACCTTAAAATTTAAAACAGAAAATTACACTACAGTAACTGAGTTAATACAACTGGGCCATGTTAGATTATAAACTTGCACATATCTAGACTGATTACAAAAATTGTGTTTTTCTGATCCAGTGATATGTCTTAGAGATAGAAAAGGAGAACATAAGCAACATAGCTAAAGGTCAAAAATAATTCATTTAGGATTATTGTTCAAGTATGTAAAGATGCATGAGACACAGAAAGTCTTCTGTCAGGAAATTTGGAATATAATAGATGAGAGCAACAAGTATACATAGTATTTCAATATAATACGATGTACTCAGATTCGTGGGATAATATGTTGGCACTTACTAAAAAGACAGCTATAAAATACTCCTTTCAAAGATTCTCTGGACAGGTAGCAACTGACAGCAATAGACTTTGGAGAATTTCAGTCCCGTTCTCCCTGATGACTGCCTCCTGCATTTGTGGGCTTCATATTGTGCCTGGCACCTCTAGGCAGGAATTTGATTCTTACTGTGCTTAACGAGACTGCCAAATAAAAATATAGGTGAAATTGACAGATGAATGGCCAATTGAGGGGGATGCATGAAGGTCAAAAGGACATGTTGAGTTGATCAATACAGTATTGTATAAAAAATACATATAAATTGTATTAGAGTCATGTTGTATATAAAATTCACACATATAAACATCAAACCATGAAGTGAAATAGAATAGGAAAAAAATTTAAAAACCAAAAGTTCACATTCTTATGTTTTGAAGTAATTTTCCTAGGATATGAGACACTCATCAGATCAGTTATTATTATAACAGAAATTGTATAAAAACATAAAAAGATAAATTTGTATATCTGGAGAATTGAGAATTATGTTTCAAGAGTTAATCATGCAATCTGTGAGAAAAATTTGAACATAATTTATACTGGACAGTTGTGTAAGATGATTTATTTTGTCAACATAAATGTTAAGAATTAACTTTTAGCTAATAATGCATCCTCTGGACAGTTTAGTTTAATCTGTATCAACTGTATTTGTTAAAGTTCTTGTACTTACATAACATTTAGAAAATGCTTTAACATACATTATATATTAATTTATTTGGCCCTCTTAACACTGTCCTGTAGAAAGTAGGGCAGAGAGAAATATCCTATTTTTGAAATGTAGGTATTAAGCCTGAGAAAGACAAAATTTTATTTATTTTTAACTAGCTGAGCTCTTCTGTACAGATTTTCAATTTCTAATAATATCTAACTATATCCCAAGCACAGTGTTCCAAGTTCATTTATTTTCTTGATCTTTACAATAACTCTGAGATAGGTGATATTATTATTTCCATTTTACATGTGAGGAAACAGCCATGGAATCAGTTTATTGACAGTTATGCAACTATTAAAGATAAGGCTCCATTAGACTTAGCAGAAGTTTAACCATTTTTCTCCTAATTTCCACTCTGAAAGTGTAAGGCACTCAGTTTGTAAATCACTGATTTAGTAGACCTATAGTATAACTGTACTTTTAAACTGTTCTTTAGTCAGCCTTAGGGTGTGATTCCCTACCCTCTATCTCTTAGTAATAATAAAGATTTGTGGTAGACAATTCAAATAACATTAAATGCTATAAAAAGAAAGTAGAAGTAATCCCACTCAGAAGTAGCTGCCAGTATTTTTTGTACATCTTTGCTAATAACTCTGCTGTGACTTAACAGAACTATGATTTTTACATAATTCGGTTTATACTATGTATGTTTTGCAACCTGATTTTTCTTTTTTAACTCAATAGCTTCTTTGTTTTTCATTGTTTGTTTTCATATGTTTGAATATTGGCTTATATGGTAGCTTTTTGATTTTATTAAAGTTTGCCAGATTAATAATGTATATATTTTTTTATTTTTAAAGGACTTACACATGCTAGTCCAACTATCACTGAAGACCAAAAGAAAAGTGAAGAAACACAAGAGAGCATTTCAGATGAGGAAAACATTAGAGTTCTACAAGAAAATAATGAAGAGCTAAAAACACGTTTACTCACCATTGAGAATGAACTTAAAAATGAAAAGGAAGAAAAAACAGAATTAAATAAACAGATTGTTAGTTTGCAGCAGGAACTTTCTTCTTCTGAAAAAAAAAGTTTAGGCTTTAGTATAGAGGTCCAACAAATTCAGTCGAGTTATGACAATGTGATTTCTGAATTACATGTGCAGAAAAGTATAAATCAAGAACAGAAGGAAAGGATCATGAAATTGTCAGAGGAGATAGAAACTGCTAGAAGAAACATCGCAAATAATGTTTCCCAAATAAAATTAATGCAGGCAAAAATAGATGAACTGCGTAGACTTGATTCAGTCTCTCAGATTGCAAGCATAGATTTACTCAATCTCAGGGATTTGTCCAGTTCTCGAGAAGATAATTTGCCGAATACACTGTTAGGCCATTTGGATAATGATTATTTGATAAGTAAGCAGGTTAAAGAACATGGTATTCAAGAACTTAGTAGGGAAAGGTCTTTCCACTCTACTGTTGAAGCCATTTGGGAAGAATGTAAAGAGATTGTAAAGACTTCCTCCCAAAAAACCCATCAGATTGAGGAACTAGAACAACAAATTGAAAAATTACAGTCAGAAGTAAAAGACTATACAAATGAAAACAACAGACTAAAAATAGAGGAGAGGGAGAAAAAGAATCAAGATGATTTACTAAAAGAAAAAGATAGTCTTATACAGCAGCTGAAGAAAGAAGTACAAGAAAAAACCATTAGTCTTGATATTGAAGTACAGCATGTAGTGGAAGGAAAGAGAGCACTTTCAGAACTTACGCAAGATGTTACTTCCTATAAGGTGAAAATAAAGGAACTTGAAGCAATGTTAGAAACTCAGAAAGATGAATGTAGCCATTCAGCCAAGTTAGAACAAGAAATTATGGAAAAGGAATCTATCATTTTAAAGCAAGAAAGAAATCTGAATGAATGTCAAGCAAATCTTAAAGATTCTATCCAAAATGCCAGAGATTTAAGTGAAAGGGAAGTCAAATTGAAAGAAGAAATCATGCAGTTAACAAAAAATTTGCAAGATGCTAAGCATTCACTTCAATTAAAGGAAGAAGAAAAGGAAACAAACTGGCAAGAAACAGAAAAGTAAGCTAAAAGTTATTAAAAGGTTTAAAAAATTTGCATTTCTTTGATTGATTTTTCTATATAGCTTTTAAAGAATTTAGGTGGGCATAACTTAATCTGGTTAAATATAGCATGTATGTTAAGAGAAGAACTTCAACTTTGTATAAACCTGTGGGACTGAATGTTACTTACATGCAGAGTTCTGTTTATAAAATCTCCTGAAATCCTTGAAGTCCTCATTCATGCTATGGACATTCCAAGTTTGTGAAAAGATCTAATTTTGTAGATTACTAGTCACACATATGATCCTAAGTGATTAGTGATATATCACTATAGGAAAGTGGTTTTTTCTTTTTAGGTTGAAAGAGGAGCTCTCTGCAAGCACTGCTCTTATCCAGAATCTGAAAGCTGATCTCCAGAGGAAGGAAGAAGATTATGCTGAGCTCAAAGAGAAACTGGCCGATGCCAAAAAGCAGATTGAGCAAGTACAGAAAGAGGTTAGCTATTTGAAAAGTTGTGTGGCCAGTTAAAATGATAATCATTGTTTTCCTTATATATCATGTTTAGACACTAGTTTTAGTATTGACGAGAACATTTGTCAACTCCCTAATTTTTTTTAAATGATGAGAACTAGTATTTCACCAAAAATTTAGTCAGCTTAAACAAACTGAAAAATGTCTGATAGTAAGAAAAAATATGTGCCTTCTATAAGATTAGAACCTTTTTTTTTTCTGTAAGGACTAAGCTCAAGTCCCCCAAAAAGTAAAAAGTAAACTTCTGTTTGCAGGTTGTATGTAGGAGAGTATGTAGTGCAGTTGTAACAAGTTTTTATTATAATTTGATATTAAAAATAGGAAATACGTTCACATGGTTCCAAAGTTAAAATACATGAAAGTATATATAGTGAGGGGAAAACTGCCATCAAGCTTCCCACCAAGGAATCAAATGTTACCAATATTTTTTTTCTTCTCCGTCTTCCTCTGTTGTTCCTTCCTTCTCTTCCTGTTAAAAAATGGAAACCTCCAATAAACACTATGTGAACCTCGTTTTTCTTCACGTAGTGTATCTTGGCTGTCTCTCCATCTCAAGATATAAAGAGTTTCCAGATGACTTTTTTAATGACTAGGAACATGTATTTATGGTTAATGAGTCCCCTATTGTTGAACAATTAAGGTGATTTCCAGTTAATGATGCAGTGATGTTGTTTTGAACTTTTGTAAGTCTTCCTGTGAAATAAATTCCTAAAAGTGGAATTTATGAGTCACTGGTTTGTACATTTTGATATTTATTATGCTTTTTAGAGATTTTTCCAATTTACTCACCAGGACTAATGTATAAGAAAGTATTTTTCTCTATACTCTTATCCACAAGGTAGTATTTTATCATTATTTCTTTGATATCTGCTAACTTGACATGTAAATAGTATATCTCAACTATAATTCTAACTTGCATATCTTTTAATTAGAATGAACTTTTTTTGGTTTACAATTTTTTTTTTTTCTCCTGTGGTCTGAGTATTCATATTCTTTGTTTTAGTTTAGTTTTTTTTTTAAATTGTTATTGCTTTATGGGAGCTTATTATATATTTAGGAAATTAACTTTTTAAGGTATTAATTATGGATAACCCCTGTAACCTGACCCCTATCTTGCCATTTTTCTTGATTTTGATTATGGTGCTTTTTTCCCTTTGAGCAATTTATTTTTCTTTTATGACTGCTATATTTTGTATCATAATTAGACTTTTTTTAAAAGTTGAAATAATTTTAAATATTTTTCATTACTTAGAGTTAGTTACAAAAGAATACTTAAATGCTAAGGTCTGAAGAATATTCACACAGCAGATGTTTGTGGGTCTCATCCATTTTTTGTTTCCTATCCCCAATGAAGTTACTATAATGAATGTTTTGTATTTGTCTTTTTTTAGATCTGTTAAAAATGTAAGTTAAACTATATATATATAATTTCTACACATTGATTGTGTTCTGAGACATTGTCCACATCATATTCGTGAGAGTCATTTATGTATGGTTGTAGTTAATCACTTTCACTGCTGTGTAATATTCCAAAGTGTGTGTGACTATACAATTTAGTTATCTATTCTCTTGACCATTTAGATTGTTTTCATTCATTGCTCTTAGAAGAGTGATGCTATTTTAAACATGGCCCTAGGTATACGTGTACAAGAATTTGTAGAGCATGGGGTGGAATTGTTGGGTTAGGAGATAAAGGGGTATCTTACGGTTTTGAGTTGTATTCCTCTCAGTGTCTGTTTTTATTCACTATATGTCTGTTCTAGTTTTCACTCTGTGAAATACATTCGTTCATATTTTCTTTTAATTTTGCTGTCCTTTTAAAAATTACTGTTGTGTTGGATTTCTTTATTCTTGTGTCTGATTCTTTTTAAAAAAATTTTTGTTTATTTATTTGTTGTTGGCTGTACAGTCTTCATTGCTGCACGAGCTTTCTCTAGTTTCCATCAGTAATTCTTTACCACTTCCCACCAGGAAAGCCCTTGGTTCTAATTCTTATAAAATATATTGCAAATACCTTCTAGCTTACTTGCTGAAAGTCAGGCCTCCTCTTTCTATGAAAGCCAGTCAGTGTTACACTTATTTCTGCGATTATTTTTTCACTTAATTTTTTTCTGTTATCTCGATATTTATTTATTTTTTTGTTCCTCAGTACTTTTAAAAAGATTTAAAACTTTTTTATCCAGCATTTGAAGTCCTTGAATAATTTTTTTAGGTAGCATAAGAAAACTCACACTAATATAGCATTAATGTAAATTAAAAATCAGTGAAAAGAATGAGTGTGAACTTTTTGATCAAATAAATTATAATTTTCATGACTGTTAGGCCTGTACTGGTAAAGAGAAGCTCCCGCCATGACTTGGTAGATACCCTCCGTATCCATATATGTAAAATAGTTACTCTATGTGCTTGTATGTTTTTATTTTTATAAATGGGATCAACTATATATAAATACTGCTTTTAAAATTTGTTCTAATTTTAAGATTTTTTTTTCATAGTTTTAGGTGGTATCTCTTTTTAAGTAATGTTTTATTGTGCATATGACTAGCATTACTCTCAAGGGCGAGAATTAAGAGTGTTTTCTGTCTTTCAAAATAGACAATGTATAATGTTAATGCTAATAATAATAGAAGCTTACTCTGGATTGATTGTTCTAAGTTTACATGTATCATCTCATTTAATTTTCATACAAATGTTAGGCATAGGGACTATTTTTAGCTTCCATTTTATGACTAGGGAACTAGGCATTGAGAGAGATAACTTGTCCAGTGTTAGAGCTAGGATGGAAACGGAAGCAGTCCTTAGGTGCATCTTGGTGCGATACATAGTCTCTATGTTATTGGCAGACAGTTTATTTCTGTAAAATTGATGAAGATGGTGTTTATTAGTGGAAGTCCCTTGTTTTTGAACACAATAAGATAATATATAAAATTAAATTTTATTAATGTATGATTATAAAAGGAATATATGTTTATTATAGTAATTTTGGAACATACAGGAAGCCGAAAAAGAAATGTAAAAATCACCTGAAACCAAAGAACTACTATTATTATGGTATCTCCATAATTTTTATGAAGGGGAACTTTGTTCAGTTAATTTCCTTCGGTTTATGAGATCCCTAGCTATCTTGAAAATTGGCCTAAAAATGTACTTTGATTACATGTTTTCTATACTTATCCCTTTCCCTTTCCCTTCTCCCCTCTCCTCCCCGCTTTTCCTTTAAGATTTGCATACTAATTCAAAGTGCTTTTTGATTTCTTTAATAGGTTTGTAGGATTAAGTTTGTAGGATTAGCACCAAAAATCAATTGACCTTCCCTTGCATGGGTATCTTTTGATCTTGTGATTGTTCTGTTTTCATCCTCTACATGCCATTATTAGCTGTTAAGTTATTTCTTATATTACTGGATCATATTACTTAATAAATCTTGGAAATCAGATTCAGTATTTTTCCCCTAGAGTATCTCTATTGATTTTTCCATGATAATAATTTCCCTCTTGCATGCATGGGACTATTCTGAGTCTTTTTTAGTAGTATTCACAGAGTTTGAGATTCTGATAATTTGAGTTACATCATGTATGTTGGAATCTGTAATTTTTCTAATGCTCTTAAAAGGACATTAATCTTTGAAACAGTGGCCTTGAATTTTAAACAACAAAAGCAATTAATATTTTTAGAAATACTTAATTTATTACTTTGTAGGTCTCTGTAATGCGTGATGAGGAGAAATTGTTGAGGATTAAAATTAATGAACTGGAGAAAAAGAAAAACCAGTGTTCTCAGGAAATAGATATGAAACAGCGAACCATTCAGCAGCTTAAGGTAACAGTTTTGTTTTTAAAGATGATTTCAGTAGATTCTGGTGGTATATTTTAGTGTTTAATTAAATGTATATATATATTTTTTTAAGTAAGAAATGGATAATCTGAGGATTGTAACCTGGGAGACAGTCTTTCAGAAAGCTCTTAGGACTGTTCTACCCATTAGAGGTCAAAGCAAAGTTGCATACTTTTTGAGACAAAGGGTTATGCATCAAATGATATATTGTTGACAATTTACAGTACTCAGATGTGCAGTATAAAGTGAGTAGGGGGTAATCATAGCCCTTTGACCATAAGAAGGAGGGTTATCTCCTAAGGAGTTACCTTGTTGGCACCAGGAGAAAATAGCTTTTTACCATCCAGCAGGCATTCCTGTGTCTTCTAAGGAGAGGTTAATGCCAGTGCACAATGCACAGTTAAAATAGGGTGGGAGGCGGGCACAGAGAATTTTATGTTTGAAAAAAATTTTTTCTTCTCCTGCCTTAGAATGTTTATCACAACTCAGGACTCTTAGGTGGTAAACCCAGCCCAGTTGTCTGGTAAAGGTACCTAGAACAGCTGGGATTGCTCCAGAGATGCGTTTGCATTTGCCGTCAGGGAAGGGCACTGCAGCCCCAGGTTTAGGGGAGATTCCCAGGCCTTGGGGAGCCCAGTTTCACGGGGATCTCTTAGTCCGCCAGCAAGATCCCTGACACCTGCGGAACAAGAGTCACATTTTCAAGAGATGTTTGGAGGCCTTTAGGGGGAAAAAGCTGTTAAAATCCTGCTTTCAAGAAGACAAATTATTTCATGATTCCAACACCTTAGGGATCTTTAGGGGACTTTGAGGAACAGCTATGAGTACTTGGCGATAAATGATTTGAGCATCAATCCAAAGGAATGGTGAGGTGTCAAAACAGATGGAAATTTTGTTTATAGTGTGCCCTTATGTAACCAGACACCGACTAGGTTCCTTCCCTCACTGTCGGACCACCTTTGACCACCGCTGTTGTTTTCCCTCCGTTTCCGTCCCCATCTGCCTATCTCTGTCACTCTCCGTCTGCTTCTGTCCTGTCCGACCACCTCCACCATTCTCTCTTAACAGCCTGTGTTCTCAGCGTTCGGGTGTCTGGTCGCCCCCTTCCGCCACTCTCCTCTGTTTCTGTCCACCGTCCTTGTTCTCTGTTTCAGTTGTGGCAGTGCTGCCTGCATCATGCTACGTCCACCTGCGTCGCTTTCCATCTGCCTACTCCGCCTTTCTCCGTCTGCTTCCATACTGTCCGTCCACCTCCTGGGTTCTGTTTCCTTTCTGTGGGTCCCTCTCTGTAGTGCTGTTTCCGGTCTGTTTTGTCCCTGTCTGTCAGCCTTGGTAGCTCTCTGTGTTTCCGTCCATCTCTGTCCATCCACCTCCGAAGCTCCTCCCTCATTTTCTGTCATTGTCTCTGCACCATCCCTCCAGCTGCAGATGGAAGGTTAGGTTACCAGACAGGTTAAAACTAGAATTGAAGGATTTCCAGTGTCCATAAATTAACATTGCGTCTTTTTCAAACCTTCCAGCTACTTTCTACATATAGGGGATGTGGGGGCCCTATTTTTTTCTGCATCTTGAGTTTACTTGATAAGGAATTTAGTTATGGTTTACTTTGTTGTTCCCATTATTAAGTATATTTCTTCCCCTTTATGCTTTTTGTGTTGTGTAAGAGAACATACATGCTAGCTTAAAATGTTGAATGAAGAAAATGATTTGGCATTTTTTAGGTAGATTAAAGGTATAAAGTTGGGGGGGTTGTTTTTGTTTTATTTTTTCCTTTTATCACTCTCACCTTTACTCTGAGGTGAAACAAACTTGGAATCTTAAGACTTAGCCTTCTAGGAGATAGATTTCAAAGTTAATAATAAACCCTGTTCAAGTCCCTCTATTAAATATTGGCATATAATTAAGTTTCATTTGCATTTCATGTTCTTTCATTTTGCAGGAGCAGTTAAATAATCAAAAGGTGGAAGAAGCTATACAACAGTATGAGAGAGTGTGCAAAGGTCAGAAACAAAACTCTTCTTCCAGTACTAAAAAGACTGCAAAATAAGTAGCTAGAATAACAATTGGTTCATTTTCCTTTGAAAATTCTGAAGTAAAATAAGGGCAACATAAAATGTAACTTTATCAAAAGAGAAAAGCATTGATTCTCAAGAGTAACTTACTACCCTGAAATTTATCAATGAAGAGGGATTAACTTGGATCAGTAACTTGGATGTGAAAATATATGTCCCTACAGAATCTTATTTTTCCTACCCTTTTAGGCCATTGTCCCATAAGCATCTCATATTTCCATAATATTTTTGGAATTTTCCTTTATTTTGGCTCCTTTGTCACTGTTGGCAGGTGTGAATAGATCTTGGCTATTCTATAAAACATTCTTGGAACCAGAATATAGTTATTTTTATATTTTAATATTTTATTTCTTGGCCACATATTGAGATGTGTGGTGTAGGCCCATTTTGAGTACTCTTAATCTTCCATCTTCTCCGTTCTCTCTAAACTTTGATCCAGGCCACTTGTAACCTACATAGTTTCAGATCTTTTTGGTTTTTGCAATCTGCCCTTTCCTTTATTTTTTAATTATTTGTCAATTCATTTTCTATCATTTTCGTTTTCTAGGTAGTATTAATTGTATAAGGGTATTTTTTCTAAGTATGAAGGTGATGTGTAGCTTCCCCCTTTCTGAAACTCTTTTAAAACCTGGGCTTGTGTGATCTGTTCCTCTGGTTACTGCCTTTCTCTCAGAATAAACCTTAGCTGCTGTGACAGATTTCCTGAATAAGGCATCATTATCTTTTTTCTCTTTGTTTTCACTGCTGAGTTCTTTCACCTTTGTGATTTTAACTTTGTATTAGACATTCCCTGATAAGCAGAAAAGTACATTTTTAGCTCTTAAGGGTTTCCCTGGCTTGTCAGTTCAGTCACTCAGTCATGTCCGATACTTTGCGACCCCATGAATCGCAGCACGCCAGGCCTCCCTGTCCATCACCATCTCTCGGAGTTCACTCAGACTCATGTCCATCGAGTCTGTGATGCCATCCAGCCATCTCATCCTCGGTCGTCCCCTTCTCCTTCTGCCCCCAGTCCCTCCCAGCATCGGAGTCTTTTCCAATGAGTCAACTCTTTGCATGAGGTGGCCAGAGTACTGGAGTTTCAGCTTTAGCATCATTCCTTCCAAAGAAATCCCAGGGTTGATCTCTTTCAGAATGGACTGGTTGGATCTCCTTGCAGTCCAAGGAACTCTGAAGAGTCTTCTCCAACACCACAGTTCAAAAGCATCAATTCTTCGGCGCTCAGCCTTCTTCACAGTCCAACTGTCACATCCGTACATGACCACAGGAAAAATCATAGCCTTGACTAGACTGACCTTTGTTGGCAAAGTAATGTCTCTGCTTTTGAATATACTATCTAGGTTGGTCATAACTTTCCTTCCAAGAAATAAGCGTCTTTTAATTTCATGGCTGCAGTCACCATCTACAGTGATTTTGGAGCCCCCCAAAATAAAGTCTGACACTGTTTCCACTGTTTCCCCATCTATTTCCCATGAAGTGATGGGACCAGATGCCATGATTTTCGTTTTCTGAGTGTTGAGCTTTAAGCCAACTTTTTCACTTTCCTCTTTCACTTTCATCAAGAGGCTTTTTAGCTCCTCTTCACTTTCTGCCATAAGGGTGGTGTCATCTGCATATCTGAGGTGATTGATATTTCTCCCGGCAATCTTGATTCCGGCTTGTGTTTCTTCCAGTCCAGCGTTTCTCATGATGTACTCTGCATAGAAGTTAAATGAGCAGGGTGACAATATACAGCCTTGACGTACTCCTTTTCCTATTTGGAACCAGTCTGTTGTTCCATGTCCAGTTCTAACTGTTGCTTCCTGACCTGCATACAGATTTCTCAAGAGGCAGGTTAGGTGGTCTGGTATTCCCATCTCTCTCAGAATTTTCCACAGTTTCTTGTGATCCACACAGTCAAAGGCTTTGGCATAGTCAATAAAGCAGAAAGAGATGTTTTTCTGGAACTCTTGCTTTTTACATGATCCAGCGGATGTCGGCAATTTGATCTCTGGTTCCTGTGCCTTTTCTAAAACCAGCTTGAACATCAGGGAGTTCATGGTTCACATATTGCTGAAGCCTGGCTTGGAGAATTTTGAGCATTGCTTTACTAGCATGTGAGATGAGTGCAATTGTGCAGTGGTTTGAGCATTGTTTTGCATCTCCTTTCTTTGAAATTGGAATGAAAACGGACCTTTTCCAGTCCTGTGGCCACTGCTGAGTTTTCCAAATTTGCTGGCATATTGAGTGCAGCACTTTGACAGCATCATCTTTCAGGATTTGAAACAGCTCAACTGGAATTCCATGACCTCCACTAGCTTTGTTCCTAGTCATGCTTTCTAAGGGCCACTTAAATTCACTTTCCAAGATGTCTGGCTCTAGATTAGTGATCACATCATCATGATTATCTGGGTCATGAAGATCTTTTTTGTACAGTTCTTGTGTGTATTCTTGCCACCTCTTCTTAATATCTTCTGCTTCTGTTAGGTCCCTTATCGAGCCCATCTTTGCATGAAATGTTCACTTGGTATCTCTAATGCTCTTGAAGAGATCTCTAGTCTTTCCCGTTCTGTTGTTTTCCTCTATTTCTTTGCATCGATTACTGAAGAAGGCTTTCTTATCTCTTCTTGCTGTTCTTTGGAACTCTGCATTCAGATGCTTATATCTTTCCTTTTCTCCTTTGCTTTTTTCGCCTCTCTTCTTTTCACAGCTATTTGTAAGGCCTTCCCAGACAGCCATTTTGCTCATTTGCATTTCTTTTCCATGGGGATGGTCTTGATCCCTGTCTCCTGTACAATGTCAGGAACCTCATTCCAATGAGGTTCCTGGCTTCTAAAGTTCTATTTAAATACTGAATGCCATTTACTTAGGTATCTTACTGAGTTTTTAAATTGAGGTATACAAACCATAAAATTTACCCTTTAGAAGTGTACAGTATGGTAGGTTTTAGTATATTCACAAACTTGTACAACCACTACCACTATATAATTCCAGAGCATTTTCATCACCCTAGAAAGAAATGCTGTAGTGATTAGCAATCACTCTCCATTCATGCCTCCACCAGAACTCCAGTTTTTGCTTCTATCTTAACATAGGCATCTTCCCTCTGAGTGTATTTCTTCTCCCTAGCTGTTGCCATACAGAGTTCCCTTTTCTTACAGGGACACCAATTATGTTGAATTAGGGCCCACTGTGGAGAAGACGATGGCAAACCACTCCAGTACTCTTGCCTGGGAAATCCCATGGACGGAGGAGCCTGGTAGACTGCAGTCCATGGGGTTGCGAAGAGTCGGACATGACTGAGTGACTTCACTTTCACTTTTCACTTTCATGCATTGGAGGAGGAAATGGCAACCCACTCCATTGTTCTTGCCTGGAGAATCCCAGGGACGGGGGACCCTGGTGGGCTGCTGTCTATGGGGTTGCACAGAGTCGGACACGACTGAAGTGACTTAGCAGCAGCAGCAGGGCCCACTGTAATCCAGTAGCGGGAGTTCCCCAGTGGTTCAGGTATTAAGAATCCACCTGCAATGCAGGAGACATGGGCTCCACCCATGGGTTAGGAAGATCCCCTGGGACTTCCCACTGGAGCAACCCACTCCAGTATTGTTGCCTGGAGAACCCCATGGTCAGAGGAGCCTGGTGGACTGCAGTTCATGGGGTCGCAAAGAGTTGGACACGACTGAAGCAACTTTGCATTCAGGCATGCTAATCCAGAATGACCTTATTCTGAACTTGATTACCTCTGCAAGGACTCTTTTTCCAAGTAAGGTCATTTTCACAAGGAGTAGACATAATTTTTTCCTCTGACATCCTGGTGGGTATAAAGGAGTATGTCATTTTGGTTCACTTATTTATTCAGCTGCAGCAAGTCTTAGTTGTGGTCCATGGGATCTACATTGTGTCTTTGAGATCTTTTGTTCTGGTGCACAGCTTCTCTAGCTGTGGACACAGGCTCCACAGAACAGGCTTCGTAGTTAAGACATGTAGACTTTGTTGGTCCACAGCATGTAGGATCTTAGTTTTCTGACCAGGGATTGAAACTATATCCCCTGCATTGCAAGGCAGATTCTTAACCATTGGACCACCTGGTAAGTCCTATTTGTTGTTTTGATTTGCATTTCCTACTGATATTGAGCATCTTGTCTTCTGCTATTGGCCACTGGTATATCTTCTTTGCACAAATGTCTGTTAATGTCCTTAATGTGCTTTGCCTATTTTGGGCAAAAGTTGCCCCCTCTTGCCCCCTCAAACAATTCAGTTGGGTTGTTTGCCCCTCCCCCCAGTTGTGTGTGTGTGTGTGTGTGTGTGTGTGTGTGTAGTTGTGATTCATTTTGACGTTACCTATCTTGTTTTGATTGCTTATGCTTTAGGTATCATGTCTAAAAACCTGTTGCCTAATGTGAAGTTACCTCGGTTTTCTCCTAAGAGTTTTATACTTTTTAGCTGTTGTATTTAGGTCTTTGATTCACTTTGAATTAATCTGTTTGAGTATAATTTTATATATTATGTGAGGTAGATATCTAACTTAATTCTTTTTCATTTGGCGATCCAGTTGTCCCAGCACCATTTGTTGAAAAGATTGTTCTTTCTCCAGTTGCATTGTTTTGCATCTTTGTTGAAAATCAGTTGACCATACATGTAAGGATTTATCTCCTAACTCTTGACTCTGTTTCATTGTTCTGTATGTCATTCCTTATGCTAGTACCATACAGTATTGTTACTTAGCTTTTAGTGAGTTTTGAAATTGAGAAGTGTGAATTCTCTCACTTAAAAAAAATTAATTTATTTGGCTGCCCTGGGTCTTAATTGTGGCACTTGGGATCTTTAGTTGTGACATGCCAGCTGTTAGTTGTGGAATGTGGTATCTAGTTCCCTGACCAGGGATCGAACCTGGGGCCCTGGCAGTGACAGATCTTAACCACTGGACTGCCGTGAAATTCCCAATCACTGAGTATTTCTGATCCAGAATTTTACATGACATTTGTATGTCGTTTCTTTCCCAAGTTGATGCAGTGTCCCTTCTTTCCACAACCAACCTGTTCTCGAACATTATGCTTAAGCTTTTCCTCCTTGAAGCCTTGCTAGGATATTATATAGCTTTCAGTGATCCTCTCCCCTGAATGTTAAACACTTGATTGATTGATTGTCTGCCAGGCATTTATTTAGCTAAGATAATTCATAGCTGTCTTTAGATAGCTTTGATGAAATATCTAGTTCCTGTCCTTTTGCTGTATTTTGTGTTATTTGTTGCATATTTCTGGATTCTTTTCTTGAAATAAAGTTCAGTTATTGGAGGCTGTGACCAATATAATTATCTTTTTTCTTTTACTGTTTCTGCCTTTCAAAATAGATGGATAGCCATTAATGAAGTTATCATTGGTGTCTTGGGACTTTACTGATTGCTGTCTAGATACTTAGACTCCTTTTTTTGAACCCTCTAATTTAGAGCAGAAAATAGGATGTAAGAAGAACAGATTATTTGAATAAAATTGTGATTATATAGTCAATATAGTTGCATATCATGCTTTTTCAAAGGAAGAGTTTGGGGTAGAATACCAGTACTTCTTTAATCCTAAGAAAGAATTCTGTTTCATTAATTCTCCTGGTGGCTTATATCAGTGAACAGAAATACTGAAAAGTACTCAAAATGTTTTCTCATTGTTTTGTTTTAAGCTTACTTTATAGTAAGTATTTTAATATTTTAATATTTTGATATTTGTGTCATTTTTAGTGTTACTTTCAGTGCTGTGAGTTTGAGCTATGCATTTATAGATTCATCACCTCTGACATGAATAGTAGTCTTGGTAAGAGGTGTGGGAAGTGAGCCCTAGTACTGTGTCACCAGACAGTAAGCCAGTCTTTCCTCCTTATCCCTTTCAGGTAGGATTAGAATTATTTATAATCCATTATTATAGTAATTTTTTCAAGGGCCAGAAACAGTTTTAGTAAGGTTATAATAGCACAGTTGTTCCTGAGGAGCTGGTTTAAAAAACACTAGAAGTAAATATTTTGCTTTGAAAGTTTTTCTAGAAAAAATAATTACTTGAGATTTTCAAAAAAGTAAATTTGGGATTGAGAATTTATTGTTTTAAGGAGCTAAAAATTATAGTTTTAGTTTTGGTTTAAGAATATTAACAGTAAAATTTGTCAAATAGGGTTTTTTTCTAAATCCCAGTATATGTGTTTGTTACTACTGGTATACCTCAGAGATGTTTCAGATTTGGTCCTGTGCATGCATGCTAAATCAGTTCAGTCATGTCTAACTCTTCGCGACCTTGTGGAGTAAAGAGCCTACCAGGCTCCTCTCTCCATGAGATTCTGCAGGCGAGAATACTGGAGTGGGTTGCCATGCCCTCCTCCAGGGGATCTTCCCAACCCAAGGATCGGACCCAGGTCTCCCACATTGCAGGCAGATTCTTTACAGTCTGAGCCACCAGGAAAGCCCTTAGCACACATGCACATAGTTAAATGGCTTAAAACAATGCAAATACATTACCTTACAACTCTGGAGGTCAGAACTCTGAAAAAGGTCTAATAAGGCTCAAATCAAGATAATCTGCAAAACTGTGTTCCTTCTGGTTGCTTTAGGGGAGAATCTGCTTCTTTACCTTTTCCAGATTAAGACATAATAGTATTATGTTTAAAAAGACAGTGCTCACACCTAATTAAAAAATACTTTATTGCTAAAAAATGCTAACCATCATCTGAGCTTTCAGGGAAGTGTAATCTTTTTGCTGATAGAGTAGGGCCTTACGTTGATGCTGAAGACTGCTGACTGAACAGAGTAGTGGTTGCTGAAGATTGGGGTGGCTGTGGCAGTTTCTTAAAGTAAGACTGTGAGGAAATTTGGCACCTCAGTTGACTCTTCCTTTCATAAACCTGTAGCATGCTCTGCTGTTTGATGCCTTTTTACCCACAGTAGAATTTTTTCAGAATTAGAGTCAAGCCTCTTAGACTCTGCCACTGCTTTATCAACTCAGTTTATGTACCATTCTGAATCCTTTGTTGTCATTTCAACATTTTTCACTCAGAGTAGATTCCATCTCAAGAAACCACTTTCTTTGCTCATCCATAAGAAGCAACTGGTCATGTGTTCAAGTTTTATCATGAGATTGCAGCAGTTTAGTCGTATATTCTGGATAACTGGTAGCACCTACGTCAGCACTGGCTGCTTCACCTTACACTTTTAAGTTTGGGAGACAGCTGCTTTCCTTGAACCCCAAGAACTAACCTCTGCTGGCTTGAAACTTTCCTTCTGCAACTTCCTTACCTCTCAGCATTCATCACATGGAAAGAATTAGGGCCTTGCTCTAAATTCGCTTAAGTGAATGTTGTGGTTATTTTTGATTTCTCTATCCAGGCCACTGAAAGTCTCTCTATATCAGCAGTAAGTCTGTTTCGCTTTGTTATCATTTGAATATTCACTGGGGTAGGACTTTAAAGTCTCTTGAAGAACTTTAATTTGCAGTCACAACTTCAGTGTTTGGAACAAGAGGCCTAGCTTTTGTCTAGTCTCAGCTTTTGATATGCCTTCCTTACATAATCATTTCATTTCTAGCTTTTGATTTAAAGTGAGAGTTGTGTGACTCTCCTTGAACACTTCCTTTCACTTGAACATTTAAAGGCCTCTGTAGTATTATTAATTGGATTAATTTCAATATTGTTGTGTCCTAGGGAATCGAGAGGTCCACAGAGAGGGAGAAACAGGGAAATAGCTGGTCATGGGAGCAATCAGAGCACGCACAGTCTTCATGGGTTAATCTTACTGTCTTGCATTGTTGTAGTTCATAGTGTCTCCCCTAGAAATACAACAGTAACATCAGAGATCAGTGATCATAGGTCATCATAACAAATACAACAATAATGATAGAATTATTAAAATGTGATACAGAGGCAGGAAGTGAACAAATGCTGTTAGAAAAACGGTGCTTATAGACTTGCTTGATGCAGGATTGCCACAGACTTTGAATTTATAAAAAAACAGTGTATCTGAAGCACAATTAAATGAAGAACAGTAAAATAATAGTTTTATGATTTTTATTAATAGTTTAATTGTATTGAAAATGATTAATTTTATTTGAAAAGCTTTTCCATCTGTTTATTCTTACATTCATCTGTACATCAATTATTTATTTGATCCTTCATTTATGCCAGTACTGGTCTAGGCATTGAAAATATAGCAGTGAACGAGACAAAGTTTTGTCTATGTGGAACTCATATTCTATTTAAGTTAACTTAATTTTCAATATGGATATCTAGATGTAGATGTTAATAATTTCTAAAACGTTCTTTCTAAATTTTTAGATCTGAGTGTTAAAGAAAAAATAATCAAAGACATGCAAATGACCCTGGAAGAACAAGAGCAAACTCAGGTAGAACAAGATCAAGTGCTTGAGGCTAAATTAGAGGAAACCGAAAGACTGGCCAGAGGTAAAACAAGATTGCTTACATATTTCAAAGCATACTTTTTCATTTTCTTTCTTTTACTAGTTTGCTTTCCTTTTTAATGTGGTTTAATATTGATAATAATTTATAATAAGAAAGTATTTATTGTCTCTTTGGAATATCCTGTCACTTGTTATGTTTTACTGTGATGAAGATCGTTGTATCTCATTGAAAAAAGGAATCAGTACACTTTCATAGTAACTGGATGATTTGCTTGCAGTGTTCCCCAGAGGTTAAGAATAAACTTTCAACTTTTTTCACCTCTCAACAGCAATTGGTATCATCTGTATGTTTAGCTCAATAAATACTCTGATTCTGTCCTTCAGAATACCATCAAAGGGTTTTTGTTTTTGTTTTAATTTTTGAGAGCATGAGGTTTCCTGTATATTTGCACGCATTTGAACTGTATACTCAGAGCACTATTCAATGAGTTATTGAGAGGTTTTCATAGTTCTTGTCTAAGAATTTGGTGAACTTGTAGAATGGTCTGTGCTTATGTGTGTGTGTGAAAGTCTCTCAGTCGTGTCCAACTCTTCGTGACTCCATGGACTATACAGTCCATGGAATTCTCCAGACCAGAATGCTGGAGTGGGTAGCCTTTCCCTTCTCCAGGGGATCTTCCCAGCTTAGGGATCGAACCCAGGTCTCCTGCACTTGAGGTGGATTATTTGCCAGATGAGCTACAAGGGAAGCCCAGAATGGTCTCAGTTCTGTTTAGTATCTTGGTCTATGATCTGCTTCTGGGCTCTGCTGTCTGTATCCCATGCCACATACATCTCTGTGCAGTGTAACTTTTGCATGTAGTTTAAAAAAAATTTATATTTCCATATCAGAATTGGAAGAATGGAAGGAAAAATGCAAAGATTTGGAAGCCAAACACAATCAAAGTTCAAATAAAGAATTTGAGGATAACACAGATGTACTTAATACAAAACTCACTAAGCTTCAAGATGAGTTACAGGTATGATTTTTATCTACATGTGTAATTGTGTCTATATATTTATTATATTTCTCATAAGATGATTTAGTAAATATTTTATAATTAATTTAGATATGGATATACTCATAGCTGGGAAATGTTAGAATATAATTTCTCAGTACTCATTGAAATGACATGGGGAAGAGATTCCCTAGAATACAGGCTACTAAGTGCCAATGAAAATGCAGTGGTTGGGTCCTCAGTTTTACATATTTAATTCTTGTATCATCATGTCTTATGTCTTTGTACCTGTTTTTGTACTGTTTAAACTTTTAGCTCTGCAAGTACTGCTGTAGAGAAGAAACTATTAGGAAAATTATTTTGATTATTGTAAATTTAATTATTAAGCTGGAAAAGAATAGAATTGTATGTCTGAACATTGGAATACATTTGAAACTATATTACTACATTTGAAACTATATTACTACATAGAAGATAACCTGTTTTCTGTTTATATATTTTTCCATATTTACCTTTCACATACCATGCGTAGAATAGGAGATACAGGGCAAAGATTTTTTAATGGCACTTAACAAATATTATATAAAATTTTATATTTTATTTATTAGAAATTACAATCCAATGTAGTTTTGGCATTGAAGAAAGCATAGTAATGAGTTTTGAAAAGATTGCATCTAAATTATTTTCTTAAATTCAGGCTGTATATAATTAGATATTAAACAAATAAATACATTCCTTTCTTTTTTGTAATTATTAATTACATACTGAAGAATTTATCCTTTCCATTGTCAGAACCAAAAGCAGCTGGAGCAGAGTGGATAATCCATTAGTTATGAAAAAATACACTAATTACTTTGCGAATGTTCATACTAAGGAATACTGGTGTGTTTTGCATTCTAAAATAATATGATCATGTATCTTAGATAATAAACTTTGTAATTCTGTAATGGACTAGTGATAATTTATCTGGCACAGTGGATTTGCAAGTTTTAAAAACAGTAGATTTTTAAATACATAGCTTTTAGTGTAGTATTATTTTTGCTTCAGAAGAAGTTTTATGTCAGTTTTGAGTGTACAAATGAGATGTTTTTGAAGTTGAAGGATCTGTGGAAGCCTCTTTAAAATTTATTGATCAGCTGTATTTTCTATTCAGCTGTTCCTTATATTCTTCAATAAATATTTGTCCTGTTACACAAGTTACTCTTTATTTGACATTCTGTATACCTGGGAACATTTTATTTTTGGAATCACAGCCGGAAATGCCCCCTACAAATCAAAAATTTTTTTTTAATCTAGCATTTAAAACGACTTGGTTCTCTGTAATTCTTTCAGAAATTTTAGTTATTTCTTCTTAAGCTCACTGATGAAGGAAAGCTAAATGGATTTTATAGCGAAATTAAGTTTATGAATGAAATAACTATTTAGGAAAGCAACCAACAGTGTTCATTTTATAGTCTGAAATATACTCAAACTTTCTCATTATTTAAAGAGAAAAGCTTGTTTTAAGTTTTTGAAAAGGTGAAATGAAGAGCCATGGATTATATGGAAATGTTTACAAATGCAGATTTATTAACTGCTTTCGAAACATGTGATAGTTACTTGTGCTGTTTCTACATGTAGGAATCTGAACAGAAACATGAAGCTGAAAGAAAAAAATGGTTAGAAGAAAAAATGATGCTTATCACTCAAGCAAAAGAAGCTGAGAGTCTACGAAACAAAGAGATGAAAAAATACGCTGAAGACAGAGAGCATTGTTTGAAGCAACAAAATGCAATGGTTAGTAATAGTTATACTTTATCTGCTGTGTATTTTGCCTGCTTTCTTTGGCTGCTTAAATTTTTGCCTGGGATTCTTAGATTCTTATCAGTGTCTACATGGTTGTGTGGGTTTGGTTTTTTTTGTTTGTTTTTAAGGCAGTTTGTCTATTTGTGAGATGAGTTTTCTATCCCAGTTTATCTTGAGGTTCTTATTTTTGGGAAAATATTTCTCAATATCTAGATTCAGAACTTAAAAATATTTTCCTTTTGACTGCCGCAGGGTTATCCCTACTATAATGTAAAATATTTGCATTTTGAACTATAGATTCTGCTAACATGGTGTATGCATTTTACCTCATAAGCTGATTTCATCAGATCTTTAAAAAAAAAAATCAACTATATAGTTTCTAGAAGACTATAGGTAGAAATAACTTTCTGTTTTACTAACTATAGTTCTCAAGTAATTCTGTCTTATTAATAGTTTGTGTTTTTTCCTTCTATTTTAATCTACAACTTAGTCTCTTTGATACTCAGTCAGAAAAAAGTTCAAAGTCATCGTTGATCCTGAGAAGACTATTGAGTAATATATTATCTTTAAATGAAAAGATAACCTAACCGTAACCCTATTTATAGTAATAGTAACATGGCAGTATCACATTGCCATCTGTTGGCATTTCCTTTATGACAGAATTTTACTTATATCAGCTAAACTTTACTGTACAAAAACATTAATTTTCACTAAGTTAAAGAAGATTTTCCTACAGAATTTAAAAAATATTTTTTATTTTGAAATCACTTTATTTCCAGAAATGTTGCGAAGCTAGTACAGAGAATTTCTATATATCTTCTTACCCAACTTCTGATGGTAGAGCTTACATAACAACAGTACAGTGATCAAAACCAACAAATTAATATTATTACAATACTGATTGCTAAATTATGGATCTTACTAGAATTTCACCAACTTTCCCACTAATTTTTTTTTCCTGGATGTAGGATCATATCTAGGATACTGTGTTCCATTTAGTTGTCAAGTTTCCTTAGAGTCCTGACTCTGTCTTCTTTGTCACATGCCAAAGTATGTGAGACTAATACTTGTTATTACTACGGCACTCAGGTGGCAATATATTTCACTTCATGTACCAATGCCACCTGACTGGAGTTAGCTTCAGGAGGTGTTGTGTTGAGCAAGATTGAAATGCTGCATCTATCTTAACAGGAAATGCTGCTGCTGGTTCTGTTTCTGTCCATAGCCCATTCAACCTTCCAGACAGTAACAAGAGGCAAGAAGTAAAATCAGAGTTGTTGATTTTCATAGTTAGTCACTCCAGCCCCAAACCAGGAATGGGCCTACTTCTTTTCCTAATCATTGGTCCCTCTGGCAGCAATGCCAGCAAGTCAAGTAAACCTCCTTTGAATTTTTAGTTCTAGAGCAAACTAGCTTTCTCCTTTCTCCTATATATTTCTTTACACTTGTACCTAGGATGTGTGTCTGCAATATTTAAGAAATAAATTGTTGATTTTTAAAAAGCCTTTTAAACTGGAATACACACTACACAGTAAGTAAAAGAAACGTTGTTTAATGAATTATTATAAAGCCAGTCCCCAGTTAACTACCATAAGTTTAAGAAATATAACACTATTAGCATCCAAGAGACCATGTCTTCTCAATGATAATAACTCTTCTATCTTTTAATGTTAAACTTCAGTTTTGTTCATTTTTTAAAACTTTATATAAATAAACATACGTAGAATGCATTTTCTTGTGCCTGGCTTCTTTCACTTAGTATTATGTTTGTGAGGATCATCTATATTTGTTCCAAGTAGCTGGAGTTAGTCTCCTTTCATTGCTGAGTATTTCAGTGTATAAGTATACCACAGTCTGTTCAATTTAAAGTTGAAGATAAAGGGGTTGTTACTGTTTGGGGCTCTTATGAGTAAGATATCCTGTAAACATTTTTATATACTTTTCTTAGTGCACGTGTGGATTCATTTCTATTGCGTATATAGCCAAGAATAGAATTGCTAGTGGACAGGGTAAACATCCCTGGAGGAGGGGATGGCAACCCACTCCATTATTTTTACCTGGAGAATCCCATGGACAGAAGAGCCTGGCTGACTGCAGTCCATAGGGTCACATAGAGTCTGACATGAATGAAGCAGTTAGCAGGCAGGCAGGCACAGTAAACATATGTGGAATTCTAGTAGAATGCCAGACTAATTTTCAAAGTAGTTTTACGCATTTATACTGCAACTCGTATTATTGGATGTTTTGTTTATTGGCTTTGCCTACCCAAGTCCCCTTGTTTATTTTCTATTTGACTATCTTTTTTATACAGGAATTCCTTATACTTTCTGGATTGGAGTGTATTGCAATTACCTTCTTTCAACCTCTGGTTTACCTTTTTACTCTCCTTGCCTTTTTAGAACAGAAATGAAGAATTATTCTAATTCATTTTCTCAGTCTTTTCCTTTATGAACTTCAAGGATATGAATATGTTCTCTTACATTATTTCCTGAAAGGTTTGGGGTTTTACCTTTCATATTTTGATTCCAGTATTAATTTTTGTGTTGGGGTGAGATAGGGGTAAAGGCCGTCATCGTTCTTGTAAATTTGAATTACCAATTGACCTGGTAGTACTTTTTGAAAAGGCTGTTGCTTTTCTACTACTCTGCAACTTTTGATGTAGTTCCATTGTCCAGTGGTTAACTTTTGTATATGGTGTGAGATTATAAGTCTTTCTTTTTTTCCATTTGGCTGTTCAGTTGTTCCGTCACCCTTTGTAGAAAAGACTATTCTTTTCTCCATTGAGTTTCTTTGACATTTTTATGGAATATCAATTGACCATAATATTTGTGGATTGTATCCTCTGTTCTCTGATGTCTGTATAACATTAAGACAATATCACACTGTCTTTATTATTATATGTAGTAGGCTTAAAATGACATAGTATGATCGCTTCTACTTTGTACTTCATTTTCAAAGTAAATTTGACTATGTCATTTGCATTTTCGTATTATTTTTAGAGTCAGCTTTTCCACTTCTACTCACACACAGACACACAGATACACACACACTTGCTTGGATTTTTATTGAAGTTGCTTTGACTCTAGATCTTCTAAGGGAGAACTGACATTTTAAAAATACTGAATCTTTTGCTCTTTGAACACAGGTTCTCTTTATTTAAAAAAGAAAGTGAAAGTGTTAGTTCCTCAGTCTTGTTTGACTCTGCAACCCCATGGACTGTAGCTGGCCAGGCTCCTTTGTCCATGGAATTCTCCAGGCAAGAATACTGGAGTGGGTTGCCATTCTCTTCTCCGGGGGATCTTCCCAACCCAGGGGTTAAACCTGTGTCTCCTGCATTGCAGGCAGATTCTTTACTGTCTGAGCCACCAGGGAAGCCCCTTGTTGACTTACGTGCTCCTTTATTTCTTTCAGCAGTGTCTTGTAGTTATGTTTAGATCTTGCACATATTTTCTCTAATTTGCCACTATTTTGAACCCAGTGAAAAAGTATTTTTAATTTTCATTTTTCTATTGTTTGTTGCTATTGGTTTTATCATTTATTTTTTTGTAATTTTACCATCTCATTTTGCAAATATTGAGGGAAATGCTAGAATTAGTTTAAAAGCTATAATTGTTTATTGAAGGAAGTGCCCAGTAAGCATTTTTTGTTTTGGAATGACGTGGGATAGGATATAGTATGTGGATAGTTAAGGTATATAAAGGCATTATGTATTTGGTTTTTTAAGTAAATATTTTATCTAGACTTGTCTATGTAATTTCTTGTATATCCTGTTCACAGTTGTATTTATTGTGTTATCCATAATAACTTCAAAAATTCTTAGATTCATAATGTTACAACATTTACTTTAGCATTTTGTGTGTATTCTGTTTAGGAAATACTTAAAGGACAGTTGGCTGAGAAAGATGGTAACCTCCAGCAGTGGCGGGAGGAACGCGATCAACTGGTTGCAGCTTTAGAAATACAGTTGAAAGCACTGATCTCCAGTAATGTACAAAAAGATAATGAAATCGAACAGTTAAAAAAGATCGCATCAGAGGCTTCTAAGACAGTCAGTAGAATCTTATTCTTTCTATGCCTTTTTGATTAAACATAGGAGTTTTCCAAAATTATTTAATTGATTAACTTTTAAAGAATAAAAATGTTAGTAGATCAGTGAGGAGTCGTAGATTGGAAAAATTCTTTGCGTATTTGCCATGAATTTTGAGTTTTCAGAGTTTACTCAGTTGACTCATCACTCGTCAGTGACTGGTTGAGGAATAGCACTCTCTCTAATACTTTGGCTATATCTTCAGGTAGAGCATTTAGAAAATGAACAGCTGGTGATTTAGCCCCTCATGTGTCTTTAAAATATGGCAGTGTGACTCAGCCTGAACTCTTGCTGATACTTAAATATTTGAGCCCATCCTAAATTTATGATAAAGATACACACTGTTTTTGAAAATAAGCACAATGGTGAGGAGGTGTGAGTCATTCAGCAGGTACTTTTCTTTTCTTGGCCATACCACTCAGTTTGCAGGATCTTAGTTCCCCGATCAGGGATTGAATCTGGGCCCCAGCAGTGAGAGCGCTGAGCGCTAACCACTGAGCTACCACGGAATCCCAGGAGCTATTTTTGTAATATGCACCAGAGTTAGGAACCCTAGATGAAGAAAGTATTGCATTTCTCAGATAGCTGTTTCCCAGGAAAATTGAATCAGGGTACATCTAAAGCTAGTCCTTTTCAGAGTAAATTATTGGCATTTGAAAATATGCCGTTCTGAAGCCTCCAGATAAATAATGTGTATGTGTGTATCTGTCTCTTAACATCAGAAGACCTTGTGATTCTCAGAGAAAGACTGTCTGCTCAAAATAGGTATTAGCATGTGGTATAAATTGTACAGAATAGAAAGTTAGAAAAATGAAGTATCAACTACTGTGGTTTGGGGACCTTTGGGAAACTTACTTAACATTTCTGAACTTTAAATCAGAGGTGATGATGTCTTCCTAATGGAATTGTGAAAATTTATTGAGAGTGTTTGTAAAACAGCACAGTTATTACAACAGTGGAAGTCAGTACATGCTAGTTGCTTTCCACATTATGAGTGCAAATAGGATCTTTTTTACTTGCAATTTTGGGTAGGTGACATAAGAGATGTATTTGACTTTTGATTTTGGTGGTAGTGATTAGAGGGTCCATGTTGGAATTTATCAAGTTTAGCAATGTAAATCTGATATTTTTTTTATAGATAGGGTTTAGGAATAGAGAATATCCTGTGACTAAGTGGGATGACTAAGTGGGATGACAAAGTGTGCAGCAAGGAGAAGTTTAGTTATCAGTATAATCTTTTTTACTCGAATTCTGTAGTTGCATTCCTAAGATACCTCTAGGTTTTCAGAATTACATTATCAAAGTGATTTGGGAGGTTTAAGCTCCAACTCAGTACAGAATGTGGTTTTGTTATTTAATGTCTCTAGGTCTCTCTTTCCTATGTGGAAAGTAGAAATAATGATTCTTGCCAAATCTAACTCCGAGTTGCAGTGAAAGTAAAATGAGAGAATATATGTCAAACACCTTGGAACTTGAAAGTAATCTTTCAAGTCTCTGTTTAGGTCAGACTCAGAAGAGGCTGGAAGGTTGCCGATTCTCTGCGCATGCAAAAGAGGAAGAAAGAGAGTTAGTTGGTCATTGAAGCCTTTAGTTACTTCCAGTGTTTAATTCATCCAAATGTTGATTTCATATTCTTTAGGTGAATTATTTTAATGTATATTCAGTTACAGCGGCTTGTTGCTTTAATATTTCCTTACTTTAGGAAAAACAGACCATGGATATCCAGCCCACACAAATGAGTTCAACAGATCCTGGCAAGGTTGAAACTGAACCTCAGTCAACAAGTTTTGAAATTTCCAGAGGTGAAGTAGAGGTGGGTATTTGATAACACAGTCTGTTCTTTAACCCTCTTTGCCAATGACCATTAATTACTAAATAACACTGGAAAGTATAATTTAATCAGCTGTTGAAGGTATCTTGCCGTACAGTTAGCTATGAGTGCTCTTGGGAAGGAGAACTAAAGGCTTTTGAGGGGAGATGCAGTTCTGAGGAAATTTGATCCCGAAATGATACTTATCTCCTCCAAATGATACTGATCTCAAACAACAGATCTTTTAATATAAATAAATTTGATGGTCAGAAATAGGAAATCCCACAAAAGATAAAATTTGGATGACTCTTTTCTCTCATAAGTAGTCCATTTAATAAGCATTTTAGTAAATAGTATTTTTTGGAAATATTACCCATTTTACAACTTTATCACCAAATCCCAGTAACCTGACAGTGAAGTTTCTTTGGTTTGAAGTGGGCTTGGGGTTCTATGACTCATGTTGTATAGCATAGAGTTTATCGGAGTGCTTATGAAATAGGTAAAAATCATATGTCACTTTTTGAAAATAAACTTATTTTTTAAAATATTTATTTCAAAAACATTTAATGGGAGCATGCATTGTTAGGAACCTTGCTAAGCCCTGAGGATAAAGACATAAGATCACCATCCTCGAGGAGTAAGAATTCTAATAAGACAGGTATTTAATGACTGTCTTGTTTGACCATTCGGACTGAGTGTTATGAAGAGAGTGCTGAGAAGGGACACTGAGGAAGATAGGATGAATTTTGCTTGAGTGGCTGTGTAGAAAAAGTAACGTTATACTGGGTCTTGAAGGCTAACAGAAGTTTACCAAGCAGAGAATGGGAAGAGAAAGGCATTTTAATTCAGGAAAATAGCATAAGCCATTCCTTACAAGGCTTCAGAAGAATCATGTTACTTCCACCACATGCTGTTAGTCACAGAAGCCATTAATGCCAGCCTCCATCCAGGGGAGGGGGAGTGACTCTCTCAGTAGGAAGAATAGTATTCATGGCAAACTGTAGTTTACCACAGTGAGGCTGCTTATTACCTGGTGGCTCAGATAAAAAATCCACCTGCATTGTGCAAGACCTGGGTTCAATCCCTGGGTTGGGAAGATCCCCTGGAGAAGGGAATGGCTACCCACTCCAGTATTCTTGCCTGGAAAACCCCTGGACAGAGGAACCTGGCAGACTATAGTCCATGGGGTCCTAAAGAGTTGGACACGACTGAGCAACTTTCAATAAACGGTAGATAATGGAATAGATAGAGTGCTTATTAAAAATCCTAGACTCTTTGCTTCGAGATTCCTGATTTAGTAAATTCATGGTAGAGTTCAAGAATTTTTTAAACTATTTCTCCAGAGGATTCTTAGGATGATACAGGTGTGGGAAATACTGAGTACCATGTGTAAACCTGGAGAAAGTAGATGACAACTCACTCTTTCTATCCCTGTTGTGCTGAGTTTGACCCAAACGTTTTATCTTTCCCCATTCATTGTTTTTAATAGGTATTTGACAGAGGTAATTTTTGGCAATTTAGAAATTCATGTTCTGCAAATAAGATTTGTTTTCCTTTTAAATTCTGTTGTAGGATGGATCTATAGTCCTTGACTCTTGTGAAGTGTCAACAGAAAATAATCAAAGCACTCGATTTCCAAAACCTGAATTAGAGATTCAGTTTACACCTTTACAGCCAAACAGAATGGCAGTGAAACACCCAGGTTGTACCTCTCCAGTGACGGTTAAGATTCCCAAGGCCAGAAAGAGGAAAAGTCATGAAATGGAAGAGGTAAATACTTAACTCTTAAGTGAACCAGACAAGTAAGTTTTACTATTGCTCCGCTACACAGCTAAAGCCTGTTACATTGCCCTCCTGTGCATAAGCACTAGCATTAGAGCCCAGAGTCATAGTCTACAGTATATTTAGTACCCTTAAGAATGTTGCTGTGGTAAATAGTCCTTAAACAAAAAGCTTGAGGATTTTAAAATGTGTAGATTTTTCCTTGTTTCAGTGAAGCTGTGATAGGTCAAATAGTGGTGAATTTCAGTAGAAAGCTATTTCACTATTCCAGTTCTGTTCATACTTAGTCACTTTCCCTCCTTTGGAATAGAAAAGAGATTAAGGATAAAGGAATTAGAGAATCTGAAATGACTAACTTGCTTGAGTAGAATCCTTGTGATTTAGTTAAAATCATAGTAGGTTTCAGAAGAGAAATTCTTTTTCTGTGAGCCAGTATGAAAATTTGGATCCTATTTAGTGGTAGGCCAAAAATGATTTACTTGTTGCTTCTGCAGCTTTCTGATTGTGGGGTTACCAACCTTCTATCATATTCTATCCATGTCGGTTCAGCAAGTCACATAAATTTTCTGATTCTCACTTTCCTCCTTTTGAAATAAAGAATTAGATATAATGTGTTTAAAATGTTTTGCTTTTGTTCCACCTGTGATAGGTACATAATAAATGCAATAATGCATAATAAAAGCAATATTTATATTTAAAACTCTTTAGCACAATAACTTTTTCTCCAACTTGTCTTTTTCACTTCTTTAAAGAGTAGTGTATTTTCAAGCTGGTGGAAGAACAGAAATAATATTAAACATACTCCTGAGGCTCTCTGTCAGGTAATACATTTGATGAATGAATATTATTTAGCATATTTCTTGCTACACATAGAACACTTTCAAAGACTGTTTTGGAGAGCCTTAGTTAACTCTTATTCTATATTTAATGCACTTAGATACCATTAAGATACAGATGACCCTTGAACAGCATGAGGGCTCAGTGCCAGTCATTGTGCAGAAAAATCCTGTGTAACTTACAGTTGGCTGTCTGAATGTGAGGTTCCTCATCCGTGGAGTCAACCAAAGTACAGAGTGTACTTTGAATAGTATTTACTATGGAAAAGTATCAGTGTATAAGTGGACTCATGCATTTCAAACCTGTGTTGTTCAAGGGTCGACTCTACTAAGTAGTTTGATTTCATCATCATCTGTTAACATAGTGGCTGACACCTGTGTCAGCTTGAATCATTTTTTTTTCAAGGGAAAAGGAAAAACTGGCTGTGTACCCCGAGGGTTAAGAGACAGTTATTTTATTCATTTTACTGCGCCATGTAGAAACTTAAAAGTTTTAACTGATTTTGCTAGGCTTTTTGCTAGGCTCTTTACTGCTGTAGTAAACAGTGTTGTGAAGTCTTCAGGAAAATAATTTATACAATGCTATATTCTACTCTCATGAAGGCTCCAAATTTGAAGTGCTCTATTGAAAACAGCAAGTGTGATGGAGTTATAATCTTTCTTCCTTTGCTTTCCCTGATTACCATCTATCTGTCTTTCCTCTCTTTAGAAAATCTGCTTCCTGTCATCCTTATGACTTTACTTTGTAACTTGAATTCTGAGGTTCTGTCATGATCTTCTCTCTCTTTCTGTTCTTGCCTCCCCCCCCCCCCACCCGATGTGCTTATCATCACAGTTAGGATTATCATTTTTTACCTGTGCTTATACTGAAGATTTTTGTTTTGTTTTCACTGTTGCTAAGTACCAATTAGAGGTCATGCTCAGCATGATTTGGGAGTTGGGAAAAGGGTAGATACATTACTATGTTGTATTTTAAAGATGGGATTCAAAAGATGTTATCCCTTCATTTAACTAATGTAATTTCATTATGATGCATGTGAAAAATTCATACCTTCAACCATTTTGTAATAAAAACATGTATTATATCCTCACGCTGTGCACTTAAACCTACATATGTTGTATATCAGTGATATTTCACTGAAGGTGAAAAAATTGTGAGAAAAAAGTTGTACCTTCAGTCAGGGTTTCTCAGCTTCAGCATGATTGACATTTTTGGCCAGGTATTTGTTTTGAAGAGTTCAATGTCCTGTACATTGTAGGATTTTTTAGCGGTATTCCTGGCCTCTACCCACTAGTTGCCATTAAGCCTGCCTCTTATACCCAGCAATGACAACCATAAATATCTTCTGACGTTGCCAGTGTCCCCTGGGGTCAGAATTGCTCCTGATTAAGAACTATTTGCTTGGTTTTTTGTTTATTTGTTTTCTTTTTTTCCTTCCTCTGGAGTCTGGAGAGAGAAAGAATATGTTGTCAAGAAATTAATCAGTGCTGAACTTCATTATTTTTAGGACTTTGTGAAATTTGAAAATAAGAAGAATACTACACCAAGAATTAATTTGAAGTCCCCTGTTACTGGGCATAGAAATTCTTCTGTAAAAAAGGAACAAAAGGTTTGTCTTTTAATTTGTCCAGAATTGACCATTTTCATAAGTTACATTTGTGAAGTAGATGATGAAAATAAAAATGTCAAGTTTGATTAGTAATTATTCAGAAGTTGAGTTTTGTCCAGTTATAACTCACTTATATTCCATTTTCTATTTATCTAATTCAACTTAAAATACATAACCTTTAACATCTGACAAGTAGCAGGTACTTCTTGATGTATTCACCTCTGACTTAGCACTCTTACCACACTCATTCTCTGGCCCTTTCATCCCTCTCCTTACATGATTAACCCCAAGTTCCCTGCCTGAGAATTTGTAACTTGTGTCTGGCCTCTTTAATTCAACTGTGGCTATAACTGTTTGTTCTAACATGCCTCATTACCAGTAACAACAACAAAAAATGTTTGTTTATTAGGTTTCCATACGCCCATCATCTAAGAAAACTTATTCTTTACGAAGTCACGCATCCACAAGTGATGTAAACGGGCCTGCTAAGAAAAAAGAAGGAACGCTACAGAAATTTGGAGACTTTTTACAACATTCTCCAATTATTCTTCAATCAAAAGGTTTGCAGACTATTAATTAAATGACCCTTTCTGTTAGATGTATGGTGTTTTCTAATATCTGATTGGTATAAACTCAACTAGAGTGACTCTTACAGCTCCAGTAGAAATTGTTGTGTTAATGTTAGGTATTGAGGGAGGAAACATGAAACTATGATGTGCCTTGGTGTTCACTGTGTGGTGGAAGAGAACAATCTGTATTTAAATAATTGATCCAGAGTAGCTTCCCAGGTGGTGCTAGTGGTAAAGAACCTGCTTGCCAGTGCAAGAGATCCCTGGGATGGAAAGATTCTGTGGAGAACGGATTAGCAACCCACTCCACTATTCTTGCCTGGAGACACCAATGGACAGAGGAGCTTGGAGGGCTATAGTCCATAGGGTCGCACAGAGTTGGACACAACTGAAGTGACTTAGCACACATGCATGCAGACTGCTTAATGCGTTGTAGAGATACAAGGAAAGAACTATGGTAGTATTGACACATGCATGCAGACTGCTTAATGCGTTGTAGAGATACAAGGAAAGAACTATGGTAGTATTGGAGGGAAAGAACTGTTGGGGGCTATGGGAAGATTTGATATTAATAGAAGAGATGGGATTTAACTTGGGTATTGAAATACTGGAAGATTATACCTCCTAGAGGTAACCACTGTTAGCATTATGGTATATATTCTAGTGCTTTTTTCCTCTGCATGGATAAGCATGAGAAACACTGGGCTGGAAGAAGCACAAGCTGGAATCAAGACTGCCGGGAGAAATACCAATAACCTCAGATGTGCAGATGACACCACGCTTATGGCAGAAAGTGAAGAGGAACTAAAAAGCCTCTTGATGAAAGTGAAAGTGGAGAGTGAAAAAGGTGGCTTAAAGCTTAACATTCAGAAAACAAAGATCATGGCATCTGGTCCCATCACTTCATGGGAAATAGATGGGGAAACAGTGGAAACAGTGTCAGACTTTATTTTTTTGGGCTTCAAAATCACTGCAGATGGTGATTGCAGCCATGAAATTAAAAGATGATTACTCCTTGGAAGAAAGGTTATGACCAACCTAGATAGCATATTCAAAAGCAGAGACATTACTTTGCCAACAAAGGTCCGTCTAGTCTAGTCAAGGCTCTGGTTTTTCCAGTGGTCATGTATGGATGTGAGAATTGGACTGTGACGAAGGCTGAGCGCCGAAGAATTGATGCTTTTGAACTGTGGTGTTGGAGAAGACTCTTGAGAGTCCCATGGACTGCAAGGAGATCCAACCAGTCCATTCTAAAGGAGATTGGTCCTGGGTGTTCTTTGGAAGGAATGATGCTAAAGCTGAAACTCCAGTACTTTGGCCACCTCATGCGAAGAGTTGACTCATTGGAAAAGACTCTGATGCTAGGAGGGATTGAGGGCAGGAGGAAAAAGGGACGACAGAGGATAAGATGGCTGGATGGCATCACCGACTCGATGGACGTGAGTTTGAGTGAACTCCGGAAGGTGGTGATGGACAGGGAGGCCTGGCGTGCTGCGATTCATGGGGTCGCAAAGTATCGGACATGACTGAGCGACTGAACTGAACTGAACTGAATCTTATGTACTATATCAAAAACATATTTCTTTAAATATCTATTAAGTTTAGTTGCTTAATGCTTTTTTCTGTATAATATAGACATATTAATACTCTGGTATTAATATGTGCTAAGATATATATTCTCTCTATACACATATACATAAATACATACTTATATACACATCTACCAGAAAGAACAGTTTTAATGTAAGTAGAGTACCAGGAAAGTGTAGGACTTGTGTGGGCAGTTCTAGGTAGCAGTATGCATCTAGCCTCTAGAATGTGGAGAGTATTAGGAGGAAGGGGGCAGGAAGGAGTGAGTTTTCATGTTTTCATGACATTACCTGAGTGGTGGTGGTGGGATAAATTGGAGACTAGAGATGGGGAGAATGAGGAGAGAAAGTGACTAAAAGCAGGGGGACAGCTGAATTGAGTCACATTGGTTGTGTAAAAATACTTTGTGTAAAAACTTACCACAGAGCTTCCCAAACTTTCTTGGATTCCAGTGCCTTTAATGTGCCAGTAATTTTTTTCAGTGCATCCACGCACCCAAAGAAACACCTAAATAGTCCCATCCATTAATAGTTAAGGCCAAACAATCTCTGAAAATTTAGCTTCTGATAATCCAGGTTGCTAAAATATGTCACCATCAAAAGGAAGGATATTTGATACCGTTTTGAAACTGTGAACTACCTTGAGTTGAGTGTCACTGTTTTCCTTAGAAATTTAAAATATTCCAAGTTGCTCTTGTGAATTTGCTGCAACAGGTCTTGGTGCACCGTTTGGGAACTTCAGACTTAGATCTGTGTGTGTGTGTGTATATCTATATTTAAAAGTATACGTTGTTTGAAAGGTATCATTTGTATAAGCATAGAAAATACCTGGAGAGGTAAACAGCAAATTGTTAAATGTTTAAATTTGGAGAGGTGAGACTTGTTATTTTAGATTCTTAGGTATTCTCACTTAATTATATTGACCATTGTTTATATTTATTGCTAAGTTGTGTCCGACCCTTTGGGACCCCATGGACTATAGTCCACCAGGCTCCTCTGTCCTCTCAGGCAAGAATACTGGAGTGGGTTGCCATTTTCTTCTCCAGGGGACCTTCCCAACCCAGGAATCAAACCTGGGTCTCCTGCATTGCAGGTAGATTCTTTACTGACTGAGCTACAAGGGAAGCCCCTCTCCTTGAAAACATATTTCCTTTTGATATATAAACAATATATTGCCATAAAAAGCAATGCATATGTGGTTTATATATTGAAAGGAAACATGTTTTCAAGTAGAGGGAAGTACCCAGATGGTAATGACTTCCTGACTTGGTTGATTTAGTTTAACAGCTTCCCTGCTATATACCTGGTGTGTGGTTTTTGTTTTTTTTTAACTTCTTTCTAGGAGTATAAAGATTCCCTGTTTTGGATTGTAACTGCAGTGCATGTCTGTTGTTGATCACTTGGAAATAAAGGGAAAATAGAAGAAAACAGAGGCTAGTTCTTAAAATTCTGTTGCTCTGATAACTACTCTTAATCCATTACTCAGTATCACTGTTCTCCCCATTTATCCCTTGCATATCTCCTATCCATTCAGTACATAGCAGCCAGAGTGATCTTTTCACAGTACAAATTATTTAAGCCATTTAATTTTCTGTTTTCTTATCTTTTCCAGTGGGATATAAGCTCTGCAGCTGCAACATGTCTGTCTTGTTTACATCTTCGGCTCTTAGTACAGTGGTTTGCACATAGTAGTGAGGGATTTTGAGGCTCCAACCCAAATCCTATGTGTGATTTGTTTCAGGCTGACCATGGGCGATTACAAAGGTTTTACTTGTTAGGCCTCATAAGGGAAAGCTGCCCTTCCCTCATCAAACATACACAGCTAGTGCACTCCAGTCTTTGAAGGGAGTCAGTCAGTCAAGGACTCAGGTCTCCTGCTGGCCATACTCTTACACCTACCTGCATTCCTAGCCTGTGTGTGTGTGTGTGAGCCACTCAGTGGTGTCCAATTCTTTGTGATCCCATGCTAGGGGTCCTCGTCCCCCGCTAGGCCCCTCGTCCATGGAATTCTACAGGCAAGAATAGTGAGTGGGTTGCCATTTCCTTCTCCAGGGGATCTTCCTGACCCAGGGATTGAACCTGGGTCTCCTGCATTGCAGGCAGATTCTTTTACCACTGAGCCACCATGGAATTCCTAGCCTAGGACCCTTCATTTGGATGCTCCTAATTGAGTGCCTTCAGTAGAGAATGTCCTCAGGCATCTCTGCTGGAGACTTTATGATGGGGAAGGAGAAGGAACCTTGGAGACACTCTTTTCCACTCTGACTGTACTTTTCCATTCCTAGCCCTCCTCTCTGGTCTCCAGCACCAAGGTCCATAACAGTGATAGAATGACCACTTCTGTGCTGATCCACCTGACCCAGACCATGCATTAATCCATGGGGGAGTGTGGAACAGGGTGGGAGTTTGGTATGTTCTCAGTTTAGACTTTCCTGGTGGCTTAGATGGTAAAAGCGTCTGCCTGCAATGCAGGAGACTCAGGTTCGATCCCTGGATTGGGAAGATTCCCTGGAGAAGGAAATGGCAACCCACTCCAGTAGAGTGGACAGAGGAGCCTGTTAGGCTAGAGTCCATGGGGTCGCAAAGAGTCGGACATGACTGAGGAACTTCACTCACTCAATTTAGCCTCTTGCTTATTCAGTTGCAGTAGATGGTTAAAGGCTTTAACTTTCATGTTGACTTGTCATAATTAGCTACTCTGAAATCTGGCAGCTCACCGCTTAGGCTCAGCTTAGCCATTGACAGGTAGACACTTAATTCTGCATATTTCTTGAAATGTTTTCTTTTTTAAAAAAATATATATTTGATATCATATATATATATATATATATATATATGGATTTTATATCCAGAAGTTTTCCTAAATGGAAATGTTTTCTGCTGAAATCAGTATGTGTCTGTTAAAATAAATAAATAAAGCAGATGTACAAAGTAAGAAATTGAAAAATTCCTTTTCAACTCCCTAGAAACGATCAACTGTTAAAAATTTGGTTTCTTTCTTTTAATCTATGTATCTGTGTGCATGTGTTTGTTAACTGGAAGTAAATGGCTCACAGTTACAAGTTACTTTTACTTAATATTCATGTGGACATCTTTACATGTGAATACTGAACTAGTTCTGGCACATTATTATTCTTAATGCTACATGGTCCACTATGTATGTGTACTGATCTTTTCCGTAAATGTAGTGTAAACCTATTCCGAGTCATTAAAGATGCCTGAGTTTTACTGGTGGTAGTATAATTTACCAGTAGTAAATTTACCAAATTTACAAAATTTCAACGTTTACAATATGTTGAACACTAATGAAGTGACATTTTATTTATTTGTCTGTCTATTTTTGCTGTTGATCATTAAGTCATATATTTATTGGGCATTTCTTTGTTTTCTATTTGTGTTCTTTCACCATTTATAAATTGCAGTGCTTTTTAAATATGGCTCTTTATGAAGGATTTTTAATATTTGCCATTAGGAAATTATTTTAGGGTTTAACTGATAAATTTTTTTCATAGCAAAGAAGATAATTGAAACGATGAGCTCTTCAAAGTTCTCAAATGTAGAAGTAAGTAAAGAAAATGTGTCTCGACCAAAACGGGCCAAACGAAAATTATACACAAATGAAATTTCGTCTCCTATTGATATATCTGGCCAAGTGGTAAGCTGCTATTTCAGTTCTCTTAAAAGTAAAACTCTTTATGTTCTTTTTAATTCTGAAGTACTCTTACAATTTGAATTATATAGTGGTTTGGATCTCTTATTCTGTACACCAAGTCTCGTAAAACTTGCTTTAAAAGTTATACTATTGGTACTGGATGTGTTAAGTTTATAGTAATTGAATGTAAATGCTGCATTAATATATACAAGTGTCACATGCATCTGCATTTGTAAATTCATTAGAATTCTAGAACTTTAATTCCACCAATAGAATTATCACTGTTTAATAATTTATTGGCTTCTAACATCTGCTTTTCATGTTATCTTTATCATAAGAGTTGTACAAATCTGGGCGTAATTCTGCCTGGTAAAAATACAGACTTGACATTCAGTCATTTCCTCCCACTTTGCCTCGAAGGCTTCCATGTTTTCTTAAGAAAAGACTGTAGTTTGTCACCCTGACTCTGTGACTCATTCTCCTTACTCAGAACACGCTGTTCTATTACAGGGAAAGTTCTAATTTTCTATCATGCTTGCATTTGCCTAGTGGATAAAAGTGAAGATAGGAAAGTAATTAAAGGAAAAGCCTTCAACAGGAAGTGGCCAAGAAAAATCAGGAGAGACCTTTTTGTAACAGTAGCTGTCAGATAAAAGATAGACACTTGAAGCAAATAGTAAAGAATTAGGGTCATTAGGACATGCTTTTCAAAGTGCTCTTCTCTTGGTTGCTTTTTTCCATCTGTCTGATAAAGTACATGATTTTCTCCCTTGGCTGAAATTGTTTCTTTTCTTAGTTGCAAAATAATGCTCTTTCTACTTGTTATTGCAAAAAATAATTTCTTAAAAATTGCTTGAGATACTTGTTTTGAAATATTTTAGTTATTATTTCAAACTATGTATGTCCTGAATTCAGTAAAAGTATGGATTTATTTTAGAATGAGGTGGTGTTGTAAGAATCTTTTATAAAATGTACTGCCTTAGGCATGCTTTTTTTATAGAAGATAGTATAATTGCAGTCCAGGAGGACAAATATTGCTGTCATGTACTTCTTATTTCAGTTATTAAACACTGAAATATGAACATATCTTATTAATTGTAAGTAAGGTTTCATTTTTACTTTTATTTTCACTTATAAAATTTGTGAAATTGTTAATTTCAGATTTTGATGGACCATAAAGTGAAAGAAAGCGATCATCAGATTCTCAAACGAAGACTTCGAACCAAAACAATCAAATAAATCACTTATGGAGAGTATTTTAATATAAATTTTATATTCATAATCATTGTAACTTGTATTGTGACTTTTTAAAGATAATTGTATATACTGTGTTGCATCAAATCCCTTTGTATATACATTGTTATTTTGTACTGGTATAATTTTAATTCAATAAAGAAAACATGTCAACAGTAAGTTTACTTGCCTACTTTTCTAAGGCTTTTAAATAATAGCTTCTTTTTAATAATAGCTTCTTTTATCCTAGACATGGGCCTAGTGAGGAGCCAAGGAAAGATGCTATGGTTTTTGTTTGTGTTTATATACATAGATGTTATAAGTTAGATCTTTGGTTTACTTATCTTTAACTGTTGTAGGACTTGCTTTTACTGCATCTGTTAGGAAATACAGGTGATTTTACATATCTGTACAGGAAGTAAGTGTGTATAGGTCATCTGGTTGCTAAAATGTGCACATATTTTAGAAGAGATCTCAGGTTTTTAATTAGAATATCTTTTATTTTTAAATAATAGAATAGAGTTGGCTTTCTGATTTTTTTAGGACACAACACAGATGATTAGAAGCAGAAAGTTAGAAGGGAAGAGGAGATAACAACATCTAGAGGGCAAAAAATAACACTGTTATCTATAGAATTTTAGTCCACACACACACTGCAACTAGAGAGTAACCCCCACTCTCTGCAACTAGAGAAAGCCCACATGGAGCAAAAAAGACCCAGTGCAATCAAAAAATAAAAATAATATTAAAGCCGTAAGTAGAGAGAAAACTGCAGTGAGGGAAGGAAGATCAGTGATTGCCTTGAAGCCGTGGTCAAGAGATGGAATCTGAGGACATGAGGAAACTTCTTGGGGGAATGGCTGTTCTGTGCCTTGAGTGTTCTGTATTCTGTATGCAATCTCTAAAAATAAAATTGTCTTTGAATTAATTTTATTGCTTGAAATATAGAGCTGGGAAAAAAAGATTTTAAAATAAGCACCAAAACTGCAATGAGGTACCATTCTGTGGAGACCAGAATAGCTAAAATTAGAAAGACTGACAGTACCGAGTGAAAGATTCTGGCTTCTAGCATGTATATTTAAAGGAAATTTTTTTTTTCCCATGTAGAGTAACTGCACTCGTTCTTTACTGGGCAAGAGAACATATTTTGGAAAATGTTTTAGAGGCATTTTTTGACCTAAGGTTCCGTTCAGTTGCTCAGTCGTGTCTGACTGTTTGCAACCCCATGGACTGCAGCCTGCCAGGCCTCCCTGTCCATCACCAACTTCCAAAGCTTACGCAAACTCATGTCCATTGAGTCGGTGATGCCATCCAACCATCTCATCCTCTGTCGTCCCCTTCTTCTGCCTTCAATCATTCCCAGCACCAGGGTCTTTTCAAATGAGTCAGCTCTTCACATCAAGTGGCCAAAGTATTGGAGCTTCAGCATCAGTCCTTCCAATGAATATTCAGGACTGATTTCCTTTAGGATGGACTGGTTAGATCTCCTTGCAGTCCAAGGGACTCTGAAGAGTCCTCCAACACCACAGTTCAAAAGCATCAATAGTTCAACACTCAGTTTTCTTTACAGTCCAACTCTCACATCCATACATGACCACTGGAAAAACCATAGCCACACACACACACAAAGAGGAAGTTTAGGCTTTGCTTGGGCTGTTTCGTGGCCAAGTAGGCTAAACTTTCATAAACGGGAGGCTTCATTGTGGCTTTCTAAACCTAAGGCTTGAGCTAGCAGAGCCTAGTCTTGTAATAGCTAAGAATTCGGTCTTTGGTTCTAAAACTCACTTTTTATTTTCCATGTAACTGAGGAACATAAATTTATATAAAACAGTAGATGAACCTTATGGTACAGACTCAGCATGACTAGATTCTATATCCAATCTAAATTCAGACACATTTTCCATACAATTTGTACACCAGTTCAGCAGTATGATTGATGACTAGTCCCACAAAATTAGGGCAATATTGGTTTTGCATGCTTCAACTAGCAGAGTATGGTTCAAGAATACAGTTTAGATATGAACACTTAGCCCCCTTCCGTATTATCATTCCATTTATCATTTGTTTTGGGACGCTTGTCCTTAGAATACCATTTAAAACTTTACGAATAACCGTGAATAACCATTGACAGCACCAAAATGATGTTCTTGAGGTAAACTATGTACACGGATTATTGGGCAGTGTTACAACTAACTTCTGAATGTTTGAACAGAAAAGAAACCAAATGACTTCTCGGATAACACGTTAAGTGGAAATTTGAAGACAAGATACATGTCATTGATGAAGATATGTATCAGTGATCCAGTAACCAGAGGTCTATTTAGTAGACCATACTATGGCCATGACTATCTATAGTTACATTCATACTACAGAGGTGAGTGGTTGTGACCCTTGTGTGCAAAGCCTGAAATTCTCACCATCTGGTCCTATACGGAAAACGTTTGTTGGCTCCTGTAGCAGACAGTCCAACAGACGGAATGCCAGTCGGTGAGTGGTGTTTATCCAGCAAGCTGCCAGACATGTTTGGTGGTGGTTCCTGCCACTTCCTGGCATATTTTGGATTTAATGTAGTATGACAGTGTCTGGCACATAGGTATATTTTTTGAGCATTTACTGTTTTAATTTACCTGTTTAAGTATATGGTGCCCTTATTTTAAAAAATGGATCCTCACAAAATAAGAGCCTAGAAGTGCTTCGTATTATTTTTAAAAGAAAATTTTGATTAACATTTTAACACTGTCTCTAGGTGATTTTGTGAAGCATTACTGCTTGAGGAATATAGTTTGGAAGGACTGTCCAAGGTCCTTGTTACTTAAAGTGCAGTCAATAGGCAGTGTGGGCATCACCTGAAAGCTTGCTAGAAATAGAGACTCACGATTTCCACCTTAGACGACTCCTGGAAAAAAGCTGTTTTTTAAAACAAGATCTCCAGATAGGTAAAGTTTGAGGAGCATGGCTCGTGATTGTGAGCAACTTCTACTCATGCCCTGCTGCTGATAATGTACTTGATACAACCATTTTGGAAAATTGATAGTATCAATTAAAACTCCCCCACTTAAGGTGAAAAGCACAGGGAAGACTTGATCCCTAATGAAACTGTTTTTTACCATCCTGGTTTAAAAAAAATGTCAACAATTCTCAAGTACACAAAATTGTATACAGCTCAATGAGTTATCGAAAGTGAATGCATCTATCTAAGGAAAAGGCAAATTTTCTGCCATTACTCTCTTGGTCTGTCCCAGTTACAACCTGTTATTGGAAAGTAACCAACCATCTTAATTTCTAACAGCATAGAATGCACAAAAAGTATGCATGTGTTGTGGCTGACACCATTTGTACTAAAATATACTTGTGTGATTTATCTATATTTTTCTTTCTGGTTATAGTCTTTTCACTTATTGCTATGTGATATTCCATTGTATATCACAATTTATCCATTCTCCTATGGATGGACATTTAGGTTTCCAGTTTTTCGTTATTTACTAATAATGCTGCCATAAACACATATCTCTGAGGTGTATCTAGGAATTGAAATTGCTAAGTTACAGGATATATTTGTATGTCCAGCTTTAGAAGATACTACCAATTTTCTAAAATGGTTGTACCAAAGTCCATTATGTACATGTGCACCTCAGCAGGGCATGAGTTGTAGTTCACAATCACTTGGCATTATATGGTTTTAATTTGCATTTCTTCGATGACTAATGAGGTTGAGATCCTGTCATATATTTATTGACTATTTGATTATCTCCTTTTACTAAGTCATTTGCCCATTTTAAAATTGGGTTGTCAGTCTTATTTATTTGTAGGAATCCGGTGTCTTCTAGGTATGAGCTCTTTTGTCATTTATATGTGTTGCAAGTATTTTTTCTCTCTGATTTGCCTTTTCACTCTTTTAATGATAATATAGTTTGAATAATTTTTCATGTTTAAGTACTTAGAGAGTTGACCAGAACCATCTGATTCAGTATTGCCAGAAGTAGAACTAGTTTCCTTTTTAATAACTAAATTTTATAGCAGTAATGCATATTTATGATGAAAACAGCCATTATCAGCGGGAATTAGTTTGGCAAGCTTTTAAAAGATAACAATCAATTTCAACCTATTTAATCTTCATTTGAAGTCTTCTCGGATATGTAAAAAAACAATAGATGTCGCCTCCATGTTACGTGGGTAAGAACTTCTGTAGTTGTGTATTTATGCCTTTGATGATCTCTCAAGGTTACCAACTATGTGTTTGACAAATGCACATCAGATAGATCTGTATTGGTTGGGGAAAAGAGACAAGCTGAGATCTTGGCAACGCAAATATTAGAAAAATATTTTAAAAACTTATTTGTAAATAACTTCAAGATTATAGAAAAGTTGCAAGAATAAGAATATTATATGGAATACCTATAGAATTTTTACTCAGATTCTCCCTTTTTCAGCTTTGAAAGTGAAGTCGCTCAGTCGTGTCTGACTCTTTGCGACCCCGTTGACTGTAGCCCACCAGGCTCCTCTGTCCATGGGATTCTCCAGGCAAGAATATTGGAGTGGGTTGCCATTTCCTTCTCCAGGGGATCTTCCCGACCCAGGGATCGAACCCAGGTCTCCTGCATTGCAGGCAGACGCTTTAACCTCTGAGCCACCAGGGAAGCCCTTTTTCAGCTTTATTAAGGTATAATCGATAGAAAAATTATGATACTTAAAGCGTACAAAGTGATTTGATATATGTATACATTGTGAAAATATCCCCCATCAAGTTAATTAACATATCCATCACCTCATGTATTTACCCTTTTTTTCCTTTTGGTAAGAAAACTTAAGTTCTAGCAAATTTCCATTACACAGTATGGTGGTGGTATTTGGTGAAGTAAGTATTAATGAGGAGGAGAAGAAGGGAAAAGCCAGGTCTGAGTGTGTACCTAAGATACCGTAGGGCTTTGTGTTCTTAGGTGAGTGTTGATACTCACAGGAGGAATGAATATCCACCTTAACGGGTCCTTAAGAGAATTAAATGAGAAAATATGTGAGAAAGTTTTTGGTAAACACAAAAGGCATGAAAGTCCGGTTAAAACTACTTGACAGTTTTGCCAAGGTACCTGATTGCGTACTTATTGTGGGTGTGTGTTTGCTTAGTGCATTCTCTCTCATCACAGGGAGAGTCACTCAGGAAGAAACTGGGATTTAGAGTTCTTATATTCTAAGACAGTCCTTAGTGATTTCCCCTCTGGAAATTGTAAAGGGGCCTCTGGAAGATGATAGAATCTGCATACACATTGCTCTTTTCCCTTTGTGGCAATCTCACAGGAGGAATGAATGTCCAGTATTTATCATTGTTTTAGAACTTCTAACTCAGTGCATATTAAAATTATGTACGTATTTTATAAACCAAATATCACTGGCTGGATTTTGTTGCCAACCTCATTGAATTAGTCTGGGGCAGGGCGGGGATATTGGGTTTATTGAACCCCTGGTGATTATAAGGGCTTGCAAGGTGGCACAGTGGTAAAGAATTCGCCTGCCAATGCAGGAGACTTGGGTGTGATCCCTTGGATTGGGAAGATCCCCTGGAGAAGGAAATGGAAACCCATTCCAGTATTCTTGCCTGGAAAATTCCATGGACAGGAGCCTGGCAGATACAGTCCACGGGGTCTCGAAAGAGTCGGTCACCACAGAGCTTGTGTGCAGGGGAATCCCAAAGTGTACCCAGGCCTGAGCACTGCAACTGACGTTGCAAAGATAAATTTTTCCACCAGAGGGAGACAAAGCACTTCTCTGTGAAAAGGCCTGTCATGAAACCCATTCTCTGACTTCACAGCTGCACCAATTTATGTAAAGTGCCAAGCAGGACAAAAATGCGGGAAGACAGGTAACATTATCTTTGGCACTGTTCCTTGCCAACCAAAGAAGTTCTTGCCACCACTGGAGAAAATTCCAGGAACTGGAAATGGCACCCCACTCCAGTATTCTTGCCTGGAGAATCCCAGGGCCAGAGGAGCCTGGTGGGCTGCCATCTATGGGGTCACACAGAGTCAGACACAACCGAAGCAACTTAGCAGCAGGAGAAAATTCCAGGAACTAATTTTAAAAGTAGCATCATTAAAAATATCTCTTATTCATCCAGTTACCTGTACTAGCATCTAGAAATCTTTTCATTCCTTCTACTACCTCACTTTGATAAAATAGACTGCATGAAAAAAAGGGTTATATTGTTCATATCAAGTGGAAAGTTGACATAAGACCGCTTGAAAAATTTGACATAAGATCACTCGAAGAATCATGCAAATAGAAATCAACATCAGCAAAAGTAAATTGGCTTAAGTTATGCTCACAAAATTTTAGGAAATATGCAGACATAATAGTGTGATTTAGATGTATTTGATTGGCATCCCACAATTTTAATTTCTCCCATCTCATGCCTACTTCATCATGCATGGCAGGCAGACTCTACGATGTGAGCCACCAGGGAAGCCCCATCCTCCATCAGAAAAGCCAGAAAAGCCATAAAATCTACAAACTTGATCTCTGTCCTCTTGTGGCTGGAGAAGGTCAGTGAGAAGGAGATGAAAATCACTGGAGAGGGCTTCCCTTCATGAATAAAATGGCAAAGAAATTTCTCTCTCTTCATTACCTAGCAGTGTGCTTGGCAAATGCCATATGTGATGGAGCTCATTATGGGATGGAGCCAAAGTGAAAAGATATTAGCTTGCCTGGAAAGAAATGTAATTTGATGGCCAGGACAAGGAAGTAAATGATGATTTATGGTCTGATTATTCAGTTCAGTAGCTCAGTCGTATCCGACTTTATGACCCCATGGACTGCAGCACACCAGCTTCTCTGTCCATCACCAACTCCCGGAGCTTACTCAAACTCATGTCTATTGAGTTGGTGATGCCATCCAACCATCTCATCCTCTGTCGTCCCCTTCTCCTGCCTTCAATCATTCCCAGCATCAGGGTCTTTTCAAATGAGTCAGCTCTTCATATCAGGTGGCCAAAGTATGGGAGCTTCAGCTTCAGCATCAGACCTTCCAATGAACACCCAGGACTGATCTCCTTTAGGATGGACTGGTTGGATCTCCTTGCAGTCCAAGGGACTCTCAAGAGCCTTCTCCAACATCAGCAAAAGCATTAATTCTTCGGCACTCAGCTTTCTTTATAGTCCAACTCTCACATCCATACATGACCACTGGAAAAACTGAAGCTTTGGCTAGACGGACTTTTGTCTGCAAAGTAATGTCTCTGCTTTTTAATATGTTGTCTAGGTTGGTCATGACTTTTCTTTCAAGGATCAAGTGTCTTTTAATTTCATGGCTGCAGTCACCATCTGCAGTGATTTTGGAGCCCCCCAAAATAGTCTGTCACTGTTTCCGTTGTTTCCCATTTGCTATGAAGTGATAGGACCAGATGCCATGATCTTCATTTTCTGAATGTTGAGCTTTAAGCCAACTTTTTCACTCTCCTCTTTCACTTTCATCAAGAGGCTCTTTAGTTGTTCTTCACTTTCAGCCATAAGGGTGGTGTCATCTGCATATCTGAGGTTATTGATATTTCTCCCGGCAATCTTGATCCCAGTTTGTGCTTCATCCAGTCCAACATTTTTTATGATGTACTGTGCAAGTAAGTTAAATAAGCCGGGTGACAATATACAGCCTTGACATACTCCTTTCCTGATTTGGAACCAGTCTGTTGTTCCATGTCCAGTTCTAACTGTTGCTTCTTGACCTGCATAGAGATTTCTCAGGAGGCAGGTCAGGTGGTCTGGTATTCCCATCTCTATAAGACTTCTCCACAGTTTGTTGTGATCCACACAGTCAAAGGCTTTGGCATAGTCAATAAAGCAGAAGTAGATGTTTTTTCTGGAACTCTCTTGCTTTTTTGATGATCTAACAGATGTCAGTAATTTGATCTCTGGTTCCTCTGCCTTTTCTAAATCCTGATTGAATATCTGTAAGTTCATGGTTCATGTACTGTTCAGTTGGCCCTAAAAGTCAGCATCACAGCTACTACAGCTCCCTTACACATGCATGTATTGTCATCAGTCCCAAATGGGCATATCTGCTCGAGCCATTAAACTGTGAACATGTAAAGGGCATTACGTTTAAGGTAACACTGACTAGTTGTACCTTACACTTTTGACAGGAAAGCGCTCATTTTACCGTAATGAAAGTCAGGATTGTTGTCCTAATGGCTGCTTGATCCTGGCTCCGTCCATAATAGCACACTGGAGAGTATGATTTATGAGCCGAGTTTTTATTGTTCAAACTGGGAGTTAAAGAATAGTGTCTTGACAAGACCACCTGATATCACTTATATGTGGAATCTAAAACTGACACAAATGAACTTATCTGCCAAACAGAAACAGATTCACAGACAGATCAGACTTGTGGTTGCCAAGGGGGAGAAGGTGGAAGAGGGATTGATGAGCAGTTTGGGATTCGCAGATGCGAACTATTATCTGTGGATAAACAAGGTCCTACTGTACAGCAGTGTATACCACTCTAATGGTAGAGAGTGAAGAGGAACGAAAGAGCCTCTTGATGGCATGAAAGAGGAGAGTGAAAACACTGACTTGAAACTCATCATTAAGACCATGATCATTAAGATCATGGCATCTAGTCCCATCACTTCATGGAAAATAGAAGGGGAAAAAGTAGAAGCATATGACAGATTTTCTTTCCTTGGGCTCTAAAATCACTGAGGCTGATGGTTGCAGCCATGAAATTAAAAGATGTTTGCTTCTTGGAAGGAAAGCTATGACAAACCTAGACAGAGTATTAACAAGCAGAGACATCACTTTGCCCACAAAAATCCATGTAGTCAAAGCTATGGTTTTTCAAGTAGTCATGTACAGATGTGAGCGTTAGTCCATATAGAAGGCTGAGCACCACAGAATTGATGCTTTTGAATTGTGGTGCTAGAAAAGACTCTTGGACTGCAAGATCAAACCAGTCAATCCTAAAGGAAATCAACCCTGAATATTCATTGGAAGGACTATTGTTGAAGCTAAAGCTCCAATGCTTTTGCCACCTGATGCAAAGAGCTGGCTGATTGGCAAAGACCTTGATGCTGGGAAAGAGCGAGGGCAAAACAAGAAGGGGGCAGCAGAGGATGAGATGGTTAGATAGCATCATTGACTCAATGAACGTGAATTTGAGCAAACCCCAGGAGACAGTGGAGGACAGAGAAGCCTGGAGTGCTGTAGTCCATGCGATCACAAAGAGTTGAATATGACCTAGTAACCGAACAAGAACCACTGTAAAGCGCAGAGAACAATAGTCAATATCCTGATAAATCATAATGGAAAAGAATATGAAAAAGAAAATGTCTATAACTGAGTCTCTATGCTGCACTGCAGATATTAATACAGCATTGTAAATAAACTACCTTTCAATAAATTAAGAAAGTTTTAAAGAGTAACCTTTTGATAGCAATACACTGAAAGCCTTGGTGCTGTAGCAGCTTCTAAGATGGAGCATTTATGGACCCTGGTGTTTGGACATCTGGACAAGTCTAGCTGTATTTGAGACATACTAAAATTTTTTTGTGTTGTTTATCTCATATTCAAATAATGGACATCAGGTGTTTCATTTGGCATGGAAATGGCTTAAAAAACCACTCCACTGATTCCTTACCTTAAGAAATGGGAGGGTTTCAGATGCCATGATTTTCAGATTTTACTTGTCTTCAGAAACTCTGCACAAGTGAAATTTTATTCAGAAGCCCACTATACAACACAGAGAAAAGCTGAGTTGCTCTGACTGAAACTGAGCGTGGGTCACCACCTTCCTGAAAGCGGTAGAGAAGCGCTGGACTTAGTGATTTCTAAAATCCCTTCTGCCTGTGACAGTCTGTGTGTCCAGGTGAGTTCGTTTTACAGGAAGTAATCGTCCAGATTGTGATTAATCAGATGTCGTTCTTTCCTTTGACACTTAGGAAGGACAAAGTAGAATTAGTAACTGCCTTCATTTATTCTTTCCACAGATGTTTGTTGAACACTTACTACAGGCAAGGCAATGTATTAGGCACATTGGAACAAGAATATGAAGAGAAAATTTTAGAAGGCACTCTGAATTTAGTAGAAGAGCTGAAACTTATGACAGGTAACTGTAGGTGCATTTATTAAGATTTACTATGTGACGGGCATGCATTGCTTCCAATTCTAAACAGTATTTCAGTGAGCATTGGTCTGACTCACAGCTCTTGTTCTTTTCCACCTGCTTTCAGCATAACCTTATTTCCTTTCCATTTTTTTTTCTAAAACTAATACGCAGATGATTCCTCTGCTTGTTTTTATCTCTGAATTTGCCTATCTAATTTTGGATATTTCTTAGAAGCCCTGCCTCTGCTAAAGTGTAGGATGATGAAGTTATAATGTGTTTCCCCCCCGCCCCCTTTCAAAGAGGCATTCCAGAGACCCAGCCTCCTCCCACAGCATGCCGTGTCGGGTCGGGGGTAGAAGAGGTCATTTTGGACGTAATCCTCATTTTCACCCATTTGCATGCTGAGGCTGTTAGCAGATTTCACCATTCCTTGCTCTGCAGGATTCCTGGCTCTCTCTCCTTCCTCCTCCCTCTGCCAGGCCGGATCGCTCACCTGAGTTCCGGTCATCTCCCATTTCTCTCACTGCCGTCTTCTGCCAAGTCTCGTTCTTCCTCCCTTTCATATTTTGCGTAACTCAGCAAAGGTTCTTTTTGACCACTGTAAGGTCAGTGGTTTGAACCCACGGCTTTGTCCTTGTCTTCCTGCTATTGAAAATTCCCAGGTGCACGTTGGAACAAATGTTCTCATTTTGACACAGCTCTTAATGGCCAGGTATTCTCTTCCATTCACTTTTGGTTTTTAAAAAACATTTTTGTTTTTCTTTCATGGACTACAAAATAATATCTGTTGAAAAAATTTAAACATATGCTTTTTCAAAAAGTAAGTGTAAATCAGATGTAATTCTGTCTCTCTCGAGTGGGAGGGGAGGTGGGGGATTTCTAAGGTATATTCTTTTGGATTTTTTTCCCCTATGTATCTTTTTTTCTTCAACAAAAATAGAAGCAAATATACATACTGTTTGGTGGCTTGCTTTTTCATTTAACAATAGTTAGTGAACATCTTCTGATTTTATTAAATTTTTCCCCTTGATATCATTAAAGACTGTAATGTTCTATCAGATGGACGTGCTATGACTCATTTAGCCTACCCTACTTTGTTGGTCATCTGACTTTCCCAGGTTTTCCCTATTAAAAACGTCCTGCCCTCAACAATATTGAAGCTAAAGTATAATATACATCAGTGAAATGTATGAAATGTTTTTTCCCTTAGGGCAATTCATAGAGAAAATATTTACACATAACCCACTTCCCAACCAGATTTCACTTTGTGTTTTGGTCAAACTTTCTTGTGCGACTACCCAGTTCCTGGATTGCTCCTTCTTGGCCATTGAAGACCCGCTTCTTTCCTCCTGTCAGTCACAGTCTCTCACTTTATACCACACCTGTGTTAGCAGATTTCACCCCACGAACGCTGCTCGCTTTGCATTCTGCAGGTGGAAGGAGAGCAGAGCCTCCGGCTCCTTTCTCTTTCCAATGTTACTGTTATTCCTGCCTCTTTCTTGGAAACAGAGAGGCATGCACAAATCCCTTAACAACTTGAGCTTCACTTAAGATGGTGCTGGGGAAGCCCCTCCAGTTGCTGTGACTCATCTCACACACACACACACACACACACATACTGCCCTCTCAGACCTTCATCCAAGCCCCAAGTTCCCAGTGATGCTCCCACAGACAGGCAGTCTGCATCCAGCACGGTGGAGATAGTTCCTGTCTTTGGTGCGAGAAGAAAAGTCAAACACTAAGTGGTATCATTTCAGGAAGTCTCAGGGCTCATTTTATGTAATTATATTTTTTTACAATTTTTTGGGGGCCATGCCCCACAGCATGTGGGATCTTAGTTCCCTGGCCACAGACTGAACCCACAGCCCCCCTGCACTGGAAGTGTGGATTCTTAACCACTGGACTGCCAGGCAAATCCCCCATTTTATGTTATGATATAAGAATTCTAAAGAATCTAAAAGAGTGGATCTAGACATTATATAACTGATTCACTTTGCTCTACACCTAAAACTAACCAACATTGTAAATCAACTATACTCCAACAAAAATTGAAAAAAAAATTTTTCTTTGGTAGAAGAAGGAAAAACTGTAGTTTTTCAAGCTGGGTTCTGTGAGGCCCTTGGGTTCTAACCCAAATTCTTGGGGGTCATCCCAAGTGGGGAGCAGAGAGCAAAGTTGAGGTGACCTAAGCTGGTCTGTCTTTTTGTCTCGCCAGAGAAGAAGAAATGAAGACACTGGAAGGAAGCGAGGGCCTTCCTAAAGTAAGCAGAGGTCACGTCTTAACCTAAAGTTCCCAGTCTTTTCGTCTTTTTTGAGAGGAGGCTGCTTCTGGGTCTGGAAGGGGGCCCAAGAGAATCCCCCAGAGGTTGAGAGTTGACTTGGAGTTACCAGCTAGTGCTCGCTTCTGATCTGGTGCCTGTGAGAGCCGGACAGGGAGGCCTGTGCAGAGACACAACTGAGTGAGAGGGAAGGCGACAGCTGTGTCCTGCGGCACAACCGGCAGACACACTCAAGTTCTCCCATGGGCCCCGAGAGAGTGGGGAAGTGAGTGGAGAGCAGGGACGGCTTGGTCACTTTTCCACTGCTGGACGCCTGTGCTGTTGACAGGGAGGAAGCAGGACTGTCTGCATAGGATCACCCATGAAACTTCACTGGGTGGGAGCAAAAAGCAGAGCAAAACCCAAAAATCTGATGAGTAATCAGGATCCTGTGCACCCAGATGTTTGGACTGACCTCCACAAGACTCAGACTCATGTGACGGGGGTCATGGGTGAGTTCCCTGCACTGGCAGACTGGCTGGTGGGACTCAGGTCGAGAGAACTTAGGGCAGAGGACTTAGGTTCCATGGTGGCTGATGATAATGACGTCACTTAAGAAAGCGACGTTTGAAACCCGAAATGATAGAAAATGACTAGGTTGAATCAAGTCTTCCAGATTGGCGAAAATTTAGTTTCCTCATTTCTGATAACGAATGAAAAGTGAAAGTTGTACTCACTCAGTCGTGTCCGACTCTTTGCAACCCCATGGACGATGTCCCACCACGTCCTCTGTCCATGGAATTCTCCAGGCAAGAATACTGGAGTGGGTAGCCACTCCCTTTTGCAGGGGATCTTCCTGACCCAGGGATCGAACCCAGATCTCCTGCACTGCAAGCAGACTCATTAGTATCTGAGCCACGAGGGAAGCCCAGATAAGTTCTCACGAAAGAAAAATTTGAGTATTTGTGAAAATAAAATGAATTTTATGCTTGCATGTAGATTATTTATGGTTAAGTCACATCTGCTCTTATATTTTTCATGTGAGAAGTGAGACCCAGAGAAAGGGAGTGATTTATTCAAGGATTCAGTTATTGAGCAACAGCACTGTTCCTAGAACCTCTGTGCCCACTCAGTGCCTCAGTGGAGAGTCACCAGGTACACACTACTGCCAGACAGAATAGAGCTTGCTGCTGCTGCTGCTGCTAAGTCGCTTCAGTCATGTCTGACTCTGTGTGACCCCATAGACGGCCTCCTACCAGGCTCCTCTGTCCCTGGGATTCTCTAGGCAAGAACGCTGGAGTGGGTTGCCATTGCCTGCTCCGAGAATAGAGCTTACTGAGCTGCAAAGAGGGAGAATGACTGTCACGGAGAAATGCGGCAGGGCAGGGAGAGGGGATGTCTTAGAATGCACTTGGAGGATTTGGGCTTGTGGTGGGTAATTTGGAGGCAGGTTTAAGGAAGCAGGTCTTTGCTGAATTGGATGCTGTCTGAAATAAAACATTGCTGTCCATGAGGCAGATGATGTATCTGAGGAAGGAATCTGTAGGTCAGGTATGCTTTGGGGGTATCTCTGCTAACCCAATCAGCTTGAAAAAAGATATACCTGAGTTTAAAAGAACAGCAGATAATTTACAGTGAACATGTAAGTTGATGCCATTGTTTTTCCCAAGTTGCAGGAGAGAAGGTCAGGTTGTTTTCTAGAAATTTGAATGATGTGAATTAAGAGATTAGGTTTAACATCTAGGCTCCAAGCTTATCGTGTCATCACAGAAAGTAAACTGTCCACAAAGAGATCCAAAATATTTGTTTCTTCTCACTTTTTTTTTTTTTTGCTTCTTCTATATTTTTGCCAGTAGGGATTTGTCTTTCCTTTCTTCTCCATGGCCCTCACAATATAAGAATCTGAAAGTCTCTGCTATCCATCTAATTATAAAGCCCAGGATCTAACCAGGACAGCAAAGAGACTGTTGAAATAAAGATCTTATACATATATTTTGATTTCATTGTAACTCTGGTTATAATTAAAAATTAAATATTCCTATTTTCCTGGGAAAAATAGCCAGATACTCAGAGCTCCTCCTGAAAATACTATTTGAATGATGCCTTGGATTTTGGGGAAGAGGTATATGAAACTAATGAAGTGGAAGTGGGGACTTTTTCCGGGCTCCTATGTTGTTGTCTGGGTTTGGCCTCTGGCTGGAAGAGCAAATTTCCTTGGGGAAATTTCAGGGTTGGTGGACAAAAGCTCTACCTTACAGAATAGCCAGGGAAAACTTGTGGATTTGGTGTTTTGTGGGGTTGCATTAAGTCCAGACTAAACTCTAGTGCCTGATGAACATCTGGCTCATGAACTGTAGATAGAACTAGTTTCTCCACAATCAGTCAATCTAGACTAGACAGCAGTGCCATTTTTTCTTAAGACATTAGAAAGAAGAGGCATAATGGATGGGGACTCGCAGAGTGGATCATCTCAGATGCAGAGGAGCCTCTGGAAATATCCAGCGGCTGGAAAAATTAGGAGAGCAGCAGCGGCAGAGGAGGTGGGGCTGAGGATGGGCAAGAAGTAGATCCCTCCGCGAGGAAAGCAGTGTCGACTCCCTGCAGAGTCAGGAAACCTCAGGGTCAAATCCGGCTGCCTCCTGGGAGACAGAGTTGAGAGCACGCCTGCACGCTGTCTGCCCTCTAAGAATCCAGGGGCTGCTAGGACGAAGTGAGGGATGCTGCGAGCTTCCACTGCGGGGAGCTGGGTTTTGAAAAGCATCCTCCTTGCCTGTTCCATGTTAATTAAACTGAATGTGGGAAAGGAGCAGGAACCCTGTGGGGAGAAGCAGAGCGTGCCAGGTGAAGGGGAAGCTGTTGCTCAGCCCATTTCCACTGCTTGAATCTGTACTCTGTACCTTCTTGCTGTGTAACCTTGAATGTGCTCCCAACACTTGTCTGTGTATTGAGTTTCGCATTAGTCAAGGGGAATAGTAAATGCCTTCTTTGTAGGGCTGATTAGAGGATGAAGGGAGATGGGTTTTTTAAAGAGCTATGGTAGGCCCTACCTAACATGTAGATGGTTCTCAGTGAATATTGGCTCATTTCTTCCTCCCTTAGCAGAAACTAACTTTTTCTCTGGTGATCTAGCAAGCCTGGGGTGGCAGGGATTGACAATGATTTCACATAACCCTCTTTCTAATTTTTGGTTTTAACACAGATTGCAAGCAACAGAGCAGGTCACTGCAGGAGGCCTGTCATTTGGATCCAGCACAGCCCTGCAAGCCACAGGCCTGAAGACACGTAATTCTAATTACCTGGAAGCAGAGAGGGGACTTGCCTGGTGGTCCAGTGGTTAAGACTCTGCAGTCCTAATGCAGGGAGCATAGGTTGTTTGATCAGGGAACTAAGATCCCTCATGCCACATGATGTGGCCAGGAAAAAAATAAAAAAAGAAGAATGATTTTGGAAAACCCAAGCTGAGTGAAAAGAATAACATCTTACTAATATAACATTTACATACATGTTAAAACATACAGTGGAGAAGGAAATGGCAACCCACTCCAGTATTCTTGCCTGGAGAATCCCATGGATGGAGGAGCCTGGAGGGCTACAGTCCACGGGGTCGCAAAGAGTCAGACATGACTGAGCGACTTCACTTTCACTTTTAAAACATACAAAGCAATGTCTAGAGCCAGAGAGAGAGGGAGCTGATTGGGTTGACTGACAACACTTACGAATGTTGACACTGGTGTGTTAATTTCTGTCCCCCTCTAAACACGTGTGTGCTGTGCTAAGTCACTTCAGTCATGTCCGACTTTTTGCAACCCCATGGACTGTAGCCTGCCAGGCTCCTCTCTCTGTCCATAGAATTCTCCAAGCAAGAATAGTGGAGTGGGTTGCCATGCCTTCATCCAAGAGGGGCAGGTAAAACTTGGCATTTCTGAGTGCAGGCAGCCAGCAGCTAAAATTGACAAGAAAGTTTCAAATTCTAGTTCTGTTTCCATGGATCTAGGTGGAAGTTAGATGAAAACAGAGAAGGCCTAGAAATGGTTGGGGTGAAGAAATCAGCCCTACCAGGAAGCATTAACTTTTCCCCCGCTAACTTGCCAAAATGCACAGCTATTTACAATGACTAGCTCATCCTGGTCTACCTGGACCTTTCCTGGCTATATCACTGAAAATCCTGAGTTCCAGTAAACCTTTCTGTCTTGGGCCAACCAAGACAGTTGGTCATCCTCCTGGAAAGGACCAAGAAAAACTGTTGAGAAAGAGACAGCCTCAGTGAACTCTGGATGGATAGGCTGAGGTCAGGAGTAAGGGGATATGGGTGGAGTTAACTGCTTGAAGTAGGTCTGCAGAGTCACAAAGCTGAACTTCTTCAGTAATTGGGGAAACTCAGAAGTTGGAGAGGTTGCTGAGGCCACCTTGAATAACCAATAAGCAAATAATCAAATGCCAAAAAAATGAAAGCAATCTACTTCCCACCTGAAGTTGGAATAGGCTAGACCTAAAGATCTCCTTTGGGACTTAGGGCAGAGAAAGAAAATTAGTTTTTTAGGGAACTGGTCTGCAGAGCAAGACTCCATTAAAATTTTTTAGAGTGTTTATTAAACAGTTTCCTGGACCTTACCCCAAACCTACCAAACTTAATTGTTCAGGCTTAGGACTGGGAATCTGTCCTTTTAATAAGCACCTTGGTGAAATTAATATGAAGTAGGTTTGGAGGATCATTTGCTCTGGAGTGGAAACTTTAAATATTTCTGACCACTCACCACTAGAAGTGAAAAAAAATTTTTTTAATATATATTGTCAACATATGTTGTTGTTTAGCTGCTAAGTCATGTCTGACTCTTTGTGACCCCATGGACTGTAGCCCGCCAGGCTCCTCTGTCCATGGGATTTCCCAGGCAAGAATACTGGAATGGCTTGCCATTTCCTTCTCTGGGAGATCTTCCTGACTCCAAGATCAAATACGCATCCTTTGCACTGGCAAGCAGATTCTTTACTGCTGAGCCACCTGGAAGTCCCAATATATATATATATATATGTATATTTATACATTTATATTTAAATATATATATATGCAGCTGTCTTTTAGGTTTCACATTTCACACTTCTAGAAGTGGTTTAATCGAATTGGTGTATGTTCTTATCATACCTTGGATCTTTCTTTCCAGGACACATTTGTCTGCTAGACTAGAGTTTCATGAGGGCAAAGGACTCTATTTGATATACCTTTGTACTCATGGCAGACTGTGCTTGGCCCATAGGAGGTGTTCAATAAAATATTGGTTTGAGCTGAATTTTAAGGACTCTTCCTTGAAAGAAAGGGGGCTTTCCAGGTGGGTCTAGTGGTAAGGAACCAGTCTGCCAATGCAGGAGACACAAAAGACGTGGGTTCAGTCTCTGGGTTGGGAAGATCCCCTGGAGGAGGGCATGGCAACCCATTCCTGTATTCTTGCCTGGAGAATACCGTGGGCAGAAGAGCCTGGCGGGGTATAGTCCACAGGGTCACAAAGAGCCCTACACAACTGAAGCAAGTTAGCACAAACCCTTAGAAAAAGAGAGCTTGTTCATGGAACAATGCTGGTTAATGCTAACATTGCATGTCCAAAGTGCTTCATGTTTCCATGGAAACTCTTCTAGGAGCTCATGTAGTTACCTCTACCTGTCAGTGCCAGGTACCCAGAGAGTTTAAAATCCCATTTCCCGGTCTCCAGCTGGTTTTCTCCTGTGATGGCAGAACTCCTGCTATAGGAGAAAGGACCCTCCGTCAAAAGAGCAGCAGGAGATATCAGTAAGAAGCTTTCAGTCCAGACAAGTAAAGAGTAAAGCAGTGGAACAGCTTCTTTCTTCAAATATCACCTCCCCATAGGAGGCATGACTCAGTGGGGAGGTCTCCTCAAACAGGTAGGCAGGAGAACAAACCCGCTTTCCTCTCTCGGGGGCTTTATTGTTGAGTTCCAGTGATTGCTAACATCAATTATGCCATCACCATTTAATAGCACCTTTGAAAATAGGGATTGCTGGCTTTGGAAAAACCTAGTTAGTTTCCTTATCTACTTTGGGGTAAAAAAAGTCAACATGAAAATGAAGATTGAAAGACAAGGAGTGCTTTCATGGTTATGTAACTGCTTCCAGGCATGGGTGCCAGATGCTGTGCACGTTTAGGGAAATGATGAAACGGTGGAAGGTTGTAGCTGGGGAGATCTTCACAATTCTGACCCTTAGTCTGCATCATCACTGAGGTAGGTGTTGTGAAATGACCCAAATCGCTCCGGTACAACCACTGGGTTCTTTTTGGCAAATGTATAAGTAGTTTTCAATTATTAGAAGCTGCTAAGGGTTATATGTTCCTGCTCATAACTTTCTAGGTTAGGATGGAAGCAAATTTCAAGCCATACCTGACATACATACTCAACATTTAGTAGCAAGGAGACCCCCAAATGGTCAGATCTGATCTTTGAGGTCTTTTGACTATTGCTAAAGAAAAAATTATCCGCGACATTTGTTACAACAGTAAGGCAGATTTTTTTTTCAGGACCTTCGAGATAGGTATAGGGACTAATGCAATGGGGCTTTGATGTAAGGGAGAGAGATTGTGCTCAAATCCTGATACAATAAGAAAAAGTGGGAATTTTTTAAAAAGTGGAACTGTGTGTGTTGTAGGGTGAATGGATTGGTGGGTAGGAAATTATTGAGGAAACATCAAGGGGAGGGGAGGGACTCTGGCTAAACTGCTCTCATTAGATTGTCACTGAAGGTGAGCTAGGATGATCAGATATCACCTGGAGAATGGTGGAGAATGGAGACCCTAATGAGCAAGGAGAGGTGGAAGATGAGGGTTCTGGCTAAACTGACTCAGTGGGACTCTTCTCTTAAGGACATGCCCAAGCACAAAGGTTTGTTGAAGCAGAGCTCAGAGGATACAGATTAGAGTTTGATCAAGGAGAAAATCTTTGTTACTATACCTCCATGAGAAGAAAACGTGGCTAGACTCAGCTAACTCTACAGTTAAATCCCAATGGCAAGAATCCCTTGAATCAGGCACTGTTCTGTCTGGAAGCAAGGGGGTACATTTCAGAGGATACAGATGCCTGCACTTGCTAAATTTGTTTACACGTCTCACACTAGAGCAGGAAAAGACTATAAGACTTTTAGCCAAATCCATTGTCATGAGGACTGTTCATTCTGGTGGAAAACCATAGTTCGTTATCACTACCTGGCGTTGATAAAGATGGTTGAGACGGTCGTAGGAGCCAGCTCTGAAGTGTGGCTTCCTGCCACAGTCTTTCCCACACCAGCTGCCACTGTGGAGTGGTGCTCCCCTTAGGGCAATTGACCACTAAAGATTATAGCCTGGAGCTAGCAGGCAGTTAATACCAAGTACTTAATGTAAATTACAGACTGCAGGATGGTGGAACTCACGATTTTTTTAAAAAGTCTAAAACCATAACTGGAATAAAGCAAGGCTCTTGTGCTTCTTTCTGGTGTAATACACCAGTCGTGCATGGTAGTGATTTTTAAGAAAACCCATATTGACAACAAAGGCATAAGTTTAAAAAATTTACTCGGTCTAACAAGGTGGGAAAGGACATTCCTCCTATATAGCAGAACTTAAAATATGTGTCCCTATCATTGCCTCTCTTAAAATATTCCTCATGGACAAAAGCTGCTTTCAGAAGCTCTCAATTTCTTTCAACTCACAACTTTAAATATTCTTCCAATTCCAGACTCACTTCTCTGTCTCCTCTCTCTTATTTTCTCTCACAATTACTTTTTCCCTCTCTTGTGGGAATCTAGACCTTCTTGCTGATTTCTCGCCATTCTTGCTATCAGCGTAATGAAGCACAGCAATGAGACGTAGGTGGGGAGATAGGAAGAAAGACGAGGCAATTGTCGGAGTCTGGGGGGAAGGAGAAAGAAAGAATATTTTCCCCCACTAGTTACATAACTTAATAAAACCCTAGGCTCATGAGTTGAGTAAGATCTCTATAAATAGGTTATTCATTTTGGATCTTGTTTTTCTTAATCACTCCCCATTACTATACTCTTACATTTAAAAATAGTTTCATGTTTTAGATTAGTGTAGCAATAACATATATTCCAATGGAATTACAAAATTTCTACTAGTAATGAAATTACTATTTTTCTTGTGCTTGAAAATGATAGTAAAAAATATATTCTCAGCTTCACCACTGCAGTGTTTAAACGCATGCAAGATAATAAATAGAGCAACAAGTGGCCTGTAACTATATAAATATCCTCCTCAGAATGACTTGGCTTTGGTCCCTCTCACAGTGGGAGTCAGGTTATTTGACCTGGTAATTAGTGGGAATGCGGGGTGAAAGGTAATCCTTGGTCTCGTTGTGTTTCTTTACTACTCAGCAGAGGAAAGAATTTTTGGAGAAGGGTGAAGGTTTCCCTAAGATTATACCAATTGGTTAGTGGCCAGAATCTGGTGCTCTTTCCTCATTTTAAAGCTGTCCCTTTGCCAGATTTTGTCTGGCAGAAAATGGTTTGTTTTGACTAGGATATAGGAACGTAGAAAAGGAATTTTATTTCTACACATACACAAAATTGAACTTTGGGTAACTGGGACAGTTTAGATAAAAAGAAATAAAGGAAGAGTGCATCCTCTTACAGCATAATGCAATTTGGCATCTGTTCTCCGGTTTGTTTATAACAAGAGAAACTCAAGCACCTCTCCTAGGCTGTTGCTCTTAGTTAAGTTGCAAAGGAGCAGCTGGGAAACATTGCTCTGATTGAGACTTCCCTAGGCCTGCTGAGAATAGGATGGGTGATGCTGAGAGCTTAAAGAGGAGAAAGTCAACCTAAGAGAAAAAGTTGACAACAAAAAATTGTACTGGGTGGAGTTAAACAGGCAAGAAAGATTTAATTTGAGACTAGGTAGGGGTTTAATTGTAATAGAGATACAACAGAAGAGAGAGTGAACTCCATGGAAAAAAAAGGCTGGAGGGTTTTGTTTGTTTTTAATTTACTTTTTTTTTTTGGCCACGCAGCATGTGGGATCTTAGTTCCCTGATTAGGGCTCAAACCTGCACCTGCTGCATTGGAAGTGTAGAGTGTTAACCAGTGGACCACTTGAGAAGTCCCTGGAGGGTTTAGTATTGAGGGGAGCTCATGGGAAAGTCCATGGAGTCACGAAGTGTTGGACACGACTGAGCGACTTCACTTTCACTTTTCACTTTCATGCATTGGAGAAGGAAATGGCAACCCACTCCAGTGTTCCTGCCTGGAGAATCCCAGGGATGGGGAAGCCTGGTGGGCTGCCGTCTATGGGGTCACACAGAGTCGGACACAACTGAAGCGACTTAGCAGCAGCAGCAGCATGGGAAAGTACTGAAAGTATTAGGAGGAGGTTGGTTGATGTGATTAGGCCACATGTGTTTGCTTGTTGACGTCAGCCCACAGATTAGAGAAATAGGGACCCAATCTTTTTAGATGATTACATTTCCGAGGGCTGCCCTTCCCTCCCCTGCCTCATAGAAAATGATTCTTAGGTTGTAGAAATTGTTGTTGTGTAGTTGCAAAGTTGTGTCTGACTCCTTTGTGAGTCCATGAACTGTAGCCTGCCAGGCTCCTCTGACCATGGGCTTTCCCAGGTGAGAATACTGGAGCGGGTTGCCCTTTCCTTCTCCAGGGGTTCTTCCTGACCCTTGTCTTCTGCAACTGGCAGGCAGGTTCTTTACCACTGAGCCACCTGAGAAGCCCAGGTTGTAGAAGTGTTACGTCTCAAAGGGGCAGAGAAAGAATTTATAATACAAATTTTCTAAAGTTAATGCTCTAGGAAAAGGGAGACCAGTAGTGGGCCTATCGTCGGAAAGTAACCAGTTTAAAGTTAGTTGAGCTGAGGGGCAGGTTAAGGTTTTCTTTGTCAGGGGGATGAGGCTCGGAAACAGGTGGTTGCAGGGGTGTCGACTGAGATAAACTGGATTATACCGGGAAGCATCTCTGTTCAAAAATTCCCCATTACAGGGACTTCCCTGGTGGTCCAGTGGTTAAAACCTGCCTTCCAATGCAGTAGGGCTGGGTTGGATTCCTGGTAAGGGTACTAAGACCCCACATGCTGAAGGGCAGCTAAGCCCATGCACCACAACTACTCAGCCCACACACCCTGGAGTCCTCGCACTTCAACTGGAGAAGCCTGCACACCATAACAAAAGATTCTGAGTGTCACAGCCAAGATCCCACATGCCACATCCAAGACCCACACAGCTAAATAAATAAAGGAAACCAATGTCATAAAAGCAATTCCCCATTACAGGCAAGCCACCTATTGAAATCACACTTAAAGTGATTCGCTCTTAACTGTACTACAGCTAAGTGGTTACCATTCTAACATATTACAGTATTAGAGTTTTTAAAATTTGGTTATATGTTTATCTTTACCAGTGTGTCATATATGTTCATATGTTTTCTTATTGCTAATTAGCATTCTTTTATTCAGTTTGAAGACTGTCTTTCAGCATTTCTTGTAAGGGAGGTCTAGTGGTGGTGACTCCCTCAGCTTTAATTTGTCAGAAAAAGTCTATCTCTTCTTTATTTCTGAAGGACAGTTTTGCAGGATAGAGTGTAGTTAGTCGACAGTTTTTTGTTTGACTATGTATATATACACACGTACATAATAGTCCATTTTATGCTAATAAAAACTTAACTTTGCCTACAAAAACTCTACCCTTTTACTACGCCCCACCCTTGCCCATTTGATGTTTTGATGTCAAGTGTGATCTTTTAAAACATAAGTTAGACCAAGTCATTAATCTGTTCAAAATCCAGTCCTGCTAAAAGTAAATGTCAGAGGGCTTGTAAGGGCCCAGCTTCCCCATCCCCAGCTGTCACCTCCTGGGCCTCGCCTCCTGCGGCTCTCGCGGGCTGTCTCCTACCACACTGGCCTTTTGCTGCTTCTCCAGTCCTGGTGTATCCTGGCTGTGGCTCTTTGCCTGGTTGTCTCCTTTGCATCTCTTCACACCCAAGATGAACGCTGCGACTAGCCCTCATCTTCTTTATGTCTACTCAGACATCACTTTCTCAATAAGGCTGACTTGGACCACTCTATTGAATACTGTAAACTTCCTCTTTATCCCACCCACAACCCTCCTTACCTGTTGTTATTCTTTTTGTAACATATTTTGTAATTTACAGTATCATTTATTGTCTATTATCACCATCTACTATCACAGTTTCCTAAGATTAAGTATTTTATTTACTGATACACCTCAAAGGCCAAGCACACAATAGGTATTCAATAAATATTTATTGAATGAATAGATGCAAGCAGCCTAAAAATGCAGTGAACGTGGGAACTTTGACTTGAATTGGGAGAGAACCCTTCGGTAGGGGCTAGGAGGGAAAAAGGTAAGAAGTCAGTGTGGAGCCCAAGCCACCCTGAGGCTACCATCGGTTGTGGGGTAGTTATAGACAGAATTTGTCCTCTCCTTATTCATATATTAAAGCCTTAATGCACCTTGTGCCTATACTTTTAGACAGAGCCTTTTAAAAGGTATTTAAAATTAAATGAAGTCGTAAGAGTGTGGCCCTAATCCAATGGGACCAGTGTCCTTACAGAAGAGACACTGGTAATGTGCGCACACAGAGAAAAGGCTGTGTGAGGAGAGGGTGAAGGCGGCCATCTTGCAAGCCAAGGAGAGAGGCCTCAGGAGAAAACAAACCTGCCAGCAACTTGCTCTCAGATTTCTAGCCTTTTAATCTGTGAGAAATACATTTCGGTTATGTAACCCCCCGTCTGTCGTATTTTGTTGTGGCCACCTAGTAGGCAGGTAGTGTTTGGCGTGAGAGTTTGTACTCCTGTCTTGGGAGGAGGTGTCAGAGGCAAAGGAGAAGTGGGCAGAGAAATGGAGCTGGAAACTTAACCGTGTGCTCACGTGGACGTTTGCGCAGGTCACTGTGCTGTTTCCATTCAGCAGGTGTGAAACACATTGATTACTTGCCCAGTGTCCTTAATAAACTCGCTCTCACTCTGTGGCTCCTGCTTCAAGTCGAGTGGCTGGGGACGGGGATGAGTGCTGTGTGGTTTGCTTGGTCATTCATTTGTTCACCATTCACTCATTCAAGGAATGTGTAGCAGGTACCTACATGTGCTAGGCTCCTGTGACATAGAGACGAATATAATATGATTCCCACCATAGATCAATCATGTGCTGATAGTGGAGAAATACATAAGCAGATAATTGCATTACCGTGTGAGAAGTCTGATGACAGAGAGGCACTCTAGTGGCAGTAGTGATAGAAGAAGATGCTGAACAGGAGGAGCTCTTGTGGCCTTCTTGGTGACTCCCAAAGTTAACAAATGTTAAAGTTAGCACAGACGCAAAACTGAGCCAAAGAGAGTCATTTTGGCTCATAGATATTAAGAATGTTAATTTGCATAGAGCTCTCTAAGGATTCTGTAAACAATTGACAAAGCCTCATTCCAAAGTAAGCAACATTCCCAAAGGGGCACATTATGATGAGGTCTTCAGGATTCTGAAACCCCATCTACTGAATAAGTGCTGTTGATGGAATTCAGGTTTCAAATATTCCATTGTGCCTCAGTTCTACTGGCCTTCTGTTGTGCCTGAATTTCTATGGGAACAGGATTTAACCATTGAGTTAAAATGGTTCTTAAAAGGCATGATGGTGACACTAATGTCATATCAGCACACTGAATTGCCGCTGTCCCTCAGGTGGTATTTTGTGCTTTGTGAGACCCCAAAGTACAGTTTAATGGGAATCACTGTCACTGTAGATTGGGTAAGGGCATTTTGTCTCAGATTTGGTACCAGCTTAGAGATGGGGAGCAAAATGAGTAGGTAGAAATGCACATTTGTTTAGAAGGAAAAGGGTAAACACAGTGGAGTTCCTCAGGGGTTGATCTGAGTCAGCCTTATTTAGTACCTTTATAAAGGATCTGCAGAAGGTTGTGTACTGTGAAATCTCCAAGTCTGCAGCTAATGCTGAACTATTCTGAGTAGGGAAAAACCAAGCTGATGAGTACTGATTCCCTGATGAGCAGGGAAGACTTAGGAAGCTGTGCTAATGGGCAGGAAAGTGGTAGATGAGTTTAAATGTGGACATGAGCAACATAATGCATTTAGAATGGGAACATTAAAAAAATTTAAAAGGATGATTCTAAAATGTGACACAAGAGACTCATGGAATATGATAAATTCTTGCCTAATGACATTAACCCACATGCTTCTGCAGTCAAATATATGTATTATGAAGGGAAAACAAGGACAATTGTCATAAATACGATGTTAAATTTTCTAAAGCTCAGCCCTTGATCATGCATTAATTTAATTTATGTTTATGGAGCACCTACTATGTGAAACATGTGTTTGGCACTGTGCTGGATAGGAACAGGCCTCCAAGGGAGATGGCCTGATAAGTATGCATCATCTGATAAGTGAAAGTGATGGGAGGGAACCAGTGAGGGTCCTTTAAATTACCAGGACCTGGCAGGCAGCCTAGAGTGAGAAGCAGCCAAGAACCTCAGGCACTGGTGGAAGCATCTGCTGATAAGCATCTGCTGATAGTGTCCTAGGAAGGATACCCTTTGCTATTCAGTTGACTTGATACAACAATCACTGCCACTTGGAAGGGCCTATTATGTGCTCTTACACTGCTAAACACTTACCCTTGTTTACCCAACTCTGTAAAAACGCAGACTCCCTCCCTTTCTTTGACAAAATGTTCATTTTGTCAAAGAAATGTTCATTCTCCTTGTTGGAGTAACCTAGATAAAAAAATCTTCTCCTTAATTGTCCCATACATCTTATTTTTCACAATTTCAAGCAATTAACTATAATTAAATATTTATTTGTTCACCTAACCTCTGTGTATTTGCTCATCAGGCACTATATTGGCCTCCACATGTATAGCACTAAGCAAGGCAGACATAACTCTCTTTGAAATCCCCAACTCACAGTCTAGTGAGGGTGTCAGATGATGACAAGGAATTACACTAAAGTGTGATGATTGTTGAGATAGGTGATATAAGTTCATTATTGGTTATAAAACAGAAAAGGATTTAATCCAGCATGGAAAAGTGCAGTGTTTGCCTTCCTATTAAATGTTTCTTTAATTTACATCTTAAAATACAGACATTGCCTTTGCCAGGGAGCAACGTGACTGATCACACAGAGGACTGATGTATTTGAGGGAAGGCTTGCCGTGCCTCTGTCCTGGCTGCTCAGAGGGCTCCCAAAATGAATAGACAGCGGCCAGATGGATTCCGTGTGTTGCTTCATGCTGGAGAGGACTCCGTGGATGAATAAGCAGGCCACCAAACCCCAGGTCTACTACAGTCCCCAAACACAAGTTTGAAGGTGGAGATGAGGATGAAGGTATATTTCCTTATATGAAGCATAAACCTGAATTGATCTGGATTTTCAGTGTTTGATAGGAAGTAGCAGGAACTTGCTGATGGTCCATTTAGAAGACAAAAAAGATCTCTGAACCAAGGCCACTGAGCAAGAAAGCATTAAAAATATTTCCTTCAAGTCTATTTTATTTAGTGAATTGCCATGGCAGTGGTCTATTGGGAGGAAACAGTTCTACTTACGAAGTTTTTGGTTTTAGGAATTTGTATGAGTCCCATAGTGTGGGAAACTCAATGCTTAATATTCCCTAAGATCCCGGTGTGCAGATTTTCTAAATTTTTAAAATTTACCTTCGGGCCTTGAAAGGGACCATGATAGATATAAACACAGGTCCTGGTTTCTGTGAATATTTTACAGTAATAATAAATATTATTGTTTATGATAATGATTGTAAAAGTGATCAATTACAAACATTCAGAGAAAGAAGCAGGAATAAAACAGGATTTATTAATATTCTCTCCCCAACAAGGTAGTGACTATCAGCTTCATTTTACACATGAATAAACTGAGGCTTGAAGTTGAATACCTAGGATTGTCTGGCTGCAAAACCCACACTCAGAACCACTCTGCTACACAGTTTCTCAACAGGGTCACATGATTTCCCATGGCCATTACGTTGATTTTTAATGATTTGCATTTTTAAGAAAGCACCCTTTTTGAGGTGTTATGATTTTTATTTATTTTTTCATTTTGGGGCTGTGCGGCAGGCGGAATCTTAACGTTTCCCATCCAGGGACTGAACCCATTCCCCCTGTGGTGGAAGCACGGAGTCTTAACCACTGGGCCACCATTATCATTGAACGCTGTGACTACTATGAAAGAGAAGTTGCCTCAAACCTGGTATAGGAAGGAATCTTTGCATATGATGTAATTTGCTACCTCTTTTTGGGGAAGAAATGAACATTCCAGGAAAATGTTTAAGTAATTTTCTGGTAAATATTAATGGAACAAAATCTTGTTCTAGGAAGCCTGTCACATATCTGTCCTGCTGACTGACTCAAAAATCTAGCATCTTCAGCAAGCATTCTTTTCTTGTGTATTTCCCTGTAACGTTTTCCTATAAAGAATGCATTTTTGATCACCTCACTAGAGGCTTTTGCCCTTGCACCAAGATTGTAATAAACTGTGACAATGCTCGTAATTAAATAGCCTGAAGGGTTTCGATGAACACTATAGACTCACATCTCTGTTGTGGAACCTAGCTTTATTACAGACTCAATGGGTAAGGAGTCCTTCAACTGTCTGTTGCTTACCAACCCCTTGCCAGCTTCTCCATTGTCTTCCCCTCTTCCCAACTGATCGGGACCAGAGACGTGGAGATGGCTTAGTCTTTGCCTGCATTGGAAACTTGTCTTGGAACATGTTTTTCCTTAAATGATTCTGAACCACATCTCAACTGCTAAGTGAATTTTTTTCAGAAAAAATGTCATGAGAGGGATGACTCAAGAAGATAAGCTTAACGTCCCAAGATCTAAGCTGGAAAGAAGAGAGGTGCACTGGGAGATAAAACCCCAGCTAATCTCTAAGATCAATGGTCTAATTTGGCTATCAATAGAAACTGCCTCACCAAATCCGGAACAAAAGAGAGAGCAGCCTCTTTGGAGTTGAAGTGAGACATGATTAGGATAAATAAAAGGAGATACTGTACTTCCTGAGTGGACAGTGAGTGGAAAGAAATATTAAGAGGTTAAAAATATTTTGATACATTCACAGATAAGAGAGCCATGATTAAAGGACCCTGAAATGCTTGAGAAAGCTGTTCCTGTTAATATGGTAATCAGGGATAAATTACATCCCCAATGTATTGTTGAAGATGCTGTTGGACTAAATAGATCATTGATCCAATCCAGAAAAGTTATCATTTTCTGTTTTTGTTTTGGTTGAGGGGGTTTGTTTTCATCATTTTGATAAAAATTGTAGAGAAAGAAGCATATTACTTATTTAGCATATTGCTAAATTTCCAGTGATAAAGGAAGCAGGGCAGTTGACCATGAAGAGGGCTCAAACAGCATTATATATCACTCCCTAAGGTCCTCGGCATCAATAAGGCTGAAAAGTACGGTGTCTCAGAGTTCAGACTTGAGAATCTGCATTCCACCCGGCTCTGTTGTATGCCAGACTTGAATTTTTCAGCAAGTAATTTCATGTCATTCAGCCTGTTTCCTCTTAAAGAAAATGGAAATACCTTTTCCACAGTGTATGTGAAGCTATCTACTTCTGTTTTGTTTGTTTTTCTTTGTATCAATTTCTTCTAGGTTTCTTTAGTAATAATTTTCCTATAGAAAATAACCTCCCCTTAACTTTGATCCAAATAGTTCAAGTAAGATTGAACTCACAGAAGGAGCTCAAAGGGTCAGCAGGTAACACAGACCTGGTAATGGGAAAACCCATGCTGCAGTGATTGTTTAGTGGTGGACATGTGACCTGAACCAGGCAAATCAGAATCAATTCTGGGACTTTTGCTGAGGTTATTAGAGAAACTCCTCTGGGGTTGTGTATTTAGTTAGCTGGGCTGCCATGACGAAATACCATAAACTGGACAACTTAATAACAGAGATTCATTTCTCACAGTTGTAGAGGCTGAGATTTCTAACATCAAGATGCTTGTAGGGTCAGTTTCTGGTGAGTATTCTTCCTGGCTTGTAGGTGGTTGCCTCCCCTCTATGTCCCCATATGGTAGAGAGCACTGGCTTTCTGTTGTCTTCTTCTCTTATAAAGACACCAAGCCAATCAGACTAGGGCTCCAACCATACAACCTCATTGAACTGTAACTACCTCCTGAAGCCTGACTTGGAGAATTTTGAGCGTTACTTTACTAGCATGTGAGATGAATGCAATTGTGCGGTAGTTTGAGCATTCTTTGGCGTTGCCTTTCTTTGGGATTGGAATGAAAACTGACCTTTTCCAGTCCTGTGGCCACTGCTGAGTTTTCCAAATTTGCTGGCATATTGAGTGCAGCACTTTCACAGCATTATCTTTCAGGATTTGAAATAGCTCAACTGGAGTTCCATCACCTCAGCTAGCTTTGTTTGTAGTGATGCTTTCTAAGGCCCACTTGACTTCACATTCCAGGATGTCCGGCTCTAGGTGAGTGATCACACCATCGTGATTATCTCGGTTGTGAAGATCTTTTTTGCACTTTATCTTTTTGGGCTCCAAAATCACTGCAGATGGTGACTGCAGCCATGAAATTAAAAGACACTTACTCCTTGGAAGAAAAGTTATGACCAACCTAGATAGCATATTGAAAAGCAGAGACATTACTTTGCCAACAACGGTCTGTCTAGTCAGGGCTATGGTTTTTTCTGTAGTCATGTATGGATGTGAGAGTTGGACTGTGAAGAAAGCTGAGCACTGTAGAATTGATGCTTTTGAACTGTGGTGTTGGAGAAGACTCTTGAGAGTCCCTTGGACTGCAAGGAGATCCAACCAGTCTATTCTAAAGGAGATCAGCCCTGCGTGTTCTTTGGAAGGAATAATGCTAAAGCTGAAACTCCAGTACTTTGGCCACCTCATGCAAAGATTGACTCATTGGAAAAGACTCTGATGCTGGGAGGGATTGGGGGCAGGAGGAGAAGGGGACGACCGGGGATGAGATGGCTGGATGGCATCACTGACTCAATGGACATGAGTTTTGAGTGAACTCCGGGAGATGGTGATGGACAGGGAGGCCTGGCGTGCTGCGATTCATGGGGTCACAAAGAGTCGGACACAACTGAGCAACTGAACTGAACTGAACTGAAATGCCCTGTCTCCAGGAGAGTCACATTGGGTGCTGGGACTTCAACTTATGAATTTAGTTGGGAGTGATACAAATCAGTTCACAGCAGGTTTGTTTTGCTGATAGGATGTAAACATGGAGCTAATGGCATTCATCTCATAATCACACACAGACAACCTGAGAATAAGGCAATTTAGAAGGAAGTGGAGCAGAGAGAAAAAAAAGTGTCTGGAGGATATCATTGAGGCTGTGTCATGTCTTTAGCTAACTATGTTCCCGAATTTTAGAGCTGCATTTTTGCCCTTTGCAATCCAAAGATTCTTGACTAATAATGAGTTGTTGGGAAGATACGATGAAATTGCACTTAGGAAATACTTAACACATTACCTGGAGGAGAGTAAGTGCTCAATAAATACTAGCTGTTATTATTACTATCAGTGATTGCATCAGTGACAAACTCAATTGATTTTGGATTTTTCTGAGACATCTAATGGAAATATGGAACAATTTAATCACCTGACAAATGTTGTGAGGGTAATTTAGAGAACTATAAGTTTTGTGGAAATTCATTTTTGAAGGGCAGAGGGTGGTTGGACAGATTGCTCTCAGCAAAAAAGAAACATCCATAGCAGCACACAACTCATAACTTTTAGACAATGTGATTTGTCTTTCCAATGACTTGAAGGAAAGGTCAGTAGAAATATTTTAAAATGGAGAGCTGAAGTTACAGAAGATGATTACTTTCGGCCCTCAAATCAATTCAACAAAGTATGTGCAGAAGGGAAAGAAGAAGAAGTAGAAAAATATATAAAGCTTCAACAAACTATTCAGCTGTTTGAACAAACACAGATCAAAACTAGTGGACTGATGTTTTGGTTTTCATACTTGGTGGGATATTACATTGATGAAGAAAACAACTCATGACATCACAGTTATGACTGACTTTCATTAACATCACTAGATTTACTTTTTTTTCTGTTTACTTATTTTTCTTTACAATATTGTATTGGTTTTGCCATACACTGACTTGAATCTGCCATAGGTGTACATGTGTTCCCCATCCTGAACCCCCCTCCCTCCTCCCTCCCATTCCCATCCCTCTGGGTCATCCCAGTGCACCAGCCCTGAGCACCCTGTATCATGCCTCGAACCTGGACTGGTGATTCGTTTCACATATGATAATTTACATGTTTCAATGCCCTTCTCCCATATCATCCTGCCCTCGCCCTCTCCTAAAAGTCCAAAAGACTGCTCAATACATCTGTGTCTCTTTTTCTGTCTCTCATACAGGGTTATCATTACCTAAATCTTTCTAAATTCCATATATATGCATTAGTATACTGTGTTGGTGTTTTTCGTTCTGGCTTACTTTACTCTGTATAATAGGCTCCAGTTTCATCCACCTCATTAGAACTGATTCAAATGTATTCTTTTTAATGGCTAAGTGATATTCCATTGTTTATATGTACCACAGCTTTCTTATCCATTCATCCGCTGATGGACATCTAGGTTGCTTCCATATCCTGGCTATTGTAAACAGTGCTGTGATGAACATTGGGGTACATGTGTCTCTTTCAATTCTGGTTTCCTCAGTGTGTATGCCCAGTGGTGGGATTGCTGGGTCATATGGCAGTTCTATTTCCAGTTTTTGAAGGAATCTCCACACTGTTCTGTATAGTGGCTGTACTAGTTTGCATTCCCACCAATAGGGTAAGAAGGTTTCCTTTTCTCCACACCCTCTCCAGCATTCATTGCTTGTAGACTTTTGGATAGCAGCCATTCTGACTGGCGTGAAATGGTACCTCATTGTGGTTTTGATTTGCATTTCTCTGATAATGGATGATGTTGAGCATCTTTTCATGTGTTTGTTAGCCATCTGTATGTCTAGATTTACTTTTTTGAATGGCAGAAAATATTCTTACTATTTTGCTTATAGAAATATTTTTTCTGTACCGATCTCCTAAGGAACTCTATATTCCATTTAAAATTTTGATTTTGAACATTATATTTAAAGTTTAAATTGATTTCTCTCTCTCTCTTTCTCTCCCTCTCCTCTCCCTATCCCCACCCCAGCCTGTTATAGGGGAAAATATTTAAAAAAAGATTCTGATATTTTAATCTAGAGCTTAAATAACTCTACAGTGCTTAGAGATATTAACAAGATGGCTGTCTTCACCAAGTGAGGAAAACCTAGCAAAATGTGTGTGTATATTAAGGTGGTGTAAGACGTTTTCAGAGCAATGAAAATATATAGTGATGTTATGGCAGAAAGTGAAGAGGAACTAAAAAGCCTCTTGATGAGAGTGAAAGAGGAGAGTGAAAAAGTTGGCTTAAAGCTCAACATTCAGAACACTAAGATCATGGCATCTGGTCCCATCACTTCATGGGAAATAGACGGGGAAACAGTGAAAACAGTGTCACTTTATTTTTTTGGGCTCCAAAATCACTGCAGATGGTGACTGCAGCCGTGAAATTAAAAGACACTTACTCCTTGGAAGAAAAGTTATGACCAACCTAGGTAGCATATTCAAAAGCAGAGATATTACTTTGCCAACTAAGGTCCGTCTAGTCAAGGCTCTGGTTTTTCCAGTGGTCACGTATGGATGTGAGAGTTGGACTGTGAAGAAGGCTGAGCACCGAAGAATTGATGCTTTTGAACTGTGGTGTTGGAGGAGACTCTTGAGAGTCCCTTGGACTGCAAGGAGATCCAACCAGTCCATTCTAAAGGAGATCAGTCCTGGGTGTTCTTTGGAAGAAATGATGCGAAAGCTGAAACTCTGTACTTTGGCCACCTCATGCGAAGAGTTGACTCATTGGAAAAGATTCTGATGCTGGGAGGGATTAGGTGCAGGAGGAGTAGGGGATGACAGAGGATGAGATGGGTGGATGGCATCACTGACTCGATGGATGTGAGTTTGAGTGATCTCTGGGAGTTGGTGATGCACAGGGAGGCCTGGCGTGCTGCAATTCATGGGGTTGCAAAGAGTTGGACATGACTGAGCGACTGAACTGAACTGTACTGAACTGAGGGGTGTAGAACCTGGAATTATAATTTTTAGAACTGACTCATCTCCAACACTCTCTGTCAAAATGTAGAAGACCCAGGGCTTTAGAAAAGTCTCTAGTTTTCATAATCTCAAAAAATAAGAAAATAAATACAAATCCTAAATATTTTGCCATTTCAAAGGGTAAGAAAATAGAAAACATGCAAATAAAATGTCTAGACAGTACAGGGATATATTATTCTGTATCTTCATTTAAAATTTTTTTATATAAAGCAAAACTTCCTGTTTCATTTTTAGCACCCTGTTTGATATACAAGGACTTTCAGCAATGTGATTTGGATTCATTTTTAGTGTTGCCACTGGCAAGGACAGACTCTTTATAGAGACACACATTTTGGAGCATCTTGAGTTTAAAAAGCCACTGTAGAATTGGGTCACTGACATCCAGATGCCTAACTCCTGAGAGCAGAACTAGAATGGCCCAGATGAAATGTTTTTTTGTGTCCTTCTCAAAACTTTCATGAGGGTAAAACATATGATTTTACTTTCTATTTAATCCACTAGTAGAAAAGAAGGGAAATGTTTGTTTAAAGTTCAGAATGCTGTACTTTTTCAGTGTACTAAATTTGTTCAAAATTTCGTATGCAGTAATTCTGAAATGATGCATCCCACATTTATCTTCCTATCAGTCAGTTCAGTTCAGTGACTCAGTCGTGTCTGACTCCTTGTGACCCCATGGATTGCAGCATGCCAGGCTTCCCTGTCCAGCACCAATTAATTCTCAGAGCTTGCTCAAACTCATGTCCATCGAGTCGGTGGTATACGATACTAAAAAAAGAAAGAAAAATGTCTATTAAAAATGCTGGCAAGGGTGGTTCCTTGTCTTCAATCACTGGGCAAGGATTTCTATAATGCCTCAATATGTCCCAAACAATATTAAGATAGAGGGGATAGACTGATGTGGAAGACAAGCATCATTCTCTTACCCTAATAAAGCTTCCTGTTCAGTCAAGGAGACAGGTCAAAAATACAAGGGCCTAGAGAATAGAAGAAAAGGACTTAAGTTAGTGAAATGACAAATTGGTGAAATTTGTGACAGACCAAAAAGAAGATGTACTGAATAAATCCCTTCAAGTTTAATGAAAAAGAAAACACTCTTTGGACCATGGAATGTACCTATCCCTATGCACTTTAGGATCATACACCATCTGAAACTGCTACATTAAAGGGAAATCGCATAAATAATTTTGTAGGTGGGAAGGAGAAAAAAGACTATCAAGAAGAATGTCATGGTCTGTGCATGAGTTTGAAAAGAATTTCTAGTCACAAAGCAGAATGAGAAGAGAATAGAGTTTATTGGAGTGGGAGATGCTGTTAAAATAGTGGGCTGGCTCAACGGAGTGGCAACACTTTCGTGGGCTAGTAGCCGATTTTTCTAGTCTCAAGACAAAGACAATTCCTGCTGGAGGGCTGGAATTAGGTGATTGGTTAGGATGCTACAGGGTATTTTTACCTAATATGGGATCAGGGAGCTGGCTAGTTTAGGTCTTTTCCAGTGAGTTGGCTCCTCACATCAGGTGGTCCAAGTATTGGAGCTTCAGCCTCAACATCAGTCCTTCCAATGAATGTTTAGGGTTGATTTCCATTAGGATTGACTGGTTTGATTTCCTTGCTGTCCAAGGACTCTCAAGAGTCTTCTCCAGCACCACAGTTCTAAAGCATCACTTCTTTGGCACTCAGCCTTCTTTATAGTCCAAGTCTCATATCCATACATGACCACTGGAAAAACCATACCTTTGACTATACAGACCTTTGTCAGCAAAGTAATGTCTCTGCTTTTTAATACACTGTCTAGGTTTGTAATAGCTTTTCTTCCAAGGAGCAAGCATCTTTTAATTTCATGGCTGCAATCACCATGCATAGTATTTTGGAGTCCAAGAAAATAAACTTTGTCACTGCTTCCACTTTTCCCCATCTCTTACCATGAAGTGATGGGACTGGATGCCATGATCTTAGTTTTTGAATGTTGAGTTTTAAGCCAGCTTTTTCATTTTTTGCTTTCACATCCATCAAAAGGCTCTTTATTTCCTCTTCCTTTCTGTCACTAGAGTGACTTCATCTGCATATCTGAGGTTGTTGATGTTTCTCCTGGCAATCTTGACCCAGCTTCTGATTCATCCAGCCTGGCATTTCACATGATGTACTCTGCATATAAGTTAAATAAGCAGAGTGGCTTTGGTATCAGTTCAGTTCAGTTCAGTTGCTCAGTCATGTCTGACTTTGCGACCCCATGAATCGCAGCACACCAGGCCTCCCTGTCCACCAACTCCCGGAGTTCATTCAGACTCACGTCCATCCAGTCAGTGATGCCATCCAGCCATCTCATCCTCTGTTGTTCCCTTCTCCTCCTGCCCCCAATCCCTCCCAGCATCAGAGTCTTTTCCAATGAGTCAACTCTTCACATGAGGTGGCCAAAGTATTGGAGTTTCAGCTTTAGCATCATTCCTTCCAAAGAACACCCAGGACTGATCTCCTTCAGAATGGACTGATTGGATCTCCTTGCAGTCCAAGGGACTCTCAAGAGTCTTCTCCAACACCACAGTTCAAAAGCATCAATTCTTCGGCACTCAGCCTTCTTCACAGTCCAACTCTCACATCCATACATGACCACAGGAAAAACCATAGCCTTGACTAGACAGACCTTTGTTGGCAAAGTAATGTCTCTGCCTTTCAATATGCTATCTAGGTTGGTCATAACTTTTCTTCCAAGAAGTAAGCGTCTTTTAATTTCATGGCTGCAGTCACCATCTGCAGTGATTTTGGAGCCCCCAAAAATAAAGTCTGACACTGTTTCCACGGTTTCCCCATCTATTTCCCATGAAGTGATGGGACCGGATGCCATGATCTTCGTTTTCTGAATGTTGAGCTTTAAGCCACCTTTTTCACTCTCCTCTTTCACTTTCATCGAGAGGCTTTTTAGCTCCTCTTCACTTTCTGCCATAAGGGTGGTGTCATCTGCATATCTGAGGTTATTGATATTTCTCCTGGCAATCTTGATTCCAGCGAGTGTTTCTTCCAGTCCAGCGTTTCTTATGATGTACTCTGCATATAAGTTAAATAAGCAGGGTGACAATATGCAGTCTTGACATACTCCTTTTCCTATTTGGAATCAGTCTGTTGTTCCATGTCCAGTTCTAACTGTTGCTTCCTGGCCTGCATACACATTTCTCAAGAGGCAGGTCAGGTGGTCTGGTATTCCCATCTCTTTCAGAATTTTCCACAGTTTATTTTGATCCACACAATCAAAGGCTTTGGCATAGTCAATAAAGCAGAAATAGATGTTTTTCTGGAACTCTCTTGCTTTTTCCATGATCCAGCGGATGTTGGCAATTTGATCTCTGGTTCCTCCGCCTTTTCTAAAACCAGCTTACAAATAGCTCAAGATGTCATGAGGAAGTGGCCCCTCACTATAATTTCTAACAAAGTTACATATTATCAGTAACCTGAAAGATTAGTAGGAGTTAGGCAGAAAGGATTGGGGAGAAAAGATTTACATTGAATGTGGCAGTAGCACTGAGTGTGGGACGGGAAATAGCAAGTGATGAGCTGAAAGGGCCAATGTGAGATTGAATAGCCTGTCATGAGGATTTTAAACTTGTCCTAAAACAAATGGAAAATCAGTGAAGAATTGTAAACAAAGTGATTTAATCATATGTATATTTTTTATAGGAATACCCTGGATGGAGTGTGTAGAATTGAATGGAGAGAAGCAAGATTGGATGTATCAGGGACAGTTAGGATGCTATTACAGTGGTTGAGGTGAGATGGGCTGGGCTTGGACCATATGGTTGATGGTTGAATGGAAAGATGTTTTATCACTTGAAATTAGGAGTATCCTTGACCAAAAACTTTGTATTATAGTAGCTTGGGCAGATAAAATGTTTATTTCTTGCTCACATAATTGAACTATGCACATAGTCAGCATAGAATTAGATTGGAGGCTTCACAATCATCAACACCAGGGACTAGATTCTTCTATCTTGTTTTCCAGCACCTAGTCTCTACCTCCTGGTCCAAGATTGTTGCTCCGATTCCAGCCTTGTTTTTTTTATTACAGCTAACATGAATGAGGAAGGGGAGAAAAGGGCATGCCCCCTCCTTTTAAGGGCATTTACAGAAATTATACATGATACTTTTAGTTACAGATCATTGGACAGAACTTAGTCATATGGCCCCATGTGGTTGCAAGAAGTGTAGGGAAATAAAATGATTATTATAGGACTAAAGGTCTAGTTGAAAACATGGGATTTTATGACTAAAGGCAAAGGGGACAATGAGCAATGGAGACAACTAACATCTTCTGCCCAGAAGTAGACAAAGTTGAGATGTTTTGGAGGTCAAGTTAGCAGGATTTGATGATTAATTTAATTCAGGGAAGATGAGGAAAAGGGAAGGAAGAAAACTGAGTTCAACTTTCCCGACATAGTGAATGGGATAAGTGGTAGTATATTTTTGAATATGAAGAAATGAAAGAAGGCGCAAGTTTGAGGCAAGAAACTAGACTTAATTAACTTCTAGGAGTTTGTCTACTCCGTCTTCAGTCCTGGAGGAAGCAGTTTATCAGTTTGCTGTTGCTGTTGTGATATGCTCTATGACCATATAGCTGTGTTTGTGCCAGCGTGTATACAAGCTGTGTGTATACAAAGTTACTTAGACTCATGTAGATGCACACACATTTCTAATTTTATTTTTATGCAGTGGTAGTGTTCAATTATCACACCATTATAAATCTTAAATTTTTCATTTAATGTGTCTTAGAGACATTTCCATATAAGTGTATGAATGAGGGTGTGCATGCTCAGGCATGTCTGACTCTTTGTGACCCTATGGACTGTAACCCAACAGGTGCCTCTGTCCGTAGGGTTTTCCAGGCAAGAATACTGGAGTGGGTTGCCATTTCCTTCTCCAATAAGTGTATGAAGGGGTACCTTAGTATTTTTAACTGTCACAGAATATTGTATTGTATAGCTATGTCATAATTTAACCAGTCCCTGAGTTGTTTCTAGTTGCTTCTTATTATGAAAAATCCTGAAATGCTGTAATACATGTCCTTACACATGTCATTACCACATGATTGAATATAATTGTGGGTTAAATTCCTTTAAGTAAAATTGTTGGGTACAAAGGCACATGCATTTGAAATTTTCATTTGCCTATTTCACTTCATGGAAGTTTTAGCAATTTATATGCCCACCAGCAGTACATTAGAATGTTTTCCTACACTCTTGCCAACTGGATGTGTTAAACTTTCTGAACTTTGCCAAGCATATGGCTTTAAAAATTATACTTAGATTTGGTTTCATTTTGCATTTTTCTTACTATGAGTGAGATCAAACATGTCAAAAGTTTAAAAATCAGTTTTATTTCTTTTTCTCAATATGTCTTCAATATGTCACCAATTCTTTCAAATCAATTAGAAAATTGAAGATTGCAAATACTTTCCTCATTTTATTCTTTTATTGCTTATATTTTCCCCATAGTAAATTCCTTCCTGTGAATTAAGTTAGATAATTATTTTTTAATTGAAATAGAATTCCATATAACATTATATTTCAACTGTATAACATAATGATTTTAATATATGCATATATTGCAAAATGATCCTCACAATATGTCTAGTTAACATCCCTTGCCACATATAGTTACAACTTTTTCTTGTGATAGAACTTTGAAGATCCACTCTCTTAGTGACTTTCAGATAGACAGTACAATGTTATTAGCTATAGTCACCATACTGTACATTACATCCCCAGGACCCATTTATTTTATAACTGGAAATTTGAACCTATCGACACGCTGAACCTATTTTAGCCACCTATACGTGTCCCCGTCAACTATCACTCTGTCCTCTGTATCCATGAGGTTTTTTTCTTTAGAGTCCATATATGAGATCATACTATTTGTTTTTATCTGATTTATTTCACTTAATGCAATGCTCTGGGGCTTCCCAGGTGGTGCTAGTGGTAAAGAACCTGCCTGCCATTGCAGGAGACACAAGAGATGTGGGTTTGATCTTTGGATTGGGAAGAAGGAGGAGTGGGGCATGGAAATCCACTCCAGTATTCTTGCCTGGAGAATCCCATGAAGAGAAGAGCCTGGAAGGCTACAGTCCATAGGGTTGCAGAGAGTCGGACATGACTGAAGCAACTTAGTATGCACTCACACAGTGTCCTCAACATCCATCCATATTGTTGAAAAATGGCAGGATTTCCTTCTTTTTACAGCTGAATATTATTCTATTTATCATTAGTGCCTTCTTACTACATAGGGTCAATATAAGTACTTTTTGGTGCTTTGAACCTTATTTTCCTTTGCCTACATAATTTTACGAAACGTGCTCACACCATGCATACTATTTAGGTATTTGCTTTTAATCACATATAATAATGGAAATCCTTCTATATCATTCAGTATTTTAAAAAATCGTTTTTAATGGTTGTATGTATGATTTTGTCCTTTCGAGGTACAGTAACAACCAATCCCCTTACTCCTACTTAGGTGATTTCCATCTTTAAAGGGTTTCCCTGGTGGCTCAGACAGTAAAGTGTCTGCCTGCAACGTGGGAGACACTGGTTTGATTCCTGGGTCGGGAAGATCCCCTGGAGAAGGAAATGGAAATCCACTCCAGCACTCTTGCCTGGAAAATCCCATGGATGGAGGAGCCTGATAGGCTACAGTCCATGGGGTCGCAGAGTTGGACATGACTTCACTTTCACTTTCACTTTCACTTTTTCTTTCCATCTTTAAAAACCAATGTTTCCCTACACATTCATGGTAATTCATTAGGATAAGGTCTCAAGATAAAACTTGTATGCGTAGCACAAAAGCCTCTCCTGTAACTTCGTGGCCTCAGGCGGCTCCACCGGACTCCTTGGATCGCAGGTCTCAGAGAGGTACCTCCAGGCGTATTCTGCAGGTTCTGCAGGGCGTTGCGGCGAGGCTGGAGGGCAACAGGCGCTCTGCGGCCGCTCCCTCCTCTCAAGCCCAGCGCAGCCCTTAGGGATGTTGGTGCCTTACCAAACCGCCATCTCCAAAGCCAATCACAATTTGAATTTCTTCTAGAAAAAATTCAGATTTTGCTGGAGAAGAATTGGTTCTTTATTTGGGTATGTACTTTGCAAATCCCTGGTGGCTCAGATGGTAAAGAATCCGCCTGCAATGTGGGAGACCCGGGTTGGATCCCTGGGTTGGGAAGATCCCTTGAAGGAGGGCATGGTAATCCACTCCAGTATTCTTGCCTGGAGAATCCCCATGGACAGGCGAGCCTGGCGGGCTACAGTCCATGGGGTTGCAAAAATCGGACACTACTGAGCGACTGACCACACTTTGTAAATTATACAATACCGGACTCTTTCCTCCCGCCTGCCCACCCCCTCTCGCCGCACCTGACACCCCCTCCCCGCCCCTGACTCATCATTCTCCTATTAGTGCATATAAAATATGTTCCTAGTAGTTCAGCTTATCTCGTAGCATATTTAAGGGGAGTGAGTGTGATTTGTCTAGAAAAGGAATGGACATCCCCCAAAGATAAAGTGAACAATGAGATTTCATGTCCTCATTTGGGAAGCCACTTAAGGTGTTTTCCCTTATGCCAAGAACAGACGCGTCATCTTTGGGGAAAGCTAGATTTTGCAATTGCAGGTTAAATATGCCTATTAAAGGCATAAGACTGAGTAGGATACCAGTTTGACAGTGCTGGTTTTGTATGCTGTGGCCTGACCTAAGCTGGAACTACACTTATTTTATGGTTAGAGTTGGCAAGAGAGAAACGTGCAAGATTTAGGAGGTGAAAGTGAAGTGGCAGCTGTCATTGCCTGCAGTTGGGGTTGGCTGCAGTGAGAGGCAGAGACAGATGTGCTAGTGGGTTCTAGTTTGTTCCTGTTCTTCTGGTTGCCTCTAGATTTTTCTGCCCAGTCTGCCCTGCTGGCCTGCAGGAGCCCCAGGTCCCCCAGCAGATACAGGGCAGCAGCTTTCCTTGGTCTTCTTCACCAGCTCCATCTGTGTCCCACTCTTCCAGCTAGATGTGCTCTTCCAGGATTTTCCTGCAAGTTCTGAGTTTCCCCTCACACTACTTTGGGAGGGCTCAACCATGGCTTATCTCTGCTCCTTTCACTCCTCAGACTGGGCTTTCCTTTCTTATCTCCTCCCATTGTTGTAGACCATAAACTTAATGTAGGCATAGTGTCTGTTTTTATAACAACTATAGCCCCAGTGCCTGGCACCTAGAAGATATTCAGTAAACTTTTGTTGAATTCATAAAGGATATTAATACATGTGCTTGACCCATAATTAGCACTCAATGAATGATTTGCAATTGTTTATCCAATATTGTTACCTGGTAGAATGGAAGAGGACTCTTCCTCCTGGGCCTTGGTTCTTGGTGAGGACTCAAAGAAGAATCTGAGGTCTTACCCATGGCAAAAACAAGTTTATTGAAGAAAGAACACCCCCAGGGAGAGGTGGCTTCTCTCCAGCAAGAGAAGCACTGGAATGATGAGGTAAGAGGTTTTCAACATAGGGCTTTTACATGTTCATCTAAGAGGGCCTGGACTGACAGTTTTGATTGTTACATAATGCTGGTCTCTATTACACATATCCTTCACATAATTCAATCTGTTATCAGTTCAGTTCAGTCACTCAGTAGTGTCCGACTCTTTGCGACCCCATGAAATGCAGCACGCCAGGCCTCCCTGTCCATCACCAACTCCCAGAGTTCACTCAGATTCACGTCCATCGAGTCAGTGATGCCATCCAGCCATCTCATCCCCTGTCGTCCCCTTCTCCTCCTGCCCCCAATCCCTCCCAGCATCAGAGTCTTTTCCAATGAGTCAACTCTTCACATGAGGTGACCAAAGTACTGGAGTTTCAGCTTTAGCACCATTCCTTCCAAAGAAATCCCAGGGTTGATCTCCTTCAGAATGGACTGGTTGGATCTCCTTGCAGTCCAAGGGACTATCAGGAGTCTCCTCCAACACCACAGTTCAAAAGCATCAATTCTTCGGCATTCAGCCTTCTTCACAGTCCAACTCTCACATCCGTACATGACCGCTGGAAAAACCAGAGCCTTGACTAGATGGACCTTTGTTGGCAAAATAATGTCTCTGCCTTTCAATATGCTATCTAGGTTGGTCATAACTTTTCCAAGGAGTAAGTGTCTTTTAATTTCATGGCTGCAGTCACCATCTGCAGTGATTTTGGAGCCACCAAAAATAAAGTCTGACACTGTTTCCACTGTTTCCCCATCTATTTCCCATGAAGTGATGGGACCAGATGCCATGATCTTAGTGTTCTGAATGTAAAGCTTTATAGCCAACTTTTTCACTCTCCTCTTTCACTTTCCTCAAGAGGCTTTTTAGTTCCTCTTCACTTTCTGCCACAAGGGTGGTGTCATCTGCATATCTGAGGCTATTGATATTTCTTCCAGCAATCTTGATTCCAGCTTGTGCTTCTTCCAGCCCAGCGTTTTTCATGATGTACTCTGCATATAAGTTAAACAAGCAGGGTGACAATATACAGCCTTGACGTACTCCTTTTCCTATGTGGAACCAGTGTGTTGTTCCATGTCCAGTTCTAACTGTTGCTTCCTGACCTGCATACAGATTTCTCAAGAGGCAGGTTAGGTGGTCTGGTATTCCCATCTCTCTCAGAATTTTCCACAGTTTATTGTGATCCACACAGTCAAAGGCTTTGGCATAGTCAATAAAGCAGAAATAGATGTTTTTCTGCAACTCTCTTGCTTTTTCCATGATCCAGCGGATGTTGGCAATTTGATCTCTGGTTCCTCTGCCTTTTCTAAAACCAGCTTGTACATCAGGAAGTTTATGGTTCATGTATTGCTGAAGTCTGGCTTGGAGAATTTTCAGCATTACTTTGCTAGCATGTGAGAGGAGTGCAATTATGCGGTAGTTTGAGCATTCTTTGGCATTGCCTTTCTTTGGGATTGGAATGAAAACTGACTTTTTCCAGTCCTGTGGCCACTGCTGAGTTTTCCAAATTTGCTGGCATATTGAGTGCAACACTTTGACAGCATCATCTTTCAGGATTTGAAACAGCTCAACAGGAATTCCATCACCTCCACTAGCTTTGTTCATAGTGATGCTTTCTAAGGCCCACTTGACTTCACATTCCAGGATGTCTGGCTCTAGATTAGTGACCACACCACCATGATTATCTGGGTCGTGAAGATCTTTTCGGTACAGTTCATCACTGTATTCTTGCCACCTCTTAATATCTTCTGCTTCTGTTAGGTCCATACCATTTGTGTCCTTTATCGAGCCCATCTTTGCAGGAAATATTCCCTTGGTATCTCTAAGTTTCTTGAAGAGATCTCTAGTCTTTCCCATTCTGTTGTTTTCCTCTATTTCTTTGCATTGATCGCTGAAGAAGGCTTTCTTATGTCTTCTTGCTATTCTTTGGAACTCTGCATTCAGATGCTTATATCTTTCCTTTTCTCCTTTGCTTTTCACCTCTCTTCTTTTCACAGCTATTTGTAAGGCCTCCCCAGACAGCCATTTTGCTTTTTGCATTTCTTTTCCATGGGGATGGTCTTGATCCCTGTCTCCTGTACAGGGTCACAAACCTCATTCCATAGTTCATCAGGCACTGTATCTATCAGATCATAGATATAGAATATTTATGAACCCTTAATGGGCTCCTGGCTGCCTATGTTCCCTTGAAGACACAACTGTGTGTTAAGGGTGCATGTCCCTTATTTGGAAGTCTCTGTGGTTATTTTGTAGGATATCTGTGAGTGCTCCTGGGCAGCACTGGGGCGTGTCTGGGGTGGGATTTCCAGATCAGATTGACACTTTTTCAGCCAGGCCACCTCTCATTGCTCTTGCCTTACTTCCTACCTAACAGTGAGAAAGTGCTAGTCACTCAGTCCATCGTTTCTGACTCTTTGTGACTCCATGGACTGTAGTCTGCCAGGCCCCTCTGTCCTGGAATTCTCCAGGCAAGAGTACTGGAGTGGGTAGTCATTCCCTTCTCCAGGGGATCTTTCCAATCCAGGGATTGAACCTGGGTCTCCTGCATAGCAGGCAGATTCTTTACTGACTGAGAAACCAGGGAAGCCCATTCTCAGCTGTGATTGTGTGGCCTGAGACAGAGGTACATAGCCAGTTTGCTTTTACTATCTGGCTTAAAAGCTTATTAGGGAAAACTACTTTTTAAAGTGTTTTCATTGGCATTTGAGGATCTCTGGACCTCTAAACTCAATCCAGTCCCTGGGAAGCCCCAAGTTACCTATAGATAGGGTGGTCTGAAAAATTTTGGCTTGCACCTCACCACGCGATGATACATTCATCATAACTCTTTCCTGCTTTTCCTGGATTTTTTTTTCTTTAATATGTTAAGGTCAGCAGAGTTGTCTTTCCCTACTTGTATAAGGTCATGTGGACCTCTTTAAACATTATTTTATATGTAACTAAGTATTTATTCTTAGTTACTCATTGGAAATAACTAAGTATTCTTACTCATTGGAAAAGACCCTGATGCTGGGAAAGATTGAGGGCAGGAGGAGAAGGGGATGGCAGAGGCTGAGATGATTGGATGGCATCATCGACTCAATGGACGTGAGTTTGAGCGAACTCTGAGAGATAGTGAAGGATAGGGAAGCCTGGTGTGCTGCAGTCCATGGGGTCACAAAGAGTCGAACATGACTGAGCAACTGAACAGCAACAAAGTATTTTTTCACCTCTGAGAGAACTATTTTCTTTGCTTTTGTTTTGACTCGGTATCTTTTCCCCTTATTTATGTAAAAAAAAATGTAGCTCAACCATCCATGGATGAGTGTACAGCATTGTGCTATGAAGATGTCGTTGTTGGAAAAGTGTTAAGGACTTCAAAGAATCAATGAAACAAATACATGGGATTTTAAAGTATCTTTACCAGTAATTTCTCATTTTGTTAGTAATTTCTCATTTAAATGCTTTCCTCTCTGCAGTCACCCTCTGTGTTTTTTTCAGTCTAACCTTACTGAGGCTTCCAGTGTGGGTTACTTTCAAATATCTTTTCATGTTGATTTCTAACATAATTCCACAGTGATAAGAGAACAGACTCTGTGTGACTTCAATACCTTGAGACCATGAATTTTTTGCACCTTGTTTTGTGTCCCTGGATGTGGTCAAGTGTCTCCTAGTTTATAGTCTATGGGAACTTGAATAGACTTTGTACCCTACTGTTGTATGAAAATTGTATAAATCTTAATCATGTTGAATTGGTCCACAGTGCTTTTCATGTCTACTAGATCCTTCTACTTCTCTATATATTCATTAATTTTTGAGATTTTATATTGAAACTCCAACCAAAAATCCTTATCTGCTTAAAAGATAAATATAGTGGAACGATGTAACCTTGTTCTGTATTTTCCAAGTCTTTTGTAAAGGTGTTGTCATACTTTCATAATTAAAAAAATAAAAATTAAATAAAAATATAAAACAAAATGCACAAAAAAGAAGAATTCATGAAAGCCATAGTCAATTTTGGGGGAAGGTAATTTTCTGCTAATAGACTTTAAAATATCTTTAGGGCTTTTCATATACTATATCTAACCTAATATATACCATTTTAGCAAGTCATAATAGTTATTCATAAAATATTATGGTATTTATTCTCTTGTGTCTCTTGTTTTACTCTTTTCTCAGTGTTTCATTATGGAGAGCTCATATTTATATCCTGTTTTATATTCTCCCATACGGACTAGAACATATTGGTTGTATCTGGCACTTCTGTTCGATTAGACTTAGCATTTTTCACTTTCCTCATTTTCATTCATTTTCCTCTTTTTGAAGTATTTCTCATCATCTTGTTAGAATTTCACTTTGGCCTTAGAGTCTGCTCAATCTCTGTAATGTCCCATTTCATGGGTTCTAAGTGTTCTAACGTGGAATTCATTTTCGCACTTTCTATACCTTCACAAATTTAATACATACCCAGAAAAATAGAAAATTCTTCAAGTTAAGTATATTAACACTTAGCGACGCTTATAGTTCCTTTAATTTAATGTCATTAAAGTAGCATATATTCTCCATCATGGAGTAAAAAAGTTAATGTCATAATGCAAGCTAGCACTCTGTTCTAGTCTTTATCTCCACTGATTCTCACTCCCCAAAGACAACAACTTACATCTCTTTTAACTGTTTCCTCTTTTAGCTTCACATTTCTTTAATATCTCTGTAATACTATTTATTTTTTAAAGTGTAGATGATTTACAGTGTTGTGTTATTTTCAGGTATACAGCAAAGTGAACTAGATATATTTATATATGTAGATATATATATATGTATACACACACATGCATATATCTTTTGCAGATTCTTTTCCACTATAGGTTATTATAATATATTGAATATATTTCCTTATGCTATACAGTAGGTCCTTGTGGTTTATCTGTTTTATATACAGTAGTGTGTATCTGCTAATTCCAAACTCTTAATTTATCCCTTCCTCCCCGCCCCGCCCCCCACTTTCCCCTTTGGTAACCATAAGTTTGTTTTCTGTCCCTGTGAGTCTATTTCTGTTCTGTGTATAAGTTCACTTGTCTAATACTATTTCTTAATAGTTGAATTTATTTCTTTTCTCTTTCCTTCCTACTATTGAAGATGAATTGACTTTCTTACAATTGGGCACATATCCCCTTTTCCCATCTTCCTAATCTAGAAATATTTCATTGTTATATCAATTTTCAGGGCTTATTTTGACACTGTATGATTCACAGCTGATCTGGTATATATTAAGATTACATCTCCTTTCTTATAGATTTGTCTTCCCTTTACTATGTATTGTTTTTTCTTCGCTTAGTGACTCCGATTTTCCACCCACCTGATCTGCCACAGGTCCCTGATGCCTCCCATCCAGAGCTTCCCAGGGCCTGCAGCCTGGAAGGGCTTAGCTTGCTCACACTCTGCCACTGCTGGCTAGGTTCTGGCTTTCTCACATTTGCCAACAAGTTGCTACTCATTCACACACAGCACATTCCTCCGAACTTTCATTGCTATTGTCTTCCTGCTACTTCTGCTTATCCTTGTGGTTTGACCTTGTAAATTATTCCTTTCACTGTCATTGTAGGACTTACCAGGAGGGAAGTGGAGGGAAGTGTCCTTGTTCATTTTTTGGTGATTAGTGCGAAGTGTCTCATAAAATCCCTATACACATTTTTACACACTATTTAATGCTCATATAGTGTCCTAGAATCCTTAGAGCAAAGTAGCTGTTTTGCTGTGCATACAAGCACGCGTGCGTGTGTGTGTGTGTGTGTGTGTGTGTGTGTATTGAGGAGAAGAGGGCATTGAATGGTAGTTGAGCCTTAATTGTATGTATTACTATATTTATTTAAATTAGTAATTTAATCTCCCTTGCTCATTTTTTCCCACATATGTTATAAATAGCTTAATTTTTAAAATCTATTCTTTCATATACTGGCATTAAATCTGTGTCAAAACAATTTCCTTTCCAGGAGTGAATAGAACCTATCTTTCTTGGAACCTAAAAATAATTTTTCAAAATACAACAGACCTTTTCTTCTTTTTGTTAAACATGCTTGTGCCCCACCTACACACATTAGGAAAAACTAAACTTTAGAAACTATGGAAAAATTTAAAGTATAAAATTTGTCATAGCTCTAGATATGAGGATATAAGACATCTAAAGTCATTTCTGTTTTTATTACCTCATTTACTTATACTAAAGTTCTCTCATATAAGTCCATTTATGCCTGTTAGTCTAAACTAATAGAATCAACAAATGTTAAGTACCAATAACATTTAAATACATATATTTTTTATTCTAGAATTTCTTGGATACAAGTGATGGAAACTCATCTCAAACTAACTGAAACCCAAACGGTAATTAACTTGTATAAATACTTGGGAATTCTGAGTTTATTTAGCTCTAGGTATAGCTGGATTAAAGTCACTATTAAAATACATTGTCAGGGTTCTAGGGTTTCTTTCTCTTCTCTGTCTGTGTGTACTCCTGTCTGTATATATATATGTTGTTGTTTGGTTGCAAAGTCGTGTCTCTTTGCGACCTACCAGGCTCCTCTGTCCAGGGGATTTCCCAGGCAAGAATACTGGAGTGTGTTGCCATTTCCTCCTCCAGGGGATCTTCCTGGCCCAAGAATCGAACCTGAGTCTCCTGCAGGAAGAATCTTTACTGCTGACCACCAAGGAAGCCATATGTGTATGCAGGTATGTCTATTTTACAGTAAATATTTTTATCATGTTGCCAATGTTATTCAAACAAATATCCAAGTGAATGTTAATCATTTAAGATAGGTTTTTTTTAGGAGACTAAAACACTAATGGGACATTTGTATACTTTTTCTTTTGAATTTCCTTCGGAATTAAAGGCATAGAGAGAAATCAGTCTGGTAATTTTATAATCATTGAACTTTCACTGGTTCCCATATGATATTTGTTTTATGGACACTGGGTATTGCACCTGCAGTCCCTTGGATGTTTAGCCTCTGAGTAAACAGCTGTGTGTTCTCACTGGCTTTGCCTGTGTTTATCTTCCAGAGCACTGTGCCTTCACACTGGATGGAGAAGAAGAGGCCATGGCAGGAACAGAGCTCCCAGAAGACACTGGGCCTGGCTGAGTGTTGGGGTCTTTTAACGGACTGGAACCTGGTGGTCCGGAGTCGACGATAAGAAAGTGAAAGGAGGAAAGAGGCTAATATTCCCTGGGTTATTCAGCTGTCCTTCGCATTGCAGGGAATCAGCCAGAAATAGAGAGACAGAGAGAGAGAGAGAGAAGGAAGGACATGGGGACCCAAGTCTGGTCTAACAAGGGTGTTTTATTGAATTCTGTGTGAGTATATATACCATATTACAAGGTAGCTTCTTCAGATAAAGATCAAAAGACCAGGCTTTACAAGTTACCAAGGGAACAAGGAGCAATAGAGGCCATAAGGCCAAAAGGCAATCCATATCAAAAAAGCATTGTAGATAATCCCTTTCACCATATGGAAAAGCTAATGAAGGAAATCCTATGCAAGAATCCCATCTCTTTGACCTCAGTCCTAGGAGTGGCTTGCCACTCCTCTCACTCCGGACAGGAACTGATAAGGAACACAGGGTTCAAGAGAGATAGGAAACAGCACGCAGGAATCCTACTGTTAAACATTCCCTGATAGCTGAGGTCTGGTCTGGGTAGGTGAGCATGGCTTCCCCTCAGAGCAGCTGCTTCTGGGGTCCCTGGATGGAGGATCTGGAGGCAATGCTTCTGGAGGCCGTGGTGACAAGGGATCCATGGGGGTAGGGAAGCCGCCCTTCCTCCCCACAAGTCCCACTGCCTGCACAGCGGGGGTCCTGCTCTGGCTGCACTGGCGGCTGCTCTGATGGAGCATCACTCACTCTCACATCATCTCCTGTCCCTGCATCGTCTCCTGGCTGTGCTGTGGCCCTCCGCCCTGTTCCTTGATCCTCCCCCAAATTTGCCTTCCTCCTCCGAGTGTCCTTAGTAGCAGTTAGAGGATGTGCTGCTTGCAGTTGGCGGGCACTCTATCCCCACATCCGAGGGTGGGGAAGGAGAGCTGTTGTTGGTTAGATTGGCTGAGGGCTGAGGCTTCAGGTGACTGGGCAGCCCTTCGGCTCAGATCTCTTATTACCCAGGAGTGATATTGGAACATGACTTCCTGTTTCTGGCCTATCAATGAATCCTGGATCTCCATTTCCAGGTGTAATCATGGATGCCATGAAGTTAGTCTGCCCAGAGTCCTTGTGGCTCCATGTAGAGCTTTAGTTGCTCATATCCATGACTCACAACAATCCACGGAGCCTTCACAATCTGCTCTAAACCACCTTTCTTGACAGGATCGAGAATGGGAAATTTCTCTAGCAGATTTTCACATTCCTTTGACAAGAATGGAATGTGATGTGTTCTGCTCAGAACCTGCACCTACAGCTTCTTGAGTTTCCATCCTTGGAAAGGCTGGAATCCATCGCACTGTGGACAGGCTGACTTCCTATGGTTCTTCCCTGGAAGAGTTCTGGGGCAGCATGAGGGGGACCACCCCAGAAGGTGTCCAGCTTTTTGTAAAAAATAAATTTGTTGCTGAAGCCAAAGTCTGATGTTTGTGTTCAAATCCAAGAGCAGGTTTTCTGCTTGTAAGTCTCTGTGGACAGCACCCTCCTGGTGACCAGTCACACAGAGCACACTGCTGGTCAACTCTGCCTTCAGCCTCTCTGCTTTCCTACTGCCCTGAGCCATGGGTGCTCGCACACCTCTCCTCCACTAGCATCCTCCAAACATGAGTCAAAATTTCAGCATCTTTAAATGTATAAGTTGCAGCTGTGAGTTGAGAAAACATGCCATCTACTCTTTTTTAAGTTAACAATCCACTGTGCTCTGTGTACCTCTTATTTGGCTTGGGATGAGGGAGTAAGGGCACCTGGGTGTTGTCACCAGTAGCTCAGAGGAGGAAAGCAAGACACCTGTGAGTGATTTTTTTAAAGAACGTTCTATTGACAGTATAGATACAGAAAAGGGCAAACATCATGTGTGCTGCTTGGTGACGGCTTACAGATTAAATTCACTTAATCAATATTCAGATCAAGAAACAGGATGTCATCAGCTCCCCTCCCCTCACCCCCCACAAGCCCCTTTCCAGTCTCTTTCTCCACAGTGATAGTCACTACTGTGTCTTCTAACAGCGCAGATTGGGTTTGCTTGTTTTTGAACTTTACATAACGGGAATCACATGGCGTTAGACCCATTGTGTCTGCTTCCTTTGTTCGCTGTTTTTATGAGATTCATTTCTTTCATTTGCTAGCTTAAATGCTGTAGAGTAACCCATGGTTGGTCCATTTTGCTGTCACTGGGCATTGGGTAGTTCTTGGCTCAGTTCGGGCTGTTAAGAAGAGTGCTGCTCTGAACGTCCTTCTCTAGTGTTCAGTGAACATTTATGGCTTTCTGTTGGATACACACCTGGAATTGGGATGGATTGCTTAAGAGGGCTACAGTACAGTTTTTGGTTTTAGCAGACACTGCAATTTATACCAATTTACACACCCGCCAATACTAGCCCTTTAATTTAAATCTTTCTGTGGGTGTGGGGGTGTAGCATTGTGGCTTTAATTTGCATTTCCCTGATGCCTAATAAAGTAGAACACTTTTTCATATGCTTACTGACCCTTTTCTTTTCTGTGAAATGCCCAATCAAGTCTTTTGCCTATTTTTCTTTGGGGTTGCCTGCATTTTTCTTATTGGTTTGTAGGTTTTTTTTTTTTTAATATTTATTTGGCTGCACCAGGTCTTATTTGCATCACTTGGGATCTTTGATCTTCCTTGCATCATGCAGGATCTTTAGGTGCAGCATGTGGGATCTAGTTTCTTGACCAGGGATTGAACCCAGGCCCCCTACACTGGGAGTGCGGAGTCTTAGACATTGGACCACCAGGGAAGTCCTGGTTTGTAGGTATCCTTTGGTTTGGTGTGAATTGTTTGTTGGATTTGGCCCTGGATATACATTTCCTCTCCTCCCCACCCATCCCTGTTTAACTCTTTGATGCCACCTCCCACTACTTTATCAATTGCTCCTTCTTCCTTGAATATGCCCTGCCAGGCACATTCCCAACTCATGCTCTGCTCTAGCTCCTGCTTATGCCTGGAATCTTCTCTCCCTGGATCCACAGAACCCTCTGGCTCGCCTCCTTCAAGTATTTGCTCCAGCGTCACCTTCTTGGCGAGGCCTTCCCTGATTTATATCTTTGGTCTTATAAGGTGTGTTACAAGAGCTATCTGCCACCCTCAGTCCATCGTTTTCTTTCTTTTTTAAAACTTTGCATTATGTAAAAAATTAAACATGTTCAGTTCAGTCGCTCAGTCATGTCCGACTCTGCTACCCCATGAACCTCAGCACGCCAGGTCTCCTTGTCCATCACCAACTCCCGGAGTCCACCCAAACCCATGTCCATTGAGTTGGTGATGCCATCCAACCATCTCATCCTCTGTCATTCCCTTCCTCTCCTGTCCCCAATCCCTCCTAGCATCAGGGTCTTTTCCAGTGAGTCAGCTCTTCGCATCAGGTGGCCAAAGTATTGGAGTTTCAGCTTTAGCATCAGTCCTTCCAATGAACACCCAGGACTGATCTCCTTTAGGGTGGACTGGTTGGATCTCCTTGCAGTCCAAGGGGCTCTCAAGAGTCTTCTCCAACACCATAGTTGAAAAGCATCAATTCTTTGGTGCTCAGCTTTCTATCTAGTCCAACTCTCACATCCATACATGACCACTGGAAAAACCATAGCCTTGACTAGACGGACTTTTGTTGACAAAGTCATGTCTCTGCTTTTTAATATGCTGTCTAGGTTGGTCATAACTTTCACAGAACTAAAAAGATTAGTATACAGGCCTTTTCTTACATATCTAATATCCAACAGCTATAATTATCAACAGTTTTGCAATCTCATTTTATCCATAAATACTTCAGTCTCCATTTTTAATAGGTGCGTTTTTAATATATAATACTGATCCATATTCAGATTTCCCATTTGTCTCAAAAATGTTTTGTTACATTTGATATGTTTGAATAAAGCTGTAAGCAAGATGTGAAAGTGAAAGTGAAGTCGCTCAGTCATGCCTGATTCTTTATGACCCCATATGTCGGTAACCTGCACCAAGCTCCTCCGACCATGGGATTTTCCAGGCAAGAATGCTAGAGTGGGTTGCCATTTCCTTCTCCAGGGAATCTTCCCGACCCAGGGATTGAACCCAAGTCTCCCGCATTGTAGGCAGACGCTTTACCATCTGAGCCACCAGGGAAGTCCAAACAAGATGTACTTGTTTTTATTTTTCCACAGCAATTTGTTTATTATGGAATATATTTATCAAATATATCAAAGCATATATATTTTGCTTACTTATTATTTTTCTGTCCCTCTCCTGTTAGAATTCTATTCCATGTGAGCAGTGATTTTTATCTGCTTTGTTCTTTGTTGTACCTCTAGCACCTAGAACAGTTCCTAGCAGTAAGTAGACAGAAAATAAAGGTTTGGAGAAGGAATGAATGAATCTGTTGGCAAGATGGATGTAATAGCACAAGGGGCATGCTGTGTCAACTTGGTGAAATCTGTTATTTTCCCTCTCTAAAACTTTGGGCAACTTCTCTGAGCCTCAGATTTTCTCACCTGTGAAAAGGGACCGATAACACCAACTTTTCAGGGTTATTTTGAGAATTAGACAAAACTGAGTGTGCAGAGCCTCCCACTGTCAGTGTGGCTACTAGTTTTATTTTTCACTGTAACTGCCTTTGTTAGCCATATCTGTAAGGCATAAGCAGATGAAAGGACTGCAATGGTGAACTTAGCCTTGCCCAAAGAGAGGTCTGACCTTTGTCCCTGGCTCCTAGGAGGTAACAGCTAACCCCCTTGGAATTTTCTGAGTGATAGGAATGTCTTTTTTACTTAGTGTCACACTGGATAGTATGCTACTGAAGTGTCTCCTGGTGTGCCCTTTGGGCCCCTTGATATCTGCCCTGCTGGGATGAGGGAGAGAGCTGAATGCTGAGTTCAACCACATGGCCAGTTAATTATGCCTTCATATGAAGCATCTATAAAAACTCTAATCAGTGAAGACTGGGTGAGCTTCCCTGTTGGCCATGCTCCATTCATACTGTCACACATCAGTGATGGGAGGATAATATGTCTTGAGGGCAAAGAAGCTTTATGTTTGGAAAATTCCCAGACTCTTCCCTATGTGTCTCTTCATTTGGCTAATTTTAATATTCATTGTTTCCCTGTAATAAACTATAACCATGAGTCTAAGCTTTCAGTTAGTTTTGTGAGTCCTTTCAATATATGATCAAGCCTGAGGGTGGCTTTGGAAATCCCCTGAATTTCAGTTTGTGTCGTAAGTGAGGACAGCCATGGGCGCGGTGCTCTTTAACTTGACACTTGGACTCTGTTCTGGTGTGTGGTGTCAGAAATTTGGGAGGCTTGGCACTCTGAAGCACTCTGCCCTTAAACCTCATCTTTGGGCCAATTGCAAGTAGTTGCTGTTAGGAGAAGTGGGATTCAGGATAATGACCCTGACTTACTGAAATTGGCAGTTTGGGAAGAAAAAGGATGAGAGAGATCAGGGCTTAACAAACGTTTGGTTCCTGAATGGCCACGGGGCCACCCATGGGGTAGAATGGGTGATAGATGGTACAGCTGTGCTGTAATCAGTTACTGGAGGTAACTACCAGTAGAATGTTGAAAAAGCTACCAATAGAATGTTGAAATGATGAATCCATCTCCTAGGGAGTTAGCTCATTGGATACATTATGAAATGTAAGTAGTAAAGAAATGTAAAGTAATAAAGAAATGTAAAGTAATAACTTCCTTGGTTATTGCTATTTGTTGTTGCTGTTTAGTCACTAGATCGTGTCCAGCTCTTTTGCGACCCCCATGGGCTCTGGCCTGCCAGGCTCCTCTGTGCATGGGATTTCCTAGGCAAGAATCCTGGAGTGGATTGCCATTTCCTTCTCCAGGAATCTTGCTGACCCAGGGATTGAACCCCCATTTGCAGGTGGTTTCTTTACCACGGAGCCACCTGGGAAGCCCCTGTTGTTTATAAAGAGCTAACATAACAGTGAGGAGAGGGATGGTGAATCCCGGTGACCAAGCTTGGATTTGGCTGGTCTACGTTTCTGCCTCCAGCCTTAGGACCACTACCACTGGGTAAAGTTAAACTGAAAGAAGAAAGAGTGTTGTATTACATCCTGACACTAGAACAATATTGGATTCTGGCCATTCTGTGTTACAGACTCTAGCCTCAGGGCCCTGAGCAAAGGGTAAAAGAAAACTAGAAGAAAGTCTGGGTAGATCTTGACACAAAACTTGAATCCTAACCTATCCATGGGACAGCCTGTGGCCTCAGGGCTGCTGCCACCAGGTCAGGTTAAAATGAAAGTAAGAGGAGGTGGGGGTACTTTCTGATGCTGGACAAACTTGAATTCCAGCAGGCTGAGCTACAGTCTTGGTCTCAGTCGCTTCCAATGAGAACAGTTAAACTGAAACACCAGCACATCATTGTATACGTGTACAAAAGGAACAGCTTTCATTTCACCTCTCTGAGTTGCTGGAAAATGCAGAGCTTAGTCTAAAGTCAGGTTGGAAGTGACATTAACAAGTACTTTTGCATGGTGTATTAGAATACTAAACTTGGTGTCCAGAGATCTGCTTTTAAATCCCTTCTTTACCATTTATCATCTTTTTGACTTTGGAATTCATACTGGCCTACTTGGACTCCAAGCAGCATACTGATGCCTGACTGGCTTAAACACAAGAAATTAATTTTTCACAGTTCTGAAGGCTAGACTAGGGTACTGCTGAGATTGGTGCATGAGACCTTTCTGCCAGGCTTGCAGCCTGTGTCCTCACATGGCTCTCTTCTGTTTGTGCACACAGAAAAAGATGCTGCTGTTGTCTCTTCCTCGTCTTATAAAGACACCGGTCCTAGAGGGTTAGGGCCTCACCCTTATGACCTTATTCAACCCTAATTATCTCCTTAAAGGCTTTATCTCCAAATATAGTCACACTGGGGGTTTAGGACTTCAGCATATGAATTGGAGGGGAAGCAGAAAGGATTCAGTCCATTATGGAAATATTGTTTAATTTTAGTGTATATCTCATAGTGCATTGCTGGGTAGGTCTGAAGATTAGATAAGAAGATATATGTAGTAGACACTTAGTATTTGAGTTTTTAAAAAAATACTTATTTGCCTGCACTGGGTCTTAGTTGTGGCCTATGGGATTTTTAGTTGTGGCACACAAGATTTTTTTTTTTTTTTTTCAGTTGCAGCATGTAGGATCTATTTCCCTGACCAGGGATTGAACCCAGGCCCCTACACTGGGAGTGTGGAGTCTTAGCTATTGGACCACCAGGGAAGTCCTTAGTTATTATTTGATTTTTAAAAGTGTATCATTTTTAAGCTCTCTGCTATGCATTGCCAACTGAGAGAAGGGGAGATGATGAGTTTAGAATTTATATAAGTAAATTGAGCACATTACATGTAATTTGACTATATATTGATTTTCAGCTTATAAGTTGATTTTCAGCATTTGTGAAAAACATGTAGAGGTTTTTGAAAAAGAAAACATTCATTTCCTAGATTTATAATGCTTTCTTTTCACTTTGAACACAAATGTTAAATAAGCCACTTTTAGTCATGACTAAGGAAATGGCAATGGCAACCCACTTCAGTATTCTTGCCTGGAGAATCCCAGGGACAGAGGAGCCTGGTGGGCTTCCATCTACGGGGTTGCACAGAGTCAGACACAACTGATGCAACTTAGCAGCAGCAGCAGCAGGAGCAGTGGGTTTGAACATCACCAGAAACTGACCGATGTTAGAGAACTTTGAAATCTATGAGGTGAAACACAAAGGTAAAGCATTTGTGTTATTTTTATACCCTGCACCTCTTGTCAAAAGGCTTTAAGGTAGTTAAAAAAACAAAACACCAAAGCTTCTAAATGCATTTGGTTGTTTCAGTTAGATTAAAAAATTTTTAATTGGCATATAATTGCTTTACAATGTTGTGTTAGTTTCTGCTGTACAACAGTGGGAATCAGCTATGTGTATACATATATCCCTCCTTCTTGAGCCTCCCTCCTGCCCCTGCATCCCGCTTCTCTAGGTCATCAGAACACTGAGCTGAGCAACCTGTGCTATACAGCAGGCGTCTGTTCTACCCATGGTAGTGCATATATATGTCAGTGTTGCTCTCTCAGTTCGTCCCACCCGCTCCTTCCCCCTCTGTGTCCATAAGTCCATTTGCTACATTTGTGTCTCTACTCCTGTACTGCAAATAGGTTCGTCAGAACCATTCTTCTAGATTCCACTTTCAGTTTTCTGTAGCTTATTGAACAGTCATGGAGTACTGGGGCTAGCAATTTGAGGGGTTTGTCATTTTTGTGACTGTGAGAGTAAGCCATAGCCAATTAAAAGAACTTTAGGCCTGACACTTTTTTGTGTGTGCAGATCTGACACATGTAACCTAGACTGTGTACATAACCGACTTCTCACTCTGTGCTTTCCAAATGACACTTGCCACACAATCCAGATAATTTTCACCATGTGAAAAACATGGTGCATGTTTTTCAAGAACACATGCAAAAATCCTAATTCAATTTTTTCAGCCAACATTAGGTGTGTACTTACCATGAGCCAGGGGTCAATGCTTTCTAGCCAAAATCACCAGGAACATATCACATTGTAGCAGTTGGACTTATTACTCACTGTAGCAAGGGAGAAAGCCCATCATAAGGGCCTGAGGGACTTCTCAGTAAGAGGGTATTGGAAGGTGACTATTACAGTATTTGATTTGTTTCAGGTGATTTTGTGGAGGGGCTAAGGAAGCAGGAGTTTGAATTGGATGTCAGGAAGCTAGTTCATTCTATGAAAATAAATGAAAGTGGAGAGAAGCCCTGTATGGTCGGGCCACTCAAGACAGCTACATCTCCCGCCCAACCAGCACCTGCTTCACCTACGCTCTACACAGCTGAAAGACTTTCCTGTGTATTTGCCCCAAGCCTCTGCTGGTGATTTTTCTCATCAAAAGGGCGGTGAGGGGCGTGCTCCTCTGCTGGTTTCCCTGGTAACTAATGAGCCCACCTGACATCAATTCCCCTATAACAGGTAACTCTTCCCTCCCCTCTTCCCTCCCCTCTTCCCCTGGCGAAGACTGCCACCACGTTCTGCCGCTTTCTGCAGCACACTATGAAGTGTCGCTCCAGGACCTTTCTTCAGATATGTAAGTTCCCCCACCCATTAATCTCTTTTGATGACTCCAGTCTGTTTCTTGGGTCTTGAAGCTGGGCAAGCACAGACCTCGTGGTCTGCAGGGCACAGCTCAACAAGCCATCAGGGATAGCAGGGGTGGAGGGCTGATTGTGGGAGAAGGTACACAAAGTTAGTAAATGAGATGTTTATCTTTTTCATTTATTGGGTAGGATGGGCAAACAATAAGTCATTTATCTGAGGTGGGTGGCTTGTGGAGTTAGTGGTGGTAAGAGAGGGCAAAGCAATAGCTTGGGGCCAGATTATAGAGGACCTTGAGTGAAGGAAACCGGGAGTCATTGAATAAGTTTGAGGGGGTGCCAAGAATCACAGCTCACAGCTCATGTGCCTAACAGGGTTCAGTTCAGTTCAGTCGCTCAGTCGTGTCTGACTCTTTGCGACCCCATGAATCACAGCACGCCAGGCCTCCCTGTCCATCACCAACTCCCGGAGTTCACTCAGACTCACGTCCATCGAGTCCGTGATGCCATCCAGCCATCTCATCCTCGGTCGTCCCCTTCTCCTCCTGCCGCCAATCCCTCCCAGCATCAGAGTCTTTTCCAATGAGTCAACTCTTCACATGAGGTGGCCAAAGTACTGGAGCTTCAGCTTTAGCATCATTCCTTCCAAAGAAATTCCAGAATTGATCTCCTTCAGAATGGACTGGTTGGATCTTGCAGCCCAAGGGACTCTCAAGAGTCTTCTCCAACACCACAGTTCAAAAGCATCAATTCTTTGGCGCTCAGCTTTCTTCACAGTCCAACTCTCACATCTGCCGGGGTCCAGCCCCGGTGGATCCAGGGAATTCGAAGGGTGGACGGAGTTGGCGAGGAAAAAACTTATTTATTTATTAATATAAGATTAGATTAGGTAGAAATAGTGTAGTAGGAAAATTAAGTGGAGAAAGAAGGCTGAATAACTTGGCTTACGGGGAAGGCCAGTAAAGTTCCAGACAAGGAGCTTGCACCATGTACGTTGGGCCACCGGCGCCCACTTGAATATCAAAGGGTGCCCAGCCTTAGGCTCCCTTTCGTGCGGGTCTTAAAAGCCAGGACAAGTAAGTAAACTTGGTGAGCCGCCCTGCTCCAGATCGGAATTCAGCCTGAAATTAGAGTAAAGAGGAGAGGGAGGGAGAGGGAGAAAAAGAGAGAGAGAGACATGGGGGGAGCCAGATTCCCAAGAAACTAGGCCAAGAGACTAGTCTGAGAAACTGGTCCATCCTTTATTGTTTAGAAGGCTTTTTATACTTTTGATAATACATGGAGATCAATGGGTAACACAAAGTTATGCAGATTAGCAGTCCAGACTCTTACCAAAACCAGGCTTTTCTCTCTGCATACCTAATTGTATACACAAGTCTTAGGTGATTTACATCATCTTCTGGCCAAAAAGGGCCAATTAACATTTTACAGCCTTTTTTCTGATAACGGTTTGTTAACTAGAAGACTTATTTGTGTTGATCTTCCCAAAGTCCGGTGCCACTCTCAGAAAGCACTAAATAAAGTTACATTCTTACATAGCAAAGATACAGCAATTTATAACATGTAAAAGGAGTACAGTGATTTATAACAAAAGAAAAATAACTCAAAAGACTAGTGTTGCTAACATCAAAACTGCTATATATCTTTTTCTACATCCCGATTACATTGATTAACATCCTCCCAGGTGCCTAAAAGATAAAGAATATGGAGGCCTGGCGGCAATCATTGAGTCAACAGTGAAAACCCATCACCAATATGATTTTTAGTTCTTTAGAAAAGGCTCTGTATCTTTAAGATGCTTTTAAGCTTTGTGCCTCTCGCGGTTGGGGGCTGCAAGCAATTCACAAGCTGTAAGAGGTCTGGGGAACCTGTTAGGCAAGCTAGAGAGCTATCAGAGGGGTTTAACTGAAACATCCCTTTCAAATGCAGAAGGCTAAAGCCCTGATTTGACTTTTTCCAGAGAATATCAGAAGAGTGGAAAAGCAGGCAGATTCTTATTTTTTGGGGGGTAGATGCTCAGGAAATTCCAGGGGGAAAACCTGAGGTCTGATTAGCCTTGCCATCAGAGCTCTGCCACATGACCTTGTCACGGGTGGAATTCCTCACGTTGGCTCCCGGCACGCATCCATACACGACCACAGGAAAAGCCATAGCCTTGACTAGACAGATCTTAGTCGGCAAAGTGATGTCTCTGCTTTTGAATATGCTATCTAGGTTGGTCATAACTTTTCTTCCAAGGAGTAAGCGTCTTTTAATTTCATGGGGTTTTAATACTCTTCTGATCATGTTACAATAAAAGATACATTTTACACCAAAACCTAGTACACATACATACAGACACACACACACACACACACACACACACACACACACACACAACTGAATTTTAACAGAACACGACTCAGCCTTACTGCTAGAGCTGCCCTCTGTTTCCCATTCCATTTGGCTACACTTCACCTCTCTCTATGCTGCTTCACTCTCTTCTATTTCATGCCGGCTGTATGACCTAAATCAAATCCCTTATGATTATACAGTGGAAGTGAGAAATAGATTTAAGGGCCTAGATCTGATAGATAGAGTGCCTGATGAACTATGGAATGAGATTCGTGACATTGTACAGGAGACAGGGATCAAGACCATCCCCATGGAAAAGAAATGCAAAAAAAGCAAAATGGCTGTCTGGGGAGGCCTTACAAATAGCTGTGAAAAGAAGAGAGGTGAAAAGCAAAGGAGAAAAGGAAAGATATAAGCATCTGAATGCAGAGTTCCAAAGAATAGCAAGAAGACATAAGAAAGCCTTCTTCAGCGATCAATGCAAAGAAATAGAGGAAAACAACAGAATGGGAAAGACTAGAGATCTCTTCAAGAAAATTAGAGATACCAAGGGAACATTTCCTGCAAAGATGGACTTGATAAAGGACACAAATGGTATGGACCTAACAGAAGCAGAAGATATTAAGAAGAGGTGGCAAGAATACACGGAAGAAATGTACAAAAAAGATCTTCACGACCCAGATAATCATGATGGTATGATCACTAACCTAGAGCCAGACATCTTGGAATGTGAAGTCAAGTGGGCCTTAGAAAGCATCGCTATGAACAAAGCTAGTGGAGGTGATGGAATTCCAGTGGAGCTATTTCAAATCCTGAAAGATGATGCTGTGAAAGTGCTGCACTCAATATGCCAGCAAATTTGGAAAACTCAGCAGCGGCCACAGGACTGGAAAAAGTCAGTTTTCCTTCCAATCCCAAAGAAAGGCAATGCCAAAGAATGCTCAAACTACCACACAATTGCACTCATCTCACATGCTAGTAATGCTCAAAATTCTCCAAGCCAGGCTTCAGCAATATGTGAACCATGAACTCCCTGATGTTCAAGCTGGTTTTAGAAAAGGCAGAGGAACCAGAGATCAAATTGCCAGCATCCACTGGATCATGGAAAAAGCAAGAGAGTTCCAGAAAAACATCTACTTCGGCTTTATTGACTATGCCAAAGCCTTTGACTGTGTGGATCACAATAAACTGTGGAGAATTCTTCAAGAGATGGGAATACCAGAGCACCTGACCTGCCTCTTGAGAAATCTGTATGCAGGTCAGGAAGCAACAGTTAGAACTGGACATGGAACAACAGACTGGTTCCAAATAGGAAAAGGAGTACGTCAAGACTGTATATTGTCACCCTGCTTATTTAACTTATATGCAGAGTACATCATGAGAAATGCTGGACTGGAAGAAACACAAGCTTGAATCAAGATTGCCGGGAGAAATATCAATAACCTCAGAGATGCAGATGACACCACCCTTATGGCAGAAAGTGAAGAGGAACTAAAAAGCCTCTTGAGGAAAGTGAAAGAGGAGAGTGAAAAAGTTGGCTTAAAGCTCAACATTCAGAAAACGAAGATCATGGCATCCGGTCCCATCACTTCATGGAAAATAGGTGGGGAAACAGTGGAAACAGTGTCAGACTTTATTTTTTGGGCTCCAAAAATCACTGCAGATGGTGACTGCAGCCATGAAATTAAAAGACACTTACTCCTTGGAAGAAAAGTTATGACCAACCTAGATAGCATATTCAAAAGCAGAGACATTACTTTGCTGACTAAGGTCTATCTAGTCAAGGCTATGGTTTTTCCTGTGGTCGTGTATGGATGTGAGAGATGGACTGTGAAGAAGACTGAGCGCTGAAGAATTGATGCTTTTGAGCTGTGGTGTTGGAGAAGACACTTGAGAGTTCCTTGGACTGCAAGGAGATCAGCCCTGGGAGTTCTTTGGAAGGAATGATGCTAAAGCTGAAGCTCCAGTACTTTGGCCACCTCATGCGAAGAGTTGACTCAGTGGAAAAGACTCTGATGGTGGGAGGGATTGGGGGCAGGAGGAGAAGGGGACGACCGAGGATGAGATGGCTGGATGGCATCACGGACTTGATGGACGTGAGTCTGAGTGATCTCCGGGAGATGGTGATGAACAGGGAGGCCTGGCGTGCTGCGATTCATGGGGTCCCAAAGAGTCGGACACGACTGAGCGACTGAACTGAACTGAATTTTATGCACCCAACTGATTTTTCTTCCAACTTAGAAATGGCCTGAAGTCTGAAAAATACTGTTTTTAGAAGATGAATCAGTGTGGTGAGGGGAAATAGGAGTAGGAGGGCTGTTCATAGCACAGCAATAGTTCATTTACCAAAAAATTCATTAATTCATTTGATCAAAAATATTTATTAAGTATTTCCTACATACCAAGCATGAAGACACAATGATACCCAGACCCAGCAGTGCCCTTGGAGAGCTCATGGTCAGCACAGAAGAGAAGGAGTCACTCACTGTTGCAAGTCTTTAATAGACAGTTGTGAAAATATTGCAGGATGATCTAAACTGCCTGAGAAAAATAGGGAAGATTTTATGGAGAAAACGGCTTTTGAGGTGGTTCTTAAAAGCTAAGTTTGCCAAGATGAGGGGACTGGTGGAATGTAACCTGAGAGAAAGGGTGGTGTGACAATGACAAGCAGGTCTGAAAGCACAGAGTGTGATCTGGGTAGGGTTGCTAGATTGAGTAATAAAAATAGAGTGCCACCAGTCAAATTTGAATTTCACATTAACCATTACTAATTTTCAGCATAAGTATATCCCATCAGTCTGGGAGGGGCACGACATTCTGTGTGACTAGAATATGGGTGAACCTGGGGGTGTACTGGGATCGTGCTGTGAAATGTGATGAGAGAATAAAGAAACTCCCGTGTAGACTCAAGCTTCTGCTGAAGGGTAATTTGAGAAAAAATTGTGGAATGCTTGGAAAGAAATTTTAAAAAAAAACATTGAAAAATATGCAACCCTTGAGTCTTTAGCTTATTAAAATTAAAGGTAGAATCACAGTATGTAGATTATTAATTATTAACCATTATTAATTGTGTTTGAGTAACAGTTTCTCACCTTCTCTCCTGATGCCTTTGTCCCCAAGTTTAGTTGAAAAGAGGGGAATGGACACATTTTGCCATGGGTACCAGTTTCTTATTACAGTCTAGACTGAAGCCATATTTAAGTTGGTAACAGTCATGGAATAAATGACACGTGTGTGATCAGCCAAGCGAATCTTTTTTCTGTTTAAGCAATTTCCCAGACGTAATAGACACAGGTTGTCTACCTTTCATCCTCTCCATTCTGCCTGCCCTCCCCAGCCCCCATCTCATCTACTCTTCAAAATACTGTAAGGGTGGCCCCTGGCAGGCATGTGATGGGGCAAGTAACTCAAGCTGGACCAGGCAGTCTTCAGTCTCTCTTTAAATTGTGACTTTAAATTCAGGAGCTCAGGGTAGCCATGTTTTTTTGCCATATGGACTGGAAAATCAGAGGAAGCCAGTCAACATTGGGTGCAGGGTGTGGAGACCTGTGCAGCCTTTCAGTGAAGGACGGATAGAGAGAGTGTGAGCATTTGGATTATGCCAGAATGAGAAAGTGAAGAATGAAGAGACACAAAAGAGAGGAGAGAGGGGGAGGCAGAGACAGACCGACCGACAGACAGATAGGGTTGGTTACCTTCCACCTTTGAGTTTTGTGCCCTTTTACCTTCTGATTCCTTTATGTTTAAGATCACGATGATGGATTCTGTGACCTGAAATGAGTACTAATTTAAAAACCATATCACTGGGAATAGTGGCTCTTGTCAGTCTCTTGTCTCTGGAGAGTGAAGACCAGAGAAAGGGGATCCAAGCCTCAACGCTGTCATGGATGAGGGGAAAGGAATGTAATATCTTCCTTCAGGAGACATGCTTTCTCTCCGTTTCCAGGCTCTGTGAAATATGTTGCAGGGTATATCTGTCTGCAACAGGACAGTCTGAGCATTGCTTGCCATTCAGTGCTCATGAAAGGAAAGTACAAAGACTGGGGAAAGTCAAGATTATGTGATTTTTTCAAATTGAAGGTTTGTGACAATCTTGAATCAAGCAAGTCCATCGGTACCATTTTTTCAAACAGCATTTGCTCACCTTGTGTCTCATTTTGAGATTAAGCCCTGAGCCTTTGGAGTGGGAGCACTGACTCCAAGACCCTGGACTACCAGAGAACTAACCCTAGGGAGTATCAAATATTGAGAACTCACACAAAAGAAACCGCTTGAATACAAGACCTGGCATCACCCAACCACCAGTAGCACCCTGTGCAGAAAGTCTCGTTTAAACAACAAACAAAACAAAAATACAAACCCAATCATCAGCAAACAGGATTACCACTTCAGTCAGCCTTGCCATCAGAGGAAAAACAAGTGACCAAACAAACAAACAAAAACAGCACAAATCTCACCCTATATGAAGCTTACACAAACCACCGGACCAATCTTAGGAGGGCAGAAACCAAAAGGAAGAAAGAATTCAACCTTCAAGCCTGGGGTAAAGAGACCTCAAACACAGTAAGTTAAAAAAAAATAATGAAAAGGCAGAGAAATACTACACAAATGAAGGAACAAATTACAAACACAGAAGTCCAAATAAATGAAGAGGAAATAGGCAAACTACCTGAAAAGTAATTCAGAATAATGATAGTAAAGATGATCAAAAACCTTGAGAACAAAATGGAGAAAATGCAATAATTAACAAAGACCTAGAAGAATTTGAGCATAGACGTTCAGAGACAAACAACACAATTACTGAAATTAAAAATACTCTAGAAGAAATCAATAGCAGAATATCTGAAGCCGAAGAGTGAATCAGTGAGCTGGAAGAAAAAATGATGGAAATAACTTCTGAAATGCAGAATAAAGTAAAAAGAATGAAAAGAACTGAGGATAGTCTCAGAGACGTCTGGGACAATATCAAAGGCACCAACTTTCAAATTATATGGGTCCCAGAAGAAGAGAGAAAGGAAGGGTATGAGAAAATTTTTGAAGAGATTATAGTTGAAAATTTCCCCAACGTGGAAAAGGAGATAGTCAATCAAGTCCAAGAGGTGCAAAGAGTTCCATACAGGATAACCCAAGGAGAAACACACCAAGACACATATTAATCAAACTAACAAAGACTAAACTCAAGGAAGGAGTATTAAAAGCAGCAAGGGACCCTGTCGGCTGGAACCATCATCTTCCAGTAATTTGCCAAAATGACCAACACGGAGGGAAAGAGGAGGGGCACCCGCTGCATGCTCTCTAGGCCTTTCAGAAAACATGGAATTGTTCCTTTGGCTGTATTCATGCAAATCTACAAGAAGGGTGATATTGTAGATATCAAGGGCATGGGTACTGTTCAAAAAGGAATGCCCCACAAATGTTGCCACGGCAAAACTGGGAGAGTCTATAATGTTACCCAGCATGCTGCTGGCATCATTGTAAACAAACAAGGGCAAGATTCTTGCCAAGAGAATTAATGTGCCTATTGAACATATTAAGCACTCTAAGAGCCTAGATAGCCTCCTGAAACATGTGAAGGAAAATGATCAGAAAAAGAAGGAAGCCAAAGAGAAAGGGATTTGGGTTCAGTTCAAGCACCAGCCTGCTCCACCCAGAAAAGCACACTTCATGAGGACCAATGGAAAGGAACCTGAACTGTTGGAGCGTATTCCCTATGAATGTATGGCCTGTTGGGTGTAAAAATAAAGACCTGGACTGTACAAATGTTTATGTTAATTGAGTAGAGGTGTTGTGTTCAAATTCAGTGGGTGATGTGTTTTCAAATCTAGTGTTTCTTCTTCCTGAAAGATGTAAGATAGTTTGTTGTTCAGTATGTTCCACTGGTTAATAAATTGCCAGATATTGCCAAAATAAAAAAAAAATAAATTGCCAAAAAAAAAAAAAAAAAAAAGCAGCTAGGGAAAAGCAACAAGTAACATACAGGGAAACCCCATACATTTAATAGCTGATGTTTCAGCAGAAACTCTGCCGGCCAGAAGGGAATGGAAGGATATATTTAAAGTACTGAAAGGGAAACATCTACAACCAAGATTACTGTACCCAGCAATGATCTCATTCAAAATTGATGGAGAGATAAAAAGCTTTTCATACAAGCAAAAGTTAAGAGAATTCAGTTCCACCAAACCAGCTTTACAAAAAATGTTAAAGGGACTTATATAGTCAAAAAATACAAGAGAAGAGAAAAAGATCTACAAAATCAACCCCAAACAATTAAGAAAATGACAATAGGAACATATATCGATAATTACTTTAAATGTAAGTGGATTAAAGGCCCCAACCAAAAGTCACAGACTGGCTGAATGGATACAAAAACAAGACCCATATATATGCTGTCTACAAGAAACTCACTTCAGACCTAAAGACACATATAAACTGAAAGTGAGAGGATGGAAAAATGTATTTCATGCAAATGGGAAGCAAAAGAAAGCTGGAGTAGCAGTCCTCATATCAGACAAAACAGACCTTAAAATAAAGAAGATTACAAGAGATAAGGAAGGACACTATGTAATGATCAAGGATCAGTCCAAGAGGAAGACATAACAATTGTAAATATCTATGCACCCAGTGTAGGAGCACCTCAATGCATGACAAACACTGATAGACATAAAAGGAGAAATTGACAGTGACACAGCAACAGCAGGAGACTTTAACACCCCACTCACACCAATGGACAGATCATCAGAGCAGAAAGTTAGCAAGCAAACACAAGCCTTAGATGAGACATTAGATGAGACGGACCTCATTGATATCCTCAGGACATTCCATCCAAATGCAGAAGAATACACCTTCTTCTCAAGTGCACATGGAACATTCTCCAGGATAGACCACATCTTGGGTCACAAATCAAACCTCAGTAAATTAAGAAAAGTAAAATCATATCAAGCATCTTCTCCGACCACAAAGCTATGAGACTAGATATCAATTACTAGAAAATAACCTGTAAGAAACACAAACACAAGGAGATTAAACAATACATTTCTAAACAACCAACAGGTTACTGAAGAAATCAAAAGGGAAATCAAAAAATTTCTAGAAACAAATGACAATGAAAACATGACAACTCAAAACCTATGGGATGCAGCAAAAGCAGTTCTAAGAGGGAAGTTTATAGCAATACAATCCTACCTCAAGAAACAAGAAAAACATTGAATAGCCCACCTAACTTTACACCTAAAACAGCTGTAAAAAGAATAAAATCCCCCCAAAATTAGTAGAAGGAAAGAAATCATAAAGATCTGAGCAGAAATAAATGAAAAAGAAACAAAACAATAGTAAAGATTAATAAAACTAAAAGCTGATTCTTTGAGAAGACTAACAAAATTGACAAACCTTTAGCCAGACTCATCAAGGAAAAAAAAAACAAAACAGAGGATTTAAATCAACAAAATTAGAAATGAAAAAGGAGAGGTTACAACAGACAATGCAGAAATACCAAGGATTATAAGAGACTATTATGGACAACTATATGGCAATAAAATGGATAACCTGGTAGAAGTGGACAGATTCTTAGAAAAGTTCAATCTTTCAAGACTGAGCCAGGAAGAAATAGAATTTATTTTTATTTCTAAACAACCCAATTACAAGCACTGAAATTGAACCTGTGGTCAAAAATCTCCCAAAAAACAAAACCCAAGGACCAGATGGCTTCACAGAATTCTATCAAACATTTAGAGAGGGGCGAATGCCTATTCTAAAACTCTTTCAAAAAATTGCAGAAGAAGGAACACTTCCAAACTCATTCTACGAGGCCACCATCACCCTGATACCAATATCAAAGACAACACACAAAAAGAAAACTACAGGCCAATATCACTGACAAACATAGATATAAAAATCCTCAACAAAATTTTAGCTAACAGAATTCAGCAACACATCAAAAAGCTCATACACTATGATAAAGTTGGGTTTATTCCAGGAATGCAAGGATTCTTCAATATGCACAATCAATGTGATACACCATATTAACAAACTGGAAGATAAAAACCACATGATAATCTCAATAGAAGCAGAAAAAGCCTTTGACAAAATTCATTACGATTTATGATTAAAACTCTAAAAAGTAGGCCTATAAGGAACCTACCTCAACATAGTAAAGGGCATATACGATAAGAAAAAACAAATGCAAAAAGGCAAAATGGTTGTCTGAGGAGGCCTTTCAAATAGCTATGAAAAGAAGAGAAGCAAACGGCAAAGGAGAAAAGGAAAGATATACCCATTTGAATGCAGAGTTCCAAAGAACAGCAAGAAGAGATAAGAAAGCCTTCCTCACTGATTAATACAATGAAATAGAGGAAAACAGTAAAATGGGAAAGACTAGAGATCTTTTCAAGAAAATTAGAGATACCAAGAGAACGTTTCATGCAAAGATGGGCACAATAAAGGACAGAAATGGTAGTGACCTAACAGAAGCAGAAGATATTAAGAAGAGGTGGCAAGAATACACGGAAGAACTACACAAAAAAGATCTTCACAACCGAGATAATCACAATGGTGTGATCACTCACCTAGAACCAGATATCCTGGAATGCAAAGTCAATTGGCCTTAGGGAGCATCACTATGAACAAAGCTAGTGGAGGTGATGGAATTCCAATTGAGCTGTTTCAAGTCCTGAAAGATGATGCTGTGAAATTGCTGCACTCAATATGCCAGCAAATTTGGAAAACTCAGGGGTGGCCACAGGACAGGAAAATCAGTTTTCATTCCAATCCCAAAGAAAGGCAATGCCGAAGAATACTCAAGCTACCGCACAATTGCACTCATTTCACAAGCTAGCAAAGTAATGCTCAAAATTGCTGGCGACGGAATGAAACACCAACACTGCAGAGTGGTTTGAATCTTTATATTTTTAACACTTGCTTCTTACAGCTACTTTATTTTATATCCCTAGCACAACAAGCTACAGGGCAAGCTGCCAAGCACTATGATTCAGAGACTATACAGTGCTCAGGCGCAGGGCGAGATAACCTTTACCTTGACTTATTTACTGCAGCTAAGACTTTGTTTTTGGGAACTTCCTTATCAACTTAGAATCCGCTTTTGTCCCAGGGTCTGTTCCTTTTGAGGAATCAGAGAAACATCCTTGTGTGCAAGAAATGTTCTTTTCCCATGGGAACAAACAGGATTCTTAGCTGAACATCTCGTTTGCAAGAATGTTCAGCTCAGGTTGAGAGTCTCGTTTGCAAGCACTTCTCAACCTTCCTTAAACCTAGTTCCCTACACTGGGCAGAACATCTCATTTGCAAGAATGTTCAGCCCTGGTTGAGAGTCTCGTTTGCAAGCACTTCTCAACCTTCTTTATACCTTGTTCCCTACACAAAATTCTGCAAGTGAGGCTTCAACAGTGCATGAACCAAGAATCAGATTTTAAAGCTGGATTTTAAAAAGGCAGAGGAACCAGAGATCAAATTGCCAACATCCACTGGATCATCGAAAAAGCAAGAAAATTTCAGAAAAACATCTGCTTCATTGTCTGTGCTAAAGCCTTTGACTGTGTGAATCACAACAAACTGTGGAAAATTCTTAAAGAGATAAGAATACCAGAGCACCTTACCTGCCTCCTGAGAAATCTGTATGCAGGTCAAGAAGCAACAGTTAGAACTGGACATGGAACGACAGACTGGTTCCAAATAGGAAAAGGAGTACGTCAAGGCTGTATATTGTCACCCTGCTTATTTAACTTATATGCAGAGTACGTCATGAGAAATGCTGGACTGGATGAAGCACAAGCTGGAATCAAGATTGCCGGGAGAAATATCAATAACCTCAGATATGCAGATGACACCACTATTATGGCAGAAAGTGAAGGGGAACTAAAAAGCCTCTTGATGAGAGTGAAAGAGGAGAGTGAAAAAGTTGGCTTAAAGCTCAACATTCAGAAAACGAAGATCATGGCATCCGGTCCCATCACTTCATGGCAAATAGATGGGGAAACGGTGGAAACAATAAGAGACTATTTGGGGGGGAGGGGGCTCCAAAATCATTGCAGATGGTGACTGCAGCCATGAAATTAAAAGATGATTGCTCCTTGGAAGAAAAGTTATGACCAACTTAGCACATTAAAAAGTAGAGACATTACTTTGCCAACAAAGGTCCATTTAGTCAAAGCTATGTTTTTCCCAGTAGTCATGTATGAATGTGAGAGTTGGACTATAAAGAAAGCTGAGAGACAAAGAACTGATGCTTTTGAACTGTGGTGTTGGAGAAGACTCTCGAGAGTCCCTTGGATTGCTAGGAGATCCAACCAGCCCATCTTAAAGGAAATCAATCCTGAATGTTCATTGGAAGGCCTGATGCTAAAGGTGAAACTCCAATACTTTGGCCACCTGATGTCAAGAATTGATTCATTTGAAAACACCCTGATGCTGGGAAGGATTGAAGACGGGAGGAGAAGGGGATGACAGAGGCTGAGATGGTTGGATGGCATCACTGATTCAATGACATGAGTTTGGGTAAACTCCAGGAATTGATGATGGATAGAGAAGCCTGGCATGCTGCAGTCCATGGGGTTGCAAAGAGTCAGACACAACTGAGCGACCGAACTGAACTGACGATAAGCCTGAAGCAAACATTATTCACAATGGAGAAAAACTGAAAGATGAGGAAGAAGACAAAGATATCCACTTTCACCACTATTATTCAACATAGTTCTAGCTACTTCCAGAGAAGAAAAAGAAATAAAGGAATCCAGATTGGGAGAGAAGAAGTAAAGCTCTCACTGTCTGCAGATGACATGATACTATACATAGAAAACCCTAAGGATAGTATCAGAAAATTACTAGAGCTAAATAGCAAATTTAGCAAAGTTGCAGGATACAAAATCAATACACAGAAATCACTTGCATTTATATATACTAACAATGAAAAATCAGAAAGAGAAATTAAGGAATCAATCCCATTCACCATTGCAACAAAAAGAATTAAATATCTAGGAATAAACTTATCTAAGTAGACAAAATAACTGTACACAGAAAATTATAAGGTACTATTGAAAAAATCAAAGATGACATAAACAGATGGAGAGATATTCCATGTTCCTGGGTAGGAAGAATCAATATTGTGAAAATGACTATACTACCAAATGCAACCTACAGATTCAATGTGATCCCTATCAAATTACCAATGGCATTTTTCACAGAACTAGAACAAAAAAAGTTCACAATTCATATGAAAACACAAAGGACCCTATATAGCCAAAGCAGTCTTGAGAAAGAAGAATGGAACTGGAGGAATCAACCGTCCTGACTTCAGATTGTACTACAAAGCCACAGTTATCAATACAGTATGGTACTGGCACATAAACAGATATATAGACCAATGGAACAAGATCGAAAGCCCAGAAATAAACACCTGCACCTTTGGATACCTTGTTTTTTGACAAAGGCAGCAAGAATATACAATGGGGCAAAGACAACCTCTTCAATAAGCAGTGCTGGGAAAACTGGACAGCTCCATGTAAAAGAATGAAATTAGAATACTTCCTAACACCATACACAAAGATAAACTCAAAGTGGATTAAAGACCTAAATGTAAGACCAGAAACTATAAAACTCTTAGAGGAAAACATAGGCAGAACACTTGATGACATAAATCAGAGCAAGATTCTCTATGACCCACCTCCTAGAGTGACAGAAATAAAAACAAAAGTAAACAAGTGGTACTTGATTAAACTTAAAAGCTTTTGCACAGCAAAGGAAACTATAAGCAAGGTGAAAACACAACCCTCAGAATGGGAGAAAATAATAGCAAATGAAACAACTGCCAAAGGATTAATTTCCAAATATGCAAGCAGCTCATAAACAACTCAATAACAGAAAAACAAACAATGCAAGCAAAAAGTGGGAAAAAGACCTAAACAGACATTTATCCAAAGAAGACACATAAATGGCTAACAAACACATGAAAAGATGCTCAACATCACTCATTATTAGAGAAATGCAAATCAAAGCTACAATGAGATATTACCTCACACCAGTCAAAATGGCCATCATCAAAAAGTCTACAAACAATAAATGCTGGAGAGGTATAGAGAAAAGGGAATGCTCTTGTACTGTTGGTGGGAATGTAAATTGATACAGCCACTATGGAAGACAGTATGGAGATTCCTTAAAAAAAAAAAACTAGGAGTAAAACCACCATCAGTTCAGTTCAGTTCAGTTGCTCAGTTATGTCCGACTCTTTGCGACCCCATGAATCGCAGCACGCCAGGCCTCCCTGTCAATCACCAACTTCCAGAATTCACTCAGATTCACGTCCATTGAGTCAGTGATGCCATCCACCCATCTCATCCTCTGTCGTCCCCTTCTCCTCCTGCCCCCAATCCCTCCCGGCATCAGAGTCTTTTCCAACGAGTCAACTCTTTGCATGAGGTGGCCAAAGTACTGGAGTTTCAGCTTTAGCATCATTCCTTCCAAAGAAATGCCAGGGTTGATCTCCTTCAGAATGGACTGGTTGGATCTCCTTGCAGTCCAAGAGACTCTCAAGAGTCTTCTCCAACACCACAGTTCAAAAGCATCAATTCTTCGGTGCTCAGCCTTCTTCACAGTCCAACTCTCACATCCATACATGACCACAGGAAAAACCATAGCCTTGACTAGATGGACCTTAGTCAGCAAAGTAATGTCTCTGCTTTTGAATATGCTGTCTAGGTTGGTCATAACTTTTCTTCCAAGGAGTAAGCGTCTTTTAAATTTCATGGCTGCAGTCACCATCTGCAGTGATTTTGGAGCCCCCCCAAAATAAAATCTGACACTGTTTCCACTGTTTCCCCATCTATTTCCCATGAAGTGATGGGACTGGATGCCATGATCTTCGTCTTCTGAATGTTGAGCTTTAAGCCAACTTTTTCCCTCTCCTCTTTCACTTTCCTCAAGAGGCTTTTTAGTTCCTCATCACTTTCTGCCATAAGGGTGGTGTCATCTGCATATCTGAGGTTATTGATATTTCTCCCAGCTATCTTGATTCCAGCTTGTGCTTCTTCCAGTCCAGCATTTCTCATGATGTACTCTGCATAGAAGTTAAATAAGCAGGATGACAATATACAGCCTTGATGTACTCCTTTTCCTATTTGGAACCAGTGTGTTGTTCCATGTCCAGTTCTAACTGTACTTCCTGACCTGCATACAGATTTCTCAAGAGGCAGTTCAGGTGGTCTGGTATTCCCATCTTTCTCAGAATTTTCCACAGTTTATTGTGATCCACACAGTCAAAGCCTTTGGCATAGTCAATAAAGCAGAAATAGGTATTTTTTTTCTGGAACTCTCTTGCTTTTTCGATGATCCAGCGGATATTGGCAATTTGATCTCTGGTTCCCCTGCCTTTTCTAAAACCAGCTTGAACGTCAGGAAGTTCACGGTTCATGTATTGCTGAAGCCTGGCTTGGAGAATTTTGAGCATTACTTTACTAGCATGTGAGATGAGTGCAATTGTGCGGTAGCTTGAGCATTCTTTGGCATTGTCTTTCTTTAGGATTGGAATGAAAACTGACCTTTTCCAGTCCTGTGGCCACTGCTGAGTTTCCCAAATTTGCTGGCATATTGAGTGCAGCAGTTTCACAGTATCATCTTTCAGGATTTGAAATAGCTCCACTGGAATTCCATCACCTCCTCTAGTTTTGTTCTTAGTGATGCTTTCTTTCTAAGGCCCACTTGACTTCATATTCTAGGATGTCTGGCTTTAGATGAGTGATCACACCATTGTGATTATCTGGGTCGTGAAGATCTTTTTTGTATAGTTCTTCTGTGTATTCTTGCCACCTCTTCTTAATATCTTCTGCTTCTGTTAGGTCCATACCATTTGTGTCCTTTATCGAGCCCATCTTTGCAGGAAATGTTCCCTTGGTATCTCTAATTTTCTTGAGGAGATCTCTAGTCTTTCCCATTCTGTTGTTTTCCTCTATTTCTTTGCATTGATCACTGAAGAAGGCTTTCTTATCTCTTCTTGCTATTCTTTGGAACTCTGCATTCAGATGCTTATATCTTTCCTTTTCTCCTTGGCTTTCACTTCTCCTCTTTTCACAGCTATTTGTAAGACCTCCCCAGACAGCCATTTTTCTTTTTTGCATTTCTTTTCCATATAGATGGTCTTGATCCCTGTCTCCTGTACAATGTCATGAATCTCATTCCATAGTTCATCAGGCACCCTATCTGTCAGATCTAGACCCTTAAATCTATTTCTCACTTCCACTGTATAATCATAAGGGATTTGATTTAGGTCATACCTGAATGGTCTAGTAGTTTCCCCTACTTTCTTCAATTTAAACCTGAATTTGGTAATAAGGAGTTCATGATCTGAGCCACAGTCATCTCCTGATCTTGTTTTTGTTGACTGTATAGAGCTTCTCCATCTTTGGCTGCAAAGAATATAATCAATCTGATTTCGGTGTTGACCATCTGGTGATGTCCATGTGTGGAGTCTTCTCTTGTGTTGGAAGAGGGTGTTTGCTATGACCAGTGCATTTTCTTGGCAAAACTCTATTAGTCTTTGCCCTGCTTCATTCCGCATCCAAGGCCAAATTTGCCTGTTACTCCAGGTGTTTCTTGACTTCCTACTTTTGCATTCCAGTCCCCTATAATGAAAAGGACATCTTTTGGGTGTGTTAGTTCTAAAAGGTCTTGTAAGTCTTCATAAAACCGTTCAACTTCAGCTTCTTCAGCATTACTGGTTAGGGCATGGACTTGGATTACCATGATACTGAATGGTTTGCCTTGGAAATGAACAGAGATCATTCTGTCATTTTTGAGATTGCATCCAAGTACTGCATTTTGGACTCTTTTGTTGGCCATGATGGCTACTCCATTTGTTCTGAGGGATTCTTGCTTGCAGTAGTAGATATAATGGTCATCTGAGTTAAATTCACCCATTCCAGTCCATTTTAGTCTGCTGATTCCTAGAGTGTCGACGTTCACTCTTGCCATCTCCTGTTTGATCACTTCCAATTTGCCTTGATTCATGGACCTGACATTCCAGGTTCCTATGCAATATTGCTCTTTACAGCATCGGACCTTGCTTCTATCACCAGTCACATCCACAGCTGGGTATTGTTTTTGCTTTGGCTCCATCCCTTTATTCTTTCTAGAGTTATTTCTCCACTGATCTCCAGTAGCATATTGGGCACTTACTGACTTGGGGAGTTCCTCTTTCAGTATCCTATCATTTTGCCTTTTCATACTGTTGATGGGGTTCTCAAGGCAAGAATACTGAAGTGGCTTGCCATTCCCTTCTCCAGTGGACCACATTCTGTCAGACCTCTCCACCATGACCCACCTCTCTTGGGTTGCCCCGCGGGCATGGCTTAGTTTCATTGCGTTAGACAAGGCTGCGGTCCTGGTGTGATTAGATTGAGTAGTTTTCTGTGAGTATGGTTTCAGTGTGTCTGCCCTCTGATGCCCTCTGGCAACACCTACCATCTTACTCCGGTTTCTCTAACCTCGGGTATGTGGTATCTCTTCATGGCTGCTCCAGCAAAGCGCAGCCACTGCTCCTTACCTTGGATGAGAGGTATCTGCTCACCGCCAACCTTCCTGACCTTCAACATGGGATGGCTCCTCTAGGCCCTCCTGCGCCTGCGTAGCCACCACTCCTTGGACGTGGGGTTGCTCCTCCCAGTCGCTGCTCTTGGCCTTGGGATGGGGTAGCTCCTCTCTGCCACCGCCCCTGACCTCGGAAGCGGGGTAGCTCCTCTCGGCCGTTCCTGCGCCGTTGCAGCCTGGCTCACTAGGCTGCTGCCCCTGACCTCGGACGTGGAGTAACTCCTATTTGCCACCGCCCTTCTGCCATGGGGTCTTCCCGGCTTCTGCCCCTGACCTTGGACATGAGGTAGCTCCTCTCGGCGGCGCTTAGTGCACCGGCTGCAGTCGCTTGTGCTTAGTGTGCCGGTCATGACCCAACAATCCCACTCCTAGGCAAATACCCTAAGGAAACCAAAATTGAAAAAGACACATGTATCCCATTGTTCATTGCAGCACTATTGACAGTAATAGAGCATGGAAGCAATCTAGGTGTCCATCAACAGATGAACAGATAAAGAAGTTGTGGTACATATACACAATGGAATATTACTCAGCCATCGAAAGGAATGCCTTTGAGTCAGTTCTAATGAGGTAAATGAACCTAGAAACTACAGAGTGAAGTGAGTCATAAGGATAAATATTGTATTCTAATACATATATATGGAATCTAGAAAAATGGTACTGAAGAATTTATTTACAGGGCACAACAGAGAAACAGACACAGAGAATAGACTTAGGGACATAGGGAGAGGGGAGGAGAGGGTGAGATGTATGGAAAGAGTAACATGGAAACTTACATTGCCATATGTAAAATAGATAGCCATCAGGAATTTGCCATATGGTTCAGGAAACTCAAACAGGGGCTCTCTATCAACCTAGAGGGGTGGGATGGGGAGGGAGATGGGAGGGAGGTTCAAAAGGGAGGAGATATATATATACCTATGGCTGATTCACGTTGAGGTTTGACAGAAAACAGCAAAATTCTGTAAAGCAATTATCCTTTAATAAATTAATTAATTAAAAAAACCCAGATCACTAAAGTTGTATTGAAAACTCCTGTGATTATCTCAGTTGAGCAGGGATTATGAGATGGATATTTACTCACTGGGGCTTCCCAGGTGGTACTAGTGGTAAAGAACCTGTCTGCCAATGCAGGAGACATAGAGATGAGGGTTTGATCCCTGGGTTGCGAAGATCCCCTGGAGGAAGGCACAGCAACCCACTCCAGTATTCTTGCCTGGGAAATGCCATGGACAGAGGAGCCTGATGGGCTATAGTCCATAGCGTCCCAAAGAATAAGACATGACTGCAGTGCTCGACCACACATGCACACTTACCCACTAGGTAGATCTTGACCCTAGAACTCCTTAATGGCAAACAGAAAGAAGTATGGTTTTCATTAAACTGTGTTCACCGCTACTACACACGACAGAAACTACCCAGGCATACCGCTTCTCTCTCCCACCTGGAGCTAGTTCTGGATTTGTTCTAGCAAAAAACCATGGGTTTAGTTTGAAGCCAGTTTATTTTCATTGGTTTTGCAGTTCTTTTGTGGTGCTTTTAATATGACACAATTGAGGGTTTCCCAAGGTGTGTCTTGTACAGTTTAGTTCAGCCATGGAATAAAAGAAGGAGGGAAGTTCCATGGTCAGGTCATGGGGGCTTTAGGTAAACCACTTTATAATACACTGTGGAGCCTTTGCTCTGCTCATATGCAGTGTGAATTTCTAAAAGGGAGAGAGCTGATGCTGCATTTCCTAAACTCACTTGACCACAGCGTGCAGCGTTTCACTGGACTAGCACCTCCCAGGACACACTATGGGATAGGACAGCTGAGTGAGCATGGGGGCGGCTCTCACTCCTCCTCTGTGTAGGAGGGGACGTCTCCTGCCCGGTGCCTCTAGCACATAACGTTGCTCTTCAGGTGACAGGAAAATGACCTGACTGCCAGTGATTCTGCAGTACTCTTGAAGTTGTTAAGAGAACAGATTATTTTAAAGAGCTTCTCCTAAGAGAAAGGGAAAGCTTGGCATAAAGTGTATCTAGGCCAGGGGGTCCACAGACAAGAGATGCGTGGAGAGAATTCAGGTGCTCTCTAAACCTGGATAGAAATAGAAACCCATGTCTTCATTTTATAAACATCCGTCTGAAATTTAGCAATTCCTATAGTTATGAATGTGGCAACAGACCCCAGTAATATGCGCAGAACCTGTGACTTCGTCAGCAACAGAAATCATAGATTTATATCTCACAGTTGTTGCAGGTTTCTCAGAATATTATCTGTGCTTCTCGCTAGTTTGAAATTATGCTAATTATGACGCCTGTCATTAGATTGATCTTGTTATATAATGTGTTACTAAAGAAGCACATAATCACCAAAGTGTGCACGTGTCTGTGTGTTTTGGCCACACTGGTGTAACATGTAGGATATTATTTCCCTGACCAATGATTGATCCTGTGCCCCCTACAGTGGGATCACAGTGGCTTAACCATTGGACTACCAGGGAAGTCCCTACCAAAGTATTTTGATAATAACTTTACTTTTCAAGCACACCACCTGTCCCTTGGTAGGGCTTCATGAATACTGACTAATGTTACCACCAGCCCCATCACCACCATGTGACTAAGCTTTCATATTTGTTGTACTAAAATGTCTCACTTTACTTCCAACCTCAGAGTAGTAAGGCAGTTCAGTTCAGTTCAGTCGCTCAGTCGTGTCCGACTCTTTGCTACCCCATGAATTGCAGCACGCCAGGCCTCCCTGTCCATCATCAACTCCCGGAGTTCACTTAGACTCACGTCCATTGAGTCGGTGATGCCATCCAGCCATCTCATCCTCGGTCGTCCCCTTCTCCTCCTGCCCCCAATCCCTCCCAGCATCAGAGTCTTTTCCAATGAGTCAACTCTTCACATGAGGTGGCCAAAGTACTGGAGTTTCAGCTTTAGCATCATTCCTTCCAAAGAACACCCAGGGCTGATCTCCTTTAGAATGGACTGGTTGGATCTCCTTGCAGTCCAAGGGACTCTCAAGAGTCTTCTCCAACACCACAGTTGAAAAGCATCAATTTTTGGTGCTCAGCTTTCTTCACAGTCCAACTCTCACATCCATACATGACCACTGGAAAAACCATAGCCTTGACTAGATGGACCTTTGTTGGCAAAGTAATGTCTCTGCTTTTGAATATGCTATCTAGGTTGGTCATAACTTTTCTTCCAAGGAGTAAGCGTCTTTTAATTTCATGGCTGCAGTCACCATCTGCAGTGATTTTGGAGCCCCCCAAAAATAAAGTCTGACACTGTTTCCACTGTTTCCCCATCTATTTCCCATGAAGTGATGGGACCAGATGCCATGATCTTTGTTTTCTGAATGTTGAGCTGTAAGCCAACTTTTTCACTCTCCTCTTTCACTTTCATCAAGAGGGTTTTTAGTTCCTCTTCACTTTCTGCCATAAGGGTGGTCTCATCTGCATATCTGAGGTTATTGATATTTCTCCCAGCAATCTTGATTCAAGCTTGTGCTTCTTCCAGCCCAGTGTTTCTCATGATGTACTCTGCATAGAAGTTAAATAAGCAGGGTAATAATTTACAGCCTTGACGTACTCCTTTTCCTATTTGGAACCAGTCTGTTTTTCCATGTCCAGTTCTAACTGTTGCTTCCTGACCTGCATACAGATTTCTCAAGAGGCAGGTCAGGTGGTCTGGTATTCCCATCTTTTTCAGAATTTTCCACAGTTTCTTGTGATCCACACAGTCAAACGCTTTGGCATAGTCAATAAAGCTGAAGTAGACGTTTTTCTGGAACTCTCTTGCTTTTTTGATGATCCAGCAGATGTTGGCAATTTGATCTCTGGTTCCTCTGCCTTTTCTAAAACCAGCTTGAACATCAGGGAGTTCATGGTTCACATATTGCTGAAGCGTGGCTTGAAGAATTTTGAGCATTACTTTACTAGCATGTGAGATGAGTGCAATTGTTCGGTAGTTTGAGCATTCTTTGGCATTGCCTTGCTTTGGGATTGGAATGAAAACTGACCTTTTCCAGTCCTGTGGCCACTGCTGAGTTTTCCAAATTTGCTCGCGTAGTGAGTGCAGCCCTTTGACAGCATCATCTTTCAGGATTTGAAACAGCTCAACTGGAATTCCATCACCTCCACTAGCTTTGTTTGTAGTGATGCTTTCTAAGGCCCATGTGCCTTCACATTCCAGGATGTCTGGCTCTAGGTGAGGTATCACACCATCGTGAGGTTATATTCTTTGCAGCCAAAGATGGAGAAGCTCTATGCAGTCAGCAAAAACAAGACTTGGAGCTGACTATGGCTCAGATCATGAGCTCCTTATTGCCAAATTCATAATTAAATTGAAGAAAGTAGGGAAAACCACTAGACCATTCAGGTATGACCTAAATCAAATCCCATATGATTATACAGTGGAAGTGAGAAATAGATTTAAGGGACTAGATCTGATAGAGTGCCTGATGAACTATGGACTGAGGTTTGTGACATTGTACAGGAGACAGGGATCAAGACCATCCCCATGGAAAAGACATGCAAAAAAGCAAAATGGCTATCTGGGGAGGCCTTACAAATAGCTGTGAAAAGAAGAGAAGCAAAAAGCAAAGGAGGAAAGGAAAGATATAAGCATCTGAATGCAGGGTTCCAAAGAATAGCAAGAAGAGATAAGAAAGCCTTCCTCAGCAATCAATGCAAAGAAATAGAGGAAAACAACAGAATGGGAAGGACTAGAGATCTCTTCAAAAGATTTAAAGATATCAAGGGAACATTTCATGCAAAGATGGGCTCAATAAAAGACAGAAATGGTATGGACCTAACAGAAGCAGAAGATACTAAGAAGAGGTGGCAAGAATACACAGAAGAACTGTACCAAGTTATTTGCCTTGCTGATTCTTTTGCATATGATATGTACCAGAAAACTGCACCTCTTACAAGAAACTTTAACTCATTTATAAATTCCTATATGCATTCACCTGGCAAGTATTTATCTGCCAGGCCCTCTTCCTTGGTCTCTGCTCAGGTAATATCGGTGTGGTTGGAGTGGAAGTGAAGGGGGGGATCGGTAAATGGAAAGAAGTCTTCATAACCTATTTGTCCAACCTTCATCTCTCCCTGTCCTGTCTCTGTTAACTCCAGAAAATTCAAGGGAGATGTTGCCATCGGTTTCTAGCACCGTACTCTTAGCCTCAGGGCGCTAGGGAAGTTGAAAACAACACAGGCTCTGTCCACAGTGCTTTTACAGGGTCAAAGACGGTGGCACCCCTGTTCTCAGGTTGCCTTTTTAATATTTATCTTTTAAAATTGGAGTATAAGTGCTTTACCATGTTGTGCTAGTCTCTGCTGTACAACAATGCAAGTCAGCTACAAGTACACATATATCCCCTCCCGTGAGCCTTCCTCGCACCCCTCTCAGTCATCACAGACCACTGAGCTGAGCTACCTGTGCTATGAGCAACTTCCCGCTGGCTAGCTATGAGACACGTGGTGGCGTATATATGTCAATTCTACTCTCCCAGTTTGTCCCGCCCTCTCCCCACTCTGCTGGGTCCACAGGTCTGTTCTCTGCATCTGTGTCTCTGTTCCTGCCCTGCAAATAGGTTCTCCAGTACCATTTTTCTAGATTCAGTGAATATGTGTTAATATATGACACTTATTTTTCTCTTTCTCAGTATGACAGACTCTGGGTTCATTCACACCGCTACAAAGGACCCAATTTTGTTCCTTTTTATGGGTGTGTAGTATTCCATTGCCTATATGTACCACACCTTCTTTATCCACTTGTCTGTCAGTGGGCATTTAGGCTGCTTTCACATCCTGGCTATCGTAAACAGGGCTGCAATGAACCTTGGGGTACATGTACATTTTTGAATTATGATTTTCTCAGGGTATACACCCAGTAGTGAGATTGCTGAGTCATGTGATAGTTTTATTTTTAGTTTTTTTAAGGAACCTGTACTGTTCTTCACAGTGGCTGTACCAATTTACATTCCCACCAATAACATTTATTGTTTATAGATTTTTTAATGGCCATTCTGACTGGTGTGGGGTGATACTTCATTGTAGTTTTGATTTGCATTTCTCCAATAATGACCAATGTAGAGTATCTTTTCATGTGTTTGTTTGGCCATCTGTAAGTCTTCTTTGGAGAAATGTCTATTTAAATCTTCTGCCCATTTTTGATATTTTTTATATTGAGCTGCATGAGCTCTTTGCATGGTTTGGAGATTAATCCTTTGTCAGTTGCTTCATTTGCAAATATCTCCTCCCATTCTGAGAGTTGTCTTTTCGTCTGGTTTATGGTTTCCTCTGCTGCGCAAGAGCTTTTCAGTTTAATTGGAAATGCCTTTTGTCTAATCTTCTCTGGATTGTTTCAGACAGAAAGTGGAAGATTGGCCAGGTGAGAATAAAATCTCTAGCAGGTTAAACTGTGTCCCCTAAAAGATGTGTCTAGGTTCTAATCTCTGGTGCCTGTGAATGCTACCTGATTTGTTAGTAGGGTCCTTGAAGATGTAATTAAACTAAGAATGTTGAAATGAGAACATTCTAGACTTAGGATGGGCCCTAAGTCCAATGATAATGTCCTTGTAAGTGACAGGGAAGTGTCCTTATAAATGACTCAGAGGCACGCCAGAAAGAAGGTCATATGGAGACGGAGGCAGAGGCTGGAGCGTTGCAGCCGCAAGACAGGGAAGTCCAGGGGCCACTGGCAGCTGGAAGAGGCGAGGAAGGATTCTTTCCTAGAGTTTCTGGATGGAATGTGGCCCTGTGAACACCTTTATTTTGGACTTCTGGCCTCCAGAGTTTTAAGAAAATAAACTTCTCTTACTTTAACCCACCATATTAGTGGCAATAATCAGGAAGCGAGTACATTTTCCTCCTCCACTGGATACAGTGTGGAGCACACCAGTGTTCAGCCAGTCCTGTGGTTTGAGTGACAGACATTGCAATGGTCTGAATGTTTAGGTCCTCCCCAAATTCCTGTATTGAAATCCTAACTCCCCAATATAGTGGTCTTTGGAGGTGGGGCCTTTGGGAGGTGACTGGGTCATGAGGTGAAGCGTTCATGGATGAGATTAGTGCCCTTGTATAAGAGGCTCCAGAGAGCACCTCCTGTCCTCCTGCCACATGAGGACACAATGACAAGAGGGTTGCCTATGAACCAGGAAGCAGGCTTTCACCAGACACCAAAGCTACTGGCACCCAGATGATGGATTTCCCAGCCTCCAGAACTGTGAGAAATAAAGTATTGCTTATGAGCCACTTTGTTACAGCAGCCTGACTGGACTTAAGAAGACAGACATTCTTTAGTAGCTTCAGCATATTTTCCATGGATTCAGAGTCCAGCCCCAATTGGTTTGAACTTCATTTATCTATTTCTCTCCAGCCACCCTCTCACTCTTTTCTTCTACTTTTAGGAAAGAATCAAAGGCACCAGAAGACCTAATAATTATTCCTGTCTCATTCAGAGTCATCTCAAATGATCCCAAATCAACCAAGTGACTATACCTACCGGATCTGATACTGTATGAATGGTTTCTTCCCTCCTCCTGTGAAGGCCAGCAGGCTGGAGCTGATGAGAGATGGAGATGATTGAGGGAGGCCCCCTTTTTCTCTGGGCATTGCCCTCTGATCTCACCCCCAAGAACCTCTCTCCAGACTCTGTCCCCCTGCTCACAGGAGAGAGAGACTAGGAACTAACCTGAACACACAGGAGCAGGGGAAGAAGGCTTTGTATGGAGGCAATTGTTACTGATGTGCCCTTGTATGGGGTGGTGCCCTTCCTGGGGCCATTTGCAGAAATGACTAGGAATGGACATGAACTTGGGCAAACTCTGGGAGATGGTGAGGGACAGGGAGGCCTGCAGGTGTGCTGCAGTCCATGGGGTTGCAAAGAAAAGGACATGACTGGGCAACTGAACAACAACTCTTGGGAAATAATTTTACCTTAAATTCTTAAGGTAATTTTAAATTTTACCTTAAACCAGGCCTGGCTTGGGCTTTGAAGGGAGCAGTGAATGTCACCATGGTCCATAGAGCAGGGAGGAGAAGCCCCAGGGACGCTCCATGGAGCTCCCAGACATATTTGGGAGAGAGGGCTAGATTCTGCAACTGTGGGTGGAAAGGGAGCCAGAGAAATAGGTGTTGTCATCTGTCTCTTCTGTTTCTCTCATGGAGACCCTGGTTTTGACTCCAGACTGGAATGACCTGGGAAACACTGGTAACAGTGCAATATAATGCCAGTCACATCTGCTGAAATCCATCAATGCTGGAGCACATTGAAAAACAATAAGCTTACTTTTAAAAGCCAATGAAAAGAGCTTATAAAACTTGTTGCAATTTAGGGAAATTGATCAATAAAGATAATTTATTTTGCATAGTTGTGGATAATAAACTTGAATTACAAAATAAATCTCCGGGTTAGAACCCAATAATGGCATCTTGGCTCAGTTGGTAAAGAATCTGCCTGCAATGCAGGAGACCCTGGTTCAGTTCCTGGGTCAGGAAGATCCTCTGGAGAAGGGATAGACTACCCATTCCAGTATTCTGGCCTGGAGAATTCCATGGACTACAGTCCATGGGGTCGCAAAGAGTCGGACATGACTGAGCAAATTTTACTCACTCACTCAAGGGCATCGTATCCTTTCTCCTATTCTCATCATAAACGTGCAGTCATATGGCCAAAAGCTACACCTGCAGCAAAAAGGTAGCTTTAGTCCTGCCCTCTCCTCCTCTGCTCCCTGGACCAGCTCAATGATGAAGATGTATGATGCTTCAGGAGCCTTCTTGGTTCTCGGAGTGAAAGTATGGCTCCAGAAAAATATCTCTGTGGCCCTCCTCTCTCCTCTCTGTCTCTCTGGGCCATCTCAGGTGTTGAGTATCTGGGAACATCTCAGCATCTCAGGCCTCCACTGACCCCGCAGCTGTTCCCAGAAAAGTAGCTGGGAATCCTGGGGATCAGAGACTCTCACTGGGTGACCTTCAATTGTGAGGAAATGTTCCGGCTTTTCCATCAAGTGCTGTGGTTACTGAGCTACCATGGGGAAAGAGCTGTGCTAGGATGTCTGCAGAGCTTCACATAGACCATCCTCAGAAGTATTTAGGGAGAGAGAACACACACTTCAGCTAGAAAAGGAAGAAGAAAGTGACCTCAGTGAGGCAGTAGCGAGTGGTGGCATGGAGTGAGATCTTAATTCCCTGCCCAGGAATTGAACGTGGGTAGCCAGGATGAAAACTAGGAATTTTAGCCACCAGACCAACAAGGGCCAGAGGCTAGAAGCTAATTTTTCCTGGATCTTTGCCCCCAGTGAAAAATGCATTTATCACAGAGGCAGAAACGGGACATGCAGGTATAAAGTTTATTATCAGAGACATACCACCACAACAAGTGGGGGGGTGCATAGAGACACAGTGTGTTAAGCTGAGATAGAAGCAGGGCAGAGACGCACACCCCGAGAGAAAGGGTGTGGGCGTCACCCCTAGTGAGGAAGAGCACTGTAAAGAGGCGGTTAACATTTATATGGATCAGTTCTTCTGGGTCTTTGTCCTCCTTCAGGACAATTATCTATTTTTTTTTTTTTTTTCCCAACACTAGACCTACTCTGGGATGCTCCCCTGGATATTGAAGTGAAGGCTTCTGGGAGGAACAAGACTCATTACGGCCTGGAGTTATCCCCTGACTTTTGAGTCCGAGGAGGGTTTTTGTGCATGTGTAGTATCTCCGTTATCCTTTACTCAGAGTTTTTGCCTCTCTTTGTCCTTGCCATGATTATTCCCTTGAGATGTACACAAGAGACAAAGACTGGCTCTTTACCCTGTTTCTATTGTTACTTCCATTTCTGAGAGCAAACAGGGGGCTGGTTGTAAATTTCTCAACTGGAGCCCACCTGTCTTTTGCCTCAGAAAATGTAAAGAGAATGCTGGCTGATTGTGAATTTCCAACCTGGACCCTGTCAATCTCCTACCTCAAAAGCAATAGGACAGTGTCATGTAATGGCTAAGAGCTTGGGCTTTGAACTCTCCAGTGGCCCTGGGATGGGTCTCAGAGCTCCTTGGCACCTGGCTGTAAAGGAACTGGCCTCCTGTCCAGTCCCAGGTGCTGGTGGGAGACCTAGGAAACTGGAAGGAAGCCCTTCAGGACAGCACAGGTCCCCAGAGTTGTGGGACAGAGGCATGAGCCCTTCGCCCACCTGCATCTGCTCCCGGTTTGCTGTAAGGATTACAAGAGCTCATGAAAAGCAGATAATTAGCACAGCTACTAGCACATAATAATCTCTCAAAAGCAGTGCTATTATTGTTTCAACAGCGAGAATTGCCAGACTCCTGAGGATGGAAGCAATTCCTGGAGGGATTCATGAGAGGGAAGAGATTTAGGCAGTAAGAGGCTTCTGGGGTGGGGGACCTGAGAAAATGCCATCAGGCAGATGTACTGTGAGACAGCTTTGAAAGGGTCATCAAAATACCACCTAGTGACTGGCCTCAGAACTATGGGGGCAACCTTTGTTAGCAGTCTGTGGCTTTACTATTGATCAGTGTTCTTCGCCCTCCTTGATCAACAGAAATGCATAGGAGGCCAGACAAGAAGTTCAGGCAAGGCTTTACTGGGGCCCCTGATGCAATAGGGGGGAGTGAGAACAAGTTACAGTTCCCTTGCTCACTCCCTGATGAGGGTGGAGAGTTGATTCCTTTTATGTGGGGAGGGGAGGGGTGGGTCCCGGGGTTGGGCTAGAGGGGTGGCTTAGGTGCTTTGCCCATCCCTTTGGTGGTGGTGTATGCAAGGGGCATGGCCAGCACCCTGCTTTTGCTCCCAGTTCTTCAGAAGTGGCCGCTGGAGTTTTGGTCTTTTTCTATTTTACCGTTTATAATTTGCCCCAGCTGTGCACGCACACAGTTCTTTAGTCCCTTGTCGTTTCTTTCTAGTCCCTTGTAGCGCAGGGAGGCCTGGCATGCTGTGGTCCATGGCGTCGCAAAGATCCCGACATGACTTGGCGACTGAACAATCAAGGAGATGTCTGTCTAGGTGCAAGCGCTACAGCGAAGCCCCAGGGCCCAGCATGTCTCAGCTTGAGCCCCACAGACTAGGGGAGAAGGAGGTGTCTTCAGTGGTGGGTTGCTAGGGGAGGGCAGGGCCTGAGGAGAGCCAAGGCCCAGAAGCCAAACTTCAGCGGGTGTTGAGGGAACAGTGGGCAAACCCCACCCCTTCCCAGCTGGAACAGAGGTTCGGTGTAAACTGTAAAATCGAAGAGAATATCTCTGAGGCTGTGACAGGGAGGAGAAAGCTCAGGGGAGAAGATCAGATTTCCAGGAGGCTTAGAGCAGCCCCAGAGGGAAGTCGTGAGCAGGGTGGTGTTGGGGTGTGTGAGGGGGTCGGGTGCAGGGTGCCTCCCCAGAGCAGGACTCGCGGGGCGAAATATTTCCCCCAGCCCCGCTGAAGTGTACCCTTCTCCCCAGCTAATGCCAGGCTGGCATCGCCTTCTATTGAGCGAAACAGTGGGGAGGCCGGAGAGCTGCTGCTTACCTCGGCAAACAGCGGCCAGCCTATGCCAGTGAATCCTGAAAAGGATTAAGGCTGTAAATGAAAGTTTAAACACCAGAAAGGAAACAAGGCTTTTTAACTTGCAGCCCCCAATAGGCAAACTGCTCTGTTCAAGCAGTTCAGCCGCCGTGATGCTGGGCGACCGGCAAAACACTGAAAAAGCCTCTTAAAACTGAGGTTGAGGAACCCACGCCGTGACACCATCCTATCAGAAAAGGGGCTCCGCCTAGCGGCTCACTGCTCCTGCACCCTCCTGGCCGCCAGGGCTTCCCTCCCGGCTTGCTCTACACCAGAATACAACCGCCTCTCCCTTTCCTGTCGGTAGGAACAAGCCCAGAGGGTGAGGCTGAGAAAAGGTCATTTGTTAGCTTTGGAAGCAGGAGATTGGGTGACCTTGACTAGGCAGCTTTCACAGGCCCGGGAGAGCAGAGGGTGCCGACGGGCCCCCCCACTAGGGGGCGTGCTTGGCCGGCTCCCGGCCCTCAGCAGCAAGTGGGCCGGGTCCTCTACCCTCCTCGTCCCCCGCCCACGGAGGCCTGCACACCCTCTTCACCAGTGAGTTCTTAAAACACCGATTTTCTTTTGTGTTTCTTATTTCAAAAGGAATATACAGAAAATTTGGAAAAAAACAAAACAGAAGACCACAGAGGAAAAAAAATTTGCCCACAATCCTCGAACTAAGGAATTCCTCTGTTAGCATTTTAGTGTGTAATGAGTTGATTTTTTTTTTTTTTTAATTAAGTGACAGCTGGTATCAGCATTTATCTTTGGGGTGACATTCTTTTTTTTGAGAAAAATAAACTGGTACATTTTCTGGTTCAGCGTGGGAGGACAATTTGCAGGAAGGAGAGAGATGGGGTGTGGGTGTCCTCTACCAAGGAGATTCAGCGGAAGCTGTATGACCTGGCTTTCTCTCGTTTCTTTTTTTTTTTGCAGCAAATGCATTTGTTGCATTGTGTGACTGGATATTTTGCTGCTGTGTGGAGATATTTCAAGTCTAGATCAATACAAGCAGCGTAAGCATGGAGTCTGGGAAGAAACTCGGGGGGCCATGAACACAGAAATTCAGGGTGAAGCTGCAGAAATCTGGGGGCAGGCGTTTGGACTTCCACAGTCTGTGGTGAACTAACAGGGGTGAGTCAGCTATGCCCAGAAATTTGGGGAAAGAAAACATCCAGCTGGGTTATGTCATGCTAGAAATTTATCATTGGGATCAAAATTTATCATCGGGATCGCATTTGCTTTTTTGATTGCAATGTGCCTGACATTAAACTTTTGATCGCTGAGGCGTCCACATCAAAGACATCCATCTCCAACAGACATATTGCCAGCTACACTAGATAAATGAGCCAGACCTGGTCCACCCATGAAGTTCCCTCTTTTTTTTTTTTTTTGCAGAAAACTCTGGTTATGGTAGATAAACAACTGTTCATTTGACCTCTTGTTTTCCCCACCTGAGCTTTAATTCTGGATTTTATGATTTGTTATTTTGAAGAGGGTACTGAATTTATTACTTATTTTTGTTAACTGCAGGGTCATAGATAGAAATTCCTAACTTTCCCTGTATAGAAATTGATATAAATGTGACTGACTCAGGTTCATGGACCCCTTAATCACTAGAAATTGGTAAGGGGCCAGAGGAGGAATTCAGGCAAGGCTTTATTGCCATTCAGGTGCTCCTGTTTGTTCCCAAGGCGGGGAACAAGCTGCTACCTTAAATGAGCTGGGTGTTGAGGCGGGTGGGTGGGATTGGAGGGGCGGTTTGGGTGGTCTGCACACCGCCTTGGTGGTGCTGTGTTTAGAGATTTTGCGGGGTACCCTGCTTTTGCACCTCAAGAGTGGCAGTTGGTTTGTGACTGTTTTGTGTCTTCTTGTTTGTAATTTGCCCCAACTGCTCACTAATGCAGTTATTTTTAGTCTCTTATAGTTTCTTTGTGTTCTGTTGCTCAAGAAATGGAGGAGACATTTGTCCAGGTGCAAGCACTCTGCTATAAGTTTCCAGGTTCCAGGTCCCAAGTCCCCGGTCCCAGCCTATCAGAAATAATGACAAAGTACAAAAATACAAGATTCTGGACGAAGAGTAAGGTTCTTCTACAGCTTGTTTTTACTCAAGCAAGTTGGGACTCTTGATTCACAGGGTCTTTTGGGAATATTTATGCTTTATGTCTTTTTCTCTTGAATTTGTTTTTCTGCTGTAGGTTTTGTTTTCAGTACCTTTATTGTTCTCTTATTTCCTGTTTTTGTGCTATGTTCTTACCTTTAAAAAAATTATGTCCTTTTTTACTAGCTATTTTTTTTTAAATTTCAAATTTATTTTTTAATTGAAGGATAATTGTTTTACAGAATTGTGTTGGTTTCTGCCAAACATCAACTTGAATGAGCCATCAGTTTACATGTGGCCCTTCCCTCTTGAACCTCCCTCCCTCCCAGCTGCCTCCCCATCCCACCCCTCTAGGTTATTGCAGAGTCCTCATTTGAGTTCCCTGAGTCATACAGAAAATTCCCATTGGCTATCTATTTACATATGGTAATATAACTTTTCATGTTATGATTACTAGCTACTTGGAATGCTTATTTCAGTTGTCCTGGTTTTTGGATTTGCTCATTTAAGATGTATTTATCTCTATTATTGTAGCGATATCTCACAAGTCTTTAAATGTAATGTCTTCTTTCTCATTCTGCTATTATTTAGAACATTTTCCTTTTCCCTCCAGTTTTATTGAGATATAATTGACATATACCTGTATGTGTCATATACAAGCTCACTGCATTAGTTTGGGGCCTCCCTGGTGTCTCAGATGGTAAAGAATCTGCCTGCAATGCAGGAGACCTGCGTTTGATCCTTTGGTTTGGAATATCCACTGGAGAAGGGAATGGCTCCCCACTCCAGTATTCTTGCCTAGAGAATTCCATGGATGGTGAAGTCTGGCAGGTACAGTCCATGAGTTCACAAAGAGTTGGACACGACTAAGCAGCTAAACACACACACACACACACACACACACACACAGAGCATAAATTTAAGATGTATAGCATAGTGATTTGACTTCCATATGTCATGAAATGATTACCACAATTAGTTTACTGAACATCCATAATCTCATATAGGTACAAAATAAAAAAAAAAGGAAAAATTTGTTCTTTGTGATGAGAACTCATGCTTTCATCTTTTACCAACTTTCATGTATAGCATATAGCCGTGTTAGTTACATTAATCATATTGTACATTGCATACCTAGTACCTATTTATCTTGTACCTGTACCTGGACGTTTGTATCTTTTGACTATTTTCAACATATAAAAATATTATATAATTATTGAATATATTCCACAAGCTGTACATTTCATCCCTGTGATTCATTTATTTTGTAACTGGAAGTTTATATCGCTTAGTTTCCCTCACTTATTTCACTTATACCTCTTCCCACTGGCAACCACCTCTTTGTTCTCTGTATCTGTGACACACTTTCTGTTTTGCTATATTTGTTCATTTGTTTTGTTTTTGAGATTCCACATGTACGTGAAATCATACAGTATTGTCTTTCTCTGTCTGACTTACTTCACTTAGTATAAAAATCTACAGGCCCACCTGTGTTGCTGTAGATGGCATTATTTCGTTCTTTTTTATGGCTGAGCAATACTCCATTGTGTGTGTGTGTGTATATACATATGCCACAACTTTATTCATTCATGTATCAATACACACTTAGATTGTTTCCATCCAGATCTTATACTTTAAAGTCATCAGTAAAGAGTGAAACCAGAAAGCAGTAGGCATCCCACCTTTGACCCCAATAAAGGGGATCTCCAGATCCTTTTTCTATTTCTCTCTCTCTCTGTGTCTACCTGTGACCTCTCCATGTGGTGTCATACTTTTCAGGACATGTAAGTAATAAGCCTTGATTTTTTTTCAAACTATCCTGGTAGTTATTGCTGCAGATATCTTGCAATTACAATAGGAACCACAAGGGTCAGCCCAACTAAAATATTGACTCCATAAAGGAAATGTCTACGGGGCTCGACACAAGTAGTACAGGCCCAGGTTAATGTCCCCAGGCATTTCTAGTCAGTAGCATCACTATCAATAGGCTGAGACAATATTGTTATTATATATAACACAATTTTTATCTTGTTATACTTTTTCTTATTTTATACTCTTGAGTATTTTCCCTGCCCATTAAAAAAAAATATATATATATGCATGTGTGTGTTCACACAGGTATATATGTATATATACAACATATATACATGTGTATAAATACATGTATGAGACTTAAAATGTTTAAAAACTGCAATATTCTATCATTTGGATGAAATTCTGATGCCTAAATTTGGATGTTGAGTGTATTTGCATGGCAGTGAGTATTAAAGAAGATTTTGAAGTATTAAGGAAGACCTGATTTTGAGGTCAGGGGCTGAACATTCTCTTCCGAAATGTCTTTCACAGCTCTGGCCTTTCCTGCCCGAAAAGATGCCCCAGAAGCACCCAGGTACAGTGGTGGCCATTCTTGCACTGTGCTGCTGCTGGGCTCAAGTTGCTTCAGCATGGCTGACTCTTTGCAACCCCATGGACTGTAGCCCTCCAGGCTCCTCTGTCCCTGGGATTTTCCAGGCAAGAATACTGGAGTGGGTTGCCATTTCTTTCTCCTATTCTTGCATCACACTGGGCTATTTCGGTTGTGTGTTTCTGCTTCCTCACTATACCAGGAACTCCCTGATCTTAGGACACCTCATGTTTCACATTTGCAGCACAGCGTCAGGCGTACTGTGTAGGTTCAGGACACGTTTTAAGTAAACATGAGCACTGAGTCATGAGCATATCCCCCTCCCACCCCAAGTCATGGGCAGACACTCACTCTGTCACGCTGCTCCCATTCTGATGAAGTGGCATTCTAAACTGACGGTTAAGCCTTCTCCCCACACTACTTAGATGAGCCCTGGGGAGGCGAGCTTTCATGATTCCTGCATCCTAACTGCACTTACATAGATTCTTTTCATGTGTGACACCCAGTGGGTTTTCTTAGGAGTGTTTTGTATTGTCGTTGCTCTGCTTTCTGAATTTGAAAGTGAGTCGGGGAGGAGATGGGGAAAGAGGGGACAGACTGAGGTTTTCTGCTGGCATGCCTTGATATTCAGTTATTATTTTGACTTTGGGTAGGTAAGCATTAGAAATTGAATCCTAATTCTGAAAGAACTTGGAACCTCTAGAGGAAAAATGTGAGAACCAAACCCATGTCTTGCTATTTTGAATTTGAATAGTTGAAAGGATTCCCACGCACACAGTTTCACCCAGTTTGTGATTTTGCCATCTTTATTTTTTTTGACATTGCTGATATCTAAAGCTAACTGAAAGATAGTCTTTTAAAAAAATTTTAAAAAAATATAAATTTATTTATTTTAATTGGAGGTTAATTACTTTACAATATTGTATTGGTTTTGCCATACATGAACATGAATCCGCCACAGGTATACACGTGTTCCCCATCCTGAACCCCCGTCCCTCCCCGTACCATCCCTCTGGGTCGTCTCAGTGCACCAGCCCCAAGCATCCAGCATCATGCATGAAAGATAGTCTTTTTATTGGCATCTGAGAAGAGAACCGTTTTCCAGAACCGACATATCTTTGTGTGGGACGTGTTTCCTTTGCTTTTCTCCCCCTACTACTTTCTGTTTAGAAAAACTGAGTCTTGGTGCGTTGTTCAGGCAGGTCTGTCGCAGAGGTGAGTAGAATAGATGGAGTGGCTGGTGTGATTCCTTTTTCTCTTCCTATACCACTCGTTGAAGAGAATGCAATACATATAGTGAGTGCAGAGAAAGAGGAAACTATAGGTGCTTTTCAGACATTCCGCTTGACAGAAGTTGCCCTTCTCCATTTTTTCCTCTCTCACCTTCTTACTACTGTTACAGAATTTCAATGAGTTAAGATACTTAAGACTAAGTCAACTGCATGGCTGCTACACTCTGCAGAATGAAAAAGGAAACTAACCTTAAGAGTAGAGAAATATATGATGTTTTCAGTAAAAACACATGCTTTTCAGAGTGCGTGGAATCTTAAGAGTCTAGAGTCTAAAGTCATTAGAAGAGTCTGTGGATGTGACATACTGAACATCTGGGGAATCAGTCCTGATGCTCCTGATACTGACCATGGCAGACATCATTAGCTGATCCCAGTATCTGTCCCACTGCGCAGAGACAGGGCCTCAGAACACCTCTCAGCAAACCATACTGGTTCTTCTCTATTAATTCATGGCAGTTGATACTCAGGATGAAAGCTCTTTGTCTAGTGTGACTTAGACATACTATCCACTGTATGAAGGGAGTTTCTCTTATAATATTTTGGATGGGTAATTCAGGGCTTCCTATTTCCAATTATCTCTGTAGCCCCCAACAGTTATATGTACCACAAAGTTCAGACAAATGAAATGATCTCTGGTTCCCAAATAAAGCCTTGGTTGTTCTACTATAATTTTGTATATCTCCACCATCATTACCACCCTAATAACATTCCAGCATCCTTCCAAGATCTAGGAACTGCCATTGCAGTCAAGGCTTCTAACCATTTGTGCCTCACAGAATTTTATGATTACTTTTTTATTTTTATTTTTTGACCATACTACATGGCCTGTGAGATCTTAGTTCCTCAGCTAGGAGTTGAATGTGTGTCCTTTGCAATGGAAGCACAGAGTCTTAACCACAGGACCACCAGGGAGGTCTGATGATTACTTCTTTAAATCCTCATAGCACTCTGCACCTTATAATAAACTCTAGTAGGTATTTTGTCTCTAAGACTTTTTAGAAGTTTTAAACTCGTTAAAATTCTCTCTTGGCCAACATTTTTTGGGTTTAAGAACTTCTGGGTGAAATGTAAAAAGACTCAGATAATCTTTCTAATATTTGGCTTACCCAGTGCCAAAATAGTCTGAATTTTTTTCCTTTTCCTAGATTTAATTAATTGAAAGTTTGATGTTTTTCTTTCCAATGTGAAATCACTTATTCTTGTGTATCAAGAATAAATCAAATCTGTATCTTAGCAACTATTTTTGAGGCACTTTCCAGTAGCATATATTTTTAATGCAAAAGTAGATAACTGTATCTTTCCCAGAGCATAACAAATATTACAGACAGCTATGGGATCGCTAGCCTGATGACCACAAAGTTTATGGTAGAAACTCACTGACATCTCTATCATATTATTATTTATGATAAGTTAGGAGTGAGAATAACACAAGTCTCTCCTAAGGGTACACTGAAAACTCCAACTTCATTTTTTGGTAATCTCAGCCTTGGAAATCTCCTGTACAAATACGGCCTTACATTACAAAGAAGTTTCCACGTACACAGATCTGTTACATAAAATACATTCTGAAAAATAATGACTCCTCTGAGTTCAAACAGAACTTAGTGAATCTACGTTGTATGTGTCATGTAAACACAGGCTGCCCTAAATCAATATGTCTGATTATTCTTATTAGTCCTAAACCATAGTTTCTTCCATTTCTTCTTTAGATTTAATGTAAATCTCTCCCTCTTCAAACTGTCTTTTCCTATTTTCTGTCCTCCGTGGAATGGACTCATGGGCAGTTACCATTGTTTGTATGATATTCTTTCATTGCTTGAAAATTTATCATCACCTTCTCTTCTTCTAGATGAAATATTCTTTATTCTTTTAACTTTTCCTCAGAAGGTCTGCTTAACCCCTTCTGCTGCTGCTGCTAAGTCACTTCAGTCGTGTCCGACTCTGTGCAACCCCATAGACGGCAGCCCACCAGGCTCCCCCATCCCTGGGATTCTCCAGGCAAGAGCACTGGAGTGGGTTGCCATTTCCTTCTCCAATGCATGGAAGTGAAAAGTGAAAAGTGAAAATGAAGTCGCTCAGTCATGTCCAACTCCTAGCGACCCCATGGACTGCAGCCTACCAGGCTCCTCTGTCCATGGGATTTTCCAGGCAAGAGTACTGGAGTGGGTTGCCATTGCCTTCTCCTATCTCCTTCTACCTTTTTAAATAATTGCTTTTCTGGAGACTTCTCTGAGTTCACTAGGTGTTGTTCAATTCCTAATTGAACAGAGTAGTTTAATAAAGGTTGCTCACCATCGCTCCAAGGCAGGTGACTGGGTGATACTGCATGAGAAAGTATTTTGTGGGCTCCAAAGCAGCACCCAGATGGGGGAGATGATTATTACTCGCTTGTGTGTACATCTAGAGCCGGGTCCTAATTTCTGGAAGTAAGGTTTAAAAATGTCTTCACTTGTTTAGTCACTCATTCATTTATCCAACAATAATCTTTCTAGCAAATGCTTTTAGACAAGTATTAGAAATTGCACAAAATCCATCTCAAGAGCCTTTACCTCTCAATGCCTATGTGACAGCTAAACTTGCTTTTCCAGTTTTTAAAAAAATTGAAGTATAACTGATTTACAATGTTGTGTTAGTTTCAGGTATACAGCAAAGTGATTCATATAGATACATATATATACATATTCTTTTTCAGATTCTTTTTCATTATAGGTTACTACAAGATATTGAGTATAATTCTCTGTGCTATATAATAGGCCCTTTTTGTTTATATATTTTATATATAGTGGTATGTATCTGTTCACTCTTGCCATCTCATGTTTGACCACTTCCAATTTGCCTTGATTCATGGACCTAACATTCCAGGTTCCTATGCAATATTGCTCTTTATAACATCAGACTTTACTTCCATCACCTGTCACATCCACAACTGGGTGGTGTTTTTGCTCTGGGTCCATCTCTTCATTCTTTCTGGAGTTATTTCTCCACTGATCTCCAGTAGCATATTGGGCACCTACCGACCTGGGGAGTTCATCTTTCAGTGTCCTATCTTTTTGCCTTTTCCTACTGTTCATGGGGTCCCAAAGGCAAGAATACTGAAGTGGTTTTCCATTCCCTTCTCCAGTGGACCACAGTTTGTCAGAACTCTCCACCATGACCCATCCGTCATGGTGATGACCATTATATCTACCACTGTGGTCAAGAATCCCTTAGAAGAAATGGAGTAGCCATCATAGTCAACAAAAGAGTCCACAATGCAGTACTTGGATGCAATCTCAAAAGTGACAGAATGGTTTCTGTTCATTTCCAAGGCAAACCACTCAATATCACTGTAATCCAAGTCTGTGCTCCAACCAGTAATGCTGAAGAAGCTGAAGTTGAACGGTTCTATGAAGACCTACAAAACCTTTTAGAACTAACACACCCAAAAGATGTCCTTTTCATGATAGGGGACTGGAATGCAAAAGTAGGAAGTCAAGAAACACCTGGAGTAACAAGCAAATTTGGCTTTGGAGTACAGATGAAGCAGGGCAAAGTCTAATAGAGTTTTGAGAAGAGAACGTACCAGTCATAGCAAACACACTTTTCCAACAACACAAGAGAAGATTCTACACATGGACATCACCAGTTGGCCAGCGCCAAAATCAGATTGATTATATTCTTTGCAGCCAAAGATGGAGAAGCTCTATAAAGTCAGCAAAAACAAGACCGGGAGCTGACTGTGACTCAGATCATGAACTCCTTATTGCCAAATTCAGACTTAAATTGAAGAAAGTAGGGAAAACCGCTAGACCATTCAGGTATGACCTAAATCAAATTCCTTACGATTATACAGTGGAAGTGAGAAATAGGTTTAAGGGTCTAGATCAGATAGACAGAGTACCTGATGAACTATGGATGGAGATTGATGACATTGTACAGGAGACAGGGATCAAGACCATCCCCAAGAAAAAGAAATGCAAAAAAGCAAGATGGCTGTCTGGGGAGGCCTTACAAATAGCTGAGAAAAGAATAGAAGTGAAATGCAAAGGAGAAAAGGAAAGATATAAGCATCTGAATGCAGAGTTCCAGAGAATAGCAAGAAGAGATAAGAAAGCCTTCTTCAGTGATCAATGCAAAGAAATAGAGGAAAACAACAGAATGGGAAAGACTAGAGGTCTCTTCAAGAGAATTAGAGATATCAAGGGAACATTTCATGCAAAGATGGGCTCGATAAAGGACAGAAATGGTATGGACCTAAGAAAAGCAGAAGATATTAAGAAGAGGTGGCAAGAATACACAGAAGAACTGTACAAAAAAGATCTTCATAACCTGGATAATCATGATGGTGTGATCACTCACCTAGAGCCAGACATTCTGGAATGTGAAGGCAAGTGAGCCTTAGGAAGCATCACTACGGACAAAGCTAGTGGAGGTGATAGAATTCCAGTTGAGCTATTTCAAATCCTGAAAGATGATACTGTGAAAGTGCTGCACTCAATATTCCAACAAATTTGAAAAACTCAGCAGTGACCACAGGACTGGAAAAGGTGTTTTCATTCCAATCCCAAAGAAAGGCAATGCCAAGGAATGTTCAAACTACTGTGCAATTACACTCATCTCACATACTAGTAAAGTAATGCTCAAAATTCTCCAAGCCAGGCTTCAGCAATACGTGAACTGTGAACTTCCTGATGTTCAAGCTGGTTTTAGAAAAGGCAGAGGAACCAGAGATCAAATTTCTGGGAAAGACTGAAGGCAGGAGGAGAAGGGGATGACAGAGGATGAGATGGTTGGATGGCATCACTGACTAAATGGACATGAGTTTGGGTAAACTCTGGGAGTTTGTGATGGACACGGAGGCCTGGCGTGCTGCAGTCCATGGGGTCATGCGTGCATGCACACACACACACACACACACACACACATCAGTCAAACCAACAGAGAGGGCCCACTATCAGCAAAGAATATTAAGGAGTGGAAAAACTCTATTATATGGACCCAATTGCATGGCCAGTTGGGTTCATATGTCTGGAGCATCAGGTGTAAGGAGAAGATTACCAGAGAGGTGAATTGAGGCCCCAGGATGAGTGCTGTCATGCAGCCACTCATGTTGGCCCCAACAACATGTTGTTGTTGTTCTGTAAAGGACAAGATAGAACATTTTGTGGACCATTGTAGACCACTCTGTTCTATTTTCTTCTTTTTCTCTTTCCCTTTTCAAGCCCTTTAATTTAAAAGTATAAGAACTATCCTTAGCCCAAGGGTTGTGCTAAAAACAGTCGGCTAAATTTGGCCTGCATTCTGCAGTTTGCTATACTAAGTCCCTCCCTTGGGTGTATAAAGAATTTCCTCCAGCCAGAGCCACTATGCCAGGGCGACCAGAGAGATTTGGAACACAGTGATAAAGAGAGGGACTAATTCGTCCTTGGGGAGTCTTCTCAGAGGCAGTGGCATCTGAGTTGTGTTTGGAAGAATAACTAACAGTTCACAAGGAGAAAAGCAAGTTGCGGGGGGGCGGGGGGCGATGTTCCTACTGAGTCAGACTCTGCCATTTGAAGATCATAAGCTACGGGGTAAGGCTTTGTTGGAGCTGAGTTCCTTCCCCTTTAGGATGGGTCTTACAATACCTACCCTTCTGATCTGGAAAGAAACGCAGTGCAGGTGAAATAGTACCATCACCACCACCAACAAAAAGTCCTCTAAACCTTGCTTAAAAGAGCTTAAAGTGCCTGAAAAATGGGTGTTATCTCAGACCCTGAGCCAAGATGACTCATGCCACTCATGTGTGCACAGTAATTGCTGAGATTATTGGGTTTATGCTGGAGTGTTTGGAGCCAACCGCTCATCTCTCAAGAGAGAACAGAATGAGTCAGGAACAGACTTTGGCATCTTCTTGTTGTTTTTTATGTGAGCCATTTACATACTGATCTGAGGCTAAATTTGTTACAGCTCCTTGCTTCTTAAAAGTGCAAGTCATCAGGGGTAGGAGGAGGGGAAATGGGAGGAAGGTGGTCAAAAAGCTTCCAGTTATAAGTAAAGTAAGCACTAGGGATGCAGGACACACGGTGATTGTAGTTTACATAATTGTGTGTGACATACGTGCAGGCTGGTAAGAGTCTGATTCTAAGACTTCTCATCACAAGGAAAGTAATTGTTCCTTTTTTTGCTTTCTCTTTTTATCATACCTGTACAAGATGATGGATGTTAGCTAAACTTTTTATGGTAATCATTGCACAATAGTTTATGCAGTTTAGTTCATTATGCTGTAAACCTTAAATTATAGTTTAGTTCAGTTCAGTCGCTCAGTCATGTCCGACTCTTTGCGACCCCATGAATCGCAGCACACCAGGCCTCCTTGTCCAGCACCAACTCCCGCAGTTCACTCAGATTCACTTCCATCGAGTCGGTGATGCCATCCAGCCATCTCATCCTCCGTCGTCCCCTTCTCCTCCTGCCCCCAATCCCTCCCAGCATCAGAGTCTTTTCCAACAAGTCAACTCTTTGCATGAGGTGGGCAAAGTACTGGAGTTTCAGCTTTAGCATCATTCCTTCGAAAGAAATCCCAGGGCTGATCTCCTTCAGAATGGACTGGTTGGATCTCCTTGCAGTCCAAGGGACTCCCGATTATATCTGAATAAAACTAGAAAACAAAGTACAAGTCAGAAGACTTTTTGGTGTTTTCTGAGGGGCAGTATCAGGATCTCCCCAACTATTAACTTTTTCTATCATTCCACAATGCCTGATGTTCCAACAGAATGGATCCAAGTACTTCTTTAGGAAGGAAATAGCATTTTGGACAACTGAGGGTGGGTCAGACATCATGTGTGCTAAATCACCTCAGTTTTATCCGAATCTTTGTGACCCCATGGACTGTAGCCCACCAGGCTCCTCTGTCCATGGGGATTCACCAGGCAAGAATACTGGAATGGGTTGCCATTTCCTACTCTAGGGAGGACACCTTAAACTAGGTATTAGCCAGAGAAATCATTTTCGTGCACCAGATTCCAAGAAATGCTGAGGTAGAGACATGGGACTCTAGGAAGATGACTTGGGTCCAAATTCTTTGTGCTAATTATTTAGCCTTTCTGTTTCTCTGCTTGCTTATCCAGGACATGAGATGATACCACTGCCTAGTAGCTGTCATTAAGATGGAATGCACAAGCATATGTCGGGAACACAGAGCAGTGCCTGACAGACAGTGATAGATGTTAGCTGTTATTATTTCTAGTTAAGGTCAAGTTGAAACAGGGATAGTTTAGTAACTGGAGCTAGGAGTGTGGAGAGGGGAAAACTGCTGTTTTTCAGTTGCTAAGGTGATGGAATTCCAGTGGAGCTATTTCAAATCCTGAAAGATGATACTGTGAAAGTGCTGCACTCGATATGCCAGCAAATTTGGAAAACTCAGCAGTGGCCACAGGACTGGAAACATCAGTTTTCATTCCAATCCCAAAGAAAGGCAATGTCAAAGAATGCTCAAACTACCGAACAATTTCACACGCTAGTAAAGTAATGCTCAAAATTCTCCAAGCCACGCTTCAACAATATGTGAACTGTGAACTTTCTGATGTTCAAGCTGGTTTTAGAGAAGGCAGAGGAACCAGAGATCAAATTGCCAACATCTGCTGGATCATCGAAAAAGCAATGTCCAGAAAAACATCTATTTCTCCTTTATTGACTATGCCAAAGCCTTTGTGCGGATCACAATACTCTGTGGAAGATTCTGAGAGAGATGGGACTACCAGAGCACCTGACCTGCCTCTTGAGAAATCTGTATGCAGGTCAGGAAGCAACAGTTAGAACTGGACATGGGACAACAGACTGGTTCCAAATAGGAAAAGGAGTACATCAAGGGTGTATATTGTCACCCTGCTTATTTAACTTATATGCAGAGTACATCATGAGAAACGCTGGACTGGAAGAAACACAAGCTGGAATCAAGATTGCCAGGAGAAATATCAATAACCTCAGATATGCAGATGACACCACCCTTATGGCAGAAGGTGAAGAGGAGCTAAAGAGCCTCTTGATGAAAGTGAAAGAGGAGAGTGAAAAAGTTGGCTTAAAGCTCAACATTCAGAAAACGAAGATCATGGCATCTGGTCCCATCACTTCATGGGAAATAGATGGGGAAACAGTGGAAACAGTGTCAGACTTTCTTTTTTGGGGCTCCAAAATCACTGCAGATGGTGACTGCAGCCATGAAATTAAAAGACGCTTACTCCTTGGAAGGAAAGTTATGACCAACCTAGATAGCATATTGAAAAGCAGAAACATTACTTTGCCGACTAAGGTCCGTCTAGTCAAGGCTCTGGTTTTTCCTGTGGTCATGTATGGATGTGAGAGTTGGACTGTGAAGAAGGCTGAATGCCGACGAATTGATGCTTTTGAACTGTGGTGTTGGAGAAGACTCATGAAAGTCACTCGGACTGCAAGGAGATCCAACCAGTCCATTCTGAAGGAGATCAGCTCTGGGATTTGTTTGGAAGGAATGATGCTAAAGCTGAAACTCCAGTACTTTGGCCACCTCATGCGAAGAGTTGACTCATTGGAAAAGACTCTGATGCTGGGAGGGATTGGGGGCAGGAGGAGAAGGGGACGACGGAGGATGAGATGGCTGGATGGCATCACGGACTTGATGGAAGTGAGTCTGAGTGAACTCCGGGAGTTGGTGATGGAGAGGGAGGCCTGGCATGCTGCAAATTCATGGGGTCGCAAAGAGTCAGACACGACTGAGCGACTGAACTGAACTGAAGTTGTGTCTGACTCTGTGACCCCATGGATTGCAGCATGCCAGGCTCCTCTGTCCTCCACTATCTCCTGGAGTTTGCTCAGATTCATGCCCATTGAATTGGTGATGCCATCCCACCATCTCATCCCCTGCTGCTCCTTTCTCCTTTTGCCTTCAATCTTTCCCAGTATCCAGGTCTTTTCCAATGAGTTGGCTGTTTGTATCAGGTGGTTGAAGTATTGTAATTTCAACATCAGCATCAGTCCTTCCAGTGAATATTCAGGGTTGATTTCCTTTAGGATTGACTGGTTTGATCTCCTTGCAGTCCAAGGGACTCTTAAGAGTCTTCTCCAGCACCACAATTCAAAAGCTACAATTCAAAAAATCAGTTCTTTGGTACCCAGCCTTCTTTATGGGGAAAGCTGCCATGCGTGCCTGCTCACTTGTGTCTGACTCTGTCCCCTTATGGACTCTAGCCTGCCAGGCTCCTCTTTCCATAGGATTCTCCAGGCTTACTGGATTGGGTTGCCATTTCTCCTCCAGGAAAAAGCTGAGATTAGACGAAATATAAGCATCATCTAAGTTATTTTCTTTCTCATACTGACCTCTGAGTGCTGTGTCTGGGCATGGTGTCTTGCTCAGTGAGCCCATAGTTTAGTCTTGATTGAAAGATCCCCCGTCACCACTTGGATGGATGTACAACACAGGCTTCACCACAGTGAGACATGGAGCAATCACTCTTCAGTTTCCTTCCCGCTGCACCTGTGGATTGAACCATCTTTATTTATGCTTTCAAAATATTCTTTAAATGTGTAAATAAATGTCTGTATTCCATATTTACAGGCTTTGCCTGTAAATTACAAGCATATTTATAGGTGACCGCTATATTTACAGGTGACTCAGATGGTAAACAATCTGCCTGCAGTGCAGGAGACCTGGATTTGATCCCTGGATTGGGAAGATCCCCTGGAGAAGGGAATGGCAAGCCCCTCCAGTATTCTTGCCTGGAAAATTTCATAGACAGAGGAGCCTGGTGAGCTACAGTCCATTGGGTCACAAAGAGTCAGACACGACTGAGCAACTAACACACACATACATTCCATATTTAATTCCTGGGGAAAATTAGTTGTCTGTATATGTAGGCAGATGTATTTACACATTTTATGTTCAAAACGAAGTTATTTGGGTCATCCAGATTAGATGCCAAGCACTATGAACAAGGTTGGGCAAATTTTAGAAATACTTAATCTGTTACTGGTCAATCCAGTTCATTCTCCCTCAATTCTCAAGAAAACTAAAATCCCAATCAAAATGCTAGAAGCCATTTAAATTCCTCAAAAAATCTCAGAAAGTGGAAATGTTACCCATTGGAGCATAAGAGGAACCAATTTAAGGTGAGAATCTGAGAAATAAAATGCTTTACTTTTATTGACAGTGAGTCAATATGATATTAAAACCGAAAAAAGAAATTCAGTGAAACAGGCAGTCCATGCCATCTTTAAAAATTCAGTAGGGAGAAAAAATCAGATTAACTGGTGATTTTCCTGAAGTTGCTTGTCAATTTGTTCAGAAAGCTTCATTTGGCAGAGTCAGCCTCAAATTGGTTTCTAGGGTGTATCTTAATTGTATCACTTTTCAGAAAAATGTTTCTGTCAATCAGGAAGTGTTTTAAGAACTAACTTGCTTGCAAAGCTGAGACTGGGCTCTTTATGTAGTAGGACAGCAGGTACCCGAGTCCTGTATCAGAGAAGAGAGAACATTCCATGTAGGGGTGGGAGGCTGGGATGTGCAGGGAGTGCCTTGGGCCTTAAATCCATGTTGACATTTTCTTCTGGGGGAAGTCTTGCTGTAGTTAAAAGAGTGAAAACTCATGGATTCTGTGCTTGGGCCTCCTAGTTTCTTTCTTTTGAAGCTGTGTGACCTGGGGTAAGATCCATCTTTTTCTTGTGTCTTGGTTTCCTTAACTAGAAAATCTTAAGAGCTGAAGAGTGTGCCATCAGAGATCTTTTTTGTTGTTGCTGTTTAGCTCTCAGCCTGTGTGAGTATGTGGGAGAACCAGGTTCAATCCCTGGGTCAGGAAGATCCCCTGGAGAAGGTACTGGCTCTCTACCCACTCCAGTATTGTTGCCTGGAGGATTCCATGGGCAGATGAGCCTGGCAGGCTGCAGTCCATGGGCTCGCAAAGAGTCAGACACGACTGAGTGATTTTCACTTTCCCTTCACTATGTGAGTTTACAAATTTTCCCTCTAAATCCATTTCTGAGATATTCAGGGGTTTCAAAAGATATTGGGGGATATTTACAAAGTCAGAGGTATTTGGTATTTTCATGAGCAGAACCGATTGCAATTCAGGGCTACCGAAGGTGCTGCCCAGAACATCTAGCCTTGGGCAAGGAGCCAGCCAATGGGGCTCAAGGCAGAAGCACAGGGTGGGTCAACATTTCTCCCATCAGCTCTCCTCTAACTCTGGTGGAGTCATCATGAGCTGACTCTGTTGATGTTTATGCTGAGCAAGATCCGCATGACGCCTGTGAATGTGCCACATACCCAGAAGACAGTGAGAACAGGGAGCTTTTTTGGTGGGGGGAGGAGGGAGGAAAAAGGCTGTAGAGATTTCTGTCTGCGGGAAATAGAAAAGCGTAGATTTCAGGCTGTTTCTGCCATAAATCCTTATTCAGTGCCCGGTTTATAATAGATACTCTGGATTTAATGCTGAACAGCACAGGTAGGCTTCCTACCTTCGTGGAGCTTATTGCTCAGTGGAGGAAAACAGTGAGTAAACCGCAACCCTATTATATGTCATGCTAGGGAAAGTGGAGGGTCCTGGGTGCCCATCGGTGGAACACCTGACTCAGGTGTAGGAAGCTTGCGAGTTTTTCTGAAGAGATGTTTAAACAGAAAATGGGAAAATACACAGATGGAGAAAGCAGGAGGAAGTGTTGAAGGTGGAGGGACCAATGTGTACAAAGGCCTGGAGGCGAGAGACAGCAGGGTGTGTTCAAGGATCTGAAAGCTGTTCAGTGTGTCTGTAGGGTAAGAGATGGAGGCAGAGAGTAAATGGTGGAGAAATCACAGCAGTCACATTCCAGAGGGCCTCCTTCAACCTCAGAAGGAACTTGGTCTCTCATTTCAATGTGGGGGGAGTCTCTGGAAAATCTTTAAACAAGGCAGTGATGGGATCAGATTTGTATTTTAGAACCATCTTTCTGGCCGCAGAGTGGAGAGGGGATTGGAGGGGGGCAAGAATCGAGATGGAGAAAGATAGGAGAGAGGGCCAGAGGACTTTTGAAATCCAGGTGGGGAGAAAACAGTTCTTTGGATAATGATGGGAACAGGGGGATTAGAGACAACTGATGGGTTCAAGAAATGCTTTAGAGGTGTACTTGACAGGACTCAGTGGATGAGATGATGGGGACACACACACATTTAGTCCATAACAGGTGGTATCATAATTTTCACTGTGATGCTGCCATTTTGAGACGTACATTGCAATTTCTGAACTATGATGGCTGGTGTATAGAACTTTAGGAATCGTTTGTCTGGATACAGAAGTAAATTATCATCTCTTTCTATGAGAACTGGTCTTCTGTTTTGTCCTATGATTCGTAGAGATTGGTTTCTGAGCTGCAGTTTTTATCCTGTGTGACCCTAGGTCTCCTGGTCTTGGTCAACCGGATGAAGGGTGGAAAATTAATTTAACAGGAAGATTTGGCTCTTTCTTCTAGGAATTTAAAATTGAGAGTGTTCGTGTAACTGGAACTTTACCATGTAAACTTGGGAGCTGCAGGGTGGACTTATTTTCTACCATGGAGATCGGGAAGCACAGAAAAAAACAAAAAGGAGCAGAAGGCTGTGTAAAGATGAGCATAAGTAAGAGATGGAAAGAGAGTCTTATTTATTATGGACTATTACAATGTTGTGTTAATTTCTGCTTACAGTAAAGTGATTCTGTATATATATATATATATATATATATACTATATATATATACAATATATATATATATTCTTTTTAGTCTTCTTTTCCATGACAGTTTATCATAGCATACTGAATATATCAACAGTTCTCTGTGCTATACAGTAGGGCCTTGCTGTTTATTCATTCTATATATAATAACTTACATCTGCTACGTCCAACCTCCCACTCCATCCCTCCCTCAACCCCACTCCCCCTTGGTAACCACAAGTCTGTGGAAAGAGAGCCCTAACGTCCTTCCCTTCTCTCCCTGCAGTTTCTTCTTCCAATCTGGTTATATATCTGTTACGGGTTTCCATGAAGTTCTCTTGTATCCTTCTTAGAAATTCTCACTTTTCCTTTTTTTTCTGGCTAGCTTGAGTTGGTTTCTGCTACTTGCAACCGGATAGCCCAAGTAAAACACCTAACAGCCTAGACACCTGGCAAAACACAAGTCTTATCAGAGCCTTCTTGCCTGTACCACCCTTGCATAGAGTTCTCTTTTCATGCTTGGCTTGGGCTGTCATTTTCTATAGAAGCTTTCTAGAGGTGATGTCCAATTAGCTCAGTGGTGGCTCTGGACGTCTATATTTTGGCTATGACTCATAGAGCGGCTCTCTTCCTTGGTATAGACCAGAAAAAAAAAAAAGAAAAGAAAACTTACAAATAATTGTATTCAGCTCCTTTCCCAACCAAAGTTGTTTTGATTTGGCATTGTGCCAAGTGTAGCAGCTTGGCTCTGATGGATCCAGTCCTTCTAAGAAACATATGATTAGAATCATGAACACTGATAACATTTTATAACCTGCTGAGGGCAATGTTTTTCCACAAATAATGCTCATAAATATCTGAAATTTTTAAAAATCTAGCTCTGCACCCAAGATGTTTTGGCACAAATTACAGAGCATTTTGGGACTTTTATCACATGCTGCTTTCTGAATTTAGTAACTGAGTGAATACGTTATGTACCAAATTCTTGCTTGTTTAAAGAAATAAAGAACTATGTTTTCAAATTAAAGTCATTTTAAGGTTTTGCAGCTGTTAAATTGAAAAAAAAAAATAAACCGACAACCTAGCCATATTTGAGCTGAGTCTACACAGCAAAAGAAAGTCAGGGAGTTGAGGCACTGGCTGATCAAATCATGGGAACTTAGAAGGGTACCTACTGCTTAGTGGTTAAGAGACTTGGTGTTGGAGTTAAGACCCCATGCCTGGGTTGCAACTGGGCCTTGCCTTTTTCCAACTAGTCCATTTTTTAAAACCTTTTGATACTCCAGGCTTCTCCATTATAAAAGGGATTGCAATTGTACCTACCTCAGATGGTTTTGTGAAGATTAAGCAAAATGGTGCTCATGAAGCACTTTGGCTGGTGATGCAGCCTAATGCTCAGTCGTGTCCAAGTCTGTGTGACCCTGCGGACGGCAGCCCACCAGGCTCCTCTGTCCATGGTATTTCTCAGGCAAGAGTACTGGAGTGGGTTTCCATTTCCTTCTCCAGGGGATCTTCCCGACCCAGGGATTGAACCCGGGTCTCCTGCACTGCAGGTGGATTCTTTACCATCTGAGCCCCCAGGGAAGCCCTGACCTGGTGATGGGGCATGGTAAAAACCCATTGCATGTCAAGTAACTAGTGTTTGGTGCCTGGATGAGGTGAATTGGAAAAGGGGCTACACAGTAGGATGGCCTGCTGTTAATGAAGCAATCCTCCAAAATGGAACATGGCAAGCTATCTCGTGAGAGCCAAGTCTATCTGGCAGTCTGTTTCTCTCTGGTCCACATCTAAGAATGGTTTCAAGTTTTAAAGGTAACACTATTGAATGAGCTTCACCTGAGATCTGTGGGCCTGGAAAAAAGCAACTGTTAAACCTTCTCTTCATCTTTTGTTTTCTGAGGCTAAGTGTACAGGACCATCTCACCCTGGCATATTCTAAGATAAAAATTGTCTCCAATCTCCTTTAAGACTTCCCTAAAACTCCTGGATGGCTCCCCTCATGTAGCTCAGGTCCTCTTCCCTTTCTCTGAGATGTTCCTTGTTAACGAATGCTGACCCATTCCAGTAACCTGAATAAAGCCAGCACCTTAGTTGTCTGCTGCATTTTGTTTTTACTATAATGTTATTAAAAACTAAGATCCAAACCCCAAATATACATGCCACAGGGACTGTTGCCCTCAATAAGAAATATTTAATCTGGCTTTACAGAAAAGCTTGTCAACTCCCATGTCTGGGATGAAAAGGGTCCTGGTCCAAAACTCTCCATCAGTCATAGACATTCTTTTGCATACCTGTTGAACTTGTTAAGTGATTCGTATTATAACTCAGCTATACCATAAGAATGATCCAATCAGAGCATTCAAATGGGGGAAGGAAATGAGCAATTTGGAAATGATGGAAAATGATCAAAGGTACTTGTGCTGCATGTTTTTTTGATATTGTCTCCTTTAATTCTTAACTGTTTTGAGACAATTGTTCTAAGAAACAGTGAGTCAGTTCAGTTCAGTCAGTTCAGCCACTCAGTCGTGTCCGACTCTTTGCAACCCCATGAATCGCAGCACACCAGGCCTCCCTGTCCATCACCAACTCCCGGAGTTCACTCAAACTCATGTCAGGAGAAGCTTTGCAAACTGAGTAGAAGATACCCTTTTGTAAGGGACATTTATATGTATAAAGGAAACTTCCATTTGTAAGAGTAACAGGAAAAGAAGTGTGGAGGAAAAGAAAGCTGACTCTAAATATTTAGAAACTTCTATCAATAAAGAAGGCACTGACTTGAATCTGCATAATGAACCTTACTCTTACTGGAGTGGGTTGTCGTTTCCTTCTCCAGGGGATCTTCCCGACCCAGGGATCGAACCCAGGTCTCCCATTGCAGGCAGACGCTTTAACCTATATGCCACCAGTTCAGTTCAGTTGCTCAGTCGTGTCTGACTCTTTGCGACCCCATGAATCGCAGCACGCCAGGCCTCCCTGTCCATCACCAACTCCCGGAGTTCACTCAGACTGGTGTCCATCAAGTCCGTGATGCCATCCAGCCATCCCATCCTCGGTCGTCCCCTTCTCCTCCTGCCCCCAATCCCTCCCAGCATCAGAGTCTTTTCCAATGAGTCAACTCTTCGCATGAGGTGGCCAAAGTACTGGAGTTTCAGCTTTAGCATCATTCCTTCCAAAGAAATCCCAGGGCTGATCTCCTTCAGAATGGACTGGTTGGATCTCCTTGCAGTCCAAGGGACTCTCAAGAGTCTTCTCCAACACCACAGTTCAAAAGCATCAATTCTTCGGCATTCAGCCTTCTTCACAGTCCAACTCTCACATCCATACATGACCACAGGAAAAACCAGAGCCTTGACTAGACGGACCTTAGTCGGCAAGGTAATGTCTCTGCTTTTGAATATACTATCTAGGTTGGTCATAACTTTTCTTCCAAGGAGTAAGCGTCTTTTCATTTCATGGCTGCAGTCACCATCTGCAGTGATTTTGGAGCCCCCCAAAATAAAGTCTGACACTGTTTCTACTGTTTCCCCATCTATTTCCCATGAAGTGATGGGACCAGATGCCATGATCTTCGTTTTCTGAATGTTGAGTTTTAAGCCAACTTTTTCACTCTCCTCTTTCACTTTCATCGAGAGGCTTTTTAGCTTCTCTTTACTTTCTGCCATAAGGGTGGTGTCATCTGCATATCTGAGGTTATTGATATTTCTCCCGGCAATCTTGATTCCAGCTTGTGTTTCTTCCAATCCAGTGTTTCTCATGATGTACTCTGCATAGAAGTTAAATAAGCAGGGTGACAATATACAGCCTTGACGTACTCCTTTTCTCATTTGGAACCAGTTTGTTGTTCCATGTCCAGTTCTAACTGTTGCTTCCTGACCTGCATACGGATTTCTCAAGAGGTGAATACCAGGTGGTCTGGTATTCCCATCTCTCTCAGAATTTTCCACAGTTTATTGTGATCCACACAGTCAAATGCTTTGGCATAGTCAATAGAGGAGAAATAGATGTTTTTCTGGAACTCTCTTGCTTTTTCCACGATCCAGCGGATGTTGGCAATTTGATCTCTGGTTCCTGTGCCTTTTCTAAAACCAGCTTGAACATCAGGGAGTTCATGGTTCACGTATTGCTGAAGCCTGGCTTGGAGAATTTTGAACATTACTTTACTAGCATGTGAGATGAGTGCAATTGTGCGGTAGTATGAGCATTCTTTGACATTGCCTTTCTTTGGGATTGGAATGAAAACTGATCTTTTCCAGTCCTGTGGCCACTGCTAAGTTTTCCAAATATGCTGGCATATTGAGTGCAGCACTTTCACAGCATCATCTTTCAGGATTTGAAATAGCTCAACAGGAATTCTATCACCTCCACTAGCTTTGTTCCTGGTGATGCTTTCTAAGGCCCACTTGACTTCACATTCCAAGATGTCTGGCTCTAGATCAGTGATCACATCATCATGATTATCTGGGTCATGAAGATCTTTTTTGTACAGTTCTTCCGTGTATTCTTGCCACCTCTTCTTAATATCTTCTGCTTCTGTTAGGTCCGTACCATTTCTGCCCTGTATCGAGCCCATCTTTCCCTGCACCACCAGGGAAGCCCTTAAATATTTAGAAACTTCTATCAATAAAGAAGGCACTGACTTAAATCTGCATAATGAACCTTACTCTTGCTTATTTTGATTTCCTGGTAATCTCTTTAACACTGATTTCCCTCCCACCCACACTTTTCATTCTTCTGTCTTTAGCTGAAGATGGTGTTGAAGTTGGAGTTCTAAACCACTTTTTTGAATGACCAGTTTTGCCTCTGGGCATCTCCCATGTATCCATGAGGTATATAAGTTAATAAACTCAACTTCATTAGTTTTTCCCCTGTTAATCTCTTTTATGACAGCAGTCTCAGCTAAGAACTCAGAATGGAAGAGAGAATTATTTTTCCTCCCCCAAGCAATCTTGCAGAGTAAATATTTATCATCCCAACCTTACAGGTTTAGGTGATTAAGTGTGAAGTCACGTAGCCAAGGTCACAGAGCAAATAATTGGAATGTGAGTCTCAAGCTCTCTGATTATAGGGTTCATATTTCTTCTACTAAAATCCTATTAGTTTCAAGAATTTGAAGCTCTGTTATAGAATGCTGAGTAAACTAGTGTACTCTATAGAAGACAGAGGATGAAATGGTTGGATGGCATAATCAACTCAATGGATATGAATTTGAGCAAATTCCAGGAGATAGTGAAGGGCAGGGAAGACTGGTGTGCTGTGGTTCATGGGGTTGCAGAGTTGAACACGACTAAGTGACTGAACGGAGAAGGCGATGGCACCCTACTCCAGTACTCTTGCCTGGAGAATCCCATGGATTGGGGGAGCCTGGTAGGCTGCACTCCATGGGATGGATAAGAGTTGGGCGCAACTGAGTGACTTCCCTTTCACTTTTCACTTTCACTCATTGGAGAAGGAAATGGCAACCCACTCCAGTGTTCTTGCCTGGAGAATCCCGGGGATGGCAGAGCCTGGTGGGCTGCTGTCTATGGGGTCACACAGAGTCGGACATGACTAAAGCAACTTAGCAGCAGCAGCAAGTGACTGAACAACAATAACAACTTCCAGAAGGATGGAGCTAGGCAGATTCTGGTTCAATGAACAGGAAAACTTTGAACAACTAGGGCTTTTAGGAAGAGGGACCAAGTCCGTGAAGTTTTCCATCTGGCACTCTGTATGTCGAAAGATAAATTTTCCAAAATTTAAAAAAAGTCTTTAATTCTTGCTACAGAATACTTTAATGTATACAGTATAGACTTTTGCAGGATTTTGATCAGTGATTATCAGTGGTGATTAGGATGGAAGAACAGATCACCTTGAAGTGGGAAGATATCTGAATTCTCATTCTAAATGTTCTTATAGGTCTTGACAACTTTGAAGCTCACTCTTACTTTTGGGAGTATGTCTTTAGGTTTGGGGATATTTAGATACACCTGCTACAAATTATAACTTAAAAATATCTAAACTGTAAGAGTATTTTGCACCCTAATCAAGAGAATTAATGGTGTCATTTTGTTCCACTTAAACATATTGAATATTATTTCTTCAACATAGCATTCTTCTTTCAAATATCTGCATACCCTGAAGCCATTTTTGAAGTGGAAATATTTTTCTACCTGCTTAGCTGTTGCAAGTGAAAAATTGATTTAAATTTAATATTGCCATTTCCTGCCCCCAGAAGCATCCTAGTGTTGGTTTCTTTTGAGCATTTAAAAATTCATTAAAATATTGACTTTAGTTTGTTTTTCTTTTTCCATTTTTCTGGCAATAAAAATGATGAACAAAACCCTAGAGTAAGGTCTTATATAGATGTGTTAATTTGATTTAAATTATTTATATTTCTTGCCATGCCTTGCTGTCCACCTAGGCTGAGACTGGGGGAGTAAATTTCCTGCTTTCACTAATCTTTGAAGTGGTGATTAGAGGTCTATCTTTGCAGAAATAGTGTGCTGTTAGACTATTGGTTCTGGAAAACAGAGAAATATCTTTTGTTTACAAATGCAAAAGTTTAGTTTTGAACCACAAGATTAACGTTTTGGATATTCTGAAAGCTTTGCATGTGCATGAAGGAATTATTTAGGTTTTAAAATTACTCAACTTCAATATATCAGAGGAAAGGCTGTCAATTTTATGTACCTGGTGCCCTTGGCTGAGCTTTGACATTCAAAAGCTATTTTAAAAAATTGGTTTGTTGTCTATGGCTGTAACTTGACTGGATTTTCACAGAAGTTTCCACTTAAATAAAAATGACTAGAGATTAACATTCAACAATGCTTGAAGGTTACAACGGGGACCCACATTTGTCATCAATTTTAGATTTTTTCTTAAACAAAATTTTGGGTGGCTCAGACAGTAAAGTGTCTGCCTACAATGTGGGAGACCTGGGTTCGATCCCTGGGTTGGGAAGATCCCCTGGAGAGGGAAATGGCAACCCACTCCAGTACTCTTGCCTGGAGAAATCCATGGATGGAGGAGCCTGGTGGGCTACAGTCCATGGGGCAGCAAAGAGTCGGATAAGACTGAGTGACTTCACTTTTGCTTTCCAAGGAAAATATGAATTAAAAACACAGAAAAATTTTCAAGGGAAACCCACACACATGTCTGGAATAGATGATTTAAGGCTCATTAAACCTTTTTTTAAAAAACGTATCAGTGTAAATGGTTTTCATTTCTTAAATTTGTTATTTTGTATCTGGTGTGTGCTAGCCATTAAACTAATTAATATATATTTATGTTGTTTCATTTTCTTAATAATTCTTTAAGAATTATTCCCTCCCTTTTAGATTAAAAAAAAGTTGAAAATGTATGAGGTTAAAAAAATTGTCTAAGGTCACAAAACTCTTTCTCTAGTAGAAGAGAATTTGACAGCAGTTCTGACCTCAATATTAGAGTTCTTTTGACTACCGTTATTAATAACAGTCACCAGGGCCAATTAACAAGATATTTTCAACTAGTGGGCCAGCATGACATTCTGCAGAAAACAAAGATCATCTAGGTCCTTTTGGACTCCATTGTGTCAGAGAGCAGGTGACTTGTTTGGGGTCAAGACGTGGGTTTACAGTGTTGTCCTTCCCACAAAAATTCAAACTGCTTTGACCCCTTTACCAATGGGGATTGAGAAGAACACATATACCAGATCAATTTCTTCATCTTGAAGTCCAGAGTCCCTACTGCTCTGCTCAGTAAAGTTAAATGAATTGCCCAAGTGAACAAAGTGAGAGTGAAAGTCGCTCAGTTGTGTCTGACTCTTTGCAACCCCATGGCCTATACAGTCCATGGAATTCTCCAGACCAGAATACTGGAGTGGGTAGCCTTTCCCTTCTCCAGGGGATCTTCCCAACCCAGGGGTCGAACCCAGGTCTCCTGCATTGCAGGTGGATTCTTTACCAGCTGAGCCACAAGGGACTTGCCCAAGGATGCACAGTAAATAGTGGGCAAGAATGGAATAGACCCTGGTCTATCTCTTTTTAAATTTTGTGCCCTGCCCAGCACATTACATAGCCTTTCTTTATGGCTCCTACCAAGTCATTCTACGTGGTAGACATTTTATATAGGAGATATCTCAATCTAGTGGCTGATCAAAATGAAAAGAAGCTAGATACTTGATTAATTTTATCAACAACTTTGTGATTGATTCAATTAAAGATTTTATGAAAACCTGGGAAGGTTTATGATTATTGTGAAACAATCAAATGGTGTCTATTATACTCTTGGGGCTCATTAGTCTAGTTTGGATAATTGAATTTATATATTACAGAATGTAAGGTATAGCTAGTTAGGTTGAGAGTCAGCCTGGACTCAACTTTGCTTCAAATACTAAAAACTAACATTCTCAGGAGTCAGAATCATGATATTTTGAGCCACTAACTTCATGTAGCACCTACTTCGTATTGTACAATGATTTTAACTTCTAGTCATTCTTGCTTCACTTGTTCAAGGTGGGTAACACAGAGTTTATCTGGAGTTTAAGATTAAGATTGGCAGAATAAATTTGTTCCTGAGATCAACCGATTTTTTTTTTTTGTTCAGACATTAAAAGAGATATAGTCCATTCAAGCTACATACTGCAGTGGATTATGTGTGAATAAATTAAAAGGTATAGATCTTTAATACTAATACCACTTTGTAGCAGCAGTGGTTCTGTAAATGGATATCTTACCTATCAAACAAAATGGAGTTGAAAAATAAAATACACCGCTACCCAAATAACAACTTATGTTATAAATAATCAGTTTGGATGGAGCTACAAGATTTTTCTGGCACGATAGTAAATTACACTTCAGCAAATTTATCAAACTGATGAAAATCCCAATCCTATGTATTTTGTCTGAATGATGTAGAAATATAGACAACAAGATGTTTTCTTTTATCCACATTCACGTGAACAGAAGAATAATTTCACAGACAAATAGTTTCTAGTGTTTTTCTGAGAAAATATGGCTATAGCAGTTAGAAATGCCATTAGTAGCTTAAAACAATATCATTTACTTTTTTTTTTTCATAATTGGCATTCCAGAAGTTGGTGGCTACTGGTGTAAGATCACCCTATCAGCTATTCCAGGGGTCCCCAACCTTTTTGGCACCAGGGACAGGTTTTGTGGAAGACAGTTTTTCCACACAGGCAGGGCTGTGGGGGAGGATGGTTTCAGGATGATTCAAGTGCATTACATTTATTGTGTACTTTATTATTATATCAGCTCCTCCTTAGATCATCTGGCATTAGATTGTAGAGGTTGGGTCCCCTGAACCATGCCATTAAGGATAGAAGGAATTTCTATCTTCCAGTGTTGTTATTCTTAGAAAATTAGCTTTCATTCTCCTGCTTGTTGCCTCATAGTTGCAAGGTGGCTGCAATAGTTCCGGCTATCAGAAAAAAAGGGAGAGGAATCAGGATATCTATGATCCTTTATCAGTCCACTTTCACATTTATCTCCTAGACCAGTATTGTATCCTATGGCCATGTCTGATTGCAAGGAGGCTGGGCAAGTGAGGAACAGGATTGGTATTGTTGGTAGGGCCAATCATGACTAATCCTCAGGGGCTAGGCCGTTGCTGCCTCCAAACAAAATTGGGGTGTGCCCAGAGAAAAAGAAGAATACGGATGTTGGTTCCACTTCAGAGTTTTCTGTATGTTGTGGTCAGCTGTTCTTTCTACTTTTCTCAGAAGTCTGTTCACAGGTGCCAGCTTAATGATAACTATTCTCAATGGATGTGTATACTTAAGTGTGGATGGTAGGGATTCAGATGTGGAAAAGATCAGTGAAGACAGGAATGCTCACAGAATATCTCATGAAAGAATGGAATTAATGGGTCAGGTGGCACAGTGGTAAAGAATCTGCCTACCAATGCAGGAGAGGCAAGAAACATGGGTTCGATCCTTGCGTCAGGAAGATCCTCTGGAGTAGGAAATGACAACCCACTCCAGTATTCTTGCCTGGAGAATCCCACAGACAAAAAAACCTGGTGGGCTACAGCCATGTGATCACAAAGTGTCAAACATGACTGAGCTTACGTACAACTGTGTACCAGGAGGAAGAGGATTCAGATAAGTGATAGGGGAAAGAAACAGCACCTCAAACAGAGGGATGGAGTCAGTAAAGGCAGGCAGGTTGGCTAAGCACTGTCTCATGAGAGAAGGGAATTGAGACTGTGAGTTGAGACTTTCCTTCTAAGAAGAATTGAGACTGTGTTGAGTGTGCCTTTCTGTTCTGATAGTGTTCTGATGGTTTGGCATCTGGCACCTTGTTGACCTGGAGAGACTATCCCTCCCCGGCCAGCCAATTTCTAGAGATAGTACATGATAGTAAACGACCTGCCTTTCGAATACGTGCACACCAGCCAATCCAGAGACCATATCTTCCCACTACCTCCTTTATTAGGCTTGTACACTCTGGGCCACTGTCCACCTGCCCGAATCACACCAGGGCCAGGTAGGAGACAGCTAGAGGCATCCACACCCCGAAGCCAACTGAAAGTGTCTTTAAAGTAGCCAGTCCTACGTCTTCTCACCCTGCCTCACTCGTTCCTTCGTGGAAACCACAATAAAGTCTCTTCCCCATGTTTTCTCCTCGCTTCTCCTGCTTCCTAAACAGCCCAGGTGCTCCCCTGTGTGGCTCCCCCACAACGCCAAACCATGCCTCCTGTTTCTAAGGATCTGTATCAACTTCTTTCTTCGTGGAAGTAATTTTCCTGCCTGTTTTCCCATACCTGTTTGAAACACATCCTGGTACATTCTACAACACTGTTCATTTTTTGTTTTCACCTTATCTTTATTTTTAATTTATATTTTATTGAAGTATAGTTGATTTACAATGTTGTGTTAGTTTTGGGTATACAGCACAGTGATTCAGTTATATGTACGTATATGTATATATATATTCTTTTTCAGATTCTTTTCCCTTACAGATTATCTCAAAATATTGAATATAGTTCTCTGTGCTATACAGTAGGTCCTTGTTGGTTATCTGTTTTCTATGTAGTGGTGTACAGTGAAAGTGTTTGTCGCTCAGTCGTGTCTGACTCGTTGCGACCCTGTGAATTTCCCAGGCAAGGATACTGGAGTGGGATGCCATTTCCTTCTCCAGGGGATCTTTCTGATCCAGGGATCAAACCCAGGTTTCCTGCATTGTAGGCAGGTTCTTCACCATATGAGCCACCAGGGAAATTCATCATAGTAGTATACAATACTAGAGAAGGCAATGGCACCCCACTCCAGTGCTCTTGCCTGGAAAATCCCATGGGCAGAGGAGCCTGGTGGGCTGCAGTCCCTGGGGTCGCTAAGAGTCAGACACGACTGAGCAACTTCCCTTTCACTTTTCACTGTCATGCATTGGAGAAGGAAATGGCAACCCACTCCAGTGTTCTTGCCTGGAGAATCCCAGGGACGGGGGATCCTGGTGGGCTTCCGTCTATGGGGTCGCACAGAGTCGGACACGACTGAAGCGACTTAGCAGCAGCAGCAGCAGTGTACAATACTATCCTTATTTGAAAGTACATCAGTGAGCCTGGGAAGAGAGAGAAAGAAGGTCTCATACTGTGGTCTGAGATTTCCAGTTTTGGTGTGGAGAGGTGAATAGGAAGGTCACTGAGGAGGAGAGAGGCTTGAAAAAGTTCTGATCTAACCACCAGGATCAGAGGGCTCTGGGGCTATTTGGTGGAGTTTTCTTTGAGAGATTCAAAACATAACTGTGTTTCCATGTGAAAATCGGTTAGCTTTCAAAGTGATCTTCAGTTTGCTATTCATGTCTGAGAAGGATCAGTGCGATTATAAAAAAGATTGAAGCTAATAAGCTGCTGATGAGAAGCAATGAGCTCATTTGTAATCTCATTTCTATAAATGACACAGGTTTTACAGCTTAAGAAAAAGTGATGTATTGGGCAGGCAAGGAAACTAGTGTTTTCCCTTCAATCAGTATCTCTTCCTTCTTTTATTCTGCCATGAAATATTTCTGTTGCCCATATTCATAATCTGTTGTTAAAATTCAAAGAACCCTTCTTTGGAAGTCTGCAGTTTATGAACCCAAATGATTGTTAATATTTTATGGTTTAAATAGCAGGACAAATCAAAACTAATAAAAACTTGTGGTGATTACTCTCTTTACTAGAATAAAATTTCCTACATAAATAGTCTGCAGTTAAAATGAGAAGAGAGCACGCTATGAGGTAGTGGACCTCTGATAAAGATGGACCTTAGCAGTATTGCCATCTGGAGCTGAATTTCCAGAGACTTCCCTTGGCAAATTGCTGTGGTTCTAGGCAGGAGGGAGCCAACTGAGAAAAGAGGTTTAGTTACCCTACCGAGCTGATGTTGAAGAATTGTGATAACTGTTAACTCTTCTGTTAACTTAAGCAAATAAGACTCAAGTCCAATTCATACCTCATTGGTAAATCTGAAGTTTCAGAATGCTTGCTGGTAAAATTCAACCTACTGGAACTTCCCTGGAGGTCCAGTGGTTGACTTCGCACTTCCACTGCAGGGCAGGGATTCGATCCCTGACCCGGAACTAAAATCCTAGGGGGGCAAAAAAAAAAAAAAAAAAAGAAGATCAACCTTCTGTGTGTGTGTTAGTCTCTCAGTCGTGGCTGACTCTCTGCGACCCCATGGACTGCAGCCCACCAGGCTTCTCTGTCCATGAGATTTTCCAGACAAGGAGACTGGAGTGGGTTGCCATTTCTTGAGCTACCCCAAATCATCTTCTCTTCCAAATTAGCGTTCTAGAATATGTGAACCTGCCTCTTGAGAAATCTGTATGCAGGTCAGGAAGTACAGTTAGAACTGGACATGGAACAACAGACTGATTCCAAATAGGAAAAGGAGTACATCAAGGCTGTATATTGTCACCCTGCTTATTTAACTTCTATGCAGAGTACATCAGGAGAAATGCTGGGCTGGAAGAAACACAAGCTGGAATCAAGATTGCCTGGAGAAATATCAATAACCTCAGATATGCAGATGACACCACCCTTATGGCAGAAAGTGAAGAGGAGCTAAAAAGCCTCTTGATGAAGGTGAAAGAGGAGAGTGAAAAAGTTGGCTTAAAGCTCAACATTCAGAAAACGAAGATCATGGCATCTGGTCCCATCACTTCAAGGGAAATAGATGGGGAAACAGTGAAAACAGTGTCAGACTTTTATTTTTTGGGGCTCCAAAATCACTGCAGATGGTGACTGCAGCCATGAAATGAAAAGACGCTTACTCCTTGGAAGGAAAGTTATGACCAACCTAGATAGTATATTCAAAAGCAGAGACATTACTTTGCCGACTAAGGTCCATCTAGTCAAGGCTATGGTTTTCCAGTGGTCATGTATGGATGTGAGAGTTGGACTGTGAAGAAAGCTGAGTGCTGAAGAATTGATGCTTTTCAACTGTGGTGTTGAAGGAGACTCTTGAGAGTCCCTTGGACTGCGAGGAGATCCAACCGGTCCATTCTGAAGGAGATCAGCCCTGGGATTTCCTTGGAAGGAAGGATGCTAAAGATGAAGCTCCAGTACTTTGGCCACCTCATGCGAAGAGTTGACTCATTGGAAAAGACTCTGATGCTGGGAGGGATTGGGGGCAGGAGGAGAAGGGGATGACAGAGGATGAGATGGCTGGATGGCATAACTGACTTGATGGACGTGAGTCTGAGTGAACTCTGGGAGTTGGTGATGGACAGGGAGGCCTGGCGTGCTGCGATTTATGGGGTCGCAGAGTCAGACACGACTGAGCGTCTGAACTGAACTGATCTGAACTGAGCTGAGAATATGTGAAAGATAGGAAAAGACCCCCTCCACTCATTTTCTTATGTGTTAATTAAAAACCAGATCCCCTCATAGACTAGAATACCAAGAGAACTTGTGTCACCCTCCAAACAATGAAACAGCTATTTCAATTCATAAAAATGCTTCATTGAAATGGACTTCATTATTAGGTGCTCATTCTCAAGCCATTTAAGAGGGAAAAGAACATGTTGTTCAGATGTGGGGGAAAAAAAGAACAGGAAGGCAAATCTTCTTTATATTAGGTTTGGAGGTTTCTTTAACAAAAAATGAAATTCATCTTGTAAGTGGGCTTTACATCCAGTTTAAACCAACCATTTTATTCTTCAAAAGTCTGGGCTATTGTTTTTGCATTTTAAAATATAATCATTTCCCAGGGCACTGTCTCTGATTAGCGGGAGAATTTTAAGATCCTTCTGCCACAGAGAGGTGTGTAGAGGCAACATAAACTGAAAAGGCAGCTTGACTCTGCTGCTGCTGCTGCTAAGTCGCTTCAGTTGTGTCCGACTCTGTGTGACCCCATAGATGGCAGCCCACCAGGCTCCCCCGTCCCTGGGATTCTCCAGGCAAGAACACTGGAGTGGGTTGCTATTTCCTTCTCCAATGCATGAAAGTGAAAAGTGAAAGTGAAGTCGCTCAGTTGTGTCCGACTCCTAGTGACCCTATAGACTGTGGCCCACCAGGCTCCTCCATCCGTGGGATTTTCCAGGCAAGTGTGCTGGAGTGGGCAGCTTGACTGTACCCCCGCCTCTCTTCAGGCTTCACATTTCTTCTCTCTAATGTGCTACGGTTGGACCAGCCGGTCCATGCAGTCTTCTCCATCCCCAGCATCTTGTGGTGTCCAATCTCTGTGAGTCATGACTGTGTGGCTCAAGCGAGTAATGTGATGGGAGAAGAGGGGCAGATGCTGAGGGAGGCAAACGGAGGGGTGTGTGCTTGGGTTAAGGAACACAGCTGCTGCTCAACTCAAGTTTACTGATGCTGCCACAGGTACCGGACCAGTGCTGCAAACTCTGATTTCTTTGAGAGTGGCTGCCCAGCAGTTAGTCTTTTTTGCTTTCAGACCTATTCCTCCACTTTCCATTTCTTTGCTCTGAAATTGGGTGCTGACCCCCATAGGCTGGGGTTCCCATGTCAGCTGACTATGCTTGGCTCCAACAATTGAAGCCTTTGAAGACAGGGGTTGGGGAGAAAGGGAGAGGCCTTTCTCCCTCAGTATTTCTGCCTCTGCCTTGCATAATGAAGGCCTCCTATGGCAGGAATATCTCTGCAAGGACCTCAGCTTTTGCAAGACAGGCCCACCTATGGAAATTCTAGCTTTCACTGGGTGATTCTAATCATCTCCTTGTCCTGTTTTTGCACACCCTCTCTTCCTATCTCTGCCTCTTCCTGTCCCTCCAGCCTAGATGTGAGACTTTCTCCAGTCCAATACCTCAGGAAAATTCTGGAACACAAAATACAGCACAGAATTTGTTCCATCCTGAGGCAAGGGTTGACCAATTTTACCCATAATGTGTTAGTAATTGGATAACGCTTCAAGTTTCAGGACACTCATCCTTGTTTCAGCCATGTTTAAACAGATGTGACTGTTTTAACTATATTCCCTCGTGAAGGGATGGTGAGAAGAAATTGGAAGGGAGTTTTACAGCTGTGTTACAGTTCCTTGGGGGGAAAACACAACATACCCTTTAGGGCCACACGGGGAAGCACGAGGGTTGGTGAAGATAGCTGTGGGAGAGAAGGCAGCTGTGGGTAAGCGCCTTCTATGGCTTCTGTGGGAAGGAGTGGGCAAGGTAGGCTGAGCAGGCTTAGGACTGGCTAATTTGAATACTTTCAGAGGGCTCTGGGAGAATGGGGGTTTCCTCGGTTGTCTGGTCCTTGGTCCTGGGGTGATAAGGGTAGTTATATAGTGGCCTGGAATATAAGAACCCCATACGGAAGGTGCTTGACTTCATCTGCTGCTCAGGAAGGGGAACTGAGCAGCCTCTAGCAGGACCTCCAAAGTGGATCAAAACAACACATACACAATCTATTTTACAGTGATCCAAATGGGAACTTCCCCAGGGAGGCCTTCCTGGGATGCAGGAAGTTGTTACCTTTCCAGGAAGATTGGGAGAACTGCCAGTTCTCCATCTTTGCAAAGCTACCTAGCAATGGTGCCAACACTTCTTGCTCAGCAGAAAAAGCAACTAGGGACAGCCAGTATTTACCCCAGCCAGTGGGCAGGGCCAACAACTGGTCCCTGGCTACACATGGCTGCTTCTTTCACTTCTCCCAGCTTCACAGAGGTAAGCTGTGCTCTAGTCTTGATTGACAGTTTTCCCTAGTCCCTTTCAGTATGAAGCACAAGCACATTTAGCCTAATGATCCTTCTTAGAACATCTCCTTATGGAAGATCTTTGATGTTTCAACACAGAATTGAAAATGATTAGCTTTGAGGTCATAAGAAGGGATCACATAATTTTTCTTCTTCACCCAAATTTGCTCAAAGCACAGAAGCAGCAAACCATAGACTGTGAGCTCCCAAAGGAGCTTAATCCTATTCCCTCTTTGGAAACAGGCTCAGAGAAATGAAGAGACTTGCTAAAGTCAGGCAGCTAGTTTGGTGACAAAGTCAGAACTGGGATCCAGATCTCTTATTCCTTTGCTAGTGGCTGAAAGCTCCTATAAACCAGTTGCTCCATTTTACAGCATACACATAAAAATCAAACTCAACACATTTCTGGAATTTGCAAATATGAAAGTTGTTAATGTTGAACTTTATTTATTAAAAGTTGTGAGTGGAGCCTTTCTCTGCCCAGTTTCTCAGTGAAGGCAGTAAAAATGGCCTGAACTTGAATCACACAGCAAGTATGTGCAAATTACTCATGTGGGTGTTTTCTGCTCAAAGAAATCATATTTGGCCTAGTGTGTGTAGCTGGATGAACAAACCTGACTTAGCATGATGGCAATTTTATTCATTTATCAAGGAATTTTTTTGGGAAAATTTTCAATGACTGCTCACAGATTGTCTATTTAGTGTGGATGCTACTTAATTTAATCATCACATCATCCACTTGGGGCCTCCCTGGTAGTTCAGATGGTAAAGAATCCACCTGCAATGCAGGAGACCCTGGTTTGCTTCCTGGGTTGGGAAGACCAGGAGACCCTGGTTCGCTTCCTGCTGGAGAAGGGATAGGCTACCCACTCCAGTATTCTTGGGTTTCCCTGGTGGCTCAGCTGGTAAAGAATCCCCCTACAATTTGGGAGACCTGGGCTCAATCCCTGGGTTGGGAAGAATCCTCCTGGAGAAGGGAAAGGCTACCCACTCCAGTATTCTGGCCTGGAGAATGCCATGGACTGTATAGTCCATAGGGTCACAAAGAATCAGTCAGGACTGAGCAAATTTCACTTCACTTCACTTCATCCCCCTGAGCAAGGTGAGCTGCTTGGAGAGTCCCTGAAAGAAAAGGTTATCAGAAGGGCATCTCCTCTCAAAGAGGGGTCACATGGTACCTCTGTGAGCAAGACAGGAATGAAAACACATTTGCACAAAATCTGCTCAGATTCTCTTGACAGTTAGCCCAGTTCAGTACCTCAGGACAACTTTGCGATTTCGGAAGAATAGAGAACCAAGTCAGAAACGTGACTTCAATTGCCTTTCCACAAGTCACACAACAGTTTGGGACCAGCCTTCCTCTAATTCTTTTCAGTGGCCTTGACCATGTGTGCATAGACAACTTCTCATTGTCAAGTTGTTAGCAGTGATTTTTTTGAGTGGCTTCCCTTTCTTCCTTCATTCTATCTGTTTCCTCCTGTACCTTGTATTTCATGTTAAGGCAACCAATTAAAAAGTCCTCATGTTTTCAGTGCTTTAGTCTCAAAGAGCACAAATTTTATTAATGTCCTTTGAGAGACATAGTTTTATTTCCTCATCTCTAGTGCTGGGTCTTTGCAGCCAAAGAGTGAAATACTGGAAGATCCTGACTGACCTTGAGTGGCTACTCATATTGTAGATATGTTTCAATGTCATTTCTTTTAATTTATTTTTTATTTTATATTGGAGTGTAGTTGATTGATAATTTTGTATTAGTTTCAGGTGTACAGCAAAATGATTCAGTTATATGTATACCCTTCTTTTTCAGATTTTTTTTTTCCATACAGGTAATTACAGAATATTGAGTAGAGTTCCCTTTGCTATACAGCAGGTCCTTGTTGGTTATCTGTTTTGTATGTAGTAGTCGTCTATGGGGTTGCACAGAGTCGGACACGACTGAAGCGACTTAGCAGCAGCAGCAGCAGCAGCAGCAGCAGTAGCAGCAGTGTATATATGATTAACAGTGACCTTGAAGTGAGTAATCACCAAAAGCATCCTTCATGTTTTATAGATAAGGAAAGACTCCTGTTTGAAAACCTCTGGTGGCTTCCCACTGCTCACAGAATGGTGCTAAAACTCTTTGGCTCAATATGCAAAGAAAGCCCCTCTATCATCACCTAATAGTGAGTTCTTAGTTTCTTATAGCTCTTAGGCTTCAGTTAACTTGGACCCATTCATTCAACAACTGTGTGTTGGCCCCACCATGGACCAGTGCTGTGTTGGGCACCAGGAAGAGATTGAGGTCAGTTCTCATCGTGCCCACTGCCAGCATTCTCTTCTCCAGATGTTCACTGGGTTTCCTCAACCTGTATCTCTGGCCTCCCTGTCCCCTGACTGCAGTAAACTCCACCCCCCATCCTGTCATCACAAAGGGCCCTCTAGGTTCTTTCCTCTAAAGTGTCCTTGGTTTCCTTGTTCCCATGTGCTTCTATGATACTTACCCTTTCCAATCTTGTATTCTAGCCAGGTTTCACAACTCATATTATTCAAAGTACTTATGAACAAGGATAGTATCTCATTCATCTTTTAATCTTTGCTGCCTGGCAGCTGTGTGGGAATGAATAGAGGTGCATTAGACTGATGCAGCAGAGAAGGAAATGGCAACCCACTCCAGTATTCTTGCCTAGAGACTTCTGTGGACAGAGGAGCCTGGTGGGCTGCTGTCCATGGGGTCGCGCAGAGTCAGACATGACTGAAGAGACAGCATGCATGAAAGTGAAAAGTGAAAGTGCAGTAGCTCAGTCATGTCCAACTCTTAGCGACCCCTGCAGCTCCTCTGTCCATGGGATTTTCCAGTGGGGTGCCATTGCCACATTTTGTTCTCATTTATAGTGACTAATGTAACAGTCATATCCAAGAAAACATCTATTGCCCGTGATGTGAAACTCAGCATAGCTTGAGCGGAAGTCAAGGTGTGGGAATTTTCTCCATGTTCAGTGACTTGTTTACTGAGAAACATGGGGTTAATGTACACTTGATTTTTGAGTATGTTCATTTGTGAATGTTTATTAATATTGTATTTACTTGTTCTGATAAAGAATCTTGGTTATTTCCGTTTCCATGTAGTAGTTTATTTTAAGCTTTCAGCAGCTGCTTTGAGGAGAGTGAAAAGGATTTTCTTGCAAGAGAATAAAGTGAATATTGTGTGGAGGATAATCACTAAAATGTATTGCTCATGTGGCTGTTCAAATGACCTAGTTATTTATGTAAAACTTACTTTTCATTTCAAAAACTGTCTACTGGACCTAATTGCTTTTTGATTATAGTGCTAGGAAAATATATTAATACTAATTACCATGGATTCTATCATTTGAAAAGATGAGGTATTTATTTCTGTTTCATTCTTGAACTAAAAAAGGATATGCCCTTCTGTAGGATTTTTCCTTAAAAGCTGAGAGTTGCATGTTTATTTTCATTTATTAATTCAAGTGTGAATTACATGGGACCTTCTTGTATATTTTTTGAGTTTTGGGTTAAAACTAAAAACTTAAAAGCTTAAAACTTTTTAAGTTTTAAGGGGCTTAAAACTAAAGTCATTTCGGTATATCTCTGTTTCTATATAGCTATACCATCCTACCATCATCTACATTTCCTCTCTATTTAGCGCCTTCCTGTATGTATGTATGTCTGTCCATCCACTCACTCATCCATCCAAGTTCTTTATAGAATGAGATGCAATAGGGTGTGTTTTATGTTAATTTTTGGCCACAGTATGTACTTGGATTGTTTACCTTTTAATTTTGGTTTGATAGTTATAGGGTTTTGCTAAAACTCATAAATGAGTTTGTTTACTCACTGTTTCTAATCTTAGAGGAATTTTAGAAAATGGAAATGATGCCAAAGTACTGGGACAATTTTCTGGGTGAATTTGTTTCTTTAACAAAAGAGAGAAGAGAATGGACTCTGTAAATCAAAGGCTAATGCCCTCGAGACCAATATTTGTAGGGACTCTAGAATAAATGATTGAAAGATAGTTACTGAACATTTAGAACAAGAAACAGTAATCATTCAAATTCTCCAAGGTTCATGAACAATACATTTTTAAACAAACATTCTTTTCTAACTGCTTTATTGAACAGGCTTCCTCATCAGACTTTGTTTACTGAACAATTAATATGCTGCTCTACTTTTTCTTCCGTTTTTTGAGCTTGGAATACCCTTTTTATAAACTCTTGTCTCGTTAAAGTTTATTCATTTATCAAGGTACAACTCAATGCTTTAGTGAAGCTTTCTCAAGTCCCCCAATCGGGGTTAAGTGCATCTTCTCAGAATGCGCTTTCCTGGTGGCTCAGACAGTAAAGAATCTGCCTGGCAATGCAGGAGACCGGGTTTGATCCTTAGATCGGGAAGATCCCCTAGAGAAGTAAATGACTACTCACTCCAGTATTCTTGCTGGAGAATTCCATGGACAGAGTAGCTTGGCGGGCTACAGTCCATGGGGCTTCAAAGAGTCGGATATGACTGAGCGACTAACACTTTCACTGACTTCTCATAGAGTAGACGTGTGTATCTCTTTTCCCTTCTTTAATTCTGTTACATATTAGTGTTTACAAATCTATTCTTTCTTTCTTTATTGAAGACAAAACCTCCTTAACTCAGCCCATGACTCTCCACTCGCACAATTGTGACCTCACATTGTGGTTGCTTTCTCCTAGGGTTCCATCATATCTTCATTTTCTTTTAGCTTCTCCTAATCAGATAAAGTTAGCTCTTGTTTACTCTTGTTATTCCATTCTCTTATCTTCAAAGGGCTGGTACCATGACAGTAAGTAGGTCCAATATAGATAGAGATTGGTCAGAATCTCTGTCTTTAGCATAATATAACTTCCGTCTCCTTATATCTTGTCTCTGGGCCATAATCTGTTCCAGATTTGCACCAAGAGCACATGTCTCCCACTTTCTCTGTATGGCTGGGAAGCCTGCAGTATGCTGTACTCTGATGTTATTTAACAATGGTACAGCCCATGGTTTAGATAGGTCTTCTTTACATTCAGGCTATTCTTCACTCCTTCTTGAGAACACCTGTTCCTCTCAATCCAAATTGAGAATACCATCCATTCACTTATGCATTCAATGAACATTCATTGAGTCCTAGAACGTGCTAGGCACACAGATACAAGAATAAATGATTGTCTTGTCTGTTTCTTCGAAGCACTCTGACCTCTTAGCAAGACAGATGCTCAAAAGGAGCATTTCAATTCAGTGTTCTGAGACAGTGCCAAAGAGAAGCACTGTCATACGAACCCTTGAGGACCGTTCTGATCCTTCTGGTGCAGTGAGATAGGATAAGACAAGGTTCCCAGGAGTTGTAATATTCAAGTTCAGCCTACAGACATGAGTAGACAGTAGCCTTCAGTAGGAATTAGTTATGGAAAAGTTGGGGGGAAGGTGAGGTGTGGGGGTCGGGAAGAATTATTCTGGGCACATGGCAAGGCATGAGCAAAGGCGAGGTGGTAGGAACATCATATTGTAGACTAGGAAATATAAACCCTTTGGTGTTGTTGGAACATGGCATTCAAGACAGGGAGTGTCAAGAGTTGAGGCTAGAGTGTCAGTCTCAGGTCAGATCTTGGAAAATCTATAAAATTCAAGCAGAGAACTTGGCAGCATTCTTGTCCTGAGTTCCACCCCAGCAGTTCTCACTAATAACTCTATCTTTCCTTCTCTGGGTTAAAAACTTGTTGTTTTGGTCTCCTTTCCACAGATACACAAAGCTGGAGCTGATTCATACTGACTTGAATTTTTTAGAAATTTTGCAGGTTGATTGTTGAACATAGCCATTATTAAAAATTACATGCAATTATTGGGTTGGCCAAAAAGTTCATCTGGGTTTTTGTACGACATCATACAGAAAAAGCCGAATGAACTTTGTGGCCAACCTGATAATTAAATTAAATACACCAATAATAAATACTTACCACTTTTCAATTATTTTACATTTCATTGCACTGTATGGTATCTGCACTCTTAAGATTATGTCTGTTGCTCTTGTGTGGTAGAAATACTATATAATGGTGTGCTGCTCTGCACAGCCCTTCCCAACTCTGTTGCATCAACTAGGTAGCTTGAAATTGGCCATGGTGGGAATATTTACACCATGAAAATCAGCAAACGCTATGAGTCAGGGATTGATTTATTGTTTTGTTGACTCTCTAGACTTAAGAAAATGAGGGAGCAAATGTAAATAACGCAGATTAACACAAAAGCATGTTTATGTCTATAGCCATTACGTTGGGAGTAATGGTAAAAAAAAAAAAAAAAAAAGGAAAATATTCTTCCAGTGTCTGAAAACTCATTTCCAATTCAGCAAGGAAAGCATTCACATCACCGACAGATGAGTAAACTTCCAACATATGTCTTTGTTGCTTTGCTTGTGTCCTTTCTTGTTAAGGTAAATAAAAACATCTACTGAAGTTCATTTCAGAATGATATTCATCTGTCACTTGCAACCATAAGTTGGACATAGATACAAAAGTTCTGCAAAACTCAACAGGTGCATTTTGTCAGGATCAGTTGGCTATATAAATTTATAATAGAGGGGATCATATATTTTATCATTATTTGTAAGTGGTGAGCTATACATCTTTTATATACATAAAATTTATGAAGAACTTTTATGACTATGCATATATAATACATACATATATATATGTATGTATGTGTATATATATATATACACACACACGCACCAGGGGCTTCCCTGGTGGTTAATGGTAAAGAATCTGCCTGCAATGCAGGAGACACAGGTTTGATCCTTGGGCTAGGAAGATCCCCTGGAGAAGGCAATGGCAACCCATTTCAGTATTCTTGCCTGGAAAATCCCATGGATAGAGGAACTTAGCAGGCTATAGTCCATGGGGTCAGAAAAGAGTCAGACAAAACTTAGCAACTAAACAACAACAAATTATATATACTTTTTTTTCCTCAAAGAGCTGTTGTTAAACATTTTCCAACATATTATGGCCTATATTTATTTCTAACTGTAGTTTAGCTTTATTTTTCCTGTTGGTCACTGAGTTCTGTTGCACAATTATTATTTTTCCTACATAATACGCAGAACTTCCTGCTACATTTGGTTTTACAAAGATCCGGGCATTTCCTCTCCCATACCTCACCTGCTGTTTCAATTACTGGTGATCATATTGACAGCTCTCTGGGAAAATCTATCTTCTCTCTCTCTTTGTGACCTGCGTGATGACCTTAGCCCATTGTTCTATTACCAGGTCCAGAAGATGGAAATTAACTTTGCATCCCCCACCTCCATGTAGCTGGTTGTTCATCCCAGTTTTTTTTTTTTTTTTTTTTTGGTCTCATAAAAATTCCAAGCTCTCAACTCTAAGTTGGGCTATGTAAATTCCACTTAGATATACAAGTCCTTCAGCTTCCCTCCACGGACTTGATCGCCCTGAGAATGTCTTCTAAGCCTCTTATGGCAGAATTATCAGTCTTTGAATGAATCAGTAGAAGCAGAAAGAGGGCAAATGTCATGGCCTTCATGTTCTGCATTGGAGGGACTGCCACTAGGGGAACATGTCAGGTTTATGAGAACCATCTCTCTGTCATTCCAAGAAGCCATTATTGAGGTCTGAATGCTTCTCACAGCAGACCAAGAGACAAGAGCTTTCTAGTACTAGTCTTGTCCTACAAGGCATAAATCACTGCTTCTCCTTTGCTGCTGCTGCTAAGTCGCTCCAATCGTGTCCGACTCTGTGTGACCCCATGGACTGCAGCCTACCAGGCTCCTCCGTCCATGGGATTTTCCAGGCAAGAGTACTGGAGTGGGTTGCCATTGCCTTCTCCTGCTTCTCCTCTAGGAGGTGCCAATTCTATTAGAGATACAGTCGGCTGCTGCTACTGCTAAGTCGCTTCAGTCGTGTCCGACTCTGTGCGACCCCATAGATGGCAGCCCACCAGGCTACTCCATCCCTGGGAGTCTCCAGGCAAAAATACTGGAGTGGGTTGCCATTTCTAGGAGGTGCCAATTCTATTAGAGATACAGTTTTGGGTTGTTATGAAGCTGTCTTGCTTCAGTTTCCTCTCATTATCTTTGTGATCACATTCTCCCCACCACACTCTCCCAAGGCTTCTTGCTATCATCAACTTCTTGTCTATTTTTTGTCTCAGATTTTTGTCCTCCAAGAAGTCTTCTCTGAGGGGTAGTGCTCCTAGGCACCCTGCCCACCCCCAAACAGCCCTTCTTAAAACTTCTGAAAGAAATAAAGTATCTTGGCAATGGCACCCCACTCCAGTACTCTTGCCTGGAAAATCCCATGGGCGGAGCCTGGTAGGCTGCAGGCCATGGGGTCGCTAGAAGTTGGACACGACTGAGCAACTTCACTTTTGCTTTTCACTTTCATGCATTGGAGAAGGAAATGGCAACCCACTCCAACGTTCTTGCCTGGAGAATCCCAGGGACGGGGGAGCCTGGCGGGCTGCCGTCTATGGGGTCGCACAGAGTCAGACACGGCTGAAGCGACTTAGCAGCAGCAGCAGCAGTGCAACCAAATGATTTGATCTTTACCCTGAGGGTGTGTCTAACTGCAGTGCCCTAGATCTTTGCCACCAGGATTTATCTTAGTTTGAGAATGTTTCACTGGTTGAAGAGGTTGGATATGAGACACCAGTTATTTTTTCAGATGAGTCATGCCCTGCATTTCTGGGCTATGCTCCCTCTCAGTTTGTTTGCAAGTTTGCTAGTTCTTTCTTGCACTGATCATCTCCCTCTTGTAGCTACATAACCATAAACACTAAAAGCAATCAGCTAATGCTTTCAGCATTGTGTCTAGAGACTGACTTTGGTTCAGTTCAGTTCAGTCACTCAGTTGTATCCGACTCTTTGCAACCCTATGGACTGCAGCATGCCAGGCCTCTCTGTCCATCACCAACTCTTGGAGCTCACCCAAACTTATGTCCATTGAGTGATGCCATCCAACCATCTCATCCTCTGTCATTTCCTTCTCCTCCCACCTTCCATCTTTCCCAGCATCAGGGTCTTTTCCAGTGAGTCAGTTCTTCAAATCAGGTGGCCAAAGTATTGGAGCTTCAGCATCAGTCCTTCCAGTGAATTTTCAGTACTGATTTCCTTTAGGATTGACTGGTTTGATCTCCTTGCAGTCCAGGAGACTCTCATGAGTCTTCTCCAACACAATATTTCAAAAACATCAGTTCTTCAGTGCTCAGCTTTCTATATATTCCAATTCTCACATCCATACATGGCTACTGAAAAAACCACAGCTTTGACTATATGGACCTTTGTCAGCAAAGTAATGTCTCTGTTAGGTTGCTTGTAGCTTTTCTTCCAGGAGCAAACATCTTTGAATTTCATGGCTGTAGTCACCATCTGCAGTGATTTTGGAGCCCAAGAAAATAAAGTCTGTCACTGTTTCCATTGTTCCCCCATCTATTTGCCATGAAATGATGGGACCAGATGCCATGATCTTAATTTTTTGAATGTTGAGTTTTAAGCCAACTTTTTCCACTCTCCTCTTTCACTTTTATCAAGAGGCTCTTTAGTTCTTCTTTGCTTTCTGCCATAAGGGTGGTGTTATCTGTATATCTGAAGTTATTGATATTTCTCCTGGCAATTTTGATTCCAGTTTGTGCTTCATCCAGCCTGGCATTTTTTCATGATGTACTCTGCATGTAAGTTAAATAAGCAGGGTGACAATATGCAGCCTTGTTATACTCCTTTCCCAGTTTGGAGCCAGTACATTGTTCCCTGTCCTGTTCTAACTGTTGCTTCCTGACTGCATCCAGATTTCTTAGGAGGCAGGTCAGGTGGTCTGGAATGCCCATCTCTTTCAGAATTTTCCACAGTTTGTTGTGATCTACACAGTCAAAGACTTTAACATAGTCAATGAAGCAGAAGTAGATGTTTTTCTGGAATTTTCTTGCTTTTTTGATGATCCAACAGATATTTCAATTTGATCTCTGATTCCTTTGCTTTTTTAAAATCCAGCTGGAACATCTGGTTCTTGGTTCATGTACTGTTGAAGCCTCACTTGGAGAATTTTAAACATTACTTTGCTAGCGTGTGAGATGAGTGCAACTGTGTGGTAGTTTGAACATTCTTTGGCATTGCCTTTCTTTAGGATTGGAATGAAAACTGACCTTTTCCAGCCCTGTGGCCACTGCTGAGTTTTCCAAATTTGCTGGCATATTGAGTGCAGCACTTTCACAGCATTATCTTTTAGGATTTGAAACAGCTCAACTGGAATTCCATCACCTCCACTAGCTTTGTTCATAGTGATGCTTCCTAAGGCCCACTTGACTTTACATTCCAGGATGTTGGCTCTAGTTGAGTGATCGTATCATCGTGGTTATCTGGGTCATTACGATCTTTTTTTTTTTTTGTATGGGCTCTGTGTGTTCTTACCACCTCTTCTTAATATCTTCTGTTTCTGTTAGGTCCATACTGTTTCTGTCCTTAATTGTGCCTATCTTTGCATGAAACGTTCCCTTGATATCTCCAATTTTCTTGAAGAGATCTCTAGTCTTTCCCATTCTATTGTTTTCCTCTCTTTGCATTGATTACTTAGGAAGGCTTTCTTATCTCTCCTTGCTATTATTTGAAACTCTACATTCACATGGGTATATCTTTCCTTTTTTCCTTTGCCTTTCACTACTCTTCTTTTCACAGCTATTTGTAAGGCCTCCTCAGACACCCACTTTGTTTTTTGCATTTCTTTTTCTTGGAGATGGTTTTGATTGCTGCCTCCTGTTCAGTGTTATGAATCTCCATCCATAATTGTTCAGGCAATCTGTCTATCAGATCTAATCCCTTGAACCCATTTGTCACTTCTGCTGTATATTCGTTAAGTGGTTTGATTTAGATCATACCTGAGTGGTCAAGTGGTTTTCCCTACTTTCTCCAATTGAAGTGTGAATTTTGCAGTAAGGGGCTCATTGTCTGAGCCACAGTTATTTCCTGGTCTTGTTTTTCTGACTGTATAGAGCTTCTCCATCTTTGGCTGCAAAGAATATAGTCAATCTGATTTTAGTATTGGCCAGCTGGTGATGTCCATGTGTAAAGCTGTCTCTTGTGTTGTTGGAAAAGGGTGTTTGCTATGACCAGTGCATTCTCTTGGCAAAACTTTGTTAGCCTTTGCCCTGCTTCCTTCCGCATTCCAAGGCCAAACTTGCCTGTTACTGCAGGTATCCCTTAACTTCCTACTTTTACATTCCAGTCCCGTGTAATGAAAAGGACATCTTTTTTTGGTATTAGGTCTAGGAGGTCTTGTAGGTCTTCATAGAATCATTCAGTTTCAGCTTCTTTGGCATAGACTTGGATTACTGTGCTATTGAATGGTTTGCCTTGGAAACGAACAGAGATCATTCTGTCATTTTTGAGATTGCACCCAAGTACTGCATTTCAGACTCTTTCGTATACTTTGAGGGCTACTCCATTTCTTCTAAGGGATTCTTGCTCACAGTAGTTGATATAATGGTCATCTAAGTTAAATTCACCCATACCGGTCCATTTTAGTTCACTGATTCCTAAAATGTCAGTGTTCACTCTTGCCATCTCTTCTTTGACCTTTTCCAATTTGCCTTGATTCATGGACCTAACATTCCAGGTTTCTATGCAATATTGTTCTTTACAGCATCAGACCTTACTTCCATCACCAGTCACCTCCAAGGCTGGGTGTTATTTTTGCTTTGGCTCCATTTCTTCACTCTTTCTGGTGTTATTTCTCCACTGATCTCCAGTAGCATATGGGCACCTACCAACCTGGGGAGTTCATCTTTGTGTCATATCTTTTTTCCTTTTCTTACTGTTCATGGGGTTCTCAAGGCAAGAATACTGAAGTGGTTTTCCATTCCCTTCTCCAGTGGACCACATTTTGTCAAAACTTTCCACCATAACCCATCTGTCTTGGGTGTCCCTGCATGGCATGACTCATAGTTTCATTGAGTTAGACCAGACTGTGATCCATGTGATCAGTTTGGTTCAGTTCAGTTCAGTTTAGTCCCTCAGTCGTGTCCAACTCTTTGCGACCCCGTGAACCACAGCACACCAGGCCTCCCTGTCCACCAACTCCTGGAGTCCACCCAAACCCATGTCCATTGAGTCGGTGATGCCATCCAATCATCTCATCCTCTGTCATCTCCTCTTCCTCCTGCCCTCAACCTTTCCCAGCATCAGGGTCTTTTCAAATGAGTCAGCTCTTTGCATCAGGTGGCCAAAGTATTGAAGTTTCAGCCTCAGCATCAGTCCTTCCAATGAACACCGAGGACTGATCTCCTTTAGGATGGACTGGTTGGATCTCCTTGCAGTCCAAGGGACCCTCAAGAGTCTTCTCCAACACCACAGTTCAAAAGCATCAATTCTTCGGCACTCAGCTTTCTTTATAGTCCCTCTCACATCCATACATGACTACTGCAGTGACTAGACGGACCTCTGTTGGCAAAGTGATGTCTCTGCTTTTTTAGTTTACTGTAATTGTTGTTTTCATTCTGTCTCCCCTCTGATGGATAATGATAAGAGGCTTGTGGAAGCTTCCTGATGGGAGGGACTGACTGTGGGGGGAGGTGCATAAATGTGTGGCATCAATCCCCTTGGAGGAGGTTGACATTAACCCCACATTAGAGCCACCAAGCAAATGACCCACAAACTGGAGAACAATTATACCAAAGAAGTTCTCACACTGTTGCAAAAGTTCCAGGGCCCACAGTAGATTTCCCAATCTGGGTTTCCAGCAAAGGGATGAGAACCCCCAGTGAATCTGACTTTAAGGCCGGTGAGATTTGATTATAGAACTTCCACAGGACTGGGGAAACAGACTCTGGGAGGGCACAAATAAAACCTTATGTGCACCAGGACTCAGGAAAAAGGAGCAGTGACCCCAGAAGAGACTGAGCCAGACTTGCCTGTGAGTGTCCAGGAGGCTCCAGCAGAGGCGTGGGTTGACAGTGGCCTGCCGTGGTGCCAGGGGCACTGAATACAACAGACGTGTGAGTCTTGGTGTGCTGGCATAAGGCCCTTAGAAGGAGTTCACGGTTACTGCCATTACCCCTACCATAGTTTGTCCTCAGGCCAAACTAAGGCAGGGAGCACGGACCCACCCATCAACAGAAAATTGGATTAAAGATTTACTGAGCATGGCCACACCAGAATACGAGGCTGCCTTGGACAAGTTCAAAAGCTTATTAGATATATCTTCTGTCTTCCAAGTGACACAGGCGACAGATTAACCAAATGTTTCACGTCCCCACAATGAAGCTCATGGTTTCCCAGCCTCATATGTTTTCTAACCACGTCTCTAGCTTTCCTTAACACTTTCTTTGCCATTTTCTGAGCCTCCACACATCGTCTACTTCCAAAGTTAATGCCTCATAATTTAGGTTTTTGGTTGCAGCAGGACCCATTTCTACGTTCCAATTTCTGTATCACTCAGCTATTGTTATGTAATGAACTGTTCCCAAACTTGTTGGCTTAAGGTAACAATCATTTATTATTTTAATTATAAATGGCTCTAACCCACATGGCAAGGGGAATGGCCACAGGGAGGGATGTTGGGTTGCCATTAAAATAATCCACCCTAAAGATTAAGGCTTTTTACCTTGGAATTACAGAGAAAACATTTTTGTCTGTTGGATAATGGTGTTATTTTCTCTTCACATATTAAACATATACTCTGATAAAAGCACACTGATTTCTTTCTTTAAAAAAAAGTCAAAATCTGTTTTTTTAAGTCTGCAAAAATCAGTAAATGAAAGGAACTGTGGCTTCAAAGTTGTTAATCCAACTTTTAAAAGTGAAGCAACTAAGATTTCTACAGGCTGTTACTTCAAAGGGTAGAGAACCAAGCAGGGCAGCTCCGTGGAGGAAAATCTTCACTTTCTTGGCAGAGTCACTCTAGGAACCAGTATGTTTCTTTCTGCCAAGGCTCATGGAAGGAATGTACAGAGTTTTGAAGTCAGTTGAACTAAAACCTTTGGGGATATTACTCAATAAGGCAGAGTCTGAGAATGCAGGAACTGGATCTGGTGGGAAAGGCTTCAGACCCATATGACCTCAAGGCCTGGGGGTTCTGTAGTTCAAGGGCTCTTTCCACCAGTGCTCTGCAAAGAAGCAAGACAGGTTTGGAGCTCCTAATGGTGTGCAAGCTTAGTTGCTCGGTTGTGTCTGACTCTGCGACACCATGGACTGTAGCCCACCAGGCTCCTTTGTCCAGAGGATTTTCCAGGCAAGAATACTGGAATAGGTCCCTGTTTCCTACCCCAAGGTGTCTTCTTCATCCAGGGATCAAACCTGTGTCCCCAGTGTCTCCTGCATTGCAGGCAGATTCTTTACTCATTGAGTCATCCAGAGAGCTCCATTCATAATGGGGAGAAGGGTTATAAATACAACCTTGATATTGAATTTTAAAAATATCACTCTTTGGATTACTTTTATAAATATAGTAAGTAGCTAGTATTTGTCTGCTATAAAATGTTTTTGTCAAAACATCACTGGATAGCATGTGCTCCATTCTTTGTAATTTAGTGAACTAGTTGAGGGAGGCAGAACTCCTTTGAGCTCAGTGGTTTAGCATAAGAGAAATTCATTCCTCACTCATGTCACAGGCTCAGTGGATAGAAGGGAGGCCCTGCTCTGGAAGGTCATCCAAGAATCTGAGCTCCTTCGTCTTGAGGCTCCAGCCTCTTCCGGATCCTTGTAGTTTCCTCTGTTCAGCTGGGATATGGTGGAAAAGGGTGAGGTGGCTTTAGAATGGCCACATATCCTTTGCGATCTTTTAAAACAATTGTGTGTAAAATTTTGACCGTGCTGGGCCTTGGTTGCAGCGTGTGGGCTCTGTGTTGCAGTGCAGGCTTCTCTTGTTGCAACGTGTGGGCTCTCTGGTTGTGGCACCATATATAGGATCCTAGTTCCCTACCAGGGATCAAACTCACACCCCCTGCGTTGGAAGGGGGATTCTTAACCACTGGACCATCAGGCAATTCCCTCCTTTGTGGTCTTTTTATGTGCACATGGCTCAGATGTACTTGACAAGATGGTACTTTATTCCCTTCCTCTTGAGAGGGGACTTGGTTCTAATGAATAGAAGAAGAGAAGTGATAGTGGGCAGCTTCCAAGACTAGATCATAAAGGCCCTGCAGCTTCCTGCTTGCTCTCTCTCTCTCTGATGGCTTACTTTGAGGGGAGCCAGCTGCCTTGTGACAAGGACATTCAGGCAGGTGTGTGGAGAAAGAGGCCCAGGTGGTGAGGAGCTAAGGACTTCTGCCAATTGCCAGCAAGGAGATGAGGCCACCTGCCGAAAGCCCTCTCAAGGAGCCTCCTGGGGCGCGGATCCTCCAGGTCCAGGTGAGTCTGCAGATGACACGGCCTCAGTGGATGGCTTGACTGCCATGACCTTGTGAGAAACCCTGAGGCAGAAACACCCAGGAAAACCAGTCCTAGGTTCCTGACCTTCTGAAATTGTGTGAGATGATAGGTACTTGTTACTTTAAACTGCTGAGGCTTTGGGTGATTTGTTATACAGCGATAAGTAACTAAGACAGAGAATGAAGCATTGTGCATGGAAGGGTTTTATATCCTGGACCTGCAGGATTCAGAAACCACTTTCTACCACATTCAGTTGGCTAGAGTGACTCACATGATCAAACCTAACAACCCAACTGCAAGAAAGGCTCAGGAATGTCATCCAGCTGTGGGCCGAGGAGGAAAGGACAACTTGGATAAACAGCTGGCCAGTCTCTGCCAGGTTCATTGAATTTATATTTAGAACTGTTTGGACTGCAAGGAGCTGGTGGTTGTTTATCCAGGTTCAGACAAAATTCTTAGAGGAAGTAAGTACAGCCTTTGAAATATTAGTGTTTATGTTAATTCCTCTTGTAGAGTGATGCCAGCTGTCTCTCAAGCTACTCAGGAGAATATTAAGAGGTTTTGGTTTGTCTCTTGATGAGTGCTGTCACTATCATCGGAAGCAATAACAGTGATACCACTACCCACAGTTTACATTCTCAAATATCTGGACATCATGTGAAATTGTTAATCGTCATAGGACTTAAATGAGGTCGGGGGAATGATCTCAATTTCACAGATGGTAAAATGAGACATAGAGAGCCTAGGCAACATGTTCAGAGTCTTACAAGCATTTTCAGGCCGTTTAACACAAGTGTGTGTTTCTCCAGAGCTAAGAGGCTTGACCACTCATCAGGGTTAGCAGGGCGTCTTAGGGAGGGTCTGAGCTTGGCCAGGTGTTTATAGCACGTGGTGTGGGAGGGGTTCTGACGTGCCATCCCAGGCAGAGGGAGTGAGGGTCTGCCACACTCTTCTACAATGTAGAGTAACCTGAAGACACTAGATACCTCCGGTACAAGTTTCATCCTAAAAGCAGGTAGAAAGACACAAACTAGCTGTGTCAAATTCCAACTTGGTCAAACTCATATCTTTTTTCTTCAGCACAGCTCTAGGTAGGATATCTCTGAGCTTCAGTTTCTCCTATTTAAACCAGGAACAAAAGTGGGTTTATTGCAAGGTTCGAATGACATGGCGTATGCAAAAACATCTGGAATATTTCTTGGCAAACTACAACTTTTTAAAGTCCTTCTAAAACCCATGCCATTATATTCTGAGGGACTAGAAGCCACTTCTTATTTATCATTATATATCCTTCATACCTAGTACAGTGTCTGGCACAAAGTGATTGCATAGTACAGTTATGTTGAAGGCACAAGTGAATAAATGATAGAATCATTTCCTCTTTATTCTTCCTAGGAATGAGGAGCTTAGTTGGAGATATGCAGTCTAGCAATCAAGGACTTACAGAGTGCTTTCACACACAAAATCTCCTGGCATTGCTGCCCCTCCCCGCTTCTTTCCCCCCACCTCCTCCTTCCCCCTCAGCCCCCAGGACATTGCCACTGCCCACTCCCGAAGCGGTGGGAGGCAACCCTTATTAAAGTACTTTGTCCAGTTCAGGATTGAAGAAAATCTAACAAACTCAGAGAGTGCCCAGAGGAGAACAATAAAAATTGATTAAACAGACCTTCTGAAGAAAGGTTAAGAGAATTGGGATTATTTTCAGCTAGAGTGGCTGGTGGAAGGAATAATAAATTTTCAAGAAACAAAAGAATATCTTGCAAAACTTTTTTTTTTTTAAAGTGGTCACAGTGGGCTATTCCACTGAGGATAGCAGAGAAGGCGTTTTGATGACTTTTTTGCTTGATATTAGCAAGCAGCCTCTCTCTGCCCATGGGATTGTACTGGCTACTTGCTCTCTGAAAATTCCTTATTGCTTTGGGACATTCCTTTAAGAATGTTGCGGGTCTCAGGTACTGTGAGGTCACTGGTGCATGATAGAGAAGAGAGAGTTGAACTAAGTAAGAGACTAGATTATATTTATCCCCTGACTTGGAACTTCCAAAGGAGAAAACTATGAACCCAATTAACCTCTGGCCCCAAAGGCATTTATAGACACTACACCTCCCTACTTTGCTGACCTCCCAAGACTTTTCAGGGCTAACTCCTATAAATCTGCTACATTCCATAAGACATGCATGAGCAGCATCCTCATTTTATTCTTGTTCAATTATCCTGTAATATTTATGGATAGAGGTGGATTTCCTAGGACAGCAGAAACTCAGAAATAGGTATCAGCACTACCACTAGGGCCATGATGTTCCTTGCCTAAGCCCTGAAGTCAATTTATGTTGACTTGAGACAGCTTAGTAACATAGCAGATGTTTATTGAGTGCATTCTATATGCCAGGCATTGTGTTAAGCACTGGGGAGACATACAACGATGAGTTGTCTATATGAGACCCTTGCCAACACAGGGCCTAAACATGGGTTAGTGGGGATACAGACAGATCAAGAGGTAACTGCAATATTGTGAGATATATGCTATAAGGCCAATTGAGAGACCCGCTTAACCCAGATGTAGGTGGTCAGGGCAGTCTTTATGGAGGATATGATGCCAAGTGATTTGTGAAAAATAAGTATTATTAATTATCGCTAATTTCTTTTTTGGCCACGTTATCAGTCCAGATAGCTCTTATTTTGGAAATGGATGTCATTACCTAATCCATTGTCACCCTTCCCCCACTCCACTGTTTATTACTTTTTGTTTTCTTTTTAAAATGGCCTCCATGATCCAACCATTATCTGCATGGTTTAGGGATGAAGAAAGGCTCCAGGTGTACTTTATCCAGGTTAAAGTAATGCCAATAATTATTTGCCAAGAGTTAACACTCTCTTCTGAAGCACTGTATTAGTAAAACATCGAGGCATCCCATATGTTAAAGAACATCTGGTCTTGAGATTCATACAGGAAAGAAGCTATACTCATTTGAACCAGAGAGAGCTGATTGTCCATTCAGGGAGCCCAGAGTACTGCCTTGGCATTGGGGCACTGTTACTTTTTATTAATTATTTTCTGTTTAATAATAATCTGAATGAGGCCCCAGTGTAATGACAGAGCTTTGTGAAATTAATTTTGAGCTGCTCCAAGTTAAATAATTAATTCCATTCAGCTTTGGAGCGAATATACAAAGCGGTGTGTGCCCAGCTCAGGGTGGTTTCCCTTCTTTGGGACTGTGCCCATGCAGAGAATGGCCTCTACTGGCTGTGTGTCTATAGCTGATGGATCCAAGGGCTAGACACCTGTCCAAGCTAGGCCAATCTCATTTCATCTCAGGAAGTTTTGAGTTGAGAGAGAGAAAGGGAGAGAGGTAGAAAAGAGGGGAGAGGAAAGGGGAGGGGAGAGAAGGAGAGAAGAGGAGAGGGAACATTTTAATTGCAGTAATTGTCTGGCTCCCATAGTTCTCAAGGTCCAATTATTTCTGCATCTGTCTTGCAGTTTGGTTATGTGAGATAGGTCAGTATTCCTATAACAGATTCGTTCGTCTGCCTTAGCTACATCAAGGTGGGATTCTGTCCGCTGCCATTGAACATTCTGCTGAAGACAAGTCGGCAGTGTAACACTGCGTATACTGTATATGTATAGTATAGAAACCTGTAATTCAGTGTGCGGTGACAGATGGTCACAGGACAGAGCATAAGGCTGTCTGACCTCCTGCTTTGTGAGCTTGCCTGTTAGGAAATCTTTAGGGGCTCAAAGAGTCTCAAGAGGCCACACCCTTGGCTCATTTGCTGAGGTTCTGTTCTGTACCTGCATCTGCACCTCAGGAGCAGGCTGCATGCTCTCAGCCTTCACTCCTATGCTGTATCCAGGGGCTCTTACTAGGAGGCAGTGGTATGCAGTAGTTACCTACTCAAGCTCTGGAGTCAGACAGATGGTGCTCGGGATTCCAGCCCTGCTGTTTAGGAGCAGAGGTTATGTGGCCATTTGTTAATGACTCACAGCCTTGGTTTTCTCATCCTTAAAATGGAGGCCTCACTTGGTGTTGCAGGATTTAAGTTTGTTTTTCACACAGAATATTGGACAGAGCACCTGGCATATATTAACGACTCAAATATTAGCAATTAATTCGAATACAAGTCAAGTCTTCAAATAGGAAAGAAAGGTCCTTGTCCACTCAACTGGTATAAGGCAATAGATGAAGCAGGCTTTTCAGACCCATAGAGTTACTCTAATCTTGGTATAAAAAAATACTTAGTGTTTAAATGTCTTGGAAAAGACCCGAACAAGATAAGGGCAAATTATGATTATATTGCTACTTGTGACATAATCGGACAGTCTTGCTTTCTCATCTCCTCTTGGGAAAACCACAGCAGAAACCTGAAACCATGCAGTGACCTCACTATATTATGCCTCACTTCATTCAGGAATCCCACAGATCCTCTCCAGGGGGTTTAATTACCCAAACTATGCAAAGAAACTAATTATAAGAACGCAAGGTTGCCCTGAAGTTACATTTATGCTCAACCAAGATGATCATAAAATCTTCCCTGCTCATAGCTCTGCTTATTTTTTCACAGTTTGAGGTAAAGATTGTTGAGTGTAAAGTCAGCCAAATTTCTGTCTGTATGTTCTCTTTTTCTGCTCTGAGACCTCTCTCTCCACTGCATGCCCTAACTTCCTGGTTCCTGCTCCCCTCAATTTAGTGAGAGATTTGAAAGAATATAATGGTTGAGAGTGACTTGAGAGTCAGATATATCTGAATTTCAATTCTGATTCAAACAGAGTAACTTACTTGTTTTTGTAAGTACATAATACATGTCAATAAATGAAAATTATTGCTAGTTATCGAAATGTCTCATATTTCTTCTATGAAAACATCAAAGTAATGATTTTGAACTGTGGTCTGAGGATAGCTTTCATCAGAATGATTCTTACTAAAAATATAGACTTCCAGGCATTTATTTTTAGTAAGAACTAAAAAGTAAAGGGTCTTCCCTCATGGGTCAGATGGTAAAAATCCACCTGCAATGTAGGAGATCTGGGTGCAATCCCTGGGTTGGGAAGATCTCTTGGAGATGAGAACAGCTACCCACTCCAGTATTCTGGCCTGGGGAATCCATAGACAGAAGAGCCTGGCAGACTACAGGCCATGGGTTCGCAAAGAGTTGGACACGATTGAACGACTTTCACTTTCAAATTAAAGGGGTAAACCTAGGGGAGGGACAGAGCAATCTGTATGATGAGCCCCAAGATGATTCTTCTTCACATTGAGTTATGAGAGTCCCTGAGATTATAATCTCTCTTGAAGATCCCAGAGGTGCATCCCTGTATTACCTTTCTCAGTGGTATTTGTGTTTTGACCTGACCTCTGACAGAAGGGTGAGAGAATTTTGGACTGAGTCTCAGGCTTTGCTGAGCAAGACTGGAAAAGCTTTTACAAGCTCCAGGGATGTCCAGTTCCCTGAAATCACACTGAGTTTATGTGTAAGGTTGACCTCAAAGGTAATTCTGTTTTTGTGGTTTGAGTCCTTAATCTCTTGCGGGCTTCTTGGTGGCCCAGAAGGTAAAGAATCTGCCTGTAATTCAGGAGACCCAGGTTCAACCCCTGGGTTGGGAAGATCCCCCGTAAAATGAAATGACAACCCACTCCAGTATTCTTGCCTGGAAGAGGAGCCTGGTGGGCTATAGTCCATGGGATTGCAGTAGTGCCCAAATGTGGGTGCAACTGACACCTCTCCTTGGGCATCTGGGAGTGTGGGGAGTTGGATACCAAAATGACTGGGGTGGGTTCAGAGATGCAGGTGTTCTGACATGAATGAGGTAGTTCTGCCCAATGAGGAGGATCTTGTCTCGTAGGACATCACGTCTCTGCTGAAGGTTGAGGGCAAAGGGAGGCAAGAGGGATGGTTTCCATTACTGCTCACTTGTGATGGCAGAAGCCTGTTTTCCATGAGCACCTGGAAGCAGAAGATATGGTGTCAGACCTGCTCTGCTTCTCCCCCAACCTGCCTCCAGCCCCTCCTTGCCTGCACACCTTCCACCTGCAGCCAATGCCTCCCTTCTGAACCGTAGAAGGTGTGGTTACAGCTGGAAATGTCTGTTGACCAGAGGAGGCAGAATGACCATAAAGCTTATGAAGCTTGGGCTTCAGGGCTCTTCTCTTGCACAGACCCCTTTGTGTCCCGGGAGCTAGGGAGTCAGGAGTGGAAGGCTGACAGCCATCAGGAAGCTTCTGTCTATATAAGCATTCCTGGTCAGTTGCCTAGGTGATCTCGTAGGAAAGGCACCTGGATCTCTAGGGTGCCAGCAACTCATTTTCTAGAAATTATTTTTGTAATTTATTTTCTCATTCTAAGCAAATATGTACTTTTGTATGTAGTTCTGTATTTGTAATTTTGCATTTGTTTTCCTAAAAATCCCTTACTGTCCTAATTGTATAGGCTTAAGACTCATAAAACCTGGACCTGTCCTCCCTCCTGATTGGGGCTTATTAGCTTTACATGAGCTAATATAAGTTTGGGGGATTAATAAATTTTTCACATGAATATGAAATGGGCTCAGGGTGGTGATTTGGGGCCACAGTGAACTGAACATTAGGCTCTATATTCATTGGTCAAGAATGGCCTCATGGCAGTAATTCCCCACATTTACTGAAGACACTCCAGGTTGCACCTTTGCAGGCTGAGTGACCCCATGCAGGGACTGGTCAATGGCTGAAACATGAGAGGAGGTCAAGCCAATTGACATGATGCACCAGGGCTGATGGGTTTCCCTGGTGGCTCAGATGGTAAAGACTCTGCCTGCAATGCAGGAGACTTGGTTTGATCCCTGGGTTGGGAAGATCCCCTGGAGAGGAATGACTACCCACTCCTGTATTCTGGCCTGGATAATTCCATGAACAGAGGAGCCTGGAGGGCTACAGTCCTTGGGGTCGCAAAGAGTTGGATGCAACGGAGCAATGAACACTTCACCAGCGCTGATAAACGCACTTCCTGCATAATCATCACAGCAAAGTCAATCAGGATGGTTCCACTCAAGAAGTTAGTTCTATTGAAGAAGATTCCAGTTTCCAGGAGCGTCATTATAAGAATCAGCAACACCTGGTGAGTGACTCATCCGTCTATAACCTAGAATTGGCTGCTACTGAGTAGCTGGTAAGTCTTTTGACAGATAATTTTATCTATTTGTAGAAAGGGACATGTGAATTAATTTGCTTCTCTCAAAAGAAAAATCATGTGTTAACTGTATCGCCACAATTACTCTTGGAGCATTTTATCGTCAACTTTGGGAAGCTATTTGGCATTTACTTTCACTTTAATATTCACTGCTTTTGCAGAAAATTTTCATCAAAAGAACTGTAATGTGTTGAGAACTCTGTTCAATGATTTGTTGAAGTTATTCTCGCTTCTTTTTAAAAGGCCTCTATTCTCGTTCTACCTCGGTGTGACACAAACTGACCTTGAGCAAATCTTTTACTCTCTCTGGACTTCAGCGTATCTTTGTGTTACATTTAGGTCAGTTCAGTGGTTCTTACACTTCAGTGTACATCAGAGTCACATCAAGGGCTTGTTAAAACATGGATTGCTGGCCCCAACTCTTGGGTTTCCGGTATAGAAGATCTGAGATGAGGCTGAGAACTTGCAAGTCTAGTGAATCTTTGGGTGGTGTTGGTGCTGCTGCTGCTAACCTGGGACTGTACTCTGGTAACCCCTGGGCTAGACAAATAGACACGAATGCTGACTGATGATCAGAAGTCTCTGGGGAACTTCTAAGCAATGGGGATGCCTGAAGCCCCTCTCTGCCTATATCAGAATCTGTAAGAGTCTGGGCCAGGACTAGGATGAGGTGAAGTAAGGCACCCAGGGTACAAAAATAAGGATGGACTCGATTAAAAATTGTTTTCTTTTCCATTATGGTTTATTGAAGGATATTGACTATAGTTTCCTGTGCTATACCAGGAGGAACTAGCTGTTTATCCATTCTGTATTTGATAGAGCATCTACTAATCCCAAACTCCAAATCCTTGTGTCCCCCACCACCCTCTCCATTGGCAACTGCAAGTGTGTTCCCTACGTCTGTGAGTCTGTTTCTGGTTTGTATATATGTTCATTTGTGGCATATTTTAGATTCCACGTGTAAGCAATATCAGATGACACTTGTCTTTTCTTTTTGACTTAGCATGATCATCCGTGGGTCCATCCATGTTGCCGCAAATGGAGGATGACTGCAGTCACTTTTAGGGTTGCTCAAATCCAGACACTCAGAGCGAGTGCCTCCTTAAATTTTGCTCCCTAGGCACCTCACTCACGACCCCCGCCTCCTCTGCCCAGAGCTTTGGCCATGGTGAGAGGAGAGTTGAAAATGTGTACGTGATGAACCAGACTTGCGGCATCGCAGATGATTCTCTAAAGCTTCCTGGGGTAATCAGGGTGTGGGGTAGCCGTTTACTCATTTGTAGATTAGACCCTTTCTTTTTTAAGGAATTGTTCATTTATTTATGACCGCACTGGGTCTCCAGTGCTCCATGCAGCTGTCTCTAGCTGTGGCAAGCAGAGGATACTCCTTGTTGTAGTGCCTTCTCGTTGCAGAGCATGGGCTTTCGATTGTAGGGTCAGTGGCTGTGGCATGTGGGCTTAGTTGCTCCATGGCACGTGGGCTCTTCCATATGACATGGATTGAACCCATGTCCCCTGCATTTGTAGGTGGATTCTTAACCACTGAACCACCAGGGAAGTCCCTAGACTGTTTATTTCAACAAGGGATGTCAGCCCAGTGATGTTTCTAGGGCTAAAGAGTCACAGGTTATGCTCTTAATAATTGGTTCCTGCTGAATCCCTTCCTTAAGCAGAAATCTTCTCTTGTGTTTTTGGAAGAGGGTGTTTGCTATGACCAGTGCATTTTCTTGGCAAAACTCTATTAGCCTTTGCCCTGCTTCATTCTGCATTCCAAGGCCAAATTTGCCTGTTACTCCAGGTGTTTCTTGACTTCCTACTTTTGCATTCCAGTCCCCTATAATGAAAAGGACATCTTTGTTGGGTGTTAGTTGTAAAAGATCTTGGAGGTCTTCATAGAACCGTTCAACTTCAGCTTCTTCAGCGTTACTGGTTGGGGCATAGACTTAGATTACTGTGATATTGAATGGTTTGCCTTGGAAATGAACAGAGATCATTCTGTCATTTTTGAGATTGCATCCAAGTACTGCATTTCAGACTCTTTTGTTGACCATGATGGCTATTCCATTTCTTCAGAGGGATTCCTGCCCGCAGTAGTAGACATAATGGTCTTCTGAGTTAAATTCACCCATTCCAGTCCATTTGAATTCGCTGATTCCTAGAATGTTGACGTTCACTCTTGCCATCTCCTGTTAGACCACTTCCAATTTGCCTTGATTCATGGATCTTATATTCCAGGTTCCTATGCAATATTGCTCTTTACAGCATCAGACCTTGCTTCTACCACCAGTCACATCCACAGCTGGGTATTGTTTTTGCTTTGGCTCCATCCCTTCATTCTTTCTGGAGTTATTTCTGCACTGACATCCAGTAGCATACTGGGCACCTACTGACCTGGGGAGTACCTCTTTCAGTATCCTGTCATTTTCCTTTTCATACTAGATGGAATTCCAGTTGAGCTATTTCAAATCTTGGAAGATGATGCTGTGAAAGTGCTACACTCAATATGCCAGCAAATTTGGAAAACTCAGCAGTGGCCATAGGACTGGAAAAGGTCAGTTTTCATTCCAATCCCAAAGAAAGGCAATGTCAAAGAATGCTCGAACTACCGCACAATTGCACTCATCTCACATGCTAGCAAAGTAATGCTGAAAATTCTCCAAGCCAGGCTTCAGCAGTACGTGAACCGTGAATTTCTTGAAGTTCAAGCTGGTTTTAGAAAAGGCAGAGGAACCAGAGATGAAATTGCCAACATCTGCTGGATCATGGAAAAAGCAAGAGAGCTCCAGAAAAACATCTATTTCTGCTTTATTGACTATGCCAAAGCCTTTGATTGTGTGGATCACAATAAACTATGGAAAATTCTGAGAGAGATGGGAATACCAGAGCACCTGACCTGCCTCTTGAGAAATCTGTATGCAGGTCAGGAAGCAACAGTTAGAACTGGACATGGAACAACAGACTGGTTCCAAATAGGAAAAGGAGTACGTCAAGGCTGTATATTGTCATCCTGCTTATTTAACTTATATGCAGAGTACATCATGAGAAACGCTGGATTGGAAGAAACACAAGCTTGAATCAAGATTGCCAGGAGAAATATCAATAACCTCAGATATGCAGATGACACCACCCTTATGGCAGAAAGTGAAGAGGAACTAAAGAGCCTCTTAATGAAAGTGAAAGAGGAGAGTGAAAAAGTTGGCTTAAAGCTCAACATTCAGAAAACGAAGATCATGGCATCCAGTCCCATCACTTCATGGCAAATAGATGGGGAAACAGTGGAAACAGTGTCAGACTTTATTTTTTTGGGCTTCAAAATCACTGCAGATGGTGATTGCAGCCATGAAATTCAGGGACACTTACTCCTTGGAAGGAAAGTTATGACCAACCTAGATAGCATATTCAAAAGCAGAGACATTACTTTGCCAACTAAGGTCCGTCTAGTCAAGGCTATGGTTTTTCCAGTAGTCATGTATGGATGTGAGAGTTGGACTGTGAAGAAGGCTGAGCACCGAAGAATTGATGCTTTTGAACTGTGGTGTTGGAGAAGACTCTTGAGAGTCCCTTGGACTGCAAAGAGATTCAACCAGTCCATTCTGAAGGAGATCAGCCCTGGGATTTCTTTGGAAGGAATGATGCTAAAGATGAAACTCCAGTACTTTGGCCACCTCATGCGAAGAGTTGACTCATTGGAAAAGACTGATGGTGGGAGGGATTGGGGGCAGGAGGAGAAGGGGACGACAGAGAATGAGATGGCTGGATGGCATCACTGACTCAAGGGACGCGAGTCTGAGTGAACTCTGGGAGTTGGTGATGGACAGGGAGGCCTGGCGTGCTGTGATTCATGGGGTTGCAAAGAGTCGGACACGACTGAGCTACTGAACTCACGCTTGAAAATAATATTGAGTGATAGCATATCACAGAAGCAAACAATGCTTTATTCTTTTTCTTAGAATCATTGTTTTGAAATAATTTCAAGCTCACAGAAAAGTTGCCAGCACAGTACAAGGTACTCCTACAGCCCCATAATCCAGCCTTTCCAATTGATAATATTTTACTGCATCTGTTCTTTCCCCCTGTGTTCTTGGTCTAGGGTCCTATCAGGCACCTGTAGTATAATGCAGTGTTCAGGTCTCCTGAGTCTCTTCAAGTATGAAAGAGTTCCATGGTTTCCCATGTTTTCCATGTCCTTGGTGGTTTTAAAGATTACAGGCCTTTCTTGTTGTAAGATTACTGTCAGCTGTCTGGTATTTCCTCAAGGCAGACTCAGGTTGTGTGCATTCTTGACAGGAGTCCCACAGGAATCACCCCTTTTCAGGGCATCATTTCAGGGGGCACTCTCTTGACTGGTCCCACAACTGATGATGTGAACCTTGATCACCTGATTATCTTAGTGTCTATCAAGTTTCTTTACCAGTTTTCCCTCTGTACTTAGAATTTTGTGGAGGTATTCCAAGGTCACGTGACTATCTTTCTACCTCTATAGCGGCTCCCTAATGGTGATTCTCCATTTCCATCACTCTTTCTGCATTTACTAGTGGCCATTTGCATGCAAACCTGAGCTTATTAATATACATGGACTCATTGTGTATTAGTCAGGGTTCTCCAGAGAAGCAAAACATTCATCTATCAATCAATCATCTTCTGAGAAATGTATTATATGGCATTGGCCCATGAGATAATGGAGACTGAGGAATCCCACATCTGCCGTCTGCAGGCTGGAGACCCAGGAAAGCCAGTGGCATAGTTTGGAGGCCTGAGATCCAAGGGAGCTATGATATTATAGATTCTTGTCCAAGTCTGAAGACCTGAGAACCAAAGAGCCAAGGAGGGCAGGACAAGAGGTCCCAGCTCCAGCAATCAGGCAGAGAGAGGGCAAATCCAACCTTTCTCTAGCTTTTTCTCCTATTCAGAGCCTCAATGAATTAGATGGTACCCACCTGAACTAGGGAGAACAATATGCTTTACACAGCCCACCTATTCAAGTACTAATCTCTTCCAAAAGTACTCCCATAGACAAACCCAGAAGTAACATTTAATTAGATATCTGGGCTTCCCATAGCCCAGTCAAGTTGATACATGAAATTGATGGTCATGCCTGGATTCCTATTTTATTTTTAGTGATTTGTAATTTGTTACTTTGTTTTTTTAAATTTTATTCATTTGATGCTCAAATTTTCAGCAGTTTGAATAGTGGAAGCCTCTTAATGCATGCTTCCATTATTCATTGACTATTTTCTTACTTGATGGCAAAAAAAAAAAAAAAAAAAAGGGATGCTCCAGGATCATCTTGTACTTTCTGTGTCTCAGCCCAGAAATGACCATTTCTCTAGGGACATGCTTATATAGTCCTCAAAGCTGTCTCCAAATAGTGTTTATAAATGAGAATTACGTGATAAGAATTCATTTGTTTCTAAATTTTAACATAGGCATATTAACAAATGATAAAAACTCAAGCCAAGTGAATATTTTCAGTTCAGTTCAGTTCAGTTGCTCAGTCGTGTCTGACTCCTTGTGACCCCATGAACCACGGCATGCCAAGCCTCCCTGTCCATCACCAACTCCTGGAGTCCACCCAAACCCATGTCCATTGAGTTGGTGATGCCATCTAACCATCTTATCCTCTGTCATCCCCTTCTCCTCCTGCCCTCAATCTTTCCCAGCATCAGGGTCTTTTCAAATGAGTTAGCTCTTCATATCAGGTGGTCAAAGTATTGGAGTTTCAGCTTCAGCATCAGTCCTTCCAATGAACACCCAGGACTGATCTCCTTTAGAATGGACTGGTTAGATCTCCTGGCAGTCCAAGGGACTCTCAAGAGCCTTCTTCAACACCACAGTTCAAAAGCATCCATTCTTTGGTGCTCAGCTATCTTTATAGTCCAGCTCTCACATCCATACATGACCACTGGAAAAACCATAGCCTTGACTAGATGGACCTTTGTTGGCAAAGTAATGTCTCTGCTTTTTAATATGCCATCTAGGTTGGTCATAACTTTCCTTCCAAGGAGTAAGCATCTTTTAATTTCATGGCTGCACTCACCATCTACAGTGACTTTGGAGCCCAGAAAAATAAAGAAGTGAATATTTTAGAGGAGTAGATAAAAATGAGAGCATAGGCCAGAAAAAAGTTTTTATGGCCATTGTTTCCTTCTCCTTGAGTTATACTATCAATTACAAATGTGCACACCTCCTAGCATTTTATTTGCACCCTAAATCCTTTTAGTGTTAACTTGCATCTGGTTACTAGGTTTCCTTCTTCCTCTGGGGCCTCTTTGATGGCCTCAGTTGATGAAAACAGTTCAGGCTGTTGACCTCTCTGTGTATCTCCACTGAGATCAACTAGAGGAAGCAGAGTGAAGAGTTCAATTCACTTTGCTGGTTGAGCATAAAGAAGAATCCAGAAAAGGCCAGCTTATAATGGTAGCTAATAATGCCATTCCTAATGAAACCAATGACAATGTCCTGGGAAAGAAATCTGCTGATAACATGTTATTCTGGTGGTGTTCTTAGAAGTTCCCATTGTTTCCTGCTGAGCCTCCTTGCCAAAATAATTAACTTACAACCTGGGAACTGCAGTAGGGAGGGTGGAGGGAGAGATAAGACACAATTACTTCCTATGAATTTTTGCCTTCCTGAAAAGATTTCAGGCTTTGCAAATTTCATTGCCATTTTTAAATGTTCTCATTCTAATGAGAAGCAGACCCAGCATCATGTAATGGTTGAGTTGGTATGGTAATTGCGTTACAATAAATAGCTGAGGTGCTCAGCCCATAAAACTGACCTATAACCCACTGTTCTCTTGCAACAGGGGACTCTTTAATAACAACAGATTTTTAAGGGGCTGGTGTTTCTTTGGACTGTTTCTTCCAGGTATAAATAAGGAAAAATCTACCTTAAGGGCGCTGTGTTGGGTATGAGTAATTTTATGTCTTTGCTAAGATGAGAATTGTTATTACCCAGAGAAAATTATGCTGACACAATTTAAGCAGAAATGATATAGGAGATAGCTGGAAAAAAATCAAGCCTTTTGTTTTTCCAAGCAAGAAATTAAGGTACCTTGGTAATACTGGGAGGAAAATGAACTGAAAATTATATTTTTAAGGACACAGTCCTCTCTAGACTATGACAGAAGACTACTAGGATCCACATATATACAATAGGTATGTGAAGGCACATTTCATATATATTCTTTCCACTCTAGTTTCTGTTATTGACTGAAGGTTTAAGCCTATAGGAGAAAAAAGTCATTCATAGGACTCAGCTCACTTATATTAAAATGTTCTTGTTCAGGGTGATACAAGATGGAATGGAGGGTGAGACAGATGTACACAGTCTAACTGTGCCCTTAAATAGCTTATGATCATGGAAAGGGGCCAGAGGGGTTTTATATATGTATGTATATATGTATCTATCTGAATGTAACACACAGCTCAGTGTGAAACAAGCTCCGGGAGTGCTACAACTCAAGTGTGATGTGGCTTAAAGAAGACAAGTGTATTTAGATGAAAGTAGGTGTATTTATGTGTGTGTATAAGTGTCATTGACTCAAAAAATGCACAATGTAAAAGTTGAAAATTATGTTTTATTCAGCAAACAAAACTGAGGACTTAAGCCTGAGATGCAGCATCTCAGATAACTTTCAGAGACTGCTCTGAAGAGATAAGAGAGGAGCCTAAGATATATAAGAGTTTTTGCAACAAAAACCAGATAGTCGGAGCATCAAAAGGTTCAGTTCAGTTCAGTCGCTCAGTCGTGTCCAACTCTTGGCGACCCCATGAATCGCAGCACCTGTTAATTAAAGAAAACCAGATATCTCAAGTTAAGGAATTTAGTGCTTTTCCATGTATGAGAAGATGGCAAGACTCTGGGCTCACAGAAATCATTACTTTCTTAGGCACCTCAGCTGTCTGGGGCTAGTATCCTGTGCCTTTCCATCCTGTGTCTCCTCAGGGTGCACCATCCATGGTGGGTGGCTAGACATGTTGACTGTTAGATGGTGGGCATCCTTTGACTTTCCTGAGTTCTCTCAGAATTCATAGTAGGGGTGGTTATAATGTGATGGATTGATGGCTGCAACATCTTTTACAAATATGGCAGGCAGTATATTTCATTCAGTGTATTTGTGTGTGTGTGTGTGTGTGTGTGTGTGTGTGTGGCTCTAGATGTTTCTAATGGAAAGAACACAATGACACTTGGCAAGTCAGGACAAGACGGCTGGCTGGATACCTGGTCGGGCCTTACAATGTGGCATTTACATTGGTGAACTCACTAGTGTCCTAGGCCTGGCTCATAGCATTTCAGTATCAAAAACTGACTTCTTGGTGTCCCAGAATTGATTAGATTTTGTGATGCTAACTTGGTTAAACAAAATTTATATGAGTTCAGTGTATTAATCCAGAAAACCAATTTATTAATTCATAATGGGAATTATAACCCTCAGTGGACAGGACACTTTTGTTAGCCTGACTAGAGTATTAGTCCTACATAAGTAGAAGCCGTGAACATGGCTTGGAGCCATGAGCTCAGGATGAAATCAGAATCAGGATGTTGAGCCATCTGACTTCAAAATGTAGTGACATCACGTTCATCCAAATTGCAACCATGTTTTAAATAAGGGCACCTTTGATGACTGGATCCATCAGGATGCATCCTTGAGCCACAATGGAACATTTTCAGCATGGCTCACGGTGGCCTCTGGTCCTCTTTCTTGTGTGTTTCCATGGATGACTGAAGATCCTCCACTTCCCTTTGGATTGACACACAGTCTTTTCTTTTTTTGGTAGTAGAATCTCCTCTTCAACAAAATTGACTAAAGGGTTGTTTAAAATGATGCACTTAATTACATTAAAAAAATTAACAGTACCAATGTAAATTCATTCCCTAATGTTTTGATGTAGCACCACCGTTTCACATTTTGTTTGATTCTTAGTTTGGATTACTTGGGGTTTCCCCAGTGGCTCAGTATTTAAAGAATCTGCCTGCAATGCAGGAGACAAAGGAGATGCAAGTCTGATCCCTGGGTTGGGAAAATCCCCTGGAGGAGGAAATGGCAACCCACTCCGGTATTACATAAATGATATTCATTGTGTAGCCTGTATGATTGGGTGTAGCCTCTATCCATTGTGTAGCCTCTATGACATGTAAGGTCACTTAGGAGGCAATCTGAGGGCAGAATCTTTCTATATTATCATGATTATCCCTTCACATTAGGCTTTTTATAGTTTCCATACATGTGCTTCATTTGATAGCAATTTACTTTTTTCCCTCTTAACACTTTTTAGTTTTTCTAAGGCTTTAAATTTAAAAGAAAGAACAATTATTATTCTTTTCACATTCAGATTTCATCAGTTTGTATATTGTTTATTAAATAACTTAAGTAAATAGTTTTAGAAGAACCTATAAATTGACTCTTTTATGCTTGAAATCAACTTGGTACATTAGAGTACCTAGTCACCCAGAAGTGAGCATTCAGCATACGAGGGTGTTAGTCAGAAACATTCTAGGCAGCATTAGGGAGGCTGGGTTGGTCCAGGGAGCTTCTACTGTATATTTGTTTGCAAGTTAGATCTTGCTGGCCCAGGAGTCATTTCATCTCTGGCTCGGCACTTCCCTTTATTGGCCCATTATGTGCTATTGAGCAATCAGAGGGCAATCTCATTTCCCTTCCTTAGCAGCATGTGCTTTCAGAGATCACTCCCCCTGCCCACCCCTTTCTAGTGAAGGTGGCTCAGTGGGTGAAAAAAAACCTGCCTGCAGTGCAGGAGATGCAGGAGACATAGGTTTGATCCCTGGGTTGGGAAGATCCCCTGGAGGAGGGCATGTTAACCCACTCCAGTATTCTTGCCCAGAGAATTCCATGGACAGAAGAGCCTGGCTGCTACAGTCCATAGGGTTGAAAAGAATTGGACATGACTGAGCAACGAACACCTACTGAAATAGGTGCCAGACAAATCATTTTGGAAACACTAGAGGCAGCCATATTACCTGCCATGCACCAGAGGAGAAAATATGACGATTTCTCTGGCGAACTGGCCCAGAGAGCATTGTAGGGGTAGAGCTCTTTCATCCAGGGAAATGGGGTACAGTCAGATCCTTTGTATGAAAAAGTTACTGGCTTCCTTAAGTTAATCTGTGGGGAGAGCAAAAGGCTTTGGTTCCAGGCTTTTGACTAGGAAGCAGTGGCTAGAACCAATCCTGATGCAGAATTCCTTGGGTGGACTAATGCTTTGAATGGGGATGGGTATGTGGAGTGAAAAGCTGGGCTAAGGAAGCTGGGGATCCCAACAATGGGTTATTCTGGACTAAGCACTGGGACATGGAACAACAGACTGGTTCCAAATACGAAAAGGAGTACGTCAAGGCTGTATATTGTCACCCTACTTATTTAACTTATATGCAGAGTACATCATGAGAAACGCTGGGCTGGATGAAGTACAAGCTGGAATCAAGATTGCCAGGAGAAATATGAATAACCTCAGATATGCAGATGACACCACCCTTATGGCAGAAAGTGAAGAAGAATTAAAGAGCCTCTTCATGAAAGTGAAAGAGGAGAGTGAAAAAGTTGGCTTAAAACTCGACATTCAGAAAACTAAGATCATGGCATCTTGTCCCATCACTTCATGGCAAATAGATGGGGAAATAGTGGAAACAGAGGCAGACTTAGTTTTTTGGGCTCCAAAATCACGGGAGATGGTGACTGCAGCCATGACATTAAAGGACACTTACTCCTTGGAAGGAAAGTTATGACCAACCTAGACAGCATATTCAAAAGCAGAGACATTACTTTGTCAACAAAGGTCCGTCTAGTCAAGACTATGGTTTTTCCAGTGCTCATGTATGGATGTGAGAGTTGGATTATAAAGAAAGCTGAGCACTGAAGAATTGAACTGTGGTGTTGGAGAAGACTCTTGAGAGTCCCTTGGACTGCAAAGAGATCCAACCAGTCCATCCTAAAGGAGATCAGTCTTGAGTGTTCATTGGAAGGACTGATGTTGAAGCTGAAACTCCAATACTTTGGCCACCTGATGTGAAGAACTAACTCATTGGAAAAGACCCTGATGCTGGGGAAGATTGAAGGTGGGAAGAGAAGGGGATGACAGAGGATAAGATGGTTGGATGTTATCACCCACTCAATGGATATGAATTTAGGTAAACTCTGGGAGCTGGTGATGGACAGGGAGGCCTGGTGTGCTGCAGTCCATGGGGTTGCAATGAGTTGGACATGACTGAGCAACTGAACTGAACTGAAGCACTGGGAGACTGAGGTCTTCATCCCTTTGATCCAGTGTGGTCCATGCAGAGATCTGGGCCAGCCATGCACCTGTTGACAATTTTCCAAAACTTGGATGGATAGCAAAGGGAGGGAAGCTTGTTTTTTCAATGTCCTGTTGGAGCATCACTAAAGGGGGTCATCTGAAACTACTTAATTACTTTAATTTTGACTTGCTATTTTCTATTGACTAAGGTTCAGATTCTGTGAAGTTTCATATTTCTGGGTAGATTTTGTCTGGTGCAGGTGAAAATGGGTCTGTCTTGTAGAAAGATAACCCTAAAGTTTATGTTTTAAGTGCTTGATAGGGCATTATCAGTTTTACATCCAACCTAGTGTGGTGGTTTAGTCACTAGGTCATGTGTGACTCTTGTGACCCCCTGGACTGTAGCCCACCAGGTTCCTCTATCCATGGGATTTCCCAGGTAAGAATACTGGAATGGGTTGCCATTTCCTTCTCCAGGGGATCTTCCCAACCCAGGAAATCGAACCCAGGTCTCTTGCATTGCAGTGGATTCTTTACCAAGTGAGGTACGAGGGAAGTCCTGTTCTAACATTAAACAAATCAAATACCAAACATCCTAAATTCTTCAGATGGTCTTGGACCCAGTTTTCCTATGAGTGAGTTGAATAAAGCTTTGGCATATGTTCATTCTTCACTTGCTCAAGAGTCAAGTCTGTGTTATACTTTGATTTGCCTCTGTCAGGATGGTTTGGGATCTGTCTCTATGAGGGATCCCCTGTGGGAGAGAGGAGTAAAAGCATCTCACCCTGGAGGAATGGGTGGGAGGGGTGGACTGACTGCCTCTCTTATTCCCCTTAGGTTCCCAAGCTCTTGGAAAATTCAAGAGGAAGACAGCATCCCTAAGCTTTTCTGCTCTTAGTCAAGGAGGTGGGATGAGATGGTAGTGGTGGTAAGGATGTGGCTCCAGTGATTAATTGGGAAATAAAAGTGATGTGACTACAACTCTATCTTGTTTGTGGAGTAGCTTATATGTGAGTTATTAACATTTAGAGCCGTGCGTTATTTTTGATATTTGGGGTAGAACTCTTTCTCTTCCCCTTGTATTTCTGACAGTAACATTGAAAGGGGTCTTGAGACTGCAAAGATGAGGGGGTGTTGCACAGTGTTGTGGGTGTTAGCACTCAAATAGATGTATGTGTTACAGTGCAAATTTTTTTTATTTTCATTCTTTTTTTTGGAGGAGGGCTTTTATATTTTTATTTTCTGTATAGTACAGTCTTTGTGGTAGTGGGAATGTATGCACACACACACACACAAAAACAATTCAAATTAGAGTTTAGAGTAAAAAGAAAGAAAAGAATTTGTCCCCAAAATTTCACAGCTATACGCTATCCATGCCCCCAGACTCTACACATTGAATCATTCTAATGAGACTATCTGATCTTGAAATTTTTCAGAATCAGGAGAGAAAATAAACATGGCCACCTCTCCTTTTGTATGTTTACCTTGTTCTGAAATTTACCTAGTTGGGAGTCAGGTGCTAAATCCAGCTCTAGAAGTGTTATTCACATGATGATTCCCGTTTCTGCTGCTGCTGCTGCTGCTGCTAAGTCACTTCAGTCGTGTCCGACTCTGTGCGACCGCATAGATGGCAGCCCACCAGGCTCCCCCGTCCCTGAGATTCTCCAGGCAAGAACACTGGAGTGGTGTTTCTAACACTTGTTAAGCATTTCCTATCACCAGGCACTCTTCTAATCCCCTACCTGTAAGAATTTCTTTCATAATGAAAAGAAATCATATTATGCCATATTTCTGTTCTGTAATAAATGTGATAGCAGCTGTTACAGGTCAGCTTCCCCAGGAAGCAGACTATGAGATGGAGTTGTGTATCCAGGAGGTTCATCCAGGATCTGCCTGGGGATCAACCTCTTGGGGGAAGTGAAGGAAGTAGGATGAATCAGAGGGAGAAGCTGAGTGGTGATACAACAAAGATCTCAGCTGATCCCATGGGAAGCTTAGTATTTGAACCCACTTTTATTTCCCAATTAAATATTAATAACTCACTGGTCTTTGCATGCAAGGTGACCCCACAGAAGGGGCTCTGACTTGGGCAGAGTGGTGAGCCTCAGCGGGCAGCAGACACTGGAAGGGGGCTCAGTTGTGAGCTGTCAGTTGTCAACATTTTGGGAAGCTGGGAAAAGAACATTTCAGTCCTGAAATGGTAGTGGGATCTGAGCATCCACTAAACAAACTTTGGCTTATGTTGTGCTAGCCTAATTTTCACATCTTAATAACTGCAATTTCTGGACACCCATGTTTCTGAGCACTCCTTGTAGATGTTTTTAAGGCTCCTTTGGCTCTTTCCTTCTTAAAAGTTATCTCCTAGGTTCCCAGCCTCGGCCCTCTTCTCATCCCCAGCTATAATTATTTTCTAGGTGATCTCATCAGCACTCATGCCTTTGGCATCTTTCACGTAGGACAACCCACAATGGTGGTTTTTGTTTTTGTTTTTTTTTTAAATGGATTCCCTTAAGTAGTGATGTGGAGCTCTTACTAGGTAGCATATTTCCTTTCTAGACGTCTTGATGGTATCAGAATCTCTTGACTGCACATTGTCTTAGCTCTGTCTGCAATAACAAAATACCATAGACTGGAAGGTTTAAATAACAGATGTATATCTCACAGTTCTGAAAGCTGGGAAGTTCAAGATCAAGGTGCAAGATTTGTCTCCTTGTTTGTTAATAGCTATCATGACAAGTGTGAAGTGATATCTTGAGTTGTGTGTGTGTGTTTCTGATGATCAGTGTTGTATGCCCTCTTTGGAGAGGTGATAGACAATTATTTCTTCGCTTTGTCTTTTGTAGGAAAACATTAGAGGTGCAGTGCCAGAATGCCTGGAATAAATCTTTGATCAAGTTTCTTGTCTTCTTTTTGTATATCTTTCCTCATAAAATTATACCTTGATTATAGGACTGTTGCTTAGTGAAGTGAGATGCTACATGTGTAAAACTATTTTCTGGCGCAGCTTTAGTGATCAATACACATTAATGATTAAGTTCATATCCTTTTGGTATATATTTATAAAGATAAAAATATGTCTTCCCATTTATCTCTTTTTAACTTACTATTTTTTCTCTCTGTTCACCTAGAAAGAACTGAAACTGCCCACCCAGTTCCCATTCCTGTATACAAGAGCACGCTCCTGTAGTGGTCCTGGCATACACAGACGTCATGTGCTGGATGACTCCAAAACCTACCTCTGGTTAGATTCTTCTTCTGAATTCAGGATGCCTATTTTTGGCTGCTTGTTAGGAACCTCTTCCTGTACATCCCAGTTCAATTCAGTTCAGTTCAGTTCAGTCGCTCAGTCGTGTCTGACTCTTTGCAACCCCATGAATCGCAGCACACCAGGCCTCCCTGTCCATCACCAACTCCCAGAGTTCACTCAAACTCACGTCCATCAAGTCAGTGATGCCATCCAGCCATCTCATCCTCGGTCATCCCCTTCTCCTCCTGCCCCCAATCCCTCCCAGCATCACAGTCTTTTCCAATGGTCAACTCTTCACATGAGGTGGCCAAAGTACTGGAGTTTCAGCTTTAGCATCATTCCTTCCAAAGAACACCCAGGGCTGATCTTCTCTAGAATGGACTGGTTGGATCTCCTTGCAGTCCAAGGGACTCTCAAGAGTCTTCTCCAACACCACAGTTCAAAAGCATCAATTCTTCAGCGCTCAGCTTTCTTTATAGTCCAACTCTCGCATCCATACATGACCACAGGAAAAACCAGAGCCTTGACTAGACAGACCTTTTTTGGCAAAGTAATGTCTCTGCTTTTGAATATGATATCTAGGTTGGTCATAACTTTTCTTCCAAGGAGCAAGCATCTTTTAATTTTATGGCTGCAGTCACCATCTGCAGTGATTTTGGAGCCCCCAAAAATAAAAAGTCTGACACTGTTTCCACTGTTTCCCCATCTATTTCCCATGAAGTGATGGGACCAGATGCCATGATCTTTGTTTTCTGAATGTTGAACTTTAAGCCAACTTTTTCACTCTCCTCTTTCACTCTCATCAAGAGGCTTTTTAGTTCCTCTTCACTTTCTGCCATAAGGGTGGTGTCATCTGCATATCTGAGGTTATTGATATTTCTCCCAGCAATCTTGATTCCAGCTTGTGCTTCTTCCAACCCAGAGTTTCTCATGATGTACTCTGCATAGAAGTTAAATAAGCAAGGTGACAATATATAGCCTTGATGTACTCCTTTTCCTGTTTGGAACCAGTCTGTTGTTCCATGTCCAGTCCCAGAGATAGCTCAATTCCAACAATTAAAAAAATAAACTCAGAATCTTTCCTCTCAAATTTTCTCCTATAATCTCCATTCACCAACTTTCCCATGTAGAAATGTCAAGGTCATATCAGATTCTTACTCTTCCGTTCCTCACATGCAGTTGTTCATCAGATTCCTATAGGTTCTTCCACCTAGAGATGTTGCTTCACCTTATTTCATCCCATTCTTTCTAATCTCATTTCTCAGGGTAGGTTTAGGCTCTCATTGTTTCTTTAGTGGTTATTTCAACAGTCTTCTAACAACTTATTTCCCAGTTCCCACTACTGTCCTGTCCAATTAGGCAGACATATAATTTGTCAACCAAATCGGGACACTTTTGAGAGTGAAGCAGGGGTGTTATTAAACATTACACTCAGACATCAACAAGGACTGTCCCAGGCAAATTAGGACATATGGACATCCCTCTAATTTATCCTGCGCAGCTGTCAGAATGTTCTTTCTAAAACACTTGTCTGACCCTGTCGCTTGCTCTCCCATATAGTGTATCTAAGGGGAAAGCATGTGCTGTTCTAATGACTGCAGCGTTCTGCTCCACTTGGCTTGGTTACTTACTGTAAATCAATCTTTAGCTCTCTGCCTCTCTTGCAGTTTGGGGTAAATTTTAGCAAAGAGAAGTCTTCCCAGGGTTGGATCACTTCTGAATATCATAAAAAAGCAAACTTTGGGATTTGCCCAGCTTGGAATACACTGAACTGAGGTAGGCATTGTTGTTGTTGTTTGGTTGCTAAGTTGTCGGACTCTTTCATGACCCCACAGGCCGCAGCCCACCAGGCTCCTCTTTCCATGGGATTTCCCAGGCGAATATATTGGAGTGGGTTGCCATTTCCATCTCCAGGGGATCTTCTTAATCCAGGGATTGAACCTGTAACTCCTGCATCGGCAGGCAGATTCTTTACCGCTGAGCCACCTGGGAAGCCCAAGGCAGGTGTTACTCTAGACAATTCTGCCCTCCCCACCAGGGGACCCCTCTATGATACCAGCATCCCACAGCCTTCAGCTATCATCTCTCAACTGCTGTAAGATCAGTGGTTGACTAAATCTGCACATGACAGATTTAATAAATGACTGAACACAGCATAAAGTGACCAGCCTAGGTATATCAGCGTTTTTTTTTTTTTTTTTTTCACATTAGCTTTCTGATTTTCAGGAAAAGTAGCCAAAGAAAAGATTTTTCCTGATGAGTATGCATTTCCTTTTCATTCACTGAAGAAGGAGTGCTTTCTTACAGCTTCTCTGAGGAAACCAGCTATTCTTTTAATTGACATTTGCAATCTTTCCTAAATATCAAATTTTTCGTTATATAAGAAATCTATAGTCATTGCAGAAAAATTGGAAAAATATATAGAATACACATAAAAATATACAGAATATACAGAAAACACAGAATGGCAAAAGAAAGAAAAATTACCCATCTTTCTATCTTGTACATAAAATTGTATTCATATTGTGTGTATTCCTTATATATTTTCTGTGTGAATGAGTATATAAACAACTCACATAAAACAAAAATAAGCATGCTGAAGAGTAGCTTGCTTTTTTGGCTTAGTAATAAAAAATGTTTTTTATATCAAAAAGTGTATCTTGGCAACCATTGTTTGTAAAGGCTGCAGTATATTTCATTGTATGGCTGCTCCATTCTTTACTTAACTGTCCTTTATTTTTGGATATTTAGGAGATTTTTAACTTTATTTCTATTTAAGAAAATGTTCATGGAATCTCCTGGAATATACATCTTTTTCCATTTTGGGTATTTCTTTGGGATTCATGTTCATATGAGGATTTGTTGAACTGTTTTTAGATCTTTGAGCTCTCTGGGCTTTGCATTTGTATGTGCTGCTGAGCCTCAAAGCAGCCTGTCTGGGCAGCTTCACTGATGGAGCCTCACATTCTTTGGTCGCTTATTAGAAAAAGATAAATTTTAAACTCGAAGGGGTGCATTAAATATATATTTTTTCATTATAATCTTTTGCCTGTGTTTATGCAGGCAAGTTGGAATGAGATATGTTCTAAAGAATCCATTTGCAGAAAAATTCAAGCCCATCTATATTTTTTCTCAAAAGTATTTTTGTTGTGGTTTCCTCCTGAACTCTTGGGTCATTGGGAAGAAACAGGCATGGTTTCACTTCCTTTCTGCTGATTATCTGGTTAATGGATTCAGTCTAATGACTGAATACTTCCAGGGAAGACATGAAAAGACATAGTCTATGTATTTATAATTCTGAATAGATATCTACCCAGGAGAAGAACTTTGAATTAACCAAGAAAAAATGATCAGAAGGTGACATACAATTGCACTCATGCTGTATTTTTCAAATAGTTCTTTTGCAGAATTGGGTGTTTATTTGGACCCACTAAAAGTACAGTTTGTGTCAGAGTCCTTTGTGATGGGTGCCAGGTAGGAACCGTCAGCATGACTCTGAATGTGATGAATTGTTGAAGATTGATTCCTCAAGATAAAAATTGTGAAATGATTCTCAGAGATGGCAGCATTCAGAAGAGTATACAGTTTTGCCATTTAAAAAGATAATATCAAAATGAAAGTCAGATTTCTTTAGGTGTTTCCTTAGTGACTGTCACCGTGATCTTTCATGTTCTACATTATTTTCTTTCTCCTAAACCAGATAGTTTTTATTTTTTCCCTGAAATATGTGGCTGTGTCCACCCTAACTCTCTCTTCAGAGGATTCTTCCTTTCCCTTTGGATTTTCCACATGGGCAGGAGAAGGGTGGGGTATGGAGTGGGATTTGAAGCTTTCTTATCATCTGGAGTGGCTTCTTGCCTTCTGAAACCTAAAGCATTAACCTGAGGGACAGGAATAATGCTAGATGAGTCAGTCTTTTTTTCCCTCTAGCATCAATATCTTGAATCTATTAATAGTGACATCATCATAGTGTACAATTAGGCCCTAATCAGTGGAGCACTTTATTGATGGTAAATGTAATTGCCTGCTAATGTTATGATCATGTCAATAGAACTCAGAGGTTAAGGTTTCCCAGTTAAGCACTGGGTATTTGAAGGTATTGCTGCCCTGAGTATAGGCAGTGCTTCTGCTCAGTGCCAATAGACAATCTATAGATCAGAAGTCTGCAATTATCTATTGCATCTACAGAAACTCTTCTGTCTCTAGAATTCATGAATTCTGGGCATTTCCCCTCCCCCCACGAACCTAAAGATGCTGAAACATAAAGGAGAGCCCCAAGCACGAAGATAGCCATAAAAGCCTGTGCTCTTAGGTCGATGTTGAGGATACTAAGAGCTAACAGGTTGGTTAGTTGGCTTCTCTTGGGATAAAGGGTGAGATTTGCAGTAGTCTGTCCACTTGTCTTTCTGGATCCTGCTGCTGCTGCTGCTGCTGCTACTGCTGTCACTTCAGTCGTGTCTGACTCTGTGCGACCCCATAGACGGCAGCCCACCAGGCTCCCCCGTCCCGGGGATTCTCCAGGCAAGAACACTGGAGTGGGCTGCCATTTCCTTCTCCAGTGCATGAAAGTGAAATGTGAAAGTGAAGCCACTCAGTTGTGTCCGACCCTTTGCGACCCCATGGACTGCAGCCTACCAGGCTCCTCCATCCATGGGATTTTCCAGACAAGAGTACTGAAGTAGGGTGCCATCACCTTCTCCTCTGGATCATGATCCTTTTATATTTAAACATAAAATGTGAATGGCTACAATATGGGAAAGAGGAGGATGGAACCAGAAGAAGTTAACAACACTGTGTGTTGGAGGAAGGGATCTTTGATTTAACTTGTATAAATGTGCACATTTTTATGTTTCCTACTTTTGTATTCTTTGAAGGAGACAAAGGGCTTGAATCATAAAAACAGCATACTTGTTAGTCATAAGAAGCAATATATGAGAGTTTGGAGCTGCCATCTTCTTGTTCTGAAACCAGATGGTCAGAAATGAGGGTGGCCTGGGAACCCTGATATTTGTGGCTGGTCTGAAATGAGGGCAGTCTAGTGAGGAATTCTGCCCTTAACCTGCTAAGTTTGACCTAATTCCAGGTGATTGGCATTAGGGGTCAATTTCAATACTAAAAATCATTGGGGAAACATTGAAAATAACATAATGCCTGGCACAGAACTGTTGCTCAAAAATGTTAGTTAAAGGGTTTTCAGTTAAATGGGACAAAGTTATATTCTATATGGGGATAAAATAAAATGGATAAAATCTACAATTTTGCAACATCTAACTATGGCAACACATTCAAAATAGTAGGGACAGCTTATGCCACAAGTTTTATCTTGTAAAAATATTTGTCAAAGAAGAAGACCTAAGAATAAAAGCAAAAAGATAAATCTGTGAAGATATCTGGCTTGAAATATTTTAAATTTCACTATGAAGAAAATTAGAGTTGAGAACATCATCCGTTACTAAAATTTACATTTACCAAATACTACAGCAATAGAAGAGAGACTATTTTCTCAGTATTTAAAACTGTTATAGCTCTTAATATAGAAAGAGTCAATTGAAGATATTGACAACTTCTAATTTATTAATCATAAAGTATAACTTTCCAGAAGATTGTGGCAATTTTCTAAGAACTTAAAAATAATAAAGTTATATTGAAAAAATTCTTTGGAAAAATATCACTGACATGAAAGGCAAATGTGGTTGAGAAACTGGATAGTGAATAGAGCTATGTATTAGTCCCCTCAAAATAAAAGCCAAGGTCCTTAGGATGGCCTGTGAGGCTCTGCTAAAGTGCTCAGGCTCTTTCTGTTCTCCTAGTCCTCTTTCCAGCTGATTCTGCTCCAACTACATTCCTATCTTTGCATTCTTGCTGCCATTCACATTCTCCAGGTATGCTGTGCTGCCCATACTCAAGAAGGTTGGCAGACCAAAAACCTAAAAACATTTCTCAAGTTCCCGGTGCTCTGGATGTGCCTTTTGAAATTATTTATTACAAAAATGATGCAAAGAGCTGACTCATTGGAAAAGACCCCGATGCTGGGAAAGGTAGAAGGCAGGAGGAGAAGGGGATGACAGAGGATGAGATGGTTGGATGGCATCACCGACTCAACGGACAAGAGTTTGTGCAAGCTCCGGGAAATGGTGAACGACAGGGAAGCCTGGCTTGCTGCAGTCATGGGGTCGCAAAGTCAGACACAACCGTGATTGAACAACAACGATTACAAAATTTATTTTCTACTCCCTTTTAGTTGGGAAGTTAAAATGAAATTGCCCAATAATGGCATTATAGAGAAGAGGAAGTAGTTAAATTAATACCCTCACTGTCTAGTCTCAAGTTCTTTACAATAAATCAACAAATGCCAAGCAAAATCAGAGAATGCAGTACAGTAAGAAGATACAGATGCTGAACAGGAATATTCACACATCACCAAGGAAGATTCATCTGTTTGTTTGTTTACTGACAGGTGTGGTTAAATCCACAGGCTTTAATGTAATTAACCCAGTTACCAAGGGACTAATTATCTAGTCTAGTTTTCATCAACTTTATCTTAAACAAGAAATTTACACTGTTTCCTCCTCTCACCTCTTTCCATTCCCCACCTCCCCCCCTTTGATGTCTTACTCTTGACTCCAAACACTTTTACTTTCAAAATTTACTAGTGATGCTTACTTGCCAGGCTAATCAGTTTTCACCCAGTTTTGCCTGAGGGACTTCTACTAGGTGACCATCCACAATTCAAACACTCCATTTGGGGTTTCCATGATGTGTTGTTTCTCTCTTGAGTGATGTGACCCTTCTACTCTCTACCTCCTTGTAGAGAAAAGCTTTAATCCCTCTAATCTAATCTCTCTGTCCTCATTGTTTGGTTCTTGTCCAGGAGAAGCCCCTATTCTGTTCTTCTCTGTGAACACATTCGACCTAATGGTTGGTTGCCTCTGTAGCACTGACTGTGCTGTGTTTAGTCACTCAGTCCTGTACAACTCTGCCACCCAATGGACTGTAGCCTGCCAGGCTCCTCTGTCCACCAGGATTCTCCAGGCAAGAATATTGGAGTGGGTTGCCTTGTCCTCCTGCAGGGGATCTTCCCAACCCAGGGAATGAACCCGTATCTCCTGTAGTTCCTATACTGCAGTCAGATTCTTCACCACTGAGACTCCAGTGGTAAATACAATAGGTCCTTGTGGTTTAAATATTGTTTTAATGGAATAGGATGGAGTCTTCCTAGGCAGGGGCTACAGACTGATCAAACTGATTCTTGCTTAAGCATTTTGAAGTCTTCTCCCCCTTATTACCTGCAGTTAAACAGTAATGAAGAATCATTGGAAAAATTAAAAGGCATACAGCATAGCTAATGATGTAAGAGGGATGATAGCCTAGCTAAAGACCCAGACACACATTCACATCCCATTAACCAGTCTTTTAACTGCTGTCTCCTGAATTACTGCGCATGTAGAAACTGAAGAGATCTACACAGGCAGGAACTTATCACAGAAGAGAGTGCCTGACCAGACTGCCAAGCTTAGTTAGAGCAAATATCTCCTGCCAGAGCCTGCCAACGTGTTTGTTCACTCTTCCAGATCGCTTGCAGTAGGAGCTCTGATGACAAGCTGGAGCTCATGTCTTAGCTGTCATTACCAATGGCATTACTGATGAGTACGCTGAGCCCAGGATTCAGAGTAGGAATTCTCTGATACTGTTCTCTGCAGGGCTGGCCTCAAACTAACTGTGGATTCAGTCACCTTCATCTGTCCTCAGGGCGGCCCGAAGTTTCTTCTTATATAGCCCCTCCCTGCCACTCTGTCCCCAAACCTCTTCAAGATGCCTTATTCATCAGAGGTTGAAAAAGGATTGGGGATACAGGGAGGAGGAATTAGAAATGGGCAATTTTTTACTGTTTAAAAATTCTATTTATTTAAGATAATTTTTTTTTAATGTGGACCATTTAAAAAATCTTTATTGGATTTGTTACAATGTTGCTTCTGTTTTTTTAAATTTAAATTTATTTATTTTAATTGGAGGCTAATTACTTTACAATATTGTATTGGTTTTGCCATACATCAACATGGATCTGCCATTGGGTGTACACATGTTCCCCATCCTGAATCCCCCTCCCACCTCCCTCCCCGTATCATCCCTCTGGGTCATCCCAGTGCACCAGCCCCAAGCATCCTGTATCCTGCATCGAACCTGGACTGGAGATTTGTTTCTTATATGATATTATACATGTTTCAATGCCATTCTCCCAAATCATCCCACCCTCTCCCTCTCCAAAAGAGTCCAAAAGACTGTTCTATACATCTGTGTCTCTTTTGCTGTCTCGCATACAGGGTTATCATTACCATCTTTCTAAATTCCATATATATGCATTAGTATACTGTATTGGTGTTTTTCTTTCTGGCTTCTGTTTTATGTTTTTGTTATTTTTGGTCCATGAGGCAGGGATCTTAGCTCCCTGACCAGCGATGGAACTCACACCCTCTGCATTGAAAGGCAAAGACCATCAGAGAAGTTCTGGGGCTAATTTTTAAATGAAAATAATGCATGTACATATTTTTTTGTAAGTCAAAGAGTATTCTAAGGTTTAGAACTAAAAAGACAGTCACTTGGCTCTTTTCTTCCTTCATCATTTCCGTCTTATACTACCCAGATGCAACCACTTTCAGCTATTTTAACAATTTATCCTGGCATTTACCTCCATGTCTAAACAATCTGCTTATGTGCCTATTTATTTTTACATTTTGATTTTAACATTATCGATCAGTTTTCTATGGCTATACTTTAATAAGTTTAGAACCCCAACTACCTAACACATGTACACTCTGCTAAACCTTAAAACTGGCTATATGATACCTGGATATAAAAGTGTTAATACTTGTATTGGATATAATAGTATTTCAGCTGTCATACAGTGTATTATGATTATGTTTTCTTTCTTGTTCAACCTTTTTTCTAAGTTAATAAATGCCTTGTTTTTTAAAGCTTAGCTAACTAAATCAGCTCCAAGAATATCTCCCCATGTAGACAAGAAATCAGGTCATCTATCACTTTTTTCTTCTATTCTGGGGGTCTTTCCTCTGAAGTCTCTCAAATCAACCTGGGCTAATTGCTCTTGAGACCAGTTGTTCTGGGTCCACCCTCACTCTCATCCAGGAATTTCCTTTGTCCTTTTCTAATGCTGGATGCTCTATTTTCATGTTCTGTGTATTTCTCTTTCTTGTTTTTGCCTTGTTTTTGTGGGGCACACCTTCCAGTAGCTTCCAAAGCAAAGTACACAGGAGAAACATTTCTTAAGAGCTTGCTTTTCTTAAGTGTTTTTATTCTAGCTCCTACTTAACTGATAGTATTTTAGGGTTTATATTTCCAAGTTGAGAATAATTTCGGCTCAGAATTATATTGCTTTTGGGAAGCCCATTGCTATTTGGTTAGCTGTCTCTGGTATGTGAGCTGTGTTTTGTCTCCTCCCCAGGGTGCCATCAAGTATTCTTCCCCTAAATCAAGATATGTCAAAGTGCAATTATAGAATTTCAAAATTAAATCTTCTACAACCCCTGGCTTACACTGTTTTGTTCCTTTCTTTTACAAGGATCAATTTAAATGTCTTCCTGTTCACAGCTTTGTTTTCAATAATTGCAATTTTCTAAAAGCTTCAAAAGCTGAAAAATTTGGCACTTTATACATGAAATGCCACCTCCTAAAACCAGAAAGAGTAAGCACATTTCGTTTTAGCATCCTGTGTGCTGTTCTTGAAAGGGTCTGGGAAGGATCAGGAAAAGAGAGAGGGTGATCACTGGTTATTGTCTAGATTTAACCACAGGTTAAGATGAGAGGTCTGTTTCCTGCAAATGTATCTCACACGCTACTAAGTGAGAGCATGACAGATGCTGGGAAGTCGAAGTAAAGGTCATCTAGTCTCATAAGGCTGATTTTAAAGCCACTATTACTGCAAATAGTACTTCATTACAAATGAAAATAATCTGGAAAAATGGTAAACTAGATCCAATTCTAGTGGGACTGTTCTAAGCAAACAAGGATGTATGGCCACTTTAGACATAGGGCATCTTTGATATTATTGCAGAGGTATCCATTTCATATTTTATGGAAAGAGGGTTATATCTTAAAATATGTATTGGATGTCTCTATAAGTTGCTCTGGCCTGAGCATTCTGAAAAAACAAACATAAAACAGAGATAAGGGACTTGTAAGGACTTGTAACCCCAAGGAGGGTTGCCTGACTAGGAGGAGAATGACGTGGAAAGGAATATAGTTTGGGTTGTTGCTAGAGGCAAACACCATGGATTCTTCCTGTAATGGTCTGAGCAAAAAGTCAACCACAATTTGGAGATTTTATACCCTCTTAGTGCTATAAAGAAATGTTCCAGTTGGATGAGGGCTCAAAAACCTCTAGATTTAATGAGATTTCAACCTTCAAATGCAGTCTCTAGTTTGCATGGAGTGAGACTTGCTAACAAAGTTGACAGCTTCTAAAAAGGCTAATACTTGTTCTGAAGAGTTAGAAAAACCCTGTGGACCTCGTGTGAGCACCAGCTGGGTTCTGTGAGGTTGACACATGGTGCTTTTTCTTGAGAAAGTCAACACTGCCTGTGTGTTCACCCAGAGCAGCAGCATATCTGAGGTCAAGAGAAAGCTTGACAGCAAGTTTCATTATGGTGACTTCTATCAAAAGAGAAAAATCTGTTCACTTGGACTCTGAAGTAGGTATTTTTAAATCTGGCTAGTTGATTTAGGACTACTTAATCTGTTGTTGTTATTGTTCAGTAGCTAAGTTGTGTCCTACTCTTTGTGACCCCATGGACTGCAGCATGCCAGGCTTCCCTGCCCTTCACTGTATCTGAGAGTTTGCTCAAATTCATGTCCATTGTGTCAATGATGCTATCTAACCATCTCATCCCCTGTCATCCCCTTCTCTTTTTGCCTTCAACCTTTCCCAGCATCAGGGCCTTTTCCAATGAGTTGGCTTTTCACATCAGGTGGCCAAAGTATTGGAGCTTTAGCTTCAGATGATTACTTATCTACCTACTTAAATATATACTGTGCATAGTCTTATGTGCTAGGCATTGTACTTGCTGCTTGAAACACGGAAGATAAAGTTGCCACCTTCATGGAGTTTTGGGATGAATACAAAGAAATATTTCTTTGGGTGGAGGTAATTCTAAGGCATTCATTACCTATCCTTCTGCCCTTCCAACAAGTTGCAAGTTTCAAAAAGAGATTGATGCCAAGATAAACATATTTTTGAGGAATAAGGGATTTTTGAGAAGTATATTTCTCATCAGATTGATTTAATGGAAGAAAATCATATAACTGATATAATGATGTTATATTTATAATGATGATAATAATTCAGTGGGTACTTTGCATGTGCCAGATACTGTGTTAGGAATTTTCCATTGATTATTTCATTCAATCTTCTCAACAGTCCCATATATAGGCACTACTGTTATCTCTGTCTCTCTCTCTCTTTATTTTTTTTAAGAAGAAAAGTGATTTACAAAAAAGTTAGGTAACTTACTTGCCCTGGGGCATTTATAATGTACAGATGAACCAAGAACGAAGCCTAGTGAGTCTGATTCTGAAATGACAGTTTTAACTCCAGACATTCCTTGCTTCCATCAGATTCAGGCTAAGTGTCATCCATTTGTGAGGTCAATGTGAGTCAGGTCTGTGTAGTCACTCTTCTCAGATGCTGAGGGAAGGCATTGTTGAAGGGCCTGAAAGGTCTAGTCAACCACTGTTAGGAGCATCACCTTTAATCTAGCACAGTCCTTATTTATGGCTCAATGGATGTATCATCTCTGTCTTGTCAGTGCCTCTTTGTGGAAACTATGTCCAAGTGTCCTAGCATGTGAAAAATGGGCATAAACCTACTCAGCAGAACGCAAGTGGAAGGAAAATCTCAATCACAATTTGCTTTCACGTCGAGTAAACACCCTACATCAAAGAGATGAAAGTTGGCTTATGAATGGCACCTCGGAAATGGCTCATCTGTTAGCTCATATAAACAGTACTAAATATCAGCTTGAAAAGCACCAGGGCATGTTCAGAGTATAGAAAGCTAAGATGTAATCACTTACAACTCTTCTGTATGGGTGTGTGTGTGTGTGTGAGTGTGCTATTTTGTGAGTCAAGCTAAGGTCACAAATATTAAATTATTCAATTAGGTAGCACAAGATTAAGCCCGTAAAATGTGTTAATGTGACACATAATTTCCCAAATGGGACTTTAGGATGGCTTGCTAGGATTCTCCAACATGGCAAAAATACCTATTAACTTTTACTGCAGCTTGTCTTCAGATTGAGGTAGAATCAGCTAATAGTTCTAGAAAGAAGTGATGGTGGAGGGAACATGGGTTGGAAGTCAATGTTCCTGAGCAGTGATTTTGCTTTTGTAATTTGCTCTTCTTTCCTAACTTCTCTTCAGACATACAAGTAAGCTGTCTTATGCTTATTAATCACTTGACAATAATGTCTACTATATACTGAATTGTATCCTGGGGAATTAACCATGTTTTAAAGAAATAAATTTTATACAGTGCAGTAATTTAAATGTATTATTGTTATATGCCATTTATTATTCAAATAATATTATTTGTTATATTGGAAACACTATATATTTTCCAAAAGCTGGAAAATGAGCTATAGAAACTGGGATATATCTGCATAATAAAATATCATCTAGCTGTTAAAATGATGTTAGCAAAGATTGTATTTTTACTAACAAGTAAAAATATTACTATGTTAAATGAATAAATTCAGTTAAAACTTGTTCACATAATCTAATGTTTGTAAAATATCCATAGAAAAAAGACTGGGAGGACCATTCCAAAATGTTAAGATTGTCTCAGGGTTATGGGGGAGAAGGCAATGGCAACCCACTCCAGTACTCTTGCCTGGCAAATCCTATGGATGGAGGAGCCTGGTAGGTTGCAGTCCATGGGGTCGCTAGGAATCGGACACGACTGAGCAACTTCACTTTCACGTTTCACTTTCATGCATTGGAGAAGGAAATGGCAACCCACTCCAGTGTTCTTGCCTGGAGAATCCCAGGGATGGGGGAGCCTGGTGGGCTGCTGTCTCTGGGGTCTCACAGAGTTGGACACGACTGAAGTGACTTAGCAGGGTTATGGATATCAGCTTTTCCCCCTTCTATTTTTTTTTTTTTTTTTGCTCTTCTTTCTGTGTTATTCATATTCTCTGTCATAAGAGTTATTTTCATAATCTCAAACCAAAGTAAAAAATCACATTTAAGAGACATTTGAATTATTCATAAGTACCAATGGAAACTTTAATTAGCAGTCACCGTTATGTTTGGGCACTTAAAACAGTTTCAATATCAAGCAATTTTAGTACTTTCAGTAAAAGTGATTTGTTCAAAGTATGAGAAAAATATGATTTAATTATGGCCTTTTATGCAAATTCCATTTATGGCCAAAGAATGGAGAGCACCTGGGTTGCACATGGACTTCCTGGTGGCCTTGCCCTGAGTGTGTGTAAGGCTAGGAGCACACTGCTTGCCGCTCCTGTTGTCTCCCTACACCTGTCTCAACTCCCCCTCCCACTGATTCAGGACCTGCTTAAAGGTCATTCTTTGAGGCAGGCCTTCCCATGCCTCTCTTCTCACTCTCCACTCCGGTCCCTCAGGAAGGTCGTTCTAGTAACAGCGCCCTGCCAGCACCCTGTCTTTTTTCAGGGAGCCTTTTCTGTGATGTGATTGTATCTCCACGTGATTTCTGTCCACCCATCCTTCTGCTGCACTTGACGCTGTATCTGGCTCCCTGTTGCCATCTGAGCTCCTAGAGCAGAGTATAGCACTTCGGAACTCGGTACCTATTTGTTGCTTGAACAAGTGGATCCATCACATTTTAGATGCCAGATGTCAATTCCAAATGTGTAAATATTCCCATGCCACTGAAATTGTGTTTGAAGGAGAACCCCTGGAATGGGGGCATGATGAAGCTGGATGTGGAGTGGAAAAGTGAGGGTTGTGCCTTCCTTCAGACACATTAGCAATGAGAGTGTGTGTTAGTCTATCAACCTTATTTTTAAGTCAGAGCTGAGGTTTAATAAGAGTATAGCCTTCTGCCTGAGTATGATAGCAAACTACTGGGCTTTGCATTCCAGCTAGTCATTTACTACATCTGTGAATATGGCCTGTTATTTAATACTCCTGTGCCGTAGTTCCTTCATCCGTATAAAGAGCTATGCCAAATCACTCAGTCGTATCTCTATTTGTGACCCCATGGACTGTAGCCCACCAAGCTCCTCTGTCCATGGGATTCTCCAGGCAAGAATACTGGAGTCGGTTGCCATGCCTCCTCCAGGGCATCTTCCAGCCCTCCTCCAGGGCATCTTCCAGACCCATCGATAGAATCCTCATCTCTTGTGTTCCCTGAATTGTCAGGCTGGTTCCTTACCACTACTGACACCTGGGAGCCCATAATGAGCAATAGTACCAAATAAACTTATTGTAAAGAGAAAAGGAGAGACAGCACATACAGAGCTGAACACAGCCCTGGAATACTTCAGGTGTTCATTACGTCTCTTCAACAGCAGCAATATTGTTAGCATTAATAGTTTTTTAATTTCTAAAGTCGTTACCAATTTTGAGACACAAATTTCTCAATGACCACTAGATGGCATTAAGGTTAATTTAAAATATACATAGTGTTGTCCTTATTCATATCTATAAAAACATGTGGTGGTGAAAGGTAATTTCATACTTTCTGATTTTTGAGGTCAGAATTACTAAGTAAGGGGTTTTCATTATTTTACATAGGAAAATCCTAGAGGGGATCATATTTGATTCAGCTATGTTTCCATTAAGGGCTCACCAGGCTTCTTTGTTTTTCAATTGAGATGTTTACTGTTGAGTGTTCTGAACTATGCCATAAATTAAATGGCCATCTCAGTGCATTGAAAGCACAACTATAGTTTTGCAACCTTGATGGGGTATACAGGTGATGAACAATGTGTTAAACTCAGTGGTGAGTTGGACAGAAGTTTCTGTGGGTTTCTTGAGCTGGGAGTGAAGATCATACAACAGTGATTAGGTGCGAAGCAGATGAGCGTATACAGGGAGAGCCTGGTGCATCCAGCAGGAAGTGCACTCACCCCTATGTTGCTCAAGGATGCTGTATCACGAGACAGATGCCTGTTGCTTTCTCAGCTTTGCAGAATGTAATAAATGAGCAGAAAATGCAAATATATTATAAATACCCTCCTCAGCAAGCTGCAGAGGACTTAAAACTTCAGGATTGCTGATTTTTTTGTGGATTACCCAGACATTAATCTGTGGATATGTTATCTAAGGTGTTGTAGAAGAGATATGTATTTAGGACATTTAGAAAGGAGAATAACCTCGGTGACAAGTAAACTTTGATGGGGTGGGTGGCTCAGTAAGAGCAAAGAGGCACACAGTGTAATTAGTTTTGTCATAATGGCCAATGAACCTGAGTTGGGAAACCATTCACTTGGCAGTTTTGTTCAGTGTTAGAGTTGGATTGCTGAATGACCCAGCTCACACGTGAACTTCATTTGCACAGCAAACACATGTGTATGGCATTTCTGAGTCTTCAATGCAGAACATAGTACTTACGGAGAGCACTGTATGCACTCAATAAATGTTGGTTGAATGAAGAGTAATAAAAATATCCTATCAGTTAGACTAAATGAAAGAATCCTATTGGAGGTCAGCAAGCGGGATTTTTGGTCAAGCTGTTACAGCATATTTGTAACAAGACACTCCCCTTTCATTTCAAATATATAAGAGAATATAAAATATGAACCAAATATAACAAAAAGAGATAAAAAGGCAAGGTAAAGTTGAAAAATAAGGTAAAGGCCTATATGAACCAGAAATGGAACTCAGTCACAATGAATGAGGCTAAATGTTTAGGGTACTGGGCTCCTTGTATCCCTCAGAATAGATTGGTGAGTTTTGCTTCTGTGGAAAGCAAAGTAAATGGTCTCCTTGTGGAATGGGGAATTGGGTCCAGGCTTGGGCTTCCCAGGGGGTGGTAGTGGTAAAGAACTTGCCTGCCAATGGAGGAGATGTAAGAGATGTGGGTTCAGTCCCTGGGTTGGGAAGATCTCCTGGAGGAGGGCATGGCAACTCACTCCAGTATTCTTGCCTGGAGAACCCCATGGAGAGAGGAGCCTGGTGGGCTACAGTTGATAGGGTCGTACAGAGTCGGACACAACTGAGGTGCCTTAGTACACACACATTCACTCCTTGCATTTAACTCCCAAAGTCTTGATCCGAATTAAGATTATAGTTTAACAAGAAGAAAAGCGAATCCACTACAGTCAAGATATCTGGCCTTTAGTCTTATAGACTTTAAAAATGTTGGTTTTTCTGTTGTTGTTGTTGTTGTTTTAGCACATTTAGAAAGGAATGATCACTTATGGGGATGATTCAGATTAGCCAAAGCCCAAGACATTGATGTAAACAAAAATTTTTTTCTCCAAAAACCTAGAATGCAAATATAGCTAGAAATAACAACAGATGGCCAAGGCACTCTCTCCTTTGTGGGTACACCACCTAGAAAGCTAAATTATAATCAGAAGTCTGCCTAGTGAGCATGAGATCAGAGCAAGAGGAATTAGTAATATAATCAAAATGATTGAAAAGTTTTATGGTAGAGGTGGGCAAACTTTTTCTGTAAAGGTTCTGTCAAGACTACACAACTTTGCCATTATAATGCAGAAGGAACCATAGTTAATGGGTAAATGAGTGGACATGCCTGTGATTCAATAAAATTTTATTTACAAAACAGGATTTGGTCTATGAGCTATAGTCTATCAACCCCTGTTTTGTGGCACCAGATCTTGTATGCCTGATGTATCCCTCTCCACCATGTGGTTAGAGATACTGCATTTATATGAGGCACTGCATTCTTGAATTAGGGTTTTCTTGCCCTCAGTTAAGGAGAGATGAAATTAGTGTCTGTGACTTGGCTTTTGGCAGGCCTCTGTGGTCCCTCCTCCTCATGATTAAGCCTCCTTAGGAATGATCATTCCTCCAACTAGAGTTGAGTGGTGTTGGTTTAGGAAGCATTCTGCCTTCTTAAGGTGACTTTGGATATCTCTGTTTCAGTTTAACTCTCAAGGAACATTTTATTTCCCAATTCTATACTGGTCCCCAGCTCTCTCATTTCCCATTTCTAAGAGATTTCTCATCATCACCCCACATTGATCCTGCAATGACAGCTCATAGTGCAGATCCAAGCAAAGGGAAGTGCTGAAGCATGGTTATCAGTTGATGCTTAAAATGCTTATTTCTCCCAGTTGTGTGGTTTCAGGAAAACTGCCTTAAGTTTTATAGCCCCCAGAGCCCTCACTGTCAGTCTGGGACCCCAAAACACCTTGGGCTGAGTCTACATTTTAAAGAAACCACATGTAAAGGACATTTTTTTTCCCCCACAAGAGTTTTTTACATTTTTGTAGTGATTATTCTGATTCCTCTGCTTCCTGTCAATGTGTAACTTTAGTTAGTGATGGAGGAGCAGCCGTTTCGTATCCCAGGTGGTGGTATCAGAGTCTGCTTTAGCAACTTAGAATGCAGAATGTGGGCAGGATTCCTGCTGCAGTAGCATCGCCTGGGAGCCGATTAGAGACACAGATGTGTAGAGCAGACTTTTGGACTCTGCGGGAGAGGGAGAGGGTGGGGTGATTTGGGAGAATGGCATTGAAACATGTATATATCAGGTAAGAAACGAATCGCCAGTCTAGGTTTGATACAGGATACAGGATGCTTGGGGCTGGTGCACTGGGATGACCCAGAGGGATGGTATGGGGTGAGGTGGGAGGTGGGTTCAGGATTGGGAACTCATGTACACCCGTGGCAGATTCATGTCAATATATGGCAAAACCAATACAGTATTGTAAAGTAAAATTAAAAAAAAAAGTAAATAAATAAAGAAATGCAGACTCACAGGGCTCCAGACCTTCTCAATGAGAATCTGCATTTTAATAGAATCCTCAGAAAATTCATGATAATAAATTTTGAAGTCCAACTTATTTTGCATCTTAATAGTCTTTATTTTTTATCTTTTTGGCTTTGTTTAGATATAATTGACAAAATTATAAGACATTTAAAATGCATGTCATTTATCATAGTGATTTGATATATGCTGACATTGTAGAAGGATTTCCCCTAGCACATCTATAGCTTAATGTTAATTAGGAAACAGTGGCTCCTTTTGGCTGCAGAATTAGGAAAGGCCATAAAGTTAGAGGTGTGGGGTTAATTTCTCCCATATTTTCATTTCTTTGGGCAGATTATGAGCGTATGTGGTAGCCTTGATGGGTGTAGTCATCCCAAAGTCTGTTCATAACCCAAATTATTATGATTAGGTAGAGGGGTTGATATATATATATTTTAAAATAAATTTATTTATTATAAATTTATTATAAAATATTTATAAATTTAAATATATAAATATATTTAAATAAATATATTTATACATACACATATATATTCTTTCCCCTTATTAGTTATTATAAAATGTAGTGTATATTTCTTGTGCTACTGTAGGTCTTTGATTATCTATCTCATATATAGTAATGTGTATATATTAATCCCAGCCACCTAATTTATCCTTTGCCCGTTGGTAACCTTAAATTTGTTTCCTGTGCAATATTAAATTTTTTAAAAAAGGCTTCCTAAGTGACTCTAATCAGATTGATTATATTCTTTGCAGCCAAAGGTGGAAAAGCTCTATACAGTCAGCAAAAACAAGATTGGGAGCTGACTGTGGCTCAGATCATGAACTCCTTATTGCCAAATTCAGCCTTAAATTGAAGAGAGTAGGGAAAACCACCAGACCATTCAGGTATGACCTAAATCAAATCCCTTATGATTATACAGTGGAAGTGACAAATAGATTCAAGGGGCTAGATCTGATAGACAGAGTGCCTGAGGAACTATGGATGGAGGTTCATGACATTGTACAAGAGGCACTGATCAAGACCATCCCCAAGAAAAAGAAATGCAAAAAGGCAAAATGGTTGTCTGAGGGAGAGACAAATAGCTGAGAAAAGAAGAGAGGCTAAAGGCAAAGGAGAAAAGGAAAGAGATACCCATCTGAATGCAGAGTTCCAAAGAATTTCAAGGAAAGATAAGAAAGCTTTCCTCAGCGATCAGTGCAAAGGAATAGAGGAAAATTATAGAATGGGAAAAACTAGAGATCTCATCAAGAAAATTAGAGATACCAAGGGGACATTTTATGCAAAGATGGGCACAATAAAGGACAGAAATGGTATGGACCTCACAGAAGCAGAAGATATTAAGAAGAGGTGGCAAGAATACACAGAAGAACTATACAAAAAAGATCTTAATGACCCAGATAACCACAATGGTATGATCACTCACCTAGAGCCAGACATCCTGGAATGTGAAGTCAAGTGGGCCTTAAGAAGCATCACTACGAACAAAGCCAGTGGAGGTGATGGAATTCCAGTTGAGCTATTTCAAATCCTAAAAGATGATGCTGTGAAAGTGCTTCACTGAATATGCCAACAAATTTGGAAAACTCAGCAGTGACCACAGGACTGGAAAAGGTCAGTTTTCATTCCAATTCCAAAGAAAGGCAATGCCAAAGAATGCTCAAATTACTGAACAATTGCACTCATCTCACACACTAGCAAAGTAATGCTCAAAATTCCCCAAGCCAAGTTTCAACAGTATGTGAACTGTGAACTTCTAGATGTTCGAACTGGATTTAGAAAAGGCAGAGGAACCAGAGATCAAATTGCCAACATCTGCTGGATCATGGAAAAAGCAAGAGAGTTCCAGAAAAACACCTATTTCTGCTTTATTGACTGTGCCAAAGCCTTTGACTGTGTGGATCACAACAAATTGTGGAAAGTTCTTAAAGAAATGGGAACACCAGACCACCTGACCTGCCTCTTGAAAAATCTGTATGCAGGTCAAGAAGCAACAGTTAGAACTGGGTATGGGACAACAGACTGTTTCCAAATCAGGAAAGGAGTATGTTAAGGCTGTGTATTGTCACCGTGCTTACTTAATTTATATGTAAAGTCCATCATGTGAAATGCCAGGCTGGAAGAAACACAAGCTGGAATCAAGATTGCTGGGAGAAACATCAATAACTTCAGATATGCAGATGACACCACCCTAATGGCAGAAAGTGAAGAACTACAGAAGCTCTTGAAGAAAGTAAAAGAGGAGAATGAAAAAGTTGGCATAAAGCTCAACATTCAGAAAATGAAGATCATGGCATCTGGTCCCATCACTTCATGGGAAATAGATGGGAATCAGTGGAAACAGTGTCAGACTTTATTTTGGGGGGCTCCAAAATCACTGCAGATGGTGACTGCAGCCATGAAATTAAAAGACTCTTGCTCCTCGGAAGAAAAGCCATGACCAATCTAGACAGCATATTCAAAAGCAGAGACATTACTTTGCCAACAAAGGTCCATCTAGTCAAAGCTATGGTTTTTCCAGTAGTCATGTAGGGATGTGAGAGTTGGACTATAAAGAATGCTGAGTGCTGAAGAATTGATGCTTTTGAACTGTGGTGCTGGAGAAGACTCTTGAGAATCCCTTGGACTGCAAGGAGATAAACCAGTCATTCCTAAAGGAGATCAGTCCTGGGTATTCATTGGAAGGACTGATGCTGAAGCTGAAACTCCAATACTTTGGCCACCTGATGTGAAGAGCTGACTCATTGGAAAAGACCCTGATATGGGGAAAGATTGAAGGTGGGAGGAGAAGGGGATGACAGACAATGTGATGGTTGGATGGCATCACTGACTCAATGGACACAAGATTGAGTAAGATCCAGGAGTTGGTGATGGTCAGGGAGGCCTGGCGTGCTGCAGTCCATGGGGTGGCAAAGAGTTGGACATGACTGAGCGACTGAACTTGACTGAACTAAGACAAGAAGAAAATGGCAGAGTAAGTGGATGGTATGAGAAGGAGGGTTTATGATCTCACTGTGGCCTTACCTGTGGGTAGGTGGGTGGGCGAATGTTGAAGATGCTGATCTGTTTTTATGGTAAATGGAACCTAGAGCCAAGCCAAGTGGAACCCATTCAGGGTGCCCCTTCTGTTGACCTAAAACAAATAGACTACCAGATATTTCTGCAGCAAAGATCTTTTTTTTGGGGGGGGGGGGAATCAGCAGAGAATTGAAATTCAGGGCCTGCAACCATGATAAGTCCCCCTCAGGCAAAGGAAGGGAAACTCCTCTACAGAGGGGAGAAAGAAGTGAAGTGGCTGTGGAAAAAAAATAATCCATGGCTTTTCATTGATTGAATTCTTACCAAGAGAGAAGAGGAGCCTTTCATCCTCCTGATGGCTCTGCTATCAGCAGAGGGCGTAAGAGCACCCCTTCTGATCTCTCATCTCTATTTAACTGAGCTTTGAGTTTATCAATTTTTTATACTTCAAAGTCACCTTTAGGCCTCAGAGAACCTAGCATGATAATCCCTTTTGTTACCTCTTGGTTGTGCCTATAAATTCTAGAAGAATAAACAAGTACAGGTGGTTAACTGAAAGAAAAGATTCATACTACCACCTTGTTGACAACATAGTCTGAAGAATGGTGCAAAATGTGTGGCTTTCCCCTGTCCCACTTTCTTTCTCATAAGGTCGCCAAGTTACAGAATCTGCCACTTTTGCTTATTGGGAGTCCCTTCTTTTACTGATTCCCATCTTTTGTCTATCCTTCTGTAGGTTTTCCTCCTCTTTTTAAATACTTCTGCACAAATTCCTCTGTCTCTCCCAACTCTGATGTCTAGACTCCATCTTAGAGGTGGTTCTCAGTGTCATGATAATCATTGGCTGTGTCCTGGAAGGGGGGATATAGGGCTTTGTCTGTTGAAAGAGTAAGCTTTAGGCACTCAGAGTCTTCACAGAGACTAGTGCAACTCTTGATGGGTTCTCCATGTTTAATTTAGCTGAGTTATTCTACTCATCCCAATAGTTTTCTCTTCACCCTCTCATATCAAAGACTCTCTCCACTAGGAGAGATGTGAGAAGAAAAGAAGTGCATGGCAGGAAGGAAAACGTTTAACATCTTTAGGTTGCTAAGGGAACTGGCTATCACATGGAGGGAAAAGACAGCAAGGTTGCTGTCTGATTCTGAGGACAAGAGGTTGAGAAGTAGTATTTCCCTAATTCTGAAGCACTTTGGAAATTGATGTCACACTATTTTGCCCACTTAGCTCTAATATTGGAGTGCTTAAAACCTATTATAGTGAAACCTGTATCTTCTTCAACCCTTTAAGGGGAAGTCTTACAAACTTTTTGCTTTCTGGGGCTTATATTTATATGGTAACGTTCCCTTTAAGAGGAACTCAGAGACAGGTTGAAACAAACTCCAGTCTGAAGTCAAGGTGAAATAAAGTTTTCGATGAGGAGGAATTATTCATGGACCTCATAATTGACAATCTTGTGCAAGATAATTGGAACATCATTTTAGACACTCCTTGTGACTTGATTGAATTTTAGTTGGATCTAAGCATTCAGCCTGAAGGTACTCTGAAATTTTAATTCTGTTTGAAATAAAAGTTAAAGGAATTTTTTGGTAAAAATTTGGAGGTAAAAAACTATAGATGCTGGTGGGCACAGAATCAGGGACAGGAAATATGCCAGTACAAATAACTCACATATATGCTGGCCCTGAAATTTTAGAAAAATCCTTTTTACAAAGGAAAAAAGATAAGCTAAACAAGGAAATTTCCCTTGTAATAGAAGAAGCATATATATCATAGCCAGCAAATAGTCAATATGACTGTTGCCTCTTCCCTCCAACCTGTACCCCAACAGACATTGCTAGTTGATCAAGACTCACTTTTCCACAAAGCATACAACTGGTCTTGCAGTGATCACTACAGTTTTCCAAGTAGCCAGGGAGAATCACATAATTTGATATCTGAGATTATCTGAGATACAATTTACCTTCCTTGATAGCTTCAGTCACCAAAGAAGGCTCTCAGGTAGACTTGAAATCCTTCTTTGTCCAAATGTCAGAGAAACACTGTAAAATGTCATAGAAGGAGAAAGAGAAGATAAGGTGCACAGAAAGTCTTAGTGTAAATCAGATCTGAATCTTTTACATAACTGATTGAATATTATTTATTCTCAACTTGAAAGAAACTGCTCCTAGGTCATTCAAAGAGGGCCCAAACTGAAAACTAAAGTCACTAAATGCTCCCACATTCTAGAGAGAGATGCAAATGAACGGCCTAGAGTTGAAGCAGAAATTTATAGGTTTTCTACTTTATAGGGTTTGTTTATGAAGAAGTAGTCAAATCAGCCCCATTACCTCTAATCACCACTGCCTTCCTGGTCTGTGAAAGAAGCCTGGGGAGAGGAAAGGTGTCATCACAGTTCTTTGAAATTTGGGGGAATTCTCCCTCTCCTCCCCTGAACAGAGGGGGTGCACTCCAAGAGATCATCTGCAAAGAGAGTTGGTGTTTTCAAGAAGGAAAGACTGGATTACTGTTGTTCCTCATTATGGCAACTTGCTCTTATGTTTCTCTGCCTGTCTGAGGAGGGGAAGTAAGACCTGCAGCAAGAAGGTGGGTTGAGAGATGGGATGGCAGTAGAGCGCCTGCTTGCTGACCCTTAGTATGTCAAGGAAGCATGAGTTTTCCAAGGGTTGGGAAGACACAACAGAAGGTAGCTTGGCCAAGTTTGTTTGTCCTCACCAAGAAGGGATGCTTTCTGGGTGTAGGAACCTCAGCAGCAGAGGCTGTGACATTGACCACTGGTGGGAGACACTGGTGGGAGATGAAAGAGGTTGAACCAGAGTTAAAGTTCCCGTGTTTGGGACTCTTCAGTGGGAGGCCCCACAGGGCCCTCCAGAGAAGCCTGAAATGTACAACACAAGATATTCATCATTCAGAAGCCAACTCTACAGGAGACACTGGTTGTCAGAGTGTTAGTATAAGAAAAGAAAGTCGATAAGAATAGAAAAGAGCCCGCCCTTAAGACACAAGAGAAGACATTTACCTTTACCAATGTGGTGGCCAGCCTTCAGGACAGACTTCTTATTTTTCTTCTCTTTAGTTCTCTATCCTCCAACCTCTTACCACTCTATCCCTACTTTTCTCTTTTCTCTACTGTCCAGAGCATAGAAAGAGATCGGGATTCCTGGATTCCATAGCTTTTGTGTTGAGTGGGATTAATTTGTAGATAATTGTAGCTATGGGAATACTGGGGAAAAAAATGCTACTTGATGCTTGAATTTACACAACTAATAATGGTTTCTTTGGAGTTAATTACACTCTCTTTCTTCTTTTTATTCCCCTCCCCCCAAGATACTAGTTTGAAATGATAAAATTTTCTAATAATAAAATGAAAGATTATAAATATTCTTGTAAAGGGTAGCAAGGTAAGTTGTCATCTTACTTCTATGCTCAGTTACTCAGAGGCACAGGTCCTATGGCTGAGCTGCAAATCAAAGGTGAGGATTACACTCTGCTTGTAGTGGAGGATTGCAAAGCCATATAACACATGGGTACAGAACTGGGACCAATAATTCAATCTGCCATACTTCCCAATCCATTTATTTGGTATGATCTTAATTTCTTGCTATTTCATATAACTTAGTTATATATAATATATAAATTGTTGGCTTCCCAGGTGGCACAGTGGTAAAGAATCTGCCTGCCAATGCAGGAGGCAAAGAAGATGCGGGTTTGATTCCTGGGTCAGGAAGATCCTCTGAAGGAGGAAATGGCAGCCTGTTCCATTCCAAACTCTCGCCTGGAAAATCCCATGGACAGAGAAGCCTGGTGGTCTACATGGGCAAAGAGCCAGACATGACTGAGCACATGAGCTGAACTGAATGTCTATAGATTATCTGTGTTATCAAAGAGAAACTTCTCTAGGGCTAGGGCCATGTGGAAGAGGATGATCTGAAGGGTAAGGAAATTAGGGACAGCGTGATCAGGCAGAAAGTTGATGAAATCAGTTAGGGCAGGATGACTCTTGAGCTGAGATGGGCTAACATGTTGGAAAGGAAGGGGAGGAAAGTCCCTTTGAGGAAGACTTTGGAGACAGGAATGTGTCTGGCAGGTTGATTGGTTGATAGGAAAAGGGAAGGGGTTCTTGTCATGCCCAGATGCCTGGCTTGGGTGATGACAATAATCAGGGGGAAGTATAGTTCAGGACTGGATGTGGAAATATGAGGGCCTGAGATATTCAAGGATGCCAATGAAGCATCCAGATTTTTGGATCTGAACCTCAGGAGACAAAGATTTTGCTGGAAACAAAGATTTAGGCATCATCAACTTGGAGTAATTAATGTTCTAAGTGAAGTGGAAGTGGCTCAGTTGTGTCTGACACTCCGACCCCATGGACTATACAGTCCATGGAATTCTCCAGGCCAGAATACTGGAGTGGGTAGCCTTTCCGTTCTCCAGGGGATCTTCCCAAATAATGTTCTAGGAACAGAAGAAATTTCTGAAGAGGCCTATGTGTAGAAATATGAAGCCCAAACCCACTGGCTTTTAAGAAATAGCAGAGGAAGGGAAATTCACAAAAGGGATCATAGTATATGAGGGGGGAAAGTCTTAACAGAAGCTGAAACTCAGAAATGTCAAGATGAAATAAGCTGTTATAATTTGGGCTCATTTCCTCCCCAGATCCAAAGTTCTTCTCCAGGGCAATGCCCGACGCCACCCTGCCCATCTTGTGTTGGCAATGCTTGGGTCCAGGGAGAGTGTGTTAGGTGATTCTAGTTTTTGCAGGCAAAGGAGAGTTCCGCAGGGACATGATGATTCCTTTTTGCTTTCCTTCAAATAAAAATTAGTCTCAATGAGCCCTGAAACCCTACCAAATGAATCTAGATGTGATTTGGGGTTTTAATCCATTGTGGTGGTGGTGGTGGTGGTGTTCATTTACTAAGTTGTGTCTGACTCTTTGGGACCCCATGGACTGTAGCCTGCCAGGCTCCTCTGTCCATGGGATTTCCCAAGCAAGAATACTGGAGTGGGTTGCTATTTCCTTCTTCAGAGGATCTTCCCAACCCAGCCACCAGGGAAGCCTTTAATCCATTTGTAGGTAACAGTTTTTTAACATTTTAACTTGAACCATTTGTGTTAGTGAACACAAATTAATTATCTGGTATTTCTGTATCCACCCACTAAATTAGTGAAACAACCATGAAATTACCTTTGTTTTGTCTGATTTTTCTAAGTGTTTATGAGACACAAGGAAGGGTAGATTGAGATGAAAACAAAGTCCTTGGAGAACACTTGTGAAGTTAAGTAATTTTCAAAGGGGCTTTGTATCATCAGAAAGACTGCTTTCCTTAGAACCATCTGAATTATACTTGGGAGACTTTGCTCATGTCTCTGAGTGGTGCTTGAGATGAACCCCAGACTGCAATTTTCTCAAAAGCAATTACTAAAAAAGGGCCTTATTGAAGAGGTAATGAAACTGTTCATCACCACAAAAACACTTTCCACCAGACATGAAGAGAACACTTGCTGGGCTGGGTGGGCTGTTTTATCATTTATTTAGTCTCTGAGACTATTCCTACCAAGCCAGGGAAGTGGGAAGTAGAGGCAAGATCTTGAAATGAACAAGATCAAAAGGTTCTGTTGTTAACGAAATATTGACACTATGCTTTCTCTCTGAGTCACCCAGGCCCAGTATCTACATGAACCCATCGGGAGCTCTCACTCTCTTGCTCCCCTGGCTGAATGCAGAAATGTCAGTGCACTCTTGTAACAGAGGATTAGCATGGAATGTCAACTTCTAAAAGTGACCTGGCCAGGCTTTCATTCTTCAGTCTCTAAGAGTATATTTCTTTGGGTCTCTGAATCTGGGAGTATATTTCTCTGGGTTTGAGTCCTGTCTCTGCCACTTTCAGTATGATTTTAGGTAAAGATTTGGTTTCCTTATCCTTAAAAAGGATGAAATAATAGTAAAAAGAATAATACTCATCTCATAAGGATATTGTGAGGATTGAATAAGTTTATGCATGTAACATGCCTGGCAGACAGTCCACACCCAGTGAACAGGAATCATTATTTATCAAATGAGTTTGGAGAAATCTATGGGTCTCACAATGAATGGACATATGGCTTGGGTAAATTGTTTAAAATATACATTGGGGGTGTTTATTTCTTAAAGGTTTTGATGTAGTAGGTAGGTCTGTGAGGTGAGGTCCCATTTAACCAATTCCCAGCTAATTCTGCTGCAGACATTTTCAAGCACGCTTTGAGAGCTATTGGAGCAAATGCATGGTCTTCCTGATCCCTCATAGAGTTCTGAGGCACTTAGACCCCAGTTTGAGGTACAGAAAAGAGGAAGTTCACTTGTAATTAAAGATGAGTCCCAGGTAAAGTTCTGAAAGTGGTAGAATTGTGGTTTGATGGAGAAGTGGAAGCGGGAGGTAGGAGCTAGCCACAGACAAGGGGTTGGCAGGTATAATGACCAAGGTCCAAAGGTAAAGATGTGTAGCCAGAAAGATGATCTCCAAAACGGAAGATAATAAGGGGAGTTGGAAGGTAGGAGGTGAGAAGAGTCAGCAAAGGAGACTGGGAATGTGTATGAAGAGGGTCCCCCACAGGTACAGGTTGGAGAGATTATTCTTGTGGGATTGTGCATGGCAGTCCAGAGGCTGGCAAGTTTATTAGGGGCAGCTGGCAAGTTTCCGACCTGAGCTCATTAGGACTTGCATTAAAGTGACAGCCATCAGAACAGGAACAACATTTCAAAGGAATTTTGAGGAACTGTTCACTTCATTGTAAGAGGTGGTCAAGTCCAGATTTGGGGAATCTCACAGAACCAACGTTGTTGTAAAAACAGACATTCAGGAGAAATATCAATAACCCCAGATATCAGATGATGCCACTTTAATGGCAGAAAGTAAAGAGGAACTAAAGAGACTCTTGATGAGGGTGAAAGAGGAGAGTGAAAAATCTGATTTAAAACTTAACATTAAAAAAACTAAGCTCATGGAATCCAGTCCTAATACTTTATGGCAAATAGAAGGGGAAACAGTGGAAGCAGTGACAGATTTTATTTTCTTGGGCTCCAAAATCAGTGTGGACAGTGACTGCAGCCATGCAATTAAAAGATACTTGCTCCATGGAAGGAAAACTGTGACAAACTAGACAATACATTAATAAGCAGAGACATCACTTTGCTGATAAATTTCTGTATCGTCAAAGCTGTGGTTTTTCTAGTAGTCATGTATGGATGTGAGAATTGGTTCATAAAGAAGGCTGAGCCACAAAGAATTGGTGCTTTTGAATTATGGTGCTGGAGAAGACTTTTAGAGTCCCTTGGGCAGCAAGGAAATTAAATCAGTCAAGCCTAAAGGACATCAATCCTGAATATTCATTGGAAGGACTCATAATGAAGCTGGAGCTCCAATATTTTGGCCACTTGATGCAAAGAACCGACTCATTGGAAAAGACCCTGATGCTGGGAAAGAGAGCGCAGGAGGAGAAGGGGGCAACAGAGGATGGGATGGTTAGATAGCGTCACTGACTCAATGGACATGAATCTGAGCAAACTCTGGGAGATTGTGAAAGACAGAGGAGCCTGGCATGCTGCAGTCCATGGGGTTTCAAAGAGTCGAACATACCAACTGAACAACAACAACAACATTTTACCACTAGACAGTGAATAGGGATTTCGCTTCAGAGCAAGGAAACACAAAGTATGCAAGACTGGTAGCAACTGTGAGAAACACTGATATTTAAGCAGACTCTCTTCACCGCTCCAGTGGTGGCAGAAGGCAATCTAGACCCCAGGTGCAAGATACTAGATTTGTTCTTCCCCCACTCCCAAGCTCTGTTTTCATTTTCAGAATTTTTGCCTAACACAAAACATAAATTGAAAGAGTGGGAGGAGAGGGGAGAAGGTCTGTGAGCAGCTGTTGGGAGTCTCGGCTATGGGCGCCTCTTGCCCCAGGTCAGTGGGTACCAGCTGTGGTGACAGTGATGCCGAGGCCCCGGTACTTTCTGTCTGTTCTCTCTGTAGTGACTGCTGGCTACACCTGGGGTGTGGAAGGCTGAGAATCTGTGAGGCCAGGGTACCTGTCATCTCCCCCGCTTTCAAGATTTATTCTTAGGTGTGGTGTGGAAAGGGGTGGTAAAATCCGTTATGGCAAAGGGGTTTTTGAAAAGGAAGATGGATCCTAAGTTTGATTGCTGTGCCGGCAGTCATGCTGTACTAGGAAAAAACAAAACAAAACACAGGACTTTATTGGTACTAAGTTTTTACTCCAACATAACATTACAACTCTGCAATTTCTCTTAAATTCTCTATTTCTCTTGTTCCCTTGTGGCTGGAATGTTTAGAGAGCATCATCATACTAGTGACTCAGGTTTGTAATTTTTAACTGACTTTGCCTTTAATCTGGCCAGAGATTTCTTCAAGCCAGCTTGGTTGCTGCTTCATAGCAAATCTCTGGGTAATGTTGCCGCTGTACTTGAATCCTTTCTTCCTTCGTTTTCAATTCATGGTGTCTTTCTAAACAGATCTCACCTGTGGGTTTACTTTCTGCTTCCACTGTTACTGTGTTTCAGAAAAATCTTTGGAGTAGAGGGGTAGTGGGTCAAGTGATATAGATAATCACTTTTAAATGTGGTTTTGTTGAGTAGAGACGCATGGGCCTTCCATTGCCATGAGTTCTTCTTTTCTTTGAAATTCAAGTGATTATTTCAAATCATGAACTTCACAAATCCACAAATGTAAAGTTAGTGTTCTTCATAATAATAAAAACAGTACAACTTAAGAAATGTTCGTCTTGAGTAAATCAATGTGACAAGTATTGGGCTGGCCAAAAATTTCGTGTGCCTTTTCCCATAACATGGAAAACTAGAACTTTTTGGCCACCTCAATACTTTGTATCCCTTTTCTGTTTGAATCCTTTGGAAACTTCATAAGTTGTTTTATCCCTTCAATAGGACAAGAAACAGGCCCTGAAAGTTTAGGTACTGTGTGGTCAGGCCATTCATGATGGGCATTGTCCTACACTCTGGACTCGCTCTGCCTGGCCAGGCCCTGCTTCACTCACATGATTCTCCAATCTTTTTAATTATACGGCTTAATCAGCAACTGCCTGCAAGTTTGCCCCCTGCCCCAGCGCAGGTTTCCCTAGTAACTGATGAGCCAACCTGGCATCAGTTCCCCCTATAAATGGTAGCCTCACCACCGCCCACCCCCCCTACCCCACAAGAGTAGTACTGCATGTTGTTTGTCGTCCACAGCGGGCTGTGTCTCCAGGACCTTTGTTTGGGGAGTGTAAATCACCTGTCCGATAAATGGTTGGTGCCTCTGTTGGTGCTTCTGTGTCTGTCGTCAGTCTCTCCGCTGGGCAACTGCAAGGCTTTCAGGCCTGTGGTGTGCATTCCAATAGGCACCTCATCTGAAGTAAGAGGCAAAACAGTAGTGTCTTTCTTTTTAAATTTTTTTTTTTAATTGAAGTAGAGTTGAATTACAGTACTGTGTTAATTTCAAGTGTGTAACGAAGTGATTCAGTTATATAAATTTATGTATATACAGATATAGTTTTTTAAGATTATTTTCCATTATAGGTAATTACAAGATATTGAATATAGTTCTCTGTGCTGCTTCTGATTTTTTTAAATTCAAATTTATTTATTTTAATTGGAGGCTAATTACTTTACAATATTGTATTGGTTTTGCCATATATCAACATGAATCTGCCACGGGTGTACACGTGTTCCCCATCCTGAAGCCCCCACCCTCCTCCCTCCCCATACCATCCCTCTGGGTCATCCCAGTGCACCAGACCCAAGCATCCAGTATCATGCATCAAACCTGGACTGGCGATTCATTTCATATATGATATTATACATGTTTCAATGCCATTCTCCCAAATCATCCCACCCTCTCCCTCTCCCACAGAGTCCAAAAGACAGTTCTGTCTACATCACATTTTAGATTCCACATGTAAGTAATAAATAATATTTGTCTTTCTCTGTCTGACATCACTTAGTATGATCTGTAGGTCCATGTTGCTGAAAATGGCATTATTTCCTTCTCTTTTAAATGGCTGAGCAATATTCCGTTGTGTATATATATACTTCACATCTTAAATCAGTTGTCTGTTGACAAGCATTTGGGTTTCCATGTCTTGGTTATTTATTGTAAATAGTACTGCTGGGAACATTGGGGTGCATGTATCATTTTGAGTTAGTGTTTTCATTTCTTCTGGAAGTTTACCCAAGAGTAGAATTGCTGGATCATGTGGTTGTTCTATTTTTAGTTTTTTAAAGGAACCTTGTATGTTCAGGACACTCAAGATGGCTGTTCTCTTGTTCTCTGTGCATCCCCTGCCTGTCCAGTGCCTGCTTCACCTGTACCCTATGCACACAACTGACCTTCCTTTGTGCTTGCCCCAGGCTCCCGCTGGTGACTATTCTTATCAAAGGGGCAGTGAGGGGCGTGCCCCTGTGCTGGTTTCCCTGGTAACTAATGAGCCCGCCTGCCCTCAATTCCTCGCTAACTGGTAAACTCCCTCCCCGCCAGGAATGAGGACAGCTGCCAGATCCTATTGTCTGATGCACACAGTCGGGTATCATTCCAGGACCTTGCTTCAGAAGTTAAGTTCCCGCTCTATTAAATCACTGGTGTCTGTTGCTGACTCTGGGCTCTTTCTGACGGGCAAGCACAGGCCTACAGGGTGCAGCCCAACTATTGTTGGAGCAGCCAGGAGACGGAGGAAACCCTCATGAACGTGGATGTGTTGGGAAATACAGGATAGGGAATGGAAAGTTGTGGGGGGTCATCCACTAACACGTGGGCCCAAAAGTTCCATAGGTGAGGCCAAAAGTTAGGGGAAATCCCGGGGTGGCTATCCACTAGTATGTGGGGCTCCAGGGTGGCTGTCCTTGCTAAATGGGGGCTGCCAAGGGATCTGGAGAACAATGGTCTCTAATGACTGTGCTATTGTAGTGAGTCTTGTAATTGGTTAAGCTAGCTTTCTAGAAGGAACTGGTATTTCTCTTGTCCCTTTGAGATATGAATAACCTACCTGTGCTCTCTGAAACTTTAACCTCCTGTGATCGTTTTGGACGTGCCTTGTATATCTTCTTTGGCCTTTGAGGATGTGGATGTATTTGAAAGTCAAAATGGAGTAGCTGTGGTGCAGACATCCGAAGTAAAACTAGGTGGCCATTGTGTACATGATTTTAGGCACGTTCTTGTATTATTGGAAGCTTCTTTTCTGAACTGTTTGCAGACCAGGACATTATCTCAGAATGAGGTTACCGCTTGTATTTTGCTTAACTGTCACGATCTCCCCTCTGTTGTACCTGTTGGATGTCTTGCGTTTCGTCCCTACTCTGAGGGAGGAAATCTATTTTAGGACTGAGCAACACCACTGGCCTCCCTGTGAAATGAGTCAAATTTCTGGGTCTACAGTGAAATGGCATTGTTGTCCTCCTCTGGATTCCATGAAAAATTGACCTGCCTGATGTGATTATGTGGGGGCTACTGACAACGAGGGGAAAGGCTCATCATCTTCCGGTCCCACATGCTGATACATCAGAAGGACTGCTGTCAATAAACATTACTGAATGACCAACAGCCCAAGAGCCCCCCCACCCCCCACCCAGGCTACGCTGTACGGAGTGGAATAGGCTGGACTTCTGGACATATAGTCCATCTAGTGGGGTTAATTGCTTTTGTTTGGAAAGACTTAATGGTCCACCTTTAACAGCACTCAGCATAACATGAGGTGACAGATACGTACTGTGACTGCTGACTTCTGGCCAGACCATGAGACTGTTTCTTTTAAAAGTCGGGTCTTCCCCTCCCCATGGGGATGGCTCTGGGTTTGTGAAAAGCAGGGGTGGCCTTTCCTTCCTTAGAACTGCACAGGGCACTGTTGCTATTGACTCCCTTTCCATTGATCAGGTAAGTGCTCTGGCTCCAAAATGTGCCCACAGCCTGGCCAGTGACTGTTCTGAGCATACTAGGTTTCTTAATCTTGATACTCTTGTCCCTACTGTCTGTATTGTGGTATCTGGTTTCGGTGCCCCTAGCAAACCTGAAGGGATACGGTGGACGGTGAGGGGGTGGGGGGACCAAGATTGTAAGGGTTGGGCAGGGTCTGTAGGAGTGGAGTGTGTGGTCAGGCCACTCAATGTGGCTGTTCCCTTGCTCTCTGTACACCCCCGCCTGACCAGTGCCTGCTTCACCTGTACACTATACACATGTCTGACCTTCCTATGTACTTATCACAGGACCCAGCTAGTAATTGTTCTTATCAAAGGGGCTGTGAGGAGCGTGTCCCCTACTCTTTCCCTGGTAGCTAACCAGCCCACCTGACATCAATTCCCCTGTAACTGGTAAGCTCCCCTTACCCCTAGGAGTGAAGATTGCCACCATGCCTTGCCAGGTGTCCACTGCACATGGTGGGGTGTTGCTCCAGGTCCTTGCTTCAGATATGTAAGCCTTCCCTGCCACCCCTAACCTCCGCCCCCTGCCAATTAAACCATTGATGTCTCTTTTGCTGATTCTGGGTTCTTTAGTCTTGACTAGGCAAGCACAGGGCTTGTAGTCCTGTGCGGGGCAGCCCTACACACTTCCATACTGTTCTTCACAGTGACTGCACCAATTTACATTCCCACCGATAGTGTAGGAAGGGTCCCTTTTCTCCACACCCTCTTTCAGTTCAGTTGTTCAGTTGGGTCTAACTCTTTGTGACCCCATAGACTGTAGCATGCAGGGTTTCCCATCCATCACCAGCTCCTGAAGCTTGCTCAAACTCATGTCCATAGAGTCAGTGATGCCATCCAAACATCTCACCCTCTGTCATCCCCTTTTCCTCCTGCCTTCAATCATTCCCAGCATCAGAGTCTTTCCAAGTGAGTCAGTTCTTTGCATCAGGTGGCCAAAGTATTGAAGCTTCAACATCAGTCCTTCCAATGAATATTCAGGACTGATCTCCTTTAGGAATGACTGGTTTGATCTCCTTGCAGTTTAAGGGACACTCAAGAGTCTTCTCCAACACCACAGTTCAAAAGCATCAATTCTTTGGTGCTCAGCTTTCTTTATAGTCCAACTCTCACATCTCTCCATGACTACTGGAAAAACCATAGCTTTGACCAGATGGACCTTTGTCAGCAAAGTAATGTCTCTGCTTTTTAATATGCTGTCTAGGTTGGTCATAGCTTTTCTTCCAAGGAGCAAGCATCTTTTAATTTCATGGCTGCAGTCACCATCTGCAGTGATTTTGGAGCCCAAGAAAATACAGTCTGTCACTGTTTCCATTATTTCCCCATCTATTTGCCATGAAGTGATGGGACCAGATGCCATGATCTTCGTTTTCTGAATGTTGAGCTTTAAGTCAACTTTTTCACTCTCCTCTTTCACTTTCTTCAAGAGGCTCTTTAGTTCTTCTTCACTTTCTGCCATTAGGGTGGTGTCATCTGTATATCTGAGGTTATTCCAGCTTATGCTTCATCCAGCCTGGCATTTTGCATGATGTACTCTGCATATAAGTTAAATAAACAAGGTGACAATATACAACCTTGACATACTCCTTTCCCTATTTGGAACCAGTCTGTTGTTCCATGTCCAGTTCTAACTGTTGCTTTTTGACCTGCATACAGATTTCTCAGGAGGCAGGTCAGGTGGTCTGGTATTCCCATCTCTGTAAGAATTTTCCACAATGTGTTGTGATCCACACAGTCAAAGCCTTTGGTGTAATATACCGTCTCTAGCATTTATTATTTGTGGCCTCTTTTTTTTTTATTATTAAACTTTTAATTTTGTTTTGGAGTATAGCCAATTGATAATGTGATAGTTTCATGTGGGCAGCCATACTTATACATGTATTCATTCTCCCCCAAACTCCCCTCCTATCCAGGCTGCCACATAACATTGAGCAGGGTTCCTTGTGCTATGCAATAGGTTATTTGTAGACTTTTTAATAATAGCTATTCTAATGGGTGTGAGGTGATACTTCATTGTGGTTTTGATGTGCATTTCTGTAATAATTAGGGATGTTGAACATCTTTCCATGAGCTTGTTGGCCATCTGTATGTCTTTGGAGAAATGCCTACTTAGGTTTCTGCCCATTTTTTGATTGGATTGCTTATTTTTGATATAAACTTGTATGAGCTGTTTAAATATTTTGACTATTAACCCCTCATTGGTCTCATCATTTGCCAATGTTTTCTCCCATAGGTTGTCTTTTCATTTTGTTGATGGTTTCCTTTGCTTTTGAAGTTTATGCACCATTGTTCATTTTGATTTTATTTCTTTTTGCCTTGGGAGACTGATCTAAGAAAATAATGCTATGATTTATGTCAGAATGTTTTGCCTATGTTCTTTTCTAGTTTTATGGTTTCATGTCTTATATTTAGGTTCTTTAAGCCATGTTGAGTTTTTTTTTGGTATGGTGTTAGTGTGTTCTAATTATATTGATTTACATGTAACTGTTCAAATTTTCAAACACCATTTGCTGAAGATACTGTCTTTTCTCCATTGAATATTCTTTCCTCCTTTGTTAAAGATTAACTGAGTATAGATGGTGGATTTATTTCTGGGCTCTCTGTTCTGTTCCATTGACGTATATATCTTTTGTGCCAATACCACACTGAAAAATAGCATCTTGATATTAGATTTGAGTCCTATTATGAAAGACTTTTAATTAACTGTGGAATAATATTGGTTTTGTGTATTTTTAGAATTAATAATCTGGAAGAGACCAAAACATGTGACTGTCTTTTTTTCTTTTTTCTTTTGAGTATCCGTTTGGTACAGTGACCACCAGACAGTAATGGAACTCTGAGGCCCCAATTCTTGCAGAAGAGCCTTGCTAGGTAATTGTAAATGCTGAAACTGAAGTCTTTGATCTCAGACATGGAGATACTAGATGTGTTAGGCAGGTTATGAAACCTGTGTGTGTACCTTGAACAGAGAATGATGATATTGCAATTACTCCAGAATAAAGGCTGAGAAACCCAACATGAAAGTGATGCTAGTGAACTTTAACTGATTAAACACTCTAGCATATTAAAACAGATATAGAAGGCTAGAGAATTCCTCTTGGAAAGCAACATTACAGAAGAAGGAAGGAGATAGCTTTTAGGCCCTAGGGAATCTCACTCAAGTGAGCAAGTCACAGGTAAAATGGGCTGGTTTAGTGGGAGGCAATTGTTCAGTTGCTAAGGTCTGTTCAACTCTGCGACCTCATGGACTGCAGCATGCCAGGTTTCCCTGTTCTTCACTGTCTCCCAGAGTTTGTTCAAAATCATGTCCACTAAGTTGGTGATGTCATCCAACCATCACATCCTCTGTCACTCACTTCTCCTCCTGCCCCCAGTCTTTCCCAGTGGGAAACAGAGATGCAGTGAAATGGCCCTCCAAGATGAAATAGATTCTACTAGGTGAGAAGGCCATAGCAATAATGAGTCCACAATGGACTATTACCTGAACTGATTTTGGGTAAATTGTACTTACTCAGAGGTTGAAAGATCAAAGTCAAGGCTCTAACTCAAGGAAATAGGAGTACTTGGGGGGAAGGGTAATGTGTTAAAACTTGGGAATAGGGGTAAGTAGGAACTTCGACTAAGCCAAAGGCAGGGCTGGATAGCTGAGGATGGTTTGAGGTCCATCACTATGGGAGGTCATACCTGGGACTTTATTCCTTGTTCTAAATGGAAAAGTAGGACTTGGGAAGCAGCGTGGAATTATACTTCTTTTCATTGGCAAGCTGAGTCATAGAGCAACATCTGTTTCTAATATAATCTGCATATAAATATATACACACACATATAGATATGTGAATATGACTGTATACACATACACAGTCAGCTGTAAAACTGGATTAGTCGATGACTTGGACAAGATAAGATTTTAGGAAGATCTATCAATGGTCCAACCTGTGGTCAGCCAGTCAGGGCCACAGAGAAATTGGGAGGAGTCTAAAGTCTATGAAGAGCAGCACAGACCTGGATAGAGGGCCTCTAGCCCAGTAGGATATGTAGATCTGCTCTGTGAGGTTTCCCAGGGGTCACGTATGGCTGTGAGAGTGGGGCCGTGAAGAAGGCTGAGCGCCGAAGAATTGATGCTTCTGAACCGTGGTGCTGGAGAAGACTCTTGAGAGTCCCTTGGACTGCAAGGAGATCCAACCAGTCCATTCTGAAGGAGATCAGCCCTGGGTTTTCTTTGGAAGGGATGATGCTAAAGCTGAAACTCCAGTACTTTGGCCACCTGATGTGAAGACTTGACTCATTGGAAAAGACTCTGATGCTGGGAGGGATTGGGGGCAGGAGGAGAAGGGGACGACCGAGGATGAGATGGCTGGATGGCATCACGGACTCGATGGACGTGAGTTTGAGTGAACTCCGGGAGCTGGTCATGGACAGGGAGGACTGACGTGCTGCGATTCATGGGGTCGCAAAGAGTTGGACACAACTGAGCGACTGAACTGAATTGAACTCTGTAAGGAGTGCCTGGTGAGTGCTCAGAGAATATGTGGAATTCCAGAGCTGCTCCTCTTCTCTTTGTATTATATTTTGTCTTTTATTTTCCTATTTGCAGTTCCATTCTACCTCTAATCTTGCTTCTGCGCTATTTTCCCAGAACTGGCTTTGGATGTTGAACTTTGGTTTCTGCTGTCTCTCCCCTGGCAAGCCGTCTTTATTAACTAGCCCTGTTTGATGTGAATCTCGACTTCCCACAGACATTTACTGCTCTCTCATGCAGACTCTGTAGGCCAGAGCCCAATTTTGTAAACGGACTTGGGAAAAATAGTAGTTATTGATATTTCTGAACAATTCTGTTGTCTTTGGACCATCCCTATCCTCATTTATTATCAGTATATTCGATAGAGAAGTATTTCCCAAAGTATGCTCCACTGTGCTTAGTCCTATGAAATGTTCTGTGAACAGAGTTCTGTGACCATATATGTTTGGGAAGCAGTGTATGTCATATCCTCCTCTTGGGAGTCGTACTATGAATGTCAGCACACTAAAGGCTCTGATAAGTCCTTCAGGAAGTGAAACTCTTCATAAACAAAGGTTTTCCAAAGTTGCTTGTTCTGCTACTTAAAATTCCATAGACATAATGTTCCAAAGAACAAATTTGGGGAAATGCTGTCACAAAGCAGAGTTTGTACTGGATTTTCTGTTTAAATTGTTAGGCTAAATGAACTTTATTGATAGTCATCAAGTCTAGCAGAGAATAGAGCATGCTTTGCAAATATTTTCTTTTGATAGAGCGTTCCCATGACCACAAAATCTCTTTTGTGACTGTATAGGAGACTTCTTAAGGTTCTACTTGTGACTACCTCATGTTAGGATAAGAAGTAAAAGCAGTTGACCTTCACAATATTATTCAAATATGATTTTGTCCTGGGAACAAAGTAAAACATGTACTGAATTTATTTTAATTAGAAACATACAATAAAGTAGAAATAACTGTAGTGGTTAACATGGTCTGGTCATAAAATGTTGGTTCTTAGAATTAGTGAGCTTCTCATGAAGGAAGAGACAGCTCTTTAACTAGTAGTAATAAGGCCTCCACTTTAATCAGTGGGGCAGTGAAAACCAATGAGAAGTAAGTACTTGTCTCTTATAATCTTAGCAGAGGGAGATGAGGTCTTTAGGCAATAATGCAGCATTCAGAGTGTGCACTATAAAATTTCTGAGCTTATTGACAAGTCTGGGGCTGTTAGTTTTTATGGAATGCAGTTGCATCTCTTATGCTGGTAATCCTAAGTCATTCAACCAAACTCAGCAAGCAATACAAAGGATCGTGGAAGTGGAATTCAGGAGAAACATAATTTTATAGTGCCAGTGATTCTGTGGCCCATTACTCTCAGTGAGTCTAAGCCTGGGAGAAGGATTGGATGGGAGTGAGGGTCAGCCCATGGGAAAGAATGTTAATCTGCTTTCCTCTCTTTTCCCAAGTGCCTCTTCTAGCATAAGCATGCTGTGTGTCAAGCATGATTTTAGTGGTTGGTGATTTGTGTTCCTCACAAAAATGGCTTCCTTAAACAAACCAAAGTCTTCAACTGGAGATCAATATGGTAGTGCCTTTCCAAAGGATTTTCAAGGATAATTTGGCTATATGCACTTTTTACCTTGTGCACGGGCTTTGGAGCTAACCTCCATGGGAGAGGGGACCCTATTGAACTCAGATATCCTGTCTGCTTGTTCTGAGACTTGATCCTATTTCTGATTCTACTTCTCAAGTAGAGGAGAGGGGGAGGGGAAAACTGAGTCACATTTCAGGAAGAGTCATGAGAGATGCGTTTGTTACCAGCCATGTATATTCTAAGGAAGAGAATGTCCTTTCTCTACAAACACTCTTTCCTGGAGCAGGGGAGCAGTTATGGTGAACATAGAAAGTTGATACCACATTTTTCTTTGCTTACTACACATAGTAAACATACTATTTTTTTTTTTTTTTGTAAACTGCTTGATTCAGCCATGTGGCTTGGATTGGGAACATTGTGATAAACAGAAGAATTATGACTGTGGAAACTGACATAAGTGCTGGCAGTTGAAGCCCATTCGTTTTTGTATGGAATTCTTTATGGAAACCGAAATACAATTTTAATTCTATTAATAAAAACAACAAATGATAACATATTTGTCTTGCACTTTGAAAATATCAGATTGATTCATAGCTTGTAACTTTAATGTAATTCGCCCTGGTGAGAGCTACTCGTAATAGTGAAACAGATTATAGCAGCTCTGAAACAGATGGTTATATGTGTCTACATATATCCACTGGCTATGGGCACATATTGCTGTATCACTGTATTGTTGACCTGAAACAGTCCGCCAGTTACTTCTCAAGCAAAAATAGGCTTATTGAAGATCAGCAAAGAATTGCAATTTGGAATCTGCAACCATGGGAAGTTATGCGTCAGTCCCCACACAGCAAGGGGAAAAGGAAGTTGAGAAGGCTGAGTAAACAGAGAGTCCAGTGGAGGAACTGAGAGTCTGGTCTAGTGACTTTTCACTGGCTAAGCTATAACAGTCCCTCATTGGCTAAGCTCTCCCTGGGCAAGAAGAGGAAGTCTTTCTTCTTTCTTTTGGATTCTCCTATCATAATAGGGAATGAAAGCTTGCTTTCTGACCTCCTGACTCTATTTTAATTGAGGTTTTCTATTTATTTTTATGAAAGTGAAAGTTGCTCAGTCATGTCCAACTTTTTGTGATCCCATGGACTGTAACCCGCCAGGCTCCTCCATCCATGGAATTCTCCAGGCAAGATGACTGGAGTGAGTAGCCAGTCCAAGTTGTACTAGTGATAAAGAACCAACCTGCCAATGCAGAAGAAATAAGAGACACAGTTTTGATCCCTGGCTCATGAGGATCTCCTGGAGGAGAGCATGGCAACCCACTCCAGTATTCTCACCTGGAGGATCCACTGGACAGAGTAGGTGGGGGCGGGGCTACAGTCCATAGTGTTGCAGAGTTGGACACAACTGAAGCGACTTAGTGTGCATTAATTTTTATAGTATGTAATATGCAATTGTTTGTATTGACAATTAAGTGCTTTAAAGTATAAAATTTCTTTGCACAGATGCACAAGGAACAATGGTTATTTCTGGGAAGGAGAGCTTGGAGGGTTGGAGGAATGTTTGAATTTTTAAAATTACATGCATATGTGTGCTCAGCTGTTTTTCAACTCTGCGTTCCCATGGACTGTAGCCTGCCAGGCACCTTTGTCCATGGAATTTTCCAGGCAAGAACACTGGAGTGGGTTGCCATTTCCTTCTCCAGGGGATCTTCCCAATCCAGGGATCTAACTTGCATCTCTTGCTTCTTTTACATTAGCAGGTGGATTCTTTACCATTGCACTACCATACCCTTAGTTTAAAAAACAAACAAACAAGCAAAAAACTGGTGAATCTTTTCATGATGCTAAGCCACCAGAATAGGGAGGGGAAGGTCCAGGGCCTGGGATGCCAAACAATCTGATGATTCCTAGAGAAATTGACACCCTCCTACCATGCAGAGACAGTTAGTCCAGAGGTGTGTCTTGCCAAGAAACTTACAAGCGATGGGTAATATAGGTCATTCCTAGACTCCACCAAGCAGGAGATCCTTGAGGTACTAGGAAGGGGAAAAAAAAAAACAAAAACCTTTTTCCTAAGCATTCATTTTTGTTGTCATAAGAGTAAGTGGTAAAAAGAAAATTTAGGCTTATGCACAGAACTGTCATAATGGTTTTGAATTTTATCATCCCTCCCATCTCCTTTTTCCTTTCCTACCTTTTTGGAAAAGAGGAGTTGACAGTAAAGTGGGTGTTGTGTACTATGGGAGGGGTCCCAGGTTGAGAAGCAAGAGTCCAAGGGGTTGCAGAGTTGAAGGTGCAGAGTGATCCCTCCCTGGATGGCTGGTTCTCTTGGCCAGTCTGCATTTATTCATTTCTGCTGGAAGAATAAAGTCTTACTCACTTTTCATCTTGATAGATTTTTCTTTCTGCCCTCTCTGCATTTCTGTCTTTGCTGAACAGCTATGATGTTAATCATGATGTTTCTTCAGACATATTTCTTTTCCTAAGACTTCAGGCAGAAGTTCAGACAGCTGCCATTCTGTCTCAGGCCTTTTTGATGACTGATTGAACATGTGTTCAGATTCCACTCTTGGTTTGTATCCACTCTTCAGTGTTGAGGCTCTGGGACTGGGTCAAAGAGGAGAGTGTCAAAGATGTGTCTACATGTCCTATGGACTGGGTTGTGTCCTCCTTTTCTGGAGAACCCAAACTAACACCTACCACCCCACAGAGAATGGGAGACAGGAATGCTATATCTTCCAAAGATTACATTTTAAAGGGATGACTCTCAGGTTTTTGAGAAAGACATCCTTGAGTTGCAAAAATTGGCAAAGACTGGGAGAAGATTTACATCTCAACAAGTCAGAAAGAGAATTGACAGTTGCAAGTTTTCTAAAGTAAATGCATCAAGAAAAGGGAGGTTAAGGGTCTATAGTCAGGAAACAAACTTATAGTCAAGCCAAGGAGATGTCATCTTTGTCATGCACCAGTCACTTTTATATGTCTTGAGAAGCAGAATTATAGTTAGGCATCAGCAGTAGAGGACATTTAATTTTTCCATTTTAAAAGAGTTTACATTTAAAAAACATGTTAGATACTCGCATGAACAAGAACTTAGTTTTTCCTTAGGAATAATTAACCTAAATGAGATAAAGCATATTATTAACATTCACTTATAAGCCTTGCCTGGTTCACAAAATTGATTTGATTGACTCTTTTGTGAAATTTCTCCTGGCTGTTGCAATTCCAGTTTATGGCCCTAGAGAGGATGCGATAGTAAATAATTCAGATAAGATAATATGGCATCCTAACGGAATTATACTACAGAGTAAATATGAAAGCATCTGGCACAGTGTCTAATATGAGATGTCCTCAAAAAATGTTTTTCAAAGTAGACATTGGACTTGTTCCCATTTTCTGGTCCCAGACCAAATGCTCGCTGGCATTTCACCCTTGGATATTTCTACCAGAGGCGTACAATCCTGTGTTTTTACCATCACCATGTGTTGCTATGCAGAGATTTCACGTTACTGGGAAGAACTCAAGCACATTTGGTGATGGTAACTGGGGGGCAGTGAGGTGACATGTGAGGGAGCAAAGGAATGAAGGAACAGCAAGAGTGGTGATGGGAAAAGTTTATAGGAGCAGGGAGGGGAAGATGGCAGGAAAGAACATCAGCCATCCATTGAACACGCGGAGAGCTTGCTGCTCCATCTGATGGTACATGGGTAGGTGGGGCAGGCTGAGTCCTGGCTAGAATCCTCTGACTATTCAGGTTTACATAGTGATGAAAAGCAGGGGCTCTTGGAAATCTGGTTGGAAACTCATTTATTTGCATTCTGACTCTAGCAGCTGGCTGTGTGACTTGGAGGATATTATTCAACCTTAATGTCATTGATAGAAGAAAGATAGTTATATATGGCTCATTTGGGGCATTAGATGGGATGTGTGTAAACACTTGAGCACAGTAGCAGGTCCATTTGGGCCAAAAGCAAACTACTAAAAAGCAAGGACAGGAGTGGAAAGTGCCAGTTTCCCTTCCTCAGGTTTTCAGAGGGCTTCCCTGCCGAGGTTTATGCTGCTGCTGCTTCCAGTGTCTGGGCTAAGACTAAAACTCATTAAAGCAAATTCTCTTTTGATGAAGTTGTAGGAAAGAGGGTATTGAGCTCACCAGTTGACAGTGTTTTGAGAAAGCAGGAAGGGTGGGCCTGCTGCAGTCAACTGACTGTCTGAGGGTTTGTTTTGTACCTCTGATTATTCATTTTCTGTGATTCAGAAATTGCCTAAATTGTTTTAATTATGCTCCTTTCATTGTATTTTAATGAGCTAATGAATTCTTTCACCCACTTTTTATCCAACAATGGGCCAATAATTATAACACCCAGAAAATCTTTTTAAATTGCCAGGAATCAAAATTCAGTGGAGTTCTTTCTGGGTATTAAAATGAATGTGCTAATTTCGTTAGCTAACAAGCAGCTTTGAACACCCGCTGTGCACCGAGCCCCACACAGAATGCGAGGGACGCGAAAGGAAAAAGAGCCAGAAGTCTACCTTCACTTTAGTTTTACTTTAGACTGTAAATAACTTATCTCCTTTTCATCTTGTTTCTTCATTCATTTACTTCGTAACCACTGGTGGAGCATGTATTTCATGTCGGGCATTGTGCCAGGTATGCTGTGACTGGATGCTTATGGAGCGTCACGTGTAAGATCAGGATTAGTGAGAGATGAGCTATGGGATCAGATAACAGAGACTTTACCTAGGATTAAGTGAAGGGGAGACTTTGAAGGTTTTCAATCTGGGGTGATGTGGTCAGATTTGCATGTTTTATATACATGACTCGGGTCGTAAGGAGGAAAATGGATTAGAGAGCTACTGGTTATAATGCGACTTCTGTGGTTTTGCAGGAGAAAATGGAAGCAGTGGAAGAAGGGCTGGATAGTGGATACCTGAGGATCCTTCGTTTCCTTCTGCCCACCTTCCAAGGGGCTGTGATTTCCTGGGACCTATGGGGCTATGAGGAAACTGAGTCCACCTGTGGCGCCATGGGGGTAGAGTACGTGGTTTGGGCTAAAGCTCTCACACTGGGTGTAGGTGGATGGACTCTGCTGATGAGCACAGACTAAGTCCCTTATCTCCTGTAGGGCTGGGGATTGCCTTGGAGGTGAACATATTACTTAAAAGCAGCTAATCACAGTGACTCTCCACTTTTCTGGGGATTCTGTGACCAGTACTCATTCTTGCTCTGGAGAATGTAATGTAGATATGAGACAGACTCCCTGGAGGTCATATTATTTTCTAAAGCCAATGACAGGTAAGTGCAGGGGCAGCTGTGAGGCTCAAAGTAGTCACCAGGGGACTCTTGAGAACTACCCATTCAGATCAACAGAGTCCAGATGACCATAGGGGAACACATGTATGAGGTCACTTCTCTGACCTTCACCACCCTTAGCTCTTTCAAGGTTTGTTCTTTGCACTGAAGCCCTTTATATTAACATATATAAAGGATCTCTTTTTCCTACCCACAAACTGGCTGATACAAGGTAATAGTTAAATTTGTGAGGGAGGTTGATATTGTTTGAGAGCATCATCTTCAATTGGGAAGAAAAATGCTTACATGTGAATCCTCGGGCAATACCAATACTTGGGAATCAGTAGAGGAAGACCAGAAATAAGACCAAAATAGGAACTGTCCGATGCAGAGGAAGAGAGAACCAGTGGAGTATAATGTTGTGGAAACCAAAGCATAAGTTTCAAAGAGGAGGGGGAATTTGCAAAGTAACAAGACTTGGTAAGAGAGAACAAATGATCAGCCAGCAGATTTGGTGGAAATAAGGTCATGTAAGACCTTCACAGGAATAGTTTCAGTTGAGGGATAAAGGATGAAGCCATTGTAGGGTCAGCTGGAACTGGCCCAGTGAATTCACTCGTATGGAAATAGACCATGAGTTTTGACTGCTAGTTCACTTTAAACACCTATCTCTGTTGGGAAATTTTCCTCTTATATCTCAATGTCCCAAGCTAGAAACTAGAAATGCTCTTCTCCCCTGACCTTCCTTGCTCCTAGAGCAAGGACATGTAACTTGGGCTCTGCTAACCTAAGAAACCCATTTGAGATTTTAATTCAGAAGATACTGAAGGACACACAGTGAAACTCTGGTAAAGGTCCACATTGAAAATATTTATGATACGATAACTTAAGAGCCTTAAGATATCCCTATACTTTGATTCTGTAATCTCATTACTCAAAATTGGAAATTATCCGAGGCCAAAGCTATACTTATTAAGATGATCAAGGCTGCATGTTCTTTCCATAAAAGGAAAAAATGGAAATGTCCATCCTTAGTTAGAATGGTCAAATAAACCGTGATGCATGTACTTGATGGGATATTATTCGGTCTGTATCTTTCATATTAGTGCCTGTCACATGGTAGTTATTTGTTAAAATAATGTTAAAGTGAAAATTATGGAGACTGTACATGGAAAAACACATGGTTTGTTGTGGTAACTAAGTAAAAGATGAAATGAATTTATATATATGTGATTACACCTATGAAAAGTAGAATACATGAGTACATGAACTCTGCTGCTGCTGCTGCTGCTGCTAAGTCGCTTCAGTTGTGTCCGACTCTGTGCGACCCCATAGACGGCAGCCCACCAGGCTCCCCCGTCCCTGGGATTCTCCAGGCAAGAACACTGGAGTGGGTTGCCATTTCCTTTTCCAATGCATGAAAGTGAAAAGTGAAAATGAAGTCGCTCAGTTGTGTCTGACTTTTTGCGATCCCATGGACTGCAGCCTACCAGGCTCCTCCATCCATGGGATTTTCCAGGCAAGAGTACTGGAGTGGGGTGCCATTGCCTTCTCCACATGGACTCTAAATGAACTCAAAACTCAAAAATGAAAAGATCTGCAGTAGGACTGGGAGTATGTATGTGATCCCCTCCCCCTCTTTAATACTGTTACTATGTTTATCACTATGGGCTTCCCTAGTGGCTCAGATGGTAAAGAACCTGCCTGCAAGGCAGGAGACCCAGGTTCAATCCCTAGGTCAGGAAGATCCCCTGGAGAAGGCAATGGCTACCCACTCCATTATTCTTGCCTGGAGAATTCCGTGGACAGAGGAGGCTGGCAGGGCTACAGTCCAAGATGTCGCAGAGTTGGACACTATGGAAGCAACTTAGCATGCGCACATGCATGTTTATTACCTATACCACAATAAGCTGAAGTTCAAAATGCAAAAAAAGGGAAGAAATAAGCCAAATAAGTCCAGTGCAATTCCTGCTTTGTTCTGGGCTCCAACTGTCCTAGGCCATTCTGCCATCTTAGGTGATTCCATCCACAGGCTTCAGAAGGAAAGTTTCTATTGGTTAGCCCACCAAGCCAGGAAAACTATGACTCATGCCTGAGGAAGTTGGCTGCTTCTGTGACATTGCAATCCATCAAGACCTGCTCTGGAGATTTCCGCCTTCATGATCCTTCAGAGAGAGGTGTGCAAGAAACATCAAAGGCGGGAAATGTGTACTTGGAGCTATGCTCTGCTTCTCTGTTTGAAAGCTTTAATTGGGAGTCTGAGAGGCAGCAGGTTCCGGGAAAGAGAAGAGGCTTTAGTGCCTGTATCAGCTGGGTGATGTGCAGGTGTGTGCAACAGTAAATCTTACTAGAGTGGCTTACATAGTTTTAAACACTTTTATTCTCCTCCTTTAACAAGAAATCAGGTGGTAGATAGTGCTGAATGGCCTGGTGGCTTGCTAAGAAAATCAGTGGCCCAGGCTTTTCCTAGCCTTTGTTCTTTGTGTTGACCCTTGCAGCAAGAAAGCCATAGTAAACCCTCATTCCTGGTAGAGGGAAGATGAAATACCTGCAGACCTTCTCTTCCATCTCCTCAGTCAGAACGCATCATCTAATCACTTTTAGCTCCAGGAAATGCTGGAAGGTTCTCTTTCATTCTGTTTCAGACTTTCTATTTCCTTATCTGAAAAGGGGAATTCAATGAACTGTCTTATACGGTTGTTATGAGGGTGTAGTAACTGAGTCAGGAAAAGATCTCATCCAGCACCAGGGACCTCAGGTATGTTAAGAATAAACTCAGTGAAGCAAGGACTGCAAAAGCCTGACCATGAGTCATATTCAAATGAGTTGTGTGATTTCAAAGCCTTTGAATGGTGTTCATATGTTTTTCACTTGAAAAAAATAAATCTTAGGTTTAAAAAAAATTACATATATATAGTTGAGGGACAAACAGTCCTATAACCAATAGTCCCTTATCCTCAATACATCCCATGTTTAACCTCTCTAAGTGGTGGAGGGCTGGTTGGTTGTCTGGCTGACAGTCTGGGAGAGGTGTTTTATGACAGGGATGCCCCAACCTCTGGGCTCTGATGCCTGATAATCTGAGGTGGAGCTGATGTAATAATAATAGAAATAAAGTGCACAGAAATGTAAGGGGCTTAAATAACCCCCAAACCATTCACCTGGCCCCCCCCAATTTTCTGTGGAAAAATTGTCTTCTACAAAACTGGTCCATGGTGCCAAAAAGGTTGGGGATTCTATTCTCAGAATCTGTCTTAAAAATTATTAGCAAATCTCTAGGACATTCAAAAGGTACAAAGAATTAATAATTGAACTAGTAGTCAATGACCATAGTTCCAGATATTTATCTATTAATAGGAAAAATAGTCCCATTAAATACACCAAATAAGATGTTGGAATGCATATACACATACCCTGCACCACACACTTTTAAAAATGAATGGCTGAGCTGCCAGGAACATACACAAACTCATGAGGGGCTAAACTAAAGCAACACTGTGAGTCTAGAGAGGTAAGCAAGTGCTAGAGCACTTGCTAATCTTTGATGACTTAGGCCTTTGATTTCAGGGCCACTGAAGGACAGTTGACAAAGCCCCATGCTTGGGAACATTGTCATTCAGATCAGAGACACTTGAATGTAGTCAGAACTCCCAGAGGGTAGAACCCTCTGGGAAAGTTTGAGCTAAACACATTCTCCTCTGAAAAGGTTAGAGTAAGGCACATAAATTCAAGTATCTCTATGGTGACTTTCAATCCTTCTTATCTTCCCAGCATCTATCATACTTCAGGGATTTCTGGAACCTCCAACTTCTGAGACTTTTGGGCCTTCTGAGGCTCTGTATGATAAACGCTTTGCTTCTTTGCTTGGCTCCCCACATGCTGTTTGCTTTCTGCTCTTTATCATACGCCGAGGTAGTTGCCTCATCTCTGCATGTTTCCAACTTCTGAAACTGCTCTCTGTCAGCTGCTTCCTCTCCTCTCTATCCTCATCGGTGTCGGCGTTTATTCTGTTTCTGGAACAGAGTTGTGTTTTAGGAGCCAGGAGAGGTAAATATGAAGAATGAACCCGTGAACGTTTAAACAGAAAGTCCAAAGTGTAGACCTTTGCTAGTGCTTTCTTAGTCCATGTCATAGTCGCATTTCTTCAAAAGACTACAAACACTGCTCCTACGGCCCACAACTTCCCACTCAAATAGCTGCGCACTTCTCTTGCCTGCCAATGCAGTGTTCTTTCACTTTCTCTCTGTACCCCGTTGTATCACACTCCTTTCAACTCTGTACATGGGGATTTTTCAAAGTATTCCAGGTGATGCTAAAATGAAGGTTGAGAACCACTGCTGCTGATAGATGTGTTGATTTGTTGATAGTTGGATCAAGCTAGTGGAGACTATCCACGAACACATTGATGGTTAGTGATTTCTTGTGTTGAGTTTAAACCAGCTGTGTGTCTCAAGTTGTTAAGTCATAATAGTTTCAACAGCCTGGAGTCTATCCCTGCCCCTTTCAGAGTATATCGAGCTGGTGTGTGCATTTGCACACCTAAACACATGCTCTTGGAATATGGTCAGAAGCTTCATTGACTTTCTTACTGCCTTGAATAGCCACTTGCAGAAACTTCTGAGATGATCAGCTACTGACTTTTTACCAAAAAGCAATTCCATATGAAAAATACTGTCTGTTATTAGACAACTATACTTATATTTTTATAAATATATTTTATAACTATACTTATATTTCTTAAGAAGAAAAATATGAGCTCTATCTGAAGTGATGCTTTTGGGAAGTTGAGATGCTTTTCTGAGTTACTGTTGTCATTCAGTTCTACGCAATCATAATCCAGTACTACATTAAGTCAAAAACAGTGGCTATGTATCTTTCTTTTTTTAATATTTATTCATTTGTATTTATTTGGCTGTGTCTGTCAGGGCATGCAGGATCTTTTGTTGCAGTGGATGGACTTCTCTCGTTGTGGTTCCCAGGCTTGCCTGTGGCATGTCGGATCTTAGTTCTTGGACCAGGGATTGAACCTGTGTCCTTGGTACAGGAGGGTGGATTCTTAACTGCTGGACCACCAGGCAAGTCCCAGTGGCTAAGTTTCCAACGAGAGTGCACATAATTTTGGCTGTCAAGGTAGAAAGGATGACAAATGATGTAGGTGCTCGCATTAACTGAAGTGAATGTTGATGGCAACTTGCTTTAGTTGAATTTCAGTATTAAAAATCACGTGAGGAATACAGAGGTGAAAAGGACATTTTCTTATTCTAAGGAACTTACAGTCCAGAGTAGAACTTACAATCTGAAAGAAGAAAAAGATAACTCCAACCTAAGAAAACACCAGAGAAAAGGTCATCATGGAAGCACAGTAATAAAGGAATACTCTTAGTAATTTTGTGAACTCCCCAACTCCTTTTTTGGAGCTATTAGAAGGGTGAAAAGAGCTTTTAGTTTCCAGTGTAAGACCTGGAAGATAAACAGGAAATATCCTCTGGGTCCAAAGAGAAAGGGTGAGCGCCAGAATCATGCCCACTTGGAAGGTGATTCAGTTCAGTTCAGTTGCTCAGTTGTGTCCGACTCTTTGTGACCCCATGAATCACAGCACGCCAGGCCTCCCTGTCCATCACCAACTCCCGGAGTTCACTCAGACTCACGTCCATCGAGTCAGTTATGCCATCCAGCCATCTCATCCTCTGTTGTCCCCTTCTCCTCCTGCCCCCCAGTCCCTCCCTATCAGAGTCTTTTCCAATGAGTCAACTCTTCGCATGAGGTGGCCAAAGTACTGGAGCTTCAGCTTTAGCATTATTCCTTCCAAAGAAATCCCAGGGCTGATCTCCTTCAGAATGGACTGGCTGGATCTCCTTGCAGTCCAAGGGACCCTCAAGAGTCTTATCCAACACCACAGTTCAAAAGCATCAATTCTTCGGCACTCAGCCTTCTTCACAGTTCAATTCTCACATCCGTACATGACCACAGGAAAAACCAGAGCCTTGACTAGATGGACCTTAGTCGGCAAAGTAATGTCTCTGCTTTTGAATATACTATCTAGGTGGGTCATAACTTTTCTTCCAAGGAGTAAGTGTCTTTTAATTTCATGGCTGGAGTCACCATCTGCAGTGATTTTGGAGCCCCCAAAAATAAAGTCCGACACTGTTTCCACTGTTTCCCCATCTATTTCCCATGAAATGATGGGACAGATGCCATGATCTTCGTTTTCTGAATGTTGAGCTTTAGGCCAACTTTTCCACTCTCCTCTTTCACTCTCATCAAGAGGCTTTTTAGTTCCTCTTCACTTTCTGCCATAAGGGTGGTGTCATCTGCAAATCTGAGGTTATTGATATTTCTCCCGGCAATCTTGATTCCAGCTTGTGCTTCTTCCAGTCCAGCGTTTCTCCTGATGTACTCTGCATAGAAGTTAAATAAGCAGGATGACAATATACAGCCTTGATGTACTCCTTTTCCTATTTGGAACTAGCCTGTTGTTCCACATCCAGTTCTAACTGTACTTCCTGACCTGCATACAGATTTCTCAAGAGGCAGGTCAGGTGGTCTGGTATTCCCATCTCTTTCAGAATTTTCCACAGTTTCTTGTGATCCACACAGTCAAAGCCTTTGGCATAGTCAATAAAGCAGAAAGAGATGTTTTTCTGGAACTCTCTTGTTTTTTCCATGATCCAGCAGATGTTGGCAATTTGATCTCTGGTTCCTCTGCTTTTCCTAAAACCAACTTGAACATGAGGAAGTTCACGGTTCATGTATTGCTGAAGCCTGGCTTGGAGAATTTTGAGCATTACTTTACTAGCGTGTGAGATGAGTGCAATTGTGCGGCAGCTTGCGCTTTCTTTGGCATTGTCTTTCTTTGGAATTGGAATGAAAACTGATGTTTTCCAGTCCCGTGGTGACTGCTGAGTTTTCCAAATTTGCTGGCATATTGAGTGCAGCACTTTCACAGCATCATCTTTCAGGATTTGAAATAGCTCAACTGGAATTCCATCACCTCCACTAGCTTTGTTCGTAGAGATGCTTTCCAAGGCCCACTTGACTTCACATTCCAAGATGTCTGGCTCTAGATGAGTGATCACATCATCATGATTATCTGGGTCGTGAAGGTCTTTTTTGTATAGTTCTTCTGTGTATTCTTGCCACCTCTTCTTAATATCTTCTGCTTCTGTGAGGTCCATACCATTTCTGTCCTTTATGGAGCCCATCTTTGCATGAAATGTTCCCTTGGTATCTCTAATTTTCTTGAAGAAATCTCTAGTCTTTCCCATTCTGTTGTTTTCCTCTATTTCTTTGCATTGATCCCTGAAGAAGGCTTTCTTATCTCTTCTTGCTATTCTCTGGAACTGTGCATTCAGATGCTTATATCTTTCCTTTTCTCCTTTGCTTTTCACCTCTCTTCTTTTCACAGCTATTTGTAAGGCCTCCCCAGACAGCCATTTTGCTTTTTTGCATTTCTTTTCTATGGGGATGGTCTTCATCCCTGCCTCCTATACAGTGTCATGAGCCTCATTCCATAGTTCATCAGGCACTCTATCTATCAGATGTAGGCCCTTAAATCTATTTCTCACTTCCACTGTATAATCATAAAGGATTTGATTTAGACTTCATTTTTGGGGGCTCCAAAATCACTGCAGATGGTGACTGCAGCCATGAAATTAAAAGACGCTTACTCCTTGGAAGAAAAGTTATGACCAACCTAGATAGTATATTTAAAAGCAGAGACATTACTTTGCCAACTAAGGTCCGTCTAGTCAAGGCTATGGTTTTTCTAGTAGCCATGTATGGATGTGAGAGTTGAACTGTGAAGAAGGCTGAGCACCGAAGAATTGATGCTTTTGAACTGTGGTGTTGGAGAAGACTCTTGAGAGTCCCTTGGACTGCAAGGAGATCCAACCAGTCCATTCTGAAGGAGAACAGCCCTGGGTGTTCTTTGGAAGGAATAATGCTAAAGCTGAAGCTCCAGTACTTTGGCTACCTCATGCGAAGAGTTGACTCATTGGAAAAGACTCTGATAGGGAGGGATTGGGGGCAGGATAAGAAGGGAACGACAGAGGATGAGATGGCTGAATGGCGTCACTGACTCGATGGACGTGAGTCTGAGTGAACTCCGGGAGATGGTGATGGACAGGGAGGCCTGGCATGCTGCGATTCACGGGGTCTCAAAGAGTCGGACATGACTGAGTGACTGAACTGAACTGAATGGTCTTGCAGTTTTCCCTACTTCCTTCTATTTGAGTCTGAATTTGGTAATAAGGAGTTCATGATCTGAGACACAGTCAGCTCCTGGTCTTGTTTTTATTGAGTGTATAGAGCTTCCTACCACATGCTGGATGTGTATCATAGTTTCAGGGGCCTGTGCTCCCTTCTAGCACAGTCAGTGGTTTGATGTGAGATCTGAGTGATTCTGCTTGTTTTTGTGAGAGCTTTTCCCATCTACTTCTAACTGATTCAGGTACTTATTCTCACAACACCTAGTTTCACTGATGTTACATGTCATTGTGTAACACATTGAGACATAGAAGATGTGTCTGGAAATTTCCACTGGGCCATCATGTTCAGCCTGAATGATACAACCAACTGTCCAAAGGGGCTTTAGAGCTCATCTTGTTTGCTCTCTTGCTCCCTTGATTATATCATTGCAGTGTCTGTGTAAATACTTTGTCCGTTGAGAGCTAACCATTTCTCAAGGTAGTCTGCCACTTGTAGGCCAAGGTGTGCTGTTAAAAATGTTTTTATTTTGAGCTGAAATTCAATGGACCACATTTAACCTTCTTGAACTTTATAGAATTTGGCTTCTTTTTCAACATACCTGAGCCTATTAAAAAAATCCCCATCATGAAAGTCAGCCCTGAGAGAAGTCTTAATGAAACAAAAATGTCTTTGGATCTCCTTTACTTCCAGTTATCTACTTTCATACTTTGGCTTTGATTTCAATACAAGCTTTGTAGTTCACTAGACTCCAAAGCATCATTTGATAAATTTCTAGACAAGAACAGCAAATACTGATATTTCCATTTTCAGTCAGTATAGCAGAGCCAAAGAATGAAAAAGCCCAGCTTCTCAAAATACTTTTCACTGAATGGCTGATCTTCAGCTTTTACACAGAGGGCTTCTGGAAATTAACCAACAAGGATTAACTGAAGGCCTGATACCTGTTCAGACAAGCACCGTTAATGGTGCATAGAGATGAAAGACTGGGTTTCAACGTCTCAAGGAGCTTGCTGTCTAGCTAGGGAGACACTGATATGTTTGAAATGAAAGCAAACATGGCAGATTGGAAAAGGTATAAAAGTTTTTTAACATTAAAAATTTTTTAGTATGGACTCATTGAGAAAAATTTGAACTTCAGTATTAAATGCAAATTGAGGAATATTTACTGACTTTTGAAAAACTGATTTTTAATATCAAATTAATCTCTAATTAGGCTGTTGCATGTTATGAACAAAGGCTAACAAGAGGCCTTCCCTCTCATGTTTGTCCCACATCTATATCATCTAAATCAGTTCTGTTTCTCACCAAGACAATGTAAGCCATCGTATAAGTAAAAATCTTCTAGTAGACACATTTAAAGGGCTTCCCTGGTGACTCAGATGGTAAAGAATTCACCTGCAGTGTGGGAGACCTGGGTTCGATCCCTGGGTTGGGAAGATCACCTGGAGAAGGGCATAGCAATCCACTCCAGTATTCTTGCCTGGAGAATCCCCATGGACAGAGGAGTCTGGTGGGCTATAGTCCGTGAAGTCACAAAGAGTCAGGGATGACTGAGCAGCTTTCACACATACAGACAAATGAAAAAACTAAAAGAAATAGGCAAAATTTAGTAATGTACTATTGAACCCATTATATCTAAAGTACGTCAAGATGTAATCAATATAAAATTATTAATGAGATTTTTACATTCCTTATTCCATACTGAACTATTCCAAATCTGGTATATACTTAAACAGAATAGGTGTCAATTCAGATGCTAATTTTTTATTAGAAATACTTGCTTTATATTTGGATTTAAAAAATTTTACATTTGAAAGTAAATTTTCTTTCCCAAGTTGTTTCAAACACATTTTTTCTAATAACTATGTCAAATACCAGCTTTTGAAATAAAATTAAGTAAAATATTTAAATGCATTTTCTCAGTTGCACTAGTCATAATATTGGAAGTGCTCAATAGTCACATGTGGCTAGTGGCTACCATACTGGACATCTCAGGTCAAGGAGATAATGTCATGATTTATGATTTCAGACCTCACGTTCAAGTTTTTAATCCATTTTGAGTTTATTTTTGTGTATGGTATAAGATAGTAGTCTAATTTCATTCTTCTGCATGTGGCTGTCCATCTTTCCCAACATCATTTATTGAAGAAATTGTCTTTTCTCTATTATATATTCTCAGCTCCTTTGTCATAAACTAATTGACAAACTATGTGTGGGTTTATTTCTGGGCTCTCTGTTCTGTTTTATTGATCTGTATGTCTGGTCTTTTGCTAATACCATACTGCTTTTGTTACTGTAGCTTTGTAATATAGTTTGAAATCAGGAAGTGTTCTCCAGATTTTTTTTAGGAAAGTTTTAAACTATAGATGTAATTTATTTTATAGATAAAAGATTTTTAGATTGTCTCTTTTTGAGGCAGTTTCAGTAAGTTGTGTTTAAGGAAATTATCCACTTTATATAAATTGTCAAAATACTATTTTCTTATCTTTTTTAATATTTCTAATTTGGGGGGGGGGAGAGATTTGGTTTTTATATAGATCAAAATTGAGGTCCGAGTTGGATAATAGATTGAGTGTACATATATATTTACATTTCTGTCTTACACGTAAAACAATCAAGTTGTAATCTTATCTTTGTAGTCACAAATTTCCCTGTTGTCCCCCAACTTCCTATTTCATCCAGGTGCCCACATCCTCCCGCCCCAAGCCCCTATTTCTAGTTTTTTAGAAAAGAATCTTATTTAGTTATTTCAGTTTTGACCCTTCTGGGCCTTCATTGCTACTTGGGCTTTTCTCCAGTTGTGGTGTGTGGGGCTGTTCGTGCAGTGGCTTCTCTTGTTGTGGAGCATAGTTCTAGGGCACAGGAGGTTTCAGCAGTTGTGGCACGTGGGCTCAGTAGTTCTGGCTCTTGGCCTCTAGAGCACAGGCTCAGTAGTTGTGGCTCATGGGCTTAGCTGTTCTGCAGCATGTAGGATTTTCTCAATCAGGGATTAAACCTGTGTCTCCTGCTTTGGCAGGTGAATTCTTTGCCACAGAGCCATCAGGGAAGCTGTGTTATTTCTTTTGTAAATGTAGGCTCTTAAATGATATCCTTGCTCTTGGTTTTATCTTTAATTCTTATTTTCTAGATCTGTCTTACCAGTGACTTGTCAACATTCTTAGTCTTGTGGAAAAATCAATAGTTATCATTGTTTATCCACTCTATCATGCACACATACACACAATTAACTTTGTTTCCTTTTTGTGGTTCTCTTGGGGGTCTAATTTCCTATTCTAACTTCTGGTAATGGACTCCTAGATAATGATTTTAAGAATTTCTTCTTTTCTATTACATGCAAATAATATTACAAATTTTCCACTGAGAGCATCTTTCAGTGCTTCAAGGTTTCATATACTATATTTTCATTATTGGTTGGTTAAAGGGAGTTTTTCAGAGAAGGCAATGGCACCCCACTCCAGTACTCTTGCCTGGAAAATCCCATGGATGGAGGAGCCTGGAAGGCTGCAGTCCATGGGGTCGCTGACGGTTGGACACAACTGAGCGACTTCATCTTCACTTTTCACTTTCATGCATTGGAGAAGGAAATGGCAACCCACTCCAGTGTTCTTGCCTAGAGAATCCCAGGGACGGGGAGCCTGGTGGGCTGCCATCTGTGGGGTTGCACAGAGTTGGAAACGACTGAAGTGACTTAGCAGCAGCATAGGGAGTTTTTAACCTTTAAAGGGGCTTCCCTGATAGCTCAGTTGGTAAAGAATCCATCTGCAATGCAGGAGACCCTGGTTGTTCGATTCCTGGGTTGGGAAGATCTGCTGGAGAAGGGAAAAGCTACCCACTCCAGTATTCTGGCCTGGAGAATTCCATGGACTGTATAGTCCATGGGGTCACAAAGAGTTGGACATGACTGAGTGACTTTCACTTCACTAAAGGGAGTTTTACAAATTTACATTATAATTTTTGAAACTGCATAGGCCATTTGGATATCATATGCTTGATTTCCAAATATTTGAGAATTTTATAGTTACTTTTTCTTATTGATTTCCTGGTTAATATTACTGTCACAAGAAGACATCTGTATGATTTTAATACTGTGGAATTTAAGAACTGCTTTATGGACAAGCACATGGTTAATTTTTGTAAGTGTCCATATGCAGTTGAAAAGAATGTGTTTGGGGGAATATATATATTTTATACATATAATATAAATCACAAAATATATAACTCTTGTTTATAATATTGTTTAAAGCTCATTTACACTCTCTTTGTCTGCTTTTCTTTTTTTTAATATAAATTTATTTAATTGCAGGCTAATTACTTTACAATATTGTATTGGTTTTGCCAAACATTGACATGAATCCATCATGGGTGTACATGTGTTCCCCATCCTGAACCCCCCTCTGCCCTCCCTCCCCATCCCATCCCTCGGGGTCATCCCAGTGCACCAGCCCTGAGCATCCTGTCTCATGCATCGAACCTGGACTGGATATTCATTTCACATATGATAATATACATATTTCAATGCCATTCTCCCAAATCATCCCACCCTCTCCCTCTCCCACAGAGTCCAAAAGACTGTTCTATACATCTGTGTCTCTTTTGCTGTCTCACATACAGGGTTATCATTACCATCTTTCTAAATTCCATATATATGCGTTAGTATACTGTATTGGTGTTTTTCTTTCTGGCTTACTTCACTCTGTATAATAGGCTCTGGTTTCATCCACCTTATTAGAACTGATTCAAATGTATTCTTTTTAATGGCTGAGTAATACTCCATTGTGTATATATACCACAGCTTTCTTATCCATTCACCTGCTGATGGACATCTAGGTTGCTTCCATGTCCTATCAATTGCTGGAAGAAGAATGTTTATCTCCCACCATGTTCATAGATTTTTCTCCATTCTTTCAATCCTGACAGTTTTGCTTTATATATTTTGAGACTGATATCAAGTGCATACAGACTTAGATTTTTAGATCTTGTTGGATTGACCTCTTTATCAGTACTAAATATCTCTCTTTATCCATGTAATGCTTCCGGTCATAAAGAACAGTTTCTACAATGTTAGTAATTATACCAGTTTTATTTTGGTTTGCATGGTATATTTTGTTTCATATTTTTTTAACCTTCAACATTTCTATGTAATTTAAAACATTCTTCTGTGAGCAGAATATAGTTGGATTTTGTTTTTTGTTCAGTCGCTCAGTTGTGTCTGATTCTTTGCCACCCCATGGACTGCGGCATGCCAGGCTTCCCTGTCCTTCATCTTCTGCAGCTTGCTCAAACTCATATTCACTGAGTATCCATGATGCCATCCAGCCACCTCATCCTCTGTCGTCCCCTTCTCCTCCTGCCTTCAATCTTTCCCAGCATCACAGTCTTTTCCAGTGAGTCAGCTCTTTGCATCAGATGGCCAAAGTATTGGAGCTTCAGCATCAGTCCTTCCAATGAATATTCAGGCTTGATTTCCTTTTGGATTGAATGGTTTGATCTCCATGCAGTCCAAGGGACTCTCAAGAGTTTTTTCCACCACCACAGTTCAAAGGCATCAATTCTTTAGTGCTCAGCCTTCCTTATGGTCCAACTCTCACATCCATACATGACCTCTGGAAAAACCATAGCTTTAACTAGACAGACCTTTGTCTGCAAAGTAATGTCTCTGTTTTTTACTATGCTGTCTAGGTTTGTCATAGCTTTTCTTCCAAGGAGCAAGTGTCTTAATTTCATGGCTGCAGTCACCATCTGAAGTGATTTTAGAACCCAAGAAAATAAATTCTGTCACTGTGTCCATTGTTTCCCCATCTATTTTCCATGAAGTGACTGATGCTAAAGCTGAAACTTCTTTGGCCACCTCATGCAAAGAGTTGACTCATTGGAAAAGACCCTGATGCTAGAAGGGATTGGGGGCAGGAGGAGAAGGGTACGACAGAGGATCAGATGGCTGGATGGCATCACCAACTCGATGGACATGAGTTTGAGTAAACTCCAGGAGTTGGTGATGGATGGGGAGGCCTGGCGTGCTGTGATTCATGGGGTCACAAAGAGTCAGACATGACGAAGCAACTGAAATGAACTGAACTGAACTGATGGAACCAGATGCCATGATCTTAGTTTCTTGAATGTTGAGTTTCAGCTTTTTCACTCTTCTCTTTCACTTTCCTCAAGAGGCTCTTTAGTTCCTCTTCGCTTTCTGCCATGAGGGTGGTGTCATCTGCATATGTGAAGTTATTCATATTCATATTATTCATATTTCTCCTGGAAATCTTGATTTTAGTTCCAGCCCAGCATTTTGCATGATATACTCTGCATGTAGGTTAAATAAAGAAGATTTAATAATAAGGATTTTGCTACTTTTATTTTGTTGCTTTAAATTGAAGTGTTTAATCCCCTTAAATTTAATCAACTAACATATTTGGATTTAAATATGTTTTATTATTTGTTTTCTATTTCTCTCACCTACTTTGTGTTTACTTTTCTGTCTTTTTGTTTTCTTTTGCATTAACTTAAAAAATTTCCATCTCCTTCCATTAGGTTGTTTACCAAACTGGATGTCACTATTCTTTTAGTGATTACCCCAGAAATTATCACCTGTATTTTGACATTTTTTCTCATTTTATTGAGAATAACTGACATACCTCACTGCATAAGTTTAAGACATACTGCATGATGTTTGATTTACATATATTGTGAAATGCATATTACCACAATAGGTTCAGCTAACATCCATCTTCTTACATAGATACAATGGAAAGAAAAGAAAGAAGAAAGGAAAAGAATTTCTTCTCCTTGTGATGAGAACTCTAAGAATTTACTCTTTTGAGAATTTTGTATTTTGACTTAAGTATAATAATATATAGTATTTTTTTTTTTTACCATTTTCTACACAATGCAACATGTCTTTCTTTTTTTATTATGTTTGCTGTGTTTTAAAATTCTATCTCATTATTGCTATTCACATAGAGTCAGTAAATACTTTTTGTCCTTTTCTACAATTCATGAGTTTCTCACAGCAAGTATACTGGAGTGGTTTGCCATTCCCTCCTCCAGTGAATCACGTTTTGTCAGAACTCTCCACTATTACCAGTCTGTCTGGGGCAGCCCTACGTGGCATGACTCAGTAGCTTCACTGACCTGTGCAACCCCCTTTGCCATGACAAGGCAGTGATTCGTGAAGGTAGGGAGATCAAACCAGTCAATCTTAAGGGAAATCAACCCTGAATACTCATTGAAGGACTGATGATGAAGCTGAAACTCTAGTATTTTGGTCATATGATGCGAACAGCTGACTCATTGGAAAAGTTTGTGGTGCTGGGAAAGATTGAGGGCAGAAGGATAATAGGGTATCAGAAGATAAGATGGATGGATGGATGGCATCACTGATGCAATGGACATGAACCTGGGCAAACTTCAGGAGATGGTGAGGGACAGAGAGGCCTGCTGTGCTGCAGTCCATGGGGTCACAAAGAGTTGGACATGGCTAGGAGTCTGAACAACAAGTAAATACTTATATTTATTCATATGTTTCCCCTTTCCAATATTCATTTTTTCCTTTACTTCTTTGCTATATTCTATTATCACTTTCCTTCTACCTCAAGAACATCTTTTACTATTTTTCATGAATCCACTAGTGACATTTTTGGGGGTTAGTTTTCATTTGCTTAATGTTTCAATGTTTAACATCCAGGTTAACAGTTACTCTTTTAAAATATTGAATCCACAATTCCACTGTCTTTTATTTTCCACTGCTTTTAATGCGACATTAGTTGTGATTCCTTTAGAGGTAAGGTAAAATACCTTTCTTTTGCTGCTTTAAAGATTTTTATTACTGTCTTGCTTTTCACCAGTTTTACAATAATGTGTGCAGGTTGGGTTTTCCTTGTTATCGTACTTGAGTTCATAGTTGTTCCTGACATATAATTTGATGTGAAAAAAATATTCAGTCATCACCCCTCCATTTGTTGCTTCTACTTCGTTCTTTCATTTCTCCTCTGAAACACTAATTAAACACTGATGAGAACTTATCACTGGGCTTTATCTACTCTTTGCCGACAAAGGTCCATATGGTCAAAGCTATGTTTTTTCTAGTAGTTGTGGACGGATGTGAGAGTTGGACCATAAAGAAGGCTGAGTGCCAAAAAATTGATGCTTTTGAACTGTAGTGTTGGAAAAGACTCTTGAGAGTCCCTTGGACTGTAAGGGGATCAAATCAGTCAATCCTAAAGGAAATCAACCTTGGATATTCTTTGGAAGGACTGATGCTGGTATTCCATACTTGGGCCACCTGATATGAAGAGGCAGCTCACTGGAAAAGATTGAGGGCAGGGGAAGAAGGGAGTGACAGAGGTGGAGATGGTTGGATGGCATTATTGATGCAATGGACATGAGTCTGAGCAAACTCAGGGACATAGTGAAGGACAGGGAAGCCATGGGGTTGCAAAGAGTCAGACATGACAGTGACTGAACAACTGAAGAGCAACAACGAATCTACTCTTGGGAATTTTCTTTTCTTTTCTTTTCTTTTGTAGAGGAATGAGTTTTCTATTTTTATTTTTTTTAATATAAATTTATTTATTTTTGTTTCACTTTTCTTTGATCTGAATTATTTTCTTTTGATCTATCATTTCACTAATTTTCCCTTAGCTGCTGAATCTAAAATTCTGTTAAATTCCTCTACTGACTTCTTAATTTTCATTATTGTTTCCTTTCCTACAAATCTCCATTTTAAATAGAATTTAAAAAAATTTTTATTATTATTATTTTAAATATAAATTTCTTTATTTTAATTGAGGCTAATTACTTTACAATATTGTTTTGGTTTGGCCATACATCAACATGAATCTGCCATGGGTGTACACGTGTTCCCCATCCTGAATCCCCCACCCGCCTCCCTCCCCCTACCATCCCTCTAGGTCATCCCAGTGCACCAGCCCTGAGCATCCTGTATCCTGCATCGAACCTAGACTGGTGATTCATTTCATATATGATATTATACATGTTTCAATGCCATTCTCCCAAATCATCCCACCCTCTAATTTTTATAGCTTCCTCTTCCTTTTTTTTCTCTTGTACATATTAAGAATACTAATTTAAAATTGTATGATAGAAAACCTGGAAGTCTTGTGTGATAAATGCTTGTTATTCATTCAAGTATTTATTTTCGTGCCTTAAAAAAATTCTTGTTGTCCATATGTGTATGAAGTTTGTAGAGATAATGTGAGGCTCTTGGAAGATTATATTTCCCTATGCAAGCACTCAGTCGAGTCTGATTCTTTGTGACCCCATGGACTGTAGCCTGCCAGGCTCCTCTGGCCATGGGATTTTCCAGGCAAGAATACTGGAGTGGGTTGCTACTTCCTTCTTCAGGGGATCTTTCCAATCCAGGGGTCAAACCTGGGTCACCTGCATTACAGGCAGACTCGTTACCATCTGAGCCACCAGGGAAGTCATTCTATTTCCTATAGAAACAATTTGGCTTTTGGTAGATGGTTGGGGCAGAGAAGATCACCTTAATTCAGTTAGGGACTGAGCTTCAGACAGTTAATCAGAAACAGGCTCATCTGTCATTTCATTCTAAAATCTTCAGAAGTGGGCTTCAGACTTTTTGAGGATTATTTACATTTTCTACCTTATTCCTAGAGTACAGCCTTTCAGTTCAGTTCAGTCGCTCAGTCATGTCCGACTCTTTGTGACCCCATGAACCGCAGCACACCAGGCCAACCAACTGTCCATCACCAACTCCCGGAGTCCACCCAAACCCATGTCCATTGTGTCAGTGATGCCATCCAACCATCTCATCCTCTCTTGTCTCCTTCTCCTCCTGCCCTCAATCTTTCCCAGCATCAGGGTCTTTTCAAATGAGTCAGCTCTCCGCATCAGGTGGCCAAAGTATTGGAGTTTGAGCTTCAACATCAGTCCCTCCAGTGAACACCCAGGACTGATCTCCTTTAGAATGGACTGGTTGGATCTCCTTACAGTCCAAGGGACTCTCAAAGAGTCTTCTCCAACACCATAGTTCAAAAGCATCAATTCTTCGGCGCTTAGCTTTCTTTATAGTCCAACTCTCACATCCATACATGACCACTGGAAAAACCATAGCCTTGACTAGACGGACCTTTGTTGGCAAAGTAATGTCTCTGCTTTTGAATATGCTATCTAGGTTGGTCATAACTTTCCTTCCAAGGAACAAGCATCTTTCAGTTTCATGGCTGCAGTCACCATCCGCAGTGATTTTGGAGCCCAGAAAAATAAAGTCAGCTGCTGTTTCCACTGTTTCCCCATCTTTCAGGGGTTCCAAATGAAAGTGTGGGGTGTTTAATAGAGTTCTACCTTTATTCCAACCACAGCCTATGAGGTTCTCTGAAGGTCTGCCCCATTTCTTTGTTGCTCAGGCTGTCACTCTGTGCTCAGCTGTGAATGCTCTTAGCTGCTACTTTTGAATCAGTAAATGCCTTGGTAGAAAATATGTTGCCAGATATCAGATCCACCTCTCTGAGTGTTCTGTCTGAAATCTCAATTATTTAAGCACTCATGGCCTTGGGCACTCTCAGATGCTTTTAATAGGTTAAAAAACAATTTTGTGAGCTTTTGTAGTTATTCTCAGGGAGACAGTTAATCTGAAACACACTAGTCTGGCATTTTATTCTAAAATTTTAGTGTTTGGCACAATCTACCATTCTGACTGTGTGTTCCTTCTTTCTCCACCTTGCTCATTGTGCTTCAACCACTCTGAGCTTGTACTTCCCAGCCTAGGACCTTTGTACTTGCTTTTCCTGTGCCTGGAATTCTTTCTCTCTTCATCTCCCTCTCCTCGCCTAGAAAATGTCTTTTAGCAACTTTAATTTCCATTTACTTAATCTTTTTTAGCACTTATAACATTTGTATTAAATTACTGTGCAATTAGGTGTTTAATGCTTCTGAACGTATTCACTTTCTATGGCTGCTGTAACAAACTACTGCAAACTTAGTGACTGAAAACAGCACAGATTCATTCTCTCACAGCTCTGAAGCCCAGAAATCAAATCCATTTCACTAGGCTGAATAAGGTGTTGGCTGGGCTGGTGAGTGTTAGTTGCTCAGTTGTGTCCAACTCTTTGTGACCCTATGAAGTATAGCCCGCCAAGCTCCTCTGTCCTTAGGATTCTCCAGGCAAGAATACTGGATTGGGTAGCCATTCCCTTCTCCAGAGGTCTTTGCAACTCAGGGATAGAATTTAGGTTTTCTGCATTGCAGGCGGATTCTTTATCAACTGAACCCACAGGGAAGCCCCTAAAGTTAAGGTGTTGGTTGTACTGGATCCTTTTGGAGGCTCAGGATGATCCTTGTGATTATGATGGAGCCACCCAGATAATCCATGATAATCTCTGTCTTGAAATCTTTAATCACATATTCAAAGGTCTTATTGCCATTTAAAGTAACATTCACAGGTTTGGGGATTAGGCTGTATCTTCCAGATGCCTCCATTCAGCCTACCACAGTCAGCATGGAAAGCAAACTTCACAAGGGCTGGAATTTTTTTCTTGTTCATCATTGAAACTCTAGCGTATGGTCTACTTGAATATTTGTGGAATGAGTGCTTCCTCTCCAGGCCAGCAAGACACTTATTGCATGTCAACACAGAGGCTTTCTCAAGAAAAATGACTGAACAGAAAATGCTTGTGGACTAATAGTTACTCTGAGCACCTACAGTTGTATCAGGCAGTGAGCTAAGATTTTTATACTGTTGGCTCCTTTAATTTTTACAAAAGCTTTCTGAGATAACTAGAGCTTAGAGAAGTTAAGTAACCTGCTCAAATTCACAAAGCAATTCAGTAGCCAAGCTCACATTCAAATTTAGGTCTTTCTGACTGCAGATTTCAAGCTTTCAGTATATATGTGGAAGGTTCTTAATAATTAAGCAGATCATTGTTTAGTACTAATATTTAATATTTAGTCAGTGGTTTACAAAGATCCTGTGTGGACACATGTAGTTGAAGACTCCCAAATAAGAGGAAACAATCCGTATCCTGCAAAGGTAGCAACCATGTATTCATGGAAAAGACCCTGTGTTAATGAGAAAAGACCCTAATGCTGGGAAAGACTGAAGGCATAAGGAGAAGCGGCTGGCAGAGGATGAGATGGTTGGGTGGCATCACCGACTCACTGGACACGAATTTGAGCAAACTGGGAGAGAGTGAAGGACAGGGAAGCCTAGTGTGCTGAGGTCCATGGGGCCGCAAAGAGTCAGATATGACTTAGCAACTGAACAACAACAAATGTGTTAATGAGCAAACCCTAATAGACCTAATAAACATTTAGCATTTCAACTTGGAAACGTTAGTGTGTAAATTAACTACTGAAAATTATTATTAATGAGCAATGTCAATGGATAGAAAAATCTACATTTTTCTTAAAAAACATAATTAAGGTTCTGAGCACCCTAGTTTATAATAGCCCATTAACATGCTGCTTTTGACAGGTAGTCTCCTTAATAAAACTTCACAGGAATCTCTAATTATGTGCAACTGAAAGTTTATTATCTTTTCATTATTTGATGCTGATAAAAGAAATGGCTGAAATGTTAGAGCTTATGGATCTCTCTTATGTTAGCTAAAGACTATTATTTGAGCCTATGACTCATTCAGATTATTTAAAAATCTGTGTTTTATATTTTTTCAAGGTCATAAGGACAGGCTTTATTCTTGGTCCTTTCTACCTCTAAGTTTTTGCTGTGTATGGGTGAAATCCTGATGTGAGAAATCTTGTTTCAAAGGAAAATAAATGTCTAGATTTTTCTATCAAATGATGATCTGTTAACAGAAGTATTTGCAGATGGGTTGAATTAGGGGAAATAAAAGGCTTCTTTATCAATATCTGTAAGGCAGTCCTGAATGGGTCATCAAGCAACAAATGCTGGGAGCTTTGGTTCCTACTCATCATGTGATAGCACTGTCTCTTGTAAGAACAGTGACACCCCATCTGCCTGCCTGACTGGGGTGAGAACCCTCTTGGAGTGATCTGTTCAAACATCTTTTCACAAGTAAGAGAATTTTCTGATTCCACAGAAGGGAAGAGAGAGGTGGCAAAATAGTCCTCCACAGTTCTTCATTAAAAAGTTTCAATTTAAAAATAGCATTTTTTCTTGATTGTAAGATTAATACATGTTTATTATAAAGAAAGTCAAAACCTTTTGGCCAACTCTCTCTCTCTCTCTGTATACACACACACACACACACATAAACACACATTCATATACAATACTTGTAAAAATGAAATGCTATTTTTCATAGTGAGTTTTAAACTTGCTTTTTCACTTAATATATTGTCATCATCTAAATTTATACAGGTTTATTTTAATTATTTTATAGTATGAGTGTACTGTAACTTATCCTTTCACTATTGAGGGGTACTTTGGTTGTTTGCATTGTTTTCTATTATAGACAACATCATAATCAATCTTCATTCACATATATCTTTCTACAGATGGTCTTCAAATTAAATCAACAAATATTTCTTTATCCTAGGTAATGGAGGTATGTACCTGATTGGACAGACAGACATTGTCTGTCTCAGTAGGCTTAGAGTAGAGGAGTGAAATTAGCCATTGAAAACAGGTAGTTAAAAGTGAGATGGTTATTAAATGGGCAACTCAAAGTACCATAGAAATGTATAGTAAATCGATTTTTTTGGTTTTGGTATGTCAGGTTCAGCCTATCAGAGGACAAGTCATTTAAACTGACATCTGAAGGGTGAACAAAATAGTTTGCAGATGAAATGGATCCAGGGCACTAGGCACTTGAGGGATGAAATTGATCCAGGGGCACTGGGTACTTGAGGTGGAGTAAACAGTATGTTAAGGGCCAGATTCAGAGAAAGCATGACATGTTCATGACTGTAAGGAAGGTAAGGGTGTAGGGAGTGAGCAGGAGAGAGGCACAAAATGATACCTGGCAGTGTGGCAAGGGGCTTGATTTTGTGAAAGAAGTATTAAGGATGATCTGGAGGATTTTAGGCAAGCGAGTGACATGGTTACTCTGAATTTAAAGTTTTACTTATAACACTGATAATACTCCATACTGTTTAGATTTTGAGCTTGAAAGAAAAGAGAAGGATCACAGGAGAATCTCCATTTTCCAGCTTGAGGAGAATACCTGGAACTGTGTGCCAAGTGCCACATCCTTGGTAGAGAAGCTGCTTTGAGGAGGGAGGATGTTATAATTTGAGACATCCTGAGTTTGAGTTACACCCTTGTATCAAAATGGAGATGTCTGTAAGTAAGCAGATAGCTTTACAGCTCGCATGAAAGGACTTAGGTACAGGCATAGCTTTGTGAGTTCTCAGCACCTAGATGGTAATCAAAATGGGAGAGGAGGTGATCAAAGACAATAGAAGAAGGGCCTTGACAGAGTCCTGAGAAAGTCCTATAAGTGAGTGTGGTGCTGGGGAGATGGTGGCAGAAGTAGGTATCAAAAACATTAAACCAGAGAGTACAAAGTCACAGAATGCAAGAGAGAAAAATATTGCTCTAGATTGAGAAAGCGGTACATTGTATCAAATGTTGAGACAGGTTCCTTGATGCTGGAAGTAAGGAGTATGGCTGTAGGATCATGGAGACCACTGATGACCTCACTGAGAGCAGTTTGATGGAGTTGAAGGAATAGCTTAGGAACAGAATAAGGAGGTAAGGAATGTGAAAAACGTGTGATACTTTCCTTAGGGTGTAATTCAAGTAATGGCATTGACAGGCAATGGTACTTCATATAAATTTTGACACATTTTCCCTACTTACCTTTTGGAAAGGTTTTATATATTTATGATCTTTCCTATAGCTTTATGAGTGTTCATTTTCACATACTTTTGCCACCTTTAAAAAAATTATCCACAATGTCATAAGCAAACAAGACAAACCTGTTATTTTTACTTTGTATTTGACTATTAATGTAGTTCAACTGTTCATATTTTTGGATCATGTTTAATCCTTCTTTCATTTTTCTGTTATGTACTTTGATTTAAAAAAATGATTTGGAAGATCTGTATATGTTGATGGTTGTAAACCATGTCTGTCATATACACTGCAGTATTTTATCTTGCTTATCCTATTTTTTTGTTCATAAAAAAATATTTAACAGTTTTATGCATAAAATCTAGTTGTGCTTTTTATTATGGTTTCTGTCTTTGGTGTTTTTCTCAGAAAGGCCCTATCTCACTACTGTAGTGCAAGTCTATACTTTTCTTCTAATTAATTAAATTTTATTACAATTAATTCATGGTTTGAATTTTTCAATGTAACTTTTAATTCACATTAAGTTCATTTTAATGTGACCTTCAATTTTATTTGCTTCCAGTAACTTGTTTATCTAAACATGCTCCACACTAATTTAGAGTTGGAATCAGAAGAAAGAGTAGATTAAGTAAGTGAAAAAGGAAGATTTGAAAGAGCAGATGACCTCCAGGTTAAGGTAACTGGATATTCAAAGGCCCTGAGGTGGAAAGGGGCCTTGTGATGTCAAGTTCATAAAAAGGCTAGTATGACTGAAGCTCAGAACAGGGCAAGAGTAGTGTTATATGAGGCTGGAAGAGTAAGTGTAGACCCTGTATTTAGGGTCCTATTAAATACCTATTAGTTTTTGTTTCAGGGCAGTAGGAAGCCAAGACAGTATTTGAAGTGACAGCATAATTTTTACATTTTGAAGAAAACAAAATACACTTAGTTTGAAATTGGGATAAGGACTGGCAGAGAGCAGGAGTATATTAAGGAGACCATTGGGGGAGATTATGTTAGTAGCCTAAATAATAGTTGATAGTAACTTAAGTGTGAGCAAGGGAGATGATAGAAATAGTACAATAGAATTAAAGATATTTAGAAGGAAAATAAAATTTGATTTAAGGAAAACATCAGTCAGAGGTTGTTTGGAGAATTAAAACTACTCCAAGATATTATGGATCAGGAAAGCAATTAACAGAGGGGACTGGGTATTTATTAACCAAGAGCTGGAAGAATCGAAGTGAGTGACAGCTATCTTAGATCTCAGGTTTCACCGTCGGCTTTCAGGGAGCCAGCTGATCACAAGAACCATTGGAAAGGACTGCCATGATCATGTATGTCCCTTATACCTGGGTGAGTGATTCATAGGAATTTATCTGTAAGCCACTATGAAAGGGTTTGCCTGCTGATGCTGAAGACAAAGAAAAAGGCTTTCAGTTCTTGGACATTTGAAATTTCATGGTAATGCCTCTTATTGTAGCAGTCTAACCAAGAATTCACTGGCACATACCCTGGTATCTAGGGTGTCTAGGTTTCTGCCCATTATTCTCCAGGGGAGAAATATAGAAGGGAAAAATTGGGTTTGGGTTACTAGCAGACGGTTAACACAAGAAGTGAAAGAGATAAAGGTATTAATGATGACACCCATATTTCTGGCACAGGTAACTGGATGGATATAGTGTCATTCGATAAATATATACAGAAAACAGTATGGTCACGTTTGAGGGAACTACCAGAAGTGGGCTTCCCAGGTGGTGCTAGTGGTAAAGAAGCTGCCTGCCAATGTGGGAGACTTAGGAGATGTGAGTTTGATCCTTGGGTCAGGAAGATCCCATGGAAAAGGAAATGGCAACCCACTCCAATATTCTGGCCTGGAGAATCCCACGGACAGAGAAGCCTGGCAGGCTACAATCCACAGGATCACAAAGAGTTGGACACAACTGAAGTGACTTAGCACACACCAGTAGGAGTATTTTCTGTATAAATAGTAAATATTTATCTGACACAAGCATGTTTCTAGCATTGTTCTAAGTGCTTTACATATGTTAACTCATTTAATCTTCACAAAATTTCATGAAGTAGGTATTAATATTATTTTCATAGAGGAGAAAACTGGCACACCAAGAAGAAAATAACAAATGTTGGTGAGGATATAGAGAAAAGAAAACCTTTGTGCCCTGTTGATAGTGTAAACTGGCGCAGCCACTATGGAAAACAGTATGGAGGCACAGCAAGAAATTAAAAACAGAATTACTATATGGTCCAGAAACTCTATTTCTGGGTATTTAGTCAAAGAAAACAAAAACACAAAATTAAAAAGATATATACACCTCCATGTTCATTGCAGCATTTAAATATAGTTCACACACACACACACACGAGTGTGTGCTAAGTCACTCAGTCATGTCCAACCCTTTGTGACCCTTTGGATTGTAGCCCACTAGGCTCCTCAGTCTATGGGATTCTCCAGGCAAGGATACTAGAGTGGCCTGCCATGCCCTCCTCCAGGGGATTTTCCCGACCCAGGGATTGAACCTGCATTTCTTAAGTCTCCTGCATTGGCAGGAGGTTTCTTTACCACTAGCACCACCTAGGAAGCCCATACCATACACACACACTCATAATGGACTACTTATGTTTATATAATAATGGACTATACACACACACACACACACACACACACACACACACACACACATACACATATATTTAGCCATAAAAAAGGAGAACATTTTGCCATCTGTGACTACATGGATTAATCTTGAGGGCTTATACTTGGTGAAATAAGTTAGAAAATAATTATATGATCTCACTTATATATGGAATCAAACAACAACAAACAGCCCCAAGCTCATGGATATGGAGAACAGACTGGTGGTTGCCAGAGGCAGGAGTTGCAAGGGGTGGGAAAAATGGGTAAAAGAGGTTAAGATAAAGTACAGCTTCCAGCTGTAAAATAAATGTCTTGGAGATGTAATATATAGCACACTGGCTATAGTTAACAATATTGTACATTTGAAAGTTGCTAAAAGAATAGATCTTAAAATTTTTCATCATAATAAAATTTTTGTTGCTATTTATAGTGATGATATTAATTATTCTTTGGTCATTTCTCAATATATACACATAATGAATCATTGTATACCTGGAACTAATGTTAGATATTAATTTAAGAAACTTTGCAAAGGATACAGAGCTAATAAGTGGTGTAATTGAGATTTCATATCTGGCACTAGACTCTGTTATTTTAACCCCTATAAACTGCTATGATCAAATTCATAAACTTGGTTTTGAACATATTGATTTAAAGATGCCTTTGAGACATTTTGAAAGAAATGTAGGCAATTAAAAAAAAATGAAGAGTAGTTGTATGATTTGGAAATGTAGAGGTGAGCTCGGTTGGAGATTTTGAGTCTTCTGCTGTATCATACCTTGTGGTTGGGAATAAAGTTGCCCAGGTAGTGAGTACAGAGTTAGAGGAGAGGAATGCTTGGAACTGAATTTAAAGAAATGCAAACATTTGAGAGCTCTGTAGGCAAGATGTAAGCTTTCTAAGGACCCAGAGAAGGAACACTTAAAGATGTTGGAGAAAAATTAGGAAATTATGATAGTCTAGAAAAGAATTTTTCAAAAGGAAAGTGTAGTAAAAAATGTATACATTGGTGACCTTATCCAGAGTTGATTTCCTCAAATGATAGTGATAGAAGCCACTTTAGTGTGGGCTAGGAGTGAAGTAGGGATGATAGAGACACCAAGTGTGGACTATTCTTGTGAGATGACAGATTCAGTTCTGGCTGCAGGAGAATTTTGTTCAAGAGGTGGTTTTTGTTTCTAATTGCTTGTTTTCAAGAGGGACAGACTTAAATCCTCCCATTTTATTTTATTTTTTTAATAAGTTACATCAGTTAGAGTTTATTTTACTTGTTCAGTTGCTCAGTCATGTCTGATTCTTTGTGTCCCCATGAACTGTGGTACGCCAGGCTTGCCTGTCCTTCACCATCTCCCAGAGCTTATTCAAACTCATGGCCATTGAGTCGGTGATGCCGTCCAACCATCTTGTCCTCTGTCCTGCCCTTCTCCTCCTGCCTTCAATCTTCCCAGTATCAGGATCTTTTCTAATGAGTCAAGTCTCTGAATTAGGCGGCCAAAGTATTGGAGCTTCAACTTCAGCGTCAGTCCTTCCAATGAATATTCAGGACTTATTTCCATTAGGATTGATTGGTTTGATCTCCTTGCAGCCCAGGGAACTCTCAAGAGTCTTCTCCAACACCACAGTTCAAAAGCATCAATTCTTCAGCACTCAGCCTTCTTTATGGTCTGACTCTCACATCCATACATGACTACTGGAAAAACCACAGCTTTAATTAAATGGACCTTTGTTGTCAAAGTAATGTCTCTGCTTTTTAATATGTTGTCTAGGTTGGTCATAGCTTTTCTTCCAAGGAGCAAGTGCCTTTTAATTTCATGGCTGCAGTCACCATCTGCAGTGATTTTGGAGCCCATGAAAACAAATTCTGGCACTGTTTCCATTGTTTCCCCATCTACTTGTCAGGAAGTGATGGGACTGGATGCCATGATCTTAGGTTTTTGAATGCTGAGTTTTAAGTCAGCTTTTTCACTCTCCTCTTTCACTTTTGTCAAGAGGCTCTTTAGTTCTTCTTCACTTCCTGCCATAAGGGTGGTGTCATCTGCATATCTGAGGTTATCGATATTTCTCCCAGCAATCTTGATTCCAGCTTGTGCTTCATCCACCCTGGCATTTCACATGATGCACTCTGCATATAAGTTAAATAAGCAGGGTGACAATATACAGCCTTGATGTACTCCCTTCCCAATTTGGAACCAATTGGTTGTTCCATGTCTGGTTCTAATGGTTGCTTCTTGACCTGAATACAAGTTTCTCAGGAGGCAGGTAAGGTGGTCTCTAAGAAAAGGAAATTCCCGACAGAAATGACCTTTAACAACATAGGAATAAATTCCCTTGAGTATTTGAAAAATTCACAAAGTTTTGCATTTCCAGCAAGAGTTGATGCAATAATCCAGCAATGTCAAAAGAAGCTGGGGTCGCTCCATCTCTAGGCTCTGTGTCTGCCTCATTTTCCATCTGGCTCCTGATCCAAGATATCTGTTTCTAGTCAGTCTACATGCAGACTTCTCTTTCTTCCCTCAAATATGGAACGAAGTCTTTAAAAAACAATATTTTATTTTATATTGGAGTCCAGTTGATTAACAATTTTGTATTAGTTTCAGGTGTACAGCTAAGTGATTCAGTTATACACACACACACATACATTCTTTTTTATATTCATTTCCATTATGATTTATCACAGGATATTAAATATAGTTCCCTGTGCTATACAGGAGGTCCTTGTTGGTTATCTGTTTTAAATCTAGTAGTGTGTACATAAATAAATTCCCAGTTTATCCCTCCTCCCACCTTTCCCCTTTGGAAACCAGAAGTTTTTTTCTAAGTCTTTGAGTCTATTTCTGTTTTGTAAATAAGCCCATTTGTCTTTTCTTAGATGCCACATATAAGTCATATCATATGATATTTGTCTTTCTCTGACTTCACTTAGTATGATGGTCTCTGGGTTCATTTGTGTTGCTAAAAATGGCATTAATTGTTTTTAAAGGCGGTGTTAATATTCCATTATATATGTGTGTGTGTGTGTGTGTGTGTGTGTGTGTGTGTGTGTGTGTGTATTACATCTTTATCCACTCATCTGTCAGTGGACATATAGGTTGCTTGAATGTCTTGGCTATTGTAATTAGTGCTGCAGTGAACATTGGGTTGTGTGTATTGTTTTGAATTATGGTTTTCCCAGGAGTGGGATTGCTGGATTATATGGTAATTCTATATTTAGTTTTTTAAGGAATCTCCATATTGTTCCCCATGATGGTTGTACCAATTTACATTCCCTTTCTCCACTCTCTCCAACATTTATTGTTTGTAGACTTTTTGATGATGGCCATTCTGAATGGTGTACAGTTTTGATTTGCATTTTTCTAATAATTAGCAATGTTGAACATCTTTTCATGTGCCTGTTAGTCATCTGTATATCTTTTTTGGAGAAATGTCTATTTAGATCTTCTGACCATTTTTTGATTGGGTGGGTTGTTTGTTTTTTGATAATTGAGCACATGAGTTGCTAGTAAATTTTGGAGATTCATCCCTTGTCAGTCACATCATTTGAAACATTTTCTCCCATTCTGTGGGTTGTCATTTCATTTTGTTTATGCTTTCCTTTGTTGTGCAAAAGCTTTTGAGTTTAATAAGGTCCCATTTATTTTTGTTTTTAATTCCATTACTCTAGGAGATAGATCAAAAAAGATACTGCTGCAATTTATATCAAAGAGTGTTCTGCCTATTTTTTCCCTTAAGTTTTATAGTCAGGTATTATATTTAGGTCTTTAATCCATTTTGAGTATATTTTTGTACGTGGTGTTAAAGAATGTTCTACTTTCACTCTTTTACTTGTAGCTGTCTAGTGTTTTCAGCACCGTTTATTGAAGACTTTTCTCCATTGTATGGTCTTGTCTCCTTGGTTGTAGGTTGATTGACATAGATACATGTGTTTGTCTCTGGGCTTTCTGTCCTGTTCCATTGATCTATGTTTCTGTTTTTGTGCCAGTGCCATACTGTTTTGATGAAGAATCTACTTGCGATGCATGAGACATGGATTTTATTCCTGGGTTAGGAAGATCCCCTGGAGATAGAAATGGCAACCCACTCCAGTATTCTTGCCTGGGAAATCCCATGGTCAGAGCAGCCTGGTGGGCTATAGTGGATGGGGTTGCAAAGAGTTGGACATGACTTAGCAACTAAACAACAACAACAGTAAAGTTTTACTATAATCAGAAGCCAGGGAGCCTGATGCCTCCAGCTCCATTTTTCTTTCTCAAGATTGCTATGTCTATTCAGGGTCTTTTGTGTCTCCATACAAATTTTAATGGTGGCTCAGCTGGTAAGGAATCCACCTGCATTGTGGGAGACCTGGGTCTGATCCCTGGGTTGGGAAGATTCCCTAGAGAAGGGAAAGGCTCCCCACTCCAATATTCTGGCCTGGAGAATTCCGTGAACTGTATAGTCCATGGGGTCACAAAGAGTCCAACACGACTGAGCAACTCTCACATTCACTTTCTATGAAAAATGCCATTGGTAATTTGATAGGAATTGCATTGAATCTGTAGATTGCCTTGGGTAGTACAGTCATTTTCACAATATTGACTCTTTCAGTCTAGGAACATGGTATATCTTTTCCTCTGTTTGAGTCATCTTTGATTTCTTTCATGAGTCTTATAATTTTTGGAGTACAGGTCTTTTGCCTCCTTAGGCAGGTTTATTCCTAGATATTTTCAAGAAAACTTTCTTAGAAACATGATAGAATTGCAGAGAAGTATGCACATGAGTTTGAAGATGTTCATTTTCACCATACACTTATTGATATTAGTGAAACCAGTATGACCAAGCATGTGACATTTTTCTAGTAGTGTTTAGCTGCTCAGGGAAAGATATGGAATAAATAGATAGCTCAACCTCTTTACAATAAAAGATTTTGTCAGAGGCTCAACAAAACAGAAAGAGACAGAGGGTTTTATGGTATTTGTAAGAGCACTATTAAAATGATGATTCATGTTGATGTATGGCAAAACCAATACAATATTGTAAACTAATTAGCCTCCAATTAAAATAAATAAATCTAAAAAAAAAAGATAACCTGTTGATTCCAAGTTGGATAAGAAGGTAAAAAAGAAGGGGATAATGAATTGAAGGAAATTAGAAGGATCAATGGGTTGACGGTCACATGGAGGATGAAGAATAGTCAATGTGATAATAGTTGTTAAACAAAAGTAGACAGATGGTGGGATGCATAGTTACTGATTGAGTGAAAGTGAAAGTCTCTCAGCCATGTCCAACTCTGGAGTGGGTAGTCTTTCCTTTCTCCAGGGGATTTTCCCAGCCCAGGGATCAAACCCAGGTCTCCCACATTGTGGGAGGATTCTTTACCAGCTGAGTCACAAGGGGAGTCTATTGATTGGGTAGCAGAACAGTTTTTATGTAACACAGTCTCAAGGTCATGAGACTGAGTGGCTGAGGTTGGAAAAAAGTCACTGAGATGAGATCAAGGGCTCAAGATGAGATCAAGATGAGATGAGAGGGCTGAATTGAATGTTTTTAAGTCAGTTAATTAGAGTCAATCAGATTATGGAAATATCTGGGGAAGAAGACACTGACCCAGATGTATTTTTATATTTCATTCAGTTCAGTTCAGTCGCTCAGCCGTGTCCGACTCTTTGCAACCCCATGAATTGCAGCACACCAGGCCTCCCTGTCCACCACCAACTCCCTCCTTACAGTCCAAGGGACTCTCAAGAGTCTTCTCCAACACCACAGTTCAAAAGCATCAATTCTTTGGCGCTCTGCCTTCTTCACAGTCCAACTTTCACATCCATATATGACCACAGGAAAAACCATAGCCTTGACTAGATGGACCTTAGTCGGCAAAGTAATGTTATGTCAGTTGTCCTGTGCTATATTATCTGAACAGGAGTGAAATAGAAAAATGTTATAAAATGTCTCAACATTGACAAAGAATCAACTATGTTGGTTAAGTTGTGGAATTCTCATTAGGCTCAGGGCCTGACCAGCTTCTCTAACAAAGAATGTGCTGCTACCAGTCTAAGGGGGTGGTTATGGTGTTGAGTGGATTGTGGAGTAAGACAAAACTGAATTTGAATCTTGTTTTCATTAGGTGCTTTAACTTACTCCTTTGAGTCTGAATTTTCAAATCACCAAAATGGGATTTGCAAGGCCAGTTGTATGGAGGAACTGTCAGGATGAAACCAGATAAAAGGTATGACTTATTGATTACAATGCCTAGAATTTAGCATGTGCTCAGCAAGTCTGAATTCTTCCTCTATGAGGAGACTCATCCAGGGAAATTGCAGTATTGAGGGGAAGACTTGTAAGCCCCCCCTACCCCCAGATATTAGAGAATAAATAGTTTTCTAAATTATAATTTTGTGCAAAAAGACAAGCAAATGAATAGTTTGCCAGAGGTGGCAAGATGCCTTACTTCCTAAATTTTTTTATAATATGGAAATTTAATTCCATTCTGTGGTGATTTCAAATCAGTCTGTGGAGGTAATTGCACCTAATTGTGATCTTGTTATGAAGAACTTTGTAGAGAGAAATGCAGCTAAACAATGAGGTTGATTACCTGAGGTTTATAGCATTCAGAGAAGTGACAAAAATAGGCCAGAGTCCTTGGCTGAATATTGATTACTAAATGAAAGCCAGGATTTTCTTTGAGATTCAAGAAGCATATATTTTTCCTCAGCTCTAATGAGGCCTGCATAAGGTAGTGGCAATCATAACCATGTAAGGATGGAAGATAGTGTTGTTACTAGAGAATACTCTTAAGTACAATTTATCGAGTATCCATCATGTGTCCCATGCTTTCTAAGCACTGACCAATCTTTACAAACACTCTTGGGGTGGGAAATTGATCTCCAATTCCAGACGAGGTGACTGAGTTTGGACAGTTGAAATTACTCACCAAAGGCTATTGTTTGACCAATGTTTCTTTAAAGTCCAAGTCTACCCACTATATCATCCTGCCTCCCAGGCAAAACTCTGGGAACATAGGCGTTATGTTTCTGGATCTTTCTAAAAGAAAAACAGCAAAATTTCTTAGACTGTATTAGTCAAGAGTTTTCCAGAGAAACGGAACCAACAGGATGTGCATATGTATGGAGAAAGATTTATTATGAGGAGTTGGCTTATGCAGTTATGAAGCCTGGCAAATCTGCTGAGTGGGCTGGCAAGCTGGACTTCACTTTTCCACTGGTGCAATTCCAGTTTGCTGGAGGATTCCCTCTTGCTCAGGGATACTGGTATTTTTGTTTTATTCAGTCTTTCAACTGATTGGATGAGGCCTACCCACATTATAGAGGGCCCCCTGCCACTCACACTTAACTGATTTAAATGTTAATATCATTAAAAAAGAGCTTCTCCAACTTGTTGAATAAAATTAACCCTTCAGAGACTTAGATGAGTATATTTTTTTAAAGCTCATTTCTCCAGGAGGTAGAATTTACCAGGCACTGATATAATTTCCTACCTTGATAGTTAGCAGAGCCCATTTAGTGGGCTCATGGAAGATTACAGCAGGTTGGATGATGCTGCAACACCTTAAGAATGAGCTATGGTTCATAGATTCATAGAAAATAAAATTCTAATTGCAAAAATTCAGTCTCTGAGATTCAGCCTTCAAAGCTTCCACTCCAGGGGATACCAACAGTCCTCTTTGACTAACTTTGTGATCATCATCTCTATCATCATCAGTAATGATGATAACAGTTAACATTTACTGACTGGAGCTTGTGTGGTTGGCACTGGTTTTGAGCACGTTTTGTGTGTTACCTCATTTATGTCAGCACTAGGAGGGAGGTGAGGTACTATTTATTCTTTTACATCTTTTTTTAACATGCATGGAAAGAGTTTCCCAGAAGTTTGTAAACTGGCTATGGTAATACAGCTAGTAAAGTGTGGATTCAGGATTCAAAAAAGGCAGTTTGCTATGCATAAAGATGACTTGGGGTCATCTTTGGGATCACCTAATGCATATTTGCCTGAAATTTTTCATTATTCATCATAGCATCTGAAATTGTTACTTTTAAAAGAATCAAACCTTTGGAAAATCAAACAACCTACATTCAGTACTAATTGTGGATCTGGTGCCCATGTAGGGCTTCCCTAGCAGCTCAGCTGGTAAAGAGTCCACCTGCAATGCTGGAGACCCTGGTTCGATTCCTGGGTCAGGAAGTTCCCCTGGAAAAAGGAATAGGATACCCACTCCAATATTCTTGGGCTCCCATGTAGGTGTAGAGGATAGAAAGAATAGTAAAGAAGACTCCCTACTTCAAAGAGCTTGTGGTTGTTGCGGAGGGGATATTTCCCCTCTACCTGTCTACAGTTCCTGTGGCTGGACTAATAATAAAACTGACAAAAGACAGATACCAAGTTAATGAACCATTTCAATTCTCTCTGGAGTCTTGAGTGGGTCAGAGCAAAGAACTTGGATAATTTGGTGGACTCTTAGGCAAATGCATTTAGCAGGACACTTACTAGGACTTGTTGAGTAAAATAAACTGTAATAATAATAGATATGATTTGGTGAGAGCTCACTAGCCCCCTGAGGTAGGCCATGAGACATCAAGTATGTTAATTGCATTTGACTCTTTCTTGTATTCTAGTAAAATGTGAGCTTCATGAAGATGGGGGGCATTCTGCCTTGTCATTGCTGACTCTCTAGCCTCTGGTAGAGAGACAGAAACTTTGAGGGTGCTCAGTAGGTCTTTGCAAAATAAATGGATGGATATGACAGTTCACTTATGGTCATCCTTTGCTCTGTCAAAATGTGATAGAACTGGGTGATTTTTTTTTTAACCTAAGTAGAAAGAATGTAGCCTTTGTAGTCAGTAGGACTTGAATCTTATCACCATTTTTCCATTTACATAAAATGTGACCAAAATTACTTTTAAGCCCAATTTCCTTGTCTAATTCTGCTAAGATGGCAGTAGCAGCAGTTCATAGTCTTGTAATTTTCCCTAATCACACCCTCTCCACCCATAAACAAAGAGCATCTAGGAAGCAAAATAAGCAGACCATGAAAGCCATGAGGAGCATGTACAATGAAATTATGACAAGGTGTCCTCAAAGCCCCAAAGACAAACAGCAGGAATAACCATCAGCCACTACAAAACCTGTGTGGCATCACTATTTGTGTGGGATGAAGAAGGAAGCATAGGAGTATCTGATGGACACAGGAACAGGAGAATCCCAAAACAGACAACAAGGATTCACTGAAAATCACTGTAGACTAATTTGAAAGCATCTACTGAAACAGGGAGGGTTTTGTCCAATCTAACAGCAGGTGAATGTAAAGGTTCGCATGACTGTACATATTTCCTTGCTAGAACTTTCTCTCCATCCCCCCATACTCTACCTGTATCACTCATATTCACTGTTCAGCTTTAGGCTTAGCTATCACTTTGCCTGATGTATGATTTTCTTACTGCTTCCATAACAAAAGCCCTCAAACTGATTGGCTAAAAACAAGATAATGTTTTAATCTTCAGGTTCTGTAGTTTAAAAGTGCAACAGAGGTTTCACTAGGTTAAAAATCCAGGTGTCAGTGGGGATTCCTTTCTGGAGGCTCAAGAGCATCAATTTCCTTTCCTTTCCAGCTCCTGTAAGCGACCCACTTCCTTGGTTCATGATCCTTTCCCTCCATGTCCAAAGTCAATGTCAGGGAGATTCAGGTTTCTTAACATCACATCACCTCAACTTCCTCTTCTGTAGTCAAATCCCCGTTTACCTCCCTCTTATACTTTTAAGGACCCTTGAGATTATATTGGAGCTACCTGTTCAGTTCAGTTCAGTCACTCAGTCGTGTCCGACTCTTTGCAACCCCATGAATTGCAGCACACCAGACCTTCCTGTCCATCACCAGCTCCGGGAGTTCACTCAAACTCATGTCCATCGAGTCAGTGATGCCATCCAGCCATCTCATCCTCTGTTGTCCCCTTCTCCTCCTGCCCCCAATCCCTCCCAGCCTCAGAGTCTTTTCCAATGAGTCAACTCTTCGCATGAGATGGCCAAAGTTTCAGCTTTAGCATCAGTCCTTCCAATGAACACCCAGGGCAGATCTCTTTTAGAATGGACTGGTTGGATCTCCTTGCAGTCCAAGGGATTCTCAAGAGTCTTCTCCAGCAACGTTCAAAAGCATCAATTCTTCGGCGCTCAGCTTTCTTCACAGTCCAACTCTCACATCCATACATGACTGCTGGAAAAACCATAGCCTTGACTAGATGGACCTTAGTTGGCAAAGTAATGTCTCTGCTTTTGAATATGCTATCTAGGTTGGTCATAACTTTCCTCCCAAGGAGTAGTCTTTTAATTTCATGACTGTACTCACCATCTGCAGTGATTTGGGGGCCCCCCAAAATAAAGTCTGACACTGTTTCCACTGTTTCCCCATGTATTTCCCTTGAAGTGATGGGACCAGATGCCATGATCTTTGTTTTCTGAATGTTGAGCTTTAAGCCAACTTTTTCATTCTCCTCTTTCACTTTCATCAAGAGGCTTTTTAGTTCCTCTTCACTTTCTGCCATAAGGGTGGTATCATCTGCATATCTGAGGTTATTGATATTTCTCCCAGCAATCTTGATTCCAGCTTGTGCTCCTTCCAGCCCAGCGTTTCTCATGATGTACTCTGCATAAAAGTTAAATAAGCAGGGTGACATTATACAGCCTTGACGTACTCCTTTTCCTATTTGGAACCAGTTTGTTTTTTCACGTCCAGTTCTAACTGTTGCTTCTTGACCTGCATATAGGTTTCTCAAGAGGCAGGTCAGGTGGTCTGGTATTCCCATCTCTTTCAGAGTTTTCCATAGTTTATTGTGATCCACACAGTCAAAGGCTTTGGCATCATCATTAAAGCAGAAATAGATGTTTTTCTGGAACTCTCTTGCTTTTTCAGTGATCCAGCAGATGTTGGCGATTTGATCTCTGGTTCCTCTGCCTTTTCTATCATGCATCAAAGCTTGAACATCTGGAAGTTCATGGTTCACATATTGCTGAAGCCTGGCTTGGAGAATTTTCAGCATTACTTTACTAGCGTGTGAGATGAGTGCAATTGCGTGGTAGTTTGTTAATTTCTCTTAATATTAAACCAGTACTTTTAAACCAGGTAGATAGCTACCATGAGAACGTTATGTGACAGGTAGTGTGGCAAGCGCTGTTATATGGTACTACCTTATTTAGTATCCATACTTCTAAAGGATAGATTTTGCACCCAAGGAAAGTGAAAGTTCAGATGGCTAAATATTATGCTTGAGATCCAAGAGCTTGTTAGGTGAGAACAATTTCTAAACCTTGGCAATCTAAGTCTGATCTTCACCTTTAAACATATGCTCTACTGGTAGCATTGGTACTTAGAATGCAAGTTAGCAAGTGTTAATTTGTCAAGTGCTGATGACAAATTGGTACTTGACATCTTTTCTGCCAGTTTTTCCTAGAGTACAAAGTGCCTCATTCCTGATCTCTACCCTGAAATTCTTTCAGAGGATGCTACAGGGCAGGAGCTACAGCAGGTCATGATTTAATCCTTATAGATGTAGATGGTGGTGGTGGTGGTTTAGTTGTGTCTAACTCTTGTGACCCCATGGACAGTAGCCTGCCAGGTTCCTCTGTCCATGGGATTCTCCAGGTAAGAATACTGGAGTGGGTTGCCATTCCCTTCTCCAGGGTATTTTCCCAACTCAGGAATCGAACCCAGGTCTCCTGCATTGCAGGCAGATTCTTTACCAACTGAGCTACCAGGGAGCTACCTGGATAACCTACAATAACCTCTCCATTTCAAGATCCCTCAAGTAATCAGCTAAGTCCTTTTGGTTATATATGCTAATAGATTACAGGGTTCCAAAGATTAGGACATGGATATCCTGGGGGGAGGAGCAGTAATTAGGGGTACATCATTCTACTACCACACCTGAGAAGCTTTTCCTGCCCCAAGATGGCATTGGGTACCCCTCTCCTGAGAGCCTGTGGATGCTGGCCCGCTTCCCTGTTGGTTTGTCTGTCACATGTATAAGATGGAGTCTTCCTTAAAAGCAAATATGTATCTTTGCCACTGAGTTCCCCAAATCCAGCACACTGCTGTTCAACATAAATATAATATGATCCACATATGTTATCTTAAATATTTTAGTGACCACACACGCACACACACACACACACACAAACCTGGTACAATACATTTAAAGACTATATTTTATCTAACCAAATGTGTCCCAAATGTTATCTTTTCAACAGATAATCAATATAAAGTTATTAATGAGATATTTTACATTCATTTATTTGGACTACATCTTTGAAGCCCCGTGTGTATTTTTGTACCTACAGCCTATCTCATTTCGGACCAGCCACCATTCAGATGCTCAGAGGCCACCGTATGGGACAGCTCAGCACCATCCCTGGTGTTTAGGAGCACTCCAGGTGCATTTGTCTAATAATTGGGGAAGGGGACAGATGTGCAGCCAACAGGAGAGCTGACTCTTAGAAGTGAGTGCCAGCTTCATGGAGCTACCGAGTTCTTGGCTTAAGTTTATTAGATTTTACATAAAAAACAGAAACAAAATCAAGTGCCTTGTGAGCATAGGTCTTTCAGTTTCTAATTTGGCAGTGTGCACACTCAGATCAGTTTCCCGGGGTGAGAGAGCAGCCGCTGCAGTAAACATTTACTCAGAGTCCTCTTCCAAGGCTCCCAGGAGCGGGAGGTAATTAGCTCTTGAGGCGAAAAATGTATTTTCGCCACATTTCCAAAGGCTTGCCTCACTTTCATGTATACCTCCTTCAAAAACTGTCCTCAAACTGTATGTTGAAAGCTGACCCTGCTAACTCTGGCTCCCCAAATCTCTTTGAAGTCACAGAACAGCCTGAAAACAAAGCATTTTCTCAGTCCTGGGACAGAAAAATAAACACACATTCCTCCTGAAGGGAGACCCCAGGCTCTGAACTTCAGAACTCCATCTGCCAGGGGAGGCTGGCTGGTGTCCAGGACTCCATCTCCACCAGAATCCCCCATCCTCTGCTTTGTTGTTTCAAAAAGCCGGATCCCCATAATGCATGCTTACATTTCCTCACGACCAGCACAAGGCAGAATTCTCTGAATTGAGATATGTGTGGAGGCTTGTGAGCTAGCAAGATATTAAACTATAATCAGAAGCAAATTGTTGCTCCCCCTGCCAACAGATGGACTATAAACAGAGATAGTCACATAACCACAGCATTCTGCATGGTTCTTTTCTGCTTTGTACATTCAACAAGGCAAAGAACCATCCACATAGTAGGTTGCTAAATGGTGTTGCATGCATGCATGTCATGGACTCTCCTCTCTTGCCCCCAGCTTTGCAGAGGGAATGGGGACAGAGATCTATTGCTGGGGATCATGCCATCCTTATGAAAGAGCACCACATTTCAATACAATCCATCACTATCAAAGAGACAAGAAAGGGACACATGCCCAAAGATGTTAGGGTGTAGGCTTTCACATTGTCTAAAATGAAGACAAATCTCAAGGTAAACCAGACACTGCCTAGAACCTGAGGATCACTTGTGTTCTGTGGAGCAGGACTGGCAGGTTTTCTGGTTTCTGCTGAAACAACCCAGCTGCAGGGAAGACCCTGTGACTGGAGTGAACATGGAGACAAAAATCAAGTTGTGGAGGCTCTCTCTGCATCCATGCTGTGTAATAGGTTTCTGTCTGTTAAAGTCATAAATTGCAACTTAGTTTATTTGTTTCTAGTTCACCTGCATGGTTCAATTTCTCCAAGCTTCCTTTAACTCTGCTGCTGCTGCTACTGCTACTAAGTTGCTTCAGTCGTGTCCGACTCTGTGAGACCCCATAGATGGCAGCCCACCAGGCTCCCCCATCCCTGGGATTCTCTAGGCAAGAATACTGGAGTGGGTTGCCCTTTCCTTCTCCAATGCATGAAAGTGAAAAGTGAAAGTGAAGTCGCTCAGTCATGTCCAACTCTTAGCGACCCCAGGAACTGCAGCCTTCCAGGCTCCTCCATCCATGGGATTTTCCAGGCAAGAGTACTGGAGTAGGGTGCCATTGCCTTCTCCATCCTTTAACTCAGTGTGCTTAAAAAAAGAAAAGAATGTTATTTACTGGGAACATAAAAGGAAACATAAAGATAGAAATGGCATCATTGTCTTACACCTCTTCATTCTGCTACTCCTAGGCATGAGGGAGAAAGGTCTCACAGATTTGAGCACAATTTCTCTTGCAAATGATAAAAGGTGTGTGTGTTCAGTCATGTCTGACTTTGTGTGACCCCATGGATTGTAGCCCACCAGACTCCTCTGTCCATGGGATTTTCCAGGCAAGAATACTGGAATGGGTTGCCATTTCCTCCTTCAGGGCATCTTCCTGTCCCAGGGATAGAACCCATGTCTCCTGTGTCTCCTGCATTGACAGGCGGATTGATTACTACTGAGCCCCTTGGGAAGCTCAAATGATACAGACTACAGCAGTCATATGGGCAAGTGTTCATGTTTCCAATCATAGGAGAGGAGGTTGATCCTAGGACATAACTTTAATAGGGAGCCAAATAAAACAACTGGAGAATCCACAGCACCTCACCTTCTGTAGCTCCAGCCTTTTACTGCCTCACTGTTCCAAGGTTGCCACTTCAGGGGAGAGATGTGGGTATATTTATATCTGCACGCATGGACTTGACTTTTCACTAGCATATTCTGTCTTAAGACCAGACAGAGCTTCTGATTTTCACTCATGGGGTCTTTGAGCCACTTTATGAACTTTAAACAGACCTATGTTTTTCCTTTCTTTCCTGTCCCGCGAGAGTGGGGAATCATTATACACGTACATAGTTTCAAACATGTCTTCTTTAAACGCTAGTTCTCCACATTTGATAATTAAAGATAAAAACTTGGACATAGATGCATGCTAACATGGAAAACTAAAATTGTTAGCCAGTTTTTTAAGGCCAGATGGTGGGCAGTGAAGAATAAAGTCAAGTTGAGGAATTGCTTGAGGCTAGGTCTTGCCTGGAAAATCCCATGGACAGAGGAGCCTGGTAGGCTGCAGTCCATGGGGTTGCTAAGAGTTGGGAACGACTGAGTGACTTCACTTTCAATTTTCACTTTCATGCATTGAAGAAGGAAATGGCAACTCACTCCAGTGTTCTTGCCTGGAGAATTCCAGGGATGGGGGAGCCTGGTGGGCTGCTGTCTCTGGGGTCACACAGAGTCAGACACGACTGAAGCGACTTAGCAGCAGCAGTAGCAGCAGCAGCAGGATATAGTAGATGTTGCAAAGTATTCATGAGTAATCTATTTTAGGGAAATGCAGGACCAAGTGGTGTGGGCTAGTTCAGAGTCTAAACTTTTTATGCAACCATGGGAAAGAACAGGCCAAAAATTTCATTTAAGTCAAATGAAAAGAATTACTGGAAAGCAGATTTGGGGCACAAGGAAGTCAGAAAATTTTCTTGGAAGGTGAGTAGGGACAGATAAACCAACAAAGAAGGTAGAACCACTGAGTTAGTTTTCCTACTTCTTGTTCTGGCTGTGCATGTCATTGCTGAGTGTAAGCAAATAAGTTTTGCAGCTGTGTGCTACAGACCATAAAGGAAGGCTACTAGTAAATTAAACCTTGTTTGTTTGTTTGTTTATTTTGGCTACTGGAAGCTGACACTTTATTTGTCCAATATTTTTTTCATTGTAATCGTAAAATAATGAAATAATAGCAATCATAATCGATGGCTGGAGTTCCATCTATTTGAAAGCTATAAAATTTTGGTAGGCAATTAAATGTTTGGATTGATGATTCTAAAACTGACATTTCATATGTTTTCTCTAAAGTTGGAGGCTTCTATAACATTGGGACGGCCAAATAAATTTGGTTCATCTATTCAATGGTGTTTATCCTGGGCTTGTTTTACTAACTGCTTGGCTGTGGTATTAGGCTATTATTAATATGATTGCTATATTGAACTTAGGTCAAGTATATGGCTCAGAAATTGAGAGCATTTCTCTTTTACCATGTCCTAAGTGAGTTAAAAATGGAAAATGGTAAATGCTATAATGAGGTGAATTGGCATGAGAAATGGGGCTAGAAGATTCTGGCTATGTTTCTTGGTCACTTAGTCCTCTTTAGGACTGGGCACCAGCAGCTCTTAAGCAAATAATATTGTTTTTGTATTTTTTTAGTGGTAATACTTGTTTTTCCAGAAAATGAACTTTAGATGCTCAAAATTGGATTATATATAATTCTGATCTGAGTATCATACATCTACGTACCTCTTTTTACTTCCCTTCCTTTCACTAATCATCCCTGGCCCCAAATTTCATTTCTCCTTATCACAGGCACCCATTCTTTTTCTTTTCCTTTTTAGTCAGGCAATTCAGTCTTACTAGTTTTCAGTTCAGTTCAATCATTCAGTTATGTCCAACTCTTTGCTACCCCATGCACTGCAGCATGCCAGGCTTCCCTATCCTTTACCATCTCCTGGACCTTGCTCAAACTCATGTCCATTGGGTTGGTGATGCCATCCAATCATCTCATCCTCTGTCATCCCCTTCTCCTCCTGCCTGCAGTCTTTCTCAGCATCAGGGTCTTTTCCAATAAGTTGGCTGTCCACATCAGTTAGCCAAAGTATTGGAGCTTCATCTTCAATATCAGGGTTGAGTTCCTTTAGGATTGACTGGTTTCCTTGCGGTCTGAGGGACTCTCAAGAGTCTTCTCCAACACCACAGTTCAAAGGCATCACTTTTTCAGTGCTCAGCCTTGTTTATGATCCAACTCTCACATCCACACATGACCACTGGAAAAACCATAGTTTTGACTAGACAGACCTTTGTTGGCAAAGTAACGTCTCTGCTTTTTAATATGCTGTCTAGGTTTGTCATAGCTTTTCTTACAAGGAGCGTCTTTTAATTTCATGGCTGCAGTCACCATCTGCAGTGATTTTGGAGCCCCCCAAAAAGAAAACCTGTCATATGCTTACATTGTTTCCCCATCTATTTGCCATGAAGTGATGGGACTGGATTCCATGATCTTAGGTTTTTGAATGTTGAGCTTTAAGCCAACTTTTTCATTCTCCTCTTTCACTTTCATGAAGAGGCTCTTCAGTTCCTCTTCACTTTCTGCCATAAGGGTAGAGTCATCTGCCTAGCTGAAGTTATTGATATTTCTCCTGACAATCTTGATTCCAGCATAACGTGTACTATGGTGATTATAGTTAATAATACTGTATTGAATATTTAGAAGTTTCTAAAAGGACAATTCTGAAAAATTCCTGTCATGAGAATAAGAAAAGTTCTGTAATTATGTGCTGTGAGAGGTGTTAACTGAACTTACTATAGTGATCATTTTTCTATATTAATATAAGTATTGAACATTATGTTGTACACCTGAAACTAATATGTCAATTATACCACAACAAAAATAAACAAGTAAAACAAAAATAAAGAGTCAAAACCATATATTCAGAAACTATTAAGAATGAAAATTAAGGAACTAAGCATTCAATTCAAGAAGTCTGCCAAAAAGCAATAAAATAATCCTCAAAGAAAGCAACGGATGTAGAAAAGCATGAGATGAAACTCATAGAAATGTTGAAAGGATTGAAGCTGACTCCAGCTGGGTCTTCTGCCAAATTGAAGTGTGAGGATACATGCTCTAGTAAGCAACTCTTTTGTCTAATAATAATATCTATGGAGATATTTCCTATGATTGATGAGATATTGAAATTTGTGATTACAACTGCCAGGCCAGTCCACTGAAGCTTATTCTCCAGGAGATCTTCATGTTGAATTTTAAACTTAGGCACCATGCTGAGCTGAGAGCCTGGAAATCCTTGCTTTTCACCCCTCTGCTAGCATGCTATTGCTGGAAAAATTTTGTCATTTATCATTATTTCCCATGAAAGTGTTAACCTTCTTTGAAGAATTCTTTTAGAAATTTCACCATTCTTTTTTCTCCAAATGAATGTTCGTGCTTCCGTGACCAACCATATAGACACAAAGCTAAATTAATGCCCCTGTCTGTCACCAGAATCCAAGAATAACCTTTGGCATTTAGAATTCTTCATTCACAAAGTTATCTTAAATCTACTGCTCTTTAAATAGTAAATATTTGGATTTTGTATTATGATTCAAATTGAGTAGCAATTGCTTTTACAGCTGACAGCATTATCTTAGTAAAAAGCATTTGGCTTCCAAAAGTAAAACTTTATTTCAAGATTGAATTTCTCTATAATTTTAGTGACTCAGAATATATCAAACCAGATATTAATGTTCAAGTCAGTTTTTACATTTTATAGACAGCCTTTTGTGTTTCTAGTACATATGGAATGAATAAATCAACCAAATCAACATACTACATCTATTTACCAAGGCTATGTTTTTACTACTTTTCAGAAATGTATTATGTGGCACTGTTGCCTAATATACTCTGAGAATATTGTTTCCCTCTGTGTTTTCTGATATAATCTGGAAAAATAAAAACCAGAAGCAAACATAATTCTGTCATTCTATTTTTATTGGAAGCAAGGCATTTGTTATTATCCGGTTTTGGGAAAATAAAGGTAGTATCTCGGATTTGGAAAATTTCCCAGACTTCAAAATAATATTTGACAGTGTGGGGAGCAGGGCCAGTGTGGTCCCTTTTGTATAGGCAGAATAAGCCAGTGTATTTGAAGTTAGATTTTTCTCTTTATGTGGTCAAACAAATCTCTTTCATGTGTGGATGTAATTGTAGAGATGCTGAAAACCAAGGACGAAGCATTACATTTTGACAGTAACTTGTTAGGAATGAACTCTTAAAGAGAATCAATATGCTATTGTGGTTGAGTTCAGCTTTTGAATCAGACATATTTGACTCTAATTCTATCTTTAATTCTTACTACCTGTCTGACCTTACTTTTCAAATCTCTAAAATGGGAATGATAGTTCATAGTTCAGTCGCTCAGTCGTGTCCGACTCTTTGAGACCCCATGAATCGCAGCACGCCAGGCGTCCCTGTCCATCACCATCTCCCGGAGTTCACTCAGACTCACGTCCATTGAGTCAGTGATGCCATCCAGCCATCTCATCCTTGGTCGTCCCCTTCTCCTCCTGCCCCCAATCCCTCCCAGCATCAGAGTCTTTTCCAATGAGTCAACTCTTCACATGAGGTGGCCAAAGTATTGGAGTTTCAGCTTTAGCATCATTCCTTCCAAAGAAATCCCAGGATTGATCTCCTTCAGAATGGACTGGCTGGATCTCCTTGCAGTCCAAGGGACTCTCAAGAGTTTTCTCCAACACCACAGTTCAAAAGCATCAATTCTTCGGCACTCAGCCTTCTTCACAGTCCAACTCTCACATCATACATGACCACAGGAAAAACCATAGCCTTGACTAGATGGACCTTAGTTGGCAAAATAATGTCTCTGCTTTTGAATATGCTATCTAGGTTGGTCATAACTTTTCTTCCAAGCAGTAAACGTCTTTTAATTTCATGGCTGCAGTCACCATCTGCAGTGATTTTGGAGCCCCCCAAAATAAAGTCTGACATTGTTTCTACTGTTTCCCCATCTATTTCCCATGAAGTGATGGGACCGGATACCATGATCTTTGTTTTCTGAATGTCGAGCTTTAAGCCAACTTTTTCGCTCTCCTCTTTCACTCTCATCAAGAGACTTTTGAGTTCCTCTTCACTTTCTGCCATAAGGGTGGTGTCATCTGCATATCTGAGGTTATTGATATTTCTCCCGGCAATCTTGATTCCAGCCTGTGTTTCTTCCAGTCCAGCGTTTCTCATGATGTACTCTGCATATAAGTTAAATAAGCAGGGTGACAATATACAGCCTTGACGTACTCCTTTTCCTATTTGGAACCAGTCTGTTGTTCCATGTCCAGTCCTAACTGTTGCTTCCTGACCTGCATACAGATTTCTCAGGAGGCAGGTTAGGTGGTCTGGTATTCCCATCTCTTGAAGAATTTTCCACAGTTTATTGTGATCCACACAGTGGGAATGATAGTAGCACTAAATCATTAGCTTGTTATAAAAATTAAATGAAACCAAATTTAGGGGGGCTGTCCTAAGATGGCAGAGGAATAGGATGGGGAGACCACTTCCTCCCCCACAAATTCATCAAAAAAAAAAACATTTAAACGCTGAGTAAATGCCACAAAACAACTTCCGAATGCTGGCAGAAGACATCAGGCACCCAGAAAAGCAGCCCATTGTCTTTGAAAAGAGGTAGGAGAAAATATAAAAGGCAAAAAAAAAAAAAAAAAAAAAGAGACAAAAGAGGTGGGGACGCAGCTCTGTTCCGGGAAGAGAGTCGTAAAAAGAGAGAAGTTTCCAAACACCAGGAAACAGTCTCACTGCTGAGTCTGTGGTGAGCCTTGGAAGTACAGAGGGCAACATAATAGGGAGGAAAAATAAATAATTAAAACCCACAGATTATGAGCCCAATGGTAACTCCCCCAGTGGAGAAGCAGCACAGACTCCTGCACCCACCACTAACAAGCGGGTGCTGGGCAGGGAGGCGGGGGCTGCAGTGCTTAGAGTAAGGATTGGAGCCGAATGCCCTGAGGGTAACCAGAGTGAACTAACTTGGGCTAGCAAACCAGACTGTGGGATAGCTACCACGCGAAAAGCTCTAACATAAGACACCGCAAAGACTGCACACAGATCAAAGGGCAGAACAGAATTAGTTGGCTGCGGACCATCCCCCTCCAGTGACAGGCAGCCAGAGCCGGAAGGGCCGGAAGGGGGCAATCGCAGCCCCAGAGAGACATTATCTACCAAACTGCAAGCAGGCTTCTTTGCTAACTAAGACTTCTTGGGGTTCTGGACAGTCATCATCTACCTGAGAAAGTGCACCCGTTGTACACCCAGAAAACTGAGCAGCAGGGACAGGAGAGGCGATAAGCCGCAGCAACCGTGCTCACCAAGCACTTGAGCTACTCGGACCTGGGAAGGGCACAAAATGCAGGCCCAACTGAGTCTGCACCTATGAGGACTACCTGAGTACCTGGACCTGAGCGGCTTAGACCTGGGAGGTGCATGCAGCCCAGGGCCGGCCTCGGATGGTTCCTGGTAGAGCAACCTAGAGCCTGAACTGCCTGTGCCACGAGCTGGGGCAGGCCCAGTGTGGCTGAGACACTGCGAGCACACACCAGTGTTATGTGTTTGCAGCGTCCCTCCCTCCCCACAGTGCGACTGAACAAGTGAGCCTAAAAAAAGTGTCCACCACCGCCCCCCTTGTGTCAGGGCAGAAATCAGACACTGAAGAGACCAGCAAACAGAAGCTAAAACAGAGGGAACCATCTTGGAGGTGACAGGTGCAATAGATTAAAACCCTGTCGTTAGTACCAACTACATAGGAAGGGGCCTATAGATCTTGAGAAATATAAGCTGGACCAAGGAACTATCCGAAAATGAACTGACCCCACACTGCCCACAACAACACCAGAGAAAATCCTAGCTATATCTTTACTATTTTTATGATCATTCTTTTTTTTTTTAACTTTTTACAATTTTAAAGTCCTCTATTACTCCTTTAATTTTCATTTTTATAACCTACTATTACTTTTCAAAATAAACACCCTATTTTTAAAGCAAACTTCATATATATATATATTTTAATAATTTTTGTGACTTTGTGTTTTTCTTCTTCTTCTTTTCTTTAATATTGTCTTTTTGAAAATCCAACCTCTGCTCTAGATTTTTAATCTTTGCTTTTTGGTATTTGTTATCAATTTTGCACCTTTAAAAACCCAATCTTCAGTACCCATTTTTACTTGGGAGCAAGATTACTGGCTTCACTGCTCTCTCCTCCTTTGGACTCTCCTTTTTCTCCACCAGGTCACCTCTGTCTCCTCCCTCCCCCCTCTCTTCTCTACACAACTCTGTGAATCTCTGTGTGTTCCAGATGGTGGAGAACACTTAGGGAACTGATTACTGGCTGGATCTGTCTCTCTCCTTTTCATTTCCCCCTTTTATCTTCCTGGCCACCTCTGTCTCCTTCCTCCCTCTTCTCTTCTCTGTATAACTCCATGAAGATCTCTGAGCGATCAGAATGTGGAGAGCACATAAGGAAATGATTACTGGCTAGCTTGTTCTCTCCTCTTTTGATTCCACCTCATCTCATTCGGGTCACCTCTAACTCGCTCCTCCCTCTTCTCTTCTCCATGTAACTCTGTGAACCTCTTTGGGTGTCCCTCATTGTGGAGAAACTTTTCATCTTTAACGTAGATGTTTTATCAATGGTGCTGTATAGAAGGAGAAGTCTTGAGACTACTGTAAGAATAAAACTGAAAACCAGAAGCAGGAGGCTTAAGCCCATATCCTGAGAACAGCAGAGAACTCCTGACTCCAGGGAAAATTAATTGATAGGAGCTCATTAAACACCTCCATACCTACACTGAAACCAAGCACCACCCAAGGGCCAAAAAGTTCCAGAGCAAGACATACCACACAAATTCTCCAGCAACATAGGAACACAGCCCTGAGCTTCAATATACAGGCTGCCCAAAGTTACCCCCAAACCACTGACATCTCATAACTCATTACTGGTCACTTCATTGCACTCCAGAGAGAAGAAATCCAGCTCCACCCACCAGAACACTGACACAAGCTTCCCTAACCAAGAAACCTTGACAAGCCACTGATACAACCCCACCCACAGTGAGGAAACTCCATAATAAAGAGAACTCCACAAATTGCCAGAATACAGAAAGGCCACCCCAAATGGAGCAATATAAACAAGATGAAGAGACAGAGGAATACCCAACAGGTAAAGGAACAGGAGAAATGCCCACCAGACCAAACAAAAGAGGAAGAGATAGGGAATCTACCTGATAAAGAATTCTGAGTAATGATAGTGAAAATGATCCAAAATCTTGAAATAAAAATGGAATAACAGATAAATAGCCTGAAGACAAGGATTGAGAAGATGCAAGAAAGGTTTAACAAGGACCTAGAAGAAATAAAAAAGAGTCAATATATAATGAATAATGCAATAAATGAGACCAAAAACACTCTGGAGGCAACAAATAGTAGAATAATGGAGGCAGAAGATAGGATTAGTGAAGTAGAAGATAGAATGGTAGTAATAAGTGAATCAGAGAGGAAAAAAGAAAAATGAATTAAAAGAAATGAGGACAATCTCAGAGACCTCCAGGACAATATTAAACGCTCCAAGATTCGAATCATAGGAGCCCCAGAAGAAGAAGACGAAAAGAAAGACCATGAGAAAATACTTGAGGAGATAATAGTTGAAAACTTCCCTAAAATGGGGAAGGAAATAATCACCCAAGTCCAAGAAACCCAGAGTCCCAAATAGGATAACCCTAAGGTGAAACACCCCAAGACACATATTAATAAAATTAACAAAGATCAAACACAAAGAACAAATATTAAAAGCAGCAAGGGAAAAACAACAAATAACACACAAGGGGATTCCCATAAGGATAACTGCCCATCTTTCAACAGAAACTCTTCAGGCCAGAAGGGAATGGCAAGACATACTTAAAGTGATAAAAGAAAATAACCTACAGCCCAGATTACTGTACCAGCAAGGATCTCATTCAAATATGAAGGAGAAATCAAAAGCTTTGCAAACAAGCAAAAGCTGAGAGAATTCAGCACCACCAAACCAGCTCTCCAACAAATGCTAAAGGATACTCTCTAGACAGGAAACACAAAAAGGATGCATAAACCCGAACCCAAAACAATAAAGTAAATGGCAATGGGATCATACTTATCAATAATTACCTTAAACATAAATGGGTTGAATGCCCCAGCCAAAAGACAAATACTGGCTGAATGGATACAAAAACAAGACTCCTATATATGTTGTCTACAAGAGACCCACTTCAAAACAAGGGACACATACAGACTGAAAGCGAAGGGCTGGAAAAAGATATTCCATGCAAATAGAGACCAAAAGAAAGCAGGAATAGAAATACTCATATCAGATAAAATAGACTTTAAAACAAAGGCTGTGAAAAGAGACAAAGAAGGCCACTACATAATGATCAAAGGATCAATCCAAGAAGAAGATATAACAATTATAAATACATATGGACCCAACATAGGAGCACCACAATATGTAAGACAAATGCTAACAAGTATGAAAGGGGAAATTAACAATAACACAGCAATAGTGGGAGACTTTAATACCCCACTCACATCTATGGATAGATCAACTAAACAGAAAATTAACAAAGAAACACAAACTTTAAATGATACAATAGACCAGTTAGACCTAACTGATATCTATAGGACATTTCACCCCCAAACAATGAATTTCACCTTTTTCTCAAGTGCACATGGAACCTTTTCCAGGATAGATCACATCCTGGGCCATAAATCTAGCCTTGGTAAATTCAAAAAAATTGAAATCATTCCAAGTATCTTTTCTGACCATAATGCAGTAAGATTAGATCTCAATTACATGAGAAAAACTATTAAAAATTCCAACATATGGAGGCTGAACAACACGCTTCTGAATGACCAACAAATCACAGAAGAAATCAAAAAAGAAATAAAAATATGCATAGAAATGAATGAAAATGAAAACATAACAACCCAAAACCTGTCGGACACTGTAAAAGCAGTGCTAAGGGAAAGTTCATAGCAGTACAGGCATACCTCAAGAAACAAGAAAAAAGTCAAATAAATAACCTAACTCTACACTTAAAGCAACTAGAAAAGGAAGAAATGGAGAACCTCAGGGTTAGTAGAAGGAAAGAAATCTTAAAAATTAGGGCAGAAATAAATGCAAAAGAAACAAAAGAGACCATAGCAAAAATCAACAAAGCCAAAAGCTGGTTCTTTGAAAGGATAAATAAAATTGACAAACGATTAGCCAGACTCATCGAGAAATAAAGGGAGAAAAATCAAATCAATAAAATGAGAAATGAAAATGGAGAGATCACAACAGACAATACAGAAATACAAAGGATCATAAGAGACTACTATCAGCAATTATATGCCAATAAAATGGACAACGTGGAAGAAATAGACAAATTCTTAGAAAAGTACAACTTTCCAAAACTGAACCAGGAAGAAATAGAAAATCTTAACAGACCCATCACAAGCATGGAAATTGAAACTGTAATCAGAAATCTTCCAGCAAATAAAAGACCAGGTCCAGACGGCTTCACAGTTGAATTCTACCAAAAATTTCTAGAAGAGCTAACACCTATCCTACTCAAACTCTTCCAGAAAATTGCAGAGGAAGGTAAACTTCCAAACTCATTCTATGAGGCCACCATCACCCTAATACCAAAACTTGACAAAGATGCCACAAAAAAAAGAAAACTACAGGCCAATATCACTGATGAACATAGATGCAAAAATCCTTAACAAAATTCTAGCAATCAGAATCCAACAACACATTAGAAAGATCATACACCATGACCAAGTGGGCTTTATCCGAGGGATGCAAGGATTCTTCAATATCCACAAATCAATCAATGTAACTCACCACATTAACAAATTGAAAAATAAAAGCCATATGATTATCTCAATAGATGCAGGGAAAGCCTTTGACAAAATTCAACATCTATTTATGATAAAAACTCTCCAGAAAGTAGGAATAGAAGGAACATACCTCAACATAATAAAAGCTATATATGACTGACACACAGCAAACATTATCCTCGATGGTGAAAAACTGAAAGCATTTCCCCTAGGAACAAGACAAGGGTGCCCACTTTCACCGCTACTATTCAACATAGTTCTGGAAGTTTTGGCCACAGCAATCAGAGCAGAAAAAGAAATAAAAGGAATCCAAATTGGAAAAGAAGAAGGAAAACTTTCACTGTTTGCAGATGACATGATGCTCTACGTAGAAAACCCTAAAGACTCCACCAGAAAAATTACTAGAGCTAATCAATGAATATAGTAAAGTTGCAGGATATAAAATCAACACACAGAAATCCCTTGCATTCCTATACACTAATAATGAGAAAATAGAAAAAGAAATTAAGGAAACAATTCCATACACCATTGCAACGAAAAGAATAAAATACTTAGGAATATATCTACCTAAGGAAACTAAAGACTTATATATAGAAAACTATAAAACACTGGTGAAAGAAATCAAAGAGGACACTAATAGATAAACAAATATACCATGTTCATGGATCAGAAGAATCAATATAGTGAAAATGAGTATACCACCCAAAGCAATTTACAAATTCAATGCAATCCCTATCAAGCTACCAGCAGTATTTTTCACAGAGCTAGAACAAATAATTTCAAGATTTATATGGAAATACAAAAAACCTTGAATAGCCAAAGCAATCTTGAGAAAGAAGAATGGAACTGGAGGCATCAACCTGCCTGACTTCAGGCTCTACTGCAAAGCCACAATCATCAAGACAGTATGGTACTGGCACAAAGACAGAAATACAGATCAATGGAACAAAATAGAAAGCCCAGAGATAAATCCACACACCTATGGACACCTTATCTTCGACAAAGGAGGCAAGAATATACAATGGATTAAAGACAATCTCTCTAACAAGTGGTGCTGGGAAAACTGGTCAACCACTTGTAAAAGAATGAAACTAGATCACTTTCTAACACCACACACAAAAATAAACTCAAACATAAGACCAGAAACTATAAAACTCCTAGAGGAGAACATAGGCAAAACACTCTCTGACATGAATCACAGCAGGATCCTCTATGACCCACCGCCCAGAATACTGGAAATAAAAGCAAAATAAACAAATGGGACCTAGTTAAAATTAAAAGCTTCTGCACAACAAAGGAAACTATAAGCAAGGTGAAGAGACAGCCTTCTGAATGGGAGAAAATAATAGCAAATGAAGCAACTGACAAACAACTAATCTCAAAAATATACAAGCAACTTATGCAGCTCAATTCCAGAAAAATAAACGACCCAATCAAAAAGTGGGCCAAAGAACTAAATAGACATTTCTCCAAAGAAGACATACAGATGGCTAACAAACACATGAAAAGATGCTCAACATCACTCATTATCAGAGAAATGCAAATCAAAACCACAATGAGGTACCACTTCACACCAGTCAGAATGGCTGCGATCCAAAAGTCTGCAAGCAATAAATGCTGGAGAGGGTGTGGACAAAAGGGAACCCTCTTACACTGTTGGTGGGAATGCAAACTAGTACAGCCACTATGGAGAACAATGTGGAGATTCCTTAAAAAACTGTAAATAGAACTGCCTTCAGTTCAGTTCAATTCAGTTCAGTCACTCAGTCGTGTCCGCCTCTTTGCGACCCCAGGAATTGCAGCACGCCAGGCCTCCCTGTCTATCACCAATTCCTGGAGTTCACTCAGACTCACGTCTACCGAGTCTGTGATGCCATCCAGCCATCTCATCCTCTGTCGTCCTCTTCTCCTCCTGCCCCCAATCCCTCCCAGCATCAGAGTCTTTCCCAATGAGTCAACTCTTCACATTAGGTGGCCAAAGTACTGGAGTTTCAGCTTTAGCATCATTCCTTCCAAAGAAGTCCCAGGGCTGATCTCCTTCAGAATGGACTGGTTGGATCTCCTTGCAGTCCAAGGGACTCTCAAGAGTCTTCTCCAACACCACAGTTCAAAAGCATCAATGCTTCAGTGCTCAGCCTTCTTCATAGTCCAACTCTCACATCCATACATGACCACTGGAAAAACCATAGCCTTGACTAGATGGACCTTAGTCGGCAAAGTAATGTCTCTGCTTTTCAATATGCTATCTAGGTTGGTCATAACTTTTCTTCCAAGGAGTAAGCGTCTTTTAATTTCATGGCTGCAGTCACCATCTGCAGTGATTTTGGAGCCCCCCAAAATAAAGTCTGACACTGTTTCTACTGTTTCCCCATCTATTTGCCATGAAGTGATGGGACTGGATGCCATGATCTTCATTTTCTGAATGTTGAGCTTTAAGCCAACTTTTTCACTCTGCTCTTTCACTCTCATCAAGAGGCTTTTTAGTTCCTCTTCAGAACTGCCTTATGACCCAGCAATCCCACTGCTGGGCATACACACCAAGGAAACTAGAACTGAAAGAGACACATGTACCCCAATGTTCATCACAGCACTGTTTACGATAGCCAGGACATGGAAGCAACCTAGATGTCCATCAGATGAAAGGATAAGAAAGCAGTGGTACATATACACAATGGAGTATTACTCAGCCATTAAAAAGAATACATTTGAATCAGTTCTAATGAGGTGGATGAAACTGGAGCCGATTATACAGAGTGAAGTAAGCCAGAAAGAAAAACACCAATATGGTATATTAATGCATATATATGGAATTTAGAAAGATGGTAATGATAAACCTGTATGCAAGACAGCAAAAGACACACAGATGTATAGAACAGTCTTTTGGACTCTGTGGGAGAGGGAGAGGGTGGGATGATTTGGAAGAATGGCATTGAAACATGTATAATATCATATAAGAAATGAATCACCAGTCTAGGTTCAATGCAGGATACATGATGCTTGGGGCTGGTGCACTGGGATGACCCAGAGGGATGGTATGGGGAGGGAGGTGGGAGGTGGGTTCAGTATTGAGAACACGTGTACACCTGTGGCGGATTCATGTTGAAGTATGGCAAAACCAATACAATATTGTAAAGTGAAAAAAACCCAAACAAACAAAAAGAAACTTAAAAAAAACCCCCAAATTTAACAACTTATTTACCAGAGACATATTACTATGTCTCTTATTACCCAAACATTATTGACCAGAGTGTTTCAGTATTCACTTATATAACAGATTGTTGGCCACGGGTGTTATCTTCTGCAAAATTCCCTGGTTAATAATGTATTAAGAAGGCTTGCAGCTCTGTGCCTGACCCACAGTGGACTCTTTTTCTGTCTCCAAGAAAACTACTAACATAAAAATTCAAGAAAAGACAGGGAATCCTTTTACAGTTCATGTGAAGCGTCCTTATTTGAGAACATTTGATGAGTCTGAAAACAGAAGCTACTGCTGGGAGTGGCATAGAGAGTAGAGGCATTTGACTTGAGGGAAAAATATTATTACTGAAGGGAATAATAGTAACTGAGGGGAAATCAGGGCCATCTAGGGATAATAGAACTTTGAGGATGACTTCAATCTCCTACAGGCCATTGTCATGTAGGATGTTGTGTGCATGTGAAGTAAGTCTCAGCTCCTCACTCCTTGCCCTGACATGCAAGAACTTCACAGGTAGCTCTGATAACCCTATTACTACTGCTTTCAACATACAACCCAAATTCTCTGAAAACTAGACCTTCCCTCAAAGATTATTGCACTTTCTGGCTTCTGTGGCTTGGTTCCTTCTGTCCTCTCTGGTTTGTTTCTTCCTCTCTTCCTATCTTCTTCCAGTTTCTAGCCATCCTCCCAATTGTATCTGAAAGGCACCTTTTCCTTTCTGGATTCCAATATTAAGATTTAATATCTCCCTCTTTTGAATTTCTATAACTCTTGTTTTGTACTTCTTTTACAGCATCTACATTATTCATCTTGGATTAGAGATCTGGTTGTCTCATTACTCCTACACTTGTAAGCAGCTTGAGGGAAGTGATGATCTAAGTTATCTTTGTTTCCCCCTGCAAGGCAGCTAGTTCATGATAAGTGCTAAACAAATGGTTGTTGAGAGAATAGTCATTGCAGATGCATTTTTGAGTGAACCATTAATGTGGTATCCAGCATAGCATTTTTAAAAAAGATTTTTTGATATGGGATTGAGATTTTTTTCATTTTTATTGAATTTTGTTACAAAGACTTGATTGAATTTTTACAATATCACTCCAATTTTATATATTGACTTTTTGGTTGGGAGGTCCATGGGATCCTAGCTCCCCAGCCAGACATCGAACCTGCACCTCCTGCATTGGAAGACAAAGTCTTAACCACTGGACTGCCAGGGAAATCCCCATGGCATTTTTTTGGGATCATGTACTGATAAAAACTGCATCAAATTTTTATAAAGCATCTACTGTGTACCAGGCACTGTGCTAGATTCTGTAAACAAGGTAGCCTTGATTTGTACTCTCTTGTGGTTTATAGATTAATGGGAGAACCAATTTTAGACAATTAAGTAGAATTGAGTATTAGGAAAAGGTAAAAAGAGGTTCGAATTAAACAGCTTATTTCTCAGAAAGGAGAAGGTAGCTGTTAATACTGAAAAAGTTAACTGGATTAGTTTTCAAATTCAGAAAATCCTGTGCCTGTGACTGATTTAAATTTGAGGCTACAAAATGTTATGGAACCACAGGAGCTGCTCTGTGCTGTTGGATAAGGAGGCTACCTATAAATTCAGGTTCAGGAGGTAGGTCAGGAGCATTAGCTAAGTGAAGAGATGCACTAACACAGTGTAAAATACACTGAAATGTGCCACTTATTGTCCCCTCAGCTGTCATAAAGTTGTTGAGTTATTGGCTGTAGCAAAGATGGTAAAGTGATACTGTAGCATAATGTCTGTTATAAATGAATTCAGGTATCTACATCCTGAGTATATGGGCACATGCTTAGATTTTATCTTATTCTGTTGATTTAACTTGGTTTTAGAACGCAGGCCATAAAACACAGAAGATCATGAGAGTTCTTTCAGAACACTGACCTCAGAACAAAGCTATCTCTTTGGCGTAAAACCACTCTGACTACTCTCCAGAAAAAAACACTTAACCAGATGTTTCTACACTCTTCTGAGATTCCTCTTTCTTAAAGTGGATGGCAAAAAACTGACTTTGAATAAAATAATGATATTTCAGAATTTTACTATTTAATTTCAATAGTTCCTCTAAATGAGGACAGAATATGGCCTGCAAATAATAGCTGTCTGAATTTTCTATTTTACCTGAATTTATATCAACCTTGTAAAAACTTGGGAACATCTATGGGCAAGGTAAGAGACTTTTTTTCCCCCCCTGGTAGAAGTTAAAGTGCTTAAGCACCTAAGTGCCATCCCCACCCACTGAGTTGGCTTTCCTGAGGGTTGCCACATTGTTTACAGAAAACCATTCAACTTCTTCATATTCTCAGTTTAAAATTCCCAGTAGAATGATGGGAGCATTTTGTCCAGTTTACACAGGTGCTTTGAGTACAGCAAAGTGAAGTGAAAGTTGCTTGGTTGTGTTGACTCTTTGCAACCCCATGGACTGTAGCCTGCCAGGTTTCTCTTTCCACAAAATTCTTCAGGCCAGAATACTGGAGTGGCTAGCTGTTCCCTTCTCCAGGGGATTTTCCCAACCCAGAGATTGTAACCAGTTCTGCATTGCAGGCGAATTCTTTACCATCTGAGCCAGCAGGGAAGCATAAGTAGCTGAACACTAAGGATCTGAATTGACAAAGATTTATGTTCTAATTCTGTACTACTATTTATGAGCAATGAGATCTTGATTAAGTTAAGGAAAGTGAGGCTCTAAGAGGTTCCATATCTGTAAAATATAAGTTATCATTTTACTTACTTGATAGAGCTGTAGGGATTTAAAGGTGCTAATGCATGAAAGCTCTTAGCATAAATGTCGAGATGTGGTAATTTATCAACAAATAGTAGTTATGCTGATTAATCTTTATTAATCTCTCCCTTTATACCTAGGAAGCACATAGTGAAAAGCTCCTTCTAGTGAAGAGTAGAGAGAACCTACTCTTGGTTCCTTAAGAGTTCTAGAAGCAGTGAAATCACTAAAGGAGAATAAACATGTCTGTCAGGATTCTCTTGGTTGTAAGTAACAGAAACCCAGTTAAATCGACTTAAGGCCAAAAGGGGATTTGTTGGAAGGAATAAGGTATTGGGCAAAGAACATATGTTGCCTTTTACCAGGAGCATCTTGCATCACTGTATCTTGGTATTGGCTTGCATGCACCCCTCTTGTGCTGCTAGAGAGAGACCTTGTTCTGTCCTGTAAGAAACAGATGTAGTACTGGAGTTGGGCAGGTGCTACATAATACCTGCCCTACATTTTATAGTTTTCAGCATATAGGTCTTTCACCAACTTGCTAAAGTTTATTCCTAGATACTTTATTCTTTTTTTGATGCAGTTTTAAATGAGATTGCTTAACTTTCTCTTTCTGATATTTCATTGTCGCTGTAAAGAAGTGCAACTGATTTCTGGGTATTACTTTTGTGTCTAGCAACCTTGTTGAATTCATTCCAGTTCTAATAGTTTTTGTCTGTGGAGTCTTTAGAGTTCTCTATATAGTGCATAATGTCATCTGCAAATAAAGACAGTGTTATCTCTTCCCTTCTATTTGGATATCTTTTGTTTTCCTGTCTGATCTGGCTGCTGCTGCTGCTGCTGCTAAGTCACTTCAGTTGTGTCCGACTCTGTGCGACCCCATAGATGGCAGCCCACCAGGCTCCCTCATCCCTGGGATTCTCCAGGAAAGAACACTGGAGTGGGTTGCCATTTCCTTCAATGCATGAAAGTGAAAAGTGAAAGTGAAGTTGCTCAGTCATGCCCGACTCTTAGCGGCCCCATGGACTGCAGCTTACCAGGCTCCTCCATCCATGGGATTTTCCAGGCAGAAGTACTGGAGTGGGGTGCCATTGCCTTCTCTGCTGATCTGGCTAGGACTTCCAAATAGTAAGCGGTAAGAGTGGGTGTCCTTGGCTTGCTACTGAATTTAGCAGGAAGGCTTCAGCTTTTTGCCATTGAGTACTAGGTTGGCTGTAGGTTTGTTGTAAATGGCTTTTATTATGTTGAGATATGTTCCCTCTATATCTACTTTGGTGAGAGTTTTTATCATGAACAGATGTTGAATTTTATCAAAAGCTCTTTTTTGTGTGACTGTCAGGATGATTTTGTTGTTTTCATCTTTTGTTATTGTGGTGTACTACACTGATTGACATCCATATATTGAATGATCCTTAGGACTCTGGAATGAATTCAACTTGCTCATAGTGTATGATCCTTTTAGTGTATAGTTTGATTTGGTTTGCTAATATTTTATTGAGGATTTTTGCAACTATAGTTATCAAAGATATTGGCTAAGGCCCCTATTTTCATGTGGCTAGGTTGAAGAACTGTGTGCATGTGATTCATTTTTCCAACAATATGAGCAGCTTGTGGAATGAAAAGTACTGTAGAAATTGTTTACATTAAGAAATAAAGTTGAGTCTTGAAAACCACCAGTTATCTCTCTTATTCTCTCTCTTGTCTACTTGTTGGCCTCATTTTCTGCTATCATTCCATGATTTTACCCTTGCAACATGGATCCTGGCTTCTGGCAACTTCCAGGGCCATATTTTAACAACTTGGAAACCAGTGAAGAAATAGAGTATCCCTCTCTCCCCTTCTGCTTAAAAAACCTCTGAGGAAGGACTCTGGAATTGGTTAGATATTCTCTTGGACTGCTTACTGTGATCAAGTATTGGGGTACTGTGACTGGCCTAACTTGGGCCATGTACCCACCTCTGTTACCTGAAGCAAGTATGTTTTGTGCAGGCTTGTGGGTAGGGTTAGGTAGAGGTTGAAGGTGAAATCCCTATAGCACAAATGTGACCATTTAGGGAAGAGTTGTTAGGATTTTTCCAAACTCTTCAATGTACAGACAAGAAAGTGAAACTCAGAGCTAACCAAAGGTTGTTTAGAGGTAGCCAGGCATGGCCCTCCTGATGAAGTATTCTGTGCTGGCTGGAAGGAAGCTTTTCTTCATTTGGTCATTGGAGGAACACAGTCAGTCAGAAGGACCCCAGATATTTAAGTGCCCATCATCCTTCTAGCAGGAAGATTTCTAAGTTGGACTCTCTATATTTGAAGAGGGAGATACAACTCAAGAGGGCAGGGAAGGTCACAGGACTTATATTTTCATCTCTTAGAATTATGATTTCCTTCAAACCCTGTGTGCATGCTCAGCCATTTAGTGATGTCCGACTCTTTGCGACCCTATGGATTGGAGCCCACCAGGCTCCTCTGTCCATGGGATTTCCCAGGCAAGAATACTGGAGCAGGTTGCCATTTCCTTCTCCAGGGGATCTTCCCCCTAATCAGATTGTTAGCACCTCAAAATTTGCTTATGAGGGCACAGACTATGTAATCACAAGCTTGGGAGGTTTTACTGACCATTGCAGCAGTCTCAGTCATGAAGCTGTGAACACATTCTCAAATTTTGCAGAGGAGAAGACTCAGGTACAGTTTTGCCTCTGAGCACCTCTTCTTCTATCCTTTATGTCCCAATGGGATTCCTCTCGGCCTGCAAATGGCTTAGTCTTATTTCTCAGTTGGTCTCAGTTCTCACACTGGGGTGCACTGGAAAGTTCCATGAAATGTGCTGCAGTGGGGGAACCAAAGATAAATGAAGAGCATTTTTTGGTCTGGCAATTAAAAACTTGACTTACAATTAAGACAGACATTCAAATATTATGAAATGGAATTTAAATAGTGTTTCAGTGTTTATGATGAATCGGGAGAATTTGAAGTCATTTAATTTTGTTGTCAGTGTCCTGGCCCCATGTCCTTGGTTCCCTAGGGGTGAGCTTTCTTTCTTGTCAAATTCTATGAGTACCTTAGATGGAAAGTTTGAGAAGCACTGGGGAACCAGTTGTACCCAGGGCTTAACTCGGAAGTCTGTAGGAGAAGATCATCATACTTAGAGTTAGGCTCCTCCTTGGCCCTGAAAGCTTTTGGAAGCCTCTTTCCTTTTGCTAGCATGATTTTGGAAATGGGAAAATACTATCGGGGCACAGCATCATCCTTTGCTTTGAAATTCCAGGCTAAAGAACTTGGCGGGGTAAGGGGCCACTTCATTGTTTAAGTTAAATGGATTTCCTTCTCTCCTTTCCTTTCATCGTGTTCATTGTTTTTCTTACAGAGCTTCCTAGTTCCCTTTAAGTTTAGATTTGGATATGTAGAATTTAAGAGGTAGAGAGAACTAAGGAATTTCCTCACAAATGGAGAGCCTGAAGCCCAGAGGGAGGAAGTGACCAGCTCAAGATCACACAGCTCATCAGTGTGGCAGAGGCAGGAATGGAAGCCAGGTTTCTGCTCTCATTCCAGGGCTCTTTCCATGATCCCTAAGCTCCATAGACACTACCTCCATAAGGGTTAGTCTCACGCTAAAGTTTATGTGGTTTTACTTCTCTGCTTGTGAATGTCTGCCTTGAATTAACCTTAACTTGGGTTGTATTGCTATCTCAAGGGACAGTACTATATTGAGATTCAGCTACCTTTCAGAATGTATTTGCTCATTTTTCCTTGTATGTGCTGACATATATGACTTGGTACCTAGAACTTTTTTAGGAACGTTTCACTTTTTAATTTCTGAAGTGTCAGCAGATTTCTAATTCTGAAGAGTCACTTCTCATCCTAGTTATAGCTGTAGAGTGCTCTCTCCTCATCTAAATTCTGTAACGTCTACCCATAGAATGCATGCGCGGGTGCTCAGTCACTTCAGCCATGTCCAGCTCTTGGCAACCCTATGGACTACAGCCCTCCAGGCTCCCCTGTCCATGAAATTGTCCAGGCAAGAATACTGGAGTGGGTTGCCATGCCTTCCTCCAGGGGATCTTCCTGACCCAGGGACTGAACCCACGTCTCTTACATCTCCTGCATTGGCGGACAGGTTCTTTACCACTAGCACCACCTGGGAAGCCCACCCATAGGATTCTAATTTGGCAAAGTTTCACCATAAAGACACAGGGCTTTTTCATCGCCTGTGGAAATAATAATATGTTCTCTTTCATTCTATTAATATCATCAGTTATATTAATGGATTTGTTAATGTTAAACCTCTTTGCATTCTTGAATGAATCCTATTTGGTTGTGAAGATGTATTATTTTTATTGAAATTATAGATTCTCTTTGATAGTGTTTTATTAAGTTTTTGAATGTCAATATTCATTAAGTGCCATCTTAATCTTTCAAGGGGCCAACCTTGAAAATTAGCTTATTTTAAAATTTCATAAATTCCCTGTGAAACTATTCAGACCTTTTTTCTTTTCTTTTCTTTTTTTGTTGGTAGAGAAGTTTTTTTTTTTAAACACTCTTGATTTTTAAAATGGAAATTGGTCTGTTTGTAAGTTCTCTATTTACTGCGTTTCACTTATGATTTTAAAATCATATGTATCATTAGTTTCTTTTAGCTACTTCTCATTTTGAATAGTTTACCTTTGAAAAAACGAGGCTAGCTAGTGTTTTGTATATATATATTTAAATTTCCCCCAATGCTTATTTATTGGTTGTTATTTTTATTTTCTAGATTATTGGATTCTTTTATATTAATCACTTCTTTCTGATGTCTTTTATTAATCTGCAGCTCTATATCTAGCTTTTTGAATCATTCATTCAGCTCTTCTAAGAAATACGTGTTCAATCCCTGGGTTGGGATGAAATGGCAAGTCTAGTATTCTTGCCTGGTGAATCCCCATGCACAGAGGAGCCAAGAGTGCTGAAGTCCATAGGGTCGAACAGAGTTGGACGACTGAAGCTATATAGCACAGCATAGCTCTTCTATTTTAATTTTATTTAATGCTGAGAATTTTCCTCTGAGGACTTTTTAAAAGCTACATCCCACATATTCTGGTAAGTTTTGTTTTCACTATTGTTTTCTAGGAATTCTAGAAACATGTTTTATATCTTCCTTTTTTGTCCCAAGCTTTGTTTAAAAAACATTGTTTATTTATGCAGTCCAGTGGAAAAACCTTTTAATGTTTTCGGTTTTAAAGTCTATTATTATCTAATAGTTTCATTGTGTTATATTCAGAACATGATACTGTTTTTGTTACTGTTTTTAATTTCCTGAGGTTTTTCTTTGTGGATTTGTATGTCCTCAATTTCTCTATATATTCATTGTGTACTTGAAAGTATTTCTTCTAATATTTGGATTTGGACCTTCTATAGCCTTAATATTTTTTTATTTACATGGTCTGTTTAACTCTAAGAGAGGTGATAAAGTCTTGCTTACCAGTATGTGTCTGCTTCCTTTTATATACTTTTAATAGTAAAAGATCTTTTATTCTTAATATTTCTTAATTATTTTGTTAGTATATTTCTTTATATAGTATGGAATTGAATTTTTTAAACCTATTTAAAAATACTTTTCCTTTATAGGGAGTTGAAATCTATTTATGTGTAAAAATATGACCTATTTGGTCCTCGTTTGTCATATTGCTTTATATTTCATACGTTACATAAATTCATACTATATGTTATTCATACAAAACAAAGTTTTTGTATGGAATACTTTTGTTTCTTATTTCATGGTATTTAGGAAGGTGTTCATTTCTGTTCTAGTGATTATCACTGACAAATACTTTTATTACATAATACCTTTAGTTATCTCTTTAGATATTTAGATAGTGTCTCTTGGTTTCCTAATATGAGCCATTCTGATATGAGTTATAAATTAACTTCTCTTCTACCTCTCCTTTGCCCACTGATCTATTGTTCAGGGTTTTATCTTTGTAATTTGAGGTAGACATCTGTTACTTAATTTTTCAGTTTCAAATGATATTGTTTTAGTCTCCTTGTAGACAGCATATTAAAAAGCAGAGACATTACTTTGCCAACAAAGGTCCATCTAGTCAAGGCTATGGTTTTTCCAGTGGTCATGTATGGATGTAAGAGTTGGACTGTAAAGAAAGGTGAGCGCTGAAGAATTGATGCTTTTGAACTGCGGTGGTAGAGAAGACTCTTGCAAGTCCCTTGGACTGCAAGGAGATCCAACCAGTCCATCCTAAAGACCAGTCCTAGGTGTTCATTGGAAAGACTGATGCTGAGGCTGAAACTCCAATACTTTGGCCACCTCATGCGAAGAGTTGACTCATTGGAAAAGACCCTGATGCTGGGAGGGATTGTGGGCAGGAGGAGAAGGGGATGACAGAGAATGAGATGATCGGATGGCATTACCAACTTGATGCACATGAGTTTGAGTGAACTCTGGGAGTTGGTGATGGACAGGGAGCCCTAGTGTGCTGTAATTCCTGGGGTCACAAAGAGTCGGACACGACTGAGTGACTGAACTGAACTGAACTGAATAACCAGTGGCAGTCAGAGGCTTTATTCTATTTTATACTTATTTCCTTTCTTAATCTCTCCCTTTTTTTTTTCATTAGTTACATAATGTCTACATGCTCAGAACATTTGACACTTATTTATAGCTTTGTTTCCTTTTTCTCCATTTTTTTTTTAACAGAATGGCTTTTAAAAAAAATCCATTAATATCACCAACACCACCAGGTAATGGAGAATTATGTGAATCAAGTCTGGAGTGGCAGAAGTAACAGAAAGTGAAAGGGGACAAGCAGGGTAACCAATAAGATACAGAAATGAAACAAAAAATTTACCCCAAAGTTACTTCCACCCCAAAGTGAAGAGTGTTCTCTGAACAGAACCCAAGGTTGAGGATTTAACACAGCAGCAAACTGGGAAAAATTCCCAGGGGTTTCAAGTTGCAAATGAATGCAGGATGGAACAATGTTGGTTTACAATGTGGTGTCAGTTTCAGGTGTACAGCAAAGTGATTCAGTCATACATGTACTCATTTTTTTTTTTTAAGATTCTTTTTCATGTAGGTTATCACAAAATATTGGGTAGTATCCCCTGTGCTATACAGCAGGTCCTTACTGGTTATCTGTATTATATATAGTAATGAACATGTGTTCATCCAAAGCTCCTGATTTATCACTCCCCTACCCACCCCCCATATTTCCCCTTTCATAATCATAAGTTTATTTTGAAGTCTATAAGTCTGCTTCTGTTTTGTAAATAAGTTCATTTGTATCTTTTTTTCAGAATTAGATTTCACACGTTAGTGATAGCATATATTTGTCTGATTTACTTCACTTAATATGATAATCTCTGGGTCTGTCCTTGTTGCTGCAAATGACATTATTTCATTCTTTTTAATGGCTGAGTAATATTCCATTATATGTACCACATCTTCTTTATTTGCTCTTCTGATGACAGACATTTAGGGTGCTCCCATGTCTTGGCTATTGTAAACAGTGCTGCAATGAACATTGGGGTGCATGTGTCCTTTTGGATTATGGTTTTCTCTGGATATACGCCCAGGAGCGGGACTGCTGGACCATATGGTTGTTCTATGTTTAGTTCTTTAAGGAACCTCCATACTGTTCTGCATAATGACTGTACCAGTTTACATTTCCATTCATGGTACAGGAAGGTTCCCTTTTCTCCATACCCTCTCCAGCATTTATTATTTGTAGGCTTTTTGATTACAGACATTTTGACTGGTACAAGGTGATACCTCATTATAGTTTTGATTTGCATTTCTCTAATAATGAGTGATGTTGAGCATTTTTTGGTATGCTTTTTAGCTATCTGTATGTCTTCTTTGGAGAAATGTCTGCTTAGATCTGCTGATTTTTTGACTGAGTTGTTTGTTTTTTTTTCATATTGAGCTGCATGAGCTGTTTGTATATCTTGGAGATAAATCCCTTGTCGGTCACTTCATTTGTAAATGTTTTCTCCCATTCTGAGGGTTATCTTTTGTTTTGTTTATGGTTTACTTTGCTGTGCAAAAGCTTTTAAGTTAAATTAGGTCCCATTTGTTGGTTTTTGTTTTTATTTCCACTACTCTTGGAAGTGAATGAAAATAGATATTTCTGTGATTTATGTCAGAGAGTGTTCTGCCTATGTTTTCCTCTGAGAGTTTTATAGTATCCAACCTTATATTGGGGATTTTTACCCATTTTGAGTTTATTTGTGTATATGGTCATATAACAGTTTTAAATCTGCCAATCTATCTACATGTACATATAATTTTATGCTTTGGGACATGAGCTTGGTAGAGTATTTTCTGAGAATGCATGCATACTGCTGCTAAGCTGCTAAGTCACTTCAGTCGTGTTTGACTCTGTGCGACCCCATAGACCGCAGCCCACCAGGCTCCACTGTCTCTGGGATTCTCCAGGCAAGAACACTGGAGTGGGTTGCCATTGCCTTCTCCGGCATGCATACTAGTGTGTGCCAATGTTTAGCAGTATTTCCTTCTCCAGTGCATGAAAGTGAAAAGTGAAAGTGAAGTCGTTCAGTCGTGTCCGACTCTTCACGACCCCATGGACTGCAGCCTACCAGGCTCCTCTGCCCATGGGATTTTCCAGGCAAGAGTACTGGAGTGGGGTGCCATTGCCTTCTCCGGCATGCATACTAGTGTGTGCCAATGTTTAGCAGTATGATTAATAGCTCAAAATTCCATACAGCAATTCTATAATTCTATTGTCCTCATGTTCCCCACACTACTACACTCAATGAGAAGTAGGTTTCTATCTTATACCCATAGAATTCTGTACTTTTCATTTCTGACACATCAAATGCTGTGATTATATAGTGTTATGCTATGTTAGATTCCTGGGGCTGCCATAACTAGTTGCCACTTTGGTGGCAAACAAACAAGAGAAATTTAATCTCTCCCATTTCTAGAAGCCAGAAGTCAGAAAATCAGAAGTTTGGTAGGGTTGTACTCTCTGGAGGCTTTGTGGGAGAGTCTAACCTTTGTCCCTTCCAGTTCCTGGCAGTTGCATGCATTCTTTAGTATTTCTTGGCTTACGGCTACATCTCTGCAGTTTCTGCCTCCATCCTCACAGCTCCTTCTCTGTGTGTCTGTCTAATCTCCCTCTGCCTTTCTTTGTTAAGGATACATGTCATTACACTTAGGGTTGACTCAGCTTATTCAGGATAAGTTTCTTCTTCCTATATCTTCAACTTAATCACTTCTTTTGCCATAAAATGTAATATCCACAGGTTCCAGGGATTAGGATGTGGACATGCCTTTGCAAGGGCTTCCAAGGTGGTTCAGTGGATAAAGAATCTGCCGGCAATGAAGAAGACACAGGAGACATGGTTTAGATTCCTGGGTCAGGAAGATCCCCTGGAGGAAAGCATGGCAACCCACTTCAGTATTCTTGCCTGGTGAATCCCATAGACAGAGGAGCCTGGTGAGCTATAGCCTATGGGGGTCACAAATAGTTGGACACGACTGAAGCTACTGATCTTTGGGGTCACCATTTAGCCCATTTCCTGTACCATCCCTCCTACCAAATATCTAGTTCTTTTAGTTCCTAAACTTCATCAAGCCAAGATCATGTCCTTTTCTCTCTTGATAAATTCCTTGTTTCCAGCATTGTACCCAATCTTTTTAACTACTATTAACTTATAGTCAATAAATAAATTATTGTGGTATAAATAAATAAATCCATGAATTATGTATAATTGCATCTCTATGTTTACAGTTAGCCTGCAGCCTTAGCCTTGAGCAATCTACTCAATTTATAACTGAATGGGGAAGTGTCTTATGAATTCTAAAGGATCAGGCCAAAACTTGTATTAAGATATGGTATAATGCACGAGATAGCTCTTTTGAATTGCATTAAGTGTTTTCTAGCATTCCAGAAGCATTTCTTCATTTTACTGCCTGAGAGCTCCATGAATTAGCTTCTTACATGACCTATTAGCAACTATTTGTGTGTCCTGTTGTCATCCATTTTTCTTGTATGTTCAGCTTGGTGGAGTTGTATTAAGATAAGCATTGCTTCAGGCCTGAAAGATGGACTATCTTCATGGCTAGCTCATTTTCCTACTCGTGCTCAGTATTTCTTTAAAAATTAATGTATACCCTGGCTGTCTCCAATGCAACTTTGAAATAACTTCCCTACTTAATTCAAACAAGCAAGACAATAAAAATATTTTTTAAAAATAATAAAAGTCAAAGTAAAAAAAGAAATATAGATGTATTAGATACTCAGGATGAGATAATTATTGTAATCATATGCTAGGCACTGTTAGGACTGGTGGTTGAAAAAGAAAGAAACACTACTGAATTAACAAGTTAAAGAAAAAGTGAAATTCATTAGAGGATGTAAAGATTTTCCTGGCGCTGAACTCTAAGAGGAGGAATTTAGTGGGTATATTTTGCTTACAATGTGTCATTGGTTATTAATTAATTTCATCTCATCCCGCTCCCTGTGTTCTTTCTGAAACTACTCTCAACCACAAATATCTTTGTGACATGTCAGAAAGTAACATGTCAGAGTCAAGGGCAGGCAGTAGCAGGATACATTAAGACTTTTCCCCAAATTCATTTTGTTTCTAAATAATGTACATTTAAATAACCAGGGTAATTTTTTAAAAATTTCTATAATCAAGATTGAGGAGTCCTTCAAAATGCTTTGAAATCAATATGCTCATTTTGCTATTAGCAGAAATCAGTAGCCTGTGGCACACTTCTACAGCACACATATATAGTTGGCATGTATCAATAATGAATAAGTCCCTGAAGAAATTAGGACATTTACAGCTAGAATGTAGCTCTGCTTTCCTTCCATATTTTACACAGATCCCCTCAAGCTACGTAACTCTCCATTGTCCCCGTTTCTGATCACAAGCCTATCTCAACCTTGCATAGTCTTTCCCTTCTCTTTTGTGTGTCAGTGGAGATGTTTCTCCTCTTTCCTAAGATAAATTCCTCCACCTTGTTCACGTCCTTTGATCTGATGCTGGTTTTAACCAGCATCGTCTGTTCTCCTTCTTGTAATATCAACTGCTCTATCATCTCTTTTCTTTATGTAAAATTTATTTAACAATTATATAACTCCTATTGAAATACAGCGGTGATCAAGGCACGCCCGAAGAGTAATATCCCCAAAGAGATGATAGCATAATAGGATGGAGGGTCAAGTAAACAGGCAGTTTTAGCACAATATGACAAGTGTTAGATGTAAAATACAATGTTACAGGCTCTCACTGATCCTTCCTCAGAGGTGGGTTCTAATTCCCCTCTTCTTTGATGTAGGCTGGGCTTAGTGATTTGCTTGACTGATAGAATAGAGTAGAAATGACATTCAGGGATTTCAGTCTAAGTCTTAACTTGCAGCAGGACTCCTCAGAACCTTTAATATGTTGAGGTTCTCTGTAAATCTCCAAGAAGTGGAAATCAGTTATTAAATTCCCTTTTCCCCCTTCACTAACTATTCTACTGTATTTCTATATTTGAGTAAAACTTGAGGAGAAAAATAAGAGAATTATGAGAGATAATGTCTTTGTTCCTTCTCAGAGAGACAATGTGGCCAAAAAGGAAATAAATAGGTTCTGGGAATTAGGCTAACCTTGCTCTTCCATTTTAACTACTTGTTTGACATTACATTGCTTATCTTTTATAAGCCATAGATTTTTCTTAATCAGATCTGAATTATAGGTTTTTGAAAATAGATTCCACAGAGCCCCTAGGTCCATGCACCTTTTGAAGTCATTCACTGATCTCCTCGGTTTAGCTTCTCTACTAGATTCTCAAAAGGGTCCCTGAATAAAAAGAGGACAAGAACTACTAGACTGGATTATTTCTAAGTGTAGCCCAGGTGAATACTGGGTCAGTGCCATTTCAAAGTGTTGGGTGTGTTAGTTGCTCAGGTATGTCTGATTCTTTGCTACCTGCCTATAGCCTGCCAGGCTCCCCTGTCCATGGGATTCTTCAGGCAAGAATACTGGAATGAGTTGCCATTCCCTCCTCCAAGGGGTCTTCCATAGGCAGGGATTGAGCCCAGGTCTCTCACATTGCACACAGATTCTTTACCATCTGAGCTACCAGGGAAGTCCACCATTCCAAAAAAGAAGTGTTTTTTCAATATTTATCTTATTAGCTGATTTTTAAACCATATGCTTTGTTGTTCATTCGCTAAGTTTTGTCCGACTTTTTGTGACCCCATGAACTGTAGCATGCCAGGTTTCCCTGTCTTTCACTATCTTCCAGTGTGCACTCAAGTTCATGTCCATTGAGTCGGTGATGCTATCTAACCATCTCATCTTCTGCTACCCTCTTTTCCTTTTGCTTCAATCTTTTCCAGCATCAGGGTCTTTTCCAGTGAGTTCGCTCTTCACATCAGGTGGCCAAAGTATTGGAGCCATATGCTTGCACTCACTTAAATGAATGGTTCAATGGAAAGAACTATTTTATTGCTTTTTAAAAGATTAAAAATCTCATTTTCTCCTTCATACTGAAAAACATCCAACAGTTTTAGTATGCTTCGTAGAGCAACAGGAAACCCAAAGCTCAAACAACTATGAGTGCAGAATTGTTCTTGAATTATCAAATCAGAATTAAGTTTGCATTAAAAATGCTTTGAAAGTGATTCTAGTCTGGAGTTTTTAACTAATTTTGTTTTAGGCATTAAGAAGAAGAATACTGCAGTGAGTGAGTGAAGAATCTTTCCAACTCAAAGAACACCCACAGTGTGGCAGGAAAGCAAAGGATGAAGTGATTATGAAAACACAGAAGAACTAACCTAAACTATTTAAATCTCCTATCTTAATTGCATACTAGACAGGAATGGTTTCTTCAGGGGCTCAGATTGCTAGCTGGGTTTTTTTGTCCCAATTAAGTTAATTAGCTGGATAGATGTTGTCCCTCCCTCCCTTCATCACACCTTTCTTTCTTACTTTTGTGACAATCACCCTTCCATATATATTTTTACAGATGTTTCTTCTAAACATTTAAAGATAAGCTTTATTAGTTGAGTGGAGAAATAGCTCTATTAAAAATTCAATTTCTTCGTTTCTTAGGAGTTATTTTTGGAGGCTTCTAGTTGTCACTTTTCTGATATCAAATTGAGAAGCTGGTAGACAGAGTCTAGGTATCTATGTCCCAAATGGAGCTATGTATTGGGGTATATGTATTCCTGGCCACTGTCTGTCACTTCTTGCCTTAGGTTTTGCTTCCTCTGCCACCTCCTTCTCTTCATGCCCTCAACCTTTCCCAGCATCAGGGTCTTTTCCAATGAGTTGGCTCTTCTCATCAGGTGGCCAAAATATTGGAGTTTCAGCATCAGTCCTTCCAATGAATATTCAGGACTGATCTCCTTTAGGATTGAGTGGTCTGATCTCTTTGCTGTCCAAGGGACTCTCAAGAGTCTTCTGTAGCCCCACAGTTCAAAAGCATCAGTTCTTCAGCACTCAGTCTTATGATCCAACTCCCACATACATACTTGACTACTGGAAAAAGCATAGCTTTGACTAGACAAACCTTTGTCAGCAAAGTGATATCCCTGCTTTTAAACAGCACTGATTCTGCTCATCAGAAGGACAGCAAGAAGGAACATGTGGGAAATATTATGGTTGAAAAATTTCTCACAAGCTCTAAGCAAGCTCTTCCAGAAAAAAAGAACAGCTCAAGATAATTATTCAATAGCATTTTTTTTTTTTTTTTGGCCTGCTGATGTGTATAAACAACTACGGGGAGAACTGACATTGTGCCTCAACCTATCCCTCTTCCAGAAGCTCATTTCAAGCATCCCACTCTGACTGCCAAGCCTGCTAGTGTTCTCACTTCAGCAGAGAACAGGGAGGCCACAGATTTTCCCTTACGTTTACCTCCTTAGTGCCATTCCTACTGGCCACATTTCATCACTATGAGAAGTCTTCTGTAAATACTATCACTCCTTTGGTTGTCCCTGCCTCCCTTCATCACACCTTCCTGGCAAATTTTCCACACTATCTTAGACCGACTCCCTGAGAAATTGAATCAGTGTCTCTTTTTTCACATAAGGAAACCAGAACTCAGAATTCAGAGATTTAGACAAGGCACCCATCGTTAATAACAGTAGTAATTTTAAGGATAATAACAAATGCTTTGTGTCAAGCACTGACACAAATGCAGTCTCTTCCCATTTTCATAATGAACAGGTTCCCCATGTTGACACATACATAGAGGCTCAGGTTAGGCTGAGTAGGCTGCCCAAGGTCACCCTGCCTGTCACTGAGGCATTCAGTCTGACATTCAGTCATTCAGTAACTCTTGAGTCCATAATCTCTGCAAGCAGTGAACTGGGGACTAAGTCTACAGTGGTGGACAGAACAGATGTAGACCTTGCCCTAATAGTGACACCATAGTGGGAAATAGTGGAGAAGAAAATGGCACCCCACTCCAGTACTCTTGCCTGGAAAATCCCATGGACAGAGGAGCCTGATAGGCTGGAGTCCATGGGTTTGCTAAGAGTCGGACATGACTGAGCGACTTCACTTTCACTTTTCACTTTCGTGCATTGGAAAAGGAAATGGCAACCCACTCCAGTGTTCTTGCCTGGAGAATCCCAGGGACGGGGGAGCCTGGTGGGCTGCCTTCTATGGGGTCACACAGAGTTGGACACAACTGAAGTGACTTAGCAGCAGCAGCAGCAGCAGTGGGAAATATTTATTAAGCTTTTACTAGACTCTGGACATCATTTTATTTTACTCTCACCACAACTCTGTGATGTCGATACTGGTAATGTAATATCCAATTTTCAGATGCGAAGTTGAATCTTGAAGAAGGATATTCCTGAGGCCCTACTGCTGATAGATGAACAGATTAGGATAGGTATATGCACCCTGACTTCAAAGCTCATTCTTCTTATCACTACGCTATGGTGGCCATAGGTACTAACGATAAACCACGGATAAACCCAGGAGAATTTCAGGTTGTCTTATAGGAAAGGAAAATCTAGGGCCAGTGGACCTCTTTTTACCCTGCAAACAGCATCACCTTCTGCCCTGCCAGTCCACAGGGTTTATGGAACTGTATGCGTGGGTGTCAGCCAGGTTGTTCATTCTTATAATTTGCATGATGTCAAGCAAACCCAACTTTTAATGATTTCTATTGAAATGATTCAATAATTTCTATTCAATGCTAAAAAAAAAAGCCTGTCAAGTTAAAGAGAAATGAAGCATTTGTAAACATTCCAAACATTTGTTTTGTGTTGGCTGGAGTTGGAGTCTCAATAAAAGCTCCAAGTGTGACTAATAATTATAATCTAATTTAGTGCACTGAATTGGAAAGGAGTAATTACTACACAGGACTTTTTGAAGTAAATGATTTATGGTTGACCTACAGTAGATTATTAATTTGGAAAAGAGAGGAATTTTAATGCAAATTAATTGAATTTGGAGTCCTTTCTGATTAGGTTGACAGAGTAGTGGAAAATTCCAGGGTCTTACGATACTGGCTGAATTCAGACTTGGGATATGGGGTAAACGTGTTGGTGTCTGGAACTTGGGTGTAAAGACACAAGCTTCATGCCAGTTGCTGAGCTTTTCTGATCTGATCAGGGAAGAGCCCTAAAAGAAAAACTGACTTTCTTCAAAGAAGAAAATGTTCCCTCCTCAAGTGTTTTTATGCTCCAAGATAGTTGTACTCTTTCCAAGTTGTTGGTCTCTGGAGCCAACAAGAAGCACCATCACCACATACTGAGTGGTGGTAGTGAGCCAGACAGATATTATGTTCCAGGTGCTCAACCTTCACAAGACTGACATTTTGCTGTGGGAATCTGTTCTGTGCATGTAGGATGTTGAGAAGTACCCTTTGCCTCTACTCCTCAGATGCCATTAGCATCCCTCACTTGTGAGAACCTCAGATGTTTTCAGACATTGTTGAGTACATCCTATGGGGATGGGGGCAAAATTGCCCCTGGTAAGGACCACTGTGCCAGACAGTTGATGTGCATTTTCACTTCATTCCTTACAATATCCTGAAAGGCCAGATATATTAGTGTCCACTTCACAGATGAAAACACTGAGGCTTACAGAGGTTATACTTTACCAATCACATAACTAATACATGTGCAAGCCAGGATTTAAACACAGACCTGTATGGACTCAAAGCCCCTATTTTCAGGTAAGTGATGTTTTTGAGGTTGATCCACCTCTCATTTTTAATAAATAAACAGAAGTCAGGCAGTTTAGTGATATGGTCAAAATTACATAACTCACTTATAACAGAGGTTGGGCTACAACTTGGGCATCCTTAAAAAAGCTGGTCATGGGACGTGGAAATTCAGCTGATAAATGAAAAGCACATTCACAGTGACTTGGCTGTTTTCTTCTCTTTTGAATGTTACTCTTTTATTTGTTCAGTTTAGCTTTGAGTATAAAAGGGTCTTTAAACTTGTGTCCATTAACTCTCAAACACATACAGAGAGTTTAAAATTTGTTTCTTTTAATATTGGAAAGAAACAGACCCTTGGATGGTGGCTGCTATATAATTATTTATAAAAGCATTCCAACCCACTCAAATATTTTGCCAGCCTATCTTCACCACCACCCTCACCCCCAACCCAGCAAGTAGAAAGGAAGCCAAACAACCCAGTGAGAATTGTGTTCTATTCCTAGCATATTCTGGTACTGCTGGTGGGCCAGGGATAGGGGAGTAACTAGTTGGATGACTATAATAAAACAGCAACAGACAGCCTCAGATCAGAAATTTGCATTGGCCACTCCAGCCAGCATTATTATTCAAATCCACATGTAACGCAGTGGGGCCTGATCTGAAATTTCTGCCTAGTGGGTGCCTAACCACAGAAATCAATGTTTTCTCTACAGAAGATAGGCAAGGGCTTTCAAAATCTGTTTGGCTGAAGAAATCTAATAGAGAGATCTGCATAATTAGTTCTTTGACTAATCTTGTTCTTGCCTTGAGGTGAGAGGCAATTTAAGCTACAAAAACAGTATTGAGTATTTGAAATGCAAGGAAAAAAATGTTCAGGATTTGTGGACTTTAAAAAATTCAGGGCAAGATATTTATTCTTCAAATAGAAGGTCCCTGGAAAATCTTCAGCCTTTTGGAATATAGGCTTTCCTGGTGATGAGTAGGTATTCTTCTGGCTCAGAGATGCTGCTGGGTTCTGATGTATGTGTGCTCATGGATTATCTGAGGCTATGGAGCCAACCACAGATGTTGTCAGGGACTAGGATAGGACCAAGGTGGAGAAATCAGTGGGGCAGAGTGAGAATTAGTAGGCAAATAGTACCTACTTGGAGATGATAGATGATATAAAGGAAATTATTCCAAGATTTAAAGATAGAGCATAATACATTTTTTAGGTTTTTGGCTTGACTGTGCTGGAAGGAACCACTGTAGATGTAGGATATAGAGTTCGAAAGCTCATCCCTGGTGTCAGATCGTCTGTGTTCCAATTTCAGCTCTCCCACTCACTGGCTGTGTGACCTGGGATGAGCTGTTTAATTTTTCTTGTCTTTGTTGATCTTATGTTGTTATTGTTGTTGATCTCTTCATGGAACAGGTTTAGAGTAAGAGCAACCCCATGGAGTTGTTCACAAGGGTTAACCGAGACAATCCCCATCAAGATTTAGATCTGGGTCTAACACATAGTACTCAGCGAATGCTGGCCATTACTGGGCAGTCTAACTCACCAATGGGGTAGATCAGTTCAGTTCAGTTCAGTTCATTCCCTCAGTCGTGTCCGACTCTTTGCGACCCCATGAACAGCAGCACGCCTGGCCTCCCTGTCCATCACCAACGCATAGAATCTACCCAAATTCATGTCCATTGAGTTGGTGATGCCATCCAACCATCTTATCCTCTGTCGTCCCCTTCTCCTCCTGCCCTCAATCTTTCCCAGCATCAGGGTCTTTTCCAATGAGTTGGCTCTTCGCATCAGGTGGCCAAAGTTTTGGAGTTTCAGCTTCAACATCAGTCCTTTCAATGAACACCCAGGGCTGATCTCCTTTAGAATGGACTGGTTGGATCTCCTTGCAGTCCAAGGGACTCTCAAGAGTCTTCTCCAACACCACAGTTCAAAAGCATCAATTCTTTGGCGCTCAGCTTTCTTTATAGTCCAACTCTCACATCCATCCATGACCACTGGAAAAACCATAGCCTTGACTAGACAGATCTTTGATAACAAAGTAATGTCTCTGCTTTTTAATATGCTGTCTAGGTTGGTCATAACTTTCCTTCCAAGGAGTAAGCATCTTTTAATTTCATGGCTGCAGTCACCATCTGCAGTGATTTTGGAGCCCCCAAAATAAAGTCAGCCACTGTTTCCACTGTTTCCCCATCTATTTCCCATGAAATGATGGGACCAGATGCCATGATGTTCGTTTTCTGAATGTTGAGCTTTAAGCCAACTTTTTCACGCTCCTCTTTCACTTTCATCAAGAGGCTTTTTAGTTCCTCTTCACTTTCTGCCATAAGGGTGGTGTCATCTGCATATCTGAGGTTATTGATATTTCTCCCCGGCAATCTTGATTCCAGCCTGTGTTTCATCCAGCCCAGCGTTTCTCATGACTTACTACTCTGCATATAAGTTAAATAAGCAGGGTGACAATATACAGCTTCGATGTATTCCTTTTCCTATTTGGAACCAGTCTATTGTTCCATGTCCAGTTCTAACTGTTGCTTCCTGACGTGCATATAGGTTTCTCAAGAGGCAGGTCAGGTGGTCGGGTATTCCCATCTCTTTCAGAGTTTCCCACAGTTTATTGTGATCCACACAGTAAAAAGGCTTTGGCATAGTCAGTAAAGCAGAAATAGTAGGGCTCAGAAAAGTAATGGTGGAAGAGCTGAACTCATCCTGATGGATCACTATAATGCCTCTTCCCAGTACAAATGGCATGACAAGACTCTAGTGGTCGTGGCAGTCTGGCACAAGTGGGAGCTTTCACAGCTCCTGAAAAGAAGCACAAGCTTGTTTTCAACTGAAGAACCTCCTTCTTCAACACAGTGGCTTCTAGGAATGTGAGCCATTGCTGTTGAACCAGGAAACATTAAACGTTGATACCTAGCTCATTTCTGTCCATTCAGGACACTATTGGGTGTACATTGGCCTGGTTGAAGTTTTAGAATAAAGCAGAAAATCTAAACGTCTATAGGAGAATATTTCTATTAAAAAGTTGAGATTATTACACCTTGAAGAAAGGTAAAATGAAATACCTCACTGCATATGTTTAGGCTTAGATGTTGAATGTTGATTGATTACGTGCCCCTTTCAGTACATAGAATAAATACATTTATTTAACTGGTGAGCCTATCATGGCCACAATTGCTTTAGGTTTTACTGCCTAATAAGGGCTTCCCTGGTGGTTCAGTGGTAAAGAACCTGCTTGCCAATGCAGGAAACATAAGAGATGCAGGTGCAGTCCCTGGGTTGGAAAGATCCCCTGGAGAAGGAAATGGCAACCCACTCCAGTATTCTTGCCTGGAGAATCTTACGGACGGAGGAGCCTGGTGGGCTGCAGTTCATTGGATCACAAAGAGTCAGATGCGACTGAAGTGAGTTAGCGTATACATGCCTAATAAACTGGGTCTTCATAAGCGAGAAAAAGCAGTTGAACTAATAATCACCAGACCGTCTTTGAATAGTCAGTGAACCTCACTTTCTCAACACTGCTTTAGTGGGGATGGACAAGGGACTGGGCCTAATGGAAGGAGCCAGTGGGACCCAGAATGTGGACCAGACCATGAAAAGGACTATACTGCTATCACGTGGTGGGCCTTGAACGTCAACCAAATCCAGCCTCTGGTTTTCTGAAACTCAACCCTCTTCTTCCAACTCTCCTAACCAAGTGCTTTGTCGGGTAGAGGCCAACCCTGCCTATTTACAGTTTAGGGGTGCTGCAGGGACCATTCATCATCATTTTCAGAAATAGCTTGGATCATTGGCATATCCTTTTCTGAGACTAGGATAAAAGAATGGGAGACAGTGGTGTGGCTTTTTTCCCCTGTCCACTTTCCTCTTCTAAAATGCTCAATTTGATCAGACCATGTTGAAGCAAAGAGGATTAGAATAATCCAAGATCAATTCCTTACTAACATAGATGACATTTGTAACAAGGTCATTGCACATCCAGGGAGCAGATAAGCTGTTTTGGATATTGAAGGAAAAGCAATCAGTTTTACATTACCAGGCTCCTGGAGCAGAGTTAGAGGTTATTAGAGATCAGGGATATTTACAGATGAGGTGAAACTTTACCTCCAGGAGACTAGGATTTGGAAATGCGATGTTGCCTTTTGTTTGTTTGTTTTTGGACAGACAGGACAGCTCCTGAAGACTCTGTACATCTCTGAGGTGACTGTTTGGTGCTTTGCTAAAGGGAAGATGCTTTTAACCTTTCCCATTTCATCCTTCCAACTTTAAGTTAATAACTTTCCTTCTTCAGCATTGTGGATGTATTAGTTTTTCACAGGGAAAAACATATAGTATGCAAAGTCATCCTTTTTTGAGGGTTTAGATATCAACAAAGTTACTGATTTTCAGAAACAAAGAATATGATTTATATAATATAAACTTTTAAAATTGAGCATACATAGTTTTGAGTTGCTCCTAATTTTAGGAAAGCAATTTGAGGATTTTATCAAACTGAATGACAGCTTATATAGTATTATGACATCTTTTTTTTAAAAAGAAATTAATTTTGTTCCAAAACATTTTGAGGCATTTTTTAAATCACTAATCACTTTTTAAAAATCACTACTCATGTAGGAACTAAGTAAAAAATATCCCATGGGCCCTTGTATTAGTGAAAGAATTAAAATGCTTAATTGCATTTATTGCTTAATTCAATCAAAATACATTTATTCTTCTCAAGAAAAAAATAGACTTATTTGGAAGTAAGAGCATATCCAGGTTGAAATAGTAATAAAAATGACAAATAACACAAAGATAACCAAATTAGAAATTTTTATTAAACAACACACCACTGCAATGAAACACATCAAGGTTTCTGACATTTACAAGCTATGTGACTTTGGATGAAGGGCTTACCTTCTTTTTACGGCGTTCTCATGTGGAAAATATTGATTCAAGGCTTACTTGAGATCATGTATATAAAGTGTCTGGCATTGTGCTCATTCTACAAATATTAGTCATTATTTTTTACTTACATACTTGGAATTTATGTATCTTGTTCAATTTTAAGTGCTCATAAAACACCCTTAAATATTTTTGTAACAAGCAGGAATAAATGATATATTAATGTGTTCATTTTGTGGCAACCACAGAATGGAAAATGACCTTTTGTGGAATTGCTTATTGTATTTCTTAATTGGAATATAATTGCTTTACAGCATTGTGTTAGTTTCTGCTGTACGACGTGAATCAGCTATATGTACACATGTATCCCTTCCCTCTTACGCCTCCCTCCCGCCAGCCCCTTATCCCACTCTTCTAGGCCATCACACAGAGCACCGAGCTGAGCTCCCGGGGCTATACAGCAGCTCCCCACTATGTTACACATGATAGTGTATGTATGGCAGTGCTGTGCTCTCATTTCATCCCATTTTCTTTCTGACCTCATTCTGTATGACAGACTCTAGGTACCTCCACTTCCCTACAAATGACCCAGTTTCATTCCTTTTTATAGACTTACCATACAGTCAGCAAAAACAAGACCGGGAGCTGACGGTGGCTCAGATCACGAGCTCCTTATGGCCAAATCCAGACTTAAATTGGAAAAAGTAGGGAAAATCACTAGACCATTCAGGTATGACCTAAATCAAATCGCTTATGATTATACAGTGGAAATGAGAAATAGATTTAAGGGACTAGATCTGATAGATAGAGTGCCTGATGAACTATGGACTGAGGTTTGTGACATTGTACAGGAGACAAGGATCAAGACCATCCCCATGGAAAAGAAATGCAAAAAAGCAAAATGGCTGTCTGGGGAGGCCTTACAGATAGCTGTGAAAAGAAGAGAAGTGAAAAGCAAAGGACAAAAGGAAAGATATAAGCATCTGAATGCAGAGTTCTAAAGAATAGCAAGAAGAGATAAGAAAGCCTTCCTCAGCAATCAATGCAAAGAAATAGAGGTAAACAACAGAATAGGAAAGACTAGAGATCTCTTCAAGAAAATTAGAGATACCAAGGGAACATTTCATGCAAAGATGGGCTCGATAAAGGACAGAAATGGTATGGACCTAACAGAAGCAGAAGATATTAAGAAGAGGTGGCAAAAATACAAGGAAGAACTGTACAAAAAAATCTTCATGACCCAGATAATCATGATGGTATGATCGATCACTCACCTAGAGCCAGACATCCTGGAATGTGAAGTCAAGTGAGCCTTAGAAAGCATCACTATGAACAAAGCTAGTGGAGGTGATGGAATTCCAGTTGAGCTGTTTCAAATCCTGAAAGATGATGCTGTCAAAGTGCTGCACTCAATATGCCAGCAAATTTGGAAAACTCAGCAGTGGCCACAGGACTGGAAAAGGTCAGTTTTCATTCCAATTCCAAAGAAAGGCAATGTCAAAGAATGCTCAAACTACTGCACAATTGCACTCATCTCACACGCTAGTAAAGTAATGCTCAAAATTCTCCAAGCCAGGCTTCAGCAATAGGTGAACTGTGAACTTCCAGATGTTCCAACTGGATTTAGAAAAGGCAGAGGAACCAGAGATCAAATTGCAAACATCCACTGGATCATGGAAAAAGCAAGAGAGTTCCAGAAAAACATCTATTTCTGCTTTAATGATGATGCCAAAGCCTTTGACTGTGTGGATCACAAGAAACTGTGGAAAATTCTGAAAGAGATGGGAATACCAGACCACCTGACCTGCCTCTTGAGAAACCTGTATGCAGGTCAGGAAGCAACAGTTAGAAGTGGACATGAAACAACAGACTGGTTCCAAATAGGAAAAGGAGTATGTCAAGGCTGTATATTGTCACCCTGCTTATTTAACTTATATGCAGAATACATCATGAGAAACGCTGGGCTGGAAGAAACACAAGCTGGAATCAAGATTGCCGGGAGAAATATCAATAACCTCAGATATGCAGATGACACCACCCTTATGGCAGAAAGTGAAGAGGAACTAAAAAGCCTCTTGATGAGAATGAAAGAGGAGAGTGAAAAAGTTGGCTTAAAGCTCAACATTCAGAAAACGAAGATCATGGCATCTGGTCCCATCACTTGATGGAAAATAGATGGGGAAACAGGGTCAGACTTTTTATTTTGGGGGGGGGCTCCAAAATCACTGCAGATGGTGACTGCAGCCATAAAATTAAGAGACACTTACGCCTTGAAAGGAAAGTTATGACCAACCTAGATAGCATATTCAAAAGCAGAGACATTACTTTGCCAACAAACATCCATCTAGTCAAGGCTATGGTTTTTTCAGTGGTCATGTATGGATGAGAGAGTTGAACTGTGAAGAAGGCTGAGCGCCAAAGAATTGATGCTTTTGAACTGTGGTGTTGGAGAAGACTCTTGAGAGTCCCTTGGACTGCAAGGAGATCCAACCAGTCCATTCTAAAGGAGATCAGTCCTGGGTGTTCATTGGAAGGACTGATGTTGAAGCTGAAACTCCAGTACTTTGGCCACCTCATGCAAACAGTTGACTCATTGGAAAAGACTTTGATGCTGCGAGCGACTGGGGGCAGGAGGAGAAGGGGATGACAGAGGATGAGATGGCTGGATGGCATCACCGACTTGATGGACATGAGTTTGAATGAACTCCGAGTAGTGATGGACAGGGAGGCCTGGCGTGCTGCAATTCATGGGGTCGCAAAGAGTCGGACATGACTGAGTGAGTGAACTGAACTGAACTGATATTCCTTTAAAATTAATCAATTTATTTTAATTGGAAGCTAATTGCTTTACAATATTGTGGTGGTTTTTGCAATACATTGATATGAGTCAGCTATGGGTGTACATGTGTCCCCCCATCCCAAAACCCCCACCCGCCTCCCTCCCCATCCCATTCCTCTGACTGGCTTTAAGTGCCCTCTTTCATGCAATGACTTGGACTAGTCATCTATTTCACATATGATTATATACATGTTTCAATGCTATTCTCTCAAATCATCCCTCCCTTGCCTTCTCCCACAGTGTCCAAAAGTCTTCTTTATATCTGTGTCTCTCTTGCTTAGACTTACTGTATTCTTACCTTAAAAAACCTATCTCTTCTCCTGAACTGGAGACAAGGACTTCACCAAGGCATGGGGGAGGGGGAATGTCTTAAATAGGGGGGGCTCATATAAACTTCTTGGAGATTGTTATTGTTGTTTAGTTACTCAGTCGTGTCTGACTCTTCTGTGACCCCACAGACTGTAGCCCACCAGACTTCTCCATCCATCAGATTTCCCAGGCCAGGATACTGGAGTGGGTTGCCATTTCCTTCTCCAGGAGATCTTCCCAGTCCAGGGATCAACCCGTGTCTTCTGCATTGGCAGGTGGATTCATTACTGCTAAGCTACCAGGGAAGTCCCTCTTAGAGGCTAGGATAATCATGTATCTGCTGCCAAGAACAGTCAAAGCTCATGTCTGTTATTTTGGCATAATTACTTATAGTTGTCGTTACACTCAAATGTTTTGGTTGGACAATACAATTTATGGTCACTCTAATGATAACTCCACTGGGATTTCCCTGGAAAGAGAACAAGTTGATCCTGACAGAAGCTTTGAGAGAAGCCAGGGAATTATTGCTCAGGTCTTGGCCAAAAAGTTGACCTATGTCATCTTAGAGAAAAGGCTTTTTCACTGTGTTAATCCTAAGAAGTCTTAGTACATTTTCCCATGATTTCATTACACATGAAAAAATGCAGCTAAACACAGTCTGATTAATTAGATCAATTGGGTCTTAAGTCTTTTTTTTTTAAATTTCAATATATTAAAATTAAGGACATGACCAAAAAAGTCCCAGATGTGAATGCGCTGTTTCTTTGGGTGCACTAGGGTGACAGATTCTTGATGAAGTTTACTGGAGTTTAGAGCTGGTCCTTAACTGTGCAGATTCACAAATTGGATTTTCTAATAGGCCTCTCAAAGCACAAAGATTGGATACAGAAGGGGGAAAACTTCTGGTTTTGAGAACAATGAAAATAATATCAATAGCTAGCAAGTGTCAAGCACTGTTCTAGGCACTTCGAATGAGTCATTTGATAACCTTTGTTTCACAAGCATAGCACATGAAGCCGAGTTTTCCTGGGGCATGACCATGCTTCATCATAGCAGACACTTTGGTTCATGAGTCATGCTGTGCCCAGGCTTCTCTAGTTTCTAAAAAGATTTATAAACGTTTCAAAATGAGAAAAAAACTTATAATTACACATCTCTAAAGTAAATGCGCTAGGTAACGGGAATTCTAGGGAGAAGCCTATTCCCTTATTTTCAGGGACAATTGAGCCCCTTATTTGTGTAATTTATATCTGTCAGTTTACCATTCAGATACAGACAGCTGATTTTGGAAATAAAGACAAGACAAAACAAAACAGAAAACCTTGTTTTCCTGAAAAGAAGGGTGTGATTAGATAGTTTTGAAGAGTTGGGCTTGCTCTAAACAGTCATGATCTCAGTACAAATCCATGGGAGTGAAGCAGATTTTCCTGACTGTCAGTCTGTGATAAGCTTGATTTAAATCTTTGGCTCAAAGATCCCGAAGCAGTACCCAAAGGGTGAGCTTCTTCACCTAGAACCTAACCTTGTGCTCTAGGCTAATCAGCAAGCGCTAGAAGTGTTACTATATCCCAGGGAACTAGAATCAGTTCAGTTCAGTCACTCAGTTGTGTCCGACTCTTTGCCACCCCATGGACTGCAGCACGCCAGGCTTCTCTGTCCATCACCAATTCCTGGAGCTTGCTCAAACTCACGTTCATTGAGTCAGTGATGCCATCCAGCCATCTCATCCTCTGTTGGAACTAAAATAAGAGTCCACAAAGGATGAAGTCAGCTTAGAATCACAGACTCTTGAAGCCCCAGAGTGCCTTCAAGAACGTATAATTAGATATCCATCTAAGGCCACATGGTGCTCAGAGATATCAACGTTAGTGTCTAGAGTAGGAAAGAGGAGACAAGTAGCTTATTTCTTTTCAGAGAGAGAAGCTTCATGACTAGATGCCCTGTCTCTGGTCTCTGATAGTTGTGGGATCTGGTAAAAATGCCATGTCGAAGCAGTTGCATTGGGGAATCACTGTTTTCTTGTCTGTATGGTAACTGCTTCCTTGCTGATCATTATGTAAAGCAAGTATAATGAAGTCATTTTGCTGGTGCTGATTCCAGAAGACAGTGAAATTTTGCTGGTGGTGATTCCAGAAGACAGAGTTCTGGATGAGATTGAGGTGCCTAATCAACAAAGAAAAGCAAAATGCACCTAGAGAAAGAAACTTCCATAGCATTACAAACCTGGAAATGCCTGAGGGCTATCATCCATCCACAAGTTTCATTTTGCAGATGGGAAAACCGATGAAGAGAGAACATATTCTTTGCTCTGAAAGGCAGGGTGAAGAGCCTTGAAGGATGAGAAACAGATCTTGGTTTGTAGTCTTGGACCATTCCAAAAGATCTGTTCCAAAAGACTGTTCCCCCTCACTTGAACTTTTCTTTTCTCTACTTCTGCAGTTCACTCCTAAGTGAAGCTGGGCATGGATGATGTGATATATGTGTGCCCATGTAACCATGTCACACACCAAGCTTACTCACAGCATCCCTGCCTTCATACCCACTCCAGGAGAAGACAACTCTGGTTGGTGAGAGGAAGCCTGTAAGATTTTATGGGGATAAGCAGGCATCATGGGGAGGTCCCAATATCTGAAAATAATTGACATTAGCAATGATTGACATTGCTAATTCTCACATTGTTAGTAATTCACAGTCTGCTTCTAGCACATTCATATTTAGGAAAACAAAGGAAACTTAGGAATTTTTTCTTCTCTTTCAAGATTAATTTTTATGTTTCGGGAAAATATTGGCTTCCTTCCCCAGTTCTTCAGCTGTTGTCTAATGCAATGAATCATCTTGAATTACTCATGTCATATTATTTTCTTTTTCTTTCAAGCATAATGGAAGAATATAAACACTCCCAGACATATCACAATTGGGGGAAAATGGACAAAATGGTTCCTGTGAAGGAATTAATGGCTGATGTTTACAACACAGTTGCTATTTGGGCTGCTCTTCTTTTCTTTGGAAATGCATCAAGCCTTCCCTATGTGCTAAGTCACATCAGTCATGTCTGACTCTTTGTGACCCCATGGACTGTAGCCTACCAGACTCCTCTGTCCATGGGATTTTCTAGGCAAGAGTGCTGGAATGGGTTGCCATTCCTCCCTCAGGTATTCCCAACCCAGGGATTGAACCCTCATCTCCTGTGTCTCCTACACTGGCATGCAGGTTCTTTACCACTAGCGCCACCTGGGAAGCTCAAGCCTTTCCTGATCAAGTGCTATTCATCCCAGACAGACTCAAGTGTTCCTGGTCCAAGCTATTGTGCTTATCATTTCAGGGTTTAAAGGATAAAACTCTTTTCTATTTTGCATCTTGGGCCTACAAAATCAGCCCATTTCCTGATATTTAAGATGGTTCTTCATTCCACTTATATACTTCTCTCTGAATTTTGGACATTTTGATACTTTTTAAAAGCATCTTTACTAAACAGCAAGATTCGAACAAACCTTAAACAGACATTGAAAATAATTATTTAAAGTCCTTGTTTTTTGAAAAAAAAATTATGAGCATTCTTTCATCTTTTAGCTAGGAGTTTTCATCAACTAGATTATTTTCGAGTACACAGCACAAAGTAAGGTGATGTCAGAAAATCAAACAGTAGCTCGTGTTTGGAGGTTAATGTCAAGAATGCAGTTTGAAAGCAAGTAAGCCTCCTAAAACTCGAACTTGAATTCTACTGAACTGTTTCTGTAACTCGCAGAGTAACTTCATTTTTCCTTACTCAGCCTTCAGTCCTTCTGCCCACCCCTCTGCTTATGAGATTCCAGCTGAATTATTTCTGCTATGGGATCTGACCTGCTCATTAATTATCTGGGTCTTCTCTCTTCCATATCAGCCTCTGGTGTTTTGTCAGCTTATCTGGCCTCTAGTCTTCTGAAAGGACCAAGGACAAGAGGAGAGGAGGAAAGCAGGCCTCATTTGGTGTCTGTCCCTCATTAATCCAGGCAAGCTCCTCTTCTCTAAACATAAAATCTGCTTACCACTTGTGGTTCCTAAAAATGTATCTCAGTGTTAATAGTTATATTTAAGAAAAAAAAGTTTTCTGGTCAACTATATTTGGAAACTGCCCATGAAAAATTAAATGAGCTTCTTTATTGCAGACCTTCTCAAGTTTTAAAAATGCTAATGTGCATTATGAATCTCTTGGAGGGCAGTGTACAGTAGTATACAGCTTTTCCCAAACTCATTTTACTGAGAAATATTTTTTTCTTCTCAAAAATATTTTGAGACTACTGTTTTAGGGAGCATAATGTTAAAACTCATTTTAATTTGTCTCTTTAGCTCAGTTTTTCCCAAACTTCAGCCACCCAGTTATCACCTTATCATTTTTTGCTGACATTTTTCTTGAAATCAACTCACTTTTTAATTTAAATAAACTTATTCAAAAAGGAAATCACTGTAATGGGAAAAATAAGAATCATTTGCCATAAACACAAAAATAACCATGAAATTAAGTAGGATGAAGCAACATTCGGTTCAGTTCAGGTCAATTGCTCAGTTGTGTCTGACTCTTTGAGACCCCATGGGCTGCAGCATGCCAGGCTTCCCTGTCCATCATCACCACCTCCTGGAGCTTGCTTAAACTCCTGTCCATCAAGTCGGTGATGTCATCCAACCATCTCATACTCTGTCTTCCCCTTCTCATCCTGCCTTCAGTCTTTCCCAGCATCAGAGCCTTTTCAAATGGGTTGCCAAAGTATTGAAGTTTCAGCTTCAGCATCAGTCCTTCCAATGAATATTCAGGACTGATTTCCTTTAGGATTGACTGGTTTGATCTCCGTGAAGTCCAAGGGACTCTCAAGAGTTTTCTCCAACACCACAGTTCAAAGGCATTGATTCTTTGGCGCTCAGCTTTGTTTATAGTCCAACTCTCACTTCCATGCATGATTACGGGAAAAATCATAGCTTTGACTAGGTGGACCTTTGTTGGCAAAGTAATGTCTCTGCTTTTTAATATGCTGTCTAGGTTGGTCATAGCTTTTCTTCCAGGGAGAAGCGTCTTTTAATTTCATGGCTGCAGTCACCATCTGCAGTGATTTTGGAGCCCCCAAAATAAAGTCTCTCACTGTTTCCATTGTTTCCCCATCTATTTGCCATGAAGTGATGGGACCAGATGCCATGATCTTAGTTTTTTGAATGTTGAGTTTTAAGACAGCTTTTTCACTCTCCTGTTTCACTTTCATCAAGAGGCTCTAGTTCTTCGCTTTCTGCCATAAGAGCGGTGTCATCTGCATATCTGAGGTTATTGATATTTCTCCCGGCAATCTTGATTCCAGCTTGTGCTTCCTCCAGCCCAGCATTTCACATGATGTACTCTGCATATAAGTTAAATAAACAGGGTGACAATATACAGCTTTGATGTACTCCTTTTCCAATTTGGAGCCAGTCTGTTGTTCCATGTCCAGTTCTAACTGTTGCTTCTTGACCTGCATACAGATTTCTCAGGAGGCAGGTCAGGTGCTCCGGTATTCCCATCTCTTTAAAAATTTCCAGTTTGTTGTGATTCACACAGTCAAAGGCTTTGGTGTAATCAACCAAGCAGAAGTAGATGTTTTTCTGGAACTCTTTTTCGTTTTTGATAATCCAGCAGATGTTTGCAATTTGATCTCGGGTTCCTCTGCCTTTTCTAAATCCAGTTGAAACATCTGGAAGTTCACAGTTCATGTACTGTTGAAACCTGGCTTGGGGAATTTTGAGCATTACTCTGCTAGCATGTGAGATGAGTGCAATTGTGCAGTAGTGTGAACATTCTTTGGCATTGCCTTTCTTTGGGATTGGAGTGAAAACTGATCTTTTCCAGCCCTGTGGCCGCTGCTGAGTTTTCCAAATTTGCTGGCATGTTGAGTGCTGCTGCATCATCTTTTAGGATTTGAAACAGCTCAACTGGAATTCTATCACCTCCACTAGCTTTGTTCATAGTGATGCTTTCTAAGGCCCACTTGACTTCACATTCCAGGATGTCTGTCCCTAGTTGAGTGTGATTACACCATCATGGTTATCTGGTCATTAAGATCTTTTTTTGTATAGCTCTTTTGTGTATTCTTGCCACCTCTTCTTAATATCTTCTGCTTCTGTTAGGTCCATACAATTTCTGTCCTTTATTGTGCCCATCTTTGCATGAGATGGTCCCTTGATATGTCTGATTTTCTTGAAGAAAATCAATTAAGAATTAAGCTAAAATTAAATAGTGAAATATAGACAGTAATATATTGTGAGGGAGAAAAGATAATTTTCCCTCTACCTATCTAGGCTCTTGGCTGAGCCACCTCTGGAATAAAAAGACAGGACATCAAGCGGAAAAGCAAACTGAAATTTAATAACATGTGTGCATGCCTCTTGCAGGGCTTCCCTAGTGGCTCAGTTGGTAAAGAACCCACCTGTCCATACAGGAGATGTAGGTTCAATCCCTGGGCTGGGAAGATCCCCTGGAAATGGAAATGGCAACCCACTCCACTATCCTTGTCTGGGATATCCCATGGACAGAGGAGCCTGGTGGGTTACAGTCCATGGGGTCGCCAAAGAATCTCGACATGACTTCGCAACTAAACAACAACATATGTCCCATAACATGGAAGATACCAGGAAAACTGAGTAACTTCCTAAAATGGTCCGATCCCCCACTTAAATAGCATCTCCAGCTCTAAGGACAAAAGAAGATACTGGGCAGGAAGAGAGGAGTTAAGTAGGAGAGGTTACCCAGAAAAGCACAGGAAACAAAGATAAGGTTGTTACACAGACTTAGGTCATTGCCTTCTCCATGGATAAGAGTTTCTTGAGATTTAGAGTCCTCCATCTCCTCCTGGTACTGAGGGGAAGGACCCTGGTCCCCTTGTAAAGGTGAATGTCTCTCACAAAAGGATAACTTTTCATTGTCAGAACTTTTCCTATGTCTGCTGTTTTCTAAAGATAATCATCCTGCAATGATCCTTACACCAAAGAGGCATATTTGAGCCGGTATATTCCTATTCTTCTTCAATACTAAATTGATGTGTAAAAATATATGCTTGAGGATAAGCCCGTCTTGAGAAGAATGCAGTCAATAATCAAGTAATACTAGAAGCAATCTGGGCACTAGTGCTTATTATGGATAATTACGAGGATTCATTATCAAGAGAATTCTGGTTTATGGTTGAAAGGGAATCTTGATTCCTCTGTGCATAGTCAAACAAGCTAAAAGTTATTTAAACACTTTCTAAGATAGAGTTGGATATCAAGAAATTATTTCTTTAAAAATTCTTTTCTTTTTGCCAGAGGCTTATTTTTTAACATACTATTTTTTCCTGTTTAATGAAGAACTTCAAACACAGAATGTAGAAAGAGGAAAATAGATGTGCAAATATCCATGCGCTACAGTCAACAAACATTAGCCTTTTTTTCTATATCTGTTTCTTGGCTGAGTTATTTTTATGTAAACTTTTTATTGACACAAAGGACATTACTGCTGAACTATTATAAAGTAAATTAATTATTTGATACTTTATTCTTAAAATTTTTAGCAGGCATCTTCAAAAATGGTATTTTTCTACATAGACACAATACCAGTATCTCTTATGTCTAACAAACAATCAGTTCAGTTCAGTTGCTCAGTCATGTCTGTGACTCTTTGCGACCCCATGGATTGCAGCATGCCAGGCCTCCTTGTCCATCACCAACTCCTGGAGTTTATTCAGACTCATGTCCATTGAATCGGTGATGCCATCCAACCATCTCATCCTCTGTCTTCCCCTTCTCTCTCCCTCAATCTTTCCCAGCATCAGGGTCTTTTCAAATGATTCAGTTCTTCGCATTAGATAGCCAAAGTATTGGAGTTTCAGCTTCAGCATCAGTCCTTCCAATGAATATTCAGGAATTTCCTTTAGGATTGACTGATCGGATTTCCTTGCAGTCCAAGGGACTCTCAAGAGTCTTCTCCAACACCATGATTCAAAAGCATCAATTCTTCGGTGCTCAGCTTTCTTTATAGTCCAGCTGTCACATCCATACATGACCACTGGAAAAACCATAGCTTTGACTAGGTGGACCTTTGTTGGCAAAGTAATGTCTCTGCTTTTTAATATGCTGTAAGTTGGTCGTAACTTTTCTTTCAAGCAGCAAGCGTCTTTTAATGTCATGGCTGCAGTCACCAACTGCAGTGATTTTGGAGCCCCCCCAAAATAAAGTCTCTCACTGTTTCCATTGTTTCCCCATCTATTTGCCATGAAATGATGGGACCAGATGGCATGATCTTATGTTATACTCAGCCCAATAATTTTGCCTTCTAGCCCTGGTGTAGACATTTGAGATGGATACCCCTGGTTTACTAATAGGTTAAAGGAAGAATAATTCAGCATAGGAAATATAAGATTTTGAGAGCTGAATCTGCACAAACTGCACTGACAGGAGAAAGGTAAACTGGGGTGAAACTAATTTGGCCTATTTGATAGTTTTGCTGAGGCCAACACAGATCTGTTATCTGCTACATAAAATTGTTTCCTGTTCTATTCACTTAAATTCCAAAAAAGTTACAAAATAAATAAAAGACACAATGTGCTGATTGGTTTCTAAAAACTTCCAGATGAAAAAGCTGAATAGTCAAGTGTATCTGTACTTATAAAATGGAGCTTCATATGGGAGATATTAAAAAAACAGGAACTGCTGTGATGGGTTGAACCATGATGCTGTAAGCCCCATGTTTGAACTGATTTTTACAGCTTCTGGGAAGAGCTTTCACCTTTCGAGTCATAAAATCTCAGCATCGGTAGGGAAATAGGTTTGATAAATGGGGAAACTGAGTGAATAGATAACTAGATGACTTGTCACAGGTCCTGCAGATTATGGAAAATGCCAGTACAGCAATAAAACCCCTGGTTGCCCAACTTCCAGAGGCTCTTTCCTCATTGCAATGATGGAAACAGTATTTTGGGCTTGAATAATTCAGATTCTGGGTCATATGACCTATAGTTACCAGTAATTTTCACTTCATTTCTCTCGCAGTTTTTGGACTTTGGGATTCTGGGGTGGTGCATATACATATAGCAAAGATTTAGCTTCAGCTAACAGAGGTGGTATATCACCAGGAACAGTGAAATTGAAATTTCACCTTGTCATTTGAGCAGTTCAGGGAAAAATAAAAATAATCTGCTACTGAAGGGGAAGAAAAGGGTGTTCAAAATTGATTTCTGACATTGATTCAGCCTTTTGGGTCTCTGCCCAGTTCCTCTCTTTTCTTTATATAAATGGAACTGAGAGTCATAGAGATAAATCAGGGTCAACTAGTTCAAATAAAATGACTCATTTCAGAGATATCGTCTCTCTGGAGAAAGCTTGAGAATAAACATATCCATTCTCTAAGCTGCTCTGATAGTGGGCTCCTATTCAATTTTGTACTTTTCTGAAGCTGGTTACATCGTAGCACAAAATGTGGGAGCCTTGTGTTATCTTTAGAGCATTCACCACTCTTTGAAGTTTTTTTGTGGATTCATTCATTCTTTAAACAAATTATTGCTGGTGTCAAGGGGATGTTTATGGATGAATAGGGATAGGTTTAGAATGCTGCTCTTAAGGAGCTTATAGTGAAGTTGCTCAGTTGTGTCTGACACTTTGCGACCCCATGGACTGTAGCCTATCAGGCTCCTCCGTCCATGGGATTTTCCAGGCAAGAGTGCTGGAGTGGGGTACCATATGACTTACCAAATAATGGGGCATAAAATAAGCGCAGGCATTTCTACCACACCAAGTAGACTGTAACAGTGGAAAGCAGCTATAAATAGTATTGGAGAAATCAGATATATTGACAAAAGAGATGTCAATTGTATTGGATCTTGAAGGATGGATAAGATTTCTGTAAGACTGATTCATACAGGTCTCTCCAGTTAGAATAGATAACCTGCATTTTGGTTGCTAAAAAGTAGTGAATGAATCATTGTATCAAGTACTATTTGAAAACCTATGATGTTCTGTCAAAAATTATTCCACCTTTATAGCTCAATTAATGCTACCATTTTATTTAAGCTTTCTAGGACCATCTCAGCAAAGATTTCTCCTTTGTTTGCATTTCTGGTCTGCTTAATTGGTGATGATTATTTTGCATGAACCATGGACCGAGAACTGTGGATATTTGTTTCATTTATGTTCTTGGCTTATAAGCTCCTTGAGGGCAGGTGTGGTTTTGCATGTCATTTTAATTCAGTTTAGCATTAGTACAGAGTGAGACTTTAGGAAGACTTTATTGACCAAAATGAACTAGGTAATTGTCCAGTCTTCACTTTGTGTATGTGTAAATTATTTTTGTCTTTTTCATGACAAATACCACCACCATTGTCAACCTTCTACAAGCTATATTTCAGAAAGTTACAAAATAAATGATCAGATGGATAGATCCTAAAGTTCCCTGTTCTCTCTAATGTCTCCTGGGCACAGTCTGGTCTATTGTAATATCTAGTTTTTATAGAAATGGTTTTTAAATTTATGTGAAACTATTCTCTAAAGACAATAAAATATAACCTTTGTATAAAATTATGAAAAGATATAGAATTTTGAACATGGGATTTCAGTTTTTTGTTATGTGTTAGCTCTTAACATCTTTTAAAATCAGAAATCTTTGGAGATTAAAAACTGAAAGAGCTTGTGCAGAAGACTGCTCAGGGGCTGAAATGACAAAGCATCTCATCATTTTCTACACTTACCCATCAGTTCAAGCCTTTTCTTTTGTCATATAAAAATTACTGAGGTTAATAGGTTGGTTTTGGCCTTGTTCCCCAATCTGCCAGAGGGGTTTGAAGTCAGAATCTGAAGGATACATATGACATACATTACTGAGTCTGCCTGAATTGTCTCTATCCACAGACTCAACCATGAAAATAAGATCACTTCAGAGGCTCAGCTTCTTTGGCCCAGAATCCAAAGGGATGCCATTAAGCATTCTGAATAATTAAAGCTAACAAAACTCAGCATGTTTGTTGTCATTTTTCATGATCAAGAACCATAAGAGGCAGGCACTTTTATTATAATACAAATGAGAAAATTGAAGTTCTGAAAGTTTCTGTAAGCTGCCGAGGCCACTCAGTTGGTGAGTTGATAGAGCAACGATTTGAACCCAGACAGTCTAAATCTATGCCAACAAAATTAATCCCCAAGTTATTTTGCTTTTGTTGGAATTCCATATTCCAATTATATGTGACACTTTGAGAATATGCCAGCCCTCCTCTGAGGAAAAAGACTGCCCACAGAAGTAGATTCCATTCTAGGTTCTAGATTTCATTACAAGTTGGTTCTTGAACCTCATGGAATAAAGTCAGGTATAGTAAGTGCTACATAAATATTCCCTGAATAATTGAATAGCATGTCCCTAGGTAGATATCTTCTTTATTAAACCCGTCACTGGAATTTTCCTGAAATCCTCAGTTGAAGTCAGGATTATATAAGTCAATGGAGTTTAGAAGAATATTCCCCCTTTAATTTGAAGGCTGCCTTAAAAAGGAAAGCATTTGTATATCAGTGTTAGAGGGTATTTCCTATGCACTCTATTGCATTTGTGAAATTGCTATTAATTTTCCCCAATTCACTGCCATTTTAAGAGCTACTAGGCTGTGATTATATAGCAATTTACTTGCCATCTTTCCCTTTCCCGTCAACAATGCCAATGCATAATTAAACCATGTGCCCTGGGGAAAAGACACTTTTGAGTACAGAGGTACAAGCAAGATATGGTCTCAAGAAAAGAGCACAGAAACCAATTTAAATACCAAGTTAATGTCAGTATATTAATGTTAGTATATGCTTTGGCAAGGAGAACTAACTTGAATAATTTGTTTCCATAGTGCTTTTTAATTTGACAGTGTACTATTGTTGAAGTTTGAAGATATTCTCAGGCACAAGATCATATATACAATAAATATTTTGTGAAACATATATAAAATAATTAGAGAAAATTAACGATCATTTGATTATTTAGATGGAGCAGTTAAAAATTGACAGAAGTCTCTCTTGAGTGTTCAGAAAGTAAATACATATATTAAATACTTCAATATAATTTTTAGGGATTCTTTTCCTTTTTTTTTTTTTTCTTTTTGCTATAGATAAGACACAGACATTTCAGTATATAGCAGGCACAGGATGAGCAGATGCAAATGATTCTAAATCCCCTGGAAGTCATTTTGCACTAGTTTCTTTGGCATTTTCCCATTTAATAAATAAATGCATCCTATTACATTTATTTACATTTAGCTGCAGGCTAGTAGAGAAAACCTATTTAACAAATATCAGGCTAAACTGCCTGATAATTTGGCAGGGTACATCTCTCAGGGTAGGGCAGCAATGAGCTCTAAGCACGAGGCACAGAGATTCTAAACACACGCAGAACACCATTTATGATTTACTGTTGGCTTGGCTATGTTCTAGAGATCATGAGATAGAGGAAAACTTCTGGAATTTCTCCTTTCTCTTTCCTCTGACTGCTTTTCACACTGAGAACATAGGTCAATACTGCTTTTCTTTATAAACCAGTTGACTCTTTGCAACGAAGTGACTGTTCACTAGGAAAAAAGAGCAAACACCCTGGTATAGAAGCTAGTGGCTTGGTGAGCCCTTTAAGTTGTTTGCAGTCTAACCTGACCTCAAATGGCAGAGGAATGCCAAAGAGCTCTAGGCAGTATCATCTAACCTTCTTTGGTCAAATTCAGGAACCCAAGGCAGGCCAAGAGAAAATGAATCTAGAACAAAGGAAAAATACTTTTGAAGGGATCCATCTGTGAAGATTCAGGCTTACTTCATGTTGTTTTGGTTCAGTCTCTAGGTTGTGTCTGACTCTTTGCAACCCCGTGGCCTGTAGCACACCACCCTCCCCTGTCTTTCACTATCTTCCAGAGTTTGCTCAAATTCATGTCCATTGAGTTGGTGATCCTATCTAACCATTTAATACTTTGCTGCCCCCTTCTCCTTTTGTCTCCAATCTTTCCCAGCATCAGAGTCTTTTCCAATGAGTTGGCTCTTCACATCAGGTGGCCAGAATATTGGGCCTTCAGCATCAGTCTTTCTAATGAATATTCAGGATTGATCTCCTTTAGAACTGACTGGTTTGATCTTCTTGCAGTCCAAGGGACTCTCAAGAGTCTTCTCCAGCATCACAACTCGAAAGCATCAATTCTTCAGTGCTCAGCCTTCTTTATGGTCCAACTTTCACATCCATGGGGCTTCCCTGATAGCTTAGCTGGTAGAGAATCTGCCTGCAATGCAGGAGACCTGGGTTCGATCCCTGCATTGGGACAATCCTCTGGAGAAGGGAATGGCTATCTACTCCTGTATTCTGGCCTGGAGTATTCCACGGACTGTATAGTCCATGGGGTCTTAAAGAGTAGGATGCGACTGAGTAACTTTCACTTTCACTTTTCACATCCATACATGACTACTGGAAAAACCATAGCTTTGATGATACAGACCTTTGTTGACAAAGTGATGTCTCTGCCTTTTAATACACTGTCTAGGTTTGTCATAACTTTCCTTCCAAGGAGCAAGCATCTTTTAATTTTAAGTGACTTCACTTATTGTCCACTGTGATTTTGGAGCCCAAGAAAAGAAAATCTGTCACTGTTTCCCCTTTTCTCCCCTTCTATTTGCCATGAAGTGATGGGACTGGATGACATGATCTTAGTTTTTTGGGTTGAGTTTTAAGATACCTTTTTTTTTTTCCCTCTTTCACCCTCTTTCGAGATGCTCTTTAGTTCCTCTTCATCCCTGTAGTTCAAATGGTAAAGAATCTGCCTGCAACACAGGAGACCCACGCTCGATCCCTGGGTCAGAAAGATCCTCTGGAGAAGGGAATGACAATCCACTCCAGTATTCTTGCCTGGAAATTCCCATGGATAGAGGAGCCTGGCAGGCTACAGCCCATGGGATTGCAAAGAGTTGGATATGACCGAGCAACTCATACTACTATATGCTACTTTCTGTCATTAGAGTGGTGTCATCTGCATATCTCAGGTTGTTGGTGTTTCTCCCAGCAATCTGGATTTTAGTTTGTGATCCATCCAGCTCGTCATTTCGCATAATGTACTCTGCAAAGAAGTTGAATAAGCAGGTGACATTATACAGCCTTGTCATACTCCTTTCCCAATTTTGAGCCAGTCTGTTGTTCCATGTCCAGTTCTAGCTGTTGCTTCTTGACCTGCATACAGGTTTCTCAGGAGACAAGTAAGATGATCTGATATTCTCATCTATTTAAGAATTTTCCACAATTTGTTCTGGTGCGCACAAAAGTTTTAGCATAATCAATGAAGCAGAAGTAGATGTTTTTTGGAACACCTTGCTTTTTCTATGATCCAATGAATATTTGGATCTCTGGTTTGATCTCTGGTTCCTCTACTTTTTTAAACCCAGCTTGTACATCTGGAAGTTCTCAGTTTGCATACTGTTGAAATCTAGCTTCAAGGATTTTGAGCATAAATACCACATTTTGTCAGGACCACATTTTGTCAGAGCTCTTCATGGTATCCCAACCATCATGGGGTGACCCTGCACAGCATGGCTGATAGCTTCATTGAGTTACACAAGCCCCTTAACCTCAAGAAGGCTGTGATCCTTGGGGTAAGGGGGGCACTACTTCTTAGACTTTAAAAACTGTTTTTCCTTAGAATTAATTTGAATGACTTAAGTGAATTAGCATGAGAGAGAGTACCCTTGGGGGAGTGATGTGCTAGATCTTGGGTGTGCTAGCTCAAACAGTAAAGAACCTGCCTGCAACACAGGAAAAAGTCTCCCAGGAGAGCCTGCCAGGGGAGCCTCCCAGGGGAAAGGCTGAAACTTGTTTGGTGCTACATGCTAAACTTCCAACATTTGGGACCCCCTCCAGTTCCTTTCCACTGAGAGGGGTCTCTTCTTTCAGCAGAGTAAGTTTTCAGGGTCCTACTTCTTGGCTTTATGTAATCATTTTTAGGAGTTTTTTATTTTACTGTTCAATGAAGGACTGCTTTTTATAATAAAAACATAAAACAAACATGTCCTGTGACTCTCCTGTCACGGGGTGAACATAAGAATACAATCCCTCAAAGGCTTGATACAGACTAAATCTCTGCAGCTTCAGAAATTGTGATGGGGACATAATAGCATCCTCAAAAAGAAATCAAAACTTTAGTCAGTGCACAAATTGGGTAATCCCATCATGTTTTCTTTGTATATATTTGTAATAAGATATTTGACAAACAAACGTCAGACTGACCTAAAGGTGGATGCTCACTGGGTCACTTATTATCTATTTGCTACATTATGTAACATTTAGGTAATTTATAATGAGTCAGTTTTGGGGGCTTCCCTGGTTGCTCAGTGGTGGAAAAAAAAAAAAAAATCGCCTGCCAGTGCAGGAGATGCAGGTTTGATCCTTGGGTTGGGAAGATCCCCTGGACAAGGAAATGGCAACCCACTTTAGTATGCTTGCCTGGATAATCCCAGGGACAGAGGAACCTGGCGGTCTACAGTCCATAGCGTTGCAAAGAATCAGACACGACTGAATGACGCACAATAATTTTTCAAAGTTACCATGAAATTGTAAAACCCTATTTTTAAGGCATGGCAGAAACCTGTTATATCTCCAGAAATATAAGGTATTAATAAAATAGTGCTCTCTTAAAGGCCTACAGGGAGATGCAAGCTTCAAGGCCTAATGCATTCTCGGCAGATCATAAAGTTGAGGACACAAGACTGGCCTAGGTTTCCTGTGTCTGTATCTCCCCTCATCAAAGTTAACTGCATTATCAGGCTCGACTCTGGGCCTGTGATAGTTCCATTTCAGGCATATTAATGTTGAAAAATGGGGGTAGAAATAACTATCCATATTTCAAGGGCCTTAAGTCATTCGAGGCAACCGAAGGGGTCTGGTGTGAATTCTGCAAGTTAGCTGTCAGCTTTGTTTAATGAATCTATCCAACATACACTTAATCAGTTCCCTTCTGCAGAGCCTGGTTTAAGTACTGAAGGGGGAATGAAGATCCTGAAACATGAATCCTTTTTGTTAGTGGCCCCTGTTCCCCTGTTCCAGGAGCTGTGGCCATTTGGAGTCCTGTGGTGAATGAAATGGAAGATTCTTAAGAGACATCTTTGGCTTGATTTTGTCCTATGTAGAGGGGCTGGGTAAAGCTCTGCTCCAAGCTGGTGTATTACAACACCCCACTCACCTACCCTCCTCAGTTCTATCAGTTCTATCCCTTCTCATACGTGGCGATCCATATAACAAAAGAGGAAAGCAGTGGGTTCAGATTCTAAACCGGAAATCTTGTCATGTCCTGAGATCTTTCCAAGATTTGCAAAACCACCGACAGGTTCCAAACTATCAGTGTGACTGATTTTCATCAGGGAGGTGATATTAGAGGTAGTGGTTAAAGCAGTTATTTGGGGCAATAGGAAGAACATGAAAGAAACGCCTGACCATTTCTGGTCATTCTGCCTTGTAGAGCCTTGGGAGAAAGGAAGGGGAAAGGAAGGTTTGAACGTTCTCTGCTATCTGGCCTATTAAACTTTCTTATCATTATGCAGGATTTTTAATGTTATTCCTTAATAATAATTTCTTATTCCATTTAAGAGATTTCAGTTTAGTGGAAGTGACTGTAGAGTCATTAGTCAATGTCCTATATCTCTCCTCTTCTGTTTTCTTGTGGCAGACTTTTCACAGGCAGCTTTCACTGCAGAGTGTTATCCATCACAGAAAGGAGCCATAGAATGTTCTGCCTGAGACTTAGATATGTGTTGCATTTCCTTTCCAATGAATTCAGAATTCTCTTTGGCCCAGGACTTCAGAGCTCATGATAATTTTGGGGGGCAGCAACCAGTAAAGAAAGATCAGTTTTATTGTGTGCCAGTGTTTTTCAATAATGACCCTTTTTGATTTCAATGAATAGATGAGCGCTTTTTATATAATTGATTCACTGGTTTATTTCATCTTCCTTAAAACAGACAAATAAACAAACAAAACAGACTGAGAGAAGATACCAGATACTGAACAACCGATTGCACAGCTTAGGACAATTTTAACATAATATGCAACAAGCCCCAGGGTTTCTATCAGAATTTTGCACACATTACCTGGATATCAGAGAGGGTGGGCTCTGTTCTTTCCGCTCCCTAAGAAGGTTTGTGGTTGGGAGTGACAGGACTGTTGTGGAGAAATTTGTCTCTTCACTCCCTTTGTTTTTTTCTTTCTTTTCAATTGATGATTATATTTTTATGCAGATTCTCGGAGGATTAAAAGAAGACATTTAACATATGATATACTCAACATTTCTTCTATACCACCAGGCACATAAGAAATTCATACATGGTATATTACATGTTTAGTATTTATGCCTCTCTCCTAATAATAGAGCAATGTTTTATTATAGGAGCATTAAATAAATGGTAGAAGAGAGCATTATATGAGAAAAAATACTAAAAAGATGTGCACACCATTTAGGCTTGTAAATGTTATCTGTCATTTCTGATATACTCAATTTATTTAAAGCTTCATTATTTTGCTTTTATTTCTGTTCCTCTTTTTCATTTTGGTTTGATTTTCTGGCTGTTTCTTCTTCTGACGCTTCTTACCCTTGCTAGGCTTCTGCCTTCTGCCCCACACATGGGGACTCTCCCTCAAGATCAAGAAGCAGTGTTCTTGACAAACATTTTATTTGCAGACAGAAAGTGGTTTTTATTGTTAAAGCAAGCAGCAGCTTCAACCAGGAATTGGCCCTGCTTTGGAGAAGTGTCACAGGTAACTGTTCAGAAACCAAAGTTAAGATTTTGGTAGCTGCACTCAGATTTTGCCTGGTGATAGATGTCATCTCTCTGAAGTTTTACCCCATCTCCTGCTCCCATTTCTGGGTTGGGAAGATCCCCTGGAGAAGGGAATGACTACCCATTCCAGTATTCTGGCGTGAAGAACCATGGGCTGTATAGTCCACGGGGTCACAAAGAGTCGGACATGACTGAACAACTTTCACCTTCACCTGCTCCCATCACTCACTTGGCATTAATATTCTTTCAATTCTGCAAACACATTCCTGCTTCCAGGGTTTCATATATGTTGTTCCTTTCTTTTCACGTTTCCTCTTTAGTTTGAATGTCACCTCTTAAAAGGGGCCTTCATGAACCATCAAATATGTTACAGGGTTAGACTTCTGGATGAACTTTTCTCTCCCTTGGGTGCTTGTAATTTGTCATTGTGTTTTTCAGTTCTCTTGCTTTTGTTGTCATAGTAGAATATAACTTTCATGAGGCTGGGAATATGTCTGAATTGTTCATTATTGCATCTTTATGATCTAGCTGAAGCCTGACTCACAGTGGGTGCTCAACAAATACATGCTGAATAAATAGGCAATAGTCTTCATAGCAATTTATCTCACTCAGCTTGGTATACCCACTGCAAATTCTGCACATGGAGGCACGAATACCTGATTGACCAGAGATGCCAGACCTGAAGACTTGGAATGAACTCAGGACTGTTATCTCTGGTTTTTAGTGTAATATATTTATTTTAAAACATCTATACATTGGGATATACAGTATGAACTCTTTTTGAAATTTGCTTTTGTTTTTGCACTGAATCTCATGAGTGATTTCAATCCCTTTAGGTATTGCTCAAAAATATGTGGCCTCATGGTAGTTAATCCAAATCCCTTCCTGAAGCCTAAATTGGTTGGAATTGGGTTTCAGTGGCTTACAACAAAAAGAATATGGAAAAATAGATATACCAAGGACTTTTACCTATAACTTCATACCATGTGAAAAAGGAAGTGAAAAGGAAGTGAACTCTCAGAAGCTGGGGTGGAGAGAAAGTATGGCTGGTATTTTTCTTTCTGTGTGTGGTAATTTTCCTATTTTCAAAGCCTGAGGTCTGACTATCCCTGAGCGTGGTGTGTTACTCAATATCTTCCTAATAACATTTTCTTCCCTTTCTTAAGACAATTTCAATTACTTTCTGGTGCCACAAGAAGAACTGTGGCTATGTCACGTTATTAAGAAGTGAAGAGCCTCCAATATAGTACTTTGGAGAGAGCAAATTCCCCTCTTCATGTTTCATCTTGTTTTTCTCCCAGAGCCCATAGGAACATATTATGCCTCGAGTTCCTTTGCCACTTCAGTTACATGTTCCTGTTTTAAATTGTGTGTGAACCAAGTTCAGGTGGTTTTTCTTACTCTGTCAAGCACTCCACAAAACTTTCTTCTCTATCTCTTGCTATGCTTCTTGCCCTCTTTTATATTGGGGTATTCCACGTGCTTTTGTAGAACTCAAGTTCCACCTACAACAGACCTATTGTTCTCGTGGGCTTTGGCCTCCCTCTGCATTAATCCCCTTGCCCCTATTCTCCTCATTCATCCTCTGGGGGTTTGTGACAAAGCTGCTCCTACTGAGGCAAGTACTTTTGTCAGCTTTCTTCTGCAGGAACAGTTTTCTTCCCTCTATTTTCTCAGGGTAGTTCTTTTTCATCCCTAGACTCTTTCCTTTTATTTATTTTCCTCCTGGAAAATAAGCCGCCTTCTTTACATTCCTTGAGCTGTTCCTAGAGTCTTATCTTACTTACTGTGTTCGTATTGGCCCAGGTGACTTCTCTGCATTCTTTTGGGCTGAGCGAATGAAATCCCTGCTTATTCAGGCTCCCTGCCTGAGATCCCTTTACTATGGCCAACCCAGGGATTGAACCCAGGTCTCACTCATTGCAGCCAGATTCTTTACTAGCTGAGCCACAAGAGAAGCCCTTACTATGGCCAGTTCTTAGGAAATTTGTTTGAGTAGGTCCTTTGTAGTTTCAGAGATTGAAAAGAACGTATTAATCTGGGTTTTCCAAAGAAACAGAATATACATATATATTAAATTTTCCTAATAAAAAATAATGAATTGGCTCATGTGGTTTTAGTGGCTGAGAAGTCCCAGGATCAGTCAGCAAGCTGCAAATCCAAGGGAGCCAATGATGGAAGCTTCAGTTTGGGTCGAGTCCAAAGACAGGAGTAGAGTGATGTTCCAGCTTGAAGACAAGATACCCAGAGCAAGACTCGCTCAGCATTTTTGTTTTGTCAGGCCTTCAAAAGATTGTATAGGGCCCATCCACACTGGGGAGGGCATTCTATTTTACAGTTTGCCTATTCAAATGTTACTCTCATCCAGAAACATCCTCACAGACACACCCAAAAAATATGTTTAACTAGATATCTAGTTACTATGTGGTCCCATTAAACTGACAGATAAAACTAACCATCTCAGAGAGTTAAATGAAATTACTTCAACTGCTCATCCATACCTGGTAGACACCCAAGGCTTGGTGAATCCCTCAGGACTTACCTTCCTTTGGTATTTTATGGATCTTTATTTTTTTTTTTTTTTTTACTATTTTAGTTATTTTTTTACTTCTACATTGATCCAGAGAAGAAATGAATTTGCACAAAAAAGGTTCACATTAGGCAGTTGAGGATGACTCTAGACCCACAGATGGGATGGGAAACAGAAATTGTACACTAAATCGGTGCCATAAATAAAAATTATATAGTAGATAGTTCTATTTTTTTTTTTTAAATACCCAGTCAACTCACCTTCAAGATTCCTCACTGGGCATCTTGCTTCCACCAGATGCTTCAACTGCATCCTCTCCTTCTTACTCTGTCTCCTCCTCTCTGTCCTGAAACCTCCAATTGCTCTTTGATTTATGGGAACAACAGTTTAGTGAATTCTTTGTTGCAATGCAGCCTTCCAAAGTGTAATGTATAGATTCACTTTTCCTACCCCAAAACAGTTCCCTCCTAAAAAGCTATTAAAATGCTACTTTATTCACTCTGTTTGTTTCTGCAAGTAATCAACCATTCATTAAACTTTAAGTACCCACTTGGCAGTCGTTAAACATGGAGAAGCAAAAGAAAGGCAAAGGTTGTGTGAGATAGTGTTTTAAGTGGTTCTATTAGCTATTGTGTGTTATGATTTAGTATCTATTGTATTAAGAAGGAAGACAGGATAAGAAGGAAAGAAGTGAATCGTCTCATAGCTTTAGGAATTCCTGCTAGCATAAGGGTCGAAAAATAAAACTAAAAAATGAGTGATAAAAGAATAGATCACATTTGTTAAGGCTCCTGCTTCAAAAACAGTAACACCATCAACCACAACCTTCCCATTGCTTAGAGAATTTACAAGGGGACGACAGAGGATGAGACGGCTGGATGGCATCACTGACTCAATGGACGTGAGTCTGAGTGAACTCCGGGAGTTGGTGATGGACAGGGAGGCCTGGCGTGCTGCGATTCATGGGGTCACAAAGAGTTGGACATGACTGAGCGACTGAACTAACTAACTAACTAACTAACTAACTAACTAACAGAGACAAACAAGCAGAGAGCAAGTTGCAGCACAGAGTGATAACTAGAGATAAACATGGGATGGCATGAATGGGCTGTGGTCATCATCGAATATTTTCTAAACTTGAGCCTTGGGCTTCCCAGGTGTCCCTAGTGATAAAGAACCCTCCTGCCAATGCAGGAGACATGAGACTCAGGTTTGATCCTTGGGTCTGGAAGATCCCCTGGAGGAGGGCATGGCAACCCACTCCAGTATTCTTGCTTGGGGAATCCCATGGACAGAGAAGGCTGGTGGGCTACAATCCATAGGGTCACACAGAGTCGGACATGACTGAAGTGACTTAGCATGCAAAACTAGCTCTTAGTTGTTGAGAGAAGACATAGGTAGGTAGTGAAGTATTTGTTTGTTCTTATGGATTGGCAGGTAAAGATGAGTGGAGGTGAGGGGTGATGATGATTTAGCAGCTCCAAAGTGATGTCAAACTCATAGGACTCAACATAGCCTAAATTAAACTCTCATCTTTTCCTCTCTTTCTGCTTTTCTTCTACCATTCCCTCCTCAGTAGATGACACAAACACTCAGCCAAATATGCAACCAGAAGTAGGGCAACAGCCCAGTATGTCCTCTCTCAACAAACATAGATAGTTCATTGTTCAGAAGTCTGGCCATTCTGAACAACTTTCAAAATCCCAAATATGCCACGACTCCTTTTGCCTCTGAATGCTTATTTCCTCTATCTGGAACATAACCTCTCTCTCTCACATACCCACTTTAGCTTGGCTAACTAATATTTTTGGTTTCTGTACATTGACACACAATATTGCATTAGTTTGAGGTATATGACATAATGATTAGAGATTTATATGCATTCTGAACTGATCACCACAAATCTAGTATTTGTCTATGACCACAAAAAGTCACTGTGACGTTATTGACTCTCTTCTCTATGCTGTAGAGTACATCCCAGTGATAGATTTTGGTTTGTGGTTACCATGAGGTTCATATATAATATGATATAATATGAACGGCAATATATAATATAAATTTCATGGTTTTAAGTCTGTTTTAAGTTAATGTTAACTGTAGTTCAAATACATTCTAAAAGCACTACACTTTTACTCCTTCCCTTCCAAGTTTTATGCCTTTTATCAGATTTTACATCTTTTCATTTTGTGTATAACTTAAATCATTATTTTAGATTTAGATGATTTTACGACTTTGTCTTTTAAGCTTCATAGTAACTTTGTTAAGTGGTTGATCCACTATATTTGCTGTATGTTTTCCTTTATTATTGAGATTTTTTTCTGTTATAATTTTCTTGTTTCTAGTAATGATCTTTTCCATTGGAGAAAGTCCCTTTAACATTTCTTGTGAGGCTTGGTCAGCGTAATGAGCTCATTTAGCTCTTGCTTAATTGAGAGACCTCTTATCTCTCCTTCAATTCTGAATGATAACCTTGCTGGGTAGCTTATTCTCAATTGCACTTTTTTCCTTTCAGAAATTTGGATATATCATGCCAGCCCCTACTTCCCTATACAATTTGTCCTAAAAACTAGCTGATGGTCTTATGAGATTCTCTTATGCACTACTAGTTGTTTTTCTGTTCTTAGTTTTAAGGCCCTCTCTTTAACTTTTGACATTTCAATTAATGTGTCTTGGTGTGGACCTCTTTGGTTCATCTTGTTTGGAACTCTCTGTGTTCCTGGACATGGATGTCTGTTTCCTTCTCCAGATTAGGAAAGTTCTCACCATTATTTCTTCAAATAGGTTTTATGTCACTTTCTCTGTCTTTCTCTCTTGTATTTCTTATAATGCAAATATTAGTATTTGCTTGATATTGTCCCAGAGGTCTCTTAAACTGTCCTCATAAAAAAAAAATGTGAGACAGCAAAAGAGACACAGATGTATAGAACAGTCTTTTGGACTCTGTGGGAGAGGGAAAGGGTGGGATGATTTGGGAGAATGGCATTGAAACATGTATAATATCATATATGAAATGAATCGCCAGTCCAGGTTCAATACATGATATTGGATGCTTGGGGCTGGTGCACTGAGATGACCCAGAGGGATGGTATGGGGAGGGAGGAGGGAAGGGGGTTCAGGATGGGGGACACATGTACACCCATGGTGAATTCATGTTGATGTATGGTGAAACCAATACAATATTGTAAAGTAAAAAAAAAAATTTTTTTTAATTAAAAAAATTAAAAAAAAATTTTTTCTTCCTGCTCTGATTGGGTGATTTCCACTACCATGTCTTCTAGATTGCTAATCCATCTTTTGCATTTTCTAATCTGCTGTTGATTTTCTCAACTATATTTTTCATTTTTAATATTCTTCAATTTTAATTGGTTATTTTTAATATTTTCTATCTCTTTGTTGAGATTCTCACTAAGTTCATCAATTTTTCTCCTAAGTTTGATAAGCATCTTTAGGACTACTGTTTTGAATTTTGTATCTAGTAAACTGCTTATCTCTGTTTTGCTTAGTTCCCTTTTCTGATACCCAGGTGCTCTTTTGTTTGGAATGCCTTCTTTTGCCTCCTCATTTTCACCTAACTCTTTGTATATATATATATATCTCCAGGTCTTAAAAGAGTGATCTTAGGTAGGAGTTGTCCTGTGGGGACCAGTGGCACAATACCCACTGGTTACCAGAACTAGGTGTCTAGAGGTATCCCCAGTGTGGGCTGCGTGGACCCTTTCTTTTGTGGTTGGGCTGCTGCTGATGCAGACATCCTGGTGGACAGGGTTTATTCCGAGGCCAGCTAGCTATGTGACTTGGCAGAGCCTTGTGTGGATACTCTAGTGGGTGGATCTGGTCTTCACCTGGCTGTCTAGTAGGCCTTACCATGAATATGTGGGTGTACTGGTGTGTCAGGCTGATCCCCTGGAGTGGGAGCCACTTTGGAAGGGTGCTTTTGCTGGCTGAGTCCTGCCGTCAGATGGACAGGCCTAACTGTCCAGGGCAGGAGCCTCTTGGAGGGTGCCACTGCCAGCCAGGAGGGTGAGAGTTGTCTTGGAAGGACTGGCTGGGTGCAGTGGGTTGTTTCTCAGGGGAATGCTGGGTGCCCAGTGTTAGCTAATTTGATGGAGAGTGACAGAAATGACACCTGCCCGTGTTGGACCAGCTAGGTGGAAGAATTTTTTTTAAGAAGGCACCTGCTAGTACTTCTGTCTCTGGAAGAAGTTTTACCAGATCCCTGTTCTTCCACACATCCTAAAATTAGTCAGTGAGGTTTTTATTTGTTTTTTTTGCATGACCCAGGTGCTTGTATGGCTCAGCTGCAGCCTAGGCACTGGGGCTTAGAATGAAGGAGTTTGTGCAAAAGTCCTTCAAGAGTGGAATCTCACTTTCCCACAGCCCTCTGGCTCCCTGGAGGTAAGCCCCAGTAGTTTTCAAGACGAGACATTATGAAGTCTCATCTTCCTGCTGCAGGTCCCTCAGGTTGGGGAGTTTGATGTAAAGCTTGGGCCCCTCAAACCTCAGGGGGGCACCCCATGTTTGTGATACCCGTTCTGTTTGTGAATTGTTGCAACAGGGGTGTGGGTTCTGACCAGACCATGCCTCTGTCCCTCCTACTTTGTCTTGATGTGGCCTTCTCTTTATATTCTTAGTTTTTAAAATCTGTTCTGTTACTCTTTAGATCATTCTCGGAGATTACTATTCTATATGTAAATAGTTGTAGTTTTGGTGGATTTGTGGGGAGAGGTGAGTTCACCATCTTGATCTAGATCCTGTCTTTCCTCTTGGCCTCTTGTACTCATTTTTTAAAATTTATTTTATTGAAGTATAGTTGATTTACGATGTTGTGTTAATTTCGGCTACATGGCAAAGTGATTCTGCTTATATACACACACACAATATTCCTTTCCATTATGGTTTATTACAGGATACTGAAAGTAGTTCCCTGTACTATACAGTGGGACCTTGTTGTGCATCCATTCCAAATATAACAGCTTGCATTTGTCAGTTCCAAACCCTCAATCCATCCTCTGTCCACTCCCTCTCCATCAGAAACCACAATTTGTTTTCTATATTCGTGAGTCTGTGTCTATTTGTGTATTGAATACACAAGTTCCTTTGTGTATTCCATTGTGTGTGTGTGTGTGTGTGTGTATCTCCTGGAGGGGAAATGGCAACCCACTTCAGTAATCTTGTCTGGAAAATTCAATGGACAGTGAAGCCTGGAGAGCTACAGTCCATGGGGTCGCAAAAGAATCAGACACAACCAAGTGACTAAACAACTACACACACACACACACACACACACACACAGAGTCTTCCTCATCCCTTCCTCTGTTGATGGACATTTAGGTTGTTTCCATATCTTGGCTGTTGTAAATAGTGCTGTTGTGAATATAGGAATGTATGTATCTTTTTGAATTATAACTTTGTCCAGATATATGGCCAGGAGTGGGGACTGCTGGATCACTTGGTAACTTTATTTTCAGTTTTTTGAGAAACCTGCATACTGGTTTCCATAGTGGCTGCATGAACCTGCATTTCCACCAGCAGTGTAGGAGGGCTCCCTTTTCTCCATACTCTCTCCAGCATTTGTTATTGGTAGATTTTTTAATGGTGGTACTTCATTGTAGTTTGACTTGCATTTCTCTAACAATTAGCACTTATATTAATTCTTAAAGTATTAGTCTGGGCTTTACTTGTACAGGAAACCTTCTATGAAAATCTATATCTAGATCGGATGCTCTTCCTGTATCTTCCCTATCTTATACCAGGAAAGTATTTATGTCATTCTATTGTAATGGCCTGTTAGTTTTTCTGTCTCTTTCATTAGTATATAAGTTCAACAGAAGAAGAAATATTATCTTTTAAAACTATATTTTACAGTGACTAGCACAGTGGTTAGCATAAGGTAGGTATTCAATAGATATTTGTAAAATGAAAGAGAAAATGAATGATTGAAATTTCACAGGTAGAAAATTCCAATGATGATAAAAAGCCATGGTGTGGATATGGTTCTGTGTGGCAAATATAGGTGAAGTTGAAAATCACTGGAATTAAGAAGGCCAAGAGCTTGTCTACCTTAGAGATGTCTGGAGCAATTGAAGTTTGTTAAGGACAAACATGGATAGAAAGATCAAGAACCACAGTCAAGGTCTTTAGTAGACATAGTGAGTACATTATGAGGTTAACAGATCAGAGATAACAAAGCGTTCAGTTCAGTTCAGTTGCTCAGTTGTGTCCGACTCTCTGCGACCCCATGGACTGCAGCACGCCAGGCTTCCCTGTCCATCACCAACTCCTGCAGCTTACTCAAACTCATGTCCATTGAGTTGGTGATGCCATCCAACCATCTCACTCTCTGTCATCCCCTTCTCCTCCTGCCTTCAATCTTTCCTAGCATCAGGGTCTTTTTCAATGAGCCAGTTCTTTGCATCAGGTGGCCAAAGTATTGGAGTTTCAGCTTCAGCATCAGTCCTTCCATTGAGAAGGGGCAAGAGCCAGAATGGAAGAGCATCAAGGAAGCAAGGAAGGAATTTTGTATGAACATGAAGGGATAATTTTTTTCACCAAAATTTTTTTTCCTGTCCATACAAATCTCTCAGATTGTCTTTAAGCCCCATCTATAGAATATATTTACTGTCCTCAATAAAACTTTAACACCGAACCCCTAAGATGAAAGTATATGGTGAATATTTTCCATTGTTGCCTTTCAGTTTTTCATTTCCAAGTTCAGACTCCAAGTTTGCCATTCCTTTTATTGAGACTGCCAGTCCATCATAATGCCTTTGAAAACAATCACAATGCCTCCTACAGCAACTGTTTCCTCCCTGGAAAGAAAAAAAACAACAACAACATGTTTTTAACCTTAGCTTTCAAAGTACTCTCTCTCACTGGCTCATTCTTTTTCTTTTAATACTCTCCTCAAAATCCATTTTTTCTAATGCTCTGTGGCTCACACTGAATGACTTATTTCCAGAGATTTGAATTACTGCAAGCAGGCCTCTTGGGTCCATCCTAGTGAAATCAATAATAGGCATTTCTACCATGTAACATCTTGCCAGGCAATGTTTTGTATTCCTTTTTATTTAGCTCAGCCCAGGGAATCTATATAGAATGGTGAACTTTTTTACTCTTCTCTGCAAGAGGTTTCCTCTTCTTTTCCTTTCCTTCTCAATCCGTGTAGCTGGTAAGAAAGGCACAATGGAAAAGTCAGCATTGTTAGCTTCTTTTCTTCCCATCCTTCTCACATTCATCTCTACATTTCTGCTCTTAGTCGCCCATTCCAATTCTTCAGCTGTATCTTGCTGGCCACTTTTAAGAGGCTGACACAGAGGTTCTTGAGACACTATCTCACTCTTAGTGAGACAGAGTCTCCCTCTGAAGGACTCAAGAGTGAAGCTCTTTGATCTCTGGTCTCATAGAAGAGGCTCCTCCCACCTTGACTCTACACGTCCACCCCCACCCTAGCGTCCCGCATGGTTTGGACAGACGCCCGTTCACTGTCGTCTCTGTCGCCCGTTCACTGTCATCGCTGTCCTCCGTTCTCCGGTTTCTAGTTCTTCACTGAGGTCTGGTGCAATATCCTCAGCAGTTACTCTGCTGAAGGTCATACATTTCCACTCCATGAAACTACAACTTGATTTGGGTGATTGAATTTGATCTGAGATTGAGGGAAAGAAGGCCTTTGAAATGAAGTCTCTGAAACCATTTTAACTGATTTGAGGCTTGCTATCTGACTTAATAAATATAATGGTGCCATTTACATTAGTGACATGTGAATATCATATGGTATGGGTAGAATTTGGTCCTCATTATTTCAGAAGATTGGCTTCTTTGACCTAGAAGGCAGCACTAGTGGGAAGCATGAAAAAGAAGAGGGAAATTAAATCAGGTTGGTAACCAATGTGCGACACATGTCACTGATAGATCATGCTTTTATCTGAGAATTTCTGCTCACAAAGCCAAACAGGAAGAGTGGAAATATAAATGTAGGCCTGTGGCCTGCTTTCTCCTCTTGGTGCTGTGAAAAGGCCCTTAAGTTAAAAAGGAAAAAACAACCAGACGTCTGGGGTTTTCTTTAAGCAGTTCTCCCCTCCATCCTAGGATATCCTGATAAAGTTCTCCTTGACTTTCCAGCTTCTGCCTTTATAGGTTATTAGAGGAGGCCACACAGCCTTTCTCAGCTCTGCTTCCCTCTTAGAAATTCCTTTATAGGAAATACTGACTTAGAGCCCCAGGCCTCTGCTGGCTGCTGGCTCTGACACTTCTCTCCAACATGAGAAGCAGAGGGAAAGGTTGGAAGGGCAACTCTTCCAGTTCAAGATGAATTCCCACAGAGCATGCAGCAAACCCATGCCCACCACTGACTCTAGACGTGGGCACCTAGAGGCTGCATGTGTTCCTACAGCAGGATGGGAGCCAGGGCAGACTTCTCTGTGTTTTCTATGTGCCTTTTACAGTCTCTTATGCAGGTAGACAGTCTACTGTTACGCCGTTTTAGAAATGAACTGGTAGAAAAGCATTGTTATGCATCTGGCTAAAGGATACGAGAGCACATCAGAGATGCATCGGAGCCTAGGTCCCAGGTCCTCTGACCACCAGTCTGGCTTCTTGCTCTTGGTACCCGATTCTTCTCCTGAGTCCCTATTTTTGGTCAGAACTGCCGTTATTCTGAATGAAAAGAAGCTACATTTAAAAACAAAATTCTGAGCATGTAGTTTGTTCTCCAGTCTCTGAGCTGATTTGTTTATCTACTCTGTACACACAGAGCTCTGACTTCATTGTGTTTTGCTAGAATCACATTCCAGGGCTTTGTGGTCGATATTATGCAATGCCATTTTGCTGGTTTGTACTCTGCCAATTTTGGGGAGCAAGCTTAATTATGCAAATGCATCTAATAATAGATTATTCATTTTAGTCATGCTCAATTATTTATTTTTTATGCATGGCCCTGATGACTTGGATGGAGCTTAGCAACAGCTCATCTCATATCTAACAAGAAGACACAGGCAAGGACATAATTCTGATGCAGGTCAACTGCTCTTATGGGCATCAAGCTGCTTGAGGAAAAATCACATTTGAGGCAAGGCCAACTATCTCTATGGAAAATGCCAGCTGTTTTTCCCGGACTGTTATTCCCTGACTGAGAGGCCACTTCACGGGCCGGAAGGAGCAGTGTCACTCAGAGGCAGTAGGACTTTACTTGAAATTATGGGTTGAAGGTGAATGGAAAAGAAACCTGTTTGGTTACTAATTCCTGAACTACTGCATTTCCCCATTTGGGCCTGTCTAGCTTTAGGGATCATAAAAATGGACCTGGAGGAAAAGCAGTAAAGTGGAAATAGACACCCTAGGGTGTATTGTCCTTCTCAGAAGAAAGTAAGTGAAAATAATGCTGCTGAGTGGAAACAGAAAGTCTGGCTATCTTTCAGTTCAGTTCAGTCACTCAGTCATGTCCGACTCTTTGCGACCTCATGAATCGCAGCACGCCAGGCCTCCCTGTCCATCACCAACTCCCGGAGTTCACTCAGACTCACGTCCATCAAGTCAGTGATGCCATCCAGCCATCTCATCCTCTGTCGTCCCCTTCTCTTCCTGCCCCCAATCCCTCCCAGCATCAGAGTCTTTTCCAGTGAGTCAACATTTTGCATGAGGTGGCCAAAGTACTGGAGTTTCAGCTTTAGCATCATTCCCTCCAAAGAAATCCCAGGGTTGATCTCCTTCAGAATGGACTGGTTGGATCTCCTTGCAGTCCAAGGGACTCTCAAGAGTCTTCTCCAACACCACAGTTCAAAAGCATCAATTCTTCAGGGCTCAGCCTTCTTCACAGTCCAACTGGCTATCTTTAACTTGTTCATTTTTCCATGTGTGCCCTGAGCTTATTGACATATAATATTTATATATTTAAAGGGACTTCACTCTGCCCCTCAGAGTTGGCTGTTACTCATCATGTAGGTATCATTTTAAATGTTATTTCTCCCAAGAAGTCTTCCCTTAATACTTTACACGCCCCCACCTTCAACCCCAGACTAGGTTATACACCCCTGTAATATTGTCTAACAGAATCAGCTACATTACTTACCTTGCCACTTATTTCACTTCATGGGATTGCTTGTTTAATTGCGTGTATATACCCATTTATGAGGATGAAGACCATGGCTATGCTGCTTATTGATACACAGCTAACACCTATCTCAATGCTTGGGAGATAGTAGCTACTTTATAAATATTTGTCGAATAAAACTGAATGAATAACTGATAGAAAGTGGTGATGTTGGGGGTGGGGGGTGTCAGGCTTTGCTCTATTCCTTAATGTCCTATTGCAAACCAGAAAAACTCACCTAACTCGGTGGCAGTATTTGTTTCTAATTGTGGAAAACAACAGTGTTTTTTCTACTGGATAGCTGTGGCTAATTGATTGATAGGTTTTGTGAATACTGTGGACAGTGGTGGTTAAAGTATTGGTCCAAAGACTTGGCTCTTAATGTTTCATCTGGCTAGACAGAGTAGGTTTACTGCGTCCTTCCCTCTACTTGCCCTGTGACTGCCAGAGAGGCAGGGGATAGGACCCAAGACTAACCAGTATGGCTCTTCACCAGGAGTGAAATTGGAAGAAAGCATATTGTGGTAATTAATTTTTATTAGAGTATAGTTGCTTTACAATGTTGTGTTAGTTTTTGCTACATAGCAAAGTGAATCAGCCATACCTATACATAAATCCCCTACCTTTCGGATTTCCTTCTCATCAGCTCATCACAGTGCATTCCGTAGAGTTTCCTGTGCTATATACAGTACGTTCTCATTAGTTATCTATTTTATACCTAGTATCTATAGCGTATATATGTCAATCCCGACCTTCCAATTCCTCCCACCACCCCCCACCTGGTATCCATGTGTTTATTCTCTATGTCTGTGTCTCTTTTTCTGCCTAAGCATATTTTTGTTTGCAGTGAGGTTTATTGCATCAGAGGCTTTGAGTCTGAGACCACTGATAGCCATCTTGTCTACTATTACCCAGAGTCTATAGATGAAGCCAGTCATAAAGCCACACAGAAATTCAGATAGAGCCTAAGGTCCTGATTCCTGCACATCTGTTTTTGCTCCCATGACCTTCACCAGGACACAGTTTTGTTAGGAAGCCAACAAAATATTTTTTCTTTCAGTCAATATGAGTTTGATTTCTGTTTCTTGCAACTGAATGAGATCTGCCTCATGTATTGATTAAAGTAGTTTATTTTTACAGACATAGGGGGTCAGCTGAAATCAGGGGAAAAGGCTGTCACAACCCTAGTTTCCATGTTTATATGAGCTTGACTTTGAAAACTCAGTGTTCTGATAAGGAAAGAAAATTCAGTGTTCTGATAAAGAAATTGTTCACTGAGGTCAGATTTAAGGGTCATGTTCTGACAATATCTCTAGTATTGGTAACTATGTAGTAGACAGTTCAAGAATAAAATCAGATATAAATTGGAATTTTAAGGAAACTACATTGATAAAGAAACCCCCAGGCTGGCAAAAAGTGCCTTATAATTACTTAACCCCTAAGGCTCTCCTTACCACAGTTGTAATTGTAGTGTGGGAAGAGGATGAATCATTGTTAACACCAAGTATCAAGTACTAATTTTATCTTAGGCTTTTCCAAGGAGGCCAGTGGTTATAGTCAACTTTTCTGACAAGTGTCCAGGGCCAGGAAGAGAAATTCATTCAAGGACTTATTCTGTGGTCAGGGAAGTAAGTCTTTCTCCTTTCGACACTTTCCAAATGGGACTTTTTAATTGAAGTACATAACACTCCCATGTAATTTTATATTGGCTATGTTGGGGTGGTTAGATTTATTATTTGGCAAGACTATGATGAGACTCGGGATTCGATATAGCAAATGATGTGACAGGTTGTTGCTTTGGAAAGAGTGGACGTGTTTTCCATTTACATGGGACACTGGCATTTTGATAGGTGGGCATTTTAAAATTTAACGTCAGGGGACAAGGGTACCTCTTGTGTTAGGAAGTCAAGTGGTGGAATGTAGCAAATCTTGGTAGCTATTGTGTTGTCCACAGAGCTTTTCCATCTTCTTCTCTGATAAATGCTCCTTCCTCTCATTTTTCTCCCATCCCAGCCATAGGGATGACCTTAACTCACATCTGAACAAAACCATTTCCTGGGATTGAGAGGTCATCTCTGGGAAAAAGATTGCTCCCTTTTTTGATGTAACCTAAATGGGAGGATGCAAATCTGAGGCTACTGAGATGAGAGGGGGCAAGAGGTAGAAGAGAAGCTTGTATTCTCTAATTCCCCATCTTTAAGGCTGCAAGGCCCTGGACCCTGGCATTGCTCATTCAGTCTCAGGGCTATTCCAGTATCCCATTCACCTTTTGGGTCAATAAAATCTGTTCTTAATGTAGCTTGATGTGGATTTTTACCACTTGCAACCCAAAGAGTTGTGAGCTCAATGCCATCTCCTCAGAGAGTTCATCTTTGACCACCCTAGATAATTTAGTGCCCTTTTGTCACTTGCCATTGTCGATCTTGTTGCCCTACTTTAGGTTTTAAGGCACTAATTACACTCTGAAATTACCTCTGTAGAAAAATGTCTGTTTTTCTGTTTGTTGCCCATTCTTCCTCCTTTCCCCTGCCTGCTACTAAAATGTAAGTAATATGAGGTCAGAGTTTTCATCTGTTGTATTCATTAATTTTCCCAAGGTCTAAAACAGAGCCCAGCATGCAGTAGGTGCCTCTTAATAAATACTTATTCATTGAATCACTCACTAACACTACGCACAGGTGTAAAGACTAAGGAGTATAAAGGGAAACGGAATCTGCAGAAGGAGATATCCATTTATTTTTCTATCCTGGTTTTCCTAGCATTTCTATTACCTCACCCACTATTGTTAAATATTTCGCTTTTTTCTCTCCTATATTTGTCCTTTGTTTAGAATAACCTTAGCTCTCAATCTCTACACCGCTCCTTCCATCACCCACCCCTGCCTCATAGCTGCTTTTCTGTCCAAAAACTCAGTCCATATTTGGTTCCTATGAACACACACCACATGATTTAATTAGTGAAAATGCTACATTTCCTTTTGGTTCTCTACCCAAGGAACCTACCCCACCACAGCGCTTGAGTTCTTTATATGTGTTCATGTGTTCAGTCACTTCAGCCATGTCCGATTCTTCGTGACACTATGGAGTGTAGCCCACCGGGCTCCTCTGTCCATGGGATTTTTCCAGATAAGAATACTGGAGTGGGTTTCCATTCCCTCCTCCAAAGGATCTTCCCAAGCCAGGATTCAAAACTGCACCTCCTGCTTTGTAGGCAGGTTCTTTACCACCGAGCCACTGGGGAAGCCTGAATTCCTTATGACCTGCCTGAATAATTTCTTTTTTCTGTGTGAAGAAGGTGATTAAGAGACCTACTTTCTTAAATGATAGAAAACTGTATTCTCTTTAAAGCATCTGTGAATAGGTTAATTTCAGCTATCCTGTACAATATCCTTCATGATGCAGACAAAACTGGAATTGGTATCAAAAATTCAGAGATGAGAAAACCAGGATAAAGAAAAGCTGATGGTTCTTCTAAGGCTGCAGAAGTGGCAAAGGTAAACTCGGATTTAAATCCAGTCTTTTTCTTCTTGGTAACATATGAGACATTGTAGAGAAGGCTGTCAATTGGGATAAGAATCAAATCATAGAGCGTTGGTAAATTAGTGGAGTCTAGGCCACAAACTCAATTGTAACCATTTTCCTAACTTCCTAGTGACAAAGCAAACTAGTTTATAATATATACACTATATAGTCTATCAAGTTTTGCTAGCAGGGAAAACAAAATCCCCAAACTGAAAGCTTCCATTTGAAATTTCTTATGATACTGTTCACCAAACCCCAACCACAGAGGGATAGAAAAATATCCCTTTGGAACAAGTTGCATTTTCCCTGTGTTAAGTAAAATCCAATACATCATAGGCCCAATGACATTTTAAGAGTTTCAAGTCTGTAGCGGCTGTCACGGCATGAATCATTCAAATGGAGGCCACCATCCTAAGCAATGACTCAGAATAAATAGCTCAGAGAGAGAAAAACATATTCTCTCTACTCGGAGCCATCCTTCAAATGAAATGAACTTACCCGTGCCACGGCTACCTTTCAGAAGGCTGGATGCTTCTATTGTGTCCACAACAGAGCATATTCTTAAGGTGAACTCAAATGAACAGTGGAGACCTCCGAAGGTCAGTTCTCTCTCCATCACTAATGAAAAGTGTGGCCCCAGGCAGTTCTTTACAGTTTTCCTTGCCTCAGTTGCTTCATCTGTAAAATGGGAGAGCTATACCACATAGACTTAGAGGTCCTCTTGGTTCTAAGAATTGCTGATTTGGGGTATCTTACTTTAGTCCTGGAGGTTTTACTGATTCCAGGTATTGTCTTACCCACCGAGAGAACTAATGCGCCGAGTAAGGAGGCAGGTGCTGAGGCGTTGTTCCTGGTCCAGCTACTACTGTGGTCAAGAGAGGTAGAAGACACAGTGATCACTTGGGTGGCAAACATTTTAATTTGCACCAGGACGTTTCTGAACCCTAGAGGGAGTCACAGGTTTATATTTACCTAGTATCTGACCAGAACACCTCCTTTGTTATGGCAGAGGAAGACACAGTAGCCAATAGCTCTGTGTACTTTTGTGTGCTTTGCTATGATGGTTTCCAGGTTTTGCCATTACCCTTTACTTCAGGGGGAGGAGAAATAGGGAATTCAGAGAGAATGTAACTGCTTTATCTGTGTCAGGAATGTGATGGAGCAGCCACTCCTCTGAGGGGTGGGGTTGGTCTACTGCCAGAAGGATGATACACTGGATGATGTACTGCAGGCAGATTCTTTACCAGCTGGATGACCAGGGAAGCCCAGATTGGATGATAGCAGAGGACTTTTCTTTAGTCCAGGCACTCGGGTGTGTTTAAAGCACTGTTTTGCTTAGACCAATGTAGCTCCTTGATGGAAGCGTTCATTTATGGATGGTTAACTTTTTCCTAGAGGTTAAATGTTTCTGAGAGTGGGGGTTCTATATAAAATTCCCATTTCTTTTCAACCAATAACATTCAAATGCTTTAAAGAATTAAATTAGTCTATCAGGTGCATACTCATAATACTAATTCTTTTACAACCTAACTAAACACATAGAATTTGAAGAGGCATACAATTCTTATCAATACACAATTCAAGCCATTGTTTCATAATGTTTAAAATAATTGCATATATGTGTTAATATACAATTTTTTTTCTCTTTCTGACTTCACTCTGTCTGACAGATGCTAGGGCCATCCTCGCCTCTACAAATGATCCTATTTTCTTCATTTTTTGTGGCCAAGTAATATTCCTGTGTGTGTGTGTGTGTGTGTGTGTGTGTGTGTGTGTGTGTACATACCACATCTTCTATATCCACTTATTTATTGTTGGACATCTGGGTTGTTTCCATGTCCTGGCTACTGTAAATAGGGCAGCAATGAAGTCAAAGAGAAAAACGAATATCATATATTAACACACATATATGGAATTCTAGAAAAATGGTACAGATGAATCTATTTCCAAGGCAGGAACAGAGACCTAGATATAGAATGCAGATGGGGAGAAGGGAAGGGTGGATGAACTTGGAGGTTAGGATTGGCATATGCACACTAATGTGTGCAAAATAGATAGCTGGTGGGAAGCTGCTGTATAGCGCAGGGAACTCAGCTCAGGGCTCTGTGAGGACCTAGAGAGGTGGGATAGTGAGGTGGGTAGGAGGGATGTCCAAGAGAGAGGGGATATATGTATGCATATGGCTGATTCACTTCATTGTACAGTGGAAACTAACACAATATTGTAAAACAGTTTTATTTTTTAAAAAATATTTTACCACTTAAAAAAACAAAAACAAAAAACAAAACCGAGGGCTCAGGAGCCCAGTGGCCTCCTAAAACTATCACCTGGGAGGCATTGCAGTAGTTCCTATCAGGGACATGCTGGCCTTACAGCAAATTTGTCAGGGTTACCCAGTACAGACAGTTCCAGGGATTCTTGGGGGGCTTTCAGTGGTCCCAGGACTGGCAGCAAATGCCAATAGAATCATGGTTTGTGCGGGGCATTGTGGCTTCCAGTGCTGTATTTCTAAAAAAAAAAAAAAATGTGATTAAGTATACATAACACACCAGGGCTTCCCTGGTAGCTCAGTCGGTAAAGAACCTGCCTGCCTTGCAGGAGACTTGGGTTTTATCCCTGGGTTGGGAAGATCCCCTGGAGAAGGAAATGGTAAGCCACTCCAGTATCCTTGCCTGGAAAATCCCATGGACAGAGGAGCCTGGTGGGCTGGAGATCATGAGATCGCAAAGAGTCAGGCACAATTGAGCAACTAACACTTTCACATATAACATAAAATTTACCATTTTAAGAATTTTAAGTGTGTAACTTGGCAGCATTAAGTACTTCACAAAGTCATGTAACTATCACCACTGTCCATTTCCAGAAGTTTCTGATCATCCCATACAGACACTCTGTGCCCATTAAACAATATCTCTGTTCCCTCCTTCCCCAGCCCTTAGTACTCCGTATTCTACTTCCTGTTTCTCTGAATTTGCCTATTTCACTTGACTAAGGGTCGCAAAGAGTAGACTTGCAGTATAGTTAAGAAAAATAAGTTACTTAATCGCTGAATCACCTTTCTTTCCCAGTACCTATGATTATGAAGCTCAAAGTAAATATAAATCACCCAGGATATACTTCCTGCACCAGCCCAAGTTCAGAGCACACGCTGAATGGTGGGCCCATTTCTTGGTATTTGCCCTTGACAGATTATAGGTATGGTACAATTTGATTATGATCAGAGTATAATAGACTTTATTTTTTGAAAAGATAAACGTTACAACTCCTAACCAAAACTTGTTACTTAAAACACATTCTGTTCAAAATATTGGTCACTTTAACTTTTGAAATGAGGAGTTTCTCAAGCTAATATTTTAGCTGAAGGGGTCATGGGATTTAGGCATTGCTATTCTATATAGAGAGAGGCATTTCATACAGAATTATATCAGGAATAATATAGAATTGTCATTTTTATTGACTTTCAATCAGTCTTTGGTTGGAAACAATAAGTTGCTTCAGTTCAGTTTAGTCACTCAGTCGTGTCCGACTCTTTGCGACTCCATGAATCGCAGCATGCCAGGCCTCCCTGTCCATCACCAACTCCTGGAGTTCCCTCAGACTCACGTCCATCGAGTCAGTGATGCCATCCAGCCATCTCATCCTCTGTCGTCCCCTTCTCCTCCTGCCCCCAATCCCTCCCACCATCAAAGTCTTTTCCAATGAGTCAAATCTTCGCATGAGGTGGCCAAAGTACTGGAGATTCAGCTTTAGCATCATTCCTTCCAAAGAAATCCCAGGACTGATCTCCTTCAGAATGGACTGGTTGGATCTCCTTGCAGTCCAAGGGACTCTCAAGAGTCTTCTCCAACATCACAGTTCAAAAGCATCAATTCTTCTGTGCTCAGCTTTCTTCACAGTCCAACTCTCACATCCATTCATGACCACTGGAAAAACCATAGCCTTGACTAGATGGACCTTTGTTGGCAAAGTAATGTGTCTGCTTTTCAACATGCTATCTAGGTTGGTCATAACTTTTCTTCCAAGGAGTAAGCATCTTTTAATTTCATGGCTGCAGTCACCATCTGCAGTGATTTTGGGGCCCAAAAAATAAAGTCTGACACTGTTTCCACCGGTTCCCCATCTATAAGTTGTTTAAATCGATTCAAAATACCTCTCTCTCCTAACACTACTTAAACTCATAAAAAATCTGAAAAATACTATCCCATAAGACTCAAGTGCGTAGGGTTTCTTCTTAAACAAATAGGCATGCTTTTTCAGTGAGACAAAGAATGGCTATGTCCTGACTTCCTTTCATTTTAATTAGTTTCTTATCATCTGATAGCACATTGAGATGAACATTCGTTTATATAAAGCTGCTATGTTTTCAATATTGTGATCTAGGAGAGATCTTAGTAAACAATGTAACATGCCATCTAATTATTATGGAGGAGAAAAACTACAGATTGTGTATTCTAAGAAGAAAAATGATTTTTCAGGGAAATAATAATTAGTTCATATTTAATAACTTCACATAGCAAGTCACTTCACTCAGTGCTCATGGCACATGTTTCTCATGAAAGACATAGAAAATAACATACCTTAAAATTAGGCATTCCATGAATGATATTTTAAAATGGTGGAGCAGTTATTTGACTATGGAATATTCTGGAATAAGCAGTTTTGGCCATTCTATTTAGAGTCTTCTGGAATATAGATTTGGAGAAGGCAATGGCACCCCACTCCAGTACTCTTGCCTGGAAAATCCCATGGACGGAGGAACCTGGAATATAGATTGCTTTTTAGTCTGTGAGGATTAGGTAGAGGGATGCAGGTATAAAGACGACTAAAAACCCAACTTTCTACCCACATATTGCTTGAATCCCCTCTCTGAATGCAGGTGAGAGGTATATATCTTTGTTAGGCTTCTTGAGTTTTGCAAAAGAATGTCAACTGATCCACTAACTCAGCTTTAAGTTAAAACATACCATTTTGAATTTAAGTGGCAAGAGCAAAGTGGCCAAGCCAGGTATTTGTCAAGGATTACAAATCTGAATTCTTAGTCAAGAGAAAAATACTCATAGAGAAGGGCTCATAGGATAGACAGTCTGTTAAGTTCTCCAAATGAATGCTTCTCAATTTCTCTTACCAAGGAAGATAATTGGATTTATTAAAAACAAGAACATAGCTGTTTGTCACGTGGTACAGCACTTGTACAGACCAGGTGGGATGGATGGTGGCTGTTAAGGACTATATTGTATTGGTTCTGTCTTTGAAGATGGAGTTGGTTTCCCTATCACAAAGTCACGTGGCGCCACCATCGCCCCCATGGCAATAATTGTACTTCTAGTATCTATTGCTAAATACAGAATGAGAAGATAAGCCTCTATGAATTTGTGCCTATTTTAAGTATCTATATAATCATCTATATAGTCATGATAGTGTCTGTACATATCTGAATATTGTTCATATATCAGTGAGTGAGACAATTATTTATGAAATAAATACATAGGCAGTACTTCTGGAAATTTTACAAAAACTTCAAGTTTCCCCAGGAATTTGTTGTGCAGAAATTAGAACTCATAAGTAACCTATGTAAGTTATGCTTTGTAATCAGCCTATGTAAATTATGCTTTGTAATCAGCCTATGTAAATTATGGTTTGTAGTCACCAGATGAAAAACAAACAGAACCTATTGAAGGGTGTTGAGTGTCTGGTTTGTCATATTACACAATGCCAGACCCCTTCAGTGAAATTTTTTGCTTTATTTATGAAAAATTATTGCTTTTTTCTCCTAATAGTTTATCTTTGGGAAGCAGAATCATATGATAGACTAAGGAAAAATTAACTGTTAGGAAAATGTTGAGGCAAATATGCCACTTCCTATAACTGGCAAATAGGACCTCATGAAAGGTGTTTTATATCAACCTCATTTCTATCCTATTCCCTTGCTTTCTGTTCATCATCTACCTCTAATTTCTTATCTTGATGTATCTTATATACCTTTGAAAGATAATAAATCTTTTTTGGAATAGAGCTGGATATCCATAAACAAAATTAAATGGCTGCTGTCTATGGGGTTGGCAAGTTGACAGAGCAAAAGGACAGAGGTATACATATGAAAGGACAGAGGCTGATCCCTTTTGTAAGCTCTGTGAATATTGTGTTCAAAGTTTTTCTGCAAATCCCAGAAGCTCCGGCTTCCTTTACAATATGGGTGGGTGTGGTATAGCTGCCAAAATTACCGGAGTGAGAGGAAATTCTGGGCTTTCATTCTCAGCTTTAGTGTTAACTAACAGTATTAATCAAGGCATTGGGGCATTGGTTCTTTTTTTTAAAGTTAGTTTATATTGGAGTATAGTTGCTTTACAATGTTGTGTTGGTTTCTACTGTACAGCATAATGAGTAAGCCACATATATCTCCTCCCTTATGGATTTTCTTTCCATTCAGGTGACCACAGAGCATTAGGTAGAGTTCCCTCTGCGATACAGTATGTTGTCGTTAGCTACTATTTTATATGCAGTATTAATAGAGTATATGTGTCAATCTCAGCCTCCCAATTCGTCTCAATCCCTCTTCCCTCCTTGGTATCCATATTTGTTCTCTACTTCTGTGTCTCTATTTCTGCTTTGTAAATCAGATCATCTATACCATCTTTCTGGAGAAGGAAATGGCAACCCACTCCAGTGCTCTTGCCTGGAGAATCCCAGAGATGGGGGAGCCTGGTGAGCTGCTGTCTGTGGAGTTGCACAGAGTCGGACACGACTGAAGCCACTTAGCAGCAGCATACCATCTTTCTAGATTCCACATATATGCGTTAATAAACAATGTTTGGTTTTCTCTTTCTGACTTACTTTATTCTGTATGACACTCTCTAGGTCCATCCATGTCTCTACAAATGATGAACTTTCATTCCTTTTTATGGCTGGGTAATATTCCATTGTATATATGCACCACACATCTTCTTTATCCATTCCTCTGTTGGTGGACATTTAGGTTGCTTCCATGTCCTAGAAAAATCCTCAACAATATACTAGCACACCAAATCCAATAACACATTAAAAGGATTATAAACCTTGCTGGATGTTCACTGGACCAACTGATGTTGAAGCTGAAACTCCAATACTTTGGCCACCTGTTGCAAAGAGCTGACTCATTTGAAAAGACCCTGATTCTGGGAAAGATTGAGGGCAGGAGGAAAAGGGAACGACAGAGGATGAGATGGCTGGATGGCATCACCGACTCAATAGACATGGGTTTGGGTGGATTCTGGGAGTTGGTGATGGACAGGGAGGCCTGGCGTGCTGCGGTTCATGGGGTTGCAAAGAGTAGGGCACAACTGAGCGACTGAACTGAACTGAAACCTTGCATGATGAAGTGGGATTTATCCCAGGGATGCAAGGATTCTTGAATATATACAAATCAATTCATGTGATGCCCTGTTTTAGCAAATTGAAGCATAAAAACCATATGATCATCTCAATAGGTGCAGAAAAAGCTTTTGACAAAATTCGATACCCATTTATGATTAAAAGCTCTCCAGAAACTGGGTAAAGGGGGAACCTACCTCAACATAATAAAGGCCATGTGTAACAAGCTCACAGTACACATTATTTTCAATGGTGAAAAACTGAAAGTATTTCCTTTAAGATCAGGAATAAGACAAGGGTGTCCACTCTTGCCACTAATTATTCAACATAGTCTTGGAAGCCCTAGCCATGGCAATCAGAAAAGAAAAAGAAAAACAAGTCCAAACTGGAAAAGAATGAAAACTTTTACTGTTTGCAAATGAAATGATACTATACACAGAAAATCCTAAAGACGCTGCCAGAAAACTACTAATCAATGAGTTTAGTAAAGTTGCAAAATTAATACACAGAAATCTCTAGCATTCCTATATACAAACAATGAAAGATCAGAAAGGGAAATAAATGCGACAATCCCACTTACCGTTGCAACAAAAAGAATAAACCTACTAAGGACATAGGAATAAACTACCTAAGGTGGCATTATTTCTTTTAAGAGTCACGTGTTCATCAGCTCGTAAATCAGTTCAGTGCTCTCAGGTGTCCAAGGGACTCTGTAAGGCAAAGGCAGGGGTGGGTATGGCAGGGAATGGAGAGCCTGTGACCCGAGACATGCCAACCTTTTGGTACTCTGTGCCAGCTGAACAGTGGGGGTCAGATTTGCCCAGAGGCTGTCAGGTACTTTTCGCTTTTTTTTTTTTTTTCCTTCTTATAACCCCTAGTCCCAGTGATTCTGCAGAGTCCCGCTGTTCTTGTCATTCTGTGGTGATAACTCCATTGTTCAGCACAGTCCACCTCTTTCAGGCTGGGCAAGTGTGAAGAATGAAATGACAGCCGGGGTGTGAGCTGAAGTGAGGGGATCGCAGGCAGGGAGACAGGAGAAACCTTTTAAGAATTCAGTGACAGCCTCTGGCACCTGGTACCTGGGGCAGAGCTGCAGCTGGTTGGCGAATGGCAGCAGCTCACAGACCGACCTGACGGGAGGGGCGGGCTCTCCGTGCTGAGCTTGACTTTGGGCTGACCATGAATCTAAGAAGCAGAATCACAAATAGTGACAGGCGATAATAAATAACCGTTTCCCAGCTTCCTTTTCTTCCCTCCCCTAGACCCTTAGGCATTCAGCCTACTTTCTGCTCCTTTTAACAGCTTTCTCATTATATTCTACCCATCACTCAAGTGCAGTTCAAATGCCAGTTCATCCTCGAAGCCCTCCTGTCTCTGCAGCTGGAATTCTTCTCTATGCTCTGGGTTTGGTTTGGATTTTACTGAGTGCAGATTGCATTCTACCAGGTGCTAGTGTTATGACAGCCTGTTTTCACCTGCTGGAATGTAAGCTGCTTTCTCTCTGTTTTTCTGTCTCCCTCTCGGTGCCTAGAACAGTGCCTTGTCAAAGCAGATGTCCAGGATATAAGGTATGAAAGCCCAGAGTTTAGGCTCTGTGGCCAGAAACACAGACTCAGTCTGGGCTGCTGGACCATTAGCTTTATGACTTTGGATGAATTAGTAACCTCTCCAGGCCTCAGACGGAGAAGGCAATGGCATCCCACTCCAGTACTCTTGCCTGGAAAATCCCACGGACGGATAAGCCTGGTAGGCTGCAGGCCATGGGGTTGCTAAGAGTCGGACACGACTGAGCAACTTCACTTTCACTTTTCACTTTCAAGCATTGGAGAAGGAAATGGCAACCCACTCCAGTGTTCTTGCCTGGAGAATCCCAGGGACGGGGGAGGCTGGTGGGCTGCCGTCTATGGGGTCGCACAGTGTCGGACACGACTGAAGCGACTTAGCAGCAGCAGCAGCAGCCAGGCCTCAGAATCCCATGGGCAGAGGAGACTGGCAGGCTATAGTCCATGGGGTTGCAAGAGTCGGACACATCTTAGTGACTAAACCACCACCACCACCAAACCTCAGTGTTTATGCTTGTCTCCTTGCTTGTGTTTAGGATTCTGTGGCTAATTCATGTACACTTCTCAGCATAATAATATCTGGTGTCTGGATAAATGTTAAAAAACAATGTTGCTACATGTTGCAGCCTATGCCCTCTGTAGCCACGCTCCTTTTTTTATTGTCTGAAAAATGAATTTGTATCAGTTTTCAAGTTTGTATGCATTGATGAAAACCAGGGCTCTGTGGATGACGGCTTTATGATGGACCAGAAATGAATTGACAAAAAAAAGGAAAACAAGGATTTGCCATCTTAGACTTGGAGGAATAGGAGAAAAAGTGACTGATGTTGGAAAGCCGAAATTGCAAACTAATTATAAAGAGAAGGCCTGAGGGAAACAGAATAAATGTAATTAAGAGGAGCAGTTGGATCAGCTGTCCAGAATGACAAATTTGTTAAACAAAAGAGGAAAAAGTCCAAAGTAAAGATGAGGCAAAAACTGAGAAAAATTCTAAAGGGAAGGTCTCCTTGTGGAATCTGTCCTAGGGCTGGGGTGGAGGGGGACCAGGGAGTTCCTCCAGAGGGATACCTGAGGGTTGAGCAACCATTTAAAGGCTGGAGGCGGTGCCTGGACAGGAGCTCATACCAAGTTCTACCAGAAAAGCCCAGGCATCTTCAATGCTCAGGAAAGTGGGGTCCTATCTTCTATGAGAGAGAGAGAACCTCAAACTGCAAAGTCCGGCTTGCCTGTTAAAATGTGCTGAGCACAAGCTGGTGACAGCTATGGACTAGTAATCTCCCACTTTCCCTAGAGTCAAGAATTTCAGTATTCTATATAATTTTGCAAGTTGATCTTTATATCTAAAGTACCTGTGAAATAAGTGAACTAAGGTTGCATGTAATACTTTCCTGGTGGCTCAGACGTTAAAGAATTCATCTGCAATGTGGGAAACCAGGTTCGACCCCTGAGTGGGGAAGATCCCCTTAAGAAGGGCATGGCATCCCACTCTAGTATTCTTACCCGGAGAATCCCCATGGACAGAGGAGCCTGGAGGGCTACACTCCATGAGGTTGCAAAGGGCCAAACACGACTGAATGACTAAGGAGAGCACAGCCACAACATTGTAACAATGGAAGGATTTGGAAGTTGGTTGAAGTCTCATGTGAAGCCGAATAATTAGAGGTTGTTTGCTGAGCATGGAGTTAAGCTATCATATTTCATTAATTCTAAGACATATATGATCACATTTTAATATCCAAAATTATGCTAGGTAATAGATAATTGTATTGTGCTGGCCAGGTAGCAATAGAGATGTGGCTTGTTAAAATCTTCATATGCATGAAGTCAAAAGTGTGAGCATCAAAACATGCAAAATGGGTCAGCACCTGAGAAAAAAATCTGGAGACAAGTGTGACTAACTCTTTTAGGAAACATGAACTCACCATGACGTGATGGCACAGAGCATGGAAAAGAATATCAGCGACTCTTCCTACCCAGAAAGTAATTAGGAAGATTCAGGTTTGTACTGTGAAGAAATTCCAAAGGGGGGGTTTATTTTATTTATAGTTCAGTGTATGTGTATAGAAGATAAAAATGCCTCAATCAGTTCCTATCAGCTAAGACTCAACAAGAAGCTAATTTACACATGGAATAGGGAAACATAGGGATAGTGAGACACAGGGCTATGACCTGGGAATAGTAACAGCAAAGCCACTGCCACCGCAAAGCAAAGGGTTGGGGCTGTGCTCCTAGAAGTCAGGGTGAGAGAGCTGTAAGACAGGGTCCGAGGGTGACTGTAAGAGGAGAAGGGATACAACCAGCCACGTGACCCTGCAGGGAGACAGTTGGGGGAATCAACACCCACTGCCACCCCCACTCCCCCATTCTCTGATTTCTTGGAGGGATTTGATCTCTTGATCAAACAGCAGGCAGAGGTAAGACGATCCATTTATGTAAACTATCAGTTTTCAAGTTTGTTGGTCTCAGAACTCCATTATACTCTTAAAAATTATCGAAGACCCCAAAGAACTTCTGTTTAAGTAGCTTATATCCATTGATACATACCACATTAGAAATAATAGCCAAGAAACTAAACAAAAAATTAATTGATTTAAAAAGTAATGAATCCATTGCACATTAATAAAGAAACATTTCAATGAAAAACAACTGTGTTTCAAAAGCTAGTAAGTAGGTGGCATTGTTTTACATTTTGGAGAATTACTAATGTTTGACTTCATGGAGGACAACTGGATTTTCATATTGATTTCTATATTCAAAATGTGGTGACATACTATTTTGGTTGAAGTGCGTGAAAAAAAAGCTTCATAACTACATGCAGTTAGAAAAGGAGGCTTTTAAATATCTCTTCCAAAAATCATGTATATTCTCCTTTAATAATGCACCAAAGTTCAGCAAGTAGTTTCTTAAAGGTTAGTGCAATATGGAACCTGAAATTATACCAATGAACTTTGTGTACTTGGTGACATTAAAATCTATTGGTCTATATTGTACTTTGAATATACGTTTTACCCATGCATGATTGTGTAGTTTTATGCCTTGGTCATTTGGAAAATATTGGTTTAGTGAATTATGCAAATCTACTACATATTGACACACTTGAATATGCAATATAAAAAAATCAGTTTTGTTAACAGCACTACCGATCTCATCAGAAAAATTTTTAAGCTTTGGGAAACTGCCAGTCTCATTGAAGCGAATATAAATTTCAAAAACTCTAATATTTGCTTAAAAGCTCAAATTTTATCATTGGCAATAAAACAATGGTTTCTCTCAAAATGACAGATTCACTTATGTTATCTTTGAGAAGATACCTGTCAAAAGCCAATTCTGAATACCTATAGTTTATCTGTTAGTCTTATTTCCAAATGGTGCTCCATGAGCAAAGCAGATATTCAGCCTGCAGTTTAAACAATCCTGCACACGTGTTTCTTGGAAATAACCGTCATGCTTCGGTGTACAGTAGAAGAATGCTTTCTGCATAATTCTCTCTCATTATATGGAATATTAAAAAGATATGGACACAAAAGATGTGAGTGAATGAAATTAATGCAGTTTTTGCTGTTTTGTCATGGGCATTCTTAAATGAAGCTGACATTTCTTTAAGAATTGAGAGTGCTGAGTGAGTGGAGAGCACAATGTGAATGTGAAAGTCACTCAGTTGTGTCCATCTTTGCAACCCCATGGGGTGTAGCCCACCAGGCTCCTCTGTCCATGGGATTCTTCAGGCAAGAATACTGGAGTGGGTTGCCACACCCTCCTCCAGGGGACCTTCCCAACCCAGGGATTGAACCCAGGTCTCCAGCATTGCAGGCAGATTCTTTACTGTCTGAGCCACCAGGGAAGCTGGAAGAACACAATGAATACCAGCAAGTGGGTGCCCTGCCTTGATTCCTGCTAAGGCAACAGCAGTTTTATCCACCTTTGCTTTTGCACCATTGGTTCAAATGGCAGCACAGTGAGAAAGGCAAGTACTGTCTTAGTATTCTTATAGTTTTGACTTGTGCACCTCCTGAAAAAGTCTTGCAGAAACCCAGGGATTTGAGGACTGTACCTTGAGGACTGCTGAGGTGGCCCCTGCAGATCAGTCTCCTGGGTCAGAAGGCCGAATGGAGAAAGGTGGGGAGAAGATTTGAGGGTGGTGGAAAATAGGAAGCTGGACAATGTAAAGCCTTAATCAGCACTCTGCTTTAGGATAAAATAAAGACACATCTCAGTCACGAGATGACTTGATCTTTGGTTTCTAGGAGTTTGCAGTTTAGGAGAAGGAATAAGTCAAGTGTACAGGTAAACAATAGAAATTCAATAGTGGATGGGATCAAGATGGTAGAGTAGGAGGATGTGGACCTCCCCTGCCCCACAAACACATCAAAAATAAACCCACAAGTGGAACAATTTTCATAGAAAATCAGCTGGAAACTGGCAGAAGATCTCTTCCACAACCATTCTTGCAAGAAAGATCCTCATAGAACCAGGTAGGATCAAAACAAGGCTTTACGATGGGTTTGGCATCACTGGGCAGGATCTGTGAATGTGGGGGGTTCCCTAGTGGCAGGCCCTCAGCCTGTGAAGGCCCGCTGTGGACTGAAACAGATGCGAGGTGCTGCGGGAGCCTGGACTCTGCGTGCTCCTCTGCTAGCTTGCTAGCACTCGGGACAGAGAGCGACCAGTGCCGATGGCTGCCACCTAGCTGCACTATCTTGCCTGAAACAAGAGTCCGGCGGGGGTGCTAATATGCATAGCAGCTCGGTGCCGACACCTGGGCAGACAGACCCTAGGAAGGGACTTGGTCTAGCTGCGCAGAGACAGACCAGAGGGCCTGGGGTATGGCCAGGCTGACCTTCTGAGCCCCTTGTCAAGGTACACTACAGGGGCTTCCCAGGTGGCACAGTGCTAAAGAATCTGCCTGCCAAAGCAGGAGATGCCAGAGATGCGGGTTTGATTTCTGGATCGGGAAGATCCACTGAAGAAGGAAGTAGCAACCCACTCCAATATTCTTGCCTGGGAAGTCCCATGGACAGAGGAGCCTGGCAGGCTACAATCCATGGGGTCGCAAAGAGTGGGACATGACTGAGTGTACACACACAACAACTATAGCGGGCACAACTCTTGAAGTGGTGGGCCCTGTGCACATGCACACAGCTGGGGTCGGGCTGACCTGTGAGCCCATTATCAGTATTCACAGCCTTGGAGCAGGAGGGCAGATCCAAGGGCGGTCAGCCAGTTGTGGACTTTGTTGCCATGTGTACTGGCTGGTAGACAGCATCATAGATTTGCACCATTCCAGTGGAAAGCCCCTGAGGAGGAGCGTGCAGGGCTTCCTCACCCAGTTAGGGTGCTCTGGTTCCTTCTCCCTCACGCAGCTGCTTAGAACCAGGTCTGGGGCAGACAGGTCACAGGACAGCCCTAACACAAAGGCAGCTCAGGTCCCAGCAAAGCCACCTTGATTCCTGCAGGCACAGTGCCCTGGGCTCTAGTGATAGCCTAGAAGCAGGTCTGGAATGAACACATGGAGAAAGGGACATGACCTTGGGCTGCCTCTGGGCAGAACCTCAGGGGCATGCACAGGTGGTCATTTCATTGTGACCACATGAGCATCACTTGCTTCAGCTTATCCTTCCTGGAGACAAAACAGACAATTAAGCACAAGGGATCCTTTATTGAACCCAACCCTCAGGGTTTCTACTCCAACAATCGGAGAGCAGACCCCACCAAGGACAGGGCTGTGACATCGATGGAGCAAAGCATAGGCCCTTCCCAACATCCAGGGCAGGCTCTGGACACCACACCATCAGTCACATCCCCTATGGGGAGAAACAGCCAGCACACTCTGAGGAAGGATGCGGCAGGCATCCATACCAAAAGTATTGGACTCACACAGTCTACACAGGGACAATCCTACATAATAACAACCCTTCAAGGCCACAGTAGGTAACTATTCTTCCTAAATTCATAGAGACAAAGTTAAGATGAAAAAGCAGAGAAACTACTTCCGATTAAAAGAACAAGAGACATTCCCCCAAAGAGGAAATAATGAAAATGACCTTGCCAGTCTACTAGACCCCGAGCTCAGAAGGGAGGTAATAATCTTTCTTAATTCCTATAGGACTTTATTGATAGAAATTCAGATCACTGTAACAAGGAACTGGAAACTATAAAAAGGAGCCGGTCAAAATTAGACAACTCAGTTGCTGAGATAAAATCCAAACTAGAAGCAATGAACAGCAGACTAAATCACACAGAAGAGCAAATTAACTGATCTGGAAGTTAGAATAATGGAAACCACCCAATCAGAACGACAAACAAAGACAAATGAAAACAAAGCAACATACAAGATCTCTGAGATAATATAAAATGTGCCCACCTATGCATGCATAATAGGGGTTTCAGAAGGAAGAAAGAGAGAAGGGGATTAAAAATTGATTTGAAGAAATTACTTCTGAGAATTTCCTGCATCCAAAGAAGAACACAGTATCCTGTAGAGCCACCATAGAGGCTCCCAAACAGGAGGAGCCCGAACAGACCCACAGCAAGACATAGCAGACCACCTCTACGTTTGAACATTCAAGTTGTCAGCTCTCAAAGATGTCACCATGTGTTTCATCAACGTGGGGTGTGAGTGACATTAAGCTTCCCCTCCATCTCCTAAGGCTAGCCATCCTTCAAGCTCTACCATCTCCCATTTCCTCTCCCTCCTACAGTCAGGAACCCTTCTTTGCCTGTTCACTCGATCCCACTGCCTATATGCCAACTGTCAGAGTGTATTACTGTACTATTTCAAGGTACTATACTGTATGAATAAAAATGTCTTTATTTTTGTGTTTGTTTTTTGTGTATTATTTGTGTGAAAAGTATTATAAACCTATCATAGTATGGACTATAAAGCCAATCATGTTAGCTAGGTAACTAGGCTAACTTTGCTGGATTTAACAAACAGACTTACGAACATGGTTTCAGAACATAACTCATTCATGTGTGGGGGACGAACTGTATTTAAACTGGAAGAGTTAAAGACTCCAAGGGCAGTAAGAGAGAAACAAATTCAATTACAAAGGAATTCCCATAAGGCTATCAAATGAGTTCTTTGTAAAAAGTTTGTAGGGCAGAAGGGGTTACATGAAATGTTCAAAGTCCTGAAAAGGAAAAACCTGAAACCTAGGATATTCTTCCAGCCATATTATCATTTAAGATAGAGATAAAGAATTTCTCAGCCAAGCAAAAACTAAAAGATGAATACTAAATACTAAACCTAACCTAAAAGAAATATTGCAAAGTCTTCTCTAAATAGAAACTTTTTGCCGCAAAGGAACTCATCAACAAAATGAAAAGACAGCCTATGAAACTGGAGAAAATGTTTGCAAAGGGTGAAATAAACAAGGTGTTAGTTTTCAAAATATACTAACTGTTCATACAATTCAATATAAAAGAAAAGAAAGAAAAAACCCAACCCAATCAAAAAAACGGGCAGAATAGCAGGGAGGAAGATAGGGATGGGCTTGGAATTTGGGGTTGATAGGGTCAAACTATCAAACTATTCCATTTAGAATGGATTAACAGCAAAGTCCTACTATACAGCGCAAGGAACTATATCCAGTTTTCTGGGGTAAACCATAATGGAAAATAAAATAAAACAGAATGTATATATCTGTATGACTGAGTCATTTAGCTGTAGACATTGGCACAGTATTGTAAATCAGTCATACCTCAATTTAAAAAAGAAAGGAAAACTGAGCAGAAGACCTAAATAGACATCTCTTGAAAGAAAACATGCAGATGACTAATAGGCACATTAAAAGATGCTCATCATCAATAATTATTAGAGAAATGCAAATCAAAACCACAATGAAGTATCACTTCCTACCAGTCAGAATGGTTATCACCAAAATGTCTACAAATAATAAATGCTGGAGAGAGTGTAGAGAAAAGGGAACACTCTTGTACTGCTGATGGGAATGTAAAGTGGTGCAACCACTATGGAAAACAATATGGAGTTTCCTTAACAATTAAAAAAAATGCTACCAAATGATCTAGCAATCCCGCTACTGGGCATATATCTAGAAAAGATGAAAACTCTAATTTGAAAAGATACATGCACCCCAGTATTCACAGCAGCGGAATTCATAATTGCTAAGACATGGAAACATCCCAGCTGCCCATCAACAGACAACTGGGTTAAGAATATGTGATATATAACTGAATACTATTCAGCTATACAAAAGAATGTAATACTGCCATTGGCAGCTACCCGGATGGACTTAGGGAATATTATGCTTAGTGAAATGTCAGAGAAAGACAAATATTGTATGATATCTGGAATCTAAAGAATAATACAAGGACTTTGCTGGTGGTTCAGTGGTTTAGGTCAGTGGTTTAGACTCAGTGTTTCCACTGCAGGGGGTGCAGGTTAGGTCCCTGGCTAGGGAAGTAAGATACCACATGCCACATGGCCAAATAAAGACATCTGAAATAAATAAGAATAAAAAATAATACAAATGAATCTATATATAAAACAGAAGTAGATTCACTGACATAGAAAACAAAGTTATGGTTACCAAAGGGGAAAGGGTGTGGACAACAGATAAATTAGGATTTGGGGATTAACAGGTACAGATTATCATACATGAAATAGATAAGCAACAAGAATTTACTATATAGTACAGGGAACTAAATTCAACCTTACAATAACCTATAACAGAAAATAATCTGAAAAAATATATAACCAAATCACTTTGCTGTATACCTGAAACTAACACAATATTTTTTAATCAACTATACTTCAATTAAAAAAACTCAAGAAGTGTGGTAGCATAGTGTAATTGTAGCTTTTTTTTTTTAGCAGTATATAAAATAAAATACATCTTTGAATTGACTTTTTAAGTCTCACAGCTATGAAGTATCGTAAGTGAAGAGAATCAAATGAATTACGTGTTGGAGTGACCTGGCACATCTCTTTCCACGTATCCGTGTATTTTAGAAACACTTGGTTTTCTAGTCTTCCATTGTTTATGAATCTCCTTTCTGAGAGACACATTTTATCTTCTAAACTTACAAATGCACAAATGAATGGGTGAATGAATAAATATGAATGGCCTACAAGTCATTGTGCCTCCTTCAAAGGACTTTACCTGTCCACTCTGGTAGGATGATTTTGTGCTTTAATGTTCATAGGGCAGTTTTTTTCATGTCCAATTTCCTTTCACCCTGGAAGAGGAAGAATCATTTGACCGTCACCCTTACTCCTTGCCCACTATGCTGTGGACGTAATAAAGAAATGAGACTGATGGATGCACTCTGCTCCATCAGCCACTCTTCCATGAATGCCCAGCCAGACTTTCTCCAGTCATGACTCAAGAAGAAAGTAGTGTTATCTGCAAACTGCAGTCACTTGAGTTTACATTTGCAAGGGAAATTGTAACTAGGAACAATCCTTTATTTCGAGGGGATTAGAGCTTCAGCTGATATTGGACTCTCTTATTTGTTTCTATAAATTTTTAACAGCTTGAAATGGCATTAAACTCTGCAGAGAGCACAGTATAATGCCACTAATCCTGTTGATCTTCATTGCTTTACAGAGGCGAGAACTACAATAAATCCTTTTATGTGTAAATCAGAAGAGATGTTAGCCATTTCTCTGCAAGGACATATCTTATTACTAGAGTTGGCTCAGATAAGTTAGAACTCAAGTATTAAACCTGAAATGTCTTTTCTCTTTCCCTTTGCTGATCCACTAATTCTCTTCCTTCTCCCATTCCCCCTTCCCCAAATAACTGAACATTTCTTATATCTATCTATCATCCATTTATCTATCACTTGCAAAATCTCAGTGTCTGACTATTCTGCCATTTTAGGACGCATTTCTGCAAAGCATTGTGACAGATGCATTTTGAAGGCGTACAGTAAGACTTGATTTTTAAGATCTTGCTGTCTAGTGGGAGGGATAAGTCAAGTGCACAGGTAACAGAAACTTAAGGTTGGATTTGGCAGGAGATGGATTTGAGAGGATAGTGGTTAAGGGCAAGGACTCAGCAGATGGGATCTATGCTTGTCTCTGTTACATGCATGTGTGCATGCTAAGTTGCTCAGAGGTGTCCAACTCTTTGCGACCCTATAGGCGGTAGCCCTCTAGGCGCCTTTGTTCATGGGATTCTCCAGGCAAGAATACTGGAATGGATTGCCGTGCCCTCCTCCAGGGGATCTACCCGGCCCAGAGATTGAACCCACGTCTCTTACATCTCCTGCATTGGCAGGTGGGTTTTTTTACCCACCTTTTTAGGAAGCCCTTCCTACCCATACTTCCCCAGGCAAATCCTTTGATGTATCTGAACCTCAGGGTTCCTCATCTACAATGTCAACCACATAGGACTGTAGTGATGATTTAAAAACATAAGTATTTAGCACAATGCTATTTATTCCTATAAGTAATACTATAATCTGTGCTCAAGAGGTATATAGTGTGTGTTAGCTGCTCAGTCATGTCTGATTCTTTGCAACATGGACTCTAGCCCACCAGGATCCTCTGTCCATGGGATTCTTCAGGCAAGATTACTGGAGTGGGTAGCCATTTCCTTCTCCAGGGGATCTTTCTGATCCAGGGATCAAACCTGAGTCTCCTGTATTGAAGGCAGATTCTTTACTGTCTGAGCTACCAGGGAAGTCCCATGTTAGTTGCTCAGCTGTGTTTGACGCTTTGCGATGACATGGACTAAGAAATAACCAATCTGACCCTTACGTTATTATCAATAGTCGATTTACCTAGCAACCAATAAAAACATATGAAATGTGGTTTTCCTTTTGTGTAGCTTTCAGAAATAAAGCTAGCCAAAAGGCCCCGAGCTGTCACCAGCATTATAGTAGTTTTTTTACCCAGATGGTAAGGCTATCCCTGAGAAAAGATGCTCCTGGAATTGTTTTTCTTATGGTAGACATACGTTGTGGTAAACCACCTGTGCTGTTCAATGAGTCCCTACTCTTACAAGCAATGATATCCAACTGTGTTACTGTCCCAGAGCTGGATTTGTCCAGAACAAGGATAGTCATGTATGACATAGGTCACCATATTTGCTCTGCTCGGTCCAGTGCAAATCAGCCCCACTGCCTTCTGCTAGCCGTAAGCTTGCAAGCCATGCTTGGTTTCTTCCCATATGCTATTATACTCACTTGCATCCCAGCACTTTCTATACTTGCAGCACCTTTGTCCCCATTCCGACACAGTCATCAATGATTCATACATTTCTTGGGAAAGAAAGAACCACAGTTTCTAGAACTTCAGAGGATCAGAGAAGACTAACCTATTTCAAGACTTTGGCAGTCTGGAATTCCCCCTGAAAGAGAGGAACAACAGAGGAAAATGTAACAGCCTAGAATCAGAACCTCAGAGTGACTTCTGGCCCCAGTTCTGATTTACTCTGTTGACTGAAAAAATTACCAAGACTTTGGGGGCCTCAGGTGAATGTATTCACTACATAGTAAATGTATTATGCTAAATAACCTAAGCTTATTGCATTCACCAGTCCATCCATTTAATATTTATTAAGTACTTGATTCTGCACTGTGCAGAATACAAGACATTTCTGTTATATAAGATCTAGGCACATGCACACACTGACTCCATTGCTCAGAATGTGATAGGAGCTGCAAATAAAGATACAAAATGGTGAGGGGCTGAGGCTGTTCTATTGTGGGTGTCTAAGCTACTTCTCAGTTCTAACCATAGGGCAAGATCTGTCATTGATTTCTTCAAGTTCACAAACACATCTTGAAGCATCACCTCTCTGGGACCCTGTTATTTCCTCTGGTAAATGAGGCAAATGAATTTAACAGCTATTTCAAAGAAATTTTTTTTTCCCCCAGTGGGAAAGAGGGGGAAATCCTTGGGGATAAGTAATTCAATGGCCACATACATTTATTACATTTGTCTCTGAACTTCATTGTGAATTGGTCAGTGACGATATCCTTGTCATCTTTTGATATATAAGGAGACTGAGGCTCTTAGAGCCTTAAGCACTTACTAGAAGGAAAACCAGGGTATGGATGCTCAGAATAGGACTGTAAATGTAATGCCCAGAGAAATAATTGCTGGGTTAATTCTCCAAACTAAAACTCAGTTTTGCCATCAATATTTTCTTCTCCTGATCTATAATACATTCAGTGGAGGAGATAATGTGTAGTAACACCAGTTTCTTGGTTAATCATCTTCATCTGGGTTTGTGCTTTTAGGATGAACTCAGCCAGACGATGTTTTTTCCTGCCAATAGGTGGCAGAGGAGGCAAATTTGTCTGATATTGGAAACAAAAAATACCTGAAAGGAGGGAGCATGGATTGGGACCTCCTGTTTGGTCAACCTGCATTTAGCATGCACTCACATTGCAAAGCCCACCTCAATGCAGGTTTGAGCACTGTTTGCTTGTCTGCAAAGTCGCTTCAGTTGTGTCCGACTCTTTGTGACGCTATGGAGTGTAGCCTGCCAGGTTCCTCTGTCCAAGGGCTTCTCCAGGCAAGAATACTGGAGTGGGCTGCCACACTGTATATTCTACTGACACATACTCTTATCCTTTTAACTAATTTTAGGCTCTTTTAACTAATTTGAAAAATATCTGTATATTTTGCTTGCTAAACTGAGATCTTGGAGGTCACAGCCATACAATTAGTCATCTTGATGCTACAGTGCCAAATATAGTAATCATTTATTATTTGTTGCAGAAATGAATTTATTACTAGAGAAACAGGTAACAAGGAAGGGATGTTTTCTAAACTGCATCACCTTCTTTTAGAGGATGGCTGAGGTGATCACAGAAAAATGAGATATGACAGAAAGTATGGTAATACTTTGGCTTTTGTGACACGTTAGCCGTAACATATTTCAGAGCCATAGCTTTATTCACATATGACTCTGTTGCATGTAATTTAACATCTCTGAGCTTGTTTACTCATGTAAAATGTGAAAAATAATGCTGCAAAGAACTGTCACCAGCTTAAGTAACTAATAAGCAAATTTAAGTTATACATTTTAATATAATACACATATATAAAGAATGGTGACTACTTCTATTATCTTTGTGACAAACCATTTGCTCTTTGAAATGACATTTGATATCTTTAGAGTCAGCAAAATTAGCAAACTATCAAAAGAAGTTTATTCTTTTTCTTATATCACCTGACTTTACTACCAAGGAAGTAAAGGCAGTTTTGCAGGTTAAAAATGGTTGATTCACTGAAGGAAAAAAATATAGTTGCAATTGTGATTTATGTGTATGATTTTTCTCTTATGAACAATTTAGAAATGAATAGGGCTTACTTTATGTGGTATTGATTTTTATGCTAAATTTAAAAAGTGTTTCTCTAAAGATCCTGAATTGTGTTTCTGATCCTAGAGGCTTTTTTTTTCCCTGTAATATTTATAAATTAAAATTAAATTTGGTGGAATATAATTAAACATATGACTTTAAGTATAAATTGAGGTCTGTGAAAGTTTGAAAACAAAGAACACTTCTGGCAAGGAGAAAATGCTTGAAATTTGTGCTTCGGCAAGCTGCTTGTGGGTTTCCTGGTGGCTCAGAAGTTAAAGAATCCACCTGCAAGTTGGAATACCTGGGTTTGATCCCCGGGTTGGGGAGATCACTTGGAGGAGGGCATGGCAGCCCACTTCAGTGTTCTTGCCTGGGAAATCCCACGGAGAGAGGAGCCTGGTGGGCTACAGTCCATGGGGTCACAAAGAAGTCGGATACGACTAAGCACACAGCATGCACACACCACACACACAAGCTGCTTGTAGAATGATTCAAAAACTCCCACTGGAAAATCAGAGGATGGACAGACAGAGTCTGAGTTAAGTCGGCTGTGTTACCAGTGGCTGTGCAGTCCTGGGTCATGGTAGCTGCATCTCTAGCTGGTGGATTGGAATGCATGTGAGGAACAAATGTCTCATCAAACAATAGAACCTGTGCATTCTGGGGCCACACACTAGATCCTACCATCATTGAAAGCCCGAAAAACAATACGAGGGTGTGACACAATCTCCACATGCTGAATTCACCCTAATTCCTTAAAGTTATTTTTTCTTGAGGATATGCAGCCTGCAAAGCCCAATGCTTTAAACAGATACTGTGGTGTTATCATCCTCACCCCCTGTCTTAAGCTGTATCCAGAAGGATTTCTTCTGATTTATGTCTGTAGAATGAGATTTTCTTTTCTAGTGCTTGGGAGCTTTCCATGGTGTCCTGTGGATGCTTCGAAATGAAAGCGTTCCTTTTTTAATCCTTTCTTTTTCTTAGATAGAATTGCCTTTTGTAATTTTTTCTTTTTTGTTGTTAAAAAAATTCAAAAGGAAAGGAGAAAAAGAAGCTGAAGGACTCTAGTTGGTGACTGCAGCGCAGCTATTCCAGAAGACAACTCCTGTAACTGGTTGTTAAAAGTGCTATTGTCATCATTTTCCCCACAGATTGAAATCGACTTTTCCTTGCAACATTTCCCTCTGGGGGCTAGGGAACTTAACCAATTAACTGATTAAAATGAAATAACCGTCTAAACATTTTCAAGTTCTGGCCTCAAAGAGAAAAAGTGTTTTGAAGCATTTCTCTCCTGAACTAAAATCTCGGTTGAGTGAATCAGCACTAGTGTTTGAATGCTAAATCATTCAAGATCTGTTCTCAATGTACATTTTTCTTACTGAGAAATCTCACACATGATTTAGCATAAATTATAGCCGACTGTGATGATCATCCATAAGTGAAATACTCTCAGTTGAGTTAAAATGTCATTAATTGCTTGGGGAAATCTGAAAAAGATCATGTGTAACTACTCAAGAAAAAAAGAAAAAAAGGTTTCTAAGGAAAGGAACTTGATTCTCAACTGCTGAATGTCCCAGATCTCCACAGTGGTCACTGGAGTATTGTGGTGATGTGAGTGCCACAAGTTAGCGTGAGAACATAATGACCGTGAATACAAATAGCCAGACTATGAGTATGAGCAAGCTCAAACTCTGCTGACACAAATGTTCTGCAGGAAAATTTGAGACTACTTTGAGAAAATTTTAAAATGTGCCCGTTCCTTGGCTCCTCAATTCCATTTGTAAAGATGCATCATAATGGAATTCAGGATGTGTGCAAAGATTCACTTGCAGAGATGTTCACTGTAAAATTATGATAGAAATTGGAACCAACTGAACCAGTCAACAAAAGGATAGTTACAATGCTGGTTAAATGAATCATGGTATAAATTCCTACAGTGCTATACCATTCAGCTTGAAATGAAGTGAATGGAAACAGGTTAAAAAAAGTATACATGCAGCAAACAAAGATCCTGCACATCACAATTAAGATCCGGCATAGGCAAATGAATAGATAAGTAAGTTTTAAAAGTATGTGGATATAATTCCTTTTTTTTTTTTTTTTTACAACTAAAGCATATGAAAAAATCCAGAAAATATACTTTAAAAACTTACTAATATGGTTATCTAATAAGTCATGGGGTTACAGGTTTTTTTTCTTTTTAATCTTTGTGTTTCCTGGTATTCTCTACTTTTTCTACAATGAATATGTATTGCATGTTTGATAATATTGCAATACTGGCCCACACTTCTCTACTGTGAGATGGCTCAGAGTCTCCCAGTTCACCTCAAATTAGTCACAGTAACCATTCTGGGCCAAACGCTATTTACAACAGAGAATCTCTTTAGAATCTAAAGATTTTGCAGTTGTAACATCTTAACACTTTCTTATTTATCTTTTTTATATGGCTTATATACTTCCTCAAACTATGATATTATACATGTTAATGTTTTAAATTAGTATATTTTATTCTTAAAAATGTATTGGAATAGTTCTTGTGAAAATTGTTTATGCAATGGGGAACATCCAGGGCTTGCAATCACTTCCTCAGAAAGTGGATTTGTCGTGGATTTGAATCATTTTAGAAAGGATACTGGGTAGTGATCTTCAGAATTCTTTGAAGTATGTAGTGAAACAGAGAACCAAATTACAGTCAGGAAGAAAAAGAAAGAGCACTCCTGTAAGGAGAAAGTCCCTCCGTCTTCATTCCTATACAGGTATCCCCAGGAACTACAAAATGTCTTTAAGTTCCATGAATGAGATAGTGTACTCTCTCCCTATCTCCATTACGCCTGGAGTTTAATAGTCATGATCGGGGTCAGAGCAGAGAACACATGTGAAATGGTCAACATAAGTCACAGCAATATTTTCTTAGATTCATCTCCCAAGGCAAAAGAATTAAAAGCAAAAATAAACAAATGGGACCTAATCAAATTTAAAAGCTTTTGTACAGCAAAGGAAATCATCAACAAAATGAAAAGATAGCCTATGAAATGGGAGAAAATATTTGCAAATGAAGCAACTGCCAAGGGGTTATTTTCCCAAATACATTAACAGCTCATACAATGCAATATCAGAAAACCAAACAACCAAATCAAAAAACGGGCAGAAGACCTAAATAGACATTCCTTGAAAGAAGACACACAGATGGTCAATAGGCACCTGAAAAAATGGCTCAACATTGTTAAATTATTAGAGAAATGCCAATCAGAACCACAATGAGGTGTTACCTCATACCAGTCAGAATGGCTGTCATCAAAAAGTCTTCAAAAAACAAATGTTGGAAAGGATATGGAGAAAGGGATACACTTGTACACTGTTGGTGGGATTGTAAATTGGTGAAGCCATATGGAAAACAGTATGGAGGTTTCTTAAAGAGCTAAACATAGAAATACCATATGATCTAGCAATTCCACTCCTGGCTATATATTTGGGGTAAAAAGGAAATACTAATCAAAAAAGATTCGTGCACCCCAGTGTTCATAGCAGCACTATTTACAATAGCCAAGACATAGGAGCAACCCAAGTGCCCATCAACAGTTGGTTGGATTAGGAAGATGTGGTACATACATATAATTGAATATTACTCAGCCATAAAAATAATGTAACATTGCCATTTGTAGCAGTGTGGCTTGGCTTAGAGAATACTATGCTTAGTGAAATAAGTCAAAGACAAATACCATATATGATGTCACATATATGGAATCTAAAAAATAATACAAGTGAATCTATATACAAAACAGAAACAGACTCAAAGATAAAGAAACCAAGCTTGTGGTTACCAAAGGGGAGAGGGAAGGGGGGAGGGACAAATTAGAAGTATTGAATTAACAGATACAAACTGCTATATAGAAAATAAATCAGCAACAAGGATTTACTGTATACAATGGAATAATACCAATTATCTTGTAATAATCTATAATGAAATATCATCTGCAAAAATACTGAATCACTACTGTACATCTGAAATGAATCTTGAAATTCAACTAGACTTCAGTTTAAAAAAAAAGAATAAAGAGCTATGTATTGGGGGGGATATAATGGAAAACAAACTGTATCATTCATCCTTCAGGTGCATCATTTATAATTTTCTAAACAGCATTATTCTCAGCCATTGCTAGGCCTGATATCCCAAATTTAACATCCAGGTTTCCTACTACCACAGTGTCCTAACGCTTATCAACTTTACCTCCATCAATGTATACACCTTTGTTAGTAAGCCTGCATCGCTTTTTTGACTAGGTCCTTAGAAGGGAGCAAACCTAGAACTAAGATTAAGGTCTGGAGAAACAATTTCCATGGAAACTGGGTTAAGGGACCTTGCTTTTGTGTGAATGGAATTAATCATTCATTTATTTGGCTTGCTTTATTTAGGCTGTGGGTATAGTTCAGACTAAATGAGCAAACTGCAGATCTTCATTTCACTCAGAACTAAGACTTTTGCGTTCAACAGCAAACTCTTACTGGTTTACTATTTGGAAGAAACCTACTTAGCCTAGCAGACCTCAAAGTATTACAATAGTATCTCCAAAATTTCCGTGGAATTGCCGTACACTTCCCATGATATTTCCTTGTAAACATGTCCAGCCCTTCCAAATTCCCATCCTCCCAGATGGGCACCCAGGTCTACCTGCATTGCAGGCAAATGCTTTACCCTCTGGGCCACTAGGGAAGCTCCACGGTAATACATTACCCTGTAAAGTCTTTATCATAGCACTAAGGATATTATATGATAACTCTTTGTTTTTTCCTTAGGGTTTGAGCACTCTGAAGGCTAGGACTATGAATTATGAATCTCTCCATATTCAGATCCTATGTCTGCCATAAAATAGGCAATTGATGCACTGAATTCATATGGAATAAATGAGGAGATAACTGTAAGAATCTGACATTCTCCCTGTGAAGAAAGCATAGGCCAGGATGTCCATTTACTGGTAATATAACCTTACGTATGGACTCATAGTGATAGAAAGCAAGAAAGGGAAGCAATGATATTTTATAGCAATGATTTATACACACTTATATAAACTATATTTTATAGTGCCCCTTTAGTGATATGTAAGACTGGAAGAAAAGTAGGAGTTTCTCTCTATCGTGTAAGTCAGTTTGGAAAATGTGGAGACTTTACAAGTCTTTGACTGTTGGAGCATTTATATGCATATGCAGTCACCGCTCAATCTCCTCAGATAAGTTCTTTTTCAATAAAATTGGAGCTAACTTCTGCAAAAAGCTGATACCATTCTGTCACTCAGACATCGAACACTGTATCAGAGTCACGGCACCACATGTCAGCTAGCACACCCAAACTTGTCTGGAGCAACGAACAGTCAGAACAACGGCAGATTTCATTTCAAAATAGCAGTGGAATTAAAGAAGCTTTTACTTTCTCAGGCATTAGATAAAACACTGTTTAGTGTATCAGTACTAAGAAAAAGTAAAGTCTTTCTCTGTTGTTTCTGTTTGTTTTTTTCTTTTCGGCTCATGTCTGTTTATCATCTATGAAGCTCTAGTCATCACACATAATTTAGGGCAAAAATGTCTCATAATGGCAGATTCAAGGAGCTCCTAGAAATATCCTGAAATTCACATAGTAAAACACATTGGGTTAAAATATTGTCTTTAGCTCCGGACTTAGAGGGCATATGTTAGACACTTCTCCATTCTTAAAGTTCAACGGCAAAACATGTTAGGTGTAAATTAAGTGTCAGACAATACGTTGGGTTCCTAGGGGGGTGTTTGGAACAGAAGAGGAATTAGTTGAAGTGGCTTTTCTTGCAGGGCTTAGAGTTTGGTAATGAAAAAAGACAGTATGATACACCATAAGGACACCCAGAGAGGGCTTTGGGATACTAGAGGGACGTATTTTTTTCTATATATTCTTTTGCAGTTACATTCTCTCTCTCTCTTTTTTTTTTATCACTTGTAATTCTAGAGTCCTGACTTTTATAGTCTTTCAGGCCTGGTAAAACCGAGTCATCATTTGCTAGTCCCTGCAACCTATGTCATCTCTTCCTGGGATCCATGGTTATGCCCCTAATCTGTCCTCCTGTTGGAGGACAGCTCTCAATACCTACTGCCATTGTAAATAGTGCTGCAACAAAATGGAGTACATGTATCTTTAGCAACCTAAATGTCCTCTGATAGAGGAATGGGTAAGATATGGTACATAGGTACAATGGAATATTACTCAGCAATTAAATGGAATGAAACTGTGCCATTTGCAAAGATGCAGATGGACCTACAGAGCATCGCACAGAGTGAAGTAAAGTCAGAAAGAGAAAAACAAAATCATATATTACCACACACACATGGAATCTAGAAAAATGGTACCAATGAACCTACCCGCAGGACAGGAACAGAGATCCAGACCTAGAGAATGGACTGTGGACTGAAGGGAGGGTGGGGCAAGTTGGAAGAGAAGCACTGACGTCTATACACCCCATGTGTAAAGTAGATAGCTAGTGGGAAGTTGCTGTATAACAGGGAGCTCAGCTCGGTGCTCTGTGATGACCTAGAAGAGCAGGATTGGGGTGGGGTGGGAGGGAGGCTTACAAAGAGGGAGAAATATGTATACACATAGCTGATTCACTTTGTTGTAGAGCAGAAACTAACACAACATTGTAAAGCAATTATATTATAATAAAAAAAAATACTGCCAAAATAAAACTGATATTCCTGGGTTTTGAAACTGGTCATTTGGTCTACCTGGTCACACGCACCTGGGTTTTTCACACCAGGTTTTTCCTCTGTCTCTTCATGGGTTGAAACCGCAGCAACCCAGTCACAGAATTGGCAAGTTGCTGAATGCAGCTGCCAGACAGGGACTTCTGTCTATTACGTCAGAAGGCCAGTGGATTTATTGTTGTGTCATGGAACTCAAGGGGACACCTAGCCCTCTCTAGTTGCCACTTAAACACACAATTAAGGCAGGTTAGGTTCAGTAGAATGGAAATTTAATCAAGCAAATTATTTCATTTACTATTCAATAAGCATTTACTCAGCACTTTCTGGGTGTCAGGCACTGTGCTAGGAACTGGAAATTCAAAAATAATTTTGAAGTGTGCCTTTGATGAAGAATTGATGCTTTTGAACTGTGCTGTTAGAGAAGACTCTTGAGAGTCCCTTGGACTGCAAGGAGCTCAAGCCAGTCATTCCTAAAGGAAATCAGTCTTGAATAGTCATTGGAAGGACTGATGCTGAAGCTGAAACTCCAATACTTTGGCCACCTGATGCAAAGAACTGACTCAATGGAGAAGACCCTGATGCTGGGGAAGATTGAAGGCAGGAGGAGAAGGGAAGACAAAGGGATGAGATGGTTGGATGGCATCACCAACTTGATGGACGTGAGTTTGAGCAAGCTCCGGGAGTTGATGATGGACAGGAAAGCCCGGTATGCTGCAGTCCATGGGGTCACAAAGAGTTGGACACAATTGAGCAAATGAACTGAACTATCATGAAAGCTAAATAGAGATATTGAGTGGGTCGAGAACAGACCCAGAGAACTAAAGAAACCTCTGCAGAAAGGGAACAGTTCAACGGGTCTTAAGAAACAGGACTTCATCGAGGAGTACAGAACAGCCTGTTCCAAGCCATGGGAGTGGAAGAGAAAGAAGTGATGATTTTCCACTGGGAATGATTTTAGTGTAACTGAGGGAGGAAGAAGGGATTCAAAGGATCGACAGGTTGTGCCTGAGGTCTAAGTGAACTGTTCTCCTGCCTGTGCATCTCTTGTTATGTTTTTCCTCTCCTTCCATGGAAGAGAATCTCTACTTTCTCCCTTCCTGCTAGAGACCAGATATTGAATAACTCACTACTCTCTAAGTGTAAATTTCAGCATGTTTGGGGAGAAAATGTTACATTCTTGACCATGACTATGGATGCTAAACTTTACTAGGTGGTATCCCAATGACCTGAAAGAATTAGTAAAATTATTTGCAATTGAAATCTATGCAGCAATTTATGTTTGAGTCATTAAAACACTTGGTGCATCTGATTCATCATTTAACCATCATACAAAATGGGACCCTGCATCTTGTGAACAACTCTGGTTGTTGCAAATGTACTCTACATTCGCAAAAGGATCTTGACAGCTTACAGTCATCAAGGAGAGCCTCTCTGTTCTGAAACTGAAATACTCATATGAACAGTAAGAAGATGATTCTTACTCTAAGCATGCACATTTTTGAATTTTAATTTTTCAAGATTGAAGATGAACAATTTGGAGAAAGATGGACTAAGCTAGTGATTCTCAAGCTAAGCTAGATGTAGAAAAGAATCACACGTGGAACTTGTTAAAAATAAAGGAGGAAGGATCTGGAAATCAGAATTAAAAAAAATTCCACAGGTGGCTCTTGTGCATAGTCAGGTTTGTAAATTCCAGGGTTGGATGACCTTTTGTGATATGTCTAGTCAGAAGACCGTTGGGCAGTTTTCTGGGTGAATAGCTAAATGATGTTAAAAAAAAAAAAAGCCCACCGGAATCTAAATAAACAATGCAAATGAATGCATAAGCAAAACAGAAAGACTCACAGAAAAAGAAAACAAGTTTTGGGTTGCCAAATGTGAGAGGCGGGGAGGAATAAAACAGGAGTATGGGGCTAAAGAATACAAAGTTCTATGTATAAAATGGATAGACAACATGAATTTACTGTTCTAGCATAGGGAATTAGACCCATTATCTTGTAATAACCTATAATGGAATATAATCTGCAAAAATACTGAATCACTATGCTCTATCCTAGAAATGAACACAATACTGTAAATCAACTGTACTTCAATTGAAAACCCCCCCACCTATTCAAGATTAAATTGTATATAAAGAGAATTGGTTGTTCAGACCTCCCTGGTGGTCCAATGGCTAAAACTCCATGTTTCCAACACAGGGGAGCATCCCTGGTCAGGGAACCAGATCCCACATGCCACCACTAAGAGTTCTCATGCCTCAACTAAAGATCCTGAGTGCCTCAACTAAGACCCAGCACAACCAAATAAATTAAAAAAAATTAAGAATTTGCTGGAGTAGAATGCCCAAGTGTTTTTTTTTTTTTTTAATTATATAAGGTTGTTTTAAAAACCCTATTTGACCACCGTATACATTACATATAGTTCAATATAACCAAGTGTGAATCTAGTCACTAGTTGTTTGTGTTCCTCCCATTCCTATTAGTAATATACACCTCCCGCTTTTGGTCATGGATTCATAAGAGTATTTATTCATCCCCCCAGGCAGACTAAGATGCTGTTACTTCTCTTGGCGAAAGCAGTAACTTTAAACTGTATAACATCTATGAGAATAAGGGAAGAAAAGATTAACTTTCTGCTGTTGTGAATTTTCACATGGTTGGCTGTTTTTTCAAAAGTTGCTGGGTGAATGTTAAAACATTTAACAAAATTTATGAGACTGACCGACTGAGTGTACATAGGTGCACACACATACACACGAAGCTCATGGTAGAAAATCAAATCAAATACGAATTTTTAAATAGCAAAACATGACATTTGTTCTCTCCCTTACAATGGTTCAAGTGTGTATCTGCTGAAGGAGGGACACAGTTGGTGAGGTCTGGGTCAGTGCCCTACTCCATAGGGAAGTGAGTAAAGTCGCTCAGTCATGTCCGACTCTTTGCGACCCTGTGGACTATAGCCCACCAGGCTCCTCCACCCATGGGATTTTCCAGGCAAGAATACTGGAGTGGGCTGCCATTTCCTTCTCCAAGAGATCTTCCAGGCCCAGGGATAGAACCCAGGTCTTCCACATTGCAGGCAGACGCTTTAACCTCTGAGCCATCAGGGAAGCCCCACTCCATAGGGAAAGGGGTTAGAAAAAGGAGAAAAGTGTTCTGATAGTCACGCCAGAACCAGGTGGCATGAGAGAAGGACATTTTTTTTTAAGGCAGAGGAGGGGCATTGTTATTAGAAAAATAAAAGCTGCCTGGCAGATAAAAACAATACAGGTCCCTTACCATTATAAATCAGATTACAATATTACTTGTTTTCTCCAGAACTAAAATTTCATCAGGGATACCAAAAAGAGGACTGCTCCATCTAGCTTTATTCCTGAGCCATTTGAAAATGGAACACAAAGGTTTGCATACATTAGCCACGTGTTAAATACCAGAAGAACAGAAAAGAAGGTGGGTAGACAGGCATTTTCCAGCTTGAAAAAAATTGTGTGATGTGCTTCAGAGAAGAATATGGTTCCAAATGTATGGTAACTAGATGCAAAAATAATTATAAAACAGTATGGTTTTGTCAGTTAAGTCTTAAGATTTGCATGTGAGATGAAAACGAGTCATTGTTTTGGTTGCTGTCCCAATCAAGTATACTGTTCGTATGTGTCAAAGCTGTTTTTATTGAAACAAGCAGAATCAAGCATTCCACTTTCACTAAGTAACAAATGCCATGAGAAATTACAAGTTTTTGTGTGTCATTGGACTAAGCGTTTTCTCTTGGCACTGTTTCCTAAGGCCAGTGGTTTGTCCAGTAGTAACAATTTATGAACTTAATTGATGACCAAGCCACTAAAGAGATCCTAACTCCATTTCACTCATTTCTTCTGTCTATTAACCCTCACTTTGATTTTCTGATTTTTTTTTTTCTTCATGGTCTCTCCCCATTCTGCACAGTAAAATCCATTCAAAACCTGATTCTCCACTCTTCTCACATTATCAAGCTTTCTAAAGACTTCACTACAATAATTACTTTTCCCACTTCTCTTTTTCCTTTGTCTCCATGTCCCTCTTCCCTCCAAGTTATTCCTTATCTCTTGTCAAGATGAATGTCCAGTTGGAGAAGTGAACTGAAAAAGGTTTAGAGGAAATGAAAAAAAGTGTTGAGAGGGAAAGTAAAATAAAAATAAGAAGTGAAAGCCTTAAAGATGGCCCATTGCTTTGCTATAAAAATAGAGACTAATACAGGCCTTGAAGATTGAAATAAATTAGATGGAAAGGGTCACAGTCACTAGCAATTTGCAAAGCTTTTGAGCTATTTCTTTGGACTTTTAAGACTCCTTTCTGAAGGTGAGTAAAGTACATGCCTCCAGATGTCTAAAGGGATAGAAACTGTCCTGCTTCCTCTTGCATGGCTTGGAAAGCAACCTTATTGCAAAGGCTCCGCGATGTGGGAGGAGCAAGGAAACAGAAAATCGGCTTTGACACAAGAAAAGAACTTGAAAATGGAAAAGCTGAAAAGACAAGCACTGAAGAATACATGATTGTTTTGATGTCGCTTGTGGCTCTAGGTGGACAGAATTTTCACTGAAGGCATAAAGTAAGGAGGTCATGGTGTTAGAGACTCTTTGGTGAAAGGGTAAAGGTTTAGGCAGCTGTATTTAGGGTTCATTCCATCATTTTGTGAGGTTCACCTTTATTTTTATTAGTGAAAGCAAATATAAGTTACCACCTAAACTTAGACCCACTGACCAGAGATAATGGTTTCGAGGCATGGACATCCTACTTTGGCAACTCCAAGGTCTTTGTGGGAAGAAGGGAGATTTAGAGTCAGGGGAAATAAAGTTTGTTTTAATTTCAGATGCAGTACACGCTAGTCTTAGTGACTTGCACAAGCGGTGATTTCTAATATGATCTCGAGTGTGAAATGGGGAGGAGACAATGATCAGGCCTTTTAATGACCCAACATAGTAAATGCCTACTTGCCATTCACATTACATACCCATCTCAAGCCAGTAGGCATGTCCTGCTCGTTGTAGCCACTTAAGGACACAGGGTGGTGGAGGTGCCATCCTGGTATATATTTTTATAATCACCAAAGCAAGGAAAGAAGATACAGTAAACCATACACTGACTCTTATTTAAAGTTTCTGCCAGAAAGTAACACGTGTTACTTCTCATAATGGAAAAGCAAGTCATAGGACCACATGTAACCTCAAAGCAGGAAGAGAAGGGCAATCCTCACACCTGGTCACAGAATAGGAAGTTTTACAAGCAATTCCATTGTTGACCACACAAAGCAAAAGCCACTTAATGCAATTTAAATGAATGCATGTGAAGAGCACGAGTACAGGACTAAGAGTGACTTACCCTGTCATACTAAATGTATAAGTAGTCACTGACCCTCAACCCAAACTACAAAGCCTCAACTCTTAAAAAAATTATTTAATTAATTTATTTATTTTACTTTACAATGTTGTATTGGTTTTGCCATACACTGACTTGAATCCACCATGGGTGGACATGTGTTCCCCATCCTGGACTCCCCTCCCACCTCCCTCACTATCCCATCCCTCTGGGTCATCCCAGAGCACCAGCCCTGAGCACCCTGTCTCATGCATCGAACCTGGACTGGCGATCTGTTTCACATACGATATTTTACATGTTTCAATGCCATGCTCCCATATCATCCCACCCTTGCCCTCTCCCACAGAGTCCAAAAGACTGTTCTATACATCTGTGTCTCTTTTGCTGTCTCACATACAGGGTTATCGTTACCATCTATCTAAATTCCATATATATGCATTAGTATACTGTATTGGTGTTTTTCTTTCTGGCTTACTTCACTCTGTATAATAGGCTCAAGTTTCATCCACCTCATTAGAACTGATTCAAATGTCTTCTTTTTAATGGCTGAGTAATATTCCATTGTATATATGTACCATAGCTTTCTTATCCATTCATCTGCTGATGGACATCTAGGTTGCTTCCATGTCCTGGCTATTATAAACAGTGCTGCGATGAACACTGGGGTACATGTGTCTCTTTCAATTCTGGTTTCCTCAGTGTATATGCCCAGAAGTCGGATTGCTGGGTCATATGGCAGTTCTATTTCCAGTTTTTAAAGGAATCTCCACACTGTTCTCCATAGTGAAAGCCTCAACTCGTTTTAACAAGCTCCTAAGTGTTAGAGAGTTGTTTTTCCTCCCAATGACATAGTTCTACACACTTTTATCTTGGAGTCAGAGGGTACCATTCTTTGGTCTCTAGAGTTAATGCTTCTTTTCCTTTTTTTCCCATCTTCACCTCAGTCTTATTGATACTGGCATTACCCATATCTCTTAAGATAAACCTCTCCAGACTTCCCTGGTGGTCCATTGGCTAAGATTCAGTGCTTCCACTGCAGGGAACACAGGTTGATGGATGGGTGAACTAGTATCCCACATGCCACATGGTGCAGCCAGAAAATTAACAAAATCTCTCCTACAGCTGCACCCTATGTGACCTTTTTTCATGACCTAGGTAAATATAATATTCAACAGACTAATTCCTACTGCGTTGTTCAGTTTTAATGTGGGAGATTTCCTTCCCTCTCACTTCCTTTTTTCTTCTACCACATCTTACTCCTTCCTTGAATGAGGTCTTGGGTAAAAACGAAAAATGGTTGAGGGTCTGTTGGCATAACACTTGAAGTGCTGTTATGAGAGGGATTCAGATCAAGGTATTGTGTCTTCCAGCTGCTGCAAAGCCTGGAGCAGTGGAAGTGATGTCATTCTTTGTCTCTGTGAGGTGGTCATATTAATTTGCATGCATTTGTCCCCTCTTGAAACACTGGGGGAACATTTCACTGCTTCCTTGCTTCTCCAATTGCAATGTTATAGGGTTTGTTTTTCCATAGCTTTAGGTTTATGGTATAGGTTTTGGCTCAAATGCAGAACTTTCCTAATCCCTTGAAGTTCCTGAGGGGTCAAAAAACCTGCTAACACACCGAGAAATGGAGTATTTCCTGCCATATCAGTAAAAAAGGATGTCACAGTCATCAGTGATTGCAGCCCTTTGGTGTGAGTTCCTGAGCCCTAAATCTTCCCAACCCAGGGATCAAACCCAGGTCTCCTGGGTTTGTGAGTGGATTCTTTACCAGCTGAGTCACCAAGAAAGCCCAAGAACACTGGAACGGATAGCTTATCCTTTCTCCAGGGGATCTTCCCAACCCAGGAATCAAACTGGGGTCTCCTGCATTGCAGGCAGATTCTTCACCAGCTGAACTACCAGGGATGCCCCTAAAGGCACCCAGGAAGGAGAATACCTGGGAACTAGCAGCCATTAGGACTGCAACTACTTCCTATGGGGAACCCCAAGGGAGCTCAGGATGTGAAATACACAGGATATGAGATGTGCATGAAAGGAATGATTTCAGTGAACCCAGATTTTGTGTCTTCCCACACATTGAGGGATACTAAATTCCTTAACTTGGGATATCTGGTTTTCTTTAATTAGCAGTAATCTTTTGATGAAGAGACTACCTGCCGTTTGTTGCAAAATTTCTGTATATTCTGGTTCCTCTCCTCACCTCCTTAGAGCAATTCTCTCAGGGTTACTTGAGAGGCTGTCTCCTAGGCTTGATGTCCTAAAATTTCCCACTGAATAAAACAGAACTGCCAACTTTTAGACTGCGAATATTTTGTAAGCCGACTGCCCACATACACACACAGACATACACATACATGCATGCACACGCAACTACACAGCTTCCTAGGGAGATTCTTTTTATGGCCAGACTGTCACAAAGAACTTCAGCCTTCTAATGCTTGCCTGAGGTCTTTCCATTCCTGGGACTAACACGAGGTAAACAAAGTTCTGGCCTTGTCTTTAACTTTACAGTAGGGGTATCATAAAGGCTATTCCAGGGTGCCCATTTTAGCTATTGTTTTGCTTTGGAGAGAATGCAGAATGGGACTTGGAAAGAATAAGACATCAGCAACACACACTCAAGTACCATCTTCTTAAAATATCTCCTCATAGAAACATTCGCTCTCCCCATCTGAAGGGATAATTCTTGATGGGAGAATACATTTTTGTCTACTCCTAGGCTTATTTATGGCTTTGTGATGTTCTTTCCTTGGGCTACTTCCTGCCCAAGTTCTCTCCTTTCCGTGATAATACAAAAATAATTAAGTGACTTTCTTGAACACTTACGGTATGCCAGATTCTGTGTTAAGCACTTTATGCGTATTATTTCATTTACTTCTCCTTACAGGCCCATGTGTAGGTGGTGTTGTTTCAGTTTTATAGGTTCCAACTCCAAGATTACCAAAGAAGAAGAAGAATCTGATTTTTTTTTTTAGATTCTATTTTTTTACATTATTTATTTTAATTGGAGGCTAATTACTTTACAATATTGTGGTGGGTTTTGCCATACACTGACATGAATCCACCATGGGTGTGCACGTGTTCCCCATCCTAAACCCCCCTCCCACCTCCCTCCCCAGCCCCTCCCTCTGGGCTGTCCCAGCGCACCAGCTTTGTTTGAGTACCCTCCTTTATGTGTCGAACTTGGACTGGTCGTCTATTTCACATATGATAATATACATGTTTCAGTGCTATTCTCTCAAATCATCCCACCCTCGCCTTCTCCCACAGAGCCCAAAAGTCTGTTCTTTATATCTGTGTCTCTTTTGCTGTCTTGCATATAGGGTCATCGCTACCATCTTTCTAAATTCCATATATATGCATTAGTATACTGTATTGGTGCTTTTCTTTCTGACTTACTTCAATCTGTATAATAGGCTCAAGTTTCATCCACCTCATTAAAACTGATTCAAATGTGTTCTTTTAAATAGCTGAGTACTATTCCATTGTGAATATGTACCACAGCTTTCTTATCCATTCATCTGCTGATGGGCATATAGTTGTTTCCATGTCCTAGCTACTGTAAACAGTGCTGTGATGAACACTGGGGTACACGTGTAGAAGAGTCTGGTTTTGAATCGAGGTCTTTCTTACTCCGTTCATATGCTTCATTACAAATATGGTTTTATGATTATCCTTCCTCTGTCCAATTATGGCTCCCAATTCTTTGTATTTTCTTACTTAATAATAGTATTGGATGATACTTAAGTGATCTCTATGTGCCCAGCCTTTTAAGAAAAAACAGGAAAAAACAACAAATGGAGAAAAGCCAACAAACAAAGGAAAATCCAATAACCCAATATTTAAACAGAAATTCCGTACTATAGTTTTATCTGCCAGCCATTCCATTGAGACTGTGACTATTATACAGGGGAATGAATCAATTGTCCCTTTTGTGAGTCTCAGTTTCCAGGCTGAGCATGTCTCTACACTGAATGTAGTTTAGACCTTTAACCAAAGTCATTGACTTCACCTGGGGCTCACCAAAGGAAACCCCACCAGGAAAAACACAGGGGAAAAAACTAAACAGTGATGTGTATCAGCTTTCAATACAAAACCCAACTAAGGGATTCTTAAAGATAATTTTAGTCGGGCTCATTCTTACTTTCTGGGGCATCAGAGCAAACCATGACACATTGAAATATCAGAGAAGGGACATTAAAAGCTATTTGGAACAACCCCCTCAAAGTATGGAGACATAGAAACTCAAGCAGAAGAAGTTAAATGGCATATTCAACAGGAGTAGGATAAGTTACCCCACTGTACCCTGTGGGTAACAGGCAGCTGTTAGGACTGGGACTCCATGCCTAAGTTACAAACTTAGCTCTGTCGTTCCCAGCGGTGTGTCTATGGGAAGGAGATTTCATTTTTGTCCTTTCACAGGTATCGAATAAAATAATACCTCTTTTCTTTTTGTTGCTGGTAAGTGAACTAACCCATGTAAATCTAACTTTTAAAATACTAATATAAATATAAAGAATTGTTATTTTATCTATACTAGGCTGCTTCTTGTTATCTTTGCCCTATCCCTTCTGCTTCCTCTGTCTCTAAATCCTTATCTGTCTACTGTTCGGTGCTTCTCTATCTGTAGTAAACCAATTGTTTTGTAATTGTAGAGTATAAACAGGCTTATGAGAAAGGTGCGGAAAAAGGGTTTAATTGGCTACTTACACGTCCATTAGTGTATTCAGTGTCCCATGTGGGAGTGACAGCTGCATACCTCTCAGCTCAGAGATTTTTGTGCTCACTAAATGTGATGGTCATGAAACCTAGATGTGATTAGTAGTGTCACATATGGGTTAAAATTACAGGTTTTGGCTAAAAACATCCTGGGTGGAGTGAAAGCTCTGAGAATGTCTAGTTTTGTGACTTTCATCAAGTTATTTAATCTTTTTGAGTCAAGTTTTCCTCATGTTAAAAGTGGATGTGTCAATGTCATTTCAACAGTTGTAACAAGGGTACTGCTATAGTGGGGGATGCTGGTGACGGGGGAGTCAGCGTGTGGCGGGGAGCAGGGAATTCATGGGAAATCTCTTTTTCTCAATTTCTCTGTGAACCTACAACAGTCCAAAAATATGTCTTCAAATAATAAAACGTACACTGTTTTTACTACCCTTAGTAGGGTTGCTGGGAGAAGGATGTAATTATGACTGTATGTAAAGAGATCATTGTGTTTTTAAAACACAACTATGAATTCTCCCACACAGCTCCCATCCGTACTTGGAGTGCATGGCCCTCCTCTTTAAACTTGGACAAGGCTTTGTGACAATCTGGATGGAGGGAATGAAGCAAAGGGACACAGCGTGGCGTTCAAGCCAAGAGTGGAAAAGACCATGCAGTTTTTGCCTGCCTTCTCTTGGGATTCTGAGAATCAAGGAACGCCAGGGAAGAAGCCTGCTGCTGCTGCTGCTAAGTCGCTTCAGTTGTGTCCAACTCTACCCCACAGACAGCAGCCCATCAGGCTCTGCTGTCCCTGGGATTCTCCAGGCAAGAACACTGGAGTGGGTTGCCATTTCCTTCTCCAGTGCATGAAAGTGAAAAGCGAAAGTGAAGTCGCTCAGTCGAGTCTGACTCTTAGCGACCCCATGGACTGCAGCCTACCAGGCTCCTCCGTCCATGGGAGTTTCCAGGCAAGAGTACTGGAGTGGGGTGCCATTGCCTTCTCCGGGAAGAAGCCTAACTAATGCAAATTCACTATTTGCAGAGACCCCAAAAGAGCAAAGGGAGAAAGAGACACAGAGAGAAAGAGAGAGATGTCTGAGCTCCAGTTGGTCCTTTTGAGTCTTGTAGCTGAGGTACCACCATGTAAGTGAAGAAGCTCTCAAGAAGACCCCAGCCCTGGGACTTCCCTGGTAGTCCAGTAGCAAAGATTTCATGCTCCCAATGCTGGGGCCCAGGTTCAATTTCTGGTCCAGGAACTAGATCCCATATGCTGGAACTACGAGTTTGCATGTGGTAATTGAGAGTTCACATGCCAGAGGTAAAAAAACCCATGTGCTACAACTAAAACCTGGTTCAGCCAAAAAATAATTTTTTTTTTTTAAAAAGGCGACCCCAGCCCTAACCCTTGTCTGCCTGCATGTGTCTGAAAGACCCTCAGCATGAACCACCCAAGCCTATTCAACCCTCAGAACCTTGAGAAATAATAATAAACTATTGGTGTTTAAGGCTTCATTTTTGTTAACACCCAAGGTATTACTCTGAGTCTGTCTCTGTATACTTAACTCATTTAACCCTCCCAGATCTGCTATTTTTCCCATTTTACATATTGGGTAGTTCATGTACAGAGAAGTTAAATGCATCAGGTGTGTTTTTTCTACGTAACAACCCCCAATCTAGTAACTCAAAATAATAATTCTGCTGATCTGGGTCCGGTTGATCTTAGCTGGCCTTATTCATGTATCTGTACTTAGCTGCTGGCTCACTGGGGCTGGGAAGTCTGTCATGGCCTCACTCACACTTTAGGCCTTTCATCTGGGGGTACTCGGGTGACTGGACCATGTCACCTTTCGTCACTTCACAGGCAAGTCTGGGGTTGTTCGCACGGTGGTAGCAGTATTCCGGGAGAATGAGCGAAGCATCCAAGGGCTCCTGAGGTCTAACTTGAGACTGGTACAGTGTCACTTCTGCCATATTTGTTCATTAGAGCAGGTCAGAGTGCCAGCCCCGAGCCAGGGGGATGACGAAAATAGAATCTGCCTTTTGATGGCAAAGCATTCTTCAAAGGGCAAGGATATAAGGAGGGAGATTCCTGGGCCATTTTGCAACAGTTGGCCATATTATATAACTCACCCATTGTTACACAGGTTGTAAGTGACAGAGCCAGGATCTGAATTCAGCAGCAGGGCTCCAAAAAGCATATTTTTACTACTCTACCGCCCTACTTCTGAGTATCTGAAATCAGTTATTCTTGGTGAAAACCACCTGAAGAGACAAGTTGGCCCTATCTCAAATTAGGAGCCCAAAGCTATCAGAGTATGTTAGAGCAGAGAGTTTGCATCTTTGCTTAACTACTCACCAGCTCTTGGGTAAATTGCTCAAACCCCTCGAATCTCAGTGTCCTCCAATGAAAAATGATACTTTTTGCGAGATTAAATAGGATAATAAGGTACATTCAGTTCTACTATAACATAACATATACATTTCCTAAAATCACTGTGCTGTGCAAAAGTACACAATAAAAACCAATACAAGTTTTTACACACTTGTTATACACACAAGTTATACACACTTGCAGGAGAAACAAGGTTAGAAGCACAACACTAAAACACTGGTGAAACACAAAAGAGAGGAGGACACTTTAATGGAAATACTAGAGCAATTTTACATGATAAATGGTTAAGAAATACATAGATACTACAAAAATATGGCCCTGTGAAAAGACCTGGAGTTGGCTGTGAAACTGGGTGCCAGAGAGTTGCAGCTTGTGGGTTATGGTGGAGCAGGGGGTGGTGGTTTAGTACCTAAGTTGTGTCCGACTCTTGTGACCCCATGGACTGTAGCCCACTAGACTCCTCTGTCCATGGGATTTCCCGGATAAAAATAGCGGAGTGGGTAGCCATTTCCTTCTCCAGGGGATCTTCCTGACCCAGGGATTGAACCCTGGCCTACTATACTGCAGTCAATCTCCTGCATTGCAGGCAGATTCTTTATGGACCAAGCCACCAGGGAGGCCAGATTGGTGGTGGTGGGGGAGCGGGGTGTATCTGAAATTGGAAAGAAAGTTGTGACACTGGATATGGATGAATTGACTCATGTGGGGAACTGAGGCAGCTGGTAAAGGTCTGATGTATGTCCGTGTATACACTTTGTATATTCATAGCAGTTGGATTCCATTGAGTTTTTGCTTTGGCCTAGGGAAGAGAGGGGACGACAGAGGATGAGATGGCTGGATGGCATCACTGACTCGATGGACGTGAGTTTGGTGATGGACAGGGAGGCCAGTTGCAGGTGTGCTGCAATTCATGGGGTCGCAAAGAGTCGGACATGACTGAGCAACTGAACTGAAATGAACTGAACTGAACTGAGGGGTTCCTGCAGACAAAGTTGTGTATAAGCAAACGAATTTGCAGTATGTTCAAACTGTTCCCTAATATATGGTTCTTGAACCAGTTAGTGTTTTCAAAACAAGCATTTAAGCAGAATTAACTGTGAAGTTAGCATACATCCAGCACTTATTACCACTCAATAAATATTAATATTAGTTCATTACTATTAATAGTGAGGACTCACTGAACATAGAAGAAAGGCACACCCTATTCCATGGCATTAATATATGTAAAGGCAGAATATGTGTGTATCCAGCAAGGAATCTAGAAAAAGGAAGGCCAGTGAGCAGGAATTGTCTATGTGTTTCCAGCACTGGCCCGAGAATCCAAGTGTTCTGTCTTCCTGGCAGGTCAATCTCGGTTTGGAGATAAATGGGTCAGGCTTAGTGACACCAGTTCTTAAGCTCATCCAACCTCCCCCTCCTGCTCCAAGTCCATGCATGCCAAGTCCATGACTACCCACCAAACTCTGGATTATGGTTTACCTCCTCATGTCTTTAGCAGGCTGCTTTCTCCTGCTGACATAAATGTTCGGAACCATTTGGCAGTTATATTTCTTAGTATAAACTTGTAAATTGGCACTCTGCTTTGTACATCAGTCTCTTGTAAATTCCTGGGGATTAATCAACTACAAGCACACTGACACTTTCCATTTTCTGGATCTGCAAAGCTGAGGAGCAGATGCTGGAATGCTGTGACCCTGAGAAGTGACTGCGCCCTGCCAGGCCTGACAGCTGCCTCCCCAGATGACACATTTACCCCTCCTCCAACTGCAAGCGTGCTGGCACGTAACTGCATCGGACCTGAACACACGTGCATGGGAGCAGCTAGAAGGCAGGCTCTGTTTAAGGCTCCATCTCTCGTGGAATTAGGACCATTTTCTTTGTTCTTTAGTAATTCATTTCAGTAGCTGGGATCTGAACTTCAAGGCATAGCATCTTTACTTACAAGACTTGGATTTTGGATAGCTGACTTTGAATGAGTTTGCACCTGCAAAAACTGGTTTTTCTCTTTCTTCAGGGGGTAAATTACCCCAGAAAGAAAAAAAGCATGACATTCAGCTGTCTACTCTATTCCCTATTCATTTTGAACCAAACCTGAACTAACAAAAGCAGGCATGATTAGTGTCATCAAAGACAGAACTTGGAGAGAAATAGACTCTTCTCTTATGTTTTTCATTGCAATACTGTCAGACTTCTAACTCCATGATTGGGTCTGAAGTGCATCATTTTTGAAGATGCTAGGTTTGCAATCTTTTTTATTAGCAGGTGAGAAAACTTGTCGGCTTTACCTATGGATGAGCACATACTAGTACAAACAAACCGAAAATCTGCACAAAGATGTTTGCAGATATTTGTTATAGTTTGAAGGCAAAGATAATCAGCCAATTAAGTAAACTGGAACCATGACCGTTCTCTGAAATTTCTAAAACTTGTAATGTTCAATATATCAATATTTGTCATAAGAATACCTTAATATTTAAACCAATACATTTTGTATATTCCATTTTTTCTATGGTTACATGCATTTTCATTATCTTTAAGTATTCACTCAATAACAATGATTTTTTCAACAAACATTTAGTAACTGCATTAATTGAATTCTAGGCATCATGTTATGTCCCAAAGATATAACAATTGTGATCATTGACTTCTAGGAGCTTGCTGTTGGCTTGACACAAAGTACAAATAAATGAGTGCTTCTATAAATCATTCATTCATGGATTCACAAACCCTTATTGAGCACCTAAATGTCAGGAATTATTCTAAACGTTGAGAATGCAACAATAAACCCAAGATACAAGGTCCCTGCTTTAGCAAGCTGGCAATGTAGGAGACAGTCAGTGAATAAGTGAACAAATAAACAAGATAATTTCAGATGGCCATGAGAGCTATGAATAAAATAAAGTGGGCGAGCTGATATAGAATGATGCACTAGGGAGCGTAACACTTTACTGGGATCATGAGCAACAGCTTCTCTGAGTAGGTGACATCTGTGCTGAGATATGAATATGAGGAAGTGGCCAGCAGGGAAGATCTGGAAGAGGAGTTTTCCATGCAGGGGAGCTATAATTTCAAAAGCTCTGAGAGGAGAACAAGTTTGGCATGACACTGTAAGTGAGGGAGCATGGCTGGAGCAGGACTTTGCATGACATGAGATCCTAGTTGCAGGCAAAGACCTCAAGACCATCGTAAAGCACTGAAGTTTTATCCTAAATGTGATAGGAGCTGCTGTGGTGGGGAGTTGTTGAAAATTGAAATAGCCTGACTCAAGAGCATGTTGGCAATTTGTGTAGGGGCTAGATGGAAGCGGGTTGACAAGTTGGCTTTTGCTATAACCCATGGGGAGATGGGTGAGCATAATCTCTGCAGTGACTCGAGTTACAATGTGATTGGTGTTATAATACTGTATATAAAAACAGATATAAAAAGAGTCATGAGAGCACAGATGCAAGTGAGTTTAATTCTGCTTTGAAATGTTGGAACTTCATCAGGAAGGGCTTGTGGACTGCTACATGTGAGACTAAAGCAGGGATTGGAAAACTTCTGTGGAGGATCAAAGGGAAACATTTTAGGCTCTGAGAGAGATATATTAGTTATTTGCTGCAACTAATCGATTTTGTTGTTGAAGCTCAAAAGCAGCCATAGAGGATGTGTGTAAATAAATAGGTGTGGCTATGTTCTAATAAAACTTTATTGACAAAAACAGGCAGCCAATAGATTTGGCCAGTGGGCTGTAGTTTGGCAACCTCTGGGGTAGAGGTTATCATTTCCAGCACTGCTGAATTTCTTCTTTTCTTCCGTGTTTTATGCCATTTCTCTCCACTCTCACTTTTCTGGTTTCATTTATATTAACTCTGAGAACCCAGATGTTTTTGCTAGCTTATTGAAATAACTTACAGCATCAACAACCATGATGTCCCTCACTACCCAAAATTTTGCTCGAAGGATTGGCCTAATGGCCTGTGATAATATGGTCTGAAACCTGCCCAGAACTCACATAAGTTTCTTAGTGGAAAGCCAACAGCAGTCTTCATTTTTTAATCACTGCTTTATCTCTTGAGTTCATTTTCTGGTACTGAAACTGATTGATTACAAAGATACTGGAGTCATATTTTATTAGTCACGGTCTTCAGCACCTATATGCAATCACATATAAATGTCTAGTGGCTTTTTCTCATAAAGTTTTCCATCCAGCTCAACATTAGCATGATCCATAACTCAATATTACCCTCAAATAAGTCATGATTCAACCAGAAAACAAAATACTGTAAATATTTAGCAGACTGAATGGGTATCACCAATGATGAAGCTAAAAATCTATATAGGGAGCAGTCAGATAGTTCAGACATTAGCAATAGCAAGAAGCTTCTAGCAGCCATAGGCAGGGGTCTAGGGTTACTGTAGCCCAAGGGCTAAAGTCACCAGTCAGAAAGTAGAATACCTGCCACTTGGCAGGAGCTGGAGCCATAGAAGAGATGTGGTCAATGGCTGAGATGATGCCCAAGATATTGAAGTAGAGGGGAAAATCACTTGGGTTCTTTCTTTTTCTGACTCCACAATCACCTGCCTGTCCTTCCATAGGCCAGGCGTTTGCCAGAAGCCAGCTGACACCAGAGCCTGTGAAACAAAGTGAGACACAGAAGAGCAGAGAACGGGAAGGGAGCAGATCCAAGGGAAATAAAGACCAAGTAAGGAAGGGACCTGATATCCTTCTCTAGATGGAAGGCTGAATGGGAAACACACACACACACAGAATCAGAGGCGACCATCAGCTGGGCAGAGAGAAGAGCAGGGGGCCTGGAATCAGAGGGTTTTCTACTCACAGGTACAGGATGAAGTGTGCTTATCACAGGCAGTTAGAATAACAAAAATATGCAGCCGTTGGCCTCACAAACCTAAATATTTTCAAATGTACTTAGAAGGACACTTAGCAGAGACGTCTCCTGCCCCCCATCCACCCCACCGCCAGAGGGACTCACCACCAAGATGGAAGGAAGCCCACCTCCTTGTCAGCTTTCCCAGGCCCATTTACTGCCCATCTGTGATGGGAGCTGTTGAAGGAAAAGAGTTTGGAATTTGTCCAACCAGGCACTACAGACAGACTGCCTCAGAGACAGCAGTGACCCAGAACTTCCTTGTCATTCATAGCTGAAGGCACAGCCTCAGCTGAGCTCAGTCCAGCTGGCCTGGGATATCCTTGCTTGGGGATGGAGAGTCTCCCCCAATTAGCAGCTTCAGCTTTCACACTCTAATTTTGTGTAAACAGAGCCCTGACGCAACCTGGATAAGTAAGAGGGTGATGAAATATGTGTGACACAAGCATTTTCATTCCTAAATCCACCAACAAACAGCCCTTCCTCGATCCATAGGGATGCCCCTGGTAGTTATGCCAGAAGCAAGTCCTTGCTGACTTCTTTCACTGCCTAATACCCTTCAATACCAGGATCTAGCCCTCCAACCCTTGGGTGATGGCATAAAAGAACTATGTCATTAAGATCTCAGTGGCTCTCCTGAGAGAACTCCCTCTGAAAGAGGTATCTCTTAAGAAACAAACTCATGTTTCTCCTTCTCAGACCCAGAAAAAATTGTTTAGCGGCCTGGAAAAGGTCATCAGTGACTCCTGATGACCTGGGAACACGACAAAAGCAGTTGCGGTAGTTTGGTTTATATGCTGAGACATCACTGTCTCCTTCAACCTACTGATGTAGGGACTTCAAAAGGCAAAGCAGTCATACCTAGGACCCACATCTTCTGGGACCTAGAAAACAGTCGAATTATAAGTGTTTTGGAGGAATCTCAGAAATATTTGGGGAAGGTCAACTCTCTTCTCTGAGTATTTCTAACTAAAGAGCAATGGGGAGTCTTCAGAGCAGAAGTTTTATGGGATTAATGTAAATACATTTGTACTCTTAGCTGGCTGGTGATGGCTGGAACGTCTGAGTTTCAGGAATAGTTTCCTAACAGTGAGAAAGGACTCAAGATTGCATTGCTTCTAGTGAAAGTGAACTCTTGAGTGGCTGAAGCCTGGGTACTTCTAGTAAGCAGGGATTGCTGAGGGGATTTGAATCTTCAGAATCAAAGGTAAGAGAATTTCTGTATAACATTCTTACTGGGCAGTTCCCCCCCTCCACCCCAGCTTTCTTATCTATCTCTTGGACTTTGCTGTGTCGTTATGAGGCTGCGTATCTTTATCACTTTAGTCAATGGTTCTTATTTTCATAGTCGAGAACGTGGGGGAACATGAGGACAGAGTGGCAACAGATGAGAGTCACGAGAGGCAGCTTTGGAAAAACAAACCTTCTGTAGGCTTATAGATCTTATAGGAATTTAGCTCACAGTGGCTTTGAGGATCCTGGATAGTTGCTGAAAATCTGTGCAGTAGGATGTGAGGAACTTCAAGTGCAAATTTATGTTCTCCATCCTTCCCACTTGCCCGTATGGCCACAACAGAATTATACAACTGACGAGAGATTTTTGTAGGTTTTCTCAGCAGGATAGCACATTGATCATTTGGGGGCTTATTGAGGAAAATTGTCAAGCAGTCAACGGGTGCTTCCACATTGGCAAGCTGCCCCATTACCAACCCGGTTTAAATAACTTGACAGCACAGAGTGTCAACAGTTCAGGCTCTGATGGATGACTTTAGACAGGGGAAAAACTAAATTACCCTTCCAATGGGCTGATAAGGTTGAAATATGTAAAGAGAAGCAGTGTTCTCCTTGGAAAAAGTCCACTATAACATTTGAATCATAATGTAGTAGAGCCTGAGGACAGGAAGATTAATGATAATCTAGTAGAGTAAAATTAAGTTCTTTAGAAAAGTGAAAGAATTGGGGCAAAATTATAGATATGATAACCCAAAACTCTCCCTCTTGCTCTGTCAGTATGGGCGTAGAATGTCTCTGACAACCTACCTGGTGCCAAGGAAAAATGACATTTTGCAAAAACAAACATACCAACCAACCAAGCCAACAACCAATTCAAAATTATTGTGCTATTTGTGAGCTTCATTTTACTTAACCTTGTCCTTGTAAGTTAATGGGTCAAGACAGAAGTCCATTACTAGAGCTGTTATTTTCTTTAGTTTATTTAAATTGCTTTGTTTGGCAGGAGAACTTTAGCCTCTTTTATTTTCTGTGTGTGCAAAAGTTTTTGTTTATAATATTAGATTTTCTACTGGCTATTTTATGGTATAGATAACCTTTATCAACTTCTGTTTTATCCTTGTAAAAATATTCCCTTATGCATCTTGTATAAATATTAAAATCCTCAAGCCATCCCTTCATGAGATTCATTCTTCTTTTACAAAGAAATTGAAGAAGCCAGCTGATTTCAGTTAAAATATTATGTATAAAAGTTATTATTGCCTCCATATACTAAACCCACTTTCACCCTTTTGCTTTTACCTAAAAAAGAAAAAATTATCCCATTATTCAGAGTCAATATAGAGACACAAAACTGCCCTGGGGCTCATAAAGTCTGAGTAACAAAATAGAGAAATGAAAAAAGAGAAAATATAGGACAAAACATTACTGTCTCCCCAGAACAGTTGCAGAATTGAGGTGTGTATGAGGCATGGGTCTATTTTTCAGATCAATTTAATCCTCTTTCATATCGTGTTTTTTGACTTGGTCATTGTAAGTACTTTTAATCAGTTGCAGTAAAATAGCTTTGGCTTTTGACTTGAGTTTAAAAATATATTATGCAAATGCATATGACTATAAAAGTTACCTCTATACACAAAAATGGAACATGATGTTAACTTGTTTTTTGGTTTAATAGAGGAGTTTGCCTTATGTCTAAAATCTTTACGCAACAAATATATTCTGAGCATATGTTGTATGATAAGTCTTCTGCTAGGTATAAATTATGCAGCTATCATGGGGTCAACATTTTTTATACAGCATATTCAGATGTCTAGAAAGGAGGCGAGATATATAAGTTGAAACGATTTCCTTCCAGAGGGGCTGGGGGTTGTAAGAAGAACCATCTTGACAATCAATGTATTTCAGTCTCCGCTAGGATTAAATAAATAGTTTTCCTTTTGTTTAGTTCAGTCTCTTTTGGGTTCAAGCTTCTGCTCCCTACCTGGCTGTGTTTACCTTTCAAGTGTCCATCCCATATCATCTCCCTCCCCAAGATGGAATCAGTAAGGATGGCAAGTCACGCATCTCCTCTGGAGAACAGAGGCAACTGTTATATATGTGGGTCCTTGTATCATTCTGTAGTTCTTTTTTTTTTTTAATGTTATTGAACTATAATTGATTTACAATGCTGTATTTAATTTCTGCTATACAGCACAGTGACTATACATCTAATCTTTCTTATTCTTTTCCTGTTATGGTTTATCATAGGATATTGAATATAGTTCTGTTACTATACAATAGATCCTTGTTGTTTATCCATCACATACATGATAATTGCATCTGTTAATTCTAAACTCCCAGTCCTCTCTCCCACCTCTTCCCCATGATGGCAACCACAAGTCTGTTCTTTTATCTGTGAGTCTGTTTTTGTTTCATGTGCTATGTGTGTGTATTAGATGCTCAGTCGTGTCTGACTTTCTGCGACCCCATGGACTGTAACCTGCCAGGTTCCTCTGTCCATGGGATTCCCCAGGCTAGAATACTGGAGTGGATAGCCAGTCCCTTCTCCAGGGGATCTTCCTGACCCAGGGATCAAAGAAAGGGCTCCTGCACTGCAGGTGGATTCTTTACCGTCTGAGCCACCAGATATGCTCATTTGTGTAATATTTTAGAATCCACACATAAGTGATAGCATTTGTCTCTTTCTGAATTACTTTGCTTAGTATGATAATCTCTAGGTCAATCCACATTGCTGTAAATGGCATTATTTAATTCCTTTCATGGTTGTGTTACTGACCTCTTGTTGAGATGTCCTTGTCCACTGAGTGGCCAGCTCTTATCTGAGGTACATGACTGGTCATGTCCTATGTGCTCGGTACAGGCAGCATTCCCTGGGATCTCTGCCATCTCCCTGCTGACCAGCCAAGGCCTCATGTTCCCTGAAGCCATCACTCAGCATACCTACTGGACCAGAGCCATCAGTTATGTGTCTCCTGCAAGGTCACAGAAGCTTCTGGTGCCCACTCTGTGACTCTTTCTCTATCTAATACCCCTGCGCTTCCACCACCACCATTTTATCCTGTGTGGGTACATCCTCTGAGGCTGGCTTCTCTCCAGAATAGGGGCACGGATTCCTCTTGGCTCAGCTTCTCTCTCTGCTGCAATACATCTGGGCCTTTTATATCATTTCCTTCCCTGTTAGCTCAGTGATAAAGAATCTGCCTACAATGCAGGGGACCCAGGTTCGATCCCTGGGTCAGGAAGATCCCCTGGAGGAGGGAATGGCAATCCACTCCAGTATTCTTGCCTAGAGAATCCCACGGATGAAGGAGCCTTGTAGGCTACAGTCCACGGGGTCACAAAGAGTCAGACATGACTGAAGTGACTGAGCACACAGGCGCTTCTTCCAAAAGTGTACATTGAAAGGAGGATTTGCGTAAGGTTCCCCAGGCTTTGGCTTTACAGGCCTTTGCAGACAAAGCTCTGTATAGTCAAAGCTGTGGTTTTTCCAGTAGTCATACATGTGAGAGTAGGGCTATAAACAAAGCTGTGTGCTGAAGAATTGATGCTTTTGAACTGTGACGTTGGAGAAGACTGGAGAAGACGCAAGGAGATCAAACCTGTCAATCCTAAAAGAAATCACCCCTGAATATTCATTGGAAGAACTGATGCTGAAGTTGAAGCTCCAATACTTTGGCCACCTGATGCGAACAGCCAACTTCTTAGAAAAGACCCTGATGCTGGGGAAGATTGAAGGCAGGAGGAGAAGGGGATGACAGTGGATGAGATGGTTGGATGGCATCACTGACTCAATGGACATGAGTTCAAGCAAGCTCCGGGAGATGGCAAAGAACAGGGAAGCTTAGTGTGCTGCAGTCCATGGGGTCACAAAGAGTCAGACAGGACTGAGTAACTGAATAACAACCACCCCAGGCTGCAGAACCAGAAAGCTTTTCACCTGGTTTCTGTGAGGTAGGGGTTGCCTTGCACTGCGGCACAGCTTGTTTACACTATAGTTTTCAGCGAAGCTTTTATCCTGTGATATGTCAAGATGAATTAGGTGAACTTTGAAAAATCCCTTTTCTCTAGAGAAAATTTTGTTTTTGAGATGAATGTTGCCCATTCCAAGTATTACAGGTGAATAAACTTCACTTGGGGTCTTCCCTTGTGGCTCAGCTGTAAAGAGTCTGTCTGCAATGCAGGAGACGTGAGTTCGATCCCTGGGTTGGGAAGGTCCCTGGAGAAGGAAATGGCAACCTACTCCAGTACTCTTGCCTGGAAAATCCCATGGACAGAGGAGCCTGGTGGGCTACAGTCCATGGGGTTGCAAAGAGTCTGGCATAACTTAGTGATTAAACAACAATAAACTTCACTTGTGAGGCAAGAATTGAACATACTCTCTTGAGAGTATACCAAGATACCACAGTGGTCTGCAGGTGGTGAGAAAGAGAAAGTTGGTCCTAAGCCCAGAACCTGCCTCAATGTGACCTCCACCAGGGCATGTTGCCATCCCCTCTCTCAGTGAGGTCCCCTCCTAGGCTTCAGCCTGCTTACTCTCCAAATCTCTCCTTTTTATCTTATAACACGTTCCCCCATGGCCTCCCATTTTCTATACTTTTAGACTGTAAACCAGTCTAGGACTATAAACTATTTACATGCAGTACCATGATATTTCTGGACTGTCATCTTATTCCTTTCTTTTTGACAGCTATCCACTTTTAGACAAAGGGTAGGGAGAACAATGCTGTCTCCAACAAGAAGCTCTGAGGATGGGGTAGAATTCAGTGAAGTATGTTCCCATGCTTTCCTCAGTCACTCATGTGAATTAAGACAAATAAAGCATTGCACTTCTACTACAGACTCCAAGGTCAGAGCTTCTTCTTTGATGAAAGAGGAAAAGAGAAGGCAATCTCTTATTTCTAAAATCTGTTGTAAGACTACATTATCAAAGGCAGAGAAGAAATACTTAAAAGGAGAAAGAGGACTGCTAACATCAAGGCTATATATTGTCACCCTGCTTATTTAATGTATATGCAGAGTACATCATGTGAAATGCTGGGCTGGATGAAGCACAGGCTGGAATCAAGATTTCCAGGAGAAATATCTATAACCTCAGATATGCAGATGACACCACCCTTATGGCAGAAAGTGAAGAGGAACTAAAGAGCCTCTTGATGAAAGTGAAAGAGGAGAGTGAAAAAGCTGTCTTAAAACTCAACATTCAAAAAACTAAGATCATGGCATCCAGTCCCATTGTTTTATGGCAAATAGATGGGGAAACAATGAAAACAGTGAGAGACTTTTTTCTTGGGCTGCAAGGTCACTGTGGATGGTAACTGCAGCCTTGAGACTGAAAGACGCTGGCTTCTTGGGAAAAAAGCTATGACCAACCTAGACAGCATATTAAAAAGCAGAGACATTACTTTGCCAACAAAGGTCTGTCTAGTCAAAGCTATGGTTTTTCCAGTAGTCATGTATGGATGTGTGAGTTGGACCATGAAGAGGGCTGATTGCCAAAGAATTAATGCTTTTGAACTCTGGTGTTGGAGAGGACTCTTAAGAGTCCCTCTTGCAGTCCTAAAGGAAATCAGTCCTGAATATTTATTGGAAGGACCATTGCTGAAAATGAAGCTCCAATACTTTGGCCACCTGATTCTAAGAACTGACTCATTGGAAAAGATCCTGATGCTAGGAAAGATTGAAGGCAGGAGGAGAAGGGGACAACAGAGGATGAGATGGTTTGATGGCATCACCAACTCAATGGACATGAGTTTGAGCAAGCTCTGGGAGTTGGTGATGGACAGGGAAGCCTGGCGTTCTGCAGTCCATGGGGTCACAAAGAGTCAGACACAACTGAGCTACTGAACTGAACTGAAGATTTATGACATGTTTTTCCACAGTATTTAAGTATTCCTCAAGCCTTTCCACTTACAACAAGGACAATGGATGCTCATTTATGTGTGTGTGTATGTGTGTTTGAGTGATGATGGAAATATCATTTGTTTGCAATCTCATGTTTTAGTTTATGTATGAGAAAATTTTATTCTAATCTAGAATATATCTCTCTTTTAATGGAAAGAAAATGACCTCATAGTAAAATTACTTTTCCATGTTTATCTCTTGGTAGGGCTCCGACCTTAGGTTGAGAACCACTGCCTCATTCTCTTTTCTGAAGAGGGTGTATGGAAGAAATGGCTGTCTGTCCACCAAGATTCACTCTTCCCTTCCACAATGTAGAGTCACTTGGGGAAGGAGCTGAAATGAGGGGTTACATTTCTCACCAGTCACCTCCAACTCCACCTTCTTCACCAGCATCTGAGTATGAACTTGTGATTTGTTTTAGCCAATGAACTATGAACAGAAGAAATGCTTGTTGCCCATGTTCCAGAATGCTGTGATTGAGAAACTGGTTTTTACCTTACATTGGTCAAAATGACCATCATCAAAAAGTCTACAAACAATAAATGCTGGAGAGGGAGTAGAGAAAAGGGAACGCTTCTACACTGTTAGTATAAATGTCGATTGGTAAAACCACTATGGAGAACAGCATGGTGGTTCCTTAAAAAACTAAAAATAATAGAACTACCATATGCTCCAGCAATCCCGCTCCTGGCCATATATCTAGAGAAAACCATAATTAAAAAAAATATATGCACTTCCTCAATGTTCATTGTAGCACTATGCACAATAGTCAAGACATGGAAGTAAATGTCGTTCAAGAGATGACTGGATAAATAAGAGGTGGTATATGTATCTAATGGAATACTACTCAGCCATAAAAGGAATGAAATGAAGCCATTTTGCAGCAACATGGATGAACCTGGAGATGATCAAGTGAAGTAAGTCAGACAGAGAAAGGCAAATACCATATGATATCACTTATAAGTGTGGAATCTAAAAAATGTTACAAATGAACCTATTTACAAAACAGAAACAGGCTCACAGACTTTGGAAGCAAATTTATGCTTAATAAAGGGGAAAGGTATGGGAGGGAGGGATAAATCAGGTGTTTGGGATTAACATATACACACTACTGAAAGCACCTAGTATAGCTGAAGTTTTATATCTGAAAAAAAGTTAAAATGAGGTGTAGTCAAGACTTGATTCTGAATGACCTCTTCCTTTTTCACAATAATATTGAAAAGTCCATCTTTATTGGATGGGGCTTAGCAGAGAATATCAACTACATCAATGAATATATTTACTGAGTCCAAAACACTTATTATTCTGCTAAAGCTCCACATTTTTCTCATGTACTCTTTATAGAAATCCCTAGAGAACTTAATTTGCACACTATCATACAAGTGGAAATGGACAAAGGTGTAATTTGAACTCTGACCTGTCGGAATTCTGAAGACCATGCCTTTTCTATGAAGCAATGTCATTCTCCTTCAGTCAGTCAGTACCGGCGCTCAGTCGTGTCCAGCTCTTTTCAACCCCATGGACTGCAGCACACCAGGCTTCCCTGTCCATCACCAACTCCCAGAGCTTATCATTCTCCTTGTACCAAACAAAATTGCATGGAAGAAGAGGTAACTGCTAGATATCACTCGCCACTGACATCATGGCCATTTCCCCCTAACTGTGACCAAAATGGCACAAGCAATGGCTGTGCTAAGTGGATATAGATTTCCAGAGTGTTCCCTGAAGGTACAAGACCTTGGTTTTTACCAAATCAATCCCTCATCCATCGTTCATACTATCCAACCTGACTTTAGATGATGCCACTAGCTGCTATGTCATCACCCAGCTCAGTGGCTTCTTTATAAGATGAGAACAAAACTAGGATGGTCAAGGCCAAGGCGGTGAGGTCTGGATGGGCAAACCTCATGTCATACTGGACTATTTCCAGCCCCATGAGAACAGTTGGAAATTTGCCTGCAGAGCAGAGAAAAATGATCAAATCGGATGCCTCATCAATTGTGTGTGGTATGAAAGATTGAAGCAAGCTGGAGAAATCACGACCAATTCTCAAATGCTTATTTTCTATCATTTGTTTTGAATCCCATCATAGAAGGCAAGACCACTTAGCCACTGTAATTTGGCCTTAGGATAATTTTTTTGAAATATGAAGTCTTTATCTTTTCAAAAGAGAACATTATTCTTTACTGTTTGTATCACAATTTAAATACAATTTTATGCTCATAAACCTTTCTTTTCTACTGTTCTTTGTCAACAGTGGAAGGTAAATAAAAATACCATTTGAATAATGAATGCTAATAAAATTCATAAAGGGAAGAGTGATTATAACAGAATTGAAAAATCAATGCCATCAAGTGCCTACACAGTCTAAAAACCCATGTTCAAAACACATTATTATTTTAAGGACAGGGACCTTTCAAAGTCATTCAGTTCAGTTCAGTTGCTCAGTAGTGTCCGACTCTTTGTGACCCCATGTATTGCAGCACGCCAGGCCTCCCTGTCCATCACCAACTCCCTGAGTTCACTCAGACTCATGTCCATCGAGTCAGTGATGCCATCCAGCCATCTCATCCTCCGTCGTCCCCTTCTTCTCCTGCCCCCAATCCCTCCCAGCATCAGAGTCTTTTCCAATGAGTCAACTCTTCGCATGAGGTGGCCAAAGAACTGGAGTTTCAGCTTTAGCATCATTCCTTCCAAAGAAATCCCAGGGCTGATCTCCTTCAGAATGGACTGGTTGGATCTCCTTGCAGTCCAGGGGACTCTCAAGAGTCTTCTCCAACACCACAGTTCAAAAGCTTCAAAGTCATTAGGATGTCTTAAGCCCTTTCACATTATATGACCTGAGAATATTAAATGAGTATTGCTTTTGATTTTTGTCCCTACGTATTCCAGGAATCAGAGAAGGCAATGGCAACCCACTCCAGTACTCTTGCCTGGAAAATCCCATGGACGGAGGGGCCTGGTGGACTGTAGTCCATGGGGTCGCTAGGAGTCGGACACAACTGAGTGACTTCACTTTCAATTTTCACTTTCCACTTTAATGCATTGGAGAAGGAAATGGCAACCCACTCCAGTGTTCTTGCCTGGAGAATCCCAGGGACAGGGGAGCCTGGTGGGTTGCCGACTATTGGGTCACACAGAGTCAGACACGACTGACGTGACTTAGCAGTAGCAGCATTCCAGGAATAAAGGCAAAGACAGTTATACAAACAAGCCTGGGCAGCTTGCTAAAAGCAATTGTTCAATCAAACAATGATCATTGTTCAGGCACCCATATTTTATGTTACATGCATCTCCTCAAAGATTGGAAAATGGATCTCTAATTTTCCCTCAAGAAAGTTCTGATTGCAGTTTTGGCTTTCAGGGTATTAAGCTCAATACATAAGCCAAATGTAAAAATACAGAAGGGTTTTTTTGCTATCCTGCACTCCCCAAAAAGAATCTCTGGGTATCTAAGACTAGATTATACAAATATTTTTTAAATGCACAGTCTATACAAGTAAGGAATTAGAGAAAATTAAAGATAAATTCAGCACTTTTAGCTTCTCTTGGTCTTGAATTTCCCAGATAATTGTCCAAATATTTGTTCCACTTTGCATAAGGAGATACAGCCATCATTTTGTTGAGACAAAAGCACCTTTTGGATTTCTTTAGTTCGTATGTTAACTTATTTTATCAGCATGAGCTGAGTGGTGAAGCCATGCATATAATCCAGCCCCATGTATGGGTCAGAGCCACCAGTTTGTGACTATAGAATCCTTCTACTCAAGTCGACCAAACACAATGAATAAACAAGTGAGCAAGAGCTGAGTAACTCAGCAAAAAGATACATAAGTTCTGTGCAATAAATATGAATCTAGCATACCAGCTGGTGAGGAGCCGCATGAAACTAAAAATAATACTGTCGATCTTAAAACAGTGGAAGCCAAGACTTGCCACTAAATATTAACATTCAACTAACATTTATTGAGTGCCTACTGCACACTAGGGCCCACGTTAAGCGCTTCTCATACATCACCTCCTTTCATCTTCACAAAAACCCAGCCAAATAAGAGTTAAAGATTTCTTTTTTTTTTAGACAGAGGCAGAAACTGACATACCTCTGGGTTAAATGACAGGTTTCAAGGCCTGGCAGCTGGTAAATCTAACCAGGTTTTGAATTAGGGTTTCCTGACTTTACTTAAGGTAGTTCCTCCCAGAAGCAGACCCTGAGCCAAGTTTGATTCCAAGTGATTAAGAAGAAAGTGTTCCCAGGAGCAGGTAAGTAAGGAAAGGGACGGGCAGGGAAACAGTACATGCGTGCTGTCACTTCAGTCATGTCCAACTCTTTGCAACCCCATGGACTCTAGTCTGCCAGGCTCCTCAGCTGCCATTTCCTTCTCCAATGCGTGAAAGTGAAGTCGCTCAGTAGTGTCTGACTCTTAGCGACCCCATGGACTACAGCCCAGCAGGCTCCTCCATCCGTGGGATTTTCCAGGCAAGAGTACTGGAGTGGGGTGCCATTGCCTTGGGTATGTAATTGTTCTGATCAATAGTGGAACCAATGACATTTATTTCAATGAGCTGCTTTAATATTTCTTCAGGAAGTGTTAAACCAACACTTTACCAGTCACTCCTGGGAGCATGTCTGCTCCAAGACCTCTCTAGTAATCAGGAGATCCCATCATCTCTACCTCTTTTCTCCTGTTCCAGGTGCTATTATGGGCCCTGAACTTGACCAGGCAGGAAAGAGTCTACCTATGTTTAACACCATGATTGACCTTCACTGGCAACCAGAACCATGCCCAATAAGCTGTGACTCTTCCACTGAGAACAATAAAAGTGTTTTCTGAGGACTAACCCCTCTCTAAGGTCTGAGCCACATGCTCTGTTCCATTTAGCTAATCAAGTAGATTACACAGAATGCCCCCTAGGGTTTGAATGCTAACTTCCCACCCTTCTTCCCCAAGGACTGGGAGGAAGTCTCTGTCTGTCTCAGTTGGATCCTCATCTTCCCATGTCATCCCTGGCCTCCACCAATCATTGATCCTCGTGTCTGCTCATTGTATTTCTCAGGCTTGTCTGTGTCAGAAATGGGTACTTCGTTCTGATTATTCCTTCTTTTCCAGAGAATCCTCCCCTTCCGTAGTTGCTCAAAGCGCATGCTTTCCACAAAATGCTGCATTTGACTCTCCCGAATTCAACTTACACCATTCATGGGTATAAAAGCAAGAGGAACGTTGGTCTTCTTCAACACACACTCTATTATCAGCCAACCAAAACCACCAGTTACACCAGAAATAGCTTCCTTCTCCTGCACTGTCCATCCTCTGCCTGAGGCCCTCTGAGGGAAGTTTTTGGCGTGTGAGTGTGCACACTTACTCTCTGGCATCATTGTGCCTGTGGGCCAGGAAGCATCCCATGGTTTTCTGCTCCCTCTCATGTGTGGGCTTTGCAGAGGTCCTCTGTATGTGGGCAGGGCCCGACGTTCAGAAAGTGTTCACGCATAGTTCTCTACATTATTGCTCCACATGGAAACGTAGACTGGAAATTGTAATCACATCTTGGGCCACTTATCAGAATCTCTGTCACATAAAGAAGAGAAATAGGGAGATAGACTGATTTCTTTTAATAATCAGTACAGTTAGTGAAATATAACCTGTCACTTACCACTAATCAAACATGAGCGCTTCGAAGTTTCTGTGACTTCAGAAAAGGCACTTATGCTTAATTTATAATCAGTTCCAGAAAAGTAAGTGACATTTCATAGATCAAACACAAGATAGCCAAACTAGGATACATTAACATCACATTTAGCTATATTTTTTAAATTATATGAAGCAATAAATTGAGATGGATTAGTAATCAGAGAGAAGCTGAGAAATGTTAGGCATCTGAAAAGACATTTATTATCATATATGCAATTGACTATCAAAAATACTGATCGCTTCCATTACAGAAGAAGCCAGATTCTGATAAAGGAGAGAAATATTTCATAAGCATTTTTTAAAAGGTACTAAAATATTGCATACCTCTTTCTGCTTTCAACTGGATGGAGAACTGAACTCTTATTCTCATATTAAAAGCTTTTTGTCACTCTCCTTCTATAAATCACTTCTCACTGCTTGAAATGTGGGCCAATTCTGTAGGCTTATCCTCAGATTTTTTGTTGTTGTTGTTACTATGGGCTAAAATCCACTAGAAGGCTTTCAAAAAGATTCAGGTATGATGTGTAGAAAAAAACTATAGAGGTAGAGTCTCTTAGTATAAGAGGAGGCAATGACAACCCACTCCAATATCCTTGCCTGGAAAATCACATGGGCCGAGGAGCCGAGTGTGCTGGAGTCCATGGGGTTGCAGACAGTTGGACACAATTGCGTGACTGAACACACAGCACACACTCTTAGCATAGAGATGGTTTGTAATTCAGAGGTAATTTCATAAAAAGAGAATCATGATAGTAAAACATCATACCACTGTGTTGTTTTTAATATAGCATCTAAAATGATTTAAGTTGGATTTTGGAAGGAACTCATGCAAAAGACAGACCTAAAACTAATTTTTTTCCTGAAAATAATATCAAGTAGATGTTGATTTGAAGGGATGGAGTATAGAAGTGCATTGGGCACTGTCATCCATTTTGAATGTAGCCATGATCAGACACGAACTGGTGCCAGGCAAAGATCTTTCTGTGGCTGGTTCAAATCTTCTGTGCCTCTCCCTTTTGCTCAATCTTTAGATGTCTCTCTGATTAGTATCATCTTTTTATTTTTCAGTATTAACTGAGATTTCTGAGCTTCACTTTCTTTTTCCTAATTATAATTTCTCAAATATATGAAGAGTTTCTGATTTCACAATGTCAGATAAAACCAAATGAAACAAAACTCCTCGCTGTCTTAGCTGATCAAGGACCCAAATTTCAGGCATCTAAGAGATGGTGAAAGGAATGAGACGATGATGAGATTCCTAAAGGATATGGAAATCAACGTCTTTGATTCTCCTTGGAAAAAGAAAAAAAAAATTATACTTGATGGAAAAGTACTGAGTCTTGGTCAGGGCCAAGACTTATGTGGCCTAACCCTAATTCTTATTGCTTGCACAGATATCTGAGACCTGAATTTAAGAATGAAACAAATTCCTTCTCATCAACAGTTGAAGGTAAAATTATATCAGCAAGCCTTCAGTTTTTTCTTTTTTAAAAAGGATCTATCATCTACCTATCATCTACATATTTTTGTTCATCATTCTGTAAGGAAAATTTTAAGATTTTAGAATGGGAAAAAGGATTACTAGGTATCTATTCAGTGGAATACCAGAGTCTCGGGATAGTCTGCTCTTACAGGGATGTGAACCTTTGTCTTTCACTAGGCATTATACTTTGTTAGAACTTTGACCATCTGATGCAAAGAGCCAACTCATTGGAAAAGACCCCGATGCTGGGAAAGATTGCGGGCAGGAGGAGGAGAGAGCAGCAGAGGATGAGATGGTTGCATAGTGTCACTAACTCAATGGACATGAATTTGAGCAAACTCTGGGAGATCGTGAAGAACAGGAAAGCCTGGCACACTGAAGTCCATGGGGTCACAAAGAGTCAGACATGACTTAGCAACTGAACAACAACAACAGGCTGTTATACAACACTGAAGAAAAAGACTAACTTGTAGAAAATGGAAATTATCCAATGCAAATATTTCCTCTTGGCTTTGCAAATGATTCCTGTTCATGGCAGTGCAAATGAATTTTGTCCAGTAGAGGATATATATTAAATCCACATTGTTAGAATCAGTTCTAACAACTTACCTGTTCCCTTATTAATGTGTCAAAAATATTTTTGACGTGTTCATTTTATATATATATGAGTCATAATTTTATATTTGTTGGAAAACTAATAATAATACTCAATAAGGGTCTTCTTTTCCCTTTTAGAGTTAAAAGGATTCTGGAGAGAGTGCCCTCATGCCAGTAGGAGCAGAATCTCTTGGTATCACTGTAGAATACTTTTGCAGAATCCCAGAAAGATTTGGGAGATGGTTAGGTGTGGAGAGGGCTGAAAACATTGTGATAATGAGAACAAAGAGCCAACTGTCTTCTCGACATACTCGTGTTTCTAGGTGTGCACTACACAGATATGTTTCTGGGGGAAAGGGACAGAGGAGAGAGAGAATTTCTTTCCTGAAACTTTTCTCTTACCCTTTGTTTCTTGACTTAATATTCCTAACACATCATTATTTGTTTTGCTTTCTTCCTAGAAGAAATTTCACAGAATGCCTGCAATTTATACAGCAGATATATTTATTTTGGCATGCTGTCCTTTTCATTTCTTTCAAGAGAAAATAATTTCAAAATACTTTGTCAGTAAAAATTTTGTACATCTGTCTTTCTAGAATACATATCATGTCATCCACTATTCCTTCACTCATCCAAACTCTATGATTAACTAAAAACCTTAGTTGATTTGAAAAATTTCTTACTAAATGTTATAGTGCTTTCCTATAAGCTACTGGGCCAGATCCTGGGCAAGCCTGAGAACTGTGAATACGATGCAGCCTATGATTAGGGAACAAGAGCAGCAAAATCCAACTGAAAGTTGTAGGATTAGTAACAGAGCAGCTCAGTGATTCCCAAGTAGAGTTTGTGGTTGTAGACTGAGTGAGAAGACAGACTTGCAGCGGAGACTGCATGTTGGACATGCCTAGTTAGCTCAGGCTGCTGCTGAAACACTGTTCATCTGTTTCCTTCTCTGGAAGTTGTCATCACCTGATGCTATGTCCCCACAAATGCCCATGAGCCTGGCCAGGGAAGACCTTGGCAGGAGACCTAAATATGTTTCTTTCCCTACATATTTGAGCTCCAAAGATTCATAACCACCTTCAGGAAACATGTTGTAAAGTGTTCAAGGAAGGGGAGGAGAGAGAACATCAAGGAAGAGGCATGTGCCCACATACCTTTGCCCCTGCCTTGGGTTGGAGGATATTCCTCTGCAGACCCATGAATGTCTGGGCCTGCACTTAGCACAGGCTGCAGACACACAGCTGGATCATCAGAGGAGGTCAGTGGCCCCTCCATAGAAGGGCAGCACCTGGTCTTAGGCTTGGTGTCCATGTCGCTATATGACTCTCTACTTTGGAGCTTGGTAGTTTTCTCTTTGCTTGAGCTGAAGTATCTGCCATCTTCCTTGACTTATGATATGAAAATCAAATGAGTGCCAGTTTATTCCAGCCACACACTTTCAGGTGGGTGCTTGAAGATGAAATAAGTAGTAGGTTTGACAGTACAAGTACAAGTGAAAGTGAAAGTCGCTCAGTCGTGTCCAGCTCTTTGTGACCCCATGGACTATACAGTCCATGGAATTCTCCAGGCCAGAATACTGGAATGGGTAGCTGTTCCCTTCTCTAGGGGATCTTTCCAACCCAGGAATCGAACCCAGGTCTCCCACGTTGTAGACGGATTTTTTGCCAGCTGAGCCACAAGGGAAGCCCTGACATGTACAAGTAGTGTCTAAGAAATAAAGAAGCAAAACCTATCTTTAATCTAAAATTGATCAGACTTATGCTTTTTTAAAGCAATTTAAAAAACTTTCAAACACACGGAAAAGTTTATATGTATAATTTTTGCTGAATCATTTGAGAGACTGTTGCAGGTGTCAACAATCCTTTATTCCCTTACAGAATCACAATGTAATAATCAAGAAATTCAACATGGGGAGGGAGGTTCAAGAGGGAGGGGACCCATGCTTACCTATGGCTGATTCATGTTGATGTTTGGCAGAAACAATTGTGTAAAGCAATTATCCTTCAATTCAAAAATAAATTAAAAAAAATTCAACAGATACATTACGATTCTTCTACCGTTCTTCAACATATAGTCCATGTCCAAGCTTCACCCTTGTCCCAATAACAGTCTTTACAACAAGTTTTATTTTTTGATTCAAGACTCAACATAGTAGTAATTGTTTTCAATCTCCTTATATCTAGATTTGTTTTCAGCCTTTCTTTGAACTGAGTTAGACATTTTTGAAGAGTATAGGCCATTTGTTTTTTAGGAAGTCCCTTAGTTGTGCTTGTAGGATGGGTTCCTTGTGATAAGATCTAGGCAAAAGTACTGTGCTTTTTTGGGGAGGGGGGCAGAAGTAATGTAGTGTCCTTCTTAGCACATCAAAGCTGGAATTTTGTGATGTTATTTTGTTTTGTTATTGGTGACATTAGCTTTGATCATATGTTAAAAATGAAAGTCCTACAGGATTTGGCAGTAGAATGAAGAGTATAGAAGGTTTCAGTTCAGTTCAGTTCAGTTCAATTCAGTTCAGTCGCTCAGTCGTGTCCGACTCTTTGCGACCCCATGAATCGCAGCACGCCAGGCCTCCCTGTCCATCACCAACTCCTGGAGTTCACTCAGACTCAGGTCCGTCGAGTCAGTGATGCCATCCAGCCACCTCATCCCCGGTCATCCATTTATTCTACTCTATTAAGTAAATTTTTGTATCTAATAGACTAATATGTGAGGAGATACTTTCAGACTATACAAGTAACTTGTTCCTTAATAAACATTTTAGCCAATGGTTTAAGTACCTGTAATGATTCTTCCTTGAAACAGTTTATTATTATAGAGTTTGAAAATAATGATTTTCTAGCTAGTTCATTTCTTTCATGTATGATGGTAAGAATTCTGCTGAAAAGGAGGGCTTCCCCTTTCTCTCTTCCTCTTTCCTTCCCTCTCTCATTTCATCTTGATGTGACAGCTCCCTTTTCCTATTTTCTTAGAATTTTAACCTGTTTGCGATGGAGAGTCTATGACCACTTTGCAGTTATCTGAACCATGTGGATAACAAAGGCACCATATCACCCTCTTCATCGCTGTAACCACTACACCACAAGCTTCACTATATCAGTGTGTGCAAACATTTTAAAATATATCCCACACAAAGAAATACATTTCCCATTATAATCCTCTGTTCATATACCTATGCATTAGCATAAGCTGAAAAATACCACTTAGGTTTATTACCCTTAACACATGCAAATCACATTGTCTAGTCTATTGTTTTTTTGAAAGGTGGCATCCATCTATGTGAGTCTGCTCGATATACCATAGTGGAATACCACAGACTGGATGGCATGAACAATAGAAGCTTGCTTCTCGCTTCTGGAGGCTGGATCAAGTATAGTCAGATTCAGTTCCCCCGGGAGGATCCTCTTTCTGACAGCAGCTGCTTGCGTCCTCACTGTGTCCTCACAGCAGAGACAGACAGTGAGACACGCAGGGAGAAAGTGACTGGGATGGGGTCGGGGAGAGGGAGAGAGAGGAAAAGCTCTCTGGCCATCCCTCCTTATAAGAACACTGCTGCTGCTACTGGTAAGTCACTTCAGTCATGTCCGACTCTGTGCGACCCCACAGATGGCAGTCCACCAGGCTCCCCCATCCCTGGGATTCTCCAGGCAAGAACACTGGAGTGGGTTGCCATGTTCTTCTCCAATGCATGAAAGTGACCTCAGGATATCATTTAAACCTAACCACCTCCCAAAGGAGTCATCTACACCATCACATTGGGCATCCAGGCTTCAACCTATGACTGTTGTGGACACAGTTCAGTCCACAGCACCACCTCACAAATTGATCTCATATCCATCATTGGGTAACGCCCCACAGTTTGAAAAACTCGGTTCTATGACTCATATTTTGCCCACCATCTCTGAACTCTAGAGAAGTTTCTACTAAGTTCTATGTTAATCTCTCCTATTGTTCTAACCACATGCACACATAAACACCACAGTCCTATATGATGTGGAGATAAATAGTACTGAGAACGTATAATGGCAAACATTCCTTGAAAAAAAAATGGCCTTCCAAATTCAAATACATTATCACATAAAAAGTTCCTAGCTATTTACAAAGTTGCAAATACATTAAACCATTGTTGTCTGGTATTCAGAGTGAGGCCGTTTGCATGTGGGACCTATGGATTATTCATTACTACTCTGTTTCCTGGTCATTTCAATTACTCATTTACCTTAACCAGGTTGACTGATGTTCGTTCTTTCATCAAATAACTCACTGTTTGACTGAATCGACCAAGTAACAGCTTGTGTTTTGGAGATAGTGCAAGGAAAGGCAGAGCTGACAGTTAACCTAAATGAGACCATTTGTTTTGGGTGGATCTTAATGCAGTCTTAAGGAAAACAACCATCAGAAACTATCCCTGGACAGATAAGATAATAATGTTGAGAAACAGAAGGTAGCTATTATTTAAGCTTTCCTTCTTTTAATTTGTTTCTTAATAATATGAAGCTACTTGGGAATGATGAAATAGATACCAAATATTTTTCTAAGCTAATGAAATATTTTTGTCAGGAATTTAACAAATGAATTTGTTTTATTATCTAAAGAAGGTCCATAGGAAAAGTTGCTGAGGATTAATCACTCAAACCTGAAATCAACATTTTGATATCTCAGATATACTTGAGAATGTCATTGAGTCATACTACCAATTCCCTAGGGCTGGGTTCTTTAGAATATTTCAGAATGCAATCCATCCTGGAAATCTATATTTCTCCAAATAAAATAGTTTCTTGTGTTCACCATTAAGCTTTTTCTTTAGTGAATTTAAGGGTGATTGGTGACTCCCATGTTAAAATTGTCTGGGCTGTAATTGTCAGAGTGGTCATATTCTATGGTTTAAAACTATGAGTCTTGTATAGTCATTTACTGTTGGTGCTAACTTCTTTGTCATATTTATATACTGTTCCTATCTAAATAGTTCCCACCAACCAATGAAGGTGGAATAATCTCTACACAAATAGAGGTGATGATTGAGTGCCTTAATTTTCATAAGACATCAACCTCTTTCTTTTTACAGTCAACCAGTTTTTAAAGACCAAAGATGGTCCAGAATCAGCAATACAGAATTAGTTCAATTCAGTTGCTCAGTGGTGTCTGAATCTTTGCGACCCCATGAACTGCAGCACGCCAGGCCTCCCTGTCCATCACCAACTGCCAGAGTCTATTGAGGCGGTAATGCCATCCAACCATCTCATCCTGTGTCATCCCCTTCTCCTCCTGCCCTCAATCTTTCCCAGGATCAGGGTCTTTTCAAATGAGTCAGTGCTTCGCATCAGGTGGCCAAAGTATTGGAGTTTCAGCTTCAACATCAGTCCTTCCAATGAACACCCAGGACTGATATCCTTTAGTATGGACTGATTTGATCTTGCAGCCCAAGGGACTCTCAAGAGTCTTCTCCAACATCACAGTTCAAAAGCATCAATTCTTCGGCACTCAGCTTTCTTTATAGTCCAAATCTCAAATCCATACATGATTACTGGAAAAACCATAGCCTTGAAGATGGACCTTTGTGGACAAAGTAATGTCTCTGCTTTTGAATATGCTATCTAGGTTGGTCATAACTTTTCTTCCAAGGAGTAAGTGCCTTTTAATTTCATGGCTGCAGTCACCATCTGCAGTGATTTTGGAGCCCTCCAAAATAAAGTTAGCCACTGTTTCCCCATCTATTTGCCATGAAGTGATGGGACTGGATGCCATGATCTTAGTTTTCTGAATGTTGAGCTTTAAGCCAACTTTTTCACTCTCCTTTTCACCTTCATCAAGAGGCTCTTTAGTTCTAAACATTTTTCAGAAGAAAAACCTGACATTATCTAGTGCCTGAGTTTTTATCCAAAGTTCAATTATACAAAATGCATGGAAGATCGCCTATATGATCTATAGCCTCTTCATTGCTCAGTTTTTTTTGAGTTGAGAGAAAGTATAAAAAGCAGTCATAATAAATTTGCCTTACATCTATATGGGAATGCACGCATGCACGCTCAGTCGCTTCCATTGTGTCTGACTCTTTGAAACCTGTGGACTGTAGCCCACCAGGCTCCCCTGTCCATGGGATTCTCTAGGCAAGAATACTGGAGTGAGTTGCCATGCCCTCCTCCAGGAGATCTTCCCGACCCAGGGATTGAATCCGTGTCTCCTGGATTGCAAGCAGATTCTTTTCACTTATTGTCTTCTATACATAGAGAATAGGCAGAACTTTTCCTTTCGTGTCCCAAAAGAGAAAACAAAATGATTGGATATCAATACAGAAAAGAGTGATGAAATGTCTCTATTTGCCCAGAATGGCCTGGTTTCTACCTGTTGTTCTAATGTAATTATGAATAGTGACTTCTTTTATCATTTTCAAAATTGTTTAGGTTTGAAATGTAATCGTGTGGTCCCCCTATCACAGGAACACAGATTCTGCCCAGTTTGGAGTTAAGAGAAAAGGAGACCAAGCATTTTCCCTCTCAGAAACAGCAGTTTTCTTCTTACAGAGTTTGTCTTTGTGTCATGGGCAAACCCCTAAACAGTCTACCTGAATAGAAACAACATTGGAACCAAGCATCAGGGACTGGTCAGGTCTAGGAAAAGTAAAATTCCACCTTTGACCAAGTCTTGGAAGCAGTGTGGACATTTGAATGCTTCTCTGCATTGTCTTGAATAGGAAATACAGAGTTAGGAATACTTTTTCTTCACAGTGATGATAGGATTCAAAGTAAGACCATAGTCAGAGAGGAAGATTTCCTTAACTTTGATAAATTCTTTGGCACACAGCTCAAACACCAACAGTATCCTGTAGCCTCATGCTGATGACTTTAAAATATTTGGATGTTATAAAAAGAACTTATTTCTATGGTGTATATGGCCAAGACTGCTGTTTGGAACCTTTTATTCACCCCTGCAGGGGCTGTAAAGAAAAACTGTGTGCATGAGTGACACTCAAGGGATAAAAACTATTTCTTTCCTTGAGTATATTTATAAATCATCAGCGTACATTTGTAACCCCAAAGAGTACAATATCCTTACATAGCATGCATACCAGAGTCATTATTTCTTTAAAAATCTTTTTTGAAAATACAGCAGCAATTTTCATTTGAAAGTCAGACATCCTGCAACAGCTAGCAAATTGCAGACCCACGAAGTCAGCTACATTTCTGTCTTTTCCTTGATTGGAGAATTGGGCAGAAACGATCAAGATCAATCCAGGATGCATGAATTTCACCTTCTTCAGTTTCTGAATGTTATATGAGGCCTGTAATTTCGTCTACAAGATGACGCTCTTAGGGAGTGAACAAAGAAAGCAATTGATGCTTTATTCTTATTCTCGCAAATCATTTTGCTTATTACCTTCTTCAAAGTACAATTGAGTGAATAGAGATTATTCTTGCATAGGCATAAATGCATATATGTGGAAGAAGCTAAAAATGAATGGCATGAAAAAATAGCTTTCAACTTCCAAAATCATTTGTTCAATCTGCCAAAATGAGGCCAGATTTGCACAGTGGATGTCAAACTTAGAGTAGACTCTTCCAGCTTTGTGGCTAGCTCTGGGTCCAGTAATGTAAGGTGAACAGAAGTAAAAATTACTAATGTAGATTTTTCTACCTATGGTCAGGACTATGGGGAGAATCTAAAAACACATCCTTATTTCTCAGAGTACACATTACAGCTTAACAAGCACTGATGTAGTTGGTAGGTTGTATTTGCAAAGCTTCAGAAGCACATGGAGACATCTAGAACCTGAAGCATGTTTACTTCAATGCCATGTCTATTGAGTTCCTACTATGCACTTTACATATTTTTAAGGTATATATTTGTGAAATTAGTTCATGGGTTCAGTTCTATGAATGACTAGAAATAAATGTTTAGTTGGTTAAGTTAACATAAATTTTTCTTCCTTTTCCCTTGTCCTCCATTTTAAGTATGTATCCTTAGTCAGTGCTCTTAGGGTGTGTAAATATATCTTTTCCTATCCAAATCATTTGCAAATGACTGCCCACATGAATTTCACTTCATGAATTGCCATTAATTGTACATATTAGTCTTCAGCTGACACATATACAGTGAACTCTCACTTAGGCACAATGATTAAGGAATGGTCACTAATAGTTAACTGACCATTCTGGTTAACTGATAATTATATGACACATTTCCAGAAATTAAGCAAAATTGCAAGCACTATGTAACACATCATTTAATCTTGTCTTTCACAGGCACAGGGGATTTTAGGGTCTTCAGGTGGCTCAAACTCTACTGTTACATGAACACCAAGGCTTATCAAAATTTACCTTTGGAATATATTTTATGAGGACTCAGCCCTCTTTTCCTCATCCCTGATTAATTTACTCTTCCTTCTGAAATCTGAGTGTTTGTTAAAACATGAACAGTGTCTGTTCATTTTACTTCTCTGCTTAAAAATACCAATGGCTCTCTCTCTTTCAGAATAAAAACTCAAAATTGTCAGTATGGTCTGGACCAGACATACTTTTCAGGGTCACACATCATCAGGCTTCTCTATTTCCCAGTTCCACTCAGCGCAGGTGTATCATCTCTATCCCTTCAGTCCATCCTCCAATTAGAAAAATGATTTTCAGATCCCAGAAGTCTGTGTACTTCCTGGCCTCCAGGCCTCTGCCCCTGCTGCCCCTGTGACTGGACCATTGTTTTTCTGTTCTATACTCTCTATCCCATTGCATGAGTAATTCATATCCCTTCAGATACCAGCTTTACCGTGGATTTATCCACGTGTCCTGCCTGCCTCTCTGATACCTCTTTGAGCCTCAGCCCATGCATGCATGCTAAGTCACTTCAGTTATATCTGGCTCTTTGTGACCCTATGGACTGTAGCCTGTCAGGTTCCCTATCTATGGGATTGTCCAAGCAAGAATACTGGAGTGGGTTGCCATGCCCTCCTCCAGGGAATCTTTCTGACCCAGGGATCGAACCCGCATCACATTGTGCCTCCTACATTGGCAGGTGAGTTCTTTACCACTAGCACCACCTGGGAAGCCCCAGGGATCCCATAGCAGATCACTAAACATCTTTCATCCCAGCACTTTGGGCTCAGATTTCCTGTTTATCTCTCTGTCTCCCCAGGTCTTTTAGGGCCTCCCTGGTAATGAGTTAAGTCTTTCTCACCATTAAAAACCCAATGGCTAACACAGTGACAAACATTGATGTTGCTCCCTATATTTTAATGAAATAAATGAACGTACTGCTTTGTCCAAAAGCATCAAATTTAATCTGTTTAAATATCACTTTTCTATATGCACTATAAGAAAAGATAGCAGATAAACTATTTACAATGAATCTTTAGTTACCTGGGTGTGTGCCCTAGAAGATTTGTTCTAAAGTTAATACCCAATATTAACATGTTTGCTTGTCACTTCTTTTCAGAAAAGATAAGTGCAGATTGGGCAAATGCAGAGCTGGTTAGGCCAAAACCAGCTGGCTAGGCTGCCCTTCATAAAAATGAATATATGATTCTGCTCATTTCTATGCTCTGATTATTACAAGAGAAGACGGATTACAGACTATGTCCTTAGAACAAAGAGTGGCAGAAAATGTGAAAAAGGATGTATCATGTTAAATAGATTCTCCAATCTGCTGAAACTGCAAACTAAATATGGTAAAACTCTGAGAATTTAATTAAGCAACCACATACAGGAAAAGTATTTAATTAAGAGGTAATCAATAAGATTTCAAGTTTGTTAAGACATAATCAAGCCCAACTGATGTCTTCATCTTCCAGGAAAGCATCCTCATAAAGAAATGGTACCTCCCATCCTCAAGGATGTGACCGAAGACACAGAGTCTGGTGGCAATGCCTGAGAGAGGGCTCCTAGCTGTGCACAAGTGAGAAGACCTGGGGCAGGAAGTCTGCCTTTGTACTAATTGGCTGTGCTGTGGTGATTAATAACCCTCCAATCCAAAGGTTTCCAAACATAAGTGCTTATTTCTGATTCGCATTTCATGTTAGCTGTGTCAGTTACAGCTCCATGTCAACATCCCTTTCCTGCAAATCCTGGCTGAAGGAGAAGCACTTTTTGGCACATGGCATTCTTATGGGGAAGGAGACATGAAAAACAATGCTTAAACACACAATCACGGCTATGATTCTTTTCAGATATGACGTGTCATAACAGCTTCCATGCCATTGGCCTGATATTAGACTGAAGAAGTGCCTGCCAGCAGCACAGAAGCTCTGCAAGTCGTGTGTACAGTAGGATAGCGCTATGTGCTCTTTCATAAAAGGGAGTGAATACTTGGGAACAATAATATAATGGACTGACCGTCCTTGAATTGGGACACACAGAAGACCAAATCAGAATGAGGAACATGGCAGGGACGTGTGAATTTGAAAACGAAAGGCCCTGTGGGATGACATTTCTAAAACCTGTGGCTAGTTCTCTAGTATATGTGGAAGTTGTGTGGCTGGAGGTTAAGGACTCATGCACACGGATCTCAGATTGTGCTGGATGGGAATCTGTTTATTCACTTGGTGACCTGGTGAGGCGCTTCACTTTTCTGAGCCTCAGTTTCTCTGGCAGTGTATTTTCTGATCATGAAATATCAAGGAAAAATCCACATGCTTCTCTTATATTTAATCACTCCACCTGCAGTTAAGGTGAGGCCATGAGACAGGTTCTGGGCAGTGGGATAGGAAACTTCCAGATATGTCCCCTAAAATCTGCCCTGAGACCCTCAGCTTATTTTCTTCTATTCTGCAGAGCAAGAATTGGAGAAAATATAGATCTCTGAATCACTGGTTGGAGAAGACTGACACAGGAAAGCTACCCAACCCACCTAAGACTGTGCTGGGGTGATAACTCGGGGTTGTGTTAAGGCATTGAAATCTATTTTCTTTCTGCACTGATCATTCATCTACAGAAGAGACCAAAGAAAGAACTGCATTTTACAAAGATGAATTGAGATAATTTACACAAAGCACAGGGACTTCCCTGGGGGTACTAGTGGTAAAGAATCCGGCCGCCAATGCAGGAGATGTAAGAGATGCGGGTTCCATCTCTGGGTCTGAAAGATCTCTTGGAGAAGGGCATGGCAACCCACTCCAGTATTCTTGTCTGGAGAATCCCATGGACAGAGGAGCCTGGAGGGCTATAGTCCCTAAGGTGGCAAAGGGCTGGACACAACTGAAGTGACAGCAGGCACGCAAAGCGCAGAGCAGTGTTTGACACTGTAAAGGCTCATTTTGTGGTGTTATAATTTATTTTAAGGTCATGTTTATTTAGAGATTAAGAATAAAGTCATTAATATCAATAGATCTAGTTTATATTCCAGTTCTGCTACAAACTAACCATGCATGTTAAGAACATTATTTAACTTCTCTATGTCTCAATTTCTTTCTTTATGAAATGACAATCAAAGATAACATTCAACTTACAAGGCTATGAATTTCTAATAAGATAATCCATGTGGTGGTGGTGGTGACGGTGGTGATCTTTTGCCTGATCTACCATTATAGAAGCACAGTTGACTGTCAAGTAAAAGAACTAAGGTAACAAGCTTATGTAGAGACTGAACTATGATTTTGATGTGATCAACTGAGCTGACTAGTCATAACGTAAGTACTTATAGAACTGTCTCCATCCGTAAAGACAGTGCCCAGATAATGGCAGACTATCTATATCAGTAAGGGGTTTTTCTGCTGAAGACATGAAAAACTTAGGAGCTGGGAAAACACATATATACCATTTTAACTTCGTTGTGTTTGTATTTCTTTTTTAATAATTTTAATGCAGTAAGGTATGCAGCATTAAAAATTAAGTTTTTAATTAAAATAGTTACATCATTTATTATAGAAAGAAGCATAGATATTTGTGCAGAAAAAAACTGCATAGTTCTAATACAAGAAATAACTAGTAATTTTTTTGTATTTACATTCAACTTTTTTTTCTGAGGGTAAGCTTTGTTTAACATAGTTGGATTTGCTAGATTTTTATTAAAATCATTACATAAATATTGTTTTCAAGGACTTAATTAAATGAATGTACCAGTTTACTTAATCATATATTTATTTTGGGTCATTAATTTGTTTTATTTTATTTTTTGCTATTATAAATAATGGTCCTGTTAATTTTTCTGTTATATATTTTTCCATGTTTTGACTTATTAGAACAAATTCACAGAATTGAAATCACTAAGTCAGAAGAAATATTTATAAGAAATACTATATTGACAAATTGTTAAGCCCAGAAATACAGTCATCTCTTGATATATGCACACTAAAATCCTTTGATTCTCAAGTCCCTTACATAAAATACATTTGCATGCAACCTACACACATCTTTTAAATAATCTCTAGAAAACTCATAGTACTAATGCAATGTAAATGCTATGTAAATAGTTGTAAACACAATGTAAATACTATATAAATAGTTGCTGGTAGGTGCAACAAATTCAAATTTTGCTTTTTGGAATGTTCTGGAATTTTAAAAAATGTTATCTATCTGCAGTTGGTAAATCCACAGATTTGGAACCTGCAGGTACAGAGGGCTGACCATATATGAAAATGATGATTTCATGTGGCCCATCGTGTTTTTAATTTTTAAAGAAATATTTGCTAATTGTTTGGAAATATTTACTAATATAATATATTTATACTTAAATATATAGTTATTTTCTTAATGATACATGGGTTTGAAAAATCTTCCAAGTCTATTATTAGTGCATGGTTTTTGAATCATCTCTTTATGTCAGTTGCCAATATCAAATATTTTCATCACTGATTTGCATGACTGTTTCTAAAATTAAAGTTATTAGACATATTGTCTTCTAAATTTATATCATCCTTTATATCAGGAGAACTAGAAGCTGCCTCTGCACTTCTCAGCTCACTTTTAACTATTTAGGTGGCTTTTTTTTTTTTTTTTTTACTATCTCTCATATACTCTCACAGGCTTACCAGGTAACTCAGCGGTAAAGAATCCACCTGCCAATTCAGGAGACGGGAGTTTGATCCCTGGGTTGGGAAGATCCCCTGGAGAAGGAAATGGCAACCCACTCCAGTATTCTTGCCTGAAAAATCCCACGGACAGAGGAGCTTGGCAGACTATAGTCCATGGCATTGCAAGAGTCAGACACAACTAAGTGACTAAAAAATAAAAATATACACTCTTATAACTGGATTTCCCAATGATTGTAGTTAAAATCAGTGGGTGAACTTGCAAGCTTAACAGAAGCAACACTCCCTGAAGATAGACCTCATGCAAACTTTTCAACTTTTAGTAGATAGATTTGATATCTGTTTCCTTCTTTTTTAAAAATAGCATAGTTACAGAATTAAGTCTCTGTCTTTATGCAAAATGTTTCTTCTAACACAACTCGGAACTGTCAGAGAGGTACCGAACTATGGCAGAGTTTCTGTGTAAACTGAAATATGGGAAATAATTGGAGTCTTCATAGAAATGTCTATTTCAGGCTATAACTCACATTGCCATTTGAACTTCAGACATTTTAGATTACCTCTTCACAGATTACAGTTCTAAGCATTGGGAGTGTTTTCTCAGAATTCCTCCCATGGAGGTGCTGTTTTCCATGATTGCCAACTTTTCTACTGCTTTGTACCAGGACAGGCAGACTCTGTGATACAAGCTGTCAGTTGAGCTTTTATGTGTGGCTTATGCTGAGCCTACTTTCATGCCTGCCGTTAATGTAGCTAAGTTTCCAAGTGCCACAGTGCTAAGCAGAAACACTCAAGTTCATATGTGACTTTTTAATATAGTGGATTCTATTTGGACCATTGTTTTCCTTCAGTTCTCACCTATTCTCATGTTTTAGGCAGCAAATCTCAAAGATTTTGACTTAAGGGATTTCAAATGCACCAGGATAACACACTGCATAAAACTGCTATTGTAAATACCACAACCAGTGTCTTCTAGCATTAAAAGGCATCATCCATCCTTTCCTTCATTTGACAAATACTGACTGCCTAGGGGAGCTAGCCTGCCTGCATTTGAATTTCAATTCATTTATTTAGCAACTCTGTAAATTTAGGTAAATCTAATTAATCTTTTCAGTTTTTCTCATCTGAATTGCATTATTTCTACTATGATGACTATAATCCAGGCACTGTGCTAGAGGTGATGAACACTTTAGTGATTAAAACAGGCATGGTTTAAACTTTCATGGAGTATAAACTCAGTCAGGAGAGGTTTCTGGGTTTTGGAGAAGATAACAGAGGATGCCTAAATTTGAACCTCTCTACCTAGCTTCATAAAATGCACAAAGGATAACGAGGAGAGGAAATTAAATCTCCCATAGTTCACAGTTACAACTTTAGTAGGCAGAAGAATATAAAAAAAATCTCAATTGACACTTGGTGAAAGAACATGTCTAAAAATAGTGGAGTGTGCTCAGGAGTCCAAAAGAGTTGAGAATCAGATGGAAATTCTGTAGAATGAGAGAGAGGGCAGTGGCGTCAGCGTGTCACTATGACACAGATAATATCAACTGAAGTTTATCCCCAAAAGGACTGGGTCTTCATTCTGAATGGAGAAATAATATACAGTGTATGTTCAGAAATGGATAGGAGCTGTGGCTACCAAGAAGTCTAACGGAGGATTAGAAAGGGAGTGTTACAGGCAGGTACCGCCACCATGGAGTCTGTCTCTTGGCAGCTCAGAGATAAAGAGAAAGAAAGAGGCATGTGAAGGTAAATGCCACAACTTATCATGATAAAATCAAAGATTCAGAAGAAAACAGACCTAAAAAGTCATTTATTAAAGAAATTGCACCTCACTGTAGCAATAGAAGAAGACTTTCTTAAACCAAGAAATCAAGTAAACCACTCAAACTCCTATAATACTGCTGCTCCAGGAAAACCCAACCCAAACGCACTTATTGGATGCCAATGACAGAGTCCCAACACCCCTACTGAGTTGTTACACATAATAAAAGCAGTGGTTCAAGGAAAACACATAGCCTTAGATGCTCATTATGTTAATAAAGATTTCTTTAAAATGCTGGTAAATTAAACATCCAGCTCAAATAGTTAAAAATTTTTAAGCAGAAGGAAAGAAACGTCAACAAAAACTACAAAAGTAGTATTTCATAAAACAAAGACATGAGGACTAACAAATAATTTTCTCAATTATTTTCACATGTGATAATGAAGATCCTATGTTTAAAAAGTCTCCTGAAGTTTTCTTACATTACTGATGGAAGGCAAAAAATGATCCAGTCACTCTGTAAAAGAGGGAATTTTCTTACAAAGTTAAACAGGGACTTATCACTGGATCTATTAATCCTATTCTTTGGCATTTACCCAAGTCTCATGAAAGTCTATGTTCACTCAAAAGCCTGAATACAAGTGTTTATAGTGACTTAATAATCACCCAAAACTTGAAACATCCCAGTCCTTCAACTGGTGTGTAGATAAACAAACTGTGATACATCCACAACACAGAATACTTCTCAACAAATAAAAGGAGCAAACTATTAATGAGTAAAACAATATGGATGAATATCAATTGTGTCAAAGAAGCTAGATTCCACTTACATGAAATTCTGGAAAAGACAAAATTATAAAACAAAAAACCAATCAGTGGGTTTGGTAGGAGGATTAAAGAGGCGTATGGAAATTTGAGGGTGATGGAAGTGTTCCTTGTCTTAATTTTAATGGTGTTTACATGACTATAAACATAGCTTAAAACATGGAACCGTACATTTGAAATGGTAAATTTTCCTGTATGCGAATTATACCTCAATAAATCTAAGAGCATCTCAGAGATTTAAGTTTTAGAAAGTCTTGCTAAAATGTTTACAGATAAAATGAGATCTAATACTTTATTCAAGATAATCTGATGGTTTGGAGAGTAGTTGGAAGTATCCATAAAATCAGATTGCCTAAGGGCTGTAATTGGTTGAAGTTAGGGCGGCCTTGATTTCCCCTGGGTCAGAAAGATCCCCTGGAGGAAGGGATGGAAACCCACTCCAGTATTCTTGCCTGGAGAATATCATGGACTAAGCAGCCTGGTGGGCTACAGTCTATAGGGTCACAAAGAGTCGGACACGAGTGAAGCAACTTAGCATGCATGCACACAGGGCCCATTACTCTACCCACCTGGCTATTCTGTATATTTGACATTTCTCATCATAAACAATATTTTAAATGTAAAAAGTTATTTGGAATTAGAAATTAGTCAACACAGAAGAAAAAGTCAATTTCACATATTCTTAAGATCAAGATACAAATCTTGGTATATTTTGCAGTAAGCTGTTATGTTGTTACCACTGAAAAGACTTGTTGGAAGTCTTGAACTTGAAAGACTAATTTGGAATTTTATGAAGTAGGTATGCTCCATAGGAGTCCCATATTGAACAAATTAAACTGTATTTTTATTAAAGTGCTTAATATCTTGATGTGGGCTTCCCAGGTGGCTCAGTAGTAAAGAATCTGTCAGCCAATACAGGCACCAAAGGATACATGGGTTTGATCCCTGGGTTGGGAAGATCCCCTGGAGGAGAAAATGGCAACCCACTCCAGTATTCCTGCCTGGAGAATCACATGGACAGAGGAACCTGGGGGGCTACAGTCTATGGTGTTGCAAAGAGTCAGACACAACTGAGACACGTGCATACAAACACACACCCATCTTGATGTATGGAATTTTAGCATTCTCCAATTTATTTGTCTATATAATCCTCTTTTGTTCAGAGTGTTTGAAAAAATAACATTGCATGGAACATACTTGAGATTCCATACAATACATATTTATAGTTGCTTAGGTGCTAAGAGGCAACTTAATTCTGAGATTAAAACTTGGTGTTTCATATATTAGGGTACTGTTCTCTGCTACATCACATAATTCCCAGGAGTAAAGATGCTTAACAAAACAGAATTTATTTCTCCCTCACATGTCTATCAAACGAGGGTATTTGGGTAGCAGGTGACTTTCCTTTATGTAGAATTTTCAGGAATTGATGTTCTTCCCATGTTATTCCTTTTTCATCCTCTAGGGGCGCAGATCCTTCTTCATCTATCCAGCTCCAAGAAAGAAAGAATGAAGTCACTTTGATACCATAACCACCTGTGCCCAGAAGTGATGCACATCACTTCTGCTTCCATTTCATTGATGACAGTCACATGGTCCAGCTAGATACAACAGGGTCTGAACAATGGAGTTCCTGGCTGGGCAGTTGCTTTGCATGAAAAACGAACATGAATTTTGATGGACAGGTCACTGCTTCTACTATGGGCAGCATAAACACATGAGCAATTCAACTAATTCAGTATTTCTACCAGAGATGATGACTTTAATGATCTGAAGTGTGATCCTGGCATCAATATTTTAAAATTTCCAGGTAATTTATTTCTCAGTTTGAATTAAAAACATAGGAGTAGTCATTAATTTTTAAAGAAGAAATTTATTTCTTTTTACTTTTTCCAGCTTTAGTGAGATAACGATTGACAAATAAAAATGTACGTTAGGCTGAACAACATGATTTTTAAGAAACAAGTCTGTTATGTATAGGGCACCTCATTTTCTATATTACAAGTGAAGTGAAGTGAAAGTCACTCAATTGTGTCCGACTGTTTGCGACCCCATGGACTATACAGTCCAGGAAATTCTCTAGGCCAGAATACTGGAGGGGGTAGCCTTTCCTTTCCCCATAGGATCTTCTCAAACCAGGGATCAAACCCAGGTCTCCCACATTGCAGGCAGATTCTTTACCAGCTTAGCCACATGGGAAGCCCTTATTACAAATAACCCAATGGAAATGCTAACTTATCAAAAGATATTCTAATTAAAGTATTTAAAATTAGGTCAATATGAAAAAGCACTGCTAACGTGATGATCTGCAGCCAGTGATATCTGGATCCCACTGGGCAGTATTCTCCAGAATGCTATTGCTTCCCAACCAGAACAGATACATTTTTACCCAGCATACTCCTAGAATATAAATCATTCAGATGGCTGAGACTTATTCTTTGATGGCATGATAGATCACTGGGCATTAGATCCTTGAAGAGATGTTATTTTTCAGAAGTTGCCTTTAAACCATCCCTCACACCGTCACAACAGATCCAAGTTTTATAGCCCCACAGCTAATATTTTAAATTATGGAAATCGACACTAAGCAGCATGTCCACCATAAAAGACTTTTTATAAAAGTGTGCTTCAAATTTATTTCATTTATTTTGATGGATTGCATTAAACTAATTTGAATTTACTACACAAGTGTCCACAACTACATTTATCTGCTATGTGTCTAGGAGTTTTTGTCTCTATTCTTTAAAATTGATTCATTTTATTTTAGCGACACAGGTCCAGAGAACACTTTTCCATCATATTTGTATGTAAAGGTGTTTATGTTGTTTCAGTATGGAACATTTTGTTCCCCCTGGAATGGAGACAATCAGAAAAGAGATGACCTTCATCTCTGTGCATAACTTCATTCTGTTTCTCAACATAATCAATTGATTTCTATGTTTGTCAGTTTGGTTTCATCAGCTGCCATAATGGTCAATTACTAAATAAGAATTGATCACCAAGAGGCCTGATGCTGTGTCCTTAGCAAGCCTATACCCAGTCTAGTTATTTAAATCATTTAAATGACTAGATCAGATTAGCCATTTGCCATTTGATCAATAGCACAGTGACCTGCATAAGACTGACTAATCTTATTGTGCACTTAGGCAAAGTCTTAGGAGGAATATGGTTATTTAATTAACATACCAATATATTTCCCGGGGCAAAACAAAGTATTTGCAGATATGCTATCTAACATTGCAGCTATTTTATTTTTCTATAAAGTGAGAAAAATGCCGGCCTTAAAGTCTATGGCACAAAACCATAGATAATTTATTCATTTAACAAATGTTAAAAAGGACAAAGTAAGATTTTATGAGCTGGATGTTGTGGATGTAGTGATGAATAATTCATAGTTCCTGCTCGCAAGTAAATCATAGGCTCATAACAGAGATATACTGGAGGAAATAATTTCAGTAGAGCATGTTAAGTAAAACAAGGTATGATAAATGGGGGAGGGGGGGGGAGTTACTTTTTTTTACTTGAAAAGTTAGGGAATGTGCACCAGAGGAGAAGAGGCTTAAGTAGGTTCTTGAAAGATTGATAGTCAGTTCAAGGTAAACAAAGGAGAGCATTATAGTCCCAGGAGACCGAGGAAGGCACAAAATAGCACAATGTGTGTGTTTTTTCATATCTCTTGGTTGAAAGTGACAAAATCAGAAAAACTAATTTGAGAAGAAATGTGGATTTTTATTGGAAATAGCAGTAGGAGGGCAGAATAATGACTCTCATTCTGCAATATCTACGTTCTATCATCTGAAACCTGTGAGTACGTTGTGTTACACAGTAAAGAAAAAGTAAGGTTGCAGTTGGAGTTAAGGTTGGTAATAAGCGAAATTTAATTAAGATAAGGAGATGGCCCTGGATCATCCAAGTAGGCCCATTGTATCTATAATTACAAGAGTCTTTACACAGAGGAGAAGAAAGCAGAAACAAGAACCACAGTGGAAAATACTTAACCAGCATTTCTGACTTTGAAGATGGACGGCAACCATGAGACAAGAACATGAGCAGTCTGCAGAAGCTGGAAAACGCAAGGAAACACATTCTCCCTTAGTGCCTCTATAAAGAAATATAACCCTGCTGACACCTTGATTTTTAGCCCAGTAACACTCATTTTGGACTTCAGACTTCTAGACATGGAAGATAATAAAATTTTTAAGCAACTGACTTTGTGGTAATTTGTAACAGGAGTAATAGGAAACTAATGCATAAACTTACTTGAAATTTAGTTTACTTGAAATATAAATGAAGGGAAAGCTGGGGAATGAATACTGAAGAAGGGTAGGGATAAGTGGAACCAGATTCTCAATAATCTACATTTCTCTACTCTTTCTCTCTCAATCTATTAGTTTCATTCTCTGAGAGCAGCTTTCCCCGTGGGGCAGGGGATCAGGTCACTCGCTGCCCTGGGCTCATACATCCTGGGATTTCAGAGAAAAATATTTTCTTATCTTGGTTTCAGTTTGGAAAAAAGTGCCATAGAAATATTCTGTTGCTGCTGCTGCTAAGTCACTTCAGTCGTGTCTGACTCTCTGCGACCCCATAGACGGCAGCCCACCAGGCTCCCTTGTCCCTGGGATTCTCCAGCCAAGAACACTGGAGTGGGTTGCCATTTCCTTTTCCAATGCATGAAAGTGAAAAGTGAAAGTGAAGTCGCTCAGTCGTGTCCGACTCTTCGTGACCCCATGGACTGCAGCCCACCAGGCTCCTATGCCCATGGGACTTTCCAGGCAAGAGTACTGGAGTGGGGTGCCATTGCCTTCTAATGGGCCTATTTTAAGTCAAATGTTAGACCACTGAACTAAGCTCTTGGGGTGAATGATGTTAATTAGCCCAGCTGGGACCCCATCCACATTAATTTGGCAAAAAAGAGAGATTTGCTACCAAAACAAAGAGGGCAAGAATGTAGGGAAAATTGGAATAGTAGCTGTCTACTACAACATGTTGAATGAACTACAAGTGGTTTACTGCAGTGAGAACTTAAAGTCAGTGATGAATTCAACCTAAATTCATATGAATAGTTAGATCATACAATTAGTCACTCAGTTGTGTCTGACTCTTTGTGATCCCATGGACTGTAACCAGCCAGGCTCCTTTGTCCATGAAATTCTCCAGGCAAGAATACTGGACTGGGTTGCCATTCCCTTCTCCAGAGGATCTTCCTGACTCAGGGATCGAACTGGGTCTCCTACACTGCAGGCAGATTCTTTACCATCTGAGCCACCAGGGAAGCCTAGATCATTTAATTAAGCTCTAACTCTGCATACTTGATTCCCAGAACTCTAGCTTTCCCAAATGTATGTTTATGAGCTTCCTTTTAATCAGGGAGGTAATGGTAGATGAGTTCTATTTACATTGGTTCAGTGCCTTTTTTTCAGTATAGGAAATTTAGGAACTTGGTCAGCTGTGAGAAAGATGAGTTTAGGGAAGACTGAGGTCAGGAAAATAGATTCCTACTAAGAAGTGCTATATCTTGGGTCAGCTCTAGGGAACCAAAGATCCAGTCATGAATCTTCAGCCTTTTGGAAAGTGCCTTGGATTTTGGGTTCAAGATCTGGATACAAGCCTAAGCTACACTCTTTCTTAATTTTATTACCTTCGGCTAGTTCTCTCAGCACTGTAAATCTCATTTTCATTACCTGCAATCTATATATTGATCATAAAATCTGCTCCCTGTAAAAGCTGTCATTTATTGAGAGTTTATATGTATCAGACACTTTACGAGGGTTCCAGGAAACTTCAGTCATGAAGGAGAAGTCACTGGCCTTGAAACAAAGTAAATCTGTAAACTAGGGAAAGAGGGCAGAGCCCTGGTGAAGTGCTATAGACATAAAATCAAAGCTGAACTTGCAATGAAGTTAACTGGATGCAGAGGCCTTGAGGGTAAGGTGCTTGTTGCAGATATGATGGCTTGCTGAGCCTAAGTGAGCTGGAAGCAGGGTTACGCAGTATGCAGGTAAAGGAGGTCAATCATGGGGGGATACAGAGAAAGAGACAGAAAGTCAGACAGAGATTGAGTATGGAGACCCAAAGATCTTTTCACTTCCTGTTCTGCCTCTGCCATTCCTACCCCAGGGTTTCCAAGTATGAAAACCACTCTTGAACCCAGCATTCATTTGGCAATTCCTTAATGAAAATGATTCAAATGAACCTAGGAAAGGAACCTCCAATCAAGACAGTCTTTATAACAGCCCCAAATGGCAGCTGTTTCCCAAATCTTAGAATTAGAACATTGCTGATTCTGACCCTGTACGCCAGCTAGACCCATGCTCACTTAGCAGAGTGTCCCATCTAACAAAGCACCATATTACTGTTAGGAGTTACTCTAGCCCATCCATATTCATCTCCTAGGGCTGCTGTTACAAAGCAAGACAAGCTGGGTGGCTTAAAACTATAGAAATGTATTGTTTCACAGTCTCCCTGTGTGTCTCTGTCTTCACATAGCTATTTTCATATGACGCCATTAGTCACACTGGATTAGGGGCCCATCTTACTCTGGTATGACCTCACTTTAACTTAGCTAATTATATCTGCAATGACCCTACTTCCAAATAAGGTCCTAGTCTGAGAATCTGGAGATTAAGACTTCAACATATCTTTGTGTTATGTTTAGTCACTTTGGAGAAGAATATGGCAACCCACTCCAGTGTTCTTGCCTGGAGAATTCCCTGAACAGAGAAGCCTGGCAAGCTACAGTCCATGGGGTCTCAAAGAGTCAGACACAACTGAGTGACTAACACACAAACACACACACATGATTAGTTGCTCAGTCATGTCTGACTCTTTGCAACCCATGAGCTGTACAGCCTGCTAGGCTCCTCTGTCCATGGGGGTTCTCCAGGCAAGAATATTGGAGTGGGTTGCCATGCCTTTCTTCAGGGGATCTTCCCAACCCAAGGATAGAACTGTAGGCAGATCCTTTACCATCTGAGGCACCGGGAAGCCCAAACATATCTTTGTGGGGGATATAAATTGGATAGGCCAAAAAGTTTGTTTGGGTTTTTATGTACCATCTTCTGGAAAAATCCAAACAAACTTTTTGGCCAACCCAATAATTCAACCCATAATATCATCCTCTTATTTTTGACCAACTCCTGTTCAGATTCTACATCTATTTGCTTGTTGGTTCCTGACTCCTGATTTCTCTGCTATTTATGACCCAGCTGTTATACTTGGCGTTAAGGGTTTTATTGACTATACCAAAGCCTTTGACTGTGTGGATCACAATAAACTGTGGAAAATTCTGAAAGAGATGGGAATACCAGACCACCTGACCTGCCTCTTGAGAAACCTATATGCACGTCAGGAAGCAACAGTTAGAACTGGACATGGAACAACAGACTGGTTCCAAATAGGAAAAGAAGTACATCAAGGCTGTATATTGTCACCCTGCTTATTTAACTTCTATGCAGAGTACATCATGAGAAACACTGGGCTGGAAGAAACACAAGCTGGAATCAAGATTGCCGGGAGAAATATCAATAACCTCAGATATACAGATGACACCACCAATATGGCAGAAAGTGAAGAGGAATTAAAAAGCCTCTTGATGAAAGTGAAAGTGGAGTGTGAAAAAGTTGGCTTAAAGCTCAACATTCAGAAAACGAAGATCATGGCATCTAGTCCCATCACTTCATGGGAAATAGATGGGGAAATAGTGGAAACAGTGTCAGACTTTATTTTGAGAGGCTCCAAAATCACTGCAGATGGTGACTGCAGCCATGAAATTAAAAGACACTTACTCCTTGGAAGAAAAGTTATGACCAACCTAAATAGCATATTCAAAAGCAGAGACATTACTTTGCCGACTAAGATCCGTCTAGTCAAGGCTATGGTTTTTCCAGTGGTCATGTATGGATGTGAGAGTTGGACTGTGAAGAAAGCTGAGTGCCAAAGAATTGATGCTTTTGAGCTGTGGTGTTGGAGAAGACTCTTGAGAGTCCCTTGGACTGCAAGGAGATCCAACCAGTCCATTCTAAAGATCAACCCTGGTATTTCTTTGGAGGGAATGATGCTGAAGCTGAAACTCCAGTACTTTGGCCACCTCATGTGAAGAGTTGACTCATTGGAAAAGACTCTGATGCTGGGAGGGATTGGGGGCAGGAAGAGAAGGGACGACAGAGGATGAGATGGCTGGATGGCATCACTGACTCGATGGATGTGAGTCTGAGTGAACTCTGGGAGTTGGTGATGGACAGGGAGGCCTGGCGTGCTGCGATTCATGGGGTCACAAAGAGTCGGACACGACTGAGCGACTGAACCGAACTGAACTTAACTGAAGGGTTCACAGATTGTTGATACAAACAAAAGAGAAAAACAGCCCCTGGAAACCAGAAGCTGGCTGGATCATCCAAGCCTTGATGTTGCCAAAGCTGCCTGGCACCTACTGCTAAGCTTTGGTATTCCCTGTTGAACATACATAAAAGAACTGTGAACATGATGAATCAAGACAAAAGCAAGATCACTCTACAATCATGTCTGAACACAGAGAAAAATACCAACATTGTGCAAACCACACAAAAGACCAAATCTCTTTTTTATCTTGAGTGGTATGAGTGACTGCTGCTTTCTTACCAATCACAACTTTGCCTTGGTCTAGTCCTCTCCCCTTCTAGATGAAGTTCAATAAATCGTTAAACTCACTCCCACTTCCTGAGAGCGTCTAAGCCAGAACAAAGCTCCCCTTCCTTAAATCTTTCCCAAATCACGTAACATAATCGCAAATCTTATAGTAAATTCTTTCTAATACCTTCTGCCTGAGTCTCCCCCTGGCTTGATGTATATTCCCTCTCACTGCAATAAGCAATAAACTTGACTTGTCAAACTATGAATTTGTTCCTGATGGAGTTTGCTTGGAGGGCATTGACAGGAATTTTAATAATGCATACTAGCTAAAATGTGATAATTGAATTAGAAAAATACTTTGCATGTGAAAGGTATCAATCTATTCACTGATTACCATGGGGATGAGTGCATTACACTCCAGAGAGAAAATACTGGTATAAAATAGGGTTGTACTTATTAAAGTATTATTTGTTATCCAAATCTGATGTGTGAATGCAGTCATATCTCTCATTTTATAAATCAGACTCAAACTTTGCTACATCAGTTTGGATCAGGGCTAGTGTCTTCTTCCATTGAATGGTTAAGTAAAAAAAAAAAAAAGAAAAACCACTAGAAAATGTATCAACTTCCATATCCAGTTCATGGGATGTGAGAGAGAAGGTCTGAGATCATATCAGTTGGCCCCCTGACATTACTTCTGGCTGTCCCATGGAATCACAGTTGGAAATTCATCCTACCCTGTAAGGTCAGGCAGTTGGTCACCTTTGATGACTCAGATCCCTCAGTGGGGATTTCTCTAGTTGTCCAGTGATTAAGACTCTGTACTTCCACTGCAGGGGTCATGGGTTCCATCCCTGGGTAGAGAACCAAGATCCTGCATGCCTCATGGTATGCAAAAAAAAAAAAAAAAAAAAAAAAAAAAAAAATCCCTCAGTGTCTGGTGCCAACCAGAACATTCCTGCCTTTGGCTCTCCAGGTCACAGCTGTTAGCTCTTGACCCACTCATTCCCACCAATAGTCATTCTACCAAGGTGCCCGTTGCTCCGGGAGTGCTGTTTGAAGTAGGACAAGAGCCCGCAGTTTGAGAACTAAAATCACTCCTTTCCCTGCAGGGGAATTGCCTCCAGGATGGGCAGTTCATCTTATTCAGACCCTCAGACACAGGTTTCTTTACTTACATTGTCTCTACAACAGGAGAACTTTGTACCTCAAGAGAGTTCTGAAATTCCTACTTCTACCTGGAAGGGAAGGAGCCACCATGTCTCAACAAGAAGAACCTTCAAGGGTGACATGGGGGCTGTTTAAGCCGTCTCTCAAAAGAGCAGAGAAGAAAGAAAATATCTTTAGGGCACAAGTTAAATGCTTGGTGGGGCCATACTGCCCATTAAGTGACATAATAACATAGAACTGCTTTGTTCTTGAGTGTCTTCTCACTTTAAATTGCTTTCTTTAATTTACATGGGACATTGGGCTCTTTGCCAGGGGATCTTTCTGACCCAGGGATTGAACCTGGGTCTCCTACATTGTAGGCAGATACTTTACGTGTGAGCCACTAGGGAAGCTGGATCTGTTGTAGTTTTGGTAATTTAGGAAATGAATACATTTCACCTATCCTATATCTTATCCCAGACTTTCAAATGTCAAGTACATTTACTCTAGTCAAATTTCATCAACACACTACTATATTTAGCTTGAAGTAAGAACATATCCTGATATTCTTAAAAACACTTTTTAAATTCCTCTAAGAAAGATCAGATTATCACTGAAAGTTAAAATTTCCTCAACTCTTAGCTTTTCCCCCAATGAGACAATTATTTTTATAACTTTAAAACTCTGATACTATCTAGATGATATCTATCTGTAACTATTGAGGCAGGACAGATAATATTAATGCTCATTCTAAATTCTTTTCAGGACTTTGTCTCTGACTGCCTCCTTTTTTTTTTTTTCCCATTCTATACAGAGTTGTGCTGGTACTGTAAGGAGAAGACCATCATCAACTAAGATATTCGTTGCTTAAAAGTGTTTTTTACTATCATAGCAAAGAGAAGATTTGAGGATGAGACTCAGGCTAGGTCAATTTTTGCTGGAAAGCAAAAAAAAAAAAAAAATTGAAAACATAATGTAATTCTCTAGAGCATCAGCTCATAAGGGTGGTCAAAGTAGAGGGCAGAATATGAGTTATGAGGATACGGATGAAAGGGTAAAGAAGTCAAAATTTAACTCACATCTTAATTTAGCTTTGGTTTCTCCCCAAACCTTGAGTTTGTCTATGATGATATTTAGTATCTTTTAAAAAATGAACTAATTTAAGATAAGAAAGTACTTATATTAGGTTTAGATTTTTTAAATGAAATCAGGTTGAATAATATTCACACTTGTTCCAACTTCTGATAATCTCAGTTAACACAGATTTATAGTGCATACCTGGGATCTAGAAAGCCCAGAGACATACTATATCTCTGCCATCACTGATATCATCATTCGGAATGTGATTTCAGCCCTGGTAAAATCCAATTGTGATGACAGTAAAGTACATTTCTCTGATGTTTTCAACTCACTCTGTTCCTGGGCAATATTTATTTGTTTCTATTCTCTTCAATCTGACAAAGTACAGAAAAAAGCTCATAAATAAACACAACACTCCTTTCTTGCTCTACATGGATTTCGATGAAAATTGAACTACTGGTTCTCTGACAAAGAACATTTGATAGAAATGTCATGAATCCTATGGGGTACATGCTTCTTCAGCTGAGCTGTATGCGTTTGTACTCTTCAGAGTAAAAGAATCTTCAACCCTTTTCCTCTAACGGTTATGTCATGTTCTGATCATTAAAATTTTCTCCATTTGGAGGATTATCACTTCTTACTTACTTATTGTTATTCAGGAATCAGAGTTAGCATCTTTACATTAAAGGGCCACCAATAATAAATTTTCATCTCAAGGCAAGATTTTCAGCAAACAGAATAATAAAAGTATGTTTATGTTCTGATGTTTTATGTTACTTTTAGCTTTATGATTTCATTTGCGTTTTAGTGCTTGGCAAGTGAAACATTCTAATATATCTTTAGAGGATGCATTCAGTGACATAGGTACCTAAACTAGTGGAAACATGGTTGAAAGGGTCACTGGACTAGGTATTAGAAGATGTCATTATAAATTTTGTCCCTGTTATTTATAAACTATGTGAACATTGGATAGTTACTTAAGCTCTCAGATCCTCATTTTACTTTTCTACAAACTGGAGGTGATAATTGTGCTATATAAAGTCATTGTGAGGGCTAGAGATCATGTATATAATGTAAGAACTTGGCATATAGTAGCTGCTGACTGAAAGGAAGTGTTTATGCGAAAGCCCTGGGACACAGGCATTAGGCAGGCTTGAATGGGCCCCAGTGGTCCTCATTTTGGGGGCTCATGACCTTGGGTAATCCCTTCTCCTTGAGTGTGGTTGGACTCAATGGAATATGCCATAAGTGATGAAGTGACAATTTTGAGTTTAGGTTATAAAATGACTGTCTTTCATCTTGAATGTAGTCCCCCTCAAGGTCTCATGGGTCACATGCCCTAAGGGATGGCAGTTGACATGTTTTAGGCAGGCCTGTGAAATGGTCCATGTGGTGAGTGACTAAGGCCTGCCAACAACCAGGGGAGTGAGCTCAGAAAGAGCCACTCCACAGATGAGCATTCAGATGAAACCGCATCTCCGGTGTTCCTCATGAGAGACCCTGAAACATCCAGTGAAGCTGTGCTCAGATTTCTGACCCAGAGAAACTGTGAAATAATTAATATTTATTCTTTTTAGCTACTAGTTTTGAGGTACTTTGTTATATGGCAGTAATGACGAATATATCATTAAAAGGCATAATAGCAGCATTTTAGAAAAATATTTTCTTCCACTTTATAGAAATCATTTGGTAAATGTACATAGGAAGTTTATATATAATACACCTCTAAAGTATATTTGTTGTGTTTTGCAGTGTGAGGTGGCAGAGGGGAGAATATAAAGCAGTTTTTGAAGGCAGACTTTAGGTTCTGTTCATCTGACTATAGCCTTGAATCTCAAAATGTACCCAGGGAGCACCAGTCAGTCACCAAGAAATGTGGTCACTGTGTTCTCTAAGTCTGGAAAGCACCAATACCTTCTTGTATATTATAGGTTCCAAAAATCTGAGAAATGCTAGGATTTCTAATATGTTAATGGATTCAATAGTTTAAAAATTCCACAGTAGACTTTGGGAAATAATGGATCATGGAAAAAGCAAGAGAGTTCCAGAAAAACATCTATTTCTGCTTTATTGGCTATGCCAAAGCCTTTGACTGCATGGATCACAATAAACTGGAAAATTCTGAAAGAGATGGGAATACCAGACCACCTGACCTGCCTCTTGTGAAACCTATATGCAGGTCAGGAAGCAACAGTTAGAACTGGACATGGAACAACAGACTGGTTCCAAATAGGAAAAGAAGTACATCAAGGCTGTATATTGTCACCCTGCTTATTTAACTTCTATGCAGAGTACATCATGAAAAACGCTGGGCTGGAAGAAGCACAAGCTGAAATCAAGATTGCCAGGAGAAATATCAATCACCTCAGATATGCAGATGACACCACCCTTATGGCAGAAAGTGAAGAGGAAGTAAAAAGCCTTTTGATGAAAGTGAAAGAGGAGAGTGAAAAAGCTGGCTTAAAGCTCAACATTCAGAAAACGAAGATCATGGCATCTGGTCTCATGACTTCATGGCAAATAGATGGGGAAACAGTGGAAACAGTGTCAGACTTTATATTGGGGGGCTCCAAAATCACTGCAGATGGTGATTGCAGCCATGAAATTAAAAGACGCTTACTCCTTGGAAGAAAAGTTATGACCAACCTAGATAGTATATTCAAAAGCAGAGACATTACTTTGCAGACTAAGGTCCGTCTAGTCAAGGCTACGGTTTTTCCTGTGGTCATGTATGGATGTGAGAGTTGGACTCTGAAGAAGGCTGAGCACTGAAGAATTGATGCTTTTGAACCTTGGTGTTGGAGAAGACTCTTGAGAGTCCCTTGGACTGCAAGGAGATCCAACTAGTCCATTCTAAAGGAGATCAACCCTGGGATTTCTTTGGAAGGAATGATGCTAAAGATGAAACTCCAGTACTTTGGACACCTCATGAGAAGAGTTGACTCATTGGAAAAGACTCTGATGCTGGGAGGGATTGGGGGCGGGAGGAGAAGGGGACGACAGAGGATGAGAGGGCTGAATGGCATCACGGACTCGATGGACGTGAGTCTGAGTGAACTCCGGGAGGTGGTGATGAACAGGGAGGCCTGGCGTGCTGTGATTCATGGGGTCGGAAAGAGTCGGACACGACTGAGTGACTGAACTGATCCAAACTGAACTGATGATCAACAAAGTGCTGAAATCCTGGCTGATACCTCACAGCAGCCCAAACATCACTTACGAAAAATGACTTTCAGCCTATTTCACCTTTCCTCAGTTCCCAGGCCCAAAAGGTTCAACCTTTTCCCTGAGCAAATGTTTTATTATGAAATAACAAGAACTCAAGGTTATAATCACCAGATAGCAAAAGCTGAGCAAGTTCTAATCTGACACCACAAAAGAAGTTGTTCCTAGTCTCATTCTGACCATTCACATTTCATCTTTTTCCTCCTAACTGTTGAGTTGATGAGTGCTTGATTCCAACTATTCATTCACTTTTTTCCCGAAGGACTTGTTAACAATGCCTTCTCCACCCCCACCCCTTAAGAAAATGTTAATAGTGAAATCCTTCCCATTTAAAACTCCTGGTTAAGCAGTTTTAGTTCTCCGTGAAGGACTCCCCTCCACCATGACTTGCAGCATTTCTGCTAAATAGTGTATAATGTTTTTGCAACATATTGAAAATTCTTCAAAAATGTTTGCATTTCCCTTTAGTACCATTTGCAGCAGTGTGTGGCAGTTGCTATGACAACTACCTTTAAAATTAAACAGAGAAATTAAAAGTTTTACATAATCGAAGGGACTTCCCGACACTAAGTTTACGGTGCTAGGATTTTAACATAAATTATATCTTCGTGTGTAGGTCTTTTCTTATTAGGACAACATTTTAGAGCTCATCATTGGAAATGCTATTCTACTCATTTTTTCCATGTCAATGATGCTAATATTGTCAGAAAATTGTTATGAAAATTCTGCAGGTTATAAAGTTTATGAAATGTGCTTGGTTAGCAAATTCTCCTTTCTGAGTGCAAGTAGCAACCACCACAAAAACCACAATAGTATTAGCAATCACCAAGTGGCTGTGTGTTATGCACTATATCAGGCATTGATGGATGCATTATATGGATATTCAGGATTTTGTAGGATTGTTCTGAGAAGGAAATAGAATTGTGCAATTTTATATACATAAATAAATTCTTTTTGATAGCACTCCTATGAAATAACTATTGTAATCCCCATTTTAACCATGAAAACTATCTGAGGCTCAGGGATATTATATAATTTGTTCAAGGTTATAAAGCTAATGGATGGCAAAGCTAGCATTCAAATCTAGGCTTGTTAACTTCCAAAGCAGTGCTCTTAATAATTACACTGCTTTTAAAAAATAACAAAAATCATATGATATCACTTATATGTGGGATATTAAAAATGATAACATGAACTTACTTACAAAACAGAAATAAACCCTCAGATACAGAAAACAAACTTAGGGTTATCGAAAGGGAAAGGAAGGAGGATAAATGAGGAGTTGGGGATTAACATGTACACACTACTACATATAAAATAGATAACCAACAAAGGCTTACTGTATAGCAGAAGGAACTATATTCAATATTTTGTAATAACTTCTAAGGGAAAAAACTGAAAAAGAATATATATGTATGACTAAATGACTTTGCTGCACACCTGATACTAACACAATGTTGTAAATCAACTATACTTCAACTAAAAAAATTAAATTTTTTTTTTAAAATTTAAGAAATTCATCTGTGTTACTTTTTAATTTGCTGCTCTTTGCAATTCATACACAAGAGGTTCTTGACATGAGGACAGGGCAGAGGTGATCCAGGGAGAAACTCTCAAAAGCAATGCAAAGACCCTTTTCACATTCCTCTGGCCTGACACAGGCCTCAAGGGAAATGCGAATCAAAAAGACAGTGAGATACTACTTCACACTAGGATTGTTATAAATCTCAGAAACAGAAAATTACACGTATTGGTGAAAAAGTGGAAGAACTGGAGCCTTGTGGCAAGGTAAATGGTACACCCTCTGTGGAAAACAGTTCGACGGATCTTCAAAAGGCTCGACACTGAATTACCATACAAGTGAAAGCATTGGTGGCCCAGGCCCACTCTTTGCAGTCCCATGGACTGAAGCCCACCAAGCTCGTCTGTCCATGGATTTCTCCAGGCAAGAATACTGGAATGGGTTGCCATTCCCTTCTCCAGGGGAATCTTCCCAACCCAGGGACTGAACTCATTGCAGGCAGATTCTTTACTGTCTGAACCACCGGGGAAGCCCATATAGCCAAGCAATTCCACACCTAGGTATATAGCCAAAAGCACTGAAATCAGGAACTCAAACAGATTCTTACCAATATTCACTGCAGCATTATCACAGCAGTCAAAACGTGGAAGCGACCAACGTGCCAATCAACAGATAAGTGTATGAACCAAATACAGAATATGCATAAGATAAAATACTGCTCAGCCATAAAAAGAAAGTTCTGACACATCTTACAACATGAATAAACCATGAAAATATTACATGCTAAGTGAAATAAGCCAGACACAAAAAGGACAAATATTGCAAGATTCCATTTCAATGAGGTATCTAAACTAGGCAAATTCACAGAGGAAAAGCACATTAGTGGTTAATGGGGATGAGGGGAATGGAAAATGAGAGTTATTACTTACCAACTTTCTATTTAGGGTAATGAAAAAATTTAAAAAATAAGCAAGAAGTGATGATTGCACGGCATTGTGAGTGTAATTAAAATCACTAAATTGTACGCTGAAAAATGGTTAAAATGACAAATTTTACATTATATGCATTTTACCACAATATAATGAAATGTTCCAATTATCTTTATCCTAACTCCTAACTTTCCCTTGACTTTTCTGCTTCAGCTTCCTGATACTAATTCTGAGGTGGGGTGAAGTCGTGTCCGACTCTTTGCGACCTCATGGACTATAGCCTACCAGGCTCCTCCGTCCATGGGATTCTCCAGGCAAGAATACTGGAGTGGGTTGCCATTTCCTTCTCCAGGGGATCTTCCCAACCCAGGGATCGAACCCAGGTCTCCCACATTGGAGGCAGATGCTTCAACCTCTGAGCCACCAGGGAAGCCTGATACTAATTCTAGCTTCAGTTTTTTGGGTTTTTGTTGTTGTTGTTTTACCTATACAGTCTGTCCAGAAAAGTTTCCTGAGAGGGCCAGAATTTTGTGTGGATCTTAGAATTTTAGAACTGAGATAAATTTAGACATAATTTTTTTAATATAAATTTATTTATTTTAATTGGAGGTTAATTACTTTATAATATTGTATTGGTTTTGCCATACATCAACATGAATCTGCCAACAGGTATACATGTGTTCCCCATCCTGAACCCCCCTCCCTCCTCCCTCCCTGTACCATCCCTCTGGGTCATCCCAGTGCACCAGCCCCAAGCATCCAGTATCATGCATCGAACCTGGACTGGCGATTCATTTCATATATGGTATTATACATGTTTCAATGCCATTCTCCCAAATCATCCCACCCTCTCTCTCCCACAGAGTCCAAAAGACTGTTCTGTACATCTGTGTCTCTTTCGCTGTCTCGCATTCAGGGTTATCGCTACCATCTTTCTAAATTCCATATATATGCATTAGTATACTGTATTGGTGTTTTTCTTTCTGGCTTACTTCACTCTGTATAATCAGCTCCAGTTTCATCCACCACATTAGAACTGATTCAAATGTATTCTTTTTAATGGCTGAGTAATACTCCATTGTGTATATGTACAACAGCTTTATTATCCATTCTTCTGCTGATGGACATCTAGGTTGCTTTCATGTCCTGGCTATTACAAACAGTGCTACGATGACATAACTTTTTTTAACAACTCCAACAATGAAAAGTTTAGATCCTCCAGAACAAAAATTAACACACGTATTTCCAGGTGCTATCACATGGCCTGACATTTTCACTTGACACATGAAAACTTAAATAAATGAAAGAAAAGAAAAAAGCACAAGGAAACCCAGAGAAGTGGATTTCAGTTCATTTTCTTCCTTAATCTAGCCATTCATTCAAACAAAATGTATTGCTGTGTGCTTGGTCTTAGGGCTACAAGACGCTGATATGTTAGCTTTTATCCCTAAGGGGACAGAGTCTAAGGTGGGAGATAGATATGTAGGCATATTCCCAGCACAATGGAGTGTCTGGTAGTATAAACAGTTAGGGGTAGCACAGCTGGCCAGTCTCTTGCTTCCTGAAAAAGTGAAAAGGGTCAGTCTCTCAGTCATGTCCAACTCTTTGTGACCCCATCGACTGTGGCCCTCTAGGCTCCTCTGTCCATGGGATTCTCCAGGCAAGAATACTGGAATGAGTTGCCACTGTCTTCTCCAGGGGATCATCCCAACCCAGGGATCAAACCTGGGTCTCCAGCATTGCAGGTGGAGAGAAGGCCAATGAATTTCTATAGGAAGGTCCTAAGCAAAGGGGAAAATATGGGAACTGGTCTTTTCACTTCAAAGATCAAAAACTAAGCATCTCCCTAACATCAGCTTCTAACTGTGCTCTTGTTTCCTATTTCAGCTTTACTCTGGTATCACTTGATAAAAAAGATGGAACAATGTAAGTGGTGCCAATAACCCCTCTCCACTAAGGACTGAAACTAGGTCAAAAAAGGTCATTCTGGTCTCTAATATTATAAGGACTTTTGAAATTGCATGGTTTGTATTGGATTAGGCCACTTCATAACTTAGGTTTTATACCTGGCTATTACAGGGTATGAGACACCTCTAGGAGATTATATCAAAACTCAGGATGCTCAGCATATGTTATGGACTGAATGTGTTCCTCAGTATACCTATGTCGAAGCTCTAATCGCCAATGTGATGGTCTTTGGAACTGGAGACTTTGGGGGGTAATTAGGTTTAGATGAAATCTTGAATGTGTGCCCCCCCCCCGCCCCCCCGCAGGATGGCATTAGGGTCCTTATAAGAAGAGGAAGGGAGACCATAGCTTGCTTTCTCCCTTTACTATGTGAGAACACAATGAGAAGATGGCACCTACAAGCAGGAAGAGGGACCTCACCAGGAATTGAATCAACTAGCACTGTGATCACGGCTTTCCCTACCTCTAGAACTGTGAGAGATAGATGTCTGTTTTTTAAATTACTCAGTCTGTGGGATGTTGGTACCAGCAGAAAGCGAAAAGGAACTAAAGAGCCTCTTGGTGAAAGTGAAAGAGCAGAGTGAAAAAGCTGGCTTAAAACTCAACATTCAAAAAACAAAGATCATGGTATCCGGCCCCATCACTTCATGACAAACAGATGGGGAAACAATGGGAACAGTGACAGACTTTATTTTCTTGGTTTCCAAAATCACTGCTGATGGTGACTGGAGCCATGAAATTAAAAGACATTTGCTCCCTGGAAGAAAAGCTCTGACTAACCTAGATAGCATATTAAAAAGGAGAGACATTACTTTCCTGACAAAGGTCTGTTTAGTCAAAGTTATGGGTTTTCCAGTGGTCATGTATGGATGTGAGAGTTGGACCATAAAGAAGGCTGAGCACCGAAGAATTGATGCTTTTGAACTGTGGTGTTGGAGAAGACTCTTGAGAGTCCCTTGGACTGCAAGGAGATCAGTCCTGAATATTCATTGGAAGGACTGATGCTGAAGCTTAAGCTCCAATATTTTGGCCACGTGATGTGAAGAACTGATTCACTGGAAAAGACCCTGATGCTGGGAAAGATCGAAGGCAGGGGGAGAAGAGGACAACAGAGGATGAGATGGTTGGATGGCATCACTGACTTGATGGACATGAGTTTGAGCAAGCTCCAGGAGTTTGTGATGGACAGGGAGGACTGGCGTGCTGCAGCTCATGGGGTCAGAAAGAGTCGGACATGACTGACCAACTGAACTGACAGGTGTCTGCAGAGACGGTGGGACTGGCTTATCTGTTCTTGGTTGGGGTAGATAGATGGCAGAAAGTACTGGACTACCTGTCAATATGAGTGTCAATGCATATGAACTTAGAAGACCAGCCTCATGGTAGGAAGGGGAGAGCAAAGTGGGTTGCTGATGTTTAGTTATTAAGTCATGTCCGACTCTTTGTGACCCCATGGACTGTAGACTGCCAGGCTTCTCTGTTCATGGGATTTCCCAGGCAAAAATACTGGAGCGGGTAACCATTTTCTTCTCTAGGGGATCTTCCTGACCCTGGGACCTAACATGCATCTCCTATGTCTCCTGCATTGCAGGGAAATCCTTTACCACCAAGCCACCTGGGAAGCCCTAGCAAGGTGGGACCAGGGTAATAAATGCAAAGTAGACATTCAAAGTCAGCAGTTTACAGAAGAAGACGTGAGAGTGAAGGTCGAAAATTTTAAAAAGAGAGGAAGATGAAAATAAAATGAAATATAGACTGTGAATAGGAACATGGGCATATTTCAGAAGTCAAATTACAGCTACACCTTTATATGCTGAGCAGGTCCCTTTATGGTGGCTGAGATGGGTTATCCTATAATGCAGCCATCTTCTCACCTTGATTTTACTGGCTTGGCTCTGCTACCAGGAATGCACTTGGTTCCTTTCACCAGGGTTTTCAAGGGTCTATGTGTTTTTCAAACTGTCAGAGTGGTCACAGGTCTGCTTACTCGGGAGCCCTGGAGGAAGGCTGTCAACATCACAGGGATGCCCTGACTCTAAAACAGGAAGAAACCAAAGACACATTCATGAGTCATCCTCATCAACTGCTACTGGAGTATGATTTGAATTACTCTGATCTGTTTTCCTCAGTGGTTCATCTAGTTTGGCATAGACCAGAAACATACAATAGTTCCTCTAATTCACCCAACTATATAATCGGAAACATCTGTATTATCCTGAAAACCTTTAGCCAGATGAAAACTGCTTATCAATTTACGCATGAACAGTGACAGTCCTTTGAATGTCTTTGAGATTGCTGTTTTAAAACTGACAAATGCTTGGAAGTTAAAATCGCAACTCTACACACTACTTGCGATTTTATGTTCTTTGCAAATTGTCATCATGCATATTTCTGGAAATCTGAGGGATTCCAGTTCAGAAGTTCATTATTCTTTCTTTCATCCTCCTTAGTCTTCCAACTTTGTTCCAAACCAGGCTCTATCTTCCAAAGAAAAGCTGCAAAGAGACCACTCATATTCAGCTTTTTCCTTTTTTGTTAACTCAGAGTATATGAACTGTTTATTTTACATTGCATTTTAGGTAAGACATTATTCTTTCTTCATTCTCTAGCTTTGGTAGGAAAAAAAAAAGTCCTGGTTGAGTAGTTAGAAAACTGGTTCTTTCCAGTGTTGAGTAAATTATGTAACTCTCAGAATTTCACTTTTTATTGGCAAAATGGGAATGATTATTCTTGCCCTACATATATTGCTTGGCTGCTGAAGTGATTAAATGGGGATACCAGATATGAACAAGGCCCTGTAAAGGACACAGAACAACTTCAAGAGTAAATAACACAGAAAGCAGAAAAGAGTTCTGTGGGAGCTTAGTTATTTAATTAACCACATTTTAAAACAAACAACAAGTTGCAGACTTTCTGGAGCAGGTTTCATCCAAGCCCTATTCCCCATACTTGAGCAAGCAGTATGAACTCTACAAGAAAGTAAGTGAACCACATGCCTGGAGAGGAATTTCCCTATGAATATCAGGAGATGAGAAAGAAACACAAAAGAGCTTGAGGTAATTCCCAATCTCTATCAAATAGGAAGGAGTTACCCAAAGGAATAGCAGCTCCATCCAAGAGAGAAATGCTCTAGAATTCTCGGTATTACATGACAGAATCTTTCTTACGTGGAAAATTGAAGATGCCCAAAACTTTGTCTGTTTTCTGCTTGCTCTCCCTCGACCGGAACCAGATTTTCTAGAGAAAATTGTTGGGAAAATGGACTTATTCAAACACTGAGGAAATATACACAGTCCCTTTCTAACTAACTAGTTGCTAAATTAATCCAGGTGTTGAGATGAGAAGACTTGTCAGATAACTGAAATGGAGAAAATATATAAAAGGGAAAGATTTTGATCAATTAACTACTGATACCAGAAGAACTAGAGATAATGTAGCAAATAAGAAGAACTTAAAAATAACTTTTATTTATCAGAGATTTTAAAAAATATATTGTGGTCATAATATTAAACTATTTTGAAATGCAAACTAAGCTATTAACAGCCAAGATAGCACCTTGGAAATTAGAAATCTAACTCCTTAAAATGTAAAAAATCTAGAGTGATAGTTGAAGATAAAATTTTTAATTTGGAAAGTAAAGGCCAGTTAATCTCTTAGAAGATAAGGGAAATACATAAAATAATAGAAAATAATGGAGAAAATTAAGAGATGAGGAAAATTATTCCAGAGGTCCAGTATTTACCTGAAGAAGATCCAAAGTCATAGGCATTAGAAAGTGAAGATAGGAGAAATAATTTTTAAAAGATGATTATTTTTTCAAGCTGAGGAAAGTCACAGGTGGAAAGGTGTGTGTGTGTTAGTCACTCAGTTAAGTCCAACTCTTTGTGACCCCATGGACTCCAGGTTCCTCTGTCCATGGAATTCTCCAGAACAAGAATACTGGAGTGGGTTGCCATTTCCTTCTCCAGGGGATCTTCGTTCAAACCTGGGTCTCCCACATTGCAGGCAGATTCTTTACCTTCTGAGCCACCAGGGAAAGGTCTCATTAAGTGCCAAAATGGAATGAAAGGGGTAAACAGTTAAACAAAAGATGATACATAGATGATAGACAGACAGACAGACAGATAGATAAAAGAAAGAAAGAGAGGGAGAATATATTATGTTGCATGGTCCAGGGAACTTTGCTAATGTGATTAAGTTAAAGATCTTGAGATGGAGAGATGGCCAGCATTACCCTGATGGGCAAGCACAGTCACAAGAGTTCTTATAAGAGGGGGCAGGAGGATCAGAATCAGAGACAAAGAGTTGATCTGAGCGTACCTCAAAGAGATGTCGGTCCTTGAGTCAAGGAAAGTGGGGAACCTCTAGAAGCTAAAAACGGGCAAGGAAATATTCACCCCTATAGCCTCCAGAGAGAATGAAGCCTTTCTAATTCTTTGACTTTAGGACCTCTGAGCTCCAGAATTGTAATATAATATGTCTGTGTCATTGTAAGCCACTGAGTCTGTGGTAGTTTGTAACAACAGCCATATAAAATGAATGCAGTTGGTTTTGTTCAAACACTCATGGGAGTGATAAAAGCCTAAGCAGAGATTGTTGTTATACTTCTATCAGGAAGACACATGTGAAGACACTGAAAGGAATATCTCATGGATGCAGAGGTCTTTGGGATGGATAGCTAGATGTGAGGGATGGGCCTTCTTTCGGTGAAATGGGGTCCATTTGCTACTGATGAATCCGCCCTGACTTTTACTTTGGTGCTTAAGCAATACCTCTCATGGTAGCTTCTTGGGGACAGGTCCTCACTGCAATTGACATGGCCCTTCAGGTCTGACTTTTCTCTTAGGATCTCTGATTCTTACTATCTTTGATCCCCTAACCACACATTTTTTTTTCTCGCTAATATGGCGAAATAAAGAAACTATTTACTTCTCTGTAAATGAAATGTTTTCTCAGAGTCCCCTGAATGAGTCTGGGTTTTTAGAAACCAAAGCTTGGAAGACACATTTTTACTTTCTGCTTCCTTACTAGTTCTATGTATCACCAGGTATGTGGATCACAGTGCCTACTATCTGCTTGAATGGAAGGGAGGCATACAAAGAAAAAGATAGAAGCTTGGAAATAAGATGTTTAGGAAATCAAAAAGTGGTTCTAGGCAACAGAAAGGTATCGGAAGCTCAAGACATTATTAGACACCTACACAAAGTTCCAAGTAACAGGTACAGAGCATCAGAGAGAGAAGGCAGCTTGCTCTTTACTTCATTTTGAGTCACTTTTAGTTCTTCCTGCCCAGGGCAAAGCTGGTATCAGAGTGTGAGGCCTGAGTTCAGAGACTGGGATGAAAATGACTGTGTGTGTGTGTGTTCTCTCGGTTGCGTCTGATGCTATCCAATCCCATGGACTGTAACCTGCCAGGCTCCTCTGTCCATGGAATTTTCCAGGCAAGAATACTGGAACTAGCTGCCATTTCCTTCTTCAGAAATATGACTGTAGTGAGAGAGAAAAGGAACAGGAAACCCAGGAGTTCTTGACAGGGTAATATTTCTCTATATTCCAGCAGGTTGGTGATTAGAGTCATGCAATAGTAAAGCTGAAAAAGTCTTCAGAATCAAGAAACACTAGTAATTGAGCATGGTGTGTGAAGTGTTAAAGCTGTGTGCTAAGTGCTTTATATCCATGTAATCCTAAAAATCAATCCATGAAGTTGACATCATTATGCCGTCCGACAGATGAAGAATCTGAAACTCAGAGAATTTAAGTGAACTACTTAAAGACATTCAGCTCAAAGGTATTCAACAAATGCTTGAGAAAGAAATAAAACAGAAATAAAACAAAACCCAAAATGCATGCAGTCTTGATTTCTACCATATTGCTCCCAAATAGTCTCAGCAAGAATTTTCTGTTACTATCTAGAACCCACAACTGCAAAAACATTCTAGGGCAATCTTACTACAATGCTTATATGAGAACTCACATGCAGTCACACAGTTTTAACAGTCAATTCATTTTCAGATAATATACATTGACGTTTCCTCTTTGAACTATGGTCAAATCTTTCAGTACCTAGCAATATATCTGTAATCTCCCTGGATTCCACTTATTTTGGCCAGCAAGGCACAACCCCAATCATGCTGCTTCAGTTTCTAACTTAATGGAACATTAAGCATTCATTTCTGGTACCTAAATTAGCCAGTCTCTTTTATTTAGGGAGCTTACATGCAAAGTGTTCAACTAAAAAGTGGAAATAAAAATAGGAAATGGATGGGTGCCTGCTATTGAAGTCTCATGAGTGATCCCATAATATTATTGAGTCCAGTGGGTAATGAGTGTTAAACAATTTACATTTTAGAAATTTTCAAGTAAAGACTTAATTACTTCCTTCTGCTAATGAGCCTCCACTTTTTCTTTGGTGTTGCAAACATGGGCTTCTGGAAATAGTCAGGTCAGCCACACTCCATACGTCATTCAGATATCGCTTGTTCTTGATGGTAGTAGAGTACCTCTTTCCTTCTCCCTCATCCCTCCCTTCCTTCCTATAAATCAGCACTAAGATGCAAAACCCAGAAATGAACTCCGACACTGACCATGTGTGGCAGGGGAGCACTTTGTAAGCCTGTCAAATACAGTTTCAAAATTCCACTAATGAAAACAAATATACATAATCTGAAAGCTGCCTTTTGCTAGGGACACTCAAGTGGATATCTGTTTATTTTTGTCGGCCTATAAGCACAAGAAAAACAAAATTTTGCTGACAGATCCAGAAGTTCCAGGAGATACTCAGTAAGGGCTTTGAGGACCTAGGACAGGAATCTCCACGCAGATGATAGTCTGACATTGATTTCACTGACTGTTTAAAGCAGTTGGGAGTCACAGAGTGTCTCTCTACCTTTCCATACCTCCTAGGAGGTCAAGCTCCTCTTTCTATGCAGCTGCAGCCCTATATCTCGTGCATACCATCTTCTTTTCTGTCAGAGTTTCCCATGGGATATCATCCACATCCCTCTGACTCTCAAGGTATTACTTTCTCAGTTGGGTCTGACTCTTTGTGACTCCACGGACTGTGACCTGCCAGGCTCTTCTGCCCATGGGGATTCTTCAGGCAAGAATACTGGAGTGGGTTGCCATGCCCTCCTTCAGGGGTCTTCCCAACCTGGGGATCAAATCCAGGTCTCCTGCATTGTAGGCAGATTCTTTACCATCTGAGCCACGAGGGAAGCATAATTTAATTCTCTTTTCCTTACTTTCTGCTCATCCTGACCTGGGGCTTTTGTTTTAGAATCAAAGGTTGTTTGGCTAAACAAAACAGTCCTTGCATGTAAGAATTCTGTAACCAGAATTAACTGTATATCCAATTAGTTCTTTTTCTCCTAATCTTATATTTCTGAGAGCATTTTAACCTCTTAAAGTCACTATCAGTTAGGCAGGACTTATTCAGGATTCCCATAGTAAGGACAAAAGATCTGAGTCATACAGTTGTAGCAACTTGAAGCTGGAAAATTAAATATCTAAAACTAGGATGCAGACCCTCACATGCCTTGTCTACTGCTATATCTGACACATGGTGCAGGCTCTACGAATCATCATAGTTTTCAGACAGTGCATGCAAGGAGTGTGACCAGTGGGAACTGTAGTGGTGAACATTATATGTCCACTTGCCTGACCGATGGGTTGCCCAGATGGCTGGAAAAACATTATTCCTGGGTATGTTTGTGAGTATGTCTTTGGAAGAGATTAACATATGAATCTATAGACTGAGTAAAGATGACTCCCTTCCCTAATGTGAGTAGGCATTATCAATCTATTGAGGGCCTGAATAAAACAAAAAGGTGAGCAAAGGGAGAATTCTTTCTCTGTTTGAGCTGAGACATCATGTTCTCCTGCTCTTGATCATTGGCTTTGGACTCATACCAGGACTTAGACCACTGGCCCCTGACTCTCAGGCCTTTGAACTTGAATTGGATGACACGACTGACTTTCCTGTTTTTTTACCTTGCAGATGGCAGATTGTGGGACTTCTCTGCATTCAAAACCATGTGAGCCAATTCCTGTAAGTCTCTCTGTCTCTCTGCCCCACCTCCCTCTTTCTACCTCTACCTCTGTCTAAATATATCTCCCATGGGTCTGTTTCTCTGGAGAACCCTGACAAATATACAGGTCCTATTGGAGAAATGTACTGTGATGAACACAGTCATTGCTGGGCTCATAGGAATGTCATATATTGTCTACAAAAAGAGTGGTATCAAACTCACAATTGGACAAAATGTGCAAGGAGATCCAACCAGTCCATCCTAAAGCAAATCAGTTCTGAATATTCACTGGAAGGACTGATGCTGAAGCTGAAACTCCAATACTTTGGCCACCTGATGCGAAGAACTGACTTATTGGAAAAGACCCTGATGCTGGGAAAGATTGAAAGCAGGAGGAGAAGGGGACGACAGAGGATGAGATGGTTGGATGGCATCACTGACTCAATGGACATGAGTTTCAGTAAACTCTGGGAGTTGGTGAAGGACAGGGAGGCCTGGCGTGTTGTAGTCCATGGGGTCACAAAGAGTTGGACATGACTGAGTGACTGAAGTGAACTGAACTGTGCCCTCTCCTCACCTGAGAGAGAATGAAGAAAAAAGGGAAGGGTGCCGGGGGCCAGCGTGAGGAACTCTGCCCATGGCAAAGGTCATGAGGAAGGCGCCTTGGCATAGGCAGAGGCGTGATCAAGCCTCAGGAAACCCCCTGTTCCCGAGCATCTGCCCCAAAACCAGAGTCTGTTTTACGCTCTCACCTACACCTCTGACTTTACGGGGGGCTCTCTCCCATAACCGGTTCTCTTGGAGAAGGAGTAAACGTGCAGCTCCAAGCAATAAAAATTCCTGGGCGTGACAAGAGTGTTTCAGCTTACGGACTCCTCTGAAGGTTATCTAGCCCAACTGTATAGGTTCGTCCGGCCACATGTGATTGTTTACAGCCTCCCAATCTGAGAGGCACGAGATGTTTTAGACTTACTAAAGGCAAATTCTTTGGGGGAGTTGGAAATTATTAGTATAGTGGGTTGGTTAGGAATTATATTGGTGAAGGGTTTTTCATTTGTTGTGTCAATAATTGCTGCTAATTCCCTGCTCTGGGTGGGACAAGGATGTCTCAGGTCAAACCTCTCTGCTGACAGACTAGCTTGTGTGACGGGATTATCCATACTGCTGCCACAGGATTGTTTACTACCTCTCAACCATAAACAGCACAGAGAGTTTTGGAGTATTTTCAAAGTCTTAATTAGCACAGGGCTTTTCTCATTGTTGAGTCAATGATTGCCGCCAGGCCTCCATATCCTTAGGCACCTGGGAATATATTAATCAATGTATTTGGAATATAGAAAAGGAAATATAGTAGTTTTTGATGTTAGTAATACTAGACTTTTTGAGTTAATGGATTTTCTCTTTTGTAATAGATCACTGTGCTTTGTTATAAATCACTGTGTCCTTGCTATGTAAAAATGTAACTTTATCACTATCTTAAGACTAAATAGATCTTAAGGGGAACATTGGTGAAAGGATTTTCATTTGTTGGGCTGATGTTTGCTGCTAAATCTCCATATTCCCTGCCCTTATAATGAATATAATTAGCATATAGGAGAAATAAATATTAACCTTTAAGATTAATCCTGTTAACCTTGGGTTAAATAAATTCCTTTCTTGATTGTAACTCACTACACCCTCACCCTATAGGAAGGTAACTTTATTTGGAGGGTGGTGCCTGGTTTAAGAAAAAACACCCTTGGAAGAAATAAGTTTTTTGGTTATCAGAAAGAAAGGATCATAAAATCCCTAAGACCTTTTTATGTGAAGCACCTGATTTTGATAAAGGTCAGGACTGCTGACCCCCGCATGACTCTGTATTCATCCCTATATGTAACAAAAGGTATATAAGCAAACCCAAAAATAAAGAAATCGGATCAGTTTCTGGAAAGACTGATTTCCCCATGTCGTTTCTTTCTTGCTCCCTGTTTTTCTGGCTGAATTCCCATCTGGAGCATGGATGCTATTCCACGTAGACCAAGTTATTCAGCTTCTTTTCTCCACTAATCTTCCTACTACACTATCCGTTTCTAATCTCTCTATATATCTGTAATTAAATATGTATTTTTCCAAGGACACTGACTCCGTCCCCACCTTCGAATCACCCTGGGTCCACCGGGTCTGGACCCCGGCAGAAGGGGAGGAAAAAGCCACATTTTATGAACAAACTAATAGATTTGGAATCAGACAGCCTAAATTATACCATAGCTCTGACACTAGCCTTTTACCAGCCAGACCTTGGACCAGTCTGTCACATGTTAGCAGGAGACAGAGGACTAAAACGACCAAAGAGAGTTTCAGAAAGAAAATATTTGCAAAGTTGTAGGAGCATTAGGAAAAACCAACAAGGAATATAAAAATTCTGACATTAGCAACCTAGGGAAATTGCTTATACCCCTAGATCAATGGGCCAGGACCAGTTAAAAGAACTCCATGAGACCTGGCAAGAAAGTATCAGAAGACTGAATACTCCAACTTGTTTCTGCCCACCCACTCACCTCCTGCCCATGCCTCACTTTGGCTGAAACCAGTTAAAGATCAGAGGACCTGAGAGCCCACTGATGCAGTCCACGGACATCAGCTTCCCAGGTACAGAGCTGGATGGAGAAGAGAGCAGAGTTGATCTGGAGGGGTAAATAGAAAGCAGTCTGCATAGTGAATGTTAATAACAATTTCCTGGTATAAAATAGAGACGAAAAGTGCCCATCTCAAAGTTTTATCTGTTTGTTTTGCTTCTGTTCATTGAAAGACAATGATTGCAAAGGACTTGACCTCTGGATATATATTATTTGCAAAGCAGTGTTCTGCAAAAGAAGAAAGGTAACACTAGTATGAACATTCCTTGGATCCAGTTGGCATCATTATTTCTATAGTGACTTTAGGTCAATGTAGTCAATTTATCCATTTACTGCACAGTCCCTGTGGGCAGAGGTTGGGGAGCGGCGGTCCGGGCCACCTCAAAGCACCCAGGGCTAGGAGCAGAGCAGAGGCAATCCTTCATTAGCTCCTGGAGAATGACTAAACATTCCCTTTGGAGCAATGACTGCGGCTTATAGCAACATGTGTAAAGTTAAGTTTCCAAGATGAACAAAGTAGTTTTGTAATCCCATTCAAGAAAAGAAAAGAGGCACTTGAGCCAGATGACAGTATCTGGGAGGGCATATTCTTGTCCCCAGCCTTTCCAGGCCATGAGGACCAATGGTAAAGGGACTAATCAATATTCTTCCTAGCTGGTGGCACTGACAGCTTTTGGTTTCTCTCATATAGGAACATATTCTTGGCTTAAAGGAAGAAATTCCCTGAAGTTTTGAATTTCATTCTCTTGGATTTGTAAAGATGAGGAATTTGTGACTGTGTTTTAACTGAAAGTCTGAGGGACATTAAACATAACTCTGACCTAATAACATTAGGTGCAAACTAAAGCCTCAAGTTTATTAGACTGACAAGGCCACTGCCTACATTTTAAAATGATGGGGAAGTTTAAGGGACAGCAGAAAGAAGAGAGTACTGGGGAGTGCAAGAATAAGACATTAATACTTTTGATGAAAATTTGGGATTGATGCTTCCAAACTTAAAAGTTCATGTGGGAAGAAAGAGCAGAGTGATTAGGAAATTTTGTGAAAACATGTAAGAAAACAATGAGTTATGGGAATCACTGTTCATCCACTCACTCATTCTCTAGACATTTAATAATAAACTACTATACCTCAGGCACTGTCCTAGGTACTTCAGATACAGACTAATTCAGGAAAAAATGTCCTCATTATATACAGTGAGCTAGTGACATTGACGGAGAAGGCAATGGCAACCCACTCCAGTAATCTTGCTGGGAAGGTCCCATGGATGGAAGAGCCTGGTAGGCTGCAGTCCGCAGGATCGCTAGGAGTCAGACACGACTTCACTTTCACTTTCATGCATTAGAGAAGGAAATGGCAACCCACTCCAGTACTCTTGCCTGGAGAATCCCAGGGACGGGAGAGCCAGGTGGGCTACCGTTTATGGGGTCGCACAGAGCTGGACACGACTGAAGCAACTTACCAGCAGTGACATTGACAATAGGAAAGGTATGCAGCAGCCAGGTCACAGAGGACACAGAGACTTAGGTTAAGTCATTTGAATGTTATTCTATGTGTAGTAATGTAGCATCAATTCATCTACAAATGATAAGATTCCCCAACTTAACTGACATTTCAGAGGAGGAAGATTCATTACCTTACATAGTGCGTTCCAGAAGTAGAGGAGCTCCAGAAATGGTTAATTTATCACTTTGATAAAGCCCTCAAAGAGCCAGGTATTTTACATTTATCTGTTCTGTCATCATTAGCACAGTGTTTTGTCTTCATGGTTGCAAAACGGCTACCTAAGTTATATTCTGCGCAGATACGATGTAATCATAATAACTAAGAGAAACCAAATAATAATGAATTAAAGAGACAGAAGCTTACTTCTTTTTATGTAAAAGAAATCTGGAGTTAGAGTTGGTTCAGTGTCTCCATAAAGTTATCAGACTCAGGTTTCTCTGGGCTCTTTACCGCCGTTATCTCTGGGATAAGACTGCACACTCAGAGACAGTTATGACTGCTGGAGCTCCAGCTACTTTATCCGCATTCTAAGCAGTAAAATGCAATAAGGAAGAAAGAAGATAGGTATGCCCCGTGTCTTTTAAGGGGAGTTTCCAGAAGTACACTCAAAGTCTTTACTCAGTTTCATTGACTACTAGCAGTACTTAATCACAGTGCCATATGTAACACCAAGAAAGTCTGTGACAATGGTGGTCTGTGGTATTACAGTAGGATAGCAATACACCTAGTTAAAAATTATAAATTTATGAACAAAGAGTAAAAGGAAGATGAACATTGAGGAAAAACAGGAGGTCTCTGGCACTAAGAATCATCTTCTATTCCTTATGTCTCAATTTGAGAGCAAGGAACATCTGCAAAAGCATCTTAAAGATAGCTTAGTTAGGGAGGTAACTAAGAGAGGTTATTTAAGAGAGAGGTTTGTGGCTCAGATGGTAAAGTTTCTGCCTGTAATGCAGGAGACCCAAGTTTGATCCTTGGGTCAGGAAGATCTTCCGGAGAAAGGAATGGCTACCCACTCCAGTATTCTTGCCAGGAGAATCCCATGGACAGAGGAGCTGGTGGGTTACAGTTCATGGGGTCCCAAAGACAGACAGGACGGAGCGACTAACTCTTCACTTCGGAATGTAAAAGCTGGTATTACAGCCCAGTTCTGCTATATATAAGCTTGATAAATTTATGCAAGTTAGTTTACCTCTCTGAGGTTCAATTTATAATACATAAAATGAGGATTCATAGCTCAAGGTTCTTGAGAATATTAAATGAAATTGTGTATTGCAACAGATGGTAAAGTGGAAACTGCATTTCACTACTGGGACCATCCTAGTGACTAATAAAGTGCATCAGTTCTTTTGAGCTTTTGTTTGAAGATCAATGCTTGTGGATAAATTTTGTGACCAGATAGTAGAGTAGGGGCTTTGGCCTCATCAGCTCCTCAGTAGGCTATGTGTATGCGCATGAGAACTTAGCTTTGAAACCATAGAACACATAGATTCTTTCTCCTGTAGCAACTATCAGTTTTTATCATTTTGCCAATTTCCATCAAGGAAGACTCTAGGATATTTTAGAATTGTCTTAAGTAGGGACTCAGCTGCAAAATATAAACTTTCAGAACATACGGTATGGAATACAACTAATGCGACAGTTCCAAAAAGAAGATGAAAATACTAAAGGACTAAAAATACTTTCTTCAAACAACCTTTTTCAGTACATCAGTACAGCTGCTTCTTTGTTACACCAGCTGTTAACTAACCCCCAAGGGTACTTCTCACAGGGGGCTTATTTTGTTGTTGTTTTGTTGTTTTTACATGATTTAATTCTTATAGCTCAAACTGCATTGTGTTCTTAATGGTTTTACATTTCTACCTCTGAAAGACAAAGGAAAAAAGAGTGGAGAAATGAGAGAAATTAAAGGCTGGAGGAAGATTGATGAAGGGTGTGCATATCCAGTTCAAAGTGTGGTAGGAGGGAGGGAGGAACTGGCAGAATAGCTGAGAAAATGAGGATGTGAAAAATATAAGTAGTTCCTGATGAAGAAGAGCTACAGACCTAGCATATTCGGACATGCTCAATACGCAGAATATTAAATACCTTCTACACCATATTGGCCAAAATACAGGAAAGCAACTGAATGTGGCATTGAAGATAGTGTTCTTGGGAGCACAGTGGATTATAGAAACCCCAGTTCCTCTACTTACCCGTGGTGGGAACTTAGCCTTGGAAAAGTTACTTGGTGTCTTTGAACCTTAATATCCTCATTCTAAAGCAAATAATAATAATAATGTCTACCACATGGGATGACTCTCCATTAATTCAGGCAACATGAATAAAAGCATTTATGATACTGTCTGGCACATCAGAGACCACAATGAATTTAATGAAAATTATTACAATTTGCTTTTTCAGAAAAGGTTTATACTTGTTAAGAAAAAAAATCAATACACAAGAAATAGACTAAAATATACAAGAAAATGTTCCCTTTCATCATGGATTCTTTCTACAAGAAAAAATGTCTTATAGCCATATTCTGTCCTCAAATGGGTCAATCTTTTTTTTTCCATACTCAAAACAGATTGTGTAATATTATTCAACCTTAAGAAGGAAGGAAATTCTGTCAAATATTATTACATGGATAAACCATGAGGATATTATGTTAAATGAAATAATTAAAAAAGACAAATACTCCATAATTCCACTCATATGAGATATCTAATGAATCAAACTTATAGAAATAGAAAATAGACTGGTAGTTTCAGGGACTGGAGGGAGGGGAAAGGGAAAGTTGTTGTTCAATGAGTACAGAGTTTCAATCATGCAAGAAGAAAAAGTTCAAGAGGTTTATAACAATGTGCATATAGTTAACAATATTATAATGTACACTTAGAATCTGTTAAGAGGGTAAATTTATACTATGTGATTTTTATTGCATTCACATACGATAACCTTGAAATAATTGTGCTGAGCAAAATGAGCCAGTTACAAAGGGGCATACTATGTGGGGCCACTGGTGGCCTGCCGTCTATGGGGCCGCACAGAGTTGGACACGACTGAAGCGACTTAGCAGCAGCAGCAGCAGCAGAGTAAATTCATAGAGATAGAAAGTAGAATGGTAATTACCAGAGGGTGAGCAGAGGGAGGGATGAGGAGTCACTGTTGGATGAGTATGGAGTTTCAATTTGGGAAGATGCAAAATTTCTAGAGCTAGATGGTGGTTATGGTTGCCCAATAATGTGAATGCACTTGTTCAGTTGCTCAGTCATGTCCGACTCTTTGCGACCCCATGGACTGTAGCACTCCAGGCTTCCTTGTCCTTCACTATCTCCTAGAGTTTGCTTAATGCAATTGAACCGTACACTTAAAATGGTTAAGTGGTAAATTTCAAGTTATACATTCTCAGCCACAGTTAAAACAGACAAACTGTCTTTTCTATAATGGGGTTTACCAGTATCTCTTTATGATTGAATTGGTCTGACAGTCTAATGACCATATGAACACTTGGCTGCCATATTCAAGGGCTCAAGAAGGAATGAGGCCCTTCTTTCCCGTGCAATGTGTGACATGCTATGTGCTGTAACAAAAATAAGTTTTGCTTAGACAAAAATTTTCTATGGACATCTCCTTGCCTGATTTAGCTTATGTAAGAACAAGAATCAAGGATGTTTTTCCTTTCAGAAAAAATATATAATGTGGATACTTAAACTCGGGACTTTAAGAAAGATGGCAAAAGGATTTGCTGACAATGTTTCAAACTGTTCTCTTCATCTCATAACCAATTTGTTAAATACACTCAGAGATGGCACGTTTCAAAAGACAATATTTATTTATAGTTCTTCAACAATAAAGAACTGGTGTCAATCCCTTAACAGAGAGGCAAAACAGATGATTCTTGCCCAGATTTTACTCTCCTTTCTTCAAATTCAGTGTCACTTTATTCTGTCTCATGAACAGAATGAAGAGTGTCACATATGGCTTCAGGGCTATCATTTATGATTTCTTGAACTTATGTAGGTACTTGATTAAAGCAGAATCATTTTGCTCTGAGATTTTTTGAACCGATTTCTATAGATGGCTTGGTTTACCCCCCAATAATCAATACTGTCCTGACTATACAATCTTTTTACACCCCTACCTACTCTTCTGTGATGACCAACTTCTCAACTCTTTAAATGAGAGATGAATTTGAAACTGATTTTGGTGGAAAAGGTCACTTCTTGCTCAGATTCAAAGCTGGAAACTCGTATTCATCATGGGGTACTTTCTAGTAAAATCTTTGTGTGTTATCTGGCTCCCGAATAAGCTGAAGTAATAAAGAAAGGTGGACCCTTTGAGGACAGGATATGGCTATAGGACTTTTTTTCTTACAGAGTCCATGATGAAAGAGAAAATTTTCTCATTTACTTTGTCTATTTCTTGTATATTTATTTTGTAATAATTCAGAGCATTACAATTTGATTTCCAATGTACTATATCATTTTGATTGTATAAGGTGGGAGATCTTCTGAAGTAGAAGTTCATGAAAGGTAAAGAGGCTCTTTCTTTAAATGTTTTCCCATGCAAAAATTTAAAATAAATAGCTTAAAAAACTGCTAAGCACTCAGGAATGATAAGCACAAGGAATATATTTTAAAATTGTCTAAGTGAGCTCATGAGAAAGCAAGAAAATCCCCAGGGGGCACAAACTAAGAGAAAGAAAGGTGTTAAATTAATACTAATGCTAAGATTGACTTGTGATTGGCTGGTGTTTGCAAAACCCATAACAAAGGTCTGGGTTTTCAGGAGCCACCAAAGATGTAAGATAGGGTTGAGCTCGTATAAGATAGAAAAATTGTTACTAAGACTCTTAGATAAAGCTGTGACCCTGTAAGAGTAAACTCTTGGAGTTGGTGGTAGACAGGGAGGCCTGGCATGCTGCAGTCCATGGGGTCACAAAGAGTTGGACATGACTGAGTGACTGAACTGAACTGAAGGGTAAACCCTTAGTGAACAGGAGAATCAGAGAAAAGAAATCTATGCATTGCAAGAAGAGATAACATAAAACTCTTTTATTTCAGCATGGTCTTTGATAGAAAATATTCCTGTAACCATAAGCTTGTCCTCATACATAACTGAATGCCAATTTATTCTCCCTCTGTAGACAAGAATACTTTAACCTAAAAAATTAAAGTGTCCAGAGCTAACAGCAAACTAAAGAACTTGGCAAAGAAAATGCAAATCATGATTCAGGCTCATACCCTTGAGGCAGGCTATCCATAATTCTTTTAAAAAAAGTTTGACTAAGTAAAAGGATATAATTACAAATTACTTAATACAGTTAGAGCAAACCACCATGAGTGAGGGACAACAAATAAAATGATTAAACTTCCTAGTTTAACATTCTGATTCAGCATAAAAACTAAAAGATACTGTTTATGTTCAGCAATGGCATAGTAGTAATGATCAGATAAACATTCCATGATAATAACTATAAACTGGACAAAATACATAAGTCAAACACCTGAAGGCACTTAAGACTGACAAGAAATAGGTATAAATTGAAAGCAAATTAACACTTGGGATGGGCTTCTCTGGTGGCTCAGTGGTAAATAATCTCAATGGCTTTTAGTCAAAGGGCTGGCCCCATTTATATCCAAGGAGTATAAATAAAACATGGATAAAAACTGGAAAGATTGTTGTCTTGGAGAGCTACAAAATAGAATTTGGGGGTGACCACACCAGCTTTTAAGTGAGAAGGGGAATCCAGGAAAAGAGAAAGTAATAGCAAAGAAGCCCAAAAATCAACATAAAAACCCTGTGTAAATATCTGGCTAACTCCTGAGCTGCTCATGAACACAGCAGAAATCAAGCAACAAAGCTGAGAATTTAAAAAAAAACAAAAACTGGAGCAAGACACAGAAGCAACCTTAATGTCCAGCAGCAGATGAATGAATAAAGATGTGGTATGTATTCACAATGGAATACTACTCAGCCATACAAAGAATGAAATTATGTCATTTGTAGCAACATGGATGGACCTAGAAATTATCATACTAAGTGAAGCAAACTGAACAGAGAATGGAAATACCAAATGATATCACTTCTATGTGGGATCTAAAAAATATGATACTAATGAACTTATTTACAAAATAGAAATATACTCACAGACAAAGAAAAGCTGTGGTACATATACACAATGGAGTATTACTTAGCCATTAAAAAGAATACATGTGAATCAGTTCTAATGAGATGGATGAAACTGGAGCCGATTATACAGAGTGAAGTAAGCCAGAAAGAAAAACACCAATACAGTATACTAACACATATATATGGAATTTAGAAAGATGGCAATGATGACCTTGTATGTGAGACAGCAAAAGAGACACAGATGTACAGAACGGACTTTTGGACTCTGTGGGAGAGGGAGAGGGTGGGATGATTTGGGAGAATGGCATTGAAACATGTATACTATCATGTAAGAAACGAATCACCAGTCTAATTTCGATACAGAATACAGGATGCTTGGGGCTGGTGCACGGGGATGATCCAGAGAGATGATATGGGGTGGGAGGTGGGAGGGGGGTTCAGGATTGGGAACTCATGTACACCCGTGGTAGATTCATGTCAATGTATGGCAAAACCAATACAGTATTGTAAAGTAAAATAAAGTAAAAATAAAAAAAAAAAGAAAGAAAACAAACTTACGGTTATCAAAGAAGAAGGGGAGAGAGGGATAAATTAGGAGTGTGGGATTAAAATATACACACTATTATATTTAGGACAGATAACCAACAAGGACCTATTGTATATCAAAGCGACTACACTCAATATCTTGCAGTTACCTATAATGGTAGAAAATGTAAAAAAAAAAAAAAAAAGAATATATATGTGTATAACTGAATCACTTTGCTGTACACCTGAAACTAACACAAAGTTGTAAATCACTTATGTTTCATTAAATTTTTTTTTTCAATGGGCAGAAGACCTGAATAGAGATTTCTCCAAAGAAGATATACAGATGGCCAAGAGGCACATGAACATATTCAACACTGCTAATAATCCGAGCAATGCAAATCAAAACCTCACACCTGACAGAATGGCTAACATCAAAAAGACCACAAACAACAAATGTTGATGAGAATATGGAGATAAAGGGGACACTGTTGTTGGGAATGCAATTTTGTGCACCCACTGTGGAAAACAGTGTATATGTTGCTCAAAAACTAAAAATAAACTTATCATATGATCCAGCAATTCCAGTCCTGGGTGTGTATCCAAACAAAGTGAAAATATTAATTTGAAAAGATACATGTACCATGATGTTCACAGTGGCACTGTTTACAATAGCCAAAATATGGAAGTAACCTAAATGTCCATCAAGAGATCAGTGGATAAAGATGACATGGTATATATACAATGGAGCACTATTTAGCCATAGAAAGAGTGAAATTTTGTCATTTTTAACATGGACAGATCTGTACAGTATTATGCTTAGTAAAATAAGTCAGACAGAGAAAGTAACATACTGTATGCTATTACCTCTGTGTGTAATCTGAAAAATGAAACAAACAAATGAATATAATTAAACAGAAAGAGACTTACAGATATAGACTTGCAGGTATAGAGAATAATATGCATAGTGGTTATGCATAGGTAAACAGAAGAGGGAGGGGCAAGATAAAGGTAAGGGATTAAGGGGTACAACTACTACATATAAAATAAATAAGCTACAAGGATATATTGTAGTGCACAGTGAAAATGGCCACTATTTTATAACTTTAAATGGAGTGTAATTTATAAAAAATATTGTTGTCCAATTGAAAAATCCAGTCCTTTTTGTTTTAAGTGCTCAGAAGGGCAGGCAGCAAGATGGTCTTAGCCTCTGAATAACTGGCTATAAAAGAAGCCATAATTTTCTAATTCAACCAAATATCACAATTTTGCCCCAAGTGGATGTGTCTTGATTTGTTAAAAAACAAACTTGGCTCTACTAAAAAATGTTAAATCACTTCTTTGTACAACTGAAACTAATATTATAAATTATCTATACCCAATAAAACACAAATAAGTAAATGAAAAAAAATTAAGTAGATATTATTGCAAGTGGTCAGTTTTGTTATAAAATGTATATAATATTATAATAGTAATGTCAGTGTTAATAATTAGTTGCTTTAGTTCACTTGCTTATATAGTTTAAATAATTTTGTTAATTAAAGTTTATGGTAGACTTTTGGATCACAGCCATTCTGACTGGCTTGAAATGCTACCTCATTGTGGTTTTGTACAAGCAATAAATGCTGGAGAGGGTGTGGAGAAAAGGGAACCCTCTTACACTGTTGGTGGGAATGCAAACTAGTATAGCCACTATGGAGAACGGTGTGGAGATTCTTTAAAAAACTGGAAATAGAACTGCCTTATGACCCAGCAATCCCACTGCTGGGCATATACTCTGAGGAAACCAGAATTGAAAGAGACACATGTACCCTAATGTTCATCTCAGCACTGTTTATAATAGCCAGGACATGGAAGCAACCTAGATGTCCATCAGCAGATGAATGGATAAGAAAGCTGTGGTACATATACACAATGGAGTATTACTGAGCCATTAAAAAGAATACATTTGAATCAGTTCTAATGAGGTAGATGAAATTGGAGCCGATTATACAGAGTGAAGTAAGCCAGAAAGAAAAACACCAATACAGTATACTAACACATATATATGGAATTTAGAAAGATGGTAACGATAACCTTGTATGTGAGACAGCGAAAGAGACACAGATGTATAGAACAGTCTTTTGGACTCTGTGGGAGAGGGAGAGGGTGGGATGATTTGGGAGAATGGCATTGAAACATGTATAATATCATATAAGAAATGAATCGCCAGTCCAAGTTTGATGCAGGATACTGGATGCTTGGGGCTGGTGCACTGGGATGACACAGAGGGATGGTACGGGGAGGGAGGAGGGACGGGGGTTCAGGATGGGGAACATGTGTACAACCATGGCAGATTCATGTTGAAGTATGGCAAAACCAATACAATACTGTAAAGTAATTAGCCTCCAATTAAAATAAATAAATTTCAGTAATAAAAAATAAATAAAAATAAAATAAAGTTTATGGTATACTTAATATAGGACTTCCCACGGGGCTCAGATGGTAAAGTGCCTGCCTGCAATGCGGGAGACCTGGGTTTGATCCCTGGGTTGGGAAGATGCCCTGGAGAAGGAAATGGCCACCCACGTCAACACTCTTGCTTGGAAAATTCCATGGACAGAGGAGCCTGGTAGGCTACAATCCATGTGGTCCCAAAGAGTCAAACACGACTGAGTGACTTCACTTTCATACTTAATATATGAGCAACATTTCTTTATATAAAAAATAGTTAGCTTACATTATACAATTATAATTATATAATATAAATTGCCTACAAAATTTTGAACAGTTTCTTATTTCTATTGATCAGAGAGTGCAAATGCAAATATGAAGTTTATCTGAACCACAACTGATTCCAAGTAGATTTCTGCCAAAGAATATTATTTTTACAATGACTTGTGATCCACCAAAATCTATTATTTGCATAATTATTACAAAAAAACTTTTATCTTCAGTTGTTTAACTTTCTAATTGAACTTACAATAGCATGTATAATAATATCAAATGTTTTAATTTTGGCAGAGTAACCTTTTAAAAGCTTTACCTTTGATTTCAAAAGTTGTTGTTAAAAACCAAATGATTAGTACTGATTTAATACTGGCATCAACTGGATCATGGAAAAAACAAGAGAGTTCCAGAAAAACATCTATTTCTGCTTTATTGACTATGCCAAAGCCTTTGACTGTCTGGATCACAAGAAACTGTGGAAAATTCTGAAAGAGATGGGAATACCAGACCACCTGACCTGCCTCTTGAGAAATCTGTATGCAGGTCAGGAAGCAACAGTTAGAACTGGACATGGAACCACAGACTGGTTCCAAATAGGAAAAGGAGTACGTCAAGGCTGTATATTGTCACCCTGCTTATTTAACTTATATGCAGAGTACCTCATGAGAAACACTGGACTGGAAGAAACACAAGCTGGAATCAAGATTGCCAGGAGAAATATCAATAACCTCAGATATGCAGATGACACCACCCTTATGGCAGAAAGTGAAGAAGAACTAAAAAGCCTCTTGATGAAAGTGAAAGAGGAGAGTGGAAAAGTTGGATTAAAGCTCAACATTCAGAAAACGAAGATCATGGCATCCGGTCCCATCACTTCATGGGAAATAGATGGGGAAACAGTGTCAGACTTTATTTTTGGGGGCTCCAAAATCACTGCAGATGGTGATTGCAGCCATGAAATTAAAAGACGTTTACACCTTGGAAGAAAAGTTATGACCAACCTAGATAGCATATTCAAAAGCAGAGACATTACTTTGCCAACAAAGGTCCGTCTAGTCAAGGCTATGGTTTTTCCTGTGGTCATGTATGGATGTGAGAGCTGGACTGTGAAGAAGGCTGAACAGAATTGATGCTTTTGAAGTGTGGTGTTGGAGAAGACTCTTGAGAGTCCCTTGGACTGCAAGGAGATCTAACTGGTCCATTCTGAAGGAAATCAGCCCTGGGATTTCTTTGGAAGGAATGATGCTAAAGCTGAAACTCCAGTACTTTGGCCACCTCAGGAGAAGGGTTGACTCACTGGAAAAGACTCTGATGCTGGGAGGGATTGGGGGCAGGAGGAGAAGGGGACAACAGAGGATGAGGTGGCTGGATGGCATCACTGACTCGATGGACATGAGTTTGAGTGAACTCCGGGAGTTGGTGATGGACAGGGAGGCCTGGCGTGCTGCGATTCATGGGGTCGCAAAGAGTCGGACACAACTGAGCTACTGAACTGAACTGAATACTGGCATCATTTAACTGTTAGAAAAATCATTCTTTTAAAAAAGCCGATGCAGTAGCTAATATCACCTCAATTTTCTTAGACATTTAAGAACCTTTGATTTGAAAATGAGCAAAATTAACTTAAAAAAAAAAACAGTCAGTTTGTTTAAATAAAAAGTGATATTTCACAGTGGACAGCTGCTTGTGGTAAATCACCATCTTCAAGGACAGCCTCCTTAAAACACCTCCCAACAGTTAAAGTTACTGCTATGCTTCTTCAGCAGACATGTCTGTTCTGATTTTCATAAGCTATCGGATATTTCAGAAGGTATCTGATTTGCTATTTTACCATGATATTGGGTAAATATCAATAAATATTTTATTACATGGTCATCATCACCTTTCTTGAGAATGAAAAACAAAATTCAATCCTTATATTTATATTAAATGTACAGTTCTTTCTTTGACTCGTTGTGTAAAGAGTTTATTATAAAATAAATATATATAACCAAAAAATAAATAGGTATAGCTTTATACCATATATCAAGTGGTAAACTGCTGTAAGAAGGTCAGACTACTATCTTTACACTCCTGGCAGAACTTATCAGCCTCTTCCCATAAAGACTTCTTGTGTATCTGACCTTCAGCTTCTCCTGGTAACTATTGACCTTGCCAACTGGTGGCTTGGTACCTTTATGCTTCTTCCTGACCCACAGCTGGCCAGAAGGGGTATCTGCATTCTTTACATCTCTCAGTATCACTCAGGACTAGAAACAGTTATCCCAGATGCTAGCACCTGATAGTACTTTGTTTTTATTAGAGAATGGTCCACTTGCATTCTTGCCTAAAAAATTCCATGGACAGAGGAGCATGGTGGGCTACAGTCCATGGAGTTGCAAAGAGTCAGACATGACTGAGCAACTGACCACACACATCACCACAAGCATCGCATTTCCTTTCATCTGGACAGGTGAGAGAAAAAAGCCAATACTGAGCCTACTGTACTAAGTGGAAACTTCTGGATGCTCATAAGCTGTATCTTTAAAAATGTAAAAGTATAGCTATAATCGGAGAAGGCAATGGCACCCCACTCCAGTACTCTTGCCTGGAAAATCCCATGGGCGGAGGAGCCTGGTAGGCTGCAGTCCATGTGGTCGCTAAGAATCGGACACGACAGAGTGACTTCATTTTCACTTTTCACTTTCACACATTGGAGAAGGAAATGGCAACCCACTTCAGTGTTCTTGCCTGGAGAATCCCAGGGACAGGGGAGCCTTGTGGGCTGCCATCTATGGCGTCTCACAGAGTCAGACATAACTGAAGTGACTTAGCAGCAGCATAGCTATAATATTTCACTTCAGTTTAAAGTGTTAGCTATATTTCTTTAGAAAGAATAAAAATCTTCATTAGGTTTCAAGTATGAAATTTAAAACCTGGTAGTTTCTTAATCGTTTCACAAATGCTTATTCCTACCTTGTCAATTCTATTATTAGAAGCACTTTTATACCATGCATAACTAACTAGTAATTTGGCACAATTTTTGTACTTTGGTCATTGACTAATCATTAATAGTACAAATTCTAGCATCACTTAAATATTCCTTTCTTTTGCCAAGTAAACAGTCACTTTTTCATCACTGTGTATTTTGATTAATCTCTTAATTTAGGAACATGTTTCTGAAGAGCTCTTTCATTCACAGATTCTAAATCCATTCTGAACATATTAACGTCTGTGAGTCTTCCCTAAATTCTCATCTCCATAACTTTCTTTCTCAGTCCCACTCTGCAGCCATTTGATTTGTACCTCTCTCAAAATGCTCGTTTCTCTTTATCTTAAATGTAAAAGGCAAACACAGTAACTAAAAACAATTTCTGAGACTGTATGACAGTGATGTCATACTAATATAAACACATTCCTCTTTGATAAAAAAATAAATAAGAAATAAAAATATGCTTTATGCCTGATTTTCTGCTGCTGCTGCTGCTGATGCTCCTGCTAAGTCACTTCAGTTGTGTCCGACTCTTCGCGACCCCATGGACTGCAGCCCACCAGGCTCCCCATCCCTGGGATTCTCCAGGCAAGAACACTGGAGTGGGTTGCCATTTCCTTCTCCAATGCGTGAAAGTGAAACGTGAAAGTGAAGTCACTCAGTCATGTCCAACTCCTAGCGACCCCATGGATCGCAGCCCACCAGGCTCCTCCGCCCATGGGATTTTCCAGGCAAGAGTACTGGAGTGGGGTGCCATTGCCTTCTCCAGCCTGATTTTTCACTTCTTTATTGCAGTGTGGAGGTTTTCATTTATTTAGCTTTTCATTTCATTTTTAGCTTTTCCCTTGGACACTAGGTAAATTTGATTTTAACTTTTGCCTTTATTTTTGTAAAATTTGATCCCATATTTGATGGAAAATTTGGGGTTGCTGCTGCTAAGTCCCTTCAGTTGTGTCCGACTCTGTGTGACCCCATAGATGGCAGCCCACCAGGCTCCTCTGCCCATGGGCTTTTCCAGGCAAGAGTACTGGAGTGGGGTGCCATCATCTTCTCCAAATTTGGGGTTAGGTACATTCAGTTGTGGTCTTATATTCCAAGTTGATAATCAACTTTGTATTTTAAAATTTAATGTAGAAGATGCCCATATAACCTTAATTGGTATATTTTCCTCGTCCTAGGCACTGTGAAACAAGTATTCTCTTACTTTCCAACAGATATGGTTTGATCATCACTGCTTAATCCCTCTGACTGATAGAGATCAGATAACTAAGCAAAGATTCTATTGGTGTTTCCTTCACTATAAGGAAAAAAAAAAATCTAAATGCTCTGATGTGATTTGCATTTAGATCCGCTATACATAGCTTTCTCTGAAACTCAGCTGTAACCAAACACATTTTCCTCCTTTCCAGTTAAGCACCTCCAAGCATCTTACTAAGAAAGACTAAAGCTTTTGAAAATATAAACAGACTAGGTTTTTTTTTAAAGTAAATTCAAATTGGAATTTTTGAAGACTCTCTATGGAACAAATGGGCTGAAGAATCTAGTGAAATCACAATCTGAATTTCTCCAAAGACCCTCAAAACTTAAATATTAATACTGATAACTTTTATCTGAGACATGTGTTTGATAAGTCTGAAAATACATTATTGAGAATACAGTACTGTACCAAAGAGAAATGCCTCAGAGGCTAAGAGGTTATTTTTTTTTCCTTCTGTTTTAAACAATATGTTAGGGACTGGTTGTACAAAACTTGGAAACAGATCTGGAAAAAGCTTGGAAATACAGGAAGAAAAAGGATGGTGGTGATTATATGGTGGTAGTTATGGTTTCTCTACTTAGTTATGTATGGATGTGAGAGTTGGGCCATAAAGAAGGCGAGTACCAAAAAAATGGTGGTGCTGGAGAATACTCTTGAGAGTCCCTTGGACAACAAGGAGATGAAACCAGTCAATCCTAAAGGAAATCAACTCTGAATATTCATTGGAAGGACTGATGCTGAAGCTCCAATACTTTGGCCACCTGATGCAAATTGCTGACTCATTGGAAAAGACCCTGATGCTGGGAAAGATTGAGGACAGGGGGAGAAGTGGGCAACAGAGGATGAGATGGTTGGATGGCATCACTGACTCAATGGACATGAGTTTGAGCAAACTCTGGGAGATAGTGTAGGACAGGGAAGGCCGGTATGCTGCAGTTGATAGGGTTGCATGTAGTCGGACATGGCTTAGTGACTAGACAACAGCGTCATATCATGCAGAAAGGCAGATCACATGTAGATACTCTTCCCCATCTCTGAGCCTTGTTTTCCTCACCAGAAACAAGAGGAGAGTATTCTGCAAATAGAGTGATGTATAGCTGCAATAACGTATCATACATGCTGTATGCCAAGACCATTAAAAATTTTGTGCAGAAACAAACAAACAAAAACGAGATCAATGCTACATCAAGAAAGAGGCCAAAAAATTAGCCATAAACCAGGTAGCATGCCCTGTGAGTAGCCAACTGTGCCTACTTTTGTAAAGTATCCTTTTGGGAATTCTCTCTTGGCTTTTTCTCTATGATCTATAGTCTTTAAATCTTGGTGCTTTTTTCCATAATTTCCTCTCATGGCGCCAAGGTGACACATCAGGAACATGTCTCACAGGACAATATCAAAAGACAGCAGGTCTGAACTCTCTCTGTCCTAACATTTAGGGAGAAAAGGCCCATTCCTTCTTAAATAACCACAGTTAGACCTCCCTCAAGAGCCAAGATTTGGGAGTGGATCAAAGACAGAGAAGGAAAGGCTCTAAGCAGAAAAGACAGATTAAGTCAGCAGGTCAAGAAATTCTATTTGAGAATTTAAGACCAAAGGGGTTCCAAACAAGATTTTGGGGATGAATCCTGCTTTAATAACAGAGTACCATGTCTTGCAAACTCCCTCCTGTACATCCTTCTCATGAAACTACAGCAGCTAGAGTCTCAGGGTAACACTCAAACCCCCCATCTTCACCCACAAAGCCCATTGTACCTTATCATGGCTGAAAAATGGCACAAATGGTATAAATTTAAATCCAGGACTCTGAAATCAGAGTATCATATGATAGAGAAAGAATCAAATGATGAGTTTCTTCCTAGTCCCAGAGGAAGAGCAGGCCCTAGGTCATACTTTAGTAAAGAATCTGCCACCCATGGAGCTTTGAAGTTGGCTCAGTGGGTAAAGAATCTCCCTGCAATGAAGGAGATACAGGAGACTTGGGTTTGATCCTTAGGTTGGGGAGATCCCCTGGAGGAGGGAATGGCAACCCTCTCCAGTATTCTTCCCAGGAGAATCCCATGGACAGAGTAGCCTGGTGGGCTATAGTCCACAGAGTTCTGAAGCAACTGAGTGCGCATGAACTACCTTGTATATTATCCTATTTTTCTCTTATATGGTCATTCTACCTCTTATAATCCTTCAGGAACCTCATTCCATCATAATGCCTTAAGACATTATGATACTGCGAGCTCCCAACTTGGCCTGCCTTACTTTTCAAAAGTCTGCAAGTTGCTAATTTTCTATCTCCTACCTCCACCCAAAACCCTCATGTTTTCTATACAGCTGCTCAGACACGGGTATGAAGGAAAACAGATGATTAAACCAATTCACAGAAAGATTTGAATGACTGATCTTTCACACCCCCCCAGATATTTGCATTTTTGGAAGAGGAAGCTTGTTAACTCAAATAAATCTATCATCAGTGAAATTTTTAAATGACTTATCAAAGAGAAGAGAAAAAATAAATCAGGCTTTGACAGAAAAGGCAAGAGGAGGAGAAATGAATCTCAGTTTTGGTCTTACTATGGTCTCACAAAACTCCTCATCATGCCAAGGTTAATAACAGTGCAGCAATATAATTGCAGATGAAAATGTATGCATACACACACACGTGTGTATGTGTGTGTATTTGTGTGTGTGTGAGGGAAACAAGTTTATGATAGGGACAGTAGTCGTGAATTACTTGTAGATTGAGACCTGGAAACCACTGATGTCTGATGGTGGTTAAAAATAATTCTAGCATTCACACAAAAGGTCCTAAGTATGAAGGAGATGCTTGTTTTGGATTGGCTATAATGGCATCAGTCAGTAAGAGACTGACTGCACTGGGAAACATTTAGAATGACTACTGGTTAACCTTTGCTGAGCAACAAACACCCCAAAATATAGAAACTTAAAGCAATAATCATTTATCATCTCATGATTCTGTGAGTCAGCAATTTAGGATGGGCTCAGCTGGAAGGTTCTTACACTGGCTTTGCCTGGACTCTCCTATGGGACAGCTGTTACAGGGGCTGAATGGCCTCACTGAATATGGCTTGCAGTACATCAGTTTTTGGTTGGATGTCTCAACTCTCTTCCACATGTCTTCTCCATTAGGCTGACTTAGACCCAGTCACATGAAAATAGCACTCCAAGAAGGCAAAATGAAAGCTTCAGAGCTGTCTGTGCCTAGGGCTCAGAAGACACACCATGTCACTCGCTCACTTCCATCATTGACCAAAGCAAGTAACAAGCCCAGCCAGAATCTAGGGCTAAGGAAATAGCCCCACTTTCTGAAAAGGACCACTGCAAAGAGTTACTTTTTAATCAACTTATCAAGTCTTAAGAGTAGCACAAAAGATTTTAAATAATTTTCTATCTGAGGCATTTTCTTTTTTCTTCCACTCTCTCCCTACTTAAGTCCAATGAGACTATTATTTTTGTTTTGGAGAGAAATCATACTGGGAGGGCTCATGTTCCATTTATAAAACAAGGCCTATGAGAACAGAGATATTAAGCTGCTGATTATTCCATTTTAGGAAAAGTAAACAAAGGTAGACCTTACAGTTTCTAGAATATTTCAAAAATGACATGTACTCTTTTTCTTTTTCCCAGTAAATGGCCTCTAGTGGCACTGTTTGGAAGAATTAGAACACTAGAAAATTCACTGTATAGGTTCTCAAGTTTTTATTTTGAACTCTTAGAGCAGATGTGCTAAGATATTTAATTCACACATTTCCCAAATATTGACTTTTTTAAAGGGTGTGTTTAGCTTTTATCCCTTGAGACTTAGATTTATGTTTCCTGCCACTCATAATAAGAACTTGAAAGCTATTTTTTTTTTCTGATTGAACATCTTATTTCCACTTTTTAGGCTAAAAGGAAAACCATTTAAGGAGACTATTTTCTTAGTTTGTAATAAGAACATTTATGACAGGTATTGATTTCTTGTGGTAAGTAAGCGTCTGGTCATGGTTTATGACAGAATGGAACAGGTGCTATTATATTTGGAGAAGTTGATATGGGTGTCTCAATATTGAGCTCTGTAAGTCACATAGCCTGTAAAGTAAGATGATCAAGGATTCTTTCTGAACCAGCTTGGCACTAGAGCCAAGCCAGCAATTTTGAAGAAGAACAAATACCTATTTTGAATGTCACCTTCCAAACAATGGAGAAAGTAGGTGTGATGGCAACAAGGTGCATGGTAAGGAAACAGAGGGAAGGAGCAACCTCTGGGCACAAGAGGGTCCTTGTACTTTCAAACTGTCTGATCTTGAACTCCAGTCTCCATCTCCATCGGTTTTTGTACTTTCTAAAATTTAATGTCTTTGGAGTAAGAGCTCTGATGGAAGATCTGATGGCAGTTTCTATTCCCCATAAGGTAAGACGTGATTATAATATAGTCTTCAAGGAATCTTTCACTCTGTTTTGCTTCCATCTGAATTTTCATGCCTTGTCTTGTTTTTGCTCATTTCTATTTCAGCATTTTAGAACAATTGAACATACTTAATTTTGCAAAAAAGAAAAATAAACATTGTTTCTATGACTTGATTGGATTATAAAGGAAATCAGCCTGGCCACCTGTTTTAGATCACTGATTCTTCCTGCAAGGATAACAAACATATAATGTACCATTTGTAAGCCATATCTCAATGAAACAAAACCAAGGCAAGAAGAGTTTTCTACATTACATTTGATTTTTTTCTTACACAATTTAGCCCATTTGACAGAAACCACAAGCTCAAGAAATGTGAGTTCCTGCTGCCATTAAATGTATCTGTTTCTAATGTATGTTGCTACTAAGATAATTATATTGTCCAATGAAATTTCTATGACCCATTAGATATTATATACTCTAAAAAACTCTTTGCCAGGAGTGTGACTCTTTATAATAACTCAGATAAGCTATTAAGCAATTCATAGATGTCATTTTTTTGAGGAGAAGTCCTGAAAAGTATTGCAGCAAACAATGAGATTAAGTATATGCCATATAAAAACTGTTTTATCCTGATTTTAAGTTTTATTTTTTACCTATTTCCCACTATGGATGATAATGACACACACATTCACCTCCTTTACTTTCTTTTCTTCATTTTTAAATTGCTATGGCTATGTAACTATTACAGCTAATCCTTTGGCATATTATGATTATATCTCCTTTCATATAAATTGGATTTTTTCTAGCTTTATTAAGGTATGATTGACAAATTAAAAGCTGTAAATACTTGAGGTATAAAATGGGTGTTTTAAGTGACTGTGGTTGTAAAATGCAACTTTCAGTTAAAAATGAGTAAGTTCCAGTGGTCTAATATACAGCATGGTAACTATAGTTAATGTATTGTATACTTGAAATTAGCTGAGAGTAGATCATAAGTGTCCTCACCACATATGGACCTAGAATGGTAACTATGTGAAATGATATGTTAACTAGCTTGATTGTGGTAATCATTACACAAGAAATTTTCCCTCCCCTGCTTCTATCCCTAATTTACTTTTTCTTCTAGTCCCTGTTCTATTTTTCATATTCAGTATGGACCTCATACTACTAAATCCAGTGTTCATTTTTTTATCCTTGTGTTATTTGACTTCTAAGCAGCAGTTGATATCACTGATCACATCTTCTTTTTGGAAATTCATTTTCTTGGTTTCTCCTGGACTTTTATTCTTAGACTCCTTCACTAACTCAAGTATTTCTGCTTAAACCTTACTTGAACTTCCCAAGTTCAGTCCTGGAATTCCTTTCTTATCTATCTATCTCTACTTTCTCTACATAGTCTTACTCATATTCATGATATTAAGTGCCAACTATGCTCTGTCTTTGAAATTTTTACTGCCAGTCTTCATATAATTCTGGAGTTAGATTGGAATAGCCAATTATCTACACACAATTTCCATTAGGATGTCTAATAGCAATCTTAAACCTCACAAGATCAAAATAGAACTATTGACTTTGACTCCAACCTCTTCCTCAGTCTGCTTTTCCCAATTCAAAACAGTATCACCATTCTCCCAATTTTCTCAAACCAAAAATCCAGGTACCATTATTTCCCACCTCAAATTAATCCAATAGCAAACCTCACTTATTTTATCTCCAACATGTATTCAGAATTCATCCAGTCTTCTCATCTCAACCCTTCTTCCCAAGTCCTATCTACTATCCCTCGTCTAAACTTCCACGTTAGCCTTTCCCCCATATTCCATTACTTAATATGGTTTTTGTTGCTTATATTTTAACTTACTACTAGAGAAATTTTTAAACATATACAAAACTATGGAAAATAGTATAATGAATCTATCCCTAATGAAAACTTCACCTAGTTTCAAGTTAACATCCTGCTAGTTTTGTTTCATCTATCATCCACCATTTCTCCTCCTCCGATCAATGAAATACTTTAGATGAAAGCATGGACGTCATTTGATTTCACTGTAAATAACCCAGTATTAGTAGCAGAAAGTGACTTATGTTGTTAATATAACATCACTAGACAACCAACCAAAAAATAAAAATAAAAAACTCCAATAATTTTGTTACATCATCTGATATTCAGTCCACTTTAAAATTTTCCTAGATTTTAGGAAAATTTTCAGCAAGGCTGAAAGACTTTTGGACTAATAAGCTCAATAGAAAAAATATGACAAAAAGCACAAAGTTTTTAAGCCACAAAATGTCAAAAATGCCTTCTTATGGTTGTTCCATTGAATAAGACTCCAAACAAGGTCTACACTGCATATGCCTTTTTTAATCTGTAAAATCCTTGTTTATTTCATGTCATCCATTTGTCAAAGAAAGCAGTTTACACATTCTCGATTGGCTGGTTGCATCTTCATAGTTCTTTAAACATATTTGCCTCTCCACATTTTTCCTTGGATTGTTAGACCTAGAGAGTTGATTATTTTCAGGTCCAATTTTATTTTGTTAAAGATAATTTCACTTTGTAAGTGATATGCTATGTGCTTCCAGTTGCACCGTATCAGGAGTATCTAACATCTGGTTGTCCCACATTAAGTGAATGAGATTAATCTATGGGCTCAGGTGATGTCAGATTGGCCCTTTCACTATATAATTCTCAAACAACTTTTTGCTCTACTGTACTAGAAACCATGGTGACCACTGTCTAGACCCATTATTTCAATATAGGTCACAAAAGGTGATTTTAAAAAATTATGTCCTTCTGCCTGCGTACACTGGCTGAAACTTATAAAGAACATACTATCAGCAACTATTTTCTTACCCTGAAGCCCACTTTATACAGGAAAGACAGAATTTATGTTACATCTCTGCCCTTAATTTACCAGTTTTCAGGGTAATGAGCCAGTGCTTTGGAAACTTACAAAAATTTTAAAATTACTGTTTAGTTCTGTTTTTATTGTCATTATGAATTTGCATGGATTTGATGGGTATGAGTCCACAAAATAGTCTTCAAATTATTCACCCCATTACAAAGATATTCTTAACGATATTTTCACTACGCTGCAGTCAGTGTGATCTTTGAAAAACCCAAATCACATCACACCATCTGTCACCTAATACCTTACAATGTCTCTTCATTACATAGAATATTCCCTAGATCTTTACTCTAGTGATGTCTTCATAACCTGACCCTGCCTACTTCTCTGCTTTCAATCTACACACATCTCCTCCTTCACCATCAATGCTGTTCTGTTTATCAAATGCCTGCCGTCCAGGGACAGTGCACTGTCTATCCCCTCTGTCAGGAGTGCTGCTACTCCTGGTCTTTGCACGTGTCCTTCTACAGCTAGTCAGTTATTTTACACCAAATCTCCCACCAGGCTTTTATTCTTAGTTTTTAATCTTACTAATTTATTACTTTATTGTGTTTGTTTTTATTTTACTCTCTCCTCTGAAATATATGTCCTATTGAGAACAAAGATCTTGCCTATCTGGTCCATCACTGAATCTTCAGTGCCTAAAAGAAGATTAGCACTAGCAGACTTTCACTGCTTCTGTGAATAACTGAATAAGTGTATGAAGGGCTCACCCAATTTAAGACTGAATCTCCCCAGAGAAGAGTGCCCTTGAGATAAACAAATACACTACAGACTTCTTGGTGGAAGATATAGCTCTCATATTGCTGAGAAGACTGTAGTTGCTCTCACCCAAGGATGGCAAGTTTCAACTTACAAATAAATAAAGGAGAAAAAAAAATCCTTTGAGCAATTTTGCATTGAAAGAAAAATTAAAAATCAACACAATTTATTTTAAAATCTTTGTTAGTTTTTCACAGCAAGAGTATGAACTTCAGTTAATAGTAGTAGGATTTAAGTTTTCCAGTTCAAAATTTGTTTCATATTGATAGCAGTGTCATACAACTTATTAAAATATTAATAATATTATATGGGGGCAGGAGGAGAAGGGGACGACCAAGGATGAGATGGCTGGATGGCATCATGGACTCAATGGATGTGAGTCTGGGTGAACTCCGGGAGATGGTGATGGACAGGAAGGCCTGACGTGCTGTGATTCATGGGGTCGCAAAGAGTTGGACACGACTGAGCGACTGAAGTGAACTGAACTGAACTGACATTGTGGAGTAACACACACAAATATTCTTTTGGCGTTTCTCACTTTTGACCACATAAAATTTCATATGCAAGACTGAAAGACTTTTGGACTAAAAAGCTGAGTAGAAAAAAATATGACAAAAAATACAAAGTTTTTAAGCCATAAGAAGTACTATGCTCTAATTGCTAAACTTTTGAATAATATACTATCAATAATTTTTTTAAGGTAACTATAAAGTCTCATTTCATATATTGATATTATTCCATCTCAATTACATGCTGGCTTAATGTTAAAAATCTGGGTGTAACTCTTTCTAGTCAGTATAGATTTTTGAAATTGTACACATATTTAATTTCTGATTTCAAAATATTACTAAAAATGTTATGGTAACCTATAATCTATAATATTTTTTAAAATTAAAAGCATATGAAATGATTTTTATTGTTTTAATTAAAAATATGAACATAAGCATTAACCTTTATTTTAAATATTAAGTATATTTTAATTAAAAAAGTATTTGTGTTTTCTACTGAAACAACTATTGAAATATAATTTTGCCCAGTTATTTATTTTTGAGGAAGCAATAGATTCTAAATATTAACAACTTATTTTCATTAAAATACACCAAAGCAAAGTGAAAAAGTTATAATTTGGAAGAAGATTTTACAATACAACTAACTAATAAAAGACTAGACTAGTATCCCAAACATATATTAAAAAATCAACTTTTTAAGGTAAAATGGGCAGTGAGGTATATTAGGAGCAGATTTTTTCACAGAGAAGAAAACATGAACAGTAAACCAGCACATAAATACCTGTTGACTCTTAGTAGCAACCACAGGAACATAAGTTAAGACCACAGTGATCACAATTTGGATGCACTCTATTGGCAAAATATTAGAAATTTGATGATACCAAGTATTAGTGAATATATAAATCAAAGGGAGTGCATAATCAGCTGTTCATGAGTATGTAAAATGATACACCAATTGTGAAAGACAACCAGATATTATCTTAAAAGGTTGAAAATGTTCATACACCCTTCCACAAACATCCCATTCCTAGTTGAATACCTTACAGAACCTCCTGATGATCAATATGAGACACGTAAAAGAATAATCAGAGCAACTTGTAATTTTTTTAAAAAGCAGATTCAAACCATAAATGCCCAGTAAAAAGGAAACATATATTTGAAACATACATACATACATACATACACACACACACACACACACACACATACACACACACACATGAATAAAAGAATTATGTCTATTTGTGATAACATGGATAAATCTCAGAGCTTAGGGATAAATCTTCATACTTAAGGAAAATCTCAGGTCTCAAAAGACTATAGAAAGTATATATACTTTTAAAGTTTAAAGCAAGCAAAAACAAACAATATATTGCTTATGAGTATGCAGAGTAAAATGAATTTTAAACAAAGGAATTCAGGATTATGGTTACTTCTGAGTGATTGACAAGACAACATAGGATATAGGTAGTTTCAATTACATTAATAATATTCTAAGAAAGGTGATGAATTCATAGCTACCATTTTATTATCTTACTTCAAATTTATGATGTTATGTTCTGTTGCTAACATGGATGACTGACTGGGTTGATTAGGACCAACTTTTCAGTTGAGAAAAACTACAGAAGGTGTCTATAATGTGCATACCATCCAATCTAAGTTATTGGACAGCTATAAAGAAGGTGAGAATTTTCAGGCCATAGCCTGAAAAATAGTGAAACTACGAGAAGTATTTACATATTTAGAATATCACTTACTTGCTGGGTGATTCTGGATTCTACAAAAAGCAGTGAATGAAAAGGTGAAAAGCTGAGCACAGTTTTTATTAGTCTGTGGAACTAGGGGGAAAAAAAAGAAAGTGAGACTCAAGGAGAAGAAATGCCACAGGTTAATATTCCCTATTTCAAAATCAGATTCTGAAGAGTACACTCTGCAGTTTATAATGAATAGCAAATAGAATAGCTCTCAGAAGGACTGAAGCACATCTTTAAATTATCTCAAATCAGTTCATATGGCTTCCTTCTACCCTAGCTGCCTACCAGAAAATATATTATTTCTGGAGGAAAATACTATCAGACATAATTTTAAATTATGTCTGTAATTTTTTACATGCAACTTTCAGCCCTTAGTAAAAAATAGTGAGACTTACAAGTACACAGAATTGATAAAAAATCAAAGGAGACATAAATATTAGAACTAGAGACCCAATAGATAAAGATACTTAAAATTTTATGGCACATACTTAATAAAAACACAAAACTATGCTTAATATGATCACAAAATTAAATTACAAGTAGAGAATTTAAAAAGAAAACAAAACCAAAATAATAAATAAATAGTATATAGCTAAGGAACAAAAAAACTGAAATTAAGAACTCATGGGGTGAGTGTAAAAGCATATTGGACTCAGAAGAAGAAGAAAGTGGAAGGTAGGACTGATAAAAATCTCGCCTGAAATATGAAGAGGAAAAATCTGGAAAATATAAGAAACAAACAAACAAAACCCACCACACTGCCTGAATAGGAGCACTGGTAAGATTAACAGTGATTTCTCAACAGAAATAATGAAAGACGAAAGATAGTGGAATAGCATTAATGTCTTCAAAGTAAACAGTGACGATGCCTTGTAACCTAGAATTCTGAATCAACAAATATAACCTTTAAAAGTGAAAGAAATATAAAGAAATTTTAAACAAGCAGAAGCTCAGGTTTTATAATCAAACTTATACTAAAGAAAATATTAAAGTGTATTCTTCAAACAGAAGACAAATTATTCAGAATGAAAACAAAGTTCTACAAGAATAAAAGAACAAAGAAAAGGATAAATATGTGGTAAAAATACAATGAATGTTGACCACATAATACAATAATAATACAATATCATGTGAGATTTAATATATAAGTTAAAACCAGGCAATAATAGCACAAAATCTGTGGGTAGCTGGATGAAAATAATTAAATTGTTCTTTGATCTTTGTATTTTTCTGGAAGATGGTAAATTTATAATTTTATGAAACATTAATAAATCACAGACATATGCCATAATCTATGGTAACTACCAAAAGAATAGTAAAGTAATGTATAATTATAAGAAAGGAGTTTTAGCATCATTTCAATATATTTTGGAGGGATTGGGGGCAGGAGGAAAAGGGGATGACAGAGGATGAGATGGCTGGATGGCATCACTGACTTGATGGATGTGAGTCTGAGTAAACTCTGGGAGATGGTGATGGACAGGGAGGCCTGACGTGCTGTGATTCATGGGGTTGCAGAGAGTCGGACATGACTGAGCGACTGAACTGAACTGAACTGGTGAGAAAGGACCCTAACAGAAACAGAAACACACACAAAATCAGGAAAAAAACTATAAGTAAGAATAAAAGAAATTATAAAACAGGAGAGATAAATAGAAAATGAATATTTAGATGACAAATTTAAACTCTAGTACAAAAAATATGTAATAAATATTTTGTTTAAAAATAGCAATTATCAACTTGGATAAAAGTAAATAAATACTTCTTATAAAAGACATAAATATAAGACTACACAAAGGTTTAACAAAACAAAAAATTATAAAAATTACCAAAATAACATCTATTATGGTGTGATATGATAAATTTGCTTTAAAGCAATAAATAATATTAGAAATAAAAATGAATTTTTCATAATGAGAAGTCAATACACTAGGAAGATATAATAATGACAGAGCCTCAGTATCTATGAAACAAAAACTGACAGGAGTAAAAACGAATAAAATTGCTAAACTTCTGGAAAGATTGACAAAGAACAAAAGAAGGGATAAATAGCTAATGCAGGAATAAAAATGATAGAGGACACTCAGATTACTTATGATACTGGATTTGAAAATATAAAGTGGGGACAAGAGGAAACAGAATATCTGAATAGTCATGTAAGCTATTAAAAGAATTGATTTCATTTCAATTCTTTAAAGAAATAGTAAAAGAACTTGTGAAAGGATTAGTGGAAATCTCCTAACAAAGAAAACCCCTGTCCACATGATCTCATTGACAGATTCTACCAAACATTTACAGAACATGATTTTGTCCAAACTCTTCCAGGTAATAGAAAAATAGGTAACATGTTCCAACTCATTCTATGACACCAGTACCTTCAAAGAATTAGTTAATTTCTATAATTAAAATTATACACACACACATACACACACACACACACACACACACACACTGATGTAGGTAAAAGACATTTCTAGAAGGAGTCACAAGAAACTACAAACAAGTAGTTCGCCTTCAAGAGAAGAGCTGGAACACAGTGTAGGAGACAGATTTACTCTTCATTATATACTTCTTGGTAATATTTGAATATACATGTATAGATGCATATGTTTATAACAGACACATTTAATTTTCAAAAATCAAAGGATAAAAAAATGAAAGAAGGGGATTGCCAGTTTTCAGACTAGGACATAAGCAGCTTGGAAGTCACTACTTCATCCTAACAACAAATAAAAAGCTGAAAAGTCAACAGCTCTCTCAGATCTGTGAGAGAAGAGAGGTCATAGGCCAAATCTCTGCCTCTGAAATTGAAGACTGGCAAGGCAAATTCAGAGAATCATAATTTACTGGATTAGAAACCTCCACAGGAGCTAGAACTGGGGTAGGGAAACCTCAACTGCAATTAAACAATTTCTGGAGGCTCAGAGAGGACAACTCTGAGAGTTAAAAAAACAAACAAAAAAACCCAGTTAGGATATCACAGCATTCAGCCCTTCTTTACAAACTTTACCCTCAGAAGAAACTCTTCAACCAGAGCCTAATCTGCTGAGATTTTTTCAGACCATGATGCTGGGGAAGATTGAACGCAAAAGGAGAAGGGGGAGGTAGAGGATAAGATGGTTACACCACTGACTCAATGGACATGAATTTGAGCAAATTCTGGAAGATAGTGGAGGAGAGAAGAGCCTAGTGTGCTGTGGTCCATGGGATCCCACAGAGTCGGAGGCAACTTAGCAACTGAATAAGAACAACTAACTTGAAGGAAAGAAGATACCCCTCTGGCCCACATTAGCCATCCTGTTCCACCTAACAGGGTGAAGTGACTGAGAAATATGTGTGAATTTCATAGTCTGGAGGCATATTCCCCCTGAAAGAGTGACCTCTTATCATGCGATGACAGAGTTCTTCCCCTCACCCCACACCTCACCACCACATTTCAGTTCAGTTGCTCAGTCGTGTCCGACTCTTTGCGACCCCATGAATCGCAGCACACCAGGCCTCCTTGTCCATCACCAACTCCCTGAGTTCACTCAGACTCATGTCCATTGAGTCAGTGATGCCATCCAGCCATCTCATCCTCTGTCGTCCCCTTATCCCCCTGCCCCTAATCCCTCCCAGCATCAGAGTCTTTTCCAATGAGTCAACTCTTCGCATGAGGTGGCCAAAGTACTGGAGTTTCAGCTTTAGCATCATTCCTTCCAAAGAAATCCCAGGGCTGATCTCCTTCAGAATGGACTGGTTGGATCTCCTTGCAGTCCAAGGGACTCTCAAGAGTCTTCTCCAACACCACAGTTCAAACGGATCAATTCTTCGGTGCTCAGCCTTCTTCACAGTCCAACTCTCACATCCATACATGACCACTGGAAAAACCGTAGCCTTGACTAGACGGACCTTAGTCGGCAAAGTAATGTCTGTGCTTTTCAATATGCTATCTAGGTTGGTCATAACTTTTCTTCCAAGGAGTAACTGTCTTTTAATTTCATGGCTGCAGTCACCATCTGCAGTGCTTTTGGAGCCCCCAAAAATATAGTCTGACACTGTTTCCACTGTTTCCCCATCTATTTCCCATGAAGTGATGGGACCGGATGCCATGATCTTCGTTTTCTGAATGTTGAGCTTTAAGCCAACTTTTTCACTCTCCTCTTTCACTTTCATCAAGAGGCTCTTTAGTTCTTCTTCACTTTCTGCCATGAGGGTGGTGTCATCTGCATATCTGAGGTTATTGATATTTCTCCCGGCAATCTTGATTCCAGCTTGTGTTTCTTCCAGTGCAGCGTTTCTCATGATGTACTCTGCATATAAGTTAATTACTAAGGCCTATTTGCAACAGTAAACTATGGACTTTGAGTGATAGGGACGTGTCACTATAAGTTCGTTCATCGGTTGTAACAAATGTCGGGGTTGTTGATAATGGAGGAGGCTATGTATGTGTGGGAACAGGGAGTATATGGAAGGTCTCTCTACCTTCTCCTCAATTTTGCTATGAACCTAAAACTTCTCTAAAAAGCAAATCTATTAAAAACAAAGTAAAAACGGGCCCTGTTGGTCTTTTTACCTACCTTCAGTTATGTAAAAATTTGAGAGACTGACATGACTATGGACTCTGCTGGAGGGAGAGGGTTCCTAGACACTAGAAAGAGGGTGGCTACAGTGAATTGGTTGGTAGCCTCAGCTGTAATCTTGAAAATGGAAAAGGCCAGGGGAATATAAATTATCCACAAACCTCAAGGCCAGATTAGAGACTTGAGACGTGGCCGTGCCAAATGTTTCTGTGACCTACTACTTGATGTGTGCTATGGTGACAAAGCCTCTCAATGCACCAGTCTGCACGTTGGTTGATGTTAAATTCTCACCTGCTCATTAAACAGAAGCTTAAGAAATTGCTGAAGCTTGTCCTGTGTCATCATACAATGAATCTGGCTTATATCCCTGATCAATACAATGGTGTGTTAACTCCCTCATGATTCAGATGGGAGAAAAATAGAAATGAAGATCAATGAATTGTTTTTATAAGCACCATTTTGAACTCAATCATTTTGTGCTTCCAAGATGTTGCCTCAGAGTGACTAATTCACAGAGCTGTTTTCATCACCTCTTCTATCTCCATTGCTAATGCTGTTTTTGGCAACTGACCAATTGTTTGGCATTCAGCTGCATTGACAGCTGATAAAAGTAATAAAAATGTGTTGGTTGAACGATAACAAGTGTCACTGGATTTAGATTTTGAACTATAGAAATAGGGGAGGTTAACAGTCTGGAAATGAGGGATGTGGATGGGGAGGGAAGGCACAGGGCATCAAAATGAGTAACAGACTTTAGGAGGAGGGGACAGAATATCACATATATGACAAAAGCAATATTGAGAATGCAGCAAAAACTCAGGAGGAGGGGTGTGTAAGGGGGTAGACTCATAGAAGTCCAAAGGGATGTTTCAAATTGTTACATATTAAAACATTCGTTTTGAGCTTCAGGTCTATAACCTCAGATTTTGTATAAAAATCATTGCTACCCAGTGCAAAAGCATAAAATGAATGTGAACAGGGTACATGAGACTTCCTTTAGCAGATATCTTACAAAAAGAGTGGGCTAAAAAATAAATGATGGGTAAGAGCAAACACGTGAGCATTCAATATCAACTAACTTCAGGCTATTTAGTAGGGAGACGAGACAAGTAGGGCCAAGCATCACTTCATGGCAAATAGATGGCTGCTTTATTTTTCTGGGCTCCATAATCACTGCAGATGGTGATTGCAGCCATGAAATTAAAAGACACTTACTCCATGGAAGGAAAATTATGACCAACCTAGACAGCATACTAAAAAGCAGAGACATTACTCTGTCAACAAAAGTCTTTCTAGTCAAGGCTATGGTTTTTCCAGTGGTTATGTATGGGTGTGAGAGTTGGATTATAAAGAAAGCTGAATGCTGAAGAATTGATGCTTTTGAACTGTGATGTTGGAGAAGACTCCTGAGAGTCCCTTAGACTGCAAGGAGATCCAATCAGTCCATTCTGAAGGAGATCAACCCGGGGTGTTCATTGGAAGGACTGATGTTGAAGCTGAAACTCCAATACTTTGGCCACCTGATGCAAAGGGCTGACTTATTTGAAAAGACCCTGATGCTGGGAAAGATTGAGGGCAGGAGGAGAAGGGGATGACAGAGGATGAGATGACTGGATGGCATCACCGACTCAATGGACATGGGTTTGGGTGGACTCTGGGAGTTGGTAGTGGACAGGGAGGCCTGGCGTGCTGTGGTTCATAGGGTCGCAAAGAGTTGGACACGACTGAGCGACTGAACTGACTGATCATTGTTTTGAAGCTGCCAGAATTACTAATTCTGAGTCCATCAAGAAAAATAAACAAATTCTATATACCATAACCTATTAAAAGCAATAATATGAAATTCATTTTAGAAATATTTCCACTTTCAGAATAATTCAAATATGGAAGGCTTGTCACTGTAGACCCACTCTTTCTAAAACAGAAAAACAAAGATAGCTACATGTATCGAATACCTATTTTGTGCCAAGTAACTCATACATTAATGCTAATCCCCAAAAATTTTGCAATGTGTTTATTATTATCCTCTTTAAAGATAAATAGAGGTTCAGAGAAGCTGTAGCTTCTCTATAGCTTGTGAATGACTAAGATAGAATTCAGTCTTTGGGCTATTTGACTCCCAGATCATGCAGCCTCTCAACTAGAATATCCCTAAAGAGTTCTCAGGGCTGAAATCTTCCAGTAAGTGATCCAAAAATAAGTGTAGATTGTGGACAGCACATTTTCTTTGTCTTCCACGTGAGTATATGTGAGTGAGCGGTGAGAGTGGTTTCTCAGGTCAGCCCACCTGAGTGGGGCTGCCTATCATGCTTTATGCCAATGTGATCTGGTACAGTAACTGTTTCAAATCCCAGCGTCTCCCTCTACCACCACAATCTGTACAATAACACCCATCTTATAGAGACTGGAAGAGATTCTCCATGTGACATACTAATTGGCACCATTAAAACAGCATATTAGAAAGCAGAGACTTTACCAACAAAGGTCTGTCTAGTCAAAGCTATGGCTTATCCAGTAGTCATGTATGGATGTGAGAGTTGGACTATAAAGAAAGCTTAGCACCGAAGAATTGATGCTTTTGAACTGTGGTGTTGGAGAAGATGCTTGAGAGTCCCTTGGACTGCAAGGAGATCCAACCAGTCCATCCTAAAGGAAATCAGTCCTAAATATACATTGGGAGGACTGATGCTGAAGCTGAAACTCCAATACTTTGACCACTTGATGTGAAGAACTGACTCTTTGGAAAAGACCCTGGTGCTGGGAAAGATTGAAGGCAGGAGGAGAAGGGGATGACAGAGGATGAGAAGATTGGATGGCACCACCAACTCAATGGACAGGAGTTTGAGTAGGCTCTGGGAGTTGGTGTTGGGCAGGGAAGCCTGGCGTGCTGCAGTCCATGGGGTTGCAAAGACTCATGACTGAGCAACTGAACTGAACTGAAGATTTTAATAAGCCTTAGCTAATAATACTTTACTATCGAACACACATAGTTGAATACCTGTTTCCTTCTGGACAATTTTCTTAATCAAACAGGGATGATTAAAGCCTCCAGCCCTTAAGTAGCTGATAAGGTAATGGAGAAGAAATGCAAACAAATAAAAAAATTTATTAAAAGAGGTATAATAAATGTTTATACATATGAGAGAGAGAAAGACTCAAAACATATTTTGTTTTTTGTATTTACCCAAGAAGGCCTTCCAGAGAAGAATGCCTTTTCATCTTGGAAAGTGACATGTGGTATCTAAATAAAGCAGCCCTGTTAGGGCATATGTGCTGTTGTCTGCTTCAAATACATTTTTTTTTTTTTTTGGAATGGTTCTCATATGGGTGAAGTCACTGCTTCTATTAAAATCCCTCAAAGTCCTTTTCCCATTATCATGGAGCACTGAAACACATTTTTTGCTATCTGGCTACTTATTTTCAGGGAACAAAATGTCAGGAGATGATTAGCTGCAACTCCTGTATTTCCCAGTTATAGTTCTTGGGAATCTGCAGCAGAAGCAGAGTCAGGGTTTATTTCTCAATTCACGCAGAAGCAAGAGGAATGGTGGGAAAGGACTGCATACAGCCTGGAGCCCTACTTCCACAGAAAAGCAGATGCTGCTTGTTCATGGTCACAGTAGAGTGATAAGCATAAGCTTCTGAGATGAGCAGCCATCACTCTCAACCTGAGGAGCAGGTGGCCAGCTATCCAGGAGTTGGTCCTGTCACATATGTTCTCTGTCACTCAGGGCAGCCCTGGTTAGAGAGGGCTGATGGACTGACCGACCCTGGCCCTAGAATGCACCGTTTGCACTGAGTATCTACTCTGCCTTTCCACATTGATCAAAATCACTAAATATTGCCCCCCCTCCTTTTGCACTAAATCCCCTTTGAGACAAATCTCAAAGCAAGGAAAAGGAACTTACAACGCTAGAGTGCGGTCAGAGACCAGAAGGAAGGGCACCTTCCTTAGTGGGGGCTGTGTAGCCCATTTAACCTTAAATAAAATGTCCTCATAGAGGCCAAATGAAAACACTATGTCAGCAGGGTCATATTACTGCAAAGGCTACCACTACTCACATTTTAAAAGAGAAATTTACAAAAGAAATCTGAACTTCAGATTCAATTTCATAACTAGTTTCAATATCCATAACCTGCATACTTAAGCAGTTCCCGTACCTTTAAACATCTATAGAATTGGATTCTTTTTACATACATTTTACAACATTCATACATATACTTTTTTCTGGTTAAAATAGTAGCAAATATTCATTGTTCAAAAATTGAAAAATAGAGAAAATGTATAAAGAAGAAAAAGTCATCCACAATTCCACTGCCCAGAGAGAATCATACTTAAGAGTTGTGGCCTTAGAAATTTTGAAAAATGATTTCAAAAAGTCAGTTTATTTAAAGAAATCATAGTATGGTTTGATTTTCTGCTTCACTTCCACTGGAATAAAAATAAAATAAGAATTTCCCAAAATCTGTAACCCTTCGGCGAAGAAAGGAATGAAAATTAACAAATATCAAACTTCAATGAATATATGAAAAATCCCTATTTATGTTTTCCTTCCATTTTTCCACCACTTGAAGGCCCAAATGCTTTCTGGTTGATTGTTCGAATTAACTAGCCAGAGAACAGGTGGGAGCTAACTGAGTGGCAGACACATTTCTTTCCTGTGTCCAAAATGGGCTTTTCTTTTTTTTTAAGTTTCTATACCAGCTGACTTTATTTTTTTTAATATAAATTTATGTATTTAATTGGAGGCTATTTACTTTTTTAAAAGGCCATCTTTTAGTATCTAGTAACTGTAGGAACTATACAAACTGGAAGAAATCAGATCAGTTTCCCCTCAAAAGAAAAAAAAAGGACAAGGTGTGAATAGATTTTTCATTATCTTTGAGAAACAACTGTGAGAAAAGGCTGAAAGGAAATATCATGGCAAATGTTCTTTTCCTTGCTTTAGGAATAGGCTATGTTTGTACATCGTCGCATGGACTTAGTTCTTTGCTTGTATTGTTCTAAGGTATGTTTCTAGGTAGTCTCTTATGGTTCACCAAATATCTAAAGTTAAAACCCCAAATTCTGGGCCCTGTGCTTTCTGAGGTAGGAGTGTGCTAGTGTGTATCTGAAAAGTTCTATTCCATTCTGAAAGGGCTTCTTGACCAGGAAACCACAACAACTCAGGTGTTAGACAGTTTGAGGTATAGAGACGGCACGGCACGCAGGGCAAAAAGAGCCCGGCACACTTGGGTTCAAACTCTGTACTTCTATTTGTTAACTTTTAGAAAATTATTAAACTCTGAGTGTTTTTCCTTACATATATAGCAAGTGTAATATTACTACTTTCACAGAGTGTGGTGAGAATTAGAAATAACACACAGTGGTTAATGAAGCAGATATTCAACAAGGAAAAAATATATTAGCATCGCTTATGTAGACATTTGCAGTCAGAGAAAACACTGATCATTGTCTGCGGAGGAAAGGACGTTACTGTAATAGAAAATCTCTAACAACAAAATATCTTTTCCTGTGAATCCTCCCTTATCTCTCATCTCTTCCTGAAACCATTAATGAGGTTTCTGCTGGTCTATTGGGGGGCTCAGTGACCCACAGAAGGATGCCAGTGATAAAGAGGGTAACCCTGTGAGCAGAATCAGAGCCTGAGAAGAATGAAGGGGCCATGCATGGGGGGTCAGTGCTGATAAATGTCTTTGGGGAAAGAAAAAGTTCCATGACATAGTATGCCCAGGAAATGCTAAGGTCTACAGGTTTGTCTTCTGTTCATCTATTCAGAGCCTTTAATACACTAAATAAATTTAAACTCTCTAGTAGTCTTGACCATGGAACTCTTTAATAAAAAACATTCTCTTATAACCACTTATCTGTGATGATGGAACCAGTTTTTATTTATAGATTTATTTACAAATCTATCATGAACTGATACTTTTGCAAAAGTGAATTAGCAAAAAACTGAAATAATAAAACAAAGACTTCAATTCATACCTCCAATATTTATGAGAGTCTAGATACATAGATGATGATTGCAGCCCTGAAATTAAAAGATGCTTACTCCTTGGAAGAAAAGTTATGACCAACCTAGATAGCATATTCAAAAGCAGAGACATTACTTTGCTGATTAAGGTCTGTCTAGTCAAGGCTATGGTTTTTCCTGTGGTCATGTATGGATGAGAGAGTTGGACTGTGAAGAAGGCTGAGCGCCAAAGAATTGATACTATTGAAGTGTGGTGTTGGAGAAGACTCTTGAGAGTTCCTTGGACTGCAAGGAGATCCAACCAGTCCATTCTGAAGGAGATCAGCCCTGGAATTTCTTTGGAAGGAATGATGCTAAAGCTGAAACTCCAGTACTTTGGCCACCTCATGCGAAGAGTTGACTCACTGGAAAAGATTCTGATGCTGGGAGGGATTGGGGGCAGGAGGAGAAGGGGACAACAGAGGATGAGATGGCTGGGTGACATCACGGACTCGATGGACGTGGATCTGAGTGAACTCCATGAGTTGGTGATGGACAGGGAGGCCTGGTGTGCTGTGATTCATGGGGTCGCAAAGAGTCGGACACAACTGAGCAACTGAACTGAACTGAACTGAGATGCATAGAATTACTCTGTCAAATTGTACTGAATGTTTTTAAATGCCCATTCTTTGGGCATTTGAACTTGTCAGGACCAAAATTGAACTGTCTGCACTTGGGCACGGAACCATACTTTGAGAAAGCCTGGTACAGGTCACATCCAGTCCCCTTGGTTTACAGGTGTGGAAACTGAGGCACAGAGAGACAAAATGACCAATTGAGGACATACAACTATGGAGAGAATAGCCAATACTACCCCGGCACTCCGGGCTAAAATAAGAGTGCTCTCTAATATTCTTTGTGTTTTGATAATAATCTCCGGAAGACAAGGACCAAATGTGTCTTGACATTTTATCAATACTTATTAGTATGATGCTTGACTGTGGAAGATTCTTAAATATTAAATGAAAGCATAAGTAAATGTCCAAATGAATATTCAAACCACTAACTTTATTAACTGCTTGATTTTAAATTCACTGACTACTTTAATGTTACTATTTCTCTACACAGGTTTATCAGTGCACAATGAGCCTCTTGCGTCAAGGCATGTGGAATGGTACCTTCATTCATCGCTTTTATATATCTGTTATAAGACAGTTTTAGGTGGAGAAAAATGTTCAGCTGAAATCCAAACATGTAAAGTTAGTAAAAAGCATATGGAAGGGAGGGTGATCTAGGAGGTAGATCATAGCCACAACTACTGTGTTTGTACTTTTTGAGGCCTTTGAAATCAAATCAGTATTAGGGAAACTTAATTAAACTCTTTCCCCTCCTCCGACCTGAAACCAGGTGGCTGCTTTCAGATAAGAGCAACAGACAGAAACAGTCCCATCAAAGGGAGAGCTGCTTTCCAAGAGTTCAAAGCCTTGTCCAAGGAATAATTAACACTTTTTTCATAAGCTGAAAAGGAACTCACTCATTGCCCCTCCCCCAAATTAGCCTATTTATGAGACTAGTTAGCCAAAGGGGGAAAAGTTAGATATTAGCCTAACAAATACAACTATTTCTATGAGTTTTATTACTCAATAAGAACATGAGGGATTTTTGTGTTAAAGAACAGAAGATCACATAGAAATTCTTCTAAATACCACACTTCTCTCTGCTTTTAGCATCAGCAAACTGTTCAGTCACTAAGTCGTCTCTGACTCCTTGTGACCCCACGAACTGCAGCACACCAAGATCTCCTGTCCTTCACTATCTCCTGGAGTTTGTGCAAATTCATGTCCACTGAGTTGGTGATGCTATCCAGCCATCTCATTCTCTGCCACCCTCTTCTCCTTTTCCTTCAATCCTTCCTAGCATCAGGGTGTTTTCCAATGAGTCAGCTCTTTGCATCAGGTGGTCAAAGTATTGAGCTTCAGCTTCAGCATCAGTCCTTCCAATGAATATTCAGGGTTGATTTCCTTTAGGGTTGACTGGTTTGATCTCCTTGCAGTCCAAGGGACTCTCCTGCTAAACACTGACTTTCCTTATAGGCCCACTCCTTTTCCAAATGCGAAACAGACAGTTCTCCTGAGTTCATTCATCTCTGACACGATAGATGGCATGCAAATTCTTCTGAAATATGGAAACCCCAGCATGTCAGTGAGGAAATATCTCTTTTGCTTAGTTATGTAGTTTATAAAATTGCAGGGAACAGTTTTTCCTTTTGCAAGTATATTTTTAGCTAAAGATAAATGTTATCACTCTGGACTTGCTGTTTAGGGTTGATGCCTTAGCATATCCTTTCTCAAGCACTTTTTTCCTCTCTTCTGGTTTTTCTCTCCCTGTCTCTTCTCCATTCCAGTCACTACCCTGAGGCCCAGGGGCTCAGAAAAAATACTATTAAGATGATAACAACTAATTCCAAGTAGATTGCCAAAAACTATATGAATATCCACTCGTGGAGGGTGTTTTGCTGATGAAGCTATTAATATTATACTATAAGACTTAGATAAAACTTCCTCTTAATATTTTCTACTGTTAAAATTTCAGGCTTAGTGGTTTCTGAAGTCCCCCCAGCCAACTCTAAAATATGACAACTCAGTGGGGTATGTTACACCCACTTATTCATAAGTCAAGTTTTCTGGAAACAGTATCAAATGCAAACTTTGGCAGAAATCGACTGTGAGTGCTAAAATAACTGTCATTTTCACCAAGTCTCTAGTTTCCATCTAGGTAATTTGGTTCCTTAAGTCTTCTCCCCTCAATTACCACAAAATTCTTTAAAATGTACTTATATTTTTTTAATCATTGTGTGTGCTAGGCACTCAACTTAGTTTATTTAATTCCCCTAGTTCTATGGGAGAAGTATTCTACAATAAATAAACTGATGCTTAGACAGGTGTTCTAATTTTACGAGGTCATTCAGCGGTAATTTAACCAAGATGACATCTACTTTGTACTGACAGAACTTAGATTCAAAATCAATAAGCATACTGAAATATAACATCAATACTTTTTAAAATTATAAAGTAAGTACATGGTCATTGCAGAAATTTGGGAAAATTACTTAAAAGAAGAAAATAAAATTTAAATCACTCTAGCAATCCAGAGAAAACTTCTACTACATTAAGATGTATTTCTTTCCAGATATAAACATATAAATAGGCTTTTTATGTTGTTGTTTAAGTTCAGTTGATCATCTTTCCCCTACAAACTGTGCTTCCTGAGTTGGCTTGTTTTTTACTAATATATTAGAAAGAGAAAACTGCAAAAAAATAAAATGGAGAAAACAATTAAAGATGGAAAAATTGAAAGAAGAATAAATATCAGCATGGTATTAAAGGATTAGAAGAAAGGGAAAGTGGGAGACAGAAGCTGATCACTGCACAGAAAAGACACCTTCATGTGTATTGATGTCTTGAAGGTATCAAGAAGAGATTAAATTGTGTTTTTTGTAAAAGGAGAGAAATATTTATAATTTTTTTAAAAAAACATCACAGAGCAGAGGGGGAAGGGGAGAATGAGATGAATTGTGAGATTAGGATTGACATATATACACTATCATGTATAAAATAGGTAGTTAGTGGAAGGCTACTGCATAGCACAGGGAGCTTAGCTCAGTGCTCTGAGATGACCTGGGGGTGAGATGAAGGGGTGTGGGAGGAGGTTCAAGAGGAAAGGGATACATGCATACATATAGCTGGTTCACTCTGCTGTACTGTAGAAACTAATATGTGCTTAGTCACTCAGTCGTGTCCGACTCTTGCAACCCCATAGACTGTAGCCCACCAGGCTCCTCTGTCCATGGGATTCTCCAGGCAAGAATAGTGGACTGGATTGCTGTTTCCTTCTCCAGGGGATCTTCCCAACCCAGGAATCGAACCTAGGTCTCCTGCATTGCAGGCAGATTCTTTACTGACTGAGCTATGAGGGAAGCCTAAAACAACATTGTAAACCAATTATACTTCAATTAAAAAAAGTAAAAAAAAAAAAAAAAAAGAACTAACATTTAGGGGAAACATCATCATTTTGAGGTTCAGCATAAGGAAATCTGAAACACTTTTTCTCTTGGTCCACCTCATCTTCTAAAAAAGTGACAGTTTTCCCTACAGCCTTGTGCAGGGTCTTTATTTTAGAGAAGTGAAGGTCTATCATTTCTTGTCACCTTAAATCCCACATCACTCATCTATAGCCTACACTAAGTCAGGGCTTAGGGAGCAAATTACAAAATAGCAAAATAACTTAGGAAAACAGCAACTTCCGTTGTTGAAGGAAGAAGTGAAGGTGGGGATGTATGCTGTAACATACAATCTCTGGACATATCAAATTGATTCAGACATTCCACTAAACCATTTCTTTCTAATTCATGAGCCAGAAAAATAACACCTTTTACCATTATAAGTCTATTCTAAAGTGGTAGAAATGTATACCAAATAGCCTGGGACCCCCATTTCTTCATTTCAATAGCTGATCTTTAACATCTCAATTTGAAGAATCCGGATGTTAATCTTTGTGAATTCCAGCACATCAGAAGGTTACTGATGTATCTGAACTACAGCACTGGAATTGAAATTTTCAATTCAATAGTCAGCAAATCCTCTAGGACTGATCAAGTCTTCTGACTTGGAAGACCCTTATATAGGTGTTACACTTAGCTTTCCTGAAACCCTATGCCCAAAGGAAAGCTACAAATCCACAGCTGGGCTCATAAATGCCTTAGAGATATAGGCATACCTCATTTCTCATAAAAGATATGCTCTTAGAATTCAATCATAATTTGGAAACTATACAAAATCATATATGAGGCTTGTAAAAGGTAAATCACTTCTTGGTGTTATTAGTATTCCTATAAATAATTATTTCACAACAACAACAAATGCTTTTCTAATGCAAATAATCACTCATTATTTTTATTTACCCTTTAAAAATAAATTCAAATGTTTATATTCAGGGTTTGTTTAGTGGACACTTGACTTTCTTATCGGTCATATTTCAGCCAGCTCTTAGGAGCCAGTTGTATTCCAGTAAATGTTACTAAAAACATTTGCTTTTCGACATGCAGACTGTCCCCGTCACCATGTGTACTGCAGAAAGGCTAGTTGTAGGAACATGGTGTGTGTGTGCTCATGTGCCTAGTCGCTCAGTTGTGTCTGTCTCTTTGTGACCCCTTGGACTGTAGGCCACCAGGCTCTCTGGCCATGGGGATTCTCCAGGCAAGAATACTGGAGTAAGTTGCCATGCCCTCCTCCAGGGGATTTTCCCAACCCAGGGATCAAACCCAGATCTCCCGCATTGCAGGTGGATTCTTTGCCATCTGAGTCATCAGGGAAAAACATGGGGATCACAAGCTATATCCAGAAAAGTGCTTCCTACTGCTCCAAGTTTTTTTTTTTTTTTTTCCCCCCATTTGTGAAGGTTTCTCTCTTTAAGCTGAATCTCACCCTGTCAAGTTACACAGAATCCTCTAAGGAACAGCAGATTCAAATCACAAACTTTAAATAACAGAGATGAAAGATAACTCTTAAAATGTGGAAGTTTAAATTCTGGCTGTTTAAAATTAGAAACTGAGGTCCAGGGAGATGAAGATAGTGTCCATTTTTATACCAGGAGTTATCAAAAGAGCCATGATAAAATCTAGGTCTTCTGATACTAAGATACATGCTCTTCCTAATATAAAATGCTGCCACGTCTGCAGTACTTGAATCCTTGTAAATGGTATCTATTTCTAAGCCTAGTTTATAAGTAACAAATATGATTAGAAAAAGATGACAGAGTCAAATACTAGCTCATATTTTTCCCTTTGAGTGTGTTTTCTAGGTTCATCTGAAATAAAACAGAAGGATATTTTTAAAAGCTTTCTCCTATTCAAAAAACTGTGAATTCATTCTTTAAAATGATGTTCACATTCTATGTAGATTCCAAATACAGAGATAACTAAGATGGGGAAATTTCAAACATAAAGATCTTGCAATTGAGAATGCTTTTCAACCAATGACTTCCATCAGACTAGTGCTTCTGAGGTCTGGATCTAAGGGAATATTTTCAAAGATGAACATGAAACTGAAAGGCATTACAGCCTCTTATTATCTACCTGGAGCTTTAAAGTCATGAAAACCTTGTGTGCAGCTTTGAGAAACTGCCCTGGAACATGGAATACTGTCTCTTCTTCCCAGAGCTGAAGCTGGCTTCTTCCAACCCCAGCTTTAGTATTTCTCTGGATGGCCAGTTAAATGAAACCATCCTTTCAGAAAGTCTGAATGGGTCCAAGAGCCTCCCCAACCACAAACTTCATGCATGCTAAGTCACTTCAGTCATGTCTGACTCTTTGCAACCTTATGGACTGTAGTCCATCAGGCTCCTCTGTCCATGGAATTGTCCAGGCAAGAATACTGGAGTGGGTTGCCATGCCCTCTTCCAGGAGAGCTTTCTGACCCAGGGATTCAACCCATGTCTCTTATGTCTCCTGCATTGGCAGGTAGGTTCTTTACCACTAGCACCACTTCGAAAGCCTAACAACAAACTAGATAGAATGAAAGTAAGCTCCAGTGGTGAGTAGCATGTAAAGATTTGGTTCGCAAGCTTGGCTGCTCATTGAAATAATCTGGAGAACTTTAAAGGTATGAGCTGCTTGCAAAGGCTGCAAATATTCAGTGGTGTTATGGAAATTTATATTAATATGTTTCAAAAATTTTGATCTATAGATTGAATTTCTGTTTGATTAATTGATTTGTAAAAACCTATATCCCTTTTATGACTCCTTTTCTGCCTTTTAGGGTTGGAGTTCCATTAAGTTTAACCAGATCTTGATGCACAGATGTTACTTGATGATATTGAATGGATTTCCTCTACTATGTAATATTCCTCAACACTGTACATTGAGAAGAATTTTGGGAGCTTAAGAGGAAAAATAAAGCAAGTGCCCAATCCCCAAAGACTCTGAGTTAATAGATCTGAGGTTGAACCAGGGCTTAAATACTTTTTAAAAGCTTCCTGTAGTAGCTAGCCTTCTGGATGGTCCCCAATGAATGTCACCTACCAATACTTGCCTCTTTATAAAGCATTCCTACATTGTAGCAAGGGCTGTTCTACATGACCAATAAAATAGTGCATAACTGATGACATAATTAGGTTATAAAAGACACTGCAGTTTCCATCTTAGTTGCTTTATCTCTCGCAGATTTTTGCTCTGGGGAAGCTGATCACCATGCCATCAGCAGCCCTGTGGAGAAGCCTATGTGGCAAGGAACTGAGGCCTCTTGCCACTAGCCACATGAGTGAGTCTGCAAACTGATTCTCCAGCCCTGTCTAGCCTTTCCCTGGTGGCTCAGATAGTAAAGAACCCACCTGCAATGTAGGAGATCTGGGTTCGATCCCTGAGTTGGGAAGCTCCCCTGGAGGAGGGCATGGCAATCTATTCCAGTGTTCTTGCCTGGAGAATTTCCTATGTTCAGAGCAACCTGGTGGGCTACAGTCCATGGGGTTGCAAAGAGTCGAACACGACTTAGAGATTAAGCGCGGCACAGTCAAGACTATCAATGACTGAAATGGTCCACATCTTGACTGCAACCTCATGAGAGATCCTGAGCCAGACTCATCCACTTCAATGGCTCCCAGCCCCTTAAAAATTGTAAGAAAACAATTTCTTCTTCTTTTAAGGTGCTGCTGCTGCTGCTAAGTCACTTCAGTCGTGTCCGACTCTGTGTGACCCCAGAGACAGCAGCCCACCAGGCTCCCCCGTCCCTGGGATTCTCCAGGCAAGAACGCTGGAGTGGGTTGCCATTGCCTTCTCCAATGCATGAAAGTGAAAAGTCAAAGTGAAGTCGCTCAGTCGTGTCCGACTCCTAGCGACCCCATGGACTGCAGCCTAATTTGAGTAATTTGTCATACAGCAATAAATAGCTAATATACTCCTCAGATGCTTTAATTAGCAGAAAAGAAAAAGGAAAAAGACTGAAGTTTCTGGATAACTATTATTGGCATCTAATTTAGCTCTATTATGATAAGAAGATATATGTGAAAAATTTCTTTAAAAACTTTATTGAGTTCTTTTATGGTCCCCAAACGATACAAATGATACATCTTGTTGAAATTTCATGTGCACTTTAAAAGAATGTGTCTATTTTGCATTTGCTGTGTGTATTGTACTGTAAATATCAGTTAGATGATGCTAATTGACAGTATTTTCCAGATCTGTGTTTTTACTCTCTTTCTGCCTAGTTAATCTGTCAATTTCTGAGAGAGGACTATTAAATCCTCCAACTCTGATAATGGGTTTATCTATTTATCTTTTTAATTCTGTCAATTTTTGCTTCCTATATTTTGATGCTCTATTGTTAGATGCAAGAATATTTGTGATTGCTATATCCTATGAATTCACTATTTTTTCTTATTATATATCCAGATATCCTCCCTTGTCTCTGGTATTTTGACTTAAACTATCAGGCAGAATGGTAAGTATATTAGTAGGAATCCTGGCTTGAGTCTTGATCTCTCTCCAACTGCCTAGTATTGTCCATGTAGTACTTCTGATTTTCCTCCTTCTGATCAGAGAATAAGATTGTATTTCCCAGCTTACTTGAAATTACACAAGACCTATGATTTCCTTTGACTGATAAAATGTCAGCATTTGCCTTCAAATTATGTGAGTTGTCCTTCCCTGAACACTGCCATACTCTAGAGAGTGAAGCCTCCATCAACCTGAGAAACTCTACATCCAAAGACAAGAAGAAGCCACAGTGAGATGCTAGGAGGAGGCAAACCATGATAAAATCAAATCTCATACATGCCAGGTGGGTGACCTACAAACTGGAAAATAATTATACCACCGAGGATCTCCCACAGGAAGGAAAGTTCTGAGCCCCATATCAGGCTCCCCAACCTGGAGGTCTGGTGACAGGAGAAGGAGCCCTCAGAGAATATGACTTTGAAGACAAGTGGGGTTTGAGCACAGTAATTCTGCAGGGGGGTTGAGCACAGTAATTCTGCAGGGCGGGGGGAACAAACTCCACTCTCGGATGGCACACACAAGGTTTCACACACCAGGACTCAGGGAAAAAAGCAGTGACTTCAAAGAGACTGGGCCAGATGGCCTGAAAGTAATGGAGGGTCTCTTACAGATGCAGGGGATGGCTGTGGCTCACTGCAGAGACAAAGACACTGGTGGCAACAGTTCTGGGGAGTCCTCATTGGCCTCTTGAAGGCTGCCATTTTCTTACCAACACTTGGCACTACTCAACAGCTTGTAGTCTCCAGAGCTGGGATGCCTCAGGCCGATCAACAGGGCTGAAACACAGCCCCAACCATAAGCAGACAAGCTGCTTAAAGTCTTACTGAGCCCACAGCCCTCTAGACATGCCCCTTGATATGGCCCTGCCTCCTAGAAGGACAAAACTCAGCTCCACCCACCAGTGGGCAGGAACCAGTCCCTCCAACCAAGAAGCCTGCACAAACTTCTTAGCCTCACCCACCAGGTGGCAGACAGAAGAAGCAAGAAGAACTACAACCTTGCAGCCTGCAGAATGGAAATCACAATCACAGAAAGTTAGACAAAATGAGATGCAGGAGGAATATGTCCCAAATAAAGGAACAACATAAAAGTCCAGAAGAACAAGTGAAGTGAAGATATGCAATCTACCCCCAAAAAAAGACCATATATAACAAAAGTGAAAGTCACTCAGTTGTGTCCAATTGTTTGTGACCCCATGGACTCTACAGTCCATGGAATTCACCAGACCAGAATACTGAGGTGGGTAGCCTTTCCCTTCTCCAGGGGATCTCCCCAGTCCAGGGATTAAACCCAGGTTTCCCACATTGTGGGTGGATTCTTTACTGGCTGAGCCACCAGGAAAGCCCAAGAACACTGGAGTGGCTAACCTATCCTTTCTCCAGTGAATCTTCCCAACCCAGGAAAATCAAACCAGGTTCTCCTGCACTGCAGCTGGATTCTTTACCAACTGAGCTATCAGGGAAGCCCATATATAACAAAGGCCACAGCTAACATCATACTGAACTGTGAAAGGCTGAAATTTTTACTCTAAATTGGGATCAAATTACTCAAAACAAGGATGCCCACTCTCAGCACTCTTATTCAACATAGTTCAGAAAGTTCCCATCAGAGCAATCAAAGAAAGATAAATAAATAAAAGGCATCCAAATCGTCAAGGAAAAAGTAAAATTATGATTTTTTTTTTTACAGATAATACGGTCTTATATATACAAAATACTAATGACTCAAACAAAAAAAACTGTTGAAACTAATTAACAAGTTAAATAAAGTTGCAGAATATAAATTAATATATAGAAATCAGTTGCATTTCTGTATGCTAATAATCAAATATCTTAAAAAGAAATGAAAAACAATGCCATTCACAGTAGCATCAAAACCAATAAAAGACTCATAAGTAAATTTAACCAAAGAAGTAAAAGACCTATATAATGAAAACTACAAGACTTTGATGAAAGAAATTAAAGAAGATATAAACAAATTGAAAAATAGCTCTTGTTTATGGATAGAAGAATTAGTGTTACGAAAGAGTACATTTTACTCAAAGTCATCTATAGTTTCAATGCCATCTCTATCAGGATTCCAGTGACAATTTTACAGAAATAGAAAAAAACAATTTTAAAATTTGTATAGCATCACAGAAGATCCCTTTGTATATTGTCACCCTGCTTATTTAACTTATATGCAGAGTACATCATGAGAAATGCTAGGCTGGATGAAGCACAAGCTGGAATCAAGATTGCCAGGAGAAATATCAATAACCTCAGATATGCAGATGACACCACCCTTATGGCAGAAAATGAAGAACTAAAGAGCCTCTTGATGAAAGTGAAAGATGAGGGTGACAAAGTTGGCTTAAAGCTCAACATTCAGAAAACTAAGATCATGGCATCCAGTCCCATCACTTCATGGCAAACAGATAGGGAAACAGTGAAAACAGTGGCTGACTTTATCTTTCTGGGCTCCAAAATCACTGCAGATGGTGACTGCAGACATGAAATTAAAAGATGTTTGCTCCTTGGAAGAAAAGCTATGACCAACCTAGACAGCATATTAAAAAGCATAGACATTACTTTGTCAACAAAGGTCCATCTAGTCAAGACTATGGTTTTTCCAGTGGTCATGTATGGATGTGAGAGTCGGACTATAAAGAAGGCTTAGTGCCGAAGAATTGATGCTTTTGAACTGTGGTGTTGGGGAAGACTCTTGAGAATCCCTTGGGCTGCAAGGAGATCCAACCAGTCCATCCTAAAGGAGATCAGTCCTGAGCGTTCATTGAAGGGTTCACCGGAAGGACTGATATCGAAGTTGAAACTCTAATGAAAGGTTGTTGCTGAATGAAAAGACGCCAGGATTCTTGGCCTCTGGAGGAGAAGAATTCAATCCGGGGCCAGAGATGAGGCTTGATCGCTCAGAGCTTTTGTGTAATACAGTTTTATTAAACTATAAAGGAGATAGAGAAAGATTCTGACATAGGCGTGAGAAGGGGGCAGAAAGAGTACCCTGCCACTAGTCTTCAGCTGGATGTTATGTAGTCACTAGCAGTCTGTTAATGAAAGAAAGGAATGTCTTAAAACTCAGAATGGCACCAGGATCCTCACCCATAAGATGTATTTTGGGATAATCTTGACACCAGATGATTCATCCCAGGCCATAAAATGATTAACTTGAATCTTGTAGAAAGGTAGATTACCATACAAATAGTTTCATTTACATAGATTAGGGGAACAATATCTGAGTATAACGTACTGGTTTGTCAAGTAGGTTCTGAGTCATTAGGTGGAACTGACTTGAAGACAGAGTTTGGGGTAAATGCATAGTACATTAACATAGCTTAAGACAAACATTTCCATAAGAAAAATGTATTGGTTAACTCAAGGTTTGAGAATAATTAACTTCAAGCAAAACCAGGTGTCTTTGTGGCAACACAGTATTTTAAGAGAAACCTCCTTTTAAATTTGTATAGAGAAGAAGAAAATATCAATAGTTTGTTTCCTCCTGCCACTTAAGAGAGATAAAAATGTCTGACACTTACAGGCTATTTCCTCCATTTGGAGACCCCTGGCCTTCCTGCCTGTTACCCTCTCACTAATACTTTGGCCACCTGATGCAAAGAGTTGACTCATTTGAAGACACTGATGCTGGGAAAGATTGAAGTCAGGAGAAGAAGGGAACAACAGAGGATGAGATGTTTGCATGGCATCACCAACTCAATCGACATGAGTTTGGGTAAACTCTGGGAGTTGGTGATGGACAGGGAGGCCTGGCATGCTGCAGTCCATGGGGTCTTGAAGAGTTGGACACGACTGAGTGACTGGACTGAACTGAGCTGAACAGAAGATCCCAAATAGCCAAATTAATCTTGAGACAGAAGAACAAAGCTGGAAGCATTAAACTTTCTGATTTCAAACTGTAGTAAAAGGCTATAGCAATTAAAACAGTATATTAACTTGGCATAAAAGTAGAACTGTACAAAAATGGAACAAAATAGAGATAAAAAATAAGCCTATGTATATGATCAACTAATAGTTAACAGCAGAGCCAAGAATACTCATTTGGGAAAGATTAGTCTCTTCAATAAGTGGTGTTAAAAAAACTGGATGCAGAAAAGTGAAATTGGACTCCTATATTACATTAGTCACAAAAATTAGTTCAAAACTGATTAGAGATTTCAACAAAATATCTGAAATTGTAAAAACCCTAGAAGAAAGCATAGGGAAAAACCTTCATGTTGCTGTTTGCACTGATTTTTTTAGGATATGATGCCAAAAGCATGGTAACAAAATAAAAAATAAACAAATGGGAGACCATCAAACTATAAATCTTCTGCACAGCAAAAGAAACAACCAACCAATGAAAAGGTAACCTTTGGATGGAAGAAAATATCTGTAAACCAAATATTGGATAAAGGATTAATATCCAAAATATATAAAGAATGCATACAATTCAATAATAATAATCAATTAAAATGGACAGAAGAATGAATAGAAATTTTTCTAAAGAATACATATAAGTGGATAACAGGTACATAGATAATTCCCAGCATCACTAATCATCAGATAAATGCAAATCAAAACCACAATAAGATATCACCTAACACCCATTAGACTGACTGTCATCAAGAAGACAAGATTTAACAAGTGAGTGTGTGGAGAATTGTGCACTATTTATACATAAATATAAATTGGTTCAGCTACTATGGAGAAAAGAATGAAAGTATTTTAAAATACTTAAAATGGAACTATTAATGCCTTTTGACTGGCAATCCCACTTATGAGTATATATCCAAAGGAAATGAAATCAGGATATTGAAAAGATATCTGCAGTCTCACAGCAGCATTATTCACAATAACCAAGACATAGAAACAACCTAAATCTCCATAAATCCATTGGATGAATAAGGAAGATATATCTCTGTATACACCTATGTATAGCTTCTGTATCTATATCTATGTTCCCATAAAATGAAATATTATTCAGCCATGAGAAAGAAATTCTACTTCTGATAACACAGAAATTTCTGATAACACAGATTTTGAAAGCATTATGCTAAATGAGATAAATCAGAGAGAACAATAAATACTCTATAATAGCATGTATATGTGTAACCTAAAAGCCAAACTTATAGAAGCAGAGAGTAGAATAGTGGTTATTAGGGGTTGTGGATTACTCAGCTTGGGGAGATGTTCATTAAAAGGTACAAACTTCCAGTTAGAAGATCAGTGAGTTCTGGAGATCTCTCTAATCTAGTGATTATAGTTAACAATATTGTATTATACACCTCAAGGGTTTTAGATCTTAAATGGTCTCTCAACAAAAAAGAAGTAACTATGCAACATGAGAAAGATATTAGTTAATGCTATGGTGGTATTCATATTGCAGTACATAAAGGTATCAAATCAATATATCATATATCTTATATTCACACAATTTTATATGTCAATTATGTCTCAATAAAAATAAAAGAAATGTTTTAAGATGATAGATTTTATATATGTAATCATTTTTCAAAGATTTGGTTGGTATGTTTCAGAGATTTTTTTTTTCCCTCAACACAAAATACAATATGAAACTAATTTAAAATACTCTGTGGAAGTGTTATATCTCTTTTAGAATTTGTCTAGCAGGTTTTCTGGGCCTTACCAGAAACCATTCATTAGCATGCGTGCTCACTGGGTCTGACTCTTTGCAACCCCATGGACTGTAGCCCACCATGCTCTTCTGTCCATGAGATATTTCCAGGGAAGAATACTGGAATGGGTGGCCATTTCCTCCTTTAGGGGATCTTCCTGACCCAGGGATCAAACCAGTGTCTTCTGGTCTCCTGGATTAGCAGGTGGATTCTTTACCACTGAGCCACCTGGGAAGACCCACCAGAAACCACCCCTGCTCAAAATAATCTGTGGAGACATATATGCTGATATTCATAAACAAGAATGCCTATATAGCAAACTTTTTACTTTTTGAAAAGAGGAGAGTGATACAAAACATCTGGCCACACATTAGGAACATAGCTCAACCCCAGTGAGACCAAATCTATGATATAAACATATGTTTTACTACTCACACTTTTTAAACAATGTACAACCTTATGATGGGCATTTTCCAGGATTTCTATTTAGCAGAATTGGTCACCATGGTAGCAATGTGAACACAATGATTCCTATGCTTTCTCATGAAGGTTGAATGACCAAAGTAAGCCACTTGGGAGCTGAGGTTTTCAGTTATAGCAACACATACTCCCCACAGAGTTCATAAAATTGCTTCTCAGTCAATCTGAATCAATTGACATGGTAGTCAAAATGGCTGGCTGATGTTGCTTAAAATCCTGATATTTCCAGCATCTTACCCACCAGAGTTGATCAATCTGACCTTATAGTTTTCAAAGCAGCAGAGCACTGGCTATGCCCACAAGTCTTACATGGTGATTGGTTGCGAGCTAGATAATGGAAAAAGTCATGTAGTAGATTAAACAGGCATCTAGATAAAAACTAAACATGATTAAAAACATGTGGATAACAAATTCAGATCGGTTCAGTTCAGTTGCTCAGTTGCATCCAACTCATCGCAACCCCAAGGCCCACAGCGCTCCAGGCCTGTCCATCACCAACTCCCAGAGTCTACACAACTCATCTCCATTGAGTCGGTGATGCCATCCAACCATCTCATCCTCTGTCGTCCCCTTCTCCTCCTGCCCTCAATCTTTCCCAGCATCAGGGTCTTTTCCAATGAGTCAGCTCTTCACATCAGGTGGCTAAAGTATTGGAGTTTCAGCTTCAACATCGGTCCTTCAAAAGAACACCAGGACTGATCTCCATTAGGATGGAATGGTTTGATCTCCTTGCAGTCCAAGGGACTCTCAAGAGTCTTCTCCAACACCACAGTTCAAAAGCATCAATTCTTCAGCACTAAGCCTTCTTTATAGTCCAACTCTCACATCCATACGTGACCACTGGAAAAACCATAGCCTTGACTAGATGGACCTCTGTTGGAAAAGTAATGCCTCTGCTTTTTAACATGCTGTCTAGGTTGGTCATAACTTTTCTTACAAGGAGCAAACGTCTTTTCATTTCATGCTGCAGTCACCATCTACAGTGATTTTGGAGCCAAAAAAATAAAGCCAGCCTCTGTTTTTACTGTTTCCCCATCTATTTGCCATGAAGTGATGGGACCAGATGCCATGATCTTCGTTTTCTGAATGTTGAGCTTTAAGCCAACTTTTTCACTCTCCTCTTTCACTTTCCTCAAGAGGCTCTTTAATTCTTTTTCACATTCTCCCATAAGGGTGTCATCTGCATATCTGAGGTTATTGATATTTCTCCTGGCAATCTTGATTCCAGCTTGTGTTTCTTCCAGTCCAGCGTTTCTCATGATGTACTCTGCATAGAAGTTAAATAAGCAGGAGGACAATATACAGCCTTGATGTACTCCTTTTCCTATTTGGAACCAGTTTGTTGTTCCATGTCCAGTTCTAACCATTGCTTCCTGACCTGCATACAGATTTCTCAAGAGGCAGGTCAGGTGGTCTGGTATTCCCATATCTTTCAGAATTTTCCATAGTTTATTGTGATCCACACAGTCAAAAGCTTTGGCATAGTCAGTAAAGCAAAAATAGATGATTTGTGGAACTCTTGTTTTTCCGATGATCCAATGGTTGTTGGCAATTTGATCTCTGATTCCTCTGCCTTTTCTAAAACCAGCTTGAACATCTGGAAGTTCACAGTTCACATGTTCCTGAAGCCTGGCTTGGAGAATTGTGAGCATTACTTTACTAGCATGTGAGATGAGTGCAATTGTGCGGTAGTTTGAGCATTCTTTGGCATTGCCTTTCTTTGGGATTGGAATGAAAACTGACCTTTTCCAGTCCTGTGGCCACTGCTGAGTTTTCCAAATTTGCTGGCATATTGAGTGCAACACTTTCACAACATCATCTTCCAGGATTTGAAATAGCTCCGCTGGAATTCCATCACTTCCACTAGCTTTGTTTGTAGTGATGCCTCCCAAGGCCCACTTGATGTCACATTCCAGGATGTCTGGCTCTAGGTGAGTGATCATACCATCCTGATTATCTGGGTTGTGAAGACCTTTTTTGTACTGTTCTTCTGTGTGTTCTTGCCACCTCTTCTTAATATCTTCTGCTTCTGTTACATCCATACCAATAAAGATGGGCTTTATCGAGCCCATCTTTGCATGAAATGTTCCCTTGGTATCTCTAATTTTCTTGAAGAGATCTCTAGTCTTTCCCATTTTATCGTTTTCCTCTATTTCTTTGCATTGATCACTGAGGAAGTCTTTCTTATATCACCTGGCTATTCTTTGGAACTCTGCATTCAAATGGGTATATCTTTCCTTTCCTCCTTTGCTTTTCACTTCTCTTGTTTGCATAGCTATTTGTAAGGCTTCATGGACAGCCATTTTTCTTTTTAGCATTTCTGTTCCATGGGGGTGATCTTGATCCCTGTCTCCTGTACAATGTCACAAACCTCCATCCATAGTTCTTCAGGCGCTCTATCAGATATAGTCCCTTAAATCTATTTCTCTATACTTGCACTGTATAATTATAAGGAACTTGATTTAGGTCATACCTGAATGGTCTAGTGGTTTTCCCTACTTTCTTCAATTTGAGTCTGAATTTGGCAATAAGGGGTTCATGATCTGAGCCACAGTCAGCTCCCAGTCTTGTTTTTCCTGACTGTATAGAGCTTCTCCATCTTTGGCTGCAAAGAATATAATCAATTTGATTTCGATGTTGGCCATCTAGTGATGTTGAATCTTCAGTTCAGTTCAGTTCAGTCACTCAGTCATGTCCGACTCTTTGCGACCTCATGAATCGCAGCACGCCAGGCCTCCCTGTCCATCATCACTCCCGGAGTTCACTCAAACTCACGTCCATTGAGCCAGTGATACCATCCAGCCATCTCATCCTCTGTGATCCCTTTTCCTCCTGCCCCTAATCGCTCCCAGCATGAGTCTTTTCCAGTGAGTCAACTCTTCACATCAGGTGGCCAAAGTACTGGAGTTTCAGCTTTAGTATCATCCCTTCCAAAGAACACCCAGGACTGATCTCCTTTAGAATGGACTGGTTGGATCTCCTTGCAGTCCAAGGGACTCTCAAGAGTCTTCTCCAACATCACAGTCCAAAAGCATCTATTCTTCAGTGCTCAGCTTTCTTCACAGTCCAACTCTCACATCCATACATGACTACTGGAAAAACCATAGCCTTGACTAGATGAACCTTCGTTGGCAAAGTAATGTCTCTGCTTTTGAATATGCTATCTAGATTGGTCATAACTTTCTTTCCAAGGAGTAAGCTTCTTTTCATTTCATGGCTGCAATCACCACCTGCAGTTATTTAGGAGCCCCCCCAAAATAAAGCCTGACACTGTTTCCCCATCTATTTGCCATGAAGTGATGGGACCAGATGCCATGATCTTAGTTTTCTGAATGTTGAGCTTTAAGCCACCTTTTTCACTCTCCTCTTTCACTTTCTTCAAGAGGCTTTTTAGTTCCTCTTCACTTTTTGCCATAAGGGTGGTTACAGAGATACAAATAAATCTTTCATTTATAACAATTTCAAAGTAGAATGATAACTGTTACTTTTCTTCTTTCACCTAAGCTGGCTCTAAAATTTACTCTGAGGAAGAGAATAGAGATTTTTATGAGTGAAATTGGCTAATGTTAGCTGATCAGTGTGTATTAGTTTAATAAATGAATAGAAAACTAATGCCAGTCAGTATTTTTAACAGGGAATCCTCATAGAAAAATCAATAAACAATATTAATTAAAATATGTTTATAATTTTCTAGTTTGTAAATATAATCACAATAATTTAATTTTCAGTCTAGTGAGACATTTTATAATTACTCCAGTTTTATAGATGAATAAATATAAGGTTAATAATGATTATGCAACTGAAATATACATAACAAGTAAGTGGCAGATTAAAATTAAGTTTAAGGCTTTCTAAAGGTACCACTCATATCTTTCATTAGTATAATTCAATAAGGAACTCAAATATAGTAGATAAATTCAAAATGATGCTAAGGAAAACAATGAGGTGAGTTTTATTTATTTTATTACTGTTTCTGTAGACTTTGGAGGAGTTTGAATAAATAAAGTCCCAAATGTCAAAAACAAAATTTTAATAATTTAAGAAGAAAAAATAGGAAACTATCTTTTACTCAAAGATAGAAAAGAAGCCTTTAAGTAAAGCACACAAAAAAGAACAAACCACGAATAAAAGATTGGTAACTTTACTGTATTAAAATTAAAGTCATATCTATTACAAAGAATCAATGATGAATAAACTCAAAAGGTGAGTCAAGGACCAAAAAACGTTATTTGCAATGTATATGACAAAAAAGAATTGTTACTCTGAATTTGTAGGGAAACTTTACAACTGAATAACCCTACAGAAGAATGAAGGAAGGAACAGGTATATGAAACTATGGTCAAGTTTGCTAGAAATGCAAGGTAAATAACACAAAGACATGCAGATTAAAACAATAAAATGCAGTTTTACATAGGCTATTTTGGAAGAGTTATAACGCTTGGGAGGAGCACTGACCAACAGACAGTGGCTTTGAAGGCAGCCGATTCAAGACAACCTTTCAGAGAGACAGCCAAGATAAATAGACGCACTCACTTCACTCCTTCACTTCCCTACCTCATTCTGATCTCCTGCTAGAGGTCCCTATTGGCTGAAACAAAACAGAAACTAGAGGGATATGAATATGTTGATATAGTCCATATGGCCAGAGTGCCAGCACAGGTAGGGGTGAGGCAAGGTAGTAAGTATATCTGGAAGGATAGATGAAAGATAGGTGACACAGAGCCTCTGATGTTGGGGTCCCCTGCACCAAATGACAAATGTCTTCAAATATTGCATTTAAAAAATGTACAATACACGTACCTGAGAAAACTAAATTTTTAAAATGGGGAATGGAGAACATCATTCTTATTTTTAAAAGTCTAGATTTAAACATTGTATTAAACCCCCTCTGTTGATTCAAATGCATACATTATTTTTCTCCTGGGAACAAGCTTTACAAAACAATCTATTGTCTAGATAGATTACAAAACTAGAGTGTTTTAGTCTATACTGCTGATTTCAAATAGTACATTTTGATGCTTTACAAAAAAGAGTCCTTGAGGGATAAATTTTAAAAAATAATTTCCAAGAAACAGTATAGAGTAGAGAACTATATTTACTCACTGTTCTACAAGATTTTTTTATGTTCTTTAAGGCATGACTTGGAGAAATTGCAGGTTCGTTCCAGACTACTACAATAAAGTGAGTATTACGATAATGTAAGTCGTGAATTTTTTGATTTCCCAGTGCCTATAAAAGTTATGTAATAGCATTATGTCTAAAAAAATAATGTATAATACCTTAATCAAAAAAATAATGCTGTTGGAAAAATGGCAGTGATAGACTTGTTCTTTGTAGGGTTACTGCAAACCTTCAGTTTAAAAAAAATGCAATATCTGCAAAAAACAGTAAATTGAAGTATGCTTGTAACTTGTTTTTATTTTACAAAGTTTGCTTTTGGCCTTTGCTAGTAATAATCTAAAATGTGAGAGTTCATTTTACGCACTTGACTAGCTGTTTTAATTATACCCTATGGCGCTGAATGAGCATCTACATAGCCTAGTTCTCCCTGGATTCAGACAGAAGCATATAAATTGCAATCCAGTGAAAGTATCTCCAACAGCTTTCAACTGAGTTTGAAAGTGGTTTTGTTTACTATGTGAGCCAGGGTAGTATCTGTATTAGTGAAGGTAATCCAAACAAAACAAACTTTTAGTTATTAGTAGTATAATGAAATTCAACAATTCACCCAACATATCCAACACTTGAGCACCTTGTAAATGTTCTAGATGTTTGATTTACATCACTGAATTACAGAGAACTATTTCTGTGCTACAGAAACTCATGTTCTAGCAATGGATACAAGCAATATGTAATATACATAATAAGTTTATAAACTGCATAGTATGTTAGAAAAGGATATATGCTACAGAGAAAATAAAAAGTAGAGCAAGATAAGGGAGACTAGACTGTGGGGCATATTGCAGAGTTAGGATTAGGATTAGGATTAGCTTCATTGATAAGGAGGTAATGTTTATCTCAAGGTTTGGAATCAGCATGCGAGGTAACCAAGCCTATAGCTGGAGGAAGATCTATATGCTCTCTTTGCTCAGAGAGAAAAACGTCATAGGTATGTGTGTGTGTGTGTGTGTATATACATATATATATATATATATATATATATATAAAAGAGTGTGTGTTCTGAAATTAAAAATGTAAAAAGGGTTAACTTAGTTGGTATACCACCTTTTTCCTTAATCTCTCCTTTATCACATCTAAAACACCATACTTTTTACCAAGAGTTCTGCTTCTCAGCTACGGTGGTGACAATAGAAGAATAGTCTCATAATTGTCCATTTACTTTACTTCTAATTATGTATGTAACACCAATTCTATTACCACCAATTATGGTAACTGAAAACAATTTAAAAAATTTTTGGTTGTTTCCATTTCCCTTATTTGTGTGTGTGTGTGTGGCTTTTTGCATAACATATTTGCATACAAGGGCATATAGCCATTACATACTATATTTTCTCCCTTCTACTTAAATTCACTATTAATTCTATTCATTGTTGTTCAGTCACTAAGTCATATTTAACTCTTTGCAATCCTATGGACTGCAGCATGCCAGATTTCCTTTTTCTTTACTATTTCCTGGAGTTTGCTCAGATTCACGTCCATTGAGTCAGTGATGCCGTCCAACCATCTAATCCTCTGTTGCCCCCTTCTCTTCTTGCCCTCAGTTTTTCTCAGCATCAGGGTCTTTTCCACTGAGTCAGTTCTTCATATCAGTGGCCAGAATATTGGCATTTCAGCTTCAGCACTGGTCTTCCCAATGAATATTTGATTTCCTTTAGGATTGACTGGTTTGATCTCCTTGCTGTCCAAGGGACTCTCAGGAGTCTTCTGCACCACCACAATTTGAAGGCATCAGTTCTTCAGTGCTCTGCCTTCTTCATCCATACACGACTATTGGAATTAATTAATTCTATTAGTTATAGAATTATAACTATTAATTCTATTAGTTATAGAATTATAACTTAATTCTATAAGCAAGTGTATATTTGGTGCTCACCACCAGGCATATTGACGTCTCTCTCTACATGTGGATTTTCTGAAGTTTGCTATTTAACTCCTCAGGGAGCATGGCAAGAGCATACTTACTGTATGCCAATAACACACGTGCTATTCTATACTTGCAAGTCAGAGTTGCTGGATATAAAGTCCTTTCCTATATATTAAGCCAATTTTCTCTGGTATAAAATTTTTGTTGTTCAGGCGCCAAGTTGTGTCCAACTCTTTGTGACCCCATGGACCGCAGCATGCAAGGCTTCCCTGTCCCTTACCTCCTGGAGTTTGACCAAGTTCACCCATTGAATTGGTGATGCCATCCAACCATCTCATCCCTTGTGGCCCTCTTCTTCTCCTGCCTTCAATTTTTCCCAGCACTGGTACTACTGTCTAATAGTTTGAAGATATTATTTCTTACTTACTGTTTTTGTCACTTTATTTTTAGGGTTGACACTGAAAAGTACCTTTCTGTTGATTGTTCTAAGTTGATATTCATAGGTACACACTACACTCTTTCAAATTATAGTTAAAGATATTTCATTTTTAATTCAGAAAAGCTTTCTTGAATTATAGTTTTCATATTTTCCCCCTTGCTTTGGTGTTTTCTTCAGGAATGCATATTACTTATGTGTTGGATTTTCTTTGTCCATCTTCAGTATTGGTTATTTTCTCTTGAATTCTTTTCACCCCATTTCCTTTTTATTTTTATTTATATTAAGACATTATTTACTGTCTTTATTCATCTTTCTCCACTGTATTTTTAGTCCAGTCTTAATTTCTAAAATTATTTCCCCCTTAGTTCTAATTCTTCTTTTAGTTTTGTCTTCCCACTTCTAAGTTTTTCTAATTCCTATTTACATTGCTCTTTAAATCATATATTTATATTTTTGTTTTGAAACAGTAAGTTACAGTTTAAATTTTCTTATGGGATGCTTATCTGGTATGCTTTGGTTATCTATAAGGATGTTATTTTTCTCTATATTCTTTTCTTAGTAATTTTGTATGGGATTTGTTCCTAATACAGTAGATGCTGGTCAATTCTATTTGCAGCTAGTTTTCTTGGACTTGCAGAAGGCATAATTAAGGATCATTTTTTCTTTTCTAGTCTAACAAGTCCCCTGAGTCCTCTATTGTTTTCACATAGTGTGCAAGAATTTGGCGACTTGCTCTCTGAAGCTTTCCAGCTCTGTTTCCCTCTCAATTTTTATCTTGATCTTCTCAGTCTTTTGTCTCCATTGCCCATACCCTATTCAATTTTGATTCCACTCCCACTAATTTCTCTTCACTGTTGAACCCTCTCTTGGAAGGGAGTCTTGCTCAGTGTCGCAGTTCACAGGGCCTAAACTGCTCAATTTCTTTAGGCTTTGCTGTGGGTCCCTCATGTGTCTCTACTTTTGAAGTGGTCAAAACCATTCTCAGCTTTAGATGTTGTTCTGAAGTTGGCCTCCCATGCTTTTCAGTGAGTGCCTGGGTTGAGATTCTATATTCTTTGGTTTAGTAGCTAAGTTGTGTTCAACTCTTGAGACCCCATGGACCATAGCCCACCAGGATCCTCTCTCCATGGGGTTTCCTAGGCAAGAATACTGGAGCAGGTTGCCATTTCCTTCTCCAGGGATCGAACTTGTGTCTCCTACATTGCAGGCATATTCTTTACCACTGAACCACCGTTGAAGCTCCCTATATTCTTTAGGTCACTCCATTTTTTAGTTACTCCATTTATGCTTCCTCCTTCAGAAATTATGACACTAGGAAGTTCTAGAAGTTGGCAGATTTTTTGTCACAAACTTGTACTTTGGGGTTAGAAAGAGTGCTATTTTTGTTATCCATAGGATTTTACTTTTGCTATCTAGTTCTGTCTATGGGGATTGGGAAATTACTTCAACTATCTTTCTCTACTGCCTTCCTAGAATCTGCCTCATCTTATCTTTTAAGATTAAAATGTATCTGTTTAAGTTTTCACCACATGGAAGAGTTGAAAACATTATCTCATTTTTCCCATGGACTCTTGGAGTCCATATATTGCCAGAAGAATTGTCATAACAATTATCTAGAACAACCTATAAGATAACAAGCTGTCCTGTTTAGTGGATCACTTTCAGTAATTTTTCTTAGCTAAATTCTTGCTAAGACTCAGACCTTTCAAAAGCTGGAATCTGGGATAAATACCAAATATTCTTCAGGTGGAGGCAGCAACTTTTCTATTATGTACCCAGAATCATCTTTCTCAAAACTTCTGTCTTTCAGTAGAAAAACATGATCATGATTTTCCTTTCAGTGGTTATCACTGATGCCGTCTGGACCTGAGTAAGCTAAAGATATTTTGGTAGGTGGCATATGTCCACATCTTCTAATGGGTCATATACCAGGGTTTCATTTTCAAGTTCCCCACAATCATATGAGAGATGAGATTTTGATATTTTAATATAGCTTTTTAAAGATAATCAATGAATCATCATAGTCAGCCAATTATTTGCTTTTATATTACCCACACAGTTTTTACTCATGATGTTATTTTTTGGGGACCAATCAGTCCCAATGTCTGACTTGTCTAAGATACAGACAGTCTTATTAATGAGTCATTGCCTGACACCCTGCATGATTCAAGAATGTCTTAAAACAACAGTTATCAGGATTTCCAAATCCAGGAAGAAGATTAAAGGACATTCTTTAAATAGATACAGTCAGTACCACAGCACCTAATCAAACAGATTTCTATTAGGGGGTGAAAATGTCATTAAATTGGCTGTGTGCTACTGTGACTCAATTTATTCAAGTAAATCTGTAAAGCCAAATGAATGTTCAAGCAGTCATGAGCTTTCAACATGAATTTTGCTAGGCAGTGTTCAGAATCCATTACATTCTACTTTCTCAAAAACTCAGAAAACATCAGCACCATTATTGTATCCATTACTCTTTGCACAATACTAGCTAGTTAGAATTTGTCAGAGTATACCAGAAGTGGTTCTTTCAGAAGTGACATGGTTCAAATCTTCAATCCCTTCTCAAATGAAGGGAAATACGGCACTCACAGATTGTTGTGTGATATGTTATAACAAGTATTCTGGAGGGTGATTTGGAATTAGGTATCAAAAAGTCTAAAAGAGAATGTTCCCTTTAATTCAGTAATCCCACTTTCAGGAATACATGTATTCTGAAGAATCAATGAGAGCTGTACACAAAGGTTGTGTGGAAACTATTCTCAGGTGGCTCAATGGTAAAGAATCTGCGGCCAAGCAGGAGATGCGGGTTCAACCCTGGGTCAGGAAAATCTGGAGAAAGAAATGGCAACCCACTCCAGTATTCTTGCCTGGGAAATCCCATGGACAGAGGAGTCTGGCAGGCTAAAGTTCATGGAGTCTCAAAGAGTCAGACACAGCTTAGTGACTAAATAGCAATAGCACCATGCTGTTTAGTTGCTAAAGCACTTTTAGATTAGGGGAATCTAGAAACAACCATGTTCTACCACCATTAAGGGAACTGATAAAGTGTGCAACAGCTACATAGATGGTGGGAAATCATGCAGCCATAAGATACCATGTTTGGGAATACTTGGAACTAGGAAACGGTCATTATGTTTAATTATTTTAAGCAAGTTAAAGTTGGTAAATTATGAATTTAAATTTGTTTTATGTACATGGACATTGCATGTGCCCATGTGTTCAGGCAAAGAGAGGAGACAGAGAAAGACAAAGAAAGACACAGAGAAAGAATTTTAGACTCCACATCAGGCTATACAAAATAGTACATTCCTAGATTTCTTTAATTATTTAATGTCCTTCAATCCCTTACTCACTCACTGTCATTCTTAGGGCCTGATTCTACCTTAAGGAACTTAAAAATAATATTGGATTTAATAGTTACAGAATATAGATGTAGGAATCAAGTTATTAATCTACAATAATTATCATTTTTTCAGGGCTCCTCAGCTACAGGCTAGTCCTATCAAGTATGGTCCTTACCATTTGTCTTTCTCTCATTTATCTCTCTGCTTCTGGAAACTTCAGGGATATTTCTCACAGCGGTCCTGCACACTGACACACATTTGGAATCTGATAACTATTTTCCAGTCTAGAGATCTTTCTTCACTGCTCCCTAGTTCAGGGGGAAGCACTAAAATTCCCCTGGCTCTTTGCTTCTGACTCTTTCTCTCAGACTCTTCAGGGACCCATTGAATCCTCATAAAGGGAATTAAGATTTAAAGTCCTCGGCTTTCACAATGGTTGGGAGGAGGTAAAAGGGAAACCAGTTCTCTTTTCTATTGGTGGAAATGGGAAAAAGTGATGTGAGTACACATTTATTTCTTAGTCACCCTGTTACCTGAACAAGCAGAAAAAATTTAAAACCGGGAAGGTATATAACAAAACAATGTTCATCATTGGGTACAAGGATAATGAGTGGCAATTTTATTTACTTCGGTTTCATTTTTAGTTTTAGCTATTTTCCTGATTTTCTATAATGAGCATGTAGAACTAGATAAAATTATGATCAGAAAAATAAACATTTCATAGTTAAAACAGAAAAAACGTCATCCTAAAATGACTGATAATTGGTCCCACTGAGAAGAATCATCAGGTATATTTGGTATAAAAATATGCTAAATGGACAGGGGCTCTATAACAGTCTAGAAAGGTGGGATGGGGAAGGAGATGGGAGGGAGGTTCCAGAGGGAGGGGACATATATATACCTATTCTTGTTGATGTTTGACAGAAAACAATGGAATTCTGTAAAGCAATTATCCTTCAGTTAAAAATAATAAATTTTTTTAAATGCTAAATTTTTATTATTCAAGAATTATTGATGAAGAACCAATGTAACAAGACTAACTGGAAAAATAAATATAGAATTCCAAATATTGTATATGAGCAGAGAGAAAGAATATGTAGAACTACAGAATTTGTGAGCTTAAACTGAGAAGATAAAAAATGTAGGAATGAGGATGAAGACACAAGATGATTGCAAGTGAACAAACCAGTCTTTGATCCTTTTATGAAAAGTCTACCTGCGAACCCTTAAGAGATAGATAGCAAAAAAGGAAAAGAAAGTTGGAAGTAGAGAAGCATCTGTTGGCCTTTTGTCCAGGGCTGTTACCTGAAAAGGAAAAACACTCAAATAATTACTAGACAACAGATTCTGTGCTATGACAGTTTTCCCCTAGCATATTAAGTTAGTAACATATTAATCTCTTTAGGGTTTTCCTTCAAGTACCTCATGAATCGTCTTAATTAAGGTTTTTATCAATACTTATCTTGACAATTCATTCATACAGCCAATGGTTTCCGAAGGTCTTGCATGCTCCAAAAGAGTCAGTACAGAATAAGAGAACAGAGAATAGAGAGTAAAGGGGAAAGATGATTTAAATATGGCAGAAAGGATGGGTGTTTTAGAAGACCTAGAAATGTAGAATAAGAAACATTTTTTTCCTAGTGTTACAAATAGTAAGCAGCCATGATTGGTTTGGAGCAAAGGAATGGCAATGTCAATGTGTGGTTCCCAGTAACATGAATTTAGCAGCAAGAAATACTGGGGCAAAAGTGGAATAAGAAAACACAGTTAAGTGGATATAATGATGTTGGTTTCTGTGTAGAAATAAGGGCCAACCAACTGTACCTCCTCTCGTTTTGGTGAATTTAGCACTCCATCTAACACCTTGCAGTCTCAGTTTGTAGTTTCCTCACCTCTAAGTATTCTTTCCTCCACCACCTCTCTGCCACCTGCTCACTTACTCACATTCTAATGTTTATCATTACTAAAAGTGGCATCAACCTGTAAGGGTCACCTGTCACCTCATTGGTCAGCAGGATTGGTTCCATTTCTCTGGCTGGACAGGTGGGAGTCCTGCCATCCTTCTCCACTCCAAGCGTGTCCCTTCTGAACGTGAAGTGCGTAATTCTCCTTGGGGAAGAAGACTATTCCCTCATCAAGAATCACTGATCAGCACAGCGCCATGTGGAAAAAAGCCTGTCAGATCAAGAACTCAGTTCCTCTCACTACTATTTTGTTTGGTTCAGTTTTGTTTCCTCCTAAATGAACACATAATGAGAGAATGCAGACTTTTGACTCTCATTTCCCATGACTCAACTTTTCCTTGGGGTTTATAACCAATTCTATTGATTTTGGACCGTAAGTTCAAAGGAAAGAGCTTGAAGACCACAATAAGCTCTCTCATCAGTTTTTGCAATCAGTTCCCCAGAGATGTGGGCTGTATCTCTGTCAGTGATAAATAGATCAAAGTCTCTCATTTTAATTATAATTGATACAAAAAACCATTTTTTTTCCCTGCAGTTGTACTAATTCAATTCTGATCACTTAGAGTAAGGTAAAGTGACATTAAGTCTTCCCAGCTAAGTTTAAAATTCTATATTTTTCTGTTCTTAAAATTTCTGTTTCTTTCTCTATCAAGTAAATTTTAAAGGATGTATTTTATTACACGCATGCAAGACAGACCATGAGTCAAATCTAAATTTCTTTTTAGACTAACACTATAAATCAATAACATCTGTGGATAAGAACTTTCAATGAATATGAAATGTTAAAAAATATTCTTCATTATAAATGACAATCACAGTCCTATTTGAGAAGTGATTGAGGCGCCTTGAATGTGTCTTTCTCTTTCATGTAAGATGAAAAATAAATATATTTTAGATTAGAATGCTTTTCCTATAGGAAATTATCACTATTTTTGAGAAGTGGGAGAATTTTCTTCAGAATGTTTAAGCTATTTCTTTGTCTAAAATCATAAAAGGGTTGGATGGCAAACTGCAGGATAAAGAGAAGCAATATATAGGCTCAAGAAGCCACTCCAATTTAATGGGGCTTGCATCTACCTCTCTGACAACCTAGATGGGTAGGATGGGATGGGAGGTGGGAGGGAGGTTCAACAGGGAGGGGATATGTGTATACCTATGGCTGATTTATGTTGTTGTATGGCAGAAATCAACACAATATTGTAAAGCAATTATTCTCCAATTAAAAATAAATAAATCCTAAAATAAAATAAAATAATTCAAATCTGTATAAACATTTGAATAAAGAGGTGTTTATTTGGGGTTTGTTAGGACTGCAGCCTGAAAGACACAGATTCAAGAAGTATTTGAACTGTGTTGCATTGGACTACAAAATGGGGGAGGTTTATACAGGCAAAAACTGCAAAGCCACAGTTAGTCACATGAATTGTGTATCAAGAATTATGATTGGAGCTGGCAAAAAAGTAAGGGTTCTCCATGTCCACCTGACTCAGTTTTTGTATACCTGAACAGTGATTACTCAATTCTAATTTCAATTTGTCATCAATAATGATATCGGTGAACATTTATTTGCTCTGTACTTACTGTATACCAAAGTTCTGAATACCTTTTGCTCATTAACTGACAAGAGGACAAAAGAAGTTACATGACTTCTTGAGATCTGGAAGCTTGTATACAGAAGAGGCTGGATTGGAACTCATCTTTTCAACAGCAAAACTCTTTCATTGCATTATGATGTCTTCCAGGAAAAAAAAAAAATCTGCTAACTGATGATAAAGAGCAACATTTTTATATTACTTAAAAGCACCTTAATCAAACTTTTTCCATTCTCTGGTTTTTGTCTTTTGAGATTTCTACTCAGGAGATGCTAGTCAGCTCAAAGCTTCCTCAGCCCCTCTCTAAGGGACTTTCAAGGCTATTTTACAAGCAGAAGTTGTAACTGTCTCAGACTTTTCTATTTACCAAACCCATTGACACCAATAACCTGGATTACTGGTCAACATAATTCAGAGGAAGAGAAGATGAGAGTAAAAAAATATTTATTCTGTGAGACAAAAGCAAAGTCTTGATAAATAAACAACTCAGAGAATAATAATGAAGTTGCCTTCCATTATAAAAGCTACTGATCCTATTTTTAACAATTGCCTTTTTTTCTATACATGGACTTCCCTGGTGTCTCAGATGATAAAGCATCTGCCTACAATGTGGGAGAATCCGGGTTCAATCCCTGGGTTGGGAAGATCCCCTGGAGAAGGAAATGGCAACCCACTCCAGTACTCTTGCTTGGAAAAATCCCATGGATGGAGGATCCTAGTAGGCTATAGTCCATATGGTTGAAAAGAGTAGAACACGACTGAGTGACTTCACTTTCACTTTTTTCTATACATATCGGAATTAATCCTACAGAAAGTTTAGTATTTCATGATGTTTCTGATTTTCATATCAGTCGCATTTCAGCTGTACTGTGTAAACAAATTTAGGCTTTCCCCGATATCTGATGGAACTTTCATTCTACTGTTTAAAACCATTAAAACTGAAATCCTAATCACCATCCAACCTTCTATGCCTACTCCTCAAATTCCCTGCCATGAAACAAAATCCAGCAGATCTCATTGAAGTTGAATTCCCTTACATGCTAAAAGATAAAATATGGAGTTTAAATGTTGTTGCCAAAATAACACTTAGTTTTGTACTTGCCAGGGCACCATACATAAGCTGGAAATGCCCAGATAAAGCATATGATAGAAAAGACTGAGAGATTTGAAATGGAAAGACTTCAGTTGTGGAACTGCTTCTGGCTGATACCAATCTGTACAAAAAAGTCACCATTCTGAGACTCAGATTTTTCTTTTGTAAAATGTAAATAATGATATGCATGTGGTAAGGTTGTGGTTAAGATTAGCTAGATAATATACACGCTTCACTACTCTCCTCCATCCAACAGAAACTAGCCCACTGGTCTTGGTGCTACATTTCCTTCCAACCCACTGATAAGCCTTCCCTCTCCAGGGAAGTGAGGACAAAGTTCGGAGCTGCACTTAACCTTGTGCCCACATAGGTCAACAGTGGCCTGCCTCTGCCACTCACACCTAGTGGTCTTCAGGATCCCCATCAAGTTAACTCAGAATTCTGAGACTTCAGACAAAAACTAGAAATTCTGTAAAAGTGGTATTATGCAAAGGAGAGAGGAAAGGGAAGAGCAATGTGACATTTATGTAATAAATGTGTGTGAGCAGAGAGGTAAAGCAGGTACCACCTTAAAGGAATAAAGACTTAAGGATATGGTTTTTATATGTTACTAGTATCCTTCATTGGTTGTTTGGATATCTACTTTATTTTTTTTTAATAAACAGGAATGAAGAGAGCATAATTTATGCAAAGTGTCCCCAAGTTCTCTGTTTCCACTGAAAGACTGCTCTGCAGGGATGAAGAAACACAGATACTCCTAGACTTTGGAATATCATATATTTAGAGTGCCAACAACTATTTGATTGAAGGCAGGAGGAGAAGGGGATGACAGAGGATGAGATGGTTAGATGGTATCACTGACTCAATGAACATGAGATTGAGCAAGCTCTGGGAGTTGGTGGTAGGTTACAAAGACGAGTGTCTACTTCTCACTCAGGTACTGGGTGGTAGTGAAATCTCTTTGACTGTGTCTCGTATCTCCTTTATTCCAGGATCCAGACTCAAGAGAGTAGCTCTGTCTCATTTGCATGGCAGAGGTGAAAGGGTAAAGGTGGAACCACATATAGCTCTTAAAGCTTTGGCTGGGACTTAGGGTACAATGCCCCAGTGACATTTCTTTGGCTAAAGCAAGCCATATGCTCAAGCCTATTTTTAGAAGAGTGTGTGTTTGTGCTCAACTGCTCAGTCATGTCTGATTCTTTGTGACTCTATGGACCGTATAGCCTGCCAGACTCCTCTGTCCATGGAATTTTCCAAGTAAGGATATTGGAGTGGGTTGCCATTTCCTTCTTCAGAGGATCTTTCTGACCAGGGATTGGACCTCTGTATCCTGCACTGGCAGGCAGATTCTATATCACTGAGCCACCCAGGAAGCCCCATTTTTATAAGTAGAGGGACTATAATTGTTTTATAGGGAACAGAGAGGAAAACAGGACACAAACATGCACAGAGAGCAAGCATTAGAGGTGAAATTAAAGCTGAGATTCTTCTGATCCTTAAGTGCAGTACTGTTATACCCAGCATGCTCCAGTGGTGAACGGACACAGTTGGCACTGAAAACTCATCTACTGATGAGCAAATGAAGGAAAGAAGAATGAATGAATGTCATCCATGCAGTTTCTCCTTCCTTATGTGAGGATTCTCCTGGATAATTATTGAGATTTTGATCACCAGAAATCTTAAAATGTCTACATACAACTCATAACCGTGTTGGACTGGGCCAAGGAGACTGGGACAAATGCCAAACGTATACCAAACAGAATCTAACAGAAACACAGTGACGGGAGAGTTTGTCTACAGGATAATAAGCACCATGACACTTCAAGAGCAGTCTTTGAATAAAAGTTAAAGATGAACAATTGTTACCAGTAGGACACTGAGAATGATAGACATGAGGTTCATCATGACTAAAGGTTCTGATTCTGATTCCTGAACAGATATGCTCACAAGAATGAGTGAAAGATTTGGCTTTAAAGGGAAAGAAAGTGAAAGAGAAAGTTGCTCCGTGGTATCCAACTCTTTGCGACCCCATGGACTATAGAGTCCATGGAATTATCCAGATCAGAATACTGGAGTGGGTAGACGTTCCCTTCTTCAGGGGAACCTTCCCAACCCAGGGATCAAATCCAGGTCTCCTGCATTGCAGGTGGATTCTTTACCAGATGAGCCACTAGGGAAGCCCAAGAATACTGGAGTGGGTAGCCTACCCCTTCTCTAGCAGATCTTCCCAACCCAGAAATCGAACCAGGTCTCCTGCATTGTGGGCAAATTCTTTACCAGCTGAGCTACCAGGGAATTCCAATTTTAAAGTGGACTGTCAATAACATGAACCTATGCACATTGAAATTAAAAGATTCTTGCTTCTTGGAAGAAAATTTATGACAAACACAGACAATATACTAAGAAGCAGAGACATCACTTTGTCAGCAAAGGTCTGCATAGTCAAAGCTATGGTTTTTCCAGTAGTCATATATGGATGTGAGAGTTGGGCCCCAAATAAGACTGAGTGCCAAAGAATTGATGCTTTTGAAGTGTGGTGTTGGAGAAGACTCTCAAGGGTCACTTGGATCGCAAGGAGATCAAAACAGTTAATCCTAAAGGAAATCAACCCTGAACATTCATTGGAAGGACTGATGCTGAAACTTAAGCTCCAATACTTTGGCCACCCGATGCAAAGAGCCAACTCACTGGAAAAGACACTGATGCTGCTAAAGACTGAAGGCAAAAGGAGAAGGGGGCAGCAGAGGATGAGATGGTTAGAATGCATCGCCAACTCAATGGATGTATATTTGAGCAAACTCCAGGAGACAGCAAAGGACAGGGAAGCCTAATGTGCTGCAGTCCACGGGGTTGCAAAGAGTTGGACATGACATAGCATTTGAACAACAACAATGCAGCTTGAAATTCACAGATCATCATTTCAATTCAGTTTTTCCCCCACCCAACTGCCTTCTTAGTCATTCAGCAAGTACTTATTGTGAGTCAGTTAGATGCCAGAAATGATTTAAGGTACAGAGGATACAAATTGAAAAAGGAATAAAAATTTCCTCTTCACATGAACCTTCTTTGCTAGTACAATAAACATAATGATTTCTCTCTCTGCATATGTAAGGAAATAAAATATGTGGACTGTCAGATGGTAATAAATTCTACATAAAAAATGAAGAAAGGGAATAAGTAATCTCAGAGGAAGAGACTGGTAGCGGGAATTGTAATTTAATAGAAGAATTTGAGAAGATGACCCTTGAACAGTACGCAGTGAGGAAGCAAACCAGGCAGATCTGGGTAAGAGTGTTCCAAGCCGAGTAAACAGTTGGTGCAGAACCTTGATGTGGGACAGTATCCAGCAGGTCTGAGAGAAAGTGAGCAGCCAGTGTGGCTGGAACTGAGTCAGCAAAGAGAATAAAAGGAAAAAATTAGGTCAGAAAGGGTAACGGAAGGGAGAGCAAACCATGTAATACTGCAAGTCATTATAAGTACTTTGACTTTTCCTCTAAGATGGGAAAATCATTAGAGATTTTTCACAGAGTAGTGTTATCATCTCACTTAAAATGTCAAATGATCATTCTGGTTTTGTTTGCAAGGAGAGAAACAGGGAGACCAATTAGGTGGCTATTTCAGTAATCTAGATGAGAGACAGTAATAACTTGTACCAGGTTGGCAGTGGTCAAGATGGGAAAAATGAAGCTTTCTTGATGTATTTTGAAGGTAGAGATGATATTATTTACTGATAGGTTGGATATAAGAGAACAAGAGGAATCAAGGAAGTTTCAAGATTGAACGTCAGCAACTAGAAAGATGGTGTTACCATTATAGAGATAAGAAAGACTATCAGAGTATGAGATTTGATAGAAAAATAAGAAATTTGATTTCCAGCAGGTTAATAATAAAATGACTATGTGATAATCAAATGATAATTTTCATTAGGAAGTACGATATAATTTTTCAATTCAGAAAAGAGGTGTAACTGAAGATAAAATTTGAGAGTCAGAATACAAATGCTTTAAAGCTATGAGATTGAAGGCAGTCATCAAGTGAATAACAACAGAGGGAAAGACCAATCTTTCCAGTTTAGAAGGATGAAAAGAAACCAGAAAAAGAGATTCATAGCCAGTCAGCAGAGTAGGTAAAATAAGAGGTCCTGAGATAATTGTTGACCTAAAGTCTAAACAAAGGCAATTTTGGTGGAGATGTATAACACTGACTGAAGTGAGCTGAAGAGGAAATGGAGTAGAATCTATTTCCAAGTGTAAGATTAACCTTAGGAAGATGACCAGTTTCAGTTCAGTACAGTTCAGTAGCTCAGTTGTGTCCGACTCTTTGCAGCCCTATGAATTGCAGCACGCCAGGCCTCCCTGTCCATCACCAACTCCCAGAGTTCATTCAAACTCATATCCATCAAGTCGGTGATGCCATTCAGCCATCTTCCTCTGTCATCCCCTTCTCCTCCTGCCCCCGTTACAAAAGGGAAGGTAGTGTTATAAGCAGGAGCACAGATGCAGACAGAAATAGAGACAGGATGGTGGAATTGTGTGCAAGTTTTCTTCAGACATTTCACTTCTAGAGAAAATAGTAACCATTCCCATGAGCCAATAGTGGGTTTTAAGGATAAAACAAGACAATAAACCCCAGATAGAGTCACTTGTGCTAAGCCCCACATCACCAAACCAAGACTTACCCATAGTTTCAGCTCTCCCAGAAATGAAATCTTTAATCAATCAATTAGGAATTGCCTGACTGGTATTAGTTCAGTGATCTACATTATACACCTCTGCCATCCTTAAAGGAAAGTTGAGATGATCAACTTGTTTTTTTCCCCAGTGTAACTTCTTCATTCCTGCTCCCTTTTTCCTATAAAAGCCTTTTATTTTGTACAGAAATTCAAGAATTCCTATCTGCTAGATTGGATGCTGTCTGATTTGAATCAGTTTTTTCTTAAACTCTTAAAATTTTTAATACACCTCAGTTTATCACTTAACAGGTTGAAATAGTCACCTAGAATAGAGCAAGAGAATGAATGAGCTGCTGGGTGCATTGTTGCTGGAATCATGTTGCTGGGCTTTGCTTAAGCACAGACATGAGTATGATTTTTATGAAAACAAAGTAAGACAAATCAGCAAGGATATGTATTTTTCTCTAGCTCTATTCTACTGTGTGGGAGCAGAAAAGAGTAGGCAGAAATTTGGATTTAATTAGAGCTGGGGTTTTGCCAGATACAGATGATAGAGACAGTGCTATGGGAGTTAGGAGGGAATGCAGGGCCATATCATGATGGACGAGGGGATCTAAGCTTCATGAGAAGGAAAGCAAGAAGCCATAAGTGGCAATAATGTGGAAGTTTCAGTAGACTGTAGCTCCTGGAGACATGGTGGTCAGAAAATTAAATGTTTGAACTTGAGATTATGTGGATGCATTTTAGCGTATGGTAGTAATAATAATAATGAGTGTGAAGGAAAAGAGTGAAAGAACCAGCTTAAAACAAAATATTTTTAAAAACTAAGATCATGGCATCCAGCCCCATTACTTCATGGCAAATAGAAGGGGAAGAGGTGGAAATAGTGACAGATTTCCTTTTCTTGGACTCTAAAATTACTGTGGATATTGACTGCAGCCTTGAAATCACAAGACAGTTGCTTCTTGGAAGGAAAGCCATGGCAAACCTAGATAGTGTGTTGAAAGGCAGAGGCATTACTCTGACAACAAAGGTCCATATAGCCAAGGCTATGGTCTTCCCAGTGGTCACGTATGGTTGCGAGAGTTGGACTGTAAAGAAGGCAGAGGGCCAAAAAAGTGATGCCTTTGAACTGTGGTGTTGGAGAGTACTGAGAGTCCCTTGGACAGCAAGGAGATCAAACCAGTCAGTCTTAAGGGAAATCAACCCGAAATACTCATTGGAAGGACTGATGCTGAAGCTGAAGCTCCAGTATTTTGGTCATCTGATGAGAAGAGCCAACTCATTGGAAAAGGCCCTTTTGCTGGGAAAGACTGAGGGCAGAAGGAGAAGAGGGAGTCAGAGGATGAGATGACTGGATGGAATCACCAGTGCAATGGACATGAACTTGGGCAAACTTCAGGAGACAGTGAGGGTCAGGGAGGCCTGGCAGGCTGCAGTCCATGGAGTTGCAATCAGACATGCCTGGGTGACTGAACAACAACAGTAACGAAGTCACCAGTATGACCTTGGGATTAAACAGGTGAGCAAGAGAGATGAATCACTGCAACAGAGAATGTCAAGGACCTGGGAGACTAATGGATTGAAAGGATCATATATAAATGGACACTAAAATCACCAGAAACTGGAATGCCCTGGCGGTCCAGTGGTTAAGACTCTGCTTCCACTGCCAGGCCCTGCGTTTGATCCTTGGTTGAGGAAGTAAGATCCTGCAAGCAGTGTGGCCTGGGAAAAAAAATCACTAAAAATGATGGCAAGAATAAAATGAGAAAGAGTTAACTGAGCCAGGAACTAAAAGCTTAAAGCAATGAGAGGGAGTATTCTGGGGGTCTGTAGATGATTAGAACGAGGAGAGAGAGTGGACATTATAGTCTGATGACATGTGGTATAAAGTGTGCATGTCTGTGTGTGGGAGGGGGCAGGGAAGAGGAAAGGAAAATGCTCTAAAGAGGCTAAGTGGAGCAAAGGGTACACCAACATCTCCCAGAGACCACTGGCAAGAGGGTTTGTCATGGAAAATATCCACCACTTAGAGCTTCTACTCAGCTTTATCCTGGTGATTCAGATGGTAAAGAATCTGCCTGCAACATAAGAGACCCAGGTTCAATCCTTGGGGTGGGAAGATCCCAACCCAATGGCTGCCCACTGTAGTATTCTTGCCTGGGGAATTCCATGGACAGAGGAGTCTGGCAGGTTACAATTCATAGGGTCGCAAAGAGTTGGACACAACTGAGCAGATGAACACTTTCATAGGTGAGTTCTACAGGGGAAGCAATAAACTTAGGGTGACTGAGTTTTTAGTCAAAGCACAACAGCAAAGGGGACATTTAGTGAAGAGTCAGAAGATATCAGGAAATCTGCTCATGATTGACCTTGTATTTCAAAATACACAGCTTTAGGAATTTAGGGTTTTAGGAATGGAGGGCACAGGAGGGCGCTGGGGGTAAAATGCAAATGCAATCAGCAGTAGTGTCCACAGGAAGGAGGAAGAAGTCTGAGAGGCCTGGTCAGTCCAGAGAGGACCTCACCTCTCCTTTACTTCCACATCAACACACAACCAGGCCCTGCCTTTCCCCCCTCATGGATACTCACAGATTCATCTTTACTACCTGCCTCAGCACCACCAGAGTTGAGCTCGTTGTGATGTTTCTTTCTGCTTCCTATCATCCAGAGCGACTCAGTGCTCCCAAGTCATCCTTTTTCCTTCAGATTCTCATCCCCTTACCACTCCATACAGACGTCTCCCAACCCATCACACACTCTACCTCCATTCCAGCCGAACATTCTGGGTGTGAATCATCACTGACTCATGGACCAGCTCGTGTCACCAGCAGTGCTCGCCTTAAGTCACAGTGACCTTTCCTGACCACCTGTAGTGGCAGCACAGTGGGGACCGCAGTTCCTGGACAATGTGCAGTGATGGGGTGGTGACTGAATACTGCTTCTTGTCCCTGGGAGTGAAAGGGACAGTGAAGCCAAGAACAGAGTTCTACTGCCACATTTTTCTTCACTCAGTTGAGAAATGTATCTGAAAATTACTATAAAACTTCTTATTTTTAACACAAAGTATTTATTAATCCATAAGATCTGAAAAATTTAAATACTGTTTTGATTGAGGTAGCACGCATGCATGATTAGCCACTTGTCTTCTGGGACTTTTTGTGACCTCATGGACTGTCAGCCCTCCAGGCTCCTCTGTCCATGGGATTTCTCAGGCAAGAATACTGGAGTGGGTTGCCATGCCCTCCTCCAGGAGACCTTCCTGACCCAGGATTGAACCCGAGTCTCCTGCGTCTCCTGCACTGCAGGCCGACTCTTTACTGCTGAGCCCCTGGGGAAGCCTGATTGAGGTAGCAAGTTAGCCAAATGCCTTTACAGTGTTCCCGACTGCTATGAACTTAATTGTATCCCTTCAAATTCATACACTGACACTTGAACCCCCAAAGTGACTATATCTGGAGAGGAGGTCTTTAGGAGGTGATTAAGGTCATAGGACTGTGGCCTTTTAAGAAGAGAAAGAGGAATTTCTCTTTCTCTCTTTACCATGTAAGGACACTGAGAGGGCAACCAGCAGCAAGCCCTTACAGACACTGCCTCTGCGGGTATCTTAATCTTGGACTTGCCATCCCCAGAACTGCAAGGAAATTTCACTTGTTTAAGCTGTTCAGCCTGTGGGATTTTTGTAACGGCAGCCTGAGAAAATTAAGACACTCACCTGCCTACCTTTCTAGGATTGATGTTTATTCCCAAAGGAAAAATTGACTCATATCTCAGTCTTCTTTGGGAGATAAATTCTGAAAATTTGTATAACAGTCAAATATTTGCACAACTTAAGATGCTGTCTTAGACTGACAATGTCTTACTGGCATGGCCTGTGTCTAGTGGTACACCACCAGCACACTGGTTGAATGAAAAAATGCATGCAAATAATCTCTTTGATGGTGAACAACTGAAAGAAGGAAAATACTGAGAAATATGTTGATTTGCAGTACACACATGAAATGAAAGCCTTACTGTCTTTAGCACCTACTTCTGTGCTCATTAAGTGTCAGGATACTGTGCAGTAGAAAACTCATTTGTGCTTTTTATTTTTCTAATTTAAAATTACTGGCTTGATACTAACCCAGTCAGTATCAAGATTCTATCTTGAGATCAATAAAAACAATCATGTTTTAACACCACTGTAGACTTAGGTACCTGAGATTTGGCAATACCCTCCAATAGATGTCAACACATAAAGAAGAAACAAAGTTTATTGCACATAAGAAAATCTAAGTACATAAAATCCTTACTCCTAGGTGTTTTTAAAGCCATCCCTGTGGTACTTCAACATTATTAGTACAAGACAGATTACCCAAATTTTCATTTTTCCTTTTAGTTAGTTTGATCTTGTAAGAAAAGTCATAAAGTGTTACAACTCTTATTAAAAGAGAAAGGAAAAATCATGTAAAAATATAACTTCGGTCTGTTCTTTGACCTGTGTGTGCTGAAAGTCCTGGCAGAGTGAAGTTGAAGGCCAGCGCGTGCAAAGGGAATCCTCCTACACTGTTGGTGGAAATGTAAGTTGGTGCAGCCACTATGGAAAAGAGTATGGAGAGTCCTCATAGAAATGAAAATAGAATTACCATGTGATCCAGCAATCCCACTCCTGGACATACATTTGGACAAAACTATAATTCAAAAAGATACATGTCCTCTGTTCATAGAAGCACTATTCACAATAGCCAAGACATGAAAATGACCAAAATGTCCATTGACAGATGAATGGATAAAGTAGATGTGGTATGTATATACAATGGAATACCACTCAGCCACAAAAACCAATAAAATAATTCCATCTGCAACACGGATGCAAATTGAGATTATCATACTAAGTGGAATCAGTCAGAAAGAGAAAGGCAAATACCATGTGATATCCCTTATATATGGAATATAAAATATGATACAAATGAATCTATCTATGAAACAGAATCATGGACATAGAGAACAGATTGCCAAGGAGGTTAAGGGAAAGGGTTTTTGGGGAGGGATATAGTAGGAGGTTGAGGTTAGCTGATAAGCCAGTGTATATAGAATGGATAAACAACAAGGTCCTACTGTATAGCACAGGGAACTTTATTCAGTGCCCCATGATAAACCACAATGGAAAAGAATATGGAAAAATTATAATATGCATGTGTATGTGTGTATAACTGAGGCATTTTACTTTTCAGCAGTAATTACCACAACATTGCAATTCAACTACATTTCAATAAAAACTAAAAAGAAAAAAAGGCCAGCTCTTGGAAAGCAGAATTCCTTGCCTTCTTGCTGGGACAGCAGAGAAGGTGTATTTTTTCCCTTTCATAAACCCAGATGGCACATTTTTACATTGCGTTAACTTACAAAAGGAGACCTGGAATAGTTGGCTCCCATAAATGTGTGAACTTTGTATTTAAAAAATGTTAACATCAAGAGCATCAATATGAGTGCCTGACCCATCCAACTAGAAATAATCTGTGACACTTGTGTGAAGAACTAATGACATCCATCAAGTTTTCTGTCAACTCCTCCTCTCTTCCTTGTTTCTTTCACTCCTTACTTGATGCGCTTCAATCTATCAGTTGCCCGTATTAATCTCTCCCTCCTGGGAAGGCAATGTGAGAAAATAGCTAACTACAATTTCTCAAGTTTTAGAATGAGTCAGCAGGTCCGTTTAATAGCTGCATGATCTTAGACAAATTATTTCATCTCTTTATTACTCATTCTCCTCATTTCTAATAAGATAAAAATGAAAGTGAAGTTGCTCAGTCGTGTCCGACTCTTTGCGACCCCATGGACTGTGGCCTACCAGGCTCCTCCCTCCATGGGATTCTCCAGGCAAGAGGACTGGAGTGAGTTGCCATTTCCCTCTCCCGACCCAGGGATCGAACCTGGGTCTCCCGCATTCCAGGCAGACGCTTTAACCTCTGAGCCACCAGGGGACCAAGATAAAAATAGTTGTACCTAATATTTTGGTTGCTATATGAATTAAGTGAAATAATACAGGCAATTCTCCTTGTGTACAGCAAATGGTCAAAATCTTAGCCAGTGTTTCATTTTGGGATTCACCCTAAGTGAGATTATTGATCCACTTTTTTAGGTCTTCTGTCTTATTCCTTTCTACTTCTAAGAATAATAGGGAAGAAAAACTGGTGTGATTCCCATAGAGAAGTTTTATAACATTAGACTTCTGTCCTCTGATGGGAACTCCTCAGCTCCCTGTGCATCTTTCTCTTGTCTCTGTGTTTCTCAGTTTCGTCTTATTTTGTTGTTTTCCATCATTCCTTCCTCAAGGTCAAAAGGCTTTTTGTCTCTTTCTATGGGAAAGCCTGCACTCCCTATAGTCTATTTTGTTACCATCAGAGCATCTTCTCTATATTCATCTGAGCGGGTGTTCTCAGCATGAATTGTCCTCTTCCCCTGTCTTCTTTTGCCAGGTAGCTGGGTTGACTGTGTCCCCTTTGCTTTATTTAATTTTTTAAAATTTAAATTTATTTATTTTAATTGGAGGCTAATTACTTTACAATATTGTACTGGTTTTGCCATACATCAACATGAATAAGGGCCTTGGAAAGTTTTCATAACTTTTCCCCTTTGCTCCATTAAATTACAAACAAAATTCATATTTATTGAATTTACAGAGGCTACTGCTAGGTTCTTGGGAGCCTGGTAGGCTGCCATCTATGGGGTCGCACAGAGTTGGACACGACTGAGTCGACTTAGCAGCAGCAGCAGCTAGGTTCTTACCCTTTCACTTTCACACTCTTTTTTGCCTCCTTCTTTTCAGCCTTATTAGAAATCATTCTCCTGCCTGCTCATTCTCTGACTCTGCTTTCAGAGATCATGTTTCATTTTTCCTTACCCACCAATCTGTTTCTGAGCTCTGAGTTCTCCTGTTTGTTCATCATCCCTTGGATCAAATTTTCTTCTCAAAAGAGAAGAAAACTGTTTACTTGATTAATTTTTTTTCACCTTTTATATCTCAACTTAGATGTCAGGAAATTTACTGTGATGTCTCCGGTTTCTAATTTTACATATTCAGTGTATATTATTCTTCTGTGAGGCACATTTATCAAAATTAAATTACTTCTCTATTTATTTGTCAGCTGGCTGCCTGCTGTATGAGACCATAACTTGCTGTTTTGTTCATGGATATAACTCTAACAACACTTCATATCATGACTAGCAGATAGTAAATTCTCAGTAAATACTTGAATGGATGAATGAATGAATGAATGAATTTGCATATGATCTGTACACTCCTTTCCCATTATTTCTCATGTACAAGACAACTTCTTTGACTAGTTTATCTACGAAAGCTAATCATCCTCTACTAAAAGATATCAAATGACTCATTGACCCCTCCATTCCAGAGTTTTATATTTATACTTTTCAGTCCAAATTCAAATAAGCATATTTTCTAAACTCTCAGGGATTCAAAATATCTCTTTAATCAGTTCCCAATATGTAGCTACGGAGTCTTTCATCCTTAGTTTGCTCAGCAGAGTCATATGGCTTCTGTCTGTGAGAGTTTCCCTTTGATGCAGACGTAGAAAGCAGACTTGTGGACACAGAAGGGAAGGAGAGGATGGGGGTGAACTGAGAGAGTAACACTGAAACATACATATTACCATATGTAAAATTAGATAGCCCAGGGGAAATTTGCTGTATGATGCAGGGAGCTTTAATCTAGTGCTGTGACAACCTAGAGAGCTGGGATGTGGTGGGAGGTGGGAGGGAGGGTCCAGAGGGAGGGGACATACATATATCTATGGCTGATTCAGGAAGTTGTCTAAGAGGTAAGCTGAATAAATTTTAAGAATTAAAAGAAAAAAAGATTCTCCCCTGTAATCTCTATGGTTTGCAAGCTCCTCTCAATGTCTCTGAAGCTGATGCTCAAAGTCAGTCTCCTCTTGACAATGTTTGCTGAAGTCACTTCCTCTCACTGTGGTCCTCAGTGTTTTTTCTTATTCGTTCTTATATTCCTTGTCTTTATGATTCTTGCTGAAGATGGGAGAGGCAGAGACAGATCTCTTTCAGATCTGCTTCTGCTTGCTTTGTTTTGTCTCCTCCCAGCAGGTATCTTGGGATTTAAGCCTGACATCCTTCCACTACCTTTCTGCCTGCCTGTTCTACAACCTGGGTAGGCTTCTTGCCTGACAGCACTTTCTCCAGGTGAAGTTTTTCACTGTTCTTTTTAAACATCCTTCCATGCATGTTTATTATTCCTCTGCACTGTGGAGGAAATACTTGGACCCTCATGATAACCTAAAAAGTTAGCAAGCATCAGAAAAGATTTTGGGAAAACCACAGATTTAGTGATGGATGAATCTGCACTCCAGATGAATCTCTAACTGAGGCTGAAAATGTCATCTCCTAATGTGTGAAGCAGCTACCTGTTCTGGTGGAGAATTTGATTCTCCAAAAAATGTTTCATGTGAATTGCCCTTAAGAAAGTCAGTTATAGAGATAAAGGTCAAATTTCCCAGGGTGTATTTATGTCCATAGAAAGGGAAGACTTGGCGCCTGAAACCAAAGTCCTCGAGTCATCTCAGCTTGGCCTTGTGTGATCTTCAGTGGGAACCAGAAGCCCTGTTACTCGGATCAGCTGCTGGTGCAGAGTTAGGAGCAGAGGGGAAGCTGGAGGAAGAGAGTCTGAGGAATGTTGACTAAAGTGAGAATTAAATTAAGATACCTTGCAAAAAAGAGAGCAGCTGTGCAGGGCCAAGGTGGGTAAGGGAAAAAAGAAAGTATTGCATGGATTAAAAATTGTAATTTTAAGATGGTTAACCAATACTCTGAATCCCTTCTTTAATTACATTTGGTTGTTAGACTTATTTATTTATTTATTTATTGGACTGCAATGCTGTGCAGAGACTGGGCCACAGGGGTTTTTGTTTTGGTTTGGTTTTTGTTTATTGCTTTTTGTGGGTATTTTTCCTTAATGTTGTCCTTTTAGGATTTCATTTCTTGCCTGTGGTTTTGTATTTAGTAATAATTCTCAGCTGTGCTTCTGATGAACAAAACCAGCACAGATCTTATACCATGAGCAAATTTTCACCATGAATGCCTGACCACTGGGTAGATGTGAGTCATCCTGGTTCTTGGAATATAAGTACAAGTCAGTGGGGAGGAAGTACAAGTAAGGACAGGATGCTGTAGGCAGGCAGACTGGCACAGCATTACGTGAAATTGTAAACTTGATAGGAATGTAGTTTTTAACCTGAACTCCATGGACCTCAGTAGCATAAGACCCCAGAGTCCTTTTAGGATGGCAAGAGGAGTTGGTCATGGGGGATCAGTCAAGTCAAAATGGCAAAGTAGGAGGTCATGAAACTCACCTCCCTCCACAAACACAACAAAAATACATCTATATGTAGAACAGTTTGCATTGGAAACTGGCAAAAAAGACTCCTTTATAACCAGGGCTGTAAGAAAGAGCCACATGTAATCAGATAGGAAGGGAGGAAACGTGAACAGGTTGGGACCTGTGCCCCTGGGAGGGGGCTCAGAGGAAAAGGATGAATACACAGTTGACACCTGCTCTGGGAGTGAGCAGTAAAAGCCACAGGCTGGGCACCCCAGTCCTGGGGTCCTACATAGGGGAGATGAGCTTCCTTGCCTGATTGGAGGACCCCTGGGACTAACAGGAGGGCTGTGGGCAGTCTGGGCTCCACTCATGAGCGTGTGACCCTTGCTTGCCCCCAGAAGCCAAGTGGAAAGGGCAGTTAGAAGAATGCTCAAGTGGCTGCCGGGTCTCCTGCAACAACCTCAGTGTGCACCCCCAGCACCTCAGCCAAAGCCAACACTCCAGCTCACTCACTTTATGTCACGCAATGGCACAGGATCTAGGGCTGCCACAACCAGGGAGAAAATTTGGCCATGGGATGCAGAGGCAACCCAGTCCCAGGATGGAGCCTGAGTTGGGGAGGGGCAGCAGTCGTTGTTGGCATGTACGCAAGCAGTGCATCAGAAGCAGCCCACAACTCTGATGATGGCTGTTTTACCAGAGGCCACACCAAGATATGCACTGAGGGTCCATGTGGGCCCTGCCTGACCTGCACTGAGACCCCACAACAGTTATTTTGGACAACTTGAAAATGGACAAATTTCTAGAAACATACAAGATGTCAAGACTGACTCAAGAAGAAACAGACAACTTGAACAGAGAGATCACTAGTAGTGAAATTGAATTTGTAATAAACAAACAAACAAACAAAAAACCTCTTAGTAAACAAAAGTCTGGCACCAGATTGTTTCACTGGTGAATTCTACCTAACATACAAAGAAGAGCTAATACCTATCCTTCTCAAATTATTTTTAAAAATGGAAAAGATAGAACACTCCCAAATTCATTCTATGAGGTCACCATTACCTTGATACCAAAACCAGAAAAAAAGAACATTTCAGGCCAGTATCTTTGGTAATTATACATGCAAAAATCATCAAAATATTAGCAAACCAAATATATAAAAAGGATTGTATACCATGATCAAAATAGATTTATTCCAAGGACACAAGATTGTTTGAAATTTTGAAATTAATGAATGTGATACACTACATTAGCAAAAGGAAGCATTAAAAAAACAAAATCATCTCAATAGATGCAGAAATAGCATTTGACAAAATTCAATATCCAGTCATAAAAACCCTCAAAGTAAGTACAAAGAAAACATATCTCAACATGATAAAAACCAGTTATGATAAACCTATAGCTAGCATCACACTCAACAGAGAAAAACTGAAAGATTTACCTCTAAATTCAAGAAAAAGACAAAGATTCAGACTCTCACTACTTCTATTCAACACGGTATTAGAGGTCCTAGCCAAAATAATCAGATAAGAAAAAGAAGTAAAAGGCATCCTAATTGGAAGGGAAAAAATAAAACTGTCACTATTTGCAGATAACATGATACTTTATCTAGAAAGCCCTAAAGTCTCTTAACTGTTAGAACCAAAAAATGAATTCATTAAAGTTGCAGAAGATTAATGTACATGAAACTATTGTTTTTCTATACACTAATAGTGAACTCTCAGGAAGGGAAAGCTAAAAATCTCACTGAAAAATCACATCAGAAAGTATAAAATACCTAGGAATAAACTTAACCAAGAGGGGGAAAGACATACTCTGAAAACTATAAAATACTGATGAAGAAAATTGAAAACAATTCAAAGAAATGGAAAGATATCTCTGTTCATGGATTAGAAGACTTAATATTGTTAAACTATTTATACTACCCAAAGCAATCTATTAGATTTAGTGCAATCCCTACAAAAATATCAATGACATTTTTCAAAGAACTAGAACAAATAATCCTAAAATTTATATAGAACCACAAAAGACCCCAAATAGCCAAAACAATCTTGAGAAAAAAACAACAAAGCTGGAGATATCACCCTTCCTGACTTCAGACTATACCATAAAGCCAAATCAAAGGAACATGGTATTGGTGGGGGTGGGGGGGGGGGGGGAAGACACATAGATCAATGGAACAGAATAGACAGCTCATAAATAAACCCATGTACCTATGTTCAGTTAATCTATGACAAAGGAAACAAGGACATACAATGGAGAAAAAACAGCCTCTTCAATAACTGGTACTGGGAAAGCTGGACAGCTACATGTATGAGAACATTTTCTCATGCATGTACAAAAATAAACTCAAAATAGATGAAAGACTTAAAGGTAAGACAGGAAACCAAAAGCTCCTAGAAGAGGAAATAGGTAGAACACTGATAAAAATTGCAGCAATACTTTTCTCTTTGGATCTGCCTCCTAGGACAAAATAAATAAAAGCAAAAACAACAAATGAGACCTAATTAAAAGCTTTTAAAATCTTTTCCACAGTAACGGAAACCATCAACAAAACAACAACAAAAATCACACTGAATGAGAGAAAATATTCGCAAATGATAGGATCAATATGGGGCTAATATCCAAAATATTAATATCCAGTATTGGCTATTATCCAAAATATTGAGCTTTCCTTGTGGTTCAGCTCCTGTGGTAAAACCGCCTGCAATACGGGAGACCTGGGTTCAGTCACTGGGTTGGAAAGATCCCCTGGAGCAGGGAAAGGCTACCCACTCCAGTATTCTGGCCTGGAGAATTCCATGGGGCTGCATAGTCCACGGGATTACAAAGAGTTGTATTCAACCGAGCAACTTTCACATCCAAAATATATAAATAGCTCATACAACTCAATATCAAGCAAACAATCAATCAGAAAATGGGCAGAAAATCTGAAAGACATTTTTCTAAAGAAAACATACAGAGGGCTAAGAGGTACATGAACAAATGCTCAACATCACTAATTATAAGAGAAACACAAATTAAAATAATGACATATCACCTCATACCTGTCAGAATTATCCAAAAGTCTAAAAATCACTGTTGTTGGCAAAGATGTAGAGAAAAGGGAACACTTATGGACTGTTGGTGGGAATGTAAGTTGGTGCAGCCACTATGGAAAGAAACTGGAGATTCATATTAAAAACAAAAACAAACAAAAAAAAAAACTAAAACTAGAACTGCCATAGGATCCAGCAACGCCACTCCTGGGTATATATCTAGAAAAAAAAACAAAACACTATTTCAAAAAAATACATGCATCCTGATGTTCCTAGCAGTAATATTTGCAATAGCCAAGATATGGAAACAACTCCAGTGTCCCTAATAGATGACTAGAAAAAGAAGATGAGATATACACACACGATGGAATATTACTCAGGCATAAAAGAATGAAAGTCTGCTATTTGTAGCAACATGGATGGACCTAGAGAATGTCATGATTATTGAAATAAGTTTGACAAAGACAGATGCTAGATGATATCACTTGGGTGTGAAATTTAAAAAATAAAATAAATGAATGTGTGTATCACAACAGAAATAGACTCACAGATATAGGAAACAAACTAGTTCGGAGAGGAGAGAGGGGAGGGGCAAAATAGGTATATGGGATTAAGAGATACAAACTACTATGCATAAAATAGGTAAGCAACAAGGATTTATTGCACAGCACAGGGAATTACAGGCATTATTTTATAATAACTTAATGGGGTATAATCTATAAAAATACTGAATCAGTATTCTGTACACCTGAAACTAACATAATATTGTAAATCAAATATATCTCAATTAAAAAAAGAGGAGGTCAACGTCAGACCCATATACAATATAAACATTGTATATTATCGCTGCCCAGTAGAGACAGGATTCCCCAAGGACTGGGTTGTTTCTATGAAATTTAAGTGAACCAGGCTTTTAATCCATGGCTAAAAATGCTCTCCCTCCAGAAACAATAAATTCTCATGAAGAACCAACCCAGAAGACAGAGAAAAGACCTTTGAGTCACGAGTCACAGTTTAAATATTCCATTAATATGGTGCTGGAATTTAAATCCTCAGAGGCTGAGAAATGCTGACGCTGAGTCCACAGACTCTCAGGGCTGTTCCCAGTCACCCAACTGCAGAGACAGCCATCCCCAGGGAGAACTGTGGCACTTCTCAGGACAAGCATGGGGTAGGTTGTCAGCGGCTGGGACTGACGAGACCAACTTATGACCGGTTATCAGTGGACAGGGCAAGATCGTTACCACTAAGTGTTCAGAGCAGAACTCTAGCAGTGAATTTCCTGCCAGGGCTATAAAATGATGCTCAGAGTATCAAAACCAAACCACAGTAAAACAGAAAAAAGTGCTGGAACAAATTAAAGTCCAGATTCAATCAGCGATTTTGTAATTCATGGTAACCCAAAGGGATTCTCAGAATTCTCTTTGTAAAAGCTAATCAGGGCACAGGGATGGAAGAAGGATTTCACATTGGTACTTTCACAATGAGGCAGAATATTAGAGCTTTGATCAGTGATGGCCAAGTGGACTTGGGCAGCCAGGATGCTGCAGGAAATCAGGTCTCCTTAAGTCAGATCCTCCCTACTAAAGCCAGGTCTAGGTAAGTATAGGAAGAAAGCTCCTTCATCCCAGTCTGGGGACAGACCACTGGAAGATTGGAGGCTGAATTCTGGAATTTTATTCCAAAGAGGTTGTGTTGCTTTAATTATTCCTTTGTATTTCCTCTTCTGTTGCATAGTGGAATACTCTAAGCAACCATGGTGACACTGTCTACAAGTTCAACAGTTGAAGGGAACTCTGTACTCAATTAGAGGAGCAAAAAATAACTAGTAGCCTTCTGTTCACAGGAGGTAGATAAATCAGGAACATATATTCCTCACCTTTCCAGGTTCACAGACCTTTGAAAGGAGAAAAGTGAAACTTTCAACTGTCATTTTACCTGCAGGAAACTCTCCAATCTTTAAATACAAAGATTGAAAGAAGGGACCTAATGGAACATCAGAATGATGCTTCTCGTGAGTTTCTGTATGCTTACTCCTAAGAGGGTTGGTAGAGGATCAGGGAAGATGTAGTGACTGTGTCCTCCTGCCATTCTTCAACAGTAAACTCCAGCCCACCAACGACAGCAAAAATCAGGAAGGCCTGGCAGGTATTAAAACGAGGAATGGGAAAGAGTTTGTGGGAGGTGGGGAGAAAGATCAACAAGCACAAAATAAACTGGATAATCCACAGATATCAAATTAGAATAAAGATAAAGAGAGATTTGATCATGTTTCCTCATGTTGTGATTTGGATCCACTCATGTTCTTTGAAAATGAAGACATTTAAAATTCCTTTGCTCTGGTTTATGCCTAGAATACAGCTCTAGTCAGTCCTTGGAACCCACAAAATATAAAATCTATTATGCTTTATTCATTGTGTTAATTTGAACTGCTATAATAGAATATGAGATGGATGACTTATAAACAATACAATTTATCACAGTTCTGGAGGCTGAAAAGGCCAACATTTCAACTGATTCGGTATCTTGTGAAGACCCGTTTCCTGGTTCATGGTCTTCTCCCCGTGTCCTCCACGTTGGAAGGCGACTAGAGAGCCGTATGGGGACATTAATCCCACTCATGGAAGCTCTGCTCTCATGACCTTCCCAAAGGCCTGCCTCCTAATAGCATCATGCTGGGGATTAGGATTTTGGCATATGAATTGTAAGGAGACACAAACATTCAGGCTATGGCAATGATAGAAAATGTAGATAGGTATTATACCCATTTTTTTCAGGTACCAAATAAAAAAGCTGTTAATACTGAATCAAATGATTACCCCAGGATTAAGAGATTCTGCCGATATTTATGAGGAGAAAGGAAAACTCAATTTTTGTCTCCTTGTCTTCCCTGGAGGTAATATTACTTCATCGGTGTGTATATACCTACTTGATTAGAGGGAATCACTGTGTAGTAAGTACATGTGATAATGAATGTGTAAAACTGTATGATAGACTTTTAGACAGGATTATTTTTTCTCTTTGCTAAACAGCTTATAAATCCCTAGTGGGATGGAACCATATAGGACTCTGTACATTGCTTTCTCCTTTCCCCAAACTTGCTTTCCTGTTCCCTCTCCTTTTTCATTTTCAATATCATACATTTTCTCTTTACTCACCTTTCCTTTCCTGATCTCAGCCCTTCTCTCACTCTTTCTTCACCTTCAATTTTTCCATTTCACATTTCAATTGGCCCTAAAGAATAGTAAACTCACTTTTTCTTAAAGAAGTGGCAAGAAGTAAGAAGACTGAATCTGTTGGTGTCAATCAGGGAAGTTGACCCTACAAGTTATGGAATAAAAGACTGATTACAGGAATTATAGTTGACATAGCTGTGGGAAGAGCTGGGGAATTAAAGTCCCAGAAAGCAATGAAGGACCAGCAGCAAGTCACCAGCCAGCCCTGATAGAGCCAGAACCAGCAGGGAAATGTGTGAAGCCAAGTGTGTCTCGCTGCCAGACGCTGGTGTCGAAGTCTCCCGAGCATTGATGCCTCCATCTCTGATGATAAGCCTGGGTTCACAGTTGGTCACTGGGCTGCCAGTGAAGAAGAAGAGATGGAATCAAATCAAAGAAGAGCAGGACAAGCTGGAGCTGGTCAGTATCTTTCCTACGTTTCTCACTGCAGGTTGAGTAAGGACAAGCTTGGGCCTGCCAGTATCTCTGCATGCATCTCTCACTCAATCTAACAAGGATAGCCTTTAGAAGGTAATAGCTGCTGCTTTACTTTTCCCATCCAGTTATTACGTAGATGTCTCTTTGGCCAACTCTAAACTAGAATTGTGAGGAAGGGGAAGGTATTTCCAGCTGATGTAAGCTAACATATACAAAGCTCCTGGAGGAACTAAGGATGCTTGCATCATAGATGTGAAGGCAGGACAAGGGAATTTGTAAGTGTCAGCATCACACTGGAATTGGCTTTCTCCATTGAAGCTGACAACTCATTCCAGTATTCTTGCCTGAAAGATCCCATGGACAGAGGATCCTGACAGACTGCAGTCCAACAGATCGCAAAGAGTCAGACACGACTCAGAAACTGCATTCAGAGCTTCTTAAAGCAATAAAGATTTTATGGGATTATCTGTTATATTTATTTTAGTTTCTCTAAATTATCCAACCATAACAATGTATTAGGCATAAATGGATAAATAATGTATTTGGAATAAGTGAATAAGGGAGACAGAGTTGCTGCCTTAACATTAATCACCCAGGGAAGGCAGACGTAAACAATGTTGACACAGGGCCATAGGTGCTAGAGTAAAGGTGGCCAAGTGTCCTAGAGGAGCACAGAGGAGGTGCCCCAATATGACCTGGGTGGGAAGATCATGGGGTCTTCACAGACCAGGCAAAGCCAGAAATGAATCTTAAAGGATGAGTAAGAGTTTGTCAGAAAGCGAATACTATGGGCAAAATCATGGAATAAACAGTTTGGCGTTGCTGGAAATCAAAGGGCACGCATAGGACTAGCAGGAAATGGGCACAGCAAGGTAAGCAAGGTTATCCATAGCACATGCAGGACCTCAGGCAAATATATTTTGCAGAGTCCTTGTTTATATAAGTAATTTGATTAAAGTCATATAACAAAACTGTGGGCTCATATGAGGTATAGTGATTTGTTGGTGAAGATTCAGGCTAATGGGTAGAAAGGAAGTTTTCACATGTCTGTTTTTTGTGCCTCAGTGCATGTGAAGATTTTGGGTAGTATTAGGCTCTTCCTGATTATGTCAAGTAACCATGTACTGTATTGTCACAAGTAGCATTCTTACCTAATTTCTTATCTCCCACTACAAGAAAAATATAGTGACACTTTTGTAATGCCATAGCTTCTCAGAACCTAGTTGCATGGAAACCCTTGGACTATCTTGCCTCTGAAGTTCCCTAATGCCACCTATTTAATGCTGGCTCTATCACTACTCATGATTCTGCATCATCTCTCATGCCACCTGTGGATACTGTTGGCCTCCAGCTATTCTCTTAAAAGTTGTCATTATGCTTCCATGATGATCATGATGATGGCCACAAATGTAAGCCTTATGCGGGACAGTGTGAGCGAGAACGTAACGCAACATATGGTACCGTATCTACTTTATGGTAGAACAACATTTCTACCCCCTGTCTTCTCTTGAACTCTTGGGGCCACAATCAACAGCATTCCTAGAATGTGATTTTTCTATGTGGATCTGTCTCTCACACACGGCCACAAACAGGAAATGTAGGTGGGTGTGTCAGACAGGGTAAGAAGTAATGCCTGTCCCTCGTCCAGCTCAAGATCAATCAAGGGGAACACAATGTCACCACATGGGTGGGGATAAGGGAGGACATCCATCAGAAGGGGCTGCTGTCATAAAAGTGCTCAGATGATATACAAGCATCTGCAGAGAACACGTGGCATGGAGCCCATGAAGAGGGTGGTGAGCCAGCAGAGGGAGACACACAGAGGAAGTGACACGTGCTGCCACTATGGCCACCCTGCAATGCTGTAGGCTAGAGATGCCACCACAGTCAGAGCACAGATGGCTGAGGGCCACAAATGCAGCACAAGCTCAAAGACCAGCACTGCAGGTGTCAATAGCCCACAGTTCTGAACTCACCCTGTGTCCATCATGAAGGCCATCACTCCAAATCAAAATGTTAGCATCCTTTCGGTGACCCATTTTCAACCAATCATACCAAAGAAGCACTGTGCTCATCAGCAAGAGGGAGACTGCAACCAAGTTCCTAGGACAACCCCATAGTCTGAGTCTCTGAGTTTCTTGGGGATTTCTGGTCAACTTCACGGGCTGTAGAGTACCTTGAAAGATATAAATAAAGTCCAGGGCCCCATGAGTACCTGTCTGACCTTGAAATACCTCATGCATGTGTTATTTCCACCAAGTTAGTCCCAGGGTTTCCAGGAAGGGGATTCAGAAAATTTTACGGAAAGTGCTGTAAGTATAGTAGGCTTCATGAAGCCCAAGCTTAGATCAGGGCTGGAACCTGACCAAGTCTTAGGGCGGTACTAAAGGGAGGCTAGCGCAAGCTCATGAAATATCTTGTAATAACATATAAAATTTAAGATCCTGATCATGGTAAGTCAGAACTGTCAACATTTCTTACTTTTCTGTGCAATCAAGTTATTATAGTAGTAGTAGTAGGTTAGTTGCTAAATCATGTCCAACTCTTGTGACCCCATGGACTATAACCTGCCAGGGTTCTCTGTCCTTGGGATTCTCCAGACAAGAATATTGGAGTGGGTTGCCATTTCCTTCTCCAGGGTATTCTCCCAACCTAAGAACTGAACCCAGGTCTCCTGCATTGCAGGCAGATTCTTTACCGACTGAGCTAATAATGTTATTAGGTAAACTGGGGGAAAAAATGGTGAAATAGATGGGAAACATCTGACAGCCTTTATTGTAGTAGTATGAATTTTGAATTGTCTGTAAAGAGATAGACTAACTGCCCTTCTGTAACTTTATCTTAAAAAATAATCCATGAAATCTTTCATCTGTTATGAAGTATAGTACTTAATTATGCCACAGAACACCCTTTAGAAAAACCTACAAATGACATAAGAACAATTGCAGGGATTTCATACAGAATAGATTTCAATTTTAGGAAAATTACTTATAGGAAAGTCAGTAGTTAGAGGAGAGAGAAGAGAAAGGGAGAAATGAAGCATAAAGTGTAGAGAATTTCCAGTGATTCAGACTCCTCTTTCCAATGCAGGGGGTGTGGTTTCAATCCCTGGTGGGGAACTAAGGACCCACATGCTGTGAGTGTGGCAAAATAAGTAAATAAATTGAAGGAGTAGTGGTTAGGCAGTTTTTGTAAGAACTAGCCAAGTGATGATAAGATCTGAACCAAGCCAGTATTAGCAGGACAGTACAGTCACAAACACATATTTCTTAGATAAATTAAACTGTATGCACCTGGCCAAAAATAACTAAATGAGGAAAAGAGTCACCTAATTATTTCAGGCTAGTGAGCCTGCCACTGCACTCAGTGATAGCAAACTCCAGACTGTGTGTGAGACTGTTTTCCTGGAATTTCGTTATCAAGTACATTTTATGCATGATTAACTAGCCCCTTGGAGAGTGATTCTCATATAGAAGGATATGTATTTTCCATAAAATGTTGGCTTTAAACAAAAGTCAACCACTTCATCTGGGACTCAATCTGTTCCACTGCTGCAGGGAAAACTGGCCATGTTGGACTGACTGAGACACAGTATGTCAGGCTCTGCTGTAACCACTTCCTAAGGTATCCTCAAGGGTAATTTTGACCATATGTGACTGTTCTCCTTTGAAGATGATTTTCCTATCCAATTCCAGAGTAGGCTGCAACTGTATTCACTGATAATCACAAAGAGCACATGTCAACGTCTAAATCTAGTCCTGTGATTCTATAGCCCCAAACACACATAAGTGAGAGATTAAATAATCTCTGGATAAAAATAGAAAGACCATATGTATTAGAAGCTGAAGGGCTGGAATTTGATAGGCTCTGGGGGGAAAATCTAAACTCCTTTATTTTTATTTTTGGATAATGAAGCTGACACTCAGAGAGAGAAACTGACCAAGTCTAATCCACTATGACAGAACTAAGACGTAAACCCAAGTACTGTTACACTTTTTAAAATTTTTATATTTTTATAAAAATTTTATATTTTTAAATTTTTAGAAATAATCTCTAGTGACTATAAATCTCTTTTAGAATATGCCATTAAAAAGCTTTTATGAAAGAGTAAACAAATATGATGTTATTTTCTCTTAGCCTCAAAAGACACACAAACTTTAGCTGTGTGGAATCACATGGTACAAATACGTATCACCTTGTATGTTACATACATTTCTAAATACCTCATTTCTGTCTGCTCCATAATAGAATAATTAAATACAAACAGAAAACATCTGAATTTGAGAAACTTTTTAGATATTTCATTCTTCCAGAAATTTATCAGCACTATTCATTCTATTTCCAAAGGCAGAGAAAGGAGGTCCTGCACCATAAACATGGAGAGGGCAATGGGAACCCACTCCAGTACTCTTGCCTGGAGAGTCCCATGGACGAAGGAGCCTGGTGGGCTGCAGTCCATGGTGTCGCTAACAGTCGGGCATGACTGAGCGACTTCACTTCCACTTTTCACTTTGGTGCATTGGAGAAGGAAATGGCACCCCACTCCAGTGTTCTTGCCTGGAGAATCCTAGGGATGGCGGAGCCTGGTGGGCTGCCGTCTATGGGGTCGCACAGAGTCAGACACGACTGAAGCGACTTAGCAGCAGCAGCACCATAAACAAATATACCCTCCCCCCTCACTTCATCACATCAGCCACACCAGGAACCAAATCCTCAATGCTGCAATTCCTTTTCAGCCAACATTCTATCTGGACATTTAATTATATTTTGTCTTCAGCTGGCTGGCTAGACCCCTGAGCTTTATTTAAATATTGAAGATGAAATTACAGAGCACCATCAATCTTCGACAATAGGAGCTCAGATTAAGTCTCAGAAGAAACAGATCAAAGCACAGGTTATGGGTTGGAGAGGAAAACATCCAGGTCCCTCACTGATGGTGTCTTGGCCAGCCAGGTTGGCCTGTAGGCTTCCATACCTCTTCTGAAGACAGGTGTTGCTCGGAAGAGGCAGGCTTTCTGGAAAACTGAGGGGCTGAAGAGCAGCAGTTAGTATGGTTAGTGGGGGAAGACACAGTGTCATTGAGAGAGTGCTGTGATGTTGGGAGTAATGGATGGAGGGTAGGATCAAGTAGACCACAGCAGAGGAGCCAAAGGGCCAAGAAGCCAAGCACTGCTGTTCAGAAGCTGCTGGCAACAGGATGGCAGCACTAGTCATGCCAACACATGTCACCTGCAGCAACCACATGGCTCACAGAGATGGTCTGCAGAGACAGGAGTGCAAAGTCACTATGTGGCAGCAATGTTAAAAGAGCAAAGCTTAGCAGCCAATCTTTCTCTTTCCTAGAATCATCAGAGTGCAGTGAAAACATACTGTAGGGAAAGGGAAGTTATAGAAAAATAAAGTGTAGCCCCATCTGTGTTTTTAAAAAATGTATGTGTTTATGTTTTGCATGTATATGTATGAGAGACTGCATGTGTGTACCACATGCACACAGATACATACATCTTTATGAGCCTAAAGCAGAGAAGTACTCTTGCTCGGAAAATCCCATGGGTGGAGGAACATGGTAGGCTACAGTCCATGGGGTCACTAAGAGTCAGACATGACTGAGCGACTTCACTTTCACTTTTCACTTTCACTTTTCACTTTCATGCATTGGAGAAGGACATGGCAACCCACTCCAGTGTTCTTGCCTGGAGAATCCCAGGGACGGTGGAGCCCGTTGGGTGCTGTCTATGGGGTCGCACAGAGTCGGACACGACTGACACAACTTAGCAGCAGCAGCAGCATGAGCCTAAGGATTTGTCTGAAAGCTACCAAACTGGCCAAACTATGCTTATGCTTATCCCTAGTTGTCAAATAAGACAGGGAGAGGAAACCACTCTCTCTTCTTAATTATACATGTTAAGGTTTGAAGTGGAAGACAGTAGTAGTGGATTTCACTTTCTTTTAGTGCTGTTCACATTTCTTTATATATATATATATATATATATATATATATATATATATATATATACTTTGAGTCTTACAGCCCCATTTAATTGTGGGAATTTGAAAAAAAAATCTCTTCACATTTGTTATCTTTATTTTTCAAATCTGAGAAACAGATATGCCCATCTGATCAGAGATGTGAAGATCAAATGAGCTGATGCTTCCAAGAGTGTTCTATAGTTGAGAAAGCAATGTCTTTTTCCTTTCCTTCTGGTGAGAAACTAAGAGTATACTTGAAACACTCCTGTAGAAGCACTGTCATTTCAGAAGGTAGGAAATGCTTTGTTTCTGGACAATTCTCATCAATGCAGACTTTTGAAAGTCCTATAGCAATGACTGCCCTTGTGGATTTGGTAATGCCAAAGAATACTGCTATAATGTTTTCACCGTAGGCTGCCCATTACTCCCTCCTTATTCTGAACTAAGGAGAGCTTATTAGCGTGCTTAACTGAGAGGTGGCTGAAGTAGCTTTATTTATCTCTTGATTTGCTTTCAAACTTTTCTTCTCTTTCTTCAGATTATAGCCAAGACAAGCAAAATAAATGAGAACAATATCCTAATTCAAAAGATAAGACTAGGCTTTTACTTTTTTTCTTACTTATAAGTTGTCTCCCCATATAACACTAATTTTACAATAGGAAAAACATATCTTCTATGAGTCACATATCAGTCATTAAAATAAATATTAAAGCTTTATAAATGAGGCTTTGTAGATTCTTATTACCAATGCTCTTATTAATCTTTGCTAACTAGAATCCTTCAACTCCAGCTTCTAGTAATCATGCACAATGAGCATTAGCTTTTGAGGGAAACCTTTTAGTGTACATGGGAATAATTTGGAGTGCTTATTTGAAATGTAGATTTCTGAGACACACTCATAATTACTCTCATTTAATTTAGGTCTGGGGTGCCTCCCAGGAATCTGCACTTTAACCTGTACCCCCAGATGATTTAGTGCAGGTAATCTAAAAATGTAAGTTCCGCTGAACTGGCCTAGGAGACCTAGAGATGAGATGAGCCCTTTGATTGCAATGAGGACCAGAGAATTCTGAGGTGACCAAAAAAAAAAAAAAAAAAAAGGCAAGTAATAGCAGGAAATCTCAAGGGCATGCCCATGGACCTGTCACATGGCATATATATCAGAATGGTCTGACACACAGGGCTCTTAAAGAATTTGTAGTTGGGCTTCCCTGTTGGCTCAGATAGTAAAGAATCTGCCAGTAATGTGGGAGACTTGGATTTAGTCCCTGGGTCAGGAAGATACCCTGGGGAAGGAAATAGCAACTCACTCCAGTATCCTTGCCTGAAAAATTCCATGGATAGAGGATCCTGGCAAGCTACAGTCTATGGGGTCACAAAAAGTCAGACACAACTGAGTGGCTAATACTTCCATTTCCATGAATATCTAGGTCTAAAATAGATGTGGAGCCCACTAAGTTGTTACTTGATTTCTATTGACAAGAAACCCAACAAACTTCATAAAACATTCACTGTTTGCAGATGACATGATACTATACATAGAAAAAAACCCAAAAGAAACTATCAGAAAATTACTAGAGCTAACCAGTGAATTCAGCAAAGTTGCAGGAGACAAAGTCAATACACAGAAATCACTTGCATTACTATATACTAACAATGAAAAATCAAAAAGAGAAATTAAGGAATCAATGTCATTCACCATTGCAACAAAAAGAATAAACCTACCTAAGGAGACAAAAGAACTGTGTAGAAAATTATAAGACACAGATGAAAGAAATCAAAGATGACATAAACAGATAGATATTCTATGCTTCTGGGTAGGAAGAATCAATACTGTGAAAATGATTACACTACTGAATGCAATCTACAGATTCAGTGTGATCCTTATCAAATTACCAATGGCATTTTTCACAGAACTAGAACAAAAAAATTTCACAGTTCATATGGAAACACAAAAGACCCTGAAGAGCCAAAGCAGTTTGAGAAAGAAGAGTGGAGCTGGAGGAACCAACCTTCCTGACTTCAGACTATACTACAGAGCTAAAGTCATCAAGACAGTATGGTACTGGCACAAAAACAGAAATATAGACTAATGGAACAAGATAGAGAGCCCAGAGATAAACCCATGTACTTATGGGTACCTTATTTTTTACAACGGAGGCAAGAATATTCAATGGGGCAAAGATAGCCTCTTCAATAATTGCTGCTGGGAAAACTGGACAGCTACATACAAAAGAATGAAATTAGAATACTTCCTAATACCATATACAAAGATAAACTCAAAATGGATTAAAGACCTAAATGTAAGACCAGAAACTATAGAACTCTTAGAGGAAAACATAGGCAGAAAACTAGGTAACATAAATCAAAGCAAGATCTTCTATTACCCACCTCCTACTGCTACTGCTAAGTCACCTCAGTCGTGTCTGACTCTGTGTGACCCCAGAGACAGCAGCCTACCAGGCTCCCCAGTCCCTGGGATTCTCCAGGCAAGAACACTGGAGTGGGTTGCCATTTCCTTCTCCAATGCATGAAAGCGAAAAGTAAAAGTGAAGTTGCTCAGTCGTGTCCAATTCCCAGCAACCCCATAGACTGCAGCCTGCCAGGCTCCTCTGTCCATGGGATTTTCCAGGCAATAGTACTGGAGTTGGGTGCCACTGCCTTCTCCAACACACATCCTAGACTAATGGAAATAAAAACAAACAAAAAAAAAACCAAGTGGGACATAATTAAACTTAAAGGCTTTTGCGTAGCAAAGGAAACTACAAACAAGGTGAAAAGACAACCCTCAGAATGGGAGAAAATAATAGCAAAGGAAACAATGGACAAAGAATTAATTTCTAAAATATACAAGCAGCTTATACAACTCAATGTCAGAAAAACAAACAACCCTATCAAAAAGTGGGGAAAAGACCTAAATAGACATTTCTCCAAAGAAGACATACAGATGGCTGAAAACACATGAAAAGATGCTCAACGTCACTCAGTATTAGAGAAATACAAATCAAAACTACAATGAGATTTCACCTCACACCAGTCAGAATGGCCATCATCAAAAAGTCTACAAGCAATACATGCTGGGGAGGGTGTGGAGAAAAGGGAACCCTCTTGCGCTGCTGGTGGGAATGTAAATTGATACAACCACTATGGAAGATGGTATGGAGATTCCTGAAAAAACTAGGACTAAAACCATCATATAAACCAACAATCCCACCCAGGCATATACCTTGAGGAAACCAAAACTGAAAAAGACACATGTACCTCAATGTTCATTGCGGCACTATTTGCAATAGCTAGAACATGGAAACAACCTAGATGTCCATCCAATTGATAAAGAAGTTGTGGCACATGAAGGAACACATTTGAATCAGCTCTAATGAGGTGGGTGAACCTGGAGCCTATTATATAGAATGAAGTAAGTCAGAAACAGAAATATAAATATACTGATGCAGATATATGGAACCCAGAAAGATGGTACTGATGAATTTATTTTCAGGGCAACAATGGAGAAAGAGACATAGAAAATAGACCTAAGGACATGGGGGGAGAGGAGGAGGGGGTGCGTGAGTTGTATGGAGAGAGTAACATGGAAATTTATAATACCATATGTGAAATAGATAGCCAATGGGAATTTGCTGTATGACTCAGGGAACTCAAACAGGGGCTCTGTGACAATCTAGAAGGTTGGGATGGGGAAGGAGATGGAAGGGAGGTTCAGAAGAAAGGGGACATGGGTGTATGGCTGATTCTTGATGTATGACAGAAAACCACAAAATTCTGTAAAGCAAATACTCTTCATGGAAAAAAATGAAGTGGCAAAAAATAACAGAAGCAAGACAAAAATGTCTGCTAATACTACATTAATCCCATCCTATATTGAAAGTACTAGACAGTTCAAAAGTACAAGAAAAGGCAAGCACATAAAAGAAATTAAAGAAACAATAACAACGACATCACATTTCAAAGCAAGTGAACAGAGATCTGATTGGAGACTCCATGAGAGTCACAGTCGCTTTTCCACTTCTCTGACTTGAGTCAGTTCATAGACCCAAAACTATTTAAAAGGAAAAATGGTATTGAGGAAAAGACCATAGGGAGGCATAGATGGACCAGCATTGGTACCTTGGGGCTGAAGGAGTGATCTGAGACTTTGGGGTTATATTTTTAAATTTATTACTTATCCGCATAATATTTTGTAAATTTTATACAAATATCCTGGTATTAGCATTTTGAAATGTTTTCCACTTTCTTTTTTTTAAAAATGAATTTCAAAGGGATATTTTCTATTTAACTTCTTGAACAGAAACATGTTATATTAGAATACCTATAAAATACCCACTCTTTCTTGATCTATTTCATTATTTAGCAGTAATTACCAACATTCAAAAACCTAAGATCATGGCATCCAGTCCCATCACTTCAAGGCAAACAGAAGGGGGAAATGTAGAAGGAGTGACAGATTTTATTTTCTTGGGCTCCAAAATCACTGCAGATGGTGACTGCAGCTATGAAATTAAAAGACGCTTGCTCCTTGGAAAGAAAGCTATGACAAACATAGACAGTGTATTAAAAAGCAGAGACATCACTTTGATGACAAAGTTATTTCTAGTCAAAACTATGGTTTTTCCAGTAGTCATGTATGGATGTGAGAGTTTGTCCATAAAAAAGGCAGAGTGCCAAAGAATTGATACCTTCAAACTGTGGTGTTGGAGAAGACTCTTGAGAGCCCCTTGGACAGCAAGGAAATCAAATCGGTCAATTCTAAAGGAAATCAACCCAGAATATTCATTGGAAGGACTGATGCTGAAGTCCAATACTTTGGCCACCTGATGTAAAGAGCAGATTCATTGGAAAATATTCTAATGCCAGGGAAAATTGAGGGCAGGAGGAGAAGGGGGTAACAGAGGATGAGATGGTAAGATGGCATCACTGACTCAATGGACATGCATTTGAGCAAACTTGGGGAAATAGTGAAGGACAGGGAAGTCTGGTGTGCTGCAGTCCATCGGGTCACAAAGAGTCTGACATGACTTAGTGACTGAATGACAACACTTTATATGTGACTTATTGCCAACATCTGCTGGATCATGGAAAAAGCAAGAGAGTTCCAGAAAAACATCTATTTCTGCTTTATTGACTATGCCAAAGCCTTTGACTGTGTGGATCACAATAAACTGTGGAAAATTCTGAAAGAGATGGGAATACCAGACCACCTGACCTGCCTTTTGAGAAACTTATATGCAGGTCAGGAAGCAACAGTTAGAACTGGACATGGAACAACAGACTGGTTCCAAATAGGAAAAGGAGTACGTCAAGGCTGTATATTGTCACCCTGCTTATTTAACTTCTCTGCAGAGTACATCATGAGAAACGCTGGGCTGGAAGGAGCACAAGCTGGAATCAAGATTGCTGGGAGAAATATCAATAACCTCAGATATGCAGGTGATACCACCTTATGGCAGAAAGTGAAGAGGAACTAAAAAGCCTCTTGATGAAAATGAAAATGGAGAGTGAAAAAGTTGGATTAAAGCTCAACATTCAGAAAATGAAGATCATGGCATCTGGTCCCATCACTTCATGGCAAATAGATGGGGAAACAGTGGAAACAGTGTCAGACTATATTTTTGGGGGCTCCAAAAGCACTGCAGATGGTGACTGCAGCCATGAAATTAAAAGACACTTACTCCTTGGAAGGAAAGTTATGATCAACCTAGATAGCATATTGAAAAGCAGAGACATTACTTTGCCAACAAAAGTCCGTCTAGTCAAGGCTATGGTTTTTCCTGTGGTCATATATGGATGTGAGAGTTGGACTGTGAAGAAACCTGAGTGCCAAAGAATTGATGCTTTTGAACTGTGGTGTTGGAGAAGAATCTTGAGAGTCCCCTGGACTGCAAGGAAATCCAACCAGTCCTTTCTGAAGGAGATCAGCCCTGGGATTTCTTTGGAAGGAATGATGCTAAAGCTGAAACTCCAGTACTTTGGCCACCTCATGCGAAGAGTTGACTCATTGGAAAAGACTCTGGTGCTGGGAGGGATTGGGGGCAGGAGGAGAAGCGGATGACAGAGGATGAGATGGGTGGATGGCATCACCGACTCGATGGGCGTGAGTCTGAGTGAACTCCAGGAGTTGGTGATGGACAGGGAGGCCTGGCGTGCTGCTGTTCATGGGGTCGCAAAGAGTTGGACATGACTGAGCGACTGAACTGAACTAGCAGTTTAGAATGTTCCTTTTTGAATGTTGTGGTTACTTAACTCATCTTTCAATAGATTTTTTTGTTTTCTTTTGGAATACCTTATGAGTCTGCATTACATTCAGATTCTTACCTGTCTTCTTAAATGGAATGTTTTCCTTTTCCATTTGGAAAAAATGTTAATTAACACATTAGGAATGTACTTGGTACATTTGGTTGCAAATGCAAACAGTCTAATCTTCTATTCATTACAACCTTTTGTTTAAATTATTCAAGTGAATAATAGGTTGCAGTCAAACATCACCCAAAGGATTCAGTTATCTTAAAAGTACTCCTTTTGTCTTTCTGAGAAGAGTTGTGTATTATGAATTACTCAAATTGCATTTTTGTTTGATCACCATGGTAACTACTGTGGCAACATTTGAATGGATGGCTACGTTAATCACTTCTCTTGTGAACAAGAGATTCTGGCCACACTTTCTGTGCTGAACTTAGCAGATATTGTTGTAGCATCCATAGGAACTAAATATCATCAGAAATTTTGTACTTTGAGACTTTGTATTGATATTGGTGTGTGTGTGTGCTCAGTCATTCAGATGTATCTGACTCTTCACAATCTCATGAACTATAGTCCACCAGGCTGCTTTGTCTACGGGATTTTCCAAGCAAGAATACTGGAGTGGATTGCCATTTCCCAATTCAAGGATCAAGCCCATGTCTCACATTGGCAGGCAGATTATTTACCACTGAGCCCCCTGGGAAGTCCCATATTGATGGTGTAGGAACAGTGAAAATAAGTTTCCCTAAAATTGAATTCCTCTGCCCCGTCTATGATTAACCACTCTATCCAAAACTTTATTCTCTTTCCTGTCCCACCTCTTGCTTCCCTCAGGATTGAGAAGTATCAAAAAGAGGGAGTGCATTGAAACCAAGCAGGACCCTGTGGGGTATAAAAGTCCCTCTGTGTTAGTTTGTAGCAAAAGGGTTGAGTCTTCAGGCCATTTGTGGAGTTCCAAAGAGCCAACGTTAAGTAGTTACTAATTAGGGAGGTAAGGGAATGAAGAAAGAAAAGGAAAACAAAGAGTTTAGCATAAAACAGAGTCCTAGTTCCTCCTCAAGAGATACCCACAACAATCTAACGCATATCTTTGAGTTGTTCTGCAGACGCTAATGACCCTCAATCCAAGTGGAGGATGGTGACTGCATGCTAACCACAACCGTGTAGAGCCCAGACCAGTCAGAACCAGAAGGTTGAATATTAAGATTCCTGTAGCATCACCCTGTTACCTTACCGCTAACCGAAGAAGTCCATAAATTGCCTGTAAAAATCCTTTCCAGAAAACCATTGGGGAGTTCAGGCCTTTTAAGCATGAGCTTCCCCTTCTCCTTGCTTGATAATCTGCAATAAACACTGTACTCTCCTTCACCACAACCCAGTGCCAGTAGCTTGGCTTTGCTGCAGGGGGTGAGCAGATTCAAGTTTAGTTTGGTTACACTTTTCAGGGTGAGGGCACAATTAAAAGGCAGAAATAAACAGTCATTTATCAAGTGCCTACTATGTGTTAGGTGCTTCTTTCAATGACCTGATTTAATCTTCCCAACAGTTCTACGGAGGTAAGTCTTACTGCTTTTCCTCCTGACAGATGAGAAACCCAAGGCTCAGAAAAATGAGTTCGTTCTGTCATTCACCTAGTAAATAGCTATCAACTGTTTTCTTTCAGCAACATGGACGAAACCATACAAATAGATTTAGTGAAGCTGAGATTTAAAACCAAGTCTATCTGACTTCAGAATCCACACTTTCTACATTATATAATTTTGTCTCCTGGCAACATTGAGTTGCAACATGTCTTCCTTACCCTGATGTCTTACTCTGATAATAGCAGTGTAAGTTATATGAGTGAGTGAGTGAATGTGTGTGTGTGTGTGTCTGTGCGTGTGCATACATGCGTGTGTGTGTGAGAGAGAGAGCATTGGCTTGGGAACAGATGTCTCTACATTTATGGTCAAAAAAGGTATAGAACTGACACTACAAGGAAGCAAAATACAAAGTCTAATATGGGAAACATGCCCAGTATAATTTAAGAGTTTTTAATATGATTATATTTTAAATTTAAATAGTTCAGGCACTGTCTACTGTACTGGACAGTGCAAGCCCAGGGGAGCTGCTGGTGGAGACCACCTCCTAAGCCTCATTAGCAGCACTCCTCCCTTACCATTTCTGCTCCCCTGCTGCTCGATACTGTGTTATTCACTGCAATTTCCCAGCTGGTTTTTTTCTTTCTTTCTTTCTTTTTTTTTTTAGGAATGTCTCTCAAATTTCTTCTTGCCATGCCAAGCAGCATGACAGAATGCCATTTGTATTTCATTTTCAACAGTCTTAATGAGGGTCATTTTGACCTCACAAATACTGGTAAGTGACTTGTCATCAAGAGCTATTTTTTTTTCTCCAAAACACTCCCTATAATGCTAAAATGGTGAAAAAAGCCAAGAGCCTCTCAAACTATTAAGCCAAATGCTCCAAAATCACTTTAAAATAGTGACAAAGATTTCATATGAACATTGCTCCTCATTCCTTTGGTCTCTAAAGAAAACAACAGGCTGCAGAATAGCAGAAGGAAGTCAGGGAGAGAGGAGAGGAAGCATGAGAAAGGAAAGGAGTGCATAATCTTTGCCTCTTTACATAAAACTGAGTGATGGTTATCCTACAGTTATCCTTACTAGAGAGCCAGCAGGGTGGAGAGGGAACGGAGCTGGATGAAGAGTCAGAAATCTTTGCATTATACAGACTTGCTCAGGTAAGTTACATAACCTGTCTGAACCTCAGTGTTTTTCTTGTCTAAATAGGGGGAAATATACCTACTCCCCTCATCTGCTTAGGTTATTCCAAGTTTCAAGTGAAATAATCTATGCCAAAAGGATATGCACTCTAAGTTATTCTGTTATATAAGAAGAGGCACTCTTCTGTACATCACCACTTTTTGTCTTCCAATAAAAACTTCAGGATGGAAAATAAACAAGAACATACCATTTCTATTTCTTAACAGCCATACAGCCTATTTACCTGCTTTCAACCATTGACATTTACTTGAAAATATATTTTTTTCTAACAATTGCCTATTGTTGGGAAGTATCTACTTCCACACTTGTATTACTGCTCCAGCCTGGTAGCAATATAGCATCATCCCCAAGGCCAGATTATACCTGGTATGAAGGGAAGGGGCACACAGTGGGATTCAAAATCAGATGATACCTGCAAAAAAAGTACACCTTTGGATCTCTCCTGTCTCCCTTACTTCCACGTGATACCAATTTCCCTTCTGAGCAAGGTACCAGTGTGTGTGTCTGTGTGTTGAGTCGCTGAGTCATGTCCAACTCTTTGCGACCCCATGAACTGTAACCTGCCAGGCTCCTCTTGTCCATGAAATTTTTCAGGCAAGAATACTGGAGTGGGTTGCCGTTTTCCTCCTCCAGGGGATCTTCCCAACCCAGGGATTGAACCTGCATCTATAGAGTATCCTACATTGGCAGGCAGATTCTTTACCACTAGCGCCACCTGCAAAGTCCAAGCAGGCACCTCCTTACTCTGAAACGTCATAGTCCAGTCTTGCACCAAGGGTTTCCTTTAACTTTGAGAAATTTAGTCATTCAATAAGCTTAATTAAACCTCTAAGGCATGCCTAGCAAAATACTCGATGCTCTGTAAAAGGGAAAAAGAGCCCTCATGAGGTTTACAGTCTGGAGGCAGATCCGTATGCATGCGGATGACACATGAGATAGCTTACTTGAGCATACTAGGGGAAAATACCCCTCTGACTTTCTAACAGCCCTCCAGAGCACTGTAAGCATTTTCACTGTCAGTCCTACTTTGAAGAACAAGAATACTGATATCCTGTGGATCAAAATGCAGATGTGTAAATTTTATTTTCCATTCAAATAAAACGACCAGAAAACGATAGCCTGCACACTACCCATGGAGGACTCCATTAGGTTCAGCCAAACCTAGGTGACTACTAGAGATAGATCAATGTATACTTCTAAATTGAGTTTAATAAAGTTTAATTACTCATGATGTTTTATATACCATGTGGGAAAGTTTCAACTATTTTATATATTTCCATCGCAAGAGTAGAGTTCCATTAAATAGATCTAGCATTATTAAAACTTCTGTACCCAAATTATGACTCAAATGAAATGTTACCAGTTTTCAAAGGCAATATTTTCCTAGGTAATTTATACAAATGTTACACATCAGATGTGACCCATGTATACATATAAGGATTGCTTCTTGTGCAGTCCTTTTATTCACTGATGCACTCATCCACCCCTTCATCTATTTATCCATCATGGAAGAAGTTTAATATGGAGAAAGCATAGGTGTTTAGGGGCTTCCCTCTTGGCTCAACAGTAAAGAATCTGCCCCGCCAGTGCAGGAGATGCAGTTTGATCCCTGAGTTGGGAAGATCCCCTGGAGTAGTAAATGGCAACCTAATCCAGTATTCTTGCCTGGGAAGTCCCATGGACAGAGGACTTCTCTCAGGGCTCAGAGTATGAGTGCTTTTGTTTCCCACATACTGTAGATCGGAGATAATTTTAGACTAATGTGCACAATCTTGCTAGATATTCTGATTTCCAGTATGCCAAATTAAAGTAGTTGAAAACAAAGTCCTATATTTAAAACAACATGTTTTGGGGACCATTGAGAAGTTAGTTTTGCTCCAACAGAGCAGCCAAGAAGTAGGACTATCTCAGTACGTGTCTTTTTGTTCATTGGTACTCTGAGCATCAGTTCAGAGTTCTCCTTCAGGAAGGAGAAAAGTAATGAAAACATCAGGAATCTGCAGCAACCAAATCTCAACCCAGAAGTCAACATTTGCTGTATCCAGTTCTGTCCACCCTAAGAATGTCAAAGACAATTGATACTGTTTCTACCTTTTCTTTTGTGACTAGAACTTTGCTTAGTGTTAATACATATTTATGGAGAAGGAAATGGCAACCCACTCCAGTACTGTTGCCTGGGAAATCCCATGGGCAGATGAACCTGGCTGGCTACAGTTCACGGGGTCACAAAAGACTCAGACATGACTGAACAACTAAGCAGCAATACCATACATATTTAACTCAGTCCCAATATGTGAAGGACTGGGAGAATTGAAACTGGCAGATATAAGTGAATTTGCTTTAACTCAAAAGCCATATTTTGGTGGGGGGAAGAGTGCCTGGCAGAATACCTTGTACATAGCAGAAACATAGCAGATAATTATAATAGTTTCATTCCCCAAACTTTGAGGCCCTATTGTGTACCACCCACGTACCATCCACTCTTGTCCAAATAAAAGTAGGTCCTTACTCTCAGTTCAGTTCAGTCGCTCAGTCGTGTCCAACTCTTTGCGACCCCATGAACTGCAGCACGCCAGGCCTCCCTGTCCATCACCAACTCCAGGAGTTCACTCAAACTCATGTCCATCGTGTCGGTGATGCCATCCAGCCATCTCATCCTCGGTCATCCCCTTCTCCTCCTGCCCCAATCCCTCCCAGCATCAGAGTCTTTTCCAATGAGTCAACTCTTCTCATGAGGTGGCCAAAGTACTGGAGCTTCAGCTTTAGCGTCAGTCCTTCCAAAGAACACCCAGGACTGATCTCCTTTAGAATGGACTGGTTGGATCTCCTTGCAGTCAAGTGCTGGAGGAGTTCACTGAAAGATATAAATAAAGTGGAGTGAAATTGTACCATTTGCAGAGATGTGGATGGACCTAGAGACCGTCACATAGAATGAAGTCAGAACAAATATTGTATATTAACATATATATGTAGAATCTTGAAAAATAGCACAGACGAACCCATTTGCAAAGCAGAAATAGAGACACAGACATAGAAATCAAACATATGGACACCAAGCGCGGAAGGAGGGGTTTAAATTGAAAGACTGGGATTGACATATGTATACTCCAATGTATAAGTAGATAACTAATGAGAACCTACTGTACAGCACAGAGTGGGGAAAGGGGAGGTAACAATAAAGTGAGTTTGATAAGTGTAATAACAAGGGCACTTCTGTGGCCTCAGCAGGAAGGAGGAACCCCCTCAGTGACATGGAACTTCATTAAGAGAGTGTATTGTTCTCAGTCATATGAATGACAAGAGGTTAAAGAGACTTCAGCCTGTGTCCAGCTCATGCTTGACCCTGAAAAACTGTCTGGCTCTCAGGATCTCTATCAGCAACGCAGAGTTTGAGAGCAAAACAATAACACAAATTCACAGAGAAGGCAATGGCACCCCACTCCAGTACTCTTGCCTGGAAGATCCCATGGACAGAGGAGCCTGGTAGGCTGCAGTCCATGGAGTCGCGAAGAGTCGGACACGACTGAGCGACTTCACTTTCACTTTTCACTTTCATGCCTTGAAGAAGGAAATGGCAACCCACTCCAGTGTTCTTGCCTGGAGAATCCCAGGGATGGGGGAGCCTGGTGGGCTGCCATCTATGGGGTCACACAGAGTTGGACACAACTGAAGCGACTTAGCAGTAGCAGCAAGCTGTTCCCATTCATTTTTCATTTAGGCCTTAATTTGTTCCTTTAATTTTTCATCAAATATTTACAAAGTACCTACTACCATGTGATAGGCACTTTGAGAACAGCATTAATTAGATAATAAACCAGATATTTATTCTATTCTTGCAGAGTTCATGATAGATAACAAGCAAGTAAGTAACTTAATGTTTGGAATCAGTGAAACAACAGAAACCCATAGGCACACTTTCGCAAATTATAATGCAGCTCATGAAGAAGAGGAAAAGGGAGTCCTGAAGGAAAACAGAGTAAACCTTCTCTGGTATTAGCTCCAGGAGCTCATGTCCTCAGTGAGGCATGAAGGCGTAAGAGGAAAGAAAGGGAGTGAGAAGAGTGGGGCCGAAGTGGCAGGCAGAGTATTTGGGGAAGAAGGAAGAGAGAGGGTGTGCTAAGGCCCTGAGGTGGGGGCAAAGCCTGGCAGGCTGGAGCTATTGAAAGGCAACCAATGGCATGTGGATAGAGTTTCTTAAAGAGAAAGCAACGCCAAAACCCTCCCTTGGAATTCATTTACATTCATTTTAACTTGTTCTGTAAGCAATTCAAGTGAGAGTAGGATCAGAGTTCTTAAAATATGAACAAGGTTGGGGTTCATCCCCTCTCCTGTCTCTGACTCTTCTTTCCACCTCTGATTTCGCTGCTTCCTGAGCTCACCAGGCAGATGGTGCCTCAAAGCCTGCCCCTCAAAGCTCCTGCCCCTGCTTGCAATGCTTTCTACCCAAATCACCCCATGGCTCAGCCCTTTACCTCCTTCAATCCCTTGCTCCTTGGTAAGGTCATCTCCGTCTCCCCCATCTGTAATGGCGTCTTTCCAGCTAACACCCCCTCACCCCCGCCACCCACACACACATCCTGTATTTTTCTCCATTGCATTTATCTTCTTCTCAAGAAGCTGTAAAACGTTCTTATTTGACCTGCTTAATCCCTCTACCCTAGACTATAATATCCATGAAGGCAGAGATTTGTGTCTGTTTTGCTCAATGCTATATACCCTAGCTTCCAGAATGGTGCCGTAGTCAACATTCAGATATTTGTTGAAAGAATCTCATTTAATCTTCACAAGGCAACAGTCAAGACTAGCTCAAAGGGGTGGTGTATTAGCTTTCATAAAGTTACAAAAGTCATTTCATTGACAGACTAAAATCCTGTATTGATCAAGGCAATAAATACCCACAAGATAAATCCAAATGTTGTATGAATAAGTTTTGACAGGTTTCCTATCTCATGAAATGAAAATCGATGACATAATTTATAAAAGTTATTTTTTTTTTTGCTATTAATCATATGTTATTTGTAGCGTGACAATAGTTATGCCCATTGATTTGGTTTCAACTTGAAATTCAAAAAGAGTATTAAAATGTTCTCTGTGAGATTCAGCTTCTTAAGAACTGCTATCTCTTCTCTTCTGACATTATGGTATAAACTGTACCTTTTAATGAATTCTATATTCAAATATAAAGAGAGATTTGGTCTTCAGAATATGATTCGTTTTGCTGCCATTTAAGTATAAAAAACAAATTGCAAGCAGAGATTTTGTCTGTGGGGGTGTTGTCTGTGCTTCAACTCTAAGAAATAAAATGCAAAAGTAAAAGCAGCACAGCTAGCCAGACAAATAGGTCTCCTTGCTAAAACCACGGTGTTTAAGCTTCCCATTCTTGGTACTTACTTTAACTTGATGCCTTTTGCCAGAAACCTCGAAGGCTATGGGATGCCTGGGAAGATGCAGTGAGCTTTTTCTGGATGGAGCTGGGGCCTGTGAAGAGGTGATTAAGTTAAAATGAGGTCACTAGTATGGACCTTAATTCGATATAACTGCTATCCTTATGAGAAAAGGAATTTGTAACAGATGGGTAGAAAGGGAAGACCAAATGAGAACACAAGAAGGCAGCCCTCTACAACCAAGGGAAGAGGCTTCAAAAGAAACCAATCCTGCTGACACCTTGATCTTAAACTTGTAGTTCCAGACTGTGAAAACAAATCCCTGTTGTTTAAACTACCCCACCTGCGGTACTGTTACAGCAGCCCTACGGACTAATACTCTATATCTTCATCTTTTTCTCCCCGTGGGAGAAGGGGATACATTAGACTCAGTACCTTTTTCTTTCTCGAAGAATGAGTCCAAATCTTTCTGCCATTATGTAGGGTCAGTAGTCACTGGCCTGAAGGTTGCTAAGTCACTGAATCTGCAGTGTACTTGATGCTTCTTTCTGCACATTTTTAAAAATTAGAGTATAGCTGCTTTTACAATGTTGCATTAATTTCTGCTGTCTAGCAAAGTGAATCAGCCACATGAATACATGTAACCCCACTTCCTTGGATTTGCTTCCCACTTAAGTCACCACAGAGCACGGAGTAGTTTCCCATGACCTACAGTAGGTTTTCCTCAGTTATTTGATACATGCGTGTGTGCATGCTCAGTCATGTCTCCTGTAACTCCATGGACTGTAGCCCACCAGGACAGAGTAGTATATATATGCCAACCCCAATCCTCCAGGGCACCCCACCCTCCCTTCCCGCCTTGTTCTCTCTCTGTGTGCCTCTAGTTCTGCTTTCAAATAAGATCATCTATACCATTTTTTCAGATTTCACACATATGTGTTAATATATGATATTTGTTTTTCAGACCTCTTTAATGCTGCCAGGGTAAGGAATGGGGGCAGGTGACAGCGGTGAAGCTGGGAGGGAACCACCGACTGCTTGCTCTGGGGAGAACACACAAGACTCCTGTGGGCTGAGTGGATGCTGCCCAAGGTAGCTGGCTTCCCCCAAGAGGGCCTCCCATTAGAGCAAGAGGACCCCAGTGGCAGGAGCCTCTGGGGGAAATTTGCCACCGTCAACTCTCTCATGCCAGGGAGCAGCCCAGGAAAATGCTCTCCCTGACAAGTTATAGGTGACATGCCCTCAGCATTTCAGACTTAGGTGGCACAGGTTCCCAACAGTCAGTTTAAAATACACATTAAAGCAGTAAAAGCTCATCAGCAGAAACCTCAATGTAATATGTTAGGAGACCAGGAAGGGGAACTCTTGCCTGCAGTGATAGCAGAGTCCGACAGGAAGAAGACTGGCTCTTCTCCTTTCCTGTCAAGGACTGGGCCAATGAAAAGCCACGGTATTTTCATCTGCTACAGCCCTCCCGACTCCCTTGTCCTCCCTATAATAGAATTCTCCTGCCTTGGCCATGTGGGAATCTGCATGATGCTCATGTTGGATAAAGAACCTGCCTGCAGTGCAAGAGATGCAGGAGATGAGGATTCGAATCTTGAGAACACAAGAAGATCGTGTCGGGAAGATCCCCTGGAGGAGGGTGTGGCAACCCACTTCAGTATTCTTGCCTGGAGAATCCCATGGACAGAGGAGCCTGGTGGGCTACAGTCCACAGGGTCGCAAAGAGTCGGACACGACTGAAGTCACTGAGCACGTGCACGCACACACGCATGTACACCACGGTGGCAGACCCTGAGTTGCAATTCCTTGCTGATCTCACATTAATTCGTCTATGCTAGAGAAATATCTGAGTGTCTGTTTTGGTTCAGTAAAGCCACAGCAACCCACTGAAAGGTGAAGGTGAACCTGGAACTGCTGGTCAGTGACAGGAAGTGTTTTCCCTCCTTCCATCACCAGGAGAGATGGTTTGAAGGTGCAGATTATATCCTACTAATGATTCTGACAACAATTCTGATGTGAAAGGGGTTTTCTCTACCACCAAGCTATTCTCCAACATCAGCAGGGAGGCCTACAATTCAGGTTAACTCTGACAATATCTGGAGAGAGCATCAGATCCCCCAGGATAAGGGCTCCTGCGAGGCAGCACCCCCTCACCCACCTTGAGACACCAATTGCAAGTCCAAGTTGTCTCCTGTGCTTCTAACTAACCAACTGTAAAGGTTCGTATGACTCCCTTCTTGTATTAGGGGGAAACACTGAGAAACAGTCTACCCTGGCCAGACATCATAGAAACCATTTTTGTGAGTTATTTTACAACAGGAGGTCCTAGTAAGGAACATGGAACTAACAAGCCACCTCCAACTGGAAGAATTCTGGGAAAGGTCAAAAAGATGCCACATGTTGTACCACCTCCCAGAATCCTTCTCCCTGGCATCCATCTTGGCTGAGCAATACATGTGCCACCAGGAAGGACTGGCCACCAGGAAGGATTGGCCAGAATGATTGGTCAGAGGCAACCCAGACACTAATTCCAGCACTATAAAACCAGAGATTGGAAGCCACAGGGCAGAGCAGTCCTCCTGGGTTCCCTTACCCTCCTGATCTCCACCCAGGCATGCCTTCCCAATAAAGTCTCTTGCTTTATCAGCATGTGTGCCTCCTCAGACAATTCATTTCTGAGTGTTAGACAAGAGCCAGTTTGGGGGCCCTAGAGGGGGTTCCACTTCCTGCAACACTTGGGTTTGATTAATTTGCTAGAGCAGCTCAGAGAACTCAGAGAAACAGTTTACTTTACAGCCAGATGGAAGAGATGCATAGAGCAGGGTCTGGGGAAAGGACACCACCCTTCCCAAATCTTCACATGTTCACCAACCTGATTCCTAAGAATGGAACCTGGAAACTTCCCGAAGCCTGTCCTCTTGGATTTTTAGGGAGCTTCTTTAAACAGGCATGGCTAATTAAATCATTGTTCATTGGTGACTGAACTCAGCCTCCAGCCTGCTCCCTTTCTTGGAGTTCAGGGGGATGCAATTGAATTTCCAACCAACAGCCCCTCCCCCTCCACCACCACCACCACACACACACACACACTCCTCTTTCATGGCTCAGCAATAAAGAATCTGCTGCAATGTTGGAAATGCAGGTTCAATCCCTAGGTAGGGAAGATCCCCTGGAGAAGGAAATGGCAACCCACTCCAGTATTCCTGTCTGGGAAATCCCATGTACAGAGGAGTCTGACAGGCTTTAGGGACTAAACAGCAAGCACAATCACTTAGCAGCTCCTGGCAACCAGGCCCCATTCTTTTATTACCTAGAGACTTTCCCAAAGCCTTTTCATACTGTTCATGGGGTTCTCATTACCTTGACATTAAAGGTCCATTACTTTGTCAACAAAGGTCCATTTAGTCAAGGCTATGGTTTTTCCAGTGGTCATATATGGATGTGAGAGTTGGACTATAAAGAAAGCTGAGTGCCGAAGAATTGATGCTTTTGAACTGTTGGAAAAGACTCTTGAGAGTCCCTTGGACTGCAAGGAGATCCAACCAGTCCATCCTAAAGGAAATCAGTCCTGAATAGTCATTGGAAAGAGTGACATTGAAGCTGAAACTTCAAAATTTTGGCCACCTGATGCAAAGAACTGACTCATTTGAAAAGACCCTGATGCTGGGAAAGATTGCAGGTGAGAGGAGAAGGTGATGATGGAGGATGAGATGGTTGGATGGCATCACCTACTTGATGATGAGTTTGAGCAAGCTCTGGGAGTTGGTGATGGAAGGGAAGCCTGGCATGCTGCAGTCCACGGGGTAGCAAAGGGTGGGACATGACTGAGTGACTGAACTGAACTGAAAGGTTTTAACTGAGCTTTGTGATGGTGACAAGGACAAAGGACAAATATATTGTCCTCATTATAAATCACAATACCACACCTTCCTTAACCAAACGTTCCCCTTTCCCCAGCAGGTTTATCCTGCAAGTCAGGCTCAGGAAGGGACAGTTCAGTTCAGTTCACTTGCTCAGTCTTGTCCGACTCTTTGCAACCCCATGAACCACAGCACGCCAGGCCTCCCTGTCTATCACCAACTGCCGAAGTTTACTCAAACCAATGTCCATTGAGTCAGTGATGCCATCCAACCATCTCATCCTCTGTAGTCCCCTTCTCCTCCTGCCATCAATCTTTCCCAGCATCAGGGTCTTTTTCAATGAGTCAGCTCTTCACATCAGGTGGCCAAAGTATTGGAGTTTCAGCTTCATCATCAGTCCTTCCAAAGAACACCCAGGAATGATCTCCTTTAGGATGGACTGCTTGGATTTCCTTGCAGTCCAAGAGACTCTAAACAGTCTTTTCCAACACCACAGTTCAAAGGCAGCAATTCTTCGGTGCTCAGCTTTCTTTATAGTCCAACTCTCACATCCATACATGACCACTGGAAAAACCAGAGCCTTGATTAGATGGACCTTTGTTGACAAAGTAATGTCTCTGCTTTTTAATATGCTGTCCAGGTTGGTCATAATTTTCCAGCCAAGGAGTAAGCGTCTTTTGATTCCATGGCTGCAGTCACCACCATCTGCAGTGATTTTGGAGCCCCAAAAAATAAAGTCAGCCGCCGTTTCCACTGTTTCTCCATCTGTTTGTCATGAAGTGATGGGACTGGATGCCGTGATGTTAGTTTTCTGAATGTTGAGCTTTAAGCCAACGTTTTCACTCTCTTTCACTTTCATCAAGAGGCTTTTTAGTTCCTCTTCACTTTCTGCCATAAGAGTGGTGTCATCTGCATATCTGAGGTTATTGATATTTCTCCTGGCATTCTTGATTCCAGCTTGTGCTTCCTCCAGCAAGCATTTCTCATGATGTACTCTGCATATAAGTTAAATAATCACGGTGACAACATACAGCCTTGACATACTCCTTTTCCTATTTGGAAGCAGTCTGTAAGTGGTATGGCTTTAGCAATAAGACTGGTTTACAAAAACCAGTGGACTGGCTTAAATTTTAAATGAGATTAAGGAGGCAAAAAATGCCTTTTTGGTCAGAATGTGAAATCTCAGGTTTAAAAAGTGAGCATGCTTGAGGCTCAAGGCAGTTGCGTGGTGTGTATATCTATTGTGAAGCTCCTCAGCCAAATGTGCTCCAAGTTGCCCAATCATGTCCCACTCTTTGCAACACTTCGGACTGCAGCCCACCAGGCTCCTCTGTCCATGGTATTTTTCGGGCAAGAATACTGGAGTGGGTTGCCATTTCCTCCTCCAGGGGATCTTTTCAACCCAAAAATATATCCGTGCCTCCTACGTCTGCTGCGTTGCAGGCTGTTTCTTTTCCATTGAGCCATTGAGTAATGTCCCTCAGCCAAATACATAAAGTGTAGCAGAGTTGCCTGGCAGGTATTTATTCAAACCTACTAAATCCTCATCTTCCCTCAGTGCTTTTTCAAAATATTATAACCTGCTTCACCTTCATCTTCCCAATGCTACATTTTCATCTTGCTTCTGCAACAGAGAGTGAGATCCTGAGCAAGTCACTTACCCTCTCTGGCATGGCCTCATCTGTAAAATGAGAATTGTTGAACTAAAACCGAGGCTTCTAGTTATTTTTCCAACAAAAATGGGTGTGTTTGTGATAAATTTGAGTTCTGCACATTAATTTGAGTTTAAAAAGATTTGCAATTTGAGTTCTGCAACCATGGCTAGCATGTGAAAATAGCCCACAAAAATGGAGGGACAATTCCCTCTAGGGGGAAAGGAAGTTAGGAAGGCTGGAGTAAACAGAGTCCAGTGGAGGAATTGAGAGCCTGAAGTCTAGTGGCTTTTCATTGGCTGAGTTATGACTTGATTATGATTTCAGTTATGACTGAGTTATGATTTCCTCATTGGCTGAGCTCTTTCTGGACAAGAAGGGGAAATTTCCTCTTCCCGTTGGGCTCTGCTACTGACCTGGGTCATGAGAGTTCCCACTTCTAGCCTCCTGACTCTATTATGATGAATACTTCTTTTTATTAATTTTTATAAGATAATAATACCAGCTTGTAAGGTAGGCATCAAGAATAATTGATACAGAGCATTTAAGATCAAGTCTGGTACATACAACATACTTGATAAATGAAACACACTTGATAAATGAGAGTTACTATTATTATTATTAACAATGCTTATATGAGTGAACCCTACCTTCTAGGAATACTAACCTATTTGTGTTAAGCAAACAGGGATACTCATGCTCCCTTTCAAGTTATCTGTCTAGAAAAATATGGTACTCACTCTGGCACACATACCCTGGGGGATGGGTGCCGGTGTTAGTCATTTAGTCATGTCTGGCGTGCTGCAATTCATGGGGTTGCAAAGAGTCGGACACGACTGAGTGACTGAAGTGAACTGAACTGAACTCTTTGCAACCCCATGGACTCTAGCCTGCCAGGCTCCTCTGTCCATGGGATTCTCTAGGCAAGAACATCAGAATGGGTTACTAGTTCCTTCTCCAGGGCTCTTCCCCACTCAGGAGCTGAACCATGATCTCCCACATTTCAGGTAGATTACCATGTGAGTCAAGAGGAAAGCCTGGGGTCCTTATCAAATCTCATCTCTTTGGTAAAATCTTTTTTAACTATAACTTTTTACCCGCATCTTCTTTATCCCATACACTTCCTAAACTACAGAAGAAATCTCTTTCCCTGCTGGGTTTTGTTCAATCTGCTAGAAAAGTACTTGGCATATTATCCTTTCCAGCTAAATCACAAGCCCTTTAAGGGCTAGAGCTATAGTCTTTTCAATTTTGTACCTAGTAGTTCGTCAGTGCTCAATGTTTTTACCTTTAAAACAGGGGTTGACTCCTATATTCTCAACCTATAAATGAGGTTTGGAATTAGAATGAATGAAAGCCGCTCAGTCGTGTCAGACTCTTTGGGACCCCATGGACTATACAGCCCATGGAATTCTCCAGGCCAGAATACTGGAGTGAGTAGCCGTTCCCTTCTCCAGGGGTTCTTCCCAACCAGGGATCAAACCCTGGTCTCCTGCATTGCAGGCAGATTCTTTATCAGCTGAACCACCAGGGAAGCATCTGAGAATCTTCCAGAGAGCTTGTTCAAACTCAGATTCCTGGGCTGTACCCTCAGGAAGCCTGACTCAGCCAGTCAGGGATGTCCAGAGCTTAATAGTCATCTGCCACTCCCCCTCCCCCCCATTCCCCCACCCCTCCTCTCCCCACAGTTGATTACTCTATATGTGATCTTCCCACGGTCTGCTCCTGGCCCTGGGCTTCTGCAATTACACAAGTCAGATAAATAACATCTGAATGTGCCCTTTGCTCATTTCCCAACTCAGCTCTTCAGCCTGCTTTTGATTATGGGGGAAGGAAAAAAGGCTTTGCTTCTTTGTTCCCGATGCAAGAACTCATTTTTACTGAGAAACGATTGCTCACTGTGGAGCATAGCAGCATTTTAGTATTCAGATCAGTTCAGTGTTGATGAAGCATTTCTTGAAATTGTTTCAGAGCCTAGAGACAAGCCTATTTTTTGCCTAAGAATGGCCTATAAAGCATCATCTGCCGTGTTCACAGTACAAAATCGTCTTTCCAGAAGCTTTAGGTTCTGTCTTCTAGCTCCTAAGAGCCATGAGTAAACTTCTGTGAGACTCGCACAGCAGATCTCTGACCTACAAATCTTGCATATCAAACCTAGCCACCTTCTCAGTAACAGTATCCTCCCTCTTCCAACCCAACTAACAGTGTTAAAAGTGCTACATTTTCAAAAATAAATGAGGAATAGCTGCTTTAAGGCTGTATATCACCAATAAGGACATAGACTAGAATAGTCACAGATGTTAAAATAGAGATTTTTAACATTTTCGTTTTATCCATTTCTCATTCTCTGAACAATCCAGCCTCCTCTGCTGCTGCTGCTAAGTCGCTTCAGTTGTGTCCGACTCAGTGTGACCCCATAGATGGCAGCCCACCAGGCTCCTCTGTCCCTGGGATTCTCCAGGCAAGAACACTGGAGTGGGTTGCCATTTCCTTCTCCAATGCATGAAAGTGAAAAGGGAAAGTGAAGTCGCTCAGTCGTGTCCTACTCGACCTCATGGACTGCAGCCTACCAGGCTCCTCTGTCCATGGGATTTTCCAGGCAAGAGTACTGGAGTAGGGTGCCATTGCCTTCTCCGCCAGCCTCCTCTAATACCACCTAACTCTGCCAAGGCTTTATACAGCTAGAGAAGAGAAACAAATCAGAAAACACTTTGGAGAAGGATCTTAGACCTGTGGTCACTAGAAAGAAAGGGGAGAAGTAAATGAGGCAGGTAGCTGGTTGATAGCAGTGGGAAGGTTCTGTTTTCACTTGACTCCTTCCATCAGTCAAGGAAGAAGGGTTTGTTCGTATTTTCCTTCCCTGCAGAAGAATGTAACAGAAAGGAAATTGGGCACACTTCCAATCCTCAATTGGATGGCTGGCAAACTTGGATTAATTATCCTGGGGATATTCCAGTTGAACATCCAACCTATATATGCTACTTCAGCAAGCATAATCAGAAAAAGTAATCAATTTAATACACCTGCAACAGAACTTGTTGAGAGTGTCCCACCTTACAATAAACATTGAATATACTTTTTCCTTTAAACCTGTAAATTATCTCGCTCTTCTGTACCCACTGGAGGGTGTTCGCTCTTCTGGCCCCTCATACACTCTTTGCTACCTTCTGCCTAGCTTGGCCTTCCTGAGAGACAGATCTTACAGAACTCTCAAACATATTACATTTACCCTTAAACATACTTTCTTCTCCAAAGCCCTAACACTTTTCTAACTTGAGCTAGAAAAGTCCTTGTAAACGAATGAAATTAAACTCAAACTGGACTAAAGACCTAAATGTAAGACTGGGTTCTATAAAACTCTTAGAGGGAAACATAGGAAGAACACTATTACATAAACCACAGCACTTTCTCTGTAGAGGTACCTCCTAACGTAATGAAAATAAAAACAAAAACAAATGGGACGTAATTTACCTTAAAAGCTTTTGTACAGCAAAGGAAACTATCACCAAAAGGAAAGGATGACCTACTCAACGGGAGAAAATATTTGCCAAAGATACGAGTGATAAGGAGTTAATACCCAAAATATAGAAATAACTCTACATCAAAAAGCAAACAACCTAATTGAAAAATGGTCAGAAAAACCGAATAGATGTTCTTCCAAAGAGGACATGCACATGGCCAACGGGCATAGGAAAAGAAGCTCAGCATTGTTAATCATCCCGGGAAATGCAAATTAAAACCACGAAGACTTATCACCTCACACCTATCTGAATGAATATCATCCAAAAGAACACAAAAAGTGCTGGCAAGGATGTGGAGAAAAGGGAATGCTGGCAAGGATGTGGAGAAAAGGGAACTCTCATAAATTGTTGGTGGGAATGCAAATTGGTATAGAAAACTGCAGAAAACAATATGGAGGCTTCTCAAAAATTTAAGAGCAGAATTACTATATGATCTAACAATTCCACTCCCAGGTATTATACCCACCCCCACCCCCCCACCTCAAAAAATGAAACACTAATTTGAAAAGATGCATATACTTCAATGTTCATAACAGCATTATTTACAAGTCTCAAGATACAGAAGCAACATCACGTGTCCATCAACAGAAGCATGGATAAGGAAGATTTGCTATATGGAGTACTACACTTAGCCATAACAAGAACAAAATCTTGCCATTTGCAACAACATGGATGGACTTGGAGACTATTATGTTAAGTGAAATAAGTCAGGAAAGATAAATACTGAATGATATTACTTACATGAGGACCATTTATTCTAGAAAATATAGCAAAAACAAAAAAGGAAACAGACTCACAGGCAGAGAACAACCTAGTGGTTACCAGTTGGGAGGGTGAAATGGATAGGGGCAAGATAGGAGAAGGGGATTAAGAGTTACAAGTTTTTATTTATAAAATAAGTAACTACAAGGATGTATTATAAAACAGAGCATATACGGCCAGTATTTTACAGTAACTATTAATGCAATATAACTTTTAAAAACCGAATCACTATGGGGTACACTTGTAACTTATGTAATTCTGTGTATCATCTATTCATCAATAAAAAGTGTATAAATAAATATTTTAGAATATTTTAAAGTCTTCCTTTCTATAACGGTGTTGAGAGATTAAAGCAAGCAACAAAAGCTCTTTGTTTTCCTCAATTTTTAAATAGCATAAAAAGTTCTTGAGACCGAAGACTTTGAGAATCCCTGGTTAAGACTTAATCAAGACACAACAGCTACAGCTAGCAATGTCATCAGACTCCCTAAATGCACGTGGACCTCTGGTTTACAGGTGGATACATGAGTATGTTGAGAGTTCTGTTAGCCAAGAATAAGGAAGCATCTGGTAAAATTAGAGCTGGGACTTCTACCTCTCTCTAGTATGTTCTGTAATGTGTTGGTTGCCACGTGAGTAATTACCACGAATGCCTTTGTGACATGCCAGCTCTCTGGCTCTCTGATCTCTAGGCTCTGCACCTGTGCTCTCTCCTCCGTGAGTCCCTTTACCTGTCCTGGTCTTGTGGTCTGATGAGTGGAAACACATTGAGTAAGGGATTGGGATCCTGCTCTAGCACTAGAGGACTGGCTTCGTCAGGCCTTGATCACACTTGGTAATGGTCTCAGTGCAGCCAGAGGGGAGAAGTGTGGGAATAAGGAACTGAGAAATATTCATAAACACAGTTACCTTTAGGGAGAGGTAGCTTTACATTTTCTTTATAGTAGGAGTTTAGGAGCAGTAACCTGGTTGGAAAGGAGAGTTAATGACCCTTGCTTTGGAAACTACACTTGCTGACCGCACATATGATTGATGTTTTAAATCTGTGCTTTATATCACAGATAAATAAAAAGAGCAAAGCTTGGGAAAGATGTTTTTATTCACACATTACTTCAGACTTAGAAAATGACAACTGGTTACTTTAACACCCGTGGTGGATTCATGTTAATGTACGGCAAAACCAATACAGTATTCTAAAGTAAAATAAAGTAAAAAAAAAAAAAAAAGTCTCCAAGAAGTGACTTGTGTGCAGAGCAGTCGATTGAGTAGGGAAGTCAAAAGGGGAGTGCCCTGTCCCTCACACGTTCTTCGGCAACACCTCTGTCTTGAAGAAAATAAAGAAGAAAAGCAAGGGTGCAGGGAATAAGGTAAAAAATTGACCTCTAAGTCAGGGCTGCTAAATAACTAATATTACATAGAGTAACATGGGGTCAGGTGAACAATTTCTGCTCCTTTTGGTACCTGAGTAATAGGGAAGGAGTGGCAGGTGCCAGGGGAAGAATGACTTTTGGCTGGGGACCTAGCTAAAAGGAAATTTCTACCTGCTTCTAAAATTCAGAAAATGATTTAATAGAGTCCTAGAAAATGTTGAAATGATGATCACAAAAGTAATATCCACAAGACTCTGCATTATCACTTGGGAAAATGATTCAGTAACAGGATTTAGGGCAAGGGAAAAACATGATGCCTGAGTTTACTCAAGATTTATCAATATCAATATAAAAGTCCCCTCCACCTAATACTTGATACATTTATACATAACTCCTTCAATTACTCTGCGTAATATAGCATTATGCCGAGAACTCTTGTCTTCAGTTTCAGATATTCCCCAGAGCTTCCCAGGAAGCCACTGGAGAATGGTATGTCATCCAACAATATTCTGTGAAATTGACTATCTGGGAAACACATTATAAATCTCATGGATCAGTGAACCATGACTTAGTAATGTAACAAAAATTATACCTCATGTTTGTGTAGCATTTAATTGTTTAGAGAGCATCCTTATTCCTTGTCATCCTTGAAGAACCTAAGCTACTCCATTTTGTTAAAAGAAAAACTCCATTTTGTAAGGTTCTGGGAAAAGAGCCTTTGGAAATCCCCTGACCTCACCCCACCGCCCACAAGCCAATCGGACCCCAGACCAAAATCTCCTGACTTAACACTCAGGAACTTGTGGTCTACCTAGACAATAGGGACCAATCAAGAACCAACACACAACCCTTCAAAAGAAAGTGACCAATCAGACGTCCCCCTACCTAGAAATCCTTTTTTTCCATGTATACTCCCTATATAAGCAATGTAATCCAAAACCCGGGGCTCCTCCCTATAGCCGCTGCATCGGTAACAGTGGGAGCCCCAGCTCAAGCTTGGTAATAAAAAACTCTCTTGCTTTTGCATTGGATATCGGCTCGCTGGTTGGGAGGTTTCGCGACTTGGGCATAACAATGCTCACAGCCTCTAGCATGGCATTCAGTTCAGTTCAGGTCAGTCGCTCAGTCATTTCTGACTCTTTGCAATCCCATGGACTGCAGCACATCAGGCTTCACTGTCCATTACCAACTCCCAGAGTTTACTCAAACTCATGTCCATTGAGTCAGTGATGCCATACAACCATCTTATCCTCTGTCATCCTTCTCCTCTCTTCTTCAGTCTTTGCCAGCATCAGGGTATTTTCCAACGAATCAGTTCTTCCCATCAGGTGGCCAAAGCATTGCAGTTCCAGCTTCAGCATCAGTCCTTCCAATGCATATTCAGGACTGATTTCCTTTAGGATGGACTGAATGGATCTGCTTGCCGGCCAAGGGACTTTCAAGAGTCTTCTCCAACACCACAGCTCGAAAACATCAGTTCTTCAGTGCTCAGCTTTCTTTATAGTCCAACTCTCACATCCATACATGAAAAACTATAGCCTTGACTAGATGGATTGTTGGCAAAGTAATGTCTCTGCTTTTCAATATGCTATCTAGGTTGGTCATAACTTTCCTTACAAGGAGTAAGCACCTTTTAATTTCATGGCTGCAGTAACCAACTGCAGTGATTTTGGAGCCCCGAAAAATAAAATCACCCACTGTTTCCCCATCTATTTCAATTATTTATTTATTTATTGTTTCCAATAAACTGTAGAAAATTCTGAAAGAGATAGGAATACCAGACCACCTGACCTGCCTCTTGAGAAATCTATATGAAGGTCAGGAAGCAAAAGTTAGAACTGGACATGGAACAACAGACTGGTTCCAAATAGGAAAAGGAATATGTCAAGGCTGTATATTGTTATCCTGCTTATTTAACTTATATGCAGAGTACATCATGAGAAACTGAAAGGTTGTTGTTGAATCACGCAAAGACTCCAGGATTCTTGGCCCCTGGAGGAGAAGAATTCAATCTGGGGCCAGAGACGAGGCTTGATCATTCAGAGCTTTTGTGTAATAAAGTTTTATTAAAGTATAAAGGAGATATAGAAAGCTTCTGACATAGGCATCAGAAGGGGGCAGAAAGAGAACCCCCCTGTTAGTCTTCAGCTGGATGTTATATAGTCACTAGCAGTCTGTTAATGAAAGAAAGGAATGTCTTAAAACTCAGAATGGCACCAGGCCCCTCACTGATAAGATGCATTTTGTGATAATCTTGCCACCAAATGGTTCATCTTGGGCGGTAAAATGATTAACTTGAATCTTGAAGAAGAGCAGGTCACCATACAAATAGTTTCATTTACATAGATTAGAGGAACAATATCTGAGTATAACATACCGCTTTGTCAAGTAGGTTCTGAGCCAAAAGGCGGAACCGACCTGAAAACTGAGTTTGGGGTAAATGTATAGTATCAATGTAAAGAAATAGAGCAAAAGAACAGATTGGGAAAGACTAGAGATCTCTTCAAGAAAATTAGAGATACCAAGGGAACATTTCATGTAAAGATGGGCTCGATAAAGGACAGAAATGATATGGACCTAACAGAAGCAGAAGATATTAAGAAGAGGTGTCCAGAATACACGGAAGAACTGTACAAAAAGGATCTTCACGACCCAGATCATCATGATGATATGATCACTCACCTAGAGCCAGACATCTTGGAATGTGAAGTCAAGTGGGCCTTAGAAATCATCACTACGAACAAAGCTAGTGGAGGTGATGGAATTCCAGTGGAGCTGTTTCAAAGCCTGAAAGATGATGCTGTGAAAGTGCTGCACTCAATATGCCAGCAAGTTTGGAAAACTCAGCAGTGGCCACAGGACTGGAAAAGGTCAGTTTTCATTCCAATTCCAAAGAAAGGCAACGCCAAGGAATGCTCAAACTACCACACAATTGCACTCATCTCACATGCTAGTAAAGTAATGCTCAAAATTCTCCAAGTCAGGCTTCAACAATACATGAACCGTGAACTTCCTGATGTTCAAGCTGGTTTTAGAAAAGGCAGAGGAACCAGAGATCAAATTGCCAACATCCGCTGGATCATGGAAAAAGCAAGAGAGTTCCAGAAAAACATCTATTTCTGTTTTATTGATTATGCCAAAGCCTTTGACTGTGTGGAAACTGTGGAAAATTCTGAAAGAGATGGGAATACCAGACCACCTGACCTGCCTCTTGAGAAATCTGTATGCAGGTCAGGAAGCAACAGTTAGAACTGGACATGGAACAACAGACTGGTTCCAAATAGGAAAAGGAGTACATCAAGGCTGCATATTGTCACCCTGCTTATTTAACTTATATGCAGAGTACATCATGAGAAACGCTGGACTGGAAGAAACACAAGCTGGAATCAAGATTGCTGGGAGAAATATCAATAACCTCAGAGATGCAGATGGCACCACCCTTATGGCAGAAAGTGAAGAGGAACTAAAAAGCCTCTTGATGAAAGTGAAAGAGGGGAGTGAAAAAGTTGGCTTAAAGCTCAACATTCAGAAAACGAAGATCATGGCATCTGGTTCCATCACTTCATGGGAAATAGATGGGGAAACAGTGGAAACACTGTCAGACTTTATATTTTGGGGCTCCAAAATCACTGCAGATGGTGACTGCAGCCATGAAATTAAAAGACGCTTACTCCTTGGAAGAAAAGTCATGACCAACCTAGATAGTATATTGAAAAGCAGAGACATTACTTTGCCGACTAAGGTCCATCTAGTCAAGGCTATGGTTTTTCCTGTGGTCATGTATGGATGTGAGAGTTGGACTGTGAAGAAGACTGAGTGCCAGTGAATTGATGCGTTTGAACTGTGGTGTTGGAGAAGACTCTTGAGGGTCCGTGGACTGCAAGGAGATCCAACTAGTCCATTCTGAAGGAGATCAACCCTGGGATTTCTTTGGAAGGAATGATGCTAAAGCTGAAACTCCAGTACTTTGGCCTCCTCATGCGAAGAGTTGACTCATTGGAAAAGACTCTGATGCTGGGAGAGATTGGGGGCAGGAGGAGAAGGGGACGACCCAGGATGAGATGGCTGGATGGCATCACTGACTTGATGGACGTGAGTCTGAGTGAACTCTGGGAGTTGGTGATGGACAGGGAGGCCTGGCGTGCTGCGATTCATGGGGTCGCAAAGAGTCGGACATGACTGACTGAACTGAACTGAACTGAACTGTATAGTACATTAGCATAACTTAAGATAAACATTTCCATAAGAAAACGCATTGGTTATCTCTAGGTTTGAGAATAGTTAACTTCAGGTGAAACCAGGTGTCATGGCAACATAGAATTTTAAGAGAAACCTCATTTTAAATTTGTATAGAGAAGGAAAAAATATCGCTAGTTTGTTTCCTCATGCCTCTTATAAGAGATAAAAATGTCTGACACTTGCAAGCTGTTCCTGTCTGTTACCCTCTCAAAACCCTGGGCTGGAGGAAGCACAAGCTGGAATGAAGATTGCCAGGAGAAATATCAATAACCTCAGATATGCAGATGACACCACCTTTATGGCAGAAAGTGAAGAGGAACTAAAGATCCTCTTGATGAAAGAGAAGAGTAAAAAGGTTGGGTTAAAGCTCAACATTCAGAAAACTAAGATCATGGCATCCAGTCCCATCACTTCATGGCAAATAGATGAAGGAACAGTGGAAACAGTGGCTGACTATATTTGGGGGCTCCAAAATCACTGTGGAATGGTGATTGCAGCCATGAAATTAAAAGACGCTTACTCCTTGGATGGAAAGTTATGACCAACCTAGACAGCATATTAAAAAGCAGAGATGTTACTTTGTCAACAAAGGTCCATCTAGTTAAGGCTATAGTTTTTCCAGTAGTTATGTATGGATGTGAGAGTTGAGCACTGAAGAATTGATGCTTTTGAACTGTGGTGTTGGAGAAGACTCTTGAGAGTCCCTTGGACTGCAAGGAGATCCAACCAGTCCATCCTAAACGAGATCATTCCTGGGTGTTCATTGGAAGGACTGATGTTGAAGCTGAAACTCCAAAACTTTGGCCACCTGATGCAAAGAGCTGACTTATTTGAAAAGACCAACCCTGATGCTGGGGAAGATTGAGGGCAGGAGGAGAAGGGGGCGAAAGAGGATGAGATGGTTGGATGGCATCACCAACTCAGTGGACATGAGTTTGGGTAAACTCTGGGAGTTGGTGATGGACAGGAAGGCCTGGTGTGCTGTGGTTCATGGGGTCACAAAGAGTCAGACACAACTGAGCGACTGAACTGAACCGTTTCATCTATTTGCCATGAAGTGATGGGACCGATGCCATGATCTTAGTTTTCTGAATGTTGAGCTTTAAGCCAACTTTTTCACTCTCCTCTTTCACTTTCATCAAGAGGCTTTTTAGTTCCTCTCACTTTCTTCCATAAGGGTGGTGTCATATCTGAAGTTATTGATATTTCTCCTGGCAATCTTGATTCCAGCTTGTACTTATTCCAGCCCAGCGTTTCTCATGATGTACTCTGCTAAGTTAAATAAGCAGGATGACAATATACAGCCTTGACATACTCCTTTTCCTATTTGGAACCAGTGTGTTGTTCCATGTCCAGTTCTAACTGTTGCTTCCTGACCTGCATACAGATTTCTGAAGAGGCAGACCAGGTGGTCTGGTATTCCCATCTCTCAGAATTTTCCACATTTTGTGGGGATCCACACAGTCAAAGGCTTTGGCATAGGCAATAAAGCAAAAATAGATATTTTTCTGGAACTCTCTTGCTTTTTCAATAATCCAACAGATATTGGCAATTTGATTTTTGGTTCCTCTGCCTTTTCCAAAACTAGCTTGAACATCAAACATTGTACAAGATAGACTTTATCCACCCTTGAGATATAGGGAGATGGAGGCTTATACATTTTTAAACAATTTTCCCCAAATCCATGAGAAAGGAGGTTCAAGAAACATCATTCAAACCCAGGTATGCTACATTCCAGTTTCATGTTCTTCTGTACATCATAGCTACCTTCTGCTTGTAAACTTGCCCTGCTACATCCAGAAACATGAACATAGCTTCCAAAGTCAGCTAACTTGCTCACTTCATGACACTCATGTTTTGATATCAAGATGTTCCTTCCTTCCCTCTTCCTCTGGCACTTTGTTTGCCTATCTGGTAGCACTTACCGCTGTCTTGTAGGGCTGGTGTTTGGTACCAAGTTTCATCTCCTGTGTAAACTTGAGAGAGGATAGTGACTAGCTTGCATATCCTGGCTTTTTCCACAGAACCCATCTCAGTGCTGGATCCATGGTAGAAGCTTAGTAAATCCTCGTTCCTGGCTGATGAAATGCTTCCATCCCTGCTCTTGGAGTGCGTGCTGGAATGGTTTCATAAGAAACTCAGCCTAACAACCAATCAATTATCCTGTGCAATTGTCTCTTTCAGTTGAATGGAGATTTGATCCTGAAGAAGATACCTAAATTCAGCCAGGCCAGCAAGCATTCCGAGCTCATTAGGATCATTGAGGCCATTCTGGGAAAACAATGAGATCTACCACCCAGGTCTCCTTCAGGGAAGAACTTGGTGTCCCAGCTGCTAGCAGTGCTGTCATCTGACAGTCTAGTTCAGCTCCCTCAGGGACGAACTCAACTTTCCTTGCTGGGGTTATAAAGGCCTGACCAACTCAGTTCAAGCTTTCACCTTGAAAGCTCCCTGTGGGCTCGCCTGATGCTGTCACTGGACCAGCATGACATATCTACCTTGCTCTCTGCTCAACCTTCCTTCCTCTCTTCCCCTTCTAGCTGTGCATCTCAAGCGCTCTCCTTAATAAGCATCTGCACACAAGCTCCATCTCAGAGTCTCTCCAGAGTTTCCAACCTGCATCCAAGTTTTTCCATGATTTGAAACAAATTCAGAAAGATTTCTAAAGTCTCTTGTTTCTGAATTCACCTTGTGGAATCATAGCCAGCTTGGCCATTGCTCTCTCTCCTTTTCTGTACACTGAAAATAGCTTTTCTCTAATTATGTAAATAATATAGTTTCAACATAAAACATCTGAAAAAAAAATAAACAAGAGAAGTTATATGAATACCATGATTGCCTTTATTACCACAGCAGCTAGCTTTTCATGCATTTCTTTACATATACATACCTCTATAGTTTTACAAAATTTGGAACATAAATGCCACTTGTTTGTAATTATAGACTCCATATATACTGTGCACAAACCTACAATAAATAGCATGCAAACTTTTGATTTTATGTATCATTCTTGCCCACTACCCCCCCCACCCACCCCTTATTTTTACAACCCCTGGACACGCCAGTGTTAAGTACTGTTAGTTACTCAGTGGCTCTAATCATATGACTTCTCCATGCCCATATACTTCACACACACCTGCACAGAGATGAGAAGTATTTTTACTACTGTTTGTTTTTCCAAAATGGAATCATCTATCCTCTTGTACCTTGCTATTTCCCTTAAGATATTATGGAAATCTCTCCAACTAAAGTGGTATAGATTTATCTTGTGGCATTATACCCCACCAAATACATGTATACAATTTAAATAAATATTTGAACCATATTTTTTATGACTGCATTGTTTCTAGAAATTTACTACCGTAGTGTTGTAATAAACATACTAGTGCTTCTATTTCTAAGGTATAATTATCACATGCTCACAAAGAGATTTTTCCAAAAAGGATTTAAAAATTTGTATTCCTGCAAGCAATATGTGAGTGTATCCCTTCTCTTACAATCCCAGAGTAGATATTAACACTTTCTAGATTTTTATGACAATTTGGATGATTATAATTTATATTTCACATATTTCGTATTGATTTGCATTTCCTGGCCACTAGCAAAATCAAATTTTTCATATATTTATTGGCTGTTGAATTTGCAGGTTATGATCCTCTCCATATTTTCTATTTTTAACCTAGATCTCAACTTAGAAATTATTTATTGTTACCATTCTCAGTATTTTAAAAATTGTATTTTAAAATTTAAGTGGAAGAATATTTGTGAGTTGCACATGAATAGTACTAAGAACAGGGATGGAGGAGTGGGAGGGCTGATTTAGGGCAATGAGAAAGAAAATGTCACTGATAAGCTTTGCCCTAGGTGCTTGGTCTATACTAACTTACTCTATTTTCTCAACACCTCTGAGAAACTGGTATTATTATCTTCCATTTTACATAGGCAGAAACTGAAGTTCAGAATTTTTCAGGAGCCTCTTAAAGTCACTCAGGTGCTGATTTACAGCTGGAACTTTGTGAGCTAGAACTCACATGCTGCCACCGCTGAGCTTTACTTCTTAGCACAATGACAATTTTGTAAGCATGTGTTCACACCCACTCCACATAAGGTGTAAGATCTCAGATGAGTTTCTCATGCTCTCTCTGCAGGGTGAAGAGAGCAGGTCCTGAGAAAGGGTGATAGTCACAGCAGGAGATGGTCCAGAATTTCATAAGATTGAAGGGCTAGGGTAAAAGATTTATCTGTTTAAATCATCTTTTATGAAGCTGCTACAATTTTAGAAATCCCATTTTTGGATGGGGCTTTCTCAGGAAACTATTGCACTGGCAAGGCTTTTTTTTTTTTTTTTAAGCAATAATATAGATATCAGTGTTTTAAGAACTGATTTTTCCTAATCTTGTTGAATAATCCATCTGTGTTCTCTTGAAGTTCACTGAACTTCCTTAACACAAATATTTTGAATTCTTTATCAGGAAATCTTTAGCTCTCCATGTCTTTAGGGTCAGTTACTGGAGCTTTATGGGTTTCCCATGTGGTGCTAGTGGTAAAGAACATGCCTGCCAGTGCAGGAGACATAAGGGACATGGGTTCAATCCCTGGGTTGGGAAGATCCCCTGGAGGAAGGCATGGCAACCCACTCCAGTATTCTTGCCTGGAGAATCCCAAAGACAGAGAAGCCTGATGGGCTACCGTCCACGGCGTCACAAAGAGTTGGAGATGAATGAAGTGACTTAGCATGCACGCACAGGAAATTCATTCGCTTCCTTTGATAAACTAATCATGTTTGCCCAATTCTTCATGATCTGTGTAGCCTTGCCTTGGTATCTATGCATTTGAAGGAGCAAACACGTCCTCCTGTCTTTTCAGCAGGTGAAGAACTTCTGCTGGGTCCTCTGCCTGATGGGATAGACTCTGGGATATCAGTCAAGTAAGGCTGGCCCTGTGCCTCATGGCTGCTGTTGGTTCAAAGTTGGGTTCCAGGTTGGCAGGCCTGTTACCAGAGTCATGCATGGGTATGGCTTGCACTGGGTCCTGGATAAGCAGAACTGGGTTGGGTCACGGGGCTGCCTCAGGATCCTCAATGGCCAGCTAGGTGGTTGGGGAAAACTGACTGGCGTGTCTCCTATTGGGTCCTCCTGAGGGCAGGGCTGGCTCTGTACTAGCAGTAGAGTGGTCCTGGAGCCAGGTCTCAAAGCTGGGTCTATGGTGGGGAGGAGGACTATCCATACACAAAAGAATGAAGTTGAACCCTAACTTATACCATACACAAAAATCAACTCAAAAGAGATTGAAACCTGAAATTATTCTACTCCTAGAAGAAAACATTAAAGGAGAAAGCTCCTTGATCTCAGCAATGATTATTTGGGTATGACACCAAGAACATAGGAAACAAAAGCAAAAATAAACAAGTGGGACTACAGCAAACTAAAGATTTTCTGCACAGCAAAGGAAACAAGCAACAAAATGAAAAGGCAACCTATGAAATAGGAGAAAATATTTGCAAACCACATACCGTATAAGGAGTCAATATCCAAATCACATAAAGAACTCATACAACTCAATAGCAAAAAAATTAAACTCCAAACAACTCAATTAAAAATTGGCAATGGACCTGAATAGACATTTTCCAAAGAAAACAAATGGTCAATAGGTACATTAAAAGATTCTCAATATCACTAATCATCAGGGAAATGTAAATCAGAATCACAATGATATAACCATAAGTTTGTTTTCTGTGTCTGTGAGTAAACTTGTGACTGCCAAAGGGGAAAGGGAGGGAAAGGAGTGATAAATTAAGAGTATGGGATTAACAGATACAAAATATAGTACATTAAAAAAAACAGCAACAAAGATATACTATATGGCAGAGAGAACTCTATTCAGTATCCTATAATAATTTATTATGGAAAATAATCTGAAATATATGTATGTAACTGAATCACTTTGTTGTACACATGAAACTAACACATTATTGTATCTCAACTATATTTCAATGGAAAAAAAAAAAACCTGTTGTTTTGGTCTCACACTTATTAGGATGGCTCTAAGCAAAAAGTCTAAAGATAAAAAGTATTCGGGAAAAATGTAGAGGAGAAAGAATACTTGTTCACTGTGGGTGGTAACTTTAATTGGTATAGCCACTGTGCAAGCATGCTCAGTCACTTCAGTCATGTCTGACTCTTTTGTGACTCCATGGATTTTAGCCCACAGGCTCCTCTGTCCATGGGATTATCCTGGTAAGAATACTAGAGTGGGTTGTCATTTCCTTCTCCAAAAGCCACTATGGACAGCAGTAGTAAGGTTTCTCCAAAAGTCAGAAATAAAACTATCAAATGATTCAGTAATCTCATTTCTGGGTATGTATCCAAAGGAAATGAAATCAGTATTTCAAAGAGATATCTCCATTCTTATGTTCACTGCAGCATTACTCATAACAGCTAAGACATGGAAACAACCCATTGGTAGATAAATGGATAAAGAAAATGTTTTACATTAGATTGGTGAAAAAGTAATTTCAGTTTTGCATTATTGAAATTTGGCATTTGATATTGGAATACATTCTCAAATGAAAGTGGTTACATTATATATCATTCTAATACACATTTCTCTTTATTTATATTTTCTTGCTAATGACTTATTGCCTGCTGCTTACTTTATGTTTATTTTAGACAAGGGAAATAATGTTAGACAAAAAGCAAATTCAAGCCATTTTCTGATTTGAGCTAAAAATGGGTTATAAAGCAGTGGAGACAATTCACAACATCAACAATACATTTGGCCCAAGAACATACAATGCAGTGATGATTCATGAAGTTTTGCAAAGGAGACAGAAACTTGAAGATGAGGAGTTCAGTGGCTGGCCATCGCAAGTTGATAAACAATTGAGAGAAATCATCAAAGCTGATCCTCTTACAACTACACAAGAAGTTGCCAAAGAACTCAATATCAACCATTCTACAGTTGTTTGGCATTTGAAGCAAACTGGAAAGGTGAAAAAGCATGATAGGTGGATGCCTCATGAGCTGATCACAAATCAAAAATCTCATCCTTTTGAAGTGTCACCTTCTTTTATTCTACACAACAACCATGAACCATTTTTCGGTCTGATTGTAACATGTGATGGAAAGTGGATTTTATATGACAACCAGCAATAGCCAGCTCAATTGCTGAACTGAGAAGAAGCTCCAAAGCACTTTCCAAAGTCACCTCTTTGGCAGTATGTTGCCTGTCTAATCCACTATACCTTTTTGAATCCTGGTGAAACTGTTACATCTGAGAAGTATGCTCAGCAAATCAATGGTGCATTTGCACCAAAAACCGCAGCACCTGCAGCCAGCATTGGTCAACAGAATGGTCCCCATCCTGCTCCACCGTAACATCCAACTGCACATCACACAACCAACATTTCTAAAGTTGAACAAATTGGGCTATGAAGTTTGGCCTCATCCGCCATATTCACCTGATCTCTCGCCAACTGACTACCACTTCTTCAAGGATCTCAACAACTTTTTGCAGGGAAATAATGTTGAGAGCCCCTTGGACTACAAGGAAATCCAATCAGTCCATCCTAATGGAGATCAGTCCTGGGTGTTCATTGGAAGGACTGATGCTGAAGCTGAAACTCCTATACTTTGGCCACTTCATGTGAAGAGTTGACTTATTGGAAAAGACTCTGATGCTGGGAGGGATTGCGGGCAGGAGGAGAAGGGGACAACAGAGGATGAGATGGCTGGATGGTATCACCGATTTGATGCACATGAGTTTGGGTGAACTCTGGGAGTTGGTGATGGAGCTCTGGCGTGCTGCAATTCATGGGGTCGCAAAGAGTCAGACATGACTGAGCGACTGAACTGAACTGAATGTTTCCATAAACAGGAGGATACAGAAAACGCTTTCCAACAGTTTGTCAAATCCTGAAGCACAGATTTTTATGCTACAGGAATAACCATACATTTCTCATTGGCAAAAAAGTACTGATTGCAATTGTTCCTATTTTGATTAATAAAGATGTGTTTGAGCCTAGTTATAATGATTTAAAATTCATGGTCCATGACCATAGTTATGATTGTATCAACCTTATATATATATATATATATAAATGGGTATATATATACATATACACACACACACACATATATATATATATATATATATATATATATATAGTATGTGTACAATATGTGCTGCAGTCCATGGGGTTGCAAAGAGTCAGATATGACTGTGTGACTGCACAACAACAACAAATATGTAAACACACATACTTTTATTATTCAGCCACAAAGAAGGAGGAAAACCTGCTATCTGTGACAACAGCGATGAACACAGAGGATGTTATGCTACGTGAAGTAAGCCAAAGACAAATACCATATAATCCCACTTGCATTTGGAATCTTAAAACAAACAAACAACCAACCAAACTCATAGAAACAGAGAATAAAATAGTGAAACAGTGGTTACTGGAGGCCGAGGAGTGGAGGAAAATGGAGATAGTGGTCAAAGAGTAAAACTTTCAGTTATATAATGAGTAAGCTCCGGAGACCTAATGTATAGTATGATGACTACAGTTAATAACATATTATACACATGTGTATTGATCGCTGAAGAAGGCTTTCTTATCTCTTCTTGCTATTCTTTGGAACTCTGCATTCAGATGCTTATATCTTTCCTTTTCTCCTTTGCTTTTCACCTCTCTATTTTTCACAGCTATTTGTAAGGCCTCCCCAGACAGCCATTTTGCTTTTGCATTTCTTTTCCATGGAGATGGTCTTGATCCCTGTCTCCTGTACAATGTCACGAACCTCAGTCCATAGTTCATCAGGCACTCTATCTATCAGATCTAGGCCCTTAAATCTATTTCTCACTTCCACTGTATAATCAAAAGGGATTTGATTTAGGTCATACCTGAATGGTCTAGCTGTTTTCCCTACTTTCTTCAATTTAACTCTGAATTTGGTAATAAGGAGCTCATGATCTGAGCCACAGTCAGCTCCTGGTCTTGTTTTTGTTGACTGTATAGAGCTTCTCCATCTTTGGCTGCAAAGAATATAATCGATCTGATTTTGGTGTTGACCATCTGGTGATGTCCATGTGTAGAGTCTTCTCTTGTGTTGTTGGAAGAGGGTGTTTGCTATGACCAGTGCATTTTCTTGGCAAAACTCTATTAGTCTTTGCCCTGCTTCATTCCACATTCCGAGGCCAAATTTGCCTGTTACTCCAGGTGTTTCTTGACTTCCTACTTTTGCATTCCAGTCCCCTATAATGAAAAGGACATCTTTTTTGGGTGTTAGTTCTAAAAGGTCTTGTAGGTCTTCATAAAACCATTTAACTTCAGCTTCTTCAGTGTTACTGGTTGGGGCATAGACTTGGATAACTGTGATACTGAATGGTTTGCCTTGGAGACGAACAAAGATCATTCTGTTGTTTTTGAGATTGCATCCAAGTACTGCATTTTGGACTCTTTTGTTGACCATGATGGCTACTCCATTTCTTCTGAGAGATTCCTGCCCTCAGTAGTAGATATAATGATAATCTGAGTTAAGAAGAGAGGCGAAAAGCGAAGGAGAAAAGGAAAGATATAAGCATCTGAATGCAGAGTTCCAAAGAATAGCAAGAAGAGTTAAGAAAGCCTCCTTCAGCGATCAATGCAAAGAAATAGAGAAAAACAACAGAATGGGACAGACTAGAGATCTCCTCAAGAAAATTAGAGACACCAAAGGAACATTTCATGCAAAGATGGGCTCGATAAAGGACAGAAATGGTATGGACCTAACAGAAGCAGAAGATATTAAGAAGAGGTGGCAAGAATACACAGAAGATCTGCCCAAAAAAATCTTCATGACCCAGATCATCATGATGGTGTGATCACTCATCTAGAGCCAGACATCTTGGAATGTGAAGTCAAGTGGGCCTTAGAAAGCATCACTACGAACAAAGCTAGTGGAGGTGATGGAATTCCAGTGGAGTTGTTTCAAATCCTGAAAGATGATGCTGTGAAAGTGCTGCACTCAATATGCCAGCAAGTTTGGAAAACTCAGCAGTGGCCACAGGACTGGAAAAGGTCAGTTTTCATTCCAATTCCAAAGAAAGGCAATGCCAAAGAATGCTCAAACTACCGCACAACTGCACTCTTCTCATATGCTAGTAAAGTAATGCTCAAAATTCTCCAAGCCAGGCTTCAGCAATACGTGAACTGTGAACCCCCTGATGTTCAAGCTGGTTTTAGAAAAGGCAGAGGAACCAGAGATCAAATTGCCAACATGCACTGGATCATGGAAAAAGCAAGAGAGTTCCAGAAAAACATCTATTTCTGCTTTATTGACTATGCCAAAGCCTTTGACTGTGTGGATCACAAGAAACGGTGGAAAATTCTGAAAGAGATGGGAATACCAGACCACCTGACCTGCCTCTTGAGAAATCTGTATGCAGGTCAGGAAGCAACAGTTAGAACTGGACATGGAACAACAGACTGGTTCCAAATAGGAAAAGGAGTACGTCAAGGCTGTATATTGTCACCCTGCTTATTTAACTTCTATGCAGAGTACATCATGAGAAACGCTGCACTGGAAGAAGCACAAGCTGGAATCAAGATTGCCGGGAGAAATATCAACAGCCTCAGATATGCAGATGACACCACCCTTATGGCAGAAAGTGAAGAGGAGCTAAAAAGCCTCTTGATGAAAGTGAAAGAGGCGAGTGAAAAAGTTGGCTTAAAGGTCAACATTCAGAAAACAAAGATCAGGGCATCCGGTCCCATCACTGCATGGGGAATAGATGGGGAAACAGTGGAAACAGTGTCAGACTTTATTATTTTGGGGCTTCAAAATCACTGCAGATGGTGACTGCAGCCATGAAATTAAAAGACGCTTACTTCTTGAAAGAAAAGTTATGACCAACCTAGATAGTATATTTAAAAGCAGAGACATTACTTTGCCGACTAAGGTCCATCTAGTCAAGGGTATGGTTTTTCCTGTGGTCATGTATGAATGTGAGAGTTGGACTGTGAAGAAGGCTGAGCACCGAAGAATTGATGCGTTTGAACTGTGATGTTGGAGAAGACTCTTGAGAATCCCTTGGACTGCAAGGAGATCCAACCAGTCCATTCTGAAGGAGATCAACCCTGGGATTTCTTTGGGAGGAATGATGCTAAAGCTGAAGCTCCAGTACTTTGGCCACCTCATGCGAAGAGTTGACTCACTGGAAAAGACTCTGATGCTGGGAGGGATTGGAGGAAGGAGGAGAAGGGGACGACTGAGGACGAGATGGCTGGATGGCATCACGGACTCGATGGACATGAGTCTGAGTGAACTCAGGGGGTTGGTGATGGACAGGGAGGCCTGGCGTGCTGCGATTCATGGGGTTGCAAAGAGTCGGACACGACTGAGCAACTGAACTGAACTGATACATGTGTATTGCAGAGTCGGACACAACGGAGCAACTAAGTGTGCGTGTACACACACACACACACATGTGAAAAGTGCTTCCCGGTGGCTCAGTGGTAAAGAATCCACCTGCCAAGCCGGAGACTCGGGTTTGATCCCTAGGTCGGGAAGATCCCCTGGAGAAAGGATTAGCAACCCACTCCAGTATTCTTGCCTGGGAAATACCATGAACAGAGAGCCTGGCAGGCTGCAGTCCATGGGGTTACAAAGAGCTGGACACAACTTAGTGACTAAGCAGCAGCAGCATATACACGAAAGGTGTTAAGGCAGTATATCTTATATTTTCTAGCCACACCGAAAAAGGTACGGCTATGTGAGGTGATAGGTATGTTAATTAGCTTGACTGTGGTAAATATTTCAATATATGTATATATTTATAGTCAAAACATCAAATTGTACACTTTGAATATAGACAATTTTCATTTATCAGTCATGCTTCAATGAAGTTGGGAAAAAAGGAAATGATTTTTTTAGGTTCAGTCTCTTAATTTGGATGTGTCATCCTGCTCCTTGCTTGTTCTACATTGTTATTTCTTATTCAAGAAACCTGACAATAGTCATGATGACTGTAATAATAACCATTATCACTAAGATGACAATAGCAGCACTGACCCTAAGTCTATTCATACCAGATTTTTCTAACACTAATTGTTATGATGGCAGTGCCACTTTCTCATCCGGTTTAACAAGCATTGCTTCATTTAAATGTAATTGGAGACAAAGTCCCACGCATTAGTCACACTAAACCCAAGGTAAAGAAGGACAAATACGGTGTGTTTAAACCATCTGCTGTGCTATCTACCAGAGGCCTCAGTCCCTAAAGCTTTCTGTCCCACCTCGTGGGTCACTGTTGGATTGTCTGACTGGCTCCACTTGCAAGTAGAGAGAGAGAGACTTGGAAAAAGCTTGCTGTAAGTAGGTTGCTTGCATACGTTATCTTGGAAAACCTCATGTTCTGCTCATCAATCTCTGCACCATAGGGAGGGGAAGAAACGAAACGTGCTTGGCTCCAGCTCCCAGCACTTGCATTAGGAAATTATTGTCTGGTTGCTTAGAAGTCCATCTGCTCCTGCTGGGAGTTGCCGCACTTGGAGGTCTAAACCCCGTAAGTCATAGGCAGCACTGCCAAGGACCCAGAGTCCCTGTGGCAGAGGCTATTAAGCCCTCATGTGGGAAACAGGCCGCAGGAGGAGATGACTTTCAGAGCTCTGATTTTTTTCATCCAAATGACCTATGGCACACTGAAAAGAGAGGATGCACAATTTACCAAGAACTCCATTTTTTTTTTTTTTTTACAGCTTTTATCTTTTTACCCTGTACAATTGTAGATGTTTGCACTCTGCTCTCTGCATTAAAAAGGGAAATGTGAGGCTTTTAGTGGAATGATTAGTATAAGTCTTTTATTAATGTGCCTTCCTGAACTGGGAAAGACAGAGGACAGCACTCTGGGGCTTCTCGTTTGCACTGGGCAGGCTGATGCCCCTGGTTTTGCCTATGAATGAACCGTTCACCTTGGAAGACAGAGCAGAAACAAGGGAAGACCTCTGCGTTGGTGATTCTTCTCCTGGCTTCTCCAGTGATTTCCTATCTGGTGTTTACTGAGAGACTTATTTTTTTCTGGAAGCTGAAAGTCATAAATATACTATAACATGCTGTTAACTTCCAAATCAACTGCTTATTGCTTAGATTCTTTCTTGATATCACTCGATGCCCTTTACTGGTTGCTAAGATGTCCCTTCCAAACATCTTTTACACAGCAGCATTCTTTCTTTCTTCAGTTAAGAATTCACACCATGTACCAGTTCTTTTTGTTGTTGTTGTTGTTGTTTTTACTAGAGTGTAGGTTTCAAGCTCTGCCCCAGGACATGATAACATCAAGTCAGAATCAAACGCTTGTTCCCATTTTCCATGAGCTATCCTGCTATCCCCTTAGGCACATGAAACCCTGGATGTTTCAATCCTATGTAAAACATGAACTGGAAAATTAGCAGGTGGTGTTACCGAAGTGCAGAAACCATCCTGCAGTGAGCCTGAGGGGTAATTTGCCTAGGCAAGCTATTGCTGGGAAAGTGGTGCTGAAACTAGCCTGGGAATTGGCTATCATGCATCACCATGTCAAGGCCCACTTCAGCTGTCTGTTTCCCTATTCGTGACGAAGAAGCTATGAGTCCCTGTCCAGTTCCAGCCACCACTCCCCCAGTGATGACCTTGGATGTCAGTCAAATTACAGTCACGACATTTTTCCTACTTCTACTTCTCCTTCAGAGTTTCTAGCCTAGACCACTGAGGATAGGACCAAGTATTCAAAAGGGAAAATTCTGCTCCTATCCAGAACCACACAACTCCCAGATACCTTTAAAACACCAAGGAAGATGACTATTTCTTTTTGCTATCCAAACTACTATGTAGTATTTTTACTTTGGGCAAACCGCTTGTACCTTCTGAATGATGGGAGATAAGATCTACCTTACCAGATTGTGGTGAGGATCAAATGAGATGATGCTAGCAAATAAGGATGACAAAAGGGAATTATAAATGTTTTATAAATTGTAAAATTGTGCAACCAATATTGTGCCACCATCATTATTCTTAGTAATAATTTGTGTTTAGTTTAGCATATGTGCAGGTTTTGATGTGTTGCTCAATATAAGTATTGTTGAGTGGTTCTCAGCATTTCTGGGAATATTTAAAACACAAGGCAAGAGTTCTTAGCCAAGTTATAGTAAGAGGTGAAATTAATAGGAACTATTATATATGTATGGGTCTCAAACATTAAGTGGGTAGATGATGTATAGACATGAAATTCAGTCTGAAATGCTGAGAATGAGAAACATTTCTTTCATACCAAATCTTTAGACATTCATGTGCGTTCTTAGGGGTGCCTTTGCTTCCATTTTCAGCCAGTAATCATTTTCTAGAACTTTCTTAAAACTGCTGAGTCATGGGTGCAGATAGAAATTAGTTCCTTTGAGCTGGATCTCTGGAAAAGGTATTTTTCCTCCTGAGTCCGCCTCTTCCACACTTCTGCACCTATGCACGCTGATAAGCTGGCAGGTTAACTTTCCTCCTACCATGGAAACATTGTTGGCAACTATTGCTTATCCGTTTACCCTCTCCCACTGCTGCTGCTGCTGCTGCTGCTAAGTCACTTCAGTCGTGTCCGAGTCTGTGCGACCCCATAGCCCTCCGCCCACCAGGCTCCCCCGTCCCTGGGATTCTCCAGGCAAGAGTACTGGAGTGGGGTGCCATTGCCTTCTCCGACCCTCTCCCACAGACCTCAAATTTTCCCAGGGAGAGGAAAATTACTCCAGGTTTTCAATTATTTTTCATTTTTGATATCATCTACTCTGATTTGACAGAGAGTCACTTTTCCCCAGTGGTCCTCAGTGGTCCCCACTGACCAGTGAGTTTCCATGGCCCTTTATTGTCATCATACTGCACAATAAACAGCATCAGTGTACCAAGTTGAACCCATAGCTGGAAGAAGTTAATACAGCTCTCCCAAATACATGGCTTACTCCCCCCAAATTATATATTTGAAGACTCTAACTCATGAACTAGGTGATCTATATAAGCAGAAATATTTCCTAAGAGAAATTACCATACCACAGTTTTATTTTTCCCTGAGACACAAAGCATGAGAAACAATGTAATTTTATACAATATAATGCAAAGAATAGCCCATTACTCACCAGAAACAGTACATTGCTTAGCAGCTGACACGCATTACTAGGAAACTTCCTGCAACAGCAATCTACATGAGCGATAACTAAAGAATATAGCTCTCTCTTTCTCTCACCAGATGACCAATATATACTATTTCAGCTCCACGGGTGAATTCAGAGTCAATCATTGAATACAACTGCTCACTAGTGTTTCTCAGGCTGCATAAGCATCACTGAAAGAGGTTGCTGAGAATTCTGATCCCTGTGCTCCAGCTCCAGAGGTGCTGGGCAGGTGGAGATACGGCTAGAGGCCATGACAGCGCACGCTTACTGTGCGGTTCAGGGAACCCCGATGCAGTTGGGCCACAGACCTTGCTTAAAGCAATGTTACTTCTACATTGCAGATGAGAAAAATTGCAGTTCAGAAATACAGATGTGCATGCCCAAGGTCAAAGATCCACTTATCAGCAGAGTTGGGACAAGGAATAATGAATGATGATAATGATAAAGATGATGATGATGATGATAAGGGGAAGTAGGTGGAGAAGGAGAAGAAGAAATCGCTAAGTGTTTTATGAAAAAGGATAAACAAAGCTTCTGCCTTCCATGCAAGAGAAAGTCCCATCTATCCTTTCTCTTTTAATTTCTTACATACTTTTCCTCATCAGGCAAGCATTTTTAAAATATTTATTGAGCATGTACTGTGATTGAGACACCAAGAGTAAAATGTTTAAAGACAGAATCTGGTCTCTTCCCTCATGGAGCTAACAGTATATACGTGTTTATAGAAATAAGGAAGAATAGAGAATAAAAACAATGAAAAAAAGATTTGGCTAAAGAAAAAAGTCCTTAAGGATCCACTCAATGTTTAGGGAATTAGCATAATAAGAATGAGGAGAGGTATTTCACATAATCATTTCTCTGTTTATTCCTTTATGCCATAAATATTCACTGAATACTATGTGCCAAGCACTATTCTAGGCATCAGGGATACAGCAGAAAATATGAAAGATGAGGTCCCTGACTTTTTGAAGGGTGATTTCTCGTGGGTTGAGAAAAAGATAATTATTAAGCCATGTAACTAAGCAATATAATGGAATATTACATTTAATGTATAATATATTATCATGTTATATTATAATAAGCACATTAAAAAGTGCTCCAAAGAAAATAAACAGGACAATACAGAAAAGTAAGAGGAGGAAGAGGAAGAAGGTAGTTTCAACACGATGGCCAAAGGGAGCCGCTGGAGGGACATGGCATTCCATGCGACACCTAAAGTCACACAGGAACCAGTCACGGTGAAGGAACGACCTGGTGAACAACCGTGACGGAGGGTATGTAAATGTGAAGGCCAAGGGAGTTAGAGGAAGGCCAATCTGATGTTTGATGGGAAAATAGAGAGTCTAAAGGAATGTGCTACGACATGCAGCCAGGGGCCAGGGCCTTTGGGATCATGCAGGCCACAGAAAGGAATTTGAGTTTCATACCAAGGGCAGTGGTCAGCCATTAAGAGCAGAGATTAGAGGACTCAATTTGTATTAAAAATTTCCACTCACTAGATCAAATGTGAAGAATGAACTGAAGTGGAGGATGAATATAAGAAAAAAAAAACCCCAAGTTTAAAAACTGTTTACTTGTAGTTCAAGGATGTTTTATGCTTAAAGGCTTGAAGACATTTTATGCTTGAAGGCATTCACTGGAAACAAGGAAGAGAGATAAAGGTGTACACCAGGGACACCGATTTTCATTCTAAGTAGCTTTGACTGTGTGCACACGTCTTCCTGGCCTACACAATTCAGCACAGACAGCCCAGCAACCAAGACCATTCACCTCACGGTACTGCCAAAGTGTAGGATTTATCCTGCCTTCCTGCCTACCAACCAGAGTGAACCATCTAATTTCCAGTTATTCTTTCTGTGTCCAGCACCACATTTATCCTCATTTTATTGCCTTTTATCTCAGTCTGTTCTTGCCCAAGCTCTCTTTATCTAACTTGAGGGCTTGCAAATGTTTCCTCCTTTGGAGAAACTTTTCTCTCATTCAGATGCAATTTCTTTCTCCTTGGTAAATGCATTCCAGTTCACAGTTATGCCTGATATGAGTGCTCTTTATTTTTATATATCCCTCCCCCTATTATATAGTAAGTTACTTGAGGAAGAAATAGAGTCTTGCTTGCTTTTTATTACCCGTGATGCTTTGTACCGAGCCTCAGAATGGAGCACAAGGACTTCGATAACCTGAACTCAAGAGCCTCGTTTCTCAACTCATCTACTACCTGAATTCATGTTGTTCTAGTTGCAGTTCTATGGAAAAAAACTATGCCGTGTCATCATGGCATCGTACAATACAGCTTGTTCTGGAGAAGTACATGTCCTGGTAGCTTTCTCAATTACTGTGCTCAAAGATGCCTTTATTCTGCCCAAGAAACATCCAGTATGGTTGCCCTAAATACGGTTAATTCCAGGCTGAAAATAATTTTACCTAGAAGTTTAAATCTTCCAGCATTCCTGGTAAGAAATCTGATTGTAAACTTATTTCTGACTATTTGTAAATGATCTGCACATTTGTCTTCTCTGGGACCTTTCCAGGTCTTCTTTTTAAATGCAGAGTTCTGGAATTTGACAGTCATGAGCCTCAGTGAAAGTTTATCAGTGGTTAAGCTGAGCCTTCAGTGGATATTTCCTTTTAGAAATGTAGGTTCTGAGTATGGCATCAGAAAACAGGAATCTAACAAAAGAGGGAAAAGAAAAGGAGAAAGGTGAAAGATATTTCTAGAATGATGATAGCAGGGAATTCTGGGATGAACTGTGCAACAGGCTTAAAAATCAAGTATTTCAGATTGAGTAGAAAAAAGTCTGTAATTAATTTCTGTAGAGAAAAAATAAAAATATTATAAAAAATTACAATCCTAGAATTTCAAAAAGAGCACTTAGAAATTGAGAACATGTGAGAACAGGAGTACATACATACCTGCACACTACACTCAAGTTGGAATACGACTAAGACAATCTCAGAGATCTGTCTCAGAAAGCAGGTCACAGCAAGAGGAGAAAGAGGATCAACTCTAATGGAAACAACTGGGAAGTTCAAATACGAGGAAAAGAATGTAGAAAAAATGGTGGGTAAAACAATAGCAAAGAAATCAACTCGCAAAGAAATTCTCAGAACCTACACAGATCAGGTGGGACTCACCAGGGAAAACCCAGAGTTCACCCCTCTGATCCATATAGAAAATGCATAGATTTCCTTTGGAGTCTTACTAAGACATAGCACTTTTTATTGTCAGGAAGGTGTAGAATATATGTATAATTTCCATGCATAGTGGAATGGATAAGGTTACAATATCCAGTCGAAAAGAACCACAGGACTCCACAAGATTGAGGGAACAGAAGTACCTGTTGACCACAATGGGGATTGTTTAGTGGGCCAGAGAAAAAATATTTTAATCATCTTCAATTCTGCTAGTTCTTGTTTCACTTTAAGGCGAAACTAAAATTTTAATCCAATTTGCAATGACAGGCTCTATTATGAAGAGACAGATGATCAAAATGGTGGAGGAAAAGGAAGAGCGGTTGGACAGGAGCGACATGGGATGAGGAGCAAGCATTCTCTTTTGACCCAACCAGCTGGCATTTCAAAGTCTGTCCAGGAAACAATTTGAGAAAACATCAGGCAAGTAACTAACTATGTTATTCTTGGGCTTTAAAAACATCATGCATGCTTTGGAACTCTTAGGGGAAGCATCTTTTACCTCATCTCTCAATAAAATTTGAAAAACCGGTGGATTCATGTTGATGTATGGCAAAACCAATACAATATTGTAACATAATTAGAAAATTACATTAAATTAAAATAAATGCATTTATATTTAAATTAAATATAAAATAAATACATTTATATTTTAAAAAAAAGAAAAACCATCAGTTTCCTAAGGGCGGGTGAATGTGTCAGTGACAAGCCAGGAACCTAGGTTCGAACTCTGGATAGCCTCATTCTTTCCACAACAAGGGTTGGTCATTTACCCATTAGGTCCCTTTTACTTTCTCCATTGTACTTGCCTGGACTAAGCTAAAGAAATTATTAGCCTTTTTCTTCTCAACTTTAGTTAATAAGACATTTTTCTCTCAGCTTGTGTGAGCGGGTGTGTGTGTGTGTGTCTCCCAATGGACTTGAATGGAAAAAAGCCTTCCTGCAACTGCCAAAGGGGTCAGAAGAAAATGAAATAGAAAAATATTTCCCTTATGTGGAAAGTGTTTCTGAGGCTGAATAAATAAGAACATTTTAATAGAGAGAAACAAAGGAATGCTCCAGTCATGGGGAGAAATCTCATGGGGGTCCTTTATAATATTCATATTTATATTCAACATCATGTAACTAGATAAGGAAACAGAACATACATATTACTGAAACATCAAATTTCTCTCACATTTTGTTATCATTTTCTGAATTTCTTTAAATATGTGAATGTACTAATTCTTCAGGAACATGAATAACTCAATAAGGAGCAAGTATATGCCAGCAAGTTTGGAAAACTCAGCAGTGGCCACAGGACTGGAAAAGGTCAGTTTTCATTCCAATTCCAAAGAAAGGCAATGCCAAAGAATACTCCAACTACCGCACAATTGCACTCATCTCACATGCTAGTAAAGTAATGCTCAAGATTCTCCAAGCCAGGCTTTAGCAATATGTGAACCGTGAACTCCCTGATGTTCAAGCTGGTTTTAGAAAAGGCAGAGGAACCAGAGATCAAATTGCCAACATCTGCTGGATCATGGGAAAAGCAAGAGAGTTCCAGAAAAATATCTATTTCTCCTTCATTGACTATGCCAAAGCCTTTGACTGTGTGGATCACAAGAAACTGTGGAAAATTCTGAAAGAGATGGGCATACCAGACCACCTGACCTGCCTCTTGAGAAACCTATATTCAGGTCAGGAAGCAACAGTTAGAACTGGAAATGAACAACAGACTGGTTCCAAATAGGAAAAGGAGTACATCAAGGCTGTATATTGTCACCCTGCTTATTTAACTTCTCTGCAGAGTACATCATGAGAAACGCTGGGCTGAAAGAAACACAAGCTGGAATCAAGATTGCTGGGAGAAATATCAATAACCTCAGATATGCAGGTGATACCACCCTTTATGGCAGAAAGTGAAGAGAAGCTAAAAATCCTCTTGATGAAAGTGAAAGAGGAGAGTGAAAAAGTTGGCTTAAAGCTCAACATTCAGAAAATGAAGATCATGGCATCTGGTCCCTTCACTTCATGGCAAATAGATGGGGAAACAGTGGAAACAGTGTCAGACTTTATTATTTTTGGGCTCCAAAATCACTGCAGATGGTGATTGCAGCCATGAAATTAAAAGACGCTTACTCCTTGGAAGAAAAGTTATGACCAACCTAGATAGTATATTGAAAAGCAGAGACATTACTTTGCTGACTAAGGTCCGTCTAGTCAAGTCTATGGTTTTTCCTGTGGTCATGTATGGATGTGAGAGTTGGACTGTGAAGAATGAGCGCCGAAGAATTGATGCATTTGAACTGTGGTGTTGGAGAAGACTCTTGAGAGTCCCTTGGACTGCAAGGAGATCCAACCAGTCCATTCTGAAGGAGATCAACCCTGGGATTTCTTTGGAAGGAATGATGCTAAAGCTGAAGCTCCAGTACTTTGGCCACCTCATGCGAAGAGTTGACTCAATGGAAAAGACTTTGATGCTGGGAGGGATTGGGGGCAGGAGGAGAAAGGGACGACCCAGGATGAGATGGCTGGATGGCGTCACGGACTCGATGGACATGAGTCTGAGTGAACTCCAGGAGATGGTGATGGACAGGGAGGCCTGGCGTGCTGTGATTCATGGGGTGGCAAAGAGTCGGACACAACTGAGCGGCTGAAATGAACTGAACTGATAATCTATCTGGGTTAAACACACACACACACTTATTTTTCTCTACATAATATCCTTGAAAATACTCTAAGTATCTGGCCAAAGTCATTTAAATTCTAGGATAGTCTTCTAACTAGTCATTAAAAAATAAGTTAAGCATACTTCAGCTCTATAAACATTTTCTCAGCACTCCTCATGCCTCAGCAGTCCTCAGGCATGTCTTACAGAAAATTCGTTTTAATTTCAATTTCTAAGGAATTACAGAAAACTTTCTTTGAGGCTTTCAAAAATATGGCATTTGGTTGTACAAAGTATACCCCACTCCCACCCATGAAAAAGGAACATGCCTGAACTTTGAGTTTCCTATGAAACGAAATGGGTCTGACTCATAGAGAACTTTTAATCAATATAATTTTCTTCATTAAAATTTCCCAGTCCTTTGGATCACATGCCAATGTTCGTTAGAGACTTGGAGCCTCCTCCCAATCCTTAGGATAAGGGACTATATTCTCATTTCAACAATGCTCCAGACATGTTTTGATGAGCATTGGGTTTAGACGTCTTCTGGAGGATATTTTAGTATCAACATTTGGAAAGCAGCTCAAATAACTTTCCAATATTTGGAAAGTTCCTTCCAATACATGCAAGAGTTATATCTTTTCTAGGCCACTTGGTTTATACTCATGAGTGCTTTAATCTTCTAGAAGGTGGGACTGACATCAGGCCATTTGTGCAGTATAGGAAAATCAATTTTCCTTCTCTCTGCACACTCTTTCTTTGTCTATATTCCTGTTCTGGAGATCATGACAAGAAAGACCAGTACCCTGGGCTGGTTTGGGCTGTGCAGAATCTTGCCTCAGATCCTGCCTGCCCCCTTGAATCATATAATCAGTATTCCCCAGGAGACAGATCCAAATCAGGTCACACACAGACCAATCTGGCCAATATGTCATGATATTACTAACTGATGGTGGAATAATAGCTTATATTAATGCCAGGGTGTTCTCAGAATCTCTAAAAGAATCCATTCTATTTCAGTTCAGTTCAATTCAATCGCTCAGTCATGTCCAACACTTTGCAACACTATGAATCGCAGCACGCCAGGCCTCCCTGTCCATCACCATCTCTTGGAGTTCACTCAAACACGTCCATTGAATCAGTGATGCCATCCAGCCATCTCATCCTCTGTCGTCCCCTTCTCCTCCTGGCCCCAATCGCTCCCAGCATCAGAGTCTTTTCCAATGAGTCAACTCTTCTCATGAGGTGGCCAAAGTACTGGAGTTTCAGCTTCAGCATCAGTCCTTCCGAAGAACACCCAGGGCTGATCTCTTTCAAATGGACTGGTTGGATTTCCTTGCAGTCCGAGGGACTCTATTCATCACAATGAAGACCAACTAGACAATGAATGTAAAATAGTAGCATGTATGTTACCATTCCTCCTGTCCTATGTCCATGGTAGACAGTTGCAATTGATGGACTATACTTAACTAATTCATAGACAGAGCCTCAAAATCCTTTGCAGCACCCTACTCCAGACAGCCAGTACTAATATATACATTCGTGGTAAAGAAGCCATCTGCCAATGCAGGAGACATAAGAGATGTGGGTTCAATCCCTGGGTCGTGAAGATCCCCTGGAGGAGGGCATGGCAACTCACTCCAGTATTCTTGCCTGGAGAATCCCAAGGACAGAGGAGCCTGGAAGGCTGTAGTCCATAGGGTTGCAAAGAGTCAGACACGACTGAAGTGACTTAACATGTTTAAATTACCCTAACATGATGATTAGAGGCCTAAACCAACAAATATTTATTATCTCTCAATTTCTATGCTTCAGAAATACAGGCTTAGCTTAGCCGGGTGCCTCTGGATCAAGATCAAAGTTCCACATTGTTAGGATCTAACGAAGCTAACTCATATGGCTACAAGCAGACCACCTTATGTCTTTTGTTGGTTAAATGCATTCAGTCCTTATGACATGATCCTTTCCATAGGAGAGCTCACAACATGATTCTTGAAATTTCTTTAGAGCTAGCGAAGAAAGGGGAAGAGTATGAAGGAGGTGGAGAGAGAAACCCACAGCCTTATTGTAACCAAATCTCAGAAGTGACATTCTATCACTGTTGCTATATTTTATTTGTTGGAACGGCATCACTAGGTCCAGTCCTCATTCAGGGGGAGGAGATTACACTGGGACATGAAAACCAAGAGGGGATCATTGGGAGCTATCTTAGAGAGGGTCTTCCAACTGTCTAGCAATCTGTCAGGACAGACATGCAGCATGGGTTTCACTCTGTAAATTACTGTTAAATAATTTCAACTGAAGGCATAAACACTTGAATTTGGTAAGTGATCAAAAATCTAAAATAACAGTCTTTCCTGAAGTTATTATTTCAAATAGATTATTTTAAGTTTCTTTAGCTTCTCTTAGAACTGAACTACATAATTCTGGGAAATAGCTACCTCCTTTAGAGTTCAAAAAAAATCAAATACCAGATCTGTGATGTGTTGGCCTTTTGCAGATTTAAAAATATAATAAAAATGTAATAAATAGCCACTCTTAAAGTTTGTAAAACCTAGGAGGCTATAAGAAAAATACATTTATCTATGATTCAACCTTTCAGGAACAACTACTTTTAATGGTTTAGCCTACTGAAAAATTTTTATATATGTATTTCTACATTTAAAATGTTCATATTTGGTTGAGAATATTTTAGCATTTACCAAAGGGGAAATAATGCTGGAGCTATTACTCTGTGCAGTGAATGTCAAGATGGTTTATTTACTTGCAGGCATATGGACACAGACTTGAAGGAAATAGTTGTAAAAACCACTTGGGTCATAGCACAGTGTGAGCCTGTGATAACTTTTTTATTCTTTGTAAAACCTCTGAAACTGCCACAATAATGGTTTAGCAATAAATAAAACCCCAAGAGAGGAAGGCAGAGTATATTTTCTCTTCTTAACTGGATTGAAGAATTATGAGAGTAGTTATTAGCCTTTTTGAAGGAAGAAGAGACAACAAATCAACAATTTTTATTTTGAGTTTAGCCTATTACTTTTGTCTAGTATATTCTTTTTTTCCCATTCTGTTTACTGTGTTTTACTAAAATCAATATTCCCATTATTAATTCTGATCCATCTAAGAGAATCTTGTCCCCTTAACAGTGTTTTAGATCTGAGAGAACAAGCATAGTCTAAGACCATTTTGTTCCTATGAAATATCTTTGAACCATACCTTAATGATAACGTTAAAATTAAAATATGTACTCTTTAGGTCAATGGGAAGATTGAGTGGGGTTGTTGTTGAGTCACTAAGTCATGTCTGACTCTTTTGCAACCACATGGACTGCAGTCTGCCAGGCTCCTCTGCCCATGGGATTTCCCAGGCAAGAATATTGGAGTGGGTTGCCATTTCCCTCTCCAGTGGATCTTCCCGACCCACGAACTGAATGGGATAAGTGTTACAAGAGGGCAGGTACATATCAAGCACTCAGTAATGGTAACAATTTGGAAAGGAGGGCCTGAGTCAATCAACTTCTCTAAGCTGGACTTTTCTTAAAAGTTAATGTCTAGGGAAATCAAACCACTCCATCCTAAAGGAAATCAGTCCTGAATATTCACTGGAAGGACTGATGCTGAAGCTGAAACTCCAATGCTTTGGCCACCTGATATGAAGAACTGACTCATTGGAAAAGACCCTGATGCTGGGAAAGATTGAGGGAGAGAGAAGGGGACGACCGAGGATGAGATGGTTAAATGGTATCACCGACTCAATGGACATGAGTTTGGGCAAGCTCTGGGAGTTTGTGATGGACAGGGAAGCCTGGCGTGCTGCAATTCATGGGGCTGCAAAGAGTCGGACACGACTGAGTGACTGAACTTTCTGAATGTCTGAGGACTTCCCCGGTGGTCCAATGGTTTAGAATCCACCTTGTAGTTTGGGGGATGTGAGTTTGATCCCTAGTCGGGAAACTAGGATCCCACAAGCTGAGGAGAAACAGCCTGTATACCACAACCACCGAGCTGGTGCCACAGCTGGAGAGTCCATGGGTCACAACGAAAGATCCTGCGTGAGAAAGATTGTGCATAAGGCAAGGAAGATATGCAGCAAGATATACATACATACAAGATATACATACATATACATACATACATATACATATAAAGTTACTGTCTGTAATGAGGGGGAAGAGAAGATTCTGCAAAAGCTCTGAATTCTGGGGCACTGTGTAAAGAGGGATGGAAAGAAGATCCACACTTTAGGTCACGGTGAATGAACAAAGGAAAAGACTCTGTTTCCTGAATTTGTATTTTGGTCCATTTTTACTCCTTTAAAGGTTCATACTACTACTACTACTAAGTCGCTTCAGTTGCGTCCAACTCTGTGTGACCCCATAGATGGTAGAACATTTTAAAAGATTCAGAAATTTAGTAAATTTGGCTGCAATCATCTGAACTCTGACCAACCTAGGAAATTCCTTCAGACGCCTCTTTTTCTTCCTGATGTGCTTCCTAAATCTTGGTTCCCTTTCTGACTCAATCTTAAATCTGTTATTGTGGCAAAGAAAACTATCAGTTAACCATTGATAGAACTGTTTCTAAGGAAAGACTGTGCTTCTAGTGGTTGTATTTCCCAGGCCACTTGCATGCAGGTAGAACTCTGTAACTAATCCTTTCCAAGTGGAATACAGGGGAAGTGGTTTGTGTTGCCCACGGGTTGGGAGAGGTATCTTTCCCCAGGCGTTAGATGAAAGAACTGCCTGCTCAGTCAGTCACTTCAGCCATATCCAGCTCTTTGTGACTGTGTGGACTGTAGCCCACCGTGTTCTGTCCATGGGATTTCCCAGGGAAGAATACTGCAGTGGGTTGCCATGCCCTCCTTCAGGGGATCTTCCTGATACAGGGATCAAAACTGCAGCTCCTGCATCTCAGACAGATTCTTTACCCGCTGAGGCACCTGGGGAGCCTGGGTGAAAGAGAAGGGAAAGCTAAAGCAGAGAACAGAACTAGCCTGTTTTCCTGAATGCTACATGAAAGGCCACCTGCCAAACATGGACATCAGGCTGTTACATGAGAGCAAAATAAACTTTATATTTTATGATGCTACTGCAGTTTGGGAGATTGTCTGTTATAGTAGCTAAGTAATAGTTACCCAGCTCTAAAATGAATACCTTGGCACTGACAAGGGAACTATCTAGAACTCCATCTGAGCCAATTACCATTTAACTGGACATATCCAATCTGTGGGTGCTTAGAATTGTACCCAGTTGCCTAGGTGCTAGGGGCCAGCGTGAGGAACTCCGCCCATGGCAAAGGTCATGAGGAAGGAGGCTTGGCATACACAAAGGCATGATCAAGCCTCAGGAAACCCCCTGTTCCTGAGCATCCAACCCCAAAACCAGAGTCTGTTTCATGCTCTCACCTACACCTCTGACTTTACGGGGGGCTCTCCCCCATAACCATTTCTCTCAGAGAAGGAGGTAACTTGCAGCTACAGTTAATAAAAATTCCTGGGCGTGACAAGAGTGTTTCAACTTAGAAATTCCTCTGGAGGTCCTCTAGCCTCCCTGATCAGGTTCATCAGGCCACGTGTGATTGTTTACAGCCTCCCAACCTTGAGAGGCACGAGATGCTTTAAAACTTTCTAAATACAGACTCTTTTAAGAAGTTAGAAAATTATTAGTATAGTATAGTGGGTTGATTAGAAATTATATTGGTGAAGGGTTTTTTCATTTGTCCTGCCAATAATTACTGCTAATTCCCTGCCCTGGGTGTGACAAGGGTGTCTCAGGTCAAACCTCTCTGCTGACAGACTAGCTTGTGTGACAACCTCTCAACCATAAACAGCACAGAGAGTTTGGAGTATTAGCAGAGGGCTTTTCTCACTGTTGGTCAGTGATTGCTGCCAGGCCTCCATATCCTTAGGCACCTGGGAATATATTAATCAATGTATTTGGAATATAGAAAAGGAAATATAGTAGTTTTTGATGTTGGCAATACTAGACTTTTTGAGTTAATGAATTTTCTCTTTTGTTATAGATCACTGTACTTTGTTATAAATCACTGTGTCCTTGCTATGTAAAAATGTAACTTTATCACTATCTTAAGACTAAATAGATCTTAAGGGGAACATTGGTCAAGGGTTTACGTTTGTTGAGCCAATATTTGCTGCTAAATCCCCATATTCCTTGCCCTTATAATGAATATAACTAGCATATAGGAAAAATAAGTATTAACCTTTAAGATTAATCATGTTAAACCTTAGGCTAAGTAAATTCCTTTCCTAGTTGTAACTCACTACATCCTCACCCTATAGGAATGCAACTTTATTTGGAGGGTGGTGCCTGATTTAAGAAAAAATCACCCCTGGAACAATAAGTTTTCTGGTTAACTGACCAGTATCAGAAAGGGCCATAAAATGTCAGCAGGTCTCATGGCCAGAAGATGATGTCAAACCCATAAGACCTTTGTATAATTTTATATGAAGCACCTGATTGTGACAAGGGTCAGGTCTGCTGACCCCTGCGTGACTCTGTATTCATCCCTGTCTATAACAAAAAGGTATATAAACAAACCTGAAAAATAAAGAAATCGGATCAGTTTCTGGAAAGACTGATTCCCCCATGTCGTTTCTTTCTTGCTCCACGTTTTTCTGGCTGAATTCCCATCTGGAGCATGGATGCTATTCCACGTACACCAAGTTATTCCGCCTCTTTATCTCCACTAATTTTCCTTCTACACTATCCGTTTCTAATTTCTCTATATATCTGTAATTAAGATTTTTCCTAGGACGCCGATTCCGTCCCCACCTTCGAATCACCGTGGATCCACGGGGGCTGGATCCCGGCACCTAGGTAAGGTTCCTATCTAGGTAACAAACCCACCCGCTCTTCTAGACCTCACACACATGGCAAGAGAGAGGAGATGTGTTTGCAGACACTCCGCTTCAGCCCCTTGAAATTCCATTGTCTTGCCCTCAAGTCCAATCAAAGAAACACTGCCATAACAGGTTTCTACTGGATTTTGATACGGCAAAATTTAACGGATACAAGTTATAGGGAATCTTACTGTGGTACCAAATGGCAGGAGACATACTTTAGTAGCTAAGTGAGAGAAAAAACATGGACAGGAAGTCCAAATTAATTACCAAGCACTGCTGAGTTTCAACATCTGCTATCAAGAACCTGGCATCATTATCCATTGACTTCAATGAAAAGGCATTATCTGAATTTCTGGATTACAGTTGAGCCCCAAATAACAATTGTGTTGTACGACTAATAAAATCTGCTGCAGAGAATGGTAGGTCTCAAGTGTCTCCTAGACAGAAGGCAATTGTCAGTTCCACTCTATCCAGGAGTTCCACTATCCAGCAGCTCACACACAGGAATGCTAAGACAGTCCTTCCGAAGAACATTTGGACTGCTGCTTTATCATGTCTGATATGATGGGGCCAGCAAAATTGACCCTTGCCACTCTAGTGAAATAAGACCTTTTTTGGTGATTAACACAAAACTAAGAGGGAGTTTTCTACCACAAACAACTTCAAAAGGTGTCTGTACCAAAAATGAGGCAAAAGACCTTTAAAAGACCAGAACATATAGAAGATACAAAGGTAAATGACAGCTAATTAGGTTAATAATTTTAGGAAATTTGCTGTGTTCATCTTTTAACTTTATTGTATATTGATAAAGATTAAAGCCCATTATGCTTTTGGCTTAATATCAATTTGGAGAAGTAGTAAAACATCTTCTGTCATTTCTGATAGCAAATGTAATTTATAGAACATTAAGCCATATTTACCTAACTGAAATAGGCACTGGTTCTTATCGTACCTCTTAAAGAACTATATATTACTTCTGTTCTAAGTGCCAGGTCACCAAAGTATAGCTAAATTGTTTTTAGATGCTGGTGAATCACTGTGGAAGACCAAATCCTGCATCATTAGAATAGCAATAGGGAAAGGTTGCTAGCAGAATTGAGACAATACCAATACATATTGTCTCTCTCTCTCTGTTTCTCTTTTCTCTTTTTTCCCCTCTCCCATCACCCTTCTTTTTCTCTGTTTCTCCCTCGCCAATCAAGGATCGAATCTGTGCCCATTGCAATGGAAGTGCATAGTCTTTTCACAGTCTTAACCAGAGGACTGCCAGGAAAGGCCCCTCTCCCTTCTTTTCAGGAAGGGTCATAAGAAATGAAATTTTTACAGAAGAGAGTGGTAATTCTGATGGGGACAATAAAGTCATAAAGTCCATGTTACTCCTACTTCTAAGCAAGCCACAAATAATCAACTCAAAGTATATCTAATTATAAGTTATCCACTCGGTTAAGTCACGTGGACTGTATATGCCCCAATGAAAATGAAAAGTAACTTAATTATTGTGGGACATCTATAGCACAAAACATTCACCTGGAATATTGAGGCAATAAGGGATATTTGGTCGCTTTGAAGGACACGTATACTATCTCAATTGCCTAGCTCAATCTACACATAAGAAATACAGCCCTAAATGATGTTTGCACAGGATGTGATTTGTACCATGGTATTGGTTGACCTGGCTCAATTCATCTGTTGGCTGAACTGAAGGCTCTGAACTTTACCAAGTTTAATGAAAGAACTTCAGTGATGTCTGATCTATTTGTTACCTCAAGCTACATAAACTCACCCTTTTCACCAACAACATTTTCAATTATTTACTATCTCCAAACATTGATGAAGTTCTATATTCTAAAATGTTAATAATTAACAAGCCTAGTAGATAGAAAAGGAAGAAGAGAACAAAGGAAGTTAATTATAATGTTGTGAACATCTCTGTGACAAATATTGGGGAGTAGCTTCACACACACGATTGTATTTAATCTTTACAGTACAGAAGGAACTATACTTTAGTTTTACAGATGAAGAAACTGAGATTTCAGGAGGGTAAATAATCTGCCCCCAAATAAACAATTCATGGGCTTTCCTGATGGCTCAGAAGAACTAATGAGTACTAGGGCTGGAATTCTAATTATGTCAGTTTCATGCTAAAGTCCTTGTCCACACAACTCCATCCTCCTGTCTCTCACTTTCTCTGTGTCACCTACTCTCCTTGTTGATTTAAGTTGTAGACTTAAACTTGTTAGCATAAGGTCAAGGGAAATAGATCTGACTACATTCCTACAAAGCATAGTGAAATCTAGCCCAGTGCAAATCGCCGCAATTCACAACAGAGTAACAAAAACTTATGCATAAATTCATCATCATGATGTCAAGTTTTCCACTTAGCCCATCTGTCAAGCTGAATACGTCCCAGAAAATAAAGACAACAACTCTTGAGAAAGAATTCTCCAAATATTGAGTGGTGTATTATAAATCAAAGAAATAAGACATAACAAAAAGAAAAACAACTTTAAGATATTTTTGGTGCTTTCTGAAGGCTTCTAAATGTTGTTTAGATATAGGATGACTACTTTCATTGGTGAAAAGTCTAGTTAGAAGATCACCTACCTGGGATCTTTGTGAAATAAGAAGAAAAAGTATCAGAATCAAATTGATCTAAACTGTAGCTTTTAGTTCTAAGTAATCAGTAGGCTGTTCAGACTTCAAGATGTAGGTCAGGAATTGGCAAACTTTTTCCATGAAGTGTCAGATAATAAATACTTTAGTCTTTGCAGGCCGCATGATCTCTGCTGTAACTGCTTAGCTCTGCCATTATCGCATACAAACAGAAAATACAAAAATCAGGGTGGATGTGCTCCAGTATATGTATACGTGTGTGTATATTTACAGAATATATGTAGTGGGCCAGATTTTGCCCATAAGTTGTAATTTGCCAACCTCTAGCTTAGGGTGGGAGGGAAAGAGATTTGCCCAAGTCAACGTCTGTCACAATAAGCTCCTGACGGGGAGAGGAGGAAGCAGAAGGAAGGAGGGAGACCCCGGCCATGCAGTGACGCTGAAGCCAGCAGCGATGTGGGTCTGTTAGGGAAGCTGGAGGGGACCATACAGGTATGGCCTGGACTGGAGAAAGAAGGAAGTGACCCGTTAGTTTCAGGAATTCATCCTCATTAGTGAAACTAAAGGCTGAAGTAGAGCAAAGGGTCTGAGAACAACGTCTTCAAATGAAGTCTTTTGAAGTTCCTGTACGTAAAGCAAGTCAACCTACTGACATTCTTGTGATATCCAGACTGAGGGCGTCTCACCTCACGAGAGTTTTCCTGAGTCTACTGAAATGTTCAAATCTGTGCCCAAGAAAATCAGAGGTTCAAGGGTGGGTTGAAAGCCTCAATGGTAGACAAAGATGAAGGCTCTAATTCTGACATTGTATGATTGTGTGATTTAATTTATTTTTGCCCCTGCTCTTAGACAGATAAATAGCTATATGCGTGTGTGTGTGTGTGTCTACATGAGACTACTAATATTCCCATTTTAAGATGTCATTATATCTATTGAGGGTATCACTGTAGTAAATATGTGTCAAGTGCTAGATTTCCTCAAGAACTCCAGAGTTGGTTTAACATGGCATTGCTGTTCCTCTCTGTGCAAGAAATGGATGGCTCATATTTGCTCATTTATTTAACAATTTACCTACAGCTTTTAAACAACACAATCCAAAAGGCCTGATCTTCGTGTCCACATGAGCTAAATTTCAGTGATGACTGGTTGGATCTTGTCTCCCTCTGTGCAGGCTTCCATAACAAAATAGATTGGGTGGCTTAAACAAGAGGAGTTTATTTTCTCAGAGTTCTGGAAGCTAGACGTCCAGAATCAAGGTACAAGCACTGTCTTTTTCTGGTGAGGATTCTTCTCCTAACTTAAAGGTAGCTGCTTTCTGACTATGTGCTCACATGGCAGGAGGAGGAAGGGAAGGAGACAGAGAGAGCAACCTCTCTGGTGACCATTCTTATAAGGGTCCTAATCCTATATGAGGACTCTTCTCTTACCTGATTTTGATCATGACCTGAATAAAACCTAAATATCTTCCAAAAGCTCATCTCCAAATACTGTCACCTTGGGATTAGGGCCTGAATATATGGATGGAGGGATAACATTGACTATATTATTTCATTCAATAGTAAATCTCATAGGCTATGAAGAGAAGGACCTCAGAGGAAAACAAAACAGACAATTTTTAACAACTGGAAGAGAGTAATGCTTTCTTTCCTTCCAAGATCCCTTTAGAAACCAGCAAACAAAAATCATTTTTGTTTATCTCTATTTAATCTCATGTTAAATCAATTTTGCCATTTTTGTTATTTTTAACTTCTTCATTGAACTCTATCCTTCTTGTCAGACATTTTTTCATGATGAACTGTTTTTAGGTAACAGAGTTTGGAGGGCTAAAATAAAAATTAGATGAAAATGCTTGGCATGGGTATATTAATAGAAAGTATTATCTCCTTTTTTTTCTTTTGACTGATTAAATATAGGAAGAACTAGTGAAGCATTTTTACTCCACACTCTACAGATCTGAGCTCTGGCACTAATGTCCTGCTTTAGCAATGAGTATCTTGATGACAAAGGCGTTCACAGAACTTGCCCTTCTACAGTCACTGGAAATTGAGTCACTGGCATGAGACTGGCAAACAGACTGACTGCAGGTTTTATATGAGAAAAACACTAACTGGGTTGTAATTGAATGTGGATTTCCTCAGAGGTGGAAATTGCCCTGCTGATAAGTTTTTATCTTTGGCGACTACTTTGCTCCAGTTTCTAGCACAAAGCTGGACACCAAAAAGACATTCAGTGTGGGCATTCCCATTGTTTCATTGCCAGGAAGCATCCTTTGAGCTGAGACTTAGGACCGCTCAGGAAGATAATACATTGAAATGCTGAAAGAAGGTGTTAGAGCAATTATCTTTTGGGAGCAGGAGAAGTTTGTTCTTCTGAGCATAGTTCTAGTTGTTTAGCAGAAAGAAATGTCAGGCCATTTTTAACCACATTTTGTCATAGACAGCTGTGACACTTTATGCAGTAGTTCCTTCGATTTTTGCACTCCTTTAACACCAGCAATAAAGAAAGTTTACTTTTTCCTCTTTTATAAGCTCACAATAACATGATGCACAGTCATTGCAATTATTCCCACAGGTGGCATGGTCTTGCATTTATCTCTTTTAATCACTCATTGGAGGATACCATGTTTCCTATTAGCAGTAGTGAACTTAATGTCATTATGCATAATTTCTTCCAGATGAGCAGTAGCACTTAACTTTCTGGTTCAAAATACTGATTTATGCTTAAAACAAGCCCAGCTTCTACAGAGTGATTTCCCAGAGCAGAGAATTCAAGTCTAATTAAACACAATGTTTCCCCATCAATGTTTTCTCTGTGACCAAACCATTCCTTAAGAGGTATTCAGGTATCAAGCCTGGAAACAATTTTTAGGTCTGGGGTGGACATTAATAGAGCGAGTAGCTTACTGATGCATGACAACATTCACGAGCAAACTAAAAGTAATTTATAGAATACTTAATTTTTTTAAAATGCTGCATTGCAGGGCTTTATGCTCACTCTGCTTCACTGCACTCTCATAATCCTTATTGAGGTTTTCCTCCCATGTAAAACACAGAAATAAGAATTTAAAAGAAACGTTGGAATTAACTGCTACAATTTACCAAGTGCCTACTTTGTGCCAATGTATTAAACATATTACATAGTATTAAAGATAATGAAATCCCTTATCCAAAAACGTTAGAGCCATGTGTATTCCAGAATTCAGAATTGTTTACATATTAAAAGATAATAAAGCTAGGAATTCCCTAGCTATCCAGCGGTTAAGACTCCACGCTTTCACTGCTGAGGGCCCCAGTTTGATCCCTCTGGCATGCCCCTCCCCTCTAAAAAAAAAAGGAAAAGAGAGAGTGAGATAATAAGGTAGTGTATCACATGTTTTCAACCAAGTGAGAGCTGGTACAATATTTTGGAGGCAAATAAAATATTTGCAGTGAAACACAAGAGTCATCCTATTAAGCGAAACTAAAAACAAACCCACTAAAAAGGTACTACATCAGCATCAATATGCTTGTCATATATTTGCAAAATATATTTTCAAGGTTTTTGGATTTTGTACATGTGAATTAGTTATTGTAGATGTTTAGGCAAGTTATTTAAAGAGAGATTAAATAATCTGCTCAAAGTTACTACAGCTAGAAATCAACTAGACTGAGATTCAAACCCAGGACTGTCTACCTCCAAAGTCTATGTTCTAGCAGATGAAGAGAATAAGACAAACATCCTGGGGTATGATCTTAAAGCAGAGCAAAACGGAGGTGCAGCAGAGGGAGGAACGTGATAGGAAAACAAGACAGTAAGTTGACTAAAGACAGAGGAAACCATAATATGAGCCATCCAAAGTTAACAGAGAGATGATGAAGTGCCATCAGAATGAGAAAGGTGAGGGACTTCCCTGGCGGTCCAGTGGTTAGGACTTTGTCTTCCACTACACGTGTGGGTTCATATCGCATGCCTTGGGGCCTTAAAACCAAAACGTAAAACAGAAGCAATATCATAACAAATTCAATAAAGACGTAAAAAAAAAAAAAGAGAAAGAACAAGAAAGGTGATACATTTAGTGAGAAGAGGAGAACAATGTGCTGAGTCTCCATGAGCTTATATGGAAAAGGTGAGGCTGCGTGGGTTCTGTACAGATGGGAAACAGAGGCTGGGTAGATGACAAGGATCTGCTCATTGTGTCAAAACTGTCTCCAATTTCCATAGCTTCTGGATATTTAGCAAATGATATTTAAATGATGCCTAAAAAAGTGAAAGTGAAGGTGTTAGTTGCTCAGTCATGTCTGACTCTGTGTGACCCATTGGCTGTAGCCCTCCAGGCTCCTCTGTCCATGGGATTCTCCAGGCAAGAATACTGGAGTGGGTTGCCATTCCCTCCTCCAGGGGATCTTCCAACCCAGGGATCGAACCCAGGTCTCCTGCATTGCAGGCAGATTCTTTGCCATCTGATACACCAGGGAAGCCCACCGTGTGGCAAACACTAGGGATAAAGGGATGGAGATAATGGGCATGCATCTGCATTCCTGGTCCCAAAACTTATTAGCTGCGCAACCTTAGCAAAGTTGCTTAACCACTCTGTACTATAATCAGTTCAACTGTAAAATAAAGAGAATCATATCTACCTCATAAATAGTAAATATGAAGAATTAAATGTTTAAGGACATGCAAAAAACTTAGCACAGTGCCTGGCGCAAAGCAAGTGATATAACCTTAGCCAATATTAGCACATGAATTTTATCCTTTGAGACAACTGGTTACTCCAATCAAAGAAAAACTCCCACATTCTGGGAGTATCTGCAAACAACAAACCAGAGGACAAAGCACCAACTTCTGGTCAAATATAATTGCTGTCCAATAAGCAACCCTGGTGAGTCTGTTCTATTTTCAGCTCCAGCTCTACTTGTTGTGCCACCTTGAGTGAGTCATTTAATAGCATCTGCTTCCCCTTCTGTGAATTGACTTCTGCTCTTTACCTCAAGGGTGTTGCAGGCAGTTCAGGGATAAATGAAGGAGAAATCATTGTTCCAGCTAATACGCTGCTTTAAAACATTTCTTTATAGAAAATTCTCTTGAACTTGAAGACTAGGAAAGACACACTCCGAAAGAAAGCAAGCTTCCCTTGCATATTCATACCTGCGTGAGTAGAATCTGTATGAGCAACCACCATGTAAGTAAAACGAATCTGAACAAATATTGCGTTGCTCCGTCTCACAGTAATATTCCCATTCGAAAGTATGGTGCTTGTTTGAACACAACTATCCTTCTCTCTCAAGTCAGAGAATTGAGAATTGCTAAAAGAACTGATCTATTTCAGCTGCTTTTAAAATATAGATGGATAATCCAAAAGATGGCCATTTGTTCCTGGCAGGTATCATTAATAAAATGTCTTGTGGGCAGTTACTTTCATTGAAAACCACGTGTGGTTCTCTGCCTACCTGCCTACCTATGCAAAGTGGTTCTGCAAAAGAAAAGAGTCAGGATCTGATGACTTGAGTGCACAGCTGGGAAAGCTGCTCCTAGGAGATAATTAATTGAAAATACAGTGCTTCGTTATATTTGCTATAAATAACATGTGGAGAAGCCATGTTTAAACTGCAAGTGGAAAACCACCATCTTTATTACAAGAAATATATCTGGAAAAGCTTGGATCTTATAACTATAGCACCCTATTCTGTATGGGATACATTTCCTAAAATTTAAGGGCAGTAGCCAAGGGGCATAAAACATTATCTTTTGTCTGGAACGGAAAACTAAAATAAGGAGACAGCAGCTTATAGAATAGACCTATCTCCTCTCCCCCAAACACAGATACACTCAGTCTGGATTTTCTCATCTTCCAATCATTCTCCAGTCACACTCAACCACTTACAGATCCCCAGCCCTGCTGTGAAGTCTCTTCAGTCTGTACATCTTATTCCCTTTCCTGTGCCTTCCTCTAATCTTCTGATTAACTCATACGTCCTGGTTCACATTGTCACTCTGAGAGAGCTTCCCTGACCTAAGTCTTAGATAGGTGCCCCTCCTTTGTGCTCACTTAGCACATGTCCCTCGGACTGATGGAGGTTTCGCTCCTTCTCTGCCTCTTCCTCTTGACAACAAGCAAACTGGAGACAGAGGCTCTGTTATACTCATAACTGAATCCTCAGAACCCAGCTGTATAGTGCTGGTCACGTAACTGCTGGCACTGCTCAGTCACGTCCGACTCTGCTACCCTGTGGCCTGTGGCCCACCGGATTCCTCTGTCCACGGGATTTCCCAGGGAAGAATACTGGAGCAGGTTGCCATTTCCTCCTCTGAGGGATTCTGGACCCAGGAATCGAACCTACGTCTCCTGTATCTCCTGCATTGGCAGGTGGATTCTTTACCACTAAGGCACCTGGGGAAACCCAGTCATATAACAGACATTTGGAAAACATCTATGGAGTGGTGACTGATGAAATGAATGAGGCTACGTGGATGAATTTAATCAAGGGATTACTGATTTTTTTTCTAGTTCACTGTGCCATTGCCTAGGTCAACATCAGAGTACAAATTTATCACATATAGCTCATAAACAGCTTTTGGGTTTGTAGCCATCTCTGGATCATCACGAGGTTCCAATTCTAGTTCAGAGTGTAAGTAAAGTCATGGTTATAACCTCTGTCACAGGAAAAAGAAATGTATCTTGGCAACCCATTAGTAGTTTTGCTGATGAGAATGAACAGAGTGAAGAGGGGAAATCTCATTAAACTTGAAAGTATTTTTAGTCAGAGAACATTGGCATTAGATTGTCAGAAAATCAAATGGAAGGAAATTGTGATGAACAGTAAATATGTTAGTGAAAATGGTCAAGTGGAATCATAATTCAAAGAATTGCTTCTTATTTCTACCAAATCACAGTCTGGTTGCCCAGCAACTGCTTCATACGGGAGCTGCAGAGATTGATGACATATTAGATCGCAACCTCAATAGTGGACTGACAAGCCACACCATTAAGTCTTGCAGTCTGACTTGCACTAGCTTCATCACCTTATTACATTGTGAATGAGTCTTATCTTTCACCTACACAAAAGATGAGGTCTATCAAAAGAACACACAAATATCTTGGATGCTTTGAGATACCTTGAATGTCTTTAGGATAGCTGAATTCATTATACATACAGATTCAATTATCTGTGCTGTCCCAGACTCTTTCCACTGCACTAGTTATATGCTAGTGATGAAAGGTGATATCCAGGCTAGTCCTTGTAGAAAAAAGGATGCGTGCTGTCTGTGCCAGTTTTGAGTCTCATCTTCCTTCTCATTGCTTACTTTACTGCCCACCCTCAAAAGAAGGAAAACAGCAAACTATAAAGCTAAGGTTAATATTTTTTGTTAATCAATAGGAGAAAAGAACTGTAATAGAAAAGATACAAAAGGATATCAATGAATCCACATATAAAATGAATAAATAAAAAAATTAAATTAACATCTATTAAGGATGTTACCGTTCTTATATGTTATAAATGTCAAACATTCTAATATGTATTTGGGTTAACACACTGATTACTCATATGAATTAATTTTATGATACATACTATTAATAGCACTCTCATTTTTTAGCTGAGGAAACTAAAGCATAGGAAGTTTAAATAACTTTATGCAGGTCAAATATCAAGAAAGTACCAGAACCTGGATTCCCAGGCTGCCTGCCTTCAAAGACCACACTCTCAAAAACTGCAAGTATTATCTTTTGGGAATAAATGAAAGAGACTAAGTATAGAAGAAAATGCTGTGTCTCTAGTAATCAAAGAACTACAGAATCAAACCAAACAAACAGCAAGCTGTTATTTACCAATTCAGCTATGATTTTAAACAATGACATTCAGTGTAGACAGTGTTTGTATAGCATTTAATGTGAGGAATCGCTACTTTACTCTCAACTTTTTGTTTAGTTGTACCACAGTGACATGACAAAAATTTGGAGGTGTAAGAGTGATTTTCCACATTAATCACTATATACATACTTTCAGTGAATCATAGGCATCTTTATAATTATTTTCTTTCATCCTATATTGTCTGTTCTAATTCTATTTCTTGAAATGTAACTTGATGTCTATTTAATCTACTAAAAAATGGGCTTGTAAAAAATATTCAGTGTAGACAAGAATAAAGTAAAACTGAGACTTTTAAATATTCACTGTAGACAAGGGTAAAGCAAAATAGACTTTTAGAAGCCACTGATAACAATCCTAATCAGTATATACTTCCTAGGGTGGACCTAGGCATTATGCAGGAGGATTGCAAAGCTTGTATCTTTGACCTAATAAGAAAAGTCTATTCTAAAGAAATAACCAGAATTTTAGGGAATCACAAACATTAAAGAATATTTGCTAAAGCATAGTTTAGAGTTGTAAATATTTGAAAATAATCTAATGTCCAAAATTATGAGGCTATTAAAGAATATCTAAAATCAGAGCATAGAAAAATTCAGTGTAACATAAACTGAAATCAGCAGAATATAGTTATGCTTATTGAATGACCCCTATATCATATATCCAAACACAGAGACACGTGTGTGTATGAACACAAAAACACATATATAGAACTACTTTGCAAAAAGAGAAAGAAGGGAGAAAAATATGTCAATAACTGAAATATGTCAATAACTTTCAATATTTATTTTTAGATAATAAAATAATAGTATATCTTTTATTTCTAACTATTTCTAAAATTTTTCACAAGGCTTTATGCTTCTTAATGTAAAGGTATTACAGGAGCCTGGCAGGCTACAGTTCGTGGGGTTGCAAAGAGTCAGACACAACTTTCACAGGCACATGTATTAAAAATAATGAAACTCTTTACTATCTTCTAATAATTCTCTTTGAACCTAAATTAGATGACCAGAAAACTAATCTAGTCATGAATTATGCTCAATCACTAATGTTATACAATGACTCAATATGTTTACCACTCCAATTTAACATTTTAATTTAAATAAGTATCTTTAGTGCCTTAAAGCAGAGGTGAGAATATGAAAATTTCAGTTTTAAAAAATATCCTTAGATCAACACTGTGTTTTGTAGTGTACAAAGTCCTTTCTCAGAGAATGCAGAACTAGCTTGATCCTAAAGCAAATTTTGAGTAGGCAAATTCTAATATAAAAACAGAAGAAAAGGAGCAGACTTCACTGTTAGATTCCTAGGGCAGCATGATGCCTGATCTCTCACCCTCTCTTTACCCAGTGCTGAACTAAGCAGATGCGAAGTTCTACCTGGCCAGGATCACATGGTCGGTCAGCAGTAGGAGCAAGGCCCAGATTAGGACCAAGATCCCCTGATCCTTAATCTGGTGCACTTTCCACTAACTCATCAGAATAATGATGTGGTCATTTTTATGAGGAACACACCTGGAAGAGGATTTCCATTTTTCTGAGCTCCCAGGCTCATGTAGAAAACCAGCATGGAGCATATAGACTTTTGAGTAGACCAAGACTGAGATTAATTAATAACGAAGTGTTTGCTACATGATTTTTGCAAGTCACTGAACTTTTCTTGGTCTTTTAATCTGTAAACAAGAATAATGATGCCCATATCTGTAAGGCTGTTATAAAGATGAAATAAGACAAGGTATGTAAAACATGCATGGTGTCACATGAACCTTGGGCACAATACCTACTGTCTTCTCCTGCCACCCACCTCCTCACCGCCTCGCCCCACTGATGCACACGGGCACAGCCTCGGTTCAAGCCTGCCCATTCTTCCTTCCTTCCGTGTTTTCCAAGAAAACACGAAGTTAAGCACCATCCAACAAAGAAGTAATATAGAACATAATGGGTTTCAAACTTTAAAAAGCCCACTTTCCCTAATTACTTTCTTATAACTCAGTACATTTGCTAAAAAGAGTGTTCAAGCTAATATAGACCATCAAATCTCTTCTGATGCTAAAAATAAGAAGCTACTTGGATAATGCAGCATTCAGTCATATGTTCAGCTTAGAAAATGTTAACTGAGTAAAATGCAATTTTGACTACAGGTGACCAGGGGCTTCTGAAATCTTTCATTTTTGTTATTTTCTTTTTAAACATGGAAAATCTGGATTGAAGATAGGCAATGGGAAATGTACATACATTTTATCTTGTGACTCAGAGGGCTTTTTACTAAGCCTAAAAGCTTTTGGCTAAAGTGCAAAAACACTAGAGACTCATTTTGAATAGCAAGAGAAATTGAAAGGATTTCAACTCGACAGTTCCAATGGCTGGCAGGAGGTACCATTTTTTAATTGATTTTTCAAAAACATTTAAGTCATCAAGCTTGTAGATTTTAACCTTTCCAATTGAGTATTAGCAAACCTTCTTAAGGAATGAGACTTTTGAAAAATCCTGTTATCTAGACTCTTACTTTGGAAGTGGGGAGTCTGGAGACACCGATGGTAATCCTAATGGAAAGCAGGTTCCCAAGTGAATTTTAGATATAATGCCAAATTCTTAATCACTTACATGAATATAGCAGAGAATTCAAGGAAAGGCCTCGTTAGAATAGTTCCTGCCACAAAAACTCTTGCCAGCAAGTTTTTAAATCAGGCTTTTTTGGTTTTCTCTTCTTTGCCCACATCTGCTAACCTTGCAGTAGGAATGTTTGAACAAAATGTTCATTAATTACAAGGAGAGTCCAGAGAGTGATCCATATATCTAAGGAACCAATCTTGTAACAGTCAGACTGCCAGTAAATCAGTACCTGGAGGCAGCTTGAGTGGGCGAAGCCCTTTGGTGCTCCTATCATTGTTTATTCATAGTAAAAAGATTCTAAATTATAAGATGAAATGCACTGAAGCCCAACAAAACTCTCATTTTATCCTTCATGATTATTTTCCCTCTCACATCTAATATTCAATCATGAACAGATATTTTTCCTCATTCATTATGAGGTTACAATTGTTTAACTGTTCCATGAGCATAAACTTTCCCTACCAGTTATATCATCAAACACTGAATAAGATAATTATTTTTTCAAAAATCCTGTAGTACTAAGCCATTTGAGTTTTAGAGAAAAATAAATTATAATTTATAAACAGTTAGTTACTGTTTTACTTGCTCTTCTGTGATTTTTGTTCGCATCTCCTTTGGAGCGTTGAAAAATACTGCTATAAAATCACAATGAACTTTATATAAAAAACACATAAAATATAAAATACAAAAGTAGAGACTTTATGATGTAGCAGAATTCCCTGTGTATACATCTGTACTCCCTGAAGGCACAGAAATTGTTTCTTTCCTGCTTGTAGCTTCTTGCCTTGGCACACAGCAGGCACTTAATCAATGTCTGATAAATGACAGTGAGGTAGGAGGTAGATGAGCTCCCCCACCCACTGGGTAAAGCAATAGGAAATTCATTCCCTATGGACTGAAACACCAAGATAAGAATAGCAGGATAATTAAGAGAGGAGGCTGGGCCCTGCCCAGATCATATAATTCTCAATCTCAAAGTCAGGAGATCTCCCCGACCATACATGTGCAGAAAGGCTCCTAGGAGGTCAAAGGAAAATGATGCTAAGGAATGCTCTACCCATAGGCTTCTTCAGTGGAATCCATCTTGGCTAAGAGATGCATGAGCACATATGAGAGGATCCTTAGATATACCAAGTACAGACTCTGAACCAGGCAAATCAAAATGATTGGCCAAAGGGAAAACAGAAGAAACGCCCCATAAAAGTAATGCAAACTGCTCTGACGGAATGATTCAGGGGCTCTCCCTCTGAGTCTGCCTGTGTATCTATCCACATGTACTGTACTCTTTTTCCTTCTAATAAATACTTGCTTCACTACTTTCCATCTTTGCAGGAACTCCTTTCTGCAAAGCTGAAGGCCAGGGCCCTTGTCACTGACCACTGGTCTATTGGCTAGGCTTGGGTGCTCTCACCACCACGACCTGACCTCAATTTCTGGCTGGGAACCCAAGTCCCCTCTAAGCCTTTGCAAGCTGAGGCCACCCAAGATCAACATGACAGATTCTGATTTACTCCTGTTGGTATCATTGGTCATGTCTCTCATACAATGAGAAGGGAAGTTTTAAGAAGTACCATGATTATCCAAGGTCAATCAATGCCAGAGGCAGAAGCAAATCTTAGATCATCTTTCTGCTGTCCTGAGACAGTGATCTTTCCACAACAGTATCCTGTTTCCAAGCAACCTCCTGTCTTAACTTGATAGTGACAGAGTAAAATACCCACAGTGGTTGCAATGTAACCAGTCTCATAGATGTGTCTGTGTTGGAGATAGCTATAAAAGAGCTGCTTCCTGAAAAGTTAGCTGCCCAGCCAGATGAGTTGCACTCACTAATGAATATAAACATTTGGTTGTCTAATCAAATATCACTAATTCCCCAGACAAAATAATCACTCTTTGGGGTTCTTAGGAGAAAATTCTCTCCCTTCCCACTTCCGGTCACTCAACAGTTCCCTCAAATCTTGTGCTCATGAATGAATCTAAGGGTCTGAGGTAGAAGGAGGTGCAAAGGAAACCAGAATTTCTTGCAGGCTACTCCTATTCCCTAAAACTCATATCTCCCCTAAGGTAGTAAAGCACAGAGTCATAAATGGGAGGAACCAAATGCCAGGGAGATGACACAAGAATGCAGGAAAAAAATAAAATTTATATCTCAAAACATTCTCTAGACATAAATATATATAAAGTATGTTTACAAATCAGGAAAAAATATAATACTAAAGCAAGAACATGAATAGAAAATTTACAAAATAAGAAATAATATATGTCCCATCTCTATTTTTTAAATGGTCAATTTTACTAGTAATTGAATATAAATATGAAGATACAACCAGAGATTATCATACTAAGTGAAGTAAGTCAGAAAAAACAAATACCATATGATATCACTTACATGTGAAATCTGAAACATGACATGGATGAACTTATCTATGAAACAGAAATAGACTCACAGACACAGAAAACAGATATGGTTGCCAAGGGGTGGCAAGGTCGGGGAGAGATGGACTGGGAGTTTAGGGTTAATACATGCAAACTATTGCATATAAGATGGATAAACAATAAGTTCCTACTGTATGGCACAGGGAACTACTTCAATGTCCTAAGATAAATAATAATGGAAAAGAATATAAAAAGAATCTATATATATGTATAACTGAGTCACTTGGCTATATAGCAGAAATTAACTATACTTAAATCAAATCAACTATACTTAAATTAAATCAACTATACTTCAATAAAAAAACAAATTGAAACAAAAAAAAACTCTTATACTTGTAAAAATTAAAAAGTTTTATAATGGCCTGTATCGAAGAGAGTAAAAAGGGCAATCTTGTTAGCAGACTTTTCAAGGAAATACTAAAAATATTCCATTTCTATGACTTTGTCCAACAATAATCATGCAAATTGACAAGGATGGTTGTATAAAGATGTTCATTAAAACAACCTCAATACTCAATAATAGGAAACTGGTTTTCAGTGTGGACCACACGTTGCAATAACATCTTATGCAACTGTCAGGCATGATGCTAGATTCAAACAGAGGTTGATAAAATAGTATTGAATTCTACTCTGTGTGTAGTTCTAGGTCTGAAGCACCATATAACCGGAACGGTGGCTAATTCTTAAAACACCTTTTAAGATTTATTTATTAAGATTTATTTATTTATTTATTTAAGATCTATTTATTTCTTAAAACACCTTTAGAGATTTTCTTTTTCAACTTTTAAACTGGATAATATTTTTTGTGATTTTTAAATATGTATTCCTTTTATAATTAGATACACATTGAGCCTTATGATCATTGCTAGAAATATAGGAAGGAAAGACATGATGGAAGGAGGGAGGTGAAGTATCTGGAGTGATATCCCCTAACTTAAACATTTGGCAGCAAAGAGTGCTAAAGGGGAAAACATAAGAAGATCAGAATAAAAGACAAAATCCTCTAGAGAACTTGCCCTTTAATTACCCTGAGTTCATCTCTATGCTGCTGCTGCTGCTAAGTCGCTTCAGTCTATAGCTAAGGTCTATTGGCCAGATGGTAAAATATTGTATTTGTATCATTTCCACCTCAGACACGCTCTTACCATTCACCTGACTTTCTTCTTCAGTGGTTCCTCCATGAGCCCAGTCACAGCTCCCCGTATGAAATTTTTAAGTTCATAATTCCTAGAATTGCATATTATTTCTGTCCATATCATCTGCTCAGGATTTATAATTCTCTTAAACAATAGAATGGTAAAGACTAGAGATCTCTTCAAGAAAATTAGAGATACCAAAGGAACATTTCATGCAAAGATGGGCTCAATAAAGGACAGAAATGGTATGGACCTAACAGAGGCAGAAGATATTAAGAAGAGATGGCAAGAATACACAGAAGAACTGTACAAAAAGGATCTTCATGACCTGGATAATCACAATGGTATGATCACTCACCTAGAGCCAGACATCTTGGAATGTGAAGTCAAGTGGGCCTTAGAAAGCATCACTATGAACAAAGCTAGTGGAGGTGATGGAATTCCAGTGGAGCTGTTTCAAATCCTGAAAGATGATGCTGTGAAAGTGCTGCACTCAATATGCCAGCAAGTTTGGAAAACTCAGCAGTGGCCACAGGACTGGAAAAGGTCAGTTTTCATTCCAATCCCAAAGAAAGGAAATGCCAAAGAATGCTCAAGCTATCGCACAATTGCACTCATCTCACATGCTAGTGAAGTAATGCTCAAAATTCTCCAAGTCAGGCTTCAGCAATATGTGAACCATGAACTTCCTGATGTTCAAGCTGGTTTTAGAAAAGGCAGAGGAACCAGAGATCAAATTGCCAACATCCACTGGATCATGGAAAAAGCAAGAGAGTTCCAGAAAAACATCTATTTCTGCTTTATTGACTATGCCAAAGCCTTTGACTGTGTGGATCACAAGAAACTGTGGAAAATTCTGAAAGAGATGGGAATACCAGACCACCTAACCTGCCTCTTGAGAAATCTGTATGCAGGTCAGGAAGCAACAGTTAGAACTGGACATGGAACAACAGACTGGGTCCAAATAGGAAAAGGAGTACATCAAGGCTGTATATTGTCATCCTGCTTATTTAACTTCTATGCAGAGTACATCATGAGAAACGCTGGACTGGAAGAAACACAAGCTGGAATCAAGATTGCTAGGAGAAATATCAACAGCCTCAGATATGCAGATGACACCACCCTTATGGCAGAAAGTGAAGAGGAACTAAAAAGCCTCTTGATGAAAGTGAAAGAGGAGAGTAAAAAAAAGTTGGCTTAAAGCTCAACATTCAGAAAACGAAGATAATGGCATCCAGTCCCATCACTCCATGGGAAATAGATGGAGAAACAGTGGAAACAGTGTCAGATTTTATATTTTTGGGCTCCAAAATCACTGCAGATGGTGATTGCAGCCATGAAATTAAAAGACGCTTACACCTTGGAGGAAAAGTTATGATCAACCTAGATAACATATTGAAAAGCAGAGACATTACTTTGCTGACTAAGGTCTGTCTAGTCAAGGCTATGGTTTTTCCAGTAGTCATTTTATGGATGTGAGAGCTGGACTGTGAAGAAGGCTGAACACCGAAGAATTGATGCTTTTGAACTGTGGTGTTGGAGAAGACTCTTGAGAGTCCCTTGGACTGCAAGGAGATCCGACTAGTCCATTCTGAAGGAGATCAGCCCTGGGATTTCTTTGGAAGGAATGATGCTAAAGCTGAAACTCCAGTACTTTGGCCACCTCATGTGAAGAGTTGACTCATTGGAAAAGACTCTGATGCTGGGAGGGACTGGGGGCAGGAGGAGAAGGGGACGACAGAGGGTGAGATGGCTGGATGGCATCACGGACTCGATGGACGTGAGTCTGAGTGAACTCAGGGAGTTGGTGATGGACAGGGAGGCCTGGCGTGCTGCGATTCATGGGGTCGCAAAGAGTCGGACATGACTGAGCGACTGAACTGAACTGAACTGCCTGTCAAAATGCATATATCTTGATATTTGTTAAATACCAATTTATGCTAATGAGCTAATATACTAACTATGACTCACAAGAAATCTTTTCTCACAAACACTTTCTTATAAGGGTACATGTTAGGTTCTTGAGACAAATAACAAGCATTGTTCTTATACTCAAGTTTGGGAGACTATAAACAAGAACACCTAATCAACACCAGAGTTTTAAAAACTGACAATATGAGCTACATCACAGAGCAATATGTGCTTTAAGCCATCAGTGGTATCAGATGAGTTGGAGATTTGGAAATCTTAAGACTTGAGTTTGAGACCCGTATTTGCCACTTCCTTTATCATTTGAGGTTTCTTAATTCTTCTGGGTCACAGTTTCTTTTTTATGTTAGATACTATAATAGTCATAGTTTGTTCACAGGATTTAAAGAGATCACTTGTTTGTAAACATTGCATTCATGAATGGACAACCATTGATGATGCCCTTCGAACTCACGTATACTATTACACTCTATGTGATGGTCTGCCTGGCCCACCTCCATGTTAGTCCAACTCTATTCTTCTCCCTGCCTTACAGAGATGACCTACATTAAAATCAAGTAGGAACAAGGCACCTGAGTCTTAGAGCAGCCACACTTCTACAGCTGAACTGTCACATCTAGTTAGATACCATTACTGGGTCCTGGACCTTGGGAAATAACTAGTCACTTCTCTGAGCAATAAAAAATACTGGACTACATATATATTTCTGTTGAGTGATATGGATAAAGCAAACAGTACGTGAACCTTAGTTTTTAAATATTCCCTTTAACCTATGGTCCTCAGTGCCAAGAATTTTTCAGAAGTTGCAGAGAGGGTAAAAAAGCATAATCCCTAATTTATTTCTGCTTCAATCTAAATGAATAATTTTCAGACTGAAAGAAAGAATTTGCAGTTATTTTAAGGGCTTGGGTCCTATCTTCTAATTTCCCACTTAATTCAACTTTGGCTTCAAAAAGACTCTGAAATCCCAAACATAAAATACTAGAAGAAGCTCCAATTCCTTTGAAAATGGCAAATCTCTCAAATAGTGGTTGTGATAGTACATCCACTGTTCTCCTGCCTCCATCTTTACTGAGGTATAATTGACAAATAAAAATTGTGCACATTTAGGATGCACATGTGATGATTTTATATAAGTATACACTATGAAATGATTACCATAATCAAGCTAATTAATACCTCCATCATCTCACATTTGTGTGTTTGTGTATATGTAGTAAGAGCATTTAAGATCGATTGTTTTATCTAATCAGGTATATAATAGAGTATTGTTAACTATAATCACCGTGCTGGACTTTAAATTCCCATAATTTATTCATTTTCTAATTCAAAGTTTATACCCTTGAATTTGAGAGAATAGGAGAATAGGGGCATTGTTACATAGGTTCTTGCACTAGAGACTGGCAAATAACACTTTAAAGAGAAAAAAAGATAAAATGCTGTAAATTATGGATTTTATAAGCATGTAATTGAACCAATAGCAGAATCCTGCAACTCTTACATAGTTAGTGATTTATGAGCACTTAGCATATAATCTTATGATCACTGGCTTACTAAAATTAAGTCTCACTGTGAATGTGGAAGAGCTTGTAGACTTATTTTCTGTAAGTCTGTTAGAATGAGCAGCAATGTATTGTATTCAACACTTGCTGATTTCCAAGGCATATTCATTGAATTTCTTGATGTCTCATAACAGCTCCATAGGCTAGAAATGAGATTGTGTTCCAATTTCAAACAGGAGGAAACACACAAAAAGTGACGAAGGGTTACAAGAGAGCAAAGCTAGTGACTGGGAGAGCCAGAATGTTGACTTGAACTTGTGATTGATGATCCAATGCCCACTATGATTGTTCTTGCTCTCCAGTGGCCAAATTTACAGATGTGAAGGTATTAGGAATATTTACTTAGCAGTTTTTTATTTGACAATGGAATGATTCGTTTTATAAACAAACAGAGTCCCTTTAAGTTCAATAATCAAACTAAGAGTGAGGTGGCTGAGAAATAGGACAAATAATTCTTGTAATTGTAACCACTCAAGTCTCTGCATCTCTAAATCCTAAATTAGAAATTTCTGTAATGCTTCAATCAATCAAGCAGACCAGATTTTTCCTGGACATGTGCTGCAGACTAAAAATTGCTTAATTTTCAAACCATTGTTAAATAAATTGGCACTAGAATGACTTCAACCTAAGTAATCACTGACAGTTTCTATTTAAGTGTTAAATCTTTGTTTTCTGGGGTAATTGCTTCTTTTTCTGGTTTTCATCATATTGGAAGTCATAATTTTGAAGACTGGCCATTACATTTCTGCACACTTTATGCAACTAGTCATGATGCAAAGATAGGTTGTGATTTACTTAAAATATCTTTGCCTATTTGACCCTTATATCACCTCATAATTAAATACATTTTTGATTTAAATCTATTTTCTTACTTCATATGACCCTCTTTTCTAAGTGCAAATAAGAAGCAGATACTTAACAATATCCAATATTTTAGAATCTTGTTGGAAATAAAAAAGCAGGTTGAAGTTCCTTCAATGTTATTTTTTCACCCAGTCTTGTATCTCCATTACTACCACAGTACTCCCTGACATGCATATGTACATGTGAATGTGCTTGTGCCTGCATATTGTATACATACGCACACACATGTGTGTACACAGAGTTACACAGTTCCATTCAAAATAATTTGAAAATTTCACCAGGCACACATTTAAGGTAGTACAGGATTTAGGTTTGGCATTTAAATTAGGCTAAATCACAAAACAACTGTCAGCAAAAAAATCAGAATCACTCCTCATACCTATAGTCCTGTGAATTTTCTTCACTTCCCTACCCCCCGCCCTGCCCCGCCACCTTTTTCCCCACCTGCTTTTTAACCTTATCCAATACCAATAAAAACTGGCTCTGAAGGTTCTCAGCTTCATTTCCCATGTGATAAGCCCACTTGTCTATTTCTGAGTTTCAGTCCTTCCTAAGATATTGTTTATCCTCCAATCTTTCCTTATCTAGCCATTCTGTTACCACCAAAATCCTCTTTCCCAATCCCCCCATGTCACAGCCTGTGCTTGGTTTGTCCAGTTTGACGAAAGGAGACAGGAGGATCAAAGAGAGAAGACGATAGTGCTACCAGGTAAACAACGATAGCATGTCAAATCTTTTATTCCCAAGGTACACCTGTTCTTCCAAAAGATTAGATAACTTCTTGGAAATCTTTAGCCCATGTCTTAATCATGGGTTAGTAGTTATCACCGTGGAAAATTTCACTGGGACAAGGTTTGTCACAGGTATTACATTTCAATAATTTTTCATGGCCTAATTTTCCCTAAGAAACCAAGTGAGGGGAAAAGTTGCTCATGTTCTGCTAATCTATCTATTTAATGGGCAATGAAATGCTTGCTTCTTGGAAGAAAAGTTATGACCAACTTACAAAGGATATTAAAAAGCAGAGACATTACTTTGCCAATAAAGATCCATCTAGTCAAAGCTATGGTTTTTCCAGTAATCATGTATAGATGTGAGAGTTGAACTATAAAGAAAGGTGAGCACTGAAGAACTGATGCCTTTGAACTGTGGTGTTGGAGAGGACTCTTGAGAGTCCCTTGGACAGCAAGGAGATCCAACCAGTCCATCCTAAAGATTCTTTGAAAGGACCAATGCTGAAGCTGAGACTCCAGTACTTGGCTACCTGATGAGAAGAACTGATCATTTGAAAAGATCCTGATGATGGGAAAGATGGAAGACTGGAGGAGAAGGGGATGAAAGAGGATGAGATGGTTGGATGGCATAGCCAACTCAATGGACAGGAGTTTGAGTAGCCTCCAGGAGTTGGTGATGGACAGGGAGGCCTGGTGTGCTGCAGTCCAGGGGTCACAAAGAGTTGGACACAACTTAGCGACTGAACTGGACTGAATTGAACTGAAATGCAGTAATGTCATTTTAAGTGAGTCAAAAAATATTCATTAATACTGCTGATTTAAAACCCTTCAGTGGTAATATTAGAGTATTTGCCACCACAACCTCCAAATGACAGTGTTGGAAAGATGATATTTTGGTGCTACTACAGAGAGGCTTCCACTTTGAGGACATACCTAAAGGGCCCAGATTTAAGTCTGAAACTAAGAATCTAACTTATAATGCAAAGCTACTCACCTACAAATACGGTCAAAACAGTGTCTTAGGTTTTCAAAAGAAGTTACATTTGACCATAAGGTCTACCTGGATAGGATTGCTCTATGGCCACTAATTCAAGCACTTGAGACTACTGTACTTGGTTTTAGAAATTCTTATCTGTTAAAATGAAAATGCACCTGTTTGTATACCATAGTAAGTCAGATTTAGCCATTAATATTTGAGTGAATTAATTTATCGGGTCTTTTCTTAAATAGATAAGAACTTTGTATGAATGAAGTCTATTATAATTCTGTTACAAAGAGTAAAATAAAGACAGGTACAAAACACTACAAGGGAGGGCCAAGCATGGCAGAACCCTGTAAAAGTGTACAGAGAAAAACAAAATTAAACAATAGGGATGAAGACTTCTGCTTCCTTGAAGATGGAGTAGACATACTTTTTCCTAGTCCTCCAACTAAGTACAGCTATATGCAAAACAAATATAAGACACTGAGTGGTGAGATAAAGAGGGCAAACTGGCTAGGAGTTTAAGGAGTGACATATTTTTGAGTTACCTTGGGATTTCTTTTTTGACTCCTATATCACAGACTAGATGCTGGAGAAACCGGTAATCAGGAGATGCCAGTGAGAACAGACATAAAAGCCCAAAGGAAATAAGAGTTCTGATCCTCTCTAGTCAAAGGACCAGGAAAGGAAGAGTTTATCAAGATATAAAACTTTTAGCCAATAGGTGTTCTAGCGCAGTCAAACACTATAGGAAAACAACAACAAACAGTAGATCTCTCATCAGAAACCATGGAGGCCAGAAGTGGCACAGGATTCTACAAATGTTGAAAGAAAAGAGCTGTCAATCCAAAATCCCATAACCAGCAAAAATATCCTTCATAAATGAGATGAAAAAAATCAAAATATTCTCAGATGAATTGAAACTAAGAGAGTTTGTCACCAGCAGATCTATCCTAAAAAGAATGACTAAGAAAATTATCTAAATAGAAACAATAAAAATAAGTAATTGTGGAACATCAGGAAAGAGGAAAGAATAATGAGTAGAACAAAAAATAGGAAATAATAATAGGCTTTCTTCACTAGGATTTTCTAAATTATGTTTGATGTTTGAAGCAGAATGATATCTCTATGAAGTAGTTTTCAGTGTAAGTATAGGAAGTATTTAAGACAATTATTTTATAACTGTGAAGAAAAAAATGGATGTAAAGGGGAGCGAGATTTTTAAATATCATTGTAACAGGTAGACTATGATAAGTTATGTATGTGTACTTTAATACCTAGTTGTTGTTTAGTCACTAAGTAATGTTGAATTCTTTGCAACACCATGGACTGTAGCCTGCCAGGCTCCTCTGTCCCTGGGATTTCCCAGGCAAGAATATTGGAGTGAGTTGCCATTTCCTTCTCAAGGGAATCTTGCCAACCCAGGAATCGAACCCACAGTCTCCTACATTAGCAGATTATTTACCAATGAGCTACTAGGGAAACCTAAATTAATACCTAGATCACTACTAAAAAAGTTACACAAAGGCATACACTCAAAAACACTTCAAATAAATGGTAATCTAAATACGTTCAAATAAAACACAGGGAAGAGGACAAAGAGAATAGAAATATAAAAAGGAGAGAGAGCCCGCAAAAATGGCATTTCTGAAACATCAATAATTACATTAACAGCAGTCTAAATACATCAATTGAAAAATAGAAATTGGCACTTGGTTAAAGAGAACAAATGAAAACATGGCTTAACTATATGCTGTCTATAAGAAACTCATCTTAAATAAATATAAAAATATAGATAGGTTGAAATTTTAAAATATGGAAAGATATACCATGTAAACATTAACAAAAATGTAGGGATAGTTAATATTAATATCAGACAAAAGGAAAGAAATTTATCAGGGACAGAGAGGTAAATTATATAATGATGAAAGGGTAAATTCACCTAGAAGACAGTAATCCGAAGTTTGTAGGCACCAAACAGGAGACATTAAAAACATGTAAAGTAAAAATGATAGAATTGAAAGAAAAAATAAAGAAATCAATAGTTCTAGTTGGAGACTTCAACATCTTTCTCTCACCAGTGATGGAAAAACTAAAGAAAATCACAAGTGTAGAAAAACTCAATAATATCATCAACCTATAGGATCTAATAAACATTTAGAGAATGTTCCATGCAACAACAGCACATTATACAGTAACACCATGAAAAAATATGAAACATTGTGAGAATTACCAAAATGAAACACAGAGACACAAAGTGAGCAAGTGCTGTTGGAAAGTGCCAAAAGATTTGCTCAGTGAAGGATTGCCACAAAACTTTCATTTGCAGAATATACAGTATCTGTTCAGTTCGGTTCAGTTGCTCAGTTGTCTCCGACTCTTTGAGACCCCACGGACTGCAGCACACCAGGCCTCCCTGTACATCACCAACTCCTGGAGTTTACTCAAACTCATGTCCATTGAGTCAGTGATGCCCTCCAACCATCTCATCCTCTTTCATCCCCTTCTCCTACTGCCCTCAGTCTTTCTCAGCATCAGGGTCTTTTCCAATGAGTCAGTCCTTCACATCAGGTGGCCAAGGTATTGGGAGTTTCAGCTTCAACCTCAGTCCTTCCAATGAATATTCAGGACTAATTTCCTTTAGGATGGACTGATTGGATCTCCTTGCTGTCCAAGGGATTCTCAAGAGTCTTCTCCAACACCACAGTTCAAAAGCATCAGTTCTTCGGTGCTCAGCTTTCTTTATAGTCCAACTCTCATATCCATACATGACTACTGGAAAAACCATAGCTTTGACTAGACAGACCTTTATTGGCAAAGTAATGTCTCTGCTTTTTAATTTGCTGTCTAAGCTGGTCATAACTTTTCTTCCAAGGAGTAAGCTGCAGTCACCATCTGCAGTGATTTTGGAGCCCCCCAAGATAAAGCCTGTCACTGTTTCCATTGTTTCCCGATCTATTTGCCATAAGCAAAAAAGCCTTAAATCAATATTCTAAGCTTCCAACTTAAAAAATTAGAAAAGAGAACACAATATACCAAATACAAGAGAAAGGAATGAAATAATGAGAACAGAAATAAATACAAACAGAAATGGAAAAACAATAGAGAAAATTAATGATACCGAAAGAAGAGAGTCCCTTGGACAACCAGGAGATAAACCAGTCAATCCTAAAGGAAAATCAACCCTGAATATTCATTGGAAGTACTGATGCTGAAGCTGAAGCCCCAATACTTTGGCTACCTGATTTGAAGAGCCAACTCATTGGAAAAGACCCTGATGCTGGGAAAGACTGAGGGCAAGAGGAGAAGGGGCAACATGCAGACAAATGCACAGTATTATATATCCTACAGTTCTGAGATATAACATATAGAATTGTTATACATGAAAATATTTAAAATAATTAAATGGGGTTTAGAATAGGAAAGCAAGGCTGATTCAATATTTGAAAATTAGTCAATATAATCATTCAAGAGGATGGCATCACTGACTCAATGGACATGAGTTAGAGCAAACTCAGGGAGATAGTGAAGGACAAGAAAGCCTGGTGTGCTGCAGTTGATGGGGTTGCATAGAGTCAAACACAGCTTAGTAAATGATCAATCACAACAATGAGGCCGAGGTATGCTGGTTCTTTGAAAAGAAAAATAAAATTGATAAGCCCTAGTAATAGTGGCAAAGGGGAAAAAAAAAGAGTAAAGAAGCAAACTATTAGTTTCAGGAATGAAACAGGCTATATCACTACAGACTCTATAGACATCAAAAGGATAATAAGGGAATACCATAAATAACTCTACAAAGATAAAACTGACAATTAGATGAAATGTACCAATTTCTCAAAGAGTATAAACTGTTCACAACTGTGAAACTGGTATAAAATATATAACACTAAAAATATGTTACATAGATTATCTGAATTTGTAATTTAAAATTCCTCTAAAAAGAAATCTCCAGAGCCAGATGGTTTGGCTGAAGAATCTGATCACATGTTTAAAGAGCAATTAACACATACTCTATGAAATTTTTCCAGAAAATTAGATAAAGGGGACACTTTCTAACTTGTTCCATGAAATAGGCATTCCTCTGGCATTAAATAAGACAAAGAACAACAAAAAAGAAAACTACAGAGTTATATCCTACATGAAGATAGATGCACAGTATTGAGATACAACAAATAGAATTCAGTTATCCATAATTGAATTTTTATTTATTATAATTGAATATATAATGAATTTTGGGCTCCAAAATCACTGCAGATGGTGATTGCAGCCATGAAATTAGAAGATGCTTACTCCTTGGAAGGAAAGTTATGACCAACCTAGATAGCATATTCAAAAGCAGAGACATTACTTTGCCAACAAAGGTCTGTCTAGTCAAGGCTACGGTTTTTCCAGTGGTCACGTATGGATGTGAGAGTTGGACTGTGAGCTGAGCACCGAAGAACTGATGCTTTTGAACTGTGGTGTTGGGGAAGACTCTTGGACTGCAAGGAGATCCAACCAGTCCATTCTAGAGGAGATCAGTCCTGGGTGTTCTTTGGAAGGACTGATGCTGAAACTGAAACTCCAGTACCTTGGCCACCTCATGTGAAGAGTTGACTCATTGGAAAAGACTCTGATGCTGGGAGGGATTGGGGGCAGTAGGAGAAGGGGACAACATGGCTGGATGGCATCACGGACTCGACAGATGTGAGTTTGAGTGAACTCCAGGAGTTGGTGATGGACAGGGAGGCCTGGTGTGCTGCAATTCATGGGGTCGCAAAGAGTCAGACACGACTGAGCAACTGAACTGAACTGAACTGATACATAAAAATATTTAAAATAATCAAGTGGGGTTTAGAATAGTAAAGCAAGGCTGATTCAATATTTGAAAATCAGTCAATATAATCCATCACATCAACAAGCTAAAGAATTAAAATCATATGATCACATTGATAAAGTATTTGATAAAATTCAGCACGTAGTCATAATAAAAACTATAAAAACTCTCAGAAATCCAGGAATAGCAGGGAATAAACTCAACTTGATAAATAACAGGAAAAGCTTCAGGTTATTATTTTTGCTTCTTCTGATAAACCTGCTATAAACTACAGGGTCTAGTGATACCCTCCTTAGACTTCAGCTGCCAGTCACAAGTTATGACTGGCTATAAATTAGAAGCTTGATAAATTTGCTAGAATGGCTTATAGATCCCAAAGAAGCATTGTACTTACTACATCACTGGTTTACTATAAAGGGATGAAACTTAGGAAGAGCCAGATGGAAGAGGCACACAGGGGAACTGTGCGCAGCTTCCATGCTCCCCGCCCAGTGTACAACTTCTGCTACTCTCCACATGCTCACCAACCTGGAAGCTCTCCAGAGCCCGTTCTCCAGTTTTTATGGAAGCTTCACTACATTGTCATGATTGATTACATCATTGGCCATTGGTGATTGATTCAACCTCCAATCCCTCTCCCCTCCCAGGAGACTGGTGGCAGCATCTCTTTTAAGGACGAAATGCTTAAAAAGCTGATTGGGTGGAAAAACTGGTGAATTGGCAAGCTGCATTGTGAAGAGGAGCTCTGGATCCAGCAGTATTGTTGAATGTAGTTCCTGCATCTCCCAAGTTAGTACCTTTGCTCTCACTTTGGTCAATTTCTCCAAAGATATAGCTCAGTATTTTGCCCCAATATTAGAAGGTTGGCTGGTAGTATTGTGGGAGTCAAATGAGGCCTAGGTTTTGGGACAGAGGAATTCACCTTTTGGGCTTCCCAGTTGGTACTAGTGGTAAAGAACCTGCTTGCCAAGGCAGGAGACACAAGAGACGCAGGTTCAATCCCTGGGTCAGGAAGATCCCCTGATGGAGAGTGTGGAAATCCAGTCCGGTATTTTTGCCTGGAGGATCCCATGGACAGAGGAGCCGGGTAGGCTACAGTCCATCGTGTCTCAGAGTCAGACATAACTATAGCGACTTAGAACACACACACAGTTCACCTTTCAGCATGGTTTTTGTTTAATCCCCGTTTTCATATGGTGTCTTACCTAATCCTCCACCCCGTCGTTGTACCTGCTATTCACAGCAACATAGTGTGTAGCATTTCCACACAGTAAACACCATCCCCCAGCCCCAACCAGTGGAGAAGGGGAGGCTAGTGGCCTCAGAGAAGAGGGAGAACTTTTAGAAAAGTCTCTTTTAAGTTTCAAATCAAGATTTCCCCTGGTGAGATGATTGATTCAGGAACTAAATCCAAAATTAAGCTCTCCACTCTGCTATTGCAACCAGGTACACAGTGGGAAAGGCAGGGCAACTCTGGGGTCAAGGCCATGTTGGCAGAGCTTGGGCCTCTGATCCCCACCGGATCTGAAATCCCACACAAGCCCCGCACACCTAGCTGGAGACAGAGCTGACACAAGGTGAGGCACAAGAACTGGAGAGTCACCGACTAGGGGTAGGGAGAAGACCTTCAGCCACGTAGCTCCTCTAGGAGCCCCACCTGCAGCCACCATATGGAGTGGGGAGGTGGTGGTCCTTCCAGAGGGAGAACTTTTAATGAAATGGATAGACTACTGGAACTATATCACCTACTAAGACTAAATCATGAAGAAATAGACAATCTTAACAGACCAATAGCATTCAAGGAGTTTGAATCAGTAATCAAAAATCTCCCAGCAAAGAAAAGTCTATGAACAAATGATTTTATGGTGAATTCTTCCAAACATTTAAAGAATTAATGTCAATCCTTCTCAAACTCTTTCAAAAGTTGAAGAAAAGAAAATGATTCCAAACTCATTTTACAAGGTCACCATTACCCTGAAAGCAAAGCCAGAAAAAGACAGACCAAGGAAAGAAAACTGCAGGTCACAATCCTTGATGAACAGACACAAAAGTCCTCAACAAAATATTAGCAAACTGAATTCAGTCACATATTAGCATGATCATAAGAAAACATGCACTTTACATGAGAATTTGGAAGTCACCAACCCTGAAAATAATTTCCAGTTTTTTAAGTTTATAAAGCCAAGCAAACTGTAAATTCTACTTCTTGAATATATTAACTGAAGAATTTTTAATGTTCTTTGTAGGCAGGTTACAGTAGAGATTACTCCACAGATGCTGAGACATAAATTAGAAAAATAAAAAGATCCAGACCTTTTAATAGAGTGAGAAAACATTTTACAGCTTTTCACAGATGAGGCCGAGTTCTGACTCACTGTACAGCTGGTTATTGGCTGAGCTGAAGATAAAGCTTTTGCTTCTTAGTTCTTATTCTAGACTTCTTTCAATTCTACCACTTTGAGTCTACAAAAATAAAGTAACAAAAGATCATACAGCAAATGGAATCTAACAGCACATTAAAAAGATCATACACCATAATCAAGTGGGATTTATCCAAGAGATTCAAAGTATCTTCAATATATGAAAATCAACCATTTGTAGTATATGTGATAATGTACATAAGTATATGTACACTACATTAACAAACTAAAGAATAAGAACCATATGATCATCTCAATAGATACAGAAAATGCTTTTGACAAAATTCAGCACCCATTCATGATAAAAACTTTCCCGAAAATGGGCACAGAGGGAGACTTTCTCAATATAATATAATAAAGGCCATATGTGATAAACCCACAGAAAACACCATTCTCAGTGTTGAAAAATTGAAAACATTTCCTCTAAGATCAGGAACAAGACAAGGATATCCACTCTTGCCAGTTTTATTCGACATAGTTTTGGAAGTCCTAGCTATGGCAGTCAGAGAAGCAAAAAAGGCATTCAAGCTGAAAAAGAAGTAAAGCTGTCACTGTTGGCAGATGACATACTATACATAGAAAATCCTAAAGATGTTACCAGAAAACTACTAGAGCTCATCAATGAATTTGGTAAATTTGCAGGATCCGAAATTAATACACAGAAATATCTTGGATTTCTATATACTAAGAACAAAAGATCAGAAAGAGAAATTAAGAAAACAATCCCATTTACCATTGCATTAAAAAGAATAAAATACCTAGGAATAAACCTACCTAAGGAAGTAAAAGAGCTATACTCTGAAATTTATAAAGATACTGATGAAAGAAATTTAAAAAATGACACAGAGAGATATACCATATTATTGGACTGGGAAAATCAATGTTGTGAAAGTGTTATACCACCCAAAGCGATCTATAGTTTCAGTGCAATCCCTACCAAATTACAAATGCCTTTTTTAAATAACAGAATTAGAACAAAAAATTACAGTTTATATGGAAGCACAAAAGATCCCAAATAGCCAAAGCAATCTTAAGAAAGAAAAACAAAGTTTAAGAAATCGGGTTTCCTGACTTCAGACTATACTACACACCTAGTCATCAAAATAGTATGGTACTGGCACAAAAACAGAAATATAGATAAATGAACAGGTAAAAAGCCCAGAGATAAACCCAACAACTATGGTCACCTAATCCACAACAAAGGAGACAGGAATATACAATGGAGAAAAGTCTCTTCAATAAATGTGCAAGGAAAACTGGACAGTTACATGTAAAAGAATGAAATTAGACCACTCCCTAGCACCATACACAAAAATAATCTCAAAATGGATTAAAGACCTAAATGTAAGGCCGGACACTTTAACTCTCAGAGGAAAGCATAGGCAGAACACTAACATAAATTGCAGTAAGAACTTTTTTCATCCATCTCCTAGAGTAATGGAAATAAAAACAAAAATAAATATCTGATATCATTTATATGTGAAACCTTAAAAAAATGGTATAAATGAACTCATTTACAAAGCAGATATAGAGTCACAGATGTAGAAAACAAACTTATGGTCACCAAGAGGGAAAGGGATAAATTGGGATATTGGGATTGACATATACACACTATCATATATATATATATATGTATATATATCTGTGTGAGTGTGTATAAAATGTATATATGTATGTATATATAAAATAGATAGCTTATCAGTACCTGCTGTATAGCACGGGGAGCTCTTCTCAATACTCTATAATGACCTAAATGGGGAAAGAATATAAAAAAGAGTAGATATAGGCATTTGCATAACTGACTTACTTTTCTGTATAGCAGAAAATAACATTGTATATCAACTATACACCAATAAATTAAAAAAAAAAAAGAAGCATAGAAATGTGGAATATAGATATGCCCTAGATGTTATACTTGGAGAAGTCAACGGCACCCCACTCCAGTACTCTTGCCTGGAAAATCCCACGGATGAAGGAGCCTGGTGGGCTGCAGTCCATGGGGTCGCTAAGAGTCGGACACAACTGAGCGACTTCACTTTCACGCATTGGAGAAGGAAATGGCAACCCACTCCAGTATTTTTGCCTGCAGAATCCCAGGGACGGGGGAGCCTGGTGGGCTGCCGTCTATGGGGTCGCACAGAGTCAGACACGACTAACGCGACTTAGCAGCAGCAGCAGCAGCAGCAGATGTTATACTGGACTTCTCTGGTGGTTCAGACAGTAAAGAATCCACCTGCAGTACAGGACACCTGGATTTGATCCCTGGGTTGGAAAGATCCCCTGGAGAAGGGAATGGTTACCCACTCCAGTGTTCTTGCCTGGAGAATCCCATGGACAGACTGGCACACTATAGTCCATGGGGTCACAAAGAGTCAGACATGACTGAGCAACTTTCACGCACAGTCTAAGCACACGTCTTGAAAAAGGTAACTAGGAAGGAAGACAGGGAAGATGGGAGATGCAAATCATGATAGACAGCAATTCTTTAAAATAACAACAAAAATAAATTGTAGAGGAGGAGAGGAGAGTTTTACATACTCTCTTGACTTGGGAGAAAAGAGAAAAATGTCAAACGTCTAGTTCATTATTTATTCATTTATTCAGTAAATATGTCTTAGTAGTTGCTATGTGATTTTGCAGGGCTGAGTCCTGGGAACATGATGGTAAACAAAAAATATATGGACCTACCCTTGCAAGAGCTTACAGTCCAAGACAGGAGACAGATGTTTAGCTTAGCAATCAAAATTGCAAGAGCCATCTTGGAGAAAGTAGAGTGGATGGGAAGATACTTCCCCAAAGAATAATAAAAGATTTACTCAAGGAAGTGGTATTCATCTGAATCAAGGGATGAGTTAAGAGCTACACATTGAAAAGAGTATCCCAGATGAGAAAATCTCTCTGTTTTGACTTCTCTCCTTGACAAGAGAGTCGTCTCTCTTGCTCTCTACAGACTCAACACAATTGGCACATCCTCCTGCTTGGACTTAATCGACATCACTGGCCACTCTTTTTCAATTCTCTCTGCTTTAGCCTCTACTCAACATTCAAATGTTGATAAGCCACACAGATCTCTTCTCTATCTACATTCTCTTACCACTTTATCCAGATCATTAGTTTATTTCCAGGCCTGGTCTCATCACTGAGCTACAAACCTATGTGTCCAACCACATATTTCAAAGCTCTGCCTGTTTGTTAGACATTTCAAACATTAACTGTCTTGCCAGGGGTTGCCCTCCACTTTTCTTCCAACTTCTATGTTGAGTATACAAACTCAAGGGGAGCCAAATTTGATAAGGAGAGAAAGGAAGAATTATTTAAGCTAAGATACAAGAGTGAATAGTATTTAGCTGTGTGTAAAAGGAGACAAATAATACTCCAAGTCAATCATGATCTTTATGTGGTCTCTTAACAACAATTACCCCATAAGGTACAAGTGATTTTTATTTTACTTTTAATATGTAGCCCAAATTTTTACAGAAAAAAATATTGAGTAATCAAGCAATACTGAGTAATCAAGTAATATTTAACAAGAAATATTTACTAATCTGGATTACTAGGAGGGCTTTAGTGATGCCGGTGAAGGTTCCAGGTTTAGAGATTTGCTTTTAGAGACTGGTATTGCTTTTGCAGGTTTCTTCTTCTCCACCTAGTTTGATGACTATAGCCAACAAAATCCTGTAGCAATTTGAATGAGTCACTATGAAAGCAAAGAACAACAAAAAGGCTTGCTAACTTTAAATATTTCTAGGTATATGGCCTTGCCCTCCAGCCAAAAGAATCCATTTTTTACCCAAGCCACATCTTTCACTGACAGCTTTTTGTTGCAGATACAAAGTACAATAATGAAAAGAGTAAATAGTTCAACTCTCTGATTTATAATGACAGTTTTCTGATACAGGGGAAATGAAGAATTGAGCAGATTCTATGAAGTGAAAATTCCCAATTACATTGTTCCATTATATTAATTAAACAGGTGCTAGCTAGTTTTCAGAGTAGCACTTCTGTGACCTTTGTTGTCCAGAATTACTTACGGTTGTTAAGTGCCATCCTCTTCTCAACGAAAGCAGGAATACAAATCTTGACTGAGCCTCTATAAGGTACAAAGTACAACTCTACTTGGATTCCCTTGAGGAGTCACTCACTAATCTTGAGGTACCTCATCTATTTCACCAAATTTCATTTATTAAGAAAAATAATCTGCTTTGGAGGGCCTCCAATATTTATCAAATAGAGTACTGTCAGATTATTTCAAAATCTTAGCCCAATTTACCACTGCCATCCTAGGTCATCGTGCCCCAAAGAAAAATACTTTTACTGGGAACCGTGTACATAAAATAAATGGTCTATATCTTTAGCCTGGTATTTGTGGTCTCCCAGAAACTGGACAATCTCATCCATGGCTTAAACTAATCAAAGTTTGTGACCTCAAAACTTGACACTTTTGACAAAAGTTTACCTCTTAGCTTCAGAATCTAGTAGCGGATCAATTTCTTTTCTTAGTATTTTGCAGGTCCCTCAAAGTCAACATGGCAAACACAGAACTTGCTATCCTCAACGAATCATTCTTTCATTTATATCCTCTGCTTCTTTGAATGAGCATTCACTATCTCAAACCAGAAGCCAAGAAATTATCCTGGAGTCTTTCTTCCTTACTCTTCATATACAGTCCATCAGTAAGTTCTTTGAATTGTTCTACCTAATACATCTAAAATCCTTTCTGCCTCTCTATTAATAGAATTGAGCAGATTCTATGAAGTGAACAATGTAATTGGGAATTTTCACTTGACTCCTGATATTAGAATCTTTCTCTCTACATATTGAATATACTTAGAGTACATAACTGTCCCTATATAATAATGTTTTTTTCTGTGTCTATCTTCTTCAAGGTTATACACTCTTTGAAATTAAGACTATTTATACAACTTTGCACCTTCATCAGTTAAGAGAGTATTTGACATAGTCAAGAAATTGACTCGAATGAATGTATACTTGAAAATATGTGTGAGGTTGATCCGGAAGTTACTTTTACTTCAATAGCTTTCCAACACTATCATCTCTTATTCCAATAGCTTAAGTTGCTTTGGAAATTTAATGTCTAAATCTGGTCTCTTGCCTATGTTCCTTAAGGGCAGTTTTATGACGTTTCCTGTAATAAGGGGCAGGGTTATAATAATGGGAAGAACAGATGTGCGAATGTGAAGATGTTTTTCCTTTGATCACCTTTAGAGTCCCTTTCCAGGCTTCCCAGGTGGTGCTCATGGTGAAAAAGAGAAAAAAAACCCGCCTGCCCAATGCATGAGACATAAGATTTGAGTCAGGAAGATCCCCTGGAGGAAGGCATGGCAATCCACTGCAATATTCTTGTCTGGAGGATCCCCATGGACACAGGAGCCTGAAAGGCTATAGTTCATAGGGTCGCAAAGAGTTGGACATGACTGAAGCGACTTAGCACATAGCACGCATGCACAGAGTCACTGTCAGTCGGTCATGTGTGTGTCTCTGCCAAGTGCCAAGGCAGATGTGTGTTATTATTGATGAGTTATTTCAAACCACTTATCAGGCACCGATTGGGTTTCCTACACATTAATAGGAAAGTAAGAACTAAGTGAGGAAAATGACATGAACCAAATTTTTATCCTCTTGTGAGGGTAAGAACCAACCCCGGGTTTACAATGCACCTGCTTACAAAATTGTACTGCTCTTTATTCCTGTCTTTATACTGGAGATTTGCCAACTGGAGACCTAATTCAGCCTCAGAAGAGAAGACAGTAGCCAAAGGACTGGGAATAGGGAATGTTCCCAACAAAGAGAGGCTTCCAAACTCACAAAACAAAACCAAAACTGCAAATATGAAATGACATAGAATGAAAGAGAAAGTGGCCTGAAGCCTTTGTTTCATCAGGCCAGAAGGTCCATAATTTATTTGTTTAAATTCCATTCTTTTTCTAAGATGGCACATATGAAACCAACTACTGTTGGTGTTAGAAAAGATCTTAGACACCATGCAGTTGCTGTGCTGTGACGTGCTATGATGAGTCACTTAGTCGTATTCAACTCTTTGCAACCCCATGGACTGAAGCCCGCCAGGCTCCTCTGTCCACAGGGATTCTCCAGAAAAGACTACAGGAGTGGGTTGCCATGCCCTCCTCCGGGGAATTTTCCCAACCCAGGGATGGAATCCAGGTCTCCAGCTTTGCAGGCAGATTCTTTACCGACTACCCACTCCAGTACTCTTGTCTGGAAAATCCCATGGATGAAGGAGCCCAGTAGGCTACAGTCCATGGGATCACAAAGAGTCGGACGCGACTGAGCAACTTCACTCACTCACTCTTTACCGACGGAGCTACCAGGGAAGCCCAAGAATACTGTGGAGGGTAGCTTATCTCTCCTCCAGGGAATTATGATCCCCAGTGCCTTTGGGTTCTGATGTGGCACTTCAGGGACCAAGAGAGAGCTCCAGCTTTCTTGCCATGCTTTAACTCAAACAGCAATCCTCTTCTGTTTCATTTGTTTGTTTAATAATGGAATAACATTGAGTGTAAACTGGTGTATCCACTATGGAATACACTATGGAGGTTCCTTAAAAATTAAAAGTAGAACTATGATATGATCCAGCAAGCCCACTCTTCTGCGTATACATAGACAAAACTATAATTCAAAAAGATACATGCACCCCAGGGTTCATTGCAGCACTATTCACAAAAGCCAGGACAATGAAACAACGTAAATATCCATCCACAGATGAATGGATAAAGAAGGTGTGGTGTACACCCACACACAGGAATACTATTCAGCCACAAAAAAGAATGAAATTATGCCATTTGCAGCAATATGGATGGACCTACAGATCATTATACTAAATGAAGTAAGTCAGGTAGAGAAAGACCAATATGAGTTCACTTATACATGAAATTTAAAATATGACACAAATAAATTTATCCATGAAACAGACTCACAGACATAGAGAATAAACTTGTGGTTGCCAAAGGGGAGGGATGTGAGAGAGGAATGGATTGGGAGTTTGGGATTAGTAGACGCAAACTATTACACGTAGGATGGACAATAAAGTCCTACTATATATCATGTAAATATCACAGGAATTACATTCAGTACTCTGATAAACTATAATGAAAAAAAATGAAAAAGAGTGTATATATGCATATGACTGAATCACTTTGCTGTATAGCAGAAATTAACACAATGTTGGAAATCAACTATACATCAATAAAATAAATTTTTTTAAAATGCAATTCCCACACAAGATTTCAGTTGATAGGAATAAAAGAATTGTTTAAAAACTTAAAATACTCTGATTTACACCAAATCCCTTGATTCATAGATGAGGAAAATCATGGACATATTATCCCTGGACATGAATTTTAGAGCCCAGGTATCTGAATTCATACCCTGTCACTGTCTATCTATATCTATATCTGTATATTTGTCCTTTCAGGGCATTAGTCCTGATCTGAGAAATGGGGCTCATATTGGTACATGCCTCACAGAGTTGTTTTGAGGAGTAAACGGGTTAACATATAGAGTATGTCTGCTACTCTAGTCTTCCCTTTTAACTTTTTCATTTATAAAGATCCTTGTGATTACATTGGGCTGAAATAATTCAGGATAATCTCTTTCTTCATATTGGCAAAGACCCCTTTGCCATGTAAGGTGACGTATTCACAGATTCTGGGGATTCCAACATGCACATATTTGGGGGGACCATCACTCTGTGTATTGTAGGGAAGTATGCAAAAATATGCATAATATGCCAAATGGCTTTGTAAAAGAAGGAATGATGTGCACTCCTTATGCCTTACCTAAAGGCAATCATATTTTTCAAAAATACTAGACTAGGCAAACTAAGACATCTCAGACCTGGTTTGGTATGAGGTAGCTGGTTTGGATCACTGCCCTGTGGCATTCCACTGTTCGGTTAGACCAGGTCTAAATGATATAAGGCAAAGAAAGGTGGTGACTGCCTGAGTCTGTGCCATGTAAGAACCCTAAATAATTCAAGATATTTTTCTCATAATGAAACAAAATGATAAATTGCCATCTAATTCACACAATCTGCTTCAGCATGCTTTAAATACCTGTGGGAAATGACCCAATTTTGATCGCCCTCCGTTGACTATTTCACATTAAACTCTTTAGCAGCCAATGACAACAGGCATCATACCAACAGGTGCTTCATCCTCCACTCCTATTTATGTCTCTTTTTCAGCCATTACACCTGGCTGACTTGGAGAGCCTCCAGGGATGGCATCTGTTATCACCATTTCCCTTGAAATCCAGGCCCACAGTTGTTGATCTGCAAATGTTGATGAAAAGTCAACCTGTACTTGTCTCCTAGCTTTGCCACCATATGCACAATCAAATTACCTTTCACATATGGCAGTGAAAGAAATGAAGAAACAGTCAATGCAAAAATATCTTCCTTGGCACCATTGGGGAAGTGAAATATAAAACCTTCCTCCCTATTTCCTTTGTCAAGTCTGAGTGTGATAATTGTTAACATGGAAAGGGGCTTTTTAAAGGATCCCTAGAGGCTCCTTCTCCTGAGCCCACATCTCCGTTGCTAAGATGAAGATTTGTCTTCAAGCATGAGAAACAAGAATGCCTTTGAGGTGATGACGTTTGAAGGAAAGGTGAACAAGAAATAACAAGTAGGGAGATGAGAGATGAAAGCAGGGAAAACAGAAGATGAAGTTATCATCTGTCCATATGTATGATTGAGTGAGTGTATCTGGGAAAAACAACTAGGGGCTGGTCATTAAAAGTGTGAGATAAAAGAAGGAAAGGCTTGTCTTAGTTCCTTTCTGGTTACTAAATGAAAGTTACTAACTAGGCTCAAGAGTCTAGAGCCTGTAGAGACATAATTTATTGAACTTTAGTTGATGAGTCATTATTTATCCAGTAGATGGAAGGAAACAATTCTTGTCATATGTTATGTTTTAGAAAGGAAGCAAACTCTTAACCATTGAGTCTCACTCCAAAGAATCAGTTCTTTTGCCACTAAATTTACATCAACATGGGCACTAAGACCCAGTGGAAAAGATGCTGGTATAAATGAGGGTTAGGCAGTTTTTAAACTTAGTGTATACATTTTCTACTTTTGTAACAAACTACTGCAAGCCTAGTGGTTTGAAATAACTCAGATTTATTATCTCACATACCTGGAGGTCATAGTCTGAAATGAGTTTTATGAGTGCAAAATCAAACTATGAATGAAGCGACATTCCTTCTGGGGCTGCTAAAGGGCAATCTGTTTTCTTGCTTTTCCTTCTAGAGATCATCAGCATTTCTTCACGGTGGCTCCTCCCCCTGTCTTCAGAGTACATTGTTACTCCAACCTCTGCTCCTAGTAGCATATCTCCCTTTTATAACTTAGACCCTCTTGTCTCCTCTAGACAATGCAGGATAATCTCCCCATCTCAAGATCCTTAATTTAGCCACATCTGCAAAGTCTCTTTTCCCAGGTAAGGTTACTGTTCACAGGTTCTGAGGATTAGGATATAGACATCTGTGGGGGGCCATTATTCTGTCTAGAACAGACAGATTTGTCAATAAAGGCTTTATTCCAGAAACTATAAACCCCAAATCTACAGAAGACAGGCAGATAGCAAATGAAAGAAAGAGATCAAAGAATGGTGAAAGGGGAGGTGAGCTAGAGAGTGAATAGAATTCTATGGCTAATTTTTAAAATTCTAATTTAAAAAAATTGTTTTAAATTGTATGTAATTACCATGTGGGTGAGACAAAAGAGGTCTCTGGTTCCTGCTTGCTGATTTGCAGCTATTGATTTAAACAAAGTATTTGCTGTTTTAACAAAATATTCTCTGTTCTTCAAGAACATTTTTTGCTCAAACAAGAGAGACTCCTTCTGTTAAAATAGCCAGGTACAAAGTTACTGTATAACACAAGGAGCTTAGCTTAGTGCTGTGTGACAACCTAGAGGGGTGGAGTAGGGTAGGGAGAGGGAAGGTGGTTCAAGAGGTTCGGGACATAGGTATACTTATGACTGATTCACGCTGTTGTATGGCAGAAACCAACACAACATTGTGAAAGCAATTATCCTTCAATTAAAAATAATTTTAAAAAATAGCCATGTGTTTTCCACAGCCTATCCCACACTGACATGAATATATAAAAGGCTAAAATACAAGAATGCTAAAAAGAAGAATGAGGTTTAGAGCCTGTGTTAGCTGAAGCCCACTGAAGACTAACTGGAAGAAACATGCTAGGAAGGAAGCTGACAATTGCAGAAAATAAAGGGATAAAGAAAAAAAGATGGGGGCCGTGCTCTCAGCAGGCTCAGCAGCGCTCTCTGGCTTGGGGGCAGATGAGAGCCTGCTAAGCAGTCTGCAAGGATTGAGGGCCCATAAGTTTCATAGTAGTATTGTAGCACAATGGCATTACAGCAATAGTTCCAAGGATACAGGCGAAGAGTAGCAAGGCCGTGTTTCTGTTGGACTTTATCTTAGAGAGTTTCTGCCAGCTCCTGAAGTTTGGTGCGTGTGCATGGGGGTAGGGGAGTGAAGTGTGGTACATAACTTTGTACAGATGTGCTGAATATTCAATCATGGTCAGAACTTAATTCATCATCATTTATGGAATTCTGGGTTAGCAGACACTCTGAAGTCTGCGCCCAAATCAGAATATATGTCAAAGTTTTATAAAGATTTAGGTCAAAGATCATCAAGAAATGATCCTGGGAGATAACATAGTGTTTAACAGATGTAATAGATGTCTAGCAGGGAGGAGCAAAAAAGATGTAGAATTGGTCAAGAAGGACAACTGGGGCAGCTCATGCATGAGGGGAGCAGCAGAATTCACTTAGAATTCATATGGGAGCGGGGGAGAACACATCTTTTATTTAAAACCCAAAGTAAGCAAATAAACAAATACATGAACTCTTGGTTATGAAGAAAAAGGCGCTATGCTTGTGTAGAGGGGAGACATTGAGACAAAGAAAGATAAAGTTACTTGCACACAAAACATAACAGAAATGTGCATGTGTGAGAGAGTAAAAGATAGAGACAAAGAAGAGGAGAGAGTGGCATGCTGAGAGAAAAGGACGCAGAGAGAGGGAACAAGAAGGAGACAGAGAGACAAAGACAGAGAAACAGCTTTAGTGAATGATTTGTATTCAGTAAGGGGTAAAATTATAACTTAGCTGTTTCTGTTGTTCTATGCCACTGCCTTCCAACAAGTTCTGTCAGTCATTTTCTTGCCTCTGGATGACATCTCGAAAACATAAAAGAGCTTTTCCTGTCACTCTCACGTATAAGGAAATAGCCTTAATAGAAACCACCTCCATTTAGTCCGGCCTAATATCAAAGCCTGCTTCCTTGTGTAAGTCATCTTTTCCCTGCCATTTTGCATCTTGGATGGATTGAGGCTTGGAGAGCTGCAGTGGGGAGAGTAGCTGGACCAACTTTTGCACTTGGCTTTGTTCTCATTCTTCTCTCTACGAGGTAGGCTCTGGTTTTTCCAGGGCTCCAGGGGAAAGGGATGAGGATGAAAAGATTTACTTACTGGTGTGGTTGCCCCTGGGTTTCCATGGTAGCTCAGCTGGTAAAGAATCTGCCTGCAATGCTGGAGACCCTGGTTCAATTCCTGGGCTGGGAAGATTTCCTGGAGAAGGGATAGGCTGCCCACTCCAGTATCCTTGGGCTTCCCTAGTGGCTCAGCTGGTAAAGAATCTGCCTGCAGTGTGGGAGACCTGGGTTTGACCCTTAGGTTGGGAAGATCCCCTAGAGGAGGGCATGGCAACCCATTCCAGTATTCCTTCCTGGAGAAATCCCCGTGGATAGAGGAGCCTGGAGGCCTATAGTTCAAGAAGTCACAGAGTCAGACATGGCTGAATGACTAAGTACAGCACAGTGGTTGCCCCTGACACTGGTGGAGAGTGAGAGAGAGCCACCCTCCTCCCTTTCCTCTCTCTCTCATTCAACTTTTCTCAGTAGAACTCATGTGAAAAATTCAGAAACCTCCATTCCTGTCCACTTCTCACCTGCTGTTCCCTTGTCACAGTAGATTCCACCTCTGCCACCTTCAGCCAGCTGCTCATGCCTTTCTGCCAAGCCTAGCATCCAGAGGTTTATCCCACAAATATTCTCCATCATGGGGTCCCCATACTCACCAGGAGATCCTTTTGAGCAGGATCTTTCAAGATGAGTCATGTTCAGCTCCTACATCAATTTATATCTGGTCCATGTCTAGGCGAACAGACCATTTTGAATGCAGACCTGTGTCTTTGCTACTACAAACAGTTCTCCTTAAGCTTCTTCCTTTATAATATTTAGGTATAAATCATGTTCCTGAATATCATCAGGTACAGGTCAAGCTCTCCAAGTGGTTTCCTAAAACATTCCTCAGGTGATATTGACGTCCCTGGTGGCTCAGACGGTAAAGCGTCTGTCTACAATGCTGGAGACCTGGGTTCAATCTCTGGGTCGGGAAGATCCACTGGAGAAGGAAATGGCAATCCACTCCAGTGCTATTGGCTGGAAAATCCCATGAACAGAGGAGCCTGATAGGTTACAGTCCATGGGGTCGCAAAATGTGAGGCCACAGTTAAATCCCCTTCTACTCTTCTCTTCCAGACCCTCCAAGGACTTTAACTACCTGAGATAACCCAGCATGAGCTATTCATCTACTAGCACAAACCTTGCATATTTCATGAACAGTGGGGGAGTTCTGAGGATCAGACTTGGCAATTGTCCCTGCTTTTTTGAGCCTCTATAATTTTAGTGTTTTATTCCATGACCTCTCACTTCCATTGCCTCCAAGTTCACTAATTCAGATCACATACCTCCAGTCTCACTTTGAGGATGAGCAAGGGTGTATTACAATCAGACAAAAGCAGATGACAGAAAAACAACTGGTGTTCCCAGGATTTCAGAAGTCTCTAGTGGGGTTTTGCTTATGGGCCGACAGGCAGTGTACAGAGATGAGTTTGGTCCTTGTCCTGTTTTACATGAGGACCAGCTTTGTTAGACTGGGTTTCTCCCTGTTGGACAAGGTTTTATACTTTCTGATATGTCAGGGCCTTGCAGGTTCATGCGTTAAAGCCACAGGAGAATAGCTCATACCACTCAGGCTCACCCAAGGCTGATTTGTAAATCAGAAAATCAGTTTGCTAATTTGCAGTGATTCAGATTTGGCTACCATTTGTTTTGAGTATGCTACGTGTCAAACGTTGAGCTGGAGGCCTTCTTACCCATGATCCCATTTAATCCTCCTGTCGGTGGTCAGTAGATGTTCCCAGAGGGAAGCCAATTTAGAAAAATGAAAAAAAGTTTAAAGAGTATCCTGGAAATATGATTTCAAGGCAAAAAGAACTAGATGACCTGTGGAGGGAATCTTGTAATAGAAGCGTGCTCTTGAATCCCTTCTCTTATATACACCTGCTTATGGAGCCAGTCTCAGTAAGGAAACTCAAACTCTGTTCCATTGGTAGTGATGGACTCCCACTGAACAATGCTTTCTCCAATTCTGTTCAACATTTTATGCTGACACTTTTTACCTCCCTACAACATCTTATTCCCTAACTTACAATCAGAGTGCCTCTGCAGAAGGAATCTAGGCTCAGACATACAAGTTACATAGTAGAATGTCCCCTATCTCCTAAATAGATGCAAATTCTTTCTTGAATCTGACTTATTTCACTTTACACAATGGCAAACTTGATAACATGCCTCTAGAATAAATCCCTGGAGATTTCCACTCCTGCGCTGAGAGTATAGAGTGTCCTTGGTGTCCTCTTGGTGACTCTAGGCATGGTATGAAGGAGGGGCACAGACAGAAGAGACTCAAACTTTTAATGTTGTAATCATGTAAAGAGACCTTCCCTTATAAACTTATGCATTTACATTTGGTATTTCAAATTAGTTATTTAAGCATTTATGCAGTTGTATGCACTTGGTACAAGGAAATGAAAAAGTCACTCCTCTCAAAGAACTCATTGTCCACTGAAGAACACAGACTCATAAAGAAATAATTTCAACGCAGTGAGCTAAAGGTTAATTGAAGTATAAACATGGTACCACCAGAGAATCAAGGTTTAGAAAGTTGTATGTACATGGTCAGGGAAGGTCTCACAACTAAGGTGGCATGTGAGCAGTTTTAAATGGAGAACAGAAATTCATTGGACAGGAAGAGGAGCAGTGAAGGCAGATTTGAGAAGGATGTTTAGGTGAGGGCATTTCAAGCAGAAAGAAAAGAAGCACAACAGCCGAGTAGTTTTGAGAAATGATAGGCTATACTCGGTATGCCTAGAGCAACTTATATGAGTGGAAATAAGGATGAAAGTTAGGCAGAGTCAAATCAAAACTGTCTCCTATTGTTACTATTTTAAGTTTGAACTGCATTCAGTAGCCACTGGTGAAAAATTTAAGTAACATAATGTCAAGAACATATTTATGTTTTTCAGTTCAGTTGCTCAGTTGTGTCTGACTCTTTGCAACCCCATGGACTGCAGCACTCCAGGCTTCCCTAAAAGAGGTTTAACAGTATGATTTATGGAAGTTACTTTGTTCTGTAACTCTTATGGAAGATTAATATATGAATGATGATATTTCTTTTAGGGAAGTATATTATTCTATCCCAGTATTTTAAATTTTATAATAATATTGTAAATAATTATTTTGCAGGGTATTTTCTCCCTTTTTCCTAGTCTTTCCTGATTTGTCAAAAAATGAATATATAGTATATAGCTCTGATGTGGTGGGAATAGGACGGAATCTGGAGTCAGTAAATTGGCTCTGAGACTACTCTACCTCTTTCTATTATTATTATTTGTTATCAGTTGGCCATACCACAAAGCTTGTGGGATTTTAGTTCCCCAATCAGGGGCAAACCCAGACCCTCAATAGTGAGAGCACATAGTTCTAACCACTGGACTGCCAAGGAATTCCCTCTTTTTATTTCTAGCTTTGTAACCTCACACATTTAACTTCTCTGAGACTCAATTTCCTCATTAGTGAAATAAAGATATTGTTACCCATCTTCTAGTTTCTTGCAAGGATTAAATTACAAGAAAGTGAGACAGCCCTTGGACCTAAAATCTCCCCTAGGACTCATCCCTAGGGATTGCTGCTGCTGCTAAGTCGCTTCAGTTGTGTTCAACTCTGTGCGACTCCATAGACGGTAGCCCACCAGGCTCCCCGTCCCTGGGATTCTCCAGGCAAGAACACTGGAGTGGGTTGCCATTTCCTTCTCCAATGCATGAAAGTGAAAAGTGAAAGTGAAGTCGCTCAGTCGTGTCCGACTCTTCGCGACTCCATGGACTGCAGCCAACCAGGCTCCTCCGTCCATGGGATTTTCCAGGCAAGGGTACCGGAGTGGGGTGCCATTGCCTTCTCCGTCCCTAGGGATTACAGTTTATGAAATCTGAGATACATTTAGATGGTATTTAACAGACACTGCTGATCCTATACTGGCAAACTTATTTTTCTGCCTTTTCTGGATGGTAGCATTGAGTTTCAGAGAATGGAAACTAGTGATGGAGCTAAAACTAAAGTCTGGATTCCAAAATTTCACACTTTTATAATTCAGACACAATCCTATGGAATGGACTCATTCAAAATTAAAACTTATATGAAAGTGGATATGGAAACATACTGACTTGCTATTTAAGTAAGAGAAACTCCTTGATGGTTAGAAGATAATATGTATTCTAACCTTCCCCTCTGAATGAAAAAAATTAGATCTCTTCCTTACTCACCACAAACTATACTATAACCTGATAACCAGTTCTGGTGTCATCCACTGATAAAGATGGGTTTTCCGGATTAAAGAAAAATCTTGACTGAATGATAATCTCACTAAAGAGAAATATATGCATTCCTGTCTTAAACCATATGTGCTAAAGAAAAAATTGTCATAGGTATTTTTTCTTGAGTTTTCAGGAGCAATACTATAAATAAATCTGTCCACATATGTAGGAAAACAAAGGAGAAAAACTTTTGGAAAAAGTGAAGAGTCTCACATATTAAAAACAGCCTCTGTTTTTTAATTGATTAACATTCCAAGCTTAAATTGAATAGAATAAGTGAGTCTAAATAAAACCATTCAGATGGAAATGGGGAAATTTCATTGTTAGAACTGTAACAAAAATTCAAAGTAAGAAGTCCCATTTCAGAGGAAATGGTAGGTTAGATAATCAGATTGATCCCCTTGCTGAAGAAAAATGAAAAATACTGAATAAAATGTAACTTTTGAAAAACTCATAAAGAGAATAGAACAGTAGAGAAGGTAGCAAGATATTAGCAGTTAAAATACTAAGGAAAGGCATGAAATCCTAAAGCTAAGTGAAGCACTCAAGCTGCTTTTGTTGCCATAGCATCTACCAAACTTGGCACAATTAAACTCCAGATTCAACAGGGTTATACAATAAAAAAGAAAGCAGTCGAACCTCAAGCTTTCCCATGTTAGACAGACCAGTAGGAGACCCTTCTAATATTAAGATGGAACCTCAGAAAAGTAACCTCTCAGATAAAGATGAACCAGAGTTAAATGTGTGCCCAATTGATGAAAAGATACTCAAGATCACTAATTATTAGAGAAATGCAAATCAAAACTACATCAAGGTATCACTTCATACCAGTCAGAAGGACCATCATTAAAACGTCTACAAATAACAAGTACTGGAGAGTATGTGGAGAAAATAGAAACCTCCTTCACTGCTGGTGGGAACGTAAATTGGTGCAGTCACTACGGAAAACAATATGGAGGGTCCTCAAAAATACTAAAAGTAGAGATGCCCTATGATCCAGTAATCTCACTCCTGGGTATATATCCTGATAAAATTCTAATTAAAAAATATGCATGCCCCCCTATGTTTGTAGCAGCACTATTCACAATAGGCAAAACATAAAAACCAACCAAACGTCTATCAACAGATGAACTGATAAGAAGATGTGATATGCATACACACACACACACACACGGAATACCACTCAGCCATAAAAATAAATGAAATAATGCCTTTTGTGGCAATGTGAATGGACCTAGAGACTACCATACTAAGTGAAGTAAGTCAAAAAGAGAAAGATAAATACCATACACATCACTTATGTGAAAAGTGAAGTTGCTCAGTCATGTCCGACTCTTTGCAACCCCATGGACTGCAGCCTACCAGGCTCCTCTGCCCATGGGGTTTTCCAGGCAACAGTATTGAAGTGGGGTGCCATTGCCTTCTCCACACATCGCTTATATGTGGTATCTAATATACAACACAAATGAACTTATCTACAAAACAGAAACAGACTCACAGACATTGAGAACAGACTTGTGGTTTCCTAGGGGAAAGTGGAGCGGGAGAGGGATGGACTGAGAGTTTGGGATTAGCAGATGCAAACTATTTATATAGAAAGAATAAACAACAAGGTCCTACCGTGTAGCATAGGGAACGACATTCAATATCCTGTGATAAACCATAATGGAAAAGAATATGAAAAGAATGTGTGTATATATATATACATTTTATATATATATATATATATATATATATATAAAACTAAATCACTTTGCTCTAAAGCAGAAATTAACACAATATTTTAAATCAACTATACTTTAGTAAAAGGTTTAAAAAATATATGCCTTATTTACTCCCACCCATTTCCAAAAGGAATTCTAAATAAAGATGTACTGCAGAGAGGGATAAAGAACTACAACCTGAAACAAACAAAAACACTAGAAGAGAAAAAAAAAAAATCCTACTGTTAGAGACAGCTATTTTCTGAAAATTGAGCTGAATGCCATCTCCATTCTACCTCTGTAATTTGAAGTCCATGGCCTTTCCTATTATGTAGGTTAGCATATATCAGACATTCTGTATCTGCAGATTCACATCTATAAATCCTAAAACTTGGTCATAAAGAAAAAGCCCTCAAAACTTGATTCTAGAGTAGAAGTGTCTCCAGTCACCTTCCAGAAGTGAAAACACATGCTCTCTGGAGGAGTCTTCCTACTAAGCCTCTGAGTACCATTACAAATAACAGTTTTCAAGAACTAAGAGTAAATGAAGAAATGGATTACAAATGACAACGAGGAAACATTTCGGGGGTCACAGAAATATTGTCTCTTGACTGCAATGACTACATTATGCATATGTCTATGTGTCAAAATTCATCAACTCTGCATCTTAACCTATGAAGTTTATTATATGTCAGTTCTCTCTCTCTCTTTTAGCCACTAAGTCGTGTCCAGCTCTTCTGACACCATGGACTGTAGCCTGCCAGGCTTCTCTGTCCATGGGATTCTCCATGCAAGAATACTGGAGTGGGTTGCCATTTCCTTCCCTAGCTCAGTAAAGATTAAAAAGCAACCACAGCAAAAGCCCAAAAACAGATATAGAAGACAAAGGGGTTGCAGAGAACAAGTGAGAGAATTATTTGGTCACAGTAAGTTACCCATCACTGGAAAGATTTATTTTTAAAAAGTATGAATGAAAATCCTTTAGGCATTTTAAAGACAGTTATATTCAAAAGACTAAATGGCATGCCATCTCAGGTTCTTTATCTCTGTGATTTGGAATCTGTGACAATTATCATAGAAGATAACAAGCATTCTAACTTCTTCCCATCTGAGTGAAAAAAAAATAAAATGAGACATTGACACATCCCAGACATTCTGTATCCCAGATAAGAGATTGCCCATGAATAAACATTTTTAAAATACCAGCTATTTTATGATTCTGCTATACTTCCTGCTCATATAATTCCACATGACTCTTCCAGTCCTCTTTTAAAGTAAATGAAAGCAAGTGAACATGTTAGTAGCTCAGTCATGTCCAACTCTTTTAATGATAACAGTCAATTATTTGAGTAACTTGAGCTGTTTTTTTAAATGCTTACTTCTCTTATAAAACAGGAAAAATGTGATACTTGTCAATCAGGGGATCAATAAACTTGAAAGACCATGTGTATAATCAACCGCAGTTCACTTATTTATGTCCTCTTTTTAATTAAAGCAATGTTTTACTTCAGAAATAACATCCTATGAAATAGTGCTTCTTTTGAATTTATATATTTTGGTATAAAGATAATTATAATTCAATGTAGAAAACATTAAATTCAGTAGTTACAATTTATAAATAATCTTCAATTGTTCCTATTTTCAATATTTTAGAAATAATGTTTGATTCAGTTGCTCAGTTGTGTCTGACTCTGCAAACCCATGGACTGCAGCATGCCAGGTCCCCCTGTCCATCACCAACTCCTGGAGCTGGCTCAAACTCATGTCCATCGAATTGGTGATGCCCTCCAACCATCTCAGCCTCTGTCATCCCCTTGACCTCCCACTTTCAATTTTTCCCAGCATCAGGGTCTTTTCCAAAGAGTCAGTTCTTTGCATCAGGTGGCCGAAGTATTGGAGTTTCAGCTTCAACATCAGTCCTTCCAGTGAGTATTCAGGACTGATTTCCTTTAGGATTAACTTGTTGAATCTCCTTGCAGTCCAAGGGAACTTCAAGAGTCTTCTCCAACACCACAGTTCAAAAGCATCAATTCCTCGGCACTCAGCTTTTTTCATGGTCCAAATCTCACATCCATATATGACTATTGGAAAAACTATAGCTTGGACTAGATATATCTTTGTTGGCAAAGTAATGGCTCTGCTTTTGAATATGCTGTCTAGATTGGTCATAGCTTTTATTCCAAGGAGCAAGCATCTTTTAATTTCATGGCTACAGTCACGATCTCCAGTGATTTTGGAAACCAAGAAAAGAAAGTCTATCACTGTTTCCATTGTTCCCCCATCTATTTCCCATGAACTGATGGGACCAGATGCCATGAACTTAGTTTTCTGAATGTTGAATTTTAAGCCATTTTTTTTTCACTCTCCTTTTTGACTTTCAACAAGAGGCTGTTTAGTTACTCTTTCCTTTTGGCCTTAAGGATGGTGTCATCTGTGTATCTGAGGTTACTGATATTTCTCCTAGAAATCTTGATTTCAGCTTGTGCTTCACCCAGCCTGGCATTTTGCATGAAGCAGGGTGACAATAAACAGCCTTGATGCCCTCCTTTCCCAAGTTGGAAACAGTTCATAGTTCCATGTCTGGTTCTAACTGTTGCTTCTTGACCTGCAAACAGGTTTCTCAGGAGGCATAAGGTGGTCTGGTATTTCTATCTCTTTAAGAATTTTCCACAGTTTGTTTGATCCACACAATCAAAGGCTTTAGCGTTGTCAATGAAGCACAAGTAGATGTTTTTCTGAAATTCTCTTGCTTTTTTTATGATTCAACAGATGTTGGCAATTTGATCTCTAGTTCCTCTGCCTTTTCTAAATCCAGATTAAACATCTGGAAGTTCTCAGTTAATGTACTGTCAAAGCCTAGCTTGGAGAATTTTGAGCATTGCTTTGCTAGTGTGTGAGATGACTGCAATTGTGCGATAGCTTGAGCATTTTTGGGATTGCCTTTCTTTGGGATTGGAATGAAAACTGACCTTTTCCAGTCCTGTGGCCACTGCTGAATTTTCCAAATTTGCTGGCATATTGACTGCAACACTTTCACGGTATTTGAAATAGCTTTTAGGATTTGAAATAGCTCAGCTGGAATTCCATCGCCTCCACTAGGTTTGTTTATAGTGATGCTTCCTAAGGACGACTTGGCACTCCATGATGTCTGGCTCTAGGTGAGTGATCACACCATTGTGGTCATCTAGGTCATGAAGATCTTTTTTGTATAGTTCTGTGTATTCTTGTGCCTCTTCTTAATATCTTCTGCTTCTGTTAGGTCCATACTATCTCTGTCCTTTATTGAGCCCATGTTTGCATGAAATGTTCCCTTGGCGTATCTAATTTTTCCTGAAGAGATCTCTAGTCTTTCCCATTCCAGTGTTTTCTTCTATTTATCTATGTTGTTTACTTAGGAAGGCTTTCTTATCTATCCATGCTGTTCTTTGGAACTCTGCATTCGGATGGATATATCTTTCCTTTTCTCCTTTACCTTTCACTTCTCTTTTTTTTCTCAACTATTTGTAAAGCCTCCTCAGACAACCAGAAGTAATGTTAGCCTTTGTTTAAATTTTTGGTCTTGTAGTAGTGACGTGTTACACTGTAAGTTTTAAGAAGAAATCATATTGCAGTGTTCTTGAAACACACACATATGCCCAGATTATACAGTTCATGCCTCTTCACAATGGCAGAAAAGTTAATAAATATACCATACATTTGAATACAAAAATAAAACTCCAATGCTTTATTCTCTCTTTTATCACATTTTGGAATTCCAAATAAACATTTTAAAACTTTCCAAAACTGAAGCAGGAATAAATAGAAAATCTTAACAGACCTATCACAAGCACGGAAATTGAAACTGTAATCAGAAATCTTCCAGCAAACAAAAGCCCAGGTCCAGACGGCTTCACAGCTGAGTTCTACCAAAAATTTAGAGAAGAGCTAACACCTACCCTACTCAAACTCTTCCAGAAAATTGCAGAGGAAGGTAAACTTCCAAACTCATTCTATGAGGCCACCATCACCCTAATACCAAAACCTGACAAAGATGCCACAAAAAAAGAAAACTACAGGCCAATATCACTGATGAACATAGGTGCAAAAATCCTTAACAAAATTCTAGCAATCAGAATCCAACAACACATTAAAAAGATCATATACCATAACCAAGTGTTTTTGTCCCAGGGATGCAAGGATTCTTCAATATCTGCAAATCAATCAATGTAATTCACCACATTAACAAATTGAAAAATAAAAGCCTTATGATTATCTCAATAGATGCAGAGAAAGCCTTTGACAAAATTCAACATCCATTTATGATAAAAAAAATTTCTCCAGAAAGCAGGAATAGAAGGAACATACCTCAACATAATAAAAGCTATAGATGACAAACCCACAGCAAACATTATCCTCAATGGTGAAAAATTGAAAGCATTTCCCAAAAAAAAAAAAAAATAAAAAAAATAAAACTCTCCAGTCTGTCTTCCAAGCCTCTTAACCTCTTTTCCATATTCTCCATCTTTTTGTCTCTATGTGTGACTTGTCCAGTATCTTCTTCTCATCTATCTTTCAGTTTACTAATTCTTTCTCAGATTTTGTCTAATATACTGCTACACTTATTCTTTGAGTTTTAATTTTGCTAGTGTAATTGTAACCTTTAGAGCTTTTCATTTGTTGTTTAGAATTAATTAGGCCATATTTGATTGTTTCCTTTACCCGTTGGTACTGTCGAACATCAAAATACAAGTTGGTACATTTCCTCCAGTCAGTTTATCTTTCTGAATTTTCACTGTTCTTTCAATTTTAACCAAGTAATCCTTTGCTAGTTCATCAACCTTTTGATGATTTTAATTATATTCTCAAAAAATATTTTCTCCAGAAATTTTTCTTTATAATTGTGTGTGATATGTGTACGTGCAAAGGTGGAGGGGAGGGAACTAGGCTGAAAACCTGGACCATCACTATAGGAAATTGCAGTCTGAAAATTGTTGGAACAATTTTAAAAATATAAAAGCACACAATTTTGTATTAGTTGGACTATTTGGGATATAGGTCAGATCACCTGTGTGATTTGTTATCTGATCTGTCAGGAAACTCTTGTAAATATCAAGTATTTAGAACAACCATTTTCAATCTATTTTTTGTCAAGCCTACAACATTTGACCATTTTCAGACAGAGTATAACTGTGCAAAATAAACTTCCAAGCAAATTCATTCTCTGTTTCAGGCCATCTATAAATCTTGTCCCCATAGTAACACAAGTACTTCTCAAGATTTCTTCATTTACACTTCCAAATTTGCCTAGTCATGAATCCTGAAACCAATACTTTAGGTGTTTTTTTTGCAATTAAATCAAAAGCTTTATTGTTAACCCAACTTTAACTTCTGTCTTTTCAGAGAATTCTTAGAACTTACTGATGAGTAGAGAAGTAAAAAGTTGTTACAGACTAGTTATTGATAAGAAAATAAAATAGAGTGCCAATTGAGCTATTTCAAATCCTAAAAGCTATTTCAAATACCGTGACAGTGTTGCAGTCAATATGCCAGCAAATTTGGAAAAGTCAGCAGTGGCCACAGGACTGGAAAAGGTCAGTTTTCATTCTAATCCCAAAGAAAGGCAATGCCAAAGAATGCTCAAGCTATCGCACAATTGTACTCATCTGACATGCTAGTAAAGTAATGCTCAAAATTCTCCAAGCCAGGCTTCAGCAATACATGAACTGGGAACTTCCAGATGTTCAAGCCAGTTTTAGAAAAGGCAGAGGACCCACAGATTAAATTGCCAACATCCATTGGATCATGGAAAAAGCAAGAGAGTTCCAGAAAAACATCTATTTCTGCTTTCTTGACTATGCCAAAGCCTTTGACTGTGTGGATCACAATAAACTGTGGAAAATTCTGAAAGAGATGGGAATACCAGACCACCTGACCTGCCTCTTGAGAAACCTATATGCAGGTCAGGAAGTAACAGTTAGAACTGGACATGGAAAAACAGACTGGTTCAAAACAGGAAAAGGAGTACATCAAGGCTGTATATTGTCACCCTGCTTATTTAACTTATATGCAGAGTACATCATGAGAAATGCTGGGCTGGAGGAAGCACAAGCTGTAATCAAGTTTTCCAGGAGAAATATCAATAACCTCAGAGATGCAGATGACACCACCCTTACGGCAAAAAGTGAAGAGGAACTAAAAAGCCTCTTGATGAAATTGAAAGAGGAGAGTGAAAAAGTTGGCTTAAAGCTCAACATTCAGAAAACGAAGATCATGGCATCTGGTCCCATCACTTCATGGGAAATAGATGGGGAAACAGTGGAAACAGTGTCAGACTTTATTTTGGGGGGCTCCAAGATCACTGCAGATGGTGACTGCAGCTATGAAATTAAATGATGCTTACTCCTTGGAAGGAAAGTCATGACCAACCTAGATAGCATATTCAAAAGCAGAGACATTACTTTGCCAACAAAGGTCCATCTAGTCAAGGCTATGGTTTTTCCAGTGGTCATGTATGGATGTGAGAGTTGGACTGTGAAGAAAGCTGAGCACCGAAGAATTGATGCTTTGAACTGCAGTGTTGGAGAAGACTCTTGAGAGTCCCTTGGACTGCAAGGAGTTCCAACCAGTCCATCCTAAAGGAGATCAGTCCTGGGTGTTCAGCGGAAGAACTGATGCTGAAGCTGAAACTCCAGTATTTTGGCTTCCTCATACGAAGAGTTAACTCATTGGAAAAGACCCTGATGTGGGGAGGGATTGGGGGCAGGAGGAGAAGGGGACAACAGAGGATGAGATGGCTGGATGGCATCACCAACTTGATGCACATGAGTTTGGGTGAACTCTGGGAGTTGGTGATGGACAGGGAGGCCTGGTGTGCTGTGATTCATGGGGTTGCACATAGTCAGACATGACTGAGTGCCTGAACTGAACTGAACTGAATGATTCTGTACTAATGACCCTGATGATGGGAAAGATTGACGGCAGGAGTAGAAGGGGATGACAGAAGATGAGATGGTTGGATGGCATCTTCGACTCAATGAACATGAGTTTGAGCAAGCTCTGGGAGTTGGTAATGCACAGGGAGGCTTTGCATGCTGTAGTCCATGGGGTCGCAAAGAGTCAGACATGACTGAGTGACTGAACTGACTGACTGATGATTATATAACAACAATGTATCATGATCAACATGTTTCTCTTTCTTAACAAGAACCTTCTAATTAGTCTTATTAAGTCTTTTCTTACATCTTAAGATAATAGGGCTTCCTTGGTGGCTCAGAGGTTAAAGTGTCTGCCTGCAATGTGGGAGACCTGGGTTCAATCCCTGTGTCAGGAAGATCCCTGGAGAAGGAAATGGCACCCCACTCCAGTATTCTTGCCTGGAGAATACCATGGACAGATGAGCCTGGTGGGCTACAGTCCACGGGGTCGCAAAGAGTCAGACACGACTGAGCAACTTCACTTTCACTTTCTAAGATAATAAGTAGAGTGAGTCTGATAAGACCTTTCTATTGTTAATTCTCATCTATCTAATTTAAGATGTATGTTGTGGTAGTGGGTCTTGTATATAATGCCTTGATAAGACTAGCAAGTGGGGCACTCTCCATCCCCCTTCTGATTTCTATGTCAGAAGTTTTCTCTGTCCTTTTTTTACTGTAATAAAACTTACGCCATACAAAAGTTCTGAGTAATCCAAGCCTGGCCTTAGTCCTGAAGCTAAATCTTCTTTGGAGATCACGAATTTGACATTATTCACCATAAATTGTCACTGCTGCTGCTACTGCTGCTAAGTCACTTTAGTCGTGTCCAACTCTGTGCAACCCCATAGACGGCAGCCCACCAGGCTCCCCCGTCCCTGGGATTCTCCAGGCAAGAACACTGGAGTGGGTTGCCATTTCCTTCTCCAATGCATGAAAGTGAAAGGTGAAAGTGAAGTCGCTCAGTCGTGTCTGACTCTTTGTGACCCCAGGGACTGCAGCCCACCAGGCTCCTCCATCCATGGGATTTTCCAGGCAAGAGGACTGGAGTTGGGCACCATCGCCTTCTCCAAATTGTCACTAGTCCCTACTATACCATCTCTTCAATTCATGACTTAAAAAAATAACAAATGGTCTAACTCAAATCATCAAATAATTCTCTCTTGTTCCCTTTGTAGTATGCATTTTAATTTACCCTAGATTGTCAAATGGGCCAAAGGAAGTTCAAAGTGATACAAGTATTACTTTAAAAATTATATAATATAAACTATATATATAGGTGTTAGTGGTAAAAACCTATCTGCCAATGCAGGAGACATAAGGATTGCAGGTTTGATCTCTGGGTCAGGAAGATCCCACGGAGAAGGAAATGGCAACCCACTCTATTGTTCATGTCTGGAGAATCCCATGGACAGAGGAGCCTGGTGGGCTACAGTCCATAGGGTTGCAAAAGAGTCAGACATGACTGAAGCGACTTAGCACAATCGTATATGTATGTTTGTGTGTGTGTGTGTGTGTGTGTGTGTATAATCTCACTCCCTACAGAACTTCAAGCATACTTATCACAACTGTGGGACATAGAGCATCCCAGAAGAGTCTGAAAAAAAAGATCTAAAACTCACCACTATATACATTGTCAAAAGCTGGAAAGATCTGGGTTCAAATCCTAATTAACTGTAGGACTTTGGGCAAACTACTGAAACCCTATGCATCAGGGTTTAGTCAAGAAAACAGAAACTGCTCAAAGTATTTCAAATAGAAAGAGATGTCATTCGGAGATTGAAGAGCTACAAAGCCATCAGGATGGCCGGTGAAACAAGGGTCAGGGAAACCATTGGCAGTGTTCAAAAATTCAGGAAGACTAGGAATCATAGAAAACTGCTAATTCGCAGGCTGACATGAGGACTGTTGGTGTTTAGTCGTTAAATCATGTCTGACTCTTTTCATGACCCCATGGACTGTAACCCACCAGGCTCCGTTGTCCATGGGATTTCCCAGGAAAGAATACCATTTACTTCTCCATGGGATCTTCCTGACCCAGGGACTGAACCCAAGTCACTTGCATTCCAGGTAAGTTCTTTACCACTGAGCCACCTGCAAAGCTCTAAGCACACATCAAGCCTCAAATCTGCCACATCAGTAGCCTATGGGCTTGAGCCTCTGCATCAGGAGGAACAGTGGCTTCTTCTATTCTTGCAAACACTCTTTGGCACAATGGAACATAGTGCCTTGCTGTTAGGAACTGTGGAGAATATAATACCAGGCTTTCGGCCTCTACAATGCAGGGGAGGGAAGAGCAAGGGCAGGGGATGTTGCTAAACTACCTAGAGAAATTCTAGCTCATTCCCTATATTTTACCATCTTCAGATGTAAAAATACTATCAAGAATAAGTCAAAATAGTAGATGGAGCACCTGCTGAAATAATCTTTTGTATATCAAATATCCTAAAGTGAGAAAAAATATACATATGTGTAAATACACATGTTATTCAGATATAGGTATGGATGATATAGACATAGATAAAGCATAATGGGATAGGAAAACAAATTGTGAAGAATCCTTAAAAGATAGAAAGCATATGGGATCAAATTGATAACAGCTGTGATAAGCATAGCTCAAACAAATTGAGGGTATTATCTCTATAAAGACTAAAAACAGAATCTAAATTGGATGAAAGAAAAAAGCAGAGAAGTAGTCCAGGAAATCATTCAGTTCAGTCGCTCAGTCACGTCCGACTCTTTGCGACCCCATGAATCGCAGCACACCAGGCCTCCCTGTCCATCACCATCTCGGCAAATCAATTAAAAAATTGAATTTAGGAAATTAAAAACAAGTCCTTTTGCACTTGCAGTATGTGACAGACCCAAGTTTTGGACAAGTTTTATTCATTTGTATGACTGGCACAAGGTTGTTTTTGTATTACCACTTTAAAAATAATGTTTGTGCAATTTAATTAATTTTGATATAAATATTGCTGCATTGTTATCCAAGTTGTTTAATTTAATATATAGTAATAGATTGCTTAAAAATAATTTTTCTGATTTTCTTTAAAATACATTTTTGGCCTTAAAGGGTGATTATACAATTAAACAAAAACATCTTTTACCCACTTGAAAGCTTTAAGAGCTATTTTGAGGGGAAAGTTTAACAATTCAACTGAAAGGGAGTGTATATATTTATTGTTCTATGTCCCTTCTAAGTGGGCCACTCTTTTTAAAGTTTGGTAACCAGGCCATCAATCCATTCTCACCCCTTTTCTAGCTCTTTCCTTTTTATTAATGAAGAAACTGAAGACCAGTGTTAGTTTTTGACGTGTGAATGGGCAGATGACCTCATCTCACCATGAAGATATTTTTCTTGAATATTTGAGTGCTTTCAAAATGCCAGGGAATGCTGAGGCTTTAAAACACAAAATTTTACTTAATCTACAAAATAATAAAGTGGATCCTGTTGTTATATTACATTCACAGACCAGAAAACTGAGATTAAGGAACATTAAGTTATATAATGTCACATTGTTAAAAGTGTCAAATTAGGATTTGACCATTATCGAGTTTTCAAAGCTCATAGCTTATTTGCTGTGCCAGTGTTTCTAGGGGATCTGCAATAGTCTGAATCTTTGTCTCCCTCCAAAATTCAGATGCTGGAATTCTAACTCCCAAAGGTGATGATATTAATAGGTGGTGCCTTGAGGAGATGAAGGTGGAAGTCATGAAGGTGGAACCCTCATAAATGGAATTAGTGCCTTACAAAAGAGGCTCCGAAGAGCTCCCTACCTCTTTGGTCATGCAATGATACAATGAGAAGTCTGAAAGTTAAAGTTGGAAGACGGTCCCCCACCCGACCATTCTGGCACTCTGAAATCAGACTCCCAGTCTACAGAACACTGAGGAATTAATTCCTATTGTGTATAAGTCACCCACTCTGCAGTATTCTCTTACAGCAGGCTGAAATGCCTGCAGCAGCCTCCATGTTCTTCCGGCATCCATGTTCTGTCTTTTTCTAGGCTTTTTCTAGGCAAGTCTAGTCTTTTTTTTTTTTTCCTTCATTTCGGTGAAAGTATATCCTGTAACTTAACTGGATGAGCACCTTCCAGCTGACTACTGGCAGATGATTACAGGACCCACATTTGCTTCAGTATTTACAAATAAGTGCACACCAAGTGAAGGCCAGATGAATTTGGAACATGCTGGTAGATGAAGAGCTTCCAACAGTTTGCAGAGAAAACCTGGACAAGCTGAGTCATCTCAAGACAAATGTTGGTAGAGGCATGTCAGTTGTGAAGAAATCTGCCCAGTAGCTATGTCTTATGAAATTTACCTTCCACCTCCACACATCTATAACTCTGATGGATTTCCAGGCCATTCAGGGTTCATGCAGGAAACATATGGTACAATCAAGGGGATAATGGAAGAGAAGTCAATGAAGATACTATTTACAAAGAGGCAGCCAAGGTTAAGGGAAATTTATGAGAGACGGAGTAGTGCTGCCAGGGTAAGTAATGAGAAATGTGGAGGGGTTCAGAAAGGACTATTACTTCAACCTGGAGAGCGAGCGAGCTGTGACTTAAACATTTTTTTTATTAAAATACAGTTGATTTGACCTTTATTAGTGGGATACAATCAGGGCTTGGGAACCCACCACAAAAGGTACCAGAAGAATTAATATCCCATCCTCACTCTTATCTCTATATAGTACTATCTCCTACTGGTAATCTCCAACCCCTGACCTAACCAGAAGTCAAAGGACAAATAGCCCTCAATGCAATCCATATAGATCAGCCTCCCTAAGCAGCAATCTCTGCAGAATGAAGTTGCTGGGGTAAGAAGATACCCAGCATCATTACATTATCCAAAGATGTATTGCTTTGTCCTGATAACAACACCAAGATTGATGTTTCCTGGAAAGTATATTTATTAATATCCATAATGTTGAGTGAGAACAAGATTCTCAGGGCACATCTTTCTTTTCCCAGTTGAAAGAAGGTAAGATTAAGTAAGAAATTTGGTAGAGTCATTTTAACAAAGAGTTCGAGACTTTGTGTCTCAGTTAAGTTGAAAAAAATCTCATTCACTTGCATTTCATCTTTTCTTACATGGAAAGTTAAGGGGCTGAATTAAAATTAGGAAATAGGCAAGCAAATAAAGTGTATCTTCCTGGTGAATTTTTTTTTAAGACTGAAAATTGCTACTGGGTGACAAAAGACTTCAAATGACTTCCGTTGGCTGTAATGATGAATCCAACTTAACGAAAGAGTCTTTTTTTTGTTTCAAAAATTAAGTTGAAGTTGTTCAAAAAGAACATAAGGAAAATCTACCTAAAAATAATTCTTTAGTAAAAGACCTGATGGCTTTGATAAATACAAAATCTGTTATAAGCTAAAAAAAAGTGACAATTGGTAGGAAATGCAATGAAATCTGAGGTCAAAGGAAGATAAAGAAACTGTAGGACAAGGGAATTAACAACTCCATGTGGTTTTGCATAGGTTAAATACTGCCTGGAATGTTGATCTCTATTTAGAGGGGTACTGGTAAAATGATTCTCGTGACAAAGGATCTCAAATCTATGTTACAGAAACAGTTTAGAGACACTTCGGGTACCAAACCTGTAGCAAACAAGAGGAACACTTGCTATGGCAAACATCTGAAGATTACTGAAGAAGGAGTAGACCGTTTCATGTGCTCCAGATGCAAAACCAGGAACAGGAGCTAAAGAGACAGGTGAAAAGACTGGGACTCAACACAAAGAAGTACTTAGCGAAAACCTCGAGGTGTCCAGACAGAGAGCTTTGTCCCTTGAAAAGAGGATGAAGAGGAGAATGGATCTCAAGGATGTTGAAAGATTCTTACAATGAAGACATGGTTGGATTGAATGATCTGAGGTTCTGTGATCTGTAATTTGATTTTTTTAAAAAGAGTATTTTGAAACGGACACCCAATGGAAATGGCTAGCAAGGGATGAGGGAAGAAATTATGAAATTTTAGGTTTAAAAAAAGGAAGAGAACATTAACCCTGAGTGTCTCCAGTGGGGCATAAATAGAAAGAAATGGGGAACAGATGGAAAATGCCACACACACACAGAGAACAAGGAAACATACATACTCTAAAGAACAGGGAAAGAAGGAAGATGTATATTGTATTTTTTGGAGGTTATTTTTCTGAAAATGAACTCAAGAGCATTATTTATAAAATTCACTTACATTATCACTTATCTTTTATACTTTCTGATATCAGAACTCCATAGAGAATGTGACACTTTTCCTACAGTTCTGATGCTAATATATGTGAAATAGCATTCAGAAGTAGAAAGAAAGCAGAATAAATTCTTTTGTCAATGTCTCAGAAACATTGCATGACTGTACTGAGAATTGTCAAAGACTTAACTGTGGCAGTTAGAAAGCACGATTTTGAGCAGAATGTTTCAGTTGTTCAGTATCTTTATCTCACAAAATGTGGAACAGCTGTTGTATTATAAAACTTACTAAATAAGTGAAGCATTGCTCTTCCTCAGCATTTTTGTGCCACTTTAAATTACAATGAATTCAGACGTTGTTCACCAAGAGTGAATTATCTTTTTTATACATATGATGGGCAACACTGATGTAGAATCCAATAATTGTTAACTTTCAAGAAAAATAAAAAGTACAGAATTTGATTCAAATCAGTCCCTAGAGTTGGAATTTTAAAGTATATCGTAAAATCATGGGCTTTAAAGTTGGGTTTTTGTTGTGCTTTCATCTGTGAGGAAAACATGACCTAAGGATTAGCTTCTCTTTCCTGGCCCTCAGAGTGAAAGTATCTCAACCATTAGAACACTGAAGGATAAGCAAGAAGACAAGCCTTTGGGCTTCTGTGACAAGATTCTTTATCCATCCTTAAAATCCTATAAGGAAATGAGTAGGACAAATAGAAGGGAGAAAGACACAAGGTCCCACACCTCCTCAGCAACTGAAAGTCAGCTGAAAATATAAGCTATTTCTTTCCATACTATCAGAATCCAGTTATTCCAGCCTGGGGGAAAAAAAAAAAAAAAAAAAAAAACTCTTAAGAGTTAAAGACCATAGCGGAGGTCACTGAGGTCAAGTAACATGAAGTAGGTACACAAATAAGTATCTTCATAGATAGATATGTGTGTGAAGATGAACCAGACGTAGTCTCTCCCCTTGGCGGGGTTGGGGTGGAGGTTCAGGGCAGAGAACATGAACTCTCATGCAAAGGTTTCAGCAGAGGTCTACGCATAGGATATGAAGCTCAGTGAAATGAGAATTCATGAAGGAAGACCAAAATAAGTAGTGCTCACCCAGCCTTGAATGACAAACAGAATCACATCCAATAGAAATAGTGGAAAAAGATGGAAGAGATTGCAAAAGCCAAGCATTAAAGCTTACAATGTCTGATAAACCAGCCCCTTAACTCCTGAAAGCCTCCTGGTCTCCCCTACCATGTCTGATCACCTAATATCCCTGCATGGATGTTCTAGCAACACTGACTGAGTTTGAATATATTTATTTACAGAGGTGGTACCAGAAAGTTCTTTAGACCAGCTGAGTTGGCAGGAACCTGTTTCATCACTGAATGTTTAGTCATGGGGAGACAAGAATACTAAGATCTGAGTCACCACAGATGCTATTAATGTGTGTCTTAGGAATCCAGGCACAGAAAGAAGGCCACAGTCCTGCTGGGAATGCAGTAGGAGAGCAAATAATTAAATAAGTCAAAAGGATTCTAAGTGGGAGAGTTCAAAGTGGCAGAATAAAGAGCTGCATTGAAACAGCAAATAAAAAAGACAAATATTTCATCTGCATCATTCCATCCAAACTTCTCAGGCTTTAGCCAACTGCCTCTGATGCACTCATTTCATCAAACAGGATATGTAAAGCCTTAGCAATCAATCAAACGAGTTGGCTGTGACAAGCCTCTGGCTTGCAAGGCCAGATCTTAAATTGAAATGTTTTGCTCCTTCAAACTCATTGAGCTCCTAAGACTGCTGCCTACTGGAGATACTTTAGAAGTACAACTACTTATAGCTGTCTTATAACTCACCCAAAGGTAAGTACAGATGTGCTTTTTATTCATTTCCTAATAGAGTCTTCAAATACAGCACCTCAGATCATTTAGGGAGACAAAGCTACTGATCTATCACCAGGAGATCATGGAATTTAAGATGATTTCCCCCACAAAATTGTATTTATGGTAATTATTGTATAGATGAAGTCATCCGTATCACTAGGACCTTGATGTAGATTTCACCAGGTTAGTGGGGCATAGCTGTTTCTGCAGGTGAATGACCTGCAGTCATGATTAATCACTGACTGCACACAATGTTCCAGGCATTGTAATAAGTCCTTTATATGCATCATATCATTCTATCATCCCAGTACCCTTATGAGGTCTTGACGATGTTCTGTAGGGAAGGAAACTGAGACTTAGAGAGGTTAAGAACCCGTGATATCCCACAGTTGCTAAGCTGGAGCTTACATGGAGCTTACATTCTAACAGGGCAAGACAGACAACTATTGTGCAACGTGAAATATCAGATGGAAATAGATGTTAAGGAGCTAAAAAGAGGCATGGGGTCAGAGGCATTTTTAGTTTTTACAGGGCTGTCACTCAATATAAGACATGTGTATTGGGGTGCCTATGTCTTTGAATTGCGGTTTTCTCAGGGTATATGCCTGGTTAGCAGTGGGATTTCTGGGTCATATGGTAGTTCTATTTTCAGTTCTTTTAAGGAACCTCCATACCATTCTCCACAGTGGTTATATCAATCTACATTCCAACCGTGCAAAAGGGTTCCTTTTTCTCCACACCCTCTCCAGAATTTAGGGAATGTACATGTGGACACAGGGAAGAGGGGAGGGATGAATGGGAGATTGGCACTGACATACAGTCAGTGTATGTAGATTTCACCAGGTTAGTGGGGCATAGCTGTTTCTGCAGGTGAATGACCTGCAATCATGATTAATCACTGACTGAACACAACGTTCCAGGCATTGTAATAAGTCCTGGATGTGTAAAACAGATAGCCAGTGGGAACCAACCTATAGCACAGGAGCTCAGCTTGGCACCTTGTGGTGACCTGGAGGGGTTGGGGGGAGGGGTGGGAGAGATGTCCAAGAGGGTGGGAAGATGTGTGTACATATAGCTGATTCGCTTCGTTGGCAGCAGAAACTAACACAACACTGCAAGATAACAGAGTAGTTAGGAGGCTACTGTAATTTATGAAATGATGGTAGCACAGACTCAGGTGGCAAATTAAGAGAGTAAAAATAAAATAAAAGACATAAGTAAAGGGACAAGCCTTATAGATATCTAGGGAATTGTCACTATAGGAAAAAGAAAAATGCAAAGACTCAGAGAGGGAAATGGCTGATGTGTTGAGACACAGTGGAGAACCCAGTGCAGCCGCTAGAGCAGAGTCTAAGAGGGGCTAGAAAGGGAGCTTGGAGTTGAAACAGGGCCCAGATAATGCAGGATCTTGTAAATCACAGAAACCAATTGGAAATCAATCCTGAATATTCACCGGAAAGACTGATGCTGAAGCTCCAATACTTTGGCCACCTGATGCAAAGAACTGACTCATTAGAAAAGACCCTGTTGCTGGGAGAGATTGAAGGCAGGAAGAGAAGGGGATGAAAGGATGAGATGGTTGGAAGGCATCACTGACTTGATGAACTTGAGCAGGCTCTGGGAGTTGGTGATGGACAGGGAAGCCTGGCATGCTACAGTCCATGGGGTTGCAAAGAGTATTCAGAGAAACTGAAATGAATAACTAGGGAAGCCATCAGAGGTTTCTAAGCAAAGAAATAATATAGTCTGGCTTTGGTTATTATGTTAGAGATGGATAGGTTTCAATGAGGAAACAGAGTAGTTAAAAGCCTAATTTATGAAATTATGGTAATACCGACTCAGATGGCCATAGCATAAGTGTGAGAGTAGGTCACATTCTGAATATGTTGTGAAGACAGAGGTGAAAAGATTAAATGGGAGTTCAGAATTAAAGTGAAATGAGACAAGGGAGGTAAAGTTGACTTTAAGGTCGGACTGTACAACTTAGAGGGCAAATTTTCCATTTCCTGGCTTGAGGAAATGGGTGGGAGAACTGGAAATAGAAGTTTGATTCTGGACATGAGCCTCTCTAAGTGGAGAAGGATCAATTAGGCAGAAGCATATAGGAGTCTGGAATTTAGGTAAATGTACAGATCGAAGATACATACATTTGGGGATCATCTGTGTATAGGTAACGTACAAGGTCATGTAGCAGGATGAGATCACTTTGAGAGTGACTATAGGTTAAGAAAACAGACCTGAGAACTGAGTCCTAAGATTGCACTAAGATGTTCATGACTATGTCCGTCTCGTCTGTACAACTCCCCGCTCCCCAAAGTGTACTCGTAACTTCTCCCCGCTCACTGGAAAGACTATATAGAATAGTTCCCAATTATAATTTGCCTGTGAGAATCAGTTGTGGAGACTGAACAGACACAGTCCATGAGTTCAGAGGATCAAAGAGTTGACTGCTAGAAGACAAGAGTAAAGGTATTTTAAAAAGAGGAAATCCACCACTGTATCGGACGCTGCTGATATACCGAGTAAGAAGAGGGTTAGGAAAATCTGATTGGGACACGTCCAGAGACAATGGGAAGAGAAGAAGAAGAGAGTCAAAATGACTGCAGCAGATTTTATTTCCACTGAAAGTGAAAAGAATGAAAGTATTAGTTGCTCAATCACGTCCAGTTCTTTGCAACCCCACCTCCCAGTCTCCTCTGTCTGTGGAACTCTCCAGGCAAGAATACTGGAGTGGGTAGCATTCCCTTCTCCAGGGGATCTTCCCAACCCAGGTGTCCTGCATTACCAGCAGATTCTTTACTGTCTGAGCCACTAGGGAAACCCACCAGCAGCCTTTTAATGATGTCTTACCACTCAAAAAAAGAAACCCTCACTGGCATGCATCCCTGGATATGGTACCAGGGATGTAGAAACATCTACGTATGAAACATCTACAGATGAAAAACATGTGCATATGCCTGAATTCTGACTTATCTACACGCCCTCCAGCTAGAGCACAAGCTTCGACTTTAAATAATGTCCTGCTTTCCTCTTATTCTTTGGCCATTAATTACTTGAACCCAATCGCTCCCTAACAGTAATCAAATCCCTCTAAGTCATTTATCTTACAAGAGTTGACCCTTTTGTGTATGTCAATTAATTCTATGTGTAACAGTGAAAAATTGCTTCATTCTGAGATGATGTACATTTCCATGTTACCCACTGAACCTCTCAGTCTTGTCTGGTTAGACAGTTATATTAACCAAACCACATTCATTTGTTGAAAATGAGGGCATATTTCTTTCTAGATTTTCATGGCAAGTTAACAATTCTTGACGAATGTATTTCTGGCAAGGCACAATTCAAAAGCCTAATTGAATGCCTAATACCATTTTGGTCTGTTAGACAGGTGATTCTTTTACTAGCAGTGAAATCTCTCCATAATGTCAAGTAGAATACACTGATTCTTTTTTTAAACAGTTTTATTCATCACCTCCCTCAAAATTTTCAAGCCTGTTGGGAATAGTAGAGAATTAATAACCAGGGCTACATCTCAATTATTAAGCACTGATGTTGTTTTGTAAAAGAGAAAATGGCGGCTCAAATTATATAGAGACTTGACAATAGGCAAGACTGTAGCTCTGGTAAGTTAGGAGTTATGGAAGCAGAGTTCTAAGTGTGTGACTTGGATCAATTTACTTCTTAACCATTAAATGGGTACATAGAATAAGCTCAGAATGGTTATGAAAATAAACGAAATGCAAAGCTCTTCATTTGGGGTTTAGAACACAATAAGTACTCAATAAATGTTATTTATTCTTATGTAGCCAACCTAAGAGCAGAATCTGTTCACCAGACTTTTTCATTGTTGATTTTTCTTCTGGGCCACGACAACTTTCAAACATGACGCAGAATTTGTGCCATGGCAACCAAATCATGACAGGGGGTGAAAATGGAAATAAGAATGTGGGGCAGTCTGTGCTCGAGCCAAAGATGACTTCATTTCAGCTGGAGGAACTTTTTACTTCAGGTCATTTCTTCTCCAACAGACCTGATTAGACCTCCACAAGGCAGATATCCTAATGAGGTGGGTGTCTCTGACAGGAGCACAGCTGCTGGAAAGGTGCTGAGCCTGTCAGCACTGACTGCAATGTTCCTCTTGGGTATAGAAGGCAACATGAACACATCAGCAGTGAGACAAAGTGAAGGGCAAGGGGAAGGGTGAGAGCTTAAAAGATTCATAACTTTCTTAATGGGGCCACTGGCCTCACCCTCTGGCCACTTCGCAAGCAAACCTTCCTCTGGGACTTCCCTGCAGAGATCCTCAGGCTTACTTTTGCAGAGCTTTGTACTGCCCTGGACTAAATTTAATTCACACAAAGCACATCCTTTGGGGTGGCATGCCAACCAGACTTGCAAGACTTTACTGTAAATGCTTGTTTTAGCCTAGTTTTATTTATTTTTAGCTACTTCATCTCTCACTTTTTATATGGAAAGGAAGAAGAACCTGAACAAGGGAAGTGGTTTACAGGCGATTTCTTGACATAAATATAGAAGACATATTGCCTTTTATTCTCCAGTTATCACTGCAGGGTAATTCCTATTTGGGAACACACAGATGTTCCAGACTTAACTTTGATGAATCCTACACTGAGCTGGAAAAAGCAGAAAACCATATTCTCCAAACTTTTTTCCTTGAAAAGCATGGAATCCTGCCCTAGTAGAGAGACATCACTGAGACATCCTACAGCATAAAAGCTATTTTGATTATTTTCCCCACTTTTTCTTTATGTTTTTAGAATAGTTTTAGATTTACAGAAAAATTGGGAAGATAATACAAATATTTCTTACACACCCCCATCCCAGTTTCCTGTTAGTGACCATTTACAGTAGCAAAATTATGATGATTAATGAGTCAGTACTGATACCTTATTATTAACAAAAGTTCATCCTTCTTTCATATTTCCTTAGCTTTTACATAATGTGCTTCTCATGTGGCAGGGTCTCATCCAGGACACTACGTTACATCTAATTGTCATGTCTCCATAGGCTCTTCTCAGATGCGATAATTTCTCCTTGCCTTGACAGTATTAAGGAATATTGGTCAGGTGTTTTGTAGAATGACCCTTATTGGATATGTTCCATGTTTTTACCATGACTTGACTGGCCTTATGAATTCAGAGACAGATCACAGAGGTAAGTGCCATTTTTATCATATCACGTCAATGGTATAAACTAGCAACACAATTTATCACTACTGATGTTGACTCTGATCACTTGGTTGAGTTAGTGTTTTCTCCTCTGTAATGTTATTCTTTATTGCCTTTAGAAGTCACAATGTGCAGCTCACACTTGAGGAGTGTGGAGTTTCATTCCCTCTCTTTGAAGGCAGAGGATCTATATAAATTACTTGGAATTCTTCTATATGGGAAATTTTTTGATTAGTTAGCTTACTTATTTCAGTATGGATCTTTAGAAATTTATTTTATACTTTAGATTATAGTGTAATATTTCTTTCCTTTGCTTAAATTTTTTCTGGCCTTGGCCACTGGGAGCTCTTTCAGTTGTCATCTACAGTTCTTTGACCTACCTCCATCAATAAGGGGCTTTGTTTTGTGGGTACTTCCTGCCTTTGTGGCTATGCAGATGTCTCCAATGCTAATCCATTACCACAAGAATCATTTTAACCTCCTCACCTTGCTCATCTGTAAACTTCTACTCCAATAATGAGAAACCTGATTCCTACCATTTACTACCTTTATCAGTAAAGAACCTACCTACCAATGCAGTAGACACAAGAGACTCAGATTCGATCCCTGGATCGGGAAGATCTCCTGAAGGAGGAAATCGCAACCCACTCCAGTACTCATGCCCGGAAACTCCCATGGACAGAGGATCTTGGCGAGCTACAATCCATGGGGTTGCAAAGACTCAAACACACCTGAAATGACTTAGCATGCACGCATGTGGCCAGTGTAACAAATTACCATAAATCTGGTGCTTTAAAACAGAAGAAATATATTCTCTCATGGAAGAAATTTTTAAAATTTTATTCTGGAGGCCCAAAGTCCAAAATCAGTTTCACTGAGCCAAAGTCAAGGTACTGACTTGACTTCATTCCCTTTGGAGACTCAAGGGGAAAAGCTCCTCCTTGTCTTTTTCAGCTTCAGTGCCTGTCAGCATGCTTTCACATCACTCCAACCCCTCCTCCATTTTCACATCATTTGTTCTACTTCTGTGGAATCTCCCTCTGCCTCTCTCTCACAAGGATCCTTTCGAGATGGCATTTTAGGGTCTACCTGGATAATTCAGGATAATTAATAATCTATTTTAGGATCTTTAACTTAATCACATCTGCAAGGAGTTCTTCCAAATAACATTCACAGGTTCCAAGGACCGAGACCTGGTATCTTTGGCAGTTACTGTTCAGCCTACTATACTATTCTTTTACCTGCTTTTCCATTCCAGGATAGACAGGTCAAAAATAAAGCTAGAGAGGAAAGGTGGAAAGGACAGATTTATTCAGTGTTAACTACTGCACCCGGTGGCTTAGCAGGTAAAGAATCTGCCTGCAATGGAGGAGACACAGGTGATTTGGGTTCAATCCCTGGGCCGGGAAAATCCCCTGGAGAAGGCAATGGCAACCCACTCCAGTATTCCTACCTGAGAAATACCATGGACAGAGAAGCCTGGCAGCCTACAGTCCCAAGGGTCACAAAGAATCAGACATGACAGAGCAACTAAGCACGCAGTACCACTGCTGCCATAGGGAAGAGACTCCAGCATGAAATGAATTCAAAACGCAGTTTCCATAGAGGTTATCGGGCGGGCATGTTAACAGGAGAGTAAGAGACTGGTGGTGGGAGGTGGGGAGGAAGGGCGGACAAGTAAGCCTCCAGCAGAGCCAGGAGAGTGGAAATTTACGGAAAGCAGAAAAACAGATATGTCAATGTGATTGGACTATCTGGGCTTGCTAACTGACATTTGCTGAAGTCAGGCTCCTACCTTCCCACAGAGACTGGGAGACAGGGGCCCTATCTTCAGGTGTTTAATAGAACAAACAGTAAATTCTTTTAGCAGTCTTGACCTTTCCAAAGCAGATGGGCATGTACAGGGGGCTGGAGTCTCCACCCGGGGATGCTGCCTCGGGCTGTGAGAAAGTATGCCAGCGTTTGTTCAAGTCTCTTAGTGTGTGCCAGGAGCATTTGTGCTGTGTGTCTGCAGTTTTTATAGGCCAAGGTTGAAAGCCAGGCAAGAAGAGGGCAGGGGAGCCAGACTTAAGTTTTATCAAGGAGATAGTCTTTGTCATATTTATAAGATGCCTTCACAAATGTTAACCTGTACTGCCATGGGAGACAACTCTATCAACTAGAGGACAGTTCTAACATACAGTTAATTTACCTTCAGTCTTACAGGCTCTATCATTTCCAAAGTTACTAGGACCGGCCCTTTTTTCCCTCTCACCACCTTTATTGTAGTTGCTTCATATATTTACAGCACTTAATTTATCCTGTCTTCATCTCCATTCCTTTCTGGAATTTTCTACCTCCTAAATGATTTTTGTTTATTTGGCTATATTAAGGCCCATTCTTTTTGCTATAAAGTTGTATGAGTTTTGATACTTGTCAACCATTATGTGATTGTCAAATGATATATTACAGTAAAAAAGTGCCCTCCAGGACTTCCCTGGCAGTCCAGTGGTTAGGAATCCACCTACCAATGCAGGAGACATGGGTTCAGTCCCTGCTCCAGGAAGATTCCTCATGCTTCGGAGAAACTAAGCCCATGAACCACAACTACTGGGCCTGAATGTTCTACAGCCCGTGCTCCTCAACAAGAAAAGCCCACGCACCCCAACTAGAGAGTAGCCTTGGCTTGTGACCACTAGAGAAAGCCTCTGTGTAGCAACAAAGACCCAGTGCAGCCAAAAATAATTTTTTTTAATGCCCTGTGATTCATCTATTTTACTCTCTCTTCCTCCTGCTAATTCTCAGATAACCATTGACAGCTTTGGCTTTTCCATAATGTCGTATAATCGGAACCATACAGAATGTAGCCTTTTCAGACTTTTTCACTTAGGGATATGGATTTAAGGTCCATCCATGTCTTTTTGAAACATGATAGCTCATGTTTTTTTATCACTGAATAAAATCCTGTTGTGTGGGTGTACTACAGTTTGTTGGCACATCTATGGAAGGACATCTTGATTGCTTCAATTTTTGATGACTGTGAATAAAGCTGCTATAAACATTCACGTGCAGGTTTTTGAATGGACATAATTTTTCAAACCAGAAGCATTTTACTGGATTGTTTAGTAAGAACATTTTTAATTTTATATGAAATTGCCAAATGTCAGTGTGCCATTTTGCATTCTTAACAGCATTAAATGACAATTCCTCTTCCTTTGCATTTTCATTAGCAATTGGTACCATCAGGGTTTTGTTTTGGTTTATGTGCTTTAGTCCTTTTAATAAGTGTGCAATGGTGTCTCATTATTGTTATACTTTGAAATTCTCAATATTAAATGTAGTCAATGAAGCATCTTTTCATATGCCGTCTCTTTTTTTTGGCTATGCAGTAGGTCCTTGTTGGTTATCCATTTTAAATATATCATTGTGTACATGTCAATCCCAAACTCCTTAACTATTCCACATTTCCCCTCTGGTAACCATAAGTTCATTCTCTAAGTCTGTGAGTCTGTTTCTATTTTGTAAATAAATTCATTTGTATCATTTTTTTTAGATTCTGCATATAAGTGATATCATATGATAATTCTCTCTCTGACTTACTTCACTCTGTATGAAAATCTCTAGGTCCATCCATGTTGTTGAAAATGGCATTATTTCTTTTTAATTACTGAATAATATTCCATTGTATATGTGTACCACATCTTCTAGAATCAACATTATCAAAATGACTATACCACCCAAGGCAATATACAGATCCAATGCAATCCCTATCAAATTACCAATGGCACTTTTCACAAATCTAAAACAAACAAACAAAAATCTTAAAATTTATATTGAGACACAAAAGACCCCAAATAGCCAAAACAATCTTGAAAAAGAAAAACTGAGCTGGAGGAATCCAGGCTTTCTGACTTCAGACTAGACTACAAAGCTATAGTCATCAAAACAGTATGGTACTGGCACGAAAATAGAAATACAGACCAATGGAAGAAGACAGAAAAACCAGAAATAAACCCACATGCATGCATATGATCAATTAATCTATGACAAAGGTAGCAATACTATACAAAGGAGAAATGACATTCTCTTCAATAGATGGTGCTGGGAAAACTGAACAGCTACATGTAAGAAATGAAATTAGAACATTCTTTAACACCATATACAAAACCAAACTCAATATGGATTAAAGACCTAAATGTGAGACCAGACACTATAAAACTCATAGGGAAATACAGGCAAAACACAGTCTCTGACATAAATTGCAGCAATATATTTTTTGATCCATCTCCCACAGTAATTGAAATAAAAACAAACATAAATGAGACCTAATTAAGCTCAAAAGCTATTGCACAGCAAAGGAATCCATAAACAAACAAAAAGACAAACCACAGAGTGGGAGAAAATATTTGCAAATGATGTTACTGGCAAGGGATTAGTCTCCAAAATCTACAGACAGCTCATGCAGATTAATGTCATCAAAACAAACAACCCAATCAAAAAATAGGCAGAAGACCTAAAAAGACATTTCTCCAAAGAAGATATATAGATGGCCAAGAAGTACAAGAAAAGATGTTCAGTATCGCTAGTTATTAGAGAAGTGCAAATCAAAACTACAGTAACACCTCACTCCAGTCAGAATGGCTTTCATCAAAAAATTCACAAACTGTAAATACTGGAGAGAGTGTGGAGATAAAGGAACCCTCCTACACCGTTAGTGGGAATGCAAATTCATACAGCCACTGTGGAGAACAGTATGGAGGTTCCTTTATAAACTAAAACTAGAGCTACCATATGATCCCACAATCCTATTGCTGGACAAATATCCAGAGGAAAACATGATCCAAAAGGATACATGCACCCCAATGTTCACTGCAGCACAGTCTACAATACATGGAAGTATGTCAAGATACAGAAGCAACTTAGATGTCCATTAACAGAGGAATGAATATTCATTTGGATAAAATGGCTCCTATATCTTAAGAGTCTGTGAGATTATTTTCCGATTTTTTATTGTTTCTTTTTAAGATTTATTTGTTATATTTTGGACATAAGGCCTTTATCAGATATGCATCTGAAAATATTTTATTCTAATCTGGGTTTGTGGTTCATTCTCATAACCTTGTCTTTCACAGAGCCAAAGTTTAATTTTAATGAAATCCACTTTTTTTTTTCATAGATCATGATTTTGGCATTGTATCTAAAAAGTCATCACCAAACCCAAAGTCCCCTAGATCTTCTGCTATGTTATTTTCTAGGAGTTTCATATTTTATATTTAGGTCTAAAACCATTTTGAGTTAATTTTTGTGAAAGATGTGAAGTCTGTGTCTAGATTCTTTTTTTTTTTTCCTGCAAGTAGATGTGAAATTGTTTCAGTACTGTTGGTTAAAATGAATGTCTTTTCTCTCTTGAATTGCCTTTGTTCCTCTGTCAGAGATCATTTCACTATATTGTGTGAATCTATTTCTGACCTTTTATTCTGTCCATTGATCTTTATATCTTTTCTTCACCAATACCACACTATCTTAATTACTGTAGCTTTATAGTAAGTCTTAAAATTGGATAGTATGAGTCCTCTGACTTCATTTTTCTTTTTAGTATTGTCTTGGCTATTTTAGATCTTTTGCCTTTCCATATAAACTTTTGAATTAGCTTTACAATATCTAAAGAATAACTTTCTAGGGCCTTGATTGGAATTGCATTGAATATATAGTTCTAGCTGGGAAGAAAAGACACCTTAAAACTATTAAGTCTTCCAATCTATGAGCACAGAGTAACTCATTTATTTCGATTTTCTTTGTTTTCCTTCATCACAGTCTTACAATTTTCTGCATATAGATCTTGCACATATTTTGTTACAATTATCATTAAGTATCTTTGTTTTTACTGCAAATGGTATTTTTAAATTTCAAATCTAATTGTTCATTGCTGATATATAGGGAATTAATTAACTTCTGCATATCAACTTTATAACCTGTGACTTTGAATTCTCACTTATTATTTACAAGAGATTTTAGTTGATTCTTTGGGGTTTCTACACAGTCAATCATATCATCTGCAATTAGCGTTTTTATTTGTCCCTTCCTGATAGGTATATCTTTTATTTCCTTCTTTTGTCTTATTGCCTTAGCTAGCACTTGCAATGTATTGTTAAACAAAAGTGACAAGAGAAGGCATCATTTCTTGCTTTCTATTTCTTACCATCAACTGTTATGTCAGCTGCAGGTTTTTTGCAGGTCATCTTCATTTTTAAATTATGTGTTTTCCAAATTTATTTGACCTTGAGGCCCTTTGGTTGAAGTACACCTATTAATATGTCACTGAGCAATAGTGTTTCATGGAACACAGGAAAAACTGTATCACGGTAATAATTATTCGGGAGTAACAGATCAAATTTTCCCTCAGGAGAAAATAAAATAGATTCTAGAGACAGATGAGAGAAAACATTGAAATAGTTCTTCTATCTGGTTTCCAAAACAATTGGAGATGATACATAGAAATATGGGGTTTTATGCTCATGGTTTCTCAACTTCCAGTTCAGTTCAGTTCAGTCACTCAGTCGTGTCCGACTCTTTGCAACCCCATGAATCGCAGCACGCCAGGCCTCCCTGTCCATCACCAACTCCCTGAGTTCACTCAGACTCATGTCCATCGAGTCGGTGATGCCATCCAGCCATCTCACCCTCTGTCGGCCCCTTCTCCTCCTGCCACCAATCCCTCCCAGCATCAGGGTCTTTTCCAATGAGTCAACTCTTCACATGAGGTGGCCAAAGTACTGGAGTTTCAGCTTTAGCATCATTCCTTCCAAAGAAATCCCAGGGCTGATCTCCTTCAGAATGGACTGGTTGGATCTCCTTGCAGTCCAAGGGATTCTCAAGAGTCTTCTCCAACACCACAGTTCAAAAGCATCAATTCTTTGGCACTCAGCTTTCTTCACAGTCCAACTCTCACATCCATACATGACCACAGGAAAAACCATAGCCTTGACTAGATGGACCTTAGTCGGCAAAGTAATGTCTCTTCTTTTGAATATGCTATCTAGGTTGGTCATAACTTTTCTTCCAAGGAGTTAAACTGTCTTGTCTTTTAATTTCATGGCTGCAGTCATCATCTGCAGTGATTTTGGAACCCCAAAATATAAAGTGTGACACTGTTTCCACTGTTTCCCCATCTATTTGCCGTGAAGTGATGGGACCGGATGTCATGATCTTTGTTTTCTGAATGTTGAGCTTTAAGCCAACTTTTTCACTCTCCTCTTTCACTTTCATCGAGAGGCTTTTTAGTTCCTCTTCACTTTCTGCCATAAGGGTGGTACCATCTGCATCTCTGAGGTTATTGATATTTCTCCTGGCAATCTTGATTCCAGCTTGTGTTTCTTCCAGTCCAGCGTTTCTCATGATGTACTCTGCATAGAAGTTAAATAAGTAGGGTGACAATACACAGCCTTAACGTACTCTTTATGTCCACCTAAATCATTCATTCATTATAAAATGTTTGTTTTGTGTTCTCAGATTAGTGGGTGTTATAAGACTATGAAGATGCATACAGCATAATTATTATAATGGAGGTATGCAGTCCAGAACAATGGACTGGTTCAAAACTGGGAAAGAAGTACATCAAGGGTGTATATTGTCACCCTGCTTATTTAACTTAAATGCATGTGAAATGCCAGGCTGGATGAAGCACAAGCTGGAAATCAAGATTGCCGGGAGAATATAAACAATCTCAGATATGCAGATGATACCACTCTAATGACAGAAAACAAAGAGGAACTAAAGAGTTTCTTGATAAACGTGAAAGAGGAGGGTGAAAAACCTGGCTTAAAACTCAGCATTCAAAAAACTAAGCTCATGGCATCTGGTCCCATCACTTCATGGCAAATAGATGGGGAAAAAGTGGAAAGAGTAAGAGACTTTACTTTGGGGGGCTCCAAAATCACTGTGGAAGGTGACTGCAGTCATGAAATCAAAAGACACTTGCTCCTTGGAAGAAAAGCTATGACAAACCTAGACAGCGTATTAAAAACCTAAGACATCACTTTGCCAACAAAGGTCTGTATAGTCAAGGCTATGGTTTTTCAGTAGTCATTTACAGAAGTGAGAGTTGGACCATAAAGAAGGCTGAGCACAAAGAACTGATGCTCTCAAATTGTGGTTCTTGAAAAGACTCTTGAGAGTCCCTTGGACAGCAAGGAGATCAGACCAGTCAATCCTAAAGGAAATCAACCCTGAATGTTGATTGAAAGGACTGATACTGAAGCTGAAGCTCCAATACTTAGACAACCTGATGTGAACAGCCAAATCATTGAAGAAGACCCTGATGCCGAGGAGGACTGAGGAGAAAGGGGTGACAGAGGATAAGATGGTTGGATGGCATCAATGACTAAACAGACATGAATGTGTGGCAATTCCAGGAGATAGTGAAGGACAGAGGAACCTGGCATGCTTCAGTCTATGGGATCACAATGAGTTATACATGACTTAGTGACTGATCAACAATGACAATAAGCTATGTAATTTTCTTCTGTGAACTTACAGTTCATAATCTTTGCTGATTTCTCTTTGGAAGTTATTTATCCAGATATTCTAGATACTGAATAATCCTTTGACAAATAGGCTCCACTGATTTTCCCTAGTTGGTTCTTGCCTTTCTGGTTTGTTTATTTGTATGCTATGATGCACATAAGCTTTTAATTTTATATAGTCCAACTATTGCTTTCCTTTAATTTTCCTTTGTTTTCTCTTTGCTTAAGAAATACTTAACTTAAAGATATAATCCTATATTTTCATTTAAAGCTGTTCAATTGAAAAAGCAAGAGAGTTCCAGAAAAACATCTATTTCTGCTTTATTGACTACACCAAAGCCTTTGACTGTGTGGATCACAAGAAACTGTGGAAAATTCTGAAAGAGATGGGAATACCAGACCACCTGACCTCCCTCTTGAGAAACCTATATGAAGGTCAGGAAGCAACAGTTAGAATTGGACATGGAACAACAGACTGGTTCCAAATAGGAAAAGGAATACGTCAAGGCTGTATATTGTTGCCCTACTTATTTAACTTCTATGCAGAGTACATCATGAGAAACGCTGGGCTGGAAGAAGCACAAGCTGGAATAAAGCTGGGAGAAATACCAATAACCTCAGATATGCAGAAGACCCCACTCTTATGGCAGAAAGTGAAGAGGAACTAAAAAGCCTCTTGATGAAGGTGAAAGAGGAGAGTGAAAAAGTTGGCTTAAAGCTCAACATTCAGAAAACTAAGATCATGGCATCTGGTCCCATCACTTCATGGCAAATAGATGGGCAAACGGTGGAAACAGTGTCACACTTTATATTTTGGGGTTCCAAAATCACTGCAGATGATGACTGCAGCCATGAAATTAAAAGACAAGACAATTTAACTCCTTGGAAGAAAAGTTATGACCAACCTAGATAGCATATTCAAAAGAAGAGACATTACTTTGCCGACTAAGGTCCATCTAGTCAAGGCTATGGTTTTTCCTGTGGTCATGTATGGATGTGAGAGTTGGACTGTGAAGAAAGCTGAGTGCCAAAGAATTGACGCGTTTAAACTGTGGTGTTGGAGAAGACTCTTGAGAATCCCTTGGACTGCAAGGAGATCCAACCAGTCCATCCTAAAGGAGATCAGTCTTGAGTGTTCATTGGAAGGACTGATGCTGAAGCTGGAACTCCAATACTTTGGCCACCTCATGTGAAAAGTTGACTCACTGGAAAAGACCCTGATGCTGGGAGGGATTGGGGACAGGAGGAGAAAGGGATGACAGAGGATGAGATGGCTGGATGGCATCACGGACTCGATGGACATGAGTTTGAGTGAACTCCGGGAGTTGGTGATGGACAGGGAGGCCTGGTGTGCTGCAATTCATGGGGTTGCAAAGAGTCGGACACGACTGAGCGACTGAACTGAACTGAATGTTACTTTTACCATTATATTTTATTTCACCTAGAATTGATTATTTTTGTATGGCTTATGTTGAGATACGATCATATTTCTTATTTTCTTAGTTGTGCCAACTGATTTACCAGGAAAACTATGCATATATCAATTTTCCCTATGTGTGTTTATTTTAGAGCTCTTTTTATGTTCAATGAACCAATTTCTCTTCTTATAACACCACTGGCCTAAATCATGATATTTTATTCATTAAATTCTTACTCTCTGGGAAGAGCAGTTGCCTCACCAATGTCTCCTTTTCTACAAATTGTCTTAGCAACTCTTGGCCCTTTTCTTCTGAATATTTTGTTAAACTAAGTTGACAAAGACTTGTAGGTTTTAAAATTTTCTTGTTTGGGAATTGTATATAACTTGCAGATTAATCTTGAAAGAACTAGAATATTAATGATACTAAATCATATTACCTTATTATCTTGTTCTCACATTTCATTTTTGAAGATTCATTCGCAGAGATGTTATATATTGTACATATAGTGTTTAGTTAAGTTTTTGCTTTTGGTAATAGAAAACTAATTTACATTTGTTTATTGATCTATGTTGAGCTCTCTTCTTAATTCTAAACTTTGTATATACTCTTGGATTTTCTATAGAGATAATCATGGGTGACTGCTGAGTCACTTCAGAAATGTTAGACTCTTTGTGACCCTGTGGACTGTAGCTCACCAGGCTCCTCAATCATATTCAATTACAAACAACACTCTTTCTTCCTTTCCATCTTTCTTCTCATTATTTTGTTTCCTTTTTCTTACTATACTGGTAAGACCCCCATTATAATGCTGAATAGAAGTTACATAATGAGAATTTTCATTTTCACTTGATTTTAAAGAAAATATTCTAAATTTTTGTTATTAAATATGGGGTAAGATTTTGGTATCTGTCATTGATCAGGTTAAGAATAGTCTATTTCTAGTTCACAATTTTTGAGTTTTTCTTTTCAATTAGTTAGAGGGTGCTGAATTTTATTAAACATCTGTCTACATTTACCTTGACAAAGTAAACTATTTTAATATTTTCTAAAGTTAAACCAAACTGGCAATCTTGTTAAAAGCCTAGTTTACTCACAGTATATTATCAGTTTGTATTATTGCACAGTAATGCTACATTAACAAACTATCCTAAAACTCAGTGACTTGCAGCAGCAGTCATTCACACTCATGAATCATTGGTCAGCTGAGGTGCATGGAGTGGCAAAGAAAGCTCGAATTCATCCATGGTACCTGGAACACCTGCTTACCCGTTTGTGCAGTTGTGCTCATGTCTGTAGGTCAGCAGATTCTAAGGTGTGCTGAGCTGCGCAGCTCTACCAAGTGCCAGGGTGTAAGTTAACCAACTAGCTCTGCTCCACACAACTCATCCTCCTTAGGTCATAGGTTAGCCCTTGCATGTTGTTCCCATGAAGATGGTAAAGAGGCAAAAAACAGCTTTATTACAAGCTCATTGCAAACTCTTGCATATCAACTTTTCCCATCAACCAAAAAATAGCACATTGTAAAAAACCAATGTTCATCGCAGCACTGTTTATAATAGCCAGGACATGGAAGCAACGTAGATGTCCACCAGCAGATGAATGGATAAGAAAGCTGTGGTACATACACACAATGGAGTATTACTCAGCCATTACTCACCTCAGTTCTAATGAGGTGGATAAAACTGGAGCCTATTATACAGAGTGAAGTAAGCCAGAAAGAAAAACACCAATACAGTATACTAATGCATATATATGGAATTTAGAAAGATGGTAATGATAACCCTGTATGTGAGACAACAAAAGAGACACAGATGTATAGAACAGTCTTTTGGACTCTGTGGGAGAGGGAGAGGGTGGGATGATTTGGGAGAATTGAATTGAAACATGTATAATATCATATATGAAATGAATCACCAGTCCAGGCTCAATTCATGATACTGGATGCTTGGGGCTGGTGCACTGGGATGACCCAGAGGGATGGTATGGGGAGGGAGGAGGGAGGGGGTTCCAGGATGGGGAACACGTGTATACCTGTGGTGGATTCATGTTAATGTATGGCAAAACCAATACAATATTGTAAAGTAATTAACCTCCAATTAAAATAAATAAATTTATATTAAAAAAAGAAAAAAAAATTCAAGTTAAATTGTAGGGATGTGTACTCTACCTTTAGCAGGAGGAATCACACAGTTACATGGCAAAAGGTATGGATATCATTAAGAGTGAAAAATTTGGTCCATTAATGCACTCTGCCACAATGTGTTATTCTGATACACTGCCTGGCTTTGCAAAATGCAAAGATTTTATTAAGTACATGATTTTAGAATTGTTCTTTAGTGAATTTGCTATAGAATAAAGTTCAAATTACATTATCTTTCTTCTCATATAAAATATGAAAAACTTAGGTAGTGCCATAATATCTATATATCTAGGACATGAATTACCCCAGAGATTACCCTAAGGAGTAAAACTAACTACTTTCCTAATTCTACTAATGCCTATATTTTCTGGAAAAAATTTTTCTATGTCTCAGGAACCAATTTTGGTTAAAAAGTCTCAAGAATTTCTTCATATATTCAAAAAAAAAAAGATGTCACTATGGTTAATGTAAGTCTAAATCAGTTTAACTTCAGTCAAGAAAACAGGGTCTCTTGCTACCGAAATAAGGGGTTTAACACAGGAACTGGGAGAAATATGAGTGTTACTAATGGGCAACATTTCCTGCAAGGACAGTTCCCACCTTTAAGACATGTTGATTTACCTGATTATTTCACAAAATGGGCTCATTCTGAACACAAGATACATTAATAATAGCAACAAAGAACGTGAAATATATAGAAATGAACCTAATAATGAATGCAGAAAATCTTTCAGAGAAAAGAGTTTAATTCTATTAAAGGATATGAAAGAAAACTTGAGTAAATTGAGTAATATACAATGTTTATGCATGGGCTAATTAATATGGATTGAGATCAGTTATCTCCCAAATTAGTCTGCAAATTCAACACAATGGCAATAGAACATATAGCTAGAGGCATTGAATTCATTCTAAAGTTCATATGGAAGAAAAATCAAAGTCAACTTTGAAAAAGAAGAAGAAAGACTAACCCTACAAGAAACTAACATATTACTTAAGTCATAGTAATTAGACAAGAAGACTAAAGAACACAATAAAAGAAACAGAAATAGACCCTTGCACATATGAAAACTGATATACGATAAAGATGGTACCACAAAGCAATGCGGAAGAGATCGTAGAAAGCTTTGTGAATCTATTGAGTTTCATAAGTGGAAAATAGTAATTTGGGGCTCAGTTAAGAATGTACTTACCTGCTTAGTTGATTTTCTGCAACTAAAAGGACTTTTTAAGCCTCATGCTCAACTACTTTTTCAGAAAGTGCCTGTTTGGGAGGTGCATTTGCCCCCACTTGGAGCAACAGGTCAATGCCTGACAAAAGGAACCCACAGAAAGCTCCAGACTATAACATGGGTGCATAAGGGTCAGAGAACTAAAAGGAAACGGAGAAGTAAAAAGGATTTCCTAAAGAATATTATAAAATAATGGGCAGAGAGAAGACTAGAAGAAGATATTTACAACTACTAAAACTGATAAGGAATAATACTTCGATTCTAGAAACGATCTCTCAACAATAAAGAAAAAGACAAGAAGTACAGTAGAAAACTAGAGAAAGATCAACACGTCCAAGAGACATGTTCAAAGTCAAGACTAATAGGAAAAATGCTAATTTTTCTAAAAAAGCGACAATGAAAAATTAATGTGCACCCATCAGAATGCAAGAATTAAGAATATGGATAATATCTAATGTTGGAAAGTTGTGAACCTGAACACTCATACACTGCAAGTAAGAACAATAATTAATTGACCCAGCCATGCCAGAAAGCAGTATGGTAGTGTGCAGGAAAATAGAGCATTTCTATGTTTTATGACTCAGTGATGCATTCCTGGAGATTTTATTAATAAAATGACTTAGCTGTATATCATAGAATTTTAGATGCACGTACAATAGCGTTGACCAACCTTTAACACATTTTCGAAGTGAGCAAACTATTAGAATGGGATACATAATGCAATGCCACTTATGTAAATTAAAAATAAACATGCACAAATCAAAACCATAAATCTTACGAGGATATGTATTAAAACACATAAACACATAAACTTAAACATATGTAATATAGTTAAGAACGCAAAGCGAATCTGTTAGAAGCGGAAAATTAAATACGTAAGGGCAAAGCCTTATGTGAATCAATTATCATTGTGTACTATATACTCAGGAGTATGATGAGTTCCACTCCCTGCCTGAGTTGTGGTAGTTAAAAGAAAAAGAAAAGTGCTGACTTCTTTGTTAACCACAAGGGCTCTCTGGAATATACCACATAATTACAAAAATCTTCTGATGCAAGATTAAAGATGAGAATGGGAGACGCTGAATCTATACTAATAAACTTTCTGGCTTTTGGATATGTATTTACAATAGATCAAGATTTCAGAGAATTAATTCCTCCCATATTTGAGGTTTTAGGCTGTTTCAATCCAGCTGCAGTACTTTATAACAGGGCACAAGCAAAGATGGATTCGGTAATCCAACCTCATTGAACAGTACTGCTTAGCAGAGTTCAGTGGAGATCGTCCCTTCTGAGGTACAACAGAGATTATGCATCCCCACATGGATGAAGTTATCTAGTAAGACACAACTGATAGGTTCCTTTTCATTCACATGCTTGGTCACATCCTGATAACACTTGTAAGTTTTCAGCTATTGTACCCATTAGCTGACATGACTGATTGCTGAAGACCTGGGTACTGCAGTTAGTCAATGGTGCCATCTTAACTACTAACGTCTCCATAACAGTTCCTCCGCCTCACTTCTGACAGGAAAAACACAGGCAGGAAAATGGCAGAAATTCATCTTAAGCTAGACTTACAAATTTGAATTGGCTTTAACGTTTTCATTTTGAATTAAGAGGGCTCCTTCAATAATCACTACTCAAACTAAATGGAGAAGGCAAAGGCAACCCACTCCAGGATTCTTACCTGGAGAATTTAATGGACACAGGAGCCTGGCAGGCTACAGTCCATGGGGTCGCAGAGTTGGACACAACTGAGTGACTATCACTTAGTTACTCACTGCAAGTAAGAACAATAATTAATTGATCCAGCCATGCCAGAAAGCAGAATGGTAGTGTCCAGTAAAATAGAGTATTTCTACACGTCAAAGGAAAATATGGGTACACCAAGAAAAAGAATCATGAAAGTCCTATTCTATCATTCACCTGTCAGAAGACACCTGGAATAAACTTGTTTAATTCTAAAAGTCAATTTTTAAGAAGGGCTTATTTATACAAACTGATTTCTACACAAAGAAAAATGAACATGATCTTATTAAGCCTGGAAGTCACATCAAATCAGGTGCTAAGCATGTTGGTACCAGAGAAAAAACTCCTAATATTAGAAGGAGAGCACTTTTAAAATGCAAGTGGTTGAGTTGTGTCCCATTAGGGTCTCCAAAGTTCTGTCATGCTTATAAATCTCACAAGTTCTCAAATGGCAAAGGGTCTGTTTCTGTGTGTATGATAGATTACAAGAAGAATTAAGTATCAGATGTTTCACTAAATGACAGGTGATGAACCCCTCCATCCATGACTTTCAATGCATCTGTGAAAATGTTTTTACCATATAAAAGGAAAATGAAGATGCTCCCTTGTTAAATGATACATGTGCTGGATTTTCAAATGAGCACTTCTTCTTGATCCCAGATAAAATAAAAGTTTCCCACATCATTCTAGATCATGTTATTGCTACCTTGACTGCTGGACACATCAGTCATCACATGATTGAGATTTTAATATCTGTGAAAACCCAAGAGCATTATCTTAGAATGAGTCACCATTTCCTATGACAGAAGCTACCAGCAAAGGTCCCAATCAGAAGTGGGGCTTTCAAAGCAGAAACAACAGTTCGAACAATGCACAGTGCATTTCTATGATTGTTTTCCCATCTTTTTTCAAAACTGTCTGAGGGACTGGTTGACTGTACTAAAGCCTTTGACTGTGTGGATCACAACAAACTGTGGAATATTCTTAAAGAGATGGGAATCCCATACCACTTTACCTGCCTCCTGAGAAACCTGTATGCAGGACAAGAAGCAACAGTTAGAACCGGACATGGAAAAATGAACTGGTTCAAAATTGGGAAAGGAGTACCTCAAGGCTGTATATTGTCATCCTGCTTATTTAACTTATATGCAGAGTACATCTTATGAAATGCTGGGCTTGATGAATCACAAGTTGGAATCAAGACTGCCAGGAGAAATATCAACACCTCAGATATGCCGATAACACTACTCTTATAGCAGAAAGTGAAGAGGAACTAAAGAGCCTCTTGATGAAGGCAAAAGAAGACAGTGAAAAAGCTGGCTTAAAACTCAACATTCAAAAAACCAACATCATGGCATCCAGTCCCATCACTTCATTGCAAACAGACAGGGAAAAAGGGAAAACAGTGTCAGGTTTCATTTTCTTGGGCTCCAAAATCACTGCAGACAGTGACTCTAGCTACAAAACTAAAAGACACTTGCTCCTTTGAAGAAAAGCTATGACAAACCTAGACAGTGTATTAAAAACAGAGACATCACTTTGCCAACAAAAGTCCATATAGTCAAAACTATGGTTTTTCCGGTAGTGATGTATGGATGTGAGTTGCACCATAAAGAAGGCTGAGAACTGAAGAACTGATGCTTTGAACTACAGTGCTGGAGAAGATTCTTGAGAGTTCCTTGGACAGCAAGGAGATCAAACCAGTCAATCCTAAAGAAAATCAACCCTGAATATTCATTGAAAGGACTAGTGTTGAAGCTAAATCTCCAAAATTTCGACCACCTGATGTGAAGAGTTGACTCACTAGAAAAGACTCTGATGCTGGGAAAGATTGAGGGCAGAAGGGGGCAACAGAGGATGAGATGGTTGGATGGCATCACTGACTCAATTGACATGAGTTCGAGAAAACTCAGGGAGATAGTGAAGGACAGGGAAGCCTGGTATGCTCCTGTTCATGGGGTCACAAAGAGTTGGACATGACTGAGTGGCTGAACAACAACAACAGCAACTCTTGACTCTAGTATCAAAACCATAAAGGTACCTATAAGCCTGATGGAAAAACTACTGGGCTTTTTTAAGCTAGTTTATTCAGTAACACCATCAACATTGAGAACTGAGTTTTATGATAGTGACAGAACCACAGAGAGCCAAGAGAAGCACTGTTTCGTGATTTGTCAAGAGGAGGTCACTCTGAAAAGTGAAGCTTCTACGCACAGCCATTACCAAAGACAGACAGTCTGGGGGAATTTTCCAAACCAGGAGGGAGAGCAGGGCCCAGACCTTGTTAACTCAGAGCCCAGTGGGACTCATGGGTCTAGCCTGCAGGACCTTCCCATCTCCGCCAAGCTATTTTCAGGGATCAGCCTTTATCTTGGCACCTCTCTAAATATATTTCATTCACTGTCAGGATTGAAAGCATTCAGTTTGTCAGCTCTTATGGACAACCAACCAAGGAGGCAGTTGCTAGCTTCCTTATATGTGTCAGGCAACAATTCAAAAGAGATTCTTATTTCTAAACTATCTGTGTGGCTTGCAGGATCCCTTACCTCCTTCAGGTCTTGATTCCTCAGTCAATTTCTCAATCAGGCCTTCTTTGTCCACCCTATTTTTAAAATGCGTGCATGTACTGACACAGCAACATTTCCTAAACTTCCTGCTTTCACTTTCTTCAAGCATTCATCAGCATTTAATATACTATGTAATTTACAAGCATATTTGTTTATGATATGTCTCATTACCCATTAGAATATAAAATCCATGCTGTCGTTTTGTTCAGTTGTTCTGTTTGACTGTTTGCAACCCCATGGACTGCAGCATGCCAGGCTCCTCTGTCCTCCACCGTCTTCCAGCGTTTGCTCAAATTCATGCCCACTGATTAGTGATGCTCTCTAAGCATCTCATCCTCTCCTTCCCCTGCTCGTTTTTAAATCTTCATGTATAAAACTCATGAAGTGATTTTTGTATTTTGTTTATTCCTCTGTTCCAAGTACCCAAACTGTGCCCAGCATTTAGATCTTAAAAAAAGTCATTGGCTTAATAAAATGAGAACACATTATAAAGGTATTTAGCACACCTCCAACACTCAAAATTCTCAATAAATATTAGTGTTAATATATTTTAATCATAATGTTAATATCATTTTAATATTTACATCTATGTTCAGCCTCCCAGCTTTCCAAGGGCATCAAAACATGTTCTAAGTCTTGGAAGAAGCAGGAAAATTTTTTCATCTCTTTATCGTTAACTTTAGCACTGCTTGTGTTCAGTTGGCCAGAAATACCATAAAGCTCTGCAATTCCACAGGCTACAAATTAGCTGTACCTGCCTAGACTACCATCCACACAAGGACATACCTGGAAATAAGACACATGATATTCTTCCTATTTTTCATGCTTTGTTAAAAAAAAAAAAAAAGCCTTGTTCAAATGCCATCAGCATCTCCAAAATTCCTTTCCGACTACTCATTTCTCTACCTCCCCTCAGCTCCATGACCCTCCTGCATCCCTGTTACACTCTGGTGCTTTCTATGAGTTAGTTCTATCAGGTAATCTGTTTTATCAGGTAAACCTGTTTCTCTAAATGTGGTCATAGAGAACCTAGGATATACCTCCAAAATAGGCACTTTCTGAAGCAGTAATTGAGTAATTGACCTTTCAAAAGCCTTTTAGTAGCAGAAAATTAAGTAAGCAGGTAGGTTCTTAATTGAGCCAAAGTTTTTAATCCAATATATTCATATAACTTTCCAGAATCAATTTCCCTTCATAAAGTACTTTCATGGAAATTGTAAACAAGATCAAACTTAAACATATTCCCTAATACCAGTCTTCCTAAGTCAAAATCTAAGTACATCAATTATTTTCAGGCACTCCAGAACTCAGAGCTATAGACCTTCAAACTTATTATTAATGATATCAGAGTGCAATGAACACATAGACCATGGTGTTCCTTGCACGCTCACATTCCTGTAATACAATTTTGAAAATATAAAATGTTAGATTCAGAGATAAACCATGCTAAATTTTGCACAGGAAGAAGTCAAGACCATGCCCAATGTCAGAGCTAGCTAGAGGCAAAGTGGAGGCTAGAAATTGGGACCTTAGCGTCATGCCTGCAGTTCTCAGTCACCACCTAGCCCCACTCAGGCCTCAGGTACTGGCCTCATGATGAGTCCTGAATATTGAGTACTGCGATTGCAAAAGGATGTCGGAGGTAACATAGGTTGCAATGAGCTCAACAGTTTAATTCAGCTTGTTCAAAGAGCTAAAATGAATTTCCACTCTACACATGATCAGAGGGTGAGGATCGTGGATAAGAGAGCACATTTTGGATTTAGCTGAAAGCTCTTCAGAAATCCGAAGACCTGCAGTATGACTCAGAACATTATGAGTCATAGTAAAGGAATTGTCCTCTTTTGATTATGCAAGAGAGCAGGACTCAAGCCACTTCACATCTGATGATAAAGCATCTGTTCAGATCAAGGGAGAATGAACCTGTACTAGACTGATTTTTATCATGGTAGAGTTACAAATAAATCCATAGAACCTGATATACAACTCTCATTACATCAGTCTACTGGCTTATGATACAGAAATATTTTAAATTAAAAATTGTTATTACACACTACACTGCTACTTCATAATAGAGAGTTGCCTGGTATCTAATAGCAATTTGAAAGGGCCTTGAGACTTTCGCCAGCAAGGTCGTCATCCAGAATCTATATACAAGCAATAATAATTTCACACACTCTCCCACAAGAGCTCTTAAAGACAGTCTCTCCTCTACTTGACTTGTAAGAAGCAGACCAAGAAAGGCTTTCCTAGCCCGGGGAAAAGTGAATGCCAAGCAGGAATTCAGAACCACAGCACAAATGAGTTTCAGCAGCACATATAATTACTATCCAGTGTTAGGTGGGAATGAATTTTTTCTTCTATATAATTCTCTAAGTTCAAGGCTTCTGGAAGTATTAGTTTCCTATAAAAATAATCACTTAAGAAGTTGACAATAATTGGAAGGATTACTTTTATATGTGATTAAGAAACACAAGGGTCTGTGGTCATGCAACTTTGCCACTTATCACCTGAGAAATCTTAAGCACGTTTCTTAACCTCTCCCAGGCTGTAATTTTCTTGCTTAAAATCCAGGATGCCTTCCTTCTGAGGTACTGTGAGGATTGAAGCAAATAATGCACGCAAAGGGCTTAGCACATCTCCAGGTATTAGTATGCAAGGTTACCATCACTATTATTATGGAGGGTATAGATAAACAAATGCTAATAGAAATATAAGCAATGTCCCATGAAAGCAATTTCTTCTGCCTAGTGATTAGAGCTCTGGCTCTGAGCTACACATGACCTTTACAAAAGTAGCGCAAATAGAACATATTTCTAAAGTATGTTTAGAACCTTTGCAGAGCAATAATCACGAGGTTACTATTATTCCAGATCAAAGGGCAAGAAGTAGCCTTTTGTCTGAAACTGCCATGTCTATGACTGGCAGAAGAGAAAGACAAATCTATTATTTGCATTGCTTTAAAAAATTTTTTTTCTAAGGAGAGGAAATCACAAGGAAACCCAGTTTACCTCATAGTGAAATTTGGCTTACACTAAATCTGAACTATACCGAGGATAAGAACCTTCCGGCAACACTAAATGGTCTATCTCTCTTTTTTATTTGTACAATATTGTATTAATTTCTGTTATACAACAAAGTGGCTCAGTTATCCATATATACATTATTATATTCTTTTCCATTATGGTTTATCAAAGGATATTAAATATAAGTCCTTATGCTATCCAGTAAGACTTTGTTATTTATCCACTCTATATATGATAATTTGCATCTAATAACCCCAAACTCCCACTCCATCCCTCCTCCACTTCCCCAACCCCTTGGCAGCCTAATGTCTGATCTCTGTTTTATATGGTTTCTCTTTTAAATTAACTTTTAAAATTGGCATATAATTGCCTTACAGCGTTGTGTTAGTTTCTGCTGTACAACAAAGTGAATCAGCTATATGCATGCATAAACCCCCGCCCTCCCGAGCCCCTCCCATCCCCCCGCCCCACCCCACCAGGTCATCACAGAGCACTGGGCTGAGCTCTCTGTGGTATAGTTTCCAGCAGCCCTTTATTTTGTACATGACAGTCCGCATGTGCGAATGCTGCTCTCTCAATTCATCCCACTCTCTCCTTCCCCTACTGTGGCCACAAGCCCGTTTTCCACGTCTGCATCTTCTCTACTCCGGCCCTGAAAATACGGTGATTAAATGGTCTCTTGAAGAAGAGACCTCACCTGTACGTTTCCATGGATCCTGTCTTTAGTCTCATTAGGCTGCTATAACTATATACCACAGCCTGCGAGACGTAAACAACATGCATCTATTTCTCATGGTTTTAGAGTCTGACAAGCCCCAGATCCAGGTGCTGACAGATTGAGTTCCTGGTGAGGGCCCACTTCCGGATTGCAGTCATCTTCTCACTGTATAGGAAGATCTGGCCTCTCTTCTCAGAATGGGTGCTCTACTCACATGACCATCTAAACCTAATCAACCTCCCACAGGCCCCATCCTGTAATAGGGAGTTAGAGCTTCAACATACGGGTTTTGAGAAGGACACAAATTTAGCTCATAACAGACCACATAGCTACATATTGCTCCATTACGTTTTTATTGAAGTAGAGTTGATTTACATTATATTAGGTTCAGGTGTACAACACAGTGATTCGATATTTTAAAAGATTATACTCCATTTAAAGATACTATAAAATACTGGCTATATTCACTGTGTTGTAAAATGTATCTTTGCAGCTTCTTTATTTTATACCTAATAGTTCGTATCAATCTCATGGACAGAGGAGCCTGGTAGGCTGCAGTCCATGGGGTAGCGAAGAGCCAGACATGACTGAGCGACTTCACTTTCACTTTTCACTTTCATGCATTGGAGAAGGAAATGGCAACCCACTCCAGTGTTCTTGCCTGGAGAATCCCAGGGACAGAGGAGCCTGGTGGGCTGCCATCTCTGGGGTCGCACAGAGTCAGACACGACTGAAGTGACTTAGCAGCAGCAGCAGCATACTCCCCTACCACTGTGTGTCTCTGCTTCCTTCCCTCTCCCCACTAGTAACCACTAGTTTGTTCTCTGTATCTGTGAGTTATATCCACAGCTTCATTTTTGTTATATCCACTACTTTGTTGTATTTTTTAGATTCCACATATTAGTGATATCATTCAGTATTTATCTGTCTCTGTCTCACTTATTTCACTTAGCATAATGCCCTCCAAATCCATCCATGTTGCTACAGGTGGCATAATTTCCTTCTTATGACTGAGTTTTTGTGTCTTTTTTATCCATTCACTTATTAATGGATACCTAGGTGGCTTCCGTATCTTGGCTACCATAAACAGTGTCATTAGGGACATCGAGGTGCACGTCTCTTTTGTATTAGTGTTGTCATTTTCTTTCGATAAATACTCAGAAGTGGAATTGCTGGATCATATGGTAGTTTTATTTTCAGTATTTTGAGAAACTTCTATACTATTTTCCATAGTGGGTGCTTATGGAAGAGATATGTTTTATCCAGTGTATATTCTTGCCTCCCTTATCATAGATTAACTGATCAAAATTGTGTGGACTTACATTTGGGCTCTCTACGCTATTCCAATGACCTCTGTGTCTGTTCTTGCCAGTGTTAAACTGTAGTAGAGTCAATTCTCTCTTGATCTTTAACTTTTGCCATTTTTAATTTTGATATGTCATAGTGTGGGTATCTTTGAGTTCATCTTGCTTGGGACCTGCTACACATCCTATACTTGGGTATCTGTTAAGCTTTCAGTCATAATTTCAAATACATTCTCAACACCTTCCTCTCTCTTCTCCTTCTGAAAAAAAAAAGTGAAAGTGAAAGTCATTCAGACATCTCCAACTCCTTGTGACTCCATGGACTATAGAGTCCATGGAATTCTCCAGGCCAGAATACTGGAGTGGGTAGCCTTTCCCTTCTCCAGGGGATCTTCCCAACCTAGGGGTCAAACCCAGGTCTCCTTCATTGCAGGAGGATTCTTTACCAATTGGGCCACAAGGGAAGCCCAAGAATACTGGATTGGGTAGACTATCCCTTCTCCAGGGGATCTTCCTGACCCAGGAATCGAACCGGGGTCTCCTGCATTGCAGGCAGATTCTTTACCAACTGGATTTTCAAGGAGGTCCCTTCTCCTTCTGAGACTCCTATAAATGCAAATGTTGATAAACTTGATGTCACTCCTAGGGATGCCTGTCCTGACCTGATCGATCACTCCTCTTCCTTTCCTACCCAACTCTGTAAATCTTTCTTTACAGTCCTGGTTGTGTAAGTCTTTCTACCAGTTTCCAGTTTGTTTTCACATGTAGAGTTTTTTGATGTTTTTATGGGGGGAGTGACCTCAAGTGTTCTACTCTATCTAATTGATCTCCTCTATAGTTTCATCTTCTTGATCTACGGTGACAAAGCTTTTATTTCAAAACCTCTTATTCTGAAAGTTTTAGATTTACAGAAACACTGCAAAGATAGTGTTTCTATATACTTTATGCCCTGTTTCCCCTATTATTAACATCTTATGTTAGTATAGTATTATAAGCTGTGTATCTGAAGAAACTGGATAGACCACCACTCAAAATCTCATTTGGATATCAAGATCAATGATGTCACACACAGACACACACACAAGAGGTTATGACGAATCTATTACTATTATATAGCCAGGTTTTTTGGGTTGAGTAGGGAAAGCTTTCCAGTCATAGAATCAGTGATTTATCCCATGATTTCTGATTCCTTTTATTGCAGCACAGAATTAGAAACCAAATCTTGGCACTAGGAGTGTTCATTGTTACTGAGGTGTTGCTGCTTCTAGGCTCTGAGACAGAGCAAAAGCAATATACTGCATGCACTAATCCATATAAACAAAGACTTTTAAGAGGCAGAAGCAATACTGAGAGCCATGAACATACCAAAATTGTCCATGGCTCTTGTGTAGAGTTCTATTAATCACTGTACTATTAACAATTTGGGCTGGGTACGTATTGTAGGGGCTGGAATGCACACTGTAGAAGGTTTGGCAGCATGTGGCCTCACCTCACCAAACACCAATAGCATTCTGTTTCCCAAGCTGTGACAACCAAAAATGTCTCCAGACACTGTCAAATGTTGTCAACCACATCTTTAGTCCAAATGCTCAAAAAAGCTCTTTCATTTGTAGACATTTAATGGAAAGTCAAAGACACCTTACCTTTTAAGTTATTTTTCAAATAGAATCTAAAGTTTGAAAAGGAGACCATTAACCATTAAATCAAGCTATATCAAGAGATTCTCTCTTTTCTCTTCTCATATCTAATTTTAAAAAAATTTCCCCAGTTACATTGCAAATTCTCTTCTCTCGCAAGCTTTTATTTGCATTTGATAAAGATACATATCTGTTTTTAAATAGATTATTAAATTTGCTAGTAATTTGCCGGCCACGTATTCTAATGTTTGACCCACCACTTTCTTAAAGAGTTGGTTCAGCTATCAGTGGAAGACATTATCCTGAGGTCTCAAGAGAAACCAGACCTGCCAAAACCTTGATCTTGGACTTTCCAGAGTCCAGCACTATGAGGAATAAATTTCTATTGCTTCAGCCATCCAGTCTATGGCACTGTGCTATGGCAGTCCTTGCAGACTAATGCACCATCCATAATGCTTTTTGAAGTTCTGTAATAGCGTGGGCTTCCCTTGTGGCTCAGCTGGTAAAGAATCCGCCTGCAATGTGTTAGACCTGGATTCGATCCCTGGGTTGGGAGAATCCCCTGGAGAAGGGAAAGGCTACCCACTCCAGTATTCTGGACTGGCGAATTCTATGGATTGTATGGTCCATGAGGTTGCAAAGAGTCAGACACGACTGAATGACTTTCCCTTTCACTTCACTTTCAATAGCATTCATATGGTACATTTTAGGACAGTGGAGAACGTGTTGGTCTGGCTTTATAGATTATACGTGTTTGGTGGTCATTTGGTTTTCTCTATTAAATTATTAACTAAAAAATGGATCTTTTCTATCATCCATCAATCCTAAACTAACATGTAGTGTGTTGAAAATGATTATTGGTTGAAAACAGTTTCTTCCCTTTTAACAAAAGCCCCAAGATTCTCAGAATAAAAATCATAGCCCTCTTTCTCTAGCTCAAAAAACAACAGTATCAACAAATAGCATTGAACTTTCCTGTGTGTCAGACACTGGTCTCTGTGTTTGGCTATTGGCGAGGCCCTCCGAAACAACTAGTTTCCATTAAAAAGCAGCCCTGTGTTGCCTCCTGTCTTCTGGCTGGGAAATACTTCTTGGGACTTTTAAGAAGGCTGAGATCACAATTTTGTGTCTTACAGTCTAAGGTACAGAAGCAATTGAACATTTCAACCTATGAAGCCCCCAAATATTGGACTATCAGTATTAATTACAAGTCACAGCTGGCAAAAGCCACCCTTAGCAGAGCTGCATTATTTTCATCCCTGCTTGCAAGTGAGCTATTTCTTAACTTCTGTTTCTCTAAAACTTGGTTAAAACAAGCAAATAGTAATTATCACCTACTGGCATTCTGACCTCTAACCTATTCCCATACAGTCCCACACCTGGCTTCAAGGTATCACAGTATTCACTTTACCAAATATTTGTTCTGGCATGACAAGGATAATCAGCTTTACAGCCTAGAGTATCTGCTTGACCACTGAGCCAAAGCAGTTCCACTTCTAGGCAACAAATACCATCATGGCCATGAGTCAGCATAGGAAAAAGAAATTATTCTAAGGATTTTTAAATAGAAGGAGTTTTATATAAGAAATTAAGCGAAACCATTGGATCACCTGGAGTAGCAGTGTCAGAATCCCAGTAGAGCTTGAAAGAATATTGAGCCGCCAAGTGTTAGAAACACCTGATAAAACAAATCAAAATGAAAGTTACAATCAAGTCTTTGATGACTTACAGTGAACATATAAGCAGGAGGGTAAAACCTGAGAGAGTGCTGACTCCCCAGTGCCAGTCCATTTTCTCCCATGGAAAGACTGGTGGAGGGTTGACAAGCAGACCAGTATAGAGCCTGGGGTAGACCCAGTACAGATGTGGGGGGCTGTTTCATTTTTCAGGACATGCCAAACAATAGTGTCCTGCAATTTTGTGGACCCTGTGTCAGAGGAATAGAATGGGAGGAGGAAGGCTGAAAATAGAAACGCACTGTGCCAGCGTAGACAAAAGTGTCTTCAGGAGTCCCCACAATCCTCATCTACTCCCTCATAAGGAGACCTCAGCAGAGGCACCTGAAAAGGACCTTGGCAACAAGACCCCAGATAAAGAGAGTTTTGAATGCAGATGCCTAGCCTAGGAATGCAAATATGTATAAGAGCATGGTGGGGTAACTCCCTTTATTATGTACTTTCTGTGCAACTAGTCTAGAGTGTAGAGACTGGCAATTTTCCCTGTGAGGTCTGCCAGGTAAAACCTTTGTAATCAAATACGGTCAGGTCTGAAAAATCATACAAAGGCAATTTTTGGTGAAGAATCAGAATTCTTAGCAGAATCAAGGCAGGATCATCAGGACTTCCTAGAATAATGCAGAACTCACCCACAAGGAAAGCTGTTAGTACCAAGGCCACCATTTAGTGCTTTGACTGAAGTAACCACCCAACATATCTGATATCCATACCCAACACATGGTTGAATTAGGGTATTATTGCCATTGCCACTATTGCACCACAAATCCCTCAGACACTCAGGAGCCCAGAGAATGGTCCCTGGAGGATATTCCAGAAAAATGCCATTTCTCCACAACCTAATTTTCCACACAACCAATTAAAAGATGAATATAGAGTGTGAACAAGATGGCAAATAAAACTTTGTCTGGTTATTAAATGTTACAATTTTCAGTATTTAATGAACTTCTATATTGGTCTCTGAAGAAGAGAAAAGGGCAAGAGACAGCTCCTGCCCATGAAGAAAACACTGATTTCCTCAAAAAATGTCATCTACAAATTGGCACTTGCCAAGACCATTTGCCAGCAACTAAACAACAAGGGCCTTTGCCATCTTCCTATGCAGAGACTGTACCCTGTGCTACTGAAATTGTTGACCTTCAATAACCCCGAGGGAGTTCAAGATGGAGTGAGGCACTCTGTGCTCCAGGGAATCTGGTGGAACAGGTCTTTAGAGAGTTAGATATTTCCATGCATCGATTTCATGCTCCCAATCCTCTCTTCTCTTCCTATCTACTTCTGCTGCTGCTAAGTCGCTTCAGTCATGTCTGACTCTGTGCGACCCCATAGACGGCAGCCCACCAGGCTCCCCGTCTCTGGGGTTCTCCAGGCAAAAACACTGGAGTGGGTTGCCATTAGAAAAGCACTAAATCCCTTCATGGTGACATCAGCTCCTCATGATTAGCAGGAAAACTTATGTATAGTAAGCACTTGACTGCATTGAACTCCCCCTTCACCAAAATCTTATATATTGACCTTCCCCCTCTGCCTCTTTGGAGCAGTCTCTCAGAGCTATCTGAGGTGCTGTCTCCCGAGATACAGTCCTCTTTATGCCCCAAACAAAACATAACTCACAACTTTCACATTGTGTACATTTGTAGTTGACATGCAAGCAAAATGGTTATCTGAGGAGGCTGTACAAATAGCTGAGAAAACAAGAGAAGTGAAAGGCAAAAGAGAAAGGTAAAGCTATACCCAACTAAATGCATAGTTACAAGGAATAGCAGGGAGAGATAAGAAAGACTTCTTAAGTCAACAATGCAAGGAAATAGAGGAAAACAGTAGAATGGGAAAGACTAGAGATCTCTTCAAGAAAATTAGAGACACCAAGGGAACATTTCAGGCAAAGATGGCACAATAAATTATAGAAACAGCAAGAACCTAACAGAAGCAGAAGAGATTAAGAAGTGGCAAGAATACAGAGAAGAACTGTATATAAAAGGTCTTAATGACCCAGATAACCACGATGGTGTGGTCACTCATCTAGAGCCAGACATCCTGGAGTGTGAAGTCAAGTGGGCTTTAGGAAGAATTACTATAAACAAAGCTAGTGAAAGTGATGGAATTCCAGCTGAGCTATTTCAAATCCTAAAAGATGATACCATTAAAGTGCTGCACTCAATATGCCAGCAAATCTGGAAATTTCAGCAGTAGCCACAGGACTGGAAAATATCAGTTTTCATTCTAATCCCAAAGGAAGGCAATGCCAAGGAATGTTCAAACAACTGTACAATTGTGCTCATTTCACATGCTAGCAAGATAATGCTCAAAATCCTTCAAGCCAGGCTTCAACAGTATGTGAACCAGAAATTCCAGATGTACAAGCTGGATTTAGAAAAGGCAGGAGAACCAAAGTTCAAATTGTCAACATTCGCTGGATTAGAGAAAAAGCAAGAGAATTTTACAAAACATATCCTTCTGCTTCATTGACTATGCTAAAGCCTTTGACTGTGTGGATCACAAGAAATTGTGGAAAATTCTTCAAGATGCGAATCGCAGACCACCTCACCTGCTTCCTGAGAAATCTGTTTGCAGGTCAAGATGCAACAGTTAGAACCGGGCATGGAAAAATGAACTGGTTCCAAATTGGAAAAGGAGTACATCAAGGCAGTATGTTGTCACCCTACTTACTTAACTTATATGCAGAGCACATCATGCAAAATGCCAGGCTGGATGAAGCACAAGCTGGAATCAAGATTGCTAGGAGAAATATCAACAATCTCAGATATGCAGATGATACCACTCTAACAGCAAAAAGCAAAGAGAACTCAAGAGTCTCTTGATGAAAGTGAAAGAGGAGAGTGAAAAATCTGGCTTAAAATTCAACATTCAAAAAACTAAGATGATGGCATCTGGTCCCATCACTTCATGGCAAATAGATGGGAAAAAAATGGAAACGATGACAAATTTTATTTTCTTCAGCTCCAAAATCAATAAGGATGGTGAGTGCAGCCACGAAATTAAAAAACGATTGCTCCTTGGAAGAACAGCTAAGACAAACGACAGTGTATTAAAAAGCAGAGACATCACTTTGCCGACAAAGGGTCTGTCTTGTCAAAACTATGGTTTCTCCAGTAGCCATGTATGGATGTGAGATTTGGACCATAAAAAAGGTTGAGCATTGAGTACTGACAGTTTTGAACTGTGGTGCTGGAGAAGACTCAAGAGTCCCTTGGATAGCAAGGAGATTCAACCAGTCAGTCCTGAATATTCATTGGAAGGACTGATGCTGAAGCCGAAGCTCCAATAATTTGGCCACCTGATGTGAAGAGATGACTTATTGGAAAAGACCTTGATGCTGGGGGAAATTGAGGGCAAAAGAAGGGGGCAACAGAGGATGAGATGAGATGGCTGGATGGCACCACTGATATGATGGACATGAGTTCAAGCAAGATTCAGGAGAATGGTGAAGGACAGGGAAGGCTGGCGTGCTGCAGTCCACGGGGTTGCAAAGAGTTGGACATGACTTAGCAATTGAATGACAAAAAAGTGATATTTCAGAATATGTAATCTGTCACTTATTCATTACTTCTTTCCTCCTCTCCTTTCCCATCGAAGATGCTGATAGTGTTTCAAATTATTTTCCCACTATATTCCCTCATTTCTAAAGTTATTTCTAACTTTCATTATTCATTATTCATTTTTAAATGAATAACTGTGTCCAAAAAGATAAAGTGCCTTCCATATACCAGAAGTCATATTCTTTTTCATACAATAGGGCCATAGCGGCATTTTCTTTCCTAAGGTAGGATTATCATTATATAGGTTTTAAGAATAATTAAGTAACTGGGGACTAGTTTCTGTAACAATAATTATGGGAAGCAGAGACCTCTTGACTGAATGAATCCCACTGAAATCGTTAATAAAGTCTGAGGAGTGCTATTTGTCATGAAAAGAAACACTGAATTAAGGCAAATATCAGCTTAGCATAAAAAGAACATTAACAGTCCCCACCTTCATTATCCCAACTTCTCCCTCACTAGGCACTTAACCTTTCATACCTTTGCTAAAACCTCGTTAGTAAAAAGGAGACCTGCCAACTAAGCGTAATGGTAAGGCTTTAATGGATTTTAGAGATCATTCACCATCTATGACTCAAAGCACTGAAATGCTAATTCTTTTGAATTTGAATACTTAAGAGCATTAGTTGAGCATTTTTAATGAGTTTCAATTGTCAGAATAAAATAAACAAAGTTCTCCAGGAGAGTCTGAATTTTAACAAATATTAAAGTCAATGAAGTTAAATGGAGAAAAGTATTTTGGTGACATGAATTCTAGTCGATACAGTCAGTTCTATAAGAGTTTTAAAAATCTGCTTATTTTGCTTTAAAACTAACTCTGCAAATCTCTTAAGCCAGGGGAAATTATTTCCTGAAACTGTTTCACTGCCTTTAGAAACACTGCTGTTATGTTTTCATTCGGCTTGGTTTTTGTTTGTCTAAAAGAGACATGAACGGAACCTTGGGAGGTAAGTCTCTTTCAATGGTGTTAAAAGAAACTGAGGTATATTAAAAAAAATTTTTTTTGGAATTTTATGTATTATTTTATTATTTATTTATTTTTATTTTTTTACTTTACAATATTGTACTGGTTCTTTTGAAGAGTTTATTTGAACAAAAATCAATTTAGATTGGGCAGCACCAAACCAGAAGAGGTTAGGAGCACTTCGCCAACAGGAGCTTGGGAAGAGACTGTTAACAGAAAAGAAGGGGAAGCAAATGCAAGTAAATTACTGACTGGTTATAGCTTAACACCTAGTTCACTTTTTGCGATTCACTGCCCTTAGGTTTCAATTTTGTAAACTTGAGGCATTTGTAGGCTCAGATTTTGTTTCCTTAACTAGGTTGCCATAGCATTAGATCCATCTCCATTCAATGTCCTCCTTGTTAAATTAATTTAACGGTGGGCACGTTTCAGACTAGGTAAAATTGGTGAAGAGAGAGAATGGATGCTGAATTATTCAGGAGTATCTGCCATAAGAAAGGCTCACCGTAGGAAGTATCTGCAATTCCTTTTGACTAGGATTATCATCTCCCACCTCTTCATCTAACTAAGGTCTATTTCATTCTTGATTTGCTTGATACTGTTTTAATCTTGGATAAATATTCACAGAAGCTAGATTCAGTCCCTGCATCCCTTTTTAAGACCTTCCGATACATAAGAAAATAATGTTTCCTCTAAAAAACAAACACATGACACTGTGCACAAACTCCATTATAGCAGACAACACACTCCTTTGAAATAACTCATTTATATGTTCATCCTCCTCTACTGTGATCCCCCTGGGCATCAACCATGTTTTGTCATATAGGATTGTGACCAGCACATATTCAGTGTCCCATAAACCTCCATAGAATTAACAAATGAATGAATGAATATGAGTTATCAACAGAGTTCTGCTATATTTCCCAAATGTCTGTCTTTATTTCTGGTGAATTTAAATATTTGTTTTATTTTTCCTAACTGTATTTTAAAAGGTAATACATTTTTTTACTTTCATTTCCTAAGGGTCTTACAAGGAAATGCAAGATGCAAAATTAATTAGAGAGAGATTTCCACAATGGATATCCACACTGGATACCCCAGGCATAGGGAAGTGAACATGCAGACTAAAATTCCTAAAACCAAGCCAATTATTACAAGTTTGTCAAGATACCTTGATTTACTTTATGATAAGATCTTATTACCTTCCCTCTAGAGGCAATGCCTGTTATGAGCATTCCCTATGGGACTGTATAAGTGGAAAATTAAAAAGCATAGTGAAATGCAACATTATTCTACAAAAATGTTGCCAATTCCCCCAGGATTGACTGTGTTTGCTAGTCAATATTTCTGGGAATTTACTTTGCCTGTAATGAAGAATTGCCAATAATTCCCTTCTTGGGTAAGATTAGGGCATCAGCAAAGAAGTAAACTCCATAACACAAGCAGTAAGATTCTATTTTTTCCTATAATGTGTTACTAGAAACCATGCTGTGAAGCAAAAAGATTAAAAATAGATTTTTTTTTTATTTCATGCAGGTTTTGTTAAGTTTAAAACTGCATTTTCTTATTCATTTTAGCAGGTAATATTTTTATTTGATTAGGTAAAGTATTGACTGGCTCTCTCTTCTGGAGCCAAGAGAGAATAAAACAGCTGGACTGTGTAACATAGGCTAGGTCTCTCAGTAATTAGTGCAGTAGAAAATCTGGTTCAAAGCAAGAGAAAAAAAAAACAGCTATGGCATATATACCTTCACTTCCCAGTTTAGAGCCTATAAAGACAGGACTTGTCTTTACAGTCCTGAAACTTGCTCTTGTCCTTATTTCCTGCTTTACTTACACTTAACTTAAGAATCTTCCTTCCTATTGAAGTCCAGGTGGTCACTCACATTCATTTTTTGGACTTGTTACCAATATTATATATATTTAATGTTGGCCCAACTCCCTAGACTTAGGTTGTTTACTTATATAATTACAAGCAGGGAACAAGCTTTTGCCCAGTGACAACATCTTGAATAGCAGTCATAACCTCAGGAGAAAGAATCAACTATTTTAAGCCTAATTCATTAATTCAGGTTTGCAGATAGTGGCAAACACAAGCTATTATATTAAAAAGAGAGGCTTGTACTAAATTTCTTGAGTTGCTAGAATTCCCTAGCTTATGCCATCATGGAGTATACTTTAATAACAACTTCATCGATTTGTTGTGTAGCTGTGCCAAATATTTCAGTTCAGTCAGACCATTTACTTCAGCAAATACTTACTGATGTCTTATTATATATATATAGCACATTAATGGATTATTTTAGGACTTTGAAAAATATGCCTCAGAGCTTGTTCTCAAAAACTTTACTCTTTTAATGTCAAAAAGATATGTAGAGTTCTGCTTTCAAAAATGATAGAGTAGCTTATATTGGATTAACTTTACCACAGATTATAAACATAAACTCAGGACAAAAAATTTTCAAATAAAACACAAGTATTTAAAAATATAAGATAATGGTCAAACTTAGTAAAAAAAAAAAAAAAAACAGAAGTCAACATTCAAAGTAAAGAAACTATAGTGGGTAAGCCTCGTGTTTATGTGACATTTTGCCTATGGACACTCTTAGCATAGGTTATAGAGTACTGATACAGAAACTTAGCCCTGCTGGCTTCAAAAGTCAGGGGATGAATTTCAAGGCTGCAAAAATCTCTGAAAGCTAGGGGAGGAGTTCATGAGGGAGAAAGTCAAATCGGAATTCCAAAATAAATGCAGAAAAATAGATAAGTAAATATGTACACACACACACATGCATGCTAAGTCACTTCAGTAGTGTCTGACTCTTTGCGACCCTATGGACTGTAACCCACTAGGCTCCTCCATCCATGGGATTCTCCAGGCAAGAATACTGGAGTGGGTTGCCATGCCTTCCCTCAGGGGACCTTGCCAACCCAGGAATGGAATCTGTGTCTCTTCCGTCTCCTGAATTAGCCGGCAGGTTCTTCACCACTAGCACCACCTGAGAAGCCCACATCCACACACATACAACACCAAAATTCTGGACTAGCCCTTGAACAGTACTTGTGGGAGAGTTCCCAAGGGCCTGGTAGAAAGCAACAACTGGAAACCTGAAAGGACTAAGCAGATTTCAAATCCTAACCACCACAAAAGATGGAGTTTGGAATTGGAGTCTAACCAAGCTAACAGCATAGAACTAACAGCAACAATCTTAAGGGGACAATAACAAAATTCAGAGTCTGTATGACAGACATTGTTAATGAAATAATCAAAGATTTGACCAACAGTCAAGAGAAAAAAATCAGGTGTTAATAAAAGAAACTAACCCTGAGATGACCCAGATGTCAGAGTCAACAAGTAAGGACTTTAAAACACCTACTATACATATGTATAATAATTTAAAGGAAATTATAGTCATAAGAAATCAAAGTATGTGGAAAATAAACTGAGAAATGAACTAAATCAAAATCTAGAACTAAAAGTATAGCATTGTAAGTAAAAGTTTCACTTATGAGTTTAACAGTAAATTGGAGACAAAAATAATTGGAAAAATAATGGCCTAGAATTTCCTAAGTTTGATGAAAATATAAACTTTTAGATATTTAAAGCTCAATGGACCAAAACAGAAACAAATTCAAAGAGAACCCCAAAGTCAAACTGGTGAAAACTAAAGATAAAGAGGAAAATTTTAAAGTCAGAGAACATACTACAAAGAAGAAAAATAAATATATGAATGATGGCTTATGTCCCATAAATCATGGAAATAATTGAAGCCAAAAGACAACAGAAAAGAAAAAATACAGTTAAACAGAGTAGTCCATGGATAGAGAAAATATTATTCTAAAATGAAGGAAAAGGAACAACAAAGGGGAAGAATTTACTGGCAGTAGGTTATACTCAATTAAATGCTACAGGAAGTTATCCAGGCTGAAAGACATCACAATGTTTGGACCCTTAGATCTACATAGAGAAATGAAGAGCATCAGAAATGCAAGTAAATGAGTAAATGTAAGATTGTACTTTTCTTCACTGAATTTCTTTAAAGTCTTTGAACTTTGAAAGAAAACATTGTAGTGTACATATGCATTGTATAACTTTACATAGTACCAATAGTACAAAGGGCAGAGTGGAATGTTAAATGGAACTATATGACTAAAGGTTTGCACATATCAACTCTACATAGATTGTGATGAATTGAAGATGTGTATTATAACTGCTAGAGAAAACAAGACAGTAAATCCAAAGAGGTATAACTAAAATGCCAATAGAGGTATTTTGGGTTGAATGTTAAAGTTCTAATTCCAAGTATATAGTAATGTGACCTTATTTGAAGGTAGGGTCTTTAGAGAAGATGAGCCTAAATCCAACAGAACTGATATCCATGTAAAAGAGACAGACATGCATACAAGCAGATAGATGGCCATCTATACATTTATGAAATAAGACATTTTATAGAAATTGATGAGCTGATTCTATAATTTAGATGGATTCAAAAGACACAGAATAGCCAAAAGGAACTGAAAGAATAAAACTGATGAACTTTCATTGCATGACTTGAAATCTTAGCAGAAAGCTATAGTAATCACTGGCCTAGAAACATGTAAAAAGATCAATGGGACTTAATAAAGTCAAAAATTCTTTTTTTTTTTTTTTTTTTTTTGGCTGTTCTGCATGTCTTGCAGGATCTTAGTTCCCCAACCAGGGATTGTACCTGTGCCCTTGGTAGTGAAAGCGTGGAGTCCTAACTGCTGGACCACCAGGGAACTCTGAACAAATTCTTATATGGTCAATTATTTCCAAGACAAAGACACCAAGACACCAAGGTTAATAACCCTGGGAAAAGAAAGCTTAAAGAAAAAAAAGATTCTATAACAACTGAATATTCACTTCAAACTACATCAAATGAATATTTAGTTTATGTTATGGAAAAAACATAAACTAAACTCTACACCAAAAATAACAACTATTTTAAGATGGATCGTAAACCTAAACATAAAAGCTAAGACAAAGAAGTTTCTAGAATAAAACACAGAACACTGCATTTGTGGCCTAGAATTAGGCAAACATTTCTTAAACAAGACACAGAAGGTAATAACCATTTTAAAAATTGATACATTAGACAAATCAGAATTTTAAATCTGTTCATCAAAAGACACCATTAAGAAAAAGAAAAGGTAAGGTTCAGACTGGGAGAAAATGTTTATAAAACAGTATTTCTGACAAAGGATTTACTTTCAGAAAGTAAAAATAATTTCTATAATTCAATAACCAAAGGACAAATAGTCCTATAAATATGAACATAATGTGAACAGAGACTTCACAAAGAAAGATACATAAATGGTTAATAAGCTAAAAAATAAAAGCATTATCATAATTAGAATTACTGCAGATAGTGACTGCAGCCATGAAGTTAAAAGATGTTTTTTCCTTGGAAGGAAAGTTATGATAAACCTAGACAGTGTATTAAAAAGCAGAAATATCATTTTGCTGACAAAGGTCCATATAGCCAAAGTTATGGTTTTTCCAGTAGTCATGTATGGATGTGAGAGTTGGACCATAAAGGAGGTTGAGTGCCAATGAACTGATACTTTTGAATTTTGGTTTGGAGAAGACTCTTGGGAGTCCCTTGGATTGCAAGGATATCAAACCAGTCAATCCTAAAGGAAATCAACTCTGAATATTCATTGAAAGGACTGTTGCAAAGCTGAAGCTCCAATACTTTAGCCACCTGATACAAAGAGCCAACTCACTGGAAAAGGTCCTGATGCTGGAAAAGACTGAAGGCAAAAGGAGAAAGGGATGGCAGAGGATGAGATGGTTAGATAGCATCACCAACTCAATGGACATGAATTTGAGCAAACTCTAGGAGATAGTGGAGGACAAAAGAGCCTAGTGTGCTGCAGTTCATGAGGTTCCAGAGTCAGACATGACTTAGTGACTCAACAACAATAACAATCATTCAGTTCAGTTCAGTCGTGTCTGACTCTTTGCGACCCCATGAATCGCAGCACGCCAGGCCTCCCTGTCCATCATCAACTCCCAGAGTTCACTCAGACTCACGTCCATCGAGTCCGTGATGCCATCCAGCCATGTCATCCTCTGTCGTCCCCTTCTCCTCCTGTCCCCAATCCCTCCCAGCATCAGAGTCTTTTCCAATGAGTCAACTCTTCGCATGAGGTGGCCAACGTACTGGAGTTTCAGCTTTACCATGATTCCTTCCAAAGAAATCCCAGGGCTGATCTCCTTCAGAATGGACTGGTTGGATCTCCTTGCAGTCCAAGGGACTCTCAAGAGTCTTCTCCAACACCACAGTTCAAAAGCATCAGTTCTTTGGTGCTCAGCCTTCTTCACAGTCCAACTCTCACATCCGTACATGACCACTGGAAAAACCAGAGCCTTGACTAGATGGACCTTTGTTGGCAAAGTAATGTCTCTGCTTTTGAATATGCTATCTAGGTTGATCATAACTTTCCTCCCAAGAAGTAGTGTCTTTTAATTTCATGACTGCAGTCACCATCTGCAGTGATTTGGGGGCCCCCAAAAATAAAGTCTGACACTGTTTCCACTGTTTCCCCATCTATTTCCCATGAAGTGATGGGACTGGATGCCATGATCTTTGTTTTCTGAATATTGAGCTTTAAGCCAACTTTTTCATTCTCCACTTTCACTTTCATCAAGAGGCTTTTTAGTTCCTCTTCAGATCTCAGAAAAATGCAAAATAAAATCTAAAGGAGATACCAAAATTCACTCAGTAGAATGGCAATAAGACTAACAAAACTGAAACCAAGTAGAGTCCTGTGGGGCCCTTCTGAGTACAACCCTTCACATGTTTGTAGGAGATAGGTTTAATTCAGCCTCCTTGGCCTTCCTTGAGTTCCAAAGGGTAGAGTGAAACAGTTGCTTATCAGGGAAGTGAGGGAAAGCAGTCAAAAAACAATAGTGCAGCATGGGACAGGGTCCTGGTTCTTCCTCAAAGAACAAATAAACAGTATCTTTGAGTTCTTCTGTAGGAACGAAGGTCCCCAACCAGGTGGAGCATGTTAACTTTAGATTGAGCCCAAGATTCCTGGAACATCACCCTGTTACCTCACCACCGACCAATCAGAAGGAAGTCAGCTCACAGTGAAAGATAATAGATTCTGACCTCCTCCCCAAATGATTCTCCCTTTAAAAACTTTCATGATCAAGCGGAATCTTTGGAGCTTGTTTCTGGACATGAGTCTGCCTTCTCCTCAGTGGCTGGCCTCTTGAATAAAGCAAGCTTTCATTTCCAGTCAACAGTTGTTTCTCGAGTACTGGCTTTCGAGCAGTGAGCAGCCAAACCTGAGTTTGGTAACAAAATCAAATGTTGGGATAACATGGAGAAACTGGAACTCTTATATTCTACTGGTGGACATGTAAAATAGTACAATTGCTTGGGGGGGAAAAAAAAAGTTTAACTGTTATAAAGTTAAGCATATATCATCCCTGTTTCCCAAGAAGAATGAAAACACATGTCCATGAAACGACTTGTTTCAGACTATTTGTATGATATATATTCATAATAGCAAAAAAAAGTTTTGTAAACAACACTTGGTTTGCAAATGGCCCACATATACAGAGGGCAAGGGGAGACCAAAGAAAGAGGCAGCCCCTCCAGGGTAGTAGGTGGCAATGGGCAAGGCAACTCAGTACCAGGCTTGTCTCAGGCAGCTGCAAGACAAGTAGGCCTTCTCATCTGCCCACCAGAATCTTAAGAGTTTATATAGATACCTTAACTGGCTTTAATCATGTATTCAGTCCCGTTGGTCTCCACAACACACTGCTCTCTCAAGGCTGTGCCTCTAAAAACAGTGGAACTGGCAAGCAGACAGTACATTCAGGGACTGGGGAGGAGATGAAGGGCCTCTGAAAGCCTGGGTCCAGCTCACAGGTCAACCAGCAGTCATGTCCTCTACATGCCCTCCTCCATTAATACAGACATCCATCAATAGGAGAATGGAAAAACAAACTAGTTTTTTCGTAAAAGGAATCCTATTCCACAATAAAGAGAAATGCATTACTGATACATCTAACAACAAGAGTGACTCACACAGAAGTCATGCTGAACAGAAAAAGGCAGATACTGGCCACCAGATGTGAAGAGCCGACACCTTGGAAAAGACCTTGATGCTGGGAAAGATTGAAGGCAAAAGGGGAAGATGGTGGAAGAGGATGAGACAGCATCATTGACTCAATAGACATGAATCTGAGCAAACTCCAGGAGACAGTGAAGGACAGGGGAATCCGGCACGCTGCATTCCATGGGGTCCCAAAGAGTCAGACACAACTTAGTGATTGAACAACAGAAAAAGAACACGCATATTGCATGATTCTATTTGCAATACAGTCTAAAAGATTAATCCACAGTGAAAAATAGCCAGAAAAGGGTTGCCTCTGGGAGCACGGGTCATTGACTAAGAAGGAATTCTCTGGAACGACAAAAAGTTCTATCTCTTGATGTGGCTAGTGGTTACACTGGTGTATGCATTTGAGAAAACTTACTGAGTTGTACACATTAAACCTGAGCATTTGACTTTATGTAGACTTTAAAGAAAACTGAAAGCAAAGCAGTACTGAAAGTAAAAGAGAGCTCTATGGAAAAAAGACACGCATGTGCCACAGACATAAAAACAAAAGCTATCAAGAAAGAATTTTAAAATTCTATTAATACTTATAATGGCCTTATAATCACTGTCTCAGATAATTCACACAATTTGCCAGTGAATTTCTAACTAAGTTCTCTGTGGTACTCCTAGCAACACTAAGGCAGTATATCACGAAAATACAGTATGGTGGATTGTCCCAAGTTAAAGAAATGAAAATAAACTCATAAAATCCTCAAATTTAGTTTTTTTTTCTCCAATACACTTTCAAAAATGTATATTCTTGCTTTTAACAGCTTGCTTAAATGTGCTAACAAATATCACAATGAAACAAGACTGAAATATTAATGGGAATAGTTAGAAGTTTGACTTCTTAAATCTGTATCATCAGTTTGCTGTGGATTTTTGTTTTATAAGGAGACCCATTTCTATACTACAATTAATAGTACCATATTTTATGCTTACAAAGGTGCTTCTAATTGCTATGACAGAAGTAAACACAGTAATATTCCCTTGTGTTAACAAACGGTGACATAACTTCCACGGTTAGGCACCATGAGGACAAATTTGAGATCCACAGTCACTGATACTCAGGAAGGCATGATGTGTATTAACTTTATAGAAGAAAGCATCTTTGAGATATTGGGATTTGTACTGAGCCTAGATAGTGGTATTCCAGTAGGTAGGAAAAGACTAGAGAACTTCCAGAGATTATGAAGCATTCGAGGTTAAAAGCTAAGGCTTGGGTGTCAGGTCAACAGTAGCTCAAATTTGGGACTGGAACTTATTAGCTATGTGATCCTGAGCATGCTTTTAAACCTAAGTCTCACTTTGTCCATTCATAAAAGAGGGAATAATACCTATTTTTCAGGGTTGTTGTGATGAGACAATATGTATATAATGGTTGACACAAAAGTGTTCAAATAAGTAATTATTCAAAAGTGAATCACACTAAAGATTTTATAAACAAGCAAATCATTGTGAGATTAGTTGCGGTGACCAATTTGCTTTATTCAATGAGATTTTTCTGGAAATTAGTAAGAAATAAGGCTATTAACCTTTATACATGATCTTGTTGTTTAGTCACTAAGTCGTGTCCAACACTTTTGCGACTCCATGGACTGGAGCATGCCAGCTTCCTCTGTCCATGAGATTTCCCAGGCAACAATACTGGAGTGGGTTGCAATTTCCTTCTCCAAGGATTCAACTGAGGGATCAACCCAGAGATTGAACTCATGTCTCCTGCATTGACAGGTGGATTCTTTACCACTGAGCCACCAGGGAAGCCTGTTATATATGATGAGAGGAATAATTTATGAAAAACATTATAAGTTAGGGTAAGGAATTATATTTAGATGCACAAGTACCTAAGGATAAGTTTGAATATGATTTATAACAAAGGACTCCATGTCATTTTATTTAGAGGAATATGTATCTTTTCATATGCAAAGGAAATATGTATATAAATATGTACATAGTGGTGGGATACATTTTAAATTTTACAGATATATAGTCACTGCACTGAGATACTCAAGGAAACAATTTATTCCAATTATAGCATACTAATTTGCCAAGAAAAATGACTGATTTTCCAACCTGGTACTTCCCAAGGGAAGTCTAAGTCTAACTTGGCTGCAATTTTTAAATTTCTTTTATTATTCTGTTGACTATATGCTCCTGGACTTCACCATTAAAGAAGTTTGCTTACAAACACGCAGTAACATGAGAAAAATCCAAGTAGCCTAATATATTTTTACGCATTTACCTATTATCTCAAGAAATAGCATCTGCTTCAGTTATACTAATGAAGCTGTTCTGTAACTCATAATGGAGCTTGATATACTATTGCCTGCTGAAAATAAAAACACAGCAAATTATGCTGATTTAATTTACATTGGGTGTACTACTTTACACCCATTATCTCTCATATATGGAAGAGAACAGCTAGCTAGCTTGTTCAGTGATATAGGCAATCTCTTTCTCACTTGGTATCATCATTTTTCTAACAATTTCAGTATAGGTAAATGACTCAACTACAGTCCAGCAAATAACCATTCAAAAATTATTACGCATAATGCATAATAGTATGGGGCTTTCCAGGGGGCTCAGCAGTAAAGAATCCACCTGCCAATGCAAAAGACACAGGTTTGATTCCTGGGGCAAGAAGATCCCCTGGAGAAGGAAATGGCAACCCACTCCAGTATTCTTACTTGGAGAATCCCATGGACAGAGGAGCCTGGTGCACAAGACGCATGCATGATGCACCTGGAAACAGTGAAATGACTTAAAATCATGTGTTTTATTAATAGGATGACCTACATCTACATGACCAAACTGCTGCGTGACTGGTTTCCCATGCTTCAGATAGTCTTCTCACTTTCTACTTCCTTCATCTTATTCCCTGGATGTCTGGTCACTACAAAGGTTTGAAGCCATTCTCTTTGCCTTAGGAAAGAGTTCAGAAAAGTTGCAAAGTGCTGACCCCCTCTCAATGCCAGTTAATATCCACATGGTCTCTTCACTGAGCCACACCAACTGTAAGTCCGAAACCACAGATACTATCAGAGAGTTCACATTCCTTGTGTTGATACTCTAACAGCCTTTGGAAATGGCCTAAATATGGTTTATGAACTAATGTGCCTGAATGAGGTTTTGCTGTACAGAAGATTTGATCCAATGACTGTGTCTCTAGCTCCAGGGAGAGCCCTGGCACAAACAATGAGCTTTCTCAGGCTGCCTTCCACCTCAAGCCCCAGTTGTCTCTTTGCTCACAACTGCAAGAGACTTGTGTTGTTGTATGAAGTCACTAACAAACCTGAGCCAAAGAAATTAGAGAAACACTGCTGGGTTGGAGAAGAATGTTAGCCTCAGGAGAGAACAGTTTGGGCTTCTTACTGCCTCAGATTAAAAACTATATTCCATTATAGAACAGAAGGTTTTCCCCATTTTAGCACCTGTCTATCAGGGTAGAGTCATCTCTTATGATTGCCTTTTCTTTGCACTAAATTCCAGCCAAGCTGAACATTTTGGGCTGTATCTTAACTGCTCTCTCTTCTCTCTCTGATTTTGTTATCCTAGTTGCTCTTGGAAGTCTCTCTCCCACACCTCCCACATATACCTTCCCCTGTTTTTACTGAACCAATTCCTACCTATCCCTCAGACTTTGGTTTACTTGTATATCTTTCCAAAGAACTATTTCTTGATGCTCCCAGATTCTCTTTAAATGACGTTCCTAGGGGCTGCCATTGCACACTCTAATCCTTCAAGAACAAATGGGGTCTTAGGAAGATATAACAAGAACACAGAAAATACTGCATATTTATAAGAAAAATAAAATAGAAATAAACCAAGCTCTTATCCTTCTGCAGGCTGAATCCACTCTAGAGAAGTTAGGTCTGATCTACAGAGTAGAAAAATTGAGTGACATTAAATAAAAACAAAGATTTCTATATTCTCTTTTTTAAAAAATTAGAACACTTGGCAACACTACTCTTATATTTCAACATGCCAAAAATTAACTGGGGAGCAGCTAACCCCTTTGCAAGGGCTCCAGTTCTCCACAATCCCCACCACTCACTAGCCACTGCCTGGCTTGTGCATAAGCGCTAAGTCGCTTCAGCCATATCCAACTCCTCTGTCTATGGGATTCTCCAGGCTAGAATACTAGAATGGGTTGCTATGCCCTCCTCCAGGGGATCTTCCCGACCCAAGGATCAAACCTGAGTCTCTAATGACTTGCATTGGCAGGCAGATTCTTTACCACTAGTGCCACCTGGGAAGCCCCACTGTCTGGCTCACTCAACAATAATTTGTGTTGCCCACTGGACCCCTGTAAGCATGTGAACATGCAACCAAGAACAGTCAAGAGATTGAGATTGCAATAATAATCTCCATGTTTATGTTGATAACATGAGATCAAAGGTGAAATAAAGAAAAGGACTTGTGTTAAAAGATTTAAAAATTAGGAGGAGGAATAACGAAAATTAATTAACAGGAAATAGGGATACACACCCAACTTTTCTGCTTCAGTAACTTCAGTCCTAACTAGCTGGAATGTGTTTTCTTTGTTGTTTTGTTTTATCAACCGATAGGAAACTAAGGCAGAATGGTCATTACCATTTGTTCAATTAAAACTCTCTTCACATCTAGGTAGAAGAGTACCTGGATGTATAGGTGGTAACTGGGTCACAGTATCATAGAGCTCAATTTCTAATGCAAAACCCATCATTCAAGGATGTGCTTCAGGGACTTCAATCAGATGCCCTACTCTGCCCTGGTGAATAAATGAGTGACTCATTTATCCCCAGGCAAAACAGAAGGCAAGAGCCCAGTGAGAAAATACAAAAGGAATGATCCACAAGAAACCAGTTCCTGTACCTCATCGCTTTTATTCCTTTCACAAGCCAGAGTATTCTTTAGGGAATGATCTCATCTCTGGAGATGAATGAAAATATATTACTTCGAGGAGATGCAAATTTTACTTCAGTGTTATGGGAAAATAGGGACACTTCAGACCATAAAATGTACATTTTATGCTTTGGTGAGAAAGACTTTTAAACGTGTCCTGTCATCCAGAAAATAAATAGCTTGATAAAACTGCCCTAGAAAAGATGAAAACATTGTAACTATAAGAACAAAATCTTTTGAGACATTTGATGGCCCACAAAATGCAATTATTGACCATAATGTTATGTTTTTCATGATACCTCAAGATCGTCTAGAGCGCCCCTTTCCATATAAGTGAACAAAGGTATTTCATGGCTCAAAACAACACTAATTTATTATCTTTCATCCTAAAACCAAGATGTTTGTAGAGTTCTTTCTTTCTGGATGCTCTAAGGGAAAATCCATTCCCTTCTTTTATGCAGCTGCTTAGGTCACATATATGCCTTAATTTATGGATACCTTCCTCCATTTTTAAAGCCCACAGTATAGAATTATCAAATCTCTAGGATTCTGATCCTCCAACCTCCCTCCAATGGAGCCTTGTGATTACATCTGGTCCATCCAGATAATCCAAAGTAATCTCCCCTTCTCAGGGTTCTTAATCTCGTCTGCAAATCCCCTTTTCCATGTTTGTTCTAGGGATTAGGTGGTGGACATCTTTGTGTTCAGTGTGTGTGCTCAGTTCCTCAGTCATGTCCAACTCTTTGTGACCCCTTGAACTGTACCCTGCCCGGCTCCTCTGTCCATGGGATTCTCCAGGCAAGAATATTGGAGTGGGTTGCCATTTCTTCTTCCAGAGGATCTTCCCAACCCAAGGGTCAAACCCGTGTCTCTTGCATCTCCTGCATTGGCAGGCAGATTCTTTACCTCTAGCATCACCTGGGAAGCCTGGACATCTTTGGGAGGGCATTTATTATTCTGCCTAAAAGACACACTGGTTGGAGTTGTCAGATACAAAGCCCCATAGTTAGAAAGGTAATTGGAGTAAGAGTGCATTAGGGAGCTCTCAAGGTGGTTTCAGATAAAGCTCAATCACATAAGGAAAAGCATTTTATTCTGCTATGATTTCATACTTTTAATCTACTAATATAGATTTCAAATAACTGTTCTTAGAAATGTTTTATTTGGACCTAGTAGATGTAAAGAGATCAAATTTTTTAATGGATATTTAATGAACATTGTACTAAGAATTTTGACCACAGAATTCTCATTAAAAACTCAAGTGTTTTTAATAATATAAAAAACATAAAACTATTGTCTAAGATACTGGTTATATATATGCTATGTAGTTAAATGAGAATACAAACCTGCTGTCCCTGATGGGAGAACAGGACCTTCAGATACCTTCAGTCAAGATTGTTCAGTGTGTGTGTGTGTAAAGAAACAACAGTAATTAACATTTATTAAATGTCTATTATAATCCTTATGAGGGCTTCCCTTATGACATAGATGGTAAAGAATTTGCCTACAATGCAGGAGACCAAGGTTTGATCCCTGGGTTGGGAAGATTCCCTGGAGAAGGAACAGCTACCCACTGCAGTGGGTATTCTCCAGTATTCTTGCCTGGAGAATTCCATGGACACAGGAGCCTGGTGGGCTTCAGTCCATGGAGTCACAAAGAGTCAGACATGACTGAATGACTAACACTTCATAATCCCTATGAAGTGATTCCCTACAATTACTCTTATCTTACATTTGAAGAAACTGAGTCACAGAAAATGATTTATCCCAAATTTTAAATCTACCAAGTGGCATCTGTTTGAATCCAGGTGTTCTACATTAGAAGTTTCATTTACCTGTTTTAAGGAAATAAATTTCAAGAAGAAGCTAGAAAATGGTAGAAAATATTGGAGATTCCTCTATGCAGATCAAGATATACAGTTTGTATGAATTTTCTTCATATTAACCCAGAACCCTGCAAAGAAACACTAAGTGTTTGGATCTGTTCTAATTTGGAATTGATAGAGTTGACCATATATAGGTTAGAAGAAATACATTTGTTGATGAAATACAGAGAAAGGAAGAACAAGGATAGTACTTTTCATATATATTCACATACATACACATACACTCATTTAAAAAAAAATTAAAACAAAGACAAACAACTTTGTGTTGAGAAAAAAAATATCAAAAAAGTGCTTTCCACTAAAACATTTGTTTCAAGTTCTCCCAGTCACCTTAAAAATCATGAGCAAGACATCCTATGTCTCCCTCAAACTGAAGGTTAAAGCTCCTCAAGGTTAAAGGAATGGAAACTGCTAGATGAAGAAGCATCAAGGCTTGAAACAAAACACCTTGGGCTCAATGGTGGTAGTGGTTTATCGCTACATCATGTCCAGCTCGTGAGACCCCATGGACTGAAGCTTGCCAGGCTCCTCTTTCAGTGGGATTCTCCAGGCAAGAATACTGGAGTGGCTTGCCATTTCCTGCTCCAAAAGTGAAAGTGGAAGTTGTTCAGTCATGTCAGACTCTTTGCAACCCCACGGACTATACAGTGCATGGAATGTCCAAAGCCAGAATACTGGAGTGCGTAGCCTTTCCCTTCTCCAGGGGATCTTTCCAACCCAGGGATCAAACCCAGATCTCCCACATTGCAGGAAGATTCTTTACTAGCTGAGCCACAAGGGAAGCCCTTGGGCTCAATATGCTTGTTCTAAGCACCCCTGTCTCACCTTCCACATGAATTTTGTTACCTACTATTTTGGTTTCAAATACTTTGTCTTTTTAATTTCCTGAAACAACATGGAATTGCTGTTTCAAATATAGTGGCTTTTTCACCAAGGTTTTATGATGAAAATTGATATTTGTGGTTGATTGCAGATAACTCCATCCCTTTCTCTCTGAAACCAGTTATGAACACATGCACAAACACAATTAAGAATTGCTTAACTCCAACAGGTTCAAATTAAAATGACATAAACTTATCTAACAGAGAGAAGGTAAAAAGCCATGAAACATTTCTTACATTATAGAGCTAACAGAAGACAACATTTGGAACTGGGAGAAGTGCAGGCCATCTTGATCAAGCATCACATTTTCTTATTGAGAAAATGGAAATTCAAGAGTGAAAAGAACTGCAAAAGCATCATCAGAATAGTCTGTGCAGAAGTCAGACATCAGCTCACTAGCTCATCTTCATACCTCAATAATAATGACAACTTCATAACGATGGTGATAATAAAAACAATATTTTTGAGTATTTCAGTGTGCTAAGCATTCCACATGCATTAGTTTATTTATGTTCCCCAGACCCCTTAGAAGTCAGATTTTGTTAGCATCTTCGTTTACAGGTGAAGCAACTTCAAGTCAGAAAGGTAAAGTGATTTCATTAAGGCTGCATGTCTAAAGGGTGATAAACTTCATTCAGAAGCCAAGCTGATGCTGAAACTGAGTTCTTAACTATTGGGTTGGCCAAAAAGTTTGTTTGGGTTTTTCATAATTTTTTAGCCAATCCAGTATTATGCTGTGTACCAACAGTCTGCACAAAAGGAGATGCTCATGCCTACATACACACATGCACATACATACCATTAGTAAGAAGTTTCTCTTCATTTCTTTTTTCTCATTTTTATTTTCAGTGTAGTTCCCTCAAAAGATTCCATTTCCCTCCTTTTAATTCTTGTCTCCTTATAATTTTTTCTAGGCCTGGAAGATAAGAACTTTTCACTGCATTACCACTGACTACCTTTTGAATTAGCACAAGTAGCGAACCAGATTATAATGCTAGTTAGCAACAGCTATATGATCTTTCCAATTCATGGCAATTTAGCACCTTTAAAACCTCAAAATTGCCAAGTTAATATGTCTTTAGTTCAGCAATTATGATAGTTATCAAGTCCCTGTCAGTAGAATAAACCCTTGAAAAGTTTACAATTGATGTACTATATAGAGGAAAATCAAGTGCTTCAGGGTAGATCCTGAATGATGAGAATATTTTCTAGAAAAAAATGTCCAAGTCTGAAAAAAATATGTATCTCATCATCCTTCAAGTTTACGTCTTCTGAGTCCTATTTGTCAGACTAGGAATGAGACTACATTAAGACAAGGTTTTACATAGTCATTTCCTTTCATTTTTCCAACAGCATTCCCAAGTAACTACTATTATCCACATATTCCCAAACAATTTGGGGGAAACAGGATCAGAGAGAGTAAGGAATTTACTAGGATCATAAATGGGGCTTCCCTAGTGGCTCAGATGGTAAAGAGTCTGCCTGCAATGCAGGAGACACAGGTTTGATTCCTGGGGTGGAAAGATCCCCTGGAGAAGCAAATGGCTACCTACACCAGTACTCTGGCCTGGAGAATTCCACGAACTGAACAGCCTGGACATGGGATCACGAAGAGTCAGACATGACTGAGCAGCTAAAATTTTCTCTTGACTTTCAGGCTCATAAAAAGCACTCCATGGCCAGGAGGGAACACGTTCCGGTGCGGGCATAACAATGCTTTTCTCTTCAAAGCAGAGTGCACCTTGGTAAGTGCACCTTTCATTGCGTCTGTACATATCCTACTGGTCCCACATGGATTTCCCAAGCAATAGAGCTTACTGGCGGTAGCAGAGGAGAAATGGAAGGATCGGAATGCCAAAAACCTTTTAGTCTAAAGCAATTTCACATATAAATCTCAGACAAGCTAAGATCATCTTTATTCTTCAAGCCACCTACAAAAGGTCATTCCAAAGACATTTATATTGCTTTGTCAGTTTCCTGCATGTCAGGTCCTCACAAATAGAAATTCATCTGTAGTGACCATGACAACAAATTCTCTGCACTGAGGCCTCCTCCTTTCTCTATTCAGAGGGCAATCCAGATAGCAGAAAGGGGGCAAACACACACTATTTTTCAAAGGCACTCTTTCAAGATAGTTTTGGTTTGCAGTTTCAAGAACCATATGAATGACTTATTATAGAGTTTCTAAGTCAGTCCTTCTTGAGGCTTAAAGACTTTCAATCCACTCACATCTTTATGGCAAAGCCATTTCAGAATAATAAATCATTTTCTTTAAAAAGACATCATAAAGCTAAGTATATTTGAAATTATATGGGCCTAAGAAAACCAATGTAAGTGAGGTGATTGAACAAGGAGGTTTTGACCTTCAGGAATGTGCATCTATAAAAGTACATAAATCAGCTACAAAGATCATTATTTCTATACCTAAAACCCTGAAAAATGCCGTCATGAAGTCAAGCATGCCTCACTAACTATGAGAAGACAAAGGACGTGACTAGAGGAAGTGCTGCTGCTGCTGCTAAGTAGCTTCAGTCGTGTCCGACTCTGTGCGACCCCATAGATGGCAGCCCACCAGGCTCCTCCGTCCCTGGGATTCTCCAGGCAAGAACACTGGAGTGGGTTGCCATTTCCTCTCCAATGCATGAAAGTGAAAAGTGAAAGTGAAATCGTTCAGTCGTGTCTGACTCTTAGCAACCCCATGGACTTACAAAAGTCCAGGAGGAGGAGCCTACCAGGCTCCTCCATCCGTGGGATTTTCCAGGCAAGAGTACTGGAGTGGGTCGCCAGTGCCTTCTCCGAGAGGAAGTGCTGGTCTTTCCCTAATTCCAGGTTTTTGCTGGAGCCTCCTTAACTATGTACATTCTGTCCCCAACCTCCAGCTGCCTCTCCCAACTAAAGGTTCACCTTCACTTTGAAGCGGAGGCCACGGGGTCATAGAAGTGCTAGCCCCATCTGTTGAGGTTCCTTGGAAATGATGCCTAAGCAGCATCCTCCAACTATAGGCTCTTTCATCTCAGGGAGAGCAATTTTAAAAGTACAAATCAGCTGCTAAATACAGTTGACCCTTGGATAATGTGGACACTGGGAAGACCTAAACTCTGTAGTCAAAAGCCTGTGTATATGTTCTTTATCTAAAATATTAATCAATATATGAGTGGATAAAGACGATGTGGTACATATATCCAATGGAATACTAGTCAGCCATAAATCATAATGAAATAATGCCATTTGCAGCTACATGGATAGACCTAGAGATTATCACACTAAGTGAAGTCAGAGACAGACAAATACCATACGGTATCACTTATATGTGAAATCTTTAATATGACACAGATATTTCTGTTTCATAGATAAGTTCAGACTCACAGACACAGAGAACAGATTTATGGTTGCCAAAGAGGAAGGGCAGGGAAGGGATGGAGGGGGAGTTTGGGATTAGGAGATGCAAACTATTATCTCTAGAATGGATAAACAACAAGGTCCTACTGTATAGCATGGGGAACTATATTCAATATCCTATAATAAACAATAATGGAAAAGAAAAAAATAATCTGTGTATAACAGTAGAACTGTGTATAACAGTAGAACCTTCATATCCACATTTCCTAGGTATCTGTATTCCTCATCAATAAATTCAACCAACTACATATAATGTGCTACTGTCATATCTATTACTGAAAAAATATGCATTAAGTGAACCAGCTCAGGTCAAACCGATGTTGTTCAAGGGCCAATTGTATATACTCATCTCAACAATTCTAAAAATTTCTGCTAAGAAAATGTTTAGTGATAGATACATTAAACTTAATTACAAGATTGTTCCTTTATGTTATTTTTAATGCCAAACAATAGAGGACTCCTTATTTATTCAAAATATTGTTACAAATGTCCGTGACATAATATCAGGGAAAAACACATCTTCCAAAGAGTAACTAGATTTTTATCTCATTTTTATGTGTGTGCACACAGACACACACATGTACACACACACACACCCCTAGGTAAATGGTGGGAATCTGAGTATTTGCAGTTTTCCTTTTTCTCTGTATTTTTGTTTTCCATAATAAAGTTTTATAATATACAATTATTTTTAATTGTTTTTAGTTTACCTACAAAAGATGAATGAAAGAGCATAGAACCAATGATAAAAAATGAGAGTGTGAGTAAAATAATTCACACCCTTGAGGTCATTCTCAAATGTCATCTAATCAGTGTCAGCTTGCCTGGCTCTTCTTAAAATTGCAACCCGCACCCTTGACACTCACTATTCTGCTCCTGTTTATCACCATGGCACATTCAATTGTCATCTAACGTACTGTATTTTTATTTTGTACTTTGTTTTTGCCTTTTCTCCCCATAGAAGGTCAGAGACTTGGTTTTGTTTACTGCTACTTCCCTGGTGGTTCTTAGCACAGTGACTGGCCCTACACCATATATACGCAAAAAATATCTAAAGAACATCCGACTAGAAAGGGATGGCTCAGATCAGCACCAAGAGTCAAGGAAGACAGATTCTCTAATAATCAAGACTTGTAAAAATGCTTAAAACACAAAAAGGGGGACATGGGTAGAAGTAAGCTATATACAGAGCAAGAAGATAAAAAATTTGATAGGGCACTGATTAAGATAGTACAGGATTAGATGAAAAAACAATCAAAATTTCTCACTTCTTACTTCACTTCTCTCTTTAAAGGATGACAGTGAGAAAGACTGGAGTCAAAGCTGTAGTCAAGGTTGCCGGGAGAAATATCAACAACCTCAGACAGGCAGACGACACCACTCTAGTGACAGAGAGCAAAGACGAATTAAAGCCTCTTGATGAAGGTGAAAGACGAGAGTGAAAAAGCTGGCTTACAACTCAACACTCAAAAAACTAAGATCTTGGCATCCAGTCCCATCATTTCATGGCAAATTGATGGGGGAAAAATGGAAAGTGACAGACTTTATTTTCTTGGGCTCCAAAAGCACTGCAGATGGTGACTGAAGCCATGAAATTAAAAGACACTTGCTCCTTGGAAGGAAAACTGTGACAAACCTAGACAGTATCTTAAAAAGCAGAGACATCACTTTGCTGACAAAGGTCTATATAGTCAAAGCTACGGCTTTTCCAGTAGTCATGTACAGATGTGAGAGTTGGACCATAAAGAAAGCTGAGCACTGAAGCACTGATGCTTTCAAATTGTGGTGCTGGAGAAGACCGTTGAGAGTCCCTTGGACAGCAAGGAGATCAAACCAATCAATCCTAAAGGAAATCAATCCTGAATATTCATTGGAAAGACTGATGCTGAAGCTTCAATAATTTGGCCACCTGATGCAAAGAGCCGACTCATTGAAAAAAACCCTGAAGCTAGGAAAAATTGAAGGAAGGAAAGGAGGGGATGACAGAGGATGAGATGGTTGGATGGCATCACCAAAGCAATGGACATGAGTTTGAGCAAACTCTGGTAGATAGTGAAGGGAAGACTGGTGTGCTATAGCCCATGGGGTTGCAGAGTTGGACACAACTGAGTGACTAAACAACAACAAGTGAGAAAAGGCAGAATAAGCACTGAAATAAGGACACTGAAGAGCAAAGTAAGTGAGAAGGATATACAGGAGTTCAGGTTGCTCTGCATGAGGTCTGGCCTTGATGACTCGATGGCTTTTCCTGGGAGGACTTCCATCTGGCTTTAGGCATCCATTCCATGCTGTGCTACCTTGTTGTAACATCACCATTTTATAACTAATTACTACTCACTTGAAGGTCAAATCTTTGAGCATAAGCATTGTACTCTCTGTTCACTGTTGAAGCCTCAGTGCCTATCCTAGCACAAAGTTCCCAATAAATATGAGTTTCATTAATTCCTTAAATACAAATCAAGATACTAAGAAAACTTGCAAATTAGTATATTGATCCACCCAAAGGGGACATTAAAAATCACAGAAGATTAGAAAAGTAAATGATAGAGAGCAGACGATTGCCTGATTTTACAAAGTACAAGAAATATTTGGTAAATTGTTCACTGATGTATTCTGTTGTTGATTTCAGGCCAAACTCTGTACTGAACAATTGAACAGAGACTTTGTATGTGCTTCAGAAAATAAGCTGTGAGCAATAGGGGCCACATGGGTTCACCTAGCCAGCCAGCCAGATTTTCTTGTCTAGGGTTAGTGAACATTTTAGAAAACTATCAGAAAATTTGATTTTTTTCAAAGCATTGAACAAAGGCTTGTCTGATGTCTTTATCCACAGTAGCCTGCACATAACAGATACTTGATGAAAGTGGATTTGGCAAATGATTGCAAAGAGTATTAACTGTATTATTTCCTTCCAACATTTTTTGTGTTTTTCTTTCTTTTATTCATCCATGTTCCTCTCCTTAACAGACACATTTCTTCTTACCTGCCAGGATTGCTAACCCTTTGCTGAAATTAAAGTGCTATGGCACACTTGGGATAATTACAGGATTTGAGAATTTCTTTACATCAAACATTGGGCAAGAAGGAAGCTTGGTTTCATCTATCCATTTTTCCTTAGAGAAGAATGAAACAGTTTCAGGGAAACTAGGAGTTAGATGCAACAGCTCAAGATGAGGAGCTCTCTCTTTCTTTCCTTGATTATTTTTCTTGCATCACTTCCAAATCAAATCACAGTTGCATCTCCATCACCATTTTGCTACCCTGGTGTCTGTATAGAAAAAAAATAAAAAATCAATCCGATGAGTTTATAATACTAAAGGGATTGAATGTTCTATTTCCACAGGGCTTTCATATTAAAGGAAGATGTGAGAGGGTAACTAACCTATTTTTAAAAGGTCTAGACAATGGTGTGCATTCAGACAAACTTAAACTCACTTTCTCCCATTCTTTGACACAAACAAATGCTCTGGGCAGGTCTACAGAACACACACACACACCACTCACACCCATTAAGTCACAGAAAGTCCTGCATGAATTCTGTCTCCCTTGGCTATGGATGCTTGAGTATAAAAGTACTCAAATGGGACTGAGGAGGTTTAGGTTCTTGTCTCAACTCTTCTACTATGAAGGTGTCTAATTCTGAGCAAGTCACTCCCTTCCCTGGACTCTAGTTTCCTTATAAAGTGAAATGAATTTAGCACAAGAAATGGAGTAATAGAGCTGTTAGAAGGCTGAAGGAACAAGCTCCAGGCCAGTCTCTTGGAAAGTCTCCAGACCAAAAAAGAACTGACTGCCTAAAGAAGCTGCTACCCTTGCAGCCACCACTAGATATCTGCTGGCCTGCATCTCATTGTGCAGCATTCACTCACAGCACAGCAGCAACCTATGAACACCAGCCGAGGTGCAGAACAGACAGTAACACCAGTGATCCAGAGATCACGGTCAGCTGCCCCTATACCCACCAATTACTGACAGCCAAAAGACTAGAAAGTGAACTCTGGAATCTGCTTTTAGAAAAATCACATTCTTGCTAGCTAGCACATACAACCAAGAACTGGAGGTAAGAGACCCTTTCTTCAATTCACCCTTCAAATCTCATACAAGGGAAACCTGGTGGAATCTACACCAAATCCAGTTCCTTAGTTGCAAGCAAACCTTGGGAATGCAGGTTTTAGCTTCCTAACTTGTGTTATACATATGAGCACATAGAAGACATTATGACTGAATGCTGAATGTTAAAAAACAATCTCTAGTACTGGTATGTTTTGATAATACAAATAGCTCTTTCAGGAGCTAACAAGCTCCCATCACTGGAGATGTACAAGCAGAAACAAGACAGTCTATTGGGAGGATGAAACTGTTTTTGACCAGTAATTTGCACACCTTGCAGTAATTTGCACACCTTGCAGTAATTTGCACACCTTGCTGCATATGACCTTAAATCACTGGTCCCATTTCCAAAGATTCTGGTTAGGTGGGCTGTGGTTAGTCCCAGCAATAAATATTTTTAAAATTATTCTACATGATTTTGAGGTATGGCTGGACTCAGGGACACTCAACCACAATGGCCAAAGTAATTTCCAGCCCTAATATATAAATCCTTGCATCTAGAACTTTCAGTTCAGTTCAGTCGCTCAGTTGTGTCCAACTCTTTTTGACCCCATGAATTGCAGCACACCAGGCCTCCCTGTCCACCACCAACTCCCAGAGTTTACTCAAACTCATGTCCATCAAGTCAGTGATGCCATCCAGCCATCTCATCCTCTGTCGTCCCCTTCTCCTCCTGCCCTCAATCCCTCCCAGCATCAGATCTTTTCCAATGAGTCAACTCTTCACATCAGGTGGCCAAAGTATTGGAGTTTCAGCTTCAGCATCAGTCCTTCCAATGAACACCCAGGGCTGATGTCCTTTAGGATGGACTGGTTGGACCTCCTTGCAGTCCAAGGGACTCTCAAGAGTCTTCTCCAACACCACAGTTCAAAAGCATCAATTCTTCGATGCTCAGCTTTCTTCACAGTCCATCTCTCACATCCATACATGATACTGGAAAAACCATAGCCTTGACTAGATGGACCTTTGTTGGCAAAGTAATGTCTGCTTTTTAATATGCTCTCTAGGTTGGTCATAACTTTCCTTCCAAGGATTAAGTGTCTTTTAATTTCATGGCTGCAATTACAATCTGCAGTGATTTTGGAGCCCAAAAAAGTAAAGTCTGACACTGTTTCCACTGTTTCCCCATCTATTTCCCATGAAGTGATGGGACCAGATGCCATGATCTTTGTTTTCTGAATGCTGAGCTTTAGGCCAACTTTTTCACTCTCCTCTTTCACTTTCATCGAGGCTTTTTAGGACTATACAATTGTATGCACCATACACTACTATTACAAGAACTCATATGTTATTTTCAAATGAACACAGATCCTTGAGAAATCCCACAATGTAAACTGGGATTTATTCTCTTGTCTTATATAAAAAGAATCTGGTTATCAACTATTTTGTGGCAATAGATTAGTGCCAAGGATACACTAACTGAAGATATTCTTTCATATGAAGAATTCATGACAATAGTATGCTGAGGTAATTTGCTTTTTCCTACAAAGGATTTATAGACCAATAGAATGGAGAAGTGCATTGGAGAAGGAAATGGCAACCCACTCCAGTGTTCTTGCCTGGAGAATCCCAGGGACGGGGAGCCTGGTGGGCTACCATCTATGGGGTCACAGAGTCGGACACGACTAAAGTGACTTAGCAGAAGCAGCAACAGAATGGAAAAAGATTGCTCAGGTGTTCCTTTGTGAAAGGCTTTAAAAAAATAATTTTATTTATTTTTGGCTGTACTGGGTCTTCACTGCTGTGCTGGCTTTTCTCTGGTTGTGATGAGTTCAGCTGCAGTGGGCAGGCTTCTTACTGCAGTGGCTTCTTCTGTCACTGAGCATGGTTCCTAGGGTGCGAGGGCTTCAGTAGTTGCAGATCCTAGGCTTACAGCATAGACTCAATAGTTGTGGTACACTGGCTTAGATGCATTGCACCATGTGGGATTTTCCCAGATCAGAGATCAAGCACTTGTCTCTTGCACTGGCAGTCAGATTCTTTACCATGAGCCACCAGGGAAGATCTATGAACACACATTTTAAAATTTTGCTTTGTCTTTTTGTTTCTGGTGAATAAATTCATCCAGATGGGATCTGGGGATTTATCCTCTGCACACATATCAAATTCAGTGCACCTGTATGCTTGCCTTTGAAGGGCTGGTAAACATTTATATTTGTTGTTCTGATCAGCCAAACAAGTTTTATTACTGGTATTATAATCAGTGAACAGTATGAAAAGGCAAAAAGATGGGAAACTGAAAGATGAACTCCACAGGTCAGTAGGCACCCAATATGCTACCGGAGATCAGTGGAGAAATAACTCCAGAAAGAATGAAAAGATGGAGTCAAAGCAAAAACAACACCCAGTTTTGGATGTGGCTGGTGATGGAAGCAAAGTCCAATGCTGTAGAGAGCAATATTGCATAGGCACCTGGAATGTTAGGTCCATGAATCAAGGCAAATTGGAACTGGTCAAACAGGAGACGGCAAGAGTGAACGTCAACATTTTAAGAATCAGCAAACTAAAATGGACTGCAATGGGTGAATTTCACTGAGTGAATTCAGTAGTGAATTTTCACTACTGTGGGCAAGAATCGCTTAGAAGAAATGGAGTAGCCCTCACAGTCAACAAAAGAATTCAAAATGCAGTACTTGGGTGCAGTCTCAAAAACGACACAATAATCTCTGTTCATTTCCAAGGCAAACCATTCAATAGCACAGTAATCCAAGTCTATGTCCTGACCAGTAACGCTGAAGAAGCTGAAATCAAATGGTTCTATGAAGACCTACAAGATCCTCTAGAACTAATACCCCAAAAAGATGTCCTTTTTACTATAGGGGACTGGAATGCAAAAGTAGGAAGGCAAGAAACACCTGGAGTAATGGGCAAATTTGGCCTTGGAATACGGAATGAAGTAGGACAAAGGCTAATAGAGTTTTGCCAAGAGGACACACTGGTCATAACAAAAACCCTCTTCCAACAACACAAGAGAAGACTCTACACATGGACATCACCAGATGGTCAACACTGAAATCAGATTGATTATGTTTTTTGCAGCCAAAGATGGAGAAGCTCTATACAGTCAGCAAAAACAAGACCAGAAGCTGACTGTGGCTCAGATCATGAACTCCTTATTGCCAAATTCAGACTGAAATTGAAGAAAGTAGGGAAAACCACTAGACCATTCAGGTATGACCTAAATCAAATCCCTTACAATTATATTGTGGAAGTGAGAAATAGATGTAAGGGTCTAGATCTGATAGACAGAGTGCCTGATGAACTATGGACAGAGATTCGTCATATTGTACAGGAGGCAGGGATCAAGACCATCCCCAAGAAAAAGAAAGGAAAAATGGTTGTCTGATGAGGCCTTACAAACAGCTATGAAAAGAAGAGAAGCAAAAAGGCAAAGGAGAAAAGGAAAGATGTACCCATTTGAATGCAGAATTCCAAAGGAGAGATAAGAAAACCTTCTTCAGTGATCAATGCAAGGAAATGGAGGAAAACAATACAATGGGAAAGACTAGAGATCTTTTCGAGAAAATTAGAGATACCAAGGGAACATTTCATGCAAACATGGGCTCAATAAAGGACAGAAATGGTATGGGCCTAACAGAATCAGAAGATATTAAGAAGAGGTGGCAAGAATACACAGAAGAACTGTACAAAAGAGATCTTCATGATCCAGATAACCATGACAGTGTGATCACTCACCTAGAGCCAGACATCCTGGAAAGTGAGGTCAAGTGGGCCTTAGGAAGCATCACTATGGACAAAGCTAGTGGAGGTGATGGAATTACAGTTGAGCTATTTCAAATCCTAAAAGATGATGCTGTGAAAGTGCTGCACTCAATATGCCAGCAAATTTGGAAAACTCAGCAGTGGCCACAGGACTGGAAAAGGTCAGTTTTCATTCCAATTCCAAAGAAAGGCAATGCCAAAGAATGCTCAAACTACCGCACAATTGCACTCATCTCACACGCTAGCAAAGTAATGCCCCAAATTCTCCAAGCCAGGCTTCAACAGTACATGAACCATGAACTTCCAGGTGTTCAGTCTGATTTAGAAAAGGCAGAGGAACCAGAGGTCAAATTGCCAATATCTGCTGAATCATTGAAAAAGCAAGAGAATTCCAGTCAAACATTTACTTCTGCTTTATTGACTATGTCAAAGCCTTTGCCTGTATGGATCACAACAAACTATGGAAAATTCTGAAAGAGATGAGAACACCAGACCACCTTACCTGCCTCCTGAGAAATTTGTTTGCAGGTCAAGAAGCAACAGTTAGAACTGGACATGGAACAGACTTGTTCCCAGTTGGGAAAGGAGAAGGTCAAGGCTGTATATTGTCACCCTACTTAGTAAACTTATATGCAGAGTACATCATGAGAAATGCCTGACTGGATGAAGCACAAGATGGAATCAAGATTTCTGGGAGAAATGTCAATAACTTCAGAGATGCAGATGACACCACCTTTATGGCAGAAAGTGAAAAAGAACTAAAGAGCTTCTTGATGAAAGTGAAAGAGGAGAGTGAAAAAGTTGGCTTAAAACTCAACTAAGAAAACTAAGATCATGGCATCCTGTCCTATCACTTCATGACAAATAGATGGGGAAACAGTGGAAACAGTGACAGACTTTATTTTGGTGGGCTCCAAAATCACTGCAGATGGTGACTGCAGCCATGAAATTAAAAGATGCTTGTTCCTTGGAAGAAAAGTTATGACCAACCTAGGCAGCATATTAAAAAGCATAGACATTACATTACCATCAAAGGTCTGTATAGTGAAAGCTATGGTTTTTCCAGTAGTCATGTATGGATGTGAGAGTTGGATCATAAGGAAAGCTGAGCACTGAAGAACTGATGCTTTTGAACTGTAGTGTTGGAGAAGAGTCTTGAGAGTCCCTTGGACAGCAAAGAGATCAAACCAGTCAATCCTAAAGGAAATTATTCCTCAATACTCATTGGAAGGACTAATGCTGTATCTCCAATACTTTGGCCACCTGATGGGAAGAACTGGCTCACTGGAAAAGACCCTGATGCTGGGAAAGATTGAAGGCAGGAGGAGAAGGGGATAATAGAGGATCAGATGGTTGAATGGCACCACCAACATTATGGACATGAGTTTGAGCAAGGTCTGGGGATTGGTCACAGACAGGGAAGTGTTGAGTGCTGCAGTCCATGGGGTTGCAAAGATTCAGACACGACTGAGTGACTGAATTGAAAGAAAGATCTGTGTTGAACTCCTGCCCTATGGGAACTGTAAGATCTTAAATTTATTTAAGCAACTAAGTCTGTTGTAATTTGTCACAACAGCAATGGAAAAATAAAACACCCAATATATTTTCTGTCCATTATTCCCATTTCATCACAGAGTATAAGGGGCTGATTTCTCGACAATAATCAACAAAATAATCAACAAAAATTTAACTTTTTTTTAACAAAAGGAAGTTTAGGTGAAGTAGGAAGAACAGGTGAAGTTGTTTGTAGCTGAAGGTATGACTCAACCAAAAATGGGACCTTGAAGAAGCTCTCAACTTTTCTGAGGTTTAATATTATCAGATACTGGGAATAAGAAGCCTTGCTTATTTTATAGAATAGTTGAAAATATCAAGTTTCAAAAAGGATATGAAAATACTTTGTATATATTATACTCTATAAAGAACCATACTGGTCATTACTTTTTTCTTCAAGAAAATAAATGTATTTCCACTCTAATTTGTTCAGCTTACAGCAGGAATGTTATCCCCCAACATTCATTCTTTCCTTCTGGTTTTATACAAGACTCTTCCAACTTTTAGTTGGGAATATGGCAATCAAGCCACACACTCCAGCTTCCTTTGTTGTCAGGCTTGGTCATGTGACTGCATTCTAACCCAGGGGACAGTGATAAATGAAGTATGCAAACTTCAGATGATTCCCTTAAAAGGAGGACATTGCCCTCTGCTTCTACCTGTCCTGTTCCCATAGGCTGGAACTGCTGTGGCAGCACAAAGTAAATGAGAGCACCATAGCACTCATAAATGAGAGCACCATGCCAGGTCAGGGTGGTCAACAATGCACCCATTCATTCACGTGTCATCATGGCTACAGTGGAGTAGAGAAACTACAACAAAAAACCACATGATCTTCAAAGCCTAAGGTATTTACCATCAGCCCTTTACAGATAAAGCTAACTGGCCCCTGCCCTAAGTAATAGGAAATAAACAAAATAGATGAAATCTAGGTCCACAGGCAACATCCTAAAGCAGATATACTCTTCCCCTCTGACAACCTACCAGCCTGGATTTTTATGTGAACCAGAAATCAATTTTCTGTTGTTTAATACATGACTTTATCAATTACAGTGGGCATGGTGAACTAGAAATAGTAATAGTAATAATGATGATGAAAACAGTTAACACTTATATGGTTTGTGCCTCCTACACAAACCATATATGTGCTTACTACATTCTAAGACTCTTCTAGGTATGTATGTGTAATGTATCCACACACACATTTCAAGATCATGGTAATTCTATGAATTACCATTTTTTTATTCCCACTTGACAGATGAGGAAACTGAGGCCCAGTAGTTAGGTAACTTTTCCAAGGTCATACCAAAAAAGTGATGAAAGCAGAATTGAGACCCTAATCTATTCAGCACTAGCATCTCTGCTCTTACACATCTATTTGATTCCCTTTTGGTAAATCACAACTGTTTCACTTTGACTGTGAACAAATCTTAGGATCAATCATCCTCAAATTCTGTTTTTTGTTTTTTTAAAAACAGGAGACTTATTAGTAACAATAGCTTAACCCCCAAATGACATGTGCTGGGTTAGTATTGGGAATATCAATAGCAATTTGTTTCACAAGGGCTTCCTCTGTGGCTCAGCAGGTAAAGAATCTGCCTGCAATGCAGGAGACCTGGGTTCAATCCCTGGGTTGGGAAGACCCCCTGGAGAAGGGAAAGGCTACTCATTTTAGTATCCTGGCCTGGAGAATTCCATGGACTATACAGTCCATGGGGTCACAAAGAGTTGGACACGACTGAGCGACTTTCACTTCACTTTTCTTTAAATAAAATGTATTTTGTATTGTATACCTCTTTAGACTGAGAAGAAGTTGAAATATTATACAAATCTTCTTATTTGAATTAGGGTAATCTATTTGGAAATAAAGATGGTAAAAGTTTAAAGTGATAAAATGAAGCCTGAGAATTCATGATTTAAAAAAGAGAGTGGGAAAGGTTACATTAAGGAATGCAGAATCTGAAATTATTGTGTGCTTACTAAGTACTTGAAAGGGAAGAGGATACTTAAAGTCCTAACTACCTACAAGATGTTTTTAAAATTTGAAACAGATTCACGAAAATTGAACCAGTTGCTTAAAGTCACAGAAATCAGTGAAACTCAGATCGTTTTTTACCCCAAGCCAAGATTCTTCATGCTACAAAATCTTTAAGAGAACAAACCAATCAACAAACAAAAACACACCTTAGTCATTTGAGGCAAGAAAAAGTTTAAGAATGAGATAGATTCTTATTTACAGCTTCCATGAATAATAAAGCAGGCACTTCAGAAGACCATAATACACAAGACTGAACCAAGGCTGATCAAATGTCTACAAGAAAACAGAAAAAAAAAAAAAAAAGGAAAGAAAAATTGACCAATACTGATGGCATGGAAGAAATCAAAATTAAAAGCTAAAAGTCAGAGCCCCATGATGAGTACCAGATCATGAAAAAGAAAAGTTACATCTGTGAGGAAACTGTTGAGCCTTAAAGAAACTTACTCTCTCAACTGGTATATCTATTTTCACTGTCAAGGAGGAGATTAGTTGCTAATAAGCTCTTTATTATTGATTTCTTTAAGCCTTGAAGTTCCCTTAGAGATGGAGACTATGATAGGATGAGCTTCATTACAATTGTGAGGTTAAATGCAAGATACTGTGGTTGCCTCAGTCAACTAAAAAGAAATGGACTGTAGAATTAACTCATTATATATTATATCATTCCATAGTTCCATACTGCCTAGAATGAATCAGTAAGGAGAAAATAAAGCATTATTATCCTTCAAAAATCAATCTGAACCAAAGACTCTCCAAGCCTTTTGGAGATCATCTATTCATTTTATAGACGAGAAATCAAAATTTCCAGGGAAGACTTAGGTGATGTGATTTCTTGGCCTTCAAGCATGAAATGAAGGTTTCCAAGCCTATTTTAAAACTCAGCATGGTTGTATGCTATCTGGAGCTGATTTTGTTTGAGCCATGGATCAGCATTCTGGGATGTTCAGGAGGAAATATTTGTGCATATAATGCATACAGAAGTGAAATTCCCCATAAGTGAACAGACTGTTACCTGCTTGGTGTGGTCAAAGAATAGGAATTTGTGTAGAGCAACGTGGGACAAAAAGTGGCAAAATGTGGCTGGAAAAATAAGCTATGTCCCGGTCACCAGGTGTTTTATAGACTACAACTGGGAAGTTGGATTGTTTTTCTAAGTGCCATTCTGGTCATTGGAGGAATTTTGATAGGAACATGATGTAGTTAATTTCAATCATTCATCTACTCATTCATTTTGTAAGCAAGCATAGTTTCAGGCTCTTAGGAAGCAATGAGATACATTCCTAGCCCAGGAAAACCTCAAAGCCTATTGGAGGAGACAAAGCTATAAAATGTAATACAAAGTAGCAATAAAGCTTGGAGAGGCAGGGAAAAGCCTACAGAGAACAGAATGGTTAAATGCATCCTTCGATCAACAAAGTCTAGTTTTCAAAATTATTCTTCATGAGACCAGACCTCCAGCGTAGTAGAGTTATGTTCCACTCAGATTCTGACAGTAGCAGCTGCCTCCAGCTGTATACTGAGAATAATTGTACAGCATTGTGGAAACTCAGTAGGACAGAATTTTGTGATGTATGAGGATCTCTAGAACAGAATGATGGCACATTTCTACTTTTAGAAAACAGCCTATGGAAGGAAAACACAAGAAAGAAAGAGATCTTCTAGCTAGAAGGGCTCCATAGAGCATTTCAGAGCTTCATAAACTACTTTGAAATTTCACCTATTATCATTTGGGAAGTATACAATGGACATAGTTTTTATCTTCTAGAAAAATTACATCATAGCAGCACCTCAACTCAGCTTCTGAATGAAGAAATATCTTCTATCACTGCTATTCTTTCTTGCTACTCTCAAGTATTAATTTCTTCTTTTAGTTCAAAGTTCTCAAGGAGGAATTTCATAAACTAGTGATGAAAAAAATTTGTTTTTCTTATAGAGTTTTTGTAAGGATTAAACAGGAAAACATTCTTCCTGTATTTGTGGTAGGTGGGGTGATGGCATTCTAGGAATTTTGGAGATTTGAAGAAGTCTGGACACCCTCTCAGGACACCTCCAACAGATTTCTTCTCCTAAGGCAGACAACTACTGAAGTTGGAAACTTAGTACAGCTTGAAGGGAGGTTGCAAGGTCCAGGATCAGACAGAAGGAGGTCGAAATTCTCCACTTCTGGGCTGCATGAGACACTAGGCCCCAATTAAAGAGGAACCTGGGATGATTAGCAAGAGTTTCCCAGAAAAAACTTGTCCTATAAGCTCTTAAGGGTCCAGAGAGGAAGGACAGAGCAGATCAGAGCTGGCCCATATGAACACTCACCCTTCAAAGAAAACGGGGAATAAGTTGAGTTCCCTTATACAATAAAGCTGGGAGAAAACAGACCTTTATAGCTGATGAGAAGGGAAAGAATGGGGCATGTGTGAGATGCCTTGAGAGATGACTAATGAAACAGAATGCTTGCTAGTATGACCAATAGTGCCCAGTGAGCAATGAGCCCTAAGACACAGATTCTACTGGGCTTAGGAAACATCATTGCTGTAAGTGACAGAGTTGTGTTTACCTGAGCCTCAGTGAATGACGTGAAGAAAAATGACCTAATTCAGGACCCTGTCTGAGAGGAAGAATATAGAAATATAGAGACAGTCAAGAGCAAGAACTTCTGGGGAAACAAAACTACTGAAATAGACAGATGGCAGGTGGTAAAAAATAATAATAATAATAATAATAAATGAAATTTGATCACAGCACAAATAACACTGAATCTATGAAATGTTAACTTTATCACAAAATTTAGTAGATGAACTGAATAAGTTCATGGCATTTTCAGATAACACTGAAAAAACAGCATTTATCATCCCATTTATGTAAAAATTGTAGGAAGGAAGGAAGGTAAAGGAGGAAGAAAGAGACATGATGAGGAAAAAAAAAATCCTCATCAAAATCTTAATGGCAGTTTTCTCAAGATAACCTGAACTTTGTGCTTCCTTTAAACTTTTGGGTACCATATGAATTATATCAGATGAAATATAATCAAAATCTACAATCAAAATTCTATTTGTATAGAATAAAAATTATTAACATTACAGGTGCTATTGTATCCCACAGCACAGAAGACTAAAACGATAAGCAATAAGATAGTTTGGCTTTTCTGCAAAGGCCATTCCTCTCTCAAAAGGCCTGGATACTACACAAGGCACTGATGAGCATCTGAACTGAGGGGCCAGCACAATGGGGCAGCAGCATGGACAGGGTTTTGTTCCCCTTCACACCACTTTATTCCCACCACCTCAGTGGGACCAGTTGACTCTACCCTCAACTGTGGCTCATAGTTGTTGTTCCATCACTAAGTGTGTCCGACTCTTTGTGATCCCATGGACTGCAGCACGCCAGGATCCCCTGTCCTTCACTATCTCCTGGAGTTTGCTCAAATTCATGTCCATTGAGTGGGTGATGCCTTCCAACCATCTCATCCTCTGCTTACTACGCATGAATATGTATGCACTGATTCACACACACACTGTGCACATATTTCTCAGTGATCTTAAGAGAGAAAACACTATTGCAGGATCTAACTTCACTGGCTATTCAAAATAAGAATCATTGCATACATCATTAGAAGAATTAAACTTTATCTCATTTTTAACAGGTTATTAAAATTTACAGCTTAAGAATATATGTCACTGATTGAATTCTGGACCACAAAAATGAATACAGCTAATCATAAAACAGCAATTCCCTTATGATGTGCTGCTCATGCACAGAGATACTTGTTTTTGCCAACCCTCAGAACTGGGAGACTAAACTGTAGTGACACTTAATGACATACTTTATAAGCAACAGAAATTGACCAAAAAAGACAATTGCCAGTAATTACTGTGAAAGTGAAGTTGCTCAGTCGTGTCCAACTCTGCAACCCCATGGACTATAGCCCACAAGCCTCCTCTGAGTCCATGGAATTTTCCAGGCAAGAATACTGGAGTGGGTTGCCATTTCCTTCTCCAGGGGATCTTCCTGACCAAGGGATCAAACCTGGGTCTCCCACATTGCAGGTAGACTCCTCAACATCTGAGCCACCCAGGAAGTAATACTGATTGTAAATGTCTCTAAATGGAAATAAGACAAAGGCAGACAATTTGAATGAGATTATTTAAAAAACCAAACTCTACTCTGGAAGATTGCAACTTGTCTCAGATCAATTGATGGCAAAGCCCACTGGTCTTGAAGCTGCATCTGCCTTAAACTGATTGAAAAAGAACACTTAGCTAGAGAGGCACCCAGCAAACTGCACCTCCCACAAACAGGGAGAGAGAGATGCCACTCCAAGTAATTACCAGCAGGTATTTCTGCAAAGTACCTTACAGGAGATATGACCTTCTTCTACAAAATTAGAGACATATTTATAGAGCAAGCATTGGTTAAAATAGAGAGTATTAGAGATGGTATTTAAAGTCTAAACTTTAAATAAGTACATACAAAGATGCTGGACAGCAAGGAGATCAAACCAGTCAATCCTAAAGGAAATCAACACTGAATATTCACTGGAAGGATTGATGCTGAAGTTCCAATATTGTGGCCATCTGATGCAAAAAAACTGACTCACTGGAAAAAAACTCTGATGTTGGGAAAGATTGAAGGCAAGAGGAGACGGTCACCACACAGGATGATATGGTTGGATGGCACTGCCAACTCAATGGACATGAGTTTAAGCAAGTGCCAGGAGATAGTGAAGGACAGGGAAGCCTGGCATGCTACAGTCCATGCGGTTGCAAAGAGTCAGACACGACTTTAGTGACTGAACAACAGAACGAAGATGCTGGAAGCTCTGCATATTTGGTAAAGGCCCTAATATAAAGGCTACTCAAGCACAGGAGAGTATGGGACCCACAGGATTGTGTAGCTCATTTGTACTATTACTTATTTGATCTATCATGACTCTCTTTCTTATAAAATATTTTCCCTTACTGTGGGGAACACTTCCCTTGTAGTTTGAGTGTGGTTGACTTTGCCTCCCACCTTTCCACAGGTCATTCATCCTGGGATTAGCCAAAGAGCACTCCATGCATCTGAGCTTAATGATCAGATCACCGTGGCCCCATCAGATCATCTCTAAGGCTTGTTGTGTGGATAACTGAAGAGAGAGCATCAGTCTTGTTCTGCAGTCAAGAGCTTGAAAGTGAAGTCACTCAGTCATGTCTGACTCTTTGTGACCCCATGGACTGTAGCCTACCAGGCCCCTCTGTCCATGGAATTTTCCAGGCAATAGTACTGGAATGGATTGCCATTTTCTTCAAGAGCTTGAAGTACCATCTAAATCTTGAGTCACTATCATTCCTGCTACCAGGGGAAGAAAGCTAATAAAAATGAAGTTCACACTGAAAAAAAAGAGTAATGATGGCTCAGACAGTAAAGAATCTGTCTGCAATGCTGGAGACCCAAGTTCAGTCCCTGGGTCGGGAAGATTCCCTGGAGAAGGGAATGGCTACCCACTCCAGTGTTCTTGCCTGGAGAATTCCATGGATAAAGGAGCTGGGTGGGTTGCAGGTATGGGATCAAAAAGAAAGAGGGAGGAAATTAGAAAAAGAAAAGAGAGGAGCCAGGGAGGAAAGAAACAAATGGAGAGAGAGATAAAAAGAAGAAGTTGCTCAGGAATCTCATCAGAGCACCAAGATGCAGCCATGTCTAAGTCTTGTTTGGTCATGGAGCTCTAAGATACATGACCTAAAAGAGCTCTTCTTAAAAGTTAAAGTAGTCTGAGGTTCACATATATTATTTGAAGCTCAAATGATACAGCATGAGATGAAAATATTAGCCCTGAAGTTACAAAGCAATATTCGAAAACCAATAAATAAAAAAAACTCATTAGAAAAGTTAAAATTCATTTGCCCACACTGTTTAGAGTTTTACCAATCATTTTCAAGGGAGACTTGAAGTAAATTGCATAGTAGAAAAATATAGAACTATAATTTATAGTAGCCATATCTTATTTATGTAATTATAGCTAGTTGTAGAGAATGCTAGATAAAACTCTACAGTTCTTCTCATAGACCAAAGATTAGCATAAGATTATATTAAATTTCCAATTTGTTCAACCAAGAATACAAAAACATAGCAGATATAGGCTGGAAATACAGGGCAGGTACAGTTGCAGCATTTCTAATCATGTTTGGTCTCAGCCCTCGTAAGACATTCAGTAGCTAGTCACATTGTCCTTATGAACTAGGATCTTCCCAAGTGTAAGAAATTCAATTCTTGCTGTCCCACTGCCATCTTAGACTTCTCTTTTCAGAAATGACTGACACCAACTATCATTTTTGTTTCAGAGAATTACAGAAGGCTCCTTTGTTCTTAAAATTCAGCATCATCTAAAAAAAATAAAATGATACAAAGGAACTTACATACAAAACAGAAACAGACCCTCAGACATAAAAAAAAAAAAAATTATGGTTGCTAAAGGGTAAAGGGAGGGTGAGAGATAAAGTAAGTGTATGGGCCTAACATTAACACACTAAAGAAATATGCTGTATGATGTAGGGAGCTCAAATCTGGTGCTCTGTGACAACCCAGAGGGGTGGGATGGGGTGGGAGGTGGAAGGGAGGTTCAAGAGGGGAGGGACATACGTATACCTATGGCTGATTCATGTTGATGTATGGCATAAACCAACACATTATTGTCAAGCAATTATCCTCCAATTAAAAATAAATAAATTTTAAGAAGATAACCAACAAGAGCCTATTGTATAACACAGGGAACTATACTCTATATTTTATAATAACCTATAAGGGAAAGGAATCTGAAATTGGATGTATCTGTGTATATATTTATAAATATATATGTGTGTGTATAGAAGGCAATGGCAGGCACCCCACTCCAGTACCCTTGCCTGGAAAATACCATGGATGGAGGAGCCTGGTAGGCTGCAGTCCAGGGGGTCGCTAAGAGTCGGACACGACTGAGCGACTTCACTTTCACGCATTGGAGAAGGAAATGGCAACCCACTCCAGTGTTCTTGCCTAGAGAATCCCAGGGACAGGGGATCCTGGTGGGCTGTCATCGATGGGGTCGCATAGAGTCGGACACGACTGAAGCGACTTAGTAGTAGTAGTGTATATATTTATAAATATATATGTGTGTGTATAGAAGACAATGGCACCCCACTCCCGTACCCTTGCCTGGAAAATCCCATGGATGGAGGAGCCTGGTAGGCTGCAGTCCATGTGGTCGCTAAGAGTCAACACGACTGAGCGACTTCCCTTACACTTTTCACTTTCATGCATTGGAGAAGGAAATGGCAAGCCACTCCAGTGTTCTTGCCTGGAGAATTTCATGGACAGAGGAGCCTGGTAGGCTACAGTCCATGGGATCACAAACAGCTGGACATGACTGAGTGACTAAGCACACATATATACATATGACTTAATCACTTTGCTGTACACCAGAAACTAACATCATAGGTCAACTATGCTTCAATAAAAATAAAAAAAAAAAGAATATTCATGATAAATTTGAAAATAGAAAATGAAAGATCAAGTTAAAAAAGAATTCAGTGTCAAACCACAAACCTATGTCCTAATAGATGGTCTAATAGAAATTATCCTCTATGTTCTGGTAGAAATTAGAGTCATTCTCCACAGGTCCCTGATTTATGTCTCTGCCTTCAAATATCCCACGTTCTGGAAAGTCCATTTACACCATTCATGTTTTAACTCTGATTTAATACCCTTTTAACACAGAATTTGATCTGAAGGTAAAGAGCACAAATCAGTTTCCACAAAATTATAATTCTAAAATACAGGTTCAATTCTTCTAAATCAATCTTTTGTTCCTGTGTTCTAAAGTCTCAAGTTAAGGAAGAAATTGCTCCAGATATTTTTTAAAGGTAGGAATCTGAAATGGACATACATCAAATAATAGTTTCAATTAAGCTTTTGGTTTCTAACAAAGGCAGACTGATTTGAAAACACTCCATACAAAATACGATCTTTAAAGCAATGCCTGTCAGTGTGTGTCATATATTATCACAAAATAGAGTTATATCCTTATAATTTTGATATTAAAGCAAAGGAAAGAATGATTAACTCTGCTTGCTGGGAGAAACCATAAGACATCATAATCATCTCTATAGAGAGGTGGTCCTAAGATGGCGGAGGAATAGGATGGGGAGACCACTTTCTCCCTGACAAATTCATCAAAAGAACATTTAAACACTGAGTAAATTCCACAAAACAACTTCTGAATGCCGGCAGAGGACATCAGGCACCCAGAAAAGCAGCCCATTGTATTCGAAAGGAGATAGGAAAAAATATAAAAGACAAAAAGAGAGACAAAAGAGGTAGGGACAGAGCTCCATCCCAGGAAGGGAGTCTTAAAAAGAGAGAAGTTTCCAAACACCAGGAAACACTCTCACTGCCGAGTCTGTGGCGAGCCTTGGAAGCACAGAGGGCAACATAACCAGGAGGAAAAAATAAATAAATAATTAAAACCCACAGATTATGTGCCCAATGGTAACTCCCCCAGTAGAGAAGCAGCACAGACGCCTGCACCCGCCACTAGCAAGCGGGGTCTGGGCAGGGAGGTGCAGGCCTGAATGCCCTGAGGGCAATCTGAGCGACCTAACTTGGGCTAGCAAACCAGACTGTGGGATAGCTACCACACGACAAGCCCTAAGACACTGCTAGGCCTGTGCACAGAACAAAGGACTGAACAGAACTAGCCGGCTGCAGACCATCCCCCTCTGGTGACAGGCAGCCAGAGCCAGAAGGGGGCAATCGCAGCCCCAGAGAAGCATTATCTACCAAAGTGCAAGCAAGCTTCTTTGCTAAGACTTCTTGGGTTCTGGACAGTCAACATCTGCCTGAGAAGGCGTGCTGGTTGTACATCCAGAAAACCGAGTGGCAGGGACGGCAGAGGCAATAAGTCGCAGCGACTGTGCTCGCCAAACACCTGAGCTGCTGGGACCTGGGAAGGGCACAAAACGCAGGACTACCCGAGTGCCTGAACCTGAGCGGCACAGACCTGGGAGGTGCATGAAGCCCAGGGCTGGCCTCGGACAGTTCCCGGCGGAGCAACCTAGAGCCTGAGCAGTATGGGCAGGGAGGACACACGCCCTGAGCAGGGACAGGCCCAGTGTGGCTGAGGCACTGTGAACACACGCCAGTGTTATTTGTTTGCAGTGTCCCTCCCTCCCCACAGCGCGACTGAACAAGTGAGCCTAAAAAAAGTATCCACCACCACCCCCTTGTGTCAGGGCAGAAATCAGACACTGAAGAGACCAGGAAACAGAAGAAGCTAAAACAGAAGGAACCGTCTTGGAAGTGACAGGTGCAATAGATTAAAACCCTGTAGTTAGTACTGACTACATGGGAAGGGGCCTATAGATCCTGAGAAATATAAGCCAGACCAAGGAACTAGCCAAAAATGAACTGACCCCACAATACCACAACACCACCAGAGAAAGTACTAGATATATTTTTACTATTTTTACTATCATTTTTTTAATTATTAAGTCTATTACTCCTTTAATTTTCATTTTTATAGCCTACTATCACTTTGCACAAAAAGAGAGAGACCCTATTTTTTAAAGCAAACTTCATATATATATATTTTTTATAATTTTTGTGACTTTTTTTCTTTTCTTTTCTTTAATATTGTATTTTTGAAAATCCAACCTCTACTCTAGATTTTTTTTGCTTTTTGGTGTTTGTCATCAATATTGTACCTTTAAGAACCCAAACTTCAGTACCCATTTTTACTTGGTAGTGAGATTACTGGCTTGACTGCTCTCTCCCACTTTGGACTCGCCTTTTTCTCCACCAGGTCACCTCTATCTCCTCCCTCCCCCTTCTCTTCTCTACCCAAATCTATGAATCTCTTTGTATATTCCAGATGGTGGAGAACACTTAGGGAACTGATTACTGGCTGGATCTGTCTCTCTCCTTTTGATTCCACCCCCCACCCCCACCCCGCCGGCCGCCTTTATCCTCCTGGCCACCTCTGTCTCCTTCCTCCCTCTTCTCTTTAAAACTCCGTGAACATCTCTGAGTGGTCCAGACTGTGAAGCACATATAAGGAAGTGATTACTAGCTAGCTTGCTCTCTCCACTTTGGATTCCACCTCATCTCATTTGGGTCACCTCTAACTCCCTCCTCTCTCTTTTCTCCATGTAACTCTGGGAACCTCACTGGGTGTCCCTCACTGTGGAGAAGCTTTTCATCTTTAACCTAGATGTTTTATCAACAGTGCTGTATAGATGGAGAAGTCTTGAGGCTACTGTAAAAATAAGACTGAAAACCAGAAGCAGGAGGCTTAAGTCCAAATCCTGAGAACACCAGAGAACTCCTGACTCCAGGGAACGTTAATCGACAGGAGCTCATCAAATGCCTCCATACCTACACTGAAACCAAGCACCACTCAAGGGCCAACAAGTTCCAGAGCAAGACATACCACGCAAATTCTCCAGCAACACAGGAACACAGCCCTGAGCTTCAATATACAGGCTGCCCAAAGTCACTCCAAACCCATTGACATCTCAACTCATTATTGGACACTTCATCGCACTTCAGAGAGAAGAAATCCAGCTCCACCCACCAGAACACCGATACAAGCTTCCCTAACCAGGAACCCTTGACAAGCCATCTGTACAACCCCACCCAAAGTGAGGAAACTCCACAATAAAGAGAACTCCACAAACTGCCAGAATACAGAAAGGCCACCCCAAACACAGCAATGTAAACAGGATGAAGAGACAGAGGAATACCCAGCAGGTAAAGGAACAGAATAAATGCCCACCAAACCAAACCAAAGAGGAAGAGATAGGGAATCTACCTGATAAATAATTCCGAATAATGATAGTGAAAATGATCCAAAATCTTGAAACCAAAATGGACTCACAGATAAATAGCCTGGAGACATGGATTGAGAAGATGCAAGAAAGGTTTAACAAGGACCTAGAAGAAAGGGAAAAGGATCAATATATAATAAATAATGCAATAAATGAGATTAAAAACACTCTGGAGGGAACAAATAGTAGAATAATGGAGGCAGAAGATAGGACTAGTGAAGTAGAAGATAGAATAGTAGAAATAAATGAATCAGAGGGGGAAAAGAAAAACAAATTAAAAGCAATGAAGACAATCTCAGAAACCTCCAGGACAGTGTTAAACACCCCAACATTCAAATCATAGGAGTCCCAGAAGAAGAAGACAAAAAGAAAGACCATGAGAAAATACTTGAGGAGATAATGGTTGAAAACTTCTCTAAAATAGGGAAGGAAATAATCGCCCAAGTCCAAGAAATCCAGAGAGTCCCAAACAGGATAAACCCAAAGCGAAACACCCCAAGACACATATTAATCAAATTAACAAAGATCAAACACAAAGAACAAATATTAAAAGCAGCAAGGGAAAAAAAAAACAACACACAAGGGGATTCCCATAAGGATAACAGCTGATCTTTCAATAGAAACTCTTCAGGCCAGAAGGGAATGGCAAGACATACTTAAAGTGATGAAAGGAGAAATCTCATTCAACTATGAAGGAGAAGTCAAAGCTTTACAGACAAGCAAAAGCTGAGAGAATTCAGCACCACCAAACCAGCTCTCCAACAAATGCTAAAGGATCTTCTCTAGACAGGAAACACAAAAAGGGTGTATAAACTCGAACCCAAAACAATAAAGTAAATGGCAATGGGATCATACTTATCAATAATTACCTTAAACGTAAATGGGTTGAATGCCCCAACCAAAAGACAAAGACTGGCTGAATGGACACAAAAACAAGACCCCTATATATGTTGTCTACAAGAGACCCACCTCAAAACAGGGGACACATACAAACTGAAAGTGAAGGGCTGGAAAGATATTCCATGCAAATAGAGACCAAAAGAAAGCAGCATAAAGTCAGATAAGGATAAGTCAGTTAAAATAGACTCTAAAACAAAGGCTGTGAAAAGAGTCAAAGAAGGCCACTACATAATGATCAAAGGATCAATCCAAGAAGAAGATATAACAATTATAAATATATGTGCACCCAACATAGGAGCACCATAATATGTAAGACAAATGCTAACAAGTATGAAAAGGTAAATTAACAATAACACAATAATAGTGGGAGACTTTAATACCCCACTCACATCTATGGATAGATCAAATAAACAGAAAATTAACAAGGAAACACAAACTTTAAATGATACAATAGACCAGTTAGACTTAACTGATATTTATAGGACATTTCCCAAAACAATGAATTTCACCTTTTTCTCAAGTGTACACAGAACCTTCTCCAGGATAGATCACATCCTGGGCCATAAATCTAGCCTTGGTGAATTCAAAAAAATTCAAATAATTCCAAGCATCTTTTCTGACCACAATGAAGTCATATTAGATCTCAATTACAAGAGAAAAACTATTAAAAATTCCAACATATGGAGGCTGAACAACACGCTTCTGAATAACAACCAATCACAGAAGAAATCAAAAAAGAAATCAAAATATGCATAGAAATGAATGAAAATGAAAAGACAACAACCCAAAACCTGTGGGACACTGTAAAAGCGGTGCTAATGAGAAGGTTCATAGCAATACAGGCATACCTCAAGAAACAAGAAAAAAGTCAAATAAATAACATAACTCTACACCTAAAGCAACTAGAAAAGGAAGAAATGAAGAACCCCAGGGTTAGTAGAAGGAAAGAAATCTTAAAAATTAGGGCAGAAATAAATGCAAAAGAAACAAAAGAGACCATAGCAAAAATCAACAAAGCCAAAAGCTGGTTCTTTGAAAGGATAAATAAAACTGACAAACCATTAGCCAGGCTCATCAAGAAGCAAAGAGAGAAAAATCAAATCAATAAAATTAGAAATGAAAATGGAGAGATCACAACAGACAACACAGAAATACAAAGGATCATAAGAGACTATTATCAGCAATTATATGCCAATAAAATGGACAACGTGGAAGAAATGGACAAATTCTTAGAAAAGTACCACTTTCCAAAACTGAACCAGGAAGAAATAGAAAATCTTAACAGACCCATCACAAGCACAGAAATTGAAACTGTAATCAGAAATCTTCCAGCAAACAAAAGCCCAGGTCCAGATGGCTTCACAGTTGAATTCTACCAAAAATTTAGAGAAGAGCTAACACCTATCCTACTCAAACTCTTCCAGAAAATTGCAGAGGAAGGTACACTTCCAAACTCATTCTATGAGGCCACCATCACCCTAATACCAAAACCTGACAAAGATGCCACCAAAAAAGAAAACTACAGGCCAATATCACTGATGAACATAGATGCAAAAATCCTCAACAGAATTCTAGCAATCAGAATCCAACAACACATTAAAAAGATCATACACCATGACCAAGTGGGCTTTATCCCAGGGATGCAAGGATTCTTCAATATCTGCAAATCAATCAATGTCATTCACCACATTAACAAATTGAAAAATAAAAGCCAGATGATTATCTCAATAGATGCAGAGAAGGCCTTTGACAAAATTCAACATCCATTTATGATAAAAACTCTCCAGGAAGCAGGGATAGAAGGAACATACCTCAACATAATAAAAGCTATATATGACAAACCCACAGCAAACATTATCCTCAATGGTGAAAAATTGAAAGCATTTCCCCTAAAGTCAGGAACAAGACAAGGGAGCCCACTTTCACCGCTACTATTCAACATAGATTTGGAAGTTTTGGCCACATCAATTAGAGCAGAAAAAGAAATAAAAGGAATCCAAATTGAAAAAGAAGTAAAACTCTCACTGTTTGCAGATGACATGATCCTCTACATAGAAAACCCTAAAGACTCCACCAGACAATTACTAGAACTAATCAATGAATATAGTATAGTTGCAGGATACAAAATCAACACACAGAAATCCCTTGCATTCCTATACACTAATAATGAGAAAATAGAAAGAGAAATTAAGGAAACAATTCCATTCACCTTGCAATGAAAAGAATAAAATAATTACGAATATATCTACCTAAAGAAACTAAAGACCTATAAAAACTATAAAACACTGGTGAAAGAAATCAAAGAGGACACTAACAGATCAAGAAATATACCATGTTCGTGGATTGGAAGAATCAATATAGTGAAAATGAGTATACTTTCCAAAGCAATCTACAGATTCAATGCAATCCCTATCAAGCCTCCAACGGTATTTTTCACAGAGCTAGAACAAATAATTTCACAATTTGTATGGAAATACAAAAAACCTCGAATAGCCAAAGCAATCTTGAGAAAGAAGAATGGAACTGGAAGAATCAACCTGCCTGACTTCAGGCTCTACTACAAAGCCACAGTCATCAAGACAGTATGGTACTGGCACAAAGACAGAAATGCAGACCAATGGAACAAAATAGACAGCCCAGAGATAAATCCACGGCACCTATGGACACCTTATCTTTGACAAAGGAGGCAAGAATATACAATAGAGAAAAGACAATCTCTTTAACAAGTGGTACTGGGAAAACTGGTCAACCACTCGTAAAGGAAGGAAACTAGAACACTTTCTAACACCATACACAAAAATAAATTCAAAATGGACTAAAGATCTAAATGTAAGACCAGAAACTATAAAACTCCTAGAGGAGAACATAGGCAAAGCACTCTCCGACATAAATCACAGCAGGATCCTCTATGATCCACCCCCCAGAATTCTGGAAATAAAAGCAAAAATAAACAAATGGGATCTAATTAAAATTAAAAGCTTCTGCACAACAAAGGAAACTATAAGCAAGGTGAAAAGAAAGCCTTCAGAATGGGAGAAAATAATAGCAAATGAAGCAACTGACAAACAACTACTCTCAAAAATATACAAGCAACTTATGCAGCTCAATTCCAGAAAAATAAATGACCCAATCAAAAAATGGGCCAAAGAACTAAATAGACATCTCTCCAAAGAAGACATACAGATGGCTAACAAACACATGAAAAGATGCTCACAGTCACTCATGATCAGAGAAATGCAAATCAAAACCACAATGAGGTACCATTTCATGCCAGTCAGAATGGCTACGATCCAAAAGTCTATAAGCAATAAATGTTGGACAGGGTGTGGAGAAAAGGGAAGCCTCTTACACTATTGGTGGGAATGCAAACTAGTACAGTCACTGTGGAGAACAGTGTGGAGATTCCTTTAAAAACTGGAAATAGAACTGCCTTATGACCCAGCAATCCCACTGCTGGGCATACACACCAAGAAAACCAGAATTGAAAAAGACACGTGTACCCCAATGTTCACTGCAACACTGTTTATAATAGCCAGGACATGGAAGCAACCTAGATGTCCATCAGCAGATGAATGAATAAGAAAGCTGTGGTACATATACACAGTGGAGTATTACTCAGCCATTAAAAAGAATACATTTGAATCAGTTCTAATGAGGGGGATGAAGCTGGAGCCTATTATACAGAGTGATGTAAGCCAGAAAGAAAAACACCAATACAGTATACTAACGCATATATATGGAATTTAGAAAGATGGTAATGATAACCCTGTATGCGAGACAGCAAAAGAGACACAGATGTATAGAACAATCTTTTGGACTCTGTGGGAGAGGGAGAGGGTGGGATGATTTGGGAGAATGGCATTGAAACATGTATAATATCATATATGAAACGAATTACCAGTCCAGGTTCGATGCATGATACAGGATGCTTGGGGCTGGTGCACTGGGATGACCCAGAGGGATAGTATGGGGAGGGAGGTGGGATGGGGGTTCAGGATGGAGAACACGTGTACACCCGTGGTGGATTCATGTTGATGTATGGCAAAACCAATAGAATACTGTAAAGTAATTAGCTGCCAATTAAAATAAATTTATAATAAAAAATAAAATAAATAAATGATTCAAGTGAAAAGCAAAAAAAAAAAAATCATCTCCATCATCACTGATATATTGATCAAATGTCTGTAATGCTTTTATGTAATTTCTGTGACATGTTCATTTTACACATTATTTTTTTTTAAAGCACATAGCAGTTTATTTTAGAATCTGACTCTCTCCTGCTAAAAATACCTAGAAATTCTGAGTTAGACACAGTTAACAACATGAGAGGGTAGTGAACGTGGCATTGCCAGGCTGCCTGAGGGTATCTCTTGACACACACAAAACTAAATACTTGATTTTGACAGTAACAGCGGAATAGAAGACAAATATCTTGGGCTTTCACAGGTTGAGGTGTTGGATGGAAATTTCTGCAGGCATCCAGGACCATAGGAGGAGGAATGGCAAGACATTTGGTCTATCCCAAGCCTCTGCGGTGGGGAAAAAAAAAAAAGGAATTTCCTGCAAAACTTGTCATCCCAAGCTAAGATCAAGACTGTGTACCTTTTGGAGGCACCAGGGAAAATTTCTGTTTGCTTCTGCCAGATTCCAAGTATCACTCCAACCGCTTCCTTCACCTTAACAACCGGCTGCGAAGCATCATCTCTTCTCTTTGCCCTCCCAACTCCCTTGTAAGAGGACTCCTGTGATTCTGTCAGGGCCACCTGGGTACTTGGGATTCTCTCCAGGTCACATTCCTAACTGAACTTTATCTTGGAAGGTCACTTTTGCCACAAAAGGTAGCAGATTCACAGATTCTAAGAATTAGGATGTACACATCTATTCAGTTTAGTACAGTGGCCTTGAGTTGGGTCAGAGGGTTGAATTTAGATTGGCCCAGGGGACAATGAGTGAGAAACTTAAAGTGACAGAAGTCTGTGTGAAAACTCTCTGGAGGAAATCATCTTCAATATAAGCCCCTCAATGCGTAGATTGATTAAGGTTGAACAAAATCAGGTAAGCATAAGCTCACAATGAAAATATACCCACTGCAAGAGAAAACAAGACCTCATCAGTAAGGGTTAGCTGGAGGGACAAATAACAATTATACCTCCAAAAACTTCAGATTTTGGAATTACTGGGCACTGAAAAGGGGGGGGGGGGGGAATAGTATGGCTAAAATGTTCATAGAAAATAGAGAAATTTGATAAAAACAAGAATCAAGAGTCTATAATTAATGGCCAGACAGATCTGATAAAGAACTTGTGAAAATAAAATAGTAATTGAAAGTAAAATCTCACAAGATGGGAATAACTGGCAATAGTGCAGTGCTCTTTAAGTACTAAAACTTCTGTGTGAATTTTTAAAATCACCTGACTAATAGTATGTGAGGACTCTGAAAGTGAAACTGTTAGTCACTCAGTCATGTCTGACTCTTTGTGACCCCATGGACTGTAGCCCGCCAGGCTCCCTCTGTTCATGGGATTCTCCAGGCAAGAATACTGGAGTGGGTTGTCATTTCCTTCTCCAGCGGATCTTCCTGACGCAGGGATTGAATCTGGGTCTCCCACACTGCAGGTAGATTCTTTACCATCTGAGCCATCGGGGAAGCCCAAAAATTCTAGATAAATTTTAAAAGTAACATGACTATTAGTGTTAGAGCTACAAAAGAATTGAGAAGCAGAGGGGCAAACATTCAGGATAGAGGAGAACGTCAAAGAGATGAGTGACCTCATAAAGATAGTTTTACTGGGTTTATTCATGATATTGTACATAGAACATAAAATTTGCTGAGCCTGGTGACAAACAAGAAGAGTTTCCAGCCATTTGGGGGTAAGCAAAGAGAAAATTCATGCCTCAGACACAGCTGGTTTTCCTCTCAAGACATTTGCCAAGTTCTCAAGACAGGGAAGGAGAATCTTTACCAGAAGGGGCCTCAGAATAAAAACCATTCTATCAGTTGGAAACTCCGAATGCCTACATCCAAAGAAAGGGCAACAGAGGATGAGATGGTTGGATGGCATCACAGATTCAATGGACATGAGTTAGAGCAAGCTCTGGAAGACAGTGAAGGACAGGGAAGCCTGGTGCGCTGCAGTCCATGGGGTTGCAGAGTTGGACACGACTGAGTGACTGAACAACAACGTCCAAGGAATGTATATTAAACAGAAACTGAGCTTTACCCCTACGTCCAAGGTCAGGGGCAGAGGCCTAGAGGAGCAACCCCACACCTGAGATCAGGGGCAGTGCTGGGAGGAGCTACTGCACATCCAAGGAGTGGTGGCTGTGCGGGCACAGGAGGGCTGAGAGGTGCTACCCCACGTCCAAGGTCAGGAGGGGTGGCTGTGAGGAGATACCCCTCGTTCAAGGTAAGGAGCAACAGCTGCGCTTTGCTGGAGCAGCCATGAAGAGATACTCCACATCCAAGGTAAGAGAATCCCAGGTAAGAGAATCCCAAGTAAGATGGTAGATGTTGCTAGAGGCGTCAGAGGGCAGACACACAAACCATAATCACAGAAAACTAGTCAATTTAATCACACAGACCACAGCCTTGTTTAACTCAATGAAACTAAGCCATGCCCTGTGTGGCCACCCAAGACGGGCGGGTCATGGTGGAGAAGTCTGACAGAATGTGGTCCACTGGAGAAGGGAATGGCAAACCACTTCAGTATTCTTGCCTTGAGAACCTCATGAACAGTGTGAAAAGGCAAAATGATAGGATACTGAAAGAGGCACTCCCCAGGTCAGTAGTTGCCCAATATGCTACTGGAGATCAGTGGAGAAATAACTCCAGAAAGAATGAAGGGATGGACCCAAAGCAAAAAAACATACCCACTTGTGGATGTGACTGATGATAGAAGCAAGATCCGATGCTGTAAAGAGCAATATTGCATAGGAACCTGGAATGTCAAGTCCATGAATCAAGGCAAATTGGGAGTGGTCAAACAGGAGATGGCAAGAGTGAACATCGACATTCTAGGAATCAGCAAACTAAAATGGACTGGCATAGGTGAATTTAACTCAGATGACCATTATATCTGCCTCTGTGGGCATGAATCCCTTAGAAGAAATGGAGTAGCCATCATGGTCAACAGAAGAGTCCAAAATGCAGTACTTGGATGCAATCTCAAAAACAACAGAATGATCTCTGTTCATTTCCAAGGCAAACCATTCAATAGCACAGTAATCCAAGTCTATACCCCAACCAGTAATGCTGAAGAACCTAAAGTTGAACGGTTCTATGAAGACCTACAAGACCTTTTAGAACTAACACCCAAAAAAGATGTCCTTTTTATTGTAGGGGACTGGAATGCAAAAGTAGGAAGTCAAGAAACACCTGTGGTAACAGGGAAAGCAGGACAAAGGCTAATAGAGTTTTACCAAGAGGACGCACTGGTCATAACAAACAACCTCTCCCAACAACACAAGAGAAGACTCTACACATGGACATCACCAGATGGTTAACACCAAAATCAGACTGATTATATTCTTTGCAGCCAAAGATGGAGAAGGTCTATACAGTCAGCAAAAAACAAGACCAGGAGCTGACTGTGGCTCAGATCAGGAACTCCTTATTGCCAAATTCAGACTGAAATTGAAGAAAGTAGAGAAAACCAGTAGACCATTCAGGTATGACCTAAGTCAAATCCCTTACAATTATACTGTGGAAGTGAGAAATATATTTAAGGGCCTAGATCTGATAGATAGAGTGCCTGATGAACTATGGATGGAGGTTCGTGACATTGTACAGGAGACAGGGATCAAGGCCATCCCCATGGAAAAGAAATGCAAAAAAGCAAAATGGTTGTCTGGGGAGGCCTTACAAATAGCTGTGAAAAGAAGAGAGGCTAAAAGCAAAGGAGAAAAGGAAAGATATAAGCATCTGAATGCAGAGTTCCAAAGAATAGCAAGGAGAGATAAGAAAGCCTTCCTCAGTGATCAATGCAAAGAAATAGAGGAAAACAATACAATGGGAAAGACTAGAGATCTCTTCAAGAAATTAGAGATACCAAGGGAACATTTCATGCAAAGATGGGCACAACAAAGGACAGAAATGGTCTGGACTTAACAGAAGCAGAAGATATTAAGAAGAGGTGGCAAGAATATACAGAATAACTATACAAAAGAGATCTTCATGACCCAGATAACCATGACAGTGTGATCACTCACCTAGAGCCAGACATCCTGGAATGTGAAGTCAAGTGGGCCTTAGGTAGCATCACTGAGAACAAAGCTAGTGGAGGTGATGGAATTCCAGTTAAGCTATTTCAAATCCTGAAAGATGATGCTGTGAAAGTGCTGCACTCAATATGCCAGCAAATTTGGAAAACTCAGCAGTGGCCACAGGACTGGAAAAGGTCAGTTTTCATTCTAATCCCAAAGAAAGGCAATGCCAAAGAATGCTCAAACTACTGCACAGCACTCATCTCACACGCTAGTAAAGTAATGCTCAAAATTCTCCAAGCCAGGCTTCAGCAATACATGAACCATGAACTTCCAGATATTCAAGCTGGTTTTAGAAAAGGCAGAGGAACCAGAGATCAAATTTCCAACATCCACTGGATCATGGAAAAAGCAAAAGAATTCCATAAAAACATCTATTTCTGCTTTATTGACTATGCCAAAGCCTTTGACTGTGTGGATCACAATAAACTGTGGAAAATTCTGAAAGAGATGGGAATACCAGAGCACCTGACCTGCCTCTTGAGAAACCTATATGCAGGTCAGGAAGCAACAGTTAGAACTGGACATGAAACAACAGACTGGTTCCAAATAGGAAAAGGAGTACGTCAAGGCTGTATATTGTTGCCTTGCTTATTTAACTTCTATGCAGAGTACATCATGAGAAATGCTGGGCTGGAAGAAGCACAAGCTGGAATCAAGATTGCTGGGAGAAATATCAATAACTTCAGATATGCAGATGACACCACCCTTATGGCAGAAAGTAAAGAGGAGCTACAAAGCCTCTTGATGAAAGTGAAAGAAGAGGGTGAAACAGTTGGCTTAAAGCTCAACATTCAGAAAACGAAGATCATGGCATCTGGTCCCATCACTCCATGGGAAATAGATGGGGAAACACCGGAAACAATGTCAGACTTTGTTTTTTGGGGCTCCAAAATCACTGTAGATGGTGATTGCAGCCATAAATTAAAAGAGGCTTACTCCTTGGAAGGAAAGTTATGACCAACCTAGATAGCACATTCAAAAGCAGAGATATTACTTTGCCAACAAAGGTCTGTCTAGTCAAGGCTATGGTTTTTCCAGTCATCATATATCAATGTGAAAGTTGGACTGTGAAGAAAGCTGAAAGCTGTAGAATTGATGCTTTTGAACTGTGGTGCTGGAGAAGACTCTTGAGAGTCCCTTGGACTGCAAGGAGATCCAACCAGTCCATTCTAAAGGAGATCAGTCCTGGGTGTTCTTTGGAAGGACTAATGCTGAAGCTGAAACTCCAATACTTTGGCCACCTCATGTGAAGAGTTGACTCACTGGAAAAGACTCTGATGCTGGGAGAGATTAGAGGCAGGAGGAGAAGGGGATGACAGAGGATGGGATGGCTGGATGGCATCACCAACTCGATGTACATGAGTTTGGGTGAACTCCAGGATTTGGTGATGGACAGGGAGGTCTGGCATGCTGCAATTTTCAGGGTCGCAAAGAGTCGGACATGACTGAGTGACTGAACTGAACTGAACTGAGCTTTACCAGGTTGCACTAGTGGTAAAGAACCTGCCTGCCAATCCAGGAGCCATAAGACACAGGTTCAATACCTGGGTCAGGAATCCCCTGAAGAGCGGCATGGTAACCTACTCCAATATTTTACATGGAGAATTCCATGGACAGAGGAGACTGACAGGCTGTGGACCATAAGGTCACAAAGAGTTGGACATAACTGAAGCAACTTAGCAAGCACGCACTTTCTAAAACTCCAATCCAAGGTCAGTGCTATTCAGACCTTGATTGCATTAAAGTACTTGCTACTTTATCTGTCTCTGTTTAACAGAAGCGAGAACTGTGTTTTATGGAACATAACCAAAAGTTCTTCTAGAGTCTTCATAATTTTATATACAATGTCCTATATTTAATGAAAATGTCTAGGCATGCCTAGGGGCAGAACTATGAAAGCAAGAGAAGAAAGTAGATGGAAACAAATAGTAAATAAGTGACTTAGAGTGTTTTAAATAAGTGATTTACTAGAATGTTTTAAGCAGAGAAATAGAAGAAAACATGTAGAATTACAACAGACTGTAATTTATAATATAAAATGGCATGAAAATTACAATTGAAATTAATAACAATGTTTATAGTAGATTATACATAGCAGGATATAAGGTTAGTGGAATGTAAGATAGGTCGATAGAAAATATTTGAAATAAAAGAAAAATATGTTATATGCGTGTATTACATATTTATTGGATCATGGTAAAGAATCTGCCTGCGATATGGGAGACTAGGGTTTGATCCCTGAGTTGGGAAGTTCCCCTGAAGAAGGGAATGGCAACCCACTCCAGTATTCTTCCCTGGAGAATTCCAGGGACAGAGGAGCCTGCCGGGCTACATAACATGGAGTCGCAAAGAATCAGACATGACTGGCTAATACACTTATATATTTTTATTAGCATTCCAGAAGGAGAGGAGAATTGAGCAAAAAACAGTATTTGAAGATTTTCTAAAACTAATAATAATAAAAAAAAAACCCACAGGTATAAGAATCTATGCAAACCCCAAGCAAAATAAAAAACGAAAAGTTACCACACCTATATACAATGAGAAGGCAATGGCAAACCACTCCAGTACTCTTGCCTAGAAAATCCCATGGACAGAGGAGCCTAGTAGGCTGCAGTCCATGGGGTTGCTAAGAGTCGGACATGCCTGAGCGACTTCACTTTCCCTTTTCACTTTCATGCATTGGAGAAGGAAATGGCAAGCCACTCCAGTGCTCTTGCCTGGAGAATCCCAGGGACGGCAGAGCCTTGTAGGCTGCTGTCTATGAGGTTGCACAGAGTCGGACACAACTGACGTGACTTAGCAGCAGCAACATATACATCCTAGTTAAACTACTGAAAACCAAGGACATAATTAAGATCTTTAGAGCATCCAGATTTTTAAAAGTCACATTATTTTTATAGGAGTAGTAAAAAGACTTACACTTGCATTAAGAGAAACAATGGGAGCCAGAAGACAATGAAATAACACCTTTAAATTTGTGAAAGAATTTACAGATCAAGAATTCTATTTTGGGTCTTCCCTAGAGGTCCAGTGTATTAAAAGACTTCACCTTCCAATACAGGGGGTGCGGGTTGGATCCTTGGGTAGGGAGCTAAGATCCCACATGCCTCACAGCCAAAAAAATGAAAACATTAAACAGAAGCAATATAGTAACAGTTCAATAAAAACTTTAAAAATCATCCTCATCAAAAAAGGAATTCTATACTGAGCAAAAATATCATTCACATACACATTTTCAGAAATCAAAATCTGAAACAATTTTCTGGAGAAGTTGCTATAAAACAAACACTAAAAAGAGTTGTTTAGGGAGAAGGAAAGCAATCCCAGAGGGAAACATGGGTATGTGGAAAACTATGAAAAGCAGTAGAAAGAAGTATGTGATGAAACATAAATGAAAACATAATGTCTTGTGTGGTTTAAACAGGATGAAAACATGGGATTATAATGCATGAAAACAATACTTCAGAATATGGGGGAGACAATTCAAAACTATTCATCTAAAAACTGAGTTTCAAAATACTAACTTGTAAAACCACGAAAAAATGATAGACAAACATACAAATTCACAGATTAACACTACTATCTGAATGATTAATAAGTAGAGAGAATGCCAGTAAGGACATCAATTCAAGCAACATCAAACAATTGACATTTATAGTACACCTAAAAACAGACGAATATATATTCTTTTCAGGTGGGTCTGGCGCATTTATCAACATTAAGCATTCAATAGCCTGAATAAATTTTAAAAGATTCAAGTCACAGAAAGTTTTTTTTATTTTAACCACCACAATAAAAAAATGTGAGACAGAGAATGGAAAGATAGCTGGAAAAATTCCAGGTATTTGGAAACTAAAACAGCTCTCAATAACCCATGGGTCAAAGAATAAGTCAAAAGGGAATTCAGGAGTGATGTCAGCAAGATGATGGTATAGGAGCTTCTAGCACTCAGCTCCTCCCAGAAACAGAAGTTCCAATAACTATCCAGACACAAAAATACCGGAACAAGAGCTAAGGATTCCAGGTGAGGGACTGCAGTGCCTGGGTGAAACAAAATAAAAACACATTAAAGAACATAGGAAAGATGGTCTCACATTACCTGTCACACCTCCCCCAAAACCAGGCAGCCTAGGACAGAGAGACATCATCCCCAGGGGAATGGAGGAAGGATTCTCCAACTGCCCAGGTTCAACTCAAGTCTGCTGGTGGTCATATTCTTCCAGTGACCTCCTCTAACACAAGGGTTAGCACGGATGTGAAGGAAAAAGAAAACTTGTTGCACTTTTGGTGAAAATGTGAATTTTACAGCCATTAGGGCAAACAGTTAAACTCACCCATTCAAGTCCATTTTAGTTCACTGATTCCTAAAATGTCGATGTTCACCCTTGCCATCTCCCGTTTGACCACTTCCAATTTGCCTTGACTCATGGACCTGACATTCCAGGTTCCTATGCAATATTGCTCTTTACAGCATTGGACTTTACTTCCATCACAAGTCATAGCCACAACTGGGTGTTATTTTTGCTTTGGCTCCATCTCTTCATTCTTTCTGGAGTCATTTCTTCACTGATCTCCAGTAGCATATTGGGCACCTACTGACCTGGGGAGTTCCTCTTTCAGTATCCTATCATTTTGCCTTTTCATGCTGTTCTTGGGGTTCTCAAGGCAAGAATACTGAAGTGGTTTGCCATTCCCTTCTCCAGCAGATCACATTTTGTCAGAAATTTCCACCATGACATATCTGTCTTGGGTGGCCCTATACAGCATGACTCATAGTTTCATTGAGTTAGACAAGGCTGTGGTCCATGTGATCAGTGTGATTAGCTTTTCTGTGATTGTGGTTTTCATTATGCTGACCCTCTGATGGATAAGGATAAGAAGCTTTCTGATGGGAGAGACTGACTGAGGAGGAAACTGGGTCTTGTTCTGATGGGTGGAGCAATGCTCAGTAAATCTTTAATCCAATTTTCTGTTGAAGAGTGGGGCTGTGTTCCCTCCCTGTTGTTTGACCTGAGGCCAAACTATGGTGGAGGTAATGAAGAATATGGCGACCTCCTTCAAAAGGTCCCATGCATGCACTGCTGCACTGAGTGCCCCCGACTCTACAGCAGGCCACCACTGCCCCACGCCTCTGCCGGAGACTACTGGCCACTCATGGGCAAGTCTGGGTCAGTCTCTTTTGGGATCACTGCTCCTTTCTCCAGGGTCCTCGTGCACACAAAATTTTGTTTGTGCCCTCCAAGAGTCTGTTTCCCCAGTCCTGTGTAAGTTCTGGTAGCTCTGTGGTGGGGATAATGATGACCTCCTCCAAGAGGGCTTATGCCATACCGAGATCTGCAGCACCCAGAGCCTGGGTGCAGGCCTATAGCAGGCTACTCCTGACCCCTAACTTCACAGGAGACACTCAAATACAAATTATATATACTACTGTGGGCAAGAATCCCTTAGAAGAAATGGAGTAGCCCTCACAGTCAACAAAAGAGTCCAAAATGCAGTACTTGGATGCAGTCTCAAAAGGGACAGAATGATCTCTGTTTGTTTCCAAGGCAAACCCTTCAACATGACATTAATCCAAGTCTATGCCCTGACCAGTAACGCTGAAGAAGCTGAAGTTGAATGGTTCTATGAAGACCTACAAGACCTTCTAGAACTAACACTCAAAAAAGATGTATTTTTCACTATAGGGGACTAGAATGCAAAAGTAGGAAGTCAAGAGATACCTGGAGTAACAGGGAAGTTTGGCCTTGGAGTACAAAACAATGCAGGGCAAAGGCTAACAGAATTTTGCCAAGAGAACACACTGGTCATAGCAAACACCCTCTTCCAACAAGACAAGAGAAGACTCTACATATGGACATGACCAGATGGTCAATACCAAAATCAGAAAGATTATTTTATTTGCAGCCAAAGATGGAGATCTATACAGTCAGCAAAAACAAGACTGGAAGCTGACTGTGGCTCAGATCAAGAACACCTTACTACCAAATTCAGACTTAAGTTGAAGAAAGCAGGGAAAACCACTAGATCATTCAAGTACGAGCTAAATCAGATCCCTTATGAATTAACAGTAGAAGTGACAAACATGATTCAAGGGATTAGATCTGATAGACAGAGTGTCTGAAGAACTATGGACAGAGGTTCCTGACATTGTACAGGAGGCAGTGATCAAAATCATGCTCAAGAAAAAGAAATGCAAAGGAAAAATGGTTGTCTGAGGAAGCCTTACAAATAGCTGAGAAAAGAAGAGAAGTGAAAGGCAAAGGAGAAAAGGAAAGATACACCCATTTGAATGCAGAGTTCCAAAGCATAGCAAGGAGAGATAAGAAAGCCTTCTTCAGTGATCAATGCAAAGAAATAGAAAAAACAATAGACTGGGGAAGACTAGAGATCTCTTCAAGAAAATTAGAGATGCCAAGGGAACATTTCAGGCAATGATGGGCACAATTAAGGACAGAAATGGTATGGACTTAACAGGAGCAGAAGATAAGAAGAGGTGGCAAGAATACCAAAAATTATACAAAATAGACCTTCATGACCCAGATAATCATGATGGTGTGATCACTCACCTAGAGCCAGACATCCTGGAATACAAAGTCAAGTGGGTCTTAGGAAGCATCACTACAAACAAAGCAAGTGGAAGCGATGGAATTCCAGCTGAGCTATTTCAAATCCTAAAAGAGGATGCTGTGAAAGTGCTGCACTCAATATGCCAGCAAATTTGGAAAACTCAGCAGTGGCTACAGGACTGGAAAAGGTCAGTTTTCACTCCAATCCCAAAGAAAGGCAACGCCAAAGAATGTTCAAACTACCCCACAATTGCTCTCATCTCACATGCTAGCAAAGTAATGCTCAAAATTCTCCAAACTAGACTTCAACAATATATTAACCGAGAACTTCCAGATGTTCAAGCTGGTTTTAGAAAAGGCAGAGGAACCAGAGACCAAATTGCCAACATCTGCTGGATCATACAAAAAGCAAATGAGTTCCAGAAAAACATTTACTTCTGCTTTATTGACTATGCCAAAGCCTTTCACTGTGTGGATCACAACAAACTATGGAAAATTCTTAAATAGATGGGAACACCAGACCACCTGACCTGCCTCCTTAGAAATCTGTATGCAGGTCAGGAAGCAACAGTTGGACATGGAACAACAGACTGGTTCCAAATTGGGAAAGGAGTACGTCAAGGCTGTGTATTGTCACCCTGCTTGTTTAACTTATATGCGGAGTACACCATGCAAAATGCGAGGCTGGATGATGCACATTCTGGAATCAAGATTTCTTGGGGAAATACCAATAACCTCAAGTATGCAGATGACACCACCCTTATGGCACAAAGCGAAGAAGAACTCAAGAGCCTCTTGATGAAAGTGAAAGAGGAGAGTGAAAAAGTTGGCTTAAAACTCAACATTTACAAAACTAAGATTAGGGCATCTGGTATCATCACTTCATGGCAAATAGATGGGGAAACAATGGAAACAGTGAGAGAATTTTATCTTGTGGGGCTCCAAAATCACTGCAGATGGTGACTGCAGCCATTAAATTAAAAGATGCTTACTCCTTGGAGGAGAAGCTATGACCAACCTAGACAGCATATTAAAAAGCTGAAGGCATTACTTTGCCAACAAAAGTCTGTCTAGTCAAAGCTATGGTTTTTCAAGTAGTTATGTATGGATGTGAGAGTTGGACTATAAAGAAAGCTGAGCACTGAGGAATTGATGCTTTTGGACTGTGGTGTTGTCGAAGACTCTTGAGAGTCCCTTGGACAGCAAGGAGATCCAACCAGTCCATCCTAAAGGAAATCAGTCCTGAATATTCACTGCAAGGACTGATGTTGAAGCTGAAACTCCAACACTTTGGCCACCTGATGTGAAGAACTGTCTCACTGGAAAAGACCCTGATGCTGGGAAAGACTGAAGGCAAGAGGAAAAGGGGACGACAGAGGATGAGATAGTTGGATGGCATCACTGACTCGACGAACATGAGTTTGAGTAAGCTCTGGGAGTTGGTGATGGACAGGGAAACCTGGCATGGTGGAGTCCATAGGGTCTCAAAGACTGATCAACTGAACTAACTGATGGCAAACAGTAAGGAGGTTTCTGGAAAGGTTAAAGATAAAATGACCATTGATCCCAAAGTTTCATCTGGATGTGTCTCTGAAGGAAATGTAATCACTGTCTCAAAGAGATGCCTATACTCCTATGTTCACAGCAACATTTTCATAACAGACAAGACATGGAAACAACTGAAGCATCCATCAGCCATTGAACTGATAAAGAAATGTGTTATGGGAGGAGTGGCCAAGATGGCCAAGTAGGAAGAAACTTAGCTTACCTCCTCCCGTGGGCACACCAAAATGACAGCTATTATATTGGTGCAAAAGTAATTGCGGTTTTGCATTGTTGAAATTCACTGCTTGATCATGGAATACATCCTTAAATAAATGTGATTACATTATACACAATTTTAATGCACATTTCTCCCTTTATTTTTTTTGCTAATAACTTATTACTTGCTGTTTATTTTATCTGTATTTTAGACAATGGAAATGATGTTAGACAAAAAGCAAATTTGAGCAATTTTCTTATTTGAGTTCAAAACGGATCATAAAGCAGCAGAGACAACTCGCAACATCAACAACACATTTGGCTCAGGAACTGCTAAAGAATGTCCAGGTCAGTGGTGGTTCAAGTAGTTTTGCAAAGGAGATGAGTGCCTTGAAGATGAGGAGTACAGTGGCCACCAATTAGAAGTTGACAGTGACAACTTGAGAGCAACCGTGGAAGCTGATTCTCTTACAACTACCTGAGAAGTTGCCGAAGAACTCAATGTGGACCATTCTACAGTCATTTGACATTTGAAGCACACTGGAAAAGTGAAAAAGCTTGATAAGCAGGTACCTCATGAGCTGACGGAAAGTTAAAAAAAATCATTGGTTTGAAGTGTCACCTTCTCTAATTCTATGCAACAACAATGAACCATTTCTTGATTTGATTGTGACCTGTGAGGAAAAGAGGACTTTATATGACAACCAGTGATGATCAGCTCAGTGGCTGGATGAAGAAGAAGCTCCAAAACACTTACCACAGTCAAACTTGCACCAAAAAACATTCATGGTCACTATTCGGTGGTCTGCTGCAGGTCAGATCCACTATAGCTTTCTGAATCCCAGAAAGCCACTACATCCAAGAAGTACCCTCAGCAAATCAATGAGATGCCAAAAACTGCAGCTGGCATTGGTCAACAGAAAAGGCTCAATTCTCCACGACAACACCCAGCAGCACATTGCACAGCCAATGCTTCAAAAGTTGAACAAATTGGGCTAAGATATTTTGCCTTATCTGTGTATTCACCTCATCTCTTGCCAATTTGGCCTCATCTGCGTATCCACCTCATCTCTTGCCAACCAAACTACCACTTCTTCAAGCATATTGACAACTTTTTGCAGGGAAAACACTTCTACAACCAGCAGTGGGCAGAAAATGCTTTCCAAGAAGTCATCGAATCCAAAAGCATGGATTTTTATGCTACAGGAATAAACAAACTTATTTCTCATTGTGAAAATTATGTTGATTGTAATGGTTCTATTTTGATTAATGGAGATGTGTTTGAGCCTAGTTTTAATGATTTAAAATTCATGGTCCAAAACGGCAGTTACTTTTGTACCAACCTAATATTTACAGAGCAACTTATGATGAGAATAACCTGAGTTCAGTTCAGTTCAGTCACTCAGTCGTGTCTGACTCTTTGTGACCCCATGAATCGCAGCACGCCAGGCCTTCCTGTCCATCACCATCTCCCAGAGGTCACTCAGACTCACATCCATCGAGTCAGTGATGCCATCCAGCCATCTCATCCTTGGTCGTCCCCTTCTCCTCCTGCCCCCAATTCCTCCCAGCATCAGAGCCTTTTCCAATGAGTCAACTCTTCACATGAGGTGGCCAAAGTACTGGAGCTTCAGCTTCAGCATCATTCCTTCCAAAGAAATCCCAGGGCTGATCTCCTTCAGAATGGACTGGTTGGATCTCCTTGCAGTCCAAGAGCCTCTCAAGAGTCTTCTCCAACACCACAGTTCAAAAGCATCAATTCTTCAGCACTCAGCCTTCTTCACAGTCCAACTCTCACATCCATACATGACCACTGGAAAAACCATAGTCTTGACTAGATGGACCTTAGTCCACAAAGTAATGTTTCTGCTTTTGAATATACTATCTAGGTTGGTCATCACTTTTCTTCCAAGGAGTAAGCATCTTTTAATTTCATGGCTACAATAACCTGAAGACTAGCAGAAAAGATCTTCTACAACTTTGTACAACTAAAGATACAAAGAAAGAACTACAATGAGATGAGTAAGAGAGGTAGAGATAGAGTATAATCAAGATACATGTTCCCAGGTAGGTGACTCGCAAATAGGAGGGTATTTATAATTGCAGAGGTTCTCCCCAAGGAGCAAAGGATCTGAGCCTCACAAAGAGTTGAGCCCAGAGGTCTTGCAACAGGAAGATGAGTCCCCAGAACATTTGGTTTTGAAAGTCCATGGAGCTTACTTTTGGGAGCGCCAAAGAGCCATAGGAAATAGAGACTACATTCTTAAGAGGGCTCACACAACATCTCACATGCTCAGGACCCAGGGCAGAAGCAGCAAGTTGAAAGAAGCCTGGGTCAAGCCCATCTGTCAATCCTAACCTCCCAAAGGAGGAGGACGCAATCAGAGCCCACTCTGGGCATACAGCAGCTATCTGGGAGATCTGATTCTACCACAAGTATGCTGCCTCTGGCAAGGGCCACTGTCAGAATATTTAATCAGATGACCCACACTCTAGTCTCACTCACCAGCAGGCCAGTATTTAAACACCCCAGACCCTATATAGCCAGCCATGTCAGAAACTGGCTCTGCCCACCACCAAGCTGACATTAGATCTACTGACCTACTACCAGACCAGTGACCTACTACCATTCATCCCAGAACCTTGCTCTACCTACCACTGGGCCAGCATTAGGCCCAGGAAACCCCAGGACTTAGCATCCAGGCACCTTGTGACCCGGTTCCACCCATCAGTGGACTTCAAGCTCTGTACAAGGAAAGGCCTGGCAACCAACCAGACCAGGGGCCAACCACATCTACCAGACTGCCAGAACAGTCAGCCCACTACAACAGAAGGGCCCATAGATGGCCAACAGTACATGTAAAGATGCCCAACAGTACATGTAAAGATGCCCAGTATCACTAATCATGGAAATTCAAATCAAAACCACAGTAAGATTATCACCTCACATCGTTAGAATGGCTATTATCAAAAAGACAACAAATATCAGGTGCTGGCAAGGACATAGAGAAAAGAGAAATCTAGTACACTACTGATGGAAATGTAAATTGGTGCAGCCACTGTGAAAAAAGGTACAGAGACTCCTCAAAAAATTAAAAATAGAACTACCGTATTATCCAGCAATTCCATCCCCAGGTACTTATCAGAAAAAAATGAAAACACTAATTAGAAAAGATATTCATACATGCACTCCTACATTCATTGCTGTGTTATTTACAGTAGCCAAGATATGAAAGCAATCTAAGTATCCACCAATAGATGAATAGATAAATAAGATGTAGCATATAAACACGTGTGTGTGTGTGTGTGTTTGTGTGTGTGTGTGTATAATAGAGTATTACTCCATCATAAGAAAGAATAAAATCTTGGTATTTGTAACTTGGTTGGACCTAGATGATATCACGCTAAGTGAAACAAGTCATAAAGAGAAAGACAAATACTCTATGATTTCACGTACGTGTAGAATCTGAAAGAATGAACAAACAAAACAGAAACAGTTATAGATACAGAGAACAAAGAAGTGATTGCTAGAGATGAGGAAGAAACAGGTGATGGAGATAAGAGGTAAAAACTTCAATACCAAAATAAATAAGCCACAAGTATGAAATGTACAGGGTGGACAATATAGTCAATAATTATGTAATATCTTTGCATGTTGATAGATTGCAACTAGACTTATCATGGTGATTACTTTGAAGGAACAAATAGAAATATCGGATCACTGAGTTGTGTAACAGAAACTAACATAGGTCAATTATATTTCAAAATCAAACAAACTCATAGAAAAAGATTTGTGGTTAGTGGGGATAGGAAACGTGGTGTGGGCTAATTGTCTGAGGGCAGTCAAAGGAACAAACTTTCAGTTATAAAATAGATAAGTACTACATATGTAATGTACATGATAAACACTGCTGTATATTATATATGAAAGTAAATCCTAGGAGTTCTCAATGCAAGGAAAAAATTTCTGTATTCCTATGATTTTTTATCTATATGAGATTGATGTGCACTAAACTGACCTGCCTCTTGAGAAACCTATATGCAGGTCAGGAAACAACAGTTAGAACTGGACATGGAACAACAGACTGGTTCCAAATAGGAAAAGGAGTACGTCAAGGCTGTATATTATCACCCTGCTTATTTAACTTCTATGCAGAGTACATCATGAGAAACGCTGGGCTGGAAGAAGCACAAGCTGGAATCAAGATTGCCAGGAGAAACATCAATAACCTCAGATATGCAGATGACATCACCCTTATGGCAGAAAGTGAAGAGGAATTGAAAAGCCTCTTGATGAAAGTGAAAGAGGAGAGTGAAACAGTTGGCTTAAAGCTCAACATTCAGAAAACGAAGATCATGGCATCTGTTCCCATCACGTCCTGGGAAATAGATGGGGAAACAGTGTCAGACTTTATTTTTGGGGGCTCCAAAATCACTGCAGATGGTGACTCCAGCCATTAAATTAAAAGACACTTACTCCTTGGAAGAAAAGTTATGACCAACCTAGATAGAATATTGAAAAGCAGAGATATTACTTTGCCAACAAAGGTCCGTCTAGTCAAGGCTATGATTTTTCCAGTGGTCATGTATGGATGTGAGAGTTGGGCTGTGAAGAAAGCTGAGAACCGAAGAATTGATGCTTTTGAACTGTGGTGCTGGAGAAGACTCTTGAGAGTCCCTTGGACTGCAAGGAGATCCAACCAGTCCATCCTAAAGGAGATCAGTCCTGGGTGTTCATTGGAAGGAGTGATGCTGAAGCTGAAACTCCAGTACTTTGGCCACCTCATTCGAAGAATTGACTCATTGGAAAAGACTCTGATGCTGGGAGGGATCGGGGGCAGGAGGAGAAGGGGCGACAGAGGATGAGATGGCTGGATGGCATCACCGACTCGATGCACATGAGTTTGGGTGAACTCTGACAGTTGGTGATGAACAGGGAGGCCTGGCATGCTGTGATTCATGGGGTCGCAAAGAGTCAGACACGACTGAGCGACTGAACTGAACTGAAACTTATTTATGATATTTTATGATGTATATAAGTCATAATGCTGTACAGTTTGTGTATGTGTGTTTGTGTGCTAGTTGCCCAGTCATGTCCAAATCTTTGCAACCCCAAGGATTGTAGCCTACCAGGCTCCCCTGTCCATGGGTAGCCATTCCCTTCATCAGGGAATTTTTCCAATCCAGGGATCGAACCCAGGTCTCCTGCATTGCAGGTGGATTCTTTACCATCTCAGCCACCAGGGAAACCTGTTATACACCTTAAAGCTATATAATTCTGTATGTAAATTATATCTCAATAAAACTGAAAAAAAATTTAAATGTGTTATACATACACAATGAAATATTATTTGGTCATAATAAAGAAGGAAACCCTGCCTTTTGTGACAGCAGATGAAACTTGAGGACATTATGCTAAGTAAAATAAAGTAGACAGAGAAAGACAAATATTGTATGTGAAATATTAAAAAACTAAATTCACAGAAACAGAGTAAAACATTGGTTTCCAGAGGCTGGGAGGTAGGAGAAAAGGAGAGATGTTGGTAAATAGTACAAACTTCCAGTTATAAGATTAATAAGTTCTAGGAATCTAATGTACAACATGTTAAATATAATTTCTAGTACTATATTGTATACTTGAAAATTGTTGACAGCATAGATCTTAATGGTCTCTATACAAACACAGCATAATTACAGGATATGGAGATATTGACAGAACTTTTGGTAACAACTTCACAATAGATGTGTTTTTCAAATAATGATATGTGCATGTTTGCTCAGTTGATCAGTCATGTATGACTCTTTGAAACCCCTCTTTGCAGCCCTCCAGGCTCCTCCGTCCATGGAATCATCCAGGCAAGAATATTGGAATGGGTTGCCATTTCCTTCTCCAGGGGATCTTCCTGGAGATCCCAGGGATTGAACCCACATCTCCTGCATTGGCAGGAAGATTCTTTACCAGTGAGCCACCTAGGAAGCCTTCACATCATGATGCTACACACCTTAAACTTACACAATATTATACGTCAATTATATCTCAAAGCTTAGGGGAAAAGGAATTCAGGAATTATTTTAAACTGAATAAAAATCATAATACAACATAATATCTGTGGGATGCAGCTAAAGCAATGCATTGAAGAAAATGATAACACTAAATATGTATCAAAAGAAAAATCAAAACAATAAAATCTCAAATTCACCTTTACAAACAAGAGAGTAAATTAAGTCAGAAATAACAAGAAAATAAAAATCAAAACAGAAATTAGTAAAATAGAATACATAAAAATTGTAGTGAAAAGTCAATAAAGCCAAATGTTAGTTCACAGACAAGATCAATAAAATTGATAAACCTTTAGGCAAGGGAGAAAAAAGATAATACATAAAATAAAAACATCAGCCTTGAGCAAGGTAATATTACCAGCAATAATACAGGGTTAAAAGAGAATATTATAAACTTAAGCCAGTAAGTTAGAAAATTTATATCAAATGAATAAAAAACTTCTTGAAAAAAACAAGTAAAATCACAATTATTTGTAAATAAAGCTTATTCTGGTACAGATGTCTGCAGAGGGGTGTTCTCTTCAATGCCACTCCTAATCTAGGGAGTGAAGGATGGGACCAAGATAAATTACAAATACCACAGAGAGCAGTCTTCTTAACAAGATTTATTAGGTTTCCTTCATTAAGTGTTTCTTTGATTGCTGAAAGCTTTCGGTTAGTTTCCAGAGTTCCACAAATTTTGATTCTGTCCATTTTGCCAGTTTCTCTCACTGCTTTAATGGAAGAAAGTACTTTGGGATCCCTTATTCTGCCATCTTCACTAATACCACCCTCTTCACATAATTATATGATTACAGCATAATCTTACCAAAACCAAGTAAGGACAACACAAGTAAAAGAAACCGTAGACCAATCAATCTCATTGACATGAACGTAAACCACCTAAATGAAATATTAATTTATAAAAGATAGCAATAAATACACACACTATAATAAATTTGTATTTATAGCAGTTATAAATACAGGGCTGGTTTAAATACATAAAGTTTAGGAATATAAACTGCCACTAAGAAAAATTACATCATCAATACAAAGATGTTGGAAATGAATTCCTTACAAGTCAATACCATAATTAGCAGCTCTTAATTAACTATGTATAGAAGGAAAATTGTTTTCCAAAAAGGAGTATGAGCCAAAAACTTACATCAACTACTTCAATTAATGGGTAACTGCTTAGAGCCACTTGCCTCAAAAATCAAGAACAAGCTATGTGGGATAGGATGAGAAAAATAAGAAGATGTATAAGGACTGAAAATGAAAATAAACTTTCATTTTTCCCTAGAACCCCCAAGAGAATATAGACTTTATTTATTTATTTTTTGCTGAAGTACAGATCATGATTTACAATATTGTATTAGGTTTAGGTGTACAGCACAGTGATTGAGCATTTTTTAAGAGATTATACTCCACTGAAAGTTATTAAAAGGTAATGACTGTAATTCTCTGTGCTATACAATATATCCTTGTTGCTTGTCCATTTTATACTTAGTAGTTTGTGTCTGTTAAGCCAATACCCCTCAGTTGCCCCTGCCGCCTCCCCTCTCCCCTTGTTTTCTATATCTATCAGTCTGTTTCTATTTTGCATATACATTCATTTTCATTATTCTTTAGACTCCAATATAAAAGTGGTATCATACAGTATTTGTCTCCAAATAGACATTTTAGACTTACTAGAAACTGAGTTCAGCAAAGATTGTGAATACAAAATCAACTTAGATCACCTGCATTTCTGTTTCCTCGAGCAAATAGAAAAAAAAAAATTTAATAAACAGTTTAGAGATAATTCAATATGTCTGACCTTCAAGGAAAATATAAAACTATTTTAATTATATACGAGGACCATTACTATATCTAGGTACAACAGGACAAGATGTTATGAAGATAACAATTCTGTCCAAATAATTCTATAAATTTCATTCCATTACAATGTGTTTTGATTTCTTAAACTGACTCCAACATTTTACGATAAAATAAAAGACAATGAACGCACAATAGTTTTTAAGAACAATGTAGAGAGAATTTTTTAAAGCTATAGCAATCAATAAAAATTTCACTGTGACAGAATCAGAAGCTTTGAAATAGAATCATGCTTACATGAAAAATTTATACCAAATCTAGCATTTCAGATCAATGGTAAGAAAAAAAAAATCGATGCAAGCTATAACAGAATTTAGTTAGGTTATTTCCTCACATAATGCAAGGAACTCCAGACATAATTGCACAAAGGAAACTCAAACTTACGCAAACAAACATAGGAGGAAACTTTTGTCCTTCAGTTAGTGAAGGATTTCTAAATCAAGATTTTAAAAATCTATAAGGGGAAAGTAAAATGTATGGCAGATCCTATTTTCCAAAGATGATCACAACGATATTCTCAATTCCATATGCTCTTTCTACAGTGTGATCTTGACACTCCTGCCATTAAGGGATGAGGTCTGTGTCTCCTCTCTATGAAAATGGGTGGGCTTCTGCGACTATTTTGACAAAAGAAAACACAAAATTAACAAAATCCCAAGGCCAGGGCACTGAAGGTACCACAGCTTCCTGCTTGCTTACTGAAACATATACCCTGGAGCCTAGAACTGCCAAGCAAGCAGCCCAGCTGCCTTATGCTGTTATGCCATGAAGAAACCCACACAAGATGCTAAAGATACATCAGTAAGGAATTTCTGGGACTACCTGATAAAAGTGATGCCCAATCAGCTTCTCACTGTCCCTGTTCCAGTCACCATCCCTCTGCAACCACACAAAAGATCTAGTCAGGGCACTCAACTGAGCTCTTTCCAAATTACAACCCAGAAGAACCATGGGATGCAATAACAGTGTTTTAAGCCACAAAGTTATCAAGTGCGCTTTATTTGGGGCTTCCCTAATAGCTCAGTTGGTAAAGAATCTGCCTGCAATGCAGGAGACCCAGGTTCAATCCCTGGAAGATGCCCTGGAGAAGGAAATGGCAACCCACTCCAGGACTCTTGCCTGGAGAATTCCATGGACACAGGAGCCTGGTGGGCTACAGTCCACGGGATCGCAAAGAATTGGACAAAACTGTGTGAATAACTTTTAACTTTATACAGCACTAGAAATTGGAACACTGTGGCTATATTCAAGTTGAAAAACTTCCATTCATTCAAAATACCATAAAGAATGAAAAGATAACCCACAAATTACAAAACAATGCTTGCAACCATATAACAAACAAAGCATCATATGCAGTGAATGGAAATAACTTCTCCAAGTAATAAGAAGGCAAACCAAATAGAACAGGCAAATGATACAAACAGCCAATTCAGGTGGCTAATATCACTACGGAGAAGGCGATAGCACCCCTGGCAATACCATATGAAAAGTTGCCTAATTTACCCAGCAAATTGGAAAATATACATGAAAATCCACATGATACCATTTCCCTCTATCATATCACAAAAACTTACAAGTTCAACAACAAACACTGGCAGAAAATGGAGACTTATCCTACACTGCCAGTGGGTGGGTTAAGTGATGTGATCAACTTTAAGAATTAAAGCTGGAGACACAGTCTATGAGTCAGAAATTCCACTCCTACATAAAAGTTCTGGAGAATTAATCTACCTGTATATCATGAAATGCATATGATAATGTTCAGAACAAAATAATTTTCCTGTTGAAAATTATTATAATATCCAAAACAGAAAAGTCAGTAATTATAGAATATTCATGAAAATAGCTGATACATAACAAAGAAAATGGGTGAATTAGAGCTGTATGTTCTTCAACATGGATGAATCTCAAACATGTAGAATTAAAGATGTAAGTTGAACAATATATGTGAAGATCTTCATAGGAAATTTTAAATCATTTAAAGCAGCATCATCATTGTTTTCTGAGATATAAATATGTATAGAAGTATAAATAAATGTATGAGAAAGACACACCAAATTCAGGATAATGGTTACCTCCAGGAAGGGGAAAGGTGGGGTGATAAGAAAGAGTTATCGAAGTAGAATGTGGGTTGTCTACATAAAATATAATATTAATATTTGTTACAGTTTTCTTTAGGCTTTCAGGTGCCCTGCTGCTGCTGCTGTTTAGTCATTAAGTCGTGTCCGACTATTCTGTGACTCCCATGGACTATAGTCTGCCAGGTTCCTCTGTCCATGGGATTTCTCAGGCAAGAATTACTGGAGTGGGTTGCCATTTCCTTCTCCAGGGGATTTTCCTGATCCAGAGTTCGAACACAAGTTTCCTGCTTGGTAGGCAGATTCTTTACCACTGAGGGACCTGGGAACCCCCTTCCAGTGTCTTAATATTACATAATAAATTTGATATTTTTGAAGATATGAGCAAGACCCGACACAGGGAGAAAGGTCAGCACTGAAAATGACTTTCAGAAACAGAATCATGCCTACCTGGAGTCTTACGGTCACTCACGGAGATCCAGACTTGGAGCATTACCAAGAAATACACAGATGACGGGAAGTTGGGAGTCAGTGGACAAAACAGAGCAAATGACTGCTTGCCTGGACTCTTACTATGGATCCCTCTGGGCTGACACTCTGACAACCCTTGCAGCCAAGGCCCTCTCATTCTCACTTGGGACAGGAAAACTTCTGTCCAATTTAAGCCCCTAGCTGCTGCCTCCAATTATCTCTGAGTTCAAGTCTCATCCAGAAGACTCCAGAAAGTTGATCTGATTTCCATGTGATTCCTACAGATCCAAAAAGTCAACAAACTAAAGGGGTACTTTTAATAGGCTCTCTTACTTTTTTGTCTCAAAAAAATTAGCAAATACTGCTCTTTGGAAATTGATCAGATACTTGCCACTAGGCTTCGGTGTTGTTTGAAGCTGGTCTGGCATTCAAGCTAGGCTATACTATTCTCTTGCTGGACATAAACAACCTTATGGAACACTAATATCAGATATGATAACTCTGAGTCCATGATAAATTGAGACAAAACAAAGCCACTTCATAACTTTGTCCAAGCACAGGAAAATGCACACTCACACACTTAAGACCAAATATACCCTTCCTGACTGGTGTGAGAGACTGATCTTCTTTCTTTACCTACCTATTACAGCATTGTCCTTGCTCTCTTTTGCCCTTCCTACAGGTAAGATTGATTGATATAGCCAATCGTAAAATTGCTGTTTTTGACAGTACCCAACATAGAGCAAATTTTCACTTCCTTAGACCCTCCTAAAAATCACTCAACCAATACCCAAATCTTACAACAGGATCTTTCTGACACAATCTTACTGAGAGGCTCCATTAGTTCCTTATGGTGCGTGCTGTCACTCACTGCAGTGAGTAATAAACCCAACTTCAATTACATGTATATCCCTGGTAGTGTTTGGCTGGAGGGCATTGACACTTGCCATCACCTATCTTCAAGGAAAGCCAATTACCTATTGAAGTGAAACCACAATTTCTCAAACTGTTCAAACAGTTATGCCTACCACTTTGAAGTACAGAAAAGTTGATAGGAAGGTGAAATACTGACTACTACCCCACATCAGAACTGTAAGTAATAATCCCCCATTTCACACAATTTCCTCCTCATTGATCATGACCATAAACATAAAAATTGCCTCCACTGGCATTTGTTTTTCATCTGAACAGAATTCAGAAATTATTTTTTTCATGGCTTGGAAACAATGATGTCACTTGTACAAAGTCATCCAACTAGTAAGCAGAATGGAAAGGGGCCCTCAAACCCAATGAACACTGTCTAAAACCAGAGTCCACACTTCATCACTGTGTCTGTCATCTTCAAAATGATCAATAATGGTAGTACAGAAGAGAGAGGACGAACAGTCCAACCAGAAAACAGCATGTGTGAAAAGACGAATAAGCCATCTCTCTGAGTTCCTGGCCTGGCAAATGTTTACATGTGGTTCAAGAGTAAGCTCTGTGGAGGGAGATGTCGCAAGTGATGGCGTTTGTGAGAGGAACAGTTAAATCCTAAGTTTGGCTTGGGAAACGTGTGTCAGATGACAACTTTGGATAGTATTTCATAGCCAACAGAGGTCTTAAGACATTGATGGAGGCAAAGGTGTGCAATCATTAGAGCTAAGTTTCAAAATGGTAACTGAACACAGTGAAAGATTAAAGAGGAGAAAGAACTGATAGCCTATGGGAAACACATTTTATGAAACATGTCTCAAAATTAACAACAAAAGGAGGCATTTATTCTATATATAAATCTCTCCACATCCAGGTGAGATATCTTTGCTGTTATTTCAACCCCCATGGGTTTTAAACAACCATAGTCAGCTTTCATAGCTCAGGGAGTGATAATACAGCTCAGTTAATTTATGAGTTCTAATTAGGGTTTAATTAGAAATAGGAAGCAGCTTGGTTGGAACCAGGCTTTTGCTAGCTAGCAACAAAGCTTCATCTGCATTTTTGTTATAGAATTTTTTAAAAACCCTCTATGTGCTGAATTAAGGAAGATGGTGATTTTGAGTCTATTCTTCAAAACCCATGGGCTCCATGAATCACCACTAGACAATATTGGAGAGAAATACCATAGGAGAGGCCCTGCATTTGTATTCCTGCTTCACTTCCCAAACCCTGTTGAAAGCCTACACCCAGAAAACTAAGGTGACAGGTAATAGATTTCATCTTGATTAAATTTAATGCTATTGAGGAGGGCATGGCAACCTATTAAAGTATTCTTGCCTGGAGAATCCCATAGACAGAGGAGCCTGGTGGACAACAACAGTCCATAGGGTCACAAAGAGTCGGACACGACTGAAGTAACTTAGCACAAACTTAACACTGATCAAAGGTTAGGGACTGAAGAGAATGGGATTCTGCGAAATGTGCCTTGGCACAACAAGGAAGACAATTTGGGAGAGATTTTGATAGATAAGCTACAGGGGTGAGTGGTGGCAACAGAGATAGTGACTTGACAGCTGGAAGTATTCTCTCCAAGCAGAAGAAAAGACATCAAACAAGGATTCAGGGGCTTCCTTGGTGGTGCAGTGGATAGGAATCCACCTACCAATGCAGGGAATACGGGTTCGATCCCTGGTCCAGGAAGACCCCACATGCCATGGAGCAACTAAGCCTGTGTGCCACAACTACTGAGCCCATGTTTTAGACCCTCAAGACCCAATACTGAAGCCCATGAGCCTAGAGCCCATGCTCCACAACAGAAGCCAACACAATAGGAAGCCCACGCACTGCAATGAAGAATAGCTCCCGCTCTCCACAACCAGAGAAAGCCCATGCAGAACAATGAAGAACCAATGCAGCTAAAACTTAACTAATTTTTAAAAAAGAACAGGGATTCACCATAGCCTTATAGGAGTCAAACATAGCCTTATAAGCACGTGATGCATTAGTTCTATCCAATATATCTTATAATTATTTTCTATACTCCCTTATATCTCATGATCTCTCTCCTAGTGGGTCAGAAGAATTCACATTGTCTCTAGAAGAATTAAATCCCTTATAGCAAGATAACCAAGAAAGACAGTAAATATTGAGATTTTATTTTATTCCTAAAATAGGTTTTTCTATTAACAGAAGAAATAGTTGTGAAAGTCTTAACTCACAAGAGAAGGGTTGGCTGAAGACTCTTAATGATCAAAGGGAAAGCTGTGAAAGAGATGGGGAATGACAATAGGTTGGAAAGACAATGGAAGACATTGATTCCCTAGACCAAATGAGGATGACCTTGCCTGGGAAAGGTGGGGTGAGCTTCGAAGAGATTGTTTTAACCAAAACAGTGGCCTAGCGGAAAGAAGCAGATCTGGCAGCCTGCTGGCCTGGGAAGAAATACATTAGTTCAAGTAATACATGCATAAAATACAGTCATTGAGAAGGGTAGTGGTCAACTGTTATTTTATGGGCTTGAAAATATGTTGCATGTTATGTCAGTTGAACTTCAATGCATGAAATGAGTGTTTTTCTGGAGTGTGCCAGAGTTGCAATGATATATGGGGACATAGGGGAGAGAAGGCAGAAGGGTCTATTCTGGATTCAACTTTAAGAGTTGCTTGTGCAACCAACTCAGTTGGCATTTAGCCACGTGAACAGAGATTCAAAGCACCCCTCCAGTTTGCCTTCCCTAACCCAACTTACATGGCAACTCTACTCATGCTGATAATGTTATAATGAGCTTTGGAAGAAGGGCATAATAATAAAGTAGAATCACAAGGTGAAGAGATTAACTGGTTGCTCAAAGGGAAACCTTTGGGTGTTGAGATCATCTTGGACACACAATTGTTGTTCAGTCACTCAGTCGTGTCTGATTCTTTGCGACCCCATGGAATGCAGCACACCAGGCCTCCCTGTCCTTCACCATCTCCCAGAGATTGCTTAAACTCATGTCCACTGAGTCAGTGACGTCATCCAACCATATCATCCTCTGTCATCCCCTTCTCCTCCTGCCTTCAGTCTTTCCTAGCATCAGGGTCTTTCCTAATGAGTCAGCTCTTTGCATGAGGTAACCAAAGTATTGGAGCTTCAGCTTCAGCATCAGTCATATTCAGGACTGATTTCCTTTAGGATTGGCTGGTTGGATCTCCTTGCAGTCCACGGGACTCTCAAGAGTCTTCTCCAACACCACTATTCAAAAGCATCAATTCTTTGGCTCTCAGCCTTCTTTGTGGTCCAACTCTCACAACCATATATGACCACTGGAAAAACCATAGCTTCAACTAGATGAAACTTTGTTGCCAAAGTAATGTTTCTGCTTTTTAAAATGCCAACTGGGTTTGTCATAGCTTTTCATCCAAGAAGCAAGCGTCTTTTAATGTCATGGCTGCAGTAACCATCGCCAGTGTTTTTGGAGTCCAAGAAAATAAAGTCTATCACTGTTTCCATTGCTTCTCCATCTATTAGCCATGAAGTAATGGGACCAGATGCCATTATCTTTGTTTTTCCATTCTTTGTGCTTTGACCATTGAGTTTGAAGCCAGCTTTTTCACTCTCCTCTTTCAACTTCATCAAGAGGCTCTTTAGTTCATCTTCGTTTTCTGCCATAAGGGTGGCATCATCTGCATATCTGAGGTTATTGAGTTTCTCCAGGAAGTCTTGAGAACTCCAGTTTGTACTTCATCCAGCCCAGCATTTCACATGATGTACTCTGCATATAAGTTAAATAAGCAGGGTGACAATATACAGCCTTGACGTACTCCTTTCCCAATTTGGAACCAGTCCATTGTTCCCTGTCCGGTTCTCACATTTGCTTCTTGACCCACATACAAGTTTCTCAGGAGGCAGGCCGGGTGGTCTGGTATTCCCATCTCTTTAAGAATTTTCCACAGTTTGTTGTGATGCACACATTCAAAGGCTTTAGCGTAGTCAATGAAGCGATGTTTTTCTGGAATTTTCTTGGTTTTTCTATGATCCAATGGATGTTGGCAATGTGATCTCTGGCTCCTCTGGCTTTTCTAAATCCAGCTTGTACATCTGGAAGTTCTCAGTTCATGTACTGTGGAGGCTTAGCTTGGAGAATTTTGAGCATTACTTTGCTAGCATGTGAAATGAGTGCAGTTGTGCTGTAGTTAGAGGGCAATTACTCCCTCTGGCATGGTCACAATCAGGACACAAAAAAGGAAATGTCCGCTTATGATTTCATTGTATTCCTTTTCTTTCTGTTGGCATCATTGCTTGGAAAGAAATTCCAGAGCTGATGTTATACTTTGTAATTACCATCTATCATCCATATGGATTTTTTAAAGGACATTGTAACACACCAGAATGGATAAAAGATAACTTTAAAATTTTACCTTCATGAAAAATTTACTGAATATTTTATTTATCACCAGTCATGAGAATGTTGTCTTACATTTTCTGCAGAGGTATTTTGGGGAATACCCTCAAAAGATACAGCTGCAATAAAGTGAGGAAAGCGAGACTGGGTCAGAGATGAAGTTGACCTACAATGCTGTTGCAACTAAATCTCATTCAGTCCTACAAGGAACTCTGGACCTGGAATGACCCTTCTCAGTTATCGCAAATTGAGCCTTGGGGCTGAGTCTTCATATCCTTCTTCAGTCATAGGACACAGGCCATGGCCTCTAGGGAGGGTAACCTTGGATGAGACAGTTCCCAAAAGCTCAGGGCAATTCTAGTGGAAGGCACAGCAATGATCCATTGGAAGCAAATATTTCCAGCACTGGAGGATGTGATAATGAGAGAGGTTGGCTAAGAATCTCATTATACATTACAAGCTTCACATGAAGTGCAATCAGAGTATTAACATGAGAAACTACTATCTAGGCAATGTTTCAATTCCCGCTCTTAGAAAGACTCCATGAATGCAGGCAGGGTCCCCCATCATTGCTCCACCAGCCCACCAGCTTTCATTTACAAACCGCAGTCCCTAACGGTAAGCTACTAGAGAAATTTGGGTCTGCCTGAAAAGCGATGGATGACCACAGTGGGGGGCAAAAATACGTGCATCTGTTTGTCTAGCTATCCAATCTGGAGACCATGAAAGAGAGTGAGAGGAGTGGGAGATTTATTACTTTTATTTTCCTTAGGATTTCATGTGCAAGTAAATGTAAGACACCAAGTAAGCAAATGACAACCAACCCCAGTATTCTTGCCTGGGAATCCCCATGGACAGAGGGGCCTGGCGGGCTACAGACCATGAGGTCAAAGAGTCAGACACGACTGAGTGACTATGCACAGCACAGTACATGCATACATATATGAACATGTTTATTTATGTGTGACTTTATTCTTATAAAGTTTCTCTTAAGCTGTTTTTCTTTAACCTTAGTGTTGTCTTTTAATACCTAGGGCTTCCCTGGTGTCTCAGATGGTAAAGAATATGCCTGCAATGCAGGTTCAGTCCCTGGGTTGGCAAGAACCCCTGGTGAAAGGAATGGTTACCCACTCCAGTATCCTTGCTTGGAGAATTCCATGGATGGAGGTGGCTGGAAGGCTATAGTCCATGGGGTCGCAGAGAGTCAGACACCAACTGAGCGACTAACATTTTAACACCTCTAATGTCTTTTGCTGATGAAATGCTAATTTTTTGCTTAGAAATTATTTCCATTTAATTTTCTTCTTTTGGTTTAGTTCAAAGTAAATTCAGTATTTTTTTTTTTTTTTTGGTATAGATTGATGCCTTTTTTCTTAAATTGCTTCTTGCTATTGATCTAGTCATGCTCCTCAATCTGAGTACATCCAGACAGAGATACTAACAATTGGTGGATATCACTCAATATAATTCTGTGTTGCAAACATAGAGAACAGACTTACGGACATGGCTTGTTGGAGAGGAAGGAGAAGTTGGGATATATGGAGAGAATAACATGGAAAAATACATTACCGTATGTAAAATAAGATAGCCAATGGGAATTTGCTGTATGACTCAAGAAACTCAATCCAGGTAACAACCTACAGGGGTGGGATGGGGAGGGAGGTGGGAGGGATCTTCAAGTGGGAGGGCACATGGGTAAACATATGGCTGATTCATGTTCGTGTTTGGTAGAAACCAACACAAATCTGAAAGGCAATTATCCTTCAATTAAAGATAAATAGATATTTTAAAATCAAACAGAAAAAAAGACACTTCTGTGTTGGGATTTTAAATGATATTTTACTTCTCCTATATTTTTCTATTACTTGAATTTTAAATAAATTTCATTTTTTATCAGGGCTTCCAGGTGGTGCAGTGGTAAAGAATCTGCCTGCCAAGCAGGAGTCACAAGAGATGCAGGTTCAGTCCTTGGATTGGGAAAATCCCCTGGAGAAAGCAATGGCACCCCACTCCAGTATTTTTGCCTGGAAAATTCCATGGACAGAGGAGCCTGTTGGGCTATAGTCCATGGGGTCACAAAGAGTTGTACATGACTGAGCATCAGCACTGACCTGGCTTTGGCTACCTCTTGAACATCATCTCTCCCTATTGGGGCAGGGTTATTCTAAAGGATACAGTGTAAGAAAAGAGGGGGAGAAAGGAGAAGCCATCCAGCGACTAGAAGAGTGCTCTGAGGAGCTGTATGAAGTGCAGGGTTGCCATAGGCAGCAGGAGGGTGGGGCAAGAAGGCTTCTTTTCTTAATCAAACTAAGATAAATGATAACATTACAATTTAAGAAGAAAATACAGGAAGAGGAACATGGAGCTCCAGTAAGCTTTATTTCAGTACAGATAGAGTATCTTTTTATTCCCATTTCATTACTTCAACTTCATATTGATGAAATGAAAACCAAGAACAGTATTGTAAAGTAAAATAAAGTAAAAATTAAAATTAAAAAAAAAAAAGAACAGAGACAGTTCTGTGTCTGGTCCAAGAGAACTGAAAATTGAAATGATTAGAAGCATAGGACTATAAGGAGGGGCTTTAACTTTCATTTCTTAATATATAGTCTTAATTTGTATATTTCCTCAAAATAAGTCTCCTGGAGGAAATATAAAATATGGATGTGAAAGTGAAGCAATTCAAATGAGCCCCCTACTGGGATCACACTTGAAATCATGGATTACTGAACTAACAAAAAAAAAGAGCAAATTTTAATTTAATGAATAGGATAAGAGTTACTTTCCTTCATGTTTCTTACTCTACTTTTGGAATTTGCCCTTTTTTTTTAATTACAGAAAAGAAATAAGTTTGGAAAAGTACAGGAAGATGCAGATGAAGAATAATGATCATTCATAATTTCATTTCCCAGAGGCAGCTACCATTAACATTTTAGTTTAATTTCAGGGTTTTTTCCTAAGCATTTTTATTGGCATCTGGAATCAAATAATAAGAAATATATATATATATTGTTTTCTCGATGTAACATGATATATTGAAAAGTTCTTATGAACTTTTATACAAATAGATAATTGAAGAAATCATAAAATGTAAATTAAACTCATCCTGCCACCTAGATATACACAATTTTTGTTCTGTGTACTTCCAAGCTTTCTTTTTTTCAAGCTTCAGCAACTTTTATTTTCGTGGGTGAGAGAATCCCTGCCACCAGGGGCAAGAAGAAGTGGGAGCTGAGGACCAACTGTTAGGTTCTGTGCCCAAGACACAGGCTGCTGCCTGATGCCTACTCTCCATACAATCATTGACAGCAAGCCCCTCATAGGAGGCTCTGGCCAGAGGCAAAGGCAGCTTCTGAGCAGCCAGGAATTGGGTTCAGTTCAGTTCAGTCGCTCAGTCGTGTCCGACTCTTTGAGACCCTATGAATTGCAGCATGCCAGGCCTCCCTGTCCATCACCAACTCCCGGAGTTCACTCAGACTCACGTCCATTGAGTCAGTGATGCCATCCAGCCATCTCACCCTCTGCGGTCCCCTTCTCCTGCCTCCAATCCCTCCCAGCATCAGAGTCTTTTCCAATGAGTCAACTCTTTGCATGAGGTGGCCAAAGTACTGGAGTTTCAGCTTTAGGATCATTCCTTCCAAAGAAATCCCAGGGCTGATCTCCTTCAGAATGGACTGGTTGGATAGCTGACTCCAATTTTTGCCAGTGGCCTAATGTATACTGGGAGATAGAGTTCTGGTGTAGATGGACCAAGCAGTGACTTGGTGGCTCATTCAGTCCTAATTGAGTGGCAGCAGCTTTCTCTGCCTCCTGTTGGAACAGTTCCTGAGATAAGACAGCCCCTGGCTTCTAGCGTCTGTAACCAGGAACCTCCCAGCATCACAGTCACTCTGAGGCCAGGGGGGCTTCCATCCTGCTCAGGGAAAGCAACGGAGTCATACACAATTTCCAGGATGACTGGGTCTTCTGAGGATGGCACCAAATGTCCAACTCCCTGGACAGGCAGACGAGCTCCTTGGTACTGCAGATTCACCACAGCCACAGTCACAGCAGTGATGGTACTCAGGGCATAGGCCAGAGGTACAGCCTCAGCAGAGAGCAGCTTGCTGAGCACTGAAGCTGGAATGGCACTAATAACGTGGTCCGCTTCCAGGCTGCTGTCCTCTAGAGACACCTTCTAGTGCCCTTCTGCCTGGAGACTGAGCCCACAGACTGGCTGGCCTTGGAGAACGCGGACTCCTCTACTAGTCAGGTGGGCCTTGAGGACCTGGGGCAATGTCTCCAGCCCTCCACGGAGCGACCACTGGCACCAGCACTCAGCCCAAGCTTGGCGAATAAGCTGAACCCAGCTGTGGGCCCCACCCTGCCCCCAGCAGCAGCCCCAGTTATATGGAACGATGGGTTTGCTCAGCTTGGAAGAGACTGAGAAAGCAGGACCTGATGCTGTGCTCACAGCTGCGAGCTCAAACACTCCATGGCAAGAGACGCCACCTCAGAAGCAGGGTGTGCTGGGCAAGACTGTGCACAGTCTCATCAGGGTCTTTGCCATGAGGGGTGATCAAATCCCTCAGCCCAGCCCGGAACAGAGGTTTGGAGAAGGGAGGTGAAGGGCAGAGGAGCCCCCTGATGCCAGAGGGCAAGGCATGCAGAGCACCACCTACATACAGGAACCTGTTCTGGGCAGCTGGATGACCTCCCGGGAAGGCAACACTTCTGAGTTCAAGCCAAGCTCAGAAACCAGGCTCCCAGGGCTGCCCACAGGCCAAATTCCTTGAGGTCCAAGTTCAAAAATAACACTGTCTGGCCCTTGTACTGAGCGGATCCAGCCTCCCAGGCACTCACTGCCCTCCACCAAGACCACCTGGCGGGACAGGGGGCCCAGATCAGGTAGTAACTCGCAGCCAAGCCGCTGATCCTTCTGCCCAGCACAGCCATGGTCCAGCCCATGAAGAAAGCTGTGGGTGAAGAGGCACCACGAGGGGAACGAGAAAAATGAGGTGAAAGGAGAAGGTCGAGGTCTCAGCGCATCACTCCACTGGCGTTCCTCCCCACTGGGGAGGTGGATAAGGGCCACACACACGCTATGTGCTTGCACAGGGCTCGGGGATCCAACTGGATACCTGTATTCTGTAGCTCTTTCCCTCCCACTCCTCTCAAGCTATTTTTAATAGTGAAATTAAACAGAACCTTCTGACCAGTTTCTTAAAAATATATCATAACCAAACCAGGTATCTGTACATTTTCTGTTATTAAAAAAACAAATTAAAATGTTTAAGGCACATCTTTGCTTATATTGGACACTTTCCCAATTATTTCCTCAGGAGAAACATCTAGAGGTGAAATGGTTGCATCAAATTGTAGTAACATTTTTAATACTATATCCAAGACTTCTGAAAGGCTGTACAAATGCGTAGTTGTACTGAAAGTTGTACTGAAAGTACAACTAGGCGTTAGGTACTGAAAGTACCTAAGAATGTTTGTTTCACAAGTGGCAATTTTGAATATTTCATTACATTTAGTTTTGTAATTTAGTAGGAAAAAGCCTTTATTGTCTTAAATTGCATGCCTTTGATTACTATCAAGTCTAAATATTTTCACAGAATTACTATATTTACTTCTATTTCTATACTTTACATATTTTTATTGATATGCTTATTCATTATAGCATTTAAAATGTGAGTCAACATTCCTTCTTTATCATTTATGCTTTTAATACACTCATAATCATTTTTCTCATCTAATTGAATTGGCTAATATTAAAGAGTAAAGTTAAATAGTAATTAATACCAGAAGTTTCTTTTTCACCTTTTCGTACAGTTCATGGGGTTCTCAAGGCAAGAATACTGAAGTGGTTTGCCATTGCCTTCTCCAGTAGACCACATTCTAGCAGTCATGTATGGATGTGAGAGTTGGACCAAAAAGAAAGCCGAGTGCCAAAGAATTGATGCTTTTGAACTGTGGTGTCAGAGAGGACTCTTGAGAGTCCCTTGGACTGCAAGGAGATCCAACCAGTCAATCATAAAGGAGATAAGTCCTGAATATTCATTGGAAGGAGTGATGCTGAAGCTGAAATTCCAATACTTTGGCTACCTGACACAAAGAGCTGACTCATTAGGAAAGATCCTGATGCTGGGACAGACTGAAGGGGATGACAGAGGATGAGATGGCTGGATGACATCACCAACTCAATGGACATGAGTTTGAGCAAGCTTCCAGAGTTGGTGATGGACAGGAAAGATTAATGTGCTGCAGTCCATGGAGTCAGAAAGAGTCAGTCATGACTAAGCAACTGAACTGAACAGAAGCTTTGCTCTTATCGTGGTTTTAATGAGACGAAATCTAGTCTTTCAACAACTAAACATGACTGATGGTTTGAGATTATTTTTTACATATCAATTTCATCTAATCCTATTTCACTAAACTTATTTTTTTTAATCAGGATGTGTTTCAAATTTCAAATGCCTTTTTAGCATCTATCAATATATTTTTTATTGATAATGTAAAAAGCAACTAACTACTTTTTCTAATATTGAATCTCACTGCATTCTTGAAATTCATCCTCCTTGGCACCTAATGTTTGAGTCTGTTCAATCTGTTATGTTCTCATTTTCAAAAATACCAGTTGTGCATATTTTAGACCTTCCTTATTTACCTTTTGTATCTATAATAAATGATAGAATGACCCCTGTTTGTTTCCAAGGCAAACCATTCAATATCACAGTAATCCAAATCTATGTCCCAAACACTAATGTCAAAGAAGCTGAAGTTAAATGGTTCTATGAAGACCTATAAGACCTTCCAGAACTAACACCTATAAAAGATGTCCTTTTCATCATAGGGGACTAGAATGCAAAAGTAGGAAGTTAAGAGATACCTGGAGTAACAGGGAAGTTTGGCCTTGGAGTACAAAATGAAGCAGGGCAAAGGATAACAGAGTTTTGCCAAGAGAACACACTGGTCATAGCAAACACCCTCTTCCAACAACACAAAAGAAGACTCTAACATGGACATCATCAGATAGTCAATACCAAAATCAGACTGATTATTTTCTTTGAGCCTAAGATGGACAAGCTATATATTGTCAGCAAAAATAAGACCAGGAACTGACTGTGGCTCAGATCATGAACTCCCTATCGCAAAATCCAGACTTAAATTGAAGTAGAGAAAACCACTAGACCATTCAGGTATAATCTAAATAAACTCCCTTATGATTATACAGTGGAAGTGACAAATAAATTCAAGGGATTAGACCTGACAGAGTGCCTGAAGAACTATGGATGGAAGTTTGTAACATCATATAGGAGGCAGTGATCAAAATCAGCACCAAGAAAAAGAAATGAAAAAAGGCAAAACGGTTGTCTGAGGAGTCCTTACAAATAGCTGAGAATAGAAGAGAAGCAAAAGCAATGAAGAAAAAGAAAGATATACCCACCTAAATGCAGAGTTCCAAAGAATAGCAAGAAGAAATACGAAAGCCTTCCTAAGTGATCAATACAAAGAAATAGAGAAAAACAAGACAATGGGAAAGACTAGAGATCTCTTCAAGAAAATTAGAGATACCATGGGAACATTTCATGCTTCTCTTGTGGCTCAGCTGGTAAAGAATACACCTGCAATGTGGGAAACCTGGATTCAATCCCTGGGTTGGAAAGATCCCCTGGAGAAGGGAATGATACCCACTCTAGTTATCTGGCTTGAAGAATTCCATGGACAGAATAATCCATGGGGTCACAGAGTTGGACATGACTGAACTACTTTCGCTTCACTTCACTTCAAGGGAACATTCATGCAAAGATGGGCCCAAGAAGAGACAGAAACAGTATGGACCTACAGAAAGAGAAGAGATTAAGAAGAAGTGGTAAGACCGCACAGAAGAACTATACAGGAAAAATAAAAAATCTTAATGACCCAGATTACCCATGACGGTGTGATCACCACCTAGAGCCAGAAATCTTGGAGTATGAAGTGGGCCTTAGGAAGTATCACTACAAACAAAGCTAGTGGAGGTGATGGAATTCCAGCTGAGCTATTTCAGATCCTAAAAGATGATGCTGTGAAAGTTTTGTACTCAATATGCCACAAATCTGGAAGACTCAGCAGTGGTCACAGGACTAGAAAAGGTCAGATTTCATTCCAATCCCAAAGAAGGGAAATGCCAAAGAATGTTCAAACTAACACACAATTTCACCCATTTCACATGCTAGCAAAGTAATGCTCAAAATTCTCCAAGCTAAGCTTCCAGAGTAAGTGAACCAAAAACTTCCAGATCTTCAAGCTGGATTTAGAAAAGGCAGGGGAACCAGATATCTAATTGCTAACATCTGTTTGATCATAGAAAAAGCGAGAGAATTCCAGAAAAACATCTCCTTCTTCTTCCCTGACTATGCTAAAGCCTTTGACTGTGTGGATCACAACAAGCTGTGGAAAATTCTTAAAGAGATGGGAATACCAGACCACCTGGCCTGCCTCCTGAGAAACTTGTATGCAGGTCAAGAAGCAAACATTAGAATCTGACATGGAACAAAAGACTGGTTCCAAATTGGGAAAGGAGTACATCAAGGCTGCACATTGTCACCCTGCTTATTTAACTTCTATCAGAATACATCATGAGAAATGCCAGGCTGGATGAATCACTAGCTGGAATCAAGATTGCCCAGAGAAACATCAATAATCTCAGATATGCAGATGACACCACCCTTATGGCAGAAAGCAAAGAGGAACTAAAGAGCCTCTTGATGAAGGTGAAAGAAGAGAGTGAAAAAACTGGCTTGAAACAAAAAATGAAAATCTTGGCATCTGGTCCCATCACTTCATGGCAAATAGATGGGGAAACAATGGAAACAGTGAGACACTTTATTTTGGGAGGGCTCCAAAATCACTGCAGATGGTGACTGCAACCATGAAATTAAGACACTTGCTTCTTGGAAGAAAAGCTATGAGAAAACTAGACAGCATATTAAAAAGCAGAGATATCACTTTGCTGACAAAGGCCCACGCAGTCAAAGCTGTGGTTTTTCCAGCAGTCATGTATGGATGTGAGAGTTGGACCATAAAGAAAACTGAAAGTGAAAGTTGCTCAGTCCTGTCCAGCTCTTTGTGACCCCATGGACTATACCCCATGGACTATTCTCTAGGCCAGAATACTGGAGTAGGTAGCCTTTCCCCTCTCAGGGGATCTTCCCAACCCAGGGATTGAACCCAGGTCTCCCGCATTGCAGGCAGATTCTTTACCATCTGAGCCACAAGGGAAGACCAAGAATACTGGAGTGGGCAGCGTATCCCTTCTCCAGGGGATTTTCCTGACCCGGGAATCAAACCAGGCAGGAAGATTCTTTACCAGCTGAACTATAAGGGAAGCTGCAAAGAAAGCTGAGCACTGAAGAGCTGATGCTTTTGAACTGTGGTGTTGGAGAAGACTCTGGAGAGTCCCCTGGACTGCAAGGAAATCAAACCAGTCAATCTTAAAGGAAATAAATGCTGAATATTCATTGGAAACAAAGATGCTGAAGCTGAAGCTCCAATACTTTGGCCATCTGCTGCAAAGAATGACTCATTGGAAAAGACCCTGATGCTGAGAAAGACTGACGGCAGGAGGAGAAGGGGAACACAGAGGGTGAGAAGTTTGGATGACATCACCAGCTCAATGGACATGAGTTTGAGCAAGCCCCAGGAGATAGTGAAGGACAGGGAAGCCTGGTGTGCTGCAGTCCATGGGGTCCCAGAGTCAGACACAACTGAGCAACTGAACAATAAGAATAAATCTTCAATAAACCTGTATTCTTTTTGCTCCATTTTAGATGATCTTCCAAGCCATCCATTCTATCTCTGCTTGAGTTTGTTATTATTCTACCTTTTGTTACTTGCATTCTGTAATGTGTAAGGTTTCTTTTCTATTCCTTTTGAGCTTTTCCAACTGGCTTTTCGGATTATCCTGTTATCATATAATCATCTGAGCTTTTCTTATTTTCAGAATGGCATTATCTACACTTTACTGGATAACAAAAAAAGAGAGAATTACTAAACTGAACCCTTCCTATCTTTCTTCAGGCAATTCATTTTACAACATATATTGTTGATTTCCTTTTGTTTAACACTTTTACAAAATTTTGTATAATTTATCTGCTAGATTCCAGATGAAGAACATTCTATGGAGGAATACGTTGTGACCTGGCAATCTGCAGTTTCCCTTTTGATCTCCTTTACTTTCTCACTATTTTATTGACCTAGGGAAAAGTATAATAGAATTGGAAGGAAGAAGGAGAAGGCAAGTCACAGAGGGTTTTAATGAAAAATACAGACTCTGGAACTTCCCAGGTGGTGCTAGTGATTAAAAAAAAAAAAAAAAAAAAGGAAAGAAAAAAAACGCCTGTCAATGAGACAGAGGAGACAGAGGAAACACAGGTTCAATTCCTGGACCAGGCAGATTCCCTGGAGAAGGGCATGGCAACCCACCCAGTATTCTTGCCTGGAGAATCTCATGGATGGAGGACCCTCATGGGCTACAGTTCATAGGGTCACAGAGAGTCAGACAAAACTGAAGCAACTTAGCAGGCATGCTACTTACTAGCTCAAGATTCGATAACTAGTATTTTTACTTCTGTATCTTTTTTTTTAATCTGTAAAATGGGGATAGTAATAACTCTTTGATAGGTTATGAAAATTTAGCAAGATGACATTTAGTCTCGAGTAGCACCTCTCACATACTAATTGTTGTATAAAGGTTAACATTATTAACTATTATATGGCCCTGTTAACCTCTCTGATGCAATCTGCAACTGCAACTTTCCTTTTCTTGGGTTCCTCTACCCTACCCCAGGTACCTACTTCAACTAGGTGGCTGGTCAGAAAAGGCAGAAATGCCTAGAAATGCCATAATAAGGTATATTGTTCAGCTGTACTTCCTTGCATTTTTGTGGTTTTGAACCAAGTCTCTACAGGGACAATCCACGTCTCCCATAAGTGTTCCATTCCTTATTTTGCAGGTCAAGAGTACCTCTTAGCTCTCAGCAAAATCTGGCCAATGCTTTATAATTTGAGGTTGTTGTAGACATTATTCCTTCTTTTATTGTGATTGCATAGATGATGACTTATGTTCTTCCTACCATTTCTGTCAGTTATTAAGAAAATGATGAGAATATACATGCCTTAACTTGAAGATTTCCAACAGAAATCTGGAATAGTTTTAATAGCTTAAGAATGATCTGAAAGAACTCACATGTGAGGTACTCCAGGCTGAAACCTAATAGTGAATCCTTAAAATCTAGAGTGATCATTACTTATATTTGCTACTTAAGGTTTTTAGTAGCTGGTATTTTCAAAATTTCACTTGACATTTTTTATCACTTCTATTTTTAATTGCTTTAGTGTTTCTGTTATATCCCTTCTTTCAAACACTATGTATGTGTGGTCTCTCCATTACTTGCATTGCCAGGATTTGAGATATTTACTGGTCTTTCCAAAAAGCCTATTCATGGCTTTATTTTTATGCTTTTATCCTATATTTGATTCTATCTCTTATTTTCCTTAGCTTAATTTCTAGTTTGTCTAGAGTTTTTAATAGAATACCCAGTCTATTTTTATTCTTTGTTGTTAATCAACCATTTGTGGTGAATCATTTTACTCTGAATATAGCTTGGTGATTCTACATTAATTTGTTTGCATAATTAAGGACAATGAAATATTCTATGAAAAGACTAAGCATTAACTATTCTCAGTTTTTGCTTATAGGCTAGTTCAATTTTTGGTTGATTATAACAATTCTATTTTGTTAAAAACACTACTTTCATGGGTATAATAATACATATTTTTGCAAAAATCTGAACAATTCCTAAAAGCCAGAGGGATGCTTTGCGCTAAAGAATCTAGAATACATTTCTTAATATCCCCTGACTTTACAAAGTTAATTATTTTCAAAACACTGTAATATTTAGCATCAATAACCTGTGACATTAACTGTGGTAAATGGACAGGCATAGTCAAAAAGGGCTAACATTAAATCTTATCTTTGTTCATTGCCCTCCGATGATCTCAGGTTTCATTTTATTGTGGAAAAAAAATCTGTCACTTTTGAAAATCATGTTAATTTCACTTGTGTCTTAATGAAAAATATACTTGGCATTATGTATCATGTAGGGGCACTTCCACGGTGGCTTTGATGGTAAGAACCTGCCTTCAATGCAGGAGGTCTGGGTTCAATCCCTGGGTTGGGAAGGCAATGGCTTCTCACTCCGATATCCTTACCTGGAGAATCCCCACGGACAGAGGAGTCTTGGGCACTACTGGGGTCACAAGAGTTGGACACGACTGAGTGACTAACACTAATCATCACAGACGAAGAATTAAACTGTTTCCTCCATAAAGCTATTGTGAAAAGATGATGAAATGGTTAAGATGATGGTGAAATGGTTAAGAGAAGGCTGACAAAAGCAAGCCACTGGAGATAGCTATCTTCTGTTGAAAGGCTGTGCTAAGGAAAAGAAGCTCTTCCAGGAACAGTGTTAGGAACTTGACATATGCTTATCAAAAGACTGTGTGTAGAAATAACCAAAAATATGTGCTCAAATAACTCGTCCTCTTCACAGTAACCTGAGGTTCATTTAGACTCTGCAAATTGTCCTGTCATAATGGCTAATACTGAAAATATCAAACTTACCATCAGGTACTAAATTCCATACATGCAAAATTTCATTTAATCTTCAAGATAACACTATATGATTTTATTAATATGACAGACTGAACTAAAAAATAACTACTCTCACTGCAAATGCTTAGAAATTCTGGAGAAAGGAAAAGCATTTTTAAATACATTATTGAGGTTGTTAGGAAAAAGAAGAAAAAGGCTTGAGCATAAGAAACTAAAATAGTGGAAAATACACACACATTGACACTGCAATAGCCAGGGCTCAACAGGACTAGTATGCAGGAGGAGACAGAACCAGGGAGGTCTCCTCTACTTGCCAGGGGTTCAGGTCCTAATGTCCACGCAGGTGATCAGACCTGTGTGAGATCAGAAATTGAAATGTAAATCCTTGGATAAAGCCAGGACCCTCAAAGTGCTATACCCTTAGGAAATGGGGAACAGATAAAAATCTGCCTACTGTCACAGGGAGACTAATAATATTTTCACTATCTTGGATTTTGGATAACTTTTTAAAAAATTACCTCAATCAAAACCTCAAGCCTACATTATCTGGAGGTTTGAGTCCAACTTATAATGCTCATAAGTGATGAAAATTCAAGCTGGTACCACAGAGACAAACAGGACAAGAAAATGAAAAACTGCTCTGAATCAGTGCCATGTGAAATGCCTACAGGGGGAAAAAATGACATACATGAGGTTCCCAGTCAAAAATTATGAAATATGCTAGAAAATAAGCAGTGGACAGAATAAGTAAAATGAATAGCCTCTGAGAATGACAAATAATCTGAATAAGCTTAGAATATTTTAAATGCCTGAAGAGATAAAAGAATGGAGATAAACTTAAAAAATCACAAGAAATACAAGAAATCTAGAAATAGGACTTCTAGAAATGCATATATTTTTCACTAGTATTTAAAATCTAGTTGAGGTAAAAAAAACAACTAACTCAATACAGTCAATGTATAATCAATTTAAAAAGAGCTGAGGAAATAATCCAAGATGTATAAGTGATAAGATGATACAACTCTCAGTTCAGTTCAGTTCAGTCACTCAGTCGGTCCGACTCTGCAACCCCATGAATTGCAGCACGCAAGGCCTCTCTGTCCATCACCAACTCCGGAGTTCACTCAAACTCATGTCCATCGAGTCAGTGATGCCATCCAGCCATCTCATCCTCTGTCGTCACCTTCTCCTCCTGCCCCCAGTCCCTCCCAGCATCAGAGTCTTTTCCAATGAGTCAATTCTTCCCATGAGGTGGCCAAAGTAATGGACTTTCAGCTTTAGCATCATTCCTTCCAAAGAAATCCCAGGGCTGATCTCCTTCAGAATGGACTGGTTGGATCTCCTTGCAGTCCAAGGGACTCTCAAGAGTCTTCTCCAACACCACAGTTCAAAAGCATCAATTCTTTGGCACTCAGCCTTCTTCACAGTCCAACTCTCACATCCATACACGACCACAGGAAAAACCAAAGCCTTGACTAGACGGACCTTAGTCTGCTTTTGAATATACTATCTAGGTTAGTCATAACTTTTCTTCCAAGGAGTAAGCGTCTTTTAATTTCATGGCTGCAATCACCATCTGCAGTGATTTTGGAGCCCAGAAAAATAAAGTCTGACACTGTTTCCCCATCTATTTCCCATGAAGTGAGGGGACCGGATGCCATGATCTTCGTTTTCTGAATGTTGAGCCTTAAGAAAACTCTAAGAGATGTTAAAAGATATGGAGAACAGAAGGAGAGCATTCAACAAATGTCTATTAGGAGGTTTTAAAAAATAAGAATGAAGGAGAGCAATATTCAAAGAGGTAATGACTGTGAAGCTTTCTGAATTAGTAAAATACATGAAATCTCAGATTGAATAAGCACCAGAACTCCTGAGCAAGTTAAACAATATCTATCAAATGGACTGAAAACAAAAACTTATAAGTTACCAGAAAGGAAAAAGAGATTACCCAGCAAAGCAATACACTGACAGAGTTCTAACAGCAAAACAGAGACCAAGAAAGCAATGATGAAACTGAGTCACAGAAAGGTCAGATATTTTCTGTTAAGACTGGTAACACTGATGGAGTCATCGCTTAAAGACATCTGATTCAAAGCCCACACTGAACATCACAGTGTCCCTTTCTGGATAGTACCTTAGACAATTGTCTTTAGCTCATCTTTAGTAGGGGGGAGGCTCCCTGTGGCTCAGTTGCAGGTGACCTGGGTTCAATCCCTGGGTCAGGAATATCACCTGGAGAAGGAAATGGCAACCCATTCCAGTATTCTTGCCTAGGAAATCCCATGGACAGAGGAGCCTGGAGGGCTACAGTCCATAGGGTTGCAAAAGAGTTGGACGACTTAGTGACTAAACCACCACCATCTTTATAGAGAAGGAGGGAAAAAAAATCTAATTTCTCTCAATACTTCAAGAACTGAAATTTTGAGAGAAACCATGTGTGTGCCATTTAACAAATATGAAATTGAACTATTAATATTTATAAAAATTCAAAAGTAGGATCTGGAGCATTGCTCCTAAGCAGTAGTACAGATTATAGATTCCACACTGGGTCCAACTAAACTGTATTTAGACATGTCTGAAGGTGAAACACTCTTGACAATGTCATGCAAAATGGAAGAAAGTGGGTGGGCTTTAGTGGATAAAAATATTTCCAATTTTTAATTAGGCATGCCATATGTAGTAAATGGAGAAATCTTAATCAACAGATCTCAATTTCCCACATCATCTCTAAAGCATATGATCTTGAATATAAATGAGCTGGGCAACAGATCTTTAGTGAATGTTACACATGTATTTGTAGTCTCAGTAGTAGATGAAATTATTTTTAAAATGAGACAGATTCTTTCAGAGCTTGTTAACTCAGTCTGAAAATAATTCCCAAAGTGAGGGACCAATGGTGACATAAGTTGAAATAAATATTTGACCTCTGACACTATACCCTTTGAAGGACAACACATTCTCACATAAATACAACTTTTTCATCACAGCTCAAAAAAAGTGAAAGTCACTGAATTTTAAAAATACTTTCTACATGTACAGTATCACTAGAAAATGTTTCAATATTACATGGTACAATATTATACGGTACAAATTTTCTCAGCTACCAGAAAATTGTTGTTCTGAAATTATTGACACTTTATTTCCTTTATTAACAAAAGCTATTAAATGAGTGATTGGAGAATGGTCAAAGGACTAGAATAGGCTCAACAGTATACTAATCTGGAATGAGTGAATTTAACTCAGATGACCATTATATCTACTACTGTGGGCAGGAATCCCTCAGAAGAAATGGAGTAGCCATCATGGTCAACAAAAGAGTCCGAAATGCAGTACTTGGATGCAATCTCAAAAACGAGAATGACCTCTGTTCGTCTCCAAGGCAAACCATTCAATATCACGGTAATCCAAGTCTATGCCCCAACCAGTAATGCTGAAGAAGCTGAAGTTGAACAGTTCTACGAAGACCTAAAAGACCTTTTAGAAATAACACCCAAAAAAGATGTCCTTTTCATTATAGGGGACTGGAATGCAAAAGTAGGAAGTCTAGAAACACCTGGAGTAACAGGCAAATTTGGCATTGGAATACAGAATGAAGCAGGGCAAAAACTAATAGAGTTTTGCCAAGAAAATGCACTGGTCATAGCAAACACCCTCTTCCAACAACACAAGAGAAGACTCCACACATGGACATCACCAGATGGTCAACACCAAAATCAGATTGATTATATTCTTTGCAGCCAAAGATGGAGAAGCTCTATACAGTCAACAAAAACAAGACCAGGAGCTGACTGTGGCTCAGATCATGAACTCCTTATTACCAAATTCAGACCACTAGACCCTTCAGGTATGACCTAAATCAAATCCCTTATGATTATACAGTGGAAGTGAGAAATCGATTTAAGGGCCTAGATCTGATAGAGTGCCTGATGAACTATGGATGGAGGTTTGTGACATTGTACAGGAGACAGGGATCAAGACAATCTCCATGGAAAAGAAATGCAACAAAGCAAAATGGCTGTCTGAGGAGGCCTTACAAATAGCTGTAAAAAGAAGAGAGACGAAAAGCAAAGGAGAAAAGGAAAGATATAAGCATCTGAATGCAGAGTTCCAAAGAATAGCAAGAAGAGATAAGAAAGCCCTCTTCAGTGATCAATGCAAAGAAATAGAGGAAAAGAACAGAATGGGAAAGACTAGAGATCTCTTCAAGAAAATTAGAGATACCAAGGGAACATTTCATGCAAAGATGGGCTTGATAAAGGACAGAAATGATATGGACCTAACAGAGGCAGATATTAAGAAGAGGTGGCAAGAATACACACAAGAACTGTACAAAAAAGATCTTCACGACCCAGATAATCACGATGGTGTGATTACTCATCTAGAGCCAGACATCCTGGAATGTGAAGTCAAGTGGGCCTTAGAAACCATCACTACGAACAAAGCTAGTGGAGGTGATGGAATTCCAGTGGAGTTGTTTCAAATCCTGAAAGATGATGCTGTGAAAGTGCTGCACTCAATATGCCAGCAAATTTGGAAAACTCAGCAGTGGCCACAGGACTGGAAAAGGTCAGTTTTCATTCCAATCCCAAAGAAAGGCAATGACAAAGAATGCTCAAACTACCGCACAATTGCACTCATCTCCCATGCTAGTAAAGTAATGCTCAAAATTCTCCAAGCCAGGCTTCAGCAATACGTGAACCATGAACTCCCTGATGTTAAAGCTGGTTTTAGAAAAGGCAGAGGAACCAGAGATCAAATTGCTAACATCCGCTGGATTATGGAAAAAGCAAGAGAGTTCCAGAAAAACATCTATTTCTGCTTTATTGACTATGCCAAAGCCTTTGACTGTGTGGATCACAATAAACTGTGGAAAATTCTGAAAGAGATGGGAATACCAGACCACCTGACCTGCCTCTTGAGAAATCTGTATACAGGTCAGGAAGCAACAGTTAGAATTGGACATGGAACAACAGACTGGTTCCAAATAGGAAAAGGAGTACGTCAAGGCTGTATATTGTCACCCCGCTTATTTAACTTATATGCAGAGTACATCATGAGAAATGCTGGACTGGAAGAAACACAAGCTGGAATCAAGATTGCTGGGAGAAATATCAATAACCTCAGATATGCAGATGACACCACCCTTATGGCAGAAAGTGAAGAGGAACTAAAAAGCCTCTTGGTGAAAGTGAAAGAGGAGAGTGAAAAAGTTGGCTTAATGCTCCACATTCAGAAAATGAAGATCATGGCATCCAGTCCCATCACTTCATGGGAAATAGATGGGGAAACAGTAGAAACAGTATCAGACTTTATTGTTGGGGGCTCCAAAATCACTGCAGATGGTGACTGCAGCCATGAAATTAAAAGACAATTACTCCTTGGGAGAAAAGTCATGACCAACCTAGATAGCATATTCAAAAGCAGAGACATTACTTTGCTGACTAAGGTCCATCTAGTCAAGGCTATGGTGTTTCCTGTGGTCATGTATGGATGTGAGAGTTGGACTGTGAAGAAGGCTGACCACCGAAGAACTGATGCTTTTGAACTGTGGTGTTGGAGAAGACTCTTGAGAGTCCCTTGGACTGCAAGGAGTTCCAACTAGTCCATTCTGAAGGAGATCAGCCCTGGGATTTCTTTGGAAGGAATGATACTAAAGCTGAAACTCCAGTACTTTGGCCACCTCATGCGAAAAGTTGACTCATTGGAAAAGACTGATGCTGGGAGGGATTGGAGGCAGGAGGAGAAGGGGACGACAGAGGGTGAGATGGCTGGATGGCATCACTGACTCAATGGACGTGAGTCTGAGTGACCTCTGGGAGTTGGTGATGGACAGGGAGGCCTGGCGTGCTGCAATTCATGGGGCCGCAAAGAGTCGGACATGACTGAGTAACTGAACTGAACTGAACATTGCAAGCTCACTTTTTAATAAATGAGACACCTACTGGGTGGTGACTGGTATAGCTGTAGCTTAAATGATTATGTTTAAATCCTTCCTATCCCATGACCTTGGAAGGTTACTTAAATCTCTGTACTTTTATGTGGATAAAGGAGATAATACTTATTTCAGGCTTTTGGTGAAGATTCAACAAGGTAATTTATCAAGAAATATACAACTAGGAGTCATCTTTGTCTCAAATTGTGCCAAGAGTAAAACCGATATGGAAGCTGTTGGGAAACTCTCAGGTTCTGGTCCTGACAAGAAAAGCAAGCACTCACACATACTTGAAGCATGTGTAGTATCTGGGTACCCAAGAAAGGCAACCACAGGCCTTGTTTTATCTTTATTCAGAATTCCCCAAACCTGTCACTAGAGGTCTATTCTAAAGAAGACCCAGCCTTCACACCAGAGGGAGTTTGCTCTGCCTGACAGTGCTGCTCATGACACTCTATACCATGTGACTAGACAGAAATTACAAAACTGCAACCAAAAGTCACATTTCAAAAAGTTAATAAGGCAATCCACTGAGATAGAAATGGATTAGGACTGAGTGTCAATTTATTCTGCTCCATTTCATGACTTGAGCTGAAGGAATAGAGCTTAACAGACAAGTGTCCCAAACATTAGTAGTTTCAGCCTTTGACATTCCTCATGATGCTGAAGCAGGAATCTGAGTTCTTGTTCGCAGAACCAAAGAATGAACTTCACAAACACACACTCACTCACTGTCGCAAGCAAATAGGGTTTACTAAAGAGAAGGAAACTACAATGTTCTCAGCATAGACACTGAGACAGGGTAAGGAGTCCTCCCAAAGGTGGGACTTAACAACGGTTTATAACCTTACCAGTATTAATCTGTACATTTTTGGTTGGCTCCCATTCTTAAAATATGTCATTTCTAACCAATCAGTTTAAAGGTCAAAATGTTTAACTTAAAATCTTTATGGCTTCTCTTGATCCTCAGATTAAGTCGCCACCCTTTTTCATGCCCCTTGGCCACTTTACAGTGGACTAGATGTATGGGCTAGACATGAATGATTACCAGTTGTTTTTCCCGCAGCCATATGGAACAGAAGTTAATTACCACACTTCCTTGGATCTGAATGCTGATAATTTATCAGTCCAAGGACACATTCCAGGAATTTGGGACAAACAGTATTAGCTCAAGGTTAATGAAGTGAGATGTTTATTGAAAACAAGACTGAGGTCTCACAGTCCTACACTGACTGCCCAACAATTTCTACCTCAATACTACGAGGAAGAGGTCCTCAACATTTGGCAATCCCCTTCATAGACTAGTGCCCTGTTTTTTTTTGGCACATCCAAAACGAACCTTGACATTTTTCACCAACCACAGCCCCAGCCCTGACCTATTAGGAAAGGAATGGACCTGGGATGAAGGTCACTGGGCCTTGCCCGTTCCCCTGCGACGGTCACAGGATTTCACTTACTCCAACAGACCTCTCTTCCCCAACAACCCTCCATCCAGGCAATATAAAGTTACTGAGCACTTATCATACTATAGTAATAGTCCTGTTTGTGTGCTCACTGTGAATTCAGGCACAGTACTAAATTCGTTTAGTTACATCTTGTTGAATATTTCAATAACATTGCAACTATGTTTTCCATTTCCTATCTAAAGGAACTAAGGCACAGAAAATTTGAACAACTTGACAAATATTCAGCTTGAAGCTTTGCCATGTTTTATTCATAAAGAGCGTTACTTGATATGAAAAAGTACTGTCTCTAAATAATCCATCTTTGGTTTGAAAATATCCATAATTCGTATAGATCCTGAAGCAGGAGAGCTTTCCTTTCTGTCATTTTCCTTTTGTTTTTGGATGACCACGTGTTTTCTGAACCAAATATTTGGGAAAGAAGTGAGCTTATCTGTTCATTGTTTTAGAGTTTTGCTTGTCTACTTAGCATTCCTTTTGAGTATCAAGATTTATGGAACAATTAATGCCATTTAATGCCATGTGCTATTTAGAATTCTGCATCGGTTTCTACAAATGGAGTAAAAATAATTAAAAGCTCAAATTTGAAATTATACTAAGTAGCATTGAATATTAGTTTATCCCAATGAAACAGGTTAAATTATGGCACCAGCAAATTTGTTTTTTTAATAGTCGGATGTGCACATTTCAGTATGCTTTCCGATTGTTTTACAAAAAAAGAAGCATGGTCTGATCATGACTATTCTAATCCTGGAAGAAAAAAAATGAGTAAGGCACACTGTTCTCCAACTGCTTAAATCCAGTTCAGGATACACACATTTATAACTGACAATAAATTTACTAATAGTTGACAAGTGCTCCAAGGAAAGTTCAGACAGACTGCTTTTATTCCTCCCCAAAATAGGAGTCTCTCCTATCAATGTCAGCTAATGACACTTGACAATATAGGAACATTTTCATACTCTGCATGAAGCATTGACATTGTAAACAGATTTGTTAATAGAATAACTCTGCATGAGAGTCTATCAGGGCCCTGATAGACTGAGCGCATCTGGCATCTTCAGCCTTTTGTCATGATGATGTTTGCATCTGTATCACAAAGGAATGTTTAGCCAAGCCTGAGAAAATGGTGAACCAGGTAAAAAGAGCCCTGAAGGACAGAAACAAACACTCACAGAAGTTACCTCAGTCTGAGGAGTAATGACTAGAATGCTCTTCCCTAATCCACTCCAGTGTTCTTGCCTGGAGAATCCCAGGGACGGGGCAGCCTGATGGACTGCTGTCTCTGGGGTCTCACAGAGTTGGACACGACTGAAGCAACTTAGCAGCAGCAGCAGCAGAGCTGAAATTAAAAGACATCTGCTCCTTGGAAGAAAAGCTATAACAAACCTAGACAGCATAATAAAAAGCAGAAACATCACTTTGCAACAAAGCTCCATCTAGTCAAAGCTATGGTTTTTCCAGTGGTCCTGTATGGATGTGAGAGCTGGACCATAAAGGAGTGTGAGTGCTGAAGAACTGCTGCTTTGAAATTGTGGTGTTTGAGAAGACTCTTGAGAGTCCCTTGGGCTGCAAGGAAATCAAACCAGTCAGGCCTAAAGGACTGAATATTCATTCAACCCTGACTATTCATTGGAAGGACTGTTGCTGAAGCTGAAGCTCCAATACTTGGCCACCTGATGCAAACAGCCAACTCACTGGAAAAGACCCTGATGGCTGGGAAAGATTGAAGGCAAAAGGAGGAGGTGGCAGAGGATGAGACGGTTAGATAGCATCACTGACTCCATGGACATGAGTTTGAGCAAACTCCCGGAGATAATGGAGGACAGAAAGCCTAGCATGCTTCAGTCCACGGGATCAGAGAGTCAGACATGACTTAGTGACTGAACAACAAAAAGCAGGTTGGAAAGTTATCAGGCGGCCCACAGAGCAAGGTTTAATAGACCTCTAGGCTCCAAGCCCTAACTCCCTGGGTTAGGGGATTTCACAAGTTTCCTGTTACAAAGACTTCACAAATTCCCTCACTGTCCTGGTTTTGATGAGTCACTGAGCGATGAAGGTTCACTCTGAGACCTGATGATTACAGCCTCAGGGCAAAATAGTCTTGGGTCTCCATTCTAATTTGGCATATGGTCTTAACTGTTGAGAGAAAAGCATGCTTCTTCCACCCCTGCCTCTAGACTGAAGGAGGATTTCTCACTTATGGAGCAATAAATACAAAGAAGCCAATAGTCACAGAGGGAGAAAGGGCAAGGGGAAAATCTTAGGAAACTGACCATGAACAGACACGAACGTGAACTGGAGGATCTCTTTTAAAGCTCAGATCCCTGGCCACTTCCCCTCTCAACCCCTGAATTTTATAGTCTTTTGACCAAAGTTAGCATCAATCATTCACCTTCCTGTTCCCTCAGAGCACATTCTATCTCTATTATAGCATTCCTTTCACTTCATCTTGTAATACAACTTCTCTACCATCAAAATAGATTTTAAATTCAGCCGCTTCTGACAGCACAGTTCCACCAATGTGCCTAACCAGGTCTGCTATAGCAGCCTCCTAATTGGCTAGTCTACTCTCCTGATACCCCCTACCCCCACATACTTACAGTCTGTTACCAATATGCTGCTGTTGCTGCTGCTAAGTCGCTTCAGTCGTGTCCAACTCTGTGCGAGCCCATAGACAGCAGTCCACCCCGTCCCTGAGATTCTCCAGGCAAGAACACTGGAGTGGGTTGCCATTTCCTTCTCCAGTGCATGAAAGTGAAAAGTGAAAGTGAAGTCGCTGAGTCGGCACCTTTTAAAACAGTGTATCACATTTTAGCTCAAAAACCCTCCAGGGGATTCCCATCACACTGAAAATCCAAACCCCCTACCACAATCTGAATGTTGTGTCCACTTCTCCCAGATATCAATCTTCTCTTGTTTCCTTTCACTCTTCCCTCACCCACTCCAGTCATTCAGCCTTCTTGTTCATCTAGCATGTTTCTACCTCCGGGCCTTTGCACTTTGTTTCCTGACATTTTCCTTCCAGCTGTCCATAAGACTCACTGCTCATATTACTGAAGTTTCATCTCAAATACTACCTCTTCTGAGACATCTCCTCTATTCTCTCCATCTAACACTGTACCCTATCATTCATAACCCTCATGTCCTACTTTGCTTCCTAGAGGGATTATTACTGCTCTGATATGACAGTATTTCCTTGCTGTCTCCTATACTAAAAAAACTTCCTGAGAGCATGGCTGTTAGCTTTTGTTCACTGTTCAATCCTCAGTGCAATGCTGGACCCAGAAGGCAACAGATGCATAGAAAGTGACTTCTCACAAAAGTAGCATGTTTAGTGAGCCAGGAGACTGGAGGCTTTGGGAGTTGGCAAACTCAAGAGCACCTTATAGTCTAAAGATCAGTGAACAAGCTCAGAGAAAGGGACTTGGGTGAGATGGAGAGCCCCCTCTGCCATCTTCTGCTCCACAAAGTTGAATTGCACAGAATATCCTGACAACAAGGTCAGTGTCATCCACTGGGCAGTTGGGGCTTAAAGAGAGTGCACAGGATTTAACTTGAAAATACTTAGGCACATCTGAGAACACTAGCTGATAGGGGCTTCGGAGAAGGCAATGGCAACCCACTCCAGTACTCTTGCCTAGAAAGTCCCATGGACGGAGGAGCCTGGTAGGCTGCAGTCCATGGGGTCGCTGAGGGTTGGACACGACTGAGCGACTTCACTTTCACTTTTCCCTTTCATGCATTGGAGAAGGAAATGGCAACCCACTCCAGTGTTCTTGCCTGGAGAATCCCAGGGATGGGGGAGCCTGGTGGGCTGCCGTCTATGGGGTCGCACAGAGTCAGACACGACTGAAGTGACTTAGCAGCAGCAGCAGCTGATGGGGGCTTAGTCACCACCTATAGGTCTTAGGCAATTAGCTAATCACCTCTGAGCCTCAGTTTTCTCAGCAGAAAGAACAAAATCATAATAGGCACCTTGCAGGACTTCATGAGTCTGCCTGCAATGAAGGAAACTTGGGGTCAATCCCTGGGTCAGGAAGATCCTCTGGAGAAGGAAATGGCAACTCACTCCAGCATTTTTGCCTGGAGAATCCCAAGGACAGAGGAGCCTGGCAAGCTACAGTCCATGGGGTCTCAAGAGTCAGACACAACTTAGTGACTAAACCACCATCAAGACTGAATGAAACAAGTTTAATAAACTAATATACATGGAAGGGCTCAGAATATTAAAGGCTAAGCAAATGTTTGATGAACATGAATCTGGTCTCACAGGCAGCAAACTACCAAACCTCCATCTTAGACCTGGAGCAATGAGAGAACCGCAGTACTAGATGATGAATGGAAACAGCCAGAAGAACATCAGCTACCAGTGAGGCTGTCTCATGGACCCATGTATGGTGTAAACTGAAAATGAATCTGTACTAATGCATAGGAGAACACACTGGCAGGTATTTCTGTGTCCTATAAGATCCTCATCTGGGTCCAGCCTGTTCCCAGACAGCGCCTGTCATCAAGATGACCACAGAGCCAGGCATTGTTCCACATCTGACAGTTCAGAAGGAAAGACATCGACTTCCACTTCATTGGCTATGCTAAAGCCTTTGACTGTGTGAATCACACACACACACACACACACACACACAAAATAACTGTGGAAAATTCTTAAAGAGATGGGAATACCAGACCATCTTCCCTGCCTCCTGGGAAATCTGTATGCAGGTCAAGAAGCAACAGTTAGAACTGAACATGAACAATGGACAGGTTCAAAATTGGAGAAGAAGTACAAGGCTATATATTGTCACCCTGCTTCTTTAACATATATGCAGAGTACATCATGCAAAATGCTGGGCTGGATGACTCTCAAGTTGGAATCAAGATTGCTGGGAGAAATATCAACAACCTTAGCTATGCAGGTGAGACACCCCTAATGGGAGAAAGCAAAGAGGAACTAGAGTTTCTTGATGAGGATGAACGAGGAGAGTGAAAAAACTGGCTTAAACTCCAGCATTAAAAACACTAAGACCATAGCATCCAGTCCCGTCACTTCATGGCAAATAGAAGGAAATAAAGTGGAAACAATGACAGATTGTATTTTCTTGGGCTCCAAAATCACTACAAATGTGACTGCAGCCGTGAAAGTAGAAGACACTTGTTCCTTGGAAGAAAAGCTATGACAAACCTAGACAGTGTGTTAAAAAGTTGAGACATCACTTTGCCAACAAACGTTCGTATATTCAAAGCTATGATTAAATGTTCGTGTATTCAAAACTCTAGTCCCTCTTTGCTTTCTCCCATTAGGGGTGTCTCACCTGCATAGCTAAGGTTGTTGATATTTCTCCCAGCAATCTTGATTCCAACTTGAGAGTCATCCAGCCCAGCATTTTGCATGATGTACTCTGCATATCATTATGGATGTGAGAGTTGGAACATAAAAAAAAGCTGAGTGCAGAAGAAGTGATGTTTTTGAATTCTGGTGCTGAAGAAGACTCTTGAGAGTCTCTTGGACTGCAAGGAGGTCAAACCAGTCAATCCTAAAGGAAATCAACACTGAGTATTCATTGGAAGGACTGATGCTGAAGATCCAATACTTTAACCACCTGATGCAAAGAGCCGACTCATTGGAAAAGACCCCAATGCAGAAAAAAATTGATGACAGAAGCAGAAAGGAGTGACAAAGGATGAGATGGTTAGATAGCATCACCAATGCAACGGACTTGAGTTTAAGCAAACTCTGGGAGATCGTGAAGGACAGGGAAGCTCAGCGTGCTGCAGTCCATGGGGTCACAAAGAGTTGGACACAACTTAGCAACAACAACAATACCCAATATGATCTGGTGAGTATGCTTTGTTAGTTAGGTGGTTATAACTTTTTCCCCTAACCATAAAAAGCCATCTTTCAACTCTGGTGCTTTATACTACATAAAAACAGGAGGGCAGTGAGAGTCCCCAGGCTAAGATTTCTAAATATCCCTGACTCTGGGTATCTTTCCCATCCTTCTAACTTAGATCTAGGAAAGAAATGGCAAATTAGTGTTAAGTGAGGCCACCGTGCCCTCCTGAGCTTGCAGGTTCATCATGGCCCATTTCCCAGAGAGCCCTGACATATCTCCAACAGTGTTTCTGGCTGACACTGTCAATAATCTTAAATTGAAACATAAGAAAAAATCAGTTTCCTCTCCGTAAAGGATTACTGAGAAAAGACAAACAGTACCCATATCTTTATGTGTCGCCCTAACTCTAGCCATTCCAGCCTGTTCAACTCAAAGCCTAAAGAAGAGAAATTGTTCACTTTGTCCTCTTTGCCTCTTTCCACTTCTGCCTGCCTTGAGTCCCATCACACACTGGCCACTAGGAAACCTAATGTATTCAGTGCCACCAGCTGCCTAATTAGAGAGAAGAGTCTGTTTCTTTAGCACTCTCCTTCAAAGCATCAATGAAAATGCTCTATTTTATGTTCTTTCCTTTTCCTAAAAGAAGTACAACACTACAATCCCCTTATGATAGAAAGATGCTTTACAATTCACGACGACTGTTCACAAGACAAAGCTATTATCTCACTTCATAGATGGAGAGACATGGGTTCAGAGAGGTCAAGTGACTTGCTATTTATCCCACGACTAAATGACAAAGCAGGGCTTAAATGCCAAGTCTAGTGAATTGAAACTCAGAACACTTTCCACTTTACCAATGAGCTTACCTCAACAACTAAGATACTTTCAACCCAGCACACATAATATCATTGGCAGTTTTTCTTACTCAAGACTGGAAAAGAGACAACCTGAGCATCTTCTTTACAAAAGACCATCATGTGCTCAATGGGAAAAGCATGTGGACATGGTTTCAGAGGTAAGGTTTGAGTTTGTTGTTGTGGCTATTCCTTCAACAGCAACCCAACTCTCTGCCTTCCATGAAGAATGAAGAGGCCCATGCAAAACAGGATGTGGTACAAAGGAAACAGGAAATCACAAAAGGAGTGAATAGCAAACAAAAACATTTTTATTGAAGTTTTTTCTTTTTCCTCCACAGGATGGAAATGGTACCTAGGAAACCAGGAGCTTCCATGAGTGCAGGTGAGACAGAGGAGCAGAGAGCTGGCAGCACAGAGCTTAGCTCTCTCTGTACCTCGACACCAAGTCCCTTACCCCCTCAGCTTCGTCATCTGTCAAGGAAAGATCATCATTATACTACCTAATAGGGTTTTATGGTACCTCGAAATCAGTTTATACAAAGCCCTGAAATTACTAACATTATCACCCCTTGTGCCAGAAAGAAATCCTAATTAGGACTCTCTCCCCTTTCAGGCCTCATATTGGTCTGACCTTGCACTCAGCAGGCCACCTCACTGCCCTCCAGGTCCCTCTTTTGCAATGGATCACGGGGGATAGAATAGTAGAGGGTATTTAGAAAGCAGTCTTTGATCAGAGTCTTTTCCATTCTAGTCAGGTGTTCATATCAAAACATGAGTTGAGTAACTGAAGTTCTCAAGGCTGTAGCCCAAATGAATAAAATGCAAATGTGTTTGTGTAACAATGAGGGGGGTGTTGTTACACCCATCATTTAATATGCCTTTATTTCTTCCTTTACAAATAGAGTACCTCCTGCTAGTCACTTGAGTTATGATGGGGATAAAGTGTTGACAGAACAGGCTGAGTCCCTGCCCTGGCCCTGCATGTTCATATAAGCAGTTGGAAGTTGTAGGCAGGAAAGCAGGGTGCACTGTTGGAGGAGGCAAGCTGGTTTTGAAGGGTGGGAAAGGACACAATGGAGATAGTATTTAGGTAGAGATTCGAAGGATGAGGAAGCATTACTGTGGGAAAGGGGATGGAGAACCAGCATTAGGAAGACAAGTACAGAGACCCCAAAGGAGGACCAAATATAAAACATTCAAGAGCTCAAAGGAGATCATTGTGAATGGGACTGAGAAAGCAAGGAGGAGGCAGCTGGGGAAGCAGGCAGGGCCAAGCCTGATCAGCCAAGTCAGAGGTTTTAATCTTTATTCTAAAAGCAGTTTTATAGAAATCTACATGTTTAACATTAAAGTTAGCTCATCTGACACAGTGGCAGGATGGAAGCATGGGGCATGCATGGATGCAGGAAAAGCAATGAAAGGAGGGCTCCTGCTGTGGTCCAGGCAGACTCTAATAGAGTTCTGTGACGATGAGAAGAGGGAGAAGTGGTCAGATCCAAGAAGGACCTATAAGAATGCAGCCCTAGAACTTGGCACTAAATTAGCTGTAAGGTGAGAAGGGGAGATGCTCTGTTTCCCCTTGGAATACCTGAGGAGAAAATGGAAGGAGTCTCTGATATTGAGAACATGCTAGAAGATGAACATGTTTAACCCACTCTGAGGCGTCCATATGAAAGTAGCCAGCAAGCAGTGGGAGAGCCCACAATACAGGGAACCTTGAACCACAGCTGAGCTGTATTTGTTTTCAGGTGAAATGTGTAGAATTCAGGGGAGATGGTCCCTTCTGATAAGGCACAGAGAAAAAATGACTAACAGAAGCCAGAAGCAGCCAAGACCAGATCACTACCGTGAGTTCCCTCCCTCCTCCATCCATAATCCTTCACAGCTCTGGCAATGCCACCCTTCTGCCCGTTGCTTTTATAGCCACAAGTTGGTAACTATGGAGCTTTCAGATGCTCTTTACTGGTAGAGGAGGTATTTCCTTACTGGGATGGACAGTTGAGAGACAGCAGGAAAAAACAGCAAGAACTAAAACTCTGAGGCTTTCCAACTTTCTCTAAAACTATTGGCTTTTTCTTACATGCAAGGATGAATAAGCTTACAGTTTTGCAGAATTTGCAGCCCTGGGCCAGCTTTCTGACCAGAGCACTTCCCCAGAACTTCTACCTGCTTGGAATGGGGCTATGTCAATAGCTGTGTTTCTGCTTCTCAGCCAGGTCCCCTCCTCTGTCTTCTGAGTCACAAGCTGATGACCCTTGGGGCTCAGCCAGTGTGCCCAGTGTGCCAACAGGAAGCACGAAAAAGTACAAGAAAGTGAATTCATGGCTAAAGTTTTCCTTGTTCTTAGCACTTCAACTCAACATCCATGTTTGATTTCAGACTTTGCTATTCACTCTTAGTTCTGAGTTCTTGCACAAGTTACTTAATCTCCTTTATGAGAGTTCCCCTAACTGTTAAATGGAATGATACTGCTTTCCTCATAGGCTTATGAAGCTGAAATAAAACATGCTCATCATAAACAATTATATAATTATAAAATGGAAATGACAAATAGATTCAAGGGATTAGATCTGACAGAGTCCCTGAAGCCCGGTGGACAGAGGTTTGCGATATTGTACAGGAGGGAGTGATCAAGCCCATCCCCAAGAAAAAGAAATGCAAAAAGGCAAAATGGTTATCTGATGAGGCCTTAAAAATAGCTGAGAAAAGAAGAGAAGTGAAAGGCAAAGGAGAAAAGGAAATATATACCCATTTGAATGCAGAGTTCCAAAGAAGAGCAAGGAGAGATAAGAAAGCCTTCCTCGGTGATCGATGCAAAGAAATAGAGGAAAAAAATAGAATGGGAAAGACTAGAGATCTCTTCAAGAAAATTAGAGATATCAAGGGAACATTTCATGCAAAGATGAGCACAATAATGGACAGAAATGGTATGGATCTAATAGAAGCAGAAGATATTAAGAAGAGCTGGCAAGAATACACAGAAGAACTATACAAAAAAAGATCTTCATGACCCAGATAACCACAATGGTGTGATCACTCAACCAGAGCCAGACATCCTGGAATGTGAAGTTCAAGTGGGCCTTATGAAGCATCACTATGAACAAAGCTAATGGAGGTGATGAAATTACAGTTGAGCTATTTCAAATCCTGAAAGATGATGCTGTGAAAGTGCTGCACTCAATATGCCAGCAAATCTGGAAAACTCAGCAGTGGTCTCAGGACTAGAAAAGGTCAGTTTTCATTCCAATCCCAAAGAAAGGCAATGCCAAAGAATCCTCAAACTACTGCACAAATGCACTCATCTCACACACTAGCAAATGCACACTACCACACAAATGCACTCATCTCACACACTACATTGCTAGCAAAGTAATACTCAAAATTCTCCAAGCCAGGCTTCAAGTGAATCGAGAACCTCGACATGTTCAAGCTGGATTTGGAAAAGGCAGAGGAACCAGAGATCAAACTGCCAACATCCACTGGATCACCGAAAAAGCGAGAGTTCCAGAAAACCATCTACTTTTGATTTATTAAAGTCTTTGACTGTTTGGATCGCAATAAACTGCGGAAAATTTTTCAAGAGATGGGAATACCAGACCACCTGACTTGCCTCCTAATGAAATCTGTATGTGGGTCAAGAAGCAACAGTTAGAACTGGACATGAAACAACAGACTGGTTCCAAATTGGGAAAGAAGTACGTCAAGGCTGTATATTGTCACCCTGCTTATTTAACTTATATGCAGAGCACATCATGGGAAATGCCAGGCTGAATGAAGCACAAGCAGGAAGCAAGATTGCCAGGAGAAATACCAATAACCTCAGGTACGCAGATGACATCACCCTTATGACAGAAAGCAAAGAAGAACTAAAGAGCCTCTTGACAAAAGTGAAAGAGGAGAGTGAAAAAGTTGGCTTAAAGCTCGACATTCAGAAAACTAAGATCATGGCATCTGGTCCTATCACTTCATAGCAAATAGCTGGGGAAACAGTGAAAACCATGACAGACTTTATATTTTGGGGCTCTAAAATCACTGCGGATGGTGATTGCAGCTATGAAATTAAAAGACACTTGCTCCTTGGAAGAAAAGCTATGACAAACCTAGACAGCATTATTAAAAAGAAGAGACATTACTTTGCCAACAAAGGTCTGTCTAGTCAAAGCTATGGTTCTTCCAGTCGTCATGTATGGATGTGAGTTCAACGATAAAGAAAGCTGAGCACCGAAGAATTGATGCTTTTGAACTGTGGTGTTGGAGAAGACTCTTGAGAGTCCCTTGGGCTGCAAGGAGATCCAACCAGTCCATCCTAAAGGAAATAGGTCCTGAATATTCATTGGAAGGACTGATGCTGAAGCTGAAGCTCCAATACTTTGGCCACCTGATGTGAAGAACTGACTCATTGGAAAACACCCTAATGCTGGGAAATACCGAAGGTGGGAGGAGAAGGGGATGAAAGAGGATGAGATAGTTGGATGGCATCACTGACTCAATGGACATGAATCTGAGAAAGCTCCAGGAGTTGGTGATGTACAGGGAGGCCTGGCTGCAGTCCATGGGGTCGCAAAGAATAGTACACGACTGAGAGACCGAACTGACTGAACTGAATCATAAACTATTAGTACATAGAAAGGAAACTCGCTCTTCTCTTTCCATTCTGGAGTATTTTTCCAAGGATGGTCCATGAACTATCTTAATTAGTATCAGGGAGGCCTCTATAAAAATCAGATTCTAGGACCTTCTCCATTGAGAGTCCACACTTATGTCGCAGAAGAGAAAGTCTGATTATTTCCCTCAGTTTGAGGGAAAACACTGAAAATGCTGAAGACTCTTTTGATCCTAAATCAGGGGTTCTCCAATCTGGCTGTACTTATCAATACTCAGGCCTCTACCTGAGTTGAATCAGAACCCATGAACACGGGGCCCAGGCATAAGTATTTCAAGAAGTACTTCTAAGTAGGTGATTCACTAGTGTAGACTGAGTTGAGAACCACTGGGTTCTGTTTTACTTACTAAGATACCAGGGAATTCTATAATTCCTTTTAATTTCCATTAATCTCTAGCTACCTCCTTTCTTTTACCCCAGCCTCTTTCTACTTTGGATGCCTGTCTCCTTTTCGGTATTTTATACCACAGAAGCATCTGGCGGCTTTTAGAAGCAAGAACGACCCAATATTTACCTGTGAACCAGCACTGCCCTGTTAACGTTTCCCTACCTAGAAGTGTAGAGTGGACTAGGCCCCTGGGAGATAGGTCTAGAGTTAAGAAATGGCACTGACCACAGAACCCATGGAGACGCTGAGTCTCCCCGACAAGACCAAGCTGGTAGACAGGGCACTAAGAGGATTACATGTGTAAAGAGGAGCTCATTATCTTTAGGGTGGCAGCTGTGTAGAAGAATCGCTTCTATGTGCAGCAGCAGGCTTGTTATCTGACTTATCAAGTTCTAACTTTGTAGTCTATTTTAATTAAACTGTTAATGGGGAAAAAATGGTAGACCAAAGAAGCAAGTAAATTGCTAAGAAAAAAAGCTGAAACTTCAAACAGCATATGTTTCCATATTGGCACATGGAAAAGAGAGAAGGGCAGTTAGCCAGAGAAAACTTGAAATATGGAGACCCAGATTCCATGGTTCTCTGGCCTAAAGTTTCCTATTAAATGACAAATGCCTGGGGTCAGGGACAAGGGAGAGGCGAAACTTTTGCCTTCAGTATAGTCAAGTTGATAAGCTTCTTTCTTGGGAACAGTATTAATATTTGACACACTTCCTTAAACTAAGGGAAGGAGAGGAAAGCGGACAGTGTCTAAGGAGGCATGAGTGATGTTTTGGGAAGGAGACCTTTTGCTTATATTGGCATGATCATTTCACAGCTTCCTTTGTCCCAGATCAAACCCAGAATACTAGCTCCGCATCAGTGACAAAGTAATCAGTAATCTTAGAAGAGGGATACTCCATGCACCTCAAGACTTTTCCTTAGGTCTACCTCATCTCTCAGTTTGCCCCCTAGTGTCTCCCATTTTCCTCCCTTGCAAAAAATGTCCAGGCCACTGAAGATATTTGCTTTTGACACCTGCATGCCTCTGTTACACGGTCCCTGTTATTGCAATTGCAATTTATTTTCCACTTACAACAAACATGGTTCAAGATCTCTAGCCAATAATGGGCTTAAAAACTTCCCAGTTCTGACTGTGAAAGAGTGCCCCACAAATTCCGTGGATGGGGAACATATACCTCCCACTTTATCCAGTCAGGACTCTACTTCTGATCCTACTTTGCATCCCAAAGACAGATACCAGATCACAAGGGATGGAAAGAGCCTCCAAAGAAGGCCAAGATGAATAGCAGTTAAGTTAAAGTATTACCGAGATTACAGTTTACATAAGTCTGATTTCTTTTACATTGTATCTTTTTCTGTTCTAATAATAAATCCCCTTTCTATTCATAAAAGTAGGGGTGCCTACTCCAGATGGTTTAAGAGGAAGATATTAAGTGGACATCACAGCATTTATTCCTAGAGAAGAAACCTAGGGAATTCTCTACCCTCTAAGAACATCCACTTACTTCCATTCTTTCCTTTGGTCTTAAGCGGAAACCCCAGTGAAAAACAATACTAAACAAGGCAATGGAGAAAACTGTGTTGGAGAAACTGGAGTATGAGGAGAGGAATTCAAACTGTCCTGGGGAGGCCATGAAGGAAAAGTACTTCTCTAAATTTGATGTGTGAGGTCTATTGTGACCTAAATAAAACACAAAGATTCTAAAATAAAATAAATTGTTTGAAAGGCACTTCAGAAGCATGGGTGGAGGTTATGAGAAAGAACATTTTGATTAAGATTCACCAGCCTAGATTCAGGAAAAGGAAAAAAAAAAAAGGTGTTGTCTTAATACCTGCTGCAGCCTTTGAAGCTGTCTCTCTTTATTCTCATGACAATGAGGCAATGAGGGCAACAAGCTCATTTTTCAAAAAGCCTTTTGACATAGTTTGACTTCTGGAGATAATAGCCAAAGCAAATGTCACAGAAAAAGGATGAAATAAAGTTTTATGTAGAAAAGACCTAGGGCCAGGAGATTAAAGAAAGTCCTAGGTAACTCCAGGATTTGCCTAACATGGTTGGCTGACCCTATTGTTAATGAAGTCAGGAGAAAGACTGCACTCAAGCCCCTGAAGGAACAATTACTATTTCCAAGAAGACACTTCTAATCCCACCCAAATCATATTCAAATGTGTTCCTTTAGTAATAGAGAAGAGGAAAGGATGAAAAGGGGTATACAGGGCAGTTAAAACCAAGTTCTTGCCCAAACCAGTAAATTAATCTATGTCAAAAAATGCAGTCAGAGAGTTAACAATACGGTATTATATTCCCCCCAAATTGCTAAGAGGGTATACTGGACTGGGTTGCCATTTCCTTCTCCAGGGGTTCTTCCTGACCCAAGGATCGAATCCCACCTCCTGCACTGGCAGGCAGATTCTTTACTGCTGAGCCATCTGAGAGCCTTTCATGGGTATATACTTCTTTATAAATTCATCAAGTTGCATACATTAAATCTGTATGGCTTTTTCTATTCACTCATACCTCAATAAAGTAGTTTTAAGGGGGGGGGGGGGGGGGGAGGAGAAACCTCTGTCCAGTCTCCTACTTTAGGTTTTTCACCCTAGCCTGCTATTTCCAGTTGTTTCTTCCTGTAAGTCTCTTTCACGCAAAGATTCTTTTTTTTTTTTTTTAATGTGATCAAGACAGCTAGAACTTGAGAAGCATAACAGCTTATCCATCAAGTTCTCTCTAGGTCTCCTCCTTCCCTACTCTCTCCACTGCAGAAGTCTATCTACTGCTTGAAATGACACCCCAGGCACAGATGCCCAGGGCTTGATGAGACCAGCATTCCCCACCCCCCACAACTGCCTATCCACAGGGATGGACTTCTAGAAGCTGTTTACTATATAAGCCAGATCTTCAGCCCTTGGTGATTGGGCTGGGGTTAGACCTCTGACCCAAGCTGGACCAGTCATCTATTCTGAAGGAACCTGGAAGAGCAAATCAAAGAGCTTGACAGTCTCAGCTGCGGCTTAGAGTGTTCAGTTAAAAACTGAAACAAAGCCACCATGGAACAATCCTTCTCCATGCCGACCAGAAAGTAGAGAGCGCTGATGAGCAGTGAGGGAAGAGTGAAAAAAAAAGGATGTACAGAGCATATGCTGGAGAATCCCGATTGACTTATTCATTTCTATTTTCAGCCATTTCTGTCCATGAAGCGCCCCTCCCCCCACCCCGCGTCTCTTTCTCCTTTTGTTCCTGTTGGCTGCAATTGTCTCCTCTTTGTAAATCACCCTCTTGACTAAAGACATTCCCCTACTTCCTCCTGTCTACCCTCTCCCCCACCATGGACACTTATCCCCCCATGTCTTTCTAGTTCTGGTTCCCTGGATCCCCATCTCCTGTTACCCCTAAGTGCTAACTTGGCAGTACCCTATCACTGGCTCTATAAAGCTGTGGTGTTTTGTCTATAGGAGAGTGAGCTGAGGGTGAAAGGATTCTGGTCATCTCCAAGTTTCCAGTGATCTTGGAGATATCTTAGTTATTGGTGAGGTGAGCTGTAATAGAAAAACCATTTCTGAGGTGTCCTTAGGCAAAGTATGCCTTATTTACTGATCCTGCCAGCGCTGTGAGGATCTAGAAACAACGTGGATTCTAAGAGCCCAACAGGCAAGATTCAGAAAGTAGAGGAGACCTTCCACACATCCTTTTCATTACATGCATTTTGGGAAGTTTGGATACTTTGGGGTCAGATAATTCAAGACTATTTCTCTGGATTCTGCTCTATCGTGACATGGCTTCCAGGATCCCTCCTGATCCCTGGGGGAAAGAGGCTGTCACTATGAGTTCCCAGGAAACCATGAAATTTCCTCATGTTCAAGCTATGTGCCATAAGCAGAGATACTTTGTATCCTGTAGAGATATAAATCAGGATATTTACTTAATGAATACCCCAGAATAATATGCTGCTGGGGTATGAGTAATCCCAAACTCTAATTTCCATGAAGTCTCCAGGCTCCTTCATTAGTTGTTTCATGTACTGGAAAAACATCTGAGTACCCACTATATCCCCCTCATTCTAATACATTGATGCATGAGCATAATCATTCAAAAGTGACCTGGGGAGCGCATTCTAGGTTGTCTGGACAATGAGCCAATTGAGACTCTGCTTCTCCACAAAAGTGTGTGCACCTGAACTTAGCTCCTTATGGTATCAGGGGCTTCCTTTCCCAGCAGAGGGTGCTATAACCTCCCATGGGCCACAAGATCCTTGGGAATGGATCACATGGCTTTCCCAGACACCTACTATATTAATTTTTTAATTTTATTTTACTTTACAGTACTGTATTGGTTTTGTCATACATTGACATGAATCCGCCATGGCAGACACCTACTTTAAATAGCCAGTACTCAAATCCTGACTGCCTGGTGGCCAAATCATTTGATTACCCCCCACTGAGGCAGCAGCTCTCATTTTTGCCCTCTAAAAAGATAAAGTCGTCAGGACTGAATGTTTGTGTCCCTCTAGAATTCATGTTCGGAGAAGGCGATGGCACCCCACTCCAGTTCTCTTGCCTGGAAAATCCCATGGACCAAGGAGCCTGGTAGGCTGCAGTCCATGGGGTTGGGAAGAGTCGGACACGACTGAGCGACTTCACTTTCCCTTTTCACTTTCATGCATTGGAGAAGGAAATGGCAACCCACTCCAGTGTTCTTGCCTGGAGAATCCAGCAGAGCCTGGTGGGCTGACGTCTATGGCCTTGCACAGAGTCAGACACAACTGAAGCGACTTAGCAGCAGCAGTAGAATTCATGTCAGAAACTGTACTCTCCAATGTGATGGTATTATGAGTTGGGGACTTCACAAGGTAATTAGGATTCAGTTCAGTTACTCAGTCGTGTCAGACTCTTTGTGACCCCATGAACCAGAGCACGCCAGGCCTGCCTGTCCATCACCAACTCCTGGAGTCCACCCAAATCCATGTCCATCAAGTCAGTGATGCCATCCAGCCATCTCATCCTCTGTCATCCCCCTCTCCTCCTGCCCTCAATCTTTCCCAGCATCAAGGTCTTTTAAAATGAGTCAGCTCTTCACATCAGGTGGCCAAAGTATTGGAGTTTCAGCTTCAACATCAGTCCTTCCAATGAACACCCAGGATTGATCTCCTTTAGGGTGGACTGGTTGGATCTCCCTGCAGTCCAAGGGACTTTCAAGAGTCTTCTCCAACACCACAGTTCAAAAGCATCAGTTCTTTGGTGCTCAGCTTTCTTTATAGTCCACTTTCACATACATACATGACCTCTGGAAAAACCATAGTCTTGACTAGACGGACCTTTCTTGACAAAGTAAAGTCTCTTCTTTTTAATATGCTATCTAGGTTTGTCATAACTTTCCTTCCAAGGAGTAAGCATCTTTTAATTTCATAGTGCAGTCACCATCTGCAGTGATTTTGGAGGCCAGAAAAATAAAGTCTGACACTGTTTCCACTGTTTCCCCATCTATTTGCCATGAAGTGATGGGACCAGACGCCATGATCTTTGTTTTCTGAATGTTGAGCTTTAAGCCAACTTTTTCACTCTCCTCTTTCACTTTCATCAAGAGGCTCTTTAGTTATTCACATTCTGCCATAAGAGTGGTGTCATCTGCATATCTGAGGTTATTGATATTTCTGCCAGCAATGTTGATTCCAGCTTGTGCTTCTCCCAGCCCAGCATTTCTCATGATGTACTCTGCATATAAGTTAAATAAGCAGGGTGACAATATACAGTCTTGACGTACTCCTTTTCCTATTTGGACCCAGTCTGTTGTTCCATGTCCAGTTCTAACTGTTGCTTCCTGACCTGCATACAGATTTCTCAAGAGGCAGTTCGGGTGGTCTGGTATTCCCATCTCTTTCAGAATTTTCTACAGTTTATTGTGATCCACACAGTCAAAGGCTTTGGCATAGTCAATAAAGCAGAAATAGATGTTTTTCTGGAACTCTCTTGCTTTTTCCATGGTCCAGCAGATGTTGGCAATTTGATCTCTGATTCCTCTGCCTTTTCTAAAACCAACTTGACCATCTAGAAGTTCATGGTTCACGTCTTGCTGAAGCCTGGCTTAGAGAATTTTAAGTATCACTTTACTAGCAAGTGAGATGAGTGCAACTGTGCGGTAGTTTGAGCTTTCTCTGGCATTGCCTTTCTTTGGGGTTGGAATGAAACTGACCTTTTCCAGTCCTGTGGCCACTGCTGAGTTTTCCAAATTTGCTGGCATATTGAGTGCAGCACTTTCACAGCATCATCTTTCAGGATTTGAAATAGCTCCACTGGAATTCCATCACCTGCACTAGCTTTGTTTGTAGTGATGTGATGAAGTCATGAGATGAAATCCTCATGAATAGGATTAGGGCCCTTATAAAAGTCCTGAGAGCTTGTTCCTCCCTGCACACCACCATATGGGGACACAGTCTATGCAGAAGCTGGCAGTCTACAAACCCAAAAAGGGTTCTCACTAGAACGCAAATATACTAGTACTCTGATCTCAGACTTGAAGTCTTCAGAACTAAAATTTCTGCTCTTTATAAGCCATTCAGTGTATGGTATTGTAGGGGAAGAAAAGTATTCCTCAACTGTTTCAGGGTCCCTGGCTGGGTCTGAGAATTAAACTGACAAAGACAGATTCTTAGGAGAAAAGCTTACATTATTTAATATGAAATAAATAATACAAGTTTTACAAGTGAGAACCTTAAGGAACTGAAGATCTGAAGATAATGGTTAAATGGGGTATATTTACTCTAGAAATAGGATAGGGCCAAGAGTATGAGGTTAAGTGCAGTAGTATGTGTTTGTGTGGGCATGAATGCACTCAGTCATGTCCAACTCTTTGTACTGCCTGGACTGTAGCCCACTGGACTCCTCTGTCCATGGAATTTTCCAGGCAAGAATACTGGAGTGGGTAACCATTCCTTTCTCCAGGGGATCTTCCTGACCCAGGGATTGAACCTGTGTCTCTTGTGTCTCCTACACTGGAGATCTATTGAGCCACCAGCAACGGCCTAAGTGTAGCAGACCAGGGAACATTTAGAAAAGCCTCTTTGGATGCCCCTGGGCATCCCTTTGTCTCCGTAGGGAAGAACGTTATAGGGAAGGCAATCCTCACACAAGGGCTTTATTCCCTACCGATACTCCCTGTGGAGAAGGAAATGGCAACCCACTCTAGTATTCTTGCCTAGAGAACTCATGAACAGAAGAGCCTGGTGGGCTACAGTCCATGGGGTCCCAAAGAGTCGGACACGACTGAGTAACACCGATACTCCCTGAGGGAGGAGGGAAAGAAAGGGATGTGGGGAGAAGATCACAGTGAGCTTCCTGCCTCTGCGACTGTCTCAAAACCCTTCAGCTGAAAATATGCAATATTTATATTATCCCATCACCTCATGGCAAATAGAAGGGGGAAAAGTAGAAGTAATAGATCTTTTAGGGGGCTTTAACTGCGGATGGTGACTGCAGCCATGAAATTAGAAGACACTTGCCTCTTGGAAGGAAAACTATGACTAACCTAGACAGCATATTAAAAAGCAGAGACATCACTTTGCTGACAAAGGTTCATATAGTCAATGCTACAGTTTTTCCAGTAGTCATATCTGGATGCAAGAGTTGGACCATAAAAAAGGTTGAGCATTGAAGAATTGATGCTTTTGAATTGCAGTGTTGGGAAAGACTTTTGAGAGTTCCTTCAACAGCAAAGAGATCAAACCAGTCAATTTTAAAGGAAATCAAGCCTGAATACTCTTTGGAAGGACTAATGCTGAAGCTCCAATACTTTGGCCACCTATGCAAAGAGCCCACTCATTGGAAAAGACCCTGAAACCGGGAAAGATTAATGGCAAAAGGAGAAGAGGGTGGTAGAGGATGAGATGGTTAGATAGTATCATTGACTCAATAGACATGAATCTGAGCAAACTCTGGTAGATAGTTAAGGACAGAGAAGCCTGGCATGCTATAGTCCATGGGGTTGCAGAGAGTCAGACACAACTCAGCAACCAAACAATACTTACAATACTTATATTTAAATTAGCATGGCATTAAATGTTATAGTAAATACAGATTTTTAATAGGCAATACAAATATTGAATTGCAAATTCAGAAAAGTGCTATGAACATGGTAGAGAGATTCCTGTGATAGAGGAGAGAGATCAGCTTTGGTGAGATTTTCAGGGAATGCCTGGCTGAGGAAGGAAGATAAACTGACAGTTGATAGATGAGAAGGGCCAGCCAGCCATATAAAGAGCTGCGGGCAGGAGAGTCTACACTGAGGGACAGTACAGAGGATGTTCCCAGAGAGGAAGCGACCCACGAGCTAAAGGAATGCAGTGTAGCTGAAATAGGGTAAAGAGGTAAAACAGGGAGGCTGAGACAAAGCTGTCGAGGTACTAACCATGACCCAGTCACTATCCAAAGTCTATTCCTGGTTTGGCCCCTGGAATGGAAGCTAACCTACCTTTCATAATAATACCAAGTCAAAGACAGTGCTTTCAGAATTCTCCTGCCCACCAGTCCAAGGGGGTACATTCACTAAGCAGTCCCAAGATGAGAGTACCATCAACCCCCATATATCTTCCACTTTGTAGACAAGGGGAGAAGCGGGGAGAGACAAAATGGGAGATTAGGATTGAGATATATATACTAGTGTTACTGCTAAGTCGCTTCAGTCATGTGCGACTCTTTGCAACCCTATGGACAGCAGCCCGCCAGGCTCTTCTATCCATGGGATTCTTCAGGCAAGAATACCGGAGTGAGGAATGAGATATATAAACTACCAGGTATAAAACAGATAGCTAGTGGGGAGCTGCTGTATAGCATAGAAAGCTCAGCTCACTGCTCTGTGATGAACTAGAGGAGAGGGAGGGAGGCTCAACTGGGAGGGGATATGTGTATACATACAGCTGATTCACATTGTTGTACAGCAGAAGTGAACACAACGTTGTAAAGCATTTATCCTCCAATTTTAAAAAAGAGAGAGAAAGAATAGGTTCAAGGAATACTCGTCTCACTACTATGATGTTTGCATGCTAGGCTTGCATTCGGATGGTAAGAATAATGCTGTGATGCTGCTGATTACAACTGACAGCTAAACTCACATTTGATGATTAACTGTCTGCCAGGATCTAGGTGAAAAACTTCATGATTTAATCCTCACAAGCATATATACTTGTCACAGAGCCAGAGTCAGGGGTATTGCGAGTATATCTGGGTGAGGAAGGGGTTAAGAAAGGTCATGTTTTCTTTCAAGTACATTTGTCATAATGGCATGAAAAATCGGGTGCCACAGCATGTTTATGTTACAGAATCACTGTTTTAGACATAAAATACAGGAATGTTTAGGCTTGTCCTTGAGTTGGACTTGGGAACTCATGGTCCACAAAGCAAAACACATTGCTTCCAACATTCTCCAAACAAGAATCCTAAGATCTGACAGCTGATAGAAACTTTATGACAAAATAATTAGGACTTTCTAAAGAAGTGGTTGCATTGTCTTCCTTATAAGGAGTACGTATGAGGGAGAAACGCTTCTTGTAGACTAGGCTTGCTCCAGCTCTAGTCCAGTCTATTTTCTACACTGCAGGCAGGGCATTTTTCTAATTTTTATTTAATGGTCTTGCTGAATTTCTTTTAAAATTATCTCCCCGGTCCCAAAAGCTTCATTCTCAGGCATGGGGTTGGATGTGCAGCTTTGAACCACTAGAAAACACTCTTCTCAAGCACACCCCAGGCTTTCTCTGGAGCCCACACAGATCTTGAGACCTTAACTAGTTGCCTTGGCCATTTCACTGCACTGACCTCAGGATGCTCCCAACTCTGCTCGCCATCCTCTTGTTAACTCTGGATTTGCCTTGTGCTTTTCTTTCTCACCACAGCTCTGTATTTACCTCTCACTGGTTAACACCCTCTCCTGGTTGAGTTTACTCCTAGAGTTTCCACATGGTCTCACCCTGAAATGCAAGTGAAACACATCCTGCAAAATTTATCTTTTGATTTTGTTCAGGCATGAGCTTTTAGGACATTTCCTTCAATAATGATTTGTGTTGCAAAAACCACTATAAGCCTAGAGAAATTTCGTAAGATCTTTAGAGAAGCTGCCAAATTAGTAAACCAAAGCAAAAATCCCACGTGCAGCTTCTAGTCTCACATACTTTCTCTTTCCTGTACCTAGGAAAATCCTAACAAATCTCTTTCCCATCTGTGCTTTCCTCCAAGTGTTTGAGACTCAGAAGAAGATAACACCTTCCACTTGCAAACAGATCATTTTCTAAGTGTGTTTAATGAAATTGATGTCATAAGAAAAACAAACAATATCACAGATCCTCCAAAAGATAATTTTCCTGATAATTCAGTGGTTGTTCTCTTAATTCAAGAATGACTAGCGTCCGAAGAATTTTGAAGGCATATGGAAAACAAAATGGAGCTAGCATGCATTGCATAATTTCTTTTGGACACATGCACGCTGCACTAGGCATGTTACACAATTTAGCTCTTAAGTCCAGGCTGCATGCCCCTCAGTTATCCCATAGAAGAGCATAAAGCTCTCTGGGTTGCATGATAGAAATCCCCTTTAAATCTTCTGTAGTAAGTTCTTTGGGGCACGTTGTTTTCTTTACCATTATATCTCAAATGGTAAAACACATAGGTTTTACTAAATATTTCTGAAATGAATATGTTTTTCTGATTGTATAAATATCTAAGGATGGTAGGAAATGTAAATACCACAAAATTACATGACTTAAAAAGTGGTCATTTCCTCAAAATTACCCTTCACCCCCAACGACACAAACACTGTTGGGTGAATTACTTTTCACTTGCACACTGGTGCCTTCTGCTTCTTGCTCTAACTGAAATCTCGTTCTCTCTTCCCCTTTCCTGGTTCTCAGTTGTCATCCCACTTCCCCTAGAGTGGTTATCTGCCACTGGTGTCTGTCTAACACCACTGCTCTCCTCAGGTGATATTCTTCTCTCACGACCATCATGCATTCTTGCTCAGGGCCTGCCAGGAACAGGACCCCCATCTCCCAACTTCAGTGACTGGCCTAGACTAGCTGTGTGTCTCTCATAGTGAACACATCACTATGGTCTTGAGACTGGAGGACTCTGATTGGCCAGACCTGTGGCTTGGTGTGGAATATCCACAAGGAAGTTCCTGGCCACAAACCCCAACTACCACAAGATAAAAAGCAGCCTATTCATCAGACCAGCCTGGCTTCCAGTAAAGGTCAATTTTAAACCACCTCAAGCCCATTGGAATACTGTAGAAGTCTCCAGAGTCATGTTGCAGAGATACTCTCCTCGGCTACTGCACATGCATCCTAGCCTGACTGGGTTGTGATCTGGATTCACAGACAGAGCTGTCGCTTTGTAACCCTGATTTGTTCCTATTGACAATAAAACATTTATCCACCACAGGCAATGTTTACCAGAGTTTCACTTCTCTTCTGGTTTCCTGTCAACTCTTTCTGGGTGCTCTGCGTGGACAACTGTGGTCAGCTGCCTCCAACAGAAAATGTCTGTTGTCTTAGTCACCAATTCTGGACACCCATATTGACGTTCTGCTGTGAAGCATCTTCATCACATATAAACACTTATCCTTGTTTGGGTAAAAATATTGTACATACAATAGATAGAGTGACAGAGATGACCCAAAGCAATAGCAACTCAATTGCACATTTTACTATTGACTTCAAAATATTTTCTAAGAATAAACTCCCCTTTTCTACTACTTCTCAAAATGTTTTTTTAAAATAAACTGAAGCCAGTAGGTCATAAAATGAAGATTTCATCCAGGGGTAAATTCTAAGAGATACTCTGGCTCAGGGTCGTCTTGAGCAAGCCCAGGTAGCACTGTTCACTGGGGTGAATCCACTCTAGTTGCACAGGATTGAAAGATGGGGCCCACATGGTTTGGGGTAAATTTCTGCATTTCTTTCTTACCCCTGAAAAAAATGATTTCATAGAATAAGGGTATAGAGCTTTTGATTTCAATTCACCAAAACTGATTAAAACCAGAAAAAAAAAATTAAAATCAAAGGCCCTCAGGACATCAGTACTATTTTTTTTTTCTTCATCTTTTGGTTTAAAGGAGCTTTGCTAAAAGTTTTCAGTAACCTTGAAGTTCTTAGGACATGAGCCACCCTTCTCCTTGCATGGCCCTGTAATAAACCTTTCTCTATTCCAAACTCAAATAAATAAATAAATAAAAGAAATGGAGTCCAAATCAAAGAGCTAGTGGTTTTCTTCTTGTCAAAATGAAAAAGTTAACCCTCTATCAACAGATAACATTACTTCTCCTAGAGGTAGGTGTCATCATGGTTCAGACCTTAGCTGTGCTATCTTCCAGTTGTGGTACCCACAGCAAGTTAATTTTTTATAATGGAGGTAATACATAACTTTGGTGAACATACTGGCTTAAGAAACAAAAGCATAATAGAGATTGATATTTGGAGCCTTTTTCCCAAACCAGTTTAAGAGTACCATCCTCGATGCATACAAACAAAGGATTGACCCTATCATTGCGAGCCTTCGTTACTCAAACACCCTTTAGGAATTTAAGAAAAATTTCCTGTTAACTTGTTAGGATGAAGTAGGTTTGCAATAAAGTTGTTTTTACTAAAATTCTGTTTTTTTCATGTTCTACATATTGTGAAATAAAATTCATATTTTATGGAAAAATGAAAATATGGAAAATATGAAATATGAACATTTAAACATTAAAAAATGCCCTCTGCACTTTGGCCTGCTCTCTCCCCACTACTATGCATTGTGCACCTGTATGGAGCATCCACCAAACCAACCCCTTCAGTAGAAGTAACTGCTCAACCATAAAGAACAACATGAGCTGTTGAACAGCATCAGCAAGACAACCCTTTAAAAGGTAACATTCCTTCTTAATCTTTTTTTCCTTCTTAATCTTGTAAGGGGCCACAGTGATATTTAGATTTGGATTGTGTAAACTGTCAATAATACATCATTTAATGTACAGCCCTCTGTCTCAAACTTACACAACCATGCCTTGACTTCTAACATGCAGAACGATTCTCAGAGCTTTCTGAGATGTAGCTCCTGAGTTATAATCCTCAATTTGACTAGAATAGAAATGTCTATTTCTTTTACTATTTTGATTAATTTATTTTAATTGGGCGCTAATTATTTTACAATATTGTAGTGGGGTTTGCCATATATTGACATGGATCAGCCATGGGTGTACATGTGTCCCCCATCCTGAACCCCCTCCCGCCTCCCTCCCCATCCCATCCCTCAGGGTTGTCCCATTGCACTGGTTTTGAGTGCCCTGTTTCATGCATCAAACTTTGACTGGTCATCTATTTCACATATGGTAATATACATGCTTCAGTGCTATTCTCTCAAATCATCCCATCCTTGCCTTCTCCCACAGAGTCCAAAAGACTGTTCTTTATATCTGTGTCTCTTTTGCTGTCTCGCATACAGGGTCATCAGAGAAGGCAATGGCAACCCACTCCAGTACTCTTGCCTGGAGGATTCCATGGGCGGAGGAGCCTGGTGGGCTGCAGTCCATGGGGTCATGAAGAGTCAGACACGACTGAGCGACTTCACTTTCACTTTTCACTTTCATGCCTTGGAGAAGGAAATGGCAACCCACTCCATTGTTCTTGCCTGGAGAATCCCAAGGATGGGGGAGCCTGGTGGGCTGCCATCTCTTGGGTCACACAGAGTCAGACAAGACTGAAGCAACTTCGTAGCAGCAGCTGCATATAGGGTCATCATTACCGTCTTTCAAAATTCCATATATATGTGTTAATACACTGTATTGGTGTTTTTCTTTCTGACTGACTTCACTCTGTATAATTGGCTCCAGTTTCATCCATCTCATTAGAACTGATTCAAATGCATTCTTTTTAATGGCTGAGTAATATCCCATTGTTTATGTGTACCACAGCTTTCTTATCCATTCGTCTGCCGATAGACATCTAGGTTGCTTCCATGTCCTAGCTATTGTAAACAATGCTGTGATGAACATTGGGGTACATGTGCCTCTTTCAATTCTGGTTTCCACAGTGTGTATGCTGAGCAGTGGGATTGCTGGGTCATATGGCAGTTGTATTTCCAGTTTTTAAAGGAATCTCCACACTGTTCTCCATAGTGGCTCCCACCCCACCAACAGTGTTAAGAGGGTTCCCTTTTCTCCACACCCTCTCCAGCATTTATTGTTTGTAGACTTTGGTGTGAGATGGTACCTTATTGTGGTTTTGATTTGCATTTCTCTGATAATGAGTGATGTTGAGCATCTTTTCATGTGTTTGTTAGCCATCTGTATGTCTTCTTTGGAGAAATGTCTATTTAGTTCTTTGGCCCATTTTTTGATTGGGTCATTTATTTTCTGGTATTTGAGCTGCATGGGCTACTTGTATATTTTTGAGATTAATTCTTTGTCAGTTGTTTCACTTACTATTACTTTCTCCCATTCTGAAGGCTGTCTTTTCACCTTGTTTATAGTTTCCTTCATTGTACAAAAGCTTTTAAGTTTAATTAGGTCCCATTTGTCTATCTTTGATTTATTTCCATTACTCTGGGAGGTGGGTCATAGAGGATCCTGCTGTGATTTGTCAGAGATTGTTTTGCCTATGTTTTCCTCTAAGAATTTTATAGCTTCTGTTCTTACATTTAGATCTTTAATCCACTTTGAGTTTATTTTTGTGTATGGTGTTAGAAAGTATTCTAGTTTCATTCTTTTACAGGTGGTTGACCAGTTTTCCAAGCACCACTTGTTAAAGAGATTGTCTTTCTCCATTGTATTTTCTTTCCTCCTTTGCAAAGATAAGGTGTCCATAGGTGTGTAGATTTATCTCTGGGCTGTCTATTTTGTTCCATTGATCTACATTTCTGTCTTTGTGCCAGTACCATACTGTCTTGATGACTGTAGCTTTGTGGTATAGTCTGAAGTCAGGCAGGTTGATTCTTCCAGTTCCATCTTCTTTCTCAAGACTGCTTTGGCTATTTGAGGTTTTTTTGTACTTTCATACAAATTGTGAAATTATTTGTCCTAGTACTGTGAAAAATACCATTGGTAGCTTGATAGGGATTGCATTGAATATGTAGATTGCTTTGGGTAGTATACTCATTTTCACTATATTGATTATTTCAATCCATGAACATGGTATATTTCTCCATCTATTTGTGTTATCTTTGATTTTTTTCATCAGTGTTTTATATTTGTTGACAATGTCAGATCAACTTCAAATCCAGCTGTCTACCTCAAATCTCATCCTCATTTCTTGTTGCTTCCTCTTTCCACAGCTCTCATCCTCTGAGTCATATTCCCAGCAAGTCAGTCTATGGTTTAGCTAAAATTAAGAGACTATTCCTGTATCAATGTATGGCAAAAACCAATACAGTATTGTAAAGCAAAATAAAGTAAAAATTAAAATTAAAAAAAAGAAGAATTTAAAAAAAATAAAAATAAAAAAAGAGACTATTCCTATGAAATGTTTAGTAGTGAGTATACAAATTTTAACTCTGAGAAAGTATAGACTGTTTTGAGCACTATTCCATTTTGGCAAACAAATGCAACTAGTCAACCAATAAACTGTCAATTTACTTATCCAGGACAGTCTCTCAGTACACTTCCACTCATTTTGCCAGTATACGTGATCTAGAACAGCAGATTTCAACTGTGCAGGTTTATTTATACATGATTTTTTTTTTCAACAACAAATACCCTGGTTGCAATGGAACATGCAAGTACTTGTGGCAGTGGGGCAGGCACAATGACAAAGACACAGACCAGAAGCAGTGAAGACACTAGAGCCCTAAGGAGGTTTGCCTGGGTATACAGGCTAGTCAGTAAAGGAAAAAGGAACTGACACTTCCTGAGTACCTATGTGCTTACTAATAAGCCATTAGAGATAACCAAGAAGGCACAGAAATGTTTCTGATGACAAACTCTTGGAAAATTTTCTGAGCCCTGTGATTTCTAACAAGACAGGCTGAAAGAGTGATCATGAGCATCTCTAGCTTAGCTCCAAAAATGGATGTTTTCAGGCTGACAAGAAAACAAAGAAGTTCCTTCTTCTAGAACAAGCATATTTTTCTGTTCCTTTTCAGTGTTGCCCGCTTCCAAATTATTAACCCCTTATCATATGATTGCAAGCAAGTGGTGCAGTTAGGAGAGATGGGAGACAGCAGCCTCCCATGAAAGAGGCCCTCCATCTACTGTCCTCTGAAGACACCTGTTGTCTGTTGCCTCAGAAGGACCTGGACTTTTCAAGCATTTCGGTGCTTGTAACAAGTCAGATCAGACAAATGTAAACGATCATACAGTTCCCTCCTACTGATTAACACCAGCCAACAGGGAGTCACTTGTCATCTGGTGACTATCTGATAGAGAAGAAAATTCGGAGTAGAGGCTTGTTGCCTTTAGTTCTGGAGTCACTTGAATTTCCAAACTCCACTGCTGAACAAATCTGGCTCTCAGATTCTCTGACATCTAATTCTTATATTAGAAACTCCTCTTTTCTCTCCTCTACTATCAAGTGCCCTTGAGACTGATGGCCACCCAACTGCCCTGTATCAATCACCTTACCAGCCCTCTCCAAGCTGGAGGATGAGTATGGCTTCCGGCACTCACTCAGGAAACATCAGTGCCAGTCCTCTTATGCCTGTCCTTCTTAGGGGAGAAAAAAAGCCTGTCTAGTGCTAATGTCCCAAATACTCTGCTCAGTGGTCTGGCCACTTCTGAGGCAGCTACTCCCTATGACATACAAGAGAATATGAGGGAAATAAAATCAATTTGAGGTTTCTTGTGCTAGTGATAAAGAATCTGCCTGCCAGTGCAGGAGATGCAAGAAACGCAGGTTTGATTCCTGGGTTGGGAAGATCCCCTGGAAAAAGGAAATGGCAACCCACTCCAGTATTCTTGCCTAGAAAATCACATGGAGAGAGGAGCCCAGCAGAATATAATCCAAGGGGTCTCTAAAGAGTCAGACACAACTGAGCACAACATTGAGGTTCCAGCCGGCACAGTGAAGGCTCCCTCAGCTCTCTTGAGTGAAACAGCTACTCCCAGCCCATCTATAATCTGTGTACTCTTCTACTGAAATGCCAATAATCTCTTGTACTTTTTAATGATTATTTGTCTCCCTTTAGAAGAGGGAACACTGAAGAGGGACAGATAATTTGTCTCATTTATCTATCCAAAGTGTTTACCTCAGTTTTGACACATGAGCTCTTCAATCAATTTGTAAGATTGAATATTTTTACATCCTGATATTCATTCTAGAAGAGGTTGAGAATTTAAAAAAATGTAATAACCACTAATTATTACAGAAAATACTGATATGAAATGAATAGCATTTTGATTTTTCATAGACAATAAATAACTAAATGTGTTAGCATTCTCCAAAGAACCAGTGGTGCATATACATGTATGCATGTACATGTATGGGGTTTCTTATAAAGAATTGGTTCCAGCAGCCATTAAGGCTGGCAGTCCCAATTTCTGCAGTTGGCAAGCTGTAGACCAGGGGAGCTGGTGGTGTAATTTGAACTAAATGCTAGCAGATTTGAGATCGATCAGTTGCCAGCATTTCAGTTTGGGACTAAAGGCATGAAAAAGTCTCTATCCCAACTCAAAGGCAGTCCAGCAAGTAGTCCCTCTTTTTCAGGGGAGGGTCAGCCTTTTTGTTGTCATCATGCCTTCAACTGATGGAATGAGGGCCACCCACCTAGGAAGGGCACTCTGCTTTACTCAGTCCATCAATTTAAATGTTAAACTAATCCAAGCACACTCTCACAGAAACACCCAACCTTTTGATTTTTCATAGACAATGAAGAATTAAATCTTAGCATTCCCCAAAGAACCAGTGGTGTAGGTCTATGTATACAGGTACATGTATGGGGTTTATTATAAGGAATTGGTTCCAGCAACCATTAAGGCTGACAGTTTTTCCAAATATTGTGGGCACCGTGTGCCCAAACAGGTTGACATATAAAATCTATCACATTGAGTATGTAAAAGTCTAAAGTGAATGGATCATCACCTCTCTTCTCACATTCACTCAACAAACAATAAGGATGTACTATCTGTCAGGCATTACAGATTCTCTTGTTTCCCTCTTTTCTCTCATGGGGTCTAACATTCTGACAAGGTGGTGGGTGCACCCACATGACAGAAGGGACAAGTGAGCTGGGGCAGCACAGACATGATTGGAAATAACCAACATGAAAATGCCCAAGCACAGCCCCCAAGCAGGACTCTTCACTCAAATTTTCATTTCTAGACAATACTGCTAGGGAGAAATGCTTCCTCCCAGAGAAATCAAAGAAACATTTACTTGGAATGATTCACAAAAAGGCTCTCAAACTTGACTGTACTTTTAAAATCACCCAGGGAGCTTTAAAAGCCACTTATGCCTGAGCACTGATTAAATCAGAACATCTGGGGGTGGAGCCAAAGCATTCATAGTTTTTAAAAACTCCCAAAGTGATTCTGATGTGTAGCCAGGGTTGAGAATCACTGATTTACATTAATTTACACAATCTTATGTGCTAGGCTTCTGATTGTAATTATTCAAGTGGTCACTTGCCTGTGGGGCTTCCCAGGTGGCTCAGTGGTAAAGGAATCCACCTGCCGATGCAGGAGACACAGGTTAGATCTCTGGATCATGAAGATCCCCTGGAGGAGGAAATGACAACAATCCAGTATTGTTGCCTGGAAAATTCCATGGCCAAAGGAGCCTGGCAGGCTACAGTCCATAGGGTCACAAAGAGTCAGACACAACTCAGCAACAGAGCATGCACACATGCACTTGTCTGTACTATATACATCATTCTTGCTGGGGTAGCTGATAAAGATGAGAAACGGTACAGTACTGATAATGAATACCTGGTTAAGCTATCCAGCTGGCTGGCGGGGAATCAGTCCAGTGTTGCCATTGATAGCTAGTTTTGGTCTGAGATTCAGTGGCCCATGCATCTGTGTCAGCCACTTGCTAGAACCATTCCCACTTGCTCTGATTTTCCCCAACCTTGGTACCATTGGTTTTTCTCAATGACAGAGCCCAATATCAATGTCTGATCACTTGCTTTGTCCTCTCCCATCCGAGCTTGTTACCAATTTTTCAAAGTAATGGGTAAAATTTTGCAGCTTATTTCTTCTACTGAGATAGCATTGCACTTACAGCAGAAAGTGAAGAGGAACTAAAAAGCCTCTTGATGAAAGTGAAAGAGTAGAGTGAAAAAGTTGGCTTAAAGCTCAACATTCAGAAAACTAAGATCATGGCATCTGGTCCCATCAGTCTATGGGAAATAGATGGGGAAACAGTGTCAGACTTTATCTTTGGGGGGCTCCAAAATCACTGCAGATGGTGATTGCAGCCTAGAAATTAAAAGATGCTTACTCCTTGGAAGGAAAGCTATGACCAACCTACATAGCATATTGAAAAGCAGAGACATTACTTTGCCAACAAAAGTCCGTCTAGTGAAGGCTATGGTTTTTCCAGTAGTCATGTATGGATGTGAGAGTTGGACTTTGAAGAAAGCTGACTGCCGAAGAATTGATGCTTTTGAACTGTGGTGTTGGAGAAGACTCTTGAGAGTCCCTTGGACTGCAAGGAGATCCAACTAGTCCATTCTAAAGGAGATCAGTCCTGGATGTTCTTTGGAAGGAATGATGCTGAAGCTGAAACTCCAATAGTTTGGCCACCTCATGGGAAGAATTGACTCATTGGAAAAGACTCTGATGCTGGGAGGGATTGGGGGCAGGAGGAGAAGGAGATGACAGAGGATGGGATGGCTGGATGGCATCACTGACTCAATGTACATGAGTTTGAGTGAACTCCGGGAGTTGGTGATAGACAGGGAGGCCTGGAGTGCTGCAATTCATGGGGTCGCAAAGAGTTGGACACGACTGAGTGACTGAACTGAAATGAACTGAGCATTGCAGACTCCTCACAGTAAGAGGCAATGGATTTTCCACTTATGGTCAAGGCAGCCCAGCTACAAAAGCAGAAGCAGCCTGGTTTATGCCAAATGGGCTCCCACAAAGAGGCAGGGATGATGGAGTGCAAAACACTTTTCTGAACCCCACAGAAATGGATACTAGTCCATCTGCTGCTGCTGGGCCAAGACGGAGCATCTTTCAGGGGGAGGCAGTCAAGCCCAAAGTCTTCCTTTCCCCCAGGTCCTGTCTCTCGTAAATAATGGGGTCAATTCTGAGAGACTCAGGACTTGCAGGGGGGATATACCTGAGAGGTTTAAGAACACAGGCCGTCCAGATGCCATAACTCAAATTAGAATTCCAACATTACCACTATTACCTATGTGACTTGGGCAAATTATTTAACCTCTCTCATTTATTTGCTCAGTAGTGATAGCACTTGCCTATTAAAGTTGCTTTGTAATTATAGGATATAAAGTATGTGGAGGGGTTATTTAGCACAGTGCTTGGCATATAGTAATGCTCAAGTAAACATTAGCTATTCTTAATGTAAATGTACCCCCCAGAAGTACATGTGTTTTATATTATAACTAGTGACTAAGGAATTCTCATGTCCCATCAGAGTCTGGGCCACCGGTCATGAATACCAACTACTAGCTTAGTCTCACCACACCCCGAGCCAGGGAGAAGTCAAGCTGGTGGCCCATTAGAAATCACCCCATGCCCACATCACATCAGCCACTAGCAATCGGTGGACCCAGTCCTATAGAGTAGACTCATCTTTCTGCCATATCGAATGTATAACAAGTCCCCACTCTACTGGTTTCCAATCCCAATCTCTCTCTAGTCTATCTCAAAGACTGAAGTGGGCCCTCGACTCCAGCCAGTTACTTAGAGGGCTTGAACCTCTGCCCTAGTTCATGCAAACTCCTTTCCTCTAGAGGGCAGGTCTATGACCAAACCCATCCATCTTCATGCTTCCAAGTCTTGACTGAAAGCATTCCCTCAAAACAGACCTCTCCCCAAGTAGCCACTACCCCCAGCCTACAAAGGACTCAACTCTCCGACTTGATATTCAGCTGCCAGGCTACCTACTAGTCTGGTGTTCTGAAATATCTCCTCATATCCCTAACGAGAAGGAAGAGTTAGTTTAACCTTGGTCCAGCTAGCTCCCTCCCCTTCAGTAAGAGTTATGAGTGTCCCACAGAGTCACGCTTACACTGGGGATCTTAATCACCTTTGCTTCCAAAACACTATCCCTCATCTGCCTGCTGATCAAATCTTTGATCTTTTTAGCACGTGTGGGTTTCTCCTCTTGCTCCCAACTCTCCTCCACTCGACTTGGATATTTCAGGGTAAGAATCATTTAATATATAATGGATGTCAAATATAGCAGTCAGTACATAATTCCATGACAAACAGCTTAATCTGTAGCAAAAGATCAGGATCCAAGTTTAATCCATTTTCTATGGCTTATGTGTGCATGCTATCACTTCAGTTGTGTCTGACTCTTTGTGACCCATGGGCCATAGCCCACCAGGCTTCTCTGTCTGTGGGATTCTGGAGGCAAGAATACTGGAGTTGGTTGCCATTCTGTTCTCCAGGGGATCTTCCTGACCCAGGGATCAAACTTGGGTCTCTTATGTCTCCTGCATTAGCCGGCTGGTTCTTTACCACTAGCACCACCTGGCAAAGCCTTCTATGGCTTATAAACATTTCATAAACTTCTTTTGGTCTTTGTATTACATAAAAACTATAAGCTTCTCCATATTTAACATAATAGAAGTAACCCAAGTCAACGGTGAGGGGCTGCAAATTTTTCTTCATTTATTCAGTATCTTCATATGTGTATTTGTTCAGACAATAGACTCCTGAATTTGGATTCCCAGGGAGAAGGTCATCCACTTCCACTGCTCTGGGTCATGTTTCCAAATTTCACTGCACAAGAGGAGATGTGGCCCAATCCACATTTCCCCAGCAGAGAAACTTCTCTACCCATCATGAATTCCCCTGGAAGATAATTTCTCGCCATCTGAGCATGTTTGCCTTTCTGTATGGCTTGATAATATTTGGGGGTCAAAATGTTTGCCAGTGGAACACTGTTGAACTAACCTAGTTGAGTGCTTCCCAAAGTATGGGATACATTCCATTAGAAAATGATTAGTTGTAGGGAATACATAGAACATTAAATAACAGTGAGTCACATGGTGAGATATTATTCTCTCTCCAACTCTCTTCCAGCCTCTCTGGTCCAGAAGGTTTCAGTTTGGTGCTAATATATCTCCAACACCTCTCTGGCACTTTCTAAATTGCCTTTTACAGAGAAGCCTGTGTCCCAGAATCTTCAGACTACCTTGTCTATCTTGGATTAACAAGGCTTTACTTTCATGTATTCATTTTATGGTTACCTGCTATTTGTGATGTTGCATCAATTTTTTCTTTAATTTGCAGTCATGATAGAACATTTCCTTTAAAAAAATTTAAAATGAGCCAACTTAAAAGAGAATCAAGTTAGAATACAAGCACATTCATGTTGCAAAACTTGCCAAGGTAACACACAAAGTGAAACTCAGCTCCTGATTTTACCAATGACACCTGGGGACCTGAGGACGATACTGATGCCCATGGTCGCAATGTTTGGTTGACAGTGAAGCTGAGACAAGAACCAGGCCTTTCAACCCTGAGTCAGTGCTGCTCCATAGTTCCATTAGGAGCTTGACAAAGTAAAAGAGAAACATAGTGTCTCTTAATGTGCTTGTGTATCCTGGTCACAACTACTACACCTACTTCACACCTGGCTGGGAAACCTTCCGGTGCAGCACCTAAAAAGAGACTTCCTAGAGACTATTATATAGAGTGAAGTAAGTCAGAAACAGAAAAACAGTTATCACATACTGATGCATGTATATATGGAATCTAGAAAGGTGGTCCTGATGAACCCATTTGCAGAGCAGCAATGGAGACACAGACAAAGAGAACAGACTTGTGGACACGGCTTGGGGAGGGCAGTCAGGAGAGGGTGGGAGATTTGAAGACAGTAACACGGAAACATACGTTACCATATGTAAAATAGATAGCAAATGGGAATTTGCTGTATGACTCAGGGAACTCAAACCAGGATTGAGAGGGGTGGGATGGGGAGGGAGGTGGAAGGGATGTTCAAGTGGGAGGGGACATGGGTAAACCTATGGCTGATTCATGTTGATGTTTGGTATAAACCAACACAATACTGTAAAGCAAATATCCTCCAATTAAAAATAAATGAATCAATAAATAAAATTACAAATTTGCTATCATAAAAGTGACTTCCTTCTCCTATGTACATCTTCTAGGTTGTATGTTAATGTTTCGGCCTTCATTTCAGAAATAAGGAGAAATAAAGTGAGTTTATTACAGGATAGTGAATGTTTTGCCTCGATTTCACAAGTAAGAAAATAAGAAAAAATGCTTTTGAAATTAAACAGCAGTCCTCAATTAGAAAATAGCATAATTACATCCAATATTGTAACAGTACTATTTTTTTTCACGTCAACAATCACCTAGTTATTTAATTCCCTAATGCAAAACAAGGCAGAATGTTATCTTTTGCTGAGAGATTAATATATTGTAAGGAAAAATGACCTCCCACACACTAAGCACATCAGGCAGTGTTTTTTGCCACATAGAGAACAGACTGGATACACATCTCACCCTTGGGGGAATACCGTGTTTTCAAAGCACGTACACGCTTTTAAGATACCATTTCTTCCCACACTTAAGATAATTCTCTGCAGCTGATTATCATTAAATTTCTCATTGCCTAGATTCTTTAGGTTCATCCATGGCCTATCAGGGGTAGCTCAGATGCAATTACAAGTAACAAACATTGGTAGACCAAGGCCAAGCCTTCTGTAGCTTTAACCAACCAGTAGTAGTTACTTTTATTGGAAACTCTGCTAAGTATTTTGCATGTATTACTTCACATACCCTTCACAACACCCCTGTGATCCCTCTCTTTTGTATAAGGAATCCAAAGCTTAGAAAAGTTAAATTCTTACCCAAAGATACAAGAAGTTGCAGAACCAGGATTTGAATGTACACCTTTCTGAGTCCCCAAAGCAAACAGCTAACTCTCTGAGAACTTGCAATGACAATGCAACACTCTGTGCCAAGTAGGTGCACAGTCAACTCAGACCAAATCATAGTTGACTCATAACCTCTATCGGCTGATTATTTTGAAAAATTTTCCAGGTTGATAATGGTGTTGAAATAAGAAAGGATTTTCTTAATCACCATTTTTAGGGAAAGAAAGTTAGTAATAACCCATAATGCAGCCATTTTTTAAAATAAAAAATGCACTTACATAAAATTATAGAATAACTAATAAAATATCTATCTAACTGCAATAGTTTTCTTGTTAATGCTAGAAAAAAAAAAATTCCCAAACTTAGTTTCTTATAACAACACAAATTTGTTCTCTTACAGCTCTGAAGGTCTGAAGTCCGAAAACAGTCTCACAATGCTAAAGTCAAGGTGTCGGCAGTCTGCTCCCTTCTGGAAGCTCTGAAGGAAAATTCCTTTCCTGGACTTTCCAGCTTCTGCCTCCCTCAGCTTCTAGCTGCTTCCCAGCATTACCACAGCCTCTTGCTACCTCCTTCACATCCACTACTGACTTTGGGTTTCCTGCCCCACTTCTAAAAGGACGCTTGTGATGTTATAGGGCCCACCTGGCTACCCCACGCTAACCTCCCCACCTGAAGACTCTATTATTTAACCACATCAATAAAGCCCCTTTTGCCTTGAAAGATAACTTACTCACTGATTCTGGGAGTTAGGACATAAACATCTTTAGGCCATTATTGTGTCTAGTGCAATTACCAACATTTACAGTTTTTTTTCACTTGAAACAAAATTTTAAATTAAATTGGAAAGGGATCTAACCTTTATTGTAATTGCCTGCATCCAATTTCCAGTGCATTTATGGTTTTCCAGGGCTTAACTTTATGGCTAAGCAATGATTTTCTTTTTTGTTTTCCTTCTGGTTGGAAACTTTCTGGAGCACATGGATGCAGTGATGGTGGTTACTAAGCAGTTTGAATGTGCAGGAACCACTGTGATGGGCATATTTTAAAACAGTTTCCTCCAAGTGATCAGGACAAGGCCAGGCCTCGAGTTTAGAAGCAGCCTGAAATCTGCTGCAAAAAAAAAAAAAAAAAAGAGAGAGAGAGAGAGAAATTATAAAATGCAGAGGGCAGTTGACAAATACATTCATTACTAGCAGTTCACTAGGAATAGGTAAGGGAGCAAAGAGAATTAAAGGAGAGAGAGAAGAAAACCTGCAGCTTCTTGACTAATCCATTGAGCAAGTTGATCATGTTCTGATTAGAACACATATAGCAAGAAAACATGCTCCATATTCCTGTGAGGTTTATCTTCTAACTGTGGAAAAGAAGAGATCCACAGCCCATGACATGAGAAGGAATACCAACCAACCAACCAACAAAAAACAAACATTTGGCAAATTCTGAGTACAGCAAGCCCATGCAGAAATATATTTGTTTTTGTATTGTTTCTCATTTGAATTGGTATTTAGAGAACATCCACTCAATTAATGCCCTAAGGAGAGACGGACAGTCTCCTGGCATCTCATTCTGATTAAATAAAAAGATCCCTACAAGGGTTGCTACACAGATAGAGCTAAATGTTTTGAAGATTCAAGTTGCTGCTTCTAAAAGAATCAAGTGACATTGAAACTACATTTGTAAAGAGATCAACACACTTCTAATACTGGAAACTCCTTTTACCTAGATGTTTCTGTTTATTCAGGCTTGCTTCTAATGACATTTGAATGTGTATATTCATTTCCTAGGAGGGCATTAACTAATACACAATGTTACTTAATTAAGAAGCTATAATACAGCTTGTAAAAAAAATGAGAAAAAATGCTTTGAAGCAACTAGCCATACCTAATAAAATATTCTTATTACCCTAATTAGAATTCTTTTTTATCAGTGAGGAGAGAGAAAAAGAGGGAAAAAAAGCCTTTGGGAATGGTTAATTCTAAAACTTCCTCCAGTATTTTTCAAACTTTAATGAATATACAAAACACTCAAGGATGGTGTTAAAATGCAAATTATGGTTTAGTAGAAGGAGAAGGGGCAAAGGGGGAAAGCACACGGATTCTGCATTTCTTATAAGTCCCTAAGTGATGTCACTGTGCTATTCTTCCCCCTTTAAGTAACCACATAGAAAACTTTATAAAATAGTTACAAATTCCAAAGTACCACTGCAAACTTCCCTGCAGATCTGTAATTTCAACAGGCCCCTTCTGACTGTGTCTATATCACCAGCTTTACACTCAATGAGCTGAGGTGGCACAACCCAAATGTCTGTGGAGGGCATGTGGTTATATAAATATCTGAAATAGATTAATTTTAAAACAGGAACTAAGCTGGTTAGGTTGGAACTAAGCTTCAGACCAGCTTCAATCACATGCCTTTTAACATGCTTTGTAGTCAGAAAACAATAGCAAATAATGGTATACGTTATAACCTCTGAGTCTAGAGTTGGCAGTCTTAACATTTTGGAGGCCATGTCCCCTGTAAGAATTTGATATAAATTATGTGACATCTGCCTCCTAAAAAAGTCTACAAACATCTACACACACATTTCATAAATAGTTTCAGGAAACTGCACCTTTCCCGGTCTGTCCATGGATTCTTTAAGAGTTTGTGAACTTCCAGCTAATTTTAATTCAGAAGGTATGAAAGAAAATAAAGAATTTTAACATTAAAATAAAGAAATGGTGTTTCCCTTGGATTGCTAATGTGCACACACACACATGCACTATAGAGTTTTGGCACGTGTGGTTCTACAGTTGAATTATCCGGGAGATGGTGATGGACAGGGAGGCCTGGCGTGCTGCGATTCATGGGGTCGCAAAGAGTCCGACACGACTGAGCGACTGAACTGAACTGAACTGAACATCTATTCCTGTAAACTTTCTTAGGAATATATGTTTCATAATATTTTACACTTCACTGTGTAATAATTGAGGGTTATAGAATTGAGCATTACTAGTGAGTTGCAATATGTGACATTACACACTGGAAAAATATTTCTCATCATTTCTCCTCATTTAAAGATGTCAATTATAAAACATTCACTGTAAAGGGTAAACTAAGAAATACCAGCAAATGTTAGTTTTTCACTAATGCATGAAAATACATGAAACTTGTACAATACATGAAAAATGTATTATAACAGTCAAAAAATAAGAGGAAGAGGGATGATCTGAAGATGTATCTGACTAAGCATTTACTGCGGCCTTAGCCACATGATTACTAATAAGGCTTTGAAGTCAGTACACAGTAGGGCTTTCCTGGTGGCTTAGCTGGTAAAGAATCCACCTGCAATGTAGGAGACCTGGGTTCAATCCCTGGGTTAGGAAATCCCTTGGAGAAGGCCCACTCCAGTATTCTGGCCTGGAAAATTCCATGAACTGTATAGCTCATGGGGTCGCCAACTAGGACACGACTGAGTGACTTTCACTTCAGTAGGTACCAACTTTTCTGTTTTACATGATGAAAAAGAGAGTTTAGAATTTCAGAAACGATTTGCTTGTTTGCATATAAACCTTTCTTGATAAGTAGCCTTGGTGTTTAGAGTCCAGAATACAATTCTGCCATATCACTGGTAATAATGGGAATTACCTTGACCTCTGAGAGTAAAATTTTAAATCAACAGAGAATTGATCAAAGTGAAATTATGCAAAATCAAACCTACAGAAATAAAACTGGTCTCATAAAAGCACCTTACCTAAGGTCCACATGAATATAATAAATATCCAAAGTAAGACTGTGACAATTGTGAATGGAAAGATCAGTCAATGTACAATTTTAAAAAACTTCACAAAATCAAATTATAGTAGTGCAGGGCCACACCTTATGAAGTTATGTTCAATAGACTTTAGTTATTCAACCCTATTATTACGTGGAAAAACCAAACCAACTCACTTAAAAAAAAACAAAAACACAAATTTATTCTCTTTTAGTACTGGAAGTGAAGGTAAAATCAAAGTGTCAACTGGATATTTTCTGAAGGCTCCAAGGGTAGAGAATCCTCCCTCTTATCCTATTCCAGCTTATGGTGGCTGTCCCCATTCCTCGGATGGTGGCCAGACCACTCCAGTCTTTGCTTTTGTTGTCACATTGCCTTTTCCAATCCCAATCTCCTGCCTCCCTCTTTAAGGATCCCTGTCATTACATTGCAACCACCTGGGTAATTGAAAATGTAAACCTTCCTATCTCAAGATCTTTAAATTAGTAGCATGTGAAAAGTCCCTTTTGCCATATAAGGTTACACAGATTTAGGAATTAGTATGTGGATATATTGATTTCTGCAAGCTTCAGAACACTGACAATAAGGGCACATCCATGTGGATTCATTGCTTGGGGCAGACTTACAAACTCACATGCCTGACATACAAAACCAGACTGTTCATTTTTTTGAGACATACAATATGTAAGGACTGAAATATTTAAGCTTATATGGAGAGCTCTCCTCCCAGTGAAGGAGATGCAAGAGACATGGGTTCAATCCCTGGGTCAGGAAGATCCCTTGGAGGAGGGCATGACAACCAACTCCAGTATTTTCACCTGGAGAAACTGACGGACAGGGGAGCTTGGCAGGCTACAGTCCATAGGATCACAAAGAATTGGACAAGACTAAAACAACAACCTTCCTGCTGGTTTATAGATTGTGTGATGTCCTTCGAGTTGCTCCCTCTTGATAACTGAACTCGCACAGTGTGATAACCTAGTGATTGCACTGTTTTCATCAGTCACATTTTTACAAATAGGTAGACTCATTCATCGGAGAAGGCAATGGCACCCCACTCCAGTACTCTTGCCTGAAAAATCCCATGGATGGAGGAGCCTGGTAGGCTGCAGTCCATGGGGTCGCAAAGAGTCGGACACGACTAAACAACTTCCCTTTCCCTTTCCCTTTCAAAACAACCTAGCATAGGTGCACAGTATAATCTTTAGGGCAAACACTAAAAAGACTAATACAAAAAGATATAGCCAAACAGCCAATAGAAAATTAGAATACTAAAAATATTCAAGTAATCCAAAAAAAGGCAGGAAAGAAAGAAAAGGGGAACAAAAACCAAAGTGAAAAAGAAAACAAATACAATCAGCCTTCCATATTCATGGGTTCTACATCCACAGATTCAATAAACCACAGACTGCAAATATCTGAACACAAAATTCAAAAATTCCAAAAAGCAAAACTTGAATTGGTGGCACTCCAGCAACTATTTTCATAGCTTTTATATTATAAATGATAAATAATCTAGGGAAAATTTAAAGTATATCTGAGAGATCTTATACTATGAAGTCAAGCTCTCTATTATTGAACTCTAGAGCTAGCGACCCTCATCTTCATCAGTGACTAATTACCCATATCACCAGCAGCAGCAGCCACAAGAACTCTATATACCGCTTGGCTGACTTCTAATGATAATGAGCCACTGTTCTGTTCAAAGAACTTTTGCTGGACATTCTTATTCATTTACACACACATACACACACACCACTACCACCATCTCTACCATTGCTAAGGAAAAGAACAATTATATTGTAGCTATCAAAATTAGTATTCTTTGCCATATTTTTATCTATGTTCTTCTCCTTTGAAGATCAAGAAAGAGAATAATGATTATTCTATCATTATTTTGAGCGATAATTGCCTTTCTGAACAATCCTAACTGAAATGTATTTGTCAATTTGGGCCATGTCCAGATGGCCACAATTCTATGAGTTAACAGGCGCAGCATTTTATTACAAATCTGAAATAAATGTATCTCCAGATCAAGTTCTGACAGGGCTAGAACTTTCTCTGTTAAAAACCTTGCCTCAACTTCAGGAACCCTGTTGGGGGAGAATAGACTGAGAGAAAACCTGATAACCTACATGCATCAGTCACCATGAGCCACTGGAAAACCTGAATTCTCCCTCAGGGAAGACAAAAATGTGTCTGGAGAACACATCAAAGCTCACTGACAGATACCAAGACACTTGAAGTTATGAAAAACTGGTATAATAAAATAGTCCTAAGTATAGCTCTTATTGTATCTACACTCTTTAAAAATATATTTTTGCAGCTATTCCATCAAAATGATGAGTCTCTTGGATTTCCCTCATGGCCCTGTGGTAGAGAATCCGCCTGACAATGCAGTGGACATAGGTTTGATCCCTGGTCTGGGAAGATCCCACATACTGAGCATTAACTAAGCCCACCAGCCTAAAGCCTGTGCTTTGCAACAAGAGAAACCACGGCAATGAGAAGCCTGCACACCACAACTAGAGAGGAGCCCCCACTTGCCACAACTAGAGAAAGACTGAGTGCAGCAATGAAGACCCAGCACAGTAAAAAATAAACAAATGAATAAAATTTAAAATAACCAGTCTCTTTATTCACCCCTTGAATCTAGGCCAGTCCTGTGATGTGCTTTGGCTAATAAAATATGGAGAAAGCGATATTATGCCAGTTCTGAGCTGAAGTCTCAAGAGGCATTTTGTGCTTCCCTTTTCCTTCTTGGAACCCTGCCACAATCATATGAACAAACCCGAGCTAGCCTGTTGGAGGAGAGCTCAGCTGTACTAGCCAAGACTGTCCTAGCCCAGCCTCTAAACCAGCTGATCCACATACGTGTAAGAAAGCCTAGCCAAGACCAGCAGAGTTGCTTATCCAGCCCACAGCTGCTCGCAGACACAGAATGAGCCCATGGGAGACCAGAACTGCCTAGCCGACAGACTTCGAGCAAAATATACTTGTATCTTTAAACAGTTAAGATTTGGTTTCATACAGATTGTTAGGCAATGGATAACTAAAACATAAATAGATGAGAGTATCAATATTGCCATCATCAGAGATGTAGACCTTTGGGAAGAATCTGGATCTAATTTCCTCAGTTTATGAAAACAAATAAAGATAAAATATAGAGAAAATGAACTAAGGGTTACAAGCACCAGCTAGCTCTTTTCTTTACTATATTTAGCTAATATTACAAAATTTCCTTGATCAGTTCTATTACAATAATATATTACTAACTAGCACTTTGGCACTAAATATAGACAGACATTTATACTAAAAATCTTACATCAGGTTCTCCCCATAATATCGGGAAATAAAGATCCTCAGAATCACACATGGAATGCCTATCAATATGAATTTTGTAACACAAGGGCCCATGTCCTACAGTTTCACTACATTTGACTGCCTCCCACTATGGTAAGGCACAGAGCTGCAATTTATACTGGGCTGAAATTTTAAAATCAGTACACTAAGCAAGTAATAACTGCAGTTCAAATTATCCTTGAAAATGTCTTTGCCTATAAATTACACCACCAGCTGTCAGGAAGTCCACCGGAGTCAGTTTTTTCCTTCAGTATTGAACAGACAGCTAGAGTTTGGGAGGGAGAGAGGTTAGTATAAATAGATAGATTGTGTATCAGAATCCACGTTGAATTTTAAAAGAAATACATACACACATGGCCATGTGTTTTATAAATGGTTAGATGCTCACACTGCAAGAGATATATGAGATTTGAAACCTACTAAATGATCATCATACTCACCTCTTCCATCTCATTTTTCCTTTGGCCCATAAGCCAGACTGACAGATGGAATCATGATATTAAAATTTGCTTTCTCTATTCCTGTTTCCTTCCATTGCCAAGTATTTAAACACTTAAATTCACAAAAGTTAAATGTGTATCTGGTGCAACTTCACTCTACTGTTGCAGGAAAACATAACATGCCACCCCTTCCAGAGTCATCAAGGAAGTAAGCATATGTGGAAAACTGGAAAGGTTGACACATGAGCAGTCAGGAACCCCTAGTCTCGATCCCTGATCTGGCACTCACTTGCTACATGACCTTGCTGTGTGTCAAAATCCATTTGCCATCTCTGGAGCTCGGTTCCCTCACCTGTAAAACGATTTCTGACTCAGAGAAACGCGCCTTAACCCCTTTATACCAAGAGATAAAACACAGGAGGTAAAACTTGACTGCTTCCAGGAAATTTAAAAAGGGTGGGGGAGGGGTGAGATTGATGCATGGCTCCTATTCCTCAAGGAACAACTGGCTTCCCAGCAGCTCTCCTGGATGCTTCCTGAGACCCAGACTTCTACCTTCCGACAGACACATTGTCCACTCATGGGTTCTGTGATGTCCTGGATCCAGGGTACTACAATCCTGAGCTCCAGCCTCTGCTCCTTCCCCTGTTACCAGCATAAATCTTGGCAACTTACTAAAGCTATCTATAACTTCAATTTCCTCATGCATGCAACAGAACTAATCATATATATTTAACCTACACATGTAATAATAGTTGGCATTTTTGTTAAATATATAAGATAACATGTTAAGCCCAGTTATTTTGTGCCCCTTGGGATCATTTAAACAAACACTCCAAAAGCAACAAAAATAGAATGCTACTTTCTTAAGCAATAAAATAAAAATAAATAAATGGGAATAGTGAGCTCAGGAAACAGAAAGGAGAGCAACCACACCTTGGAGAGACTGGACCCAGGGCAGACTGGGGTATCCGCACAGTAGCGTAAATGTCCCTACATGGGTCTCTGCCCCATCGACCCTCTATGTTTAGGATGTGCTGAGAGAGATGACCCAGGTGGCTTTGCTTGGATCACAGGACTACATCTGATCAAAGGGAAAGAGCCCTGTGAGGGAAAACCCCATTCAAGCTGCGCACAGTGAATACAAGTGAACTCCCTGAAAGAAGGAGGCCCTGTTACTAGAATCAGAGACCAGATGTTGCTGGGAAGGGAGAAACTATATTCCACACCCAGTTATGAGAGTTATCATCAAAGTTACACAACAGTTAAATCCTTCTAAAAAGTTACTGTTGGGTTTTGGGGTTTTTTTTTTTAATGGCCTGTCCAATAAAATCACCCTTTGGGTGTGACTTTGCCGTGATCTCTTCTGCTCCCCAACCGGCCTGCTGTTGGGCCTTTTGTGGTTCCAGCCACTTTCCCACTGAACGTCTTGCTGAGTTTGTTTGTTTGTTTGCTTGTTTTTCTTTGTTTTTTTTTTTTGGCCACACCACATGCCATGTGCAATCGTAGCTCCTCAACCAGTGACTGAACCCATGCCCTCTGTGTTGGAAGGACAGAGTCTTAACCACTGAACCAGGGAAGTTCCAGTTTGCCAAGTTTAATTGTCTTTAGGGACCCAACTCTTCATGGAGGTTAACTGGGCCACAAAACACCATTAATCCAGTGTGTAGGCTTAGGTATCCTAAACAAAAGACTTAGTTTTCTTCAGTTATAGAACCATAAAACCCCCACATAACTGATGAATGAAAAAATTCAGAAACTGTGATCTTCACCCAGAAACAACACAAAGAAACGCAGAAACCAGAGCAGGAATGTAGCCTCTCCGTGAACTTCTCTCTCCGTGACTCCCTTATGCTGTTTGAACAGCTGTCACAGGCTCAGTCTGGTCTTCTGAACCCTCTGTGACATTAGGTCAGATAGTAACATCAACAATGTACTTAGCCAGGACAGAATTAGGAGAGGAGAAAAATCAGGGGCAAAAGAGACCAAAATGAATAGTGCAGGCTGTTCTTTGTAATTTTTCTTAGCAAAAGAAGGAAATGTTTGGTCTATATTTAGGCTCAAGAGCTCCAGATCCTAATGTGAATTGTCTTGTGATTCTTTTAATCTTTGGCTTTTTCTTTCCCAGCACAAAGTACCTGGATAAAAATTCCACCTGCAGTCTGAAAGTGAGGAACCATAATGCAGTCTAAATTAGTTTTCAGGATAACAGAACCACTAGATGTCAGGATGCTGGGTTCTCACCTAACTGCCAACCACTGCCTAACTTGAGGGGCAGTGCTTTCCTTCTGTGGGTCTCAGTGTTCTCATCCCTTGAGCCAGGGTTTCTAAGGTCCCTTCCTTCCTGATTCATTAGTCAATGAAGCTAGGGTCAGAGGGATTCCTAAGAACAAATGCTTCCAGTGTATTGAGAGGGCTTCCCTGGTAGCTCAGATGGTGAGGAATCTGCCTGCAACATGGGAGACTCAGATTTGATCCCTTGCTTGGGAAGATCCCCTGGAGAATGGAATAGCAACCCACTCCAGTATGTTTGCCTGGAGAATTCCACGGACAGAAGAGTCTAGCAGGCTACAGTCCATGGGGTCACAAAGAGTCGGACACGACTGAGTGTATATTGAGAAACCAAGTTTCTCCTGGGGAAGACATACATGAAGATTAAAGTGAATCATTTACCCCGGCTGAAGAGCTGAAAAGTGCGCTTGTTGATGTTACTAGTGAGCTCTGGAATCTCACTCTTCATGAACATGTGTTCTACAGTATTTGAGATAACAATAAAAGCCAGAAGTCAGTAAACTTTTTCTGTAAACGTGAAAGTGCAAGTCACTCAGTCATGTCCGACTCTTTGTGACCCCCATGGATTATACAGTCCACGGAATTCTCCAGGCCAGAATGTTGGAGTCATTTCTTTCTGCAAGGGATCTTCCCAACCCAGGGATCGAACCCAGGTCTCCCACCTTGCAGGTGGATTCTTTACCGGCTGAGCCACCAGGGAAACCCAAGAATACTGGAGTGGGTAGCCTATCCCTTCTCCAGAGGATCTTCCCAACCCAGGAATCAAAGTGGGGTCTCCTGCATTGCAGGCAGATTCTTTACCAGCTGAGCTAAAGGTCAGATAATAAATACTTTAGGCTTTGCAGGCCTATAGTCTCTGTCACTGCTATTCAACCCTGCCTTTGTAGTGTGAGAGCAGACACAGGCAACAAATGAAGGAGTGTGGTTGTGTCCAGTACAAAGATGTATGATGGAGACTCGACCCATGGGCTGCAGTATGCTGACGCCTGGTGCAAGGGATGGTCTCACTTCACAGAGAGATGCAAGGCCAATTAGCATTTATCCTTACAGAGGAGTCTGGAGGGAATGGTGCAAAGTCATAAAATAATTTGGAATAATAATAGTAATATGAAGATCCCTGACATAGGAGCCACAACATGTAGATTAAAGCCAAATTCCATTATTCAACTAATTGGCAAATTGTTTAACCTCCACCAACCTCAGTTTCTTAATTTTTAAATGGAAAAAAAAAAGGAAATGCTATACCTAAAGGAATAAGAACAAGAATAGTAACAGTTCACATTTGAATGTCATCATAAAATTTTAAAAGCTCCTTTTACTTTTATCATCATATTTAATTCTAAACAAAACTTAGTTTCTGCCTAAAGTGGTAGATGTTATCTAACTCTCAGCATTCTGACTTGTAGATACCATCATTTCCATTTTATGGATAATACACTTAAAATCATGTGAAGAGTAAAACTGAGATGAAAACACTTGAAAACTGTACATTAGCATAAAGTGTTATAATTGCTCAAGATGAATATAATTCTTCCCAAATACAATTCTTCCCAATTCTTCCACAGACTAAAGTAGTGCCTTTTCATCATGGAATTTAAATCTAATTCAACATGTGCATTCTAAACCCACTATTGTATGTAATCAGCCTCCACCCTCAAGGAGCTCCTGATCTCCATACATACAGAACCCTAATTCACCCCTAAGGAAAGGCTAGAGAATCTCTCCTATTTCCTTGCCCTCCCTAAAGCATATCCAAGAAAACAGAGTTGCTGTTATTTTCATGGACATTATAGTCACATGGCAACAGAGATCCAGACATGGTTCCCACCTGTGCTAATAAAATATGTGAAGGAATGGTGAGGCAGAGATGCTCAGTGAAATCTGGCATCTTCCAACTCCCAACCGCCCTGCAAGTGAGAGGCTGCAGAGATTCTCCTTTGCCTGAACATGCATAAAGGCAAGGATGACAGGTACCCAGCGAGTATCTTCCCATGCTTTACACTGGATGATCAGATGAAAAAGACACACACCAGGACATCACTGTCAAGTGTTTGAAATTATCCCAGGCATTACCTTTAGATACTATACAGTTTTAAAGAGCAAACACCATGGTCGTTGAATTCCATCTGCCGAACACCTCACAGTATAATTTGACACTTACGTGACTTTGTTTTTGTTATTTGTTTTTTTGGTGGTTTTTGATATGTGTTTCTTTTTACTACAGTTGACCCTTGAACAACACAGAGGTTAGGGATACCTAACCACCCCCTAAAGCAGTCAAAAATCCATGAATAACTATATTCAGCCCTCTATATCCATAGTTCCACATCCAGGGATTAAACCAATGGCAGACTGTGTAGTACAAAAATTTGCATGTAAGTGTACCCACACATGTTGTTCAAGGCTCAACTGTAAAGGGAGCATTGTTCTAATACAGAAAACCAGGAAATACACACACACAAATAAATAATTGATGAAACAAGAGTAAGCCATAATTTCATAAGGCAAAATAGCTATGAATGTGGCAAATCCTTTCCAGAGATGGCCACAACCACTCCTCCCTCCTGCATGCACTTCTCTTCTAGAGATGGAGTTTGATTTTCCCTCCCCTTGAACCTGACATCACAGGTTGTTTGCCAACAAACTGGCAGAGTGACATTGTACAAGTAATGGCTTTAGACTCTAAGAGGACTAACAGCTTTTGTTTTTGGCTGCTAAGAGCCCCTAGTCTCCATATTGTTACCAAAAAAAAAAAAAATCTTCTAAAATAAGGTATTTAAATAAGATAAAGTCTTATAACATCACAAGTCCAAGTTTCAACTGAAAATCATTTGATACCAAGAACAAAATAGATCTCAAATCAAGTGAGAAAAGAAAATCAACCAATATGACACAAATGTTGGAATTATCTGACATGGATTTTAAAGCAGCCATCTAAAAAATGCTTCAGTGAGGATATGAACATGTTTGAACCAAATGAAAAATAGAAAGTCATAGAAAAGAAACAGAAGATATGAAGAAAAAACAAATGGAAATTCTAGACCCAATATATAACATCAATGAAAAAAAAAAAAAAACTCAGTAGATGGTTCAACAGCAGAAACAAAAGGACAGAAGAAAAATCAAAAAGTTGACAATTAAAAAGTAGAAATTACCCAGTCTGTACAACAGAGAGAAAGAAAATAGGGGAAAAAAAATGAATAGAGCCTCAGGAACATGGGGAAGTGTGACAAAAGATTAACATTCATGTCACTGAAGCCCAGGAAAAAGGGAGAAAAATGGTGGACTGAGAAAGTGTTCAAGGAAATCATGGCTGACAATTCCCCCAAATTTGGTAAGACATAAACCTACAGATACAAGAAGCTGAAAGAAACTCCAACAGGATAAATCCAAAGAAATCTATGTCAAGACATATGATAGCTAAACTGAAAACTGAAGATAAAAATAATCTTGAAAACAGCCTGACAGAAATGATGCATACATATAGGTAGGGGAAAAAAAACAACAACAGTTTGAACAAGGCAGACTTCTCATTGGAATTCCTGAAGGCTGGAAAAAAAGTGGCACAACTTTCAAGTGCTGAAAGACAAGATGAATTCAGAACCCTATAATTAACAAATATAGCCTTCACGAAGAGGAAATAAGATATTTTCAGATAAAAGTTAACTGGAATCTACTTCTAGCAGAGAGCAACTAGAAAAGAACAACCAAGGGAAGGAAGTTCTCTAAACCGAAAGAAAACTGATACGACACCTTAGAAAATGAGAATGCTATGAATGAATGCAGAAAAATCAAAAGAATGGTTTTGATTTTTATAAATGCAGTAATGCTTCCTTCTCTTAAATTTTCCAAATGATATGGTTTAAGAAAAAATTTCTCATTGAGAGTTGAAGAAAAATTATGACAATGTCTGCTGTGGTTCCCGATGTATATACAGGAAATATCTAAGACAAGATTAGGGGGAGAGAGTAAAGGGACTAAAAAAGAGGGAAGAGGTTTCTATACTTTAGTCAAACTGGTAAATGTTGACACCTGTAGGCTGTGATATGGTGTGTATGTATAGAAAGTAAAACCTAGAGTAATCATTATAAGAAATACACAAAAGAAACATTTTTAAATGCTATGGAAATCAAAACTGAATTTAAATTGCCCTCAGGAAGGCACAGAAACATGAAAAAGAGAAAACAAAACAAAATTTTTTGAAAAGCACAATTATAGTGGCCACCAGGGAATCATGTGCAAAGTGGTTTAAGGCAGTACTCTGGAGCCAGCTCATCCAGATTAAATTTCTGACTCAACCACACTGGGCAGATTCCCTAGTCTCCTTGGGCCTTAAGCACTGTGTCTGTCAACCAGAGATAACAGTATCCACTGCACAGTATTGTGTTGAAGTCTCAGTAAGTTAATATTTATTAGCAAAGGCGTCTGCAAAAGGTAAATATATACATGTTTTCCAATTAACTAATATACAGTTGACAGAATAATGTGAGGATTAGGGGTACCCACCCTCCACACCACCAAAAATTCTGAATAATCTATAGCCACCTCTCCCTACATGTGATTCGTCCATACTCAAGATCCCCCTGTATCTGAGGTCCCTCCATATACAAGTTTCTTCATCCTCGGATTCAACAACAGAGAATCATACAAGACTATAGCATTTACCTTTGGAAAAAGTCCACAAATAAGTGAACCCACACAGTTCAAGCCTGTGTTGATCAAGGGTCAAATGTAATTAAATTGACTTCCCAGCTAGGGTCAGAGGAACATCCTACTAGTTCCCATTCTTGCCCTCCTACGTTACACTGTGACAAACATTCTTGTTCTTTAGGCTTATTCCATATTTCTGACTATCTTTAGGGTACAGGGCTTCCCTGGTGGTTCGGATGGTAAAGAATCTGCCTGAATGCAGGAGACCGTTTCCATCCCTGGATTGGGAAGATCCCCTGGAGCAGGGAATGACCCCCGTATATATTGCCTGAAAAACCCCATAGACAGAGGAGGCTGGCAGGCTACAGTCCATGGGATCACAAAGAGTCGGACATGACTGAGTGACTAACACTTTCACTTAAGGATACAGGAGTTCTCTGAAAAATGTCTTGATGTTCACATGCAACCTCACTTCTTTTCTTGTCAGGATAAACATTGCAGACTTCTATAAGAAGAAGAACAGACATAGAACTTGAATAAAGTAGCTGGAGTTTTTCACCAGATTCATTTTGCCAGCACCGAGCAATGAATTCACTAATGCAGCATAGTTTCCTGGTTAGGAGCAGAGACTGTGAGGTTAGATGGCCTGGTTTCAAATTCCAGTTCTATCATTTATTAGCTGTGCAACTTTGGGCCTATTGCTTAACTTCTCTATGCTTCAGTTTCTTCATCTGTAAAAAGGGAGGAATAATAATATATAACTCACAGGAAAGTTATGAAGCTGAAATGAGTTAATGCACCTAAAGTACTCAGGGTGGTGCCTGCCATTCAATCAAATACAAATGCTAAGTGAATTCCCTTTTGTGATGGCCTAAATTGATCCTGAAAGCCTGCAGATAAGAAAACAATCATAAACCTCATTGTGAAATGGTGAGGGAAAGAGGGAAAATACCTCCCTCTTTCATCAATGAGCAACGTCAGCTGCCAAGAGTATTGTAATAGAACTGTTGGTTATGCGGCACCACTATCTGTAGCTGCTGAACGTGGAATTCCCTATAAGTCATCTTTAAACAATGAATGAAACAAGTAATTTTGCATAAAGAATTTTTTTTTCATCTGAACAGACTCTAGCTGCCTGCACATGTGGGAGCTTAGCATATTTATTTGATGACAAACAGAGTGCCCCATCCCATAGGGGCATCCTAAAGGCTCAATGTTTAGTTTGAAATATTTGAATATCTTGGTTTAAAGGAATTCTGCAATTTTTGGTTTAAAGAATTCCATGACTCAATGGGTTTATTCTTAGATTCCTTTTGGCTGTAAATCAAAATATAAGATCATGCTTTGGGAGATGTTGTTTGTTGTATTTTTAAATGGAGTTAAAAATAAATTGCTAAAATCTCTCTTAAACTCTGGGCCTAGAGTAGATTCTATTTGGGGAAATTATTACACAGTATGTAAACAAACTGTACCAAGATAAATCATACAAGATTCCATAATTCCTTGCTGCTAAAGCATAACAGCTGCTTGCTGCAAAAATGTCAGTTTTCTCTCCAAGTCTAGTTTCTCCTTTCTTCATGTATAATGGCTGATGTCACTCTGGGATCTAAACACGGGACAGACTATAAAAGCATTGTATGTGTTAGTCGCTCAGTTATGTCTGATTCTTAGCGACCCCATGGGCTGTAACTCACCAAGCTCCTCTGTCCATGGAATTCTCCAAGAAAAAATACTAGAGTGGGTTCCCATTCTCTTCTCCAGGGGATCTTCCCAAACTAGAGATCAAACCCAGATCTCCTGCACTGCAGGCACATTCTTTACTACCTGAGCCACCAGGGAACCCTGGTGACAACATGAAAGCATTAATCCATCCTTGCAGCAAGATATGCAAGACCCAAAGGGAATCTATAATGGTCAGACTTCATACACTGTGAAACAAAACAAAACAAAACACAGAGATGTTTGGGGCTGATACATATGCTCTCAACTCATACCTGATTAGTATATTAACCATATATTTTGATTTCCCAATCCAGTTTCAATGCTGAATATTCTGACCTATTCTTAGCATAAACTATCAGATCACCCTGGAAATTCCAACAGCTAAGCATTTTTTCTCATGCCTTCCCTATAGCGCTGAAGAGCCATGTGTTTCATTCTAAGGTGTGAAAAAATATTATGACCATGAGCCCAGGCAGCCTTTCCTGTTCATAACAACTGAGTACTGTCTGCCCATTTTCAGGGCTCAACATTAAGGTCTGGCTTCTGTAACCCGGGGAACTTGATTAGCATTCCAAAGAAAGCTTCAGAAGGGAGGCCTCATATGATTTCTTAAGAATTTCTGCTCCAATGTGCTTTGGAGGTCTTACAGATTTAAAGAAGAATTTGAAGTAAGTAAGAATACTCCACTAGAGGGCTTCTAGTTGGGAAATATTCATATATTTCTGTTCTCTTAGGGGATAAGCTCAATGGAGCATGGCTAAGGTACTGGGAACAGAGAGCAAAGAACACTCCAGCCTCTGCAGCTTTAGAGTATAGACTCTGGAATCAGACACAGATTTTAATCTTATCTCTACAGTTTATAAGCTGGGTGACCTTAGACAAGTTAAAAAATCCTCTTGGTGATAATAATAGTGTCATCCCAGTAGTATTGTTGTGAGATTAAATGAACTAAAATACCTACAATAGCATTTCTAAAATAGCATTTCCTATTTTAGTATTCTTATTATTGAGGCTGTTACACTGGCATGTCCATATTGAGAGAGATTTACTCGGAAACAAGAACCAATAAAACATATTAAGTGCCTACCACTTCCCCAGTCCTGTGCTAATCACTCAGAATTCAATGATGTAAAAACATATGGGTAAATGAGGGAGAAAAAACAAAGCTGCCAGGCAGAAGAATTCCAAGTAACTTATGTACTCAAGCTGGACTCCCCACTCAGAAGTAATAATCACACATGGTGACTCTGTTTCAAAGAGCACAATATAGAAGGGGCGGGGGAGAGGGGACAGACAACGTTAAGTGAAGGAACCTAACAAGCACAAGCTCAGCCAGATAATCAAGGTCACCATCAACAGCGTTGCATCCAGTTCATCACATGTACCACAGCCCCAGCCAATTCATGAGAAAAACATCACAGTTCAGGGACATTTAACAGAATACCTGACCAGTACTCCTCAAAGATTTCAAGGATACCCAAAACAAGAAAGGTCTGAAAAACTGTCACAGCCAAGAGAAGGCTAAGAAGACATGAAAACGAAATGCAATGTGGTGATTCCTAGAACAAAAAAGGATGCCAGATGAAAATGAAAGAAATGTAAGTGAAGTGTGGGTCTAGTAATAATACTACACCACATTGTAACAAATGTACTTTACCAGTATAAGACATGAATAATAGAGGGGACTAACTCCGGGAAATGGTGATGGACAGGGAGGCCTGGAGTGCTGTGATTCATGGGGTCGCAAAGAGTCGGACACGACTGAGTGACTGAACTGAACTGAAAGAGGTCTATGGAGATTCTCTGCACTGTCTTCTCAATTTTCCTATAAATCTATAACTGTTCTATGGAGGGAAGGGTGAGGGGAAGGGGTAGTTAGGGAGTTTGGGATGGACAGGTACACACCGCTTTTTTTAAAATGGATAACCAACAAGGCATAGCACAGGTAACTCTGCTCAATGTTATGTGGCTGCCTGGATGGGAGGGGAGTTAGGGGGAGAATGAATACATGTATATGTACGGCTGAGTCCCTTGCTCTCCACCTGGAACTATCACAATAATGTTAGTTGGCTGTACTTCGATACATAATGAAAAGTTTAAAAAATAGTTGTTGACTAAATGAATAAATTGAAATCACCATGTGATTTAACAAAATAAACTGTTCTAGAAACTGAAGTTTATTTAAAAAAAGAGAGAGAGAGATAGGTTAGGTTCACAAGGAACACCCAGAGTAACAGAAAGACAAGAAATTAAATTATAATACGTGATAGTGTGGCATGCGTAAGGATGGAAACGTGAAATATCCAGAGTCTGCATGGAACATGGAAGGGCTAATGCCAGTGTTAAGGGTGGTAAAACAGAGCTTCAGGAGGGACGCACAGTCTGAGCTGCAGTTTCTAGGAATGAATTAGGAGGTGTGGAAGGCAGGCCTCCTAAGCAGTAAGGACAGCTTGGGCAAGACCTGGATACTACTGAGCCCTTTGGTATTGTGACGGCATTCAAGGGGAAGGAAAGAAGTCACAAAATAGGATACTGGAGAGGGAAGAGCCAGATCAGAAAGACCTAGCTGCTGGACTAAGAACTGGACCGCACTCAGCCAGAGGAAGGCCCAGCCCAGCAAAGATGTTTCCAAAAGTAGAAGCCTGAAAGGGCAAACTAGTGGGAAACGCTGCTAACAGGCACCCCTTTCCCTTTAAATTCAAGTGCCTGTCATTCCTCCACTGCCGGAAATGACAGCTGGAACATACCAGACCTGACCTACTTTTAACTCCATTTGTCTGCTAATGCCATTGGGCTCAATTTATTGATGGCTAACAGGCTCTTTCTAGAGAAAGAGTCATGATTAGAGAAAAAGAACTTAACATTATTAGTCAGAAGGCTTCTGGAATGGAGAAAGCAAATAGCAGAAGGGCCCAGTCCTTAAGCCTTGACCTGGATGACAAGTCTTAGCCATCTCAGCCTGTGTGTGGTTCTGTGAACCAGCACCCTGCCCGGGAGGACAGGGAGCAGACATTAGGCTGGGGGTTAGGAAATGCACTTTTATAAGGGGCTAGAATTGAGGAAAATGCTCTGGGGATTGGGCTCCATCCTGAACACAGGCCAGCAGTCTAGGAATGCTATTAAAATGATAAGACAACCCCCCATCACTTATTGCAGAGCTACCAGCAAGCCCCTTACTTCATGAAAAACAGCAGAATGGCTTGTGGGTTCAGTGAGAGATTTAAATTCCAATCTATGAAATTCACAAAGAGAAGAATTTGTCCAGCCAACTCTTTTGGTTCCCACGATGAGGAGAAGCACAACACACGGAAGGGTCACACCAAACAAACAAATCCTCCATTCCACATGCTTTTTACATGTCACTCCAGGGAGCCATGAGGAGCAAACTCTGGGCATACTTATTAGAGCCTAGAACACAGCTCTGGTGGGCTAAGTATTCTGGGAAGCTTCTGGACTGAAACTACCAGAGACTCAGTTTAAGGAAGTTCCTAAGAGCAGAAGCCAAATTGGGCTCCAGGACTGCCCCAGAAATCTGGAGCTACTCTGAGACTCAGTTAAATGCAAGTCGACTAAACTCCAAACATACTTCATAAATGTTGGGTTGGTGCAAAAGTTCATTAGGGTTTTTCTGTAAGATGTTATGGAAAGTCTGAAGGAATTTTTGGCCAACCCAGCCACCTTCTCTGGTGGCTCAGAGGGTAAAAAATCTGCCTGCAATGTGGGAGACCCAGGTTCAATCCCTGGGTCAGGAGGATCCCCTGGAGAGGGAATGGCAATCCACTCCAGCATTCTTGCCTGGAAGAACCCACGACAGAGAAGCCTGGTGGGATACAGTCCATACCATTACAAATAGTCAGACGTGACTGAGCGACTAACACACAATCTCCTTAGGGTTCTGAGACCAAGCCAGGATTTGGTTCTACTTTAGAAGAGTAATATCTCCAACAACTAGAAGAAATCCTCATGTAACTGTTTTCTATGACAGGGCAGGGAGACTATTTACCAGTGTTTCCTACATGGGGCATGAGCACCCTCTCCAGAATTATTACACAGCCTCACTGAGATAAATGGCTTCTTGCATTAGAGTAGGGTGCACAGTTCTCAGAAAAGAGGACCTGAACAAACATCCAGAGCAATGATGTCTACCACCACCATGCCCCACCCGAGTTGCAGGTAGAAGCTTCCTCAGGATGCAATGCCTATTTCAGAAAATTCCAGACATTAGCACTGGATAAGCATTAGATATAGTTGCACGGCTCTGCCATTGCATTTATTTCTCACAATATCTCCGTGATACAAGCATTATCATGTCTAATTTCCAGACAAGCAAACTGAAGTTCAAGTAGGCTAACTAGGTTTTCCAACCAGCTTGGATGTAGAAGGTTTGAATCTAAGACTGTCTGACTCAACGCCCTGGTTTTTAATCACTGCCCCATGAGAGGCAGCATGGATCATGGCTAGAGTATAACCCTCAGTGTAAAACATGTCCCAAGTCACTGGCTGCATGATCTGGAATAAGAATCTCAATATCGGGGTTCTGCTTCTCCAAGACTTCATGATCAATCAGAGGAGAACTGAGTCAGGTGCAGACAGCTGGCTGAGGCTGGGCTGGATTGTTATTCTTTGAACCAGCCCCCAGAGTCTGATAAAAGGTCATGCAGTGGGTACTCCAGGGGCACATGGATGGGCAAGCTGGATGCACACCTGAAGAGTAAAGGTTACAACTAACTAAATGGATTTATGTTTGCAAGGCCAGAGCTCTTGAAGCTGTTCATTTCCTAGGAAGTTGCTTGGCACAAGGCGAGGGGTGGAGACAGTGATCCTCTACAGCCAGGCTTTTGCTATCTTATGTTTGCACTCTAAATGCAGCAGCGATTACCTACCCTTCTGGATTTTGCTGCTATTAGATGGTAGAAACTGCTGACTGAGTAGCCCAGCTATCACTTCTGGATTCATGGCAACCAAATCCAAAATATATATACAGAAAGAGATACTATGTAGTAAATAGCATTAAACATAAATGCATGCATTATATAAGTTATATTATTTATGATATATAAATTAAATGATATCTGATATGACATTATATAATATCTACTATACACACACACACACACACACGTGTGTGTGTGCTAAGTTGCTTCAGTCATATCTGACTCTTTGCAACCATATGGACCATAGCCCACCAGGCTCCTCTGTCCATGAGATTTCCCCAGGCAAGAATACTGGAATGGGTTGCCATGCCCTCCTGCAGGGGATCTTCCTGACCCAGGGATTGAACCCACATCTCTTATGTCTTCTGTATTGGCAGGCGGGTTCTTTACCACTAGCACCACTTGGGAAACATATATATATATATATATATATATATATATATATATATATATATATATATATATATATATATATCAAACCCAATTACTAGCTGCTGCTGCATAGACACAAAAGGTAAACCATAGATCAAAACAAGTATTCATATGGCTGAATTACTACATGAGATGGATATAAAATGCCCAGGAGAAAAAATTGTAAAGAAATACAAGTTTTATCTAATCATAGTTCTTGAGAAGAAACATGGTAGCAAGAGCTTGGTTTTCCTCCAGCTCTGCCACTAACCAGCTCTGTGAAATCTATAAGACCCGGTGAGGTCCATAACAAACTCATGTGTCAGACATTTTGAATTATGGTGTGGCAGGGCATTGATAAACATAGTACCATTCACAAGTGCAACAGAAACAAAACAAACAAACAAAAGTCCTTTTTGTCACATCTTTATGGGGCTCTCATTCCCACCAATGGTGGAAAAAGAAATATGACACTTCAAGGTTACTTAGTCTTAAGTTTTGAAAAGCATCCTTCAGTGTAACAACTTTACTTGAGCAAATAGTTGACTCAAATTCCCTTTCAGCAGTTTTTTCCTCTTTCTTCAGATTTAATGTTCTCCTCTTCTCTGCTTTTTACAATATAGTATCTAAGTACGCATCGTCACCACAATAGGCCTGGGCCATCTGGTCTACCTGCTTTCCTTACCTCATAGTTCTACAGGGCTAGCATCAGTGCAGACTGGCTCCTAGGCACTCTCTATCAGTGTCTGTAGGGATGCAGATAATCCTGGTGATTTATGGTGTCGTGCTGGCCCCTGCTCCTAAAGCTCCTAAATAAAGTAGTTAAAAAGAGTTCCAGAAATAAATGTCTCAGAAACTAAAAGAGATAGAATCTTATTCATCACTCCAGCTACACCCACAGCATCAATAATGCTCTACAGTAGATGACTCATGCTTTATCTCCAGTCCAGACCACTCCTTGAGCATCTGACGTATGTACTCAACTGCAACTCTCATCTCTATATGGTGTCACATTGAATATACTCATCCAAATTCATAATCTTAATCCCCCCCAATCCAGACTTCTCTCAGAACTCCTTAAAACAATACGTGCACCTACTATTCACCTAGCTATTTAAGGTAGAGATTTAGATCTCATCTCAAGCTTCTCTACTTCAGCCTCTCTATATAATTGATCATCAGGTCCAATTTCTTTGGCCTCCTAATTACCTCACAAATTCCTCCCTTTCCCTCTGTCTTCATTGCCACCTCCTCCTCCAAGTCACCATTTTCCCCCATCTGAACTTCTTCAAACCAAACAGGTGGCTGATTTACCTGTGTCTACTCTGGCCTTCTTCTAATCCCTTCTTTCCACTTTAGCCAGAGAGATGTGTACCAATCAGCACAAGCGCACACACACACACACACACACACACACACACACACACACTCCCTTAAAACTCTAGCTGGCATTCTATTACTCTAAGGCAAAGACAAAAGTATTTAGCATGCTCCCAGAATCCTGTATCTTCCAGTCTCCACTTCCCTCTGGAGCCTCCCTTCACACATTCCCCACTCACCTTGGTTCCAGTGTCACTGAGTTCAATCTCTCATCTGAAAGGCTTGCTCTCAACATGGGATCTTTATGTACGCTATTCCCTCTATTCTGAAGGCTCTCTCCCCACTTAACCCTCCTTTGCCTGGCTAACAGAACTCTTCCTTAAGACCTCACCTTATCATCGTTTCCTCAGGGAGCCCTCTTTAACTTTCCTGACAATGTAAAATCTCCTAGTCATATGTACTTCTCAGTGGTAAATTTATATGTATGTATAAGGTGGCTCAGTGGTAAAGAATCTGCTTGTCAAATGCAGGAGCCACAGGAGACACAAGTTTAATCCCTGGATTGGGAAGATCCCTTGGAGGAGGAAATTACACCCCACTCCAGTATTTTGCTGAGATAATCTTATAGACAGAGGAGCCTGGTGGGCTATATATAGTCCATGGAGTTGCAACGAGTTGGAGATGACTGAGCATGCACCACACACACATATGAATTTAATCAACTGAGCAACTTCACTTTCACTTTTCACTTTCATGCATTGGAGAAGGAAATGGCACTCACTCCAGTGTTCTTGCCTTGAGAATCCCAGGGATGGGGGAGCCTGGTGGGCTGCCGTCTATGGGGGTCGCACAGAGTCGGACACAACTGAAGCAACTTAGCAGCAGCAGCAACATATCTCTCTCATTAGACTGTAAGCTTCATGAAAAGAGAAACATCTGTTTTTGCTCACCATTTTCTCCTTAGCGATCAAAATGATGTATGGCACACAGAATGAATGAATTACTAATCATTGTATATATAACTGAATGAATAAAGTTCAACCAGAAACTGATGATTATATTTTTTTTAATTCAGTTATTTTTTTTTTATTTTTACTTTATTTTACTTTACAATACTGTATTGGTTTTGCCATACATTGACATGAATCCACCACGGGTGTACATGAGTTCCCAAACACGAACCCCCCTCCCACCTCCCACCCTATATCATCTCTCTGGATCATCCCCGTGCACCAGCCCCGAGCATCCTGTATCCTGCATCGAACATAGACTGGCGATTCGTTTCTTACATGATAGTATACATGTTTCAATGCCATTCTCCCAAATCATCCCACCCTCTCCCTCTCCCTCAGAGTCCAAAAGTGTGCTCTACACATCTGTGTCTCTTTTGCTGTCTTGCATACAGGGTCATCATTGCCATCTTTCTAAATTCCACTTATATGTGTTAGTTTACTGTATTGGTGTTATTGATATTTGTGACACTGACTCTCAACAGGAGAAATGTTTTCAGATCAGAGAATAAATGCAGTCTATACCACCTGTTAGCTAGGTAATCTTTGGAAAATCATTTAACTCAGCAGCATCATTATCATAATAACAACTGTTTTCAATCACAGGGTGATAGATAAACTGTCAATTGCTATACAAATGTGAGACATTATAATTCTATTAGCAAAGCTTAAAAGTGTTTTGTGAAAAAAACACCAAAAATTGCATAAGAATACGTAATCAATGTTGAAAAAGCCTAATGATTTCCTCCTACAGGGTTCAATTTTACTTTTGTAAATATGGATCCTTAATCAAATGATACACTAAAACAGTTATGAAATATCCTTTAGGTATCCAATGGCACCCCACCCCAGTGCTCTTGCCTGGAAAATCCCATGGACCGAGGAGCCAGCTAGGCTGCAGTCCACGAGGTCGTGAAGAGTCGGACACGACTGAGCGACTTCACTTTCACTTTTCACTTTCATGCATTGGAGAAGGAAATGGCAATCCACTCCAGTGTTCTTGCCTGGAGAATCCCAGGGTCACTGGATCCTGGTGGGCCACCGTCTATGGGGTCACACAGAGTTGGACACAACTGAAGTGACTTAGCAGCAGCAACCTTGCAAAAAGTAGCTGCTTATTTCCTATCGTGAAATCATGATTATGGTGAAGTGAGCGATATCAGTCCTTTCCCCCTAGATAAGAAAACTGAGCTTTAAGAGAATAAGTACCTTGTTCAAGGTCACAAGCTAGTAAGAGATGAAGGAGGCTTCCAACACCTGGCTGCTGTGCCTTCAAAATCTATCTATGCTTTTGGAAGTCTGGATAAATTTAAAGGAGAAATTTTATCAAACAAAAGCAGCATTTTAGTTTTATATAGGGGATCATTATTGAAACCTGAATTAGTAACCTAGGAAATGACCTGCAAGAAATATTTCAAACAGCAAAGGAAAAGTGTAGAGACTTAAGAGCCTATATCCAGGAGTCCTAACATACGACTAGCAGATATTTTAGCATGATAAAGGGATATAGATGAGTAAAGGTAGTATTTAGTTAAAGCAGAAAATGTTTCTGACATAATGAACAACTTGGGTCTGTAGATTTAAAAAACCTCTCTGATTTCAAGGCCAGGAATAAGGTGGGGGGAGGGGGGTGGGCAGAGATACTGAGGCATGCCATAATAAAATATTTGATCTCTTTAGGATAAAGAGAAAATCCTTACAAGCTACCAAGCAAACAACAACAACTACCTACACAGGAAGAAAAAACTCAGACTAACATTTACAATATTGGAAGTTAACGCTAGAGTCAAATCTACGGCTAAGAGCAGATTGAAACTCAATTGTATGCCCTAGAAGGGTAAATTCCTAGAAGGAAAACTCTATTAGATACTTAAATTGTAATAGCAAAATCCAGGCATTTGTCTTGGGGAAAAAAAATGAAACATTCCAAAAGCTTAATGGTAGCAAGGGGGGAAAGAAAGGTGAGAGAAGTGAAAGTATTTTAATGGTCTCATCCTGTAGGGCAGGGAGAACTAGAGAAGGAGAGCATCAGACAGTAAGTGTGCCCCACGTCAGGGAAATAGCTGGGCTTATTCATCCGGTGGAAGATGACCACTTAAGGGGAAAGAAAAAAAATGAATATCAACTTAAATCAGCTAGGTTAACAGAAAGGAAACAGAAGAAACAAGAAAAGGAGTAGGCTCCTGGGTATACCACATGGGGAGGGACGTGGGAGGGGGGTTCAGGATGGGATGGATACAGGTATACCTGTGGCCGATTCATGTTGATGTATGCAAAAAACTCACAATATTATAATTATCTTCCAAATAAAATAAATTAAGTTTTAAAAATAAAAAAAGAAAAAGAGTAATGAAATGCAACAATTGAAGAAATTAAGTCATTACATTGAATGTGAATAGACTGACATCTCCTACTAAAATATAAAGGCTGTTGGATTAGGTTGTATACATTTTGCTATTTGCAAGCTTGTATTTAAGTTGACGTGATAAAGATGGAAAATAAAAGGATCAGCAAGGAGATATCAGACAAATGCAAACAAAAGGAAAACAGATATGGCAACGTTAATATCATAGAAGGTGGAATTTAAGGTTAAAACATTATATAGGATTGAAAGCATCATTGCTGCTGCTAAGTTGCTTCAGTCGTGTCCGACTCTGTGCGACCCTATGGATGGCAGCCCACCAGGCTCCTCCTACACAGGATTCTCTAGGCAAGAATACTGGAGTGGGTTGCCATTCCCTTCTCCAAAAGCATCATTATGTGGTGGTAAAAAACTTAATTGAGGAATTTAGTGCTCTAGGAGTTGGTGATGGACACAGAAGCCTTGTATGCTGCAGTCCATGGGTCACAAAGAGTCAGACAGACACAACTGAGCAACTGAACTGAACTGAACTGATATGTACCAAAAAATGGCAGCTAAATATGTGGATCAAAAACTATTTGAAATAGGGGATTTCAATACAATTCTTTCAGAACCTAGTGGTCAAAAGTAAGTTAAGGTTATAAAAGAATTTAATAATACAGTAAATAAGCTTGATTTAATAGCTAATTAAATCAATAGATGAACTAGTGTAGACTAGTTTTTGGAAGCCAATTGTGAGTATCTCATCCCATCTCCATATTCAGTGTTGTCACATTAGTAACTAGAAATAGGTCATGACAGGTGTATATACACCATGGAAAACAGAAATGCTATATTTGCTAAATATCATATCTAGAAATTTGGCTATTAAACGTTTATCAGCACACCACTGAGTCTCTACATGAACATTTACTTTCAAATAGAGAACATAATTTTTCTTGTATATCCACTGAACATTTTGAAAAATTAATCATGTACTCAACTCAAAAACCAATTCCAAAAGTAAAGATTTTTACAAACTATATCTTTTGATCATATATCAATGAAACTTGAAATAAGTGACAAGAATTACCACTTAAAAAATTTAGAAACATATTTCTAATAAGTCTTAGATCAAAAAAATACAATGAAAGGGAAATCAGAATCACTTAGAAAGCAAAAAGAGAACCTTTTATTTTTCCCAGAAATCTATGGGATAAAGGGAAAACTCTATTTCATAGAAATATTATACCTTGAAATACCTTTATTATTAAAGGAGAATGAGCAAGGAAGAATAGTGCAAAGGGGCTTTGTACTAATCTTGAGAAGTTGGGGGATAAAGAACCATAAAATGAACCAAGAAGCAATGAAGAGAGAATAACGGTAAAAACTGATACTAATGAAATAGAAAACAAAGAATAGAAAGGATTAAAAATAGACAAAGAAATCCATGAACTGGTTCTTTGGAAGAAAAAAATAGATAATTTTTTAATCAGGCACTTGAATAAGAAAAAGTGAGAGCAAAATAGAGCAACATTAGAGTTGAGAAAAGAAATATAACCACAGATGTAAGAGAACTTAAAAGAATTACAAGAGAATATACCACACACATATTTTAAGATGCATTCAAAACAGATTTGAAAATGTTTTTACTAAAACCACAAATTCCTTAAATTTACCTAAGAAGAAATGGAAAACTCAAATATTCCAATCATCATAAAATTGGGAAGGCAATTAAAAGCCCACCTTCAAAAAAGGCATCAATACCAGCTGGGTTCATAGCCATGTTTTGCTATCTTTGAAAGAATAGACAAATATTTAATCTATTCTATTCCTAGCAGGAGGGTGAAAATTTCTTCAGTTAAATTTTAGAAGATAAAATCATTGTAATATCAAATCTGATAAAAGTACTAACCAAAAAAGAAGAAGAAAAAGAGGAGGAGGAGGAGGAAGAGAAAGAACACTTTCTCCTGGATGTACACTCAGTAAGGACAGGGATGCTTATGCATAAATACTATATAGCCTTTGTACCCAGACTGATACATGACATAAAGCAGGTACTCAATAAACATCTTTGAGTGAATAATAAACCAGTTCTCCTTGTGAACACAGATGCCAAAACTAAAAATAAATATTTGCAAACAGATTGTGATGACACATCAAAGTATTTATATCATATCTTATTGTCATAGAGTATTTAATCAGTATTACAGAGGGGATGATATATAATACCAACATTCTGTATTATTTCTGTGAAGCATCTAGAAAATTTAGTAAGTAAAAAAAAATAAAACAATGAATATAAGCATTAAAAAAGAAAAAAGAAAATGTTATTCTTGATATATGTCTCTATAGCTAGAAAACCAATTATCCTGGAGAACTTTCCATAGGAATTATTAATTGATAAAATCCAAATGCACTGAAGAGGGTATAATATCTCATTTTCTAAAACAATGATGAAAACAAACATGCAAGAGAGAGATACTTAAGCATGGGAAGATATACATAAGGTTATCATATTGGAATTTCATGTGGCAGGGAATAGAATCAAGAAAGAAGAACAGGACAGAAAATCCAGGTGAAGTTTAAAGCAATATATATATATAAATTAATTTATAACTTAAGTTCAAATTGTAATCTTATTAGTAAAATATATTTTAAAAGATGCATTTGTTTATTTTCAGTGGATTGCATTGTTCCAAGGAAAGGTATAGAATGAAAGAATTAAGAGATCACTCTTCCCAACTCCAGCTCGAGGTAGTGAGGTGCAGGTCAAGAGCACAAGAAGCATAGACTTTAACTCCCATATTTATGCTTCCAAGGCCCTGGCCTACTTTGCTGCACAATCTTTCTCTGCAACTTTCTATGGGGAACGCCCTCTAACTGGGATTCTTTAGTCGTAAGAGGGTGTGCACAGACTAATCACAGGTAAATGTGGCTTGATTAGATTTCTCCACCAATGGGCCCCATCAAGGACTGGTTTCACTCCTGTATGTTGCTGCTCCAAATAACTGCATGATTAAAATTTTTGATTGTTTGCTTTCTCTAGGCTTCCTCTAATCCCACTGCTGCATACTTAAGAAACTAGAAGTCAGTAAGATTACCGAAGAGCCTTCATTTTAAAGCAGCATTTCCCACTCTCACCCCACTCCTGCCCACCAAACACCATCACTCACTTGACCGTGGTAATTGAATAAAAGTAGTTCACTGAACACATTCACAGAGGTGCTTTATATGACATCATCCATGACTGAATGAACGTACTTAGAAAAAAAGAAAAAAAGCCCCTCTGATGTGTCAAATGATGTTAGAAATGTTCATCATATTGTACCTTCAGTTCAGTTCAGTTCAGTTCAATCAGTCGTGTCTGACTTTGCAACCCCCTGGACTGCAGCACACTGCAGGCTTCTCTGTCCACCACCAGCTCCCAGAACTTGCTCAAACTCATGTCCATTGAGTCGGTGATGCCATCCAACCATCTCATCCTCTGTCATCCCCTTCTTCTCCTTCAATCTTCCCCAGCATCAGAGTCTTTTCCAATGAATCAGTTTTCCACATCAGGTGACCAAAGTATTGGAGTTTCAGCTTCAGCATCAGTCCTTCCAATGAATATTCAGGACTGATTTTCCTTTAGGATTGGCTGATTTGATTTCCTTGCAGTTCAAGGGACTCTCAAGTCTTCTCCAACACCACAGTTAAAAGCGTCCATTCTTTGGTGCTCAGCTTTCTTTATAGTCCAACTCTCACACCCATACATGACTACTGGAAAAATCAAGGTAAATTGGAAGTGGTCAAACAGGAGATGGTAAGAGTGAACATTGACATTTAGGAATCAGTGAACTAAAATGGACTGGAATGGGCAAAATTAATTCAGATGAACATTTTATCTACTACTGTGGGCAAGAATCCCTTAGAAAAAAATGAGTAGCCCTCATAGTCAACAAGAGAGTCCAAAATGCAGTTCTTGGATGCAGTCTCAAAAATGACGTAATGATCTCTGTTCATTTCCAAGGCAAACCATTCAGTGTCACGGTAATCAAAGTCTATGCCCCAACCAGTAACGCTGAAGAAACTGAAGTTAAATGGTTCTATGAAGACCTACAAGACCGTCTAGAACTAACACCCAGAAAAGATGTCCTTTTCATTATAGATGACTGGAATGCAAAAATAGGAAGAGATACCTGGAGTAATAGAAAAATTTGGCCTTGGAGTACAGAATGAAGCAGGGCAAAGGCTAACAAGAGTTTTGCCAAGAGAACATACTGGTCATAACAAACACCCTCTTCCAACAACACAAGAGAAGACTCTATGGACATCAACATATGATCAATACTGAAATCAGATTGATTATATTCTTTGCAGCCAAAGATGGAGAAGCTCTATATAGTCAGCAAAAACAAGACCAGGAGCTTACTGTGGCCCAGATCATGAACTCCTTATTGAAAAATTCGGCCTTAAATTGAAGAAAGCAGGGGAAACCACTAGACCATTCAGGTATGACCTAAATCAAACCCCTTATGATTATACAGTGGAAGTGACAAATAGATCCAAGAGATTAGATCTGACAGGCAGAGTGCCTGAAGAACTATGTACGGAGGTTCATGACGTACAGAAGGCAGTGATCAAGACCATCCCCAAGAAAAAGAAATATTTTATCTTATGAAGTAAAAAAGATATTAGAGATAAATCATCTTAATTAATTAAGATGAAAATTATATGTTTCATCTTATATTTTTGGTATAAATTTGGGTAAAAATATTTTACTACAAGATTTGTTTATGCTTTATCAGAAAACCTCTAACTATTAAGTATATTTCTAATTCTGGTATAATACCTAGATTATTCTTTTATTTATTTGCACTGTGGCATTACTTAAAAATCTCAGTTTACAAAAGTCCATGGAATAAAAGTTAGAAACCACAGGTTCTATGTCTTGAGATATCTGGATATTCTTAAATTGGAATAATCCAAAAAGTATTAGGTGTTTCATCATCACACCACCTCTTTCTTAAAGAAACTTAGGGCTTTGATTGTTCATCTTCAATTATGTAATAGTCCTTTGTTTTTTAAACTAAGATACAGCTCTGAAAACCAAATAAGTGTGCAGTTTTGATTAAAATACTTTAAGCAATTGCTAGATTAATGATAGACTAATTAGTTTATTAAAATTACTGAACTAACAATTAACATTCAATAGCAGATTAGACAGTGGTAAAGAATCCGCCTGCCAATGCAGGAGATGTAGGAGACTCGGGTTCAATTCTTGGGTCAGGAAGACACCCTGGAGAAAACAATGGCAACCCACTCCAGTATTCTTGCCTGGAAAATTCCAAGAACAGAAGAGCCTGGAGGGCTACACATTCCTTGGGGGTCACAAAGAGTCGCAACTGAGCATGCATGCCCTCCTCCTAGCACAATAATATTCATCACCCTCAACCACCTTCTTGAAATCAAGAGAGGCCTATAAGCAGGGATTAGAGAGAAAGTGAGCAAATTTGGAGCTGCTCTTTGGCAGTTCCCACATTACAGCAGAATCAAGCCCTGCTGTAATCAGGTGAATCAGAATCAAGGAGACAGGGCAGAACCTACCACAATAAAGGTGATTCTTTCTAAAGAGCAATATATCTGATCTATACCCTTTCTTAAAGTTTTACTTCTCCTATTAATATGAATTTAACCCAATTGTTTGAAGAATAGCATCTAGGTTATTTAACAGTAAAGATACATTTGCCTCTGCCTTCCTCATACAGCGTGCACATGTGCTAAGTCATTCCAGTCATGTCCAACTCTTTGCAACCCTATGGACTATACTCCACCAGGCTCCTCTCTCCATGGGATTCTCCAAGCAAGAATACTAGAGTGGGTTGCCATGCCCTTCTCCAGGGGATCTTCCTGACCCAGGGATCGAACCCACATTTCCCGTGTCTCCTGTATTGCAGGAGGATTTTTTTTACCACTGAGTCACTGGGGAAGCCCTTCCTCATAATAGTAAGCAATAAACAGGAAAACATTGAAATCACTCTCTTCTAGTCCCCAAATTTCCCCTTTGTCCACCAAAAGGATACAGATAGACAATTCAGTCCATCCTGACACAACACATCATTGTTAATATTGCACACCCAGCTTTCCCCACGAGTATAAATTTACATTAGAGTGTAAATTCTGTGAAGTCAGAATCCTTGTCTCTTCAGAAACCCAATGCCATCATATCCTGAGCTTTACAGAGTTCCTGGAACATAAGAGGAACTCAGTATCTGTGAAACAAGAAGAGGGGAAGCAAGAGGAAGAAAGGAAAGAAGCAAATCAGGAGACAAGCAGGTATATAACAATAAATGATGGCTTATTATTCAAAAAGTGGTTATATTATTGCTGTCACTGCACATATTATGAAGGGGGTTGTAAGTCTATTTGCCTGCATTTACAAAGACTTCATTAGCCCTTTAGATGTTTTTTGTTGGGCCTTAGCCACAACATAATCCTATTTGCAGGCTAACATCTCTGAAAGAAATGTATTTTGGTTTCTGTTTATTTCTTAGCTAAGTCTAGGGTACCCACATTTTAGAAGAAGATGACCAAAAAAAAAGTTTCTCTGAAGCTATCTGAACCAAGAACAGCAAGTTCTGTTTTTATGTGGGAATGGATTTTCCATTAAAGGGAAAATGCACTATTTCACACAGTTCGGCAAAACGGTATTTTTAATTTATACGTTTAAATTTAGAGCACTGAAAGTCCAATTTAAGATAAGAGTGTTTTCTGACCATGGAAACATCATCTTCACTCAGTTGTGAAGAAGGCCAATTTTCAACGACTTCACACTTTCACTCTCTTTTTTTTTTTTTTTTTTTTTTTTTTTTTAATTTTAATTTTTATTTTTTATTTTTTTTAATTTTAAAATCTTTAATTCTTACATGTGTTCCCAAACATGAACCCCCCTCCCACCTCCCTCCCCATAACATCTCTGTGGGTCATCCCCATGCACCAGCCCCAAGCATGCTGTATCCTGCGTCAGACATAGACTAGCGATTCAATTCTTACATGATAGTATACATGATAGAATGCCATTCTCCCATATCATCCCACCCTCTCCCTCTCCCTCTGAGTCCAAAAGTCCGTTATAGACAGCTGCGTCTTTTTCCTGTCTTGCATACAGGGTCGTCATTGCCATCTTTCTAAATTCCGTAAATATGTGTTAGTATACTGTATTGGTGTTTTTCTTTCTGGCTTACTTCACTCTGTATAATCGGCTCCAGTTTCGTCCATCTCATCAGAACTGATTCAAATGAATTCTTTTTAACGGCTGAGTAATACTCCATTGTGTATATGTACCACAGCTTTCTTATCCATTCATCTGCTGATGGACATCTAGGTTGTTTCCATGTCCTGGCTATTATAAACAGTGCTGCGATGAACATTGGGGTACATGTGTCTCTTTCAATTCTGGTTTCCTCGGTGTGTATGCCCAGCAGTGGGATTGCTGGGTCATAAGGGAGTTCTATTTGCAATTTTTTAAGGAATCTCCACACTGTTCTCCATAGTGGCTGTACTAGTTTGCATTCCCACCAACAGTGTAGGAGGGTTCCCTTTTCTCCACACCCTCTCCAGCATTTATTGCTTGCAGATTTTTGGATCGCAGCCATTCTGACTGGTGTGAAGTGGTACCTCATTGTGGTTTTGATTTGCATTTCTCTGATAATGAGTGATGTTGAGCATCTTTTCATGTGTTTGTTAGCCATCCGTATGTCTTCTTTGGAGATGTGTCTATTTAGTTCTTTGGCCCATTTTTTGATTGGGTCATTTATTTTTCTGGAATTGAGCTGCATAAGTTGCTTGTATATTTTTGAGATTAGTTGTTTGTCAGTTGCTTCATTTGCTATTATTTTCTCCCATTCAGAAGGCTGTCTTTTCACCTTGCTGATATTTTCCTTTGTTGTGCAGAAGCTTTTAATTTTAATCAGATCCCATTTGTTTATTTTTGCTTTTATTTCCAGAATTCTGGGGGGTGGATCATAGAGGATCCTGCTGTGATTTATGTCTGAGAGTGTTTTGCCTATGTTCTCCTCTAGGAGTTTTATAGTTTCTGGTCTTACATTTAGATCTTTAATCCATTTTGAGTTTATTTTTGTGTGTGGTGTTAGAAAGTGATCTAGTTTCATTCTTTTACAAGTGGTTGACCAGTTTTCCCAGCACCACTTGTTAAAGAGATTGTCTTTACTCCATTGTATATTCTTGCCTCCTTTGTCAAAGATAAGGTGTCCATATGTGTGTGGATTTATCTCTGGGCTTTCTATTTTGTTCCATTGATCTATATGTCTGTCTTTGTGCCAGTACCATACTGTTTTGATGACTGTGGCTTTGTAGTAGAGCCTGAAGTCAGGCAAGTTGATTCCTCCAGTTCCATTCTTCTTTCTCAAGATTGCTTTGGCAATTCGAGGTTTTTTGTATTTCCATACAAATCTTGAAATTATTTGTTCTAGTTCTGTGAAAAATATGGCTGGTAGCTTGATAGGGATTGCATTGAATTTGTAAATTGCTTTGGGTAGTATACTCATTTTCACTATATTGATTCTTCCGATCCATGAACATGGTATATTTCTCCATCTATTAGTGTCCTCTTTGATTTCTTTCATCAGTGTTTTATAGTTTTCTGTATATAGGTCTTTAGTTTCTTTGGGTAGATATATTCCTAAGTATTTTATTCTTTTCGTTGCAATGGTGAATGGAATTGTTTCCTTAATTGCTTTTTCTACTTTCTCATTATTGGTGTATAGGAATGCAAGGGATTTCTGTGTGTTGATTTTATATCCTGCAACTTTACTATATTCATTGATGAGCTCTAGTAATTTTCTGGTGGAGTCTTTAGGGTTTTCTATGTAGAGGATCATGTCATCTGCAAACAGTGAGAGTTTTACTTCTTCTTTTCCAATTTGGATTCCTTTTATTTCTTTTTCTGCTCTGATTGCTGTGGCCAAAACTTCCAGAACTATGTTGAATAGTAGCGGTGAAAGTGGACACCCTTGCCTTGTTCCTGACTTTAGGGGAAATGCTTTCAATTTTTCACCATTGAGGATAATGTTTGCTGTGGGTTTGTCATATATAGCTTTTATTATGTTGAGGTATGTTCCTTCTATTCCTGCTTTCTGGAGAGTTTTAATCATAAATGGATGTTGAATTTTGTCAAAGGCCTTCTCTGCATCTATTGAGATAATCATATGGTTTTTATTTTTCAGTTTGTTAATGTGGTGAATTACATTGATTGATTTGCGGATATTGAAGAATCCTTGCATCCCTGGGATAAAGCCCACTTGGTCATGGTGTATGATCTTTTTAATGTGTTGTTGGATTCTGATTGCTAGAATTTTGTTGAGGATTTTTGCATCTATGTTCATCAGTGATATTGGCCTGTAGTTTTCTTTTTTTGTGACATCTTTGTCAGGTTTTGGTATTAGAGTGATGGTGGCCTCATAGAATGAGTTTGGAAGTTTACCTTCCTCTGCAATTTTCTGGAAGAGTTTGAGTAGGATAGGTGTTAGCTCTTCTCGAAATTTTTGGTAGAATTCAGCTGTGAAGCCGTCTGGACCTGGGCTTTTGTTTCCTGGAAGATTTCTGATTACAGTTTCAATTTCCGTGCTTGTGATGGGTCTGTTAAGATTTTCTATTTCTTCCTGGTTCAGTTTTGGAAAATTGTACTTTTCTAAGAATTTGTCCATTTCTTCCATGTTGTCCATTTTATTGGCATACAACTGCTGATAGTAGTCTCTTATGATCCTTTGTATTTCTGTGTTGTCTGTTGTGATCTCTCCATTTTCATTTCTAATTTTATTGATTTGATTTTTCTCTCTTTGCTTCTTGATGAGTCTGGCTAATGGTTTGTCAATTTTATTTATCCTTTCAAAGAACCAGCTTTTGGCTTTGTTGATTTTTGCTATGGTCTCTTTTGTTTCTTTTGCATTTATTTCTGCCCTAATTTTTAAGATTTCTTTCCTTCTACTAACTCTGGGGTTCTCCAATTCTTCCTTTTCTAGTTGCTTTAGTTGTAGAGTTAGGTTATTTATTTGACTTTTTTCTTGTTTCTTGAGGTATGCCTGTATTGCTATGAACTTTCCTCTTAGCACTGCTTTTATAGTGTCCCACAGGTTTTGGGTTGTTGTGTTTTCATTTTCATTAGTTTCTATGCATATTTTGATTTCTTTTTTGATTTCTTCTATGATTTGTTGGTTATTCAGAAGTGTGTTGTTCAACCTCCATATGTTGGAATTTTTAGTAGTTTTTCTCCTGTAATTGAGATCTAATCTTAATGCATTATGGTCAGAAAAGATGCTTGGAATGATTTCGATTTTTTTGAATTTATCAAGTTTAGATTTATGGCCCAGGATGTGATCTATCCTGGAGAAGGTTCCATGAGCACTTGAGAAAAAGGTGAAATTCATTGTTTTGGGGTGAAATGTCCTATAGATATCAATTAGGTCTAATTGATCTAATGTATCATTTAAAGTTTCCGTTTCTTTGTTAATTTTCTGTTTAGTTGATCTGTCCATAGGTGTGAGTGGGGTATTAAAGTCTCCCACTATTATTGTGTTATTGTTGATTTCCCCTTTCATACTTGTTAGCATTTGTCTTACATATTGCGGTGCTCCTATGTTGGGTGCATATATATTTATAATTGTTATATCTTCTTCTTGGATTGATCCTTTGATCATTATGTAGTGGCCTTCTTTGTCTCTTTTCACAGCCTTTGTTTTAAAGTCTATTTTATCGGATATGAGTATTGCCACTCCTGCTTTCTTTTGGTCTCTATTTGAGTGGTATATCTTTTTCCAGCCCTTCACTTTCAGTCTGTATGTGTCCCTTGTTTTGAAGTGGGTCTCTTGTAAGCAGCATATAGAGGGGTCTTGTTTTTGTATCCATTCGGCCAGTCTTTGCCTTTTGGTTGGGGCGTTCAACCCATTTACGTTTAAGGTAATTATTGATAAGTATGATCCCGTTATCATTTACTTTATTGTTTTGGGTTCGGGTTTATACACCCTTTTCGTGTTTCCTGTCTAGAGAATATCCTTTAGAATTTGTTGGAGAGCTGGTTTGGTGGTGCTGAATTCTCTCAGCTTTTGCTTCTCTGTAAAGCTTTTGATTTCTCCTTCGTATTTGAATGAGATCCTTGCTGGGTACAGTAATCTGGGATGTAGGTTATTGTCTTTCATCACTTTAAGTATGTCTTGCCATTCCCTCCTGGCCTGAAGAGTTTCTATTGAAAGATCAGCTGTTATCCTTATGGGAATCCCCTTGTGTGTTATTTGTTGTTTTTCCCTTGCTGCTTTTAATATTTGTTCTTTGTGTTTGATCTTTGTTAATTTGATTAATATGTGTCTTGGGGTGTTTCGCCTTGGGTTTATCCTATTTGGAACTCTCTGTGTTTCTTGGACTTGGGTGATTATTTCCTTCCCCATTTTAGGGAAGTTTTCAACTATTATCTCCTCAAGGATTTTCTCATGGTCTTTCTTTCTGTCTTCTTCTTCTGGGACTCCTATAATTCGAATGTTGGAGCGTTTCATATTGTCCTGGAGGTCTCTGAGATTGTCCTCGTTTCTTTTAATTCGTTTTTCTTGTTTCCTCTCTGATTCATTTATTTCTACCATTCTATCTTCTATTTCACTAATCCTATCTTCTGCCTCCGTTATTCTACTATTTGTTGCCTCCAGAGTGTTTCTGATCTCATTTATTGCGTTATTCATTATATTTTGACTCTTTTTTATTTCATCTAGGTCCTTGTTAAACCTTTCTTGCATCTTCTCAATCCTTGTCTCTAGACTATTTATCTGTGATTCTATTTTGATTTCAAGATTTTGGATCATTTTCACTATCAATATTCGGAATTCCTTCTCAGGTAGATTCCCTACTTCTTCCTCTTTTGTTTGGTTTGGTGGGCAACTCTCCTGTTCCTTTACCTGCTGAGTATTCCTCTGTCTCTTCATCTTGGTTATATTGCTGGGTTTGGGGTGGCCTTTTTGTATTCTGGTAGTTTGTGGAGTTTTCTTTATTATGGAGCTTCCTCACTGTGGGTGGGGTTCTATCAGTGGCTTGTCAAGGTTTCCTGGTTAGGGAGGCTTGTGTTGGAGTTCTGGTGGGTGGAGCTGGGTTTCTTCTCTCTGGAGTGCAGTGGAGTGACCAGTAATGGGTTATGAGACATCAAGGGTTTTGGAATAATTTTGAGCTGCCTGTATATTGAAGCTCAGGGGAGTGTTCCTGTGTTGCTGGAGAATTTGAGTGGTATGTCTTGTTTTGGAACTTGTTGGCCCTTGGGTGGAGCTTGGTTTCAGTGTAGGTATGAAGGCATTTGATGAGCTCCTATTGCTTAATGTTCCCTGAATTCAAGAGTTCTCTAATGTTTTCAGGCTTTGGACATAAGCCTCCTGCTTCTGGTTTTCAGTTTTATTTTTACAGTAGCCTCTAGACTTCTCCAACTATACAGCACCAATGATAAAACATCTAGGTTAAAGATGAAAAGTTTCTCCACATTGAGGGACACTCAGAGAGGTTCACTGAGTTACAAGGAGAAGAGAAGATGGAGGGGGTAGTTAGAGGTAACTGGAATTAGATGTGGTGAGATCAAAAGAGGAGAGAGCAAGCTAGCCAGTAGTCACTTCCTTATGTGTGTTCTATAGTCTGGACCGCTCAGAGGTATTTACGGAGTTATACGGGGAAGAGGAGAGGGAGGAAGTAGACAGAGGTGACCAGGGGGATAAGAGAGAGGAATGAGAAGGAGAGAGACAAATCCTGCCTGTAACCAGTTCCTTAGGTGTTCTCCACTGGCTGGAACACACAGAGATTCACAGAGTTGGATAGAGAAGAGATGGGGGAGAAAAGAGGCAGAGGCCACCTGGTGGAGAAAAAGGAGAGTCCAAAGGAGGAGAGAGTGGTCAAGCCAGTAATCTCGCTCTCAGGTAAATTTGGATAGTGAAGTTTGGGTTTTTAGATGTACAAAATTGACAACAGAAACCTAAGAGCAAAGATTAAAAATCTAGAGTAGAGGTTGGATTTTCAAAAATACAATATTAAAGAAAAGAAGCAGAAGGAAAAAGGAAGAAAGAAAAAAAACACACAAGAATTATTTAAAAAACAAACAAACAAAAAAACAAAACAAACCAAAAAAAAACAAAAAACCACCAACAACCATCCAAAGGCTATATATGGTGTTTGCCTTAAAAAAAAAAAAAAGTCTTTTTTTTTAAAAATATTAATAGTAGGTTATAGAAATAAAAATTAGAGGATAAATAGAAGACTTAACAATTAAAAACGATAGTTAGAAAAAAAAAAAGAAGAAAAAAAAGAAAAAAAAAAAAGGAATGATTTTAAAATTATTAAAAATATATCTGGCCGTTCTCTGATGTTTTGGGCCGTGTGGGATCACTTCCAAGGTGGTTCCCTCTGTTTAACTTCTTCTGTTTGCTGGTTTTTTAGGCTCACTAGTTCAGTCGCGCTGTGGGGAGGGGGGATGCTGCAAACAAATAGCACTGTCGTGTGCACAGTGTCTCAGCCCCGCCTGACTTGTCCCTTCTTGCGGCGTACAAACCGCTCCGGCTCTACGATGCTCCGCCGGGAACCGTCTGGGGCCGGCCCTAGGCTGCGTGCACTTCCCCGGTCCAAGCCGCTCAGGCCGTCCTCAGAGGCACAGATTCGGCTGGGACTGCGTTTTGTGCCCTTCCCAGGTCCGAGTAGCTCAGGAGTTTGGCGAGCGCGATCGCCGCGGCGTGTCACCTTTTCTGCCGCTGCTGCTCAGCTTTCTGGGTGGACCGCTGGCGTCCCCCGTGAGGCAGATTGTGAGTGTCCAGCACCCCCAGAAGTCTTAGCAAAGAGGCCTGCTTGCAGTTAGGTAAGTAAAGTCTCTCCGGGTCTGCAATTGCCCCTTTCCAGTCCTTACGGCTCTGGCTGCCTGTCCCCGGCGGGGGATGGTCTGCAGCCGGCTTTTTCCGTTCCGTCCTTTGTTCTGTGCTCGGTCCTGGCGGTGTCTTATGTTCGAGCTTTTCGCGTGGTAGCTATCCCACAGTCTGGTTTGCTAGCGCAAGTTAGATCGTTCTGGTTGCGCGTGGGGCGTTCCTGCCCGATTCTTACAAAGCACTGCAGCCCGCGCCTCCCGCGCGTCCCTGCCCTGCCCCCACTTCCCAGTGGCGGATGCAGGCATCTGTGCCGCTTTTCCGCTGGGGGAGTTACTGTTGGGCTTGTCATCTCTTGGTCTTAATTATTTCTTTATTTTTCCTTCCTGTTATGTTGCCCTCTGTGTTTCCAAGATTCGCCACTGACTCGGCAGGGAGAGTGTTTCCTGGTGTTTGGAAACCTCTCTTCTTAAAATTCCCTTCCCGGGACGGGCTTCCCTTCCCGGGACGGAGCTCCCTCCCCACCTCCTTTGTCTCCTTTTTCGTCTTTTATATTTTTTCCTACCTGTTTTTGAAGACAATGGTCTGCTTTTCTGGATGCCTGATGACCTCTGCCAGCCTACCGAAGTTGTTTTGTGGAGTTTGCTCGGAGTTGAAATGTTCTTTTGAGGAATTTGTGAGGGAGAAAGTGGTCTTCCCGTCCTATTCCTCCGCCATCTTTTCGCAAGCCCCCACACTTTCACTCTCAATAGTACATCCTTATGAGCTAGGAAAACAAGCAAGGCCATTCTATCAGCCTTTAAAGTTTCTCTCACAGTCCAAATAATCATCTTAAGAGTATTATTCTATTTTAGCACATTTTCAGAAAAGTTAGCACACTCAAAAAATATGGCTATTTGTCAACCTCCTCTTTCCTCTGTAGCAAGATGAGTTTCCCTCTGTCTTTGCTCACCAGAAACCCTTTCTCACTGTGTGAAGTCATTTTAAACTGAAAGGAGTAATTCTCCAGCTCTGTTGATTTTAACCAGGAATGGAATCTACAAGTCGGGAGTATCAGCACTTTTCTATCACTTATTCATATCAGATATCACATATCAATTATGGAAAATTCAGAGTCTGGATTTGATCATATGATTCCTATCAACATAGACTTTTAGGCAGTCACCTGCAATTAAATTAGACTGCTTATGTGAGTCTAGAGTTGTTTTGTCATTGCGTCTAGCAATGACCGCCTGAAAGCAGTGAGGTCAATTAGACTTAAGATTCACTTCAGTTCTATTAATCATTCTTATCTATAAATCATTTTATCTCAAGGATCAGGGAGAGACTGCTCAAGCAATCTTTTGTACTCTAGGATAATAAAGTATCATATTCTTTGTGCTGATGTCAGCAGTCAAGTTAGGAGCTAGTGACCAGGTACAAGTTTAAGTAATAAATGTTGTATGTCCTGGGAAAGACATCTAACCCCGTTTATATTCTGTAAAATTGTAACCAAACTCCATATTTTGAATTATACTATCCTTCCTCAACCCAGCCTTTCAGAGATCACAATTGCAAGGTCTGTTTAGAGCTTGCGTGTGTGCTAAGTTGCTCCAGTTGTGTCCAATTCTTTGCTACCCTATGGACTGTAGCCTGCCAGGTTCCTCTGTCCATGGGATTCTCCAGGCAAGAATACTAGACTGGGTTACCATGCCCTCCTCCAGGGGATCTTCCTGACCCAGGGACAGAACCCGTCTCTGTAATGTCTCCTGCATTTGCAGGCAGGTTCTTTACCGCCAGAGCCGCCTGGGAAGCCCACAGCTTGTATAAATACAAGAAAAACTAAGTCACAAGAGGTTGGTAAGATGTATGTTATTAGAAATGTGAGTAAAGTTGGTCTGGGTCAAAGGGGAATGCAAAGGAGATCCTAAGGAAAAAAATAAGGGATGGTATGCGTCTAGCCCTTCATTCCAGGCTGTGGAGGACGGGACAAGGAAAGAACAAATGCTGCTGAAGGGTGGAAGATCCAGGGTGGGAACACTTGACATTGAAGAGGAGAGGATGGGGAAGAAAGAGAAACTCTACTTCTGCATCTCGGTTCTAGCTATTTAGGAGCTATTTTATTCCCACTGGTGACTGAAATGATGGACAGTAATATACACAACCAATGATACCTGTAACCAGCTAGGTATCAGCCTTTGGAATCTCTAGGTATTTGGCTAGTTCTAGTAGACACAAGTTGGGGTGATAGAATAAAGTGAGTCACCTCAAGTACCAACACCCCAAACCAAGAAAAGACACTCCAATACCAAGAAAAATCTCAAGTCAATCTTAGCTACAAAATATTTGAATCTGTGACTCTAGAACTATAGCCACTGTGTCTTTTCTAGTTTCTCCCTTCCCATCACGTCATATTATGCATTAGAGGTGATAAAATTCCTGTCATGAGATGAATGCTGCTGTGCTCCTGGACTCTCCTGTTATAGAGAAGAGGGGCACAGATATTTCATGTTTCTCCCTCCAGGACAGGCTCATGACTCACAGCTTACCTACCAGATTAATATGATGGTATATGAAGATTCAAAATCGTATCCATATTTTTCTGTTTTGCCAAAAACACAACAAAATAAATCAAATAAATGGATGTGCTCAACGTTCCTCTCCCCAGTGCCAAAAGCTCTTTTCCTTTTGGGAGGGCAGCTTTAAGAGTGGGACACTGCCTTGGCTTCCTTTCTAATCTCTCTGGTCTCTCATCAGAGCAGTAGAACTCTAGAAACTGTTACCAGTTTTACCCAAGTCCAACTAGACTGTAGGAAAGAAGAACCAAATAGTCTACAACACTCAGAGTTCTCCTGAGAAGCAGAATCATCTATATATATATATACACCTGCTGCTGCTGCTAAGTCGCTTCAGTCGTGTCTGACTCTGTGCGACCCCATAGATGGCAGCCCACCAGGCTCCCCCGTCCCTGGGATTCTCCAGGCAAGAACACTGGAGTGGGTTGCCACTTCCTTCTCCAATGCATGAAAGTGAAAAGTGAAAGTGAAGTCGTTCAGTCATGTCTGACTCTTCGTGACCCCATGGACTGCAGCCTACCAGGCTTCTCCATCCATGGGATTTTCCAGGCAAGAGTACTGGAGTGGGGTACCATTGCCTGCTCCAATATATATACATATATGTATATATATGTGTATATATATATATGGCTGGGAGGGGCTTTCAAGGTGTGGCTAGTAGTAAAGAAACCACTTGCTAATGCAGGAAACATAAGAGATGTGGGCTTGATCTCTGGGTTGGGAAGATCCCTTGGAGGACAGCATGGCAACCCACTCCAGCATTCTTGCCTGGAGAATCCCCATGGACAGAGGAGCCTAGTGGGCTACAGTCCATAGGGTCACAGAGTCGGACATGACTGAAGTGACTTAGCACACACGCACATACGTGTATGTGTGTGTGTATCCATATACATGGAGAGATATACGCAAATATAGGAGATCAGTTCAGTTCAGTCACTCAGTCATGTCTGACTCTTTGCGATCCCATGAACCGAAGCACACCAGGCCTCCCTATCCATCACCAACTCCCAGAGTCTACCCAGACCCATGTTCATCGAGTTGGTGATGCCATCCAACCATCTCATCCTCTGTCATCCCCTTCTCCTCGTGCCCACAATCTTTCCCAGCATCATGTGGCCAAAATATTGGAATTTCAGCTTCAACATCAGTCCTTCCTTCCAATGAACACCCAAGACCAACCTCTTTTAGGATTGACTGGTTGGATCTCCTTGCAGTCCAAGGGACTCTCAAGAGTTTTCTCCAACACCACACTTCAAAAGCATCAATTCTTCAGCACTCAGCTTTCTTTATAGTCCAACTCTCACATCCATACGTGACCACTGGAAAAACCATAGCCTTGACTAGACGGACCTTTGTTGGCAAAGTAATGTCTCTGCTTTTTAATATGCTGTCTAGATTGATCATAACTTTCCTTCCAAGGAGTAAGCATCTTTTAAATTCATGGCTGCAATCACCATCTGCAGTGATTTTGGAGCCCAGAAAAATAAAGTCAGCTATTGTTTCCACTGTTTCCCCATCTATTTGCCATGAAGTGATGGGACCAGATGCCATGATCTTCGTTGAGCTTTAAGCCAACTTTTTCACTCTCCTCTTTCACTTTCACCAAGAGGCTCTCTAGTTCTTCACTTTCTGCCATAAGGGTGGTGTCATCTGCATATCTGAGGTTATTGATAGTTCTCCTGGCAATCTTGATTCCAGCTTGTGCTTCTCCCAGCCCAGCGTTTCTCATGATGTACTCTGCATAGAAGTTAAATAAGCAGGGTGACAATATACAGCCTTGATGTACTCCTTTTCCTATTTGTACCCAGTCTGTTGTTCCATGTCCAGTTCTAACTGTTGCTTCCTGACCTGCATATAGGTTTCTCAAGAGGCAGGTCAGGTGGTCTGGTATTCCCATCTCTTTCAGAATTTTCCACAGTTTATTGTGATCCACACAGTCAAAGGCTTTGGCATAGTCAATAAAGCAGAAAGAGATGTTTTTCTGTAACTCTCTTGCTTTGTCCATGATCCATCGGATGTTGGCAATTTGATCTCTGGTTCCTCTGCCTTTTCTAAAACCAGCTTGAACCTCTGGAAGTTCACGGTTCACGTATTGCTGAAGCCTGGCTTGGAGAATTTTGAGCATTACTTTACTAGCGTGTGAGATGAGTGCAATTGTGTGGCAGTTTGAGCATTCTTTGGCATTGCCTGTCTTTGAGATTGGAATGAAAATTGACCTTTTCCAGTCTTGTGGCCACTGCTGAGTTTTCCAGATGTGCTGGCATATTGAGTATAGCACTTTCACAGCATCATCTTTCAGGATTTGAAATAGCTCCACTGGAATTCCATCACCTCCACTAGCTTTGTTCGTAGTGATGCTTTCTAAGGCCCACTTGACTTCACATTCCAGGATGTCTGGCTCTAGGTGAGTTATCTCACCATCGTGATTATCTGGGGTTTGAAGATCTTTTTTGTATAGTTCTTCTGTGTATTCTTGCCACCTCTTCTTAATATATTCTGCTTCTGTTAGGTCCCTACCATAAGAGATATATATACACAAAAACATATGTATCCTATATGTGGTATACACCTATATATGGTTTATATGGTTCCAGATTGGGAAAGGAGTACATCAAGGCTGTGTATTGTCACTCTGCTTATTTAACTTATACACAGCGTACATCATGTGAAATGCCAGGCTGGATGAAGCAAAAGCTGGAATCAACATGCTGGGAAAAACCTCAGATACACAGAAGACACCACCCTTATGGCAGAAAGTGAAGAAGAACTAATGATCCTCTTGATGAAAGTGAAAGAGGAGAGTGAAAAAGTTGGCTTAAAGCTCAACATTCAGAAAACTAAGATCATGGCATCTGGTCTCATTACTTCATGGCAAATAGATTGGGAAACAATGGAAACAGTGGCTGACTTCATTTTCGGGGCTCCAAAATGCAGATGGTGAGTACAGCCATGAAATTAAGAGATGTTTGCTCCTTGGAAGAAAAGTTATGATCAACCTAGATAGCATATTGAAAAGCATAGACATTACTTTGCCAACAAAGGTCCACCTAGTCAAGGCTATGGTTTTTCCAGTGGTCATGTATGGATGTGAGAGTTGGACTATAAAGAAAGCTGAGAGCCGAAGAATTGATGCTTTTGAACTGTGGTGCTGGGGAAGACTCTTGAGATGCCCTTGGACTGACTGCAAGGAGATCCAACCATCCATCCTAAAGGAAATCAGTCCTGAATATTCATTGGAAGGACTGATGCTGAAGCTGAAACTCCAATACTCTGGTTATCTGATGCGAAGAGCTGACTCATTGGAAAGGACCCTGATGCTGGGAAAGATTGAAGGCAGGAGGAGAAGAGGACGACAGAGGGTGAGATGGTTAGATGGCATCACTGACTCAAGGGACATGAACTTGAGCAAGCTCCAGGAGTTGGTGATGGACAGGGAAGCCTGGTGGGCTGCAGTCCATGGGGTCATAAAGAGTCAGACATGACTGAGCAACTGAACTGAACTGATGGTATAGCCTATTTTTTATACATGAAAAGATGCATTTTGAGGAACTAGCTTATTCAATTATGTGAGCTGTTAAGTCAAAAATCTCTAATATAGGGACCTCCCTGGTGACCAGTGGTGAAGATTTCACCTTCCAGGGCATGGGGCATGGGTTCCATTTCTGATCAGGGAGTTAAGATCTCACAGGCCTCACAGACAAAAATCCAAAACATAAAACAGAAGTAATACAGTAATAAATTCAATAAAGACTTTAAAAATGGTTTAAAAAATCTTTAAAAAATAAAATAAATAAACAAAATCCCTAATATAATACCATTAGTCCACCACACTTCAGTTTAAAAATAAATAGTCCCTAGGGCAAACCAGCAAGCTAGAAATGCAGACAAGAGGTGATGTTATAGTCTTGAGTTCCAAATCTATACAGCAGGCAAGTAGGCTGGAAATTCCAGCAAGATTTCTATGTTCCAGTCTTAAGGCAGAAGGCCTTCCTTTCCTGAAACATCAGTTTCTGCTTTTTAAGGTCTTCAACTGATTGGATGAATCAAAAATCACATTATAAAGGTTAATATCTTTTACTGAAAGTCAACTGGAATGTCACAACAGTATCCAAAATAGTGTTTGACCAAACAACTGGACACCATACTCCAACCAAGCTGACACATAAAATTTCATGATCACCAAGTCCTGCTGATGTCTCAAAATGTGAACATTCTAGAATTTAATTATTTACACATCATTTTACCAGATTAATAAATATATACTTTTTCTTATTTTAAAATAAATTCAAGAAATGTCAAAACAATTGTTTCATAGTCCTTTTAGGAGTACATGAGAAAATTGTCACAAGTAAGCTTGAGTGTTGTTTAATAAAAAAAGCACTAAAATACTGCAGGGTTCTTCATCATACATACAGGAATAAATCTGTAGGATACTTATGAAAGCATTCTAAGGTCAGATATCGAATGCCATATCACGACAGAAGCACCAGACATGAACTGAAGCAACACAGGCAAAATCAACACAAACATAATAGCTACTACACCAGAAACTTGAGGGGTCTTTTCCCCTTTCACATGAAAGAGAAATCCAACGTTTTTTCAGGAGTTTACATTCTCTGGGGTTGCTTTGATTTCAGAAAGATCAAGAAAAAAAGTCAAAGTACTTCACTATTGCCAAAAATTCAACAATAAGTAGAGAAAATGTGGAACTTATTTATTCTGTGACACCACAGATTCAACATCCTACTGTTCTAAAAGCCCCTTCCATTTTTGTTACCAAACACTGTCACATACCTGCTATGTCCTAAGCCCTCCCTTATGTGCTGGCAATACAGAGATTCCCAGCATCATAGCAGGGAACTGTGAAGCAGAGAGATAACATTTTTTTCTCTGCATAAAGGCATAAACATTGCCTAAATGGCTACCACCACCTGCCAGATAGGTGAATCCGCCAAGCTGAGACAATGTTTGTGTGTTCACAAATATCCCTCTTTGAAGTATACCTGCCTCCTGACTTACCATCCACATTCCCAAATCCGTTGTTTTTCTCTCTCCTGGTCCCTTAGAGTTTCTCCAAAACCTAGCACAGATTATCATTTACTTTTGTTCATCTGTTTCTTGTTTAGCATGGTATCCCCTTCTTCTGGCACAGGGCCTAGAAAAGGGTAAGAGATTCAGTTGTTTGTTGAGTGAATGAATGAATGGCATTTTACAATTACATATACTCTAAAGCCTGACCTGAGTCAAGGGTGTGAATAAAACTATCCTACACCCTGACCGAGAGACATCCCCAACCATGGGCTGTCTGTTTCACTAGCCCCATCTTTGAAACAGGCCATGCCAATAGTGGGGACCCTTTCTTAACCTGAGAGAATTAAGCTCTGTTGACCTATGGCATCCACTCTATGTCATAAATTAATGTCTTCCTCATGCACCTAGAGTGTTGTCTATTATCCTCAGGAAAGCTGAGAAAATCATAACTCAGTTCCTTTTCTGTGTTCAGCTGAGGATGGCTGAATGGAGGTAACCTCCCCCATAGCTCAGTAGCAAGGCTTCCAGAATGTATCAGTGCAATTAAACTGACCAACTGTGGATAACTACTCTTCACTGTTGGCTATTTCCCTACATTTCCCTCCATCCTGTTTAACCCTGTTGTTTTAATTCTGCAGGGGCGGCAGGAACATTCAACTCCGTTGTTTTAATGGATCACTATGAGGTAAAGCCCCTTCTCTCTTAAGTCAAAGACCGCATTGTCAACTGCATCATGACGGGGCCTTGGGCAGGAATTCCATGCTTCCAGTCCCTTCTTAAGAGTAGCCAGGTTCTTCATGCAGTTTCTGATATTTCTGAGTTAATCACAGAGGACAGTCAACGTCAAGAACTTTAGAAAATGAGGGAGGTGGGGTGAGCCTAGAACCCCTCTATCAAGTCCCTCGCGTTGTATGCAGCCATCGGACTTAATTCAGGTTCAGCCAGAGCACCGGGTGGAGGAGAAAGTGGGCAGTACCAAGTGTTCCCCACGCAAGGGCCGCCTGCTGGCCAGCTGAGTCACCATCTTATTTTCCTTTCATCCTCCTCCTAAGGAAAACAGAACTCCCTCTCCCTATGATACACTGCTCTCAGTAGGGGCCCAAATCTCCAAGCAGCTGGGCCAAGAAGGTGAAAACAAGGACGCTTGATCACTTTAAGGAAGCCTTGAAGTAAGCAGAAAAGAGCCTACTTCCTTCTGCTTCCATTAAATAAAAAATGGCTCAGCAGTTTGCTTATCAGAATACAACTTGGCTATTTTCTCAGCTATTTTACCATTTTCGTCTTTAAGCCATTCTTTTTAAGACAGAAGTGACAGGAACAGTGCAACCTAGGTGTCTCTCCAGGAAAAATAAGTAGAGAATTATTATAGATACAGGACAGGTACACTTTTCATGTATCCCCAGTGGTGTTACTGAATTTCTAACATTTAGATCTTCGTTTAAAATCCCAAGTAGTAGACATAAATAACAGTCTAGAATGGTTTTCTAATGCCATGCCAAATACTTGTGGCACTACATGATGCTGATAAATAAAACAATCATTTGATTAGAGTTTTCTTTCTGTGTCAGAGATGTTTACCATTGCTTAATAAGTTTAAAAATAAAAGAACAATCCTACATAGATTGCTCTGTTCCTCTCAAAAACCTAGTCTGCTGTGGGTATGTGGACCAGACCAAGTAGGTCCCCATTTGGCATGGGTAATGGGGGAAAATGAAATCACGTATGCTTCCACACTACTTAATGATTTTTCTCTTCAGTGGAACTATTAGAAAAATAATGTATTTGATCATCTAAACAATACTTATTAAACATAATGTATAATATATATTATCATAGCAATAAAAGCAAAGACTTTGGGTGAGTAGGCACTATTCTAAGTATTTGTCATGTATCAGTTTATTTAATACTCACAAGACACCCACTCCATGCCACAGAAGCTACTATTAATGTCACTTTACATATGAGGGCACTAAGGCACTGAGCGGCGAAGCAGCTTATCTAAGGTCATATGACACGTAGGTACAGTCATCCCTTGGTATCCGTCAAGGATTAGTTCCAAGGCCCTCATGGATACCCAAGTCCACAGATGCTCAAGCTTCTGATATAAGATGGCAAAGCACAGTCCATTCTCCCTCCTTATTTGCAGAACCAGATAAGAATGACTGCGGATAAGAACTGACCGTGTTTTGAAACGATATTGAAACAAGGATAAATCAACAATAGCACCCCTTGCCACTAAATTTTCTTTCTATCAGCACTTAATTAAACCTTGGCTTAGGAAAATTTTCTCAAAAAAGAAGAAAAAAAATCCATACCTGAGGCCAGGGCTTCCCTCTCATTTGCAGTTGGTGTGTTATAACAGATTGCATCTGCCTGCTGACAAAGTTCAACTGAGGCTGTGAGTGAAAGTCGTTCAGCCGTGTCTTTGAGACCCCATGGACTATAGCCTCTGAGATTCTTCTGTCCACGGGATTCTCCAGGCAAGAATACTGGAGTGGGTTGCCATTCCCTTCTCCAGGGGATCTTGCTGACCCAGGGAGCAAACCTGGGTCTCTTGCATTGCAGGCTGACACTTTACCATCTGAGCCACCAGGGAAGCCCTCAGCTGAAGGTAGTTCTCACTAAATATTCACGCTATGGATAAAGAAAACTGCTATCTTTGCCTGTGGGTTGTGCTACTTGTGGTGGTTCTATATTCTTTCTTCGTAAGAAACAGAAAAACTGAGACTTTTGAAACCCCCAAGAGCTTTCCCCCAAACAGTTTTTCTAGCCATTACCATGTCTCAACCCAAAAACTTACTGAGGAACCAAGTTGCTGGTTCATTCAAACAGTCCTCTTCCCAGTGCCCAGGAGTTGCCTGCTATATCACGTGACTACTCTGGCTTAGCTGTGCTCAGCAAAAATGGTTCCTTACTGGGACCTTGTTTCTGGAACATTTAAAAGCACAATTTAAAAAGAGCAGTAGCTTTAAATAACAGTTACATACTGCTTCCTTCACAAGATGCAAAGGTCTTATGAATTTTAAGTGAGTCTTTTACCTAAACCAGTTATACAGATCACATTTAAAATCCTAGCTAAAGTTCTACCTAACAAATGGCCTCAGATTCCAATATGTACAACAAAGAAAATTTATAGCACTTTAGCTTGTATTTTAGTTCCTAATTTCCTCCCCAAATACTGAGGCTAATTCAATGAAGCATTCTAGATACCCAAGTTTTTAAAACAATGGCCCATTTAAAACTGGAAACAAAGCAACACACCCTTTCTCTCCCTTCCCCCATGCCCATCTGCCCCTTGACCCTAGAGATGGAAGCATCTCACAGATGATGTCCTATATGGAAGTGAAAAGATCAGAGAAGTCTCAGACTAGTCCTAAGTATATGACTTGTTAGAGAGACCCACAGGTATTTGTTTAGCAGGACACATTAAGAAGTTTCACAACACAATAAACCTCATAATCAGTAATAGCTAGCGTTGGATACTCACTATATGCCAGGCACCTTTCTAAATGCCTTACATGTTTTAACGTATTTAGTCTTCACCGGGAATGAGATGAGTACTCTTGTTATCATTCACATTTTACAGAGAAGATCATTGAAGAAGGGAGAGGATAAGTAACTTGTCAAGGTCACATAGCTTCTTAGCCAGGGAGCCAAACGTCTGGACCCAGGCACTCCAGCTCTGGCTTCCCAAGTAGCACTAGTTGTAAAGATGCGGGAGACGTAAAAGATGCAGGTTCAGTCCCTGGGTTGGGAAGATCCCCTTGAGGAGGGCATGGCAACCCACCCCAGTATTCTTGCCTGGAGAATCCCATGGACAGAGGAGCCTGGCAGGCTATGGTCCATAGAGTCACAGAGTTGGACACAACTGAAGCAACTTAGCACAGCCACTATATCTCAGCCTCTCTCAGAGTGGAAGTTTTGTGCTGAATGCCCTCCTCTTCCAGGCCTCAGAGACGAAGAAAGAAACAGTCAGCTACTTGCTTGCTGGGGGAGCTGTGGGAAGGGTAGATTTCAGAAAGCTCAGTTCTGGGAGCTCTTGTTTGGTTTGGTTTTGGGAGAGGACCATTGTTACTGTTACTGAAAAAAGATTCCTTATAAAAATTAGCATAATGTTTGTCTAGCAGAGAACCTTTGGACACATTTATCTGACTTTCCAGGGTAGAAATAAATAAGAGTTGGGGCCTGCATTTGCACTTATAGTTCTGACACTTTAAGAATTCAATGAATACCAAAAGCATCAATACAAGTCACAAATGATACAAGCAAAGCAGTGTACCTGAAAGGTGGGTGATTTCTAAGCCTGTTTTATCCCACTACATCCAACCAATATGGATTTGTTGATAGAAACATGTCAGTTTCAACCTTTTCAGTATTCCTGACATTTACTTAGACTGGAGGAATGGAGAAGAAATATCACTGTAATCTACAAAAACAATCAAATCATTGCAGTACCATCTCCACTGCAAAGTTTCAAGCAGGCAAATTCCATTCCTCCTTGGAAATACAGCACAATTCTGAAGCTTTCAGAGCCTAAAATATAAATCAGAGTATAATGAGAGCTGGTGTCTATTTATCTTGCTCACAAAAGTGTTGCAGGTGCCTAGCAGATAGTAGGCGCTAAATATACTGACTGAACACTGTGAATGAATGAGTTGGGACAAGAGAGCCCTGTGAGTCTGGTTCCATTCCTGCTTTGAGAGAACCAGGTAAGACTCCTATTCCAATTTATTCTAGAACTGCAGCAGGATATGCAACCTGAAACATAGCAGGCAAGGAAAATCTTTGCTCAAACGTATACCTCTAAGACTAATTCAGTAGCCACAAGGCTTGTGACTATAGACCAGCATTTAATGAGAGGTAAAAAGTAAAGGCCTCTGCCCACCTACAACATTTACAGCAAACCTACTTGCAAAGTAATTTAGTATAATTAGTCTTGAGGATCAGGCTTAAATTCAAATCTAAACACCACTGTTTGAGCTAAATTTTGAAACTCTCTTAACTTGTTCTCTCATCTTTAAAAAACAGGATAATAATTCATACCAGTAGAACTATACAAAAAAGACCTTCAGTTCAGTTCAGTTCATTTCAGTCGCTCGGTCGTGTCCGACTCTGTGACCCCATGAATCGCAGCACGCCAGGCCTCCCTGTCCATCACCAACTCCCGGAGTTCACTCAGACTCACGTCCATCGAGTCAGTGATGCCATCCAGCCATCTCATCCTCTGTCATCCCCTTATCCTCCTGCCCCCAATCCCTCACAGCATCAGAGTCTTTTCCAATGAGTCAACTCTTCGCATGAGGTGGCCAAAGTACTGGAGTTTCAGCTTCAGCATCATTCCTTCCAAAGAAATCCCAGGGCTGATCTGGGATTGGTTGGATCTCCTTGCAGTCCAAGGGACTCTCAAGAGTCTTCTCCAACACCACAGTTCAAAAGCATCAATTCTTCAGCACTCAGCTTTCTTCACAGTCCAACTCTCACATCCATACATGACTACTGGAAAAACCATAGTCTTGACTGGACGGACCTTAGTCGGCAAAGTAATGTCTCTGCTTTTCAATATGCTATCTAGGTTGGTCATAACTTTTCTTCCAAGGAGTAAGCGTCTTTTAATTTCATGGCTACAATCACCATCTGCAGTGATTTTGGAGCCCCCCAAAAAATCAAGTCTGTCACTGTTTCCACTGTTTTCCCATCTATTTCCCATGAAGTGATGGGAACAGATGCCATCTTTGTTTTCTGAATGTTGAGCTTTAAGCCAACTTTTTCACTCTCCTCTTTCACTTTCATCAAGAGGCTTTTTAGTTCCTCTTCACTTTCTGCCATAAGTGTGGTGTCATCTGCATATCTGAGGTTATTGATAGTTCTCCCGGCAATCTTGATTCCAGCTTGTGCTTCTTCCAGCCCAGCATTTCTCATGATGTACTCTGCATAGAAGTTAAATAAGCAGGGTGACAATATACAGCCTTGACGTACTCCTTTTCCTATTTGGAAGACCTTAATGACCCAGATAACCATAATGATGTGATCACTCACCCAGACCCAGACATCCTGGAGTGTGAAGTCAAGTGGGCCTTAGGAAGCATAACTACAAACAAAGTGAGTGAAGGTGTGGAGGTGGAGGTGATGAATTCCAGCTGAGCTATTTCAAATCATAAAAGATGATGCTGTTAAAATGCTGCACTCAATATGCCAGCAATTTGGAAAACTCAACAGTGCCCACAGGACTGGAAAAGGTCAGCTTTCATTCCAATCCCAAATAAGGGGAATGCCAAAGAATGTTCAAAATACTGCACAATTGCACTCATTTCACACGCTAGCAAAGTAATGCTCAAAATCCTTCAAGCTAGGCTTCAACAGTACATGAACCAAAAACTTCCAGGTGTACAAACTGGATTTAGAAAAGGCAGAGGAATCAGAGATCAAGTTGCCAACATCTGCTGGATCATAGAAAAAGCTAGAAATTTCCAGGAAAACATCTACTTCTGCTTCACTGACTATGCACAGCCTTTGACTGTGTAGATCACCAAAAACTGTAGAAAATACTTAAAGAGATGGGAATACCAGACCACCTGACCTGCCTTTTGAGAAACCTGTATGCAGGTCAAGAAGCAACAGTTAGAACCAGACATGGGACAACAAACTGAGGTTCAAAACAGGGGAAGTACTGTGTATTATCACCCTACTTATTTAACTCATATGCAGAGTACATCATGTGAAATGCCAGCTGGATGAAGCACAAGCTGGAATCAAGATTGCCAGGAGAAATATCAACCACCTCAGATATGCAGATGACACCACCCTTATGGCAGAAAGAGAAGAGGAATGAAAAAGCCTCTTGATGAAAGTGAAAGAGGAGAGTGAAAAAGTTGGCTTAAAACTCAACATTCAATAAACTAAGATCATGGCATCTAGTCCCATCACTTCATGGCAAAGAGATGGGGAAACAATGGAAACAGTGACAGACTATCTTTTTGGGCTCCAGAATCACCGTGGACAGTGACTGCAGCCATGAAATTATAAGACACTTGCCCCTTGGAAGAAAAACAATGACAAAACTAGACAGTGTATTAAAAAAAGAGACATTATTTTGTCTACAAAGGTACGTATAGTGAAAGTTATGGTTTTTCCAGTAGTCATGTATGGACGTGAGAGCTGGTCAAGAAAAAAGGCTGAGTGCCAAAGAATTGATACTTTTGAACTGTGTTGCTGGGAAAGACTCTTGAGACTCCCTTGGACTGCAAAGAGATCAAACCAGTCAATACGAAAGGAAATCAATCCTGAATATTCATTGGAGGGACTGATGCTGAAGCTCCAATACTTTGGCCACCTGATGCAAAGAACTGACTCATTAGAAAAGACCCTGATGCTGGGAAAGATTGAAGACAGGAGGAGAAGGGGATGACAGAGAATGAGATGGTTAGATGGCATCACCAACCAAAAGACATGAATTTGAGCAAACTCCAGGAGATGGTGAAAGACAGGGAAGCCTGGTGTGCTGCACTCCATGGGGTTGCAAAGAGATGAGCAATTGAATATCATCAACAACAATTCATGCCAGAGTTGTTGTAAGAATTAGAAAACATTTTTGACCAAACAAATACCTTTTTAGAATCCTCACTTTTATCACCAAGAGCTCAAGGATTAGGTAACTGCCAATTTTTCTTTCAAATAGTTTGCATATGTCCCCCACATGTCATTGAATCTCTCAGAAGAATTGTGACATCTTCCAGCAAGGCACCAAGGGAACCTTGGCCAGAGTGGGGCTCATCACCAAGGTATTGGGAGGTCAGTTGTGTTATGCTCATAATGAGACTATATTTCACTAAATAAAAAGATTTATGTAGTTTCTAGAAATACCTAGCTTGCTTCTAGGCTGGGGTCCTCTTTGATGTTACTCTCAGACCTCCTTCCCAAATAACTTTAAAGAAAGAACCTTTGACTATCTCATATTCTGAAGATTCCAATCTAACATGTTGTTCTGATAATATATGGAGCAGCCTCTTAGATTACCCTGGTCCCCATCAGGAATTCTGTTTCCTGTACTGAGACTATGACTTATGCACAGAAAATATTTGCACTTATTTGATGAAATGGGCCATAAAATATAAAAAACATGTCTTTCCTATCAAACCATTTAATAAGCATACAATGATGATTGCTATCACTAGCAATCCTAAAAGAAGCAGACTCTTGGATTCAAGTTTTAAAACTCATATAATGTACCAGAAGCTATTACATTTAACTACCATCACTCACTGAGTTCCCCCTGTGTCAAGCTCTCTGCTAAGCATGTTTATGCCCATATTCTCTCATTTAATCATCACACCTATTCTTTGATGTTGGTAAAAACAAATCCTATTTTCCAACTTGGAAAACTGCAGGGTGACGCTAACTTGTCCAAGGTTCCTTAACGAAGAAGTGGTGAGTTCAGAACTTAAACCCTGAAATCTAGATTTGAAGTCTAAGATTTCTCATGCTACCATTTCGGGTTTCCTACTATTGAATTCAGCAGATGGTAAAATCTTTACTCTTATAACTTGAGTAAGTAGGGGTATAGGATCTCATTTTCTGACTAATATACAGCAACAGACATTATCATACAGGAGGATAATTTCATGATCCATTTACAACACAAAATGAAGATGCATCCCAAATAGTCTGTCAAATGAGGAAAAAGCTAGATCCTAGTCTCTCTAGAGATCAACTGGTTCCAACAGAACCCTAAACTTCTGCAGTCTCCACTTATAATGATTTTTTTGTGTGTTTGTATCATGGTCCAGGTTTACATCAACTGCTTACACATAGTAAGTTTCCTCACTCACCAATTACTCCCAACTCTTGACTTTTCCTCCAAATCCGTTTCTGTTTACAGGCATACCTTATTTTATTGCATTCCACTTTACTGTACCTCACAGATATTGCATTTTTTACACAATGAAGGTTTGTAGCAGTCCTGCATTGAGCAAGTCCATCAGCTCCATTTTTCCAACATCATCTGCTCACATTTTGGTAATTTCTCACAATATTTCAAAACATCCACTAGCAAAAAGATGATGATTCACTGAAGACTCTGATAATAGGTAGCATTTTTTAGCAATAAAAGGTTTTTAACTAAGGTAGATAATTTTTTTTTTAAGACACAATGCTCTTTCACAGGTAATAGACTACAGTAGGAGAAGGTGATGGCACCCCACTCCAGTGCTCTCGCCTGGAAAATCCCATGGATGGAGGAGCCTGGTGGGCTACAGTCCATGAGGTCGCTAAGAGTCAGACACGACTGGGTGATTTCATTTTCACTTTTCACTTTCATGCATTGGAGAAGGAAATGGCAACCCACTCCAGTGTTCTTGCCTGGAGAATCCCAGGGACCGTGGAGCCTGGTGGGCTGCAGTCTATGGGGTCGCACAGAGTCGGACACGACTGAGTAATTTCATTTTCACTTTTCACTTTCATGCATTGGAGAAGGAAATGGCAACCCACTCCAGTGTTCTTGCCTGGAGAATCCCAGGGACCGTGGAGCCTGGTGGGCTGCCGTCTATGGGGTCGCACAGAGTCGGACATGACTGAAGTGAGTTAGCAGCAGCAGCAGCAGCGGCAGACTACAGCATGGCTTCCCAGGTGGCGCTAGTGGTAAAGAACCCTTCTGCTAATGAAGGAGTCTTACCAGACGCAGGTTCAATCCCTGGGTCGAGAAGACCCCCTAGAGAAGGAAATGGCAACCCACTCCAGTATTCTTGCCTGGAGAATTCCATGGACAGAGAAGCCTGGTGGACTACAGTCCATGGGGTCACAAAGAGTTGGACATGACTGAAGCAACTTAGCATGCAGGCAAACTACAGTATAGTGTGAACATAATTTTATACACACTGGGAAACCAAAAAATTCACGTGACTTGCTTTATTGCAATGTTTGCTTTATTGTCGTAGACTGAAACCAAACCTTTAGTATTTCTGGGATCTGCCTGTATTTTCGTAAATAGGTTTCATAATCAGAAACACAAAGAGGATCATGGCAATGCTGATTCCACCCTCCAGGGATAGTTCCTGAAGACCCGCTTCAGACCTTTCGCTTGCTTTTCAGACAAGAGTGGAAATAATTGGGCTGCACTAGGTCTATTTTTATGAAATTATTCTGAAGAACACTCATTAAGTTGGGAAGATTCTACCTTACCCATCTCCGTGGGTATGCTAAATGAGGACAGCGGTTTGTGAAAAAGCGGTGGACTGCTTTTAAAATCACCACCTTTCATACAATAGTTGATTTCTTACATGTTTCAGTGGGCCTGGTCTCAAAGCCCAAACTTAAAAGAAAAGCAGCCATTGATAGTTCAACTTTAATAACAATTCTCTACAGTGTCAGAACTATATGACATGCTCAAAAAAATCCTTATAAACATATAAATTCACATCATAAAAGCAATGTCAATTATTAAACTATGGGGCTATCTGTCCATTGGGGGGACATTTGTCTTTATGACAAGTTATTAAAGTGCAGTCCAGATTGTGAGGTGGATTCATGCAACATATGATTCTGCACCAGGGCTCTTTCGTATCCTGAGATTTGCAGTCACCTCAGCGGCTTTCACAGATGCAACTGGTTTAGGGCAACTAGAAGGGTTTCCACCCCAAAGAGGTTAGCTCAAATCCCAGATCTGCTGGTAGACTTCACTTCATTTCAATATATTTCCTCATCTTCAAAATCTGTAGGTTGGACAAGATGATTTCCAAGGTCCTCCAGAAGCCTCAAGCTCTAAGGCTTCTTCTTCTACCCCACCCCACTCCCCATCCCACACATACATCACTTCTTCCTTCCCATTGCAAACACTGCTGGAAATGGGGGTAACTACTCAGGTTGGTCTGAGGATCAGACTCCACGATATTGATGGGGCCACATTCCCTGCTGAGCAGCGGCTCCAAGCAGTGAACGCACACTCGGGAGTGAGATGAGCCTGGCAGCAGCTCTCCTTCCCTGCTTTCAGCCACACAGCTACAGTGGAAACCTGGCCCAGCGGTTGTTTTCTGCACTTCTCTGCTCTCTTCTTTCCTATCCACAGCAGAGCCCAAGTCCGTGTGCAGCCTAGGTTATTTTAGGCATTGGATTGTACAACACTTGCATTTTGCCTTGCAGTCTCTCTCCCCTCCCTCTCTCTGTAGTTCTAGCAGATATGATAGATTGGGCATAACTATCTGGGGGAAAGTGAGACATTAGGCTGATACCGTCCTATTAGCTTTCCCAGAGTTCTACAAACTGAGATCTCAAGCTCAAGCCCACATTCAAACAAGTAGCTCTGTCAACTTACTTTCTGCATGTTCTACAGGGATGTGCCTTCCCAGAGAACCATCCAGGGAGGAGAGGAGCTGGGCTGAAGTAAGAGGCAGAAACTCTCATTTCCTTGGCTCTGACATTCTAGTTTTACCAAGGATGCCATATCGACAAGACTGCTGGGAGAATACTCCTTGATTACAGAAACAAATATAGACAAGTATTTTATCAGAAGTTAGCTTATACCCTTATTAATATAGAGTTTGCATAAAATAGAAGCTATTCATCTGACAAAATTCTTTTGTCTGAACTAGTTAACGTGAAGTTCAAGCCTCTTTTTCTCAGCGTATATCCAGCTCTATCACTTTCTCTTATTGTCTGTCTCTCCCTGTCTCACACACACACATACATACACATGCTGCAGTATGACCGTGTAGGTACATCCTTGCATCACACTGAGAGGCACTGAGAATTTACTCCTTCCCAGACAAGCCACCTGAATCAGGGAGCCTGCTTGGAAGGTCCAAAGAAGAGAGAATACCATCGGTCCCAGTTTTTCCTGTCCACAGCCTACATACACACCTTCTAACACACACACACACACCATTTGGGTTGCACACCCTAGCATTTTCCCAACCAGTGGGGGCTGGGCATCTCAGATTGAGTTACTTCAGTTGTGAAGACTGACTTCTGGAGGACATGCTCCTGGCCTGAGAAAACACACCAGCCAGAGGCAGCTGCCGGCTTGCCCGGTGGCGCTCGGGACACCCTCCTCACCAGCCAAGTCAAACTGAACTCCCTGCCAGCCTTTCCCTGAGGGCTGTGACTTATCATTAATGAAGCTTTCCAGTTCCTTAGCCTTCCATCCTGTCACAAGAATCCTATCATTTCCATACCCATTGACTGGAGCCTAAACGCTGCTTTGGGTGTAGAAGAAAAAGAAAAGAAAGTTAAAAAATATTCCACTGCCACCTCCTCAGGCAGTTATGAAAAGTCAACTGAAAGATTATGTCTGGCTTCCCAGAGAAGAAAGGAGAAAGAGGAAAAGACAAAAGACATTCCAGAGCTATCAAATTCCAGAGTACCTTCTGTAAGTCCTTTCTGGCCCTAGTGATAATGAATGCAGGCTGTGTTGAAGATTTCTCATTTTTCCTAACACTCCCTGAGTAATTCTCAAGCTGTTGTCATTAAGTGACTCTGATGTTTTCTAATGCACAAACACATTTATAGTAATTAGATAGGGGAGACTTCTTACCATTCCGAAATCGTCATGCTAGAGCCTAGTAGAGGAAGCTGAGGAGTTTCTTCAGTGACAGTGGCTGCTCTCTTGCACCCTCTTTTTTTGCAAGCAGAAGGTGAGATCCAGGGTACGATGACAAGGTAGCAAAAACCCAGGGCAGGGCTGGCTCCCCAGAGAATGCAGAGAGGGAGAGCCAGGCCTGGGACCACCCTCTGCACCACACGAGAAGAGAAAAGGAAAGATGTGAATTCTATGCCTTAGAGACTGTCCCATCTCACCTCAGTGCTGGTCCAAGGTTCTTGGTGACACTGCATTCCTTAGAATGACATGCGCTAAGCTGACTATTACTTTCTGGAGTAATCACATGTGTTTCTTACCCCATCTGGTTTCCTCGACCTGCAAAAGCAAACACAAATATCTAGAGCTCCTGTATATAATCTGCTGCCCTGGCCAAGACTGGTCCCAATGATTAAATTTGTTACATGTTGTAAAAATATTGTGTGTGTGTGCTTAGTCACTCAGTTGTGTCCAAAATATTACATATTCAGAGGAAAATCAATGATGCAGAATGGTATATGATATAAAATTCCTCCCCTTATCACCTGAGTTGCCCAAGTGCCCTTACCACTTGGGTAACCACATTTCATAGTTTATATCCTTTAAGAAATGATTTACAAACTGCAACTGATTCTATAGCTGATACTTTTTAAAATATTCAAATGAGAATCACACAAAGCACACTGTTCCATCACTAGCTTTTTTTAACTTCATGTATTTGAACATTTTTCCATATCAGTACACTCAGATCTAATTCACTCTTTTTAAAAACTGAATATTGTCTGGGCAGACTGTAATTTAATGAGTCCTCTTGTAAGAGACCATGCAGTGACTATCCATTGCTTATTATTACAAGCCATGCTGCAGTCAAATTGTTTGCACATATATCTTTGTGTATCTGTGCAAGCAGATCTTAGAAGAGGAACCCTATGCTAAAAAAAAAAAAAGTACATTGTAAATTTTGATAGATGAAGTCAGATTGCTCTCAATAATAACTGAAGATAAAGTGTTTGCTTTCCTACAACCTGGCCAATGCTAGTATTCACTGCTAAGTGAAAATGGTATTTATGTTTTAATCTCCATTATAAATCTTCAGTACACATTTACAATGCCCTATTTGTAAACACACAGAAACACATTTCTTCCATGAACTACTTATGCATATCCTTGATTCATTGTCCATTCACTCTTCTTGATTTGTAAGAATATCCGCAAATATATACGAAATGATAATATCTTTATCATACATATTCATTTTTTCCCACTTTGTTCTTTGAATTTTTTTGTTTACAAGTATTGTTAACATTCTAAAGTTTTATGTATTTTTAAACATAACCCAATTTATCAACTTTGTGCTTTATAACTTCTGGGTTTTATGTCAGACCCCAAGAGTTTCCCCACTCCAAAATTATTTTTTTTAATTAGTGGTATTTTCTTCCAGTACTGTCATTCCTAATTCTTTAAGTATAAATGTTTTAATAACTTGGGATTTATTCTGGTGTAAGACATGAAGTAAGGATCTAGCTAGGCAATGTTTCCAAATTTCCCATTGTCCAAACATAATTTATTACAAAATCTAATTTTGCCTTACTGATTCTAAATACTATCCAGTATGTCAAATCTGAAAACAAATTCAGGTCTGTTTCTAGACTCTGTAATCTGTCTCATTGATTTTCTATTTCTACCTTGATTATAAACTGATTTAATTACTCTAACTTTATTATGCATTTGAATAGTTGGTAGGGTTAATCTTTTCTTATAATTCTTCTTTAGTGTACCTGATTCTCAAGCTGGAAAAGTTGCAGGCAGACTCCGTCTTCAGGGGTAGCAGCTCGGGTTTTTGATGCCTGTTTTTCAGTTCTGTGAAAAGCCACCTGAGTGAGTCTTTCGGTTGTGCAATGCCTACCCACGGCTCTGGGGAGGATATAAACGCAGGCTCAAATGCAATCTGCTCCATCTGAAGAAGCCAAGGGGTCTGTTCAGAAACTAAGTTGGGCAGATCTTTGAACAGATCAATGTTTCTACAGTTTATCTGGCCCACAGAGAAATGTTTCTTCCCTAAGTGCAGATTTATAATGTTGTATAACAGCGTGTGCTCGAGTACACGTGTAACAGTACAATGTGTCTCTGTCAGCATATGTGTCAAGGAGTTGCAGAGATGGGAGGAAGAGCCGGCATCACAGAGGAGCCTGTGTGGAGGCCTGATGCTCTCTTCACCTACAGTGCCGGTGATAAGGGTTAGTGACTCGGTCGTGTCCGACTCTTTGTGACACCATGGGCTGTAGCCCCTGCAGGCTCCTCTGTCCACGTAATTCTCTATGCAAGAGTACTGGAGTGGGTAGCCATTCCCTTCTCCAGGGTATCTTCCCAACCCAGGGATCAAACCTGGGTCTCTGGCATGGCAGGGAGATTCTTTACCATCTGAGCCACCAAGGAAGCCCCAGGGAGAAGATAAAAAAAGAACAGGCAGGGACTGGTGCCGTCCATCCTCAGCCTGGGCTCTTCATTCCGCAGTTGGTGTCATGAACAACTGAATTAGGAAGATGCATATGGCTAAACTGTAGGCTTCTGACTTATTCTAGAGCCTTCAGAGAAAACCTTATTCCTGTGATTATTTTTATCTTTGCTGTTCCTATAAGCCCACACTGTCCTTTCACTTCTACCCTTCTTTGTGTAGATTAGCAGGTCAAAGCCCACACCCTTCTATGCTGCCCTTAGATGGCCTTTGGAGGACTCATTCAATTTACAGATTTGGGAAGACCCTTCTGTCACCCTACAGACAACTTTTTAACGCCATTCCCACTTAAAGCTACCTGCTTCTTAAGCACCCAGGAAAAACCATCTTTTGGCTGTATTGCCCTTTTCCTTCCTGAGTTCACTCATCCATCGCATAGCATTTATTAAGCATGTGTCTATCATATATACAACCTTATACCACGAACAGTAGAGATTATGATAATTAGCTTTCTTTTTATTTTGAAATAATTTCCAAATGCATTACTTCATCTAATCCTAAGTAGAAAAAAAGGCCTATGTCTTAAAATAAATTTAGACTCTTTGGGAAACAATATATTCCATGCCAGTGTTAAAAATATAATAAACTTGATACTTTTGTTATGTTTTACAAAATAAGAAAATTAATGGGAGTTAATAGGAGGTCAGCTTAACCTTAGAAGGATTCTTAGAGGAGTTGAGTCAGAGTATTTTTTCTTTAATTTTAGAGATGAGTATAAGTGAATTTTTTAAAGTTAGTTCTCATATAATCATGGTAGAGAAATTTTGGAAAATGAAAAATGAAACACCACAATCCTAGCTAATATTATTAGCATGGATAAGAAAAACTAGTGGAATAGAGTACTAGTGAATACTAACTACTAGTGTTTAGTAGTTAGTATATTAATATATTAATATAATATACTAATATACTAACTACTGACTACAAACAATACTAATGTTTCCTTTCATTAATTTTTCCTTATATGCTATAGGTAAATATACAGGTATGTCTATCTAAATATATAATTTAATATTCTGATTTTTAGATAACATTAGGGCTTCCCTCATAGCTCAGTTGGTAAAGAATCCACCTGCAATGCAGGTAACCCTGGTTCAATTCCCGGGTCGGGAAGATCCCCTGGAGAAGGGAAAGGCTACCACTCCAGTATTCTGGGCTGGATAATTCCATGGACTGTATAATCCATGGGGTCGAAAAGAGTTGGACACGACTGAGTGACTTTCACTTTCAGGGTGTGAATATTTATATGCTACCTCAGAGTGTTGTTAACCGTCATTCTGACACTTGTATCACAGTACAGTGAGTGACTATATCAGATGTACCATGTAAATATTGCTCTATCACTAAACATACAGAGTTTTCCAACTTTTCAACTATTTGGAGCAAAATACTACTTCCATATTGTTGTTTCCATTAAGTTACCTATAGGAAACCACTTTGTTTGTCTATTTTTAGGAAACCTATTTTGAGTAATGCATCTTTTGAGTTTGAGCTTTCTTGCTAAAACTATGAGAAGTCTTTGCAAAATTAAGAGGATTAAAATCTGATGAAGATTCTTGCTGCACTTTTCACTAATTTAAATCTACATCCATTCTTAAGTGACTAGTCCTTCTCCACGAGTTTTTCTGACGACTGTGTTACTCTGCCAGGTAGACAACATATTTTTTCTGTCAACATTTTGTTATACAAACACAAAACCATTAACATCAATAAGACATGCTAATTGAAATAAAAGTTGTGGTGTCTTTAAGAACTAAACAAAAAATGAATCAGTAGTGACACTGAAGCATTTTCGCCAGGTTGAGTTAAACAGTACAAATCCTGGACCTGTGGAGTCACTCTGGTGCATTGAAGACAGGTTTAAGAACACACTTTCCTGAGTAATCCAATGCTGCTGCTGCTGAGTCACTTCAGGCATGTCCAACTCTGTGTGACCCCATAGACGGCAGCCCACCAGGCTCCCCCGTCCCTGGGATTCTCCAGGCAAGAACACTGGAGTGGGTTGCCATTTCCTTCTCCAATGCATGAAAGTGAAAAGTGAAAGGAAAGTCGCTCAGTCCAATAGATTTGCTCTATTTCTGTTTAGTTTCTGTCTCTTTTCCCCAAGCCTGTTTGCATGCAAATCAGAAATGTCGCTGATTCCCCACCTGCAAAGCACCATTCTGCTATTCCTTTAATTAACCAGCCCTCTTGAATCACCTTTTACTTTCCTCCCACATTGTTCTAATTCTATCCATAGATCCTATTGTGGAGTTGTTCACAGTACTTGCTAGCATCCCATTTGGTGGTAGATTTTATAAGTGAAAGCAAATCAACACTTTTGTTACAGTTAAAGTTTCACATCCAGAGATATGTACCCTGGGCTCCCTGTAATAACTTATATACATCTTTTTCTTGCATGAAATTTCAGTGCAGATCATTTTCAAAGTGGAGAAGTGGGCAGTGATTGAAGAAATAAATGCTGCAGGACTGAATTCCTCCAACAACATAGAAAAGAATAAAAAAAAAGATCCACAGGATACATGCATTTCTAATTATTTCTATGTAAATTTCAGGATTTCAAATATAAGCAGGAACACTTCACAAGATTTGTTAGCTACTTCAATTCTATATACAAAGAAGATTGGAGAACAAATGTTTTCTAAGTTTAATGTTACAAAAGAAATACATGTTTACTATAAAAATTCAAAGTTTACAAAAGAGCACAAAGAAAAAAATCCAGCAATAATACTTTAATCCTCTCTGTCCAAAGACCCACACTGTTAATATGATTTTGTTTTTTTATAAAAATAGAATCACAGTCTACATTATAATTTAAAATCATCCATTTTTCAATTAATAGTATACTGTGAAAATTTTCCTATGTTATTAGTGTCCTCAGTTCAGTTCAGTTCAGTCGATCAGTCATGTCCGACTCTTTGCAACTCCATGAGTCGCAGCACGCCAGGCCTCCCTGTCCATCACCAACTCCCGGAGTTCACTCAGACTCATGTCCATCGAGTCAGTGATGCCATCCAGCCATCTCATCCTCTGTCACCCCCTTTTCCTCCTGCCCTCAATCCCTCCCAGCATCAGAGTCTTTTCCAATGAGTCAATTCTTCTCATGAGGTGGCCAAAGTACTGGAGCTTCAGCTTTAGCATCATTCCCTCCTAAAACATGATTTTTGCCTTGTTCAATATGTAAGTATATAATATATCACAGATTATTTAATTCCTGGGTTTTTTAATGAATTGTGAGGGTTTTTTTTTCTATTATCAGTAACTGTAATTACAATCTTACATAAAATTTTTTCATATCTCTTATTATTTCCTTAGGAGAGATTTCTGCAAATCTAGAAAACTTAGAAAAATTCCTAGTTTTGCTGCTCAAATTATATAAACCACTTTAGGAATTTTTAGTAAATAAGCTTGTGTTGCTCATGAAGAACTTTTCATTCTTTTAATCTATGAAAATGTACTGCATATATTCCCTCCTACATTAAAACTTTTAAAAATCAAGTGTGATATTGTTAACTAACATCTAAAATAATCTATTTGCCTGTGTATTCTTTCCCTTTACATTTTAATCCTTTTTTTCTATAAAAATTATGCACCTAGAAAAGTAACATTTTGTCCTATCAACCTTATAACTGGAAGAGGCCCACAGTTCATTTCTTCCTTAATGTTTAATCCCTTCAAACAAATACTGTGCTCTCCCAGGAGAGATTCCAAGATGAAAATGGAAAATCACCACTTCTGTTTGAAAACAAAAATCAGAAGGACTTTGTACTCTACCAAAAGAGAGAGGATACATGGATACATATGGCAGAATCATTTTGTTGTATAGAAGAAACTAACGCAACATTGTAAAACAACTTTGTGTGTGTCTGTGTGTGTCTTAGTTGTTCAGTCATGTACAACTCTTTGTGACCCCATGGACTATAGCCCATCAGGCTCCTCTGTCTGTGGGGATTCTCCAGGCAAGAATATTGGAGTGGGTTGCCTCTCCTTTCTCCAGGGGATCTTCCTGAACCAGGGACTGAACCCATGTCTCCTACATTGCAGGTAAATTCTTTACCATCTGAGCTACTGGGAAGTCCTAAAGCAACTAGACTCCAATAAAAAGTATTCTTTTTAAAGTCTTCATACTCTAAGACTGGAACCTACAATTTTAGCTGTCCAGCATCCCTTCCTTCTCTGATTTAATATTTTTGGTTGGGGGGGAGGGGTGGGTAGGGGTAACAACACCTGCCCCTTACCTAATTAGAGCACAGTTGCCAGCCTCCCTCCAATAATTATTTAGTGAGCACCTATTCTGTGCCATGGGCTACTTTAGGATCCTGGAATTCAGCAGTGAGCAGATAATGAAAAAGTTCCTGCTTTCCTGGAGCTTAGAACCTATTTGGAGGAATTGGTCAAATTAGACCAATTGGACTTATTTTCTAGAATTTTTACGTGCAGACAATGAAAAAAAGATTCCTTCTTTCCCCTTGATTGAGAGCTATAATGATACTATCCAAAAGCTCCGAGCAGGCACGTCCACTGCCTCATGATGGCTCTAGAAGAAAGGAGGTCAAGACATACTGTTGAAGCTGAGCAAAGTGCTGAAGAGCGAGAGGCCCACAGTCCTTCAGCCGTTTTGCGTCCCCAGACCCATTCATGTTTCCCAGTTACAAGAGGCAGTAAAGTGTCTCCATCTTTTTGTCTTTAACCTATTTGTCTAACACAGACTGTGGTCCCACACTGGTAAATGCCTTTCTTTTCTTCTGTCCTATATGATGGCATCTAGGAGTGCTGGCAATGGCACCCCACTCCAGTACTCTGACCTGGAAAATCCCATGGGCAGAGGAGCCTGGTAGGCTGCAGTCCATGGAGTCACTAAGAGTCGGACACGACTGAGCGACTTCACTTTCATTTTTCACTCTCATGCATTGGAGAAGGAAATGGCAACCCACTCCAGTGTTCTTGCCTGGAGAATCCCAGGGACGGGGGAGCCTGGTGGGCTGCCGTCGATGGGGTCGCACAGAGGCGGACACAACTGACGTGACTTAGCAGCAGCAGCAGTGCTGGAAGCAGGAGACAGAGAAGATGCTCAGCTTGACTTTATATTTTCATTCTTTGCTCTAGCAGTACTTTATTTAACTATTTCGCTCCCTCCTACATTTCATTCATTCAGTGAACATTCGTTGAGCAACTGCTATGCATCAGAGAGTCTTCTTAGTGCTAAGGACACAGCAGTGAACAAAACACAAAAACCTCTATCCTTAGATAGTTCAACTTCTAGTGGAGCCAGCTGACAACCTTCAAACTAACCAACAGAGTGGTTGGCAATAAGAAAAAACAGCAGAAAGGCGACTAGGGAGTGCTGAGAAGGGGTGGGTAGGGATCCTTGTGTTACGAAGAACACTCTGGGAAGGGCTTGCTTTGTAAGGGGAGATGTGAGCAGAGCCCTGCAGGAGAGATGGGAGCAAACCACAGATCGCTGAGGGAATGTGACTGAATAATAGAGGTGAACAACTCAGGGATGCCCTGACACTGCATGGATAAGTCAGCTCATGCTGTCTCTTCCCTGAAATCTGACTCTTGGACAATTTTTAAAACTAGAAGAAAAGCAGGCAGGGGGTGGGGGGTGGAAGGGGGAAAGCGTTAAAGGCTATTATGGATTTAGTTTACATTGAAAGCTTTGTTTCTAATTACTATCTCCTTTAAAAGTATGGTTGAGGTTGTTGAAATTCCTGTGCTTCTGATAAAGAGATTAAAATGCTATAATTTAGGGGAGGATAGAAAAATGATCCTTTTAGCATAATTAATGAGCCGCTCGTCTAAGTCTCCGTGGGTGTCCAGTCTACCTCCCTTAGCCCTGTCCTTGTCTAAAAAGTCACTGAGGGGCAGAGAAAGAGTCCAGTTTCCACTGCATTGAAATCTAGAATGGGGAGTCCTTAAGAGATGACGAGAGACACTGACACCATAAAATCAGGCAATATCCACAGCCTCAGAGACAGACAGACATTGTTAGAGTACATTGTTGTTCAGTTGCTAAGTTGTGTCCAATGCTTTGTGACCCCATGGACTACAGCACACCAGACTTCCCTGTCCTTCTCTGTCTCCCAGTGTGTGTGTGTGCATGTGCTGACATGTATGGAGATATATATGTATATATGTATATATATATGTACACTAAGAGATGATTAGATAGCATCACTGGGTGGACATGAATTTGAGCAAACTCTGGGAGACTTTTGAGAGTCCCTTGGACAGCAAGCAGATCAAGCCAGTCAATCCTAAAGGAAATCAACCTGAATATTCATTGGAAGGACTGATGCTGAAGCTGAAGCTCCAATACTCTGTGATGCAAAGAGCTGACTCATAAGAAAAGACTCTGATGCTTGTAAAGATTGAGAGCAGGAGGAGAAGGGGGCGACAGAGGATGAGACGGTTGGATGCCATCATTGACTCGATGGACATGAGTTTGAGCAAACTCCGGGAGACAGTGAAGGACAGGCAAGCCTGCTGTGCTGCAGTCCATGAAGTCACAAAGAGTTGGACATGACTTAGGGACTGAACAATGAAAAACTGGGAGATAGTGAAGGACAGAGAAGCCTGGAGTGCTGTAGTCCATGGGATCACAAAGAGCTGGACATGACCTGGCAACTGAACAACAACATACAGATATATATATATATCTCATACCTATAGTGTTTATGAATATATATACATACATCTAACACTGACACCCAGGGTAAATTAAAGTGAGGCTCCCTTTTGTGTCAAAGATAAATGATCCTACTATTTGTTAGACCCCAAAACTCCTCTCTTCAGAAGAACTGAATTACGAATGTGCCCAAAATTGCTGCCCTTCAGAATCATGGGCCCTCTGCTTCTTTGTATCACATGCTTGTGAAAAAATTAAAATGCTGAGAAAGCCATAAAGAGATCTCTTGGATTTAAAAACCCTGGAGAATCTCAGAACCAACCTGTTCAGTAATGTGTCCCTGTCCTGTGGACCTGTAGCTCTGATGGATGCCAGCCTGTGAAACTGGTGAATCTGAGAATCACTAATGCCTTTTGAAACATGATGCCTTTCTTCCTATTGAGGGCACCCTCTATTCATAGGCACCTGATATCCTCATATTTGATAATCTGCTGCCTGGACTTCATTTCCTCATTTTAAAATATAAAGGTTGGATCAGATTTTCAGTAAGGTCACCTGCAGCTTGAAGTGATATATTCATTCACTCTTCAATGTTAGAACCAAGCACCCTGTAAGGAAAAGGATATGCCACAAACAGTACTTACTAGAGGCAGACTGCGCCCTCTGGTCTATAGGCAAGATGTTCTCAGTAGTTTTCTACTTAAGTTGAAAGTTTCATATGTTTAGGGAAAAAACCACCTGGTCGTCTTTTTTTTTTTTTTAAAGAAAATCTTCTAGTTAGAAAAAGGAAGAACCATTTTCAACAATATTAGGAAATTCTGACTTAAGGTTAGAAATCCCGTGGCAAGTGATGACACCACTCCCTTCTGTGATGCACTTGCGGATAAAATACCAGGAAATCCAGAGGCAAGGTAAAAATAGCCCCAACCACGAAGGCTTGGAAAGTGATCTACTTCTGCTCCCAAAGATGCCATGGGCTCTGCTATTCCACTTATTCTGCTTGCTGTTTCCAAGTAGATGGTAGAGTCCAAGAGCCCATACAAGGCTTGTGACAGGTTGGATATCGTAATTGAAAAAGAGAAGCAACCATTATTTAAAAAGAAAAAAAAGAAACACAAATTCAATAGAATTCTATGAAAACTAGAAATGTTTGGTCCAAACATGCCAAATCTGATGAGTCTCTGGGTGCTGGCTTCTGTTGCCATCCATCCCTGTAATGGACAATTTCTAAAGTAATGTTTCAAGATGCTAATCTCCTCTTGGACATGGACCAGCAAGGCAAAACCTGGAAAGGGCTTAGAAAAGTTGATGACAGGAGAGCTTAGATTCTCACACAAGAGAAGGGAAAGCTGTCAAACCTCTCTATCGACTGGTTCAAGTTTCTTCAGGAAATGTTATTTGGTCACTTCACTGTGCTCCACAACATTAGCCACTTCCATCCACTGTCAACAACAGCAGGATTTAAAGAAAAAAAAAAAAGGCAGACAAGAAAAAGGAGGAATATTCCAGAGAATGTCATATCATTGAGAAGCAAGGAAACAAGGTTAACTGGACTAATAGAAACAAAGAAACAAAAGATAAAAGAAAAATATTCCAAAACATCCCTCCATCTCACTTTTCCAAACCTTCCACTCACTGTACTCATCAAATACTTTTCGGTAAACATTTTCAATCTGTTTGCTTTATTCCAAAATAATGAAGGCTCAAGGTACTGGTGAAGCACAGAGAGGTCATAACATGAGAATCCCCAGGAAATTCATGAGCGTGTTAGGGAATCATGTCACAGACCACGTCAAGTGCACGTGGCCAAGATGTTCCCTTCACTTTGCTTACAGGATTCTCTTCCTGTAAAAGCAAGACTCCTGCCAAATCACTAGACTGGTGGCGGCACAGGACACTCTGCTGCGAATCAGGATGTTTGGAGTTCAGTCTCGCTGTGTCACGGAATCTAAGCCTTGGCTTCCTTCCTTGTGAAAGGAGGAATTCTTAATTGCCTCCTCGACCTCAAGGGGCTCTTGGGGGAATCAGATTAAGAAGGATCAGATTTGCCTTTAAGAAGGCAAATAAAAATATCTTTGGAAATTACAAAATGCTACAGTAACATAAATCTGTTTGTTACTCCACCTTGCAGACAAACACTATTTGATTCCACTTAACACAAGATACCTAGAATAGTCAAATTCATAAGCGTCAGAAAGTACATTCACAGATGCTGGGTGGGAGGGGAGGTGGGGACAAGGAACGGGAAGTTGGTATTTAAGGGACAGAGTTTCAGTTTCCGTTCAGTTCAGTTCAGTCGCTCAGTCGTGTCCGACTCTGCAACCCCATGAATAGCAGCACGCCAGGCCTCCCTGTCCATCACCATCTCCTGGAGTTCACTCAGACTCACGTCCATCGAGTCCGTGATGCCATCCAGCTATCTCATCCTCGGTCGTCCCCTTCTCCTTCTGCCTCCAATCCCTCCCAGTTTCAGTTTAGGAAGGTGAAAAATTCCGAAGGATGATGGTGAGAGCTGCACAGCAAGTGACTGTACTTAGTGCCACTGAACTGTGCAACTAAATATGGTTTTAAAAGTGCTTTCCATTATATGACTTTTACCATAATAAATTTTTTTTTAATTGTTACTCCTCTTATTATCATCATCAGATGAAGTGTGGGGCAAGTTCAAATGGCAAAGCATGGGTAGTCTGGGCCACATCTCTCTCCACTCCTGAATATCAAGCCCCGAATGCTCATCACCTTAAGGTGAATTACTATGGTCTCTCACTTTCATATAAGGAGGTGGAAACCATATTTGTGGAAACCAATGAGCGCTTAGAACAATAACAAATTTGTTCTACTGCTCATTGTGCTTCCTTGACCTCAGATGGAGTTACAGAATATGTTTCCATTTTACTTCAACTTGTAGAACAAGCAGAGCAATAAATACTATGGGCCTTGCTACTGTGAACTTGGCACATCTCATTCTCTAGAAACTATCTGAACAAAAGTCTAGGACCAAGCTCTGTTTATCTATAAGAGTTAATGCTTGCTTCTATTCTCTCCCAGTTTATGGAACTTCTCAATATAAGAGTAATTTGATTACTAGTATGAGATTCCTTGTGGATAAAATGGGATTCATATATTTTAACAAAAATCACTCAATAAGTAAACTCCTTAACAATCCCACATTAGTCTTCAGATTCTGCGTGTTTCTTAATGCTCCAAAATAGATACACCAGTGTAAGGGCTGATGCTAATGTCCTCTGCTATGTAATCCCATCCTCAGGAGAACATGTCAAGAAGAAAAACTGATTATAATCAGAATTACATGCCACTGTAGTTTAGCCATATTCTTACACCAACATCTAGTTCTAAAATAATGCCTCCAATAAAGCAGCAGTAAGATGACAAGATGAACCAAAATTTAAATAAATGAATTATTTGCATATCTAAAATGACAGCAGCAAATTAGGACATGCAAACTGTTGATGTATCTAAACAGTACTGCACATTTTAGTGATGAAGAATCGAATCAATTACCTAAATGTTTGGCCTGTGCAATATATTAAACATCCAGACTAAAAGCTGGATCCTCCCTTGTTTTGGTCAAAATGTATTCAACAACTATAGACCCCAGGCAAATGCAGACAGGGAAGGAGTAGGGCATAACAAATGTAACCATAATGTAATAATCACTAATAAAAATCATTTTAGAATCACAAAGTATAGAATTACAAGGAGGAGACTTCTCAATGATATGGCTGAGCAGATTTTTATAGAAACTGCTCCTGAAACAGCCCTGAAAATTAAAATTCGGGATGAAATCTTTTAAAACCCTTTTACATTTATGGCTGAGGTTGTGGGGAAAGAAGAAATATGGGTAAAGTATCAATCTACCATTAATCAAGGGAGGTTTAGAGCTGGGAGTTAAGAGGCCTAAGGAGACTTGAAACAGACCCATTAGAATACAGTAAAAGGTCAATCAGAGACTCTAAACCGGGAACCTCTCCCCACCCCAGGGATTTTCACCCTTGAAGGAGACCACAGACATGCCTAACTCTCTTAGCTTTGGCTGTGGAAAGAGCTGGGGAAAAGACCCCTTTGAATTTCTAATCATCAGTTCATAACCAGGCAAATTTGGGGCCAAAACACAAATGGTCTGTGTGGCCCAGGAAAACCTAAACTAACTAACATTGTAAAGTGGTTTTAGGTTTGTTATGCTCCCAGGAACATGGCAGCAGGAAAAGAAAATCCTTTCTGCATTTATATACTTTAGGCACAGGACCAAGAGAATTCAAGATAAGGTTCCTAGGAAACTGAGCATACAATGAAAAAAAAACCCTTAAACTTACGATGTAAGAAGAAACTATAGTAAAAAATCAATACTTGGCAAAAAAAGCCCTATAGAGTTGAATCCATAAAATTTCAGGTACTGGAATTATCACATATAGAATATGAAATAAGTATGTCTAACATATTTAAAGAAATAAAAGAGGTATAAGATGAAAACAAGTTATTAATACTATCAAAATTGTCCAGACAGATAGGAAATAGAATTAAATAAAACTTCTACTTTCAACAATTACAGACTAAGGAATGCAGACAAACCTTTCCACCAGGGAAAATTAGAGAGGCAGGGTGGAATGTAAAACGCATCTGCTTAGGGGCCCTGGCGAGCTCACGGGACAGGGAGGAGTGTGATGCAAAGATTCAGGGATGGTCGGTGGTCTGAGTGTTGGAGGGTGCTGTTCTGCGGTAACTGCTTGCACATTCCAGGAGAAAACGGAGTGGCAGGAACAAAATCATCCAGAAGAGCTAAACAGTAAGTCCAGGGCATGCCAAAGGTGAAGACTGGTGAGAATGCCTCTAGCTTTGTTCTGGGGCCCTAAGGAGCAAAGCTCGAGGAGTAGGAGTTTCCTAGAAATCAATAGGAAGCAGCTCCGTTTCGAATCACATCAGCCTTTGAAGTTTATCCTGGGTTCCTCTGTCCCTGGATGCCTAGCAAAAACAAACTTAGATCTTCACTGGAGGAAGACACAATCATCTAACGTTATTTTCACAAACAATTATTTCCACATAGAAATCAATAACAAAAAGACAAGAGAATCCTCAGGTGTTGTCAATTTCAGAAAATACCACTTTTAAGTAAACTTTGAGTCAAAGAAAAACATCCAAATGGAAATTAGAAGGTATGTAAATTGTCTCTTAATGACATATCAAAACGTGAAAAGCAACTAGAGACAAATTCATAATTTTCAAGTATCTGTTCTAAAAGAAGACTGAAAATCAATGAGATACACATCCTAAGATCCATCTCAAGAAATTACACAAACTTAGCAAGTTAAGATAATCAGAAGATGAAAAGTAATGACATTAAAAAACTAGAGAATATCAACCAAGACAAAAGGTGTGTGCATTAAAAAGACACAAACTTATCAGCTCTTAAGAGCTATTAGTCAATAAAAAAGAGATGAAGTATATAAATTCTTAAAAAAATAAAACTTACAAAAATTGATAAAGAAGATCCAGCAAATTTGCAGTCTACTGACAATTCAAAAGTCTGATTCTCTAATTAAAAACCTTGTAACCCCTCAAGGCTCACAGAAAGTTGACTCACAGGAAAATATTACCAAAGAATATACACAAGGCGTGAATGCAACCCAAATCATTTTGTGATTCTGAAACCCTTCAGGACCCTATGGGAGCCCTCCCAAGTACCATGAGCTTTCTGAGTCCCTCATTTCTTCTTTGCAGGGAAAAGGTTTCATCCTCCTAGACCTTATCTGAGTTCCATATGGTAGGCTCAAACAATCAGCAATTAAAGGAGCAAGGGAATGAAGAAAGAAATGATAGTGAAGGATAGGGCAAGATCCTAGTTCTTCCTTGGGGACATGCAGAGCAATCTGATACACACCTCTGAGTTCTCCCATAGGAACTAAGGCCCTCACTCAGGTGGAGAATGTTAACTATAGGCTGAAGACTACGCAGGGGTCCCAAACCAGCTGGACCCAGGCTAATGACTCAGATTCCTAGAATATCATCCTTTTACTTCACCACTAACCAATTAGAGGAGGGTTACACACCCTGCAACCTTCCTCCCAAATTTTACCTATAAAACCTTCTTCCCTGAAACCCACTGGGGAGTTCAGGTCTTTGGAGCACCAGCCACCTGTTTCTTCATGGCAGGCAATAAACCTTTCTCTGCTCCAAATTCTGATATTTTGGTTTGTTTGGCCTCATCATGTACCAGGCATGTGGACTTGTGTTTGGCAACAATTCTGTAATACCTTTATTATCAAAATTTGACAAAACATTGCAAGAAAAGGAGTTACAGGCCGAACCTGTCTTGAACACAACACAAGAAATCCTAAACATCAGTAAAAAAAACCTAGTAACTTATTGTTAAAGGTTGGGTTCACTGCAGGAGGGCTATACCAGAACAAACGTAGGAGACTTTATTTATAAAGATAGAAAGCTACATTAAAATTAGATTGTGCACAGTAAGAAAAGGAATGAGCCAGTTAAAACCTGGGCCAAAGACCTCACAGACATCTTGTCAAAGAAGATACACAGATAGCAAAAAAGCATTATAAAAGATGCTTCAAATTATATGTCATCAGGATGCAAATTGAAACAATGGAATACTACTACACACTTATTCAGTTTCAGTTTAGTCGCTCAGTCGTGTCCTACTCCTTGCAACCCCATGGACTGCAGCACGCCAGGCCTCCCTGTCCATCACCAACTCCCGGAGTCTACCCAAACTCATGCCCACTGGGTCGGTGATGCCATCCAACCATCTCATCCTCTGTCTTCCCCTTTTCCCACCCTCAATGTTTCCCAGCATCAGTGTCTTTTCCAATGAGTCAGCTCTTTGCATCAGGTGGCCAAACTATTGGAGTTTCAGCTTCAACTTCCAATGAACACCCAGGACTGATCTCCCTTAGGATGGACTGGTTGGATCTCCTTGCAGTCCAAGGGACTCTCAAGAGTCTTTTCCAACACCACAGTTCAAAAGCATCAATTCTCCGGTACTCAATGGCAACCCACTCCAGTACTCTTGCCTGGAGAATCCCAGGGTCGGCGGAGCCTGGTAGGCTGCCGTCTATGGGGTTGCACAGAGTCGGACACGACTGAAGCAACTTAGCAGCAGCAGCAGCAGGTTTCTTTACAGTCCAACTCTCACATCCATACATGACTACTGGAGAAACCATAGCCTTGACTAGATGGACCTTTGTTGGCAAAGTAATGTCTCTGCTTTTTAATGTGCTGTCTAGGTTGGTCATAACTTTTCTTCCATACACCTATTAGAATGGCCAAAATCCAGAATACTGATAACACCAAATACTAGCAAGGATATAGAGCAATGGGTATTCTCATTTATTACTGGTGGGAATCCAAGTGGTATAGCCATTTTGAAAGACAATTTTGCAGTTTCTTATAAAATTAAACATACCCTAAACATATGACTCAGCAATTGCCCTTCTTGGTATTTCCCCAAAGGAGTTGAAAACTTTTGTCTACTCAAAAACCTATACAGAGATGGTTACAACAGCTTCATTCATAATTGCCAAAACTTGAAAGCAACCAATATGTTCTTCAGTAGGTGAACTGTGGTCCATCCAGACAACTAAATATTATTCAATGCTAAACAAGAATGAGCTAGCACGCCATGAAAAGACACAGTGGACACTTAAGTGCATGTTGCTAAGTTAAAGAAGCCAGTCTGAAAAGACTGTATGATTCCATTCCACATATGATTCTATGATTATGATATTCTGGAAAAAGTAGAACTTTAGAGAGAGCAAAAGGATCAGCGGTTTCCTGGGACTTGATGTGGGAAGGGAAAAAAGGATGAACACGTGGAATGCAGAGAATTTTTAGGGCAGTATAACTATTCTGTACAGCACTAGATGGTGGATATATTACACTATGCATTTGTCAAAATCCACAGAACTATACAACAAACAGAATGAGCCTTAACGTAAACTATGGACTTTGGGTTGTAGGTTCATCAATTGTAACAAGTGCACCACTCTAGTAGGAGATGTTGATTGTAGGGGAGGTTATGCATGCGTGGGGACAGGGATATATAGGAAATCTCTGTTCTTCCCACTCAGTTTTGCTAAGAATCTAAAGTGAAAGTGAAAGCCGCTCAGTCATGTCTGACTCTGTGCAATCCCATGGAATGTATAGTCCACGGACTTCTCCAGGCCAGAATACTAGAGTGGGTAGCCTTTCCCTTCCCCAGGGCATCTTCCCAACCCAGGGATCGAACCCAGGTCTCCTGCACTGCAGGCAGATTCTTTACCAGCTGAGCCACAAATGGCTCTAAAAAAGAGGGTTCATTTTAAAGAATTAGACTGTTGTAATAATGAAAAGATATAAATATCAGAAAATATAAGTATAGAGAGCCCAGACGCACACCCATACATTTCTGGAAGTTTGATTTATGACAAAGATAACACAGCAGAAGAGTGGGGAAACAATATTATTTACAATAAATGGTCCCAGAATAATTGTAAGTCCATTATAATAAAAGAAACATGACCCCCTAATTCACATGATACAGAAAAACAATTTCAAGGTAAATCGTAGGTTTAAATGCAAAGGCCAAAAATAAAGCTCCTAGATGGTAATGAAAGAGAATATTTTCATGGTTTAAAGAAAAGGAAGAATTTCTTAAACCTGATACAAAATGGTAACTATCAAGGAAAAGTTTGACAAATTTGAATAAATTCAAATCAAGATACCTTTAAGAAGATACCCATGGAGAGGGAGAAGTTATCTATATTATTTATAACTGATAAAGTGCTCTTGACTGATGAACATTTTTTTTTTATTTATCTCTGCAAACGAATGAGAAAATGTCAGATGACTCAACAGAAAAATGAACAAGAAATTCAAATAGGTACTACATGAAAAGTCAACCCAAAATGCTGATAACCATATACAGACATGTGCAGCCTGACCAATGACCAGAGAAATGAAAATTAAAGGCACATGAGGTACTGCTATTTACTTACTAGAAGGGCTAAAAGGTTCAGTGTGTAGCTTTATTTTGTTCTTTTTTGTGTGTTATAATAGTTCATAGTAAAGGAGATTAGTCCTAGGTGTTCATTGGAAGGACTGATGTTGAAGCTGAAACTCCAGTACTTTGGTTGCCTCATGCGAAGAGTTGACTCACTGGAAAAGACCCTGATGCTGGGAGGGATTGAGGGCAGGAGGAGAAGGGGACGACAGAGGATGAGATGGCTGGATGGCATCACTGACTTGATGGACATGAGTTTGGGTAAATTCCGGGAGTTGGTGATGGACAGGGAGGCCTGGTGTGCTGCGATTCATGGGGTCGCAAAGAGTCAGACACGACTGAGCAACTGAACTAATATACTAAGTGAGGTAGCTCAGCTGGTAAAGAATTTGTCTGCAAAGCAGGAGACCCCAGTTCAATTCCTGGCTTGGGAAGATGGTTTGGAGAAGGGATAAACTACCCATTCCAGTATTCTCAGGCTTCCTTGGTGGCTCAGACGGTAAATAATCTGCCTGTAATGTGGGAGACCTGGGTTCAATCCCTGAACAGGGAAAATCCCCTGGAGAAGGGAACAGCTAGCTACCCACTCTAGTATTCTGGCCTGGAGAATTCCATGGACAGAGGAGCCTGGCAGGTTACAGTCCATGGGATCACTAAGAGTCAGACACCACTTTCAAGTCAGACAGAGAAAGATAAATATTATATGATACCACTTATTTGTAGACTCTTTAAAAGTGATACAAATGAATTTATTTACGAAACAGAAATAGACTCACAGACATAAAAAAAATAATTTTACAGTTATGAAAGGGGAAAATGTGGGGAAGGGGTAAATTAGGAGTTTTGGATTAGCACATACAAACTATATATAAAATAAATGAAGACCTACTGTATAGCACAGAGAATTATATTCAACCTATAATGGAAAAGAATCTGAAAAACACTATACATACAAATAACTGACTCACTTTGCTGTACACCTGAAACTAATACAGCATTGTAAATAAACTATACTTCAATAAAGAAGAAAAAAAAAGATTGAGTTATGACCCTATAAAAAGTTTTCTAGTAAACACTATAAAAGAACAAACCATAGAGAAGTTTAACATCCAAGCAAACTAACAGGCAAACTGTCTGATGAGAGTATACGAAGACACGGAAGCGTGAGTAGCTCAGTCATGTCGGACTCTTTAAGACCCCATGGACCACAGCCTACCAGGCTCCTCTGTCTGTGGGATTTCCCAGACAAGAATACAGGACTGAGTTGCCGTCCCCTTCTCCAGGGATTCCTGACCCAGGGACTGAACCTGAGTCTCCGGCGTTACAGGCAGATTCTTTACCATCTGAGCCACGAGGGAAGCCCAGTGTAATTTGGGGAAGAAATAAAGTACACCACTCTTGCTGCAGTACCATGTGCCACATAGAGCTGCTGGGGTCAGGAAGGTGAAGTGGTCATAATGGGAAAAAAGTTATTATGCATGAGTGAATTTCCATGTTGTATCTGGAAGATGCTATGCTTGGCAGTAGGGAGCCAGAGGAAATATGAGTTTTCAGGTCTTTTTCTGTAAGTGTAAAATAAATAAGAAGTCAAACAAAAATATAAATAAAATAGCCCATACTAATCCATAACATTTAGCAATGCATTCCTGAGTGGAATATAAATAAATATGGTTTCTTTTAAAAAATGAGGCTGTTTTATCATAAACTTCATCAGGGTAGTTATCATTAGGGAGAAGGGGAAAAATGATTGGGAGGGGAGACAAAGGGAACTTTTAGGATACAGGCTAATTCTATTTTGGAGGTTACATGGTTTCGGTGTGCACTGTGACAGACAGAATTTAGGGTGAGCCCATGACCCCCATGCCTTCTGTGGGAGGGTCCTGTGACTCGTTTTAATCAGCAGAATATACCAAAGATAACAGAAGGTAGGTGATCATCTATTCTTGATTATGCTACATAAAACTGTAGCCCATATTACCAGGAGTCTCTCTCTGTGTTGCTTTCTTTGAGGAAGAAAGCTGCCACATTGTGAGATGCCATATGGAAAGAGCCAAGCAAGGAGCTGAAGGTAGCCTCTGGCCAAAGTCAAAAAGAAACTGAGGTCCTCAGACCAACAGTGGGCAAGGAACTGAATGCACCCAACAGTGTCACCTGGATGCTGGTGTGTACCCAGCTGAGCCTGCATAAAACAGCACAATAAGATGAAAGAAACCTGTATGCAGGTCAGGAAGCAACAGTTAGAAATGGACATGGAACACCAGACTAGCTTCAAATAGGAAAAGGAGTACATCAAGGCTGTATATTGTCACCCTGTTTATTTAACCTCTATGCAGAGCACATCATGACAAACGCTGGGCTGGAGGAAGCGCAAGCTGGAATCAAGACTGCCAGGAGAAATATCAATAACCTCAGATATGCAGATGACACCACCCTTATGGCAGACAGTGAAGAGGAACTAAAAAGCCTCTTGATGAAAGTGAAAGAGGAGAGTGAAAAAGTTGGCTTAAAGCTCAACATTCAGAAAACTGAGATCATGGCATCCAGTCCCATCACTTCATGGGAAATAGATGGGGAAACAGTGTCAGACTTTATTTTGGGGGGGGCTCCAAAATCACTGCAGATGGTGATTGCAGCCATGAAATTAAAAGACGCTTACTCCTTGGAAGGAAGGTTATGACGAACCTAGAGCATATTAAAAGGTAGAAACATTACTTTGCCAACAAAGGTCCGTCTAGTCAAGGCTATGGTTTTTCCAGTGGTCATGTATAGATGTGAGAGTTGGACTATAAAGAAAGCTGAGCACTGAAGAATTGATGCTGTTGAAGTGTGGTGTTGGAGAAAACTCTTGAGAGTCCCTTGGACTGCAAGGAGATACAACCACTCTATCCTAAGGGAGATCAGTCCTGGGTGTTCATTGGAAGGAATGATGTTGAAGCTGAAACTCCAGTACTTTGGCCACCTGATTCAAAGAACTGACTCATTTGAAAAGACCCTGATGCTGGGAAAGGTTGAGGGCAGGAGAAGAGGACAACAGGGGATGAGATGGTTGGATGGCATCACTGACTCGATGGACATGAGTTTGAACTCCGGGAGTTGGTGATGGACAGGGAGGCCTGGCATGCTGTGGTTCATGGGGTCACAAAGAGTCGGACACGACTGAGCAACTGAACTGAATTGAACTGAAGATGAAAGAGGTAAAAACATGGAAAGGTGAAGAGGCAAGAAAAATAGCACGAGTTCCAAAAATGTCATTGGGAATTCATGGAAGAGAGAGCAGAGATTAAAAAAAAAAAAAAAAAAAATAGGAGAGACAATATGTTTAAGATACAATGTTTTGGTTTTTTAATTTTTATTTTATACTACAGAATAGTTGATTTACAATGTTGTGTTAGTTTCAGATGTACAGCAAAATGATTCAGACATATATATATATATATTCTTTTTCAAATTATTTCCCCATTTAGGTTAGATACAATGTTTAAGAATTTTCCAAGAAAGATGAAATGCACCAATCCTCAGATTCAACAAGCCTAGCAAATAGCAGGCTAGACACACCTCGGCATAACTTAGGACCAAGTGCAATTCCAAAGACAGTGAGACCTTCAAACTAGTAAGAGAAAAAAGCAAAACTGTCTCTAAATGACTTGAAATTAAATTAACAGATTATTTCCCAGTATAATTCCCAGTATTTTCCCAGAATAATATCTTCAAAACGCTGAAAGATAGAATTGTCAAGCTAGAATGTCATATCTTAAGAAATTATGTTTCAATAATGAAGATAAAACCAAGACATTTCTAGACAGACAAAACCTGAGAATTTTCAATGAATTTATACTTACAAATTTAAAAATATTTAGAATGACCATAGGAAAAGTAACTAAAATAAACTGATGCTTTCATTGAACATCTTTGTGTTGTTTAGGCTAATTGCACATCAGAGGTTGTAACATTTTATTGATAAAATATTCAGACTGAGGTAAATTAGCAATTGTTCCATATCATTCAAACCCAAAACCTTGTTATTGATTTAATTTATTTATGTATGTTTTTAAATTATATTTATTTGTTATTGATTTTTTTAAAGGGTTGGGATTTATCTAGGGCATGTGACTCAACTGCGCATTGAAAAAATTCAGGAGGAAAGTCTGAACTAGGATTCAGGCAGGTCTGATCATACATAATGAACTGGTGGGTAGCTGCTCTCAGTTCATTTCAATAAGACTAATTTGTCTGATTGATCATTTTTGGAGGATTTTGAGAAAGTTGGTCTTTCTGTAAGTGCTTAAGAAGAAAGATGAAGGAAATAGGACAACGGCATAATGTTGGTCTCAGGTCTGGTTCTCTTCCCTGAGCAATGCATCTGGGTTCAGAATGTTTTGCAGCGTCCCAGAAAATCTATTTGTCTTTAGTATTTGAACAAAGGTACTGGCAACTGCAGTCATACAAGCTCTTCTCTCAAGGGGCTTCTTGGGAAGCAAACACTGATTACAGTACAGAACAGAAGAAGCAGAGGCTCATGGAAACTCATGAGTGCCTATGAGAATACCTCTGGGAATTCTCAAAAATAATGGGAAGACCCTGTCAACAATGGACTGAGATCCTGCATAAAGCGAGCGAGCATAAGCCAGTGAAGTACAGGAACACTTCTGCAACTGTACCTGCATAGAGAGGGCACATGTGAGATGAAGCACCTGTGGGGTATGCCTGCAGGCCACTCCATTTGCCACTGGTTATTGGACAGCTCTGATAGCCTTTCTTCCTTGATCACATGCCCTGTAGCTTCTACTAAAGATGCTTTCAGTTATTCCTGAGAACCAAAATATGATTTTTTTTTGGAAAGAGATAAGATTCTGATGGCAGAGTCCACTACATCAGTCCTTCCTGGGCAAAGTAAGAAACTATCCTTAGGAATGCTAAGAAGAGCCTCACCCTATGAGTGAGAAAATAGAAAAGAAAAGTCCAAATGAAATAAACTGAGGTCATAGCATAGAAAGCGTGGCATCATGGACACAGAAGAGGAAGGAGAAGGCAGGAGGAACTGAGAGAATAGAACCGGTATATGTTCATTACCATGTACAAAATAGATACTGAGTGGAATTCGGGGTCTAGCACAGGCAGCTCAGCCAGGTGCTCTGTGGTGCCCTGGAGGAGTGGGATGGGGGCGGGGGTAAGAGGGGGACTGAAGAGGGAGGGGATATATGTACTCACATAGCTGAGTCACACTGTTGTGCAACAAAAACCAACACTACATTGTAAAGCAATGATCGCCCAATTTTTAAAAACCCTATGATAAACCATAACGGAAAAGGATATTGGAAAAAGAATATATATATGCTTACAATCAAATCACTTGTTGTATAACAGGAATTAACAACATTGCAAATCAACTACACTTCAACAAAAATAAATGAGAAAATCAAGAAAGCATGGCACCACAGAAAGAGTCGGGAGAAGTGGAGGGAAAGAAGGGAGGAGAGGCAAAGAGCAGCATAAAAGCAAAATGAAAGAAGAAAGTGAGGGAACACGAGAAGAAATGGTTAGAAAGCTGATGATGACAAGCAGACAGGAGTGGTCCCCAGGGAGAGTAGGTTGTCTCCAGGATGACAGCCCAAAGAGAACACAGTCAGTAAAGCTTGGGAACTGAGAGCTCTATAGGAGAAACCAACAGAGATGGCTAGCAGCGGGGGAGATGGAGCACGGAGAGACCAAGACTCGCTCCTTTGGCTAATCAGCTTTTGCCAGCTCCCTACTGATCTAAGTACAAAATGCAGTGTTTGTGCAGCTCTACCTGCAGATATAATGGTATAACACGTTAGGAGTCAATTTTGCATCATTCTTTATGTATAGAGAATAGGAAAGAATTACTTAACAGTTTTATAAAATTCTCGTAAAACAATTCTAGGAATACAGAATAGAAGGAAAAAAGACAATAAAATACTACTCAAATCCCACCTACTGGAGATTAGCATGGTTACCATATGGGAGACATCTTTTCAGGTAAAGCAGATAAATATATCTATCAAGCTCATGCTAAGTCACTTAGTCGTGTCTGACTCTTTGTGACCCTATGGATGGTAGCTCACCAGGCTCCTGTCTGTAGGATTCTCCAGGCAAGAATACTGGATGGGTTGCCAAGCCCTTCTCCAGGGGAATCTTCCTGACCCAGGGATCAAACCTGTCTCTTAGGTCTCCAGCATTGGCAAGCTGGTTCTTTACCATTAGCACCACCTGGGAAGCCCCATATATATATATGTACCTACATACATACATAAACATATACACGCAAGCACACACATTTCTCTAAAAACACACATACACATATATGCCACACACATCACTATATACATGGTTGGATGTATAGAAGGATGTACACAGAAAGATACAAAACAAATAGATAAAAGACAGAGAAAGGAAGGAGGAAGGAAGGAATGAAAAGCAAGGTAGGAAGGAGAAGAGAGAGGAGTAATGAAAACTTTTGCAAAATGAACTTATACTACCTGCTGCTTTTAATTAAAATATTTCCATAGAGTCACATTATCTAATGTGGATACATTAAAAATTAAGATCACTAAGACAAAGAACATTACTCACCACTCACTTCCACAAGGGTTAAGTTGCAATCCACTGCAGCAGACCACCAACAGTGCACCCAGAAAGGAATCCAGGATGAAAAAGAGATGAGGCACTCTGTGCCTTGCAAAAGCAAGCCCTTAAATAGTTGGATGCATACTTCAGGAAGAATTTCAATAACCCCAGATTCTTGCATCCTCCCATACACAGAAAAGCACTAAAATAATTAATTTCAGATGTCTATTCTTTGTGATTAGCAGTAATCTTTTACTAAGATATATATAGGTAGCTCAGTGGTGAAGAATCCACCTACAAATGCAAGCCAACACCTGCTAATGCAGGCCAACACCTGCTAATGCAGGGTTCAATCCCTGGGTCAGGAAGATCCCCTGGAGAAGGAAATGGCAACCCACTCCAGTATTCTTGCCTGGAAGATCCCATGGACAGAGAAGCCTGGTGGGCTACAGTCCATGGGGTCACAAAAGAGTCGGACACAACTTAGCAACTCAACAGCAACATACTTGACTGCATGAATTTCCCAGCCAAAATCCATATATAAATTGGCTCCTCTTTAAAGCAGTTTCCGCAGAGCTACTGAGTGGCTATCTCTCAGGCTTTAGTCCTCAGCAAGAGCCTAAATAAAACTGAAACTCACAACTCTTATGCTATCTTTTCCTAAGTTGCCACGAAGCATTTATTTAACTTACAAAGACACAGCCACACACTTAGATAAAGAGAGCAGAGGAAGAGTAAAAATTTACATAGTGCAGACTTTTCAACTCACCTTCCCCTTCATTCAAGAAGCATAAGAGAGATTCCCATCTGTTCCTCACTCATGGTCAATCACAATGTATCTCTGTAATGCAAGCATCTCACAGAACTGAATAAAAGAGTTGGCACGCAAAAGGAGATATTGTTTGCACAGTATGCCTCCACACAAACTTACTACCTTACCTAGTACTCTAACGAGAAAATATCAATTTCTTCCAAAGCAGGAGATTAAACTTTCTAAAGAGATTTTCAAAGAAAATGTCGGTTGCATGTAATATTCACATTCTGGGATCATCTTCAAACCTATTGCTTAAGCAAGATATAATTTTTCAGTATAAATTTAGTGTTCTTAAAATTTGCCAGAAGGTACCAAAGAGCAACTGAAAAATTACTAAATCTCCAAGTAATATTTATGAGATTTATAAAAAGGACCCCAAACAAAAAGATGTAAAGTTATTTTTTAAACTATGCCAAGATTCTTTTATATTACTTATTTTAAGTATCAGTCAGTTCAGTTCAGTTCAGTCGCTCAGTCGTGTCCGACTCTGAGACCCCATGAATCACAGCACACCAGGCCTCCCTGTCCACCACCAACTCCCGGAGTTCACTCAGACTCACGTCCATCGAGTCCGTGATGCCATCCAGCCATCTCATCCTCGGTCGTCCCCTTCTCCTCCTGCCCCCAATCCCTCCCAGAATCAGGGTCTTTTCCAGTGAGTCAACTTTTCATATAAGGTGGCCAAAGTATTGGAGTTTCAGCTTTAGCACCAGTCCTTCCAATGAACACCTAGGACTGATCTCCTTTAGTGAATGCCTATTCATTCCCTTCTTGAAAGATATGAAAATGAACGCCATAGTTTCTGCCACCATCCCTCCCTCAATTCCTACTTCCGTCACACAATCACTTTACTGTTGTAGAAGCTGGGAACATGACGGTCTGGCTGTATCATGTTCCTCGTGCTGTGCTGTGCTATGCTTAGTCACTCAGGTGTGTCTGACTCTTTGTGACCCCGTGGACTGTAGCCCACCAGGCCCCTCTGTCCATGGGGATTCTCCAGGCAAGAATACTGCTGTGGGTTGCTATGCCCTCCTCCAGGGGATCTTCCCAACCCAGAGATCAAACCCAGATCATTTGCTTATTCCTTGAGTTTCACCACTATTCCACACATCATGACATTGTCATTTATCTCCTAATGTGCTACATTTTGTCATCATGTAGATTTTTCAAGACTGGATCACTGAGACCACGTAATTCAGAATGCCTATTTTACAAATTTCTACTTGCATACCCATTCCACTTGATATTGGTAGATACTTGTTCCATTGCCTTCAGAGACTGACTGATCCCATTAAGAAACCTGGCACCAAACATATTTTTCCCCTGTTAAGATCTAAATTTTCTTACCAGTAGATTTTCCTTTATTCCTAAAACATAGTAATTTCCCCTAGAGGTGTCTTAATTTTAATTATTCTATATCAAATTGTAGATTTTTTCTTCCTAGGATAAACTGCACCTTTTTAATCTGCAAATTCATGTTTTTATTTAGTTCAAGAAAATTGTCTTCTATTATATTTTTACTTGATACTTTTTCCCTTATTTCTTAGAGTTACATAAGTTCAGTTCAGTTCAGTCACTCAGTCATGTCCAACTCTTTGCAACCCCATGAACCACAGCAAGCCAGGCCTCCCTGTCCATCACCAACTCCCAGAGGCCACCCAAACCTACGTCCCCTGAGTCAGTGATGCCATCCAACCATCTCATCCTCTGTCATCCCCTTCTCCTCCTGCCCTCAATCTTCCCCAGCATCAGGGTCTTTTCCAATGAGTCAGCTCTTCGCATCAGGTGGCCAAAGTATTGGAGTTTCAGCTTCAACATCAGTCCTTCCAAAGAACACCCAGGACTGATCTCCCTTAGGATGGACTGGTTGGATCTCCTTGCAGTCCAAGGGACTCTCAAGAGTCTTCTCCAACACCACAGTTCAAAACCATCAATTCTTTGGCACTCAGCTTTCATCATAGTCCAACTCTCACATCCACACATGACCATTGGAAAAACCCGTAGATGGACCTTTGTTGACAAAGTAATGTCTCTGCTTTTTAATATCCTATCTAGGTTGGTCATAACTTGCCTTCCAAGGGGTAAGTGTCTTTTAATTTCATGGCTGCAATTACCATCTGCAGTGATTTTGGAGCCCAGAAAAATAAAGTCAGCCACTGTTTCCACTGTTTCCCCATCTATTTGCCATGAAGTGATGGTTCCGGATACCATGATCTTAGTTTTCTGAATGTTGCACTTTAAGCCAACTTTTGCACTCCCCTCTTTCACTTTCATCAAGGGACTCTTTAGTTCCTCTGCACTTTCTGCCATAAGAGTGGTGTCATCTGCATATCTGAGGTTATTGTTATTTCTCCCGGCAATCTTGATTCCAGCTTGTGCTTCCTCCAGCCCAGCATTTCTCATGATGTACTCTGCATATAAGTTAAATAAGCAGGGTGACAATATACAGCCTTGACGTACTTTTCCTATTTGGAACCAGTCTGGTGTTCCATGTCCAGTTCTAACTGTTGCTTTTTTGACCTGCATACAGGTTTCTCAAGAGGCAGGTCAGGTGGTCTGGCATCCCATCTCTTTCAGAATTTTCCACAGTTTATTGTGATCCCCACAGTTAAAGGCTTTGACATAGTCAATAAAGCAGAAATAGATGTTTTTCTGGAACTCTCTTGCTTTTTCAATGATCCAGATGATGTTGGCAATTTGATCTCTGGTTCCTCTGCCTTTTCTAAAATCAGCTTGAATATCTGGAAGTTCACGGTTCATGTATTGCTGAAGCCTGAGAGCATCAGAAGGCAGACAGACTGAAACCACAATCACAGACAACTAGCCAATCTGATTGCATGGACCACAGCTTGTCTAACTCAATGAAACTAAGCCATGCCCGTGGGGCCACCCAAGACAGATGGGTCATGGTGGAGAGATCTGATAGAATGTGGTCCCCTGGAGAAGGGAATGGCAAACCACTTCAGTATTCTTGCTTTGAGAACCCCATGAACAGTATGCAAAGGCAAAATGATAGGATACTGAAAGAGGAACTCCCCAGGTCGGTAGGTGCCCAATATGCTACTGGAGATCAGTGGAGAAGTAACTCCAGAATGAATGAAGGGACAGAACCAAAGCAAAAACAACACCCAGTTGTGGATAGAAGCAAGGTCTGATGCTGTAAAGAACAATATTGCATAGGAACCTGGAATGTTAGGTCCATGAATCAAGGCAAATTTCAAGTGGTCAAACAGGAGATGGCAAGAGTGAACAGCAACATTCTAGGAATTAGCAAACTAACATGGACTGGAATGGGTGAATTTAACTCAGATAACCATTATATCTGGACTTCCCTGGTGGCTCAGACGGTAAAGCATCTGTCTACAATGCAGGAGACCCAGGTTCTATTCCTGGGTTGGGAAGATCCCCTGGAGAAGGAAATGGCAATCCACTCCAGAACTATTGCCTAGAAAATCCCATGGACAGAGGAGCCTGGTGGGCTGCAGTCCATGGGGTCACAAAGAGTTGGACACGACTGAGCGACTTCACTTAACCATTATGTCTATTACTGTGGGCAGGAATCCCTTAGAAGAAATGGAGTAGCCATCATAGTCAACAAAAGAGTCTGAAATGCAGTAGTGGGATGCAATCTCAAAAATGACAGAATGATATGTTCATTTCCAAGGCAAACCATTCAATATCATGATAATCCAAGTCTATGCCCTGACCAGTAACACTGAAGAAGCTGAAGTTGAATGGTTCAATGAAGACCCACAAGACCTTCTAGAACTAAGACCCAAAAAAGATGTCCTTTTCATTATAGGGGACTGAGATGCAAAATTAGGAAGTCAAGAAACACCTAACAGGCAAATTTGGCCTTGGAATATGGAATGAAGCAGGGCAAAGGCTGATACAGTTTTGCCAAGAGAACGCACTGGTCATAGCAAAACACCCTCTTCCAACAACACAAGAGAAGACTCTACACATGGACATCACCAGATGGTCGACATTGAAATCAGATTGATTATATTCTTTGCAGCCAAAAATGGAGAAACTCTATACTGTCAGCAAAAACAAGACCGGGAGCTGACTGTGGCTCAGATCATGAACTCCTTATGGCCAAATTCAGACTGAAATTGAAGAAAGTGGGGAAAACCACTAGACCATTCAAGTATGGCCTAAATCAAATCCCTTATGACTATACAGTGGAAGTGAGAAATAGATTTAAGGGACTAGATCTGACAGAGTGCCTGATGAACTATGGACAGAGATTCATGACATTGTACAGGAGACAGGGATCAAGACCATCCCCAAGAAAAAGGCTTGTTACATAAGTACATAATTTACATACATACCCAATCTATATTCCTTGAATGCATAAATGATATGCTGGAATACTTTTTCTGTTCCATTTACTCCATTCTTTTCTTCAGAAAATAAATTATACTTCTGTTCATTACCTTTTCTCCATCTTCCACCCTGACCACTTTTTTATACCCCTTCTCCCTCACCTTTTTTTCCTCACACTGCAGGATCTTAGTTCTTCCACCAGGAATTTAACCTGGGCCCTTGGCAGTGAAAGCACTGAGCCCTAGCCTCGGGACCTCCAGAGGATTCCCATAGACCCTTTTTAATACCTCTGTCTTTTCCATTTTGTTTTGATGATTCCTCAAGCCTATTCAGCACTCTTAACTCTGGCTGTGTTTTCAGCATTGTGCCGCTTCTTTTTCCTCTCTTATCGTTTCTGAAGTGTGCTTCATCTCTGTAATGATTTTGTTTTCTTGCAGTTCTTCCCTAAATTCTACTGACACACTATTCATTTCCTGCTTGATTTATTATAGTCTCTTCACAGAACCCTCTGAGCAGTCCTTTAGAAAACACAATGTAATTTCTTTAAAATATATACACCTATTTGTCCAAACTCTTCCTATGTTTGGGGGTAACTTTTATGATTATTTTTTTCTGCTTCCTTTAAAATGAAAATAGTGAGTCTTCTTTAAATGGAGCCAACTATTAGCTAAGGAATAATGTGGACAGGGGAGAGCAATCTTGAGCAGCCCCCTAAGCCAGTTCAGGTTCAAGGCTGTAGGTAAATCTATCACAATTTATAAGGTGGGCTAGGAGTTCTGGTGCATATGAAGCTAACAGTTTTCATCAGAATGAAAGGAAACAGTCATCTGGACACCTTCATCCACTTCAAAAGGGTGCCCATTGCGCCAACATTCCTGGTTGGTAAAACATATAGATTACAAAAGGGATTGGAATATATACAGCCCCTGGTGTGGACCCATCACTTTCAGCTACAGACAGCCCCTTCTCTCTCATTTTCCAGCCTTCCTTAGGAGTAAAAGTTCATGGAGGTAACACTTCTGCTCAGTGTCTTTCAGCATCACAATGGAATATTTTCTAGTCCACAGTGAAATACTGAAACAGTAATGAAGACGGCTGGTGAATAATAAATACCCAGGGATAAACAGGGTCAAAATGAGTTAGAACCAAAAGATGTGTAACTGAAAGCAGTGCTTGGGAGAGGGAGAAAGGGGATGGATGACTCACATCCAGAATTATGCAGGAGGCCGAGGTAAGCGTATAAGAAATTCTAATATTGGGATTTAGAGCTTGAGGACTGCGGAATTTCAGAACTGATCTGTGCCACTGGTTAGACAACCAATGAAGTTCTGATTACCCACATTTATTCTCCTGACTCATATTTCTAGTACCTATACACACACAAAAAAACAGGTGAACAACAATTCAAATCACAGCCCTGATTGCCCTGCTCCTTCCCAAGTGCCTCCTCTTGCCGTTCCTAGCCATTCAGAAGCCCCAGCTGACTCAGACCAGGAGATCAGGAGCCATAGTCGGGGTGACGGTGGGGACACTGTCAAGGTGGAGAGGGAGGATGTGGTTGCTGAAATTGGCCAGAGGGCAAGTCCAGAGGTGGGAGACTTCATGCTTTGCCCTGGGAGAATGTCGCCCCATCATCTCTGAGGTTTAGTGCTTCTGTCAATCAAGTCCTTTCTAGGATATGAGTAGGTGAAAAACAGAGCTTCCCTGCTCCCCTTTATTCTGCTGCTGTTTGGATAGATTTAGACAATCGTGATATCCAGCCTGTCCTAGACTCTAATCCCAGCTCTGCCTTTTACTTACTTCCTCTCAGGGTAAGCTTAGACTCTTTAGCCTCTCTGAACCTCGGTTTCTTTATATGTGAGAGGTACAATCTACTGTGCATAAATAAATAAGCTACCATGATACACTGGACAGCAAATATGGCTACTATTTTATAGTAACTATAAATGGAGTATAATCTTTAAAATTTGCAAATCATTATCCTGTACATTTGGAGAAGGAAATGGCAACCCACTCCAGTATTCTTGCCTGGAGAATCCCATGGATGGAGGAGCCTGGTGGGCTACAGTCCATGGGGTTGCAACGAGTCGGACACGACTGAGCAAATTAACTAACTAACTAACTATCCTGTACATTGGGCTTCCCGGGTGGTGCTGGTAGTAAAGAACCTGTCTGCCGATGCAGAAGACATAAGAGACACGGGTTCAATCCCTGGGTCTGGACGATCCCCTGGAGGAGGGCATGGCAACCCACTCCAGCATTCTTGCCTGGAGAATCCCACCAACAGAGGAGCCTGGCGGGCTACCGTCCATAGGGTCGCAAAGAGCTGGACACGACTGCAGCGACTTAGCGTGCACACACGCACATCCTGTACATCTGCAATTAACATAGTATTGTAAAGCAACTATATCTCAACAGCAAAGAAAATTAACGCCACCCCCAAAAGGGATGTTGGTTTTCTTTTAGAAAAGGGATGTCTCTTTTCTTTTAGAGATGCCATTCCTACCAATGAGAACTATTAACCTGGGTCTCCATGGGCCAGTCCTCATTTGGTGACCTGTGTACTGCCACAGCATAGAAGATATCCTGTGAACCTAAAGAATTACAGGATGAGTCTTTAGGTTTGACACATTTGAGAGAATTATGGGGCATTTTGGGACAGGTTGCAGTTGGGATCAAGGTTGTTTTCCCTCGTTTTTCATCCTTTTGCTACTTAAGATGAGTTTTAAGGGAGCAAAGAGGAGTAAAAATGCTTTTACAAGGACATATTTAACCAGAAACTCCCTAAGTTTGGCTGTATGCAGGTCAGGAAGCAACAGTTAGAACTGGACATGGAACAACAGACTGGTTCCAAATAGGGAAAGAAGTACGTCAAGGCTGCATATTGTCACCCTACTAATTTAACTTATATGCAGAGTATATCATGAGAAACGCTGGGCTGGAGGAAGCACAAGCTGGAATCAAGATCGCTGGGAGAAATATCAATAACCTCAGATATGCAGATGACACCACCCTTATGGCACAAAGTGAAGAGGAACTAAAGAGCTTCTTGATGAAAGTGAAAGAGGAGAGTGAAAAAGCTGGCTTAAAGCTCAACATTCAGAAAACGAAGATCATGGCATTCAGTCCCATCATTTCATGGGAAATAGATGGGAAACTGTGGAAACAGTGGCTGACTTTATTTTTCTGGGCTTCAAAATCACTGCGGATGGTGATTGCAGCCATGAAATTAAAAGACGCTTACTTCCTGGAAGGAAAGTTACAACCAACCTAGACAGCATATTAAAAAGCAGAGACATTACTTTGCCAACAAAGGTCCATCTAGTCAAGGCTATGGTTTTTCCAGTGGTCATGTATGGATGTGAGAGTTGGACTATAAAGAAAGCTGAATGCTGAAGAATTGATGCTTTTGAACTGTGGTGTTGGAGAAGACTTTTGAGAGTCCCTTGGACTGCAAGGAGAGCCAACCAGTCCATTCTGAAGGAGATCAGCCCTGGGATTTCTTTGGAAGGAATGATGCTAAAGCTGAAACTCCAGTACTTTGGCCACCTGATGTGAACAGCTGACTCGTTTGAAAAGACCCTGATGCTGGGAAAGATTGAGGGCCGGAGGAAAAGGGGACGACAGAGGATGAGATGGATGGATGGCATCACCGACTCAATAGACATGGGTTTGGGTGGCCTCTGGGAGTTGGTGATGGACAGGGAGGCCTGGCGTGCTGCAATTCATGGGGTCGCAAAGAGTCGGATGCAACTGAACTGACTGATATGTGCAGAGGAAGTCTGGGGGTTTAGAGCATGGAGTTTCAAGTCACTTTAAACATCATGTCAATGTATGGCAAAACCAATACAGTATTGTAAAGTAAAATAAAGTCAAAATAAAAATTAAAAAAATAAATAAATAAACACTGCCTTCATCACTCATGAGATCTTGGACCAGTGGCTTAATCTCTCAATGCCTCTGTTTCAGCATAGAAAAAAAAAAAATGGAGATAATAAAATCTTAATGATAAGCTTATTTGGGGGGCTTAAATAAACTCATTTTAAACAGTGAGCAAATAGTAGGAGAATCAAAGAATACTATGTACTATTATTATAAATTTGCCTTACATTACCAATTTAAGAAAACAAAGAAGAATTGGTTGATTTGCCAAACGTAAATCTGGGTAGGCCCTACTAAAGTGTTTATATCTACATCCAAGTAAGAAAATACAGCATTCTCTTCCCTGAAGAAACAATAATTGACACTTCCTTGTAGTTCTATGCCACAAGTATATCAGTGGGGTAGAATATCGACCCTTGATGGGAGCACAGCACTTCACAAGGCAAGTGTATAGTCATAATCATCTTTGATGGGCGCAGTAGCACTCCGAGTCAGACATTATAATTACCACCATGTAGATAAGTGATCCGAGAAGGCAACGGCACCCCACTCCAGTGCTCTTGCCTGGAAAATCCCAGGGATGGGGGAGCCTGGTAGGCTGCAGTCCATGGGGTCGCGAAGAGTCGGACATGACTGAGCGACTTCACTTTCACTTTTCACTTTCATTCATTGGAGAAGGAAATGGCAACCCACTCCAGTGTTCTTGCCTGGAGAATCCCAGGGACGGGGGAGCCTAGTGGGCTGCCCTCTATGGGGTCACACGGAGTCAGACATGACTACAGCGACTTAGCAGCAGATAAGATATAAAAGTGACTTGTCTAAGATCCCACAATAAGGTCTCCATAACTTAGAACTACTCTCTTTTGGTCCTCACTTTGACCCATGGACCCTCAACAGAGAGGCGCAGCGGTGCTGAAGGAACATGAGCCATCCTCTACCTCCTGTAGGTACTGGAGAAAATAAAATACCAAAGTAGACAGAGGTGGCACACTTCTCCTCTTTTCAGCCTTGCAATTTAGGAAGGCTTAGAATGAGTGAACAGAAGTTTTCTCGAATCCTACATGGAATAAGGTAAGGTATGGAAGGAAAGAAGGAAGAGAAAAAAAGGAAGCAAGAAAGGAAGGGAGGGAGGAAAGGAGAGAGGGAGGGGGAAGGAAAGAAGGAAGGAAGGAAACCTACTTCTGACCTAAAAATATGTCGCCAATCTTAAAGTCTCACAGTCCTGTGTAATTTAAGAATTGTATGTCCTACAATCTCTGTGAAAGCAACTTACAGTCATGCTTGACATTGTTAATTGATGTCAAGATTAACTTAAAAAAAAAAAAAAGATGAAGCCTGAAGAGATAACAGCAAGAAATATTAGGAATGTTAAGCCTACAAATTGCTCAATGTTGGGCTGTTATTGGGAGCTAAACATTGTTTCACTGATGGGAGACTGACTACAGAAGCAGTGATTGTAGATTAAACAAACATCTTGATACCTGTCTTCTCTGTCTACAGTCTGTGGGTGAGCATCCAGATCAGATATCTTTCTGTTATGATGGATGAGTTCTTTAAGACATATGATAATGACTAATCCCAATCTGTAACAAGATCCATGTACAGTGTCACAATACAGTTAACTTAAGCACATGGACAGGCAGAAAACATTTAAATGGGTTTCCCCCAGAAGATGCTGTGTCTCTAGTTCTTCCACTAACGTTTAGTCCATGTTTTGCTGTACTGATTCCTTTCACAGTATAAAGGAAGCTTTCATTTCTTAGCCTTTGAACAAGAACCATAACTCCCAGATTGAGTTTGAGTTGAAAACAGTGATCACTATTAAACATCCTCCGTGGAGGTCAGCACTTCTAAATGTGTCAAAGTGTTAGTCGCTCAGTCATGCCGATTCTTTGCAACCTCACAGGCTGTAGCCCACCAGGCTCCTCTGTCCATGGAATTCTCCAGGCAAGTATACTGGAGTAGGTTGTCATTCCCTTCTCCAGGGGATCTTCCTGACCCAGGGATCGAGCCAAGGTCTTCCCCATTGCTGGCAGATTCTTATCTGAGCTATCAGGGAAGCCCCAAGAACACTGGATTGAGTAGCCATTGTAACTGTCCGCTAATCCTGCTCGTTAATCAGGAAGGCTAACTACAGAACAGCTGCAAGTAAAGTAAGGCTCTCAGTGGGGAAGACCTGGTTAGGACTAATGATACATTTGCTGGGAGCCTTCTCTAAAAACAGCTGAGGAAATAAGCTAGAGCCATGTAATAGTCATAGGTCAGCCTTTCTATTAGTTGAATTTACATGTTTTTTTATCTTTATCTTTTTATTTCTTAAACTAAGTAAACAATGTCTCGAAGATAATTAGGCATCGCAGGCACCATGAAGCCATTGATCTTCAAATCTTTGCCTGGCAATTTGATACAATGTTGAGACAACTTCAGTTTCTTAATTTCCTTCATATAGCAATCACTTAAATAATTGAAACAAATTTTCTAAGTCATATCCTTTCCTATTTATTCATAATTATCCAATCAATTGAAGTACTTTCCTATAACTTCAACCATAATATAATAAGTGCTATAATCAGATAAGTTTAAAGTTTAATCAACTCAGACTTCTATGTCTATGGAAATGTTTTAGTAATCTAAATTAAAATCACCCCCGATAATTCACTCACTTCTCTCAACGGCATTGGGTAGTTCAGGGAGGGGCACATGTCAGGGGGTTAGCATTCAGTGGCTTTGTGTTGTATTGAGCAAAAGTTATTTTCTTTAAGCACAATATATATTGCATTTTAATATCTCTATAGATTTCCCTATTGACAAGAGGAAAGTACAGCAAATTTACTAAATACATTTGAACTGAATGGCCCAGGGTTATTAATCATTACATCTCTGTACTTTAAGGACATGAATTTGCTTGCTTAAAAGCCATCTGATAAAACTGCAGTCTCTATATATTGAAGGGCAGGTGAACTCAGTCTCATTAGAGTCCATGCTAACAGTACAGGAAGGCATATACAAACTGAGCTTTGGGAATAATCCACTTTGTTGTAAAAATCCATTTATAATATAAATACACACACACACACGTGTGCACGCACACATATTTAGATCTATAGAGCTATGGAAGGCAAAAGTCTATTAAACCAGGAAGCTAATTCGGCAGTCTCTCAGTACACAGTGATCTCAATACTCTATATTGACTGGTGCTTTTTTCCAATTATACATTCTATCAACACTTTGAAAATGCAGAAAATTATGAAGAAAGTTAAAACAATAGGCTGCTGTGCTGTTGTGTTTAGCCGCTTCAGTTGTGTCCAACTCTTTGCGACCCCAAGGACTGCAGCCTACCAGGCTCCTCTGTCCATGAGATTCTCCAGGCAAGAGTACTGGAGTGGGTTTCCATGCCCTTCTCCAGGGCATCTTCCCCACCCAGGGATCAAACCGACCTCCTGCATCTCCGGCATTGCAAGCAGATTCTTTCCTGCTGAGCCATCAGGGAAGCCCCATAAATCCCATTTATTATTAGAAATATACTTATTAACATTTTTAAAATATAGAAAAGTATAAAAAAGAAAATAAAAATCACTTATAACATCAATATTAAGAGACAACCACTTAAACAGTTTGTACACACACATATACAAGGACTTACATATACAAGCTTTCCTTCAATCGAGATTTTACTACTATATATGAAAATGCAACTTCTTACCTGGAGGTTTTCACTTGAAGTTGTACTGTTGATGTTCTTTTTGTGTTATGTATGGTCAGGCTACTCAAGACAGCTGTTCTCTCGCTCTCTGGGCATCCCCTGCCCAACCAATGCCTGTTTTACCTACACTTTACACACAGGGCCAACCTTCCTATGTACTTGCCCCAGTACTTCCTAGGTATTGTCCTACATACAGGTAGCCAGCTGGTGCTTGTTCTTATCAAAGAGGTGGTGAGGGGCATTCCCCTCTGCTGGTTTCCCTGGTAAACTAATGGACCACCTGATATCATTTCCCTATACTTGGCAAGTTCCCCTTCCTCCCCTGGAGCGAAGACTGCTGCTAAGTCCTTCCTGCCTTCTACTGTACACAGTGGGGTGTTGCTCCAGGACCTTGCTTCAGAAAAGCTCCCCCATCCTTTAAACCACCAATGTCTGTGTTGCTGACTCCAAGCTCTTCGGTCTTAAAGCCAAGCAAGTATAGGCCTCATAGGCCTGTGAGGTGCAGCTCAGCCTATTATTAACTGTATTTCCAAAATCTGTTTATCATTAATGGCTGTTAGAAGACAAGCTCCATGAGCACAGGGACTAAATTAAATCTATCTTGTTCATATAACCAGTAACAAGTATGCCATAATTTATTTAACCATTTTCCAATTGTTTGACATTTAGGTGGTTTACAAGTTTTCACTCTCATAAATGTTACAACATTATTAATGTATGGATTTTCCCAGTCTTTCCCCTTTACCTAAAAGCTGTTTTGTCTCTCTCTCTCTCCCATCCTCAGAGGAGAGCTCTATTTTGCCTGTAGAGACTCTGAGCTTTTGTTATGCAGATTTTAAAAGGAAGGTGACCCTTTAGAAAGCTGAAGAAAAAGAGGTGTGTGGGCACTAGGTGTAGGAGAGAAATTTTCTGAGAATTTTGGAGGACAAGATGGGGGAATAGGTATGTGAGAGAATTAGATGGGAGGTAAGTATCGGCAGTGGTCTGTGTAAACTCTTCACTGCGTTCTTAAAATGTAAGTACAAAAATTGAAGTGAATCAGGTGAGGCGGGGGCAATTTTTGCTGCTGAACATTCATCCTTCACGATTTGGGCATCCTACCTTCTGAAACTGTGGTGTTGGAGAAGACTCTTGAGAGTCCCTTGGACTGCAAGGAGATCCAACCAGTCCATCCTAAAGGAAATCAGTCCTGAATATTCATTGGAAGGACTGATGCTGAAGCTGAAACTCCAATACTTTGGCCACCTGATGTGAAGAACTGACTCATTGGAAAAGACCCTGATGCTGGGAGGGATTGAAGGCAGGAGGAGAAGGGGACAACAGAGGATGAGATGGTTGGATGGCATCACTGACTCAATGGACATGAGTTTGAGCAAGCTTCAGGAGTTGGTGAGGGACAGGGAAGCCTGGTGTGCTGAGTCCATGGGGTTGCAAAGAGTCGGATATGACTGAACAACTGAAATGAACTTCTGAAACGACCCCCAAATCTCAGTGGTTTAACATCATTAAAGTTCAGGACTCGCTCGTCATGGTCCATTAGGGTGTTCAGTGGGAGACTTTCAGGTGGTGACATAGGAACTCCACTTCTTGTGGTGGATCTGACATCCCCCAGGGTCTCTTGAATTTGGAACTGGTCCTTCTATATCCTGCCTGGAGATGAGGAAGCAGAGAGAGCACCATGGACTCTGCAGGAGGTTTAATGGGCCAGACCTAGAGTGGAGAACATCACCTTTGCTTCACTGCATTTTCTAGAATTCAGTCAGGTAAACCCCATCTAGCCACAAGGGAAATTGAAAATGTAGATTCTTGTGTCCCAGAGATGACTAATCTTTGTTATCACTTCTTATTCTCTAAAGTCTTGATAAAACTGTTCCTCAAGGCATCTGTGTCCTCTTGGCCAAATGCTACATGGGGGCCCAGGTAAGTCTATTCAGAATCTCCTTCCTTCCTAATTATTTGAATCTTCAGTCAAGTGAAAAAAAGATGGAAAACATTTGGGGCTTATTCATTCTGATGGCAATGCCCTGTAATAACTCTTCATTTGTTTCTGCAAGGGGGACCCTCCCCCCCAACAATATAGTCTTGGAACCATCTTTTTTTTTTAATTGGAGGAAAATTGCTTTACAATGTTCTGTTGGTTTCTTCCATAAACAGTGAAAATCAGCCATAATTATACATATATCCCCTCCATCTTAAGCCTCCCTCCCGTTCTCCCATCCCACCCCTCTGGGTCATCACAGAGCTCCAATCTGGGTTTCCTGTGTTATATAGCAGCTTCTCACCAGCTATCTATTTTACACGAGATAGTGTATATAAATTGATGCTACTTTCTCCATTTGCCCCACGCTCTCCTTTCCCCATTGTGTCCACAAGTCCATTCTATACATCTGCATCTCCATTCCTTCCCTGCAAACAGATTCATCAATATCATTTTTCTAGATTCCATCTGTTCAGTTCAGTTGTTCAGTCATGTCTGACTCTTTGTGACCCCATGAATCGCAGCACACCAGGCATCCCCGTCCATCACCATCTCCTGGAGTTCACCCAAACTCATGTCCATCGAGTCGGTGATGCCATCCAGCCATCTCCTCTGTCGTCCCCTTCTCCTCCTGCCCCCAATCCCTCCCAGCATCAGGGTCTTTTCTAATGAGTCAACTCTTCACATGAGGTGGACAAATTATTGGCATTTCAGCATCAGCATCAGTCCTTCCAATGAACACCCAGGACTAATCTCTTTTAGAATGGACTGGTTGGATCTCCTTGCAGTCCAAGGGACTCTCTAGAGTCTTCTTCATATATCAGTTCAGTCTCTCAGTCATGTCCAACTCTTTGCAACTCATAAATCGCAGCAGGCCAGGCCTCCCTGTCCATCACCAACTCCCGGAGTTCACTCAGACTCATGTCCATTGAGTCAGTGATGCCATCCAGCCATCTCATCCTCTGTCGTCCCCTTCTCCTCCTGCCCCCAATCCCTCCAAGTATCAGAGTCTTTTCAAATGAGTCAACTTTTCACATGAGGTGGCCAAAATACTGGATTTTCAGATTTAGCATCATTCCTTCCAAAGAACACCCAGGACTGATCTCCTTTAGAATGGACTGGTTGGATCTCCTTGCAGTCCAAGGGACTCTCAAGAGTCTTCTCCAACACCACAGTTCAAAAGCATCAATTCTTCAGCATTCGGCCTTCTTCACAGTCCAACTCTCACATCCATACATGACTACTGGAAAAACCATAGCCTTGACTAGAAGGACCTTTGTTGGCAAAGTAATGTCTGCTTTTCAATATGCTATCTAGGTTGGTCATAACTTTTCTTCCATGGAGTAAGCGTCTTTTAATTTCATGGCTGCAGTCACCATCTGCAGTGATTTTGGAGCCCCCCAAAATAAAGTCTGACACTGTTTCCACTGTTTCCCCATCTATTTCCCATGAAGTGATGGGACCAGATGCCATGATCTTCGTTTTCTGAATGTTGAGCTTTAAGCCAACTTTTTCACTCTCCTCTTTCACTTTCATCAAGAGGCTTTTTAGTTCCTCTTCACTTTCTGCCATAAGGGTGGTGTCATCTGCATATCTGAGGTTATTGATACTTCTCCTGGCAATCTTGATTCCAGCTTGTGCTTCTTCCAGCCCAGCGTTTCTCATGATGTACTCTGCATAGAAGTTAAATAAGCAGGATGACAATATACAGCCTTGACATACTCCTTTTCCTATTTGGAACCAGTCTGTTGTTCCATGTCCAGTTCTAACTGTTGCTTCCTGACCTGCATATAGGTTTCTCAAGAGACAGGTCAGGTGGTCTGGTATTCCCATCTCTTTCAGATTTTTCCACAGTTGATTGTGATCCACACAGTCAAAGGCTTTGGCATAGTCAATAAAGCAGAAATAGATGTTTTTCTGGAACTCTCTTGCTTTTTCCATGATCCAGTGGATGTTGACAATTTGATATTTGGTTTTTTTCTTTTTCTTTTTCTACTTCACTTTGTATATAATGGGTTCTAGGTTCATCCACCTCACTAAAACTGACTCAAATTCATTCTTTTTTATGACCAAGTAATACTCCATTGTATATACGTACCACATCTGTTTTATCATTCATCTGTAGATGGACATCTAGGGTGCTTCCATGTCCTGGCTATTGTAAATAGTGCTACAATGAACATTGAGGTACATGTCTTTTAGAATTGTAGATTTCTCCTTTAAAACACTAGGGATAAATCTACCATATGACCCAGCAATTCCATACTGGGCATACACTTTGGAATCATCTTTTACGAGAACTAGATATTAAACTTTTCCTTCATATCCATAATCTACCCACATCTTTACAACAAATTACTTTGCTGTCTGTTAGCCACAGTTATTTTTTGTTGTTTATAACTAATACAGAATTTGAAATATTTTGGAATTATGTTCATTTGTTATTAGTACTAATCTGCATTTCTTCACTCATACCACCACTTTTGGGTGATGACCTTATAAATGTTACAGAAGTAATGTTTAGATAAATTGATCTGTACATAAATCTTTACCTTATTTCTGATTATTTCCCTAAGCCAAATATCTAGACCAAATATGCATTTTAACCCTAATTATGTATTTTAGTCTTTTAAAGATTGATACAAAATCTTTTCCTATAATACAGATTTCATTTCAGCTTCAGAAATTGTGTTTTCATCTCTGTAAGTAACAGAGGGAAAAAAAAAAAAAAAAAACACTCACCACACAGACTAGTATTAAAGTTAATGAATCTAATCATAAGTGAGGAAATCCTTCCAGAAACTTCAGATACAGTGTGAGTTTTCCAAAAAGCTGTGCCCTCAGTTGCAATAAGATGGCAAGAGAGGTGCGACTGTATCATTAGTGAGGCTTTAGCCACGTATTGGGTTTGGGTTGTGGTCCATTCAGCTTTCAGTTTCAGTGGAAGCCATTCTTTGTCCCCTGTCTTTATTCATGTTTCTTTTCCTCTATGCTGGGATGTCTCTTCATCTCCATGAAGCACCAGGCCACCAGCCACCAGGTTATGCCCACGTAAGTCAGATAGGTCTTTATGAAATTGCCCATGAGGTTTCACTGTTGCATGAAGACTGATTCTTTCACGAGGTTGTTTTGTCTTCGTGGTTTAGGAAAGAAAATGGGGGAAACTGGCATATAGACATTCATGTATCCCCCAAAGAAGATAAGGACAATGTTTATTTTTAATTTCCGAAAAGAGGAAGAGCTGCATATCTTGAGCTATTCTTATACAATAATATCCTACTGTGAAATTGGAAGAGCTGCTGTTGTGTAAAATTTAGCTCAGGTGTGGGCAACTCAGCCAAGTATTTTGTTATTGCTGTCCAAGTATTTTGTTATTGCTGCTTAAAAAATACAGTCTTTATCAAAATGTTAGCATAAAAGGATTAGTATTTAACCCAAAACATATCATATATACTTAAAGAAATATAATACATTTAAATACAACACATATTTAAAGAAAACAAGCACAAAATTCACTAATAGAAAATTTTAACAGAGTAATACAAAAGTATGAGTAATCACTTTTAATAAAATTAGACTAAAACAAGTCTTTCTTAACCTAAAACCAAAACCAGAAGAACATGAAAAAGCTTTTAAAAGCTACTTATCAAAAATACCTAGAATCATTTTGTTAGCAAATATTTTAAATATATATATATAGAGAGAATAAAGTTTGCTACTGGGGCCTGGAACAGTGTAAAGAAAAAGGAAATATTCCAAATGTGTGATATAAACATCCTGACACTATTGCTAAATCTTACTAAACTAAAAGAAAGCTACTGACCAATCTCATTTGTGAATATCAACCAAAAAATATCCTAAACAAAATGTTACTAGAAGAATCAAACAAGACACTGAAAGGATAGTAGTGGATCATAAATAAGTGTAATTCATTCTAGACTGCAAGGATAACGTAATATAAGTAAATGTTCACATAATATACTCTTACCTGCCAAAAACATTTGGTTAATTCCAAATGTATTCCTGGTTTTTTTTTTTAATTGTAAGGTAGGATGGAATGATTACTGCCTGAATAAATAAAATAAATACATATTGAAAATTAAGGTCAATATTATGTTTAGTGGATAAACAATGAAAAAGTTTCCACTGAAGTCAGAAATAAGGATACCTTAGATCATCACAATTATTTAATATTCTTCTGAACATTCAAGACAATGTAATTAATCAATAAAATGAAATAAGAGGTATACATACAAACTGTAAAACTTGTGGAACTATTAGGAGTATCAGTAGGGTAGCTAGTTTTAAAATAAATATACAAAAATTCAATCAGTCTTTTTATTTACCAGTGATAACTAGTGAGAAAACTACCACATTTACAATAACAACAAAGAAAATGAAATAGGAAACTAAAAAGAAACATGCAGTAATACAAATTATAAAGCTCTACCAATACACAAAAATTAACTCAAAATGTATTAAAGACTTGAACATAAGACCTCAAACTGTAAAATTTCTAGAATAAAACAAAGGCAGAAAGCTCCTCAAAGTACATAGGTCTTGGTAATGATTTTTCAATCTGATACTAAAAATAAGAATAACAAAAACAAAAGTAAACAACTGGGACTACATCAAATTACAAAGCTTCTGCATAACAAAGCCATTTATTAACAAAATTAAAAGGCAACCTGAGCATAGGAAAAAATATTTGCAAATCATATATCTGGTAAGGATTTAATATCCAAAATATATAAAGAACTCACACAACTCAATAACAAAAAACCATACAATCCAGTTTTAAATGCACAGAGGATATGAATAGACATTTTTGCAAACAAGGTGTACACATGGTCAACAGGTACATAAAAAGATGCTCAATATCGCTAATCATCAGGGAAACGCTAATCAAAATCACAAAGAGATATCACTCATACCTGTTAGCATGCGGGTTATCCAAAAGACAAAGTTCGAAGATGTGGCAATAAAGAAACTTTGTGTATTATTGGTGGAATGTAAATTGGTGCAGCCACTAAGGAAAATAGTATGAAGGTTACATATGATATGTACTACCATATGGTCCAGCAATTCCACTTCTGGGTGTTTATCTAGAGACAAAAACACTAGCTCAAAAAGATTTATGCTCCCTATGTTCATTGCAGCATTATTTTCAATTGCCAAGATACAGAAGCAACATAAGTGTCCATCAATAAATGAATGTATTAAAATATGTGATATATGTAATATATACACATACAATGTTAATATTCTAGGCATTAAAAAGAAGGAAAGCTGGCCATTTGTGACAACATAGATAGCATTCAAGGGCATTATGCTTAGTGAAGTAAGTCAGACAGGGAAACACAAATATCATATGATCTCACTTACATGAGAAATCTAAAAAAAAAAGCAAAACAAAAAAGTCTGTCTCGTAGATATAGAGAACAGTTCGATGGTTGTTAGAGGTGAGGGGTGGGTATGGGTGAATGGGTAAAGGGGATTGAAAGGTACAAATTTCCAGTTAAAAAATAAGTCATGGGATGTAATGTACAACATGGTGACTATTTAATAATACTGTATTGCACATCTGAAAGCTGCTAAGAGAATAGATCTTAAAAGTTCTCATCACAACAAAAGAAACTTTCTTACTATGCAAGGTGACAAATGTCGTTACTGTGGTGATCATTTCACAATGTATACAAATATTGAATTATTCTGTTGTACACTTGAAACTAATACAAAATTTTCTCAATTATACTCCAGTAAAAATAAATTTAAAGGCATACCTTGTTTCTGGATGGAAAGACTTGGTGTTGTAAAGATGTCAATTCTCTTTAAAATAGACTACCAACTGTATGCAATTCCAATCAAAATCCAACAGGATTATTTTACAACATAATGAAAATTACTTTCAAGTTCATCTGCAAAGACCATAACAAAAATGAGAAAGGAATGGAAGGAAGAGGACACATGCTCTCCCTATTAGGTAGTAACAGCTTGTATCTAGCAATAGTGGTAACAACAACAACAGCAGCAATGTAGGCAAAGACAGACTGCCAAGGTGCAGGGCAGAAAATTCCAGAAGCAGACTTGAGTATCATGAGAATATTGTTGGTTTGCAAACTTGGGAACTTCCTGGGTGCAAAGTGAAATTGCCCACCGCCGCCCCCCATGTAAAGGCAAGCCACTCCTTATTGGTGGGTGGCAAGTTTAATAAGGAACGGACCTCACAATGCTTATTGTGGGTGGCTGCCAAATGAGGGGCTTTCTGCACCTGCCCCCCAGAATCTTAAACGTTTATATAGAGGTCTGAACTGAATTCAGTCATGTACACACTCCAGACGGTCTCAGCACATAACTCTCTCAAAGCTGTGTCCTTTGAGGGCTTCCAGGTGGGGAGGGCAGGTGATACATGCATTCTGAGGATAGAGGAGGAGGTGGGGAGCCTCTGATTGTCCGGATTCAGCTTGCAGGTCAATTGTCACATTCTCTCTGTGACCGCCTCCAAAAAATGTATGATAAATGTGGCATTTCAAATCACAGGGGAAACAGTTGCTATTCACACATAATTTGGGGACAAGTGGAACCTTAAGGGAAAAATTAAATGTCATAAATTCAATTCCAGTTACATTAAAAATTTTAATAAATGTCAAATGTGAAACAAAAGTCTAAGTAAACACTTTTAAAAACAATAGAGTAGAACAAGCATTTCCTAACTTGACACCAAAGCCAGAAACCATAGGAGAAAATGAATTTACATAGAAATTAAATACTTCCTGGCAGCAAAAACAAAAACAAAATAACACAATTACAGAGGTGTGAAAGACTTAGGAAAAACTATTTAGTAACACACAGGATGGACCTTTTAGCCCTTACAAATCAACTATAAAAGATGGTCAAAGGCTATGAATAATAAATTCACAAAAGGAGAAATTAAAATGGACAAAAAGTAGAAAAAGATGTTCAGTGTCATTATTTTCCAAAACACAAACAAGAACAACAAAAAAGAAATCTTTTTAAACCACAGGACTAGGATCAGATGAATGACAAATGTTGGTATGGAGGAGGCAGATTTTTACCCCCACCCTCTTAGGATTTTTCAGCATGGCCTGAGAATTAAACTGACATAAGATAGATTAAGGGAGAAAAGTATACACACTCATATTAAAATTTACATGACATGGGAGCCTTCACAGGGAATGCAGAGTAAAAGAAATAGCAGAACCTACGTGCTTTTATGGAGAAGGCAATGGCACCCCACTCCAGTGCTCTTGCCTGGAACATCCCAGGGACAGAGAAGCCTGGTGGGCTGCAATCCATGGGGTCGCTAAGAGTCGGACACGACTGAGTGACTTCACTTTTTCACTTTCATGCATTGGAGAAATAAATAGCAACCCACTCCAGTGTTCTTGCCTGGAGAATCCCAGGGACGAGGGAGCCTGGTGGGCTGCCGTCTATGGGTTCACACATAGTCGGACATGACTTAAGTGACTTAGCAGTAGCACATGCTTTTACATTAGCCCGAAAAAAAAAGGAAACAATTGTGAAAAGTGGTTCAGTGGCCCAGTTGTGTCTGACTCTTTGCCACCCCACGGACAATAGTCCCCCAGGCTCCTCTGTCAATGGGATTCTCCAGGCAAGAATACTGGAGTGGGTTGCCATTTCCTTCTCCATGTGAAAAGTAACTAAACAATATAGAGAGGCTAAAGGAAGATAAGAATTATTTGAACAAGGTCTGTGTGTACAGATTTCTTTCTGCCTCAGTTCTGTGTCTTTGGTGATAAGAACATCTTCCTTTCTCCGGGTAAAGAAAGGGTACCTTTCACAAGTGAGTTTTATCTCCTGCTTTCAGGAATAAAAAGGAGGGTCTGAATGCCCATCTTGCATCTGCCGTTTCTCAAGTGACTTTAATGCAAAATAATCAATAAATCATGTATTATGGAGTGACACACTCTGAACTCCTTCATCGGCAAAGGAGAAAGAAAACTGGCATTTTCCAAAACTTTTGATATAAGTGAGAATGGATACAGCCTTTCTAGAAGGCACTTTCATCAATCCATACCAAATTATAATGGCACATCTGATTCAGTCCAAAGATGTCATATGTAGAAATTCTCCACAAAAAGCCAGTGACAAAATGGTGAGGGGGTGTGGGGAAGGCATCAACATGCCCGTTGTTTTAATAATGATAAAACAACACTGAAATGAGATGAAACAGAATGTCCATCATTGGGTGATTGGTAAAGTAAATGAGAGACTCTGCTATCATTAAAATAAAAGAATGCAGTTTTACATCTTTTGAGGTAGAAACATGAAGTTAGCACATTTTTGACTGGTGGACTAATAGGCTGCGGTAAGAGATGAATTCAATTATCAAGCATATGTCCATACATCTATACATGCATCCATGTACCTTTAGAAATCTGAATGTTTATCTCTGGATGGCTACATTTGGTGATTTCATGATCTAAATAGGTTTTTCTCCTTTGATATTTACTTATTGAGTAAATGAGTATGTATCATCTTAACTATTAAATATTAAGCTTTTTCAAAATCACTTTACCAACCAGTTCCCAACCCTACTTAGTTTTGTCCCTCTCTCGACACCAATGCTACCACATTTTCTCAATACTAAACTTCATTTTCTTTCTCACTAGGAAGCATCTTAAAACGTATGGCACTTCACAAATGTTTTTGGCCAGGAGACTGGCCAAGATGACATAGTTATCACTGCCTGTGCAAACTTGCTTATAGTTATTCTTATTGTCATCACTTCAGTTAATTACAGACATCACTGGCACTATATCTGTTGAGTATAACTGGCATTCAAAATTGCTTTGGTTACTCTTGTTACATAGCTAATCACCTCAAAACTTGATGGCTTAAAACAACAGCAATCATCTTATCATCTCACAGTTTCTGTGGGCCAGGAATTCAGGAAGTCTTGACTGGATGCTTCTGGTTAAAATTATCTCTCATGAGATTGCAGTCCCAGATTGGCTGGAACCAGAACAAGTGAGGCGGAGGGAGCAGGAGCAGCTGGAAACTGGCAAAGCATCGATCTCTCTTCAGTGGTCCCAAGACTTCTCCATGGAATCCTCCTGAGTTGTACTAGTTTGGATTCCTCCGAACATGGCGGCCAGGGACCAGCCAGACTGTTAACAAGGAAGCTCTGGGCTCCAGAGCAACTATTCAAGCAAATAAGGTGGAATTTACATTCTCGTTTTAAGAGCTGGCTCCAGAAGTCATGAGGCACCACCTCAGATGGTGTCTATCGGTTACAAGCAAGTCACAAAAGAGCCTAGATTCAAGCGAGGAGAAACTAGACTTCCCCTCTTAGTGTGGCAGTCGTGAGGTGCCGGAAGCACATGCTGGGCAAGAGCTGTTCTCGTGATCACCTTTGGGGAAAAAATATTTGCCACAAAATGTTTTCCAAAAAATTATACTTTTGTTTAGTATTGAAATGTGAAGTTATCTTAGATCCAGAAAAGTACTACATGATAAAAACAAATTCCTTTTATATGTCTAACAGAGCTCTTTCAGTAGGTATAATACAAAAATTTCAAGTGCCGAGGGAACAGTGTCTCATAGTTTAATTGGCAGAATTTATTCTTCCTTGGGGTCTGTTGCAGAGGTGTCTTCCATTCATCTGCTTTCCGCACTTCTCCTCATGAGGCAGACGTGTGCCCTCTGTGGATGTGCTCCTGTGCCCACTGGCTTTAGGTTGGGCTGGATCACTGGAGCAGCCTGGCAGGAGAGCAGGGGACAGAAGGAAGGAAGGGAGGGAAGGAGGGGAAGTGCAGAGCTTGCACTCACCTAGTTCTCTGCCCGTGAGCTCACCTGAGTCTGGTGATCACCCTACAATCCTTCCCCTTCCAGTAATATCCCCCACCCCTCATTCTTTTATATGAAGGTGGTGACCGTTCCTCAGATGTTAGCCCTAGGTTTCTACACTTTTCACGGTGGTTCTTCTACACCTCGGTAACTAGTGCCTTTGTAAATAAATTCTTGACTGGTCAAGAGGTGTATAAAATAATGCTGCATCTTACAGCTAATGGCATCTTAGAATAAATACAACTTCAGGACTGCCTTCACTTCACTTTACATGTTAACAGAATGAACAGAGACTGGCCTGGACAAAGCCTTTCTACTGAGGACAGGTAGGCTGGTGAAGCTGGGAGCTAAGGGGAGAGACACTGGGCCAATTCCCTCTTGCAAACAGGCGTGGCCACTGGGCTTTAAGGGCATGACCCACTGTAATATTTTCTATGTTGCAATTCTCTTGTACTACAAACACCCCTTCAGTCATGTTTGCTTGATGTTACAGCCTGACCTTATCTATGACATAAGCAAGGCCCAAACCTCCCCTTGGTGTGTAGAGGAAATAGAAAATCAGGAGGAAGGAGAGACTTGTTGCCCAAGCAAGAAATGACCTAAGAAGGATGAAGAATACTCATATACAAACAGATGACTGAGGGGATGGGTAAGAATCAGAATGAAGGAGGACATGGATGATTTCTCTGTGGGATCCCAGATACCTGGGGAAGCTCTGCTGCTATATGTAACTCAGGGTCTCAAAAGAGAGGAAGCTCCCAAAAGCCAGAGATGCCTGGTTTTCAAACAGTTTTAAATCTAACTGTGAAAGTTGCTCAGTCATGTCCACCTCTTTGCAACCCCAAGGACTAATAGTCCATGGAATTCTTCAGGCCAAAATATTGGAGTGGGTAGCCTTTCCCTTCTCCAGGATATCTTCCCAACACAGGGATTGAACCCAGGTCTCCCGCGTTGCAGGCAGATTCTTTACGAGCTGAGCCACAAGGGAAGCCCAAGAATACTGGAATGGGTAGCCTATCCCTTCTCTAGATCTTCCCGACCCAGGAATCGAACCAGGGTCTCCTGCATTGCAGGCGGATTCTTTACCAACTGAGCTATCAGGGAAGCCCTTAAACCTATTTAGGTGAGCCTATTTCTTGAACATTTTTGGACATGAGCCCACTCGTAGTCATATCTCTGTATGGGAAGCAAGCCAGAACTTCCAAATCATCTTGAAATCTGTTTAACAATTTTAGCCATTTCAATTCTGCCAGATACACCAGGGATACACTGCACTGAAAACAAGGCACATTCCTTCCAAGTAAAAGGTGAGTAAAGGGTCACGCTCTTGCTTTCATTTGATGTATCACTGATTCTTCGGAAACTTACCAAAAGAGAGCATGCAGACTCTAATTGGTTGTGGGAACCTGCTTTATAAAAATTCAGCTAACACTTTTGACTAAAACATTATTTCAAAGGTGACCGTCAAGTTATCTCAACAAAAATGCACACTCTGTTTTCAATAATTCTAATTACTGTAATCTGTCAAAAAATATATTATATTACCAAAACGAGATTAAGAAGGATCACTAGGAGAGCCAGAGTTTGGCACTGTTTACACTGGAAGAGCTCTTTCAACTCCCTCCCTGTCTACTAACTCGTCTCTTTCCCAAATTATAAGAATCCTCTATATGCAAAGATCTCTGCTTCCCCAATTGCAGCAGTTGTTACTTAACTTTTTCCCCCCTCTGGGTATTTATAGTATATCCTAAAGACTAGCTGTGATGTTCCATTTTGCCAAAGGTGCCCACCTCCCTTGAGATGAACTTCTCCAGGCTGATAATTCATTAATGTTTCAGAATCTTAAAAAATGTATTGGAAGTGAGAATTATCTGAAAAATAATCCCATTCTGAGGGTTGTCTACTTTCATTTGTGAATGGATTAACAACCATAGTTATGAAAGTTAAAAATATATATTTATCTTTTAATTATTCAGGTCTAGAAAATCCCACCTATCTATTACGGTTGTTCTTTAGTCACTAAATCATGTCCACCTCTTTTGCAACCCCATGGACCAACCCTGCCAGGTTCCTCTGTCCATGTAATTTCCCAGGCAAGAATACTGGAGTGGAGGCAAGAATACTGGAGTGGGTTGCCATTTCCTCCTCCAGGGGATCTTCCCAACCCAGGGACTGAACCCAAGTCGCATCGCAAGTGGGTTCTTTACTGCTGAGCCACCTGGGAAGCCCACGTGCAACAATAACTCTGGGTAAATAGTCTCAGGAATTCTAATTATCAACATATGCAATATCTGATGCATACATTTTGTCATAAGTCATAGGTACCGAAATAAAAAATGCAATACAATGTGGTTGGTGAGACAAAAATGTTCAATTTCACAAATCTGAACTTTGAGACCCTAGAAATAGACTGAGAAAGGTTTTACAATGTTCTTTCAGTAGAGGTTCTCTATAAGGTAGGATTCTCCTAGTTGTTCGTGTCAGAAACCCAATTCAAACTAACATCCTTCAGAAGATCAATTGTGTCTAATAAGATCATTCTAAAACTCCAGTTATGATTTCTTTTCAAGAAAATATGTCTTTTTCCCAACTGTCCTCACCAATGGTAGATAAATTAGTTAAGTTGGTGCCCTTTTCTAATATTTGCTGTGGTGAGACAGAAATGAAATCATTTCACCTCAGCCTATGTTAGTGTTGCTATAAAACTGCATCCCCCACCGCACTGCAATTCATGTTATAATATTGCAGAGATGGTTTACATCCCAAACTCTATGCTGTGCATGATCCAAATTGATGATTGGGAATTAGGCCAAATTCTCCCTTAATTGATTTAATTTACTAAATCTTTTATTTTTGCAGTTAAGTTAAAAGCCAATATTAAAAAGCGTGCTACGATTAAATTGCTAAGAGCCAAGCAAACAAGCATAAAGACTAGAATTTGAAATGCACCCAGAAATAGTTTCAGGTGTTAATTTCATCTCCACATCTAAAATATATTCTAATATTGTGGACAGAGCCACCAGTGAGGAAGTTGATGGAGTAACGGGGATGACAGGCAACGCTCCTCACAGGAATTGCTGTCTTGAGCCAGAAAAGCAGCGAAAGCTGTCTCACAGGAGCAGATCTCCCACAGACCAGGGTCCAGGGCAACTGGCCAAATCTTCCTGACAAACCTCAGCTGTTACCTAATGACCCTCATTCATCTTTGCTTTAAAAAGCTAGGGAATTCCCTCAGTTCTCAGCTGCAGTGGAGCAGGAGAGAGACCTGGTGTGATGGATTTGGTTAACAGTGTGCTTTTAGATGCCGAGGACCATGGGGGTCTGCAAGTAACTGGACCAGGCTTGGTTTGAACTGCTGTCACCAACACCAACTTGTCACGTGGTCTGAAGTTTCTATCAATACTCTCTCAGGTTCAGACACTGATCCAAGGAATTGTCTGCCTCAGTGTAACTATGTACCTTGTAAAAAAGGGTCATTGCCTCTGAAAAATGGGTGAAGGTATTTGATTAGGGTATTTGAACTGGCTGACAGTTGAGAGAGAGAGAGATGAGAGGATGAGACACAGGACAGGCTTTAATGAAGAGACTATAGAAAGGCACACACTGGGACTTCCCTGGCGGTCCAGTGGCCAAGACTCTGCACTTGCATTGCAAGGGGGGCAGGCTCCATCCCTCGGCAGGGAACTAGGATCCCTCAGGCCTAATGGTAAATCCCTCGGACCATGGCTAAATAAATAAGTAAGCAAACCTTTCAGAAAAAACATGTATTGGTATATACGGCACTGAAAACGAATAAACTGTGACTACCCAGAACATGGCTGAACTGACAAAATGAAAATGTTAAAAATAGAAAGAAAGGTACACATGAGAGGCAAGATCGGTTAGGGCAAGATCAGCAGGGTCTTCAGAGAAACAGAACCAATATTATTTTATATACATGATACATAGGTTATTAATACACGTACATCAGGAAAGTGAAAGTGGTAGTCACTCAGTCACGTCTGACTCTTTGTAACCCCCCAGACTATAGGCCACTAGGCTCCTCTGTCCACGGAATTTTCCAGGCAAGAATACTGCAGTGGGAAACCATTTTCTACTTCAAGGGATCTTCCCCACTCAGGGATGGAACCTGGGTCTCCTGTATTGCAGCCAGATTCTTTACCATCTGAGCCACTAGAGAACCCCGTACCTACATCATATATATAGAGAGAGATATCTTTACACACACATCAACCAATATTCCACTCAGATATATGCGTGTGTATACATAAATATCTATGTCTACATGTACACATATATAGAGACAGAGAGTTGTATATACTTACATATATATACAACTCTATGTATATACAACTCTGTCCAAGAAGGCTTCCTGGTGCGGTAAAGAATCTGCCTGCAGTCCAGGAGATACAGGAGACATGGATTCAACCCCTGAGTCAGGAAGATTCCCTGAAGGAGGGCATGGCAACCCACTCCAGTATTCTTGCCAGGAAAATTCCATAGACAGAGGAGCCTGGTGGGCTATGGTCCACGGGGTCACAAAGAGTCAGACACAACTGAAGTTACTAAGCACAAACACATGCATATAAAAATTATTATAAGGAATTGCTCACATGATTATGGCGGTTGAGAAGCCCCATGATCTGCCATCTGCAAGCTGAAGACCCAGAAGAGCTGGTGATGCAGTTCAGTTTGAGTCCAAGGACCTGAAACCAAAGGGCTGATGGGTGGTTCCAGTCCAAGCACGGGAGAAGACTGATGTCTCAGCTCAAAGAGTTGGGTGGAGAGTGAATTCTCCCACCTGCCATCTTTTAGTTCCATGCAAGGCCCTCGATAGATTGGATGAAACCCACCTACATTAGGGAGGGCAATCTGCTTTACTCAGTCTACAGCTTCAGATCCCATTCAGAAACATCTGTATAGACACAACTAGAAAAAATGTTTAGCCAAAATATATGGACACCCTGTGATCCACTCAAATTGATACATAAAATTAACCATCATAGGCAGGCTGCAATAGAAAGGGATAACCAGGAAAAAGCAACTGAGATACTGGGTACCTGTAAATGCAGGAATCCAAGAAAAAGATTAGGAAGCAGGAATCACATCCTTTGTTCCCTTCACAGTGATCTGGGATTTAACCTTGAGCAACTGCTTTGGGGTACTCAGTGTAAGAGGAGGTAAGAAATAAAACTGAGTCCCCTCTGAGTACAGATGCCTATTTTCAAGCCCACAAAAACAGTTAGTAACCAGTGAGATGCATTCTGTGACAGGGAGAATGTCAGGGAAAGTACACATCAGCTGGAGAGCTGACATTTTTTACTTACAAGTTAATGTCCTGGAGGGCCTTCCCAGGTGGCGCTAGTGGTAAAGAATCCATCTGCCAACGCAACAGATGCAGGAGACACAGGTTCCATCTCTGGGTAAGGAAGATCCCCTGGAGTAGGAAGTGGCAACCGCTCCAGAATTCTTGCCTGGAAAACCCCATGGACAGACTAGCCTGGCAGGCTACAGTCCATGGGGCTGCAAACAGTTGGCTGTGACTGAGAGACATACAATGTCCTGGAGCTCCGCAAACCTCAGTCCATTTTCCCCCCAAAAATGAATTTAACAGACTTTTAGATTTGTTTTGAGGATTAGGAGAAAAACTAGTCAGAGAAGGCAATGGCACCCCACTCCAGTACTCTTGCCTGGAAAATCCCATAGACGGAGGAGCCTGGTAGGCTGCAGTCCATGGGGTCGCTGAGGGTCAGACACAACTGAGCGACTTCCCTTTCCCTTTTCACTTTCATGCATTGGAGAAGGAAATGGCAGCCCACTCCAGTGTTCTTGCCCGGAGAATCCCAGGGACGGGGGAGCCTGGTGGGCTGCCGTCTGTGGGGTCGCACAGAGTCGGACACGACTGAAGTGACTTAGCAGCAGCAGCAGCAGCAGAATGACTAGTGAATAATAAATAATTAATGTGAGCTGTATTAATAGCTGCTATAATCACACACACACACACACACACACACACACTGGCAAAAGTGTGGACCTTGGCCAAGGTCAGCATCTCACTCTCAAGGAGTGAGATAACATATTTGACAAAGATCAGCTCTTTGTTTTGTTAACAAACATTCTGGTCAGCTACTTGGCCATGGGGACAGAAATCTGATGCACTGATTCTTAGCCAACTTTGTGCGAAGTGCCAATATTAGTTAAGCCAGTAGTTACTCAATAATGTAGGAATTAGCCCGGTCTGTACTTAAAACTCATATGTCTAAATATAACTGAAAACTGTCTATGGGGACCTATGGGTTATTTCCTTCCACAAGCTTGCTGGATTTTTGGTACCAATAGTAGCATGGAGTCCTACAGGGCACTTAAGAGAGGGTTTGTGAGCATCTTGTACATTCCTCTGACGAGATTCTATAACCATATACAAATGATTTAGATATTATTTCACATTAATCATGCTTTCCATACTAACTTCACACAGATTCAGTCAGATGAACTGGTTTTCCAGCATCTTTGGGAAGAGCAATTCTCAACATCTGGAACCCGGATCAGTCAGTATAATCTGGAGCCCAATCTCACCTAGTAGGCATCCTCCAGGGCATCCCAGGACACAATGAATCAGAGTTTCTGTAAATGGAGCCCAAGAATCTTTATGTTTAACAAACTCTCTAGATAAATCTTGTTCAGAGTGAAATTTAGAAAAACACTGGGTATAAGATATAAGGTGGTATGGCTAATGTTAGAATTAACATTCTCATATCACAACTTTTCACCTTCAAACTCTGTGGCTGACATGCTATCAAAATCCAGTCCCTTTCTTTGCCTTACATAAGAAATATTTAGTTAATAGAATCATTCAAAACATTAAACTCTTTTCTGTGGCTTCAGGTCAGCATTCTGGATTCAATTTAATTGTAGATAATTGAAGAGCAGAAACACAGAGGGGGGACGTTCAGTTGCGTAAAGGCTCTGATTTGTGACCACAGGTAACTTCTCTGCATGTTTCTGCTACCCCAGGGGTAGTTCTCAGACATGAGCTGCTCCTCACCTTCCCCACAGTATACCCTCCCAATGTAAGGATCATCACACGTGCTCTGTACTGCCTTGCACACGTCTTGCATACTTGGTGTCCTGTACTTGTCACTTCTCAGTTGGGGAAGTGCTGCTGCTGCTGCTGCTAAGTCGCTTCAGTCGTGTCCGACTCTGTGCGACTCCATAGACGGCAGCCCACCATGCTCCTCTGTCCCTGGGATTCTCCAGGCAAGAACACTAGAGTGGGTTGCCATTTCCCTTTCCAATGCATGAGAGTGAAAATGAAGTCGCTCAGTCGTGTCCAACTCTTCGCGATCCCATGGACTGCAGCCTACCAGGCTCCTCTGTCCATGGGATTTTCCAGGCAAGAGTACTGGAGTGGGGTGCCATTGCCTTCTCTGTGGGGAAGTGCTAGGATTTCCTTAATTGAGTAACTGCACACTTTCAGTTGACGACAGTCAATTTTTGTGATTCTTTTTCTCTGTGATGTTTGCTATGACCATATTTACAGAAATGCAGTTTTACCTTTACTGAACTTAAAGTAAAAAACGGAACTTAACATTTTGTTTTTTTTTTCACTTCACTTTTCTTATAATAATCATTTTTATTACTTTTTCAAATAGATAGCTGTGTCACAAATTTAAAAAACACTCCTTCACCTAAGACGGTTTGCAAGGCGCTCCCCTGTATCACATCTTGTCAACAACTTCAGACAAAACGCAGTTCTAATTTACCATGTTCTCACTTGCTGACTGGGAGGGGTTTGTATCTCTGTGGGGTCTTCTTGACTCTTTTGCTTTCATCTGAGGGCTTCCCTGATGGCTCAGCGGGTAAAGAATTTGCCTGTAATGCAGGAGACCCAAGTTCGATCCCTCAAGAAGATCCCCTGGAGAGGAGCCTAGGCTACAATTCAAAGGGTCCCAAAGAACTGGACACAACTGAGCGACTAATCACAGACAGCCATGAGATTCTCTAGGTCTATAATTCTCTGTGGACAGTTACATTTCATTGTCCTACAGGTAGATTATTTGTCAATTATCCATGACGAACTTCTACATCTAACTGCCTTTTTGTTCCTCTCCTCATAGCTCTTCCCCATCTCTCCCACTGTGAGACTGTGTGGGTCGAGAGGATAAAGAACACTTTAATAACAGCCCAATCAAAATGTAATTAAGAAATGTAATTGGCACCAAAAATATCACATACTACATATCAAAGATAAATTCTAGATAATTCTTGCTGTCTCCTATTTTGAATTATACTTCTCTCCCCCACTGAAGTTTAAATATTTATATCAATATACTGAAGTATGCATTTCTTTTTGAACTTTCCTGTATGTGCCTTATTACAATAGACATCACATTTTATTATTATAATCATTTGTCTACCATTCAGCTTCCTTGCTAAACATTTACCTTCACAAGAACGGGATTCATTTCTGTCTTACCCCTGGGTTCTAATGTTTAGATAGACTTTGGACATATTAATTAATATCTATTTGATGTGTGGATGAATGAATGAATTTCTTAGAAGAATAAACATGGATTAGTCTTTCATTTTTTTAAAGTCTTCTGAGTATTTCTTGTCCATTCCCTTCCTTTTGATCCATAATCTCTGAGCACAAATTATATAGTTTGAATAGAATCTAAGATATCATACGTCTGTTGAGGGAACCATAATTACAAGATGTCTCAGTTCTTTCTCAGCTTTTCGTAAAGTGCCAAATGCCCAACATAACTGTCACCTGTTACATATATTTCTGGTAAGTTATCAGCCTCTCTCATTTGTTTTGGATTACCCATCATAAATTTTGCTTTCACGTTTTTATTGATGATCATATCACATCTCTGTTGCTTGCACTGCATAAGCAGGGTTTGGGAATTTTTTTTTTTTAATGTATTTAGCCAGCAGGAGTTTAAATAGCAAAGTGTTTAAGAAATTATTTTTCTTCTCCAGAGAAAGTGTAGACAAAGCAAGTTGAAAGAGAGACCCAATTAAATAAACTTCTGTCTCTGGACACAAAATCCCAAGGTCTGCGTGCCTCACACATAATACTAACAAAGCCTGCTTTTCTGGATTTACACTCCTTAGAGTAAGTAAGGAATGACATCACGATATGCATTACTCCCAGTGCTTTCAAAATGCACTGAGATGCTGAAAGTTTCCAAATGGCTTCTCTGTACGCTGTTAGGGACCATCTGGCTAGCTGGAGATAAACAAGTTTCAACATATGGGCCCTAACACATACATAGCACTGCTTCACTAGTGCAGAAAATTAACCAAAGGTCACTCTCTTGATATGACAAACTCATGCTAAAGCAGCAGCACCATGTGGTGGAGGTCCTGCCCGAAGCTGCACACAGGAGACCTTAATTCCAGGCCCTTTCTGCCCGCTCACTGCACGTGGCACTCGATCACACCACGTCTCCTGGAGTTCCTCACCTGAAAGCTAAAGAGGACCAAGTCAACACTGTCTTTACTCCTTCCCTTCCCTTAGATCCTTCCCTTTCTCTTTTTTTAGTTCTTCCTCCCTATGAAGGAATATTTATTAGTATTTTATTTAAAGTTCTCAGCAAAAAGGCATTTAATCTCCTTCTTTAGGTTTCCTTCTAGGTATTGTTTCTGAAGTTATTTTAAACAGGATTGTTTTTTTTAATTTCTCTGATATTTCATTGCTGCTGCAACTGCCGCTAAGTCGCTTCAGTCGTGTCCAACTCTGCAACCCCATAGACGGCAGCCCACCAAGCTCCCCCGTCCCCGGGATTCTCCAGGCAAGAACACTGGAGTGGGTTGCCATTTCCTTCTCCAATGCATGAAACTGAAAATTGAAAGTGAAGTCGCTCAGTTATGTCTGACTCTTCGCCACCCCATGGACTGCAGCCTACCAGGCTCCTCCATCCATGGGATTTTCCAGGCAAGAGTACTGGAGTGGGGTGCCATTGCCTTCTTTATTAGTATATAAAAGAACAACAGCTTTCTCTATATTATTCTTTTATCCCGCTACCTTGCTGAATTCATTTATTATTTCTCATGGTTTTTGTCTGGAGTCTTCAGTGTTTTCTGCATAGATTATCTTATCATCTGCACACAATGACAGTTGTAGCTCTTCCCTTCCAATTCGGATACCTGTTCTTTTTCTTGTCTGATTACTGTCACTAGGACTTTCAATACTTCGGTGAATAGAAGTGATGAGAATGGGCATCCTTGTCTTGTTCCAGGTTTTAGCAGGAAGACTTTCAGCTTTTCACTGTTGAGTATTACATTGCTTGTGAGTTTATCATTAATAGCTTTTGTTATGTTGAGACATGTTCCCTCTATACCCACTTTGGTGAGCGTTTTTGTCATGAATAGATGTTAAATTTTATCAAATGTTTTTTGCGTATCTATGGAGATGATCATGTGCTTCTGTCTTGTCTTTTGTTAATGGGATGTATCACATTGATCCGTTTGTAGGCTGAACCATTCTTGCAATCCCTGGAATGAATCCAACTTGATTATGGTGTACGACCCTTTTTCTGTATTGTTGGATTCAGTTTGCTAAAATTTTGTTGAGGATTTTCACACCTAAATTCACCAAACCTATTCTAATTTTCTCTTTTGTACTGTCTGTATGGTTTTGGTATCAGGGTGATGGTGGCTTTTAGAATGACTTTGGAAGTGTTTCCTCCACTTCAGTCTTTTGAAATAGTTTAAGAAGGATTAAGTGTAAGTTCTTCCATTGAAAAGGAAACACTAATCAAGGATATTGAAGATGATTCAAAGAAATGGAAGGCTATCCCATTCTCTTGGATTGGAAAAACTAATATTGTTAAAATGACCATACTATGCAAAGCAATCTGTCACTCGAATGTGATCCCTATCAAGTCACCCAAGACACTTTTCACGAAACTAGAACAAATAATCCCTAAAATTTATTCAGAACCACAAAGACTCAGAATTGCCAAAGCATTCTGGCGGGGGGATGGAGGGAAGCTAGAGGCATAACCCTCCTAGACTTCAGACAATTCTACAAAGTTATAGTAATCAAACAGTGTGGTATCGGGGCTTCCCTGGTGGCTCAGTGGTAAAGAATCTGCCCGCCGATGCATAAAACACAGGTTCAGTCTCTGATCTGCGAGTATCCCACGTGCCACAGAGCAGCTAAGCCCATGTGCCACAACTATTGAGCCTGCGCTCTAGAATCTGCGAGCGGCAACTACGGAGTCCATGTGCAGAAACTGCCGACGCCCACGTGCTTCACAATAAAAGAAGCCATCGCAACAAGAAACCCAGGCACCACAACTAGAGAGAAGCCCCCATCCACTGAGACTAGAGAAGAGACCACAGAGCAACGAAGACCCTGCACAGCCAAAAAAAAAGTGTGGTCCTGGCACTAAAACCATAGAGATCGATGGAGCAGAACAGAGAGCCCATAAAGAAACCCATGGGCTTTGCAGGTGGCGCTATGGTAAAGAATCTGCCTGCCAAAGCAGGAAATGCAAGACACCGGGTAGATCCCTGGGTCAAGACGATTCCCTAGAGGAGGAATCACAACCCCTTCCAGTGGAATTTTCTTGCCTGGAAAATTCCATAGACAGAGGAGCCTGGCTGGCTACATACAGTCCATGGGATCACAGTCAGACACGACTGAATGACTGAGCATATACTCACAAACAAATCCATATACCCATGGCCAATTAATCTTGGAGGCAAGAGTATACAATGGAGGGAAGATTGTCTTTTCAGCAAGTAATTTGGGAAAGCTGGACAGCTGCACGTAAATCAATGAAGTTAGAACACACCCTCACACCATACACAAAATAATACATGACACCAAAAAACTCCTAAAAGAGAACATAGGGAAAACATTCTTGTATATAAATCAATGCAATATTTTCTTAGTCTCCCAAGGCACAATAAATAAAAACAAAAGTAAACAAACAGGGCCTAATCACACTTGAAAGCTTTTGCAAAGCAAAGGAAACCATCAACGAAAAGAAAAAAACAACCTGCAGAGTGGGAGAAGATATTTGCAAATGATGTGAACTGACAAGGGGTTAATTTCCAAAACATACTAACAACTTAAACAATTTAAAACAAACAAACAAACAAACAACCCAATCAAAACATAGGCGCCAAACCTAAAGAGACATTTCTCCAAAAAAGATATGCAGATGACCATGACTTAAAGCCCATGAAAAGATGCTGTGTGTGTACCTGTCAGTTGCTCAGTCATGTCTGGCTCTTTGCAACCCCATCAACTGTAGCCCTCCAGGCGCCCCTGTCCATGGAACTTCCCAGGCAAGAATACTGGAATGGGTAGCTATTCCCTTCTCCAAGGGATCTTTCCAACCTAGGGATTGAACCCGAGTCTCTTGCATTGCAGGCAGATTCTTTACCACCTGAGCCACCAGGAAAACCCAGAGAAGTTGCGAAACATTGCTAATTATCAGAGAAATGCAAATCAAAACCACAGTGAAGTATCATCTCACACCAGTCAGAATGGCCATCATCAAAAAGTGGACAAATAATAAATGCTAGAGAGAGTACAGAGAAAAGGGAATTCCTACACTGTTGGTGGGAATGTGAATTGGTGCAGCCTCTGTGGAGAACAGTATGGAGATTCCTTAAAGAACTTTAAAAAGCTCTATTATATGACCCAGCAATAAGGAAACATGCAGCCAGTGTTCACTGCAGTGCTGTTTTTAATAGCCAAAGCATGGAACTTGCATCCATCAACAGATCAATGGATAAAGATTTGATACACACACACACACACACACATACACACCCACACATTAGCTTGGTGCAAAAGTAACTGGTTGTACATTGCTGAACTTTGCTGTTTGATATTGGAATACATTCTTAAATAAATGTCATTATGTTATACATTATTTTCATGAGCATTTCTCACTTTATGTTTTTTTACTAATGACTAATTACTTGCTGTTCATGTTATATTTATCTTAGACTACAGAAATGATATTAGACAAAAAGCAAATTCGAGTGATTTTTTAATTTCAGTTCAAAACGGGTCGTAAAACAGCAAAGACAACTTGCAGCATCAACAATGCATTTGGCCCAGGAACTGCTAATGGATGACAGTGCAGTAGTAGTTTAAGAAGTTTTGTAAAGGAGACAAGAGCCTTGAAGATGTGGAGCATAGCGGTCAGCCATCAGAAGCTGACAAAGACCAACTGAGAGCAATCATCAAAGCTGATCCTCTTACAACTACACAAGAAGTTGCCAAAGAACTCAACATTGACCATTCTACAGTCATTTAGCATTTGAAGCAAATTGGAAAGGTGACAAAGCTCGATTAAGCAGGTGTCTCATGAGATGACAGAAAATTTTAAAAAATCGTTGTTTTGAAATATCATCTTGTTTTATTCTGTGCCACAACAATGAACCATTTCTCAATGGGATTGTGACATGCAATAAAAAGTCAATTTTATGTGACAACCAGCTGTGACCATCTCAGTGGTAAGACTGAGAAGAAGCTCCAAAGTGCTTCCCAAAGCCAAACTTGCACCAAAAAATAGCTCATGGTCACTGTTTGGTTGTCTGCTGCTGGTCTTATCCACTACACCTTTCTGAATCCCAGCAAAACCATTTCATCTGAGAAGTATGCTCAGCAAATCAATGAGATGCACTGAAAACTGCAAAGACTACAGCCAGCATTGCTCAACAGAAAGGGCTCAGTTCTTCTCCACAACAATGCCCAATTGCACGTCACACAACCAATGCTTCAAAAGTTGAATGAACTGGGCTACAAAGTTTTGCCTCATCCGCCATACTCACCTGACCTCTCACCAACCGACTACAGCTCCTTCAAGCATCTTACAACTGTTTGCAGGGAAAATGCGTCCACAACCAGCAGAAGGCAGAAAATGCTTTCCAAGAGTTCATGAAATCACAAAGCATGGATTTTTACATTACAGGAATAAACAAACTTATTTCTTGTCAGCAAAAATATGTTGATTGTAATGGTTCCTGTTTTGATTAATAAAGAGGTGCCTGAGCCTAGTTATAATAATTTAAAATTCATGGTCTGAAACTGCAATTACTTTTGTACCAACTTAATACACACACACTATTATCACTCAGCCATAAAAAGAATTTGCAGTAACCTGGGTGAACTGAGAGAGTATCATACCAAGTGAAATAAATCAAAGAAAGACAAATTTTGTATGATACCACTTACATGTTAATCTAAGAAATATTACAAATGAATCCATTTACAAAACAAACAGACTCAGATATAGAAAAGAAACTTATGGTTATAAAAAGGGAAAGGGACAGGGGAGATGAATAAATTAGAGGAGTATGAGATAAACAGATAAATACCACTATATATAAGATAAATAAGCAACAACGATTTACTGTATTTTATAAGGAATGATATTTAATATCTTATATAATAAGTTATAATGGAAATACATTGAAAATATATATATATAACTGAATCACATTATCGTAAATGTGAAACTAACATAAAATTATAAATCAACTATACTTCAATTTAAAAAAGAAATATTTTTTGCCTTCTATACAAGTTCCAAGTATGGTGCTTGGTGCTGAGAATATTGGTTAAAAAAAAAAAAAGACACAGGTCATGCCCTTGAAGAATTACTAAACAATGAGAAAACATACATAAAATCAATAACTGAGAAGAGAAAGAAAAAATTCCAGGCAGAGGAGGAAAACACGTGTGAAGAAACTCAGATAGGGAGGAGCATGGACTGTTTTTAAAAAATCAATAGATTTGTAAACATTTCTATCCATTGAATTGAGAGCTCACAGGACCACGGAAACGCTAAAAGGAAAATTCTCATCATCCCCAGATGCCATTCAGACATGATTATATTTGTTGTTATTGTTGTTTAGTCATTAAGTCATGTCAGACTCTCTTGCGACCCCGTGGTCTGTAGCCCACTGTGGTTCTCTGTGGTTCTCCGTCCATGACATTCTCCAGGCAAGAATACCGGAGTGGGTTGCCATTCCCTTTTCCAGAGGATGTTCCCAACCAGGGATCAAACCTGCATCTCCCACAGAGATTGAACTTGCGTCTGTTACGTTGGTAGGCAGATTCTTTACCACTGAGCCACCAGGAAAACCTATTATTACCACAATAGCATAAACTATTTGAAAAATTGCCTGAACTTTCTATTTGTCTTGCTGAGGTAATGACTACAATCGATGAATCTAATAAAATTACATGAAAATATGATCATCAAAAATATTTACAGGCATCTCAGGCACATGACACCACGGTAAATGCTTTAAGAATTTATCAAACAGTTTCCAGAAAACCTAGGTTCTATGAGTGCCTCCTGTTTAATATTTACAAAATAAAATTAAACACTAAGGCAACAGTCACTAAGTTACTTCTTACAAGTACGCTACTTCTCAAGTATCATTTCCCAATATTCGGTCTTACCAGAAAATAACTGATATCCTAGAGTCAGAAGAGAGATTAGTTATAATGGTCACTGTTGCTGAATAGTCCAAAAATACATATAAAATTTTTAAGTGATTTTCCCAATTCTTAGTTAAAAGCTGTACCTTTGGTACAAATTACATCATAGGTGAAATAGTATAAATTGTTTGACATTTTTTCTCATTCTCTCCCAGTTTCTACTTTTTATTTCCCTTTGGCTGCTAGGCATGGAAAGTACAGTATCCAGTGACCAGCCACTGTAACCAGAATGAGGCAGAGAGTTCAAGGGTCAAGGGGTTCAAGTCAGGCAGGATAAAGAACCAACTTTAATAACGAAGGTCCTAATGAAAAAAAAACACATATGAAAACCTGAATCAATCCAATTAACCATAAGGCCCTGCCTTAAACTACAGGGAAGAAACATGTCACTCCTTAAAAATCTCTACTGTGCTTACTATACTATATGGTGACAGGCTGAGAAAAGTGTGCCTTCTGATGTAAATGCCTCAAAAGTGAGGACTTGCTTTACCATCCCGGTTCCCTCAGTGTCCACAGTGCTGAATGCAGCAGGAACCTAACAAATGCTTACTAATCAAATCAAGGAATGAACAGTCACTATTTTTAAAAAGTTACAAAATGGATGCAATTAATTACAGAACTCTCTTAGCTACCTGTGAGGACTGCAGCAAATATATAAAGTTTGCCCTTCTGTTAGTCTACGCAGAGTGACATTTGTAACATCAGACCATCAATTAAAAGTCATTATTTAAGTTGCTTTATTACAGCTACAAACAAACTTTATTTGATGTAATGTAATAAAACATTTTCAAATTTAACAACATTGACCTGACCAGAACGAATCATTTAAATTATGGATATAAATATATACAGTTACTTCAGCAAATCCGCGGTTCAGGAATTGGTACAAGCTTTATCAGAAAGGACAGTGCCCACCTCCCCTTTCAGAGAGGTAGACCTTTCCTTGTGTGTGATAAGAAGCGAAGTCAGTGAAAGTTGGGAGAAATCTGCCATCCGTGCTGGAATTCCACATTATCCTGTGAGAAAACAGCTACAAGTATTACAGGGAAACAATATTCTCTTTCCATTCTCTCTTGTCAAATGAAGGTTTCCATTCATTTTGTCCCCTTAGAGGTACTCTTCTCTGATCTATTTTCTGTCTCCCTAACTCATTATTACATAGAACCATTAAAAAAAAAAAAACCAAGTACAAAGGGAACTTTTCCATGTCCTGACCTGCCCTGAATATCTACCACTTTAGGGAGGGACAGGGGAGAAGAACAGAATTGACCAGGCACACATGTGATTTCAGATACAGAGAACACAAATACCAACCCTCTAGAAGGAACAGAATGGTACTACAGAGGCTTCTCAGCACTGCCCCAGGTGACCGCTGGGGCACACATACAACGCTGCTCAATGAGAATTAGCACAAGGACGCTCCATCTCCAAAAGCATCACAGCCTGGCGTGGAAACCCCATTGTTACCATCCTTTCCCCCCCAAACCTCAGAATTAGGAGCCAGCCCGCAGGCCCACAGCACCCAGGTGTAAAGAACAGTCACAAGTTCTGTGCCAACCATCATGTTCATGTCCAGGGCAGGAAGGCAGCCCTCGCTCTCCATCCAGGGAAAACTCCTCACAGGAGGAATGCCCCTCCCCTCTCAGAAGCCCCCAGGAGAAGAGTGAGCGTGATTTAAAAGAAAAAAAAAGCTTTATTCAGGTTTTAAAATTCTCTCCATCCTGAGCTCTGTTCCTGAGTTACTCCAGAACGAGAAGCGAGTTAAAAAAGAAAGGAGGCTGGTGGGGACATCACAAGGACCCTGCAAAAAAGCCAAACTGTTTGACAGAAGCTTTGAACGGACACTGCTCTGGGAGATCATTTGTAGTAGCTGATGACTGGGTTCTGTTTTCTAATGTGGACATGCAATGTATTCATCACTAGGCTTACCGCAGTGGGCTGAGGAAAACACCCTCTGTCCCACAGCAAAATACATCTGTCTCATGAATGATTCCTGAATATTCACCACAAGGCCTAGACTCAAAAGCATGGGAAGTGTGCACGGGAACTTCTTCACTTGCACAGACTTAAACAGAAGCAAAGCACCAGAAACTGTGTTCTTTCTGGAACTCAGTTCTGTGTGTGCACTTACAGCGGAGCCGATCAGGCCATTTTCACGTGCATACAGTAGCACGGATCCACAGAAAACAAGGAGAGGCCACCATCCCTCTCACGACATACTCTCAACAGTGGACATATTCTGCTGGTCATGTCTTAGCCATCCCAAGAAAGGACAGACGCCGCATTCCATTCCGAAGTCTCGGCAAATGATTGCATTCTGTTTCCACCTCTGTCTTGCCTTGTTTATTTCATCTCCATTATTCTGCTTTTGATCATGAATCATGACTTTTTTTTCTACAGTAGTCAGAGTTTTGTCTACAGAGAGAGAGAGAGAGAGAAAGAGGATGCAAGAAAATGATTTAGCAGAACTGTAATTGTGAGTTTTGTGGTGGGTGGATTTAATTCTTACAGCATTTGATAATTTGAATTATTTGTGGTTTCTAAGGGGATATGAGCATCTAAGGGGGAAGAAAAATTGCTATGACTCTTGTCGTATATTTCGTAACATCTACACGTTGCAGAGGCCTTAATATATTTGCAAATCAGCTCTAGATAACCCATTTAGAAGTTCACTTTTATAATATAGCCCCAAATGGCTCTATTCTCAATAATCCTTTCAAAATACTACTGTACTTGCTGTGCCTGAAAAGAATAATGATATCTACAATGGGAAGTGTCCTCCTCTTCAAACTTAGAAGGGTGCATTACGGTAAACCATCTGTGCAGCGACTCAGAAGCCCCTCCTTCCTAGCTTCCTTCCTCCCAGATTCACAGAAATGGCATGAGTCAGGAGAAGTCTTGGCCAACAGCTGAAGAAAAGTCCCTTTCTCCTTAGTGCAGAGGCAAATCCCTCTAAACGCCTCTAACTCAGTACCTTCACAGGACGTCTCAACTTACCAAGCTACATCTCTGTGCTTGAGAGCTGGGTCTAAGAGGGTTTGGGGCCTCTGCCTCCCCATCCCATTGAAAGTGCCTCCCCAAGTGGCTGTCAAGACTTGAGGAGTCTCCCTGGTGACAGGATCAGTTTCTCCATAAGACACCAACTCTCAATGTGTTCCTCACCCCCACCACGGTGCCTGAGGGGAAGCACCATGCTCTGGCTTTGACCCACGGATCCAGGCTGCTGGGTAGCTAGGAAAAGGCACTGAGAAGAGGCTGTGCCCCCCTCCCCCGGGGCTCTACACTTACTCTTGTCCCAGGGCCTCTGCCTCTTCTCCCCACAGAGGAGACTGCAGTTCCTCTGAGGCTCACAGCGGCTCATGAGCTTTACTGAATCCCTCAGGCTCCCGCACCATCTCTGAAGCTCCCCTTTCCTCACAACGTACCTGTTAGTTTCCAAATGTCCAGACATCCTGGGTCTCTTTCCTAGTCTGGATGCCCACCTTCCTCGGGCAGGCCTCATCACTTATACGTTGGCCTCCTACCTGTTTCCCTTCTCCTACTGTGAACTCCTATTTATCCAGTAGATCTTTTCTCACTCCAGCTCAAAAACCTTCATTTCTCTCCCCACCCATTTTGCCCACATGCCCTCCAAGTTGACCCCAATCTACCCAGCTTCCAGGTCCTACTGAAGACACAGCCAAGGGTCTTATTGTGTCTCTGTCCACTTCTAAGTCCCTCTGTCCATACTGTCCTCTCTTTTTGGAGTAGCCCCCAACCCACCTCCACCTCTGCCATCCCTTAATCCTACTCTTTATTCAAGACCCACCCCAAAGATCATCTCCTTCATGATGATATTTCCTTCATCATGGATATTTTCTTCCTAAGACATCCCCCTGAGGATTATTTTTCTTGTAGACATGTTTATACTGCTTGATTTTATCTTGTGCTGTGTGTATTTAACTGTCTACTAAGAAAACAAACAAAAATATTAGAAAGAAGCAAGTGAGGTCAACTGCCTCCCTTTCTTACTTTAAAGAGATGCTACAAAGTTAAAATGTAGGCAAATACAGAGCAGGAAGTGAACAAGTTATTATTAGTACTAATTGATGATTTAATAAAAATAAAGAGCTGAATTTCAGCTAGTCAATGATGAGGAAAATACTACTCAGGGGAAAGAAAATTAATGAAACAACCAACTTTTTGTTTGGCTTTAAGACAACATCCTACCACAGACATCCAGGGTTTCAAGAGCCGTGATGTATCTTCGCAATTTTCAACAGGACCCATTTCATCCTTTTTTTTTTTAATCACTCGTAAGTGATCCCTTGCCCATAAAGACAAGGCAGATTCACTCTGAATTCCTAAGCTTCAGTACTCACCATGGAGCAGCATTCAGGACAAGAACTCAAGAGGCCTCCGCTACAACTGCAATGGGCAGGGACTGTAAAGAGTCTCTTTGCTGGGAAGAAGGGAGAAGGGAAGGCAGAGCTTCTTGAAAACAATATCATGACATTTTTTTACACGGAAGTATTTTAGAAATTGCTGTTCAATATTGTTCACAGTAATGGTGTTGAAGAACAAAAGTCATCCAAATGTGACACTTAAAAGCCATTTAGCTTTTTGGCAATTCAAAGCAAATCCATAAATAAAGTCATCAAATTAAAAAAAAAGTCCCTGCTTCTATCACATAATCACATTTGGTTTTATATTATCCGTATTTGAATACTTGTGAAAAGGTGACAAAGACTGTAATTTAGGGTAGTACATTATAATTACCAGTGAAGTATTTATAGCCTTTTCCCTCTATTCACTCCCTAGCCAAGGAAGACTCCCGAGTGCCTGCCAGACTCCTGAACCTCTCATTATGCAGATCAAAAAAATGGGGAAATATTTGGAGGTAGCAATACACAAGCTAGTAGATCATTTATACAGGAAAGGAGGAAAACTATTATATAGGAGGAAAAAATAAAGCCAAGAAGATGGAGTTGGGGCAAAAGTAAAAGAGACTAGAATCTAAGCAGCCAGAGGAGGCGGGATGGAAAGAGGCCTGGAGAGATTGGAAGGAGCAGCCCAGAGTCTCTAGGTTGGCCAAGAAATGTGTGTGCTAGAAAGACAGGGAGGGGAAACAAAGGCTTGTAAGATTTGCTGTGAGCTATGGACTGGATGCCAGATCATTACTCCAGAGACTCGAGCAGAGTTAGGATTGACTTGGGTTATCCAGCTGGTGTTTACTTGAATGCAGCTGTGCAGAGCATGGACCACAGCGGGGGTTCTGGTTGCTAGTCATTTACCAGCCACCACTCCCTCCACGTCTACAGCCACCCCAGCCCACTGTGAGCTTCCAGAGGCAAGGGCTGCCACTTATTTGTCCTTCTATCACTGCCATGCCTGGTGCCATGCCTTGTACACAACAGGCTCTCAAATATTTCTGGAGAAAACAAGCCAATGAAGAGATGCCTTAATTCCAACCTCTACCTTCTAATTCATTCCACACGATACCACCAAATCAGTCTCATGGTTTTGGTGACTTCGTTTTCCGTACTTGCAGAGATTTGGTCGATGGCTTCCTTCTGCCCACAGGAGGATTTTTGAACCTTAGCATTATGGACATTTTGGGCTGGGTAATTATTTGCTGTGGGGGCTGCCCGAGTAAGACAGGATGTTTAGCAGCATCCTCAGTCTCTACCCATCAGATGCTAGGAGGTCTTCCCCTTCCCTATCTGAGACAACCAGAAACATCTTTAGACATTGTCAAATGTCCCTGGAGTGCAAATTAACCCTGGCTAAGAACCATTTGCCTACACAAAAAATCCCTAAAATTTCTGGGACTGGAATGGAATTTAATGATTTAATTTAATTTATTTGATCTTTCCATTATGATCTCTAAATCTCCCCTACAACAATGCTTCAGTCAGCCTGTCCCTTGCATAAAGTCTCACATCGACACCTCTATAGGAAATGTCCCCTTCATGAGGAATGCATCTCTAGTCTCCCGTAGTCGTAAATGCTTTGACCCTGATAGTCATATTTGAGCCCATTTAGGAAGTATTCCCTGGTCAGAGGTAAGGATATCACTGAGCTATTTTCCTCTCCTTTGAATCTTATAGCTTTTCCTGTCTCCAATTTCCTTGTGCTCTCAATACAAAAAGAGTAAATGAGCTTGTGTATGTGTTTACATATAGTCTGTGCAATAGAAATACATGCACTATGGCAAGAAAGACATCATATGTTTTCTGTATCCTCCTTCATGCTTGACACAGTTATAAACAAGAATTTAAAAATGAGTCCTCCCACATTGGAACTGAAAAGAAAACTGCCTGCCATAGAATTTTTTCAATAGCAGCTATTGCAACTAATTAGAAATCTCCTAGAGTTAATGAATACTTAGATCCATCATCCCAAATGATTTTAACATTCCATAATTCTAAATAAAAATCAATAATTAAACATTTAAACAGAAAGAGATGTAATGAGGACACAATCATTTTCTGAGACCAGGGAAGAGCAAACTATGACTTGTAGGCCAAATCCAGATTGCCACCTGTTTTTGCAAATAAAGTTTTATTTGTATACCACCATATTCATTTGGTCACTTGTGTCTAGGACTTGTTGCTCACTACAACGACAGAAATAAGTATTTTCAGTGGAGACCATATGGCCAGAAAAACTTAAAATATTTACCATCTGGCCCTTCACAGTGAAAGTTGGCTGATCCTTGTCTTAGATTAACAGGAAAACTAATACCTAAGACTCCACACTGGCTAAAGATGCAGAGGCAAATATCTTTTGATGTTATGTTAGCTAAAATACTTTTATAAAAGTCATAGCAGCATGGAAGTTAAAAATACATTTGAACACAGATGTCCAGAGCTCAAATTCAGCTCCCCATGTAAGACTCTGAAAAATTATTTGACCTCCCCAACAGAATGAAGATAAAGGAAACCAACCTCCCATAAGGTTTTAAGAATTTAAATCACATAATTTACATGGAGTGCTTAGAAGAATATCTGAGAGTGAATCACCAATAAATGTGGGTAACTATTATTTTAAACTGGAAAACCTATTTGTACGGTGTTTGAAAAATTAACATTTTTTAAATTATGTGTGAATTATTAGCTAAAGTAATCGATAAAATTATCCCCAAGTTCTTTGACTGTGTATAAGGAAAACTAACACAGTGGTGTTTTCTAGTTCAGCACCTCAGTGGTTCTTTCCTAGTTTCTGCACTGGCTGCTTAACTGGACCCCCTGCCATCAGTCTTTTTATTTTATCTGTCCTTCTCACTGCTGCCAGAGAGACTTTCTTCAAACACCTCTTTCAGCATGTTACTCCTGGGAACTGAAACCAACACGCTTTCCTGCTCCTGTGCTGAACAATTCTGGAGCCAGGCAAAAGAACCCAGTACTTGTTACAGGAAATAGTTGCTTCTAAAAGATAAGACTGCACACCAACTGAACTAGCTTACTCCTCAAGACTGACAGTTTGCTCATGAAAAGTGGTTTCAAGGTCCTCACTCAGCTATACCGACCAATGCAAAGTTATCACATCATAAACTCTGCCCAGTCCTCACTTCTCTGCCCTAGCACTACCCAGCCCAAGCTCCCAAACGCTATCAACAACATGTGTTTATTTCCTCATCAGAGAAATGACCAAGACTCTGTCAAGGAGGTGTCCTCTCAAACTGCAGTAAGTCTAGTAAACTTAACTTACTCCTATTAACGGGTTTTTCTAAACATCTTCTTAGTGAACTAATGGTTAAAATCCCCAGCTCAAAACATCCACAAGCTCATTGCTACTATAGACTGAAGTCATCTGACAGGTAGTGTTACACAATAGTTAAGAACACATGCATTGGGCTGATTCATACCATATCTGCCACTCGGGACTACGTAATCTTAGGCCGTTACTCTATGTCCCAAGCCTGTTATTCTTCTGAAAACTGGGGGTGCCAGAAGCAACTAGTTTACAGGTGGAATGATAAACACCATGATAGCATCTGGTAGGTATTCAACAATTGCTAGAAATTATTACTTGGATTATCTATTAAGTGTCAGGCACTGTACTAGATTCTACAAACAGAAATTTGGCTAAGACGTGGCTCTTTCCCTGAAGGAATTTAGAACCTGGACCTGGTGGATAAACACTAGTGGTTGATTCAGTAAGAATCTTATAAACCTGGAAAGATCCTTGGCAATAAAGGTCGCTCATTGCATATATTCTGAAACCAAGACTGTATTCTTTTATAATGAAATTTTATTTATTTTTTGATGCAACATGGGGAATTTCCCCAACCAGGAATCAAACTTGTGTCCCCGCCAACAGAAGTTCAGAGTCTTAACCACTGGACCATCAAGGAAGTCCTTGTATTCTTTCAAAAAAAAAAAATCTAATTTTTTATTATGAACAAGTTCTTATGTACAAAACAGGGTATAGAATAGAAGTAAAAATAAATACCTGTGAAGCTATTTCACAGCTCAAGAATTAGCATATCTGTTGTCTTACAACTTTGAGTTCCTAGGACAGGAAATGATGATCTCTGGTTTCCCTTATCCATATTAGGGAGATGTTTCTGCCTCCTTCATCCTGGTGATGAGTTAGAGAACAAGCTGAGTTCCTTGAGGTTTTCAGAGTCGTTTGGTGTGTATCCTAGTTGGGAGCTCTGGAGTCTACCATAACCCATGAGGGCACTTTGGGACCCTATTCCCCCGAGATAGCTGAGAGCACAGAAGTCTCCTTGGCCACCTTGATTACACATAAAAGCAGTCTAGTATATGGACAGCATCTGGAGGTAAGATTCACATGATGTGGGATCTAGACCCAGAGGTATCACTAATCACTGCATGATAGCTCACTCGCCATGACCCAGTTATGTCTTCTGTCAAAGGAAGGGACTGGACACGATGACTGGGAAGGTCCTCCTCAGCTACAGTGGTCCAGGGTTCTCCGGCCAATTCCAAAGAACAAGGCTCAGTGAAGAGGGACACCTCTTGTCTCACATTCAACACTGATCTATTCTCTAACCAGCACCTTCTATTTCCTCAACCTAGCTTATTTCCCCTCACTTTTCAAGTATGAAAATGTCTCCTCTACCTCAAATTTAAAACAAAACCTTCATTGGACCTGATGACTTTGCTATGTTGTCTCCTTCCTTCTTCACAATACCAAATTAATCCACATGTGTGTTATATTTCCTTATCACCATAGGCTCTTTGCGGTCCTTTTCCAGACTCCAACGTCCTATTATAATTGCTTCTTGAAAAGTCACTAATTGCTTCCTAGACAAACTCAACAACTCTCTTATCAGTTCCCAACTCCTAAAGCTGGGTAGCACTTTCTGAAAACTCTGTACCTATCAAGGCTTTGTCCACCCTGGCATCTCCCCACACTAACCACTCCCTCCTGCCTCAGACGACTTCTTTTCTCTTTACTAGATGTAAGAGTAATAGCAACTAAAATGATAATGTTACAAGAATTAGAGCTATAAGGACCTAAGGTGAATGTTATTTTCAGAGAAAGAAAACACATCACCTTCCTTGTCAGCCATGGCATCAGCTGCGATTCATCAGCAAATCACTCTCTTCTTCCAATCCAACTGAATACCTATCTTTGGCTTTTGGAACTCTATGGGGTGGAACACTAGAGTACAGTATTCTGGACTCAAATCTGATACACTTGGGAGAAAATAAGCTTGCTACTGGTTCTGGAAGCTTTCTGCCATATGCTTCAGAAAAGAGGTCCATGAAAGGGTTGGGGGAATAGAAGGAAACAGTGATAAAGGACCTTACGGCACGAGCTCAGGCCTCTCCGGCCTCTCGGCGAGCTTCAGGGCCTCGTGCATGCCTGCGGCCGAGAGTTTCCGGTTGATGTTCCGGTACTGGCACTGGAGCAGGCTGCGGTAGGTGGTCCTCAGGTCCCGGTTGAAGAAGGCATATATAAAGGGGTTGATGAGAGAGTTTGCATAGCCCAGCCACAGACATGTCCTCTCCACCCACAGCGGGATGCAGCTGCAGGCGATGCCGCAGATGAAGGGCCTGGCGGTCGAGAGCAGGAAAAACGGCAGCCAGCACACGGTGAAGGCCCCGACGATGATGCCCAGGGTGGTGGCTGCTTTCTGCTCCCTCTTAAAGATGGAGATGTTTTTCCTTTCGTGTCTGAGGAGTCTCGAAAAGTTTGCGCACTCCTCTACCTCCTTCTGGAGCTTCACCATGCCATTGAGGGAGATGACGCTGTCGGGCTCCTCTGGCCGGGGGAAGCCAGGGAACTTGTGTTTGGCGGCGCTCTTCCTGGCGGCTTTGTAAATCTGGTAGTACATGAAAAGCATGACGGACATGGGGATATAAAATGCCACTGCGGTGGAGTAAATCGTGTAGCCAAAGTCCTGGCTGATCAAGCACACCTTGCCGTCATTGACGTTCTGAGCCCAGCCAAAGAGCGGCGGTAAAGTGATGGAGGCGGACAGAAGCCAGACGGAGAGGATCATCTTGGCCATGCACTTCCCGTTCTGCCTCACAGGGTAAGTCAGCGGCCTCGTGATACCAAGGTACCTGGGAGAGAAGTGGGAAGAGAACACATGACTGCCATGATCACAGCTGATCAACTGGGGAGCACCACTAGGCTATGAACCTAGTAGCTCCCTTCCTTACAGACCCTTCTAGGCAGGCATCTGTCTTCCCATTTCACAGAAAGGTAAACTAAGGCTCTGAGAGGCTGTGCATTTTATTCCAGGTCACATAGCCAGCCAAAGGCACTGCCAGCACTCAGCCTGAGCCCTCTGCCTGTAATGCTGGGCCATGCTCTTTTCATACCTTGCAGCCTCTCACAGTCTGTGTGGTCAAGGAACCAAAGACTCAACATCTGCCTTCACCCCATGACTGCTGCCCCTGAAATCAGTCAGGAACAAAATGTCAAGCCTGGTGGGATGTTGTGATACACCCTCACGGGCTAGCCAAGGTCTACCACACTCAGAGATTATTCACCCACTGATCTCCGCCATCTGAATTCAGGCCAGTTCTGAATTCATTTTTACTTCCCCTTTGCACTGAAATGAAAACAATTCTCTAAGATCACAGACATCTGTGAGATATTTAGGAAATCCTAGGGTTTGGGAATGGAAAGTAGCAAGTGATCATTTTTTTTTTTTATCCCCAGAAAATTCTCACACAAGAGTAATGTCCTAGAAGCAATCATTAGAAAATAAAAACAGCCTGCCTTGTCTTTCCAATTCTAAGGAGGATCACAAGGAAAAGCATAATTCTGAAAAATATTAGACAAACGCAACATATCCTCTGTGCTTAGTTCTATACAGAGAATAAATATTTCTCTGTGTCTGTTATCAAGGATTTATAATGCAAGAGAGACTCAGCAAACAGTGAAAACATAGTCAGCAAGATGTTCTGCCAAATGCTTGGTAGTTTTCAGCTTTCCAAATCTGTTTTCTTCTCTATATTTAATGGTCTTAGCTTCTATTTGAGAAGGGATTCAAAGAGCACTTGAGAAGCCAAGATAGGTAAAACCTGGCCATTCTGTCAGTTTTTTCATTTATATATATATATGACATATTCTTGAAACATCAAAAGGAAAGGTACAGAGAATGACCAACTTACCAACATGTTTTCTGAAAGTCTGTCACTTGACGGGTTGGAATTTAATACATAATTATTTTTGTGCTAGAAATACCCTCACACGTTATGCTTGAATTATCTCACAAAAGTCACTCTCATAATGACAATTAGCATCAATGCAATACTTACAGTAAGGCAAAAATTGACCTATAGAAAAAAAAAAAAACAGCAGCAGCCAGATTTGCTTATTCAGTGACAAGATTCATTCATTCCTTTAACAAATATCAACAGAGTTCCTTCTATATGCCAGGTGCCATTTTAAATGCTGGAAATATGAAACTAATCAAAGAGACACAAACCTTGAAGGCAGGCATATGGGGAAATCCTGCCGGGGTGAACAGGACAACTGAGCTTGTGGTTATATTAAAGTGACCCCTGACCCCTCCTCCCAAGCATGCAGGTGTCAGTGGTACCAGTTCTTCATCCTCACTTCTGCCTTCCTTTGTCCACAATAAAGCTGGCCCACAAGCACAATCTCTAGGGTTTTCAGCTGTAACCAGGATTATATTTTGGCTCCCAGATAGAATGAAGGATGAGAAGGAAGGGGGTTTTCCTGAGAACTCAAGAGTAAGAGCTGAAAAGGGACGGAAAAGAGAAAGGAGGAGGAAAGGAGGAAGATCAAGAGAAGGTTAGTGTGAAGTAGCTTTAGTCTGGAGAAGGCACTGGCACCCCACTCCAGTACTCTTGCCTGGAAAATCCCATGGACGGAGGAGCCTGGTGGGCTGCAGTCCATGGGGTCACTACGAGTCGGACACAACTGAGGAACTTCACTTTCACTTTTTAGTTTCATGCATTGGAGAAGGAAATGGCAACCCACTCCAGTGTTCTTGCCTGGAGAATCCCAGGGACGGGGGAGCCTGGTGGGCTGCCGTCTATGGGGTCACACAGAGTCGGACATGACTGAAGCAACTTAGCAGCAGCAGCAGCTTTGAACTTATGTGGAAATGTCTGAAATTATCTGAGTTTTAAGCTATGGGGAAAAAATTTATTAAAAAAAAAAAAAAGAAAAGAAAAAGGTACATAAGGAAACCCCTGAAGAAAGATGTTAGAATTGACGGGAAGCTTACAATCAAGCTCATCTGTGCCCTAAGGCTGAATGCAGAGGTTTCAGTGGAAAAAAAAAACAAAACACCTCTCTCTGTCTTTGCTTTGGTTCAGGGGCTCTCTCCAAGTTTTTCCCGCTAAAACTCTTTTGCAGACCTCTCTTTTTGGACCTAGTTTTTGCCCTCTACCAACTCCTGTGGATGGAGCCTGGGCTCTTTCCAAGCTTCCCTAGGCAGCCTTTGCTAGGACTTGGACTTTGATCATCTCCCTTTGACTGTAGCCACAGGCATAAAATGCTTTTTCCCAAACCTGGAACTGGCTTCCAGGATTATTGTATCAACCCAGGTTGCAGGTCCAAAGAGAGATTAGTTCATATAGGTTCTTAGGTGGCCACCAGGTGGCACTGTCAGACCATCTTACTGGAGGTTGGGCTGGTGGGTAGTTAGAGCAGTTAAGTGCTGGAAGGAGGAAGGAGGATTACTCATGACAAGATGAGAAAGTATACTGTATTTGTGGGGTCATATAAAAAATTAGCAAGCCTGGAACTCACAACCTGGTGAACTCTAATTCTTGAGGAAGTCAGTTCAGTTTTCCCTTCCATCCTTCACATTTTCAGGACTTAAAAAGGAACTTATACCTTAAGGCTTAATTAAATCTAGCTTCTCTCTTACTCACGTTAAGTAATATCAAATCCACAAAGATTAATCCTGAGAGGTTAATTAATTGAGTATCAAAGGACATCTCAGAATATTAAATAATCTCATAATAACAGCATACTTACTCATTCTAATATATTTAGTCTGACTTATATTACATTTCAGTGATGAGGACTCGGTCCTTCCTGGATATACAAATTATATTCCATAAACTTGCCTATTTTAGGCTCTATTCTATAATCACCTCAAGTAATGTTCTACAATAGGGGGATTACATTTTCTTCTTTCGTCTCCTGGGTACCATCGAAGACTTCTGAAAGCTAAAATCAACCAAAAGATGATTACGAAAAAAATATGAGTGCTCAGCAAAGTGTCTGGAAATAAAATAAATAAACAAAAGCCAATAGCTTTCTAAAAAAGGATTAACAATCAGAAAATTTCATGGAAGAAAATAATTTCATTAACAACAATCAAAAAATTAAAATGTCCAGAAAAATCTTTTTAAATGATCAGGGCCCATATAAAAGAAAACATGAAATGCTACTGAGAGACCTAAGAGAATGCCTGAATCCATGAGAAAAAAAAAGATTAAAAAATCCGGTACTATAAAAGTACCACTGTCCCTTCAATTAATGTAAAAATAGCATACAAGTCTAGTTGAAAACCCTAGCAAATCTTTCGTTAGCTTGACCAAATGATTCAAGTTCATCAAGTAAATATACAAAAGTAGACAAAATCCGGAAACAATGAAAAATGAAGGGATGTTTATAAAAAATAGCATAAATCCACAGACATAAAAACTGAATAATAACTATTCAGAAATAAATAAATCAATAGAACAAGATAGAGCCCCAGAAGCATATTCAAAAGTATAAGAGATTTAATATCAGAAAATAAGTCATTTTAAATCAGAGTATAAGATTAGATATTCATGAAGTCTAACAACTGGCTAGCAATTGAGGTAAAAAATAAATCTGAATTATCTTTCTTCTTATTCAAAAATAAATCCCATTGGATTAAAGATTATCATGTAAAAAAATTAAACCCTAAGACTGCTATGAGGAAATACAGATATTTCTGCAAATCCTGCCAGAGGTCATTATTAACCTTTGGATACAAAAGCTTGATATTATAAAATAATATATAAGCTTGAAACTATTGATAAACTTTTGACAAAAATTTTACACAAAAATACAAATAAATAAGAAACATTTTATTTAATTCAAAAATCACTATGCACAGAATTAAAAGTCAAATGACAAACTTGCGGTCCAAAGAACAATATATCAATATTCACAGATCTCTTACAGGTCGGTAAGAAAAATACAACCATCTTGATAAAAATAGTGAAGTAATAAAACAAAAAAGAATATTCTATAAGCACTCGAAAATATGTATAACTTCATTAGTAATTAAAGGTATGCAAATTTTAAAATAATGTTAGAATTTGGAATCATTTGTCAATTTTTAAGAAAGACAAAACCCAATATTGGGAAAATGTAAAAAACAAGTGTGCTATCTTTTTGCCAGTGGGAGTTTCAACTGAGATAAAAGTTTGGGAGGGCAGTTTGGTAATTAATATACATCAGCATTTGTCTTTTAGCTTAGCAATCAAGACTTCTGGGAATCTGACTTACAAATATAATTGTACAGATGCAAAATGATTACTGTGCAAGCATATTAACTAAACATATAAGAAAGAGAGGAGAAAAAAGATGCAATCTAAATATTTATCAATAGATATTTTTGTGTGTGTAGGTACAGACACACAAAATGTGTATGTATATATATCATGTTACCATTAAAAATTATGAGGTACATATCTATTTATTAAATATTTAAAAACCCAACCAGAAGTGGTTAGAAAATGATGACTAGCCCTAAAAGACAAATAATAGAATATCATATGTTGTATTAATCTGTTTACATAAAACTAGGTGTTTTCATGAGTGGGTGTGCATGTGTATATACTGAGATGTCTAGAAAAATATCTACCAAGATAGTAGCAAGAATTTTAACTGAGTTTTGGAGGTTTAAAATTTTTTTCTCTTTGTTTTTTATGCCTAAGTTTTAACTTTATATAATTTTTTAAGTCATTTTAATTCTAAGAACAAAATAAAAGATTTAAGAGGATTCTATGATTCCTAAGTCACATAAGTGATTTTGGCAACAGAGATAATCTGGTTTAAAAGTCTGACAATTAAATCTTAGATAGTTTTGTTTGATTAGCTTTTCAAAAGTGTTTTATTACATTCATAAGTTCACACAAAGAACACAGAACTTACTGGCATTTAAAATCCTATAATTACTATATAAAGTAATACTGGTATTCAGGAAAGTGTTTGTCCAAATTATAAATTGATCCCCACAATCTTGTATAATACAAATCTTACCATTGGTGGGGGAGCAGCCTAGATTGATTCTAAATATTCCCTTATATGCGTGGCTAACATTTGTCAAACTAACATTTTATGTTCACTGTTAATTAGAAAGCAGGTGCTTATAAAGCTTTCAGAATCTTATTTTTAAATGCATACAAGTGTGAAAGTACAGTAAATCTTAAAGACAAAGGCAGCACAGTATTATATAATTGAGAAATGTATGCAATTCACATTAGGGGTTCCATTAAAATGGGGTTTAGAGAAAAAGAGGATTAGAGAATTATTATATACATGGAGAGGGATTAGAATGCAAATTAACTCTGCTGCCTGTCTTCCATTCAAACTGTATAGAAATTATAGATAATGGCTCTTTAATTAAAAGGCTTCTCCTGAGTTTTGTTAATATAGAATAATCATTTATGGGGTAAGGAAACTGGGTAGAATTACTCTGAAATACACTGTTTTTTTTTTTTTTAATATTAGGCTTTAAAAAGGTCCATACATTTAGAAGACCTCTTCTGTGAGACCTCCTACCTTACCGTAAGTGAAATTCATGGCAATCTCCAGCCTACATCAATGGTTCCCTGAATTATCAGATTATCAGAATCACCAAGAAGCTGTTGAAACACAGACTCCCAGGCCACCACCCAAAGACTCCCTTTCAAGGTCTGGAGACCCTGGGCACTTTATTTGGGACTGATGTTTCTTGTTCTTTATCCCATGTACTTTTAAAGTCATTGTCCCTCATTCAGTCACAAAGACTTTACACTTATGGCATGAAGGGCTTTTTTGTTACTTTATATCCCATCTTAATGGTATGCTTTCCCTCAGGTCTAACAAAATCATCATGAATCACATTTCCAGTATCTCAGCCATTAGTTCTTTCAGAACTGTGCTAAATGAAAATAAGATAAGAACAGTTTTTATGTCTTAATAAAGTTGTAGATTTTTTTAATGTATAAGACACAGCAGAGTTCTGTAAAATCTTTCTGACATGATTAAAAATAAATATTTTTTTACAATAAGAAATACATTTTCCACCATCACTCAGTACAAATATATATACTGAGTTGGCCAAAAAGTTCATTTGAATTTTTTTCTTAACATTTACGAAAAAACATTAAAGAACTTTTGGGCCAACCCAATATTTATTTATGCAAATTTAAAACACACACACATGTATGTACATCTATGAAGGTATGTAGATACAGATGCATATATTTATATATATGAAATTCAAACAAAAATCTGACTATACCATACTTACCATTACACCTTGCAAATCAATCTCTTCTACTGTATGCTATCCAATTTCAGATATTTTATATCCGGTCTTCAGTTCAGTTCAGTTCAGTCGCTCAGTTGTGTCCGGCTCTTTGCAACCTCATGAATCACAGAACACCAGGCCTCCCTGTCCATCACCAACTCCCGGAGTTCACTCAGACTCACGTCCATCGAGTCAGTGATGCCATCCAGCCATCTCATCCTCTGTCATCCCCTTCTCCTCCTGCCCCCAATCCCTCCAAGTATCAGAGTCTTTTCCAATGAGTCAACTCTTCGCATGAGGTGGCCAAAGTACTGCAGTTTCAGCTTCAGCATCATTCCCTCCAAAGAAATCCCAGGGCTGATCTCCTTCAGAATGGACTGGTTGGATCTCCTTGCAGTCCAAGGGACCCTCAAGAGTCTTCTCCAACACCACAGTTGAAAAGCATCAATTCTTCTGTGCTCAGCTTTCTTCACAGTCCAGCTCTCACATCCATACATGACCACTGGAAAAACCATAGCCTTGACTAGACAGACCTTTGTTGGCAAAGTAATATCTCTGCTTTTGAATATGCAACCTAGGTTGGTCATGACTTTCCTTCCAAGGAGTAAGCGTCTTTTAATTTCATGGCTGCAGTCACCATCTGCAGTGATTTTGGAACCCAAGAAAATAAAGTCTGACACTGTTTCCACTGTTTCCCCATCTACTTCCCATGAAGTCATGGGACCAGAGGCCATGATCTTCATTTTCTGAATGTTGAGCTTTAATCCAGCTTTTTCACTCTCCACTTTCACTTTCATCAAGAGGCTTTTTAGTTCCTCTTTACTTTCCGCCATAATGGTGGTATCATCTGCATATCTGAGGTGATTGATATTTCTCCCGGCAATCTTGATTCCAGTTTGTGCTTCCCTCAGCCCAGCATTTCTCATGATGTACTCTGCATATAAGTTAAATAAGCGAGGTGACAATATGCATACTCCTTGACGTACTCCTTTTCCTATTTGGAACCAGTCTGTTGTTCCATGTCCAATTCTAACTGTTGCTTCCTGACCTGCATATAGGTTTCTCAAGAGGCAGGTCAGGTGGTCTGGTATGCCCATCTCTTTCAGAATTTTCCACAGTTTATTGTGATCCACACAGTCAAAGGCTTTGGCATAGTCAATAAAGCAGAAATAGGTGTTTTTCTGGAACTCTCTTGCTTTTTCCATGATCCAGCGGATGTTGGCAATTTGATCTCTGCTTCCTCTGCCTTTTCTAAAACCAGCTTGAACATCAGGAAGTTCACAGTTCACGTATTGCTGAAGCCTGGCTTGGAGAATTTCGAGCATTACTTTACTAGCATGTGAGATGAGAGCAGTTGTGCAGTAGTTTGAGCATTCTTTGGCATTGCCTTTCTTTGGGATTGGAATGAAAACTGACCTTTTCCAGTCCTGTGGCCACTGCTGAGTTTTCCAAATTTGCTGGCATATTGAGTGCAGCACTTTCACAGCATCATCTTTCAGGATGTGAAATAGTTCAACTGGAATTCCATCACCTCCACTAGCTTTGTTCGTAGTGATGCTTCCTAAGGCCCACTTGACTTCACATTCCAGGATGTCTGGCTCGAGGTGAGTGATCACACCATCGTGATTATCTGGGTCGTGAAGATCTTTTTTGTATAGTTCTTCTGTGTATTCTTGCCACTTCTTCCTAATATCTTCTGCTTCTGTTAGGTCCATACCATTTCTGTCCTTTATTGTGCCCATCTTTGCATGAAATGTTCCCTTGGTATCTCTAATTTTCTTGAAGAGATCTCTAGTCTTTCCCATTCTGTTGCTTTCCTCTATTTCTTTGCATTGATCACTGAGGAAGGCTTTCTTATCTCTTCTTGCTATTCTTTGGAACTCTGCATTCAGATGCTTGTATCTTTCCTTTTCTCCTTTGCTTTTTGCTTCTCTTCTTTTCACAGCTATTTAAGGTCTCCTCAGATAGCCATTTTGCTTTTTGCATTTCTTTTCCATGGGGATGGTCTTGATCCCTGTCTCCTGTACAATGTCACGAACCTCATTCCAGAGTTCATCAGGCACTCTATCTATCAGATCTAGGCCCTTAAATCTATTTCTCACTTCCACTGTATAATCATAAGGGAGTTGATTTAGGTCATACCTGAAGGGTCTAGTGGTTTTCCCTACTTTCTTCAATTTTAGTCTGAATTTGGCAATAAGGAGTTCATGATCTGAGCCACAGTCAGCTCCTGGTCTTGTTTTTGTTGACTGTATACAGCTTCTCCATCTTTGGCTGCAAAGAATATAATCAATCTGATTTCGGTGTTGACCATCTGGTGATGCCCATGTGTAGTCTTCTCTTGTGTTGTTGGAAGAGGGTGTTTGCTATGACCAGTGCATTTTCTTGGCAAAACTCTATTAGTCTTTGCCCCGCTTCATTCCATATTCCAAGGCCAAATTTGCCTGTTACTCCAGGTGTTTCTTGACTTCCTACGTTTGCATTCCAGTCCCCTATAATGAAAAGGATATCTTTTGGGGGTGTTAGTTCTAAAAGGTCTTGTAGGTTGTCATAGAACCGTTCACCTTCTTCAGCATTACTGGTTGGGGCATAGACTTGGATTACTGTGATATTGAATCTGGTCTTAATGTACTAAATTGATTTCACGACCCAATAATGAAGCATATCCCAAAGTTTGAAAATTGTGTGTTAGTTGCTCAGTCGTGTCTGACTCTTTTGCAACTCCATGAACTATAGCCTGCCGGGCTCCTCTGTCCATGGAATTCTCCAGTCAAGAATACTGGAGTGGATTGCCATTCCCTTTTGAGAAGTTTGAAAATTACTGACCTCCAATAACCATATGGAAAGGTGTTAAATATTATGAGTCATGAGGGAAATGCAAAGTAAAAACACACTGATCTACACCAGCATGTATCAGAACAGTTAAAATTAAAAATGATGATGACAATAAGAATAATAAATTATGATGCCAAGTGTTTTGTGAAGATATAATACAACTCTAATTGTCATGCATTGCTGGTGGGAATGTAAATAGATGTAGTTACTTCAGGAAACCATTTCTTAACATCTTCTAAAGCTGAAATAAACATATATATATACATTTCTTTCTCTATGACCCAGCAATTCTTCTAAGTATACAATGAACATGCATCAAAATACACATATAAGAATGTTCAAAGCAGTAGTAATGGTAATAAACCCAAACAAAACCAACCCACTCTACATGAATAAAGTAAGTACAGTTCTACAACAGTAGAAAGGGTACATAAACTGTGGTACATTTACACAGTGAATTCTATAAAACAAGAATGAACCAACTACTGTATCAACATGGATGATTCTCACAAACATGTTTGGGGGCAACTAAGCCCATGTGCCATAACTACTGAGCCAGACAGCCCTAGAGCCCATGGTCCACAACAAGAGAAGCCACTGCAATGAGAAGCCCGTGCACCACAGCTAGAGAGTAGCCCCCACTCACCACAACTAGAGAAAGTCCATGAAGCAATGAAGAGCACATGCACTGCCAAGAAAACTCAGCACAGCCAAAAATAAATAAACATTTTAAAAAATATAAATGTATTTATTTTAATTGGAGGTTAATTACTTTACAATATTGTATTGGTTTTGCCATACGTCAACATGAATCCACCACAGGTATACACGTGTTCCCCATCCTGAAACCCCCTCCCTCCTCCCTCCCCGTACCATCCCTCTGGGTCATCCCAGTGCACCAGCCCCAAGCATCCAGTATCATGCATCGAACCTGGACTGGCTATTCATTTCATATATGATATTATACATGTTTCAATGCCATTCTCCCAAATCATCCCACCCTCGCCTTCTCCCATAGAGTCCAAAAGACTGTTCTGTACATCTGTGTCTCTTTTGTTGTCTCGCATATAGGGTTATCGTTACCATCTTTCTAAATTCCATATATATGCGTTAGTATACCGTATTGGTGGGTTTTTTCTGGCTTACTTCACTCTGTATGATAGGCTCCAGTTTCATCCACCACATTAGAACTGATTCAAATGTATTCTTTTTAATGGCTGAGTAGTACCCCATTGTGTATATGTACCATAGCTTTCTTATCCATTCATCTGCTGGTGGACATCTAGGTTGTTTCCATGTCCTGGCTATTATAAACAGTGCTGCGATGAACATTGGGGTACACGTGTCTCTTTCAGTTCTGGTTTCCTTGGTGTGTATGCCCAGCAGTGGGATTGCTGGGTCATAAGGCAGTTCTATTTGCATTTTTTTAAGGAATCTCCACACTGTTTTCCATAGTGGCTGTACTAGTTTGTATTCCCATCAACAGTGTAAGAGGGTTCCCTTTTCTCCACACCCTCTCCAGCATTTATTGCTTGTAGACTTTTGGATTAGAGCCATTCTGACTGGCATGAAATGTTACCTCATTGTGGTTTTGATTTGCATTTCTCTAATAATGAGTGATGTTGAGCATCTTTTCATGTGTTTGTTAGCCATCTGTATGTCTTCTTTGGAGAAATGTCTATAGAAAACTATAAAACACTGGTGAAAGAAATCAAAGAGGACACTAATAGATGGAGAAATATATCATGTTCATGGATTGGAAGAATCAATATAGTGAAAATGAGTATACTACCCAAAGCAATTTATAGATTCAATGGAATCCCTATCAAGCTACCAACGGTATTTTTCACAGAGCTAGAACAAATAATTTCACAATTTGTATGGAAATACAAAAAACCTCGAATAGCCAAAGCAATCTTGAGAAAGAAGAATGGAACTGAAGGAATCAACCTGCCTGACTTCAGGCTCTACTACAAAGCCACAGTCATCAAGACAGTATGGTACTGGCACAAAGACAGAAATATAGATCAATGGAACAAAATAGACAGCCCAGAGATAAATCCACCCACCTATGGACACCTTATCTTTGACAAAGGAGGCAAGAATATACAATGGATTAAAGACAATCTCTTTAACAAGTGGTGCTGGGGAAACTGGTCAACCACTTGTAAAAGAATGAAACTAGAACACTTTCTAACACCATACACAAAAATAAACTCAAAATGGATTAAAGATCTAAATGTAAGACCAGAAAATATAAAACTCCTAAAGGAGAACATAGGCAAAACACTCTCTGACATACATCACAGCAGTATCCTCTATGACCCACCTCCTAGAATATTGGAAATAAAACTAAAAATAAACAAATGGGACCTAATTAAACTTAAAATCTTCTGCAAAACAAAGGAAACTATAAGCAAGGTGAAAAGACAGCCTTCAGAATGGGAGAAAATAATAGCAAATGAAGCAACTGACAAACAACTAATCTCAAAAATATACAAGCAACTCCTGCAGCTCAATTCCAGAAAAATAAACGACCCAATCAAAAAATGGGCCAAGGAACTAAATAGACATTTCTCCAAAGTAAACATTAAAAAAAAAATACTAGCAAACTGGATCCAACAATACATTAAAAGGATCATATACCATGATCAAGTGGGATAAAACTATCTTTAAAATGGGGTTCTACTATACTTTTAAACCATTTTCATTAGTGTGTCCAAGCTGTAATTATAGTTAAAACCAGTAAACAATCTAAATTCCCTATTCTGACCTTAGCACTGAAGAAAAAATGTGAGCGGAAAAGCAGGGACAAAAAAGTGACAAAATTCAACAATATTTAGAAACCACAACAAAAGCTTTTTCTTCTTTGAAAAGTAAATAATAAAACAAGATACAAGTTTCCCTTTAAGGAGAGAATCAGACAATTAAAGCAAATCACTTAGAAGCACTTTTAAAATATTCATATATTGTTGCTACATAATTACTTACCACAATTCAGTAACTTAACACCAATTCTGCAGTTCTCACAGTTCTGTAGGTCAAAAGTCTGGACACAGTTCAACTGGGTTGTCTACTCATGGTTTCATCAGGCTGAAGTCAAGATGTTGGCTGGGGCTGAGGTGTCATATGAAGCTCAGGGTACTCTTTCAAACACAGGTGGTTGTTGGTAGAATTCATTTCCCAGTAGCTGTAGAACTCACAGAGGTTGCCACCTTCAAGCATACCAGGAGAGCACTGGCTGCAGGTCTCAACCTGTTTGATCTTTAGACCCACTTTGAAAAGGGCTCACCTGATTAGATCAGGCCGACTGAAATTCAAGGGGAAGGAATATACAGGGTGTGCACACTGGGAGCCATCTTAGAACTCTGCCTACACAGATACTTGGTCATAACAGAAGCTAAAGATACAGAAAATGTCCTACCATTTTCTGTAGGACACAAAACTCTGCAGGAATTCAACAAAGACCTATTTCCTACCTACTCAAGTTGAGACAAGCCTTCCAGTGAGACTAATGTTGTCTGTACTCTATCATAAGGCAGTGGTTTTCTACTGAATTTTTCTGTCATTCAGTGCAAAAATATAAGTTATCTTATTGTCAACTCATTTACTTAGCCACCTGTTATGTAAAACTCTCTATGTCTTCTATTAAAAACTATCAAAGGAGATTTTTAAACAATTACAGAAAGTCATGAAAATGAACAATACAGGAAATCAATAGTGATCCCTACATTACGCGTACTGATAATCACTGCAGTTGTATCTGAACTTTATTATATAATCAGTTCAGTTCAGTTGCTCAGTTGTGTCCGAAACTTTGCGATCCCATGAATCGCAGCACGCTAGGCCTCCCTGTCCATCACCAACTCCTAGAGTTTACTCAAACTCACGTCCATTGAGTCGGTGATGCCATCTAGCCATCTCATCCTCTGTCGTCCCCTTATCCTCCTGCCCCCAATCCCTCCCAGCATCAGGGTCTTTTCCAATGAGTCAACTCTTCGCATGAGGTGGCCAAAGTATTGGAGTTTCAGCTTTAGCATCAGTCCTTCCAATGAACACCCAGGACTGATCTTCTTTAAAATGGACTGGTTGGATCTCCTTGCAGTCCAAGGGACTCTCAAGAGTCTTCTCCAACACCACAGTTCAAAAGAATCAATTCTTCAGTGCTCAGCTTTCTTTCTAGTCCAACTCTCACATCCATACATGACCACTGGAAAAACCACAGCCTTGACTAGATGGACCTTTGTTGGCAAAGTAATGTCTCTGCTTTTGAATATGCTATCTAGGTTGGTCACAACTTTCCTTCCAAGGAGTAAGCATCTTTTAATTTCATGGCTGCAATCACCATCTACAGTGATTTTGGAGCCCAAAAAATAAAGTCTGACACTGTTTCCACTGTTTCCCCATCTATTTGCCATGAAGTGATGGGACCAGATGCCATGATCTTCATTTTCTGAATGTTGGGCTTTAGGTCAACTTTTTCACTCTCCTCTTTCACTTTCATCAAGAGACTCTTTAGTTCCTCTTCACTTTCTGCCATAAGGGTCGTGTCATCTGCATATCTGAGGTGACTGATATTCTCCCGGCAATCTTGATTCCAGCTTGTGCTTCCTCCAGCCCAGCGTTTCTCATGATGTACTCTGCATATAAGTTAAATAAGCAGGGTGACAATATACAGCCTTGACATACTCCTTTTCCTATTTGGAACCAGTCTGTTGTTCCATGTCCAGTTCTAACTGTTGCTTCCTGACCTGCATACAGTTTCTCAAGAGGCAGGTCAGGTGGTCTGGTATTCCCATCTCTTTCAGAATTTTCCATAGTTTATCTATTATATATTATACAATAAACTCTGAATGTTCCCACCAAAGAATCTTCCCACTCAGAGAAAGAGAAATGGCAAGGCAAAGGAGGAGCCCAAATTTACTAACAACAATAAAGGAAAGAATGGCATAAAACCTTAGCTAAGAAGTATGAAGATTACAGGAAGGAAAAATATATATAGAGAGAGAGTTATGTGACTGTACTCAGTTCAGTTCAGTTCAGTAACTCAGTCATGTCCGACTCTTTGCGACCCCGAGAACTGCAGCATGCCAGGCCTCCCTGTCCATCACCAACTCCTGGACTTTACCCGAACTCATGTCCATTGAGTCAGTGATGCCATCCAACCATCTCATTCTCTGTCATCCCCTTCTCCTCCTGCCCTCAATCTTCCTCAGCATCAGGGTCTTTTCCAATGAGTCAGCTCTTTGCATCAGGTGGCCAAAGTACTGGAGTTTCAGCTTCAACATCAGTCCTTCCAATGAACACCCAAGACTGATCTCCTTTAGGATGGACTGGTTGGATCTCCTTGCAGTCCAAGGGACTCTCAAGAGTCTTCTCCAACACCACAGTTCAAAAGCATCAATTCTTCAGTGCTCAGCTTTCTTTCTAGTCCAACTCTCACATCCATACATAACTACTATAAAAACCATAGCTTTGACTAGGCAGACCTTTGTTGACAAAGTAATGTCTCTGCTTTTTAATATGCTGTCTTAAGGGGCTTCTAATCCCACCTCACACCAAGAAGCAGTACTGAAGAAAGAAGGTAAGTGAATAAAATCCTTAAAATTCTGTCTGTGCATACTGCGTACTAAGTTGCTTCAGTTGTGTCCGACTCTGTGTGACCCCAAGGACTGCAGACCACCAGACTCCTCTGTCCACAGGCTTCCTCAGGCAAGAGTACTGGAGTGGGTTGCCGTGCCCTCCTCCAGGGGATCTTCCCAACCCAAGGATCAAACCAGTGTCTCTTATGTCTCCCGCATTGGCAGGCAGGTTCTTTACCACTAGTGCCATCTGAGAAGCCCAAAACTCTGACTGTGTTGTACTTAGTCATGTCCAACTCTTTATGACCCCATGCACCATAGCCTGCCAGGCTCCTCTCTCCATGGGGATTCTCCAAGCAAGACTGTTGGTGTAGGTTTCCTTGCCCTCCTCCCGGGGATCTTCCCAACCCAGGGATGGAACCCAGGTCTCCCATACTGCAGGCAGATTCTTTACCATCTGAGCTATCAGAGAAACCCAAGAATACTGGAGTGAGTAGCCTATCCCTTCTCTAGGGGATCTTCCTGACCTAGGAATCAAACTGTAGTCTCCTTGCATTGCAGGTGGATTCTTTACCAGTTGAGCTACCAGGGAAGCCCAAAATTCTGACTATTACCGTCCTCTTTGGAGAGAAGCAAATTGGGGTGATAAGAAACTAGCATTAAAAAAAAAGTAATGAAAAACTATCATGTACCAATTGTACACAATTTCAGCAAAGATTTGAGGGGCCACCATAATTTGCTGTCTTTTAGGACACTGGGATGAACTGGGACACACCAAGGTTTGGAAGGGGTAACCCTTAGCTAACTGGAAAGTGCTCTGGTACCGGACATGGAAGAGAGGTCAGAATAAAGAACAGTCCTCTAGTAAAGGCCACACTTGACTGAAGTGAAGTCCACTCCCTTCGCTTCCCCCAACTCGACACCTTTTTCAGGCTACAGAGGAGTAGATACAGTAAATAGTAGCCTAAAGGATAAAATTAACTAAATCAAATAGGAATGAATATCAAGAAGAGTTCAACCACATCGTGTCAGAAGAAACATCAAGTTTTAAGTAACTCATGAATGAGCAAGATGAGGAAAAAAAGAAAACACTATAGTAACTATATAAACATGCGACAAAAATAACCCCAGTGAAAGAAGCAACTGAATATGCCCAAGACTGTTGAAAAACAAAGTTCAAAAAGAAAACACAACTCTCAGAATATAAGCTGTTTTCCTACAAATACTTTTCGCTGTGAAAGACCTTAACAAGTATATGTTATCACTAAAGCAGAGGCTCAAAGGTGAGATTTTAAAACAGAACACGACACAAAAGGGGACCGTAAGGTAAGGAAATAAATGGAGGTCAAAACACCACCACTGTAGATCTAATACATAAATTAGAAGCAACTGGGAATAGAATAGACAGGCTTGAAAAGCTAATCAGTGGCATGAAATAAAGGCTTGAGGTAATAATGATAATAAAACACAGGGGGAAATTTTTATTCAAGCAATTAAAGAGACGATAACCAACACACAAAGAGAATATAACATAAAGATCACTTATGCTCCCAAAGAAAAGAACACAACAAATGTAAACAACCAAATGTAAACAGAGGTGCAATATGTAAAAAGTATACAAAGATACAGGGTATCTTCCTTAATGCAAGAGCTGAATGTTATGATCTAAGCGATACATAATAAAGTTGGAAGAAGTGACAATTATTATCAAGAAGACCTATCCAAGTAAGGTCACTAAACTTCAAAACATGGGAAGACGTATGCAGGCATCTGAAGTGAAAAAAGAAACTGAAAAATATGCAAGGGGAAAATAATCGAGCTGATTCTCAACAGCACCATCCCATAACAGGACATACTCAAAAATATCCAGAAAGATGTGAATGTACAATAATATTCTACCTGCTATTAAAGGTTATGAAGTCAACAAGGATACTTTCTCAAACATAAAAACAATGGTGGGGGGCCACAGGGTGGAAATAGTTCCCTTTTGGGGAGGAAAACCAAAATTCATCCAATCAAAAGAATTTAGAACCATGATTCTAAACCATGGTTATCACTGAGCCTGTTTAAATGTAGAAACTAATACCTGTGGGAATTATATTAGAAAAACAGAATATAAATTTTACAAAGTAAAAATAAATCACAAGAACCAGGATCTGAGGGAAATGGCATATGATATAGTTTTAGAGTTCTAATAATGTCCTCTCTCACAGTAGAGCACAACTAACATTGTCTAAAATTTTAACATAGAGTCTATATAAATCCAGTTTCTTGACAGTTTTCATATTTTCCCTCATACTCTTCATACAATTTTTTAGGAGCTAGGAGAAGGCAATGGCACCCCACTCCAGTACTCTTGCCTGGAAAATCCCGTGGACGGAGGAGCCTGATGGGCTGCAGTCCATGGGGTCGCTAAGAGTCGGACACAACTGAGCGACTTCACTTTCACTTTTCACTTTCATGCATTGGAGAAGGAAATGGCAACCCACTCCAGTGTTCTTGCCTGGAGAATGCCAGGGATGGGGGAGCCTGATGGGCTGCCGTCTATGGGGTCGCACAGAGTCGGACACGACTGAAGCGACTTAGCAGCAGCAGCAGCAGCAGCAGCTCTGAAATTAATAAAGGTCTTAAAGGTCTGAAATTAATTAAGGTCTTAAAGGTCTTTTTTCTTTTCTTTTAAATTCAAGTAAACTCAGTTTTAATATTTTGTGAAAAAACGTATAATATGATTTCATTCTTAAAAGTTTTTATCTATCAACTTTCTATCTAGCTGCCTGTGGAGTCAGCCAATCAGAGAGCCAGCCATCCTTCTAAGTGGATATAAGAATAGACAACCCAAAGACACAGACACAAAGAACAGCCTTGCGGACATGGGGCGTGGGGGACGAGAGGGTGGCAGATGAGAGGGTAGGACGAATTGATACAGCAGCATTGAAATATATACACTGCTGTATGTAAAATGAGACAGCCAGTTGGAATTTGCTGTATGACACAGAGAGCTCACACCCAGAGCTCTGTGACAACCTAGAGGTGTGTAATGGTGTGGGAGGTGGGAGGAAGGTTCAAGAGGAGGGGACATATGTATACCTATGGCTGATTCATGTTGATGTATAGCAGAAATCAACACAATATTTTAAAGCAATCCTCCTCCAATTAAAAATAAATAAATTTTAAAAAATAAAATTTGAAAAAAGAGAGACATCTAAAATGATGCTCACCAAATGTTAACAAGCGTTTTTTTTTCAACCTCTGCAGAGAGAGAGTTCAGATGATCTGTTGCTTTATTTGCATTTTTTATTTGTATGTTTTACAACTGCTTGAAATTTTTATAATGAGCATATTTAATTTTCATAAAATTAAATTATTTCTCTAAAATATAGCAAAGCCTTTTAAAAAATAATGATTCCAACCAGTCGTTTCATTCACCCACCAGTTGGTCTCTTAAGAATCCCTCCAGGAACTTGGCAAGTTTGGAATTAATGGCTAATTTAACCAGATTCACTTTCTGAGAAATTCTGGCAAATTATCTGTTCTCTTTGAATTCTCACTAACTTCTTGGACTGTGAAGTAAATCAACGAGGAAGCCAGTTCTAAGCATCCTAACACTATAATCTCCTAATGAGCCGTGGTGGACTACAGACGGCTACGTATTCTTCGCCCCTCTCTCTTTGAGAGGTAAGCTCTTCCCCTCTCCTTTATTCTGAGCTCTCCCTGTGACTTCTCTTTACCATCAGAGAATGGGGCAAGTGATAATATGTAACTTCTGAGGCTGAGCCTTAAGAGATCTGCAGCTTCCACCTTCACTGCTTGGAAAACTCCGTCTTGGGAGTCCACTATGTTGCAAGGAGGCCAAAGCTACCCCTGTTAAGAGAATCAGTGCCATGTCGGGGAGCACCAGGGAGTCAGACATCTAAGCGAAGCCTTCCTGGACCTTTCATTCCAGCCTAGATAGCAGCTGAGTGCAGCCAAGTGAATAATCCCACATGATGCCATTGGGAGTCAATAAGTACCCACGTTCTTGAAACAGGAAATTAGGAATAATAAATGAAAATAAAGTTACAGGGTAGTTTATAAGGCAACAGTAGATGCCCCCCCAGGTGGTGCTGGTGGTAAAGATTGCACCTACCAGTGCAAGAGACATAAGAGGCACAAGTTTGATCCCTGGGTTGGGAAGATCCCCTGGAGGAGGGCATGGCAACCCACTCCAATATTCTTGCCTAGAGAATCCCATGGACAGAGGAGCCTGGTGGGCTACAGTCTATGGGGCTGCAAAGAGTAGGGCATGACTGAAGCAACTTAGCACTCAGCACAGATAATTGAAACAACATAACAATGCCATATTCTCCTAACACATGACCTTAGAAATTGGATTGGCTGGCAAGCACTTCACCCCAATACTAGGAATGAGTCTATCCAACCACTTTGACTTGACATCTGCAGCCCCAAAAGTGAGCCACAAACACCAGTATTTGAAGCAACTCTAAAATTCATTCCATGCTTACTTTGGAACTTTGACTCCATCTTGACTGGTTCATTTATTCATTCAAAAACTATATCCTAAGTGTCTGCAGTACACCAGGTACTATTTTAAGGACTAGGGATACAGTAGTGAATGAAACAGACAAAAATCTGTTAAATATGAAGCTGACAATCTAGCAAGGGGGTGAGGAGACAACTCTGAAATAAGTAAAAACGCAGAGTCAGATAATTATGAGTGCAATGGAGAAAAATGAAGCAGAGGAGGGGAACAGGGTGGGATTGGGGGTAAACTGCAACACGGACTTGCATTGTGATCACAGCCTTGAAGCCCTTTCACCTCTGTGTCCCAAGGTGGATATCTAGACCTCAGCTTTTCCTTGAAACATGAGATTGGTGTGTCCCTTTAGGATGAAGATCACCATTATCTCAAGCAGGAGTTTCCTATGCAAGTTTCATTCAACAGAATCTAAACTGTGCAAGGACGTACTTAAAGAAGACTGACTGTGGGCCTAAGCTTTCTTCCCTCCTGTAAGGACTGGCATTTAAATTATTTCTCTCCCCCTCTAATTTCAAGACTATAGGTTTATTCTGTTCCACCTACAGGTATAAATGGATGGGCGGGCACATGTGCATCTGCTGTGTATATATATATTAATAATGCATGTGTGTAGTCAGTCAGCCATGCCTGACTCATTGTGACCCCATGGACTGCAACCTGCCAGGCTCCTCTGTCCATGGGATTTTCCAAGCAAGAACACTGGAACGGGTTGCCGTGCCCTCCTCCAGGGGATCTTCCCAACCCAGGGATCTAACCTTTGTCTGTTGCCTCTCCTTCATTGGCAGGTGTATTCTCACCACTGTGCCACCTGAGATGGATCTTGCTGGGATCACTGATGCTCTCTCTGGATTCCAAGGACATTTCTCCATTCTTATCATCTCCTCCCTGAACTGTGGCTGCAGACTGCCCAGTCTTTCTCCACTCTCAACTTCTGTGGCATTGCCTTCCCCACTTCTTTTTCTTAGCCTGTATGGACAGGTACCATCTCTGCATAGTAGCTAGATGATATTCAATCTAAAGAGAAAATGAAACCAATCTAAACCTTGCACTGGAGAGATCTGGTTTGAATTTTGGCTCTGTCCTTTTAATCAGCTAAAATACTCCAAAAAAGCAACTCAGCCTTCCTGAGCTTTCTCTGCCTCACGCATAAGGAAGAGGAAAAGAGTATCTATCTTGTGATTCACTATGACAATTACATGAGAACAGGCATGTAATTAAAGCTTTCACCCCACCTTCTACCTAACAGACATTCGTAATATATAGCTGACTTCCTTTCCTCCAAATGCCCTTTTAAAGAAAGGAATGGGCAAATAAGGTGATCCGGTAAGAGAATAAGAGGATTACAATACAAAGATCTGAGAAAGGGAGTCAGACTAGAAGGTGGTTATTTCTACATACAACAGAGCGTACAAGCACAGAGCAGGTATAGGTGGAATTCACTGGTGTGATCGGTGGCTGGATCTGAATTGGTGAAAAGGTGCTAGTAGTGGTGAGAAGAAGACAGAAGCAAGAGAGAATGTTGAAACAGAGCAACTAGAACTTGAAAATGGTTTGGTAAGGATGTGGGATGCTGTGTGCGCTCAGTTGTATCTGACTGTCTGTGACCCCATGGACTGACTACAGCCTGCTAGGCTCCTCTGTCCATGGGATTATCCAGGAATAAGATAAAAGAGGAACTAAAGAAGCTCACCGATTTTCCTGCCAAGATAACAAGCAAAATGGTTAGCCAGTATCTGAGGTAAGCAGATCTCAATCCACTGTGATCCACCCAAGAAGCCTCTGAGATGGATCTTGCTGGGATCACTGAAGCTCTCTCTGGATTGCAAGGACATTTCTCCTCTCGTCATCCCCAACAGCTCTGCAGCCCTCAGTGTGCACTCACTGCCTCCTTCTTGAAACTTTTCCTTGGTTCAGTATTACCGCACTGTCCCAGTTTCCCCAGTCCATTGCACCCTCTTGCCCACTCCTCTCTACCTCCCCGTCCTCCCCTCGCACACCTTTATGTTTTGAAATTCCACGAGGCTGGGTCCCAGCTCTACTTTTCTTCTAGTTCTAATTTCCTAGTTGTCTTCAACAAGTACCAGTTCTTCAAAAATCTCTACTGGCTGCTGATCCCCCAATTCAAATCCCCAGCCCAGACTTCCCATGGAGCTCCAAACCCACAAATGCAACTGCCTCCTTCATGTCTGTTTTACTATCTCTAAAATATCATACTCACGTCTTTGTTCAACAGACTGTTATTAAATACTCTGTATGAGTCTGGCCCCATCTAGACAGGTCCAAACACATTAGCATCTCCACAAACTGAGCCTCCTCCTGTTTCCTCAACTTCATGACTCCATCTAAGGGTGTAGTCCAGAAACCTGGGGATGATCCTGGACTCCTCCTCTTTCATCATTCTGCTCCCAGTTATTAACACATCCTGCCCTATTTTACCTCCTCAGTACCTCTAAAACCTATCCACTTCTGTCTGTCTCCACTGCCCCCACTCTTGAATCACTCTCTCTCCACTGATTACTGCAACGACCTCTAAATTTGCCCTCCACATCTCTTCTCCTTCCTAATCCATTATCTTCATGCATCCAGGGCAATCTTTTCTTTTTAAATTTTTTAATGTTAATTTATTTCATTGATTAAGTAACATCTTCACATACCTCAACATTTTAAATCAGGTGTACATTAAGGAGTCTTACTTCAAATCCTATTTCCATCCTCCTCACCCTCATCTCATATATGTACCACTTTGATTAGAATCCTGTGCACTCCTCCAGCTTGTCTTTGTACAAACGCAAGCAAATAGGAATATGTGTTCTTACATGTAAGACAGCATACTGGATACAATATTTTGCATTTTTTCACTTTAAAATATCTCTTGAGGATATTTTCACATGGGTGCATTGTGAGCTCCCTCATGTTTTTTCAGAGCTGCACAGCATTCCATTGTATGGCTCTGTAATTGCTTACTTATCCAGTAAACAATAAATAATGGGCTTCCCTGGTGGCTCAGTGGTAAAGAATCCACCTGCCAATGTAGGAGATACAGGTTTGATTCCTGGGTTGGGAAGATCCCCTGGAGAAGGAAATGGCAGCCCACTCCAGTATTCTTGCCTGGGAAATTCCATGGACAGAGGAGCCTGGTGAGCTATAGACCATGGGGTTTGCAAAGAGTCAGACACCACTGAGCAACTGAGCACAAATCAATAAACAATAGGATGGACAAATTCTGACGGTATCAACAACATTCTTAACCACTTTCTACCTGATATCCACACTTCGGAGGTGAACACCCAGGCATATAAAGGATAAAACAATTATAACATCTTGGTGATACGAACCCTAAAATTTAATGGCCACCAGTCCTTCAGCTCACCTTTGAAGAAAAGAAAGGATGCTGATGACAAAGGCTAGTGTTCAGCCACTCACATGGCATAGAACTGACATTCCTTCCTACTAGCCAAGAACAGCCCCATTATCTGCAGCCTAGGGCCCACTTGACAAAAACCCTGCAAAGGCTGAGGGTATGTGTCCCTGAGGCATCCTTGTAGAAAAGGCAAGAAAACAAGTTTCCTTAATGAACTCAAAGTTGCTGCACTATTTGAATATGAACATCGCTTTACTCCTATGTTAAGAATATCACACATAGCAACCTAAATCCATCAATATTCAAGTTTTTAAAAAGCATATAAAAATATGGCACCTACAGCTTTGGGGAAGACATATGTCTCTCTATTTAATACTTCGAAAACACCATTTCCCCTTAAGTGAATTGTATGGAAAGTTACAAATTAAATTTATTCTATACTCTCTTTTCTATTCATTATTGTTGATAATTGTTAATTAATTTGCCCATTTCCATTAATCTTCCCCCAAAGCAATCAGCTAGCAAGTATATTTAATCTTCAAAAGCACATTATGTATGCATATGAATGCGTAATTTCAGTGTGTTTTCTTTCTGAACTAAATTGCTTATCTGATCTAGGCCTATCACAAATGTTCATATATTTCCACTGAAATAGAGTAGAATATAAATCAGCATGTACCAAAATGCATTTTCTACTTTAAAGTTTTAAACATAAATCAGCTTCATACGTTAGAACTATAACCAAATACATACCTTAAAATAATTATGAGAACAATGAACAAAAGACGTTTTAGAATTATAAAATCAATGATATATTCCAACTCAGAAAGTAATTTTAAAAATTAAAGTCTAAAATCCAAAGCAAAAATAAAACAGTAAGATCAGAACCAGCCACCAGTGCTTTGAGCAAAATGAATAAAGCTGAAAATCCCCTTTGTGGACTGTGAAGTAAGAAAGAAATGAAAAGAGAGGAAATATTATATGGAAAGGTCAATAATTTTCTAAGTAAATTAAAACAGAAAACAAAAAATGAAGAAAAGCCCCTTGGTGAGAACCATAAATCGTTATATCTTTAAAAACAGTATTTAGAAGAAATCTCAATTGAAAACTGATGATAAAATTACTATAAAATAATTCAACAACCTCCTAAATTCAGAGAATATTAAAACAAATTCCTAAAAACAAAACTCTCACATCATAACAGCACAATTTTATTCATATCCACTGGATACTATAAAATAGCAAATAGGCATCAGGTGTTTGGCTGTTTATTGTCTTAATCCTTTATTCTCATATTTTTAAATAGTTTCTCTCAAAATGGCATTATTCAATAGTCTGAAATAACATTCAGTGCTATAATCTGTATGAGTCATCACAGAGTCTAATTGCTTAGCTGGTATCTTGTCCTAGGATACACAATATACAGCAGTAAAAGAGACGCTTCCCCTCCTCTTCCTTTCTCCTTTAGCACATTGACCACTAAAAATCCACCACAACTTTAGTCCAGAGGCTATTTTTATTCTTCTCTTCTTCCCTTTGGTCCCATTTTACATGACAAGTCTCTTTGCATGCATGCATGCGTGCGTGCTAAAGTCGCTTCAGTCATGTCTGACACTTTGCAACCGTAGCCTACCAGGCTCCTCTGTCCATGGGATTCTCCATGCAAGAATACTGGAGTGGATTGCCATACCCTCCTCAACATGTCTCTTTACACTAAAGCAAAAACCTTCCTAGTTAAATATTATAACTGACAAACTTACTTTCTACTTGTATGGGGAAAGAATTATGTTCATTTTATACATGTGTCTACCCAGAAACCCACTCTGCATTATGTAAGGTTAATGAAATACGGCATATTTTTTTTCTTTTCTCCCCAGAATGATTATGCTGAAAGAATAAGAAGAGCAAAAATAATTCTGCCTCATGTTTTCACAGCATTTGAATAAAACTGGCTGATATTTACTGAGCATACAACATGCCAGGCTCTGTGATAAGTGCTTATACAGAGTATTGGATTCAGTTCTTACAGCCCTAAATGGTAGGTATTATCTCCATTTTACAAATGAGGAAATTGAGGTTCAAAGAGGTTAACTTACTCTCCCAATGTCACATAATTATTTAATAAAGTTCAAAACTGGGTTTCAAACATGGATTTTTCTCCAGATCTTCCTCTTAATCAATATATACTTTTCTACTGAGTCACTTACAAACCACATCCATATACCTGGTCTAGTATAATCCCTGTTTCCTGTTTATACTGAAGAATCAATGGAAGTCTTGTTGGCAAGAATTTAGAAGACCTGACTCTAACTCAGTATAGAAATTCCCACTTTAAGCATCCCTAGCTTTTAGTTAAACTCATATACTGACAGAGAAGTCATAGCTGCTTGAAGCAAACATCTACACTGCTGGATGGTCACAAGTGTTTAAAAATTCCTATTAAGTTCAGGACAAATGCACCTTTTAATGGATTTCCCTCCCCTCCATGGGTGTCATTCTTTCAGAGCAACTAAGACTAATTCTTAATCTTTTCCATATGACACTTATTCAAATAACTGTAGCCATTTGTGATCTTTTCATACTTCTCATTCAGTTAGGTCCTTTCCTTTGGAAATGACAGAACCCCAAGCAAAAATCAAGAGTAAGCAAGAAGGCTCATGTTGAGGTTATGCTTCAGGCATGCCTCAATCCAGAGGCTCAAATGATGTCACCAGAATCTGGGTTCTCTCCAACTCTCATCTCTGTATCCATCAAGATGGCTTCATTCTCAAGTTCAGTTATGGCAATACGGCATTTCAGCAGCCCCAGGGTTATATTTTGCAAGGATCAATCTGATTCAAAAGGATGTGCTCTCCCCCAGCACACCCAGAAAATGTGTGATTGTGTTTTTCTGTCCCAGATCAGTTTACATGTCCACCCCAAACAAATCATGCAGGCCAGGAAAAACACCCCACCCTCCACACTGGGGCATCCACTCTACCCAAAACACATGGAATAAGAATAGGGGTAGGGATAGCTTCCTGGACAAAAATAATAGCTGTTCCAGGTATCATCCTTGTTTTAAGTGGAATATGTCAGTTATAACATGACTACAGAAATGAACTCAGGACTTCAAAAGTGCATGAACTAGCATTCAATTCAGTTCAGTTCAGTCACTCAGTCGTGTCCGACTCTTTGCGACCCCATGAATCTCAGCACACCAGGCCTCCCTGTCCATCACCAACTCCCGGAGTTCACTCAGACTCACGTCCATCGAGTCAGTGATGCCATCCAGCCATCTTATCCTCTGTCGTCCCCTTCTCCTCCTGCCCCCTCCCTCCCAGCATCAGGGTCTTTTCCAATGAGTCAACTCTTCACATGAGGTAGCCAAAATACTGGAGTTTCAGCTTTAGCATCATTCCTTCCAAAGAAATCCCAGGGCTGATCTCCTTCACAATGGACTGGTTGGATCTCCTTGCAGTCCAAGGGACTCTCAAGAGTCTTCTCCAACACCACAGTTCAAAAGCATCAATTCTTTGGCGCTCAGCCTTCTTCACAGTCCAGCTCTCACATCCATACATGACCACAGGAAAAACCATAGCCTTGACTAGATGGACCTTAGTCAGCAAAGTAATATCTCTGCTTTTGAATATACTATCTAGGTTGGTCATAACTTTTCTTCCAAGAAGTAAGCGTATTTTAATTTCCTGGCTGCAGTCACCATCTGCAGTGATTTTGGAGCCCCAAAAAATAAAGTCTGACACTGTTTCCACTGTTTCCCCATCTATTTCCCATGAAGTGATGAGACCAGATGCCATGATCTTCGTTTTCTGAATGTTGAGCTTTAAGCCAACTTTTTCACTTTCACTTTCATCAAGAGGTTTTTTAGTTCCTCTTCACTTTCTGCCATAAGTGTGGTGTCATCTGCATATCTGAGGTTATTGATATTCCTCCCGGCAATCTTGATTCCAGCTTGTGTTTCTTCCAGTCCAGCATTTCTTATGATGTACTCTGCATAGAAGTTAAATAAGCAGGGTGACAATATACAGCCTTGACGTACTCCTTTTCCTATTTGGAACCAGTCTGTTGTTCCATGTCCAGTTCTAACTGTTGCTTCCTGACCTGCATACAGATTTCTCAAGAGGCAGGTCAGGTGGTCTGGTATTCCCATCTCTTTCAGAATTTTCCACAGTTTATTGTGATCCACACAGTCAAAGGCTTTGGCATAGTCAATAAAGCAGAAATCGATGTTTCTGACAGAATGTGGTCCACTGAAGAAGAGAATGGCAAACCACTTCAGTATTCTTGCCTTGAGAACCCCATCAACAGTATGAAAAGGCAAAATGATAGGATACTGAAAGAGGAACTCCCCAGGTCAGTAGGTGCCCAATATGCTACTGGAGATCAGTGGAGAAATAACTCCAGAAAGAATGAAGGGATGGAACCAAAGCAAAAACAATACCCAGCTGTGGATGTAACTGGTGATAGAAGCAAGGTCTGATGCTGCAAAGAGCAATATTGCATAGGAACCTGGAATGTCGGGTCCATGAATCAAGGCAAATTGGAAGTAGTCAAACAAGAGATGGCAAGAGTGAACATCAACATTCTAGGAATCAGAAAACTAAAATGGACTGGAATGGGTGAATTTAACTCAGATGACCATTATATCTACTACTGCGGGCAGGAACCCCTCAGAAGAAATGGAGTAGCCATCATGATCAACGAAAGAGTCCAAAATGCAGTACTTGGATGCAATCTCAAAAATGACAGAATGATCTCTGTTCATTTCCAAGGCAAACCATTCAATATCACAGTTATCCAAGTCTATGCCCCAACCAGTAACGCTGAAGAAGCTGAACGGTTTTAAGAACTAGCATAGATTACATGAAAAGCGGAATCATTGTTTCACATTTCTATGTTATATTTATAATTCAAACTTATATAATGGTAATTGAAGGTATTTTTCCTTTGTTGGAGTTTTTTGTCCCTCAAGTCCTGAGTACTCATTTTGTGCTAACTGTCTCTAGCCTACTCCTTAGAGAGAGTCTACTTATTGTCACTTATTATGACTTCTGTACCTTCATCTGACAGGTTTATAATTTGGAGGCCGCTTCACTTGAATTTTATTATAACATAAGACCAGTTAGATACATTTGGCTGCAGAGAAATTTTTTTCAGAAAAATCAGCTCAAAATGGCCTAAGCAATGAGAACAGTTTATCATCTCCCCAAACAAGAAGTCCTGAAGTTGGCCAACTCGGAGATACTTAATTTGCCAGCCTGATGACATCAGTGGGGACTGGGTTTCCTTCCATCTTTTCACTCTGCCATCCTCAGTGTTTGACTCAGCAGTTCCAGTGGACAGGGTACGGCAACTGCCACCCAAGCATCACTCACAAGCCAGAATCAGTAGGACTCTGACAAACTGTTTCTTCATAAGCATCTCTTTTTAAGAAATAAAGCCTTCCCAGATGGCCTTCTTCACATCCTTCTGCTCATGGCTTGCCAGCTGTGAACTATGTCACGTATTTATCCCTAAACCAATCACATACAACAATATGAGACAGCCATGAGCGGTTGAGTGAAACACGACCACATGTAGAAGAGGGGGTGCCTGAACAAAATAAGGTTCTTTTAACAAGGAAGAAGAGGGGATGAACTCTGAGAGGTAGCAGAAAAGTTAAAATCAATCATACTCTCATCACCCCAGGAATAGATCTGATTAACACTGCGGTGTATTTGCTTCCAAACTTTTTCTACTTTCGTTGCTTCTCTTAGACGGTTTTCATTCATTCATTTGCTTGACAAGTATTTATTGAAAATCTTCTACTTCCCACTAGTGTTCTAGGCATTGGAGATATGGTGGTGATAGAGGCACGGAAACAATTGGATACGGCTTCTCAGACAGCGTTAGGTGCCATGTACGTTAATTAAAAAGGGATAAAGAGCGAGGAGGGTGCAGTGGGCAAAGAAAGACGCTAAGGTGAGGGCAAGACTATCTGAGCAGAGTTCTGAAAGAGGTGAGAGTGAGTCACATGAAGGTCCAAAGAAGGGGAAGCCTTGATGCAGAGGTTCTGAGACCTCTGTCCACGAGCACTTGCCATGTCCAAAAGGACCAGAGTGGCCCCATCATCAGGTGGGTGAGTAGGGGAGATGTAAGTGATACATCTGGTCAGGAATCGGAGCTTACGGAGCCTGAAAGGCCCTTATGAGGCCTTTGGTTGTATTCTCGGTGAGATGAGAAAGCCTTGGAGAGCTGAGTGGGGGAGGCGTGGACTGACTTGCATTTTGTGATGTTTACTCAGGCTGCTCTTTGTAGAAGAGACTGTGGACACAAACTTCTAGGAAGTAGACTTTTTTCACGAATTTCTGCCAGCTTTTTAATGTCTCTTTTCCCCTGATTTACAAGAACAATGCTGTCCACTTACTAGCTTTCTCCTGTATCTCTGACAGTCTCTTTCAATTTTCTGTTTTAGACCATACCTGGCCAACAGAAATATATGATGAGAGCCACAGATTTAAAGTTTGTAGTAAAAAGAAATGAAGTAAAAAAAAAAAAAAAAGATGAGCTTGAATCTAATATTTTATTTAATCCATATTTCCTAAATAAAATTTCCACAACCAACTAATACAAAAATTTTAATAAAATATTTTACAAGCTTTTCCTAGTATAAAGTCTTTGACATCTAATTATATTTTATGTAGACAGCACAGCACAATTCTCACTAACCACGTGTGGTCGCTGCTCACCATATTGAACGTGGACGTTTGGGACAATAGTTTCTACTTGTTCTGTATTCCTTTTAATGTATCCCTTATGCTATATCATACCTTTAATATCTGTGGACTTAATATCATGAATATTTAAATTGTAAAAGGTCCAGCTAACTTTAATACCTGTATCAGTCAGATATGTTGGGTGGATCTTGTCTCATTCTATTGTCTCTTTAGATTAACTTTTTATTTTCAAATATTTTGATTCAAAAACACACTTATATGGTTGACTGCAGGCTAGGAATAGTTCACGATATTCACCTGAAAAAGGCAGAATGAATACTGACAGTCTTTATATCCTTTCTGTCCTGTTTTGCTCAGCTGCTCAGTTGTGTCTGACTCTCTGTGACTCCACAGACTGCAGCACGCCAGGCTCACCTGTCCTTCACTATCACCTGGAGTTGGCTCAATTTATCTGCATTGAGTTGATGATGCCATCCATCCTTTAATTAATTGGATAAATTTTATTAACCTTAGAAAAGATGTAAATCTGATTTACGTTTTCTTTCTTTTAAGTTGATGTGAGAACTAGGTTAACATCCTCACACATCACAAAAGTGCATGCTTCCAAAAGTGCATTCAGCTCAGTTCAGTTCAGTTCAGTCACTCAGTCGTGTCCAACTCTTTGCGACCCCATGAATCGCAGCATGCCAGGCCTCCCTGTCTATCACCATCTCCCAGAGTTCACTCAAACTTACGTCCATCAAATCAGTGATGCCATCCAGCATCCTCTGTCATCCTCTTTTCCTCCTGCCCCCAATCCCTCCCAGCATCCAAGACTTTTCCAGTGAGTCAACTCTTCACATGAGGTGGCCAAAGTTTTGGAGTTTCAGCTTTAGCATCATTCCTTCCAAAGAAATCCAGGGCTGATCTCCTTTAGAATGGACTGGTTGGATCTCCTTGCAGTCCAAGGGACTCTCAAGAGTCTTCTCCAATACCACAGTTCAAAACCATCAATTCTTCGGCACTCAGCTTTCTTCACAGTCCAACTCTCACATCCATACATGACCACTGGAAAAGCCATAGCCTTGACTAGATGGACCTTTGTTGGCAAAGTAATGTCTCTGCTTTTCAATATGCTATCTAGGTTGGTCATAACTTTCCTTCCAAGGACTAAGCATCTTTTAATTTCATGGCTGCAGTCACCATCTGCAGTGATTTTGGAGCCCCAAAAAATAAAGTCTGACACTGTTTCCACTGTTTCTCCATCAATTTCTCATGAAGGGATGGGACCAGATGCCATGATCTTCGTTTTCTGAATGTTGAGCTTTAAGCCAACTTTTTCGCTCTCCTCTTTCAATTTCATCAAGAGGCTTTTTAGTTCCTCTTCACTTTCTGCCATAAGGGTGGTGTCATCTGCATATCTGAGGTTATTGATATTTCTCCCAGCAATCTTGATTCCAGCTTGTGCATCTTCCAGCCCAGCGTTTCTCATGATGTACTCTGCATATAAGTTAAATAAGCAGGGTGACAACATACAGCCTTGATGCACTCCTTTTCCTATTTGGACCCAGTCTGTTGTTCCATGTCCAGTTCTAACTGTTGCTTCCTGACCTGCATACAGGTTTCTCAAGAGGCAGGTCAGGTGGTCTGGTATTCCCATCTCTTTCAGAATTTTCCACAGTTTATTGTGATCCACACAGTCAAAGGCTTTGGCATAGTCAGTAAAGCAGAAATAGATGTTTTTCTGGAACTCTCTTCCTTTTTCCATGATCCAGCGGATATTGGCAATTTGATCTCTGGTTCCTCTGCCTTTTCTAAAACCAGCTTGACCATCTAGAAGTTCACGGTTCACATATTGCTGAAGCCTGGCTTGGAGAATTTTGGGCACTACTTTACTAGCGTGTGCTGCTGCTGCTGCTGCTGCTAAGTCACTTCAGTCGTGTCTGACTCGCGTGTGAGATGAGTGCAATTGTGCGGTAGTTTGAGCATTCTTTGGCATTGACTTTCTTTGGGATTGGAATAAAAACTGACCTTTTCCAGTCCTGTGGCCACTGCTGAGTTTTCCAAATTTGCTGGCATATTGAGTGCAGCACTTTCACAGAATTATCTTTCAGGATTTGAAACAGCTCCACTGGAATTCCATCACCTCCACTAGCTTTGTTTGTAGTGATGCTTTCTAAGGCCCACTTGACTTCACATTCCAGGATGTCTGGCTCTAGGTGAGTGATCATACCATCGTAATGCATTACTAGTCTTTTAAAAATTCGAGTATGGTATTCAGTACATGGTACAGAAGTGGCACATAGTTGGGGATGATCTGTGTGAGATAATGGATTAAGTGAATAAACACAGAGCAGCTCAGAAGGTACCAGGAACAGTGGGAGACTCAATGCCTTGGGAAATGGAACAGACTCCCATTCAGTGTGAAGATCAACCGTCACCAAGAGTGACAAAATCAAGTTCCCTGCATTTGTAAATCTAAGGAGTAAAATCTAATGAGATTATGGGAAGTTATCTGATTTTGGGTTTGTTTTTTAGGTGGTTTTGTGGTTGTTTGTCCCAGCAAGAAAGAGGCATAGCCCAGAGCCCAGAGCATTATAGGATTCCATATGTCTTACTTTCCTCTCTCTCCTAAGAGTACCATTGGTTTGAGGAAAAAAACAGGACAATCAAAACTCCTTTGCAAGGAATAAATATTTATATCTATGACATATCAGATTTCAAATTTTAAAATTTTTATTTTACAAAATTTTATATTCATTTTTCATATTGGAATATGAGATACACAGCATTGAAATAATATGAAAAGGTATCAATTCAAAAGTAAAAGTCTCCTTGTCCATTTGTAACCTAAATTTCTAACACTACTCTCCAAAAAAATTGCTGTAACAGTATATTCTTCTTAAAATTATCTATGTATACTATATTCATACATGTTTATATGTAATCTTTTCATAAAAATGAGATTATACTCTACATATTCTACAACTTGCTTTTTCCCCTTCAACACATACAATGGACATGTCTCTGTCAGTAAATATAAATACACTTCCTTCATTTTAAAGCTGAATAGTGAGAATAAGGAATTTAAGCCAAATCAATGAGCCAAAACTTTCTGGAATTTCACTCTTAAATATATCTTTCAAAGAGAAAAAGAGCTTAAGACATTCTCTTGCAGAAACAATGAGAAAACTGGGCTCATATTTCACAGAAAAATCAGAAGACCTCAGAAGGGTAATATATAGTCAATACAATGCAACCATTCACCTTTTAACTGAAACTAAGAATCTGAGAAAGTAAGTATTTTACTTTCCCTAAAAAGTGTGTGTGATTCTACCGGGGGAAAAAAAGAATGGTTTCAAGTGTCCTTATTTCAAACACAGTTTTGTTACAAGGCCTCTTCTTTTATTTTCTCATGAGCAGAGAATCAGAATTAAAGTCCCTCCCCATCACTTCCCTGGTGGTGGCTCAGACGGCAAAGCATCTGCCTACAATGTGGGAAACCCAGGTTCGATTCCTGGGTTGGGAGGATCCCCTAGAGAAGGAAATGGCAACTCACTCCAGTACTCTTGCCTGGAAAATCCCATGGACGGAAGATCCTGGTAGGCTACAGTCCATGGGGCCGCAAAGAGTCAGACACGACTGAGCAACTTCACTTTCACTTTCCCCATCACTTAAAAGCAATATTCTGCATCAGACTTCACACATCAAATCAGTGTTTTGCTGGGAAAACTCTCTCAGCAGTTCTTTGCCCGCTGTAAGGTTCCTGGTAGAACACTGCCTGTAGCCGTAGGGAGCACAGACAGCAGTCAAGTCGCAGCCTGCACCTCACTCAAGGATTGTTCCTGCAGCCCAGCTCCCTGCTTTGGGCATGTTCTTCTTTGTTGCTCTCTCCCTCTTCTGTCTGGGTTGGATCAGACTGCATTCCAGGACTGACCTCTGGCTCTGCTCTGGTTTCCCCTTGGGAGGTTGATTCCTGCCATTCACGAAACATCACAAATACAGCAAGGATGGCTTCCTCCCACAACCTGGAGAGGCTCCTCGATACGGGCACTGGCAGATCCACGGCACCTTCAATTCCACACGCATAAGCAGGAGACAGTGCACCCACGCCCCACCTCCTCGGGTACCATACTGCTGCTCTGCTTCTCCAGGGGACACGGAGCAGCTTCCAGAGAAGCCAAGTCAGCAATGTGAGCGCACAGGTCAGGCTGACTGGGGTCATACCCAACTTCTAATTCGTAAGCTAGAGTGAGCCATTTTTAGAAATATTTAGTTATTTATTTGGCTGCACTGGTTCTTAGTTGTGGTATGCAGGATCTAGTTTCCTGACCCAGGATCAACCTCTGGCCCCCTATGTTGGGAGTGCAAGTCAACCACCAGACCATGAGGAAGGTCCCTAGAGTGGGCCATTTAACCCAAGACTTCATTAACTCACTGATAATATTGGGTTAATGACAGCACTTTCATAATACGGTTAAATAAAATCTTATTTAATAAGATTAAATAATCCCTATTATTTATTGTGCTCGGTAAAGTTCAGTTAGGTAATAACACTATTATTGTGCTCAGCACAATGCATGAAGCTTAGTATATGCTTAATAAGTATTAGTGGAAATGACAGTGGTGATGGTGATGATGATAATGATGAAAACGATGATGACAATGATGATGCTAGACCTCGCCAAAAGACTTCAGAACTACTGGCTTCCTAAATAATTAACACGAAGAGCAAGAAGAGATTAAAAAAAGCCTTCTTAAATGAACAGTGCAAAGAAATAGAGGAAAACAACAGAATAGGAAAGACTAGAGATCTCTTCAAGAAAATTAGAGCTACCAAGGGAACATTTCATGCAAAGATGGGCTCAATAAAGGACAGAAACAGCAAGGATCTAACAGAATAAGAAGAGATTAAGAGATGGGAAGAATATACAGGAGAACTATACAAAGAAGGTCTTATGACCCAGATAACCACGATGGTGTGGGCACTCACCTAGAGCCAGACATCCTGGAGTGTGAGGTCAGGTGGGCCTTAGGAAGCATCACTACAAACAAAGCTAGTGGAGGTGATGGAATTCCAGCTGAACTATTTCAAATCCTAAAAGATGATGCTGTTAAAGTGCTGCACTCAAAATATCAGCAAATTTGGAAAACTCAGCAATGGCCACAGGACTGGAAAAGGTGAGTTTTCATTCCAATCCCAAGAAGGGCAGTGCCAAACAAGGTTCAAACTACCAGATTATTGCACTCAATTCACATGCTAGCAAGGTAATGTTCGAATTCCTTCGAGCTGAGCCTCTACAGTACGTGAACCGATAACTTCCAGATGTTCAAGCTGGATTTAGAAAAGGCAGAGGAACCAGAGATCAAATTTTCAACATCCACTGGACCAAAGAAAAAGCAAGAGAGTTCCAGAAAAACATCTACTTCTGCTTCATTGACTACACTAAAGCCTTTCACTGTGTGGATCACAACAACCTGGAAAATTCTTAGAGACATGGGAATACCAGACCACCTTACCTGTCTCCTGAGAAACCTGAACGTAGGTTAAGAAGCCACAGTCAGAATCAGACATGGAACAATGGACTGGTTTAAAATTGGGAAAGGAATACATCAAGGCTATATATTGTTACTCTGCTTATTTAACTTACATGCAGAGTACATGCGAAATGCCAGGCTGAATGAAGCACAAGCTAGAATCTAGGTTGCCAGCAGAAATATTAACAACCTCAGATATGCAGATGATACCACTCCAATGGTAGAAAGCAAAGAGGAACTAAAGAGCCTTTTGATGAAGGTAAAAGAGGAGAGTGAAAATGGTGTGAAAAAGCTGGCTTAAAACTGAACATTCAAGAAACTAAGATCATGGCACCCAGTTCCCTCACTTCATGGCAAACAGATGGGGAAAAAGTGGAAACAGTGACTGACTTAGTTTTCTTGGGCTCCAAAATCACTTCGGACGGTCACTGAAAGTGAAAGTGAAGTTGCTCAGTCGTGTCCACCTCTTTGCGACACCATGGACTGTGGCCCACCAGACTCCTCCATCCATGGAATTTTCCAGGCAAGAGTACTGGAGTGGGTTGCCATTTCCTCCTCCAGGGGATCTTCCCAACCCAGGGATCGAACCCAGGTCTCCCACATTGCAAGGCAGATGCTTTACCGTCCGAGCTACAGGGAAGCCCTCGGACTGTGACTGCAGCCATGAAATTAAAAGATGCTCCTTTGAAGAAAAGCTATGACAAACCTAGACAGCATATTAAAAAACAGAGACATCACTTTGCTGACAAAGGTCCATATAGTCAAAGCTATGGTTTTTCCAGTAGCCATGTACAGATGTGAGAGTTGGACCATAAAGAAGGGTGAGTGCCAAAGAACTGATGCTTTTGAATTGTGGTGCTGGAGAAGACTCTTGAGAATCCCTTGAACTGCAAGGAGATGAAACTAGTCAATCCTAAAGGAAATCAACCCAGAATATTCATTGGAAGGACTGATGCTGAAGCTGAAGCTCCAATACTTTGGCCACCAGATACAAAGAGCCAACTCATTGTAAAAGACCCTGATGCTGGGAAAGATTGAAGGCAGGAGGAGAAGGGGGGTGACAGAAGGTAAGATGGTTAGATGGCATCACCAACTCAATAGACGTGAGTTTGAGAAAACTCCGAGAGAAAGGGAGGGACAGGGAAGCCTGGTGTCGTGGCGTCTCAAAGGGTGGGGAATGACTTAGCAACTGAACAACCACAACTAATTAACTCCCTAGAATCATGCCCCATTAACTTTCCTAGATATCAAGGAAGGAGATGCCTGGATCCTTCCAGAGGAAAGGCACTCTGACAAAGCTATGACGGTGCCCTGAAATGGCCAACTACACTTACCCAGAATCCTCCAAAACTACAAGGGAAAGCCTTGCCACTTTCCATGCTCTTGAGGCTTCCAAGAGTTCCTCTGAGGCTTGTACAATTTTCTAACACTCATCCTGGAGCCATTTTTCCTCTTCCCACAAACCTGCCCAGTCGTTTTGTATTACTTTCGTTCCTTGCTCATACTTTCGATTCCATATTTAACCTCTTTAAACACAGTAAACTTGGGTATCTGAGGCTCAGTATTTGATAATTACATCGAAAGTCTACAGGCCAAATTGGGCTGTGTGTAGTGTCTGTTAGTAGTGCCTGGCTTCCTAAGGATTTGATGATATGTTGACTGTGAGCCCAGGTTTACTGGGACTTTAACTGTGAGGATTCTGTGAAGCCTGTAATGAAGATGTGTTTCTCCAGGGGCCATCTGCATCCATTTCTGCCAGGCCAGGCAGCATTGTCAATCCAGGATCCCTTTACATTAAATTCCAGTTTGGGTTTTTTGGTTTGTTTTTCCTTACACCTCAGGAGTAGTCCCCAGAAGTGCCTGCTTCTGGTTACAAATTCTTAAGAGAGACTTTACACCACACAGTGCCAGGGTTAAGAAGGGCAAATTTCCCTGCTAAATCCCGTGCAAGCCGCACCCCCACAGGTCACTGTTTTAAGGTCCTAAAATTCCAGTGGTAGCTTCAGGCTCACTCCCCCATCCTGTAAAACCCCTGGGTTTATTTCTTGCCTCCAGAATGCAGTCTTTATAGACCAGGTTCTAGGTCACCAAAAATCAGCAACTATCCCAAGGGAGGCTTCCATGTGGGTTTTCCTCTCTGCTTTCTCTACATTTCAGGATTATAAGGATTTCTCTCACTTTTTAGCCAGATAAGCCTCGTGATTTAAATGACAAATATTTTTCACATTTTATCCAGTATTTCTAGGGTTTTACACTAGATAAGTTTTACAGAATAGCTAGTCCATCCATGATACAACCAGGAATAGCCTAGATTTTAATCTGATGTTAAAATTTACTCAGTATTTTGTTTCCAGTGATTAGAATGACTTGTCTGCCTCTCCTTGTCATCTGCTTCACTGATCATGATGTTCCTGCTATACTGCGAAGCCCCCAGTTGTCTCTTATTACCTTCTCATTTTCCATTAAGCTCTGGCTCTTCACCACGAATTTTTCCAACCAGGTCTGCCCACAGGAGAAAGGTTACTGCATAATTATTATTTTATTCTGTGACTTCGAGCAAGCTTTCTAGGAAATTTAGTTCTTGACAGGTACAATAAAATTACACAAAGAAAGACGGGGATTAATTACATTCTCGTTAAGACAAGTCCTACTAAAGAGATGATATGGAATAGTATGGCACTTCATACAGTATCTGTCATAAGATACACCACCCACAAAACTATCTAATTATGTTTCCATCCACCTCAGGGATATAACTGTCTACATCCTATAATGCCTTCATTATCTTACAATTAATCACAAAAGATTCTGAAAAGATTCACTAATAGCCCCTGCAAAACATACTAAATACCCCCCATATTGTTCTTTCTCTGAAGCTCAAGTATTGGGATTTCAAGCCTAGCCTCTGAGATAAACAGCCTGGGTCTGAGTCCTTTCTCTGATCCTTAGAGGTGAGAGCCAACAGCAGGTCACTTCGTCTCTATGAGCCTCCAGTCCTCACTTACACAGCAGAGATAACAGCTCCTCCTTTACAGAACCACATCAGGGTTTAAATAAGAGCGTTTATAAAAGCCTTGGTACAGTTCCTGGTACATAGGTTGCCTTCAATAAAAAACAGCTGGAAGAATGAATTCTATTACTATCTAGTTTGTAAAAAACACCCAGCATTCTTATAAATGGAGTAGGAAGCACAACTGGGCCAACATCAGTAAAGTGTAAGGAAGCCAAGAGATTTGTTTAAGGACTGGAGATTAATGTGTGCTGGCCTGATCACTCTTCACTCTGTGGAGCCAACCCACTCTCCAAGATGGTCAGTCAGGAGAAAGCCTAAATTCAGGATCTGTAATAGCTGGTTGTGTGGCTTGGTATCATTAGCACAAGTACATACAGTTCTATGCTATTGCCCGGTTCATTTATCAGCTGTTCCTGCTCTTGTCCTTGGCCTGGAATACTCTGTGGTCTTCCCTGGGCTGCTGCTGCTGCTGCTGCTAAGTTGCTTCAGTCGTGTCTGACTCTGTGTGACCCCATAGACGGCAGCCACCAGGCTCCCCCATCCCTAGGATTCTCCAGGCAAGAATACTGGAGAGGGTTGGCATTGCCTTCTCTGTTCCTTGGGCTAAGTCCTACTTATTCTCTAGATACCAGGTTGGATGCCACTTCCTCCAGATTCTCCAGAGTTACTAAGTGCCCTGCTCAGAGTTCCTAGAGCATTTCCTCATCACAGCATCAACTACCCTGGAAAATGATTAAATGCTCATATGTTTGGATCCTTAGTAAAGTAAGATACATTAGGATAGGAATCATGTTTTTCCTTGATCAGAACTAAATCGAAACACTAGTACAATGGCTGACAGGCATTAAATACTGGTAGGATGAATGAATGAATGAAACTTGACAAACTATACTAAAGGCTTTTTTTTCCCACAGACATCATTTAGAGGTATTAGAAATATCAAAGGTGTTTGATCACTCAGGCAGTGATCATTAGATATAAATATCTAACAGAGGTAATCAAACTGAAGAAATGGCACAGACATACACTCAAAACACTGTCTTCTTGGTGAAAGCCAAGTAGAGCCTAAAGGCAAGAATACTTCACCTGGGGATCTTCCCCACCCAGGGATTGAACCTGCATCTCCTGCATTGGCGGGCACATTCTTTATCACTGAGCCACTATGTGGTACACAGTCAAGAAATAAACATTATCTGAATAACTGAATGGCACCCTTGCATTTTTCACCCATCAGCCTCAACACTTTGCCTATGGTTAAATAGTTAACTTTCAGCAATCCACCTCCAGCCTTCATTTTGGGGACATACTTTAAATAATACTATAGTTGATTTTTTTTTTAATTTTTATTTTTACTTTATTTTACTTTACAATACTGTATTGGTTTTGCCATACATTGACATGAATCCACCACGGGTGTACATGCGATCCCAAACATGAACCCCCCTCCCACCTCCCTCCCCACAACATCCCTCTGGGTCATCCCCGTTTTTCAGTGAATATATATGGCATTCTATTAATTTCATTTAGGAGCTTTTAAAAATAATGCGATGGTCCAGTGGTTAAAACTCCACACTTCCACTGCAGGGGGCATGGTTTGATCCCTGGGTCAGGAAGTTCCACATGCCATGCGGTGCGGACAAAAGACAAAATCAATCAATAAACAAATATATACTAGGTGATCACTAATATTTTACTAGTATGTGGACAGGTATTTTTCTTCTCATTAATTTTGGGATGAGGGCTTTTTAATTATTTGTTTTTATTGAAATATAGTTGACTCACAATGCTGTGTTAGTTTCTGGTGTACAACAAACTGATTCAGTTACACAATTTTTTTTCAATATAGGTTATTACAAGAAACTGAATATACTTCCTGAGTTATACAGTAGGACTCTGTTGTTCATCTATTTTATGTATAGTAGTTTGTATCTGCTAATCCCAAACTCCTAACTTTCCTCTTTGGTAACCATGAGTTTGTTTTCTATGTCTGTGATTCTGTTTCTGTTTCATAGATAAATTCATTTTGTCATATTTTAGATTCCACATGTCAGTTCAGTTCAGTAGCTCAGTCGTGTCCGACTCTCTGCAATCCCACGAACTGCAGCACGCCAGGCCTCCCTGTCCATCACCAAGGGCGGCAGTCTGCCCAAACTCATGTCCATTGAGTCGGTGTTGCCATCCAACCATCTCATCTTCTGTCGTCCCCTTCTCCTGCCCCCAATCTTCCCCAGCATCAGGGTCTTTTCCAATGAGTCAGCTCTTTGCATGAGGTGGCCAAAGTATTGGAGTGTCAGCTTCAACATCAGTCCTTCCAATGAACACCCAGGAATGATCTCCTTTAGGATGGACTGGTTGGATCTCCTTGCAGTCCAAGGGACTCTCAAGAGTCTTCTCCAACATCACAGTTCAAAAGCATCAATTCTTCAGCACTCAGCTTTCTTTATAGTCCAACTCTCACATCCATACATGACCACTGGAAAAACCATAGCCTTGACTAGACGGACCTTTGTTGACAAAGTAATGTCTCTGCTCTTTTATATGCTGTCTAGGTTGGTCATAACTTTTCTTCTAAGGAGTAAGCGTCTTTTAATTTCATGGCTGCAATCACCACCTGCAGTGATCCTGCAGTGATTTTGGAGCCCAGAAAAATAAAGTCAGCCACTGTTTCCCCATCTATTTGCCATGAAGCGATGGGGCCGGATGTCATGATCAGATCCTTGGGTCAGGATGATTCCTTGGAGAAGGGAATGGCTACTTACTCTAGTATTCTTGCCTGGAGAATCCCATGGACGGAGGAGCCTGGCAGGCTACAGTCCATAGGTTGCAAAGAGTTGGACACGACTAAGCTACTAACACTTTTTTACACACACACATATATATATAAACACGCACGCACACAAATATGGGCTTTCCTGGTGGCTCAGTGGTAAAGAACCCACCTGCCAAAGCAAGAAATGCAGGTTTGATCCCTGGATCAGGAAGATCCCCTGGAGAAGGAAATGGCAACCCACTCCAGTATTCTTGCCTGGGAATCCCCATGGACAGAGGAGCCTGGTGGGCTTCAGTCCATAGGATTGCAAAAGAGTCGGACATGACTTAGCAACTAAACAACAACATACATACATGTGTGTGTGTATACCTACCTCTTCTTTATCCATTCATCTGTCAGTGGGCATTTAGATTGTTTCCATGTCTTGGCTATTATAAATAGTGCTACTATGAACATACAGGTGAATATATCTTTTTGAGTTACAGATTTTTCTGGATATATACCAGAGGGATTGCTGGGTTATATGGCAATTTGATTTTTCATTTTTGTGGGAACTGACATACTGTTTTCACAAGTGAACTTATTTATGAAACAGAAACAGACTCACAGATATAAAGAACAAACTTGTGGTTGCCAAGGGTTGTGGGGAGGGATGGACTGAAAGCTTGGGATTAGCAGATGCAAACTATTATTTATAGAACAGATAACTCTCCAAAGAAGCTGCACCAATTTACATTCCCACCAACAGTGTAGGCAGGTCCCCTTTTCTCTACACCCTCTCTAGCATTTGTTGCTTGTGACATTTTTATGTGGACCATACCCCACCAGGTTCCTCTGTCCACAGGATTCTCCCAGCAAGGATATTGGAGTGGGTTACCATGCCCTTCTCTGGGGGATGATCTTGACCCAGGCATTGAACCCTTGACTCTTACGTCCCCTGCACACCCAGGCAGGTTCTTTATCACTAGCATCACCTGGGAAGCACAGCTGATTCTTTACTCCGTCTTAAAATCAGGTTGTTTTTTCCCCCCAACATTTCTTACTACTCCTCAAAGTACACTGTAATGCTTGATGGTAAGGACTGAGCTCTGAATACAAAGCCCCACAAAGTCCTCCAAGAAACAGTTGCTGGGTGACATGCTAAGCACCCAGCATGGGAATGGTACATTTCCACCGGGCATGGGCTTCCTCACTGTGTTTCCCGTGACCACTGATGCAGCGTTTCTGTGAGCAGCTGAAACACCACCTCAGTTCAGTTCATTCACTCAGTAGTGTCCGACTCTTTCTGACCCCATGAACCGCAGCACAGTAGGCCTCCCTATCCATCACCAACTCCCGGAGTCCACCCAAACCCATGTTCATTGAGTCGGTGATGCCATCCAACAATCTTATCCACTGTCGTCCCCTTCTCCTCCTGCCCTCAATCTTTCCCAGCATCAGGGTCTATTCCAATGAGTCAGCTCTTCACATCAAATGGCCAAAGTATGGGAGTTTCAGCTTCAACATCAGTCCTTCCAGTGAACACCAAGGATTGATCTCCTATAGGATGGACTGGTTGGATCTTCTTGCAATCCAAGGGACTCCCAGGTGTCTTCTCCAACACCACAGTTCAAAAGCATCAATTCTTTGCTGTTCAACTTTCTTTATACTCCAACTCTCAGATCCATACATGACCACTGGAAAAACCATAGCCTTGAGTAGATGGACCTTTGTTGACAAAGTAATGTCTCTGCTTTCTAATATGCTGTCTAGGTTGGTCATAACTTTCCTTCCAAGGACTAAGCATCTTTTAATTTTATGGCTGCAGTCACCATCTGCAGTGACTTTGGAGCCCAGAAAAATAGTCAGCGACTGTTTCCACTGTTTCCCCATCTATTTCCCATCAAGTGATGGGACCAGATGCCATGATCTTAGTATTCTGAATGTTGAGCTTTAAGCCAACTTTTTCCACTCTCCTCTTTCACTTTCATCAAGAGGCTCTTTAGTTCTTCTTCACTTTCTGCCATAAGGGTGGTGTCATCTGCATATCTGAGGTTATTGATATTCTCCCAGCAATCTTGATTTCAACTTGTGCTTCCTCTGGCCCAGCATTTCACATGATGCACTCTGCATATAAGTTAAATAAGCAGGGTGACAATATACAGCCTTGACGTACTCCAATTCCTATTTGGAACCAGTCTGTTGTTTCATGTCCAGTTCTAACTGTTGTTTCCTAACCTGCATACAGGTCTCTCAAGAGGCAGGTCAGGTGGTCTGGTATGCCCATCTCTGTCAGAATTTTCCACAGTTTCTTGTGATCCACACAAAGGCTTTGGCATAGTCAATAAAGCAGAAATAGATGTTTTTCTGGAACTCTCTTGCCTTTTGGATGATCCAGCGGATGCTGGCAATTTGATCTCTGGTTCCTCTGCCTTTTCTAAAACCAGCTTAAACATCAGGAAGTTCAAGGCTCATGTATTGCTGAAGCCTGGCGTGGAGAATTTTGAGCATTACTTTACTAGTGTGTGAGATGAGTGCAATTGTGTGGTAGTTTGAGCATTCTTTGGCATCGCCTTTCTTTGGGATTGGAATGAAAACTGACCTTTTTCAGTCCTGTGGCCATTGCTGAGTTTTCTAGATTTGCTGACATATTGAGTGCAGCACTTTGAAAGCATCATCTTTCAGGATTTGAAATAGCTCAACTGGAATTCCATCACCTCCACTAGCTTGGTTCGTAGTGATGCTTCCTAAGGCCCACTTGACTTCACAGTCTGACTCTAGGTGAGTGATCATACCATCATGATTATCTGGGTTGTGAAGATCTTTTTTGTACAGTTATTCTGTGTGTTCTTGCCACCTCTTCTTAATATCTTCTGCTTCTGTTAGATTCCTACCATATCTGTCCTTTATGGAGCCCATCTTTGCATGAAATGTTCCCTTGGTATCTCTAATTTTCTTGAAGAGATCTCTAGTCTTTCCTATTCTGTTGTTTTCCTCTATTTCTTTGCATTGATTGCTGAGGAAGGCTTTATTATCTCTCCTTGTTATTCTTTGGAACTCTGCATTCAAATGGGTATATCTTTCCTTTTCTCCTTTGCTTTTTACTTCTCTTCTTTTCACAGCTATTTGTAAGGCCTCCTCAGACAGTGATTTTGCTTTTTCCCATTTCTTTTTCTTGGAGATGGTCTCGATTCCTGTCTCCTGTACAATATCACAAACCTCCGTCCATAGTTCATCAGGCACTCTATCAGATCTAGTCCCTTAAATCTATTTCTCACTTCCACTGTATAGTCATAATGGATTTGATTTAGGTCATACCTGAATGGTCTAGTGGTTTTCCCTACTTTCTTCAATTTCAGTCTGAATTTGGCAATAAGGAGTTCATGATCTGAGCCACAGTCAGCTCCCAGTCTTGCTTTTCTGACTGTATAGAGCTTCTCCATCTTTGGCTGCAAAGAATATAATCAATCTGATTTTGGTGTTGGCCATTTGGTGATGTCCATGTGTAGAGTCTTCTCTTGTGTTGTTCAAAGAGGGTTTTGCTATGACCAGTGCGTTCTCTTGGTGGAATTCTATTAGTCTTTGCCCTGCTTCATTCTGTACTCCAAGGCCAAATTTGCCTGTTACTCCAGGTATCTCTTGACTTCCCACTTTTGCATTCCAGTCCCCTATAATGAAAAGGACATCTTTTTTGGGTGTTAGTTCTAGAAGGTCTTGTAGGTCTCATAGAACCGTTCAACTTCAGCTTCTTCAGCGTTACTGGTCGGGGCGTAGCCTTGGATTACCGTGATACTGAATATCACTACCACCTGGCTTCCAGCTAAACTACTGCTCATTCTCGGCCTTTCTGGGGAGAAAATTCCTCAGCACTTTCTGCACAGGTTTATCTCTGATCTGAACAACCTGTGTTTTCATTAAGAACACATAATTTAGAAGAACACCTGGAGGGACCATCTGATCTTTGCTTGGCATCTACCCACACACCCAACAAGCAGGATAACTGCTGCCATGGGGGCCTGCACACTCTGTCAATGCCAAATGGCCAAGGATGATTGCCCCGCCTTGGCTAAGGAAGACTGACCTGCTTCAACCATAGGAAAAGACTGGTGAAACTTGCCTGCTGCTAGATACCTGTTCATATTTCTCAGTGCAGGTCAGTGATCTTCTTCTTCCCATATACATTCCTCTTGGGAACTCTGAAGCTAATGAGGAGGCCAGCTGTGGCACCTGGGTTAACATTCCCATGTGTGTCTGTCCCTGACGCACAACACAGGAACAAGCTAAGACACTATTAAAAAGATGGAAAAGCGATGAGATGGGGAAGACTGAGAAACTGTGACAGGGTCTAGCTTCCCTTATTGTCGATTATTACCTGAACTTTTATTTTTAAACCACAAACCCTTGAAATTTCATGAATAATACAGGAAATCCGTAAAATGCCACTTTTCTGGAATAACCAGGACATTAAAATGCAAATTGCAGTTCCACACACAGCTGTACTCGATGTGACAAATTAAGCTCCTCTTATTCCTAGTCTTGACATTTACCTTCAAGATGTTTGTTCTATGTAGAGGGAAAGAGCAAGCAAGAAGCAGATGAGAGGAATGGCCACAACAGCCCCCCAGGCAGCCAGCCTCCATAAGATGCCCTCGAGGGCTGAAAGGTCTCCCTGGGACCCTCCTTTGCCCCTAGCAGAGAGCAAGGGAAAAACCGTCTTCTGCATTGTCACACTTTGCCAAGAAAACCTTCTCCTTAAAACAGCATTCTTTCATAACAATCCGTCCTCAGAATGAGTAGGACAAAAATCTCGAAACTAACTAAACTGGAAAACTTATGAGTCCCTGTTGGACCCATAACTCCACACTTTGTTCACTCACCTACACTCACAAAGCCCATTCTCAAACCTTCCCTTCAGTTCAGTTCAGTCGCTCAGTCGTGTCCAACTCTTTGCGACCCCATGAATTGCAGCACGCCAGGCCTCCCTATCCATCACCAACTCCCAGAGTTCACTCAAACTCATGTCCATCGAGTCAGTGATGCCATCCAGCCATCTCATCCTCTGTCATCACCTTCTCCTCCTGCCCCCAATCCCTCCCAGCATCAGAGTTTTTTCCAATGAGTCAACTCTTCACATGTGGTGGCCAAAGTACTAGAGTTTCAGCTTTAGCATCATTCCTTCCAAAGAAATCCCAGGACTGATCTCCTTCAGAATGGACTGGTTGGATCTCCTTGCAGTCCAAGGGACTCTCAAGAGTCTTCTCCAACACCACAGTTCAAAAGCATCAATTCTTCGGTGCTCAGCTTTCTTCACAGTCCAACTGTCACATCCATACATGACCACTGGAAAAACCATAGCCTTGACTAGATGGACCTTTGTTGGCAAAGTAATGTCTCTGCTTTTGAATATGCTATCTAGGTTGGTCGTAACTTTCCTTCCCTTAGTATTCAACATATTTCTTTAGGAGGAGTATGTGCTATGGGCCTGGAACACTTAGGATCCATCAGCAAACAGCACAGACCAAGCTCACTGACTGGGGGTGGGGATGAAGAACCAGCACTTCATCAGCTGCAGTGCTAAGTGTTTTACACAGGAGACCGCCCAATCCCTGGGAAACTGAGGCACAGAGAAGGTATTTATCTCATGAACTAGTAAGCAGATGAGCTGGGATGTGAACCCGTGTACCCTGGACCAAGAATCAGCATGCTTATTCACTTCATTAGATTACCTTTCTCTATAGCCTTGTCCGGGCTTTCCAGGTGACTCGGTGGTAAAGAATCCACTTGCCAGTGCAGGAGATACAGGTTTGCTCCCCGGATCAGGAAGATCCCCTGGAGAAGGAAATGGCAACTCACTCCAATATTCTTGCCTGGAGAATCCTGGACAGAGGAGCCTGGTAGACTACAATCCATGGGGCCACAAAAGAGTCGGACACCATTTCGGGACTAAACAACAACAAAGGCCTCCTCCACTTGCTGTTTGTCTACAATAAAGTGTGAACCCTCCCAATGACAGGGTCCACACCCTAGTTATCTTGGGAACCCACCACTCACAACCCTGCATGCATGCTAAGTCATTTCAATCGCATCCGACTCTTTGCAACCCCAAGGACTGTAGCCTGGCAGGCTCCTCTGTCCGTGGAATTCTCCAGGCAAGAATACTCCAGGGGATCTTCCTGACCCAGAGGTCAAACCTGCGTCTCTTATGCCTCCTGCATTGGTAGGGCGATTCTTTACCACCAGCGCCACTCCAGTGTTCTTGCCTGGAGAATCCATGGACAGAGCAGCCTGGTGGGCTACAGTCCATGGGGTGGCAAAGAGTTGGACACAACTGAGTGACTACACACAGCACACCGGGAAACCTTATGGATACTCAATAAATATTTATGAATAAGCAAATCTTCTATTACTACTAAATTATCCTGGAGCTACAACAGCAAATATTAGCGCCATCTAGTGGAAAGAGGCCTGGAACAGGAAAGACTACTATAATATCATGGAGTGGTTGACACCCATAGTCAAAGGAAGCCAAAGGTTATAGCAATTATCTGGATGACACAGGAAAATGTCTTCATGTAGGTGCTTTGCCATCATCCTACAGACCGCTGGCACTTGATTTGATAACTAATGCTAGTTGCCTAGTATATAAACTTAACATTCCAAACTCAAATCAGATCAAGCAGTAGCATTTTTAAAGGATCAACAAAGCAGAACATTTTAAGCAGAATTCTTCTGAAAAACCCATGATCGTGGACACAACATAATAGGGAAGATCTCAAATTCTTATAGGAAAGACCTACAAACATGTATCTACAATATACGGTACTAATATTGTGAAAAGCAGATGACGCCAATCATTTGGAGACCAAAAATTCAACTGGGTACAGATATAAAGCCCTAAATGGCTTCCCAGGTGGCTTGGTGGTAAAGAATCTGCCGGTCAATGCAGGAGACACAAGTTCCATCCCTGGTTCAGGAAGAGCCCCTGGAGAAGGAAATGGCAACCCACTTCAGTATTCTTGCCTGGGAAATCTGATGGAGAGAGGAGCCTGGTAGCCTACAGTCCATGGGGTTACCAAGAATTGGACATGACTGACTGACTAAGCAGCAGCAACATAAAGCCCAAAAGGAATATGACTGTTTCTGACCTCTACTCCTCAGGAACCCATTGTATATTCTTTTACTAAATATTAGTTAATTGTGCTATCAATTTATTAGTATAAAATAAGAATGAAGCCTCTATATAAACCAAGCAAATTGCATTTACTTCTTAAGACCTCTTATCAAAAACAATTGAAAAAGTAAGAATATTTTATTTTAATCTTCATTTGTTTTTCCCCTTTGACAAAAAGTTAAAACAAAAAAAGAACAAAAGAAATCAATGAAAAATGCAGGGAAACATTGTTATAGGCCAAAATGCAAAAGTCAGGGAGAGTCTGTAATCTTCTAACCCCCACTTCCTAACCAGGAAAACTCCTATTCATCCTTCAAGACCTTGCTCAAGTGTCACATCCACTGTGACATTCTTCCTATGTCCCACCTACAGCTGCACACCCTCATTACTAAGATCCTATAGCACCTGAGAAATAACACTATCATATGATTCATATCACATCATATTATCACTGTGCCCGGACATCCCTCTCCTACCTTCCTCATGAAGTTTCTCAGCACATCCACCAGCTCTATAACTACTGAACCCAGGAGTAAATAATGATCATTTGAAACAAATATTATTTCTTTCTTCTTAAGCTATTCTTTGTATTATTACACAACAAAAAAGCTCTTGAAAATAGCATAAAGATACAGCAATTCTCAAGGCCTTTACTCTGACTCTCTGTTTGTGGGTTTTTTCCCTTATGTGGTTTTCAAAACTCATCCTGCTGACAAAATCAACAATCACTGAAAATGTAAAGTAGAAGAAATAACCAAGGACTTTGGTTTTCAACGCTATTTTTGTCTGTTCTGCCCACGATAAAACTGTGTCAGGAAGGACACCCCACACACATCAGTGCATCTGCCTGAACTGCAAAGAATGTGGGAAGGCTCACTAGGAGTATCAAATCCACTTCATAAATCCAACTGCCCAGACATGGTCTGTCTCTTTAAATGTTCTTGGCAAATGTACGACTGAAGGTTAATAGACAATTAAGAATCTCTCTAGTTCCATGAAAATGATAAATAAAACAGAATGATCAGCCTTGCATGGTTACATAAAATCAGCTACAATCAAACAAAAATAAGCCACTAGGGAAAGCAGTGTGCTTGCTAAATGCATCTTACTGGCATACTGCGATGGTTAAATGCTTGGATTTGGAGAGATCCAGAGCCAGAATTTAAATCCATGCTCCACCATGTATAAAACAGGCAACGCTGAACATGTTACTTGATCTCTTTATGCCTCAGTTTTCTTATCTGTAAAATGGGAAGAATAATAATACAATCCTGGGTTTGTTATGAGCACTTTGCAGAGAGTCTGACATATGATAAACATTCAATAAATATTAAAAAGTTATCATCCTTTATCTTATCTCATTTATGTATTCATTAGTTTAAGAAAATAAACATTTAATGCCAACACTAAATATTGTGCTGGAGACATTCGTACATCATGGCAATTCCCACCTGGAAAAATGAAAAGATTTTATACTATGAAACTTTTTGATGCCAATATCTTTCATTCTAGTCATGTGAGTAATAAAACATGGCTTCAGGGTTCTGCAAATATCTGATTTAAATTTTATTGTGACAATATCAATGATAAAAATATATCAATCATCTTTGGGAACTGTGCTATAAAGCATCGCCCATACTTGTGTTCCGCATTAAACTTTAACACAAAGCAGATCCCAAGTGACTTAATTTGTGCTGCCTTGTTATCTCTGCTTTTTTCTGGAACCTTCATGATAAAGTTTCCTCATGGATATATTTGAACTTTATGGGAATGTGATGCTGATTAAGAAGATCTTTTCTTGTTTTGATTTGCTAAAATTCAGACCTGCCCATGTCTACTCACAGAAAACCATACAAGCCAACACAGCACAACATATGTGTGTTCTGTTCAATCTTTTGCCAAATGATGACAAATTAAAATAACCGAGGAACCCATTAATTGACTCTAAACTGAAACTTAACAATTACTTGCATGGACTTGTTACCTACTATGATATTAACTTGAAACGAGTACTTCCCACTCTTGTGAGTTACTGTAATAGTTAAATTGAAGAGCAAGCTATTAAAAAATAACTACCATTTGCAGTTATTCATCTGTGTGAGCCCCAATTTGCTTAATACCATGCAAAGAGAAAGAGAGAGTGCAGTTCATGAGACAGAAAGAGAGCACCAAATGAAAAGAGAGGGGAAATTAAATTGGATGCTTTTATTTATGCGACTAGAACTGTTTTCTATAAACAAATTTCATTGGAAGTTTATTATTGATAAATCAGCCGCATTGATCTTTTGGATGACTTTATAAAAATCAAATGTCGCAAATTCAAACTAACAGCTTAGACTAACAAAATGCTCCTTTAATCTCGTCTACATATTTGAGCCCTAGATGATATTTCTTTTAAAAGAGAGGTTCAGAAAACTGTTCCAAGCTATTCTCTTTAGTGAGTCATTATCATAGGCCAGTAACTATTATGTTCCTTGGTGAGACACACAAAGAAAAATATTACCAAGTATCTGTCCACAAGGTTTAAATCTAGAAGAGACAGACATATTGACATTTACAATAAGGCAGTATGTGGGACATGCCAACAAAGTATGTGTGCAATTATATACAATACCTGAAGGAGTGAGGACGCAGATTGGGGGATGATCAATTTCAACTGGAAAGTTAAAGGAATTAGTATTTAATGAGTATTTAAGTTGCACATTGAATATTGATTAGAATTCAACACAAAGATTAAATGGAAAAAATGCATGATCCAGTGTGTATATATACACTTTTGTTCATGTCCACTGAAGGGAGGAGGGGGGAGACAGAACATTCTGAGACAAGGCGAGCTTAAATTAAAATATGTCACAGCCCCCGAAACTGCACCTAGAATAAAGATGTACATTTGGTATTTAGCGTACATCTAATGAGCCAAAAGAGAAAATGTTTAAACTGAACTGTTGATATTGCCTTCCAGTTTTTCCTTTCAGCCAAGATACCATTTAATTTCCAGTAAGTTTAAGCTTGAAAATCCTGTTTCTTGATCTTTCCTAACACTTTCTCACAAATATAAAAATTATTCCAGTTTTTGACAAGAGTTTTATTTCTTCAAATTTTAAGTATCTGTTTATAGCTGCTCCATATAGTTCTTTGGTAGTTACCTGAGAAATCTCCAAGGCTGTCTTTGGTATAGTCTAAAAAATACATCATGAAATTAAAGAACTTTGAAAAAAGAAGGAATCATAAGATCAAGTAACTCAAGTTTCTCATTTTCAAAGGCATCTATAACCTATAAAAGTTAGATAATGCTGTTGAAAGGATGAAATGAAACAGAAGGTGAAACAATTTTTTTAACACAAAAACCACTAAAAAATATTTTTTTAAGTGTCACGCAAATTAACCACACAAGTTCTCAGCTCAGTTCAGTCTCTTGGTCACGTCCAACTCTTTGCAATGCCACACACTGCAGCACACCAGGCTTCCTATCCATCACCAACTTCAGGAACTTGCTCAAACTCATGTCCACTGAGTCAGTGATGCCATCCAACCATCTCATCCTCTGTTGTCCCCTTCTCCTCCTGCCTTCAAGGTCTTTTCCAATGAGTCAGCCCTTAGCAACACATGGCCAAAATATTGGAGTTTCAGCTTCAGCATCAGTCCTTCCAATGAATATTCAGGACTGATTTCCTTTACGATGGACTGGTTGGATCTCCTTGCAGTCCAAGAGACTCTCAAGAGTCTTCTCCAATACCACAGTTCAAAAGCATCAATTCTTTATGGTCCAACTCTCACATCCATACATGATTACTGGAAAAACCACAGCTTTGACTAGATGGACCTTTGTCAGCAAAGCAATGTCTCTGCTTTTTAATATGCTGTCTAGGTTGGTCATAACTTTTCTTCCAAAGAGTAAGTGTCTTTAAATTTCATGGCTGCAGTCACCATCTGCAGTGATTTTGGAGCCCAAGAAAATAAAGTTTGTCACTGTTTCCATTGTTTCCCCATCTCTTTGCCATGAAGTAGTGGGACCAGATGCCATGATCTTCGTTTTCTGAATGTTGAGTTTTAAGCCAGTTTTTTCACTCTCCTCTTTCACTTTCATCAAGAGGCTCTTTAGTTCTTCTTCACTTTCTGCCATAAGGGTGGTATCTGCATACCTGAGGTTATTGATATTTCTCCTGGCAATCTTGATTCCAGCTTGTGCTTCCTCCAGCCCAGCGTTTCTCATGAGGTACTCTGCATAGAAGTTAAATAAGCAGGGTGACAATATACAGCCTTGATGAACTCCCTTCCCAATTTGGAACCGGTCTGTTATTCCATGTCTGGTTCTAACTCCTGCTTCTTGACCTGCATACAGATTTCTCAGGAGGCAGTTAAAGTGAAGTGAAGAGAAAGTCTCTCAGTAGTGTCCAACTCTTTGCGACCCCAGGGACTATACAGTCCGTGGAATTCTCTAGGCCAGAATACTGGAGTGGGTAGCCTTTCCCTTCTCCAGGGGATCTTCCCAACCCAGGGATCGAACCCAGGTCTCCCACATTGTAGGCAGATTCTTTACCAGCTGAGCCACCAGGGAAGCCCAGGGAAGGTAAGGTGGTCTGGTATTCCCATCTCTTTAAGAATGTTCCAGTTTGTTGTTATCCACACAGTCAAAGGATTTAGTGTAGTCAATAAAGAAGAAGTAGATGTTTTTCTGGAATTCTCTTGCTTTTTCTATGATCCAATGGATGTTGGCAATTTGATCTCTGCATCAAATTAGCTACAGCCATACCAGATGGAAATAATTATAATTCTTGGTTTACAACACACTATCAACATTGCTCCATGTATGACTCTCTTTTTCATTTATTTATCTTTAAAAACACAGGGAACACCATGAATACACCATCCATTTCAAGAACCATGATGCAGACTATCGTATCTATCCATGGACATCTTCCTGTTTCTTTCTCTGCCTTCCAAGGGAAGACTCAATGGTCAGACTTGAATCAAGGATGATCAGTAGCATTTGGATAGATGGACAATAATACACAAATATGAATAAAATCTTGAACAAAGTGCAGATACACAAAAAAAACTAGAACTAGGAGGCAGTAGAGGGGATACAAAGACCTATGCAGCTGAAATAATAATTTGTGGAAGGACTTAAGAGAAAATGCATCTGTGGGTAGCGAGCTCTAAATTCCACCTAAGGGGTCTTAAGCTTATCCTGAAGACAGTGGAGAGATTTTCAAAGGGAAAATGAATGATCAAAGTAGTGTTTGGGGAAAGTTGGCAGGATAGATAAAAGCAAAATAGACTGAAGGGAAGGAAACCAAAGTCAGAAAGTTCAGAATTGTGCAAGGAAATCTCACAGTAAATGATCACTGGCCAACATTCCAGTAGCAGCCATTCTCCATTTCCCATAAAAATACCCACTCCTCATGAAAAATAGATATGACTTATAAAATTACTTATGTGAATAATCAAACTATTAACAAGAACCCTCAGACTATCTTTTGAAATATTCAACAAGACATAGCTTAAAATAAACACATCTATTTAAAAGCACAGAGAGTTAAAGGATAAACAGAGGCAAATACTAATTTTAAAAAAAGCAGATGGCCATATTAATTTCAGATGAAGTATACAATTCAGCTGACCTGAAATGTCTACAGGAAAATATAAATTTCACAGATTAACCCCCCGAAGAAGTAGACTAGTCAGTTAATAGTCTACTAAATAGACTAGTTAGTAACCTATTAAATAGACTAGTTAGTAGTGAAGGAAATTAAAGGGGAAAAAGAGGCTCCAAAACCAGATGTTCTAATATGGACAAAAAGATGTAAACCCATCTAATTCACTTTATAAATCTAATATAATTCTAATATCTGAATAAAAAACCTAGCTCCATTTAAGAACAAATTGTTGATATTAACTACAGACCAGTTTCATGTCTTTAATTTTAATAGGTGTTACATAGAGTCTGTTATCTAACAGGCACTATGCTAAAACACAAGAAAAAAATACAGTCTCTATATTCCTAACACTTATAGCCTAGCCAGTAAACAAGTAGTTATTAGTGTTATGGGGTAGATATAAGATATATAAAAATTACAAAAAATACTGACAAACATTTTGGAATAAACTAAAAGAGCCACTCATAATGACCACAGTGGAGGTTAATACCAGGAGTGCAAGTATAATGTTCAGAAATTTATTTATATCATTGTGTATCAACATATCTAATATATATTAGCATATATACAAGAAATTTACATTAAAAAGCAATTTTTAAAAACTCTTTAAAAACGAAAAATAGTATCAGCTCATAGTTACAGATCAGTGTATACTATAGCTTCTACACTTATTCACCGATTCCTTGATGCATAGTGTTTTTTAAAAACAGAGTTGGAAAGCAAGAAGAGGGTACCTTCAGTGAACCAAAACTCACATGGAATCCCTTAAAGACAAAAAGTACATGCATGCATACTAAGTAATTTCCAACTCTCTGTGACCCCATGGACTGCAGCCCACCAGGCTCTTCTGTCTATGGGGTTTCCCAGGCAAGAATACTGCAATGGTTTGCCATTTCCTCCTCCAGGGAATCTTCCCAACCCAGGGATCAAACCTGCGTCTCCTGAGGCTCCTGTATTGGCAGGCTGATTCTTAACACTGAGCCAAGTAAACTGGATCAAATTGAAAGAGGAACCACAGTTCAAAATACGCTGAGAAAAATGACTGCTAAAAAACAAAGGGAAGCTTCTGGGACTGCTCTAAGCTAGGAAGCAGAATGGATATAGGATGGGGATCCAGAGCAACCGATAGTGTGGTTTGAGTGGGGACAGTTATCACAGTACAAACAGACAGGCAAATTTGCCACTCTCCACTCACCCCTGTGCCCCAAACGCTAACTAGTAGGACAGCCCTCCTGGAAACGCATCCTCCCTCCCTCATCATTACTCGGGTGCTGCAGTGAAAGAGGCACCATTGGCAGATAAGCAAGATGAGCCCACAACCAAGAACCACAAAATATTTTAGGGGAGAACCCAAATCAGCAAAGTGAAGCACCAAACTCAACAAGACCTAACAGAGGAGGAATTATTAGAACAAACAGGGAGAGACTTGAAAAGAGGTATAATTTTTAAAAACATAATCAATAATCCCAAAATGATCACACAAGATATTAGTCAATAAAAAGTAAAAGTTCATATAGAAATTATACCTTAGAAATGTAACAGGCGATTTGTTTTCTCAAAATGAGTTAAGTAATTCTAAGCTCATCTAGAAGAATACTTAGCTGATATTAGCCAAGGAAATAGTGGTCTCATCAAATAATAAAAAATTAAAATAGCAAGATACTGGCATAAGAACTGATAATCAATCAGATAGAATAATGGCCCAGAAACAGACCTCAATATGTATTAAAGCTTTCTGTAACAATGAAAATAACAAAAGAATGGAATGTTAAAAAAATCCACAAAATAGCTAAAATAAATCACAAATATTTAAATTATCAAAGGATACATAAAGACATCTTAATCAAAAGTGAAACTGAAGAAATAAAAGAAGATAGATTTAACTGTACTAAAAATATCACCAAAAATAAAAAGCAAATGATAACTCAGAAAAATATATCTACAACACATATGACAAAAAAAGGACTATCCTCCAAATGTAGAATGCTCCTATGAGTTAAATTTTAATTAGTATAGATATTGAGATACAAAGAAAAAAGATTATTTGAATATTCACCATCTTAATGATACATATCTCTAAGTTGCAAAAGTAAGAATTTTATTTTCTTTCTACTTTTTTGTATATGCCAAATTTTCTACAATGAACAATTTTATAATCCGAAATAATTAGAAATAAAAGTTATTTCTAAATCAGTAAAATGAAGAACATACAGGCAAAGACAACTCACAAAAGAACAACAGAAGGCCAGTTAAGATGCAATAAAATTGGATATTACTAATCAAAAATGCAAAACAAAATGAGATGCTATGTTTGTTTCTTAAAATGTCAAACTTTTTTTTTTAAGTTTTTTTAAAAATGATACTAGCAAATGTTGGCAAGAATGCAATGAAACACATACTTCACATACTCTTAGTGGTGAAAACCAGACTGGTATAATCTTTCTGAAGAATGTGGCAATATCTGCCATAAATATTAAAAATATACAAACTCATAATTTCTACTTACAGGAAATTAGCCTGAGAAAATAATCAGAGTAGCAAACTGGTATTTTCATCACACTCTTTAATAATGGTCAAAAATGACAAATAACCTGAAATATATCAACATATATATATAACGAAATAACTCATGGTACACAATAATGCAGTCTCCAAAAGATACAGTTTTGAAAAAGGACTTAATTGTGGGGTAACTACACTCAAAACAATGTTAAAAGAAAACAACAAAACATAAAATTCTATCTACAGGGAGAATTTAAAATGGGACAGTAGCTATGGGAAATAGTAGGTAGTTTGTAAAAAAAAAAAAAAGAAAAGAAATTAGCAGACGAATGGATGAGAAAGCCGCGGTCCATACACACAATGGAGTATTACTCAGCCGTTAAAAAGAATGCATTTGAATCAGTTCTGATGAGATGGATGAAACTGGAGCCGATTATACAGAGTGAAGTAAGCCAGAAAGAAAAACACCAATACAGTATACTAACACATGTATATGGAATTTAGAAAGATGGTAATGATAACCCTGTGTGAGAGACAGCAAAAGAGACACAGATGTATAGAACAGTCTTTTGGACTCTGTGGGAGAGGGAGAGGGTGGGATGATTTGGGAGCATGGCATTGAAACATGTAAATTATCATATGTGAAATGAATCGCCAGTCCAGGTTCAATGCATGATACAGGAAGCTCGGGGCTGGATGACCCAGAGGGATGGTATGGAGAAGGAGGTGGGAGAGGGGTTCAGGATGGGGAATACGTGTACACCCGCGGAAGATTCATGTCAATGTATGGCAAAACCGCTACAATATTGTAAAGTAATTAGCCTCCAATTAACATAAATAAATTATATTAAAAAATAAAAAAGAGACACTGAAATAAAAAGAAATTAAAAACAGAATTAGCATATAACCCATAAATTTCACTTCTGGATATACATCCCCAAAAAACAGAAAGCAGGGTCTTGAAGAGACACAGGTACATTCATGTTCAAAGCAGCATTATTCACAGTAGCTGAAAGGTGGACGCTACCCAACAGATGAATGGATCAGCAAAATATGATATATCTGTACAACAGAATACTATTCAGGCTTAAAGAAGGATATTCTGACACAAGCTACAGTATGGAGGAACCTTAAGGACATAATGCTGAGCAAGATAAGACAGTCACAAAAAGACAAACGCTGTCTGATTTCCATTAATATGTGGTACCGAGAGTAGTCACATTCATAGAAACAGAAGACAAGAATGGTGGTTACCAGGGCATGAGTGGAGAGAGGAATAGAGAGCTATTTACTGGGTACAGAAGTTCACTTTTGCAAGATGAAAAGAACTGTACAGTTTAGTAATGGTTAAGATTAAATTTTATGTATGTGCCTTGTACTGCAATTTTTTAAATGGGGGAAAAAACTAAGCATGAACCCACTTTTGAAAGACATTGATATGGAAGAGAAAAAGAAAATTATCACCACCTTCGGCCATCTCTACCACCACTGTTTTCTAAGGAGACTGATGGTATAAACACAAAAGATTAAAAGTTCTCTGAGCAATAAATATTACTAATAAAATAATACCCTCCATAAGATACTAGAAGTTTAGGAAATGAAGCAAAAAGCAAGAGAGAAAGGAAAAGATATACCCAACTGAATGCAGAGTTCCAGAGAACAGCAGGAGAGAGAAGACTTTCTTAAATGAACAATGCAATGAAGGAGAGGTAAACAACAGAATGGGAAAGACTAGAGATCTCTTCAAAAATTGGAGATATCAAGGGAACATTTATTGTAAGGATGGGCACGATAAAGGACAGAAAAGGCAAGGACTTAACAGAGGCAGAAAATATTAAGAAGAGGTGGCAAAAATACAGAAAAACTATTCAATAGGTTTTAGTGACTGGGATAACTATGATGGTGTGGTCACTTATCTAGAGCAAGACATCCTGGCACATGAAGTCAAGTGGGCCTCAGGAACCATTAACACAAACAAAGCTAGTGGAGGTGATGGAATTCCAGCTGAGCTATTTCAAATCTTAAAAGATGATACTGTTAAAGAGCTGCACTCAATATGTCAGCAAATTTGGAATATTCAGCAGTGGTCACAGGACTGGAAAAGTTTTCATTCCAATACCAAAGACAGGCAGTGCCAAAGAATGTTCATACTACCAGACAACTGCATTCATTTTGCATGTTAGTAAGGTTATACTCAAAATCCTTCAAGCTAGGCTTCCACAGTACATGAACTGACAACTTGCAGAGGTATAAGCTGGATTTAGAAAAGGCAAAGGAACCAGAGATCAAATTGTCAACATTCACTGGATCATAGAGAAAGCAAGGGAATTCAAAAGAAAACACCTACTTCTGCTTCACTGACTATGCAAAAGCCTTTGACTGTGTAGATCACAACAAACTGTGGAAAATTTTTAAAGAAATGGGAATACCAGACCCTGTTTCCTGTCGCCTGAGAAACCTGTACGTGAGTCAAGAAGCAACTGTTAGAACCTTACATGGAACAAGTGACTGGTTCAAAATTGGGAAAGGAGTACAACAAGGCTGTATATTGTTACCTTATTTAACTTGTATGCAGAGTACATCATGCAAAATGCTGGGCTGCATGAATCACAAGCTGAAATCAAGATTGCTGGGTGAAATATCAACAACCTCAGATATGCAGATGATACCACTCTAATGGCAGAAAATGAAGAGGAACTAAAGAGCTTCTTGATGAAGGTGAAAGAGCAGAGTTAAAATGTTGGCTTAAAACTCAACATTCAAAAAAACTAAGATCATGGCATCTGGTCCCATAAATTCATGGCAAATAGAAAGGGAAAAAGTGGAAACAGTGACAGATTTTATTTTCCTGGGGTCCAAAATCACTGCAGATAGTGACTGCAGCCATGAAATTAAAAGATGCTTGCTCCTTGGAAGGAAAGCTATGGCAAACCTAGATAGCGTATTAAAAAGTGAAACCATCACTTTGCCAACAAATACCAATATAGTCAAGACTATGGTTTTTCCAGTGGTCACGTACAGATGTGAGAGCTGGACCATAAAGAAGGCTGAGCACTGAAGAATTGATGCTTTTGAACTGTGGTGTTGGAGAAAATTCTTGAGTGCCCCTTGCAAGATCAAACCACTCAATCCTAAAGGAAATCAGTCCTGAGTATTCATTGGAGGGACTGATGCTGAAGCTGAAGCTGAAGCTCCAATACTTTGGTTGCCTGATGCAAAGAACTGACTCACTGGACAAGACCCTGATGCTGGGAAAGACTGAAAGCAGGAGGACAAGGCGGCGACACAGGATGAGATGGTTAGATGGCATCACTGACTCGACGGACATGAGTTTGAGTAAGCTTCGGGAGTTGGTGATGGACAAGGAGGCCTGGCATGCTGCAGTCCATGGGGTCACAAAGAGTCGGACATGACTGAGTGACTGAACTGAACTGAAAACTCCATTACCAAAGAGAATTTACAATATGTTATAAATGGCTTCTAAATACTTTGTGCAAGTGGATTCTTCTAGGAAAGCTCAGAGAAGAGGCTGAGTGGCAGCTGACATCTGGGTTATATAAGAAATGTCTAAGAAAAAAGACTGGAAGGATACCTCCTAACTGTCCATGATGGTTATTTCTGGATGGCAGAAGTCTGGTGGTTTTTCTTCTTGTTCATATGGATTCATTTATGTATTTTCTAAACTTTCTACAAACAGTATGGGGGGAGTTATTTTTCAGGGTTGTTTGGAATACAGTAAAAAAAAAAAAACAAGAGAGAAGTGATGAGTATGAAAGAAAGCTTAAGCGAGAGACACTGCTGTGTGAAAGACAGACCTGAGGAACTTTATCTTTTTTGCAGTTCATTCATTTTCTGATTCACTCTTCTCATACGTATTTATCAAGATTCAAAGGACACCAAAATGAAGACGATTCAGCTCTTGCCCTCACGCAGCCAGTTCTTACAGTCAGTTCTTACCTACCATCAGTTCACCATAAAGGCAGAGAAGAACTGGACAAATGGTGCATATGAAGGATAAACTGTTAAAAGAACCAGAAATCTTGTCAAAATACCAACTGGAAGCTAAGATGGAAAAATGCTTGGAATTAGTATAAACCAATAGATGCGAGATTCTGTCATAACTATCTGAATTATTCCACTGAAGAACAAAAGCCCCCAGAGAACCATGGAGAATGTATCAAGAAAGATGTGCCCCTAAGCAAACTGTCCCAACAGTGCATGTTCAGGCAGCTAACATTTTGATAAGTATTTTTGAATGAAATCTTTCAAAAATAATGCGTATGATTTTTTGCATCCTGAAAGAGCATCTGCAGAACAAAATCTAATGTTTTCCTGATGACTCAATGTCATCATGAAAAGAATCAAGTATTACGCTGCCTATGACACAGCTATGCCCTCAGAAGCTACTGGGTTCTCTAGGATTATTTCCTCCATACTGGGTCCAGATTTCTAGGTTTTTCTCCTTCTTGTATGTGTTTCCAGCAGCTTTTTATAGCTTTTATCTTAAATACATTGAATTTTAGAGCTGGAAGGGAACTCAGAGACTAACCAGTTTAACCCACTCATCTCCCAAGAGGAAACTGTTCCCTCCTTCACTGTAAAGTTCTGTCTCCAACTTGGTGACATTTTAATGCTCCTGCTGTGATCGACACCTCTCCCTTTCTGATTTTTCTGCCTCTGACAACTGGGAGACCAGATAAGCAACCTTATTAGAATGATACCAAAAATAGCCATAATCGAAATGGAAAAAAATATTCTAAGAACACAAAGTCTGACTTTTACCATTGTTCTCCTGGGCCATACATTGTGGGAACATGGAGGCCTCTTTTCTATTCTTCAGGTTTGGTGAATCTGTTTACAATATGAAACTGAAAGTTTCCAGGACTGTCAAATGATGAATGCTCATCCTCTGAAAAGGAGGACTTCTTCCCCTTATGAACTGTGTGGACTTGAAAATTATTCTGAGCCTTGGTTTGCTCACATGTATAAAGGGAACACAGAAGAGGAAATAGCAACCCACTCCAGTATTCTTGCCAAGAAAATCCCATGGACAGAGGAGCTGGACAGGCTTCAGTCAATGGGATCACAGGGAGTTAGACAAGACTGAGCATCTGAGCACAGACATAAAAAAAAAGAAATAAAGTTTACCCAGGATAATAACGAGTGTATGACATGAAGTCACGTGCTTTAACGAGTGCTCAAAAAATGGGACGTGCTCTTGCTGTGTCTCCTCACTTTTCCTTAAGCAGCGCAAGAAGGAATATTTGCTAATGGACGTCTTCATTTTCTGCAGTGGCTTCAGGACCTGAGTACAATCCTGCTCAAAGCAAAATGGGTTCTTCATAGGGCTTCTCAATGCAGATACCATTAGAATCACCTGGGGGCTTATAAAAGGTGTGCTGCTTACACGGCACCTTCAGGCAGATATTCTGATTTGATTGGCCTGGGTTGGGGCCCAGGTAGAAGTCGCGATAAAACGACTGGTATGAACATAAAGAAACTGAACTCCCATTCATTGCTTTTGGGAGTGTACAGGAAACATCTTAGTTCAATAGTTTCTTTGGTTCAGTTCAGTTCAGTCGCTAAGTCATGTCCGACTCTTTGCGACCCCATGAATCACAGCACGCCAGGCCTCAATAGTTTCTTAGAAAGTTAAATATGTTTAACTCTGACTGTAATTCCACTCATAGTTATCTACCCAAGAAAAATAAAATCAATGTCCACATAAGGACTTACCACTATTTATAGTAGCAGAAAAAAAAAAAAAGTGGAAATATTCCAGATGTCCTTCACTGTTGAGTGAATAAACAAAACACAGTATATACATAAAATAGAATACTGTTCTGCAAATACGTGTGTATGTGTGTGTGTATAAAAGGAATGAGCTACAGATACATACTACAGTATAAACGAACCTCAAAAATATATTATGCCAAGTGAAAGAAGCACAAAAGAAGGTACAAAAGACCACATATTGTATGATTCTATTTACATGAAATTTTGTTTTTAAAAAAGGCAAATCTATGGATCCTGAAAGCGGAAGACTAGTTGTCTAGGAGTGGCAAACGGGAAATAAGGGCATATGGAATTTGGAGATGCACTGAAAATTTTCCAGAACTGGATTGAGGGGATATATTCACAACTCCATACATTCACTTAAAATCGCTGATCTGTGTACTTACATCGGGGAAACTTTATAGTATGTAAAGTGTCCTTCCCTAAAGCTGTTAAACAATAACAATGACAAGACGAAATAAAAACCACCACGGAAATACATGTTCCTTCCATTCCCTCCCAGAACATCTCTCCTACTCCCTTTTCTTTAATACTGCTTCTGTCTCCACTATGGCAATGAGACATGCCTACGGCTGCGGACCCAAGTCAATAGGGATCTGCTGGGTTTGGGACCTTGTCTTTGAACAGTATACCCCGTTCCCCCATGAATTCTCCCAAATAGCCAATGATTTGTTGATAATTTTGAATCACAACCCTAAACTGCACCATTAAAGCTTAACCTGATATCTGGTTTCTACTTCTGCGGTCGACCCACTTTGAATTGTCCTCTTGGTTCCCATGCTCACTTTTGTCCTGGACGCTAGCTTTGGTTTAGCCTTATTCCTCAAAGCATACACCTGAAACAAGAACCCTCCACTCCATCCCAGATCCTGGGCAAAAATCCTCCTTTAGATCAGCACCAGCTAGTTTCCCTCTACTTCTGGGGAGGAGCAGAGTTCAGACAGTATCTCACAAGCTAAAAGGAATATTCCAGGAAATCCTCCTTCAAAAAACCCCTTTTATATAAATGTCAAAACATTTTTCAAACCCAGATTTAGTAGTCATTGTACTTCTAGTATCAGTTGACTGAAAAAATTCAGAATGACACAAAGGTATGATAGCTTAAATGCACTTAAGTAAATTTGCATTTATTAATCATAACGACATCTACATTAATCGGGAAGGAAAATTTGCTATTTTAAAAAATAGGGAAGCACTCCAGCTAGTTCTGCATTCTGAGAAAGGGAAGAATTCACTTCTGGGGGAAAATGTCACTGCTTTGCTTAGAATGACAGAGCCCCTAGGTCATGAAAGGGAAGGCTCTAGGCTAAACCGATGAGAGAGAAGCTAAAGAAAAATAAATTGTTCTACCTAATAAAATAATACAGCTATTTTAAGCTGTTCCTAGGTAGCTTAAGAGAGTGATAGACTTTCAATTTTGTTTTTGTTGTTGGGGGTGGTGGGCAAATAGGGAAGGAAAGACTCCCAACACATTGAAAGAGATGTTGGGGGAAAAAAAGTTGATGAGAAGCAGAAATGAGCTTGAATTCAGACTACTCATTTGGAGCAAGAACCTGGAGGCTGATAGAACAACTCGACCAACAAAAGGGGATGCAGTTCCTGACCATTTTCTTGAGTTATTTCTTTAGAATCATAAGAACTACAAGTGATTTTACAGATACTGGGCGAAGATCCCAAGCATCTAAACCAGGAGATGCAAGGATCAAAAGTCAACAGAGGCCCCACAGTCCTGCCATAGGTTTCATAGGGTCACAAAGAGCCAGACACGACTGAACAACTTTCACTTCAGTTCCCTTGATGGTAAGAACCTGATTCCCTGCCATATTGCTTTGTGGATGTTATAAGCTGATGCCTTTCTTAAAAGAACAAAGAGTGTTTACCCTGAAAGACATTAATTACGCTGAACACAAACCATCTGCCTACACTGCTTGTAAATTTGTAACCAGATAAACACAGAAGCCCATTCGTGACTTGTTTCATTCTAGAGCACCCAAGGTAAGACAAGAGTCATAGCTGAGAAGTTGCCCAAGTACAGCTGAGCAATGACGTGGGTCAAAGTCATCACAGGAAGATGTGAGCCAGCAAAACCGCCCTATTAACAAAGGAAACAAATAAATAACTTCCTCAACTTACGTTCTGCCAGTCACTGTCTTTTGTCACTGGAGTCACTAGACAAGAAGTCAGCCCAGTGTGCCTTCCAAGTTCTGCTTCTGCCACTTAGTCAGTTTCTTCAACAGACACTTTCTCCGTGCTTCAGTTTTCTCTTTATAGAATGTACTGGTTTAACTACATCATCTCTAGAATCCTCTGTCAATCACTAATCAGCAAGAAACAGACTGCACACTCAAATTAGGATAATTCAAGGAGACTATTTACAGAGGAATGGGCAGGAGGTAGGGAAAGTACACAGGACAGAGAAGCCACAGGAGAATAATCGCCATCTCAGGAACAGGCAGGAAGAAGGAGCCAGTTTCAGGACAGAAGGAAGGAGTCGGTAGCAAGGGCCACCATGAGATGAGCAGCGACTCCCCATCACAGGGTACAGTCAGTGCCAGGTGACCACCCTGCAGAAAGGGCTGGATCTCCCTTTCCTGTCCTTCACTGGACTTGCTGTTGGCTGAACCCAACCAGGAGCCAAAGAGCAGATCCGTTTTCCAGGGAAGGAACAGGCTGGAGGAGGACAGAGAGTAAGACCTGGAGACGGGAACCAGCACAGGCTCTTTGAAGTTTTAACACTCGCTGATTCTGTTTGTCTGGCACTTTGAGGGGACAACGTGACCTCATTTGACCACTGACATGCCAAACCTGGACCTCCTGGGCAGTCAGGAATGGGTACAGAGCAACATTCCCAAGGTCAGCCCCGATCCTATCCCTGTACAGAATATTTCCAGGTCCTGATATCATGCTCCTAGGTGAACCCTGAAGGTCCAGACACGTTATTTGATTTTCATCTTTAGAAGAGAATACATAATCTAAAAGGAATAGGCCATATTTGCCATCTACTTAAGATGGCATAAGAGTTAAGATACCAACGGTGAAATCACATCAAATCAAACCCAAGTTTGATTCCAGGTTCTGATTCTGTGTAACTCGATTAAACTCTCTAAGCTTCTCCTTGTTTGTAAAATGGGGATAACAGAACCTAGCATGTGATTGGGAAGATTCAGAGATGGTCAGCCTGTAGCACAGGGCCTGAGTGATACAAGGCAACCTTTAATCCTTCACTGGGTATTTATCTACCAACGTTTCTTGGGGAGTTGTTAATAACTATTACCTGAGTTATTTTCCTCCTCCTTCCTTCTGACTCTGAAGGACTCCTTCAAATGACTTTCTAGGGTTCCCAAAATGCCAACAATCAATCACAGATTTTTACTGAGGCTACACATTAAACGAATTTGTTTGAAGAGTTATCACCTCAGACAAGACAAAATGAATAGCGTTCAGAGGAAAAATTGTTCATTTTGAAATCATAAATCTTACACGTTGAAAATAAAATCAAACCCAAAGAAGATATAAATCAATCATCACATAATACCATTGAAAAATATAATTTAGAAAAAGGAAACTTGGATTCTATCAAAGGGATTCATTTTGTCCAGTGCCTTTAATGACTATATAATCCTATTTTTGAAAACCTTGGGGGACTTGGGCAATTATCTATAGAAACACAAAGATAACATAAGGATGGATAAAAGATCACTGTACAACAGAATGTGACAATACAAAATATCACGAGTACGGCAAGCATCAGGTTTTAGATATCTAGCTGGGGCGTAGACAAGAAATAACTAAAGAGAATATTCCTGACACAAAAGCCAAGATTCAAAGACATCACAGTTGAGCTGTACATGCTCATCTGGCCCATCCACACTTCCAGGCTGTGTTCGTAGTCCTGGGCACTGGAAGAGGCTGAGGGTGAGCAAATCCTATTAGTCTTCCAGATACTGCTTTCTGGTTTTGGAGTATCCAAGGTCTACTGGGGAGGTAGACTCATAAACAACCATCCAGAAAACATGATGGACATGCTGCCATAACACAAATCAACATGGGAACATCAATCCAGAGGGAAGGAGAGTCAAAGTACTAATGGCTTTCTATAAGTTTGCTTTGGCTGTCCAACAAACTAATCTAAAACGCTATGGTTTAAACACTAGCCATTCATCCAGCTAAATATTTGGTGGGTCAATGGGCCTGTTCTGGGTCAAGCAAGTCCAGTTCATCTCAAGTGGGTTATCTTATGTCTGTGTTCAGGTGATAGGTCTGCAGGTGCCTGAACAGTTTTGCATGACTTCCTTCACCTGACTGGTAACTGGCAGCCAGGGAACTCGGAGGCCTAAGCCATGGGTCTCTCGTCATCCAGACGGGGCTCCTTCACATAGGTTCCCAAAAGCAGCAAAAAAAAAAGGCAAATTCCAAGTCTCCGTGCACATCACGTTTGCTGAAGTCCCATCAGCCAAAGCAAGAAAGAAGATCAAGCTGAAAGTCAGTGTGGGAAGGGCTGTACAGACACGCTTGAAAGGCACAGAGCATTGGGAAGAACTGGGAGCCATCTTTATAATCTATCCCAAGGCTACCCACAGGGACATTTGAGGGGAATGTAACAGTCTCCAAGGAATTCACCAGGGGAGGAGCCATTCCCTGGAAGAAGAATCAAAACAGGAACCAGCATGGAAACGGGAAAATGAGCCACAGACCCACCAAAACTGGATTAAGAGAGGTTCTGAAGGCAAGGTTAGACTTCATCACTTGATTTCTTTCTTGAGGAAGTTTATTTGAAATATTCATGGCGGTGGTGGATCCCATCGTACTGTCTCCAGGGTCTAGTCTTGTCCCGGGGGCTTGGTAGCTAACCCACTAAGGCTGCTGGGGATGTTTATACAATATACTCTGCAGGCAAAAACCCCATTACCTGACAATCCTTACAGCGAGAACTTAAAGGAAAAACAACCTGGAAAAAAAATCCACAGCATCTTTGTAAGTCACGAGAAGCAGAACTGTGCCTTCAAAGACATAGAAAAAAATGCTCCTGGTAGCTATAATGAGGTCCCCACTCAAGGGAGTAAGGAAACAAGACCCGCCAAAGCAGAACTGACTCACAAATCATGCGGCTTCTATGTCCCTCTTTCATTTTCCCTCCCTGTTTCATATTTAATGTCTTAAATAGTCACAGATAGTCTCAATGTGTGTGTCTTAAATGACACAAATATTCAATTTTCCCCGGCTTCATTCATTTATCGATTCACTTATCCAGCAAATATTTATTAAGACCTTTCACATATCAACAGAAGCTGGGAGCAGACAGAGATTAAAAAAAAAAAAAAAAAAGATGTCTCTGTCTTCAAAAATGTAACATTTGGTGTGTGGTGGACAGAGAAATACAATCAACTACATTTCAGCCTGGTGATCATAGAGAAGACAGCTCAGAGTGGTAAGGGAGAGTCTGGGAGGGGCATCTAAGCCAGACCAAGGTGTCAGGGACAGCCTCCTAGAAACCAGGCCATGTTAGCTTCGTCATGAAGAATACTTGGGAAATAAGCAGAAAAGAGGAGGGCATTCCAGGCAGAGGAAATAGAATGCACTGAGACATCAAAACAGAGGAAGACGTGGTATACTGGAGAAAACGGAAGCAGCCCCAAGGCTTCCTGTGATACATAGGAGGTACAAAGAGAAAGGGCAAAAGCAGCTAGGATGTTATCCGAGCAGAGACGGTGCATCACAAACACTCCCCTCCCCATTATCTAAAACCTTATATAAGGTACCAGTTATTATCCTTCCTGATGACCCACTGAGCACAACTCAGCAGGACTGAATTCAAGTCCCTGACTTGCCTCAAGCAGCATCTGAACTAAATCATGGAACTGACTTTGGCCCCAATTTCCGTCATCCTTGGACAGGTGCGCAGGCAGGCTGGCATTCCCTGAAGCCTCATCAAGATCCCATATAGACTCTTCCGGAAGCAAAGTTGATTTACTTTTTCCTTTTAGGATGAAAGAGCAGAGTCAGAAAAGTCAGCAGTGAACCTTCCCATTCAAACAACTCTCCAATCCCAGAGAGCTGCCCTGAGTGGCTCATAGAACTCAATTCTCTAGCACATTAATATTATTAATATTAACATTACTAATATTAATAATAATAACTGCTCTCAATCAATGAGTATTTTATGTAAGTCAAGCCCTTGGCTAAACCTTCATGTATATAATCCCATTTATACCTCACATTAACTCCATGGAGATATTTCTATCATACATGAGAAATGAGGTTTAGAAATAAGGTCTAGCAACTCACAGGCCTCCCTATCCAGTACCAACTCCTAAAGCTTGCTCTAACTTATGGCCATCGAGTTGGTGATGCCATGTAACCATTGCATCCTTTGTCGTCCCCTTCTCCTCCTGCCTTCAATCTTTCCCAGCATCAGGGTCTTTTCCAACAAGTCAGTTCTTTGCATCAGGTGGCCAAAGTATTGGGCTTTCAGCTTCAACATCAGTCCTTCCAATGAATATTCAGGACTGATTTCCTTTAGAATGAACTGGTTGGAACTCCTTGCTGTCCAAGGGAATCTCAAGAGTCTTCTCCAACACCACAGTTCAAAAGCATCAATTCTTCAGTGCTCAGCTTTCTTATAGTCCAACTGTCACACCCATACATGACGACTGGAAAAACCAGAGCTTTGACTAGATGGATCTTTCTTGGCAAGGTCACAGTTAAGACCTCTGTTGGCAAGGCCACAGTTAGGAGTTACAGAAATGGAATGTGGCTTCTGACTCTGGCCCTTCCCCAGTCCAATGGAAATACTGGTCTAAACAACCAGCATCGCTGACCTTTCCTAACCCAAGCTCCCCTACTCTACTCCCAAGTTTAGCAGACTCATTTATTCATTCAAGGCTATTTTTGCATTCCCACTAGTGTACGTGAGCCTGCAGAAGATGAATCAGACACAGTCTTGAGCCTAAAGTGTTTCTACTCTAGTAGGATATTCATTAAATCCATTGATCCATTCTTCAATTAATATGACTAAGCACCCACTGTGTGCCAGAAACTCTGTAAGCACTAAGAAAAACAGAATTTAAGACAGGCACATAAATAATTATCATAAGGGTCACTGCAGCAGATACAGAGTTGAAATGTAGGTTTCCTGACTCTAAAAGCTAACCTTCTTCAAAGAGCTGATTCTAGTCATTGCCTCTACTTCCTTCTTCTCAATCTCTCTTCACTCCACTCCCTGTGGGCTTCCATACCACTTTTTCACTGAAGCCCCTCTTCTTAGGATCACCAGTGACTTCAAGGTCACCCGATTGACTGGCCATTTTCCTAGCCTTATCTTGCAACTGTTTTTGACACAATTGATATTCTGTCTTTGTCAAAACATGTTTCCCTTAATTTCCATGATGGCACTCTCCAGATGTTCCTATTTCACTGACCGCGTCCATGTTTTAAACTGCGCTGGCTCTTTCTCTTCTCTTTATCTCTAAATGTTTTACTTCCCTAAGAATTAGCAGCTGGACCCCACCCTATGGCTTTATACATCATTTCCAATGATGCCCAAATTTGTATCTCCAGTCCTACTTCTCTCTGGAATCCTAGACTCTTATATCCAAATGTCTGTTGATACCAAACTTACCATTCAAAACAGAACTCTTGGAAATGCAAATCAAAACTACAGTGACATATCACTTCACACCAGTCAGAATGGCCATCATTAAAAAGTCTACAAATAACAAATGCTGGAAAGGGTGTGGAGAAAAGCGAATCCTCTTCCCTGTTGGTTTGGAATGTAAATTGGTGCACCTACTATGGATAATATACATATAGAGATTCCTCAAAAAAACTAAAAATAAAGTTGCCATATGATCCAGTAATCCCACTCCAGGGTACAGATCTGGGCAAAATTATAATACAAAAACATTATAATACAAAATTATAATACAAAACAATACAAAATTATAATACAAAAACAATACTGTTCACAACAGCCAAGACATGGAAACAACCTGAATGCCCGTCAGCAGATGAATGGGTAAAGAAGA